>NW_027362771.1:311139551-313539551 GCF_046119375.1 Phyllobates terribilis | reverse complement strand
TCACTAGTGGGGTACCACAGGGGTCTGTACTAGGCCCAATGTTATTTAATATCTTTATTAACGACATAGTCAACGGGATAAATAGTAAAATATCAATATTTGCAGATGACACAAAGTTATGTAAAACAATTAATACAAAAGAGGACAGTGCAGACCTACAGAGGGATTTGGATAAGCTGGGTAGGTGGAGCATTAAATGGCAAATGAGGTTTAACGAGGAGAAATGTAAGGTCATACATATGGGAAGGAAAAATGGAAGTCACCAGTACTCACTGAATGGGAAACCATTGGGGAATTCAGAGATGGAGAAGGACTTGGTCATCTTGATTGATAGCAAACTAAATTGGAGTGCCCAAAGTCAGGCCGCTGCTGTAAGGGCAAACAGGGTAATGGGATGTATCAGAAGAGGTATAGCTGCAAAGGATGAGAACATTGTTCTTCCACTGTACAAAGCACTGGTCAGACCACACTTGGAATACTGTGCTCAGTTATGGGCCCCAATATATAGAAAGGATATAAATGAGCTTGAAAGGGTACAAAGGAGGGCAACAAAATTAATAAGGGGAATGGAGGGACTGCAATACCCAGAGAGGTTGGCAAAACTAGGACTATTCAGCCTGGAAAAGAGAAGGTTGAGGGGGGACATAATAAATGTGTACAAATATGTTAGGGTACAGTATAGAGACCTTGCCCGGGATTTGTTCAAAAGGAGGGATATTACGGTAACAAGAGGGCATTCACTAAGACTGGAAGAGAAAAGGTTTCAGCACCAGCATAGGAAGGGGTTCTTTACGGTAAGAGCAGTGAGAATATGGAATTCACTGAGTGAGGAGACGGTAATGTCGGATTCACTAAACCAGTTCAAGCGGGGACTGGATGCTTTTCTAGATACCAGGCAGATTTCTGTATATACTTAAAAATAGAATAAAATAGTAGGTTGATACAGGGATTTATTCTGACTGCTGGTTTCAGAGTCGGGAGGGAATTTTTCCTCAGGTGAAGATTGGCTAAGTCATTTGGGGTTTTTGCCCTCCTCTGGATCAACTTTAGCAATTACAGAACTAACAGGTCGAACTTGATGGACGCAAGTCTTTATTCGGCTTTACTAACTATGTAACTATATATGAGACTGTAGCCAACCTCTCTGGACGAGGCCACAATAGGAAAATTGATGACAATTTGAAGTTACGGATAATACGAATAATAACAAAAAAGAACAGAACAACATCCAAAGAGCTTAGAGGTGAACTCCAAGATCAAAGTACATCAGTGTCAGGTCGCACCATCCGTCGCAGTCTTAGCCAAAGTAGACTTCATGGAAGTCGATTGAAGAGGAAACAACTGTTGAAAGCAAATCTTAAAAAAGCGAGAATAGAATTTGCCAGAATGCATATTGACAAGCCACATAGCTTGTCAATACACATATGTATTATATAACTATATTATATCAAGGATTATACAGTTATACAATGTACTGTTTGTATGTACAGGATTTCGTACAGATACTATGAGGATTGGTTGTAAAAAGTCCACATCCATTCTTAAGTTACTCTTGGATTGTGGTTCCCTCTGAAATTTATCTAAAGTTATTGCAGCTGTAGAATGTGGTTTATAAATGTTCAAATTTGCCTGGAACATAGCTAGAAAATATATGCACCCATATCAGGTTCTTCACAGTTCCATATCATCGGTCCTGCGAATTCTGCTATGTATGAACCAACGACTATTAGCAAAATGTGGAAAAATTGCAACCTATTATTCCACAAGATAAATCGTTTGTGGTAAAGTTCCAAAATAAATCTGGTGACTATATATTTTTTGCAAACACGTTTTAGAGTACCCTCTACGCCATTCTAAATGTTTTATTCATTAAATGTAATTCTTACATCATTATCCTATAAACCATGGATTGTATTCAAACTTAATAGTGTGTGACTCACGCGCGCCTTCTGTAAGCCCTACCCTGGGATATGGGGGACTCGAAGTCAGGTCCTATGATGTAGAGATGGGGTGCAGCCGTGGCCCGGACCCGCTCCGTGCCCAGGGTCGTCACACTAAAACAAAGAGATGGTACGGGCTTATCCGGGTTGAGTGGCTGATCTCGACTACGCCACCTGTGGCACCTGGTGACGGCCACCAGCGCTGCTGCAGTCCGCCGAGGCATGGTGTTATGGCAGCCGACGTTGTTACTACTCCCCACAGGCGGAGCAGGGCCTCGGGCAGAAGGACAGGATGACGGGGTTAGTAGTCTAGGAGGTTTGGTGCTGCGTAGCGTGGTGTAATGCAGAATAAAGAGTCCGGAGGCCATAGGGGTTAACTTCCAGGGTTTTTACTCATGATGGAAATGGCAGTAGGAAGGCGTCTCCCTGCTCCTCGCGGAGTTCTGTGGTCACCAGAGACGGGGGGGGTCCGACAACCTCCGAGTAAGTCCAGCGTTCAATCAGGACCCCGCACCAGAGTGTTCCTAGACTTCAGACCGGGTCCTTTCCTGTCTGTGTGTGTGTAGATAGGCCGGGTCTCCCTCTGAACTTCTCTCAGAAAAAGGGTACGGGTGGCAGCTCGGCTCCTTCCGATACCCGGTGGAATCCTCAGGGCCTACCGGACTTTCACGACCAGGACGTGGAGTAGCAAGGTCGGGTGTCGGGGGCCGGTACCCCTCTTGCAGCCGGAATCCCTCTGAATATATCAGGTTGGTGAGGACAGGTGGCGTATACTGCTCCGTCTGCATCCTCCCTGGGATCCATTTGCGGTGGAGCTACACTCCTAAGCTCCGGGCCTTCTTGGTCATGGTCCTTGACCAGGCTGAGACACACATTATCTGCAGCCTGCCCCTCGACCCAAGGCCGGGGTACGAGGGCCGTGTCCCCGTCCTCTGCAGGTCCACACGGGATCCACGCTCAGGGAGGAAGGTCACGATAAGGAACAGTCAAAGAACCAAGAGCCAAAATGGCTGTGTATTAAATATGAAATTTAAAGTGTCACTAAAATGTGAATCCTCCACCCTCACCCACTAATTGGTTCCCCTATATCTTGGTTCCCCAGTCTTCCAACTTCCAGCAGGGGCAGCACCTAGTGCCTTCTAGCCCCCTCTGGTGGGAGTAGTGTGGTGCTGAATGTGAAGGAAGGGTCCTGACCATCGCACTGTTCTTACCTCAGAGGAGGAACACCACACTCCATTAGAGAAGTGCAGCATCCCTGTGGCGGTCGAACCCTCAGGGGCGCCACATTCCCCCCTGGTGAAACACAGCACATCCGCGGGCTGCAAAAGAGCAATACCTGGCACTGTTTTTTTTTTCTTTTTTTCATATAAACAATAAACCATCTTCCCTTCATGGGTGGCACTTCTTCTTAAACGTTTCAAACAACATAAATAATATAAAAGTACAACGGTATAAAAATATAAAAGTGCTAGAATCATCCAGAGACATTTATGCACAGACAGACGGGTTAAAGTGCAGGGACTTAAAGGCAGTTCAGAAGCACGAGGGACTTGTCCCAAACCCCCAACGTGGGCCCTGGGGTGGCTGCAGGGCATGAAGATCCCGATTTGGACCTCCAGGAGAGCCACCACGACTGGTTTTTCTTCCGAGGCCTGAGGTAGAAATATCCGCGGTTTCACATAAAACCAATAAGGAGCACCTAAAAAGATGCAAACTATTTACAAGTAAGGAGTCTGTCTGTTGCAAGTCCGCAGGGACCAATGTCTCTAGAAAAATGGGGAATGTAAATTAAACATAAACATGAACTTACAACTTTTAAACAAGTTACAGCAGCCGGGGCTGCTTAAATCTCAGGTTCCCTCCTGGGAAAAGGCTCACTCCTCCCGACGGAGGTTGACCAGTCCCCTGAGGCTGAGCGCAAGGAGGCGTCGCTCCCAGACACCTTGTGGACATCCAGGGTGTACCACCCCCACACCCCATGGTGGCGGGTGTATGTAACTACGTCACCCGGGAAGAGGTGCCGGCCAGGGTGTCCCTTTTTCAAACACAGCTCGATGTCCCGCCGGCTGACGAAGACATCGTCCTGATAATGGGGACTCCTTATGAACCCCCACCCCACCTCATGGTGGAAGCGGACAACTTGCCCTTCCACTCGGGGGCTTGGACGGTAGCTTCCTCCTGTCCTGCCCGGGACTTTGCAGCCTTGGTGCGCACCTCGAGGCGCTCGCAGCGGATCTCCCTCTGGTGTTGCTCCCGGCTGAGTTGGAGAATCTGCTCACGACACCGCTCGCTCCTCCTCTGCGCTTCAGCCCCGATCTTCGGGGGGAAGCCCATCAGGTCCCCCCCTGGTTGTCCCAGGCCCACTCCTCAGTCTCCGGCCAGGTGACTGTCGGTGCGGGCAGCGGTGTCAGCGGGTGTTGCTGCGGGTCCTCTGCAAGTGCGGACCAGTCCGGGTTGGGGTTGATGGACACCCCAGCAGCCTCAGGTGCTTCCGATTTGGGAGTTGGGTGGCAATGCAGGTCTCCGCCTATAGCTGAAGCTTGCAGCTTCCAGGGCAAAGACCTGCTCCCAGGTGACTGCACTGGGCAGGAAATATTTGGCCATGAGGTCCAGTATGGGTACGGTAGGTTCAGTAGCCGGGGCAGCGGTAGCACACTCACCCACCTCTGGGCCGCTCGCGACCTCTGTCACCGCTTCTCCCTGAGCTTCAGCTCCTTGGCGGCGGGTCCGGATGCGCAGCAGCATGTCTTCCCGCCATGCAGCAGACGCCGCCTTCTGGGCCTCATCCAGTTTCCGGGCAAGATCCGGGGCTTCCTGGTGGAGAAATGCATTATCTCCCGCTGTAACTCTGGTGCCGCTTCGCTCCCTGCCGGGGGAAGGACCTGGACCAGGTTCGGAAGGCTCCGTTTGTTGCGCCCCAGCAGCGTCCATGTCCGCTCCTGAAAGTCGCCAAACTCCAACTGCAATGGCCGCACCTTGTTGTTTTTCTTTTTCCTCCTCTTTCAGGGCGGCTCCAGGGTGGTATGCTGACAGGCCCGCCTTCGTTCAGCCCATCCATTTTGACGGGCAATACCCCTCAGACAGTTTGTGATGGAAGGGGCGGTCCGCACTTTTGGCACCAAGTGGGAGCCTGGCCCACGATAGGAGGTGTTAGAAGACCGTCTTTCTGATGCACTATGGCGCCTGTTCTTCTTGGGCGGGCGCCATTTTAAGTGGAAAATGACAGTCCAAGGTGTAAGGCACACAGTACCTGGAAGCAATGGGTAATTCCTTCCTTTGCTGCGGGCACGCGATCCTGCCGACTACGCCAAGTTTTTGTGACTCACGCGCGCCTACTATAAGCCCTACCCTGGGCGATGGGGGACTTGGAGTCGGGTCCTATGATGTAGAGATGGGGTGCAGCCGTGGCCTGGACCCGCTCCGTGCCCAGGGTCGTCACACTAAAACAAAGAGTTGGTACGGGCTTATCTGGGTTGAGTGGCTGATCTCGACTACGCCACCTGTGGCACCTGGTGACGGCCACCAGCACTGCTGCAGTCCGCCGAGGCATGGTGTTATGGCAGCCGACATTGTTACTACTCCCCACAGGCAGAGCAGGGCCTCGGGGCAGAAGGACAGGATGACGGGGGTAGTAGTCTAGGAGGTTTGGTGCTGCGTAGCGCAGTGTAATGCAGAATAAAGAGTCCGGAGGCCATAGGGGTTAACTTCCAGGGTTTTTACTCACGATGGAGATGGCAGTAGGAAGGCATCTCCCTGCTCCTCGCGGAGTTCTGCGGTCACCAGAGACGGGGGGGGTCCGACAACCTCCGAGTAAGTCCAGCGTTCAATCAGGACCCCGCACCAGAGTGTTCCTAGACTTCAGACCGGGTCCTTTCCTGTCTGTGTGTGTGTAGATAGGCCGGGTCTCCCTCTGAACTTCTCTCAGAAAAAGGGTACAGGTGGCAGCTCCGCTCCTTCCGATACCCGGTAGGATCCTCAGGTCCTACCGGACTTTCCCGACCAGGACGTGGAGTAGCAAGGTCGGGTGTCGGGGGCCGGTACCCCTCTTGCAGCCGGAATCCCTCTGAATATATCAGGTTGGTGAGGACAGGTGGCATATACTGCTCCATCTGTATCCTCCCTGGGATCCATTTGCGGTGGAGCTACACTCCTAAGCTCCGGGCCTTCTTGGTCATGGTCCTTGACCGGGCTGAGACGCACATTATCTGCAGCCTGCCCCTCGACCCAAGGCCGGGGTATGAGGGCCGTGTCCCCGTCCTCTGCAGGTCCACACAGGATCCATGCTCAGGGAGGAAGGTCACGATAAGGAACAGCCAAAGAACCAAGAGCCAAAATGGCTGTGTATCAAATATGAAATTTAAAGTGTCACTAAAATGTGAATCCTCCACCCTCGCCCACTAATTCGTTCCCCTATCTCTTGGTTCCCCAGTTTCCCAACTTCCAGCAGGGGCAGCACCTAGTGCCTTCTAACCCCTCTGGTGGGAGTAGTGTGGTGTTGAATGTGAAGGAAGGGTCCTGACCATCGCACTGTTCTTACCTAAGAGGAGGAACACTACACTCCATTAGAGAAGTGCAGCATCCCTGTGGCGGTCGAACCCTCAGGGGCACCACAATAGCAAAATATATACTAGAATGGACAAACAATACATATGAAATGTATATTACAGAAGCATGTGTGAAGAGCATTCAAAAATGTTCACATTTGATGCACATAATTGCCCAGAGCCCATAAAAATATATAAAATATGTACATAAAAATGCATATCAAACGTAAATAATTATGTACCTGTTTCTGGTGTAATCAAATGAAATAAATAAATGAGGTACTAATAAAATGAAATTTGAAATTCCATTAAAAATATAAATACTAGAGAGGAGTCTATCGATTTGCAAAAGATCGACTTCAAGTCTAAATTCCAGAAATTCGAAGTTTTATGCAAGTTCAAAAACGTTGTAATTCGATATGCAGTTTGTGTAAAAATGAAATAGAAAACTATTTCCCACACTGCTGAAGCATCAGAGAGCAGACAAATGTCTTTCTGCGTGGTTGCACAGGCTTCCACATAATGTTCTGCAGCTGTGATATCTAGTGGATTATGATACCTTGTACAGTGGTGGTCAATACTTGGGCCATCACAGAGCTGTGGTTCCCGGTGTAGCACAGTTTGTACGGCAGAATTGTTTGCCATCTCGAGTCATTGGGTACATTTCTCTCTATTGAACAGTGTAAGCTCTCATAGTCAGCAAAGTCTTCTCTTTCATTCTTCTATGTAATGTAAACTCTTAGGATTAGTGAGTCCTTCCTCTTTCACTTCTGTAGTGTGTACGTTTTGTATGGTAGCAAAGTCCTCTCTGTCTCTCCTGTAGCGTGTAAGTGCTTAAGCAATTACAAGCTTTCCAATATTAAAATGCTGGAAATAAAATTTGGGGGGCTGGCAAGTTAGAATTTTAAAAGATCTGCTCATCTCTAGTAAGTACTGTTGGATTTCATATAGTTTCATAGTTTTTAAGGTTGAAGGTAAACAAAAGTCAATTGAGTTCAACCTATAACCTAACATGTTGATCCAGAGAAAGGTAAAAATTCTATGCAGATCCTAATTGCCCCATATTAGCAGAAAAATTCCATCTTGACTCCACATACAACATTTAGACTACTTCTCTGGATCAATGTCCCATCACAGAATCTAGCACCATAACCTGTAATATTATGTTTTTTCAAAGCATGGCATCCACGGTCACTTTGAACTTTTCAGTATTGCAGGCATACGTGTAAAAAGATCATTAGAAAAATCTCTATACTGTCCCATGATATATTTGCACATTGAAATAAGTTCACCTCTAAACATTATTTTTCAAAACTAGATAACCCGAAGTCTGATATCTTGTCTTGGTATTGCAGTTAACTCATTCCTTTAATAACCTTGGTCGCTCATTTCCGACACATTCTAGCTTAGTCATTTTCTTTGTTATACACAATATTTGAAGTGTGGCTGCGCTAGTATGTGATCAGTTGTGAGCTACAAACCATATATGAGGACTATCCTCAGTCATTCTGAATAAAACCAAAAACCTCCAATCCTGACTTTAGACCCCTTGGTAGTAATGATTCCAACTCATAATTTTTTTTAAAATTTACATCTAGTGGCTTATCAGCAATGTATCATCTGAGTGGTTTTCTTTCATCACTTCTCCATCTGGTCAGACATTAATTCAACATCTTCCAGTCAGCTCCCCTGACAAAAAAAATGTCTCCGAATCCCAGAATATAAATATGCAAAACACCATTAGCATATTATTAGCTACCTTGCACTCCCCATTGAAATTATAAAATACTAAATTAACTGACCAGTAAAAAAAATAAATCAATTAGCCACTGGGCCTATCTTCACCATCTCTTACCCACTATTCTGTATCCTCTCTCCTCCAAATTCAATACTAGTTACAGTGTTCTGTGTTCTCCCACAATTCTGCTCCTATCTTCCTTCCCCCATTGGGCCCCCCATTTTGCTCTCCTTCACTGTGCTCTCTTTATTTTGCTTTCTCCCCCGCTGTGCTCTCTTCTCATTGTGCTTTTCCTCCACTGTGCTCTCCCCCACATTTTGCTCCTCCAATTATACTTCTCTCCACTGTGCTATTTCCTACACTACACCCCTTTGTTGTGTTTGCTTCCATCATGCTCCTCTCCATTATGCTCTCTCCTCTATTTGTTCTCTACACTATTGTGCTCTACTTTTCTCTTTGTGCACTCCTTCATTGTGCACTTTACATCTCTGTAAACTGACCCTCTTTTTGTGCTCTCCCTATTTGTACTGCTCACCTTTTCTTAATGCTTTCTTCTTTTGAGCTCTCCCCATTTGTGCTCCCCTCCATTGTGCTCTCCATCTCTTTGTGCCCTCCTATATCGTGCTCTCCAGCTTTATCTGCTCTCCCTCTCTTTGCGCTCCCCTCCATTGTGCTCTCCACCCTTTTGCACTTTCCTCCATTGTGCTCTCTACTTTTCTTTACTATCCCACATCTTTGTGTTCTTGGCCTTTCTTTGCGCTCTCCTCCATTGCACCCCCCACCCTTTTGCACTCCCCTCCATTGTACTCTCTCCCTTTCTTTATGCTGTCATACTTTGTGCTGCTCCCCCTCTTTGTGCTCTCACCCTATCATTTTGTTCTCTTCCTTTGTGCTGCTGTTCCTCTTTGTGCTCTCCTCCATTGTAATGTTCCAGCTTGTTGTGCTGTCTTCCACTTTGCTCTCCCTCTTTTTGTGCTCTCCCTCTTTACTATTTCCTCCATTGTGCCTCCCTTCCTTTGTGCTCTCCTGTATTGTGATGCTCCCCCTCTTTGTGCTATCCTTCATTGTGCTCCTCCTGCTATGTTCTTCCCTCTTTGTGCTATTCCCCCATTATGTTTTCTCCTCATTGTGCACTGTCCCTCTTTGTTTTCTCTACCCAATATTGAGGTATGGCCCTCCTTGTGCACTTAACTCCCTTCCCTTCCTCACACACACAAATAAAACAATATATACCCCAGATTCATCTTATTATAATTTGCTCCTGACTACATTGGCTGCTGCAAGGAAAATGTATACCTAACAGCAATTTGTAAAGTCACTCCAGCTGATAACCAAACAGGCTTCAAGGTAAAAAGGGATTGTCTTCATAACCTACCATGCACCATGTTGTGCAGGATTTTTGGTTTTTCTATATACCTCTAATCTTAAGTTCACAAAGTAGAAGAAAAAAACAATCTCTATAATAGCATTTTCCAGTGTACTACAAGGGGTTATTGAGCTGCAAATCATAAACAAATGATGTAGAGGTGATATAGAGTTTTGGAAGTTCAGTAATCAGTGGCCACTACTCCTAACCCCCTTGGTGAGTCCATGTTATCGTAAGTTATGTTTTTCAACTTAATAACTACCAGCGGACATTAGGCAGGGCTATTATAGAGGTTTTGCTTTATTTTCTGCATGTTATGTCAAGAATGTATCTTTGGTAATGGAGAGCCTATTGGCTGAAGTGAATCCTACTGACTGAAGTATATTATAATATAAGATGTCTTCAGGGTTGGAGAGGGCTTTTGGGGATCCATTTGACTAACATATCTTACTTCCAAACTCCCCTGTGAGGATAGTAGGTAAGTGTGATGAAATTATGACTGCTTTGTGGTGGTTCTGTTTACTTCTCATTCTACCTATTTGGCTGTCCATGATGATTTGACCATCATGGGTGACCGCCTTCTTTTCTACACCTTCAGCAAAGATGGTGGATGTTGGTAACTAGTGTTTGTATATCATCTGACACCTGTCTTTTTCTTCTGTTTCCGCATATTATTTTTAAAGACATGCACATGGACATCCTTCTGTGCACTCTCAATGTGCGAAATGCTACGACAAACTTTGGGACCACAGTTAAAATTCAAGCGGCATAGGTAAAAACTAACTAGAAGTGAAAGTTGTAGAATAAGAAAAACGCTAGCCGGACTCATTTTCTATTCCGAAGCTGGTTCCTCTTTTATACATTGACTGTGTCTGTATTTGAAATGACCTATGTGCATCTTCCATTGTAGCGCAGCTTATAAAATAGTAATCTGAATAATAATATTTGTATTGTTATGTTAACTTCCACTGTTGTTTGAAGATTCAGATGTAATTTTCTCGGCTGTGCTCCATGAAGGGCGGAGAGACAAATCCAGCATTTCATGCAGCAGACAATGATGAAGCTGTGTTTGTCAGACTGCACTCTGACAGCTGTGTGTGTTTATACTGACGCTGGTATTTATGCTAATTGATAAGAGCTGGGAAAGGAATTCTCGAAAGGCGTCTCTATAAATAAAGTTTAACACGATTAACATTCACATAATTCTGGATAGCTAAATAATTCATCCTATTAACAAGGTTGGTGTGTGAGAGAGATAGGAGGACATGGCATTTCCAAGGTTACAGAGTATGCAACGTTAGAAGACATGACCACAGATGAATGCAAAGCAGCCGAGGGCTGGTCTTTGCAAACCGATAGAGATGAGATGTGGCCTATTTGACCTGTGTCATCTCAGGACTGAAAGCCAATTAACCCCATGGCATAGGAAGTCATTGCTTGTCATACACAGGGTATGAAGGTCTTTGAAGATGGGCATATAAGATAAAGAGCACATCATTTCAAAGTTTGCCCAATTTTTTTTTAGATGGGTATAATGCTACAGACTGTGCTACTTGGTGACATCATTGGTGATTAGTAACACAAAATAAAGTCTATCATTTCAAGTATTCAGGACATGTAGGACAGAAGACGCAGGCACAGCAGTTCACTAGCACCATTGCTTTTTCATGGAGCAACCTATCGCGATTCTAGCAGAACTACCATTCCTGGATGTAGCATGTGCACACCCTTGAGTAGATTATGATCATTCTTGCATTAAAACTGCAAATGAGTTCTAGATATATTATCTTCGCTGGCAATTCTAATATTTTAAGGATATTTTTCTGCAGAATTTTGTCCATCAGATTTTCAAGAAACCGTAAACTTGATGGTGTTGGTGCATGACATAAGTTATTCTAAAGACTGTAAAAATGGTCTGTAACAGTGGTGCTTTGTGTACATCATAAAGCCTGTAAATCTAAAATGCCGATTTATATGTACAGTTTAAAGGAGAGAGGAATGTAGAAGAATACGGTATAAGCCTTCAAATGCATTAAGTGATTTGACAGGATGAGAAGACAGCATATTTTATGAAAATATAAAGTGTCGGAGAAAGTGTAGATGATCTGAAGCTGTAGAGATAGAGGATCAGGAGAAATGTGGCACTTTAAAGAAAAGTTTATGAATTCACATATATAAATTCTTGAAGAGGTTGCTGAATAAAATGACGTAAATGCACAAAGGAGGCTAAACTGCCTAAAGCACATGTCAAAAATATTCTCATGTACTTTTTCTAATTCCAAAAATTGAATTGAGTTTCTGGACTTTAACAAATAAAGGATATATTTTTTTTTTATATAATTTTCCTAAATACTTTCTGCATTTATCATCTTAGTTTTCAAGAACTCTGCTTGCAGTCATTAAATAGGAACTTCATTGTTTACCCTGATCCACTTGAAGTAAGCAATGAATGTTCTTATTGAATGGTAACATTTAGGCGCAGGCATTAATTATGGGTTATATCCCAACTTATACCCTCCTCATAGATGGCCACTGAAGAACTGAAAAATTATGATAGGGTCCTTTGCATGCACTAACGATGTGATGGACAGGAAGGTCCCCAGCAAGTTGACACTTGGCCTTTTTTACTATGTATGACAGATAAAACACATGGATATGTGTCATTTGAAGCACGCTGTGGATACAAGGAATACTCAGTGTGGAGTCATTTTATAGAATGACATCACTAACCATGTGATATGTTTTATTATGATTGGAACCATTAGTGGGTGTGAATAAACTTGGGAATTACATGTTTGTTGGATTACAAGATCCTTTTAACAAATTGTTATATAAAATTCCACATTAATTGATGTTCACTATGTTTATTGACACACCAAATGCTGAAATAATGATCGATCACTGTGTTTGACACTTTTTACTGCTTAGTGATTATATAATTATTGATTGTTAGTGCCTGGTCACTACTACTTTATTGTTCTGCTTGAATAAAGCTCAAAGGAGCTGAAACGTCTCATGAGTTAATAAAAGGTTCATTTCACTGGATGAGGTGCCCCACTCTCCATATTTATTTGGAAAGTTGTTTTACTTTTCAAAGAATAGCTCTTAGGTTTGCACAGATCGACTACTGTGCCAAATGATCCTATGTCTCAGGTGGGCTGGGTTCTGTTAACCTTAAATGGAACCTTACACCTGATAGATCCTGCCTGAATCACGGGTAGCATGTATCATGTACTGGCTGTATGATTTCGGCCATCTATGTTTGATTCTAAAACACTGTAGCATTTCTGAGAAGAACTTACTTTCAAAGCTGCACAGGACTGAGCCGCACGGGAGACTAGTTGGGAAGGCCAGTCCCCGGTAGCTTCTCCCCTCCGACTGCAAGCGACTGTCAGGTCTTTCCGTATAAATGTACTCAGGGAGAGACCCGTCGTTCAAGGGGAGCAGGCGGGAAGAATGTTTAAAGTATATTATTCTCTGAAACGCCACAGCATTTCACACTCAGACATACCTGGCTGAAATCATACAGTCAGTGTCTGATACAAGCTGTCAGTGAATCAGGCAGCATGTATAGGTTGTAAGGTTTCCATTTAAGAGTCCTGCAGAACACAACCACTTTGGCAGCTGAAAGCCAATCACTTGCCATTAGGGTTTATTGCTTATGGATTGATTCGTCAGGTCCCTATACACATAACTTTGGGAATTCAGAGAGACTGGCTGACTTTCTGATGTGTAATGAGTCAAACCAACTTTATCATCATCTGTTAGGAGTTAGGCCACGTGCGCACGTTGAGTATTTGGTGAGGTTTTATCTCAGTATTTGTAAGCCAAAATCAGGAGTGGAAAAAAAAAATGCAGAAGTGTTGACGTGTTTCTATTATACTTTTTCTCTGGCTGTTCCACTACTAGTTTTGGCTTACAAATACTGAGGTAAAAACTCACCAAATACTCAATGTGTGCACGTGGCCTAAGGGTCGGGTAGTATGAATTGAACTACTTTAAGACCTATGACGTACATTTTCATCATGTGTCACTATAGAAAGTATAGAGCCGGCTTCATACCAGGCACATGCTGGCTGTGTTTTATAGCTGGCATCTGCTTGTAAATATATCAACCAGAGTTAGCTCCAATCACTGTAGTTTAGCCACTTAAATGCCCATAACGGTCATGTCAGTCCTGTGAAGTTTAGCCACAGCCTGAGCTTTACATGATCACAGTGTTTTCTTAATATACTGCAACATAGTAGATTTACAGTATAGAGTATAAGCTATCAAACAATCTCACAACAAAGTCCCTAAGGGGACTAAAATATAAAGTACAAATGAAAAAAAAAGTTTAAAATGGACGAGATGTTAAAAAATATACAGAACTTTAACTTACCCCTCTTTTCCACTTTCAAAAATAAAGAAATGTAAACGTTAAAAACAATGGATTTGGTATTGTGTCTAAATAATTCTGATCTATCAAAATTATTTAAATTATACTTTAAATGCTGAAAGTACAAATAAATTGAAGCACCAGAATTGCTATTTTTGGTTATTGCACTTTCCTCTAAAAATACAATAATAAGCTATGAAAATGTTATATACACTGAGGAGTAAAAGGGTAACAATGTATTGAACTTTTGACTATCAGGCTCCATATCTCACCATCCACTTCTGCTTCGAACGTGAGACTAACATCATTTTATAGACAATCATCTTGGCTATCTCATACATAAATTTGACTTTGAACTATTTTGCGTATGATGAGTTATGCAGTTTCTTGTCATGTTACTGCATTGTTACTGTTTAGGTCCTAAAAATCTCAATTTTAATTTTCATTATTTTGTAAATCCACCTTTGGCTTTCAACACTGCCTGAATCATTCTTTCTGGGCATGCTCTCGATCAGAGTCAAGCACTTTTCAACCGAAATCTGATCCCAGGTCTCTACTACACTTTCCCAAAGTTGGTGCATACCAATCGACTCGCTTGGGTATGCATACTTCTTTTTCTTCAACTCTACTAACAAGAGTTTGATTGGGTTGAGGTCTGGGGACTGTGGGGGCCAATCAAGCCTCTATACTTCATTGTCATTGAACCATTTCTTCATCCATCTCAATGTATGCTTCAGGGCATTGTCATGCTGGAACACTATATGGTCCTTTTCATACCCACAATAATCGAGTGTACCAAGTAACTCGCCTTGTAGAATACTCACAGATAGATCAGCATTGAGACCATCGATCCGGGTCAGGTATCCAATGCCTTTGGCTGTGAAACAATCCAATAAATTCAGGCTTCCTCCATCGAACTTGACAGTTTCCTTAAATTTCTCGATCCATTAGCCCATTTTTCCCTTGTTTCTTCCAGACCCATTTGCACCGACCAGAGCCTAGTCTATTGACTTTAGTCTCATCACTCCAAATCACCCGTTTCCAATCTACCATCCACTTTGCAAACTCGAGCTGACGCTTCTTATGACGATATTGAAGTCGAGGCGTCTTCACCTTTTTTCGGGCCACCAGACTTGTGTAATGTGCATTGCAATGTGCTTGCATGGACGTCTCACTATTAGTGAAGCATAGTGATGTCTCACTATTATGAACCATACAAGCCACCTCTTGTATGAACTGATAGACCTTGTGATGAGCCGACTTTTTGACTCTGATATTTTGCCTGGATGTCCACCTCTTGGCTTTTGAATAGATGGATGAGCTTCATTTTGGATTCTTCCAACTGTCATGGCACTCACATGATGCATTTTGGCAATTTTCTTGGCCGAGAGACTGCTATCGATGAGCTGGATTATGCGGTTTCACTTATCTTGGGCAATCTTCTTTATGGCTGCTCCTTGATTCAAACCAGTGACCTTTCGCTTGGGAATCAACCTAATAACACACTGAGTCATTAGAAAATGTGAGAACAGGTTGTAGTATACAGAAAGAAAAATATTTTTCCACCACCAGAAGCAAAACAGTAACAGTGCAGTGCCATGACAAAAATCTGCATAGCTAATCATATGCTAAATAGCTGCAAATCAAATTTATGTATAAGAGAGCCAAGATGATTGTCTATAAAATGATTGTAGTCTTAAGTTCTAAGCAGTAGTGGATGGTGAGATATAGATCCTGAAAGTCAAAAGTTCAAAACAATGTTACCCTTTGCTTGTCAATGTATACCCCAAAATGGTATCAATAAAAACATCAGCTCAGGTCAGAAAAAAGAGCCGTTACCCAGTTCCATTGGCAAAATAAAAAATAAAAAAGATCAGGGTCTCATGTGTTGGGCAGCAACTTTTTCTCCTTTTCCTATTAAAGACACATGAATGCTGAGCAATATGAATTAGTCAAATAGAGATGTGGAGTGGTCATATAGCCATCACATAGCTGTTTGAGTGACAGTTATCTCATGGTATTGGCACCTTTAAATAACCTACTTGACCTTTTTCATAATGTGTTGTGTGTGCAAAGACAATAAAGTTTGTATTTGCAATAAAAGTAAATGTGTGTTCTGTATAAATTGATGTTGAACAATTTCTTGTAGTGGGCGCAATCTCATACTGATAACGTTTATTTGCTGAAACCATAATAATCCTTTCATGTTTAAATAAATATATTGTACAATTTAGATCTGCATATGCTTATACACAGTAGTTGGTATACATAATCCCTATTCCACTGGCTTTTAGTTACAATTATGTAAACGTCATCATCTCAATTAAAGCAAACAGTTCATTGCATTTTGGCTACTGCAAATTTCACGCTGAGAAGAAGCTAGTGTTTAAAATGCTCTTAATGCTAGCATAATATTGCTTACACTGGGATGAATCCAAGCTAACAACTGTTGCAATGAAGCCGATACTATTCCAAATAGGCCATTTTACTGTATCTTGAGTCTAAGAAACACTTATCTAACAATAATATTGGAGCACAGACTTGTGCATTAGATGTTCCAGTTCCATATTTTCCCGGCTGTGGATAGGTGGAGGAGGTAGCAGAGGCAATTGTAGGATTTTTGTTGGAAGGTGTTTATATATAACTTGCCTTAGTGACCAGAAAGGGACCACTGGACATCGGACTTGGACAGTTCCTGTTATAGTTACTAGCACGCACTGTCCCAATTCAACCTGCTCCTCCATCACTGCTCAGCCTTTTGCTGGGCGGGCTGTTATAACTGTTGATTGGGGTGAGTTAAGAAGCTGAGTGGCATTGCCCTTGTAGCATGAAACTGGGGCTGTTTCGAACCTTGGTACTGTCAAGCAAGTCAATATAGAACCACATAAAAATATTAATTTGCAGCTATAAACCAGCCAGATATACACAGTCTCATAACATCCATGCCTAGTGTTGGACCATTGTTTCTGATGTCAGCAGATGTGACTTTGGGGGCCCACCTTAGATTTTCATGAAAATATTGGGAGTTCATCTTTGGCCTTCAGGATGCAGCATGTCAACAGCCATAACTTTTTACTTTCTCAAATCAACAAATCCAATCTTGTTTTTTTTTGGCTTATGTCCAGTTATCAACAAGTTTGTAATTACAATACTAATAGTTAAGTTATTGCTCTTTTGGTTCTAAAACAGTGAGTATACAGCAATAAACACATAGAAATAAGCTAAAAAGAAAAATGGTGCTACGAAATCTCACAAATATATCAATTTTATTAAATATAAAATATAACAAATTTTGTTAATAAACAGAGTAACTCAATGGAGGACTAACAACAAACCTCCCAAGGCTATTAACAGTATATGATTAGTATGTCCACATATTTATTGCAGTACATTCCCTAATGGTTAACAGATACATCAGACAGAAGAGTATAGGAAGCAAACTTACACAGTAATGATGTGAAGTCCTGCGCCCCAACTCGTATTTCACCCAGCTTCATCAAGGAGCGCGCTCATCAGGGCAAGGGTTGGATAGCACTCGACTGTGTTATATGGCCGTGTGGGAAAGCTCTAATGGTTTGTATAGGGATTGGTTGTTGCATACCACGCATAAAGTGTCAAACAATTTTGCTGGCAGTATGGAATGGATCAATGGTGGTAGCAATGGTGCGGCCTTTTCTCCAAAGTGTCTCAGGGTACATTTCTCAACACGACAATGCAAGGCCGCATCTTGACAGCACATACACTGTATGGATTCACAAGTCTGCAGTCACATAGAGTGAGAGCAGATTTACACCCCAAGTCTGGACAACCCCTTTAATGGCCTGCAGAGTCTATGGACTTGCCTCACATCGAGCACATCGAGCACATCTGGGATGACAAGAGCTGCCAGCAGCAGATTTTCATGATTTCTCATATGTATTCAGCGGGAGAACCTTCCTCAGATGACCATTAATATCCTCACTGATAGCAGGAGAGGCTGGAAGTGTTGGGAATTTCTGCATGTGGCTCATATTCCAGACTGAATAAATAGGTTTAGAAAATTTTGCTTTCCATATTTACATTATTTAGATGTTATTCACATGTCTATCCATCCTGTGATTTCCATAACTCCTTGACTTTTCCATCTTGGTATTGCAATTTCAATGTTGAGGATTATATAAATAGTGTGGAGATGTGCCTGTGAATAAAGTACATAGCATGAAGTCCACACTATATATATACCATTGGGGGCACACTGTTGGCTGTACTCAATACTTATTCCTTGCGTAGTTTCTTATTATTACATATAACCAGGGATGAGCGGACCCGTGGATGTTCGGGTTCGACGGGTTTTGGTAAGAGCTACCAGAATGGTACCCGGACTTGATCCCGAACCTGAAACCCATTCAAGTCAATGGGGTGGCCAAACATCCGACTGTTGCCAAGCTGTCACACAGAGGACCTTACTGAAGTCACCATCGATCACAGCCACTGGATATCGCGGTTCCCACGCTGTCACACAGAGGACAGCGTGGAGCCAGCAGCTGTGACCGGTAGTGACAAGGTTACAGTCAGTCAGACGCCGGCTAATGCCTACTATCGCTATCATTGTGCGCCTGGTCTCGCTGATAGCAGCGAGAGCAAGCAATGCTGATGAGAGTATTTATCAGCTGGCGCCTGTGCATAGTGGTAGCTTTACTGCTATACACACACCAGAGACAAAGAAGAAGATGGACATAGATTACATTGTGGGATAATTTCATTAATAAATGGGTGTACGAGGGCTAGTATGGGAAAGTCTTTAATTAAAGTTTTTTTTCTGTGTGTGTGTTTATTTTTTTTACTACCGTGTTAGTAATGGGGGCGTCTGACTGACACCTCTCCATTACTAACCCCCAAAACAAATACTGGGAAGAGCTGAGGCTAAGGCTGTCCACAACTCTTCAGCGTTGTGCGGTTTGTCACCTAAGCATATTAGCTTCAGCACAGCCTGTTGCCGCTTGGCTGAGGCAGTGCTGAAGTGCTTCCAGCTTGCAACTGAGGTGGTCATTTCGGAGATGGAGGCTAAAGAGGAGGATGAGGAGGTGCAGGAGCTGTAGAATGTGGGGGCAACTCTGATTGACCCAGGGCCCGCAATCCTCAGCGTTGGGAGGACGTGTTTCATCCCAAGGTCCAACTGAGTCCCGGCTTCCACTATATTAACCCAGTGTGCCATCAGCGAGATGTACCGTCCCTGCCCACAAGCACTTGTCCACGTGTCCATGGTTAGGTGGACTTTCCCAGTAACTGCGTTGTTGAGGGCATGTCTAATGTTGTGGGACACGTGCTCGTGTAATGCGGGGACGGCACACCGGGAGAAATAGTGGCAACTGGGGACCAAGTACCATGGGACGGCTGCCACCATTAGGTTGCAGAAAGCTTCCGTCTCCACGAGCCTAAAAGGCAACATTTCGAGCGCAAGCATTCGCGAAATGTGTGAATTTAGTAGTGTGGCCTGTAGGGCGTTGGCTGCATATTTGCGCTTGCATTTCAAGGACTGGGGTAGGGACAACTGAATGCTGCGCTGGGACAAATACGTGGACGTGCTTTCTGATGATGCTACTTGAGAGTGTTCAACAACAGGTGCAGGGCGGAAGGCATCTTGGCATGCGCCATGGATGGGGGATTGGCATGCACGCATAGCAGCAGAACAAGCAGTGGTGTCACCTGCAGACATTGTTGCTGGACCCTGGGTTTCGGCCCACTTAGTCGGATGCTTTGCTGCCATGTGCCTGATCATGCTGGTGGTGATCAGACTGCTAGTTTTGCTACCCCTGCTGATGCTGGCCTGGCAGGTGGTGCAAATGGCCTTTTTGGGGTTATCTGCAGAGTCTTTATAAAATAACCAGACTCGGGAAGACCTAACAGTTGTACTGGCAACTTCCATCATTTTGGCGTTACGAGGAACTCTTTCCAAGCCTTGTGACTGTGGCCACAACACTGCTTCTTCCAGCTTATTGTGGTGCTCTGCCTCCCTCCCCCTGTGTGCTGCTGTCCTTGCTCTGTATGTCCCCCTGCCAGGTTGGGTCAGTAACTATATCATCCACCACCTCATCTTCCACTTCGGCACCCTGGTCGTCCTCCTGACTTTCTCGTAATTGTGTCTCATCAACATCATCATCCACCTCTAGCGACAGTAATTGCACTTTCCCACCATCGCCTTCGTGTGACTGCGGCTGCACCAAATATTGGGCATCGCTACACGCGTTCTCCTCTTGACTCACTTGAAGCTGGCCGGGCAAAAGGCCCGAATCTACAAATGGAAAAGTGAACAGCTCTTCTGAGTTTCCAAGTGTGAGATCAGTTGCCTCCAGGCACTCAGCATGGTGGGAGGAAGGAGGATCAGGGTGAGGAATATGTGGTCTATACTCACGGCTACTGAGACTTGACCATGTGGAAGACAGGGTGGTGGTAGTGGCTAAATGACTGGAAGCCTAATCTGCTATCCAACCAATAACCTTTTGATACTGCTCTGTGTTCAATAATGTTGTTCTGCGGTCCTCTAGTAATTGAGACAGGAAGGTCGAGCGAAAAGATGTGGGTGTTTGTTGTGGCACTATTTCAGCTTGCCCACGGCCACGTCCGTGGCCTCTGCATGCACCATCACCATCAAGTCCACTTCTCCGTCCCTTGCCACGCACCTTGCCCATTTTTAATAGAGGACAAGATTTTCCACGTTCACGAAAAATGGCTGATCTTGGAATGCAGTTATATGTGATACATCTGACAGAGAACCACAATTTTAAATAGCAGGCCTGTAATTTTCTAAAACTATTCTTCACAGACACCTAGTGAGAATAGCTTGACCAACACACTGCAACGGAATGAAAATGGAAGAAATGTCTGATTTTGGAACAGTCTTATAGGTGATATGTTGGTGGCTAAGTGACTGGAAGCATTATCAGCTATCCAACCAATAACCTTTTGACACTGCTCTGTGTTCAATAGTGGTGTTCTGCGGTCCCCTATTAACTGGGACAGGAAGGTTGAGCGAGAAGTGTGGGTGTTTGTTTTTGCACAATTTCAGCTTGCCCTCGGCCTCGACCTCTGCATGCACCATCATTACCATCACGTCCAGTTCCCCGTCCCTTGCCACGTGCCTTGCCCATTTTAAATGGAGGACAATATCTTCCACACTCACTACAAATGACTGAATTTGGAGCGAACTTATATGTGATCAGTTTTAAATACCTGGCCTATAGGTAACAATTTTGAACAGCAATCTGGTGTCAATTGCTTCACTGACACACTGCAACAAATTTTTAATGGAGGCCAGAAATGGCAGTAATTTATGAAAATGTATATGTGATTCGTGTGACGGAGAAAACACAGTTTTAAACAGCTGGATTTTTATCGCTGTAACATGGAAAGGACCTGGCTGTATTCTGCAGTGCCAACAAGCTAATGGCGCAGAAAAACAGTGTTCTCTTGATTGTTTTTTAAGCAAATAATGAGGATTAAGATCCAACAAAAATTATTCCTGGTCCCTGAGACCTGGGCCTTTGTCTAGAAATATCTAACGGCAGCAGAAGGCAGAAATGGAATGGAGCCTCTTGTGTTAAGTGCACTGCAGTCTGCTATATACCCTGCCTGCCTGCCTATATACACTGCCTGCCTGATATCTCTGCAGATGGATTAGTTCTCAGAAAGACTGTTTGTTGAGATGGATATGTGTCTCTAATATAGTCTGTACATCTACACTAACTAGAAACAAGCGAATCTCTCCCTAGCTCAGCAGCAGCTCTCCCTACACTGTCTGATTCCGGAGTGACTGTGATGAGCATGGCGGCGCCAGGTCTGATATAGACCTGATAACGCTGTGCGGCCAGCCAATCACTGTAATGCCACAACCAACATGGCTACTGCATTACAGTGAGTGGCAGGCAATTACTGCTTGTTCATTGGCTCTCAAAAGAGCGACAAACATGCAGGGAGGACACCCGAGCTCCCGCCAAGCAACCCGGAAATACTCAGTGAAGGCAGAGCATGTCGAGCAGTGAGATGCTCGGGGGAGCATCAAGCAGTAGCGAACATGGTTGCTCATCACTATAATTTAGCACAGAGACGTCGATTTAGGGGAATAGTAATCAGATAGGAGGGGTTTGCTTGGCGACCCCCGGATGCCAAGCACCTGGAAAACAGACTTTATAAAACCAGATTTTTCTGCAATCAGACCTCTGCTATGGGCCATAGATGTAAGTATAGATTTACTTTTCTATCACCTGTATGGCCATATTAGAGGTCTGATATCGCCCAGGGGGATGACAGATTCCCATTAAATAACAGGCCTGTAATTTACTAATACTATTCTACACAGAGACCTAGTGTGAATAGCTTGACTGACACACTGCAACAGAATGGAAATGGAAGAAATGTCTGATTTTGGAACTTCTTTATAGGTGATATGTTTGACAGAGAACCACAGTTTTAAATAGCAGGCCTGTAATTTACTAATACTATTCTTCACAGACACCTAGTGTGAATAGCTTGACCAATACACTTCAACATAATGGAAAAGTAGGCCAATATTTTCCATGTTCAGTTTAAATTTCTGGATTTTCATCGCTGAAATATGGAACAGATCTGGCTTTATTCTGCAGTGAGAACGTGCAATTGGTGCAGAAAAGTGGTGTACTCTGGATTGCTTTTTAAGCAAATAATCAGGATTACGATAAAAAAAAAAATTTGCCCTGCCACCTGATATCTGGGGCTATGTCTATATATATCTGTAATTATTACAGCAGCAGCAGACAGGACATTCAATGGACCCTTTTGTGCTGTATCATACACTAAAGTCTGCCACATACACTGCCTGCCTGCCTAGCACTGATTATATGCAGCTTGATTAGTCCTCAGAAGGACTGTTATTTTAGATGTATATATACTGTATAAAAGTTGTGGCATAAATATACTAACTATAAAGAAGCAAATCTCTCCCTGAATTAGCAGCAGCTCTCCCTACTCTGCCTGATTCCGGGGTACACTGTGATGAGCATAGTGGCACCAGGTCTTATATAGACCTGATGACGCTCTGCGGCCAGCCAATCACTGTAATGCCCACAACCAAAATGGCTACGGTATTACAGTGCATGGCAGGCAATCACAGCATGTTCATTGGCTCTCTAAAGAGCGCCAAACATGCAGGGAGGGGACCTGAGTTCCTATTCGAGCAACCCGGAAATAGTCGCCGAGCACTGAGCTTGTCGAGGACAGTGATGTTCAGGTGAATACCCAGCAGTGGCGAGCACACTCACTCATCACTACTCTTTAGCAGTTTAGTTCTCCAACCTCTGTTGTCTTATTAGTTTAGTTCTCCAACCCCTGTTTTCTATTAGTTTAGTTCTTCATGTTCTGGAGTTTATTTGTTTCATTCTCCAACCTTAGCTGTTTAGTAGTTTAGTTTTCCAACCCATGTTGTCTTATTAGTTTAGTTCTCCATCCCCTGTTTTATATTAGTTTAGCTCTCCACGTTCTGGTGTGTATTTATTTATTTCTCCAACCCATCCATGCCCATCCATGCCCATCCCCAGGCGTTAAAGTATGGTGATGAGGGTTTGGATTCTTCTCGGACCCTACTTCGTCCGGGCCCAGATCAACTGGAAAAAATTTTGGGCATCACTACACATGCTTTCCTCGTCTTGAGTCTGTGAAGCTTTGGATCAGACCTTTGATGCCTCAGAATAGAATGTGTGAACAGCTCTGCAGACTCGCCCATCTGTGCTTCCCCACAGTCAGCTGACCGGTTAGAGAGTTGTGACGTGTGTAAGGTGCCCCAGCGAGGTAGTCGTGGGCGAGCTGTAGCCCCCTCTCGCTATGGCACCCTACAGACAATACGTGTCCTCCCTCTGAAGTGTGGCTGTGTATGTAGTGCTCTTCACTTACTTCAAGCCATCCGATCGCGGCTGTCTCCAGGCAATTTTCTTCTGGGACCAGGGCAGCAATAATTTCAGAGGACACGAGGTTCTTAACCAGAACTTGGACTTTACTTGGGGAAGAGGAATATATACAATATTTACAGTCAGATATAATGGATAAGGCCCGACAGGCAATCATCTCTCTCACAGGCGCTGTTAACTGCTTCAGCCCTGGTTCCCTCTTTAAGCAGAGCATCTCTGTGGCTATAATCCCTGGCCCAAGAGACTCCTCTGTATTGACAGTGACCTGGATCCGATATCTCTCCCCCACGTCTTAGCCTGGAGTCCTATTTAGCTTCCTCTGCTTCCTGCAGACTAGAAGTGCCCCGTGTCCTCTCTACGCTTTGATGAGTTTCTCCGGTGGGCTGACAGGACTCCTGCTCTTGTGTGAGGAGACTTGCACGCTGGGATCCCACTGTCTGAGGGTACGGAGCTCCCGTCTACCCTAGCAGCCACTATACTCAGGCTGTCTGAACCACTTGCGGTCTCAACTCGTACTGAAGAATCACTTCCTGATTCTGGAAACTAAACAAAGACTTTCCTAATATGCCCACCCTCAGTGAGCTGTCATCACAGAACTGTAACCCATCATTGTCTATAACTTTGCTGGCAGACTCAACCTGACATCTGCACCCAGAACAGTGGCATCTTGTGGCTGTTTTCAGGTACTACAGCCCAGAAGAAATTATACCAGGAACAAGCTCTATATCTCTCTAGGCTTGATAAGGGCACTAAGTTCCCCCTCTACTCTACTAACTGGACCACTAAAGCTAACCCCCTTAGCTTGGTCTACCACAGTTAGGGAGGTCTGACCTCAGGGACACCTCGTTTAACTATCTCAGTACCAAGGGAAGGCTACGCCCTTCCCCACTATTACATTCCCCGACACTTTAATGTTGGTCGTCCCTGACCACACTAAGCAATAAACATCAATCAACAGCTTAAATTTGACTAAAGCATTTTTAGTAAACGACTGGTCCTGAGGTCATCTTCTTGGATGGAAGACCGGCCCTTCTCGGTTAAGGGCCCTGGAACAGCAATTCAGGAAAGTCCATTATCAACTTCTTTTTTTTTTTCAGAGGCACCGGTCCTTCTTGGTAAGGACCCTGGAAACGAAGTGTCCACAGTTTTAAGTCAGGTCAACACCTCAATAGCCCCCAATCCCCTCCTGGGGCTACATTCTGAGGCACACAGTCACAGGTAAAATCCTGTGAGTCTCTTTCTTCTTGGCCCTAGTGGGGGTCACCGGTTCTTCCCGCTAGGCCGCAAGTCTTTTTGATTTGGAGGATATCCATCCTCAAGGTGTGCCTCAGCATTTTAAATTCCAGCAGAAAAAGGCGCAACAAGCGCAACAAAAAGAAAACAAAAGTAAAAACAAAAAGAGCAGCTCTCCCGGGCACGCAACTTTTGGGTGCTGCTTAAGGCCTTCCTGGCCTGGGAGGTAGGGGAACAGTCCTCCATTTTAACTCAACATGGGGCACTCCGCTCCCATTGGGTACAAGTCCCAGAAACTGGACCACCGCTGGTGGGTCCAGATAAAGGAAGAGATGAAAGGTCAACGGACCCTTAACTAGTTAGCTTACTTCTTCCGGGCCTCTCCCCGTTCCTTCATGAAGGCGGCCCATGCTGCAGATGAAGGTGGCTTCCTCCACTTCCACGGCTGATCGTGGTATCTGCTAGGCCCGGGGTCCTCGTCCGAGGACGTAGCACTGCCACAGCCGACCTGGGTAGGGCCGTAGCTGGTGACAGAAAAATGATGGACCTCCTGGCTAACACCAGCCTGAGTCTCTCTGCCAGCCCCCTGCTCAACTGCCTCAGCTCCTCCTGGGTGTTGTGGTGCCGACTCCTTCTCCGGCACCTCGCTAAGGAAATCGGCTTCCTTGCTGCTTGCGACATCCTCCTCCTCGTCTCTCACAATTTTTCCCCACTGCCGCCTCCTAGGCTCCTCTATTGGTGGAGTACTGGCCTTAGGTGGGGACAGAAAGCCTTTAGGGGCTTCCCTAGCCCAGCGCTGCTTAGCCTCCCTTTGGCCCTCCTCTGGAAGACCTGCCAGTCCTTCTCTAGGACGTCTTCCCACTTGTATGGGCGGGTGACCGCAGCCGCATACCACCCGTTTTGGCACTCACATTTTACAAAGTGCACGATGTCCCCCACGTGCAGGTTGTGTAAACGGTCAGGCAGATAGTCCCGCTTTACCGCTTCGCGGGACACGAACACCTCGTGCCCGGTCCATTCCTCTTCCAGAAACCCGTACCCCTCATGGATACGGAATTCTATGACCCGCCCCCGGGTCTGAGCTTCCTCCACTGACTCCCTTCTTACCGCATTGGACCCCTCCAGCCAGCCTCTCAGGAAGGTATCGGTCCATCGCCGCTGTTCTCGCACGGTCATCGGGGGGTCCCGGGTAGCCCACTTAGGACTCCCGGGCTTGGCGTACCGCTCTGCCGAGGGGAAATGTAGGGCCTCCAAGGCCAACGACCAGAAATTCTCCCGCGGGGTCTTTCTTTTAGGGGGCTTCCCTTCCGCACCGTCCCCTGAAGGCCTGGGGGCCTCTGTTGCCACAGAAGCTACTGGGGCAGGTACCGCAGGCGTGACCGGCCGCTGGGGCATGGACCGCTCACCTTCTGTAAGCTTCGCTGCAGCTATTGCTCCGGCCCCACCTGGATGTTCTCCTCCCTCAGCCGAGGAGGACGGTTCCTCCGGCATCCGGCTCCAGCACCACATGCGAAGCTCGTGGACTAGCAGGCCCAGCTCCGGATCAGGCCTAGTGGCCCACTGGACAGCCACTGGGGGTAAGGGCAACGGTTCGCGGGCAGTGCCCGCCGGCGAACGACTTCCAGTCGCAGCCCCTGGGGTGGTGATCTCCAGGGGTTTCTCCTCACCGCTTGTCTCGCGCACGTTGTCAGGCTCTGGGGCTGATATTCTCTCAGGAAGTCCGCTGCCGTACCTCCTTCTCCTTACCTGCCGGACAGAAAATGGCGCCGGTCGCTTACCGGTGACGCGCGTCCTGCGCGTCCAGCTCCGCCTCTTCCTCGGCCGGACCTCTGACGCGACCACCGCGTCACTCGTCACCCTCAGCCACTCCGCCTTCAGCCGCGCCCCCTCTCTGTGCGCGCTGATACTCACGGGGCCGGGCTTCACCTTACGCCGCACCCTCTTCCTCTTTGGACGTCCCATCCTGGGACGCATCTTCACCGCTGGGCCCCTCCCTCTTCGGGCCGGAACTCGTAAGGGCTGGACATCTTTTCGCGCTCTCCAGTGCCGTCCACTCCCACGATAAGCGGTTCTTCTCCCAGACTTTACCGCCGTCATCACCATCTTGGAATCCATGCTTCGGGCCGCCATCTTGGGCCGCATGCCTTCCAACACTTTCTCCTCAGTGTTCTGCGTCGGCTCTTCCCCGCTTTCTTCATGCGAGGAGCTCGCATCCTGCCGACTACGCCAAATGTAAGGTGCCCCAGCGAGGTAGTCGTGGGCGAGCTGTAGCCCCCTCTCGCTATGGCACCCTACAGACAATACGTGTCCTCCCTCTGAAGTGTGGCTGTGTATGTAGTGCTCTTCACTTACTTCAAGCCATCCGATCGCGGCTGTCTCCAGGCAATTTTCTTCTGGGACCAGGGCAGCAATAATTTCAGAGGACACGAGGTTCTTAACCAGAACTTGGACTTTACTTGGGGAAGAGGAATATATACAATATTTACAGTCAGATATAATGGATAAGGCCCGACAGGCAATCATCTCTCTCACAGGCGCTGTTAACTGCTTCAGCCCTGGTTCCCTCTTTAAGCGGAGCATCTCTGTGGCTATAATCCCTGGCCCAAGAGACTCATCTGTATTGACAGTGACCTGGATCCGATATCTCTCCCCCACGTCTTAGCCTGGAGTCCTATTTAGCTTCCTCTGCTTCCTGCAGACTAGAAGTGCCCCGTGTCCTCACTACGCTTTGATGAGTTTCTCCAGCGGGCTGACAGGACTCGTGCTCTTGTGTGAGGAGACTTGCACGCTGGGATCCCACTGTCTGAGGGTACGGAGCTCCCGTCCACCCTAGCAGCCACTATACTCAGGCTGTCTGAACCACTTGCGGTCTCAACTTGTACTGAAGAATCACTTCCTGATTCTGGAAACTAAACAGAGACTTTCCTAATATGCCCACCCTCAGTGAGCTGTCATCACAGAACTTTAACCCATCACTGTCTATAACTTTGCTGGCAGACTCAACCTGACATCTGCACCCAGAACAGTGGCATCTTGTGGCTGTTTTCAGGTACTACAGCCCAGAAGAAATTATACCAGGAACAAGCTCTATATCTCTCTAGGCTTGATAAGGGCACTAAGTTCCCCCTCTACTCTACTAACTGGACCACTAAAGCTAACCCCCTTAGCTTGGTCTACCACAGTTAGGAAGGTCTGACTTCAGGGACACCTCATTTAACTATCTCAGTACCAAGGGAAGGCTACGCCCTTCCCCACTATTACACGTGTGTGAAAACAAGGGTAATTGGTGTGCCACCTCTGAGGACTGTATTGTGTGTGATGTTAAGGTGGAGGAAGAGGAGCAAAGGCCACTTAATGCAGCGCTTGTCATCTACTGGAGCACATGTTCTTCCTGCCCCTCATATACAAGGTGTACCACTGTTAGACTGCCAAAGAAAGGGAGTGGAGTCCAGTAACAGAAGTTTCAAAAATGCTGAACAATTGCTCACTGCAGCAAAACAAACCTACTTCTCATCTCTCATATCATACGTGTCTCACAACCCTAAACAGCTATTCAGAACTTTCAAGTCCCTCCTCTTTCAAGTCCCTCCTCTGTCTTTCAAGTCCCTCCTCTGTCCACCTTTCCTCTCCTCTCCTCTCATCTCAGCTGAAAACTTAGCCTCATTCTTCAAGCAGAAGATTGACAACATAGGGCAAAGCTTTTGCTTAAAGTCCCAACAGCCCCTTCTCATAGCGACTCAACTCTCCTCCTCCAAAATCAGCTTCTCCGCCATCACAGAAGATCATCTTTACTCTCCAAATCACATCTCACCACCTGTGAACTTGACCCAATAGCATCGCACCTCATTCCAAACCATACCATAGTCTTCATCCCAAGCCTAACACTCCTCTTCAACCTGTCACTAACAGCTGGCATCTTCCCCTCATGATTCAAACATACATCGATCACACCCATCCTCCAAAAACCCTCCCTTGACCCATCCTATGTTTAGCTATCGCTTCATCTCACTTCTCCCCTATGCCTCCAAACTATTGGATCAACACGTCTATTTTTAACTGTCCTCCCACCTCTCCTCCTGCTCCCTCTTTGACCACTTTCAATCTGGCTTCCGACCTCACCATTCCAATGAAACAGGGAGCTAGCGCAGGGAATGACAGAGGGGTGAAGCCTGGGAATAGCGGGGTGACAGGTGGATTAATCAGTCAGCACAGTTTAAGATCTCCTTCTCTACTTTCCTCTTATCTCTTCTTGTCACAATCACATTCAAGATTTTTCCTGTGGATCTCACCTACTGTGTAACGCTGTACCCCAACACATTAGACTGTCACCTACTGTGGAAACCTTGAAAAGGAAGCTGAAGACCCACTTCTTGTTACTAATGTACAATCTGCGGTAAGCCTCGCTGCAGCATACCGCTGCACGACTAGCTGTACCCTGACTTACTGTACCCTTACCCATCCCATGTACATTGTTTGTGCGCCCTCGCGGGCAGAGTCCTCTCTCCTCTTGTACCAGTCGGGGACCCCTTTTCACATGTAATGCGCCATGGAATAAATGTCACTGTAATAGTAATTATTGTACTTGTACTCTGGGTAAATTAATGGCTCTTTTATTTTATGTGTTTTGGCAGCTTTTGGGCCCATTTGAAGGTGTTGCATATGCTTTTTTTTGTCCCCCCCCATTGAATCCTATGGCATTCGGTAATGTTCGACGAATATTCGACTAACAAATTCAGCGAATGTCTAAATATTCGACGAACATTTCCTAACCGAACATTGAAATGTTCTTTCATCTCTAGTGTTAAGTGGTCTGGGCATGACCAAGCACTTAAGGAGATTCTGCCTTCAGCACTTGTTTCCCCACGTAGCATTAGCCCCTTTAGCTTGACTCATAGCTCACTGTCTGATTTCTTTGTATGCACCTGATGTCACACACACTTTGAACAATCAGTCAATCTAGAAAGGCTGGTCCTGAGCGGAAACAAGCTCTTGAGGCAGTGGCCCCTTAAGTGCTCTATCATGCCCTGAGCATTTAATGCCTCATTTGCATATGAATGAAAATGCTAATTATTCAGGAATGCATCAGATAGTAGATACAAGGGGTTCCATGTATTTACATTTCAAGGACCTGCATACCCATATATGAAGATTCCAGGTTGTTTCTCTTTCTGACAGATTCCGTTTAAGGTGTTAACAATTGTATAAATAGCTGTGATTTTTGCAAGCATTTTCAAGTAAATCCATTTAATTATATTTGCTTAATTACTGGAAAATACAAAAAGTAGTAGCACTCAATGACAAATTCAGCTCTGCTGCATCTGTAAATCACTGTGTTACAATAAAGATCATACTGTACATCAGGTAAATTGAGCAGATGTGTTCTACAAAAGCAATTAAAGAGTTTATGGTGCACAGAATATGAATACTAATTTAATACTGTAATCACACCAAGGACAAGTAAACCTATGCAGTCAGTGCAGCTGCTAGAAAAATGAAAGAAAAACTCTTTGCATTCCAGATTTTGTACAAAGGGTAATATTGGAGATTTTATAGTTCATCAGCAGCAAATACCCTAACTACATACCAACCTGCATTGCTGTATTTAACCAATTAAAAACAAAACTATACAAGTTTAGAATTGCTGCAATCATGATAGTTGGAGAAACGTGTTGCCAGATCAATTTTATCATATAATGCATATGATAAAAACAAAACCCAAGATATCTTTTCCCATTTTCCACTTCATTACTTGGTAAAATGAATGATACCAATTTAAACTACAACAATCAAGACCTCCTATGGCAATCCAAACACAAATACAGTGGTGGCCAAAAGTATTGGCACCCCTGCAATTCTGTCAGATAATACTCAGTTTCTTCCTGAAAATGATTGCAATCACAAATTCTTTGGTATTATTATCTTCATTTAATTTGTCTTCAATGAAAAAACACAAAAAGAATTGTCCTAAAGAAAAATTGGATATAATTCCACACCAAACCCAAAAAAGGGGGTGGACAAAAGTATTGGCACTGTTTGAAAAATCATGTGATGCTTCTCTAATTGGTGTAATTAACAGCACCTGTAACTTACCTGTGGCACCTAACAGGTGTTGGCAATAACTAAATCACACTTGCAGCCAGTTAACATAGATTAAAGTTGACTCAACCTCTGTCCTGTGTCCTTGTGTGTACCACATTGAGCATGGAGAAAAGAAAGAAGACCAAAGAACTGTCTGAGGACTTGAGAAACCAAATTGTGAGGAAGAATGAGCAATCTCAAGGCTACAAGTCCATCTCCAAAGACCTGAATGTTCCTGTGTCTTCCGTGCGCAGTGTCATCAAGAAGTGTAAAGCCCATGGCACTGTGGCTAACCTCCCTAGATGTGGACGAAAAAGAAAAATTGACGAGAGATTTCAACGCAAGATTGTGCGGATGGTGGATAAAGAACTTCGACTAACATCCAAACAAGTTCAAGCTGCCCTGCAATCCGAGGGTACAACAGTGTCAACCCGTACTATCCGTCGGCGTCTGAATGAAAAGGGACTGTATGGTAGGATACCCAGGAAGACCCCACTTCTTACCCCGAGACATAAAAAAGCCAGGCTGGAGTTTGCCAAAACTTACCTGAGAAAGCCTAAAACGTTTTGGAAGAATGTTCTCTGGTCAGATGAGACAAAAGTAGAGCTTTTTGGGAAAAAGCATCAACATAGAGTGTACAGGAAAAAAAAACAGGCATTCAAAGAAAAGAACACGGTCCCTACAGTCAAACATGGCGGAGGTTCCCCGATGTTTTGGGGTTGCTTTGCTGCCTCTGGCACTGGACTGCTTGACCGTGTGCATGGCATTATGAAGTCTGAAGACTACCAACAAATTTTGCAGCATAATGTAGGGCCCAGTGTGAGAAAGCTGGGTCTCCCTCAGAGGTCATGGGTCTTCCAGCAGGACAATGACCCAAAACACACTTCCAAAAGCACTATAAAATGGTTTGAGAGAAAGCACTGGAGACTTCTAAGGTGGCCAGCAATGAGTTCAGACCTGAATCCCATAGAACACCTGTGGAGAGATCTTAAAATGGCAGTTTGGAGAAGGCACCCTTCAAATATCAGGGACCTGGAGCAGTTTGCCAAAGAAGAATGGTCTACAATTCCAGCAGAGCATTGTAAGAAACTCATTGATGGTTACCGGAAGCGGTTGTTCGCAGTTATCTTGGCTAAAGGTTGTGCAACCAAGTATTAGGCTGAGGGTGCCAATACTTTTGTCTGGCCCATTTTTGGAGTTTTGTGTGAAATGATCAATGATTTGATTTTTGCTTCATTCTCTTTTGTGTTTTTTCCTTGCAAGCAAATTAAATGAAGATAATAATACCAAAGAATTTGTGATTGCAATCATTTACAGGAAGAAACTGAGTATTATCTGACAGAATTGCAGGGGTGCCAATACTTTTGGCCACCACTGTATGTAATAGCAATAGGCTACAAATATTTGTGAAAATGATGTGCAAGATGATTTGTGACTTTTTAATGCTAAAAAATGGTCCAAAAGCCTTGATACATTCCCCCTAAATGCTTTACTTATTATGTCCTGAGATATTAAATGTATAGAACCCCCTTAACCTTACTTACATGAGACGTAATGGTACTTTATATGTCAGGTGCTGATGTATGGAGCAGGCTCAGGAGTTGAGACTGCACTATACTCGAGAGATGCTAGCTGTTATATGTAGCAGACATCTTGCTGTATCCACAGTGACAAGTGCTATCTCTGCTCGCGGCTGTTTAACCATTTAAATGCCATTGTCAAACACTGACAACAACATTTAAATATGGCAATCTCCGGCATGCCGTCCAATCGTCTCAAGAAGGAAGGGGTTGGCGATAGATGGTCAGTGCATCTAGGGGCTTGCTGAAAGCTCCTATGACTGCCCTCTTCTTCCTCCTTTGAAACCCATCCCAGTGCTGGGCTCCAAAGGGAGCCATCATTTTATCTATATTAGATACTGCAATAGAGTTTTAATGTAATAAATAGAAGAAGTGACCACAGGTTCAAGTCCTCTAGAAAAACAAAAAAATAAAGTGAAAAATAAAACATTTTAAAGAATATGAAAACAATATGCAACTTAATATCATTCCTCTTTCCCCATTAGTAATCCCCATTATTAATAAAGTAATAAAAAATAGCATATTAGGTATGTCTCTAAAAGTCTGATATATAAAAACTAAAATGAATTAACCTAAACATTAAAGGCCACAATGAAAAATAAAATATTGAAAGGCTGGAATTTCCTTTTTTTGTTTCTACACTTCCTTAAAGAGTTACAATAAAAATCAATCAAAATGTTGTAGCTATTCAAAAAAAAACCCTCATCATACTGTGCAAAAAAGGAATCAACTCTATTGATGAAAAAAAATAAAACATTTTTTTTAGCAAAATTCCATTTTTTTAACCACCTAAATAAAATCTATATGTGTTTGACATCACTGTGAGAGTAGGTTCTCATGAGCGTATTATTGGTCTCAGTGCTGTCTGTGAAAAAACAGACAGCACACGGACAGCACTAGAAGCAATTTTATTCAACTGAGCTGTACCGACGAGCGTTTTTCTCATTTTCACTGAACGAATCTGCGTCTGATAGAAAAAACAGCATGGACTAGTTTTTTCTGTAAGTTGGGTCAGACTCACTCATTCAAGTCTATGGGTCTGCAGAAAAAAAGAGATCACATAAGGAACATCTGTATAGCATCTGTTTCTTATAGATACATTGCAGTTCGTTAACATAGGAAACAGTAAATGGTCTTGTAAATGATTAATAGTTGCTGCTGTAAAAAAAAGTGGATTGAATTTCTCACTTGTCGTATTTGCATGACAAGTAAAAGAAAAATCATCTTTTTGGATGAAACTGACTATTTTTTATATGCTTGTGTGAACCCGGCCTAATTGTGCTGACATGGAGAATGATGCTGCCGGTTCATTAAATCACTCAGTGAGTGGAGAGGTAAGGACAAGGTCTGTTATTTGTGATATGTACAACTGGAAAATAGGATAGAGGATGGGCACCACAAAAATCAAGATATATACAATGCCTCCTTCACACAGCTGTATAAAACATGTACGTGAAAAAAGGCTACTGGTGTCATCAGAGTTTTCCATCAGTGGGTCATCAGTGTGTCCATATTTACCATCAGTCAGTGATCAGTGTTTTCCATCAGTACAGTGTCCATTTTAGGACATGATCAGATATCAAAATAAAACATCAGAATGATGTCAGTTTGAGGCTAAATACCCTGTCTGAGAACTGATTCTGACAAGTGATTTTGACAAGTGATTTTGACGAGTGATTTTGATGAGTGATTCTGACAAGTGATTCTGACGAGTGATTCTGACGAATGATTCTGACGTGTGATTCTGACGAGTGATTTTGACGATTGATTCTGACGAATGATTTTGACGAGTGATTTTGACTAGTGATTCTGACGAAGGATTCTGACGAATGATTTTGACGAATAACTCTGACGAGTGATTCTGACTAATGATTCTGACGAATGATTTTGACGAGTGATTCTGACGAGTGATTTTGATGAGTGATTCTGACAAGTGATTCTGACGAGTGATTTTGATGAGTGATTTTGACGAGTGATTCTGATGAATGATTCTGACGAATGATTCTGACGAGTGATTCTGACGAATGATTTTGACGAGTGATTCTGATGAGTGATTTTGACGAGTGATTCTGACGAGTGATTTTGATGAGTGATAACTGACAAGTTACTCGGACCGAGTAACGAGCCCAATATTAGTCTATGGGAGCCTCTAGCATTTTTCCGGCGGCTCTCCCTGGCGGTCTGCAGAGGGCCTAAAAATTGCCAAAATCAAGGGAACCATGCTCAAATGACATGGGAACAGCATGGGGAAGACCCCTGGAAGCATTTCTGACTCCTAGGTCACTGCTGTCAACAACGTTGTCAGATGCATTACGCCACTTTTACAGACTCACAATAAAGCATACAAAAGCGAAACCAAAATGGATTTTCCTGGGAAATATGTTAAAGGAACATCCTATCCAGGGTAATGACTTGTATATAAGGCAAAATAAATAACCAAAAACAAAACACGTAGCGTTTTTGATGCATTTTTGCACTTTTGCATTGCTTTCAACCAAGACAAATGCATTCACCGGGAAATGTCATTTCAACATTTTACTACCTTATCTGGCCATGTGGTGTGTGACACATCATCAGACACATCTTGTTTAATTTATGATGGAGGAACTCTGAAAGTCACAAAGATAATTTTTATAGGGCCATCAGACGGACCTTACTATTTTAAAAGGGCCAGTAGTCGGGTATGCTTTGTTGTTCCCATTATTAACGAGTGGGTCTCCTATACTGTTACTGCGTATGCAGTGACTGCAAAGGCTGCCAAAAATTTGGAGGAACTCCAATGCCGCTTGCAAGAGACGTAGAGGTCGGAGGTCCTCCTGCAAAAAATGCTCCCATTATTAGGAAGTGTGTCTCCCATACTGTTTGCCTATGCAGTGAAGCAACGGCTGCCCAAAATTTGGAGGAACTCCAATGCCCCTTGCAAGAGACGTAGAGGTCAGAGGGCCTCCTGCAAAAAATGCTCAAATTATTAGGAAATGTGTCTCCCATACTGTTTGCCTATTCAGTGAAGCAACGGCTGCCAAAAATTTGGAGGAACTCCAATGCCCCTTGCAAGAGACGTAGATGTCAGAGGGCCTCCTGCAAAAAATGCTCAAATTATTAGGCAGTGTGTCTCCCATACTGTTTGCCTATGCAGTGAAGCAACGGCTGCCAAAAATTGGGAGGAACTCCAATGCCCCTTGCGAGAGACGTAGATATGTTGATATGGTACATATGGTGGTGATATGGTGGTGGAGGATGAGGATGCGAAGGAGTAGGCCCTCCCAAAAAAAGACACTGTATTTGAGTTTATGTTACGCTGCTATCATTTGGTGGTATTGAGCAGTCTGGCCCAATCCAGCCCTTGTTCATTTTTATAAGAGTCAGCCTGTCAGCCTATCAATCCTAATTCCACAGGCGGTACTAAAAACCAGCTCTGACAAAACGCTAGTGGCAGGGCAGGCCAAGACCTCCAAGGCGTAGAGAGCCAGCTCAAGCCACGTATCCAGTTTGGATACCCAATAATTATAAGGAACAGAGGAATCACGGAGGACGTTGATATGGTTGCTACGGTACCCCCTCAGCATCTTCTGCAATTTTTACCTCCTTGAGAGAGTACCCGGCGCATCAGGACTTGTGCGATGGGAGGGTCTGAGAAAACTGTCCCAGAACTTTGACAGTGTTCCTCTGCCTCTGCTCGATTGCATCTGTGTCTCTCTCACCTGTACGCCTTGGTTTTCCAACAAAGTGTGACCTCTGCCGCCAGTGTTTTCAGATGGGAATTTTTTTAATAATCCTGCAACAAGGGCCTTCTCATACTGCACCATTTTACTAAGCCTCTCCTGCACAGGAATAAGAGACAGAAAGTTCTCCTTGTAGCGTGGGTCTAGAAATGTCAATAACCAATAATGACTGTCACCCAAAATTTGGACAACGTGTGGGTCACGGGAAAGGCAGCGTAACATAAACTCAGCCATGTGTGCCAGACTGCAAAGAGGCAAGACTTTGCATCCTCACCGAGAGGACGACTGACCATGCTCTCCTCCTCATCCTCCTCCTCCCTGTCCCAATCCACGTTGGGATAAGATGAGGTTGGACTGCGTGGAATCACCCAGTATGGTTCCTTGCTCCATCTCATCGTGCTCTGTCTGCAATGCATCCTCTTTGATTGTGAGCAGAGAGCATTTCAGAAGACAGAGAAGCTGATTGTTGACACTAATTATGGCGTCATCGCCGCTCACCATCTTGGTGGAGTCCTCAACGTTTTGGAGGATGGTACATATGTCTGACATCCATGTCCACTCCTGAGGTCTTATGTGTGAAGTCTGACCTGAATACTGACGGCCTTGTTGATGCTGGTAGTCAACAACTTCCCTCTTCTGCTCACAAATCCTTCCCAACATTTGCAATGTAGAGTTCCAATGTGTGGGGACATCGCAGATCATTAGGTGAGTTGGAAGCGGTAAATGCTTCTGAAGCATGGCAAGGGCGGCGGAAGCTGTAGCTGACTTTATAAAAAAGAGCACACAGGCGGCGTACTTTGACAAGTAGATCAGACAGATCCGGGTAGGTTTTGAGAAACCGCTGAACCACGATGTTAAGCACATGGGCCAGGCATGGTACGTGTGTGACCTCACCTCGCCTCAGAGCTGCCACCAGGTTCTGGACATTGTCACACACGACCATGCCTAGCTGTAGGTTCAGCAGTGTCAGCCACAGATCAGACTGCTGTTTCAAAGCTGTCCACAACTCTTCAGCGTTGTGCGGTTTGTCACCCAAGCATATTAGCTTAAGCACAGCCTGTTGCCGCTTGGCCGAGGCAGTGTTTCCAGCTTGTGACTGATGTGGTTATTTCGGAAATGGAAGCTGAAGAGGAGGAGGAGGTGCAGGAGCTGTAGAATGTGGGGGCAACCCTGATTGACCCAGGGCCCGTAATCCTCAGTGTTGGGAGGACATGTTCCGTTCCAAGGTCCAACTGGGTCTCAGCTTCCACTATATTAACCCAGTGTGCTGTCAGAGAGATGTACCATTCCTGCCCACAAGCACTTGTCCACGTGTCTGTGGTTAGGTACACTTTCCCAGTTACTGCATTGTTGAGGGCGCGTCTACTGTTGTGGGACACGTGCTCGTGTAATGCGGGAACGACACACCTGTAGAAATAGTGGCGGCTGGGGACCGTGTACTGAGGGACGGCCACCGCCATCAAGTTGCGGAAAGCTTCCGTTTCCATGAGCCTAAAAGGCAACATTTCGAGGGCAAGCCTTCGCGAAATGTGTGAATTTAGTAGTGTGGTCTGTGGTGCGTTGGCTGCCTATTTTCGCTTGGGTTCCAAGGACTGGAGTAGGGACAACTGAACACTGCGCTGGGACAAGGACGTGGACATGCTTGCTGATGGTGCTACTTGAAAGTGTGCAACGACAAGTGCAGGGTGGGAGACATCTTGTTATGTGCCATGGACAGGGGATTGGTGTGAATGCACAACAGCGGAAGAAGCAATGGTGCCACCCACAGACACTGTTCCTGGACCCTGGGGTTCTGCCCTCAAAGTCGGGTGCTTTTCTGCCATGTGTCTGATCAAGCTGGTGGTGGTCAGGCTGCTAATTTTGCTATCCCTGCTGATGCTGGCCCGGCAGATGGTGCAAATGGCCTTTTTGGGGTTATCTGCAGAGTCTTTAAAAAATAAGCAGACTCGGGAAGACCTAACAGTTGTACTGGCAACTGTTAGAATCTATGTTGTTTTACTATCGGCCATCTTGTTGTGGTTTGCTTGCTTCTAGTCTGTTCCTCTGGTGCTAGGTTGCTTGCTCACGTGATCTCTGCGCTCTTTATTACCCTGCACCTGGCCCCCACTCCCTGCTGGACATCAGTTTTGTATCGCTGGTCCTCTGGCTAAGTAGCCTTGTTTAGTTCTCTTGTTTTTGACTATAGTTATCCTGGGACTTCTTGTTGCACCAGTTTTGTTTTCTTTAATTTTCGTTTCTGCAACTAGCTTTTCTGTTAGGAGGTCTCCTGCTTTTGCTCCCAGTCCTTAGATCCTTTAGGGACCCCTATATCCCCGTCATACAGGTCTTCATTTGAGTTCAGTGCAGGAGTTTCGGTGGGGCTATTCATAAGGAATAGGGCACCCACCTCCGAGTAGGGTTAAGCTGAGTCTCAGTGCAGGGACAGCTTTTCCCTCCTATTCCTTAGTTCTAAGTTGCAGAACATAAAAGCAACTTCCGTCGTGTTGGCGTTACTAGGAATGCTTTCCCACCTTGTGTCTACGGCCACCACGCTGCTTCTTCCTGCCTGTTGTGGTGCTACGCCTCCCTCCCCCTGTGTGCTGCTGTGCTTGCTCTGTATGTCCCCTTGCCATGTTGTGTCAGTTATCATATCATCCACCACCTCATCTTCCACTTCTGCACCCTGGTCCTCCTCCTGACTTTCTGGCAATTGTGTCTCATCTTCACCATCATCCACCTCTTGTGAAAGTATTTGCACTTTCCCACCGTCGCCTTCGTGTGACCATGGCTGCTCCAACATTTGGGCATTGCTACATGCATTCTCCTCTTGACTCGCTTGAAGCTGGCCAGGCAAGAGGCCCAAGTCTACAAATGGAAAAGTGAACAGCTCTTCGGAGTGTCCAAGTGTGGGATCACACCTTCTCATTTAAAGAAATTTCTGTATTTACATGACTATGAAAATTGTACATTCACACTGAAGGCATCAAAACTATGAATTAACACATGTGGAATTATATACTTAACAAAAAAGTGTGAAACAACTGAAAATATGTCTTATATTCTAGGTTTTTCAAAGTAGCCACCTTTTGCTTTGATAACTGCCTTGCACACTCTTGGCATTCTCTTGATGAGCTTCAAGAGGTAGTCACCGGAAATGGTTTTCACTTCACAGGTGTGCCCTGTCAGGTTTAATAAGTGGGATTTCTTGCCTTATAAATGGGGTTGGGACCATCAGTTGTGTTGTGAAGAAGTCTGGTGGATACACAGCTGATAGTCCTACTGAATAGACTGTTAAAATTTGTATTATGGCAAGAAAAAAGCAGCTAAGTAAAAAAAAACGAGTGGCCATCATTACTTTAAGAAATGAAGGTCAGTCAGTATGAAAAATTGGGAAAACTTTGAAAGTTTCCCCAAGTGCAGTTGCAAAAACCATCAAGCGCTACAAAGAAACTGGCTCACATGAAGACCGCCCCAGGAAAGGAAGACCAAGAGTCACCTCTGCTTCTGAGGATAAGTTTTTCCGAGTCACCAGCCTCAGAAATCACAGATTAACAGCAGCTCAGATTAGAGACCAGGTCAATGCCACACAGAGTTCCAGCAGCAGACACATCTCTACAACAATTGTTAAGAGGAGACTTTGTGCAGCAGGCCTTCATGGTAAAATAGCTGCTAGGAATCCATTGCTAAGGACAGGCAACAAGCAGAAGAGACTTGTTTGGGCTAAAGAACACAAGGAATGGACATTAGACCAGTGGAAATCTGTGCTTTGGTCTGATGAGTCCAAATTTGAGATCTTTGGTTCCAACCATAGTGTTTTTGTGCGACTCAGAAAAGGTGAACGGATGGACTCTACATGCCTGGTTCCCACCGTGAAGCATGGAGGAGGAGGTGTGATGATGTGGGGGTGCTTTGCTGGTGACACTGTTGGGGATTTATTCAAAATTGAAGGCCTACTGAACCAGCATGGCTATCACAGCATCTTGCAGCGGCATGCTATTCCATTGCGTTTAGTTGGACCATCATTTATTTTTCAACAGGACAATGACCCCAAACACACCTCCAGGCTGTGTAAGGGCTATTTGACCAAGAAGGAGAGTGATGGGGTGCTACGCCAGATGACCTGGCCTCCACAGTCACCAGACCTGAACCCAATCGAGATGGTTTGGGGTGAGCTGGACCGCAGAATGAAGGCAAAAGGGCCAACAAGTGCTAAGCATCTCTGGGAACTCCTTCAAGATTGTTGGAAGACCATTTCCGGTGACTACCTCTTGAAGCTCATCAAGAGAATGCCAAGAGTGTGCAAAGCAGTCATCAAAGCTAAAGGTGGCTACTTTGAAGAACCTAGAATATAAGACATATTTTCAGTTGTTTCACACTTTTTTGTTAAGTATCTAATTCCACATGTGTTAATTCATAGTTTTGATGCCTTCAGTGTGAATATACAATTTTCATAGTCATGAAAATACAGAAAAATCTTTAAATGAGAAGGCGTGTCCAAACTTTTGGTCTGTACTGTACACTTGGGAGGAGGATTCCTCGGTCAGTAAAGATAGCCTCATCAGCCTAATCGGTGAAAGTGCTTTTTACAGTGCCAGCTAGATAGACTCCTGGTAAAAGCACTGTGGGACACAGGAGCCCAAGCGAGCCTTTTAAATGAAGAATGGAGAAGGCGCTACCTGCCACATACTTGCCTTTGGTCACTAAAATAAGTGTTGGGACCAGTGGAACTCCACGGCAAAGGTGTCATCCAGACTGAAATCCCTTTCATAGGCTGGGTGGAAGTGACTTTCCAACTAAGGGCCACAAAGAACATCAACACCATTGAGCTTTTGGTACCTTTTCTTGTGACCAGTGATCAGAACATGACAAAGGATCCCATCCTGGGTTGTAATGTAATCAGTGAGGTCATCAAGAAACACAAGTCAGGGACGCTGGTGGTGGATGCAATTGCCACATCACTTTTCATACCCAACGCTGTGGCGGAAAACGTGATTAACAGAGTAAAGAAAGCGCCGAATACAATGGACCTAAAAGAAGTCAAGGTAGGCTGGCGCCCAATCATCATCCCTGCAAACCAAATGGTGGGGGTGAGGTGTGGAGTCCGGATAGAACCAGGAAGAAAAGTCCAGAAAAGATTGTTCGTGTCAAAAGACTCCTCAGAACTTCCGGAAGGCCTAGTTCAAAGTTTGCTTGAGTGACATTACCGGTGATGAATACTACGAAACAAAAAATTAGACTGGATACAAAGACTGTGTTAGGTCACATTGAAACTGTTAAAATGGTATATCCAGCCAGTGTGAGACCCAACCAGGGGTCTATCGTGAATTCAGTCTCCCCACCAAGGAACAGGAGTTGCCCAGGGGAGGAAATTGCACGACCCACCTCAAGATCCTGGGATCCCCCAGTATCCCTGGAAAACTTGTGTGCTGAAGATATAACGATAGCAAAACAGATGCTGAGAGAAGTGTGTCATGCATTCTCTAAAGATGACTCTGATATAGGCTGTATCCCGTTGCTGCATTTGAAAATAAATTTGAAAGCCATGACCCCAGTAACCAGAAGTTACATGTCTGTGCCAAAACCATTACATTGTGAAGTGAAAGAATATTTACAAAATCTCATCAACAGAGGTTGGGTCCAAAAGGTGAAGTTGTCTTATTCCTCTTCTATTGTCTGTGTTAGGAAGAAGGACGGTACGTTGAGACTCTGTTGTGATTACTGGAAACTAAACCGAAAGTCAGTGCCTGATTGACACCCGATACCAAAGATCCAAGATATGCTGTCCTCGATCAGGGTAAGGCATACCACCAAGGGCTTGTCTAAGAGTTCAGTAGACCCTTGACAGCATTCATCACACCGTGGAGATTATATGAGTGGATCTGCATTCCGGTTGGGCTCAGTTCAGCTCCAGCAGAATTCCAGAGGAGCATTGAGAAATGTTTAGAACGATTGAGGGACGATATCTGCCAGCCGTGCTTGGATGACAATGTGGTACACAGCAAAACCTTCCTGGAGCATGTTGAACACGTGAGGACCGTATTGCAATGGCATCAACTACACGGAGTTAAGTTGATCCCAAAGAAGTGTGAACTGTTCAAAAGGCAAGTTCAATTTCTAGGCAAACTTGTGTCCGGAGAAGGATATAACATGGACCCAGCAGAAATCGCTCTGGTACTGGCCTTAAAAGACAAGTGTCCCTCTAGCGTCCAGGAGTTGAGACAGATATTAGGATTCCTCTCCTACTATCATATTTACGTTTGGAACGTCTCCAGGATTGCCGTCCCACTATACCTCCTATTGGGGGGACGAAAGATACGACAACACCCACAGAGAAAAAGAAGAATGCGGGTAGGCTTAAAAGAAACAACGCTGTTTTGTTCCAACAGCCCATTCTCTGGATAGCAGACCACCAGGAGGTATTGGAAGAACTAGTAAACTACCTGGTAAAACCACCGATCTTGGGATATCCTGATTTCAGTTTATCATTTGTTCTTCATTGAGACGCTTCTCAAGTTGGACTGGGAGCTGCCCTGTATCAGCATCAAGATGAAAAAATGGGAGTCATCGGTTATGGTTCTAGAACATTGACAGATGCCAAGAAGAATTACCATCTACATTCCGGAAAATTGGAGTTCCTGGCACTGAAAAGGTCTATCTGTGAACGATTTAGAGATTATCTCTACTACAATAAAAAGTTTGAGGTACAGTGCATTGTGAAAGTATTTGGCCCCCTTGAACTTTTCTACCTTTTGCCACATTTCTGGCTTCAAACATAAAGATATAAAATTCTATTTTTTTTGGGAAGAATCAACAACAAGTGGGACACAATTGTGAAGTGGAACAAAATTTATTGGATATTTTAAAATTTTTAAAAAAATTAAAAACTGAAAAGTGGGGCGTGCAATATTATTCGGCCCCTTTACTTTCAGTGCAGGAAACTCACTCCAGAAGTTCAGTGAGGATCTCTGAATGATCCAATGTTGTCCTAAATGACTGGTAATTAGTGTTGAGCGAGCACTAAAATGCTCGGGTGCTCGAAGCTCGGGCCGAGCTCGCCGTGATACTCGGGTGCTCGACCTGAGCAACGAGCCCAATGTTAGTCTATGGGAGACTCGAGCATTTTTGCGGTGGCACCCCTGGCAGTCTTTAAAAGCCTAACAAGTGCCCAAAACGATAGTGACAGTGCTCAAATGACATGGGGACAGCATGGGGATCACCCCAAGAAGCATTTCTGACCCCCAGGTCACTGCTGTCAACAACGTGGTCAGAGGTATTAAGCCACTTTTACGGGCTCACAATAAAACGTTCAAAAACGAAAGTGAAACTTTTTTCCTGTGAAATATGTTAAGGAACATCCTTTCCAGGGAAAAGATTTGTGTATAAGTTAAAATAAATGACCAAAAACAAAAATACTCCTCCACACCTTCGGCTATGTTCACAAGTAGCATTTTTTATGCGTTTTTGCACTTTTGCATTGCTTTCAACTATGACAAATGCATTCACCGGGAAATGTCATTTTAACATTTTACAACCTTATCTGGCCATGTGCTGTGTGACACATGCATAAAGTGCTGAAAAGACATGGGAACAGCATGGGGAAGACCCCTGGAAGCATCTCTGACTCCCAGGTCACTGTCTAAAAGTGTGCCCATCATAAGTGATCCTTGCCGCATCAGAAGATGCAGACTTGCAACTATCCCCATGCAAGTTCTAGTCCCAGGGCAGTGTTCAATTGTACCTCCCCCATTCCTTGCAATGAAAGCGCAAGTATGCAGCCTGCCACCCACCCACCCCCAGGCTGCAATACCATACTGCTTGCTTGCTTGAACTTGAAATTGGGCCTTTAAGGCATGTGGAGGCCGAATCTGGCCACCACGTCATGGCTCTGTTGGCGGCCTGGAATCCATACTCAGTCCCCAGCTGCCGGCGGCCGGGTGTCCATACTCGGTCCCCAGCCGCCCCGCGGCCGGGTGTCCACACATGGTCCCCAGCCGCCTGGGGGCAGCCGGGTGTCCATAAACGGTCCCCAGCCGCCCCTATTTCTCCTTGGAACATCCCCCCACACACTTTTCTTAGCCAGGCCAGCTTTAGGCAGCATTGGACGAGCCCACCAGAAAACCAGACTCCTCCGGTGGGCCCTGACTTCTCCATCGGTGGAGTTGAGAGTGCCAAGGTGAGGAGCATGATGATGATGACAGAAGTTAGCATCTGCTATGTTTTCTTTTAATGCAAGTGTAAGTGTACAGCCTGCCACCCACCCACCCCAAGACTGCAATTCCATACTGCTAGCTTGCACTTGAAATGGGGCCTTTTAGTTTGGAGGAGGCCGAAGCTGGCCACTACCTCATGGCTGCTTCGGCAGCGAGGTATCCATACTCTGTCCCCAGCCGCCCCTATTTGTCCTGGTGTGCCTTATACATAAGATTAAGCGCGTATACCAAAACATTACCTGTGCCCTTCCCAGTGCATTTAGTGGGAAGGAGAGCCTATTCCGCTGTAGTGTGTGCATGCCAAACCCCTGTTCATGGTACATGCAAAGATGCCTCCCACCTTGCACCTGTCGTTGCAGACTTGCAACTATCCCCATTCAAGTCCTTGTCCCAGGGCAGTGTTCAATTGTACCTCTCCCATTCCTTGCAATGCAAGCGCAAGTATGCAGCCTGCCACCCACCCACCCCCAGGCTGCAATACCATACTGCTTGCTTGCTTGCACTTTAAATTGGGCCTTTTAGGCATGTGGAGGTGGAATCTGGCCACCACGCCATGGCTGTGTCGGCGGCCTGGTATCCATACTCAGTCCCCAGCCGCCTGGTAGCCGGGTGTCCCCACTTGCTCCCCAGCCTCCAGGGGGGGCCGGGTGTCCATACTCGGTCCCCAGCCACCCCTATTTGTCCCGGTAACCTTTCCCACACTTTCCTTAGCCAGGCCTGCTTTAGGGCAGCATTGGCCGAGCCCACCGGACTATCAGACTCCTCCGGTGGGCCCTGGCTACTCCATCAGGGGAGTTGAGAGTGCCAAGGTGAGGAGCATGATGAGGATGATAGAAGTTAGCATCTGCTTTGTTTTGTTGTAATGCAAGCGCATGTATGTAGTAGCGGCTAGGCCTGAGGTGGTCAGCGTTTTGGCGCATATCCTACCTACTCCGAGGATTGCTGGATGTTTTCCTGCTACTATCCAAGTTCTATGACTCCAGTTAAAACAAAGCTTCAGGTGATAAATGATGGATGAGGTAGTGGCAAAGGAGAAAGAGCAGGAGGAACAGGGACCATTCACATCAATATCAGGCCAGTCAACCAGATATGTCTTGTAGGATATGTTTCTCTAACAAAAGGAGCGGTTCGGCTACACAGTTATAGGGCATACAGTGAGTGCAATGCCTACCAAAAATTTCAATGCACTCCAATGCCCCTTGAAAATGACATGGAGGTCAGAGGGCGTTAACTAAACCTTTTTTTCCATTTATAGCAACTGGGTCTCCTGTGCACTGTTGTCCTAAGCAGTGAATGAAAGGCTTTCCAAAAATTATGAGGAACTGCAATGCCCCTTACAAGAGCCATGTGTGGCAGCCCAGGGGTCTGGTCACCACAGTAATAGAGATATTTCGTCGGAGAGCAAGTGGGAGGTTTCCTGGTCAGGATCCCTTAAACATGCAACATCCTCCTGCCCCAGTCCTGGGAGGGGAGAATTCTGCCCTTATAAACTGGATCTGGGGCGGGGTTGAGTGAGTCAGAGAACAGAGAACAGTCAGAGTGAGAGTGAGAGCAAGGGAAACTAACAGTAAGGAGCTCTGTAGGAGCTAGGAGCTAAAGACCAGGGGCTGGAAGCTGAGCAGAGCTCGCCCTGGCAGAAGACAATAGGAACCGGACACAGGAGTCCAAGGCTGTGAGGACTTATATATCCAGCAGCAGAAACCACCCGGCAGGGGATTTCAGGTCCTCTGGCCATAGAAGCCCGGAGGCTCAGTCACAAGCAAGGGACCAGCACTGCCGTCGTGGAGCGGAGGCTAACAGAAGGCCCCAAGTCACCTGCCATACGGGTGAGCACTACACAATACACTCAAGGACGTGGGCTACTTCTACCCGCTTACAGCAAGGTAGCCAGGAAGAGTGCAGACAGACGGGGAGGCCTACAACTCCACCTGGCCAGGGGAACTCCTGCTTGCTCACAGACTGACCAGGCCTCTTATGCTAGCCAGTACTCCCGGGAGGGTCTACCTTATAATCATCAGTAAAGACCCTGAACTGCACTGCAAAGACTCTGAGTCATTCCTGCTGCGCTCGTGCACCATCACCCCCATCATCCACACTCACTGCCCTGAGGCTATACTCCTCCCGTGGGGAGTTATCCCATTCTCTGCTGCGCACACAACACCAGCCTCAGCGATCTGCCTCGCAGCGGTGGTACTCCCTGACCGCAATCCACGGGTGGCACAGTCGGACAATTAACCTCAAAACCTAAGAAAGACTGCCACTGGTTTGACCAGCCTGAGCCACGGGACCGGGTCACCGCCACGGAGACTACAGACCCCAGAGACCCGGCACCGGGTATCCCACACACGTGTACACACGGCCCAGCGGGCGCATCACATGCAGTACAGCATATTACAAACATAAGTCCCATCATTGGGGAGTGGGTGTCCCATAGTATTTGCTTATGCCTTGCAAGCAAAAGCTGCCAAAAATTAGGACGGAGCAACTTGCAATGCCCCTTACAAGAGCCATGCAGTACAGCATATTACAAACATAAGTCCCATTATTGGGGAGTGGGTGTCCCATAGTATTTGCTTATGCCTTGCAAGCAAAAGCTGCCAAAAATTAGGACGGAGCAACTTGCAATGCCCCTTACAAGAGCCATGCAGTACAGCATATTACAAACATAAGTCCCATTATTGGGGAGTGGGTCTCCCATAGTATTTGCTTATGCTTTCTGTAACGGGTCTAGGAGGCGGAACCTCTGAGCTACTATACAAGGGGGCGGTCCTTGTAAGGGAGCGGGTGGCGACCAGGCAGGCAGTCACAGCAGGTGACCGGGACAGTCTCTGGGTGTACGGGCAGGAGGTCACGGCAAGTGACCGGGACAGTCTCTGGATGAACGGGCTGGAGGTCACGGCAAGTGACCGGGGCAGTCTCTGGGTGAACGGGCTGGAGGTCACGGCAAGTGACCGGGGCAGTCACTGGGTGAACGGGCTGGAGGTCATGGCAAGTGACCGGGGCAGTCTCTAGGTAAAGGGTAGGTACGACCTGTGATGGCTGAACCTCCAGGTAGGCTAGCAAGGCAGATGGAGGATGTGTGCTCCCAGGTGAGCAAGCGAGAGTCTCTGGAATAGCAGGTGGTCACAGCACGTGACGGCGAAGCCTCCAGGTAGGCAAGCAGGCAGCTAGCGGAGAAGCGCTCCCAGGTGAGCGGGCAAGAGTCTCTGGAATAGCTGGTGGTCACAGCACGTGACGGCGGAGCCTCCGGGCAGGCAAGCAGGCAGGTAGCGGAGAAGCGCTCCCAGGTGAGCGGGCAAGAGTCTCTGGAATAGCTGGTGGTCACAGCACATGACGGCGGAGCCTCCGGGCAGGCAAGCAGGCAGGTAGCGGAGGAGCGCTCCCAGGTGAGCGGGCAAGCTGGTCCATAGACAGACTGACAGGAGTAGAAAGGCAGACCGTCGGACCTCAGGCTAGCAAGCAGGCAGGTAGCTGATGTGCGCTCCCAGGTGAGCGGGCAAGCTGGTCCTTAGACAGACTGACAGGAGTTGTAAGGCAGACCGTCGGACCTCAGGCTAGCAAGCAGGTAGCAGGAATAACAGGCAGGAAACAGACAGCAAACTGGCAGGACTCTGGCAGGAATCAGGCAGGTAACTGGCAGGTAACTGGCAACGGGACCTGAGGGCTGAAGCAGAGTAGAACAGTGCAACAACATTGCTCGGGCACCTCCATTTTGGAGGAGGTGTCTTATATATGGTGAAGTCCTCCGGCCATTGGCCGGGGACTCCTTAGGACGGCGCGCGCGGCCCCTTTAAGTGGAAGGGAGAGCGCGCGCGCGTGCCCTAAGCACAGTGGCCGGGAAGGAGCGCGCGCTGCCAGCAGAGCGGGAGGAGGACGCCGGGCACGGAGCAGGGAGGTGAGGGGAACAGCGTCCCTGCCTAGCAGAGGGCAGGGACGCCGGCGCTACAGTACCCCCCCCTTTAGGCCCCCCCTTTTTTAGGCCAGACAGAAATTTAGCAAGGATAAGAGGGGCATGGATGTTCTCCCGGGGCTCCCACGTTCTCTCCTCAGGACCAAACCCCTTCCAATCTACTAGAAAAAAGGTCTTTCCTCTTACCCTTTTGGTGGCAAGAATGTTCTCTACCTCAAACTCGTCCTCAGCAGAAACCGGAGCAGGAGGCGTACCTGTAGACTTGGAAAAAGAGTTAAGTACCACAGGTTTGAGGAGAGATACATGGAAGGAGTTAGGGATCCGTAAGTTGGCCGGGAGTTTCAATTTATAGGCCACCGGGTTGATCTGACTGATGACCTCCAGGGGGCCGATGAACCGAGGCCCTAACTTGTAAGAAGGTATCTTGAGTCGGACATATTTAGATGAGAGCCAGACTTTATCTCCGGGACGAAATTGTGGAGGATCCAGGCGTTTTTTGTCAGCGTGTCTTTTCATCCGTTCGGACGACTGAAGGAGTGCGGATCGGGTACTCTCCCAAATGGAGGAAAATTTGCCAACGAGAGATTCCGCAGCCGGGTTGTCCACAGAGGTGGAGATAGGAAAAGGAATCCGAGGATGCTGACCGAAGACTACAAAAAACGGGGATTTGGAGGAGGATTCGCTCTCGTGATTGTTATAAGAGAACTCGGCCCATGGTAGGAGATCCACCCAGTCTGAATGATGGGCATTAACGAAGTGCCGGAGGTAACTGGTCAGGTTCTGATTGATCCGCTCCACTTGACCATTGGACTGTGGGTGGTAAGCGGAAGAGAAGTCCAGGGTGACGTCTAGCAGTTTACAAGTGGCTCTCCAGAAGCGTGAGGTGAACTGTACCCCACGATCCGACACGATGTGGAGGGGCAGGCCATGAAGACGGAAGATGTGACGAATATAGTCTTTAGCTAGCTCGGGTGCAGACGGGAGGCCTGGCAGGGGAACGAAATGAGCCATCTTGGAGAAACGGTCAGCGACCACCCAAATGACCGTACAACCGGCAGAGACTGGGAGGTCTGTTATAAAGTCCATTGCTATATGCTGCCAGGGGGCAGCAGGTACTGGGAGCGGAAGGAGGCGACCGGCTGGCAGATGTCTCGGAACCTTGTTGCGGGCGCAGGACACACAGGCAGAAACAAAGTCTATTACGTCCTTGTGCAGGGTAGGCCACCAGTAGTGCCGGGTAATAAGCTGGAGGGTCTTTTTCTGACCGGCATGGCCAGCCAGTTTAGACGAGTGACCCCAGTGAAGGATCTTCTCCCGATCAGGTACTGATACGAACGTCTTTCCGGGAGGGAGACGATTTAGACTCACGGGAGCCACCTGCATTACTCTGGTGGGATCGATGATGTGTTTCGGATCTTCCTCGAGATCAGACATTAGAAAGGATCGAGACAAGGCGTCCGCCTTGACGTTTTTGTCAGCCGGGCGAAAATGAAGAACAAAATCAAAGCGAGCAAAAAACAAGGACCACCGGGCTTGGCGCGGGTTAAGTCTCTGGGCATGCTGGAGATAAGCCAAGTTCTTGTGGTCAGTGTAAACTATTACCGGGTGAAGAGCCCCCTCGAGCAGGTAACGCCACTCCTCCAATGCCAGTTTGATGGCCAATAACTCTCGGTCTCCTATGGAATAATTGCGCTCTGAGGAGGAGAAGAGTTTAGAGAAGAAGCCGCAAGTTACCATCCTCCCGGAAGATGATTTTTGAGTAAGTACCGCTCTGGCTCCAGAGGAGGAGGCGTCAACTTCCAGGCTTGTTGCCGTCCGGGCGATGCAGCACCGGGGCGGAAGAGAAGGCCTGTTTTAAGGAAAGAAAACCTCCTCTGCTTCGGGCGGCCACTCTTTGGGATTAGTACCCTTACGGGTGAGCGCGGAAATTGGGGCAGTCCGGGAAGAGAAGTGTGGTATGAAGAGGCGGTAGTAGTTGGCGAAGCCCAGGAACCGCTGAATGGCCTTCAACCCCTCCGGTCGAGGCCATTTCTCGATGGCAGACAGTTTCTCTGGATCCATTCGTAGGCCGGTCTGAGAAATAATGTAGCCCAAAAACGGAAGCGAGGTCTGCTCAAAGAGGCACTTCTCGTATTTAGCGAAGAGGTGATTCTGCCTGAGCCTGAGCAGGACCTGACGAACGTCCCTCCGGTGAGTCTGGAGATCCGGAGAGAAGACCAAGATGTCGTCCAGGTACACCACTACGCAGGAGTAGAGAAGGTCCCGGAAGATGTCATTGACCAACTCTTGAAAGACGGCAGGAGCGTTACAGAGACCAAAGGGCATTACCAGATATTCATAGTGGCCGTCCCGGGTGTTGAATGCCGTCTTCCATTCATCCCCCTGACGGATACGAACCAGGTTGTACGCCCCACAGAGGTCCAGTTTGGTGAAGATTCTAGCCCCTCTCAGACGATCAAATAACTCCGGAATGAGCGGAAGGGGGTACTTATTCTTCACCGTGATTTGGTTAAGGCCTCTATAGTCTATACAGGGACGGAGAGAGCCGTCCTTCTTTTTTACGAAGAAGAAGCCTGCTCCCGCCGGGGAGGTAGATTTCCGGATGAATCCCCTGGCCAGATTCTCCTCAATATATTCGGACATCGACCGGGTCTCAGCAGCGGATAATGGATAAATACGCCCACGGGGAGGAGTAATACCGGGTAACAGGTCGATAGGGCAGTCGTATGGTCTATGAGGGGGTAGTGTCTCTGCTTCCTTTTTATTAAAGACATCAGTATAAGACCAATAAGGAATCGGAAGTCCAGGTAGATTAGCTGGGGTAGGAGAAGGACGGACGGGATGGACGGGAACCAGACAGGTCTTATGGCAGTCCTGTCCCCAGCGAAGGACTTCTCCGGTCTGCCAGTCAAGCACGGGTGCATGTCTCTGGAGCCAAGGTAGACCTAGCAAGAGGGCGTGAGAGAGTCCAGGCAGAACATGAAAGGAGATACTCTCAGAATGCAGCATTCCCACCTGTAGAGTAATGGATTCGGTGATGAGTTGGATGGGGCGTGGTAAGAGACCCCCATCCACGGCAGCAATAGACAAGGGTACAGCCAGAGGTTTGGTGGGGATGCGGTATTTCTCTACCAGGGACTGTGAAATAAGATTCCCGGCTGCTCCAGAGTCCAGTTGGGCTAGTTCGAAATAACGGTTCTCCCCGCAGACGATTGAAACTGACAGCAGCAGAGATGGAGAGGATTTATTCTTGTCTAGGTCGACCTCTCTGAGCGAACCTAGACACAGGCGTTTCCCGACCTCTCTGGGCAGGCACAGATCCGGTGCTCCTTACTGCCACAGTAGAAGCAGCTCCCCTCGGCACGGCGTAAGTCCTGACGGGTTTTGACCATCTTGGTCTGGTCGACCTGCATAGACTCAGGAGAGTGTACCTGGGGAGAGACGGAGGGAGTGACGGGTTTCTGAAAGGTAGGAGCTAGACGTGGAAACCTCCTCTCACGGGTGACCTCTTTGGCACGCTCCTGGAACCGTAGGTCAATCCGGGTGGCAAGAGTTATTAGGTCATCGAGAGTGGTAGGAATGTCTCGACCGGCAAGTTCATCTTTAATACGGCCGGACAGACCCTCCCAGAAGACGGATACCAGAGCGTCGTTATCCCAGGCCAGCTCCGAGGCAAGGGTACGGAACCGTATGGCATATTGGCCCACGGTGAGACTTCCCTGACGGAGGCGTAGCAGAGATGATGCGGATGAGGTCTTCCGTCCGGGTTCGTCGAAGACTTTCCGGAAAGCCGTGAGGAGGGCAGGCAAGTCGGACACCAGGGTGTCTCCACTCTCCCATAGAGGATTTAGCCAGGCCAGGGCCTCCCCGGTGAGATGGGACATGATGAAGGCAATTTTGGCCCGGTCGGAGTTAAACTGGTGGGACAATAGTTCAAAGTGCAGGGTGCACTGATTTATGAAGCCCCGAGCCTGGGCGGAGTCGCCTCCGAAGCGAGGAGGTGCAGAAAGCCGGGGTCCGGGGTAGGATACCATGGTATTGGTGGGCAGCGGAGCTGCCGGATTGCAAGATATATCACTGGCGGAGGTTGCTGGTGGAGCGGTCAGAGTGTTCAGGCGAGTATTGACATTCCGCAGGTGACCCAGGATGGACTCCTGTTGGGACCTTTGACGGGACAGTTCATGACACAGGTCCGAGAGCGAGGGAGCTTGGGTGCCACCGGGTTCCATGGCCCGAGCAAACTGTAACGGGTCTGGGAGGCGGAACCTCTGAGCTACTATACAAGGGGGCGGTCCTTGTAAGGGAGCGGGTGGCGACCAGGCAGGCAGTCACAGCAGGTGACCGGGACAGTCTCTGGGTGTACGGGCAGGAGGTCACGGCAAGTGACCGGGACAGTCACTGGGTGAACGGGCTGGAGGTCACGGCAAGTGACCGGGGCAGTCTCTAGGTAAAGGGTAGGTACGACCTGTGATGGCTGAACCTCCAGGTAGGCTAGCAAGGCAGATGGAGGATGTGTGCTCCCAGGTGAGCAAGCGAGAGTCTCTGGAATAGCAGGTGGTCACAGCACGTGACGGCGAAGCCTCCAGGTAGGCAAGCAGGCAGCTAGCGGAGAAGCGCTCCCAGGTGAGCGGGCAAGAGTCTCTGGAATAGCTGGTGGTCACAGCACGTGACGGCGGAGCCTCCGGGCAGGCAAGCAGGCAGGTAGCGGAGAAGCGCTCCCAGGTGAGCGGGCAAGAGTCTCTGGAATAGCTGGTGGTCACAGCACGTGACGGCGGAGCCTCCGGGCAGGCAAGCAGGCAGGTAGCGGAGGAGCGCTCCCAGGTGAGCGGGCAAGCTGGTCCATAGACAGACTGACAGGAGTAGAAAGGCAGACCGTCGGACCTCTGGCTAGCAAGCAGGCAGGTAGCTGATGTGCGCTCCCAGGTGAGCGGGCAAGCTGGTCCTTAGACAGACTGACAGGAGTTGTAAGGCAGACCGTCGGACCTCAGGCTAGCAAGCAGGTAGCAGGAATAACAGGCAGGAAACAGACAGCAAACTGGCAGGACTCTGGCAGGAATCAGGCAGGTAACTGGCAGGTAACTGGCAACGGGACCTGAGGGCTGAAGCAGAGTAGAACAGTGCAACAACATTGCTCGGGCACCTCCATTTTGGAGGAGGTGCCTTATATATGGTGAAGTCCTCCGGCCATTGGCCGGGGACTCCTTAGGACGGCGCGCGCGGCCCCTTTAAGAGGAATGGAGAGCGCGCGCGCGCGCCCTAAGCACAGTGGCCGGGAAGGAGCGCGCGCTGCCAGCAGAGCGGGAGGAGGACGCCGGGCACGGAGCAGGGAGGTGAGGGGAACAGCGTCCCTGCCTAGCAGAGGGCAGGGTCGCCGGCGCTACACTTTCCAAGCAAAAGCTGCCAAAAATTAGGACGGAGCAACTTGCAATGCCCCTTACAAGAGCCATGCAGTACAGCATATTACAAACATAAGTCCCATTATTGGGGAGTGGGTGTCCCATATCATTTGCTTATGCTTTCCAAGCAAAAGCTGCCAAAAATTAGGATGGAGCAACTTGCAATGCCCCTTACAAGTAGTGTTGAGCCACCCCCGTAGTGTTCGAGTTCGGTTCGGTTCGTCGAACACTCGTGTGTTCGCCGAACTGTTCGTCGAACTGTTCGTCGAACACCTTCGAACACCGTTAAAACCAATGGCAGGCAAACAAAAACACATAGAAACACATAGAAAACACCTTCAAAGGTGTCCAAAAGCTGACAAACTGCTAAGAAGACACAACTAACACATGGAAAAGTGACAAGTACATATAGTCATGCGAAAAGAAAAGAGGTGGAGGAGTAAAAGGAGGGGGAGACACAGATATAGGCATGTCATGCCCTTCTAAAACCCAAAAAGTGAGAAGCCTACACGTTCAGTCTGCTCCTGCCCGTGCCACCTCCGTGTAGCCGGGTTTGTGCCAGAGCCGCGGTGAACCCTGACGGCCAGCCTCCCTCTCCCAATACTGGTGCCTGTCCGCTGGTGGGTCGAGCGAGCCCCCCTGTGGTGGAGGCAGCTCTAAGCTTTTTAATTTAAATTGTCTCTCTAATTTGAATGAATACACTTTAAATCCATTTACAAGGATCTATTGGAGGGCAAGTCTCATGCCAGCAGCCGCGTAATTCCAGCTCCAGTAGCGTCCACTAAAGCTGCTGCAGTTAAAAAGCTTTTATAAGGATCGAGCTCGGCTGTCCACCGCAAGGCATCCTACTGCCAGTCCCAGCCCCTATGCCTTGGGGTGCCTCCTCATGCTCTTCACTGAGTATCCCATGGTCCCAAAGCATTTCCTTTGAAAAAATTAAGTGTCCAAACTACAGGTGGTGTAGCTTGCTTAACAGCCGGGATAATCCGCTGACTAGCAGACACTGCTACTAGGCACAAAGTATTTCCTGGGCTAGATGCAGTTAAAAATTTGTAATTAGATACTCTCGTTGGATGCTGAGAAAGCATTCCATAGAGTCTCCTGGCACGCCATATATGATTCTCTTAAAAAGCTTGGGGTAGGGGTCTAGGGGACCCTTTTATAGCCAAAATCACAGCCCTGTATCACAATAAGTCACCTAGGCTGAAGATAAATGGAACTGTAGCACCCTGAGGGCTCGGTTGCTACAGAGGTATTGCACCTCACCCAGAGGTGTGATATCTCACTCTCAGGTAAGGATGGAGTGTGGATCAGGACCCAACACCTGCATGCATTACACCACATTGCCGTGGGGCAGGGCGACCAATATGCCTCTGAGATGAGCACGACAGTCCCTGTCCCTGGCTGGAGTGGGGGGAGGGAAAACTGAGGAAGGGGAACCCTGTAGTGCAGGAGCAGGGAGGAAGCAGTTCCTGGGTGCATTGAGAAGGGAGTATAAAAGGTGGGCACCATCTTAGTTCAGTGCAGAGAAGTCTGAGCAGAAGTGGCAGGGAGCAGGGGCTCTGCATGAGCTCTGCTCCGGAGGCGGGCCTAGTAACAGAGGCCCAGGCCTGGAAGAGGGAGAAGGAAGGAAGAGGAGCGGAGAAGGCTCCAGGAACAAGGAATGAAGGGATCCCAGGTGTGCGGACGGGCGAGTCGCCACCGCATGCCCGAATCCACCTGCGTGGAGGGGTCAGGCCAAAGGGGGAGACCGGTCCCCGAAACTAGTGGAGGCAGGAAACGACCCTCAGCTAGAAACCAGAGGCTGTGACATTTTATGTGGCGCAGCCCCTCGCTACACCCGCTAGGAAGGCACCACATAGGGTCAGGGAAACTGGCGCCAAGTTTACCAAGAGGAGGCCCGAGGCAGCCGGACAGAAGGGTTGGTAAGAAAGGCCAGACAAAGGACACACAAAGGGGGTCCTGTGAAGCGCTCCAAAGTTATCTGGGAGTTGTCTGAGCCCCTCACCTGGTGAGCACAGTACGACGTGGGCAGCCGTTACCTGCAGACATGGTCTGGATAATAAGAACTGTGAGTAAAGGCCCTGGATTGCATCACTGACTCCGTGTCGTTACTGCTGCTGCCCTGCACCATCACCCCCATCCTCCGCATACACTGCCCTGAGGCTATACTCCTCCCGTGGGGAGTTATGCTACGCTCTGCTGCACCCACAACACCAGCCTCAGCGGTCTGCCCTGCAGCGGCGGTTCACTCTGACCGCAATCCACGGGTGGCGTAGTCGGACATTTAAACATCAAAACCACATAAATAGTTCCGCCACTGGTTTGACCACCCTGAGCCACGGAACCGGGTCGCCGCCACGAAGACTACAACCATCAGCATCCACCAAAAAGGGTCTGGCTCCGGGTGTCCCAAGGCCCAGGGGGTGCATCAGAACATTTTCATCACCTTTCACAATCACCAATGGGACAAGGCAGGGATGTCCTCTGTCCCCTCTCTTATACATCCTAGTGACGGAGCACCTGCTCTCATCAATTCGCCATAACCCCAATATTAGGTGGATTGAGGTGGGAGGCACCGAGTACAAGTGATCTCTATTTGCTGATGATGTCCTAGTATATATCACTCAATCACATATATCCATCCATGCTGTTATGGCTGAAATAGATCACTTTGTTACATGGTCAAATTTTAAAATCAATGCAGCGAAGTCTGAGGCCCTCGATGTCTCCCTCCCCAAATCCATATAGGATTCCATCCAGTCCAACTTTCCCTTTGCCTGGCCCTCACAGGGTATCAAATACTTAGGAATTCCTATTCATAGAGACCTCTCCCATCTATGTTATCTTAATTTTGGGCCCTTTATTGAACAACTCCATACAGACCACGGTTGGCAAGTTAGAACTGTAAGATTCACTACGTGAACCACTGGTGTTTTGTGGAAAAGCACATGTACACTGTGTTCCAAATTATTATGCAAAAAGTGTTTAGGAGTGATAAGGGAATAATTTGTTTGTTTGTCAGTTAAACTCATTGACGGTGATGTGTGTCAGGGCTCTTTATATCACTGTAAGCAATTGCAGACACCTGTGCTAATTAGTTTGGCAGGTGTGTCCAATGAAAGGCAAGACTACTTAAGAAGGCTGTCTCACATTATTAAGCAGCCTACATTTTCTGCCAAAATGGGAAAGAAAAAGGATGTGTCGGCTGCTGAGAATCGGCTGCTGAGAAGCAACAAATTGTGAAGTGTTTAGGTCAAGGCATGACTACAATCAACATTGTGCGATGATCAGGATGAAGTGTCTTGGCAATCAAGAAGTATGTAGCTGATTCACAGTACACACGTGTGCGTGCTGATAAGGGCAAATTGAGGACTCTTTCCTACAGGCAATTACGTCAGGTTAAAAGAGCAGCGGCAAAAAAGCCTTGTCAAAGCAGCAGACAAGTTTTTGAAGCTGCTGGTGCCTCCAATGTCCCCCGAACAACAAGATGCAGGGTCCTTCAGAGGTTTGCAGCTGTGCATACGCCATCCTGTCGACCTCCTCTATCCACTTCACACAAGCAGAAACGGCTCCAGTGGGCCAAACATTACATGAAGACTGATTTCAAAACTGTTTTGTTCACGGATGAGTGCCGTGCAGCGCTCGATGGTCCAGATGGATGGAGTGGAGGATGGCTGGTTGATGGACACCCCACGCAAACACGGCTACAGCGCCAACAAGGAGGAGGTGGAGTAATGTTTTGGGCTGGAATCATGGGGAGAGAGATTGTCGGCCCCTTTAGGATCCCTGAAGGCGCTAAAGATGAACTCCATAATGTATGTGGATTTTCTCAAACAGCACTTCCTGCCATGGTTCAAGAAGAAGAACCGTGTATTTCACAGCAAGATCATTTTTTTGCATGATAATGCACCATCTCATGCTGCACATAAAACATCTGCATCTCTGGCTGATATGGGCATAAAAGGGGACAAACTTATGGTGTGACCCCCATGCTCCCCTGACCTCTACCCCATTCAGAACCTCTGGAGCATCATCAAAAGGAGTGTCTATGATGGCGGGAGGCAGTTCACATCTAAGCAACAGCTCTGGGAGGGTATTCTGTCCTCATGCAAAACAATTGAAGCAGAAACCATCCAAAACCTGACAAATTCAATGGACAAGAGAGTTCAGAAGCTCCTTTCGAACAAGGGGTCCTATGTGAAAATGTAACATCACCTAGAATAAAGTTTTGAGTTGAAAACTGTTTGATTTCAGTTTCTAATAACCTGCTAATGCTTATAATTTCAAAAATGACCATTTTTTTGGTCTTTATTAAAATGAAAAGGTTGATCGAAAAGTTTGGGGGATCTAAGAGTGTGGCAACCCAGTAGTCATGATTACTTCGAATTCTGACAATATGAGGGTCATGTTGCAGGTAGTGCAGCAAGAAGGCACTTATGTGTCTTGCGCATCTCGGAGCCCCAAAATTATTTTCCGGGCTAGATGCAGCTAAAAATTATTATTAATTTTAAATCTGGTGGAGCTTAGTTTAGATGGCCTAATAGGATCAGTGCTGCACACTGCTACAAAGCCCAAATTATTTTCCAGTCAAGATACAGATAAACATGATTAGTAATTTTAAATCTGGTGGAGCTTATTATAGATGGCCTAATAGAATCAGTGCTGCACACTGCTACAAAGCCCAAATTATTTTCCAGCCAAGATACAGATAAACATGATTAGTAATTTGAAAGCTTTAAAACGGTTGGTAGGGTGATTTTAACCAATCATCAAGCTTTTACTCTCCCCAGGATGACACAGGGGTAGAAAAGTCGTTTCGGATCCATGATTTGTTCATCTTTATGAACGTGACTCTGTCTACATTATCAGTGGAGAGCCACGTGCGCTTATCTGTCAGCACACCACCAGCAGCGCTGAACACACGTTCAGACAGAACGCTGGCTGCGGGGCATGACAAGATCTCCAAGGCGTAAGTGGCTAGCTCTGGCCATTTATCCAGATTGGAAGCCCAAAAAGAGCAAGGGTCCAGTGACACAGTCATGGCTTCAATGTTTACTTGGAGATACTCCTGTACCATCGTCTCTAGGCGTTGACTATGTGTCAGACTTCTTGTCTCCTGTGGCCTTGCAAAAGATGGGCTAAAAAAGTGGTGAAATGATTCCGCAAAATTGATGTTACCAGCAGATACTGTGGTTCTGTTATGGTTTGAGTGCTGAACACTTGACGGTCCCATGGTTGGCAAGTTGGAACTGTGAGATTCACTACGTGCACCACTGGTGTTTTGTGGAAAAGCACATGTAAGATTCTGCAACAGTCTCTGCTGATACTCCTGCATGCGTGCATCCCTTTCTATGGCAGGAATAATTTCTGCAAATTTACTTTTGTTCCGGGGATCTAACAGTGTGGCAACCCAGTAGTCAGGATTATTTCTAATTCTCACAATTCGAGAGTCATGTTGCAGGTAGTGCAGCAAGAAGGCACTCATGTGTGTTGCGCATCCAGGAGCACCAAGTCCCTGTTGTGTTGGTGGCGAGGTAACAATCATGCTTCCTTCCTCTGTACTCTCCCCCCAACCTCGCACAACAGAAATGTGATCAAGGTCTCCCTCATCTGATGAGTCTTCCATCAGTTCGTCCTCCACTTCTTCCTGGGCTCCTGCACCTTCCTCACTAGTTTGGCTGCTACCATGCGCCCTGGTAAAACCATCTCCCCCACCCTCACATGCCTGCCGCCTTGGTGCTGCCGACCGTCTGGACCTTGCAGATGTTAGCCCTTCCGCATACAACTCCTCCTCCTCTACTTCCTCCACCTCCTCTTGTGCCACCACCTGACTCCGAATTCTGTTTAACATGTGCTCCAGCATGTAAATCACCGGAATAGTCATGCTGATATTGGCATCGTCAGCACTAAACATCTTCGTCGCCATTTCAAAACTGTGCAGAAGGGTGCATAGGTCCCTGATCTGAGACCACTCCTCCAGCGTGATTTGCCCACCTCTGGATCTCGTTGGCCCAGGCTATACGTCAGAACGTATTGCACCAGGGCTTGTCGGTGCTGCCACAGTCGCTGCAACATGTGCAGAGTTGAATTCCACCGGGTAGGCACAACGCATTTTAGCCGGTGAAGTGGCAGGCCCAACGACTTCTGTAGAGATGTAAGTCGCTGAGCTGCGGGATGCGAACGGCGGAAGTGAGCACACAGCGACTGTGCCCTCTGCAGAAGGCCATCTATTCTGGGATAGTGGGCTAAAAATTGCTGGACAACCAGGTACAACACGTGAGCAATACAAGGCACGTGTGTGACATTGCCCCGGCGAAGGGCCGCACCCAGGTTTGCAGCATTGTCGCACACGGCCTTCCCTGGTTTCAGGTCCAGTGGAGACAACCATTCATGAAATTGGTTCTCCAGAGCTGACCACAACTCCTCAGCTGTGTGACTCACATTTCCCAGACATTTCAAAGTAAAAACCGCCTGATGACGTTGAGCCCTACTGCCAGCATAGTAAGGAGGTGTGCAGGATCCCTTCTGCGCAGTTAGAAAGCATGTGGCATGACCAGGCAGGCTTTGGGTGCAGGTGGAAGACCGAGAGGAGGTTGAGGAGGCAGAAGCAGTGGAGGAACTTTGACATAAAGAGGATTGACGCACAACTCGTGGGGACGGCAAGACTTGGACAGCAGCCCCTTGTCCTGCTGTCACCATAGTTACCCAGTGCCCAGTCAGCGACATGTAACGCCCCTGTCCATGCCTACTCGTCCAAGTGTCTGTGGTGAAATGCACCCTGTCACACACAGAGTTTCTCAAAGAAGCGGTGATGTTGTGTGCGACATGCTGGTGGAGCGCAGGCACACCTTTCTTTGAGAAGTAGTGCCGACTGGGCATCTGGTACTGGGGCACTGCGACGGACATAAGGTCTCGAAAATCCTCTGTGTCCACCAGGCGGAAAGGCAGCATTTCTGTAGCCAAGAGCTTGCAGATGGTGAAATTCAACCTCTTAGCTTTCTCATGGCTAGGAGGAAATGGTCTTTTACTTGTCCACATCTGAGGGACCGAGGGCTGGCTATTGTGCTTAGACGGGGTTGATAAGGGTGTCCCCGGCAAACTGCCGGTCTGTGAGGAAGATGCAGGCGGACATGTTAGGTTGCCTTGATCCAAAGGTGGTGCTATCGATGTCGGACAGCGCTCAACACCAGCTGGTGTTACCACCTCCAAAGAAAATGATGACCTGCCAATCACGCTGGCTGTTGCGGGTAAAGAGGTGGCAGGTCTGCGCCCCAAAACAGGTGTGACTGCTGTCCCCCCAGTCACAGAGGATGAAGAGGCCGCGGATGCACAAGATATGGCAGACGGTGGTTGGCCCGGCCGGCTAGGCCGCATTGTAGCACACTGAGCTTCCCACTGCAACTTATGCTTCATGTCCATGTGCTGGTTCATGCATGAAGTACTCAAACTATGTATTTTTTGGCCTCTACTTAGCTTTTGCTGACAAATGTTACAGATAACACGAGTTGGGTCATCTTTATCGATCTGAAAAAATGCCCAGGCTATGCAAGGCTTAGCACCCATGCGACCTGAAGAGCCACCACGACTTGTGGTGTGAGGCAGAGTTGTGTTTGAGGATGCAGTTGTTGACGTGCTTCCAGTACTACGTCTCTGTCCAGGAAGGCGCAACCTGACCTCGTCATCACTAGCATCTTCCTCCACCTCCTCTGCTGACCTCATCTCTTGGCTGACTGTGGGTTGACAGTAAGTGGGATCTCCAACCTCATCATCATCACCCTGTGCGTTATCACACCCGTCGTCCTCAGAGCCAACCTGTTCCTGCCCTGACAAAAAACTAAAGTTGTCGCTCCAATCAGGTATTTGAGTCTCATCATCGTCTTCCTCATTGTCTCCACCAACAGGAGTTACAGTTTGGGAATGAGGGTCTACATTATGGTCAGAACCTTCTGCGTCTGGTCCTGGATCCGACTCATAAAGATTCTGGGCATCAGTGCAGATCATTTCCTCGTCTGGAATCACAGAAGCGCTGGAGTCGACCTCTGATTCCCAGGCTATAGTATGAGTAAACAGCTCTGCAGACTCAACCATCTGTTCTACCTCATACTCAGACGGGCAGCTGGAGATTTGGGAGCTGTGAGGAAGCAAGTGCGATTGGGGTGACACCTTTGAGGACTGGAGTATTTGTGATGTTGAAGTTGATGTGGAGGAGAGCCCACTTAAAGGAGCACTTGATATCCGTTGAAGCACCTGCTGTTTTTGTGCCTCATCTGGAATTTGTAGCGATTGGCGTGGCCGTAAGAAAGGGATCTTATCACATTGTCCGCTAAAAGAAGTAGACATTTTAGTTTGGCTGGAAGATGGTCTTTCTTCTGCAGATGTTACTGTTGCTTTAACACCTACCCCATGGACACAACCTTTTTTCCCCTTCCCAACACGCCTATTCCCCTTTCCACCAGCAGCAGGCCTTTTTCCACTCATTTTGGTGGTTAACTAATTCACAACTCTGGAGTTGTTTGCACAAAAAAACAATGGATGGGAACCGAGCAGAGCTGAGTGGCCAAACTGTGGTATTAGGCCAAAACTATTGGCTGGGTTAGATGCAGAAAAAAATTATATTCAATTTGCAACCTGATGGAGGTCAGTATAGATGGACTAATAGAACAAGTCCCACACACAGCTAGAAGCCCAAATATTTTTTCAGAGGTAGATGCAGAAAAAAATTGTATTCAGTTTGCAACCTGATGGAGGTCAGTATAGATGGACTAATAGAACAAGTCCTACACACAGCTAGAAGCCCAAATATTTTTTCAGAGGTAGATGCAGAAAAAAAATATATTCAGTTTGCAACCTGATGGAGGTCAGTATAGATGGACTAATAGAGAAAGTCCCACACACTGCTAGAAGGCCAAATATTTTTTCAGAGCTAGATGCAGACAAAAAATTATTTTTAATTTGCAACCTGATGGAGGTCAGTATAGATGGACTAATAGAGAAAGTCCCACACACTGCTAGAAGGCCAAATATTTTTTCAGAGCTAGATGCAGATATAAATTATTTTTAATTTGCAACCTGATGGAGGTCAGTATAGATGGACTAATAGAGAAAGTCCCACACACTGCTAGAAGGCCAAATATTTTTTCAGAGCTAGATGCAGAAAAAAATTATATTCAGTTTGCAACCTGATGGAGGTCAGTATAGATAGACTAATAGAACAAGTCCCACACACAGCTAGAAGGCCAAATATTTTTTCAGAGTTAGATGCAGATAAAAATTATTTTTAATTTGCAGCCTGATGGAGGTCAGTATAGATGGACTAATAGAGAAAGTCCCACACACTGCTAGAAGGCCAAATATTTTTTCAGAGCTAGATGCAGACAAAAAATTATTTTGAATTTGCAACCTGATGGAGGTCAGTATAGATGGACTAATAGAGAAAGTCCCACACACTGCTAGAAGGCCAAATATTTTTTCAGAGCTAGATGCAGACAAAAAATTATTTTTAATTTGCAACCTGATGGAGGTCAGTATAGATGGACTAATAGAGAAAGTCCCACACACTGCTAGAAGGCCAAATATTTTTTCAGAGCTAGATGCAGAAAAAAATTATATTCAGTTTGCAACCTGATGGAGGTCAGTATAGATAGACTAATAGAACAAGTCCCACACACAGCTAGAAGGCCAAATATTTTTTCAGAGTTAGATGCAGATAAAAATTATTTTTAATTTGCAGCCTGATGGAGGTCAGTATAGATGGACTAATAGAGAAAGTCCCACACACTGCTAGAAGGCCAAATATTTTTTCAGAGCTAGATGCAGACAAAAAATTATTTTGAATTTGCAACCTGATGGAGGTCAGTATAGATGGACTAATAGAGAAAGTCCCACACACTGCTAGAAGGCCAAATATTTTTTCAGAGCTAGATGCAGACAAAAAATTATTTTTAATTTGCAACCTGATGGAGGTCAGTATAGATGGACTAATAGAGAAAGTCCCACACACTGCTAGAAGGCCAAATATTTTTTCAGAGCTAGATGCAGAAAAAAATTATATTCAGTTTGCAACCTGATGGAGGTCAGTATAGATAGACTAATAGAACAAGTCCCACACACAGCTAGAAGGCCAAATATTTTTTCAGAGTTAGATGCAGATAAAAATTATTTTTAATTTGCAGCCTGATGGAGGTCAGTATAGATGGACTAATAGAGAAAGTCCCACACACTGCTAGAAGGCCAAATATTTTTTCAGAGCTAGATGCAGACAAAAAATTATTTTGAATTTGCAACCTGATGGAGGTCAGTATAGATGGACTAATAGAGAAAGTCCCACACACTGCTAGAAGGCCAAATATTTTTTCAGAGCTAGATGCAGACAAAAATTATATTCAGTTTGCAACCTGATGGAGGTCAGTATAGATGGACTAATAGAACAAGTCCCACACACTGCTAGAAGCCCAAATATTTTTTCAGAGGTAGATGCAGAAAAAAATTATATTCAGTTTGCAACCTGATGGAGGTCTGTATAGATGGATTAATAGAACAAGTCCCACACACAGCTAGAAGCCCAAATATTTTTTCAGAGGTACATGCAGAAAAAAATTATATTCAGTTTGCAACCTGATGGAGGTCTGTATAGATGGATTAATAGAACAAGTCCCAAACACAGCTAGAAGCCCAATATTTTTTCAGAGGTAGATGCAGAAAAAAATATATTCAGTTTGCAACCTGATGGAGGTCAGTATAGATGGACTAATAGAGAAAGTCCCACACACTGCTAGAAGGCCAAATATTTTTTCAGAGCTAGATGCAGATATAAATTATTTTTAATTTGCAACCTGATGGAGGTCAGTATAGATGGACTAATAGAGAAAGTCCCACACACTGCTAGAAGGCCAAATATTTTTTCAGAGCTAGATGCAGAAAAAAATTATATTCAGTTTGCAACCTGATGGAGGTCAGTATAGATAGACTAATAGAACAAGTCCCACACACAGCTAGAAGGCCAAATATTTTTTCAGAGTTAGATGCAGATAAAAATTATTTTTAATTTGCAGCCTGATGGAGGTCAGTATAGATGGACTAATAGAGAAAGTCCCACACACTGCTAGAAGGCCAAATATTTTTTCAGAGCTAGATGCAGACAAAAAATTATTTTTAATTTGCAACCTGATGGAGGTCAGTATAGATGGACTAATAGAGAAAGTCCCACACACTGCTAGAAGGCCAAATATTTTTTCAGAGCTAGATGCAGAAAAAAATTATATTCAGTTTGCAACCTGATGGAGGTCAGTATAGATAGACTAATAGAACAAGTCCCACACACAGCTAGAAGGCCAAATATTTTTTCAGAGTTAGATGCAGATAAAAATTATTTTTAATTTGCAGCCTGATGGAGGTCAGTATAGATGGACTAATAGAGAAAGTCCCACACACTGCTAGAAGGCCAAATATTTTTTCAGAGCTAGATGCAGACAAAAAATTATTTTGAATTTGCAACCTGATGGAGGTCAGTATAGATGGACTAATAGAGAAAGTCCCACACACTGCTAGAAGGCCAAATATTTTTTCAGAGCTAGATGCAGAAAAAAATTATATTCAGTTTGCAACCTGATGGAGGTCAGTATAGATGGACTAATAGAACAAGTCCCACACACAGCTAGAAGCCCAAATATTTTTTCAGAGGTAGATGCAGAAAAAAATTATATTCAGTTTGCAACCTGATGGAGGTCTGTATAGATGGATTAATAGAACAAGTCCCACACACAGCTAGAAGCCCAAATATTTTTTCAGAGGTACATGCAGAAAAAAATTATATTCAGTTTGCAACCTGATGGAGGTCTGTATAGATGGATTAATAGAACAAGTCCCAAACACAGCTAGAAGCCCAATATTTTTTCAGAGGTAGATGCAGAAAAAAATATATTCAGTTTGCAACCTGATGGAGGTCAGTATAGATGGACTAATAGAGAAAGTCCCACACACTGCTAGAAGGCCAAATATTTTTTCAGAGCTAGATGCAGACAAAAAATTATTTTTAATTTGCAACCTGATGGAGGTCAGTATAGATGGACTAATAGAGAAAGTCCCACACACTGCTAGAAGGCCAAATATTTTTTCAGAGCTAGATGCAGATTAAAATTATTTTTAATTTGCAACCTGATGGAGGTCAGTATAGATGGACTAATAGAGAAAGTCCCACACACTGCTAGAAGGCCAAATATTTTTTCAGAGCTAGATGCAGAAAAAAATTATATTCAGTTTGCAACCTGATGGAGGTCAGTATAGATGGACTAATAGAACAAGTCCCACACACAGCTAGAAGCCCAAATATTCTTTCAGAGGTAGATGTGACTCACCCCTTGAGCCGTGGGGCACTCGGATCCGGGCAATAGGGGGAACGATGGGAGTAGTAGTGGCGACCCGGTCCGTGGCTCAGGGTGGTCAGGCCAATGGTAGTCTGCTACGTGCTTCAGATAATGTCCGACTACGCCACCCGTGGATTGCGATTATTAGGAACCGCCGCTGCAAGGCAGTCCGCTGGGGCTGATGATGAATGCAGCTGGGATGGTGTTACTCCCCACGGGAAGAGTGCGGCCCCAGGGCAGTGTAGTGGATGATGGGAGTGATGGTGGTGAAGGTCCCAGTACCGGTAGTGCCGGAGGAGCGAAGGAGCACACGGACAACAAGTTACAGTCCAGGGTCTTTACTCACAGTTCGTTTGTTCCGGGTCACTTCCGTCGGCAGTGACCGCCCGAGCCGTGCTGCGTCCACCAGGTGAGGGGCTCGGTCAACTCCCAGGCAGTTCAGGAGCATGGCACAGGACCCCCTTTAATCCTTTATCTGGCCTGCCTCACCAGTGACCCACTTTTGTCCAGCTGCCGCGGACTCGTGCGGTTAAACGTGGGCCCCGTCCTCCGCTGTCCTATATGGTGCCTTCCTAGCAGGTTTGATGAGGTGTCGCACCAATAGATGATCACGACGACCGGTCTTTGGCTGAGAGTTGTTTCTCCTCCACCAACTTGGGATCCGGTACCCTTAATCTGCCTGACCCTGCACCCTGGATTCTCGTGGGTTCTTAGGGTCCCTTCCACCTTCTTGTTCCTGAGCCCTTCTGTTTCTCTGTCTCTCCTTCTTTGCAGTTCCTTTCTGTTTCTGTTCCTTTCTGTTCCTTTCTCTTGGAGCTGAGATGAGCCAGAATCTCAGCTCCCCTTCACCTCCTCCTCGGCCTCTCACTAGGCCATTCTGGAGTAGAGCTCCTACAGAGCCTCTACTCCCTGTCTTCTCCTCTCTGGACAGAACCTAGATCTAAGATGGTGCCCACCTTTTATACCTCCCTCTAGCCATGAGCCCAGGTGACCAGCAACCAATGGGCTCCTACCTACGCTCAGGAACCAACCCCTATCTGCTCCTACAGCACTGGGTGTTCCACCCCCCTCCCCACTCCAGGCAGGGACATAGTCGGTCGTGCCTGCACTTCTGTCTAGTGGGAGCACCGTTGAGCTGTCCCTCGGAAATGGGGTGTGTGTGCTGTATGCAGCTAACTGAGCCCTGGTCCATACTCCATCCTTACCTGGGAGTGGAATATCACACCTCTGGACTGAGGTGCAATACCCCTGTAGCGGCCGAACCCTCGGGGCGCTACATTCCCCCCTGGTAAAGCACAGCACGTCCTCGGGCTGGAAAAGAGCAAAAACAGTTAATTACAGGATATGCAAAACTTTTTCAATAACTTTTCACATCAGAAAACAGGTAGTACGGTTCAATTCCCTTTATGGGAAACACTTTTCTTTTCTTGTCACTATTATAAAACACTTTGCTAATGCCTCTGGAACTCTTTTGTCATATAAAACATCTTGTAAAACATTTGCATTATCACCTAGCAGCATATAAAACTTTCTCATGTAACACATTTTTAAGTAAAGCACATTCTTGGATTCTTGTATCTCGACCAGGTAAAGGTGCAACAGTCCAGTAAATCTTGAGGTAGACGTTGCGGTTTTTGTATAAAACCAGTAGGGGGCGCTTTAAGAAGCGCAACTATATACATGGGATTGGCCGTTCCCAGTCCGCGGCCGGTGGGGGTAGGGGAATGGCTGCTCACAGTCCTCAGCCTGTTAGGGGAAGAGGGATGGCTGTTCTCAGTCCTCAGCCAGGTTACTTAGGGGATAGGGCAATTTTCAAACAGTCCTATATCAGTCCCAACGGGGACCACACTCAGTTTGAAACAGTCCCACACAGTTCCTTTGCACCCTTACGGGTAACTATTTACAATGCCACTTGGCCGTTCACTGGTAACGGTGTCTTCGTGACGCTCCTTCTTCCTCCTCATACTGATCTTCAGGCCCGTCCGGGCCCTCCTGGTACTCGGCGTCCGAGTAGTGCTGTTCCTCCTCCTCTACTACTCGGCGGACGTGTAGGGCGTACCATCCCTTCACGCCCTGGTGTCGGGTGTAAGACACCACATCGCCAGGAAAGAGATCCCGCCCGCGATGGCCTTCCGGTAGGTGACTCTCCACATCTCTCCTTGTCACAAACACATCACTGATGGTCTCGGGGTCTCGGATGAAACCCCAGCCGCGCTCCATCTGGAACTTCACAACAGTCCCGGTGACTCGGGGTCTGCGGGCAGTTCGGGGATCTCGCCGCGCCTTCATTTTCTGCTCCGCGCTCTGGACCTGCAACTTCTCTTGCTTCACCCGCCGCTCTCCCTGCTCCTTCTCAAACATCTCCAGCTGTTGGCGGCAGGCCTCCCGCCGCTCAGCTGCGCCCGCTCGTGTTTCTTTTGTGAACCCCATCAGGTCCTCCCCTGTGGGGTCCCATTCAAACTGGGCGTCTTCCAATGGCAGCTGGGGGATTTCCTGAGGCGCCGGAGCAGGTATGAGGGGCTCAGAGGGTACTTCGACCTCCGCGGGCGGGCTCCTCCGGAAGCGGGGGTTGACAAACTCGGGGGGCCAGATGAAAGGCCGCCCATCCGGAGTGGTGTGTTGGGCGAAGAGATCCGCACCCAGTGGTGGTACTGCAGCAGCAGGGGGCGCAAGTGGGTTGGCGGCGCCCGGGGGCACGTGACCTTGCGACCAGGCCCGTGCTGATCGTTTCCTTGTTGCTCCCAAGGGTGGTACAGCAGGTGCGGGGAGTTCCATCAGGGCAGCGGCGCCCGGGGGCGCAGAGCCTTGCGGCCGGGCCTGCGATGGCGGTTGGCTGAGCACGCCCAGGGTCAGAGGGTACGGCGTGGGGCGGGGCTCACTGGCAGCGTCTGCGGCCTGGGGGCCGGTTGATGGCAGTGGGGGCACGGTGTCGACGGCGGGTCCCGGTGCGTTGGGCTCCGCGACGGGGTGCAGGGGCAGGTCGGCGGCCTTAGGATTCGGTGCAGGGGCGTCTCCGTTACCTGCCTCTGCTGTCGCGGCCTCCTCCGCGGCGTCGTCCTTGGTCTCCGCTCTGCCTTCACTGCCCTCGGTGGCTGGTGCGCTGCTCGTCGATGGCACCTTCGGCTGCAGGATCACAGCCCGCCGGGCCACTTCCTTCTTCCATCCGGCGATCACGTCCTGCTGCGCCCGGACCATCCTCCGGTCCAGCTCTTCCAACGCCGCCCGTGTATATTCGGGGTCCTCCTTGGGGAGATGGGCTAACAGCTCGGTGAGGCTGCATGGTGGTGTAGCTTGCAGCAGGCCCTTTGCCAGGGTACCGGAACTGATTTCCCCCTCCATCTCCGGGTGCGGCCTTGCCAGACTGATCCAGACCGCGCCCTGCCCCACAGTTTTCTTCTCTTTCCGCCCCCATGGGGGGTGGTCCTGGGGCATTCTGCTGACAATCACTTTCAGGGGCAGCCCCCCCATGTTGATGGACATCTCCACTGCTGCATTCATGGCTGGTGGGGGCGGGCTTCTTCTTTGGCGCCATTCTGGGACCTGGCCCACGATGGGAGGTGGCTTCCTGCTGTCTTTTGGCTCGCACATTATGGCGCTCGTTCTTCTGGGGCGGGCGTCATCTTTGGTACAATGAAACAGTCTTTTTTTTTTCAGGCGCGCAATACCCGCTTGTGGCGGGTGGGTAACGATCCTGCCGACTACGCCAAAGCTGACTCGCCCCCTGAGCCGTGGGGCACTCGGATCCGGGCAATAGGGGGAACGATGGGAGTAGTAGTGGCGACCCGGTCCGTGGCTCAGGGTGGTCAGGCCAATGGTAGTCTGCTACGTGCTTCAGATAATATCCGACTACGCCACACGTGGATTGCGGTTATTAGGAACCGCCGCTGCAAGGCAGTCCGCTGGGGCTGATGATGAATGCAGCTGGGATGGTGTGACTCCCCACGGGAAGAGTGCGGCCCCAGGGCAGTGTAGTGGATGATGGGAGTGATGGTGGTGAAGGTCCCAGTACCGGTAGTGCCGGAGGAGCGAAGGAACACAAGGACAACAAGTTACAGTCCAGGGTCTTTACTCACAGTTCGTTTGTTCCGGGTCACTTCCGTCGGCAGTGACCGCCCGAGCCGTGCTGCGTCCACCAGGTGAGGGGCTCGGTCAACTCCCAGGCAGTTCAGGAGCATGGCACAGGACCCCCTTTAATCCTTTCTCTGGCCTGCCTCACCAGTGACCCACTTTTGTCCAGCTGCCGCGGACTCGTGCGGTTAAACGTGGGCCCCGTCCTCCGCTGTCCTATATGGTGCCTTCCTAGCAGGTTTGATGAGGTGTCGCACCAATAGATGATCACGACGACCGGTCTTTGGCTGAGGGTTGTTTCTCCTCCACCAACTTGGGATCCGGTACCCTTAATCTGCCTGACCCTGCACCCTGGATTCTCGTGGGTTCTTAGGGTCCCTTCCATCTTCTTGTTCCTGAGCCCTTCTGTTTCTCTGTCTCTCCTTCTTTGCAGTTCCTTTCTGTTTCTGTTCCTTTCTGTTCCTTTCTCTTGGAGCTGAGATGAGCCAGAATCTCAGCTCCCCTTCACCTCCTCCTCGGCCTCTCACTAGGCCATTCTGGAGTAGAGCTCCTACAGAGCCTCTACTCCCTGTCTTCTCCTCTCTGGACAGAACCTAGATCTAAGATGGTGCCCACCTTTTATACCTCCCTCTAGCCATGAGCCCAGGTGACCAGCAACCAATGGGCTCCTACCTACGCTCAGGAACCAACCCCTATCTGCTCCTACAGCACTGGGTGTTCCACCCCCCTCCCCACTCCAGGCAGGGACATAGTCGGTCGTGCCTGCACTTCTGTCTAGTGGGAGCACCGTTGAGCTGTCCCTCGGAAATGGTGTGTGTGTGCTGTATGCAGCTAACTGAGCCCTGGTCCATACTCCATCCTTACCTGGGAGTGGAATATCACACCTCTGGACTGAGGTGCAATACCCCTGTAGCGGCCGAACCCTCGGGGCGCTACAGATGCAGATAAAAATTATTTTTAATTTGCAACCTGATGGAGGTCAGTATAGATGGACTAATAGAGAAAGTCCCACACACTGCTAGAAGGCCAAATATTTTTTCAGAGCAAGATGCAGACAAAAAATTATTTTGAATTTGCAGCGTGATGGAGGTCAGTATAGATGGACTAATAGAACAAGTCCCACACACTGCTAGAAGCCCAAATATTTTTTCAGAGCTAGATGCAGAAAAAAATTATATTCAATTTGCAACCTGATGGAGGTCAGTATAGATGGACTAATAGAATGATGCTATGCCCAAAAGATTTTACTTCACTAGGTGCAGTAAAAAAATTGGTATTCTATACACAGGTGGTATATCTTGCAACACAGATAGGCTACTCCACTGACTAACACACTCTGCAATAGGCCAAAAAGGATTAGCTTTGCTAGATTCAGCCAAATGCTGTGAAAAAAACTTGCACAGCACTGGCACAGACCTGCCTGGCAAAAACTGATAGGAACTGATGTAATCTAGTCCTGAAAAGGACTGCAATTACAATTAGTCTTTACTCCCACAATCTATCTATTTAAGAGCACAGACCTGCCTGATAAAAGTCGTAGGAAATGCTGTAACTGCAATCACAACTATTCCCTACTCCCAAGCTATCTGTAGATTTGTGCGAAAATTGGCTTGAAATTAACAAGGTATAGCGCACACAGCAACAGCGGTGCCGTCTAACACGCAGCTGCAGCAGTTAGAAAATGGTGACGACGGGGAAAATGGCTTGGTCTTATAGGGCAAGGACATGTGACATACACTGCCAATGACACATGCCCTTGCTTGTGTGAAAAAAAGCACTTCGCTCCGTGTGTGCGCTGCTGATAGGCTGACAGATTGCACCTCCCCACTGTAAATGCGGGAAAGAGAAAAAAAAATGGAGATCTTCATTATTCCTGCAGAGATCCATCCTCTGCCCCTCCCCCCACCCCGCTGTACACTCAAACTGCGTATTAACATTAATTTTCATCATTACTGAGAAAAAATCCAGTTATGATTTTGGTGCACGAACAGTTATCGAACATAACCTCGAACAGCCGAATTTTTCTCAAATCGTTCGTGTTCGCCGAACGGCTCGAACACCGCCCAAAACAGCTCGAATTTGAGATTGGCGAACAGTTCGAGTCGAACAACGCTCATCTCTACTTACAAGAGCCATGCAGTACAGCATATTACAAACATAAGTCCCATTATTGGGGAGTGGGTGTCCCATGGTATTTGCTTATGCTTTCCAAGCAAAAGCTGCCAAAAATTAGGACGGAGCAACTTGCAATGCCCCTTACAAGAGCCATGCAGTACAGCATATTACAAACATAAGTCCCATTATTGGGGAGTGGGTGTCCCATAGTATCTGCTTATGCTTTCCAAGAAAAAGCTGCCAAAAATTAGGACGGAGCAACTTGCAATGCCCCTTACAAGAGCCATCCAGTACAGCATATTACAAACATATGTCCCATTATTGGGGAGTGGGTGTCCCATGGTATTTGCTTATGCTTTCCAAGCAAAAGCTGCCAAAAATTAGGACGGAGCAACTTGCAATGCCCCTTACAAGAGCCATGCAGTACAGCATATTACAAACATAAGTCCCATTATTGGGGAGTGGGTGTCCCATAGTATTTGCTAATGCTTTCCAAGCAAAAGCTGCCAAAAATTAGGATGGAGCAACTTGCAATGCCCCTTACAAGAGCCATGTGTGGCACCCCAGGGGTCTGGTTTCCACAGTAACGGCAATGTTATGTCTGAGAGCAGGTGGGAGGTCTCTTGGTCAGGAATCCTATGCATGCCACACCTCCTGCCCAGTCCTGGGAGGGGAAGAACTTCCCCTAGATAAACCTGGGGCTGAGGCGGGGTTAGAGAGTTCAGAGGGAGAGTGCAGCCAGGAGGGCTGACAGGGAGCTGTGGCTCCGGCTGGGCCCAGCTCCTGGGCCATGCCAGAAGTAGAGAAGAGAAGCAGCATAGGAAAAGAAACAACAGGAGCTCTGTGGGAGCAGTGTTACAAGGAGTCAGGGGCTGGCAGCTGCAGAGCTCGCCCTGACTGAGAAGCTATCACCGGACCCGGAGTCCGAGGCTGTGGGGACTAACTCCTATCCAGCAGCAGAAACCGACCGGCAGGGGATTTCAGGTCCTCTGGCCAAGAAACCCGAAGGCACGGTCACACGCGTGGGACCAGCACCGCCGTCGTGGAGCGGACGCAACTAGAAGGCCCCGAGTCACCGGCCATACGGGTGAGCACCACACGGTACACTCAGGGACGTGGGCTACTTATACCCGCCTCTAGCAAGGTAGCCAGAAGAGTACAGTTAGTTTGGGAGGCCTACAACTCCGCCTGGCCAGGGGAGATCCCATCTGCTCAAGGACTGACCAGGCCCCAATCGCTAGCAGTACTCCGAGAGGGTCTATCTTTGTCACCAGTAAAGACCCTGAACTACACCGTACCGTCTCCGAGTGGTTCCTGCTACCCCCATCATCCACGTCGGCTGCCCTGAGGCCATACCCCTCCCGTTGGGGGTGATACTATCACGCTGCACAATCCTACCACCGGCCTCAGCGGCCTGCCCTGCAGCGGCAGCTCCTTCGCTGCATTCAACGGGTGGCGTAGTCGTACAACATCTACCGCTAATACAGCGCCACTAAGTCTGACTCCCTGGGCACGGACCGGGTCACCGCCACGAGACTACAACCCTCAACAGATCCGGCTCCGGGTAAGCTCCCGCGTGCGCAATGCTGCGCGACACAGGCCCAGGGGTGCGTCAACTTTTGGTGTAGTCGGCAGGATCTCGTGCCCGCAACCACCGGGTACTGCGTGCCTGAAAAAGACTGTTCAAACTTACCTGTGGTGAAGATTCCCGCCATCCGGAGCCATCTTCCGCTTCCTTCCCGCCATCGGTGGAGTTTTCCCGCCATCCGGCGCCATCTTCAGCCTTCTTCCCGCCATACGTGGAGTTTTCCCGCCATTGGACGCCATCTTGAGGACGCCGCGCAGGAAGAAGAGGGGCGTGGACTCCGAAAGCGCGCGAGAACTGAAGCCCCGCCTCACGTCCGGACGTTGCGTAAGGTCCTGGAAGGAGCCCAGCAGACGCCGACGTCACAGGAGTGCGACGGAAGGTCCTCAACCCTGACGATCCACTGCGGAGCCGCGGCCTACGGAAGTGGATCATCGCAAGGTAGGCCACGGTCCACTAGGGGGGAGAAGGATGCCGGATACGGAGGAGAGCTTCACCGCTTCAACCCCCGCCAGCGCCACCGCTGTTGCGGTCATGCCTTTCACCATGCCCTATATCCCGGGGGCAGCCTGGCTACCCCAGTACTCAGGGGAGTCACATACCCTGCATGACTTTAGAGAAAAGCTGGATAGCCTCTTCCAGGTGTACCCCCTCACAGAGGAGCAAAAAGTGAGCATCCTGGTGGCCCAATTAACCGGGGCAGCCCAAAGGGAGGTAAAGTCCTGGCCACCTGGGAGGAGGACTGTCGCAGAGATACTAACCCAGCTAACCGAGGAGGAGCTGCAGTACTACCAATACGAGGAAAGCCAAGAGGACCCGGACGGGTCTGAGGACTACCCTCAGGAGGGAGCACAAAGAGGACATAGCTACTGAAGGGAAGTAGCGTGAATAAAGAGCTGTAAATAGTTACCCGTAAGGGTACAAGGACTGCTGCTAATTAAAATATGGTCCCCGTTGGGATTAGTGAATTGTTCCCCATGTGCCCCTATCTTAAACCAGGCTGAGGACTGTGAGCAGCCATTCCTTATCCCCACTGGCCGAGGACTGAGAGCGGCCATATCCTGTAAATAATTATGTGTTTCTAGTAATTTATGGGAGTCTTTGGTGGATTTACCGGGAATCCTTTGTACATGGTTGGAGCGTAACCCAGGAATGGACTAAAGACTGTTAAGGACTCGGGGCAGGACAGACCCCTACCTGGTTACGTCTCCCTGTTTTGGTGAAATGGACACCTTTGTTTTCTTCAAAGACTGCACCCGGTTGCGGACACGCCGTAACCATCTTTATGTGTTTTTCTTATTGTATTATTATTGTTTATACCTTGTTATGTTTTTCTAAAAATATGTTTAGTCCCGGAGTACTAAATTTCACTAGGGGGGAATGTGGCACCCCAGGGGTCTGGTTTCCACAGTAATGGCAATGTTATGTCTGAGAGCAGGTGGGAGGTCTCTTGGTCAGGAATCCTATGCATGCCACACCTCCTGCCCAGTCCTGGGAGGGGAAGAACTTCCCCTAGATAAACCTGGGGCTGAGGCGGGGTTAGAGAGTTCAGAGGGAGAGTGCAGCCAGGAGGGCTGACAGGGAGCTGTGGCTCCGGCTGGGCCCAGCTCCTGGGCCATGCCAGAAGTAGAGAAGAGAAGCAGCATAGGAAAAGAAACAACAGGAGCTCTGTGGGAGCAGTGTTACAAGGAGTCAGGGGCTGGCAGCTGCAGAGCTCGCCCTGACTGAGAAGCTATCACCGGACCCGGAGTCCGAGGCTGTGGGGACTAACTCCTATCCAGCAGCAGAAACCGACCGGCAGGGGATTTCAGGTCCTCTGGCCAAGAAACCCGAAGGCACGGTCACACGCGTGGGACCAGCACCGCCGTCGTGGAGCGGACGCAACTAGAAGGCCCCGAGTCACCGGCCATACGGGTGAGCACCACACGGTACACTCAGGGACGTGGGCTACTTATACCCGCCTCTAGCAAGGTAGCCAGAAGAGTACAGTTAGTTTGGGAGGCCTACAACTCCGCCTGGCCAGGGGAGATCCCATCTGCTCAAGGACTGACCAGGCCCCAATCGCTAGCAGTACTCCGGGAGGGTCTATCTTTGTCACCAGTAAAGACCCTGAACTACACCGTACCGTCTCCGAGTGGTTCCTGCTACCCCCATCATCCACGTCGGCTGCCCTGAGGCCATACCCCTCCCGTTGGGGGTGATACTATCACGCTGCACAATCCTACCACCGGCCTCAGCGGCCTGCCCTGCAGCGGCAGCTCCTTCGCTGCATTCAACGGGTGGCGTAGTCGTACAACATCTACCGCTAATACAGCGCCACTAAGTCTGACTCCCTGGGCACGGACCGGGTCACCGCCACGAGACTACAACCCTCAACAGATCCGGCTCCGGGTAAGCTCCCTCGTGCGCAACGCTGCGCGACACAGGCCCAGGGGTGCGTCACATGCAGTACAGCATATTACAAACATAAGTCCCATTATTGGGGAGTGGGTGTCCCATAGTATTTGCTTATGCTTTCCAAGTAAAAGCTGCCAAAAATTAGGATGGAGCAACTTGCAATGCCCCTTACAAGAGCCATGCAGTACAACATATTACAAACATAAGTCCCATTATTGGGGAGTGGGTGTCCCATAGTATTTGCTTATGCTTTCCAAGCAAAAGCTGCCAAAAATTAGGACGGAGCAACTTGCAATGCCCCTTACAAGAGCCATGCAGTGCAGCATATTACAAACATAAGTCCCATTATTGGGGAGTGGGTGTCCCATAGTATTTGCTTATGCTTTCCAAGCAAAAGCTGCCAAAAATTAGGACGGAGCAACTTGCAATGCCCCTTACAAGAGCCATGCAGTACAGCATATTACAAACATAAGTCCCATTATTGGGGAGTGGGTGTCCCATAGTATTTGCTTATGCCTTGCAAGCAAAAGCTGCCAAAAATAAGGACGGAGGAACTTGCAATGCTGGCACCCTGGTGGTATAGAGGTGGTGGAGGCTGAGGATAAGGAGAAGAAGATAAAAGAGCCGAAATGAGGAAGCGTATACCCATGTGTGGGTGTGAAGCGGTGCATGTGAATACACCTCCCGAAATAACACAGTGGATTTGACTTTATGTTACTCTGCTGTCCTTTGGTGGTGATGAGAAGTCTGGCCCAATCCAACCCTTGTTCATTTTGATAAGGGTCAGCTTGTCAGCATTGTCAGTTGACAGGCGAGTGCGCTTATCAGTTATAATTCCCCCAGCGGCACTAAAAACACGCTCCGATAACACGCTAGCGGCAGGGCAGGCCAGGACCTCCAAGGCGTACAGAGTGAGTTCATTCCAAGTGTCCAGCTTGGATACCCAATAATTAAAAGGCACAGAGGAATCACGGAGGATGCTGGTACGGTCGGCCAAGTACTCCCTCACCATCTTTTGAAACTTTCCACTCCTTGTGAAAGTACCCCGCGCCTCAGGGCCTGTAAGCTGGGCGTGTGTCAGAAAACTGTCCTAGAACGTTGACAGTGTTCCCCCGCCTCTGCTGGATTGGAGTTGCATCTCTCTCGCCTGTACGCCTTGGTTTGGCAACGAACTGTGACCTCTGCCGCTAGCGTGTACAGATGGGAATTTTTTTAAGAGTTCTGCAGCAAGGGCCTTCTGGTACTGCCCCATTTTTGTAGACCTCTCCACCTCAGGAATAAGAGAGTGAAAGTTCTCCTTGTAGCGGGGGTCTACAAGTGTCACCAACCAGTAATGACTGTCACCCAACATTTTGACAACGCGAGGGTCGTGGTTAAGGCAGCGTAACATAAAGTCAGCCATGCGTGCCAGACTGGTAACGGGCAAGATTTCCGTGTCCTCACCAAGATGACAACTGACCATGCTCTCCTCCTCCTCTTCCTCCTCCCCCCTGTCCTCAGGCCACCCTCGCTGAACCGACGGTATGACACTTGTACAGGTACTACCGTCTACAACGCATGATAGCAGCTCCTATTCTTCCTCCTCCTCCTCCTCCTCCTCCTCTCCCTCATTGTCCCCCAATGCACGTTGGGATGAGATGAGGCTGGGCTGTGAGTAATTGCCCGCTACGGCTTCTTGATCCATCTCATCATACTCTGGCTGCAATGCCTCCTCTTTAATTCTCTGCAGAGAGCGTTGCAAAAGACAGACAAGAGGGATGCTGACACTAATGATGGCGTCATCACCACTCACCATCTTGGTGGCCTCCTCAAAGTTTGTCAGGATGGTACATATGTCAGACATCCAGGTCCACTCCTGAGGTCTTATGTGTGGAGTCTGACCTGAATATCGATGGCCTTGTTGCAGCTGGTACTCCACAACTCCTCTCTTCTGCTCACAAATCCTTTGCAACATGTGGAGGGTAGAGTTCCAACGTGTGGGGACATCATACACCAGTCGGTGTGCCGGAAGCTGCAAACGCTGCTGCAACACAGCAAGGGCGGCGGAAGCTGTAGCTGACTTGCGAAAATGAGCTGACAGGCGGCGTACTTTCACGAGCAGATCTGGCAACTCGGGGTACGATTTAAGAAACTGCTGAACCACGAGGTTAAGCACATGAGCCAGGCATGGTACGTGTGTGATCTCACCTCACCTCAGAGCCGCCACCAGGTTACGGCCATTGTCACACACGACCATGCCGGGATGTAGGTTCAGCGGTCTCAGCCACAGATCTGCCTGCTCTTTCACAGCTGTCCACAACTCACAAGCAGTGTGAGGTTTATCACCTAAGCTTATGAGTTTCAGCACAGCCTGTTGCCGCTTGGCGGAGGCAGTACTGCAATGCTTCCAACTTGTAACTGATGTGGTGATATCTGAGATGGAGGCTGAACATGAGGAGGAGGAGGAGGAGGATGCGCAGGAGCTGTACACTGTGGGGGCAACTCTGACTGACATAGGGCCCGCAATCCTCGGTGTGGGGAGGATGTGTTCCGTCCCAAGGTCCGACTGGGTCCCGGCTTCCACTATGTTTACCCAGTGTGCCGTCAGAGAGATGTACCGTCCCTGGCCACAAGCACTTGTCCACGTGTCTCCGTTGTCAGGTGGACTCTCCCAGTAACTGCGTTGTTGAGGGCACGGCAGATGCTTTGGGACACGTGCTTGTGTAGTGGGGGATGGCACACCGGGCAAAATAGTGTCGGCTGGGGACCGAGTACCGAGGGACTGCCACCGCCATAAGATTGCGGAAGGATTCCGTCTCCACCAGCCTAAAAGGCAGCATTTCCAACGCAAGCAGTCGTGAAATGTGCGAATTTAGGACTGTGGCCTGTGTGGCGTTAGCTGCGACTTTCCGCTTTCGTTCAAAGGTCTGGGATATGGACAATTTCTTGACAAACTGCCATAACAAGTGAAGACTGAGAGGAGGGGGCATCTTTACATGCAGTATGGACAGGGGATTGCCTTGCACACACAACAGGGGGTTCTATTGCACGCACAACAGTGGAAGAAGCAGTGGTGACACCCGCTGACACTGGATGTGGACCCTGGGTTTCGCCCCACAAAGTCGGGTGCTTTGCTGCGATGTGCCTGATCATGCTGGTGGTGATCAGGCTGGTAGTTTTGTCACTCCTGCTGATGCTGGCATGGCAGGTGGAACATATGGCCCTTTTGGGGTTATCAGCAGAGTCTTTAAAAAAATTCCAGACTCTGGAAGACCTACCGCTTGTACTGGCAACGTCCCTCGTGTTGGTGTACGGGGAACGGTTGCCTGCCTTCTGTCTGCGGCCACCACACTGCTTCTTCCTGCCTGTTGGGGTACTCTGCCTCCCTCCCCCTGTGTGCTGCTGGCCTCACTCTGCATGTCCTCCTTCCATGTTGGTCAGTTACTAGATCAACCACCACCTCCTCCTCTTCCACTTGCGCACCACGATCCTCCTCCTCACTTCCTGGCAATTGTGTCTCGTCATCGTCCACCTCTTGTGACAGATTGCCAACGTCGACTTCCTGTGGCCGTGGCTGTTCAAATATTTGGGCATCGCAACATGGGATCTCCTCTTCCACGACTTCAAGCGTATCAGGCGAGGGGCCCAAATATGGAAATGGACCAGTGAACAGCTCTTCAGAGTGTCCAAGTGTGGGATCACTTGCTGTCTGACGACACTCGACATGGTGGGAGGAAGGAGCATCTGGGTGAGGAGGAGTATGCGGTCGAGACTCACGGCTACTAAGAGTTGACCGTGTGGAAGTATTATCTGCTATCCAATTAATAACCTGTTCACACTGATCAGTTCTCAATACTGGTGTTGTTCTGTGCTTCCCTAGTAATTCGGTCAAGAAGTGGGAGTGAGAAGATATGGCTGTTGGTTGTGGCACATTTTCACCTTGGCCACGGCCCCGTTCTCTGCACGAACCATCACCAGAACGTCCACTTCCACGTCCCTTGCCACGCGCCTTGCCCATTGTAAATGAAGTAAAATAGCTTACACTTGCACTATCAATGAAAAAAGGGTAATAAAGAGTAGATTAGAACCGTGGAAGAGGAAAACCACAGTTATTGTTTACTGGGGTATACCACACTTTTTAAATAGAGATATTTGCGGCTGAACAGTGAGCGACACACTCAAACTGCTTTTTTTTTAGATACCAAAGGCCCAAAACTGGATAGTGCAGCGATTTGACCCATGGAACTGCGAAACCACACTGGGATGTCGGGCCTACACAAGACTATTTTCACCAGATATATTTTTGTGTCACAACAGTCAGGAGACACTACTGTTTTTGTTTATGGAAAAAACTACCAAAAGCTGAATAATAGAGATTTTTTACCGTGGGATGGCAAAACCACAGTGATTGTTTACTGGGGTATACCACACTTTTTTAAATAGAGATATTTGCGGCTGAACAGTGAGCGACACACTCAAACTGCTTTTTTTTTAGATACCAAAGGCCCAAAACTGGATAGTACAGCGATTTGACCCGTGGAACTGCGAAACCACACTGGGATGTCGGGCCTACACAAGACTATTTTCAACAGATATATTTTTGTGTCACAACAGTCAGGAGACACTACTGTTTTTCTATACGGAAAAAACTACCAAAAGCTGAATAATAGAGATTTTTTACCGTGGGATGGCAAAACCACAGTTATTGTTTACTGGGGTATACCACACTTTTTTAAATAGAGATATTTGGAGCTGAACAGTGAGCGACACACTCAAACTGCTTTTTTTTAGATACCAAAGGCCCAAAACTGGATAGTACAGTGATTTGACCCGTGGAACTGCGAAACCACACTGGGATGTCGGGCCTACACAAGACTATTTTCAACAGATATATTTTTGTGTCACAACAGTCAGGAGACACTACTGTTTTTCTTTACGGAAAAAACTACCAAAAGCTGAATAATAGAGATTTTTTACCGTGGGATGGCAAAACCACAGTTATTGTTTACTGGGGTATACCACACTTTTTTAAATAGAGATATTTGCGTCTGAACAGTGAGCGACACAGTCAAACTCCTTTTTTTTTAGATACCAAAGGCCCAAAACTGGATAGTACAGCGATTTGACCCGTGGAACTGCGAAACCACACTGGGATGTCGGGCCTACACAAGACTATTTACAACAGTTATATTTTTGTATCACAACAGTCAGGAGACACTACTGTTTTTCTTTACGGAAAAAACTACCAAAAGCTGAATAATAGAGATTTTTTACCGTGGGATGGCAAAACCACAGTTATTGTTTACTGGGGTATACCACACTTTTTTAAATAGAGATATTTGCGGCTGAACAGTGAGCGACACACTCAAACTGCTTTTTTTTTAGATACCAAAGGCCCAAAACTGGATAGTACAGCGATTTGACCCGTGGAACTGAGAAACCACACTGGAATGTCGGGCCTACACAAGACTATTTTCAACAGATATATTTTTGTGTCACAACAGTCAGGAGACACTACTGTTTTTCTTTACGGAAAAAACTACCAAAAGCTGAATAATAGAGATTTTTTACCGTGGGATGGCAAAACCACAGTTATTGTTTACTGGGGTATACCACACTTTTTTAAATAGAGATATTTGCGGCTGAACCGTGAGCGACACACTCAAACTGCTTTTTTTTTAGATACCAAAGGCCCAAAACTGGATAGTACAGCGATTTAACCCGTGGAACTGCGAAACCACACTGGGATGTCGGGCCTGCACAAGACTATTTTAAACAGATATATTTTTGTGTCGCAACAGTCAGGAGACACTACTGTTTTTCTTTACGGAAAAAACTACCAAAAGCTGAATAATAGAGATTTTTTACCGTGGGATGGCAAAACCACAGTTATTGTTTACTGAGGTATACCACACTTTTTTAAATAGAGATATTTGAGGCTGAACAGTGAGCGACACACTCAAACTGCTTTTTTTTTAGATACCAAAGGCCCAAAACTGGATAGTACAGCGATTTAACCCGTGGAACTGCGAAACCACACTGGGATGTCGGGCCTGCACAAGACTATTTTAAACAGATATATTTTTGTGTCGCAACAGTCAGGAGACACTACTGTTTTTCTTTACGGAAAAAACTACCAAAAGCTGAATAATAGAGATTTTTTACCGTGGGATGGCAAAACCACAGTTATTGTTTACTGAGGTATACCACACTTTTTTAAATAGAGATATTTGAGGCTGAACAGTGAGCGACACACTCAAACTGCTTTTTTTTTAGATACCAAAGGCCCAAAACTTGATAGTACAGCGATTTAACCCGTGGAACTGCGAAACCACACTGGGATGTCGGGCCTGCACAAGACTATTTTAAACAGATATATTTTTGTGTCGCAACAGTCAGGAGACACTACTGTTTTTCTTTACGGAAAAAACTACCAAAAGCTGAATAATAGAGATTTTTTACCGTGGGATGGCAAAACCACAGTTATTGTTTACTGGGGTATACCATACTTTTTTAAATAGAGATATTTGCGGCTGAACAGTGAGCGACACATTCAAACTGCTTTTTTTTTAGATACCAAAGGCCCAAAACTGGATAGTACAGCGATTTGACCCGTGGAACTGCGAAACCACACTGGGATGTCGGGCCTACACAAGACTATTTTCAACAGATATATTTTTGTGTCACAACTAGTGTTGAGCAATACCTTCCGATATCGGGAAATATCGGATCGGATTGGATCGGACTGATACCGAAAAAGTATCGGATATCGCCGATTCCGATACCGGAAACCAATGCAAGTCAATGGGACCGAAATATCGGAATGAAAATAAACCCTTTCTTTCCTTGTAGGTTAATTCTACATGAAGGAAAACAACTAAGAATAATGTAGAATGTATTGGGGGAGGTGGGGGAGACAATAAAGGCATAGAGGTTTAGCCCAATCAAATGGAATAGCAGGAATTAATATTTTTTTTAAGACGTTCTGAGTTACGGAAATATTGACTATGTTAAGTATTTTTAGATTTTGTCAGATATTTATGTTTCACTACTTCCATGCTCTTCACCTTCTTTTTTACTTCTCCCACACTTTCTCTTTCATCATCCTCAGCATCTTTTTCATCCTCTTCTTCTTCACCTTCTTCGTATTATTCTTTTTTTTTTACATTCTTCATATTCTACTTCTTCATCTTCTTCATATTCTTCTTCTTCATCATATTCTTATTTGTGACAGGCATTCCTGTAGTTGTTATCTATAAAAGGTTGGACATTACACCTTTCGTTCTGCCCGTCACAAAAGATTTACAACAGGATTTGTCCGTGTTCAGTTTGGCCTGCAGCAGCAGGTCTTTTCCAGGGGCACCACGAGGAGGAACGGACTCACCCCCATACACTGCTTAGTCATCTTCTGCTTATAATTTAGATATTATCTGATTTTTAGTAGAGATGAGCGTTGTTCTACTCGAACTGTTCGCCAATCTCAAATTCGAGCTGTTTTGGGCGGTGTTCGAGCCGTTCGGCGAACACGAACAATTTGAGAAAAATTCGGCTGTTCGAGGTTATGTTCGATAACTGTTCGTGCACCAAAATCATAACTGGATTTTTTCTCAGTAATGATGAAAATTAATGTTAATACGCAGTTTGAGTGTACAGCGGGGTGGGGGGAGGGGCAGGGGATGGATCTCTGCAGGAACAATGAAGATCTCCATTTTTTTTTCTCTTTCCCGCATTTACAGTGGGGAGGTGCAATCTGTCAGCCTATCAGCAGCGCACACACGGAGCGAAGTGCTTTTTTTCACACAAGCAAGGGCATGTGTCATTGGCAGTGTATGTCACATGTCCTTGCCCTATAAGACCAAGCCATTTTCCCCGTCGCCACCATTTTCTCACTGCTGCAGCTGCGTGTTAGACGGCACCGCTGTTGCTGTGTGCGCTATACCTTGTTAATTTCAAGCCAATTTTCGCACAAATATACAGATAGCTTGGGAGTAGGGAATAGTTGTGATTGCAGTCCTTTTAAGGACTAGGTTACAGCATTTCCTACGACTTTTATCAGGGAGGTCTGTGCTCTTAAATAGATAGGTTGTGGGAGTAAAGACTAATTGTAATTGGAGTCCTTTTCAGGACTAGGTTACATGAGTTCCTATCAGTTTTTGCCAGGCAGGTCTGTGCCAGTGCTGTGCAAGTTTTTTTCACAGCATTTGGCTGAATCTAGCAAAGCTAATCCTTTTTGGCCTATTGCAGAGTGTGTTAGTCAGTGGAGTAGCCTATCTGTGTTGCAAGATATAACACCTGTGTATAGAATACCAATTTTTTTACTGCACCTAGTGAAGTAAAATCTTTTGGGCATAGCATCATTCTATTAGTCCATCTATACTGACCTCCATCAGGTTGCAAACTGAATATAATTTTTTTCTGCATCTAGCTCTGAAAAAATATTTGGGCTTCTAGCAGTGTGTGGGACTTGGTCTATTAGTCCATCTATACTGACCTCCATCAGGTTGCAAATTAAAAATAATTTTTTTCTTCATTTAGCTCTAAAAAAATATTTGGGCTTCTAGCAGTGTGTGGGACTTGTTCTATTAGTCCTTCTATACTGACCTCCAGCAGGTTGCAAATTGAATATAATTTTTTTCTGCATCTAGCTCTGAAAAAATTGTTGGGCTTCTAGCGGTGTGGGACTTGGTCTATTAGTCCATCTATACTGACCTCCATCAGGTTGCAAATTAAAAATATTTTTTTTCTGCATCTAGCTCTGAAAAAATATTTGGGCTTCTAGCAGTGTGTGGGACTTGGTCTATTAGTCCATCTATACTGACCTCCATCAGGTTGCAAATTAAAAATAATTTTTATCTGCATCTACAGTACCTCTGAAAAAATATTTGGGCTTCTAGCAGTGTGTGGGACTATTTGTATTAGTCCATCTATACTGACCTCCATCAGGTTGCAAATTCAAAATAATTTTTTTCTGCATCTAACCCAGCCAATAGTTTTGGCCTAATACCACAGTTTGGCCACTCAGCTCTGCTCGGTTACCATCCATTGTTTTTTTGTGCAAACAACTCCAGAGTTGTGAATTAGTTAACCACCAAAATGAGTGGAAAAAGGCCTGCTGCTGGTGGAAAGGGGAATAGGCGTGTTGGGAAGGGGAAAAAAGGTTGTGTCCGTGGGGTAGGTGTTAAAGCAACAGTAACATCTGCAGAAGAAAGACCATCTTCCAGCCAAACTAAAATGTCTACTTCTTTTAGCGGACAATGTGATAAGATCCCTTTCTTACGGCCACGCCAATCGCTACAAATTCCAGATGAGGCACAAAAACAGCAGGTGCTTCAACGGATATCAAGTGCTCCTTTAAGTGGGCTCTCCTCCACATCAACTTCAACATCACAAATACTCCAGTCCTCAAAGGTGTCACCCAAATCGCACTTGCTTCCTCACAGCTCCCAAATCTCCAGCTGCCCGTCTGAGTATGAGGTAGAACAGATGGTTGAGTCTGCAGAGCTGTTTACTCATACTATAGCCTGGGAATCAGAGGTCGACTCCAGTGCTTCTGTGAATCCAGACGAGGAAATGATCTGCACTGATGCCCAGAATCTTTATGAGTCGGATCCAGGACCAGACGCAGAAGGTTCTGACCATAATGTAGACCCTCATTCCAAAACTGTAACTCCTGTTGGTGGAGACAATGAGGAAGACGATGATAAGACTCAAATACCTGATTGGAGCGACAACTTTAGTTTTTTGTCAGGGCAGGAACAGGTTGGCTCTGAGGACGACGGGTGTGATAACGCACAGGGTGATGATGATGAGGTCGGAGATCCCACTTACTGTCAACCCACAGTCAGCCAAGAGATGAGGTCAGCAGAGGAGGTGGAGGAAGATGCTAGTGACGACGAGGTCAGGTTGCGCCTTCCTGGACAGAGACGTAGTACTGGAAGCACGTCAACAACTGCATCCTCAAACACAACTCTGCCTCTCACGACAAGTCGTGGTGGCTCTTCAGGTCGCATGGGTGCTAAGCCTTGCATAGCCTGGGCATTTTTTCAGATCGATAAAGATGACCCAACTCGTGTTATCTGTAACATTTGTCAGCAAAAGCTAAGTAGAGGCCAAAAAATACATAGTTTGAGTACTTCATGCATGAACCGGCACATGGACATGAAGCATAAGTTGCAGTGGGAAGCTCAGTGTGCTACAATGCGGCCTAGCCGGCCGGGCCAATCACCGTATGCCATTTCTTGTGCATCCGCGGCCTCTTCATCCTCTGTGACTGGGGGGACAGCAGTCACACCTGTTTTGGGGCGCAGACCTGCCACCTCTTTACCCGCAACAGCCAGCGTGATTGGCAGGTCATCATTTTCTTTGGAGGTGGTAACACCAGCTGGTGTTGAGCGCTGTCCAACATCGATAGCACCACCTTTGGATCAAGGCAACCTAACATGTCCGCCTGCATCTTCCTCACAGACCGGCAGTTTGCCGGGGACACCCTTATCAACCCCGTCTAAGCACAATAGCCAGCCCTCGGTCCCTCAGATGTGGACAAGTAAAAGACCATTTCCTCCTAGCCATGAGAAAGCTAAGAGGTTGAATTTCACCATCTGCAAGCTCTTGGCTACAGAAATGCTGCCTTTCCGCCTGGTGGACACAGAGGATTTTCGAGACCTTATGTCCGTCGCAGTGCCCCAGTACCAGATGCCCAGTCGGCACTACTTCTCAAAGAAAGGTGTGCCTGCGCTCCACCAGCATGTCGCACACAACATCACCGCTTCTTTGAGAAACTCTGTGTGTGACAGGGTGCATTTCACCACAGACACTTGGACGAGTAGGCATGGACAGGGGCGTTACATGTCGCTGACTGGGCACTGGGTAACTATGGTGACAGCAGGACAAGGGGCTGCTGTCCAAGTCTTGCCGTCCCCACGAGTTGTGCGTCAATCCTCTTTATGTCAAAGTTCCTCCACTGCTTCTGCCTCCTCAACCTCCTCTCGGTCTTCCACCTGCACCCAAAGCCTGTCTGGTCATGCCACAAGCTTTCTAACTGCGCAGAAGGGATCCTGCACACCTCCTTACTATGCTGGCAGTAGGGCTCAACGTCATCAGGCGGTTTTTACATTGAAATGTCTGGGAAATGTGAGTCACACAGCTGAGGAGTTGTGGTCAGCTCTGGAGAACCAATTTCATGAATGGTTGTCTCCACTGGACCTGAAACCAGGGAAGGCCGTGTGCGACAATGCTGCAAACCTGGGTGCGGCCCTTCGCCGGGGCAATGTCACACACGTGCCTTGTATGGCTCACGTGTTGATCCTGGTTGTCCACAATTTTTAGCCCACTATCCCAGACTAGATGGCCTTCTGCAGAGGGCACGGTCGCTGTGTGCTCACTTCCGCCGTTCGCATCCCGCAGCTCAGCGACTTACATCTCTACAGAAGTCGTTGGGCCTGCCACTTCACCGGCTAAAATGCGATGTGCCTACCCGGTGGAATTCAACTCTGCACATGTTGCAGCAACTGTGGCAGCACCGACAAGGCCTGGTGCAATACGTTCTGACTTATAGCCTGGGCCAACGAGATTCAGAGGTGGGGCAAATCACGCTGGAGGAGTGGTCTCAGATCAGGGACCTATGCACCCTTCTGCACAGTTTTGAAATGGCGACGAAGATGTTTAGTGCTGACGATGCCATTATCAGCATGACTATTCCGGTGATTTACATGCTGGAGCACATGTTAAACAGAATTCGGAGTCAGGTGGTGGCACAAGAGGAGGTGGAGGAAGTAGAGGAGGAGGAGTTGTATGCGGAAGGGCTAACATCTGCAAGGTCCAGACGGTCGGCAGCACCAAGGCGGCAGGCATGTGAGGGTGGGGGAGATGGTTTTACCAGGGCGCATGGTAGCAGCCAAACTAGTGAGGAAGGTGCAGGAGCCCAGGAAGAAGTGGAGGACGAACTGATGGAAGACTCATCAGATGAGGGAGACCTTGATCACATTTCTGTTGTGCGAGGTTGGGGGGAGAGGACAGAGGAAGGAAGCATGATTGTTACCTCGCCACCAACACAACAGGGACTTGGTGCTCCTGGATGCGCAACACACATGAGTGCCTTCTTGCTGCACTACCTGCAACATGACCCTCGAATTGTGAGAATTAGAAATAATCCTGACTACTGGGTTGCCACACTGTTAGATCCCCGGTACAAAAGTAAATTTGCAGAAATTATTCCTGCCATAGAAAGGGATGCACGCATGCAGGAGTATCAGCAGAGACTGTTGCAGAATCTTACATGTGCTTTTCCACAAAATACCAGTGGTGCACGTAGTGAATCTCACAGTTCCAACTTGCCAACCGTGGGACCGTCAAGTGTTCAGCACTCAAACCGTAACAGAACCACAGTATCTGCTGGTAACATCAATTTTGCGGAATCATTTCACCACTTTTTTAGCCCATCCTTTGCAAGGCCACAGGAGACAAGAAGTCTGACACATAGTCAACGCCTAGAGACGATGGTACAGGAGTATCTCCAAGTAAACATTGAAGCCACGACTGTGTCACTGGACCCTTGCTCTTTTTGGGCTTCCAATCTGGATAAATGGTTGGAGCTAGCCACTTACGCCTTGGAGATCTTGTCATGCCCCGCAGCCAGCGTTCTGTCTGAACGTGTGTTCAGCGCTGCTGGTGGTGTGCTGACAGATAAGCGCACGCGGCTCTCCACTGATAATGTAGACAGACTCACGTTCATAAAGATGAACAAATCATGGATCTGAAACGACTTTTCTACCCCTGTGTCATCCTGGGGAGAGTAAAAGCTTGATGATTGGTTAAAATCACCCTACCAACCGTTTTAAGCTTTCAAATTACTAATCATGTTTATCTGTATCTTGACTGGAAAATAATTTGGGCTTTGTAGCAGTGTGCAGCACTGATCCTATTAGGCCATCTATACTAAAGCTTCACCAGATTTAAAATTAAAAATAATTTTTAGCTGCATCTAGCCCGGAAAATAATTTTGGGGCTCCGAGATGCGCAAGGCACATAAGTGCCTTCTTGCTGCACTACCTGCAGCATGACCCTCATATTGTCAGAATTCGAAGTAATCATGACTACTGGGTTGCCACACTCTTAGATCCCCCAAACTTTTCGATCAACCTTTTCATTTTAATAAAGACCAAAAAAATGGTCATTTTTGAAATTATAAGCATTAGCAGGTTGTTAGAAACTGAAATCAAACAGTTTTCAACTCAAAACTTTATTCTAGGTGATGTTACATTTTCACATAGGACCCCTTGTTCGAAAGGAGCTTCTGAACTCTCTCGTCCATTGAATTTGTCAGGTTTTGGATGGTTTCTGCTTCAATTGTTTTGCATGAGGACAGAATACCCTCCCAGAGCTGTTGCTTAGATGTGAACTGCCTCCCGCCATCATAGACACTCCTTTTAATGATGCTCCAAAGGTTCTGAATGGGGTAGAGGTCAGGGGAGCATGGGGGTCACACCATAAGTTTGTCCCCTTTTATGCCCATATCAGCCAGAGATGCAGATGTTTTATGTGCAGCATGAGATGGTGCATTATCATGCAGAAAAATGATCTTGCTGTGAAATACACGGTTCTTCTTCTTGAACCATGGCAGGAAGTGCTGTTTGAGAAAATCCACATACATTATGGAGTTCATCTTTAGCACCTTCAGGGATCCTAAAGGGGCCGACAATCTCTCTCCCCATGATTCCAGCCCAAAACATTACTCCACCTCCTCCTTGTTGGCGCTGTAGCCGTGTTTGCGTGGGGTGTCCATCAACCAGCCATCCTCCACTCCATCCATCTGGACCATCGAGCGCTGCACGGCACTCATCCGTGAACAAAACAGTTTTGAAATCAGTCTTCATGTAATGTTTGGCCCACTGGAGCCGTTTCTGCTTGTGTGAAGTGGATAGAGGAGGTCGACAGGATGGCGCATGCACAGCTGCAAACCTCTGAAGGACCCTGCATCTTGTTGTTCGGGGGACGTTGGAGGCACAAGCAGCTTCAAAAACTTGTCTGCTGCTATGACAAGGCTTTTTTGCCGCTGCTCTTTCAACCTGACGTAATTGCCTGTAGGAAAGAGTCCTCAATTTGCCCTTATCTGCACGCACACGTGTGTACTGTGGATCAGCTACATACTTCTTGATTGCCAAGACACTTCATCCTGATCATCGCACAATGTTGATTGTAGTCATGCCTTGACCTAAACACTCCACAATTTGTTGCTTCTCAGCAGCCGACACATCCTTTTTCTTTCCCATTTTGGCAGAAAATGTAGGCTGCTTAATAATGTGAGAGAGCCTTCTTAAGTAGTCTTGCCTTTCATTGGACACACCTGCCAAACTAATTAGCACAGGTGTCTGCAATTGCTTACAGTGATATAAAGAGCCCTGACACACATCACCATCAATGAGTTTAACTGACAAACAAACAAATTCTTCCCTTATCACTCCTAAACACTTTTTGTATAATAATTTGAAACGCAGTGTACATGTGCTTTTCCACAAAACACCAGTGGTTCACGTAGTGAATCTTACAGTTCTAACTTGCCAACCGTGGTCTGTATGGAGTTGTTCAATAAAGGGCCCAAAATTAAGATAACATAGATGGGAGAGGTCTCTATGAATAGGAATTCCTAAGTATTTGATACCCTGTGAGGGCCAGGCAAAGGGAAAGTTGGACTGGATGGAATCCTATATGGATTTGGGGAGGGAGACATCGAGGGCCTCAGACTTCGCGGCATTGATTTTAAAATTTTACCATGTAACAAAGTGATCTATTTCAGCCATAACAGCATGGATGGATATATGTGACTGAGTGATATATACTAGGACATCATCAGCAAATAGAGAGCACTTGTACTCGGTGCCTCCCACCTCAATCCACCTAATATTGGGGTTATGGCGAATTGATGAGAGCAGGTGCTCCGTCACTAGGATGTATAAGAGAGGGGACAGAGGACATCACTGCCTTGTCCCATTGGTGATTGTGAAAGGTGATGAAAATGTTCTGACGCACCCCCTGGGCCTTGGGACACCCGGAGCCGGACCCTTTTTGGTGGATGCTGGTGGTTGTAGTCTTCGTGGCGGCGACCCAGTTCCGTGGCTCAGGGCGGTCAAACCAGTGGCGGAACTATTTATGTGGTTTTCATGTTTAAATGTCCGACTACGCCACCAGTGGATTGCGGTCAGAGTGAACCGCCGCTACAGGGCAGACCACTGAGGCTGGTGTTGTGGGTGCAGCAGAGCGTAGCATAACTCCCCACGGGAGGAGTATAGCCTCAGGGCAGTGTATGCGGAGGATGGGGGTGATGGTGCAGGGCAGCAGCAGTAACGACACGGAGTCAGTGATGCAGTTCAGGGCCTTTACTCACAGTTCTTATTATCCAGACCACGTCTGCAGGTAACGGCTGCCCACGTCGTACTGTGCTCACCAGGTGAGGGGCTCAGACAACTCCCAGATAACTTTGGAGCACTTCACAGGACCCCCTTTGTGTGTCCTTTGTCTGGCCTTTCTTACCAACACTTCTGTCCGGCTGCCTCGGGCCTCCTCTTGGTAAACTTGGCGCCAGTTTCCCTGACCCTATGTGGTGCCTTCCTAGCGGGTGTAGCGAGGGGCTGCACCACATAAAATGTCAGAGCCTCCGGTTTCTAGCTGTGGGTCGTTTCCTGCCTCCACTAGTTCGGGGACCGGTCTCCCCCTTTGGCCTGACCCCTCCACGCAGGTGGATTCGGGCGTGCGGTGGCGATCCGCCCGTCCGCACCCCTGGGATCCCTTCATTCCTCGTTCCTGGAGCCTTCTCCGCTCCTCTTCCTTCCTTCTCCCTCTTCCAGGCCTGGGCCTCTGTTACTAGGCCCGCCTCCGGAGCAGAGCTCATGCAGAGCCCCTGCTCCCTGCCACTTCTGCTCAGACTTCTCTGCACTGAACTAAGATGGTGCCCACCTTTTATACTCCCTTCTCAATGCACCCAGGAACTGCTTCCTCCCTGCTCCTGCACTACAGGGTTCCCCTTCCTCAGTGTTCCCTGCCCCCACTCCAGCCAGGGACAGGGACTGTCGTGCCCATCTCAGGGGCATATTGGTCGCCCTGCCCCACGGCAATGTGGTGTAATGCATGCAGGTGTCGGGTCCTGATCCACACTCCATCCTTACCTGAGAGTGAGATATCACACCTCTGGGTGAGGTGCAATACGTCTGTAGCAACCGAGCCCTCAGGGTGCTACAGTTCCATTTATCTTCAGCCTAGGTGACGTATTGCGATACAGGGCCGTGATTTTGGCTATAAAAGGGTCCCCTAGACCCCTACCCCAAGCTTTTTAAGAGAATCATATATGGCGTGCCAGGAGACTCTATGGAATGCTTTCTCAGCATCCAACGAGAGTATCTAATTACAAATTTTTAACTGCATCTAGCCCAGGAAATACTTTGTGCCTAGTAGCAGTGTCTGCTAGTGAGCGGATTATCCCGGCTCACCACCTGTAGTTTAGACACTTAATTTTTTCAAAGGAAATGCTTCGGGACCATGGGATACTTAGTGAAGAGCATCAGGAGGCACCCCAAGGCATAGGGGCTGGGACTGGCAGTAGGATGCCTTGCGGTGGACAGCCGAGCTCGATCCTTATAAAAGCTTTTTAACTGCAGCAGCTTTAGTGGACGCTACTGGAGCTGGAATTACCGCGGCTGCTGGCATGAGACTTGCCCTCCAATAGATCCTTGTAAATGGATTTAAAGTGTATTCATTCAAATTAGAGAGACAATTTAAATTAAAAAGCTTAGAGCTGCCTCCACCACAGGGGGGCTAGCTCGACCCACCAGCGGACAGGCACCAGTATTGGGAGAGGGGGGCTGGCCGTCAGGGTTCACCGCGGCTCTGGCACAAACCCGGCGACACGGAGGTGGCACGGGCAGGAGCGGACTGGCCGTGTCGGCTTCTCACTTTTTGGATTTTAGAAGGGCATGACATGCCTATATCTGTGTCTCCCCCTCCTTTTACTCCTCCACCTCTTTTATTTTCGCATGACTATATGTACTTGTCACTTTTCCATGTGTTAGTTATGTCTTCTGAGCAGTTTGTCAGCTTTTGGACACCTTTGAAGGTGTTTTCTATGTGTTTCTATGTGTTTTTGTTTGCCTGCCATTGGTTTTAACGGTGTTCGAAGGTGTTCGATGAACAGTTCGACGAACAGTTCGGCGAACACACGGGCGTTCGACGAACCGAACCGAACTCGAACACTACGGGGATGGCTCAACACTAATTATTAGTCTTATGCTTAATGTTCTTCCGCTTTTTGTTCTGCAGCTTCTTGTATTTCTGCTTCTTGGTTTTCTGTCTCTTGTTCTTCTGTATCTTGGTGCTTGTCTTCTCTTCTTTGTCCTCTTGGTCAACTTCTTCAGGGTCATCTTCTTGGTCTTCTTCGGGGTGGTCTTCAGGGTCGTCGTCTTCGGGGTCCTCGTCTTCGGGGTCCTCGTCTTCTTCGGGTTGGTCATCTGGGTCCTCGTCTTCGGGGTCCTCGTCTTCTTCGGGGTGGTCTTCAGGGTCCTCGTCTTCTTCGGGGTGGTCTTCAGGGTCCTCGTCTTCTTCGGGGTGGTCTTCAGGGTCCTCGTCTTCAGGGTCGTTGTCTTCGGGGTCCTCGTCTTCTTAGGGTTGGTCTTCAGGGTCCTCGTCTTCAGGGTCCTCGTCAGGGAGATCCAGAGTGATTACCAAGAACCATTTCAAAAAGCTTGAAGTTGGAAATGTAGCAGAAGGTACAAGAAAGCTGAGGAACTACCGAGAACCAGCTGACGGTACTGGAACCCGGATGGGTAGCAGAAGGTACAAGAGCCAATGGAACTGCCGAAGACCAGCTGACGGTACTGGAACTCGGTTACTAAGCAGGAGGTACCTGTGCCAGAAAGCACTACCAAGGACCAGCAGACGTTGGTGGAACTTGGATACCGAGAAGGAGGCACCTAATCCAAAGGCACTGCCGAGAACCAGCTGACGGTACTGGAACCCGGATGGGTAGCAGAAGGTACCCATGTAAAAAAAAGTTCAAGGCCGCGAGCAGGCCGCAGTTACCAAAACCCACAGTCCTACAGGGGGTGCTTGTCCTATTGGCACTATGGAACCAGCCTTCATTGCCTGATCCCGCAGCCCACATAGGAGTCACCTAAACTGCAGGCACCATAGAGTCGGCTAAACCGACCGCAACACGACAGGACAACGCATTGGAGGCAAAGTGACGTTGACACTACCCGGAAACAGCTGGCGTGCTGAAACCAGGCTGGGCAGGAGGGAGTACCCATGCCAAAGACACTGCCGAGAACCAGCTGACGGTACTGGAACCCAGATGGGTAGTAGAAGGTACAAGAGCCAATGGAACTGCCGAAGACCAGCTGACGGTACTGCAACTCGGTTACTAAGCAGGAGGTACCTGTGCCAGAAAGCACTACCAAGGACCAGCAGACGTTGGTGGAACTTGGATACCGAGAAGGAGGCACCTAATCCAAAGGCACTGCCGAGAACCAGCTGACGGTACTGGAACCCGGATGGGTAGCAGAAGGTACCCATGTAAAAAAAAGTTCAAGGCCGCGAGCTGGCCGCAGTTACCAAAACCAACAGTCCTACAGGGGGTGCTTGTCCTACTGGCACTATGGAACCAGCCTTCATTGCCTGATCCCGCAGCCCACATAGGAGTCACCTAAACTGCAGGCACCATAGAGTCGGCTAACCCGACCGCAACACGACAGGACAACGCATTGGAGGCAAAGTGACGTTGACACTACCCGGAAACAGCTGGCGTGCTGGAACCAGGCTGGGCAGGAGGGAGTACCCATGCCAAAGTCACTGCCGAGAACCAGCTGACGGTACTGGAACCCGGATGGGTAGTAGAAGGTACAAGAGCAAATGGAACTACCGAGGACCAGCTGACGGTACTGGAACCCGGATGGGTAGCAGAAGGTACAAGAGCCAATATAACTGCCGAAGACCAGCTGACGGTACTGGAACTCGGTTACTAAGCAGGAGGTACCTGTGCCAGAAAGCACTACCAAGAACCAGCAGTTGGTGGAACTTGGATACCGAGAAGGAGGCACCTAATCCAAAGGCACTGCCGAGAACCAGCTGACGGTACTGGAACCCAGGGTAAATACTAAAAACAGAGTGGAGCCAGAGGTGTAATTGGAGCAAGTATTAAATCAGTAGTACAGTGGATGTGGACAAAGCAGGAGAATTTGCCGGACACACAGCAGGGGAACAGCTGACGTTACTGAACCCCAATAACACTGGAGCAAGCGTTGACTGTGCAGACGGCACTTCTGAGCAGCAACTAGCGGTATTGGAGCCCAGGGTAAATACTAAAAACAGAGGAGCCACAGGTGTATTTGGAGGAGGTTTTATATCAGTAGTACAGTGGATGTGGACAAAGCAGGAGAAATTGCCGTCCGCACAGCAGGGGAACAGCTGACGTTACCGAACCCCAATAACACGGCAGCAAGTGTTGACTGTGCAGACGGCACTTCCGAGCGCCAACTGGCGGTGTTGGAGCTCAGGGATAATACTGAAAACAGAGGAGCCAGAGGTGTATTTGGAGGAGGTTTTAAATCAGTAGTACAGTGGATGTGGACAGAGCAAGAGAAATTGCCGTCCGCACAGCAGGGGAACAGCTGACGTTACTGAACCCCAATGACATGGCAGCAAGTGTTGACTGTGCAGACGGCACTTCCGAGCGCCAACTGGCGGTGTTGGAGCTCAGGGATAATACTGAAAACAGAGGAGCCAGAAGTGTATTTGGAGGAGGTTTTAAATCAGTAGTACAGTGGATGTGGACAGAGCAGGAGAAATTGCCGTCCGCACAGCAGGGGAACAGCAAATGTTACTGAACCCCAATAACACGGCAGCAAGTGTTGACTGTGCAGACGGCACTTCCGAGCGCCAACTGGCGGTGTTGGAGCTCAGGAATAATACTGAAAACAGAGGAGCCAGAGGTGTAATTGGAGCAACTTTAAAATCTGTAGTAGTGAGAATGTGGACAGACCAGGAGAAATTGCCGTCCGCACAGCAGGGGAACAGCTGACGTTACTGAACCCCAATGACACGGCAGCAAGTGTTGACTGTGCAGACGGCACTTCCGAGCGCCAACTGGCGGCGTTGGAGCTCAGGGATAATACTGAAAACAGGAGCCAGAGGTGTAATTGGAGCAACTCTAAAATCTGTAGTAGTGAGAATGTGGACAGAGCAGGAGAAATTGCCGTCCGCACAGCAGGGGAACAGCTGACGTTACTGAACCCCAATGACACGGCAGCAAGTGTTGACTGTGCAGACGGCACTTCCGAGCGCCAACTGGCGGTGTTGGAGCTCAGGGATAATACTGAAAACAGAGGAGCCAGAGGTGTAATTGGAGCAACTTTAAAATCTGTAGTAGTGAGAATGTGGACAGAGCAGGAGAAATTGCCGTCCACACAGCAGGGGAACAGCTGACGTTACTGAACCCCAATAACATGGCAGCAAGTGTTGACTGTGCAGACGGCACTTCCGAGCGCCAACTGGCGATGTTGGAGCTCAGGGATAATACTGAAAACAGAGGAGCCAGAGGTGTATTTGGAGGAGGTTTTAAATCAGTAGTACAGTGGATGTGGACAGAGCAGGAGAAATTGCTGTCCGCACAGCAGGGGAACAGCTGACGTTACTGAACCCCAATAACATGGCAGCAAGTGTTGACTGTGCAGACGGGACTTCCGAGCGCCAATTGGCGGTGTTGGAGCTCAGGGATAATACTGAAAACAGAGGAGCCAGAGGTGTAATTGGAGCAACTTTAAAATCTGTAGTAGTGAGAATGTGGACAGAGCAGGAGAAATTGCCGTCCGCACAGCAGGGGAACAGCTGACGTTACTGAACCCCAATAATATGGCAGCAAGTGTTGACTGTGCAGACGGCACTTCCGAGCGCCAACTGGCGGTGTTGGAGCTCAGGGATAATACTGAAAACAGAGGAGCCAGAGGTGTAATTGGAGCAACTTTAAAATCTGTAGTAGTGAGAATGTGGACAGAGCAGGAGAAATTGCCTTCCGCACAGCCGGGGAACAGCTGACGTTACTGAACCCCAATGACACGGCAGCAAGTGTTGACTGTGCAGACGGCACTTCCGAGCGCCAACTGGCGGTGTTGGAGCTCAGGGATTACAGTTCAGGTGGTAGAAACATGAACAGAACAGGAGACCTGGATACTTTTGCCAACAATTATTTATTCTGGAAGAGGACTGGCAAATTCATGAGAGATCCAGGCCTTGTTCATTTGGAGAAAAGTAAGCCGGTCAACGTTATCGGAGGATAGTCGCATGCGACGGTCTGTTAGTACACCACCTGCGGCACTAAAGACGCGTTCCGATAATACACTAGCAGCAGGGCAAGCTAGCACCTCCAATGCATACTGACTTAGCTCTGGCCATGTATCTAGCTTACAGACCCAAAACTTGAAGGGAGAAGAGCCGTCTGGGAGTACACTAAGAGGGCAAGACATGTAGTCTGTCACCATCTGACGGAAACGTTGCTTCCTGCTGACTGGAGCCATCTGTAATGGTGTAGACATTTGTGGCGGCGGGGACACAAAACTTTGCCACATTTCGGCCATACTGGTCTTGCCTTGTGCTGAGGCGCTGCTTCTGCTCCCTCTTTGTGCAGAGCTTCCTCCACTGCCTCGACGCACTGAGCTGCTTTGTAAAGCACTAGCAGCACTGCTCTCGGTTGGAATGGAGAACATGATGGAATGCACCAGTGTGTCTTGGTACTCCCGCATTTTACGCTCCCGGTTCAACGGTGTTATGAGGCTTTGTAAGTTGTCCCGGTAGCGAGGATCTAGGAGGGTGGACACCCAATAATCAGGCGTGTTGAGAATGTGGGCGGTCGTTTCTCAGGCACTGCAGCATGAAATCAACCATGTGCTGCAGACTGCCAACTGGCCAAGAAACGCTGTCCCTTGCTTGAGGCGTGATCTCTGCCTGCTCTGCATCACCCCACCCTCGCTCTAGATACTGACTACTAGAGCATTGTGTACCTCCCTCCTCTGGACAGATGTCTTCCTCATCCATTGACTCCCCCTCATCCTCCTCACAAAGTGTCCCCTGCCTAGGCCTTTGTGAGGAACCAGGTTGCGCAGACTGTAGAGAAGCAGATGGCATTTGTGACTCCTCATCCTCCACCTCTTCCAAAACCTCGTCCCTTAGTGCTTGCAGTGTTTTTTCAAGCAGGCAGATAAGGAGGATAGTCATGCTGACTAGTGCATCATCTGCACTCGCCATCCGCGTGGAATAATCGAAGGCACGCAAAACGTGGCAAATGTCCTTCATAGAGGCCCACTCAGTGGTGGTGAAGTGTGAACGGCGCGCACTGTGACTTCTTTGCGCCTGCTGCAGCTGGTACTCCATTACTACTGCCTGCTGCTCACACAACCTCTCCAACATATGTAAAGTTGAATTCCACCTGGTGGGTAGGTCACATATGATGCGATGTTCCATAAGACGTAATCGGCGCTGCAGAGCTGCAATGCGTGATCTTGCACTGCTGGAACGCCGCAAGTGAGCGCACTCTATGCGGACCTTGTGAGGCAGTGCATCAAGATCCGGATAGTCCCTCAAAAAACTCTGCACGACCAAGTTGAGCACATGTGCCAGACATGGGATGTGAGTGAGGTTGCCTAGGCCCAGAGCTGCCACCAGATTTCGGCCATTGTCACACACTACCATGCCTGGCTGGAGATTCGCTGGCACAAACCACACGTCGCTCTGCTGCTTGATGGCATTCCAGAGCTCCTGCGCTGTGTGGCTTCGATTCCCCAAAGAAATTAATTTTAATACGGCCTGTTGACGTTTGGCCACGGCTGTGCTCATATTGGTCACCATAACAGGTAACCGTTCACTGGTCGATGTGGAGGTCGACCGTGACGGCTCCTGCAGCGCTGATTCAGAGGAACTGGAGTATGAGGAGGAGTCAATGTGTACAGACTGGATTCCTGCAATCCTTGGAGTTGGCAGAACACGTACAGCGCCACTCTCAAGATCTGTACCCGGCTCCACAACATTTACCCAATGGGCAGTGAGGGAAAGGTATCATCCCTGTCCATGCTTACTGGTCCACGCATCGGTGGTCAGGTGGACCTTGCTACTGATGGCGTTTTGTAGCGCATGTTTAATTTTTCCCTCCACATGATGTTGCAGGGCAGGGACGGCTTGCCTGCTGAAATAAAATCGTCTGGGCACGTTGTATTGTGGGACTGCCAATGCCATAAAGTTACGGAATGTGTCAGTCTCCACCAGCCTGAATGATAGCATTTCAAGGGCCAGTAGTTTAGCAATGCCAGCATTCAGAGCCTGTGCTCGGGGGTGGTTTGCCGAGTATGGGCGCCTTTTCTCCCATGCCTGTGCTAACGATGGCTGTAGACTGGCCTGGGAGTGTGAGGATGACTGGGAAAGTGGTGCTGTGGGTGGAATTACACTGTGTCTCTGTACAACAGTGCCAGAGATTCTTCCATGGCGATCCTGTGAGTAAGCCGAACCAGCTGTGTGTGAGCTGGAGGAAGAGGCTACAACACGAGCTGAAGAGGTGGTAGGTGGCGCTGTAGGTTGGCCTAGGTCTTCAGTGTGTTTTTGTAACTCCACCACGTGCTTGGTCCGCACATGTTTCCACATATTTGTGGTATTGAGGTTGCTGACACTTTTCCCTCTTTTCACCTTCTGATTACACAGCTTGCATTTGACAAAGCAAATGTCATCTGCAACTGTGTCAAAAAATGACCAGGCACTGCAAGTCTTGGGAGCGCCCGCTTTGGATTTTGGAAGAGCCATGCTCCTAATGGGTGCCGAAGTGGAGGCTACAGGCAACCAAGTCTGCCCCCTCCCTCTCCCTCTCCCTCCTTTTTGGGCTGTTCGGGGAATCTCTTCCTCAGAGCTGCTCCCACCACCTTCCTGTCCCTCACGCCATGATGGGTCAAGGACCTCATCATCTACACCACCCTCTTCAAACAACTGCTTCTCCTGGGTAGTCTCGACAGCACAGTACGCACCAGAAAGTGGCACCTGAGTCTCATCATCAGATGCGTACTGAGGTGTGCTGCTGACCATAGGCACTGGCCCACCCGCCTCTTCAGATTCAGAGAGACAAAACGGTTGCGCATCACTGCATACTACCTCTTCTTCAAATTCTCGAATTCTGCTTGGCTGGCCCCCTCTTTCCAAACCAAGAGATTCAGAGAACAGAAGTAGAGATGGCTCCTGTCCAGGGCTCTCTGACTGCCTGGGCAATTTGGCAGGTGGTGAAGAGACAGATGGGTGCTCTTCAGTGCTCAGGACCTGAGAGGATCTGGAACTAATTGAAGTCTATGCGTTAGCTGCCATGCATCCGACAACGGCTTCAATTTGGTCCTCACGCAGCAGTGGGGTACGGCTAGCTCCTACAAAGCTGCGCATAAAGGACTGTTCCCTGGTAAAACTGGGGGATGCTGAGTCACTGGTGCCCACAGCAGGCACAGAATCCCCACGTCCTCTCCCTGCAGGCACAGAATCCTCACGTCCTCTCCCTGCAGAAACTCCACGCCCACGCCCACGACCACATGCCTTACTCCCTGCCTTCTTCATCTTGGTAGACTGATAAAGATAGGCAGAAAAGTACTAAGGGCTTAGTGTGCTTATTCCTGAACAGCTGCTAACAGGTATAAGAAACACTAATTTTAATGTTTGGTGAACTTCATTTAGGCTTTTTTTGTCACAAAAAGACACTGGATGTGCCTAAAGATGTAATAACGATAGTATCACAAACTTTTTGTAGCTATTACAATGTAGGAAGGTAACCTACAATGCAATAGATGAGGCTGCAAAAAATAGGCTAATACTAATCTGGCTGGGGCTGCAGGACACAATGCTGCAGAAAGGCTCCTCTAACTACTCCTATATAGTGTGTTTGGAACCAATTTAGCTGAATACGGATGGAACCACCACACTAATAGGAGAAATCAGGAAAAATTATGAATTGGCAAAAAAGGACAATGTATGAGGCAGTGACACACACTGAGTGCACTACAACCAGACGTGGTTGAAGCACACACTACAGGGTGAGCTGCACTCACACACCAGACCTTGCAGACAGCGGTGAACAGTACAGATGCAGAGCACTGTGCACTAGCGCTGCAAGACCAAAAAAATTTCTCTATCTACTCCTATATAGTGTGTTTGGAACAAATTTAGCTGAATACGGATGGAACCACCACACTAATAGGAGATATCAGGAAAAATTATGAATTGGCAAAAAAGGACAATGTATGAGGCAGTGACACACACTGAGTGCACTATAACCAGACGTGGCTGAAGCACACACTACAGGGTGAGCTGCACTCACACACAGAGACCTTGCAGAAAGCGGTGAACAGCACAGAGAACTGTGCACTAGCACTGCAAGGCACAGCGATTTATAAAGTAGCTTGGGTAAAGCAGAATAGACCAAATAGGTAGCTAAAACTGTCCCTCAGAACAACAGCATCCTATCCCTAACTGAATTCACAGCAGAGTGAGCTCAAAATGGCGGCGGCGGCTTTTATAGTGCATCATGACATCATTTCAGCAGCCAATCACAGCCATGCCATTAGTTAAGATGCCTACATGCCTAACAGGATGTGCCCACACTTCTTAGGATCCTCATTGGCTGAATAAAATGAAAATGGCTCATTGCATTATGGGAACTTCCGATTCCGGTATACGATATTGCAAAAGTATCGGAATAAGTATCGGAATTCCGATACCCCGAATATCGGCCGATACCCGATATTTCAGTATCGGAATGCTCAACACTAGTCACAACAGTAAGGAGACACTACTGTTTTTCTTTACGGAAAATATACCAAAACCTGAATAATAGAGATTTTTTACCGTGGGATGGCAAAACCACAGTTATTGTTTACTGGGGTATACCAGACTTTTTTAAATAGAAATATTTGCGGCTGAACAGTGAGCGACACACTCAAACAGTTTTTTTTTTAGATACAAATGGCCCAAAATGAATAATACAGAGGTTTGAACAGTGGAAGTGCAAACCAACATTTCTGTTTCTCTATCCTACACCAGACTATTTTCAACAGTTATATTTGTGTCTGAAGACACGCTTTTTTTTTGGAGGGGGGTGGGGACACACCAAAAGGTTAATAAGACGGGTATTTGTACAGTGTGAAGGAGGAAAAAAAAGGAGGATTGAGATGAAAAAAAAAGGATTTTTCCTGGCCCCCGACACCTGGTGCTAAGTCCAGCAATTTCAGCAACAGGAGCACACAGGACTGTAATGCAGCGTTTGCTGGTATAACCACTGTGTCTCCTATACAGCCTGCCTGCCTGGTATCTGGGATGGATATTAGTCCTGAAAAGGACTGTTTGTTTGTTCTGGCAGCCTTTACAGACCCTACACTAACTATTTCGCAGTTTATATCTCTCCCTAAATCAGCAGCGCTGTTCTTACACTGTCTAATCCGGAGCGACTGTGTCCAAGATGGCGGCGCCCGGTTTTAAATACTCGAGGTGACGCTGTGCGGCCAGCCAATCACTGTAATGCCCACAACCAACATGGCTGCAGCATTACAGTGACTGGCTGGCAATCCCTGCATGTTCATTGTCTCTGTAAAGAGCGCCAAACATGCAGGGCGGAGACCCAAGCTCCCGCCCGAGTAACTCGGAAATGCTCGGTGCTCGCCGAACATCCCGAGTAGCGTGATGCTCGGGCGAGTACCGAGCTGTGTCGAGCATGTTCGCTCAACACTACTGGTAATGATAAATAGAATCCACCTGTGTGTAATCAAGTCTCCGTATAAATGCACCTGCTCTGTGATAGTCTCAGGGTTCTGTTTCAAGTGCAGAGAGCATCCTGAAGACCAAGGAACACTCCAGGCAGGTCCGAGATACTGTTGTGGCAAAGTTTAAAGATGGATTTGGATACAAAAAGATTTCCCAAGTTTTAAACATCTCAAGGAGCAGTGTGCAAGCGATCATATTGTAATGCAAGGAGTATCAGACCACTGCAAATCTATCAAGACCCAGCCATCCCTCTAAACTTTAATCTCGAACAAGGAGAAGGCTGATCAGAGATGCAGCCAAAAGGCCCATGATCACTCTGGATGAACTGCAGAGATCTACAGCTGAGGTGGGAGAGTCTGTCCATAGGACAACAATCAGTCGTACACTGCACAAATCTGGCCTTTATGGAAGAGTGGCAAGAAGAAAGCCATTTCTCAAAGATATCCATAAAAAGTCTCGTTTGAAGTTTGCCACAAGTCACCTGGGAGACACACCAAACATGTAGAATAAGGTGCTCTGGTCAGATGAAACCAAAATTGAACTTTTTGGCCACAATGCAAAATGATATGTTTGGCGTAAAAGCAACACAGCTCATCACCCTCAAAACACCATCCCCACTGTCAAACATGGTAGTGGCAGCATCATGGTTTGGACCTGCTTTTCTTCAGCAGGGACAGGGAAGATGGTTAAAATTGATGGGAAGATGGATGGAGCCAAATACAGGACCATTCTGGAAGAAAACCTGTTGGAGTCTGTAAAAAACCTGAGACTGGGACGGAGATTTATCTTCCAACAAGACAATGATCCCAAATATAAAGCAAAATCTACAATGGAATGGTGCAAAAATAAACGTATCCTGGTGTTAGAATGGGCAAGTCAAAGTCCAGACCTGAATCCAATCGAGAATCTGTGGAAAGAGCTGAAAACTGCTGTTCACAAACGCCCTCCATCCAACCTCAATGAGCTTGAGCTGTTTTGCAAGGAAGAATGGGCAAGAATTTCAGCCTCTCAATGTGAAAAACTGATAGAGACATACCCCAAGCAACTTGCAGCTGTAATCGCAGCAAAAGGTGGCAGTACAAAGTATTAACTCAAGGGGGGAGAATATTATTGCACGCCCCACTTTTCAGTTTTTAATTTGTTAAAAAAGTTTAAAATATCCAATAAATTTAGTTCCACTTCACGATTGTGTCCCACTTGTTGTTGATTCTTCCCAAAAAATTAGAATTTTATATCTTTATGTTTGAAGCCAGAAATGTGGCAAAATGTAGAAAAGTTCAAGGGGGCCAAATACTTTCACAATGCATTGCATAGACTGACAACAACCCTTAGACCTATGTCCTTACTGCAGCCAAACTGAATGCCAGGGGTCAGAGATGGGTCGCTGAACTAGCTGACTTCAATTTCAGCATCAAGTACAAGCCAGGAAAATGCAATGCGGATGTTGACAAATTGTCGAGAATGCCACTAGAGCCTGAGGAGTTTATGCAAGAATTCTCAGAGGAAGTCAGTCTGGAAGCAATTGAGAGCACTACCAAAGCAGTACAAGTTTATCAGGAGGAAGACTCACCATTGTGGTGTCCATTGACAGTGGAAACCACCATAAATGCGCGAGAACAAGATCATCCCCTGTCTATTCAACAACTACCAAAAGGGAAAATCCGTAGAGCACAATGGGAAGGTCAGATAATTGGTAGAATACTACATTATGTGGACCAAAATTGGTTTCCAAGTAGAAAGGAGAGAAAGACAATGAGTCACCAGCAGTATCTGTTTTAATTAAAGAATGGACTAAGCTCTACCTCAGTGAAAGCGGTATCCTGTATCGTAAAGGAGGACAAAACCGGCAGTTGGTACTACCCAGAGTATTCCATAGGTTGGTCTTCAAAGAACTCCATGAAAACATGGGACACCTGGGAGTGGAAAGGACAACAAATTTGATCCGTGAATGTTTCTTCTGGCCGTACATGCAGAGAGATATTGAAAGGTACATGACCAGGGAGTATGGGTGTCTGAAAGATAAATGTCCCAACACATCAACCCCGGGACCTATGGCCAACATCCAAACTATGTATCCATTTGAGATGGTCTCAATAGACTTTATACAACTTGGTGGTGATGGACCATTTCACTCGATTTGCTCAAGCATATGCCACCATCAATAAATCGTGTCGAACAGCGGCAGAGAAGATCTTCAATGATTTTGCTTTGACATTTGGGTTCCCTACGAGGTTACACCATGACCAAGGAAGAGAATTTGAGAACCAGCTCTTTGCCAAGGTAGGAAAGTACTGTAGAATTCAGAGATCCCATGCAACGCCCTATCACCCAGAGGGTAATGGACAAGTGGAACATTTTAACCGGACATTATTGTCGATGTTGCGCACTTTAACAGCTGATGAGAAGAAAGACTGGAAGAGTTCTCTGTCAAAAGTGGTACATGCGTATAACTGTACAAAGAGCAATGCAACGGGTTACTCACCCTTTTTCCTATTGTATGGACGATCGCCAAGACTGACAATCGACATCATGTTCGATACTTCTGTGTCAGAGACTTACAGAACATATTCGGAGTACATTCGGAAATGGAAGGAACAAATGGCAGAGGCATACAATATTGTGTCTAAAGTGGTTACGCAAGGACAGAGCAAGAATAATGAGTACTATGATCGAAAATGTTATGGAGCAGAATCGGCACTGGGAAGCCGGATGCTAGTCAAGAGCGTACGTCGAAAAGGCAGTCCAGGAAAACTTCATTCGTACTGGGAAGACAAGGTGTATATGGTCATAAGGAGGAAAGGTGATGACAGCCCAGTGTATGAAATCCGATTCGAAACGGGAGACAAGAGAACCAGAATAGTCCATCGGAATTTACTACTACCCTGTAATTATCTCCCACCACAACAAGACTTCCCAGAAGTAGACCGACATCATCCGAGATCAGCACAGACTGAAGCTCCGGAGGTGACTAGTGATGTTGAAAGTTCCGATGGAGAAGAACACACCATTGTATTTCTCGGACCAGCAAGGATGTACCATCCTCAGGAGAGTGAACTAAGTCCTGAGGTTTCAAAGTTCGTACCATGGAGTACAGATGAAGTCCAATTCAGATCTGATGATCGAACACCGGTCCATGAAGAGACCGATCGACACTCAGGAGGAGCGGAATTACCAGACCGTGCAGAAACAGGTGACTCAGGAGAAGTACAGGAACTTACAGAGGCAGCTCCAAGAGCATCTGAGGAAGCAAGGGAATTGAGTGCGGCGGAAGAAACTTCTGTGACCGAAGAACCCGTGGTATCAGAGCAACAACCCACCAGGAGTATGTCAACTTGAGAAGTGAGGAGGCCCATGATTCTAACGTATGAAACACTTGGTGAACCGAGTCAAGTGCCAATGACTGTCGACTGGAAACAGGTATCTCTGCCTGTGGACCTGTTAAGCCCACCTGAGTGGTATTCACCACCGAGTGGTAGTATGGAAGATGTTGCCTGGTGCAAAGACTTGTTTTCATGCTTTGATTTTCCTTAAAAGACTTTGTAGAAACAAAGAACTGTTAAAGCATACAGAGAGAGCTAGTTTAAGATGTACGAAAAGCCCCAGCTGAAGAGATGCTGATTGTTTTAATGGTGTTAATTGTTTATTTCTTACAGGCGTCCTACAAGAAAAAGGTTGTAATAATAGGTTGTTATCAAAGTTTATGAACGTTATACCAATTTGACAATGTCAATTTGTATATATAGCTATCCAACTTTCACCACTGTCTCAGAATTGGTCAGATTGACCAATTAAGATGAATGTCAAGGACGACATTCAAAAATGAGGGAAGAGTGTGACATGCAGAGGTAATGCTGTTGCTTTAAAAGCATTCAGCAACTATTAGAAGTAACACAAGCACAGGAGACAGGAAGTGTTGTGTGCCAGAAGCATCCAGCAACTAGAGGGGTTAACAGAGCCCCAGGGGGATTGTGGAGAAGTTGTTTACTGTCTGGCCAAAGCCGAAGAGAAAGGTGGCTTATGATCTGTAGCTCACAGAAGGCAAGGGAACATAATTCGGGTCAGGAGGGAAGCTTAACAAAGGTCAGTTAGACTCCTTGAGCTAACAGTGTGGATAATTGTTGGCCAGGAAGATAAGGACTGGAATGAATCCTGTCATAGGGATCATCTCCCTCATCAAACCCTCCCCCCTCCATCTCCATGCAGGATAAAGAATTCTGTGTACTATTGAGTCCTTGAGAAGGAAAAGCTTGTGGTTGTGTATGCATTAAAACTGTGCTGTACTGTGCTACAGGATAATAGACTGTGTACTGCTGTGCTGCAAATGAGATTGTACAGTTATTACTGGAACCTGTTGCTCAAAGAGACATTTACATTGCGCTGGCCGTGCCTCATTAAATATTACTGTTGTACTGTTTATGAGTAGGCATGAGCAAAAATTTCAATGTTCGGTTCGGAAAAGTTCGCCGAACAAATTGATATTTGCCGAATTTATTCGCCGAATGCTCGTCGAACATTTCCGAATGCCATAGGAGTCAATGGGGGGACCAAAAAAATGCATAGACAACACCTAGAAATGGGACCAAAAGCTGTCAAAACACATCAAATTAGGTGTAGACACCAGGGAAGTGCCATCAATTGATCCAGAATACAAGTACTATAATTATTATTACTGTGACAGCGACATTTATTCAGTTGCGCTTTACATGTCAAAAGGGGAAACCGACTGGTACAACAGGAGAGAGGACCCTACCTGTGAGGGCGCACTGCCACGGACGTGGTTTATGGAACCACTGTGCCACAGCCCCTGGATAGCCTGGAGGGGCGTGACTAAGCGAGCACCGGACTGTTCACTAAAACCTCTGATGGTGAGGTTATACTTGGCTCCCGATGAACGCCAGGCAGAGTCTGTAACAGAGTGTAGCAGGCAGAGTCTGTATCAGGAGTGCAGCAGGCAGAGTCTGTATCAGGAGTGCAGCAGGCATCAATTTAACTAGAGTATAAGTATTGCAAAGGCCAAAACCAGTTCCTCTACAGCCAACCCAATAGATGGAGACCCAATCATGATTCTCCACATTTCAAAAAATTTGTGGCAGAAACTAGCAATGTCTAATCAATTTCACTACAGTAGAAATAGTGTAAATAAGACCCACACCTCTTCCAGTACAGCCAACCCAGGAGATGGAGACCAAACTAGGTGTCAGAACTCTCCTGTTAGTTTTTTTTTAGTTTGCTGGTCACATGACCATTTTTGCCTATTTAATCCGGCTCCGCCCTCCTGGTCTTGCTGGACTTCATTGTATTTCCTACTGTTGAGCTAGCTTGGTGCTCTGTTGCCGTTCTCTGTTAGTTTTGCTAGGTCTTCTGACCTCTATGCTTTTTGTTGTGTGTTTGTCTTTGACTGCTACTATTTCTGCTAGGAGGTGTCCAACTTATCCCAGTCCCTAGTTCTTGTAGGGATCCCTCCCTCACATCTATAGGTCTTCGTTCAGACTAGCCGAGGACTTTAGCGGGTCTGATCGCAGGATCAGGTTCCCCGTTACATCGTAGGGATCTAGTTTAGTTCTATTGTAGGGACAGTTCTCCTGTCTTTCCTTAGTCCCTGTAACAGATCATAACACTAGGAGTGTTCACATTGCCCTAAATGAGGGCCTAACACCACCAAAGTGGCATCAATTTCACTAGAGTATAAGTATTGTAAAGGAGGCCTAACCAGTTCCACTACAGCCAACCCAATAGATGGAGACCCAAACAGGATTCTCCACATTTGAAAAAAATTTGTGGCAGAAGCTAGCAATGTCTAATCAATTTCACTACAGTAGAAATAGTGTAAATAAGACCCACACCTCTTCCAGTACAGCAAATAATGGAGATGGAGACCTAACCAGGAGTGTTCACATTGCCTTAAATGAGGGCCTAACACCACTGAAGTGGCATCAATGTCATCAGACTACAAGTAGTTTAATGCAGACCCAAACCTGCCCCACTACATCTAACCCAATGGATGGAGACACAATCAGAATTCTCCTCATTTCCCAAAATTAGGGCCTAAAACCTGCAGCAGCAATAGCAGGCACAGAAGCCATATCACAGACTGCAATTTCAAGAGATCAATGCAGCACACTCAAAACGACAACATCGCCTACTCTGTACAGTCTGCAATTGGGGTGCAAAAGTCCTTGGAGATCCATGACTTGTTCATCTTGATGAAAGTTCGAGTGCGTTTATCCGTCAAGACACTACCAGCATTGCTGGCTGCCGGGCATGATAAAACCTCCAAGGCGTGAGAGGCGAGCTCATTCATGGCCATTCATCCATTTTTGAAGAACAACATGTAAAAGGGTCAAAATCCTCCCTTATGGTATTCATATTAAGCTCTAGAAACTCCTCCACCATCCTCTCCAGTCGTTCACCACGTGTCAGACTTGTTTTCTGTTGTGCTGGTGCACGAGCTGGTGCAAAAAATGTGTGAAAGGACTCCCAGAAATCGCTTCTGCCACCTACTCTGCTTCTGCTGCTAATGTTTTGGCGTTGACGAACTGACTTTCCAGAGGTTGAAAGACTACAGCTGCGATGCACACTGTGTGCCTCACTGTTATCTTGCGGAAAACCTCTATTAAGGTTGCTTAAAACCTTGTTTCGATACTCCAACATAAGCGGGTCCCTTTCCAGGGAGGGAACCATCTGGCAAAATTAACTCTTATAACGTGGATCTAACAAAGTGGCAACCCAGTAGTCAGCATTATTTTGAATCTTAACTATATGGGGATCATGTTGCAGATAGTGCATCAAGAAGGCACTCATATGTCGGGTTCTTCGAGGAGGTCCAAAGCCAGGCAGTATTGTGGGCTACATAACACTGATGCTTGTTTCCTCCGTCCCCTCCTGCCAACCACATTCAAACGAGAGGGGATGATTATGCTCTTTATCCTCTAACAACTGCTCGCCCATCACCTCTTCCTCCTCCATTAGTTCCTCGGCTCTTGCACCTTCACTAACAGTTTGCCTGGTATCACCAAACCCCCTCAATCGCTGTAATCCACCGTCACTTGGTATCCGCCTGTGTGACGACAGTCTGGAAATTTGAGACATTGGTATCTCTTCTGCATCCTCCTCTTCTTCTGGAGTCACCACCTCCTGCCGCAGGTTATTCAAAGTTTGCTTTAGCATGTACAGTACAGACCAAAAGTTTGGACACACCTTCTCATTTAAAGATTTTTCTATATTTTCATGACAATGAAAATTGTACATTCACACTGAAGGCAACAAAACTATGAATTAACACATGTGAAATTATACACTTAACAAAAAAGTGTGAAACTACTGAAAATATGTCTAATATTCTAGGTTCTTCAAAGTAGCCACCTTTTGCTTTGATGACTGCTTTGCACATTCTTGGCATTCTATTGATGAGCTTCAAGAGGTAGTCACCGGAAATGGTTTTCACTTCACAGGTGTGCCCTGTCAGGTTTAATAAGTGGGATTTCTTGCCTTATAAATGGGGTTGGGACCATCAGTTGTGTTGTGCAGAAGTCAAGTAGATACACAGCTGATAGTCCTACTGAATAGACTGTTAGAATTTGTATTATGGCAAGAAAAAAGCAGCTAAGTAAAGAAAAACAAGTGGCCATCATTACTTTAAGAAATGAAGGTCAGTCAGTGGAAAAAATTGGGCAAACTTTGAAAGTGTCCCCAAGTGCAGTTGCAAAAACCATCAAGCGCTACAAAGAAACTGGCTCACATGAGGACCGCTCCAGGAAAGGAAGACCAAGAGTCACCTCTGCTTCTGAGGATAAGTTTATCCGAGTCACCAGCCTCAGAAATCGCAGGTTAACAGCAGCTCCGATTAGAGTCCAGGTCAATGCCACACAGAGTTCTAGCAGCAGACACATCTCTACAACAACTGTTAAGAGGAGACTTTGTGCAGCAGGCCTTCATGGTAAAATAACTGCAAGGAAACCACTGCTAAGGACAGGCAACAAGCAGAAGAGACTTGTTTGGGCTAAAGAACACAAGGAATGGAAATTAGACCAGTGGAAATCTGTGCTTTGGTCTGATGAGTCCAAATTTGAGATCAGTGGTTCCAACCACGGTGTCTTTGTGCGACGCAGAAAAGATGAACGGATGGACTCTACATGCCTGGTTCCCACCGTGAAGCATGGAGGAGGAGGTGTGATGGTGTGGGGGTGCTTTGCTGGTGACACTGTTTGGGATTAATTCAAAATTGAAGGCATACTGAACCAGCATGGCTACCACAGCATCTTGCTGTTCCATCCGGTTTGCGTTTAGTTGGACCATCATTTATTTTTCAACAGGACAATGACACCAAACACACCTCCAGGCTGTGTAAGGGCTATTTGACCAAGAAGGAGAGTGATGGGGTGCTATGCCAGATGACCTGGCCTTCACAGTCACCAGACCTGAACCCAATATAGATGGTTTGGGGTGAGCTGGACCGCAGAGTGAAGGCAAAAGGGCCAACAAGTGCTAAGCATCTCTGGGAACTCCTTCCAGATTGTTGGAAAACCATTTCCGGTGACTACCTCTTGAAGCTCATCAAGAGAATGCCATGAGTGTGCAAAGCAGTCATCAAAGCAAAAGGTGGCCACTTTGAAGAACCTAGAATATAAGACATATTTTCAGTGGTTTCACACTTTTTTGTTAAGTATATAATTCCACATGTGTTAATTTATAGTTTTGATGCCTTCAGTGCGAATGTACAATTTTCATAGTCATGAAAATACAGAAAAATCTTTAAATGAGAAGGTGTGTCCAAACTTTTGGTCTGTACTGTATATGACCGGAGTAGTGATGCTGATGATGGCATCGCCAGCGCTAACCAGTTTAGTAGCCATTTCAAAACCTTGAAGAAGGGTGCAGATGTCCTTAATCTGTTCCCACTCTGCAAACGTGATATGCCCCAAGTCCGTACTGTGTTGCCCCAAGCTGTATGTCATGACATACTGCGTCAGAGCTTGTTGCTGCTGGCACAGTCGCTGCAACATGTGTAGAGTGGAATTCCACTGCGTCGGCACATCGCAGATCAACCTGTTAAGTGGCACGGACAAAGACCTCTATATCGATGCAAGCCAATAACATGAGGGGTGCGAACGGCGGAAGTGAGCACACAGCTTCTTTACCTTTTGAAGCAGCTCATCCAGGGCAGGATAGTGGCGGAGAAATCGCTGTACTACCAGGTTGAGGACGTGAGCCATGCAAGGCACATGTGCGAGCTTGTCTCGGCCTAGGTTCGCACTGTTATCGCACATGGCCTTCCCTGGCTCTAGGTTCAGCGGACACAGCCATTGGTCAATCTGAGCATGGAGAGCTGCCCACAACTCTTCACCTGTATGACTGCGATCTCCAAGGAATATCAATTTGAAGACTGCCTGATTACGGTGAGCCCTGACTGTGCAGTACGGAGTTGGTGGGTATTTGCTCTGCACACTTGGAACATGTGTCTTGTTAAGGTAGAGGTTGAGTGCGCAGGTGGAGGCCCTAGAGGAGGTGGAGGACGCAGAGGCAGCGGAGGAAGTGGGAAATACACAGGTTTCTTCAGCGAGCCTTGGGGATTCCAAGATTTGTGGAGCAGCCCCTTCCCCGCCTGCCCCCACAGCCACCAGAGTCACCCAGTGCACAGTCAGTGAGATGTAACGGCCATGCTTACTCGGCCAGGTGTCTGTGGTGAAATGCACCCTGGCACACGTAGATTTAGACTGTTATGATCTGCAACATGAACTAAGGAAAGATAGGGGAAAGCTGTCCCTACAGTCAGACTAAGCTAAATCCCTATGATGTAGCGGGCTACCTGTTCCTAGCGAACAGACCCGCCTTAGTCCTTGGCTAGTCTGAACGAAGACCTATAGCAAAAGGGAGGGGTCCCTAAAGGAACTAAGGACTGGGACAGAAAATGGGACACAAGATGACAGCAAACACACAAGATGGAAAAAACAAACAGGAGGGTTCTAACAGTACCCACTCTTTTATGAGGATCCTCCGGATCCTCCTGGCCCAGGCCTATCCGGAAACCTCTTGTGGAAAGCTTTAACAAGCCTAGGAGCAGAGACATCATCCGTCCTTACCCAGGAGTTGTCTTTGGGACCGAAACCCTTCCAGGAGACGAGATACTGTAATCTCCCTCTATGCCATCTAGAATTCAAGATACGAGAAATTTCATATTCGCCGTCTTCCACCACAGGAGGAACTGTGACAGTGGCTTCCCTATCAGATACATCAGCCTTTTTCAACAAGGAAACATGAAACACAGGATTAATCTTCCAGGAAGTAGGGACATCCAACCTAACAGCAGATGGGTTAACAACCTGAAGCACTTTAAATGGACCCACAAACTTAGGACCCAGTTTTTTAGAGGGAATCCTCAACCGCAAGTTCCTTGAGGACAACCAAACCATGTTACCCACAGTAAAAAAAACCTCCTTACGTTTCCTGTCAAAATACTTCTTGGACTTCTTGTTAGTCTCTTGAAGGTTGCAACGTACATTAGTCCAAACTCTCTCCAAATCACCGGAAAAATTCTTCTCCTCCGGCATCGCCGACCCCAATTTGGAGAACGAACCAAAAGACGGATGTCTCCCAGTACAACAAAAAAAAGGAGAACACCCAGCAGAGGAAGATTTATGATTGTTAAAAGCAAATTCTGCGAGAGGCAGAAACTCAGACCACACCTCTTGATTGTCAGCCACAAAACAACGCAAAAACTGTTCAACATTCTGGTTCTTTGTCTATCAGAAACAATATCTGTGGGAACGCCATGGAGCTTGACAATCTCCTTAACAAACGCCTTAGCGAGTGTCTTGGCGCAGGGCAACTTAATGAATGGAACCAAATGACACATCTTACTAAAACGGTCCACGACCACCCAGATGACAGTAAAACCCTCGGACACAGGAAGATCAGTAATAAAATCCATAGTGAGATGCGTCCAAGGCGCACTAGGAACCTCCAGAGGGCAAAGCAACCCCGCAGCAGGAGTATGTGAAGCCTTTGACCTAGCACACACAGTTCATTGCAGCACCCACTAGATGACTTCCTTCTGCCATCCAGGCCACCAAAAACTGCGACTGATAAGTCTCTTAGTCTCCGAAATTCCTGGATTACCTGCCAACCGAGACTCATGGCACTCCACAAACAAATCTCTCCTAAAGGCTCTAGGCATGAACAACCTCCCATGGGGAGTGTTAAATGGAGCATCATCTTGAGCTTTCAGAATCCCATTCTCCAACACGGAGTCCAATGCCGCCACCACAACTCCTTTCTGTAAAATGCTTTCCTACTCCTCGGCATTGACCGCAGGAGAGAAGCTGCTAGATAAAGCATCAGCTTTAACATTCTTAGTACCAGGGATATAAGTAACAGAAAAATGAAACCGAGAAAAAAAAGTGCCCACCTAGCTTGACGGGCATTCAAGCTCTTGGTAGCATCCAGATAGATCAAATTCTTATGATCTGTGAAAACCTGAATAGGAAAACTAGCGCCTTCCAAAAAATGACGCCAATGTACAAACGCGAGTTTAACAGCCAGCAACTCCCGATTTCCAACATCATAATTCAGTTCGGTTTCCGAATTTTTTTCCAAAAGAAGGCACAAGGATGTACTCCACCCTTGTTCTTCTGAGACAAAACTGCTCCGACCCCCACCGATGAACCATCGACCTCGACCAAAAAAGGCTTGGTCTCATCGGGCTGCATAAGGATAGGGGCAGAACTGAACCTCTCTTTGAGATACTCAAATGCTTCAATGGCCTCAGTAGTCCACTGGGCCGTATTCGCCCCTTTCCTGGTGAGATCAGTTAGAAGTTTAACAATTACAGAAAAATTCTTAATGAATTTCCTGTAATAATTGGCAAAACCCCAAAATCTCTGTATATATTTCAAACCAATAGGCCTAGGCCATTCCTGCACAGCCTGAACCTTCACAGGGTCAATCTCAAAGCCCTCGCTGGAGACAATGTAGCCCAAAAAACTTATTTTCTGCAAAGCGAACTCACATTTCTCCAGCTTAGCAAAGAGTGAATTATCACTCAATAACTGCAAAACTTCACGTACACTCTGCCAATGGGACTCTAGTTCTGGTGAATAAATCAAAATGTCATCCAAATACACAACCACATTCTTACCAATCAAAGGTCTCAGGATGTCATTAATAAGGTTCTGAAAAAATGCAGGTGCATTGGTAAGACCAAAAGGCATCACCAGATTCTCAAAATTACCTACCAGAGTGTTAAAAGCAGTTTTCCATTCATCACCCTCCTTCACTCGTAGCAAATTGTATGCCCCCCAGAGATCAATTTTAGAGAACCACTTGGCCCCCACTAACTGGTTAAACAAGTCAGGAATTAACGGCAATGGGTAGGAATTGCGTACGGTAATCTTATTAATTTCACGAAAATCCAGACATGGACGTAAACCCCCGTTCTTTTTTTTAACATAGAAAAATCCAACTGCCACAGGCGACTTAGAAGTTCTGGTCTAATGTGACCAGCAGCCAGGCTACTCTGTATGTATTCCTCCAAGGCCTTTCTTTCAGGGATAGTCAGATTAAACAAGCGACTCTTGGGAAGAGTAGCTCCCGGAACAAACTCAATGGCGCAATCATAATCCCTATGAGGAGGTAAAACTTGCGACTCCTCCTCCAAAAAAACCCTCCAAAAATCTTGAATAGGTACAGGTAATTCCCCTTTTTTTCACAGCCGCAATGCGATCATTACAACATTTATCATAGCACTTCGGACTCCAAGACTTTATCATATTAGTAGACCAGTCCAGGCAATCCGAGGCAATCCTAGAACTACCGGGGATGGTAAATTATTTAAAACAACCAAGTCCAAAAATTCTTGGTGAACTCTATTGATAGTGAGGGGAAATGCAGCAACCTTGTGAGTAATACATTTCAAGGGAGTGTTATCAATTGCAATCACAGAAATAGGTGATGACAAAGGTTTGTATTTCAATTTAAGGTTTTCCAAAAACCCTTTATCAATCACATTAAGTGTTGAACCACAATCCAAAAATACCTGAAATTCAATCAAGTCTCCCTTCAAAGTAGTACTCCCAGAAAGAAATACTCCTGCAGAGCGTAAACAAGCTATACGGGCGTAACTGACCTTTTTTTTTTCTTTACTTAAACAAAGCTCACAATACTTAATCAAATGGTCAGCTTTACAATAAAGACACAATCCCTCAGCGAACCTCCGGTCTCTTTCCTGAGAGCGGAGTGAGATCGCCCCAACCTCCATTGGTTCTCCGCTGTCTGAGCAGATTTTCTGGGGACTAGGAACTGACATTACTGGAGTCTTTACCTCATTCAGCCTGAACCTCAGCCTCCTGTCCACACTAACAGCTAATTGCATGGCATCCTGCAAAGTCTCAGGTGCAGGGAATGCAATTAGCAGATCCTTAACCCATTCACTCAGACCAGCAAGAAATAAACATTTCAGCACAGGATCATTCCATTTAACCTCTGAGGCCCATCTCCTGAAGTGTGTGCAATAATTTTCAACATCACCAGACCCCTGATTCAAACGCCTGAGTTCTGCCTCAGCAGATGAGATTCGATCAGGATCGTCATATCATAGCCCCATAGCAGAAAAAAATTCTTCAACAGACCTTAAGCATGGATCATTAGGTTGCAGAGAAAAGGCCCATCCCTGTGGTTCATTGCGCAAAAGTGACATAATAAAACCAATGCGCTGTGATTCATTCCCAAAGGACCTTGGTCTCAAACGAAAATATAACAAACAAGCATTTTTAAGGGAAAAAAAATCTTGCTGTTTACCATAAAATACATCAGGCAGTCCTATCTTGGGTTCGACAAAATGCGCTCCAGAACAGCTACTCACGTGTTGCTGAAGCTCGGCCACCTCCATAGACAATCCCTGCAGTCGTTGAGCCAAATCCTGGACGGAAACCATACTGATCCCCGAATTTATTTCCTTTTAGTTTCTTGAGCTGGACTTACTGTTATGATCTGCAACATGAACTAAGGAAAGATAGGGGAAAGCTGTCCCTACAGTAAGACTAAGCTGAATCCCTACGATGTAGCGGGCTGCCTGTTCCTAGCGAACAGACCCGCCTTAGTTCTCGGCTAGTCTGAACGAAGACCTATAGCATAAAGGGAGGGGTCCCTAAAAGAACTAAGGACTGGGACAAAAAATGGGACACCCCCTAAACAGAGAAGTAGTTGCAGAACACAAAAAGACAAACTGACAAAAAGGTACTAGAGGTCCCAGAAGGACCAAGCGAACTGAAAGAGAAAGGCACAGAAGCACATGGCTAGAGAAACAGTCAAACACTGACGTCCAGCACAGCCAAAAGGGCGGAGCTGGAATATAAAGGCAGATGGTCACGTGACCGCAAAACACAAGATGGAAAAAACAAACAGGAGGGTTCTAACAGACAAGGAAAGGGTGATGTTGTCTGTGACATGCTGGTGTAGCACAGGCACAGTTTTCTTAGAGAAGTAATAGCGACTGGGCAACTGGTACTGGGGGACTGCGACGGCCATCAGTTTTTAGAAACCATCTGTATCTACCAGGCGGAAAGACAGCATTTCCGTTGCCAACAGATTGGAGATGGTGGAGTTCAACCTCTTAGCTTTGTCTTGCGTAGGATGAAATAATCTTTTACGTGACCACAACTGAAGTACCGAGGGCTGGCTAAGGTGCTGAGAGAGGGTGGAGTATAGTGAATCAGAAAAACTGGTGAAGCGTGAGTGAGGTGCAGATGTTACGGTGGATTGAGAAACATGCGGTGTGCTCGGTGAAACAAACACAGCAGGCGTGTCTGCTTCCATTACAGCTGACGGGCTGTCACTCAGCCTGACTGGAGCGGGTAAAGAACCGGAGTTTGTGCGATGGGAGACATGCGTGACAATACTTGTAACAGAGGAGGAGGAAGAAGCAGCGGATGCGTTTGATGGGGCAGCTGTTGAGGTTTTTGAGGTGCGCTGGTCTGGATTTCAGCATGGTAAGATTCCCAGCGTAAAGAATGTTGTTTGAGCATGTGAATGTTAATGCATGTAGTAGTCAAATTATTGCAGATTTTCTCTCTACTGAGTTTTTTATCGCAAAGTTTGCAAATAAAGTGAGTTGGCTCATCCTTTGTGGTGACAAAAAAGGCCCGTGCTAAGCAACCCTTGCTGCCCCTGCGAGCTGCAGACCGGTGACCGCAGCTGGCCACAGCCATTATTGTGGATAAGGGTGCAATGCTCCTCGTGCTTGCATCACTCCGTGTCTGCACCGTAGGGCGAAATGTAGCCTCCTCGCCTTCCTCCTCCACCTCCTCAGATGAGCTACTCGGCTGCATGACTCTGGGTGCACACCAAGTAGGATCTTCAACCTCGTCATCATCCAATGTGTTATCCCATTCCTCGCCCTCAGAGTGACCCCTCTCCTCTTGTTGCCCTGACAGGACAGTACAGTCTGCATGAGCCTCAGGTATCTGAGTCTCATCGGGATCACCTCTCTCCCCTGCAATTAACGTCTGGTGACGAGGCTCAGGAACCGGCCCGGACCCTACTTCATCCTGCCCCGAATCCAAGCTAAAAAAAATTTGGGCATCGGTGCAGATGCTTTCCTCCCCTTGACTCTGTGACTGTTTGGAGTACACTTCTGATGCCCATGGTGTAGAATGGGTGAAGAGTTCTAGAGACTCGCCCATCTGTGGTTCGCTACAGTCAGTTGGGCAGTTGGCCAGTTGTGACGCGGTGGGAAGCAAGGGTAATTGAGGTGACACCTCTGTGGACTGTACTGCGTGTGATGTTGAAATGGAGGAAGAAGAGGAGAGGCCACTGGAAGCAGAGCTTGCCATCCACTGGAGCACCTGCTCTTTCTGGCCCTTATCAACAAGGCGTATAGCTGTGCGGCTGCCAAAGGAAGAGAGTGCAGTAGGCTGTCCACTAACATAAGTTGTCAGTTATCTTTGGATAGGACCTGTTTGTGTTGGTTCATTAGTGCTTTCACTAACATTACCACGTACCCCATGTATACCTTGAACACCAAGCCTATTCCCCCTTCCACCACGCCCTCTCTTTTTCCCACTCATGTTGGTCAGATTCAGTGGTAGGAACACACAATTAACTAAAGAATAATACATTTTTTTCCTGTGCAATAGCTCAGCACACACCTGAATTTCAGCGACACTAAATGACAAGGTAAGATATGGCCTGCTGTATAACGCTACTAACAGACAAAGGGAATTTGTTACCGTGCATGAGGCTGATAAAACCTATGAGATATTCTCCAAACAATTTCAAACTGAGATGTCCCTTGCTGTATTACTTTAGGAACAGAAGAATTTTTTTTTAATGTGGATGAGGCCAGTATGACATAGAATATATGCTCCAAAATATTTCAAACTCAGATCTAGCCAGCTGTATCACTTTACTCAGAGCAAAAAATATTTTTGGGTTACTCTGCATAAGCTCTGCGTTCAGCTGACTTTGACCGCCACCGACGTAGTAGCTGGCTGATAGCACTGTATGGCTTGTGGCACAGGAAAAAATATTTTATGGACTGGGCCTAGAAAGAGAAGTTTTTTTTTTTTACTGTGAAACCAGGACAAGCTCAACGTCACTAAAATAGGATCTGCCTTTTAGCAGACTGCTTCAACTTTGCTACAGTAAAAAAACTTTGGTGCACTCTGCCTGCCAACCAAATATATATAGGTTTGACTGTGCATACAAGCTGAATTTGACTGCCACTGATGTAGTAGCTGGCTTATAGCACTGTATAGCAAATGTATTTTTTTACTCTGAAACCACCTGAAGTTCAACTCCACTAAAATAGTATCTGACACTAAAATAACTTTAGTACACACAGCTTTCAATATCACAATAACAACAGAAAAACTGATTTTGTGCTCTGCAATAAGAAGCTCTGCAGACTGTGCAGAGCACAATTTCAACCCCACTATATGAAAAGGTGCTCTGCGCTTGCTTCATCACATTAGCAAGTGCAAAAAAAGATTCAAGGTATACTGAGACATAGAGCTCTATACCAGATGTGCACAGCACTATTGTAGGGCATGGGCCCTCTGTTTCTGTCAGAATCTCAGTACTTGCACAAGAACACCAAAAATGTGCTGCACCAGCGGTTGCAGAGGTACACAGGCCAGGAATTATCCACATTATCTGACTACCACACAAGCGCCCATCTATCTAGCTAATATCTCTCATTACACAGGAGAACACTGAGCTGCGTCTGTCTCCAGCAGGGACATGGATATAATGGCGCCGAAGGAACATGGTCGCTTTTTATATTGAGAGGACATGTGATTTCTGCAGCCAATTGCAGAAGCCCTTATGTCTGGACAGTGTAGCTGCTTCCTGAGCTATGATTGGCTGCCTGTGCTTTCCTCAGTTAAAGTTACTGCCCACAGGAAAAAAAAAAAAACAGTGCGCTGCTGATCTGACCTGTTTTATGCTCTCCACAGCCCCCACACTCACCTGGCACATGTCACCGCTCATAATACACTTGCACTATTCTAACAAAACTGTTCAAAACGCTGTGGCTGCCCTGTATTTGCGGTCCCGCGCAAATTCATTGAACTTTTACGATTTTAAGAAAGTTTGCTCGACTTTGCGATCGCGAATCCGAATGTGCCATATTTGTACCGAATTTGAAACTTTCAAACATTCGCCGAACAAATTCGGTCAACACTATTTGTGAGGACTCTTGTCAAATGTGTCTGGTCAGCAATTGAATCTGTCCTGTGCCTGAGAGAAGCTGCAGTCTATGGTCGCCCTGAATAACGGTTCCCCCAGGATTCCAACAAATTCATGTAACCGGTCTCACCCCTATCTTAATTTAGGCGACGTGCGTGTCACACATGGACATATCCATGGTCCACGGATCAAATTCGCTAATGCAAGTCTATGAGTCCATGATAAATCAATCGGATGCCATCTGTCTGCTGTCCGATACTCACGCTTCTACTGTCAAACAGAGTTCTTTTGCATGCAAGGAAAACTTAATGAAACGCAGATGGAAAAAACTGACACTGACCAAACATGGATGAAAATCTAATCCAAAAAAAATAATGAAAATAGGTCCATTTTTTCACTATGAAAAAAATCACTGACTTCGGAATAAGTTCTACGAGCAATACCCTTGAGATGTAATAACATGTACAATAGGTTATAGGATCCGCTCTAATTATTAAACTAGTGACAGGCCAATGTATCTGAAGCTTTATTTAAGTTCAATTTGATGCTAAAATATCTTTTTTTCTACTTAGCCAAAACACAAGTAAAATGTTATTTTTGTAATGAAAGCGTTAATGTCAGTATAAGTGTAAATGTCTGAATATCCTCATCGATGCTCATCCAATTTCTTTTCCTGTCATAGCTTTGCTATGGTGTCTGTGCACAGGACACATATTAAGCAGGTATTCCTTATCTACCCAGGCAAATTGGCGGTGATACGGGCATGCTTTGAATAAGCAACAGTGGCCTTTTTTTTCTTCTTTTTAACATCCATAAGCTAGCAAAGTAATATACTATTACAGCTCAGCACCATGGGCCTTGAACAGAAATATCAGAAACCCAGTGGGAGGGATATCACCTACTGCACTGCTACCCCACTATGAGATTTGACACACTGTATTTCTAACAAGTATATACTAAACACAGGATACATGCTGCGCTCTGCCTAAGGTTTTTATTACCGTCAGTATGTTCCCATTAAGGAGGTATTCCTTTTAGATGTTAAAAAAGTGCCAATATAGTGACGAGGCCACACCAATAAAACCCATAGCTCTGAATGACAACATAACATTCTCTGCAAATATAAAAACAATTATGCTTAGAAAGTATTTTTCAATTATTTTATGCTGCCTATTTTTACACCTATCTTTAAGACAGTCAAATTGTGATGCATATATGCAATAAGACCATCAATACACCGAAAACAGAAATCCTTATCATCCTGGAAGCATATTGTAAATGCTTTGATTTATTAAAAGGGTTGTTCACTACTTAGACATCCCCTTCTTAAAGGGAATCTGTCAGCAGGTTTTTGCTAAGGAATCTGATACCAGCGTAATGTAGGGACAGATACCCTGATTCCAGCGATGTATCACTGACAGGTGTGGCGCCCCTGCGGGTCCAGTTGCCACAGAGGTACTGCATCTCATCCAGAGGTGTGGTACCCCACTATCAGGTAAGGAGGGAGTACTACCAGGGACCCAACCACTCACATCCAACACTACATCACTCCATTAGGGAAGGTCCAGATAACTCCTAAGGGAGAGCACAGACTTGGTCCCTGTTTGAAGGTGGAACTAGGTAGAGGGGGTGGGTGGAGGAAGTAGTTTAGGGGAGCACTGAAAGAAGAGTATAAAAGTAGGGGAGAAACATCTAGAAGAGGTCAGTTCAGTCAGGGAGTGAGGACCGTGGAGGAGTAGGGTCCAGACTGAGTGGGGGCCGAATCAGAGGGGCCCAGTAGGAGAGAGGAGACCGGAGCAGTAAGAAAGGCTTCCGAGGAGAGAAGGGATCCTAGGGGCACGGGAATGCAGAGTCCACCCGTGCGCCCGAGTTCACGCTGATCGTGAAGGGATCAGATCACAGTAGGGGACCGGCCCCAGACTAGTGGAGGACTACAAGGCTCAGCTAGCAAACCGGAGGTTGCGGTATCTTTAAGTGCCATAGCCAAAAACCAGACACTTTCGCTGAAAAGGTGGCCATATAGGACATAGGAGACAGAAAGGACGTCGCCCGACAAGGTCCATCGGCCACTGGCTTGGGACACTGTGTGTGAGGCGCAGAGCAGGAGGGCGAGAACCAGAGCAGAAAGACGACCGGGAAGGTACATAAGAAAGGGGTCCCGTTCAAGTGCACCCAAGTTATCTGACAGTTGGCTGGATCACTTCCCTGGGGGACACAGGACTCGGTGGGCTGTTATAATCTGGCCATTGTAACCTGGAACTCCATAAGAACTGTGAGTAAACACTTGAAGACTGCACCCCACTGTGTCCTTTACTTAATTGCTGCGTCACCTGCCTTGCACTACATCAACAACATCTACATTCATCTCTATAACTGCCCTGAGGCCTAGCTCTACCCGTGGAGAGGTGAACCATCTTTGCTGCATCACCAACAGCCCCAGTGGATCTGAATAGCAGTGGCGGCCACCTATAGCCGTATACCATGGGTGGCGTCACGAAACCTTATCCCCAAAACTTTATTCCCTTCACTTCATTTATTATTGACCTCCCTGGGCCACGGACCGGGTCACTGCCACCGTGACCACCCTATAAAGAACCGACCGGCCCGGCTACCGAGTAACCCCATGGCACCAGAGGGCGGGTCAATTTTGGCGTCACGAACAGGATGTACTGACCCGTTAACCAGGTCGTGTGTGCCACAAAGACTGTGTACTGACTTGCCCAGGGGGATATGGCGGAAACTCGGTACCCGGGCCTTTACCTTCTTGGGAAGTTACGGCAGTCAGCTCCCGGGCCCGTACTCTGGGGTCACTCTTTAAAAGGGGCTTGTCACTTGAAGGGATGAATAACAGTTTTGTCTCGTGACGCCACCTGTGGTTTCTGGTAATGGGTACCAGCGCTGCTGCAGACCTCTGGGGCTGATGGGATGGCAGCTGGGATGCTCCGGCTCCCCACAGGTGGATTTGGACCCCCCGGGGCAGGGTTGATGGAAGGGATGCAGGTGAGAGGTGGCCCAGCAGGGTTTGGGGAGAACAAAAGACACACACAGGATGTTCGCTTCAGTACCTTTACTGGTGTAGATGACAGGTACAGTCCAGGGTACTTGGTAGGAAGGGTGCACTTCTGGACTCTCCCCAGTGAGCGGGTATAAGGCCTCCTGGTCCGTTTCTTCCTCTCTCTAAGCTCCTTGCCAGCCTGGAACTAGGCCTAGCTTCCATACTGTTTCACTCTCTCACCTGTCGGCTTAGTAGTAGGACTTTTCTCTGGCAACCACTATCCCTGGACGCTGGGGACTTCGTGGCTCCTAGTCCTGTAAATGGTTATAGCTTCAGGTTGACCAGGGGTCTGGAATCCTCCTGGTATGCCGGTTATCCCTACTGGGTGTAGAGGATCCTGTAGGCGCGGACCCGGTGTCCGGTTTGTGTTCTGGGGTGAGCCTAAGATTCTCCTCTATCCCCTTAACTCCTCTCTCCTCTCCTTGCCTCTGGCCACACTCGGGGCCCTCAGCTCAGCAGCAAACGTGCTGCTCCTTCACTGATCTAAAGTGTCAGCACACTCTGCCAACCTAACTCCACCCTGCAGTATGTATATCCCTAACAGGGCTCCCCCTGGTGGTATGAGGTGGAAGGGTGGAGGTGTCTGTGTGTAGTAAGGGCCTCTTGTGAAGAAGTCCTTCCATGCACCCTTTTGGGTCCTGTGGTACCTGTAGTAGCAGGATGCCACAGTACAACTGTATAAACCGCAGCCATTACTATAGCACATGCGGAGTTAATGATATGTGGGGTGTCCCAGCATGGGCGGAGCCTCGGAAATGATGCCAAAATAGGCCCCTCCCACTCATATAGACTGTACCAGAGTTGTCTGTCACTCAGGCTGAAAGGTGCCAGCCTTCCCCTTTGCATCAGACTGAGGGGGGAGATTGTTGCCCCCCCCCTGCAGAGGGCTGTGTGATCCCATCCATACCATCCATCCAGCTGCTGGAGCCCTGTGCTGTGTGATCCCATCTATCTAGCTGGTGAAGCCCTGTGCTGTTTAATCCATCCACCCATCTGACAATCCCAGCTTCTGCAGCTCTGTGAATACAATACAAGTGTGAGATGCTGTGCAGCAAGAGTGCCGCTGTACAGTGACCAGCAGAGCCGTCTCGGTGACCGGCTGTGCAAGGAGTGACGACATCAGCATCCGGAGCGGTGAGTCTTACCCCGACAAGGGTGAACTAGGAAGGGAGATGATGCCCAACTTAGGCGAAGCTCCAACAGCAGGTGCTGCTGCAGCCCCCATAATGCCACTGTCTATGCCATACATCCCAGGAGCAGCCTGATTACCACAATACTCAGGAGAGAGGGGGTGGTAGGCGCTTGATGTACAGAAGGTGAGTGCGGAGGACATTCCTCTGACTTCTGGTGTCACTGGTGACTTCTGCTCCAGCTGCAGCTAAGTACCCGGATCTGCCGTCTAGTGATAGACGATCAGGTGAACTCCCCAGACAGGGGGAAAGAGCTCGCCCTCAGCTTCTGACATGGAAGCAGTCAAAAGTTCAACCCCAGCAGCGGAAGGAGCCCTATGCTGATGCGGCTTTGAGCAGACTAATGTTAAATAGTTACCCGGTTGGGTGTTCATGAAAAAAGTTATAAACTGATCACTTTGTAGTAACTGGTTAAGAAAAGGACAGTATGGTTGTGGACGTTGAGCAGTCCGAAATTTTATTGTAAAAAGTTAGCACTTCTTAAGATGCTTTTTGTTGGTTTTATAGACCATTGAACAAAATCCTGTTTGGCGTGGCCGAATACCTGGTCCAACGAGTGGATCAGCAATGCCCTGCAGCCACGCCCAGGGCCCACATTGGGGGTTTTAGGATGGGTCCCTCATGTTGCACTTGAAACAGTGAGATGGACACCCTAATAAGGATCTCACTACATTTGCTTGAAAAAGTGCTAAAATGTTTTATTATTGAAAGAATGTTATTTAAAGTGATCTTATATTGTTTTATATACCCGGTAGTTAAATGTAACATTTAAGAAAAAGTGCCTCCCATAAAGGGAAGAAAAGTTATTTATTTACTGTTTTATCCTGAAAAGTATTTTAAAATTTTGCATGTCTTAAAATTCTTGTTTCTACTCTGTTCCAGCCCGCGGACGTGATGTGTTTAATGGGGGGGAAATGTGGCGCCCCTGCGGGTCCAGTTGCCACAGAGGTGCTGCATCTCATCCAGAGGTGTGGTACCCCACTATCAGGTAAGGAGGGAGTACTACCCGACTCAGTGGGCTGTTATAATCTGGCCATTGTAACCTGGAACTCCATAAGAACTGTGAGTAAACACTTGAAGACTGCACCCCACTGTGTCCTTTACTTAGTTGCTGTGTCACCTGCCTTGCACTACATCAACAACATCTACATTCATCTCTATAACTGTCCTGAGGCCTAGCTCTACCCGTGGAGAGCTGAACCATCTTTGCTGCGTCACGAACAGCCCCAGTGGATCTGAATAGCAGCGGCGGCCACCTATAGCCGCATACCACGGGTGGCGTCACAAATCTTTATTCCCCAATTGACTTTTCTTATTGACCGCCCTGGGCCACGGACCGGGTCACTGCCACCGTGACTATCCCAAAAACGACCAACCCGGCTACCGAGTAACCCCACGGCCCCAGGGGGTGCATCACGGGACTGCCTGGTGCAGTTTTGATAGAATCTCTGTTTTATCTGTTGTTGACGTTGCAGTGGCAGAATGCTGAGATGTGTATTACGGTAATGTAAAAACATGCCCTCCAGTACAACGGGCATGTTTGTGTTTTGTATGTAACCCCTCCTCATGTGGAATCAATGGTGCACTAAAAAATTAATAACAATAATAATCCCCTGCATAATATGCCACCCAGTCCTCACTCCTGCCCTACTTGCCGGTCTACACACAGCAGAGAGCTGCAGCAGTTGGCACCTGTGTTTCGTCATCATCATCATGAGAGATATGCTGCGGTGATCCACTAACCATTTGCACTACCCCTCCCACATACTCATCCTAAACAGAACAGTGCTTGGGTATCAGTGCACTCAATCTCTTCTACTTGTGAGGCAGGGCCGGGTGGATGGCCCACGGAACAACGGCTAGCAGTCATCAAAAAGCATAAGTGACTGCTGCATGACTTGGGGCTCAGACTGCTTGCTGATTTGCACAGGTGTGAGGTGGTGCAGGTGCTAAATATGCACTTTCAGCAGGGGACCGGGCAGAAGACAAAGTGAAGGAACTGAAGTCACTCTCAGTCATCGAATCTAAAACCACCTCTATTTGTTCTGGCCTCACCATTCATCCAGCAGTACTCGGGCTTACGAAATTACACAGAATGTCGTGTTGCCTGTGTGCACCAGAGGAAGGTGTTTCATTTGGACATGTAGCAGACACAGATTGACCATGTCCTAACTCTTCTTGCAGCAGCTACACCATCACCACCAGTAGCAACATGGCCAAGTCCTCTATTTGATGCTCTCCTCATTGTTTTCACCCCAAAAAGTGCAGAGTAGTACACAGCCTGTAAACAAAGAGAGAGAGGCCAGCAGATTATTACATTGCCTGTTTTCAGAGTACCCCCCAAAAATCAATAATAAAAAAAAACACAGAACAGTGTTGGCTACCTCCTCCTCCTACGCCTCTTACACCTACACCGCCATCTCCATTTCAACCTCCTCCTCCACTTGAAGCTCAGCCTTCTGGTCCAATTTTTACTTTTTTTTTATTCTTTGTTTTTTTAAGACATTTCCCCATCCACTTTTGCTTGCAGGGCAATTGTCCTGCCCTTACCCATATTTTGCTTCCTTTTGCAGTCCTCTAGCCCTTACTATGTCCATTTTACAGCCATTTTAAAGCACCGAAGTTCTGGTCCTCATTGACTTCTATTGGGTTCGGGGTCAAGTTCGATACTGAACTTTGAGCTACAGTTTGGCCGGACCCGACATACCCGAACATGAACGATTCCGCTCATCTCTAATCATTATTATAGAACATTAAAATAACACTAGTGATGAGCGAGCATGCTCGCTACTGATCGGTGCTCACCCGAGCATCTCACTGCTCGAGTATTTCCAGGGTTTCTCAGTGGGAGCTCGGGCCCCCTTCCTGCATGTTTGGTGCTCTTTAGAGTGCCAATGAACATGCAGGGATTGTCTGCCATACACTGTAATGCCGTAGCCTTGTTGGTTGTGGCATTACAGTGATTGGGCACAGCGTTATCAGGTCTATATCAGACCTGGTGCCGTCATGCTTGTCACAGTCACTATGGAATCAGACAGTATAGGGAGAGCTGCTGCTGAGCTAGGGAGAGATTTGCTTGTTTCTAGTTAGTGTAGGTATACCAGACTATATTAGAGACACATATTCATCTCAGCTAACAGTCCTTCTGAGGACTAATCAATCTGCAGAAATATCAGTGCTAGGCAGGCAGGGTATATAGCAGACTGCAGTGCACATAGCAAGAGGGTCCATTCCAGTTCTGTCTGCTGGTGCTTTTACAGATATTTGTAGAAATAGGCCCAGGTATCAGGGGCCAGGAATAATTTTTTTTTTATCTAAATCCTGACTATTTGCTTAAAAAGCAATCCAGAGGACACCATTTATCTGAGCCATTTGCTTTTTGGCACTGCAGAATACAGCCAGGTCCTTTCCATATTACAGCATTAAAATTCAGCTATTTAAAACTGTGGTTTGTTCGTCACACGGATCACATATAATTGCGCGGAAAATATTGCCTTTTCTGGCCTCCATTAAAATTTTGTTGCAGTCTGTAAGTGAACTGATTGACACGAGTTTGGCGCTGTTAAAAATCGTTACCTACAGGCCAGCTATTTCAAACTGTGGTTTGTCCGTCACACGGATCAAATAATTATATAATTGCGCTGAAAATATTGCCATTTCTGGCCTCCATTAAAATTTTGTTTCCGTGTGTCAGTGAAGTTCTTGAAACCGGTTTGCTGTTAAAAATAATTACCTACAGGCCAACTGTGGTTTGTCCGTCACATGGATCACATATAAGCTCGCTCCAAATTCAGCCACTTGTATTGAGCATGGAAGATATTGTCCTCCATTTAAAATGGGCAAGGCACGTGGCAAGGGACGGGGTACTGGACGTGATGGTGATGGTGATGGTGCACGCAGAGGCTGAGGCGGTGGGCAAGCAGAAATTGTGCCACAACAAACACCCACATCTTCTCGCTCGACCTTCCTGTCCCAATTAATAGGGAACTGCAGAACACCACTATTGAACACAGAGCAGTGTGAAAAGGCTATTGGTTGGATAGCAGATAATGCTTCCAGTCACTTAGCCACCACCACCCTGTTCTCCACACGGTCAAGTCTCAGTAGCCGTGAGTCTGGACCACATATTCCTCACCCTGCTACTCCTTCCTCCCACAATACCGAGTTCCCAGAGACAACTGATCCCTCACTTGGACACTCCGAAGAACTGTTCATTTTTCCATTTAGAGATTTGGGCCTCTCGCCTGGTCCACTTGAAGGGGATCAAGAGGAGATCGCATGTAGCGATGCCCAAATATTTGAGCAGCCATGGTTATATGAAGGCGACTTTGGGAAAGTGTCACAAGAGGTGAATGATGATGAGACACAATTACCAAAAAGTCAGGAGGAGGACCAGGGTGCGGAAGTGGAAGACAAGGTGGTGGATGATATAGTAACTGACCTAACCTGGCAGGAGGACATGCAGAGCAAGGACATCAGCACACAGGGGGAGGGAGGCACAGCACCCCAACAGGCAAGAAGAAGTAGTGTGGTGGCCACAGACAGAAGGCAGGCAACCGTTCCCAGTAACACCAACACGACTGACGTTGCCAGTACAACTGTTAGGTCTTCCAGAGTCTGGTTGTTTTTCAAAGAATCTGCCGATAACCCCAAAAAGGCCATTTGCACCACCTGACAGGCAAGCATTAGCAGGGGTAGCAAAACTACCAGCCTGACCACCAATAGCATGATCAGGCACATGGCAGCAAAGCACCCGATTTTGTGGGCCAAACCCCAGGGTCCAGGAACAGTGTCTGCATGTGACACCACTGCTTCTTCAGCTGTTGTGCGTGCAAGCCAATCCCCTGTCCATAGTGCGTGCGTAGATGCCTCCTGCCCTGCACCTGTCGTTGCACACGCTCAACTAGCACCATAAGCAAGCACGTCCTTGTCCCAGCGCAGCGTTCAGTTGTCCATACTCCAGTCCTTGGAATGCAAGCGCAAATACGCAGCCAATGCCCCATAGGCCACACTACTAAATTCCCACATTTCGCGACTGCTTACGCTCGAAATGTTGCCTTTTAGGCTCGTGGAGACGGAAGCTTTGCTCAACCTGATGGCGGTGGCTGTCCCTTGGTACTCAGTTCCCAGCCGCCACTATTTCTCCTCGTGTGCTGTCCCTGCACTACACAAGCACGTGTCCCACAACATTATCTGTGCCCTCAAGAATGCAGTTACAGGGAAAGTCCATCTAACCACGGACACGTGGACAAGTGCTTGTGGGCAGGGACAGTACATCTCGCTGACGGCACACTGGGTTAACATAGTGGCAACCGGGACCCAGTCGGACCTTTGGATGGAACACATCCTCCCGACGCTGAGGATTGTGGGCCCTAGGTCAATCAGGGTTGCCCCCACTGTCTACAGCTCCTGCACCTCATCCTCCTCAGCCTCCTCCTCCTCTTCAGCCTCCATCTCCAAAATGACCACATCAGTCACAAGCTGGAAGCACGGCAGCACTGCCTCGGCCAAGCGGCAACAGGCTGTGCTGAAGCTAATATGTTTACGTGACAAACCTCACAATGCTGAAGAGTTATGGACAGCTCTGAAAGAGCAGGCAGATCTGTGGCTGACACCGCTGAACCTACAGACAGGCTTGGTCGTGTGTGACAATTTCCGGAAACTGGTGGCGGCTATGAGGCGAGGAGAGCTCACACATGTACCATGCCTAGCCCATGTGCTTAACCTCGTGGTTCAGCAGTTTCTCATAAGCTACCTGGAGCTGCTTGTTCTGCTTGTCAAAGTACGCCGCCTGTGTGCCCATTTTAGAAAGTCAGCTAGAGCTTCCACTGCCCTTGCCGTGTTTCAGCAGCGTTTGCAGCTTCCGGCTCACCGACTAGTGAGTGATGTCCTCACACGTTGGAGCTCTACACTGCCGGTGTTGGGAAGGATTTGTGAGCAGAAGAGAGCAGTTGTTGACTACCAGCACCAACAAGGCCGTCGGTATTTAGTTCAGACTCCACATATAAGACCTCAGGAGTGGACATGGATGTCAGACATCTGTACCATCCTCCAAAACTTTGAGATGGTGAGCGGGTGATGACACCATAATTAGCCTCACCATCCCGCTTCTCTGTCTTCTGAAACGCTCTCTGCTCACATTCAAAGAGGATGCATTGCAGGCAAAGCACAATGAGATGGAGCAAGGAACCATACAGGGTGATTACACACAGCCCAGCCTCATCTCATCCCAACATGGATTGGGTGACAATGAGGAGGAAGAGGAGGAGGAGGAAGAACAGGAGCTAGTTTCGTGTGCTATAGACTGGTATCACCTGCACAACTGTCTTACCGTCTGATCAGCGTGGATGGCCTGAGGATAGGGAGGAGGAGGAGAGCATGGTCAGTCATCCTCTTGGTGAGGACACGGAAGTCTTGCCTGTTAGTAGTCTGGCACGCATGGCTGAGTTTATGTTATTCTGCCTTTCCCGTGACCCTCGCGTTCTCAAAATTTGGGGTGACAGTCATTGCTGGTGGGTGACACTTCTAGACCCATGCTACAAGGAGATCTTTATATCTCTTATTCCTGAGGTGGACAGGTCTACAAAAATGGGGCAGTACCAGAAGTCACTTGTTGCGGAACTATTAAAAAAATTCCCATCTGAAAACACTGGCGGCAGAGGTCACAGTTCGTTGGACAACCAAGGAGTACAGCCGAGAGAGATACAACTCCAATCCAGCAGAGGCAGAGGAACTCTGTAAAAGTTCTGGGAGAATTTTCTCAGCCCCTCCCATCGCACAGGCCCTGAGGCGCAGGGTACTCTCACAAGGAGTGCAAAGTTTGGGAAGATGCTGAGGGAGTACCTTGCCGACTGTACCATCGTCCTCCGTGATTTCTCTGTGCCTTATAATTATTGGGTATCCAAGCTGGACACATGGAATGAACTGGCTCTCTACGCCTTGGATTTCCTGGTCTGCCCTGCCGCTAGCATTTTATCAGAGCGGGTTTTTAGTGCCACTGGTTGAATTATAACTGATAAGCGCATCCGCCTGTCAACTGAAAATGCTGACAGGCTGACTCTTATAAAAATGAACAAGGGCTGGATTGGGCCAGACTACTCAACACCACCGAATGATAGCAGTGTAACATAAACTCAAATCCAGTGTCTTTTTTTGGGCGGTGTATTCCAATGCACCTTTTCACACCCACACATGGGTATACGCTTTCAGATTTTGTTTATTTGCACTTGTCCTCCTCCTTCTCCTCATCCTCATCCTCCACCAGCATATTAACAGGGTGACTGTGGTCCGTGATGCAACACCCACATAATTTTTTTAAAGGGTGTTTATGATGCCTGTAAAAAAATTTTTTTATAGTGTATGTTCATGTAAACCCCCCAGGGGTAAATGTTTGTCAGCCCATACACTTAGTGCATGGGCATTACAAGTATAGGAGACCCACTCCTTTCTAATGGGAACAATTTTTTATGAGGCCCTCCTCCTCGTCTTTTTCAAGGAGCATTGGAGTGCCTACCAATTTTTGGCAGCCCTTGCATTCACTGCATAGGCAAACACTATTGGAGACCCACTTCCTAATAATGGGAACATTGTTTTCAGGAGGCCCTCCTCTAAGTCTCTTCAAAAGAGTATTGGGGTGCCTCCAAATTTTCAAAAGGGTATTGGGGTGCATCCAAATTTTGGGCAGACCTGCCATTCCCTGCATACGCAATAACAATATAGGAGACCCAATCTTTAGTAATGGGAACAACAAAGCATAGCCGGCTGATGGCTCTCTAAGAATAGTGAGGGCCAACTGCTGGCCCTTTTAGATTAGTAAAGACCGCCTGATGGCCCTATAAAAATAGGCTTTGCGACTTTCAGAGTCCCTCCTTCATAAATGAAACAGGATGTGTCTGATCATGTCTCATGTCAAGGTTGTAAAATGTTAAAATGACATTTCCCAGTGAATGCATTTGTCATGGTTGAAAGCAATGCAAAAGTGCAAAAACGCATCAAAAACGCTACGTGTGAACATAGCCCAAGGTGTGGAGGAGTATTTTTGTTTTTGGTTATTTATTTTGCCTTATATACAAGTCATTACCCTGGAAAGGATGTTCCTTAACATATTTCCCAGGAAAATCCATTTTGGTTTCGTTTTTGTATGATTTATTGAGAGTCCATAAAAGTGGCGTAATACCTCTGACAACATTGTTGACAGCAGTGACCTGGGAGTCAGAAATGCTTCCAGGGATCTTCCCCATGCTGTTCCCATGTAATTTGAGCACGGTTCACATCGATTTGGGCAATTTGCAGACCGCCGGGGGGAGGTGCCTGAAAAATACTCGAGTTTCCCATAAACTTACACTGGGCTTATTGCTCGGGTCAAGCACCCGAACATCCCAATTTGCTCGACCCGAGCATCGAGCACCCGAGCATTTTAGTGCTCACCCATCACTAAATAACATCAAATTTCACATAACAATATGAAGGTCTTTTAACCGGTTCCCGACTGCCCACTGTACATAAACGTTGGTACTTGCTGGGCTCTGTGCAGTGCCGACGTTTATAAACGGTCGGTGGTCCTGCAGCGCTTAGGACACCCAGGGTCCTGCAAGCGCTGTGGGTGCAGTGCAGTGCAGTAGCTCTGACAGGGGACAATATCGGGACCTGATTGGATCAGGTCCCAATGATATTAACCCTTTGCTATCTTCTAGATGCAGCGATCCATAGCGATCGCGGCATTTAGGAGATAGTGAGAGGAGAGGGGGTCGTCCACTCACCTTTCCGACGGCCCCCGTGATAGCTGATAGGACCTGGTGTTGTCATGGCAGCCGGAGGTCACATGATGACTTCCAGGTCTGCCATGCACGGTGTCCTGTTAGACTCAGCCAGTAGCTGAGTCTAACAGAAGGTTTGGCAGTGTAATACTGTCAGCTCTCATGCGATGCAATACATGTCTATTGCATTGCATAGACCAGTGATCACAAAAATAAAAATTACAGGGACTAAGTAAAATAGAAAAAAAAAGAAGTTTAAAAATGTTTTCAAACTGTTAAAAAAAAAAGAAAAATTAAACCAATAAATCCGTATATTTATGCAAAAACAAAGAGGTACACATATTTGGTATTCCTGCGTCCGGAACAACCTGATCTATAAAACTGTCACACTAATTAACCCCTTCAGAGCACACTGTAAAAAAAAAAAAACGGAGCAAAAAACTATGCTTTTTTATCATACTGCCAAACAAAAAGCGGAATAAAATGCGATCAAAAAGTCAAATGTAAATAAAAATGGTACCGCTGAAAATATCATCTTGTCCAGCTCCATCAGCTGAAAAATAAAAGTTACAGCCCTCAGAACAAAGCAATGCAAAAACAATTCTTTTTTCTATAAAATAGTTTTTATTGTGTAAAATCGCCAAAACATAAAAAACTATATAAGTGTAGCAGCGCTGTAAACATGACCAGAATAATAAAGCTGCCTTATCACTTTTACCACATGCGTAACGGCGTTAAAAAAAACTCAAAAAACAAATTCTGAATTGCTGGTTTTTGTTCATTTTTCATCACAAGAAACGGATGAAAAAGAAACGGAATAGAAAGCGATCAGAAAATGTCACGTGCCCGAAAATGGTACCAATAAAAATGTCAACTCGTCCCGCAAAAAACAAGCCATCACATGACTCTGTCGGCCGAAATATGGAAAAATTATAGCTCTCAAAATATGGTGATGCAAAAACTAGATTTTGCAAAAAAAAAGTGCCTTTTAGTGTGTGACAGCTGCCAAACATAAAAACCCGATATAAATCTGGTATCGCTGTAATTGCACCGACCCGAAGAATAAAGTCACCTAATCACTTATACCTCACGATGAATGGTGTAAAAAATAAATAAAACCAATTCTTCACCAGCTGCTAATTTGTTCATTCAACTTCCCAAAACAACGCAGTAAGGCTTGGCTCACATTTATCCTGCGCTGAGCGCTTACACCGGGGTTTCCTTGTAAGTCTCTGAAAAACGTGGTTCAAAGAACGGAACTCCCGGCAGAAGATTCTCTGTAATGAGGCAGATGGAGGCACCGTGGACATTGTCTGACCTATGATCCCACGGTGTCAGTTTTTTAAGGCATGCATAAAAGTGCGGTTGGCTAAATAGAGGCCAGACTGAGTCCAGAGTAACTCTGCTGCCTCATTAAAGTGAATGGATTCCTCTCGAGTTTCATCTGAATTACATCACTTGGAGATTTACATAGAAACCCCGATGTAAGTGCTCAGCCTAGAGCGCCGGATAAACGTTATGTAAAATGTTCCCAATAAAAGTTTTAACTCAATCCTCAAAAAAAGCAAGTCCCCACTCAGTTCCATTGTCTATTAACGAAAATATAAGGGGCTTCCACGTTACTGGTAGCACAAGGGCTCTGGAAAAACAAAATGGCCCTTGCCCCCCAGAAGAAATTCAGAAAATTCTGTGCTCCCAAATCCAAATGCCTACCTCCCTTTTGAGCCCCACAATGTGTCTAAGCTATATTTAGGGCCCAGATATTTGGCATTCCTGTAGCGATGAAAGCCCGCCTAATTGACAGGTGCATGTCTGCAGAAGCATGAGCTGGGCACAACATACTGGTCACTACAGCATACTGGTCACTACAACGGCAGTACCTACACCTGTACGTAAATTCCCAAAGGGGTATAATTTCAAAAATGCGGTCACTTGAGGGGGGATTCTGCTCTTCTAGCACTGGGGCTCTGTATATGGAGTCCGCAAACTATTCAACAATAATTTGTTCTCCAAGAGTCAAATAGCGATCCGTCCCTCCAGGGTCTCGCCGTACGGCTAAACGGTACTGTACAGCTACATATGAGGTATAACCACGTTGAAAAGAAATTGTGTGACACATTTTGGCACCATTTTTACCCATTGCCCTGTGTGAAAATGTAAAATCTGAGGCTAAAACAATTTTTTTGTGGTAAAAATATAATTATTTTTTCTTCACTAACCAATGGTATAAATTTCTGAGTCACATATGGTGTCAATATGATCACTGCACCCCTAGATGAATTCATTGAAAAGTTTAGTTTGTAAAATGGGGTCACTTATGGAGGGGTTTCTGCTGTTCTGGGACCGCAGGGGCTCTCCCAGTGGGTCATGTCTCCTGCAAACCACAACAGTAAAATCTGCACTATAATATGACGCTCCTTCCCTTATGAGCTTTGCATTGTCCCTGAAAAGTAGTTTTCCACCACATATGGGGTATCGGCGTACTCAGGAGAAATTGCGCAACAGTTTTTTGCGGTCCATTTTCTCCTCATACCCTTGTGAAAATAAAAAAACTGGTGGAAAAAGTTAGATTTTTTATTTTCACGGCTTTATGTTATAAACTTCTGTGAAGCACCTGGGGGTTCAAGGTGCTCACCACACATCTAGATAAGTTCCTTGATGGGTCTAGTTTCCAAAATGGGGTCACTTGGGGGGGGTTTCCACTGTTTAAGCACATCAGGGGCTCCTCAAACGCAACATGGGTCAACTAATTATTCAAGCAAATTTTACATTCAAAAAGTCAAATAGTGCTCCTTCCCTTCCGAACCCTGACGTGCGACCAAACAGTGGTTTTCTCCCACATATGGGTTATCGGCGTACACAGGAGAAATTGCACATCAAATTTCATGGTGCAATTTCTCCTGTTACCCTTATGATAATGGAAAATGGGGGGCTGAAAAACATTTTTGTGGAAAAAATGTGAAAATTTTATTTTTACGGCTTAATATTATAAATGTCTGTGGGGTTCAAGGTGCTCACGACACATCTAGATAAGTTCGCTGAGGGATCTAGTTTCCAAAATGGTGTCACTTGTGGGGGGTTTCCACTGTTTAAGCACATCAGGGGCTCCCCAAACACGACATGGCGTCCGCTAATTATTCAAGCAAATTTTACATTAAAAAAGTCAAATGGCGCTCCTTCCCTTCCGAGCCCTGCCGTGCACCCCAACAGTGGTTTTCCCCACGTATGGGGTATCTGCGTGCTCAGGAGAAATTGCACAACAAATTTTGTAGTCCATTTTTTCCTGTTACCCTTGCAAAAATAAAAAAATTTGGGTCTAAATTACAATTTTTGGGAAAAAAGTTAAATGTTCATTATTTTCTTCCACATTCCAAAAGTTCCTGTGAAGCACCTAAAGGGTTAATAAACTTCTTGAATGTGGTTTTTGGTTTTGAGCACCTTGAGGGGTGCAGTTTTTAGAATGGTGTCACTTTTGGGTATTTTCTGTCATAATGACCCCTCAAAGTCGCTTCAAAAAGGATGTTGTCCCTAAAAAAATGGTTTTGTAAATTTTGTTGGAAAAATGAGAAATCGCTGGTCAACTTTTAACCCTTATAACTTCCTAAAAAAAAAAATTTTGTTCCAAAATTGTGCTAATGTGAAGTAGACATGTGGGAAATGTTATTTATTTATTATTTTGTGTGACATATCTCTGTGATTTAAGGGCATGAAAATTCAAAGTTTTAAAATTGCGAAATTTTCTAAATTTTCGCCAAATTTCCAATTTTTTCACAAAGTGCTGCAAGTCATATCGAAGAAATTTTACCACTACCATGAAGTACAAGATGTCACGAAAAAACATTCTCAGAATCAGTGGGATCCATTGAAGCGTTCCAGAGTTATTACCTCATAAAGTGACAGTGGTCAGAATTGAAAAAATTGGCCCGGTCACGAAGGCAAAAACAGGCTCTGGTGCAAAAAGGTTAAGAAAGATCCAAGCAAATAACAGTGAATCAATGTGACTAAAGCATTAAAAGCAGTAAATATGGTTCAAATATCACTTTTCCTATTATATAATAATGTATAATCACAGTATATTCACTGTATATTCAATAGTCAACGTGTACAAACATGATTTTTACCTATGATGTGCAAACTATCAGTGCATCATTTGATTACCACTGCCCCAATGCGCATTTTGCGTGTCTGCTTTCTCATTACTGCCCGAGAGTCCTTTATTTGGACCAACCCTGATTAGCAAATATACATCTGCTGTGCATTAAAGGGGAATCAAATTCTATACTATTAACTTGACAATTAAATCATAGATATAATTAAGTGAACATTGTGAATCACAATGGTCTCGGCTCTTACCGCTAGTGCACATGTGCGCTGCGTCACCTGCCCAACCTGACCACTCTCAGCATCTTAGTACCACCTGCACAGGCACACATATATTGTATTGATCTCTAAAGCCTGTTTCGCATGTATATGAAACAAGTTCTGTACGCAAATCAGAATATTCAAGCTGACTGCTAGGTCTTGTAACTGAGGCCAGCTGCCTCATAAGCATAAATGAGGCAGTTAACTTAGGCCAGGAAACCCAGTGATGGGGCCGAGTATTCCAATCCAAGCACAAACAAAGTTTGATGGACGTTGAAACTGGCCGAATAGCCAGTGCCTTGAGAGAACAGGAAAGTCCTGCTATGGTCTGCATAGGCTGAAGCCTGAGAGGGAAGGTTATCCAGGACCCCAGTTGTGAAGAATTAACATTCAAGCAATAGAGAATAGGGTAATTCAGCTCGCTGCAATAATAACACAGGTGCCAAGGTTTTTTGAATGGAAAGTGACTTTTTTAAGCCAGGATGTTATTTTCATTAAAAAACGGTGCTCTTACCAAGTCTCAAAAGCACTTTGTATAGTTATATCGTACCTGATCCTTTAGTCATAGGGGTGTGCTTAAGTTTCATTCAGTCACGAGCGTCACCACCCACTCAATTTGACTGATTGTCCTGGAAGCGCCGACATCACTTGAAACCTTTATAAAATCCCATGCTGGCCCAATGTGGAGCATGGAGTGTGAAGCCGCACTTGCGCAGTCTTGAGATCGAGCAATGTGCTATAAATATAGCAATACATGTATGCTTCCAAAAGAGCAAGGTAATGTAACAAAGGTTCTGGCTTATGACATTTATTAAACAGGTTTTCTGTTACTTTAATTTAATGACCTGTCTTTACTCCTACACATAGGTCATCAATATAAAAATAGTGGACAGCCCTTTTAACGAAAAATCCATATCACTCTTTGTATGTAAAAGACAGAACAAATAAGCTGTCTTCTAAGTAATGGATTTGATTTTATGCCTATTATATTATTTATATACGTACATTCTTTGTATGTTAAATTCTACAGCTTTCTTTTACTGCCTCATGAAGAGCTGAGTTTGATTTTACTTATTATCTTCCTGATAAAATCTTCACTATGTGGAATGCTAAATGTCAGAGAAAATAAAAGGAAAGAAGCTCATGAACCTTCTATGTGATATAGAGAGCTGGTATAAGTATCATGGGATCTTTACTGCTAAACTGGTGACAGAAAATACTATGTCTGTGTATTAACTTTGATTTTCATTGAGGGTCTTAAATTCCCCAAATTATTCCTAGACAGATTACTAAAGCATACAATTTCCATATATTTGGCACACAGATACTTATGTGGTACTTCAATTTAATATGTGAATATGCACTGAAAAGATGAATTGAATAATTCTAAACTGGACTGCCAAGATTTCCTTCATGGGTAATTTAAAACATTTTCTCAGCAAGAAACTTGGGTTGTTCATGCAGAACATCCTCCCTGGGGCTGGGAAATATCATCTGTTGTGAATAAGCATTACAAATGTACCTCCGAACTTTTGAAGAGCAGAAAGAAGGACAAATTACGCGGTGCGCACAGGTAGTCTCATCAAATTGTGCTCACACCCCTGATCACACCCCAATCCACACCCATTTACCATTTCTTTCTACCCTGGCAGGAGGAGATGTCAGAGGGGTGATGGTAGTGAGAGAAATTCAGCAGACACCCAAGACTGCAGGGCATAGACCCAAATCTGAGACTGTCCACTGTATCTGTGACAGTTGGGACTAGAGATGAGCAGATCGATTCAGGGGACTCCGGTCCAGGATGCAGGTCAGTGCTACCTGGCAGCTGGGCAGGAGGCCACAAATCTTTTAACTTTCAGTGTCCCCAGCGCGGCTTTTGATTAGCCAGGGCTGGTGCGACATCATCTTTGCTTCCTCCTCATCTCTAGTTGGGACCTATGGATTTATCTTTTGTTCATTCAGAGGTGTAGAAGCCAGAACTTTCTCACTTTTATGTAGCTTCACTATATGATATCTGTCTTTGTGGCGTGTGTAAGGCCGTGGTCACACGTTGCAGAAATACTGTTTTTTATTTTGGGCAGGTGTCCACACCAAACTACGCCATAACAATCTTCTCTGATTATTGCATCTTTGCTGCATTTTTATAAGCCTTGTCCTCTTATTTTATGCGTTTTTGGTGCAGATGTGAAGCCACGTTTGGAATGTGTTTTTTGTAGTACAGAAAAGCTTTGATTCTGCACTTAAAAAAGTAACTTTAGTTTTTTACATTTTTTTTTAGGCTTCACATAGAAGCCTCTAGAGAAAAAATGCATCAAATATATATATGGATATAGGAGTGCACAGCAAATATGGAGTCCAATAATATTAAAGAAGGTGCTAACCCATGTGGTATAACCCAGAATGTAAGTAAAAGAGAAAAGAACCACATGCATAGAGCAGCACACTTCTATATATAAAAGGTATAATTTTATTCCAGAAACCTCATAGACAAAACATTTAAAAACATTTAAAAAGTATATAGACACAAAGGGGTCTGGCCCTCATAACTGCTCAAGTTAATAGATGGTCACCAATACAGATAGTGCAATAAATAGACAATACTTTGTATATCATGCAATAAATACATGCATATATAACATATCAAAATACACAGATAGAATTTACAGAAGAGAGACCATGAACACTGTAAAGGATAAACCAGAAAAAGCAATATCCACAATGTGATTTTTTTTGCCACCTAATCAACAAGGTTTGTGCAATATAAGAGCCCAATGTCTAAGATAAATAAATGGGTAATATTAAATCCTTAATGCTTCTGCAAAATAGCACAATACAACCCCAGGCAAAAATTATGGAATCACCGGGCTCGGAGGATGTTCATTCAGTTGTTTAATGTTGTTGAAAAAAAGCAGATGACAGACATGGCACAAAACTAAAGTCATTTCAAATGGCAACTTTAGGGCTTTAAGAAACACTAAAAGAAATCAAGATTAAAAATGTGGTACTCAGTAAGGGTATTTTTTTTTTCAGACCAAGCAGAGGAAAAAATTATGGAATCACTCAATTCTGAGGAAAAAATTATGGAATCATAAAAAATAAACACAGAAAAGAACACTACATCACTAGTATTTTGTTGCACCACCTCTGGCTTTAATAACAGCTTGCAGTCTCTGAGGCAAGGACTTATTGAGTGACAAACAGTACTTTTCATCAATCTGGCTCCAATTTTCTTTTATTTCTATTGCCAGATCAGCTTTGGAGGTTGGAGCCTTGTCATGGACGATTTTCTTCAACTTCCACCAAAGATTTTCAATTGGATTGAGATCCGGACTATTTGCAGGCTGTAGTGCCGGCGTCCCTGCCCTCTGCTAGGCAGGGACGCTGTTCCCCTCACCGCTCTGCTCCGTGCCCAGCGTCCCTCTCCCGCTCTGCTGGCAGCGCGCGCTCCTTCCCGGCCACTGTGCTTAGGGCGCTCGCGCGCGCCCTCCCTCTTAAAGGGGCCGCGCGCGCCGTCCTAAGGAGTCCCCGGCCAATGGCCGGAGGACTTTACCATATATAAGGCACCTCCTCCAAAATGGAGGTGCACGAGCAATGTTGTTGCACCGTTCTACTCTGCTTCAGCCCTCAGGTCCCGTTGCCAGTTACCTGCCAGTTACCTGCCAGATTCCTGCCAGCTTGCTGTCCTAATCCTGCATGATTTCCTGTTACCTGCCTGCCTGCCTGAGGTCCGACGGTCTGCCTTACAACTCCGGTCAGTCTGTCTAAGGACCAACTTGCCCGCTCACCTGGGAGCGCACATCAGCTACCTGCCTGCTTGCCTGAGGTCTGACGGTCTGCCTTACAACTCCGGTCAGTCTGTCTATGGACCAGCTTGCCCGCTCACCTGGGAGCGCTTCTCCGCTACCTGCCTGCTTGCCTGCCCGGAGGCTCCGCTGTCACGTGCTGTGACCACCAGCTATTCCAGACTCTTGCCCGCTCACCTGGGAGCGCTTCTCCACTACCTGCCTACTTGCCTGCCCGGGGGTTCCGCTGTCACGTGCTGGGACCACCAGCTATTCCAGAGACTCTTGCCCGCTCACCTGGGAGCGCTTCTCCGCTACCTGCCTGCTTGCCTACCTGGAGGCTCCGCCGTCACGTGCTGTGACCACCTGCTATTCCAGAGACTCTCGCTTGCTCACCTGGGAGCACACATCCTCCATCTGCCTTGCTAGCCTACCTGGAGGTTCAGCCATCACAGGTCGTACCTACCCTTTACCTAGAGACTGCCCCGGTCACTTGCCGTGACCTCCAGCCCGTTCTTCCAGAGACTGCCCTGATCACTTGCCGTGACCTCCTGCCCGTACACCCAGAGACTGTCCCGGTCACCTGCTGTGACTGCCTGCCTGGTCGCCACCCGCTCCCTTACAAGGACCGCTCCCTTGTATAGTAGCCCAGAGGTTCCGCCTCCCAGACCCGTTACAGTTTGCTCGGGCCATGGAACACGGTGGCACCCAAGCTCCCTCGCTCTCGGACCTGTGTCATGAACTGTCCCGTCAAAGGTCCCAACAGGAGTCCATCCTGGGTCACCTGCGGAATGTCAATACTCGCCTGGACACTCTGACTGTTCCACCAACAACCTCCGCCAGTGCCATGTCTCGCAATCCGGCAGCTCCGCTGTCCACTAACACCATGATATCCTACCCCGGACCTCGGCTTTCTGCACCTCCTCGCTTCGGAGGCGACTCAGCCCAGGCTCGGGGCTTCATAAATCAGTGCACCCTGCACTTTGAACTATTGTCCCACCAGTTTAACTCCGACCGAGCCAAAATTGCATTCATCATGTCCCATCTCACCGGGGAGGCCCTGGCCTGGCTAAATCCTCTATGGGAGAGAGGAGACCCCCTGGTGTCCAACTTGCCTGCTTTTCTCACGGCCTTCCGGAAAGTCTTCGACGAACCCGGACGGAAGACCTCATCCGCATCATCGTTGCTACGCCTCCGTCAGGAAAGTCTCACCGTGGGCCAATATGCCATACGGTTCCGTACCCTTGCCTCGGAGCTGGCCTGGGATAACGACGCTCTGGTTTCCGTCTTCTGGGAGGGTCTGTCCGGCCGTATTAAAGATGAACTTGCCGGTCGGGACATTCCTACCACTCTCGATGACTTAATAACTCTTGCCACCCGGATTGACCTACGGTTCCAGGAGCGTGCCAGAGAGGTCACCCGTGAGAGGAGGTTACCACGTCTAGCTCCTACTTTTCAGAAACCCGTCACTCCTTCTGTCTCTAACCAGGTACACCCTCCTGAGCCTATGCAGGTCGACCAGACCAAGATGGTCAAGACCCGTCAGGACTTACGCCGTGCCGAGGGGACCTGCTTCTACTGTGGCAGTAAGGAGCACCGGATCCGTGCCTGCCCGGAGAGGTCGGGAAACGCCTGAGTCTAGGTTCGCTCAGAGAGGTCCACCTAGACAAGAATAAATCCTCTCCATCCCTGCTGTTGTCAGTTTCAATCGTCTACGGGGAGAACCGTTATTTCGAACTATCCCAACTGGACTCTGGAGCAGCCGGGAATCTTATTTCACAGTCCCTGGTAGAGAAATACCGCATCCCCACCAAACCTCTGGCTGTACCCTTGTCTGTTGCTGCCGTGGATGGGGGGCTCTTACCACGCCCCATCCAACTCATCACCGAATCCATTACTCTGCAGGTGGGAATGCTGCATTCTGAAAGTATCTCCTTCCATGTTCTGCCTGGACTCTCTCACGCCCTCTTGCTAGGCCTACCTTGGCTCCAGAAACATGCACCCGTTCTTGACTGGCAGACCGGAGAAGTCCTTCGCTGGGGACAGGGCTGCCATAAGACCTGTCTGGTTCCCGTTCATCCCGTCCGTCCTTCTCCTACCCCAGCTAATCTACCTGGACTTCCGATTCCTTATTGGTCTTATGCTGATGTCTTTAATAAAAAGGAGGCAGAGACACTACCCCCTCATAGACCATACGACTGCCCTATCGACCTGTTACCTGGTACTTCTCCTCCCCGTGGGCGTATTTATCCATTATCCGCTGCTGAGACCCGGTCGATGTCCGAATATATTGAGGAGAATCTGGCCAGGGGATTCATCCGGAAATCTACCTCCCCAGCGGGAGCAGGCTTCTTTTTCGTCAAAAAGAAGGACGGCTCTCTCCGTCCCTGTATAGACTATAGAGGCTTTAACCAGATCACGGTGAAGAATAAGTACTCCCTTGCGCTCATTCCGGAGTTATTTGATCGTCTGAGGGGGGCTAGAATCTTCACCAAACTGGACCTCCGTGGGGCGTACAACCTGGTTCGTATCCGTCAGGGGGATGAATGGAAGACGGCATTCAACACCCGGGACGGCCACTATGAATATCTGGTAATGCCCTTTGGCCTCTGTAACGCTCCTGCCGTCTTTCAAGAGTTGGTCAATGACATCTTCCGGGACCTTCACTACTCCTGCGTAGTGGTGTACCTGGACGACATCTTGGTCTTCTCTCCGGATCTCCAGACTCACCGGAGGGATGTTCGTCAGGTCCTGCTCAGGCTCAGGCAGAACCATCTCTACGCTAAATATGAGAAGTGCCTCTTTGAGCAGACCTCACTTCCGTTTCTGGGCTACATTATCTCTCAGACCGGCCTACAAATGGATCCTGAGAAACTGTCTGCCATCGAGAAATGGCCCCGACCAGAGGGGTTGAAGGCTATTCAACGGTTCCTGGGCTTCGCCAACTATTACCGCCTCTTCATCCCGCACTTCTCTTCCCGGACTGCCCCAATTTCCGCGCTCACCTGTAAGGGTACTAATCCCAAAGAGTGGCCGCCCGAAGCAGAGGAGGCCTTTCTTTCCCTAAAACAGGCCTTCTCTTCCGCCCCGGTGCTGCATCGCCCGGACGGCAACAAGCAGTTCTTCCTGGAAGTTGACGCCTCCTCCTCTGGAGCCGGAGCGGTACTTACTCAAAAATCATCTTCCGGGAGAATGGTAACTTGTGGCTTCTTCTCCAAACTCTTCTCCTCTTCTGAGCGCAACTATTCCATAGGAGACTGAGAGTTATTGGCCATCAAGCTGGCGTTGGAGGAGTGGCGTTACCTACTCGAGGGGGCTCTTCATCCGGTAATAATTTACACTGACCACAAGAACTTGGCTTACCTCCAGCATGCCCAGAGACTTAACCCGCGCCAAGCCCAGTGGTCCTTGTTTTTTGCTCGCTTTGATTTTGTTCTTCATTTTCGCCCGGCTGACAAAAACGTCAAAGCAGACGCCTTGTCCCGATCCTTTCTGGTGTCCGATCTCGAGGAAGAACCTAAACATATCATCGATCCCGCCAGAGTAATGCAGGTGGCTCCCGTGAGTCTAAATCGTCTCCCTCCCGGTAAGACGTTTGTTTCAGTACCTGATCGGGAGAAGATCCTACACTGGGGCCATTCGTCTAAACTAGCTGGCCACGCCGGTCAGAAAAAGACCCTCCAGCTTATTGCCCGGCACTATTGGTGGCCTACCCTGCACAAGGACATAATAGACTTTGTTTCTGCCTGTGTGTCCTGCGCCCGCAACAAAGTCCCGAGACATCTGCCAGCCGGACGCCTCCTTCCGCTTCCTGTACCTGCTGCCCCCTGGCAGCATATAGCAATGGACTTTATAACTGATCTCCCCGTCTCTGCCGGTTGTACGGTCATTTGGGTGGTCGCTGACCGCTTTTCCAAGATGGCTCACTTTATTCCCCTGCCAGGCCTTCCGTCTGCACCCGAGCTGGCTAAAGACTTTATCCGCCACATCTTCCGTCTTCATGGCCTGCCCCTCCACATCGTGTCGGATCGTGGGGTACAGTTCACCTCACGTTTCTGGAGAGCCACTTGTAAACTACTAGACGTCACCCTGGACTTCTCTTCCGCTTACCACCCACAGTCCAATGGTCAAGTGGAGCGGATCAATCAGAACCTGACCAGTTACCTCCGGCACTTCGTTAATGCCCACCATTCTGACTGGGTGGATCTCCTACCATGGGCCGAGTTCTCTTATAATAATCACGAGAGCGAATCCTCCTCCAAATCCCCGTTTTTTGTAGTCTTTGGTCAGCATCCTCGGATTACTTTTCCTGTCTCCACCTCTGTGGACAACCCGGCTGCGGAATCTCTCGTTAGCAAATTTTCCTCCATATGGGAGAGTACCCGGTCCGCACTCCTTCTGTCATCCGAGCGTATGAAAAGACACGCTGACAAAAAACGCCTGGATCCTCCACAATTTCGTCCAGGAGATAAAGTCTGGCTCTCATCTAAATATGTTCGACTCAAGATACCTTCTTACAAGTTAGGGCCTTGGTTCATCGGTCCTCTGGAGGTCATCAGTCAGATCAACCCGGTGGCCTATAAATTGAAACTCCCGGCCAACTTACGGATCCCTAACTCCTTCCATGTATCTCTCCTCAAACCCGTGGTGCTTAACTCTTTTTCCAAGTCTACAGGTACGCCTCCTGCTCCGGTTTCTGCTGAGGACGAGTTTGAGGTAGAGAACATTCTTGCCACCAAAAGGGTAAGAGGAAAGACCTTTTTTTCTGGTAGATTGGAAGGGGTTTGGTCCTGAGGAGAGAACGTGGGAGCCCCGGGAGAACATCCATGCCCCTCTCATCCTAGCTAAATTTCTATCTGGCCTAAAAAAGGGGGGGCCTAAAGGGGGGGGTACTGTAGTGCCGGCGTCCCTGCCCTCTGCTAGGCAGGGACGCTGTTCCCCTCACCGCTCTGCTCCGTGCCCGGCGTCCCTCTCCCGCTCTGCTGGCAGCGCGCGCTCCTTCGCGGCCACTGTACTTAGGGCGCGCGCGCGCGCCCTCCCTCCCTCTTAAAGGGGCCGCGCGCGCCGTCCTAAGGAGTCCCCGGCCAATGGCCGGAGGACTTTACCATATATAAGGCACCTCCTCCAAAATGGAGGTGCCCGAGCAATGTTGTTGCACCGTTCTACTCTGCTTCAGCCCTCAGGTCCCGTTGCCAGTTACCTGCCAGTTACCTGCCAGATTCCTGCCAGCTTGCTGTCCTAATCCTGCCTGATTTCCTGTTACCTGCCTGCCTGCCTGAGGTCCGACGGTCTGCCTTACAACTCCGGTCAGTCTGTCTAAGGACCAACTTGCCCGCTCACCTGGGAGCGCACATCAGCTACCTGCCTGCTTGCCTGAGGTCCGACGGTCTGCCTTACAACTCCGGTCAGTCTGTCTATGGACCAGCTTGCCCGCTCACCTGGGAGCGCTTCTCCGCTACCTGCCTGCTTGCCTGCCCGGAGGCTCCGCTGTCACGTGCTGTGACCACCAGCTATTCCAGACTCTTGCCCGCTCACCTGGGAGCGCTTCTCCACTACCTGCCTGCTTGCCTGCCCGGGGGTTCCGCTGTCACGTGCTGGGACCACCAGCTATTCCAGAGACTCTTGCCCGCTCACCTGGGAGCGCTTCTCCGCTACCTGCCTGCTTGCCTACCTGGAGGCTCCGCCGTCACGTGCTGTGACCACCTGCTATTCCAGAGACTCTCGCTTGCTCACCTGGGAGCACACATCCTCCATCTGCCTTGCTAGCCTACCTGGAGGTTCAGCCATCACAGGTCGTACCTACCCTTTACCTAGAGACTGCCCCGGTCACTTGCCGTGACCTCCAGCCCGTTCTTCCAGAGACTGCCCTGATCACTTGCCGTGACCTCCTGCCCGTACACCCAGAGACTGTCCTGCCTGGTCGCCACCCGCTCCCTTACAAGGACCGCTCCCTTGTATAGTAGCCCAGAGGTTCCGCCTCCCAGAATTCTCCCACGCTGTCAGTGACGTGCATGAGGTGAGCTGAGTTCATTGGACATGAACTCGGCTAATCTGGATGCCGTCACAGCCAGACACTGAGGAACTTCTCAGTGTCTGCGGCATGGCAAGCTGGATGGCAGCGGTCTGCTGCAGTCCAGCCTGTCATCTCGATGTAGCAGAGTTGAAGCTGTCCTGGGAACCATGGAAAGGTAAGTATGAGGTTGGTTTATTATTTTACTTTTATTGCAGAAGACATTGGCTTCAGCTGGAATGGGCGTGACAGTAAGTAGGGTTTAATTTAGAACATTAAAGAATTGTGTCTTTATTTTAGTTAAAGGACTTTATTCTGGGTGTTGTGTTTTTTCAAAGTAATTTACTAGAAATTCATGGTGGTCATGTCTAATATTGGCATGACCCCATGAATTTCGAGCTTAGGGCAAGCTGATAATACTAAGCTGGCCCTAACCCCTTTATTACCCAGTGAGCCACTGCACCAGGGCCCTGGATGAGTTGGGTACAGCGCCAGAACAGGGCGCTTCTATGAACGCGCCATTTTCTGGGGTGGCTGTGGACTGCAATTCGCAGCGGGGGGGGGCAGAAAGCTTGGGCCTCCCTACGCTGCGGAGTCCAGCCCCCAGATGCTTAGTTGTACCTGGCTGGACACAAAAATAGGGCGAAGCCCCACGTCAATTTTTTTTAAATTATTTCATAAAATTCAAGTGCCAGAATTGGCGCATCCTATGGATGCTCCTTTTCTGGGGCAGCTGACGGCTGGTGTTTCTAGCCTGGGAGGGGGAAATATTCATGGCACCCTTCCTGGGCTATTAATATCAGCCCCCACCTATATGCCTAGCCTTTGCTAGCTATTAAAATAGGGGGGACTGACAAGTACAGTAATCAACACTATCACTGTACTTATTATATATGTGACTGACATGTTTCTATCTATCTAATCTACAGTGGTGGCCAAAAGTATTGGCACCCCTGCAATTCTGTGAGATAATACTCAGTTTCTTCCTGAAAATGATTGCAATCACAAATTCTTTGGTATTATCACCTTCATTTAATTTGCTTGCAAGGAAAAAACACAAAAGAGATTGAAGCAAAAATCAAATCATTGATCATTTCACACAAAACTCCAAAAATGGGCCAGACAAAAGTATTGGCACCCTCAGCCTAATACTTGGTTGCACAACCTTTAGCCAAAATAACTGCAAACAACCGCTTCCGGTAACCATCAATGAGTTTCTTGCAATGCTCTGCTGGAATTGTAGACCATTCTTCTTTGGCAAACTGCTCCAGGTCCCTGATATTTGAAGGGTGCCTTCTCCAAACTGCCATTTTGAGATCTCTCCACAGGTGTTCTATAGGATTCAGGTCTGGACTCTTGATGGCCACCTTAGAAGTTTCCAGTGCTTTCTCTCAAACCATTTTATAGTGCTTTTGGAAGTGTGTTTTGGGTCATTATCCTGCTGGAAGACCCATGACCTCTGAGGGAGACCCAGCCTTCTCACACTGGGCCCTACATTATGCTACAAAATTTGTTGGTAGTCTTCAGACTCATAATTCCATGCACACGGTCAAGCAGTCCAGTGCCAGAGGCAGCAAAGCAACCCCAAAACATCAGGGAACCTCCGCCATGTTTGACTGTAGGGACTTTGTTCTTTTCTTTGAATGCCTCTTTTTTTTTCCTGTACACTCTATGTTGATGCTTTTTCTCAAAAAGCTCTACTTTTGTCTCATCTGACCAGAGAACATTCTTCCAAAACGTTTTAGGCTTTCTCAGGTAAGTTTTGGCAAACTCCAGCCTGGCTTTTTTATGTCTCGGGGTAAGAAGTGGGGTCTTCCTGGGTATGCTACCATACAGTCCCTTTTCATTCAGACGCCGAAGGATAGTACGGGTTGACACTGTTGTACCCTCGGACTGCAGGGCAGCTTGAACTTGTTTGGATGTTAGTCGAGGTTCTTCATCCACCATCCGCACAATCTTGCGTTGAAATCTCTCGTCAATTTTTCTTTTCCGTCTACATCTAGGGAGGTTAGCCACAGTGCCATGGGCTTTAAACTTCTTGATGACACTGCGCACGGAAGACACAGGAACATTCAGGTCTTTGGAGATGGACTTGTAGCCTTGAGATTGCTCATGCTTCCTCACAATTTGGTTTCTCAAGTCCTCAGACAGTTCTTTGGTCTTCTTTCTTTTCTCCATGCTCAATGTGGTACACACAAGGACACAGGACAGAGGTTGAGTCAACTTTAATCAATGTTAACTGGCTGCAAGTGTGATTTAGTTATTGCCAATACCTGTTAGGTGCCACAGGTAAGTTACAGGTGCTGTTAATTACACGAATTAGAGAAGCATCACATGATTTTTCAAACAGTGACAATACTTTTGTCCACCCCCTTTTATTAGGTTTGGTGTGGAATTGTTTTTGTGTTTTTTCATTGAAGACAAATTAAATGAAGATAATAATACCAAAGAATTTGTGATTGCAATCATTTTCTGGAAGAAACTGAGTATTATCTGACAGAATTGCAGGGGTGCCAATACTTTTGGCCACCACTGTATGTCTGATGCTCTATTCTTTCTGTTCTAAATTGTCGGGTACCGATGCTGAATTGCCGGACGGCTTTTTTAAAGAGACGGGTGCATGAAAACACTATTATTTTTTTTTAATAAATCCTTTAACACTAAATGACAAGTACAGTAACCAACACTGTCACTGTACTACTTATATATGTGACTGACATGTTTCTATCTATCTAATCTATGTGTGATGCTCTATTCTTTCTGTTCTAAATTGTCGGGTACCGGTGTATGCGCTGATGAATTGCCGGCCGGCTTTTTTAAAGAGTTTTCAGCTTTTGGACACCTTTGAAGGTGTTTTCTATGTGTTTTTGTTTGCCTGCCATTGGTTTTAACGGTGTTTGACGGTGTTCTAAGGTGTTCGACGAACAGTTCCACGAACATCCCGGTGATCGACGAACCGAACAGAACCCGAACACTACAGGGGTGGCTCAACACTAGGCACAATCACATTAGCTCCTGCCTGAAATGTTGAAGGTTGTGGATTTGAGTACCTGGGAGACTCACAAGAAAGAAAAAATGACATTTTTGTAATTGCTTGTTATTATTTTTAGCAGTTGTATAAGAACAAAAAAAAATCTGAATGTTTCTTCACCTTTAGTATACAGGGAACAGAGAAATAAACTGTTACATACAATGTATCTCTGTACATGTATAATCTATTTCTGGAGGTTACTGCCTGCAGTACAGGTCAACTCAAAATTACCAAATTCTCCTATCTACACCATTGTGGGCTGTGGCTCATAGCTAGAGCTGCTACCTGCAAACATGAAAATGCGAGTTTGAGTCTTAGGGAGACCCAATCACAGGGGAAGAAGGGAGTATTTTTATTTAACTTATGTCAGTACAGATAAGTGCGGCCCAGCCTTCCAAGAGGAGGTGTGATGACAGCATCGGAGAGAGGTGAGTATTAAAAGTTGGGACAAGGCCCTGATGTTCCGGAACGGTTGGGAGCTATGAATTTGCCAAAGTCCGACTTTAACTGAGTCTTGCTGCATCTTTATGACATTTTTCCAAAGAAATGGAACAAGTATCTCTATTAGGCCACATTCACACATTCAGTATTTGGTCAGCATTTACATCAGTATTTATTATTATAAGCCAAAACCAGGAGTGGGTGATAAATACAGAAGTGGTGCACGTGTTTCTATTATACTTTTTATCTGATTCTTCCACTCCTGATTTTGGCTTACAAATACTGAGGTAAAAAACTCACCAAATACTGAATGTGTGAATGTGCTCTTAAGCCTCTTTCAAACGTCCGAATAGAACATGTATGTGAAAAACTGGTGTCATCGGTGTTTTCCGTCATGGTTTCATCCATGTGTCCGTTTTTACCATCAGTGTGCCAACAGTGTTTTTCCAGAGTGGTTAAAGAAAGATTTAAATTGCTTCTCCTATACTTTGCAATGTTAAATACGGACATCACACGGATGCTATCCGTCTGCTGTAGGTGTTTTTTTTCACGGATCCATAGACTTGTAAAGGCTTAAGTAATACAAAATGTAACTTACCTAAATTCCCTCACTTTAGTGCCATATTCTTGAAACAATGATTTGATTGAGTAAAAGGTCATCGTCCAGGGACAATTTCGAATGTTTTAGTAAGACATCTTGGCTCAATTGATGGATAAAAGCATTATAGTAAACAGTACAGTGAAGGTGTGTGCTCCTAACAGTCTGAGCTCTAAAAACCTAGTAAAAAATAACACAATTTGGAGAACATACAGTTCTAAACATTCTATTTCCTGTGAGTATATTCTTAAAATAAAGCTGTGTTACTGTAATTTCTAGTTTTCCACATTATGCACCCTCTGATCATATGTACAGTGTCCCATCTGCCTGATCAATGGCAAAAGAGTAATCTTTACATAAAACACAATGGGGTACATATAATACCACTGTCTTAAAATTACACTGCTTCAAGTTAGTCCAGAGGTGACAAATTTATCAGTGGCTTTTATGGCACATCTTTAGGCTCTCTCGTCTAACTTTACACCACTTGTTGAGTGGCTTACTTCAGACAAGTTTTCCTGCATCTAAAATCGCGGCCTTTTCCACTTAGACATGTCCTCTTGTTGACTGAGGTGAGAAAAGTGTCAAAATCAATCAATTTCTGCTGCGTTTATGTAGGGATTAAGTTGCATTTAAATTAGTAAATCTACTGAATGTATAATAAATGTACAAACAAATGTAAGTAGGTGAAAATGCAATCACAAAACACTGTTTAAGGACAAGTGCAAACGTTGAGTATTTGGTCAGTATTTTACATCAGCATTAGTAAGCAAAAACCAGGAGTGGGTGATAAATACAGAAGTGGTGACGTGTTTCTATTATACTTTTCCTCTGATTGTTCCACTCCTGATTTTGGCTTACAAATATTGAGGTAAAAAACGAATCAAATACCCAATGTGTGCACATGGCCTTACTGTCTATCCAGACTGTGTCATCAGAAATGTGTCAACAGAAACTGATGCATTGTAAAAAAAAAAAAAAAAAAGTTGACAACATTAAACCCCTGTAAGATGGCCCCCGGACAGGTCCTTGAGGGGAGATATGTATCATTGAGGTTGGTAGCTTCGGTGATGTAAGCCCGGAAAAGCATGCTTCAGCGTGCATAGTGCTGAGAGAATTAATAGGGCGTATCAGGGCTGGGTTTTACGAGCAGTCAATAGAGATGGGTGGGAATGGCTGCTTGCCTATCCCCACCTCAGGGGCGTGGCTTGGCAAATAAAATGGAGACCAAGTGTCTCATTCATCGCAAAGAATAAGTGAAAAATTCCAGCTCCAAAAAGTTAAAAAATTCCAAGTTTTTATTACATCATTTTAAAATCTGATGAGGTCACAAGGTACATGGAAATTCACATAGCATGCTATGGAGCTGGAATTTTTCATTTCTTTTTTGCATTGATTCCACGTGTGACCACACGTTGTTCCTGGCTTCGACACACTGAAATCCGTGGAGGGTGAGCTGACTTCCATTTGTTCTCTATGTCTTATTCATTGGCTATGTCTGGAGATGTGTAGATCTCCAGTGTGTTGGTCTGTGCTAAGGACTTGAAAACTGGACACTGACCTGAGCGGGCAAACCCGTGATATTGTATGGACTTTTTACTTTGTGTTTTCACTTTGTACCGGAAAAGGCTGTTTTTTTGTTTTGCTTCCTAAGCAGTTTAAATAAACTATCCTGGATATTCCAATGAAATCGCTTTCTGTGCCTACCTCAACCACAGCTGAGTGAGTACAAACCCTACACCCCTTACTGACATATGATGTATTGTTACATCATATGGCGGCACTTTTAATTTGATGTGGGCTCAGGAACTTGGCCGGCAGATGACTGCTGTGATATTCAGTCACCTACCTCTGAAAGCCAGTCCGCGGCTGTTAACCTGCCTCTGACCATTCTCTGACATCAGATTTCCAGCTCACCAGTGGGGGCTGGATCGTCATTCTATGCATCGGTGACTCAGTGAAGCAATTACAGTTCAGTGATGAGATGACATGATTCGTTTTTCAAGAGGAACTTATTGAAATAATAGTTACTATTTTGGAATATTGCTACTCTGAAGATGCCAAAAAAGTATCCCTTTGGCATATGCTGGTTAGGGTTCGCTCACACTGGTGTATAACACGGCCAAGTGCTGAGCAATATTTTATCGGATAGCGCTCAGCCCAATGTTATACTAGGGGGCAGTGCAGATCTTCGATTGTTTTGTCATGCTGAATCGGCATGAAAAGATAATCTCCGCATGCTGCGAGCAGTTCTGATATTTGGATAACACGCTCCCATACAAGTCTATGGGTGCATGTGAAACATCGGGCTGCACTCAGATGTCATCCAAGTACAGTCCGATGTACGCTCACAGAGACAATGGAGAAGATGGAGAAATAAAGGTTATGCTAGAGAACTGGATCACACTCAGATGACACTCGGCTCAAACTCTCACAGAGTATGAGCCAAGTGTCATTAGCATATGTCGCGCCTCCGGGGGCCTTACTGTTTGGGGGACAGTATATATATATATCACGGTGGCTGGCCCAGGGCGGACAGTGCACAAAAAGGGGTAGCGATTACTAATAAAGTTCAGAGAAATTTGTGACGCCACCTGTGGTGTCTAGTGAAGGTCACCAGCGCTGCAGCAGTCCTCTGAGGCAGGTGACAAGGCAGCTAAAGATGGTACAGCTTCCCACAGGTGGAGCGGGCCTCAGGGCAGTGTAGATAGATAGATGGTGGGATGGTGTGCTGGGCGTTGTAGTGCGGTGAGGATCAGTGATGCCGGTGAAGAAACAGACAGAGGATGTTTGATTTTGTCATCCAAGGTTTTACTCACAGTTCTTAGGCAATTCACAAATGCACTTTGCAGGTGAAAGCCTCCCTCGTCGCGCTGCTTTCACTGGGCAGGGGTTCAATCCTTTCTTAAGCAAATTTAGGAATGCCTGGAGGAACCCCACGTTCATATGTACCTATCTTGACCTTTTTCACACTCGGTCCTTCTCACCGTTGTCCTACGCTGCCCACTCTCATTCCCGCTCGGGTATGCTGAAGTCCTTCCTGTACGTCGGATCCGGGACCAACCTGACCCCTTGGGGTTTTGACTGTAGCAACCGATCCCTCCTGATCACCTGGCAGGAGCGGGGCGTACGGGTGCCGTCCTGCACGCGCCGTACCCCCTGGGATCCTTTACGTAGAATGGAGCCTGCTCCCTGCTCCCCTCCAGGGCCTCTCTATCCTGGGCCCTAACTTGAGGAGCAGAGCTCTGACTGAGCCTCTGCTCCTGGACTGTTCCTATGAACAGCCCTCACTAGAACTCTCCTCACTAGAACTCCCCTAGATCTAATATGGCTTCCTATTATATACTGACTGTATATGTGCTCCGTGTATCTGTTTCCTCCACCCACACCCACTATTGGTTCCCCCTACCTTTGGGTTCCCCCCCTACTCCAGCCAGGGCCAGGGCTCAGCAGTAATCTACATTGCATCTTGTCCCTCCTGCTGGCCTGGAGCAGTGTTGTGTTCGATGTAGGTGGTTGGGGTTCCGTGCAGCACTCCCATCCTACCTGAGAAAAGGGAGACACCACACCTCGGGGTGAGGTGCAGTATCTCTGTGGCGACTGAACCCTCAGGGCGCCACACATAATAAGGCTGATACTCTAGCAAGAGACAATCGACGCCAGTGTGAGCGTACTCTTGGTTTTATGTTGGTATACATTTTTTAACTATACATTCTGTTGTGCTTTTCTGTTGAAAGGTCTCACTATGCAAATTTTACGTTCATTAGAAATGTGTCACAAAATACTTCGGAAGTATACCTCCTACGAAAGGCTGAAGTGTAATGTAAAGAGAATCTAATCTATAAGACCTTACTCCTAGGTATGAATGAGTCTCCAGAAAGTCACATTTGCCGATTCATTTGAATCTGGTCAGGAAAATCGATTTACATTGAATTGATTAGCTGCAAATTGAAAGTACTTAAAAGTCTCCCATTGCTTTGAAAAGATGCATGTGAAACTCTGAGGTCTCTGAGGACTCTATTTAACCCCTTACAAGAGCTTTCACGTAATGACAGCCTTAGTAAAAATAAAAGTGAGAGCCATATATGTTGAGGACAATCAGTAACCCAATCACCGGTCCTAGCAAAAAAGCCTGTTTAATAACACACTGCACTGACAGACTTTATACTTGTTAGGGCTCATTCATGCGACCATATTTTTGGTAGAAAAACAGACTGCACTTGGACCAATGCTATTCAATGAGGCAGTGCAGATGAGCATTTTTTTTATAACTGACCGAATCTGCATGTGAAAAAATCGAAGCATACACTAGTTTCTTCCAGAAATCAGATGTGACTCAACCATTCAAGTCTATGGGTGTGTTAAAAAAAAAAAAAAAAAATCAGATGCTATATGGAACTGCAGTATGGCATCTGTTATATAAGAATACATTGCAATTCTGTAACATCTGAAACTGTAAATGGTTTTGTAAATTATTAATTAGGGATGCTGTAAAAAAAAAAAAACGGATTGCATATGGATGACAAGTCAGAAAAGAAAATTGTTCAAGTTTTATGGATGAAATTCTGAAAGATTTTTTTATAGGTTTGTTTAAATCTACAATTAAAGGAGTCAGTCACACCCAAAATGGCAATTAAACTGCTTAAACATTTGCATAGGTAATTTAGCCACTATTTAAATCATACTAGGCATGTATAGTTAAATCTCATATTTTACTCAAATTCAACTTTAATTTAATATACAAATGAGTGCATTTCAGTGCACCCATGGCATGGCATATGCTTAGGTGCACCATCAAGCCCTCCTATTTGCATTATAAAGCCGGTAGCTTATAGTGAATGACTTGTCTCTGAAGCTGAGAGCAAATGCCGTGTCATATAATGTCACGTGTCTGCGCCTGCGCACTGACACTGGATGAGTACAATGGCACACTCACACAATGTGGCTGTGGGCGAAATCTGACCCCTGGCTCCTGTCTGTGAACGACACTCACTACAACCAGAAGTGTAGCGAGTGGCTTCAGTGAGGAGGAGAGGGTGATCTGGTGAGCAGCTGCTGTCTGCTTACATCAACCATCATAGTGTGCCAGCAGCCATATTGTGTGCACACTCACCGTGACATAGTGAGTGCACAATCACGCTTATCCAGTTTCAATGTCACATTCAGCGCAGTCACATAAAATGATTAGACAGAGAGTTTGTTCTAAGCTGATCAATCACTAAAATGTACTGGGTTTATCCTTGCAAATAGGAGGGTGTGGTGGTGCACCAAGGCATAAGCTATGTCAAGGGTGCACCGAAGCGCCCTTATTTGCATATTAAATAAATAAAAGTTGATTTTTAATATACTATTAAGATACACTATACATCCCTAGTATGATTTAAATAATAGTTAAGTCCCTTATAATAATCTTTAGGCAGTTTAATTGCCATTTTAGGGGAGTCAGAATCCTTTTAAAATGAAAGAAAAGAGCTCAAAGATTATCCCTTTTGTTGGGTTCAGGCAGACTGTTCTGTCGCTGCCTACACATCTTGGAAACAACTGAAATTTCATGCCTTGGTGCCTATTGGTAGAACTAACTTGGGGCCTACCAAGTGAATTCAATGCCCAGGAAATCCTTATTTCTAAAAAAAAATGATAAAGATAGTTCTAAATAAGTAATTATGGAGGAAATTGCTCATTTTGTAAGCTGTGACACATTTTTTTGTCATTTCAGCATTAAAGTATCCAGAAATCTTACATTTTATTGCCCACCACAATCCAAAGAAAGTCCCAAAATAGTATTACCAATGTTTATAAAACAATGGGAAACAAAAGGAATTGTTCTATACTTTACATCCTGTAAACAAGCAATAGGAAGCATCATCAGGCACCAACAGACCCAGGGAGAGAGAGAAAGTTTGGAAATGGCTATTTTCTTCCATTCCTTATTGTATCCTTGTCAGTATGTAATCCAATATAACTATAGGAAATTATGTTGTTGATGCCATGGTTGTCCCTACTAGCAAATTTTGTAGCCCATTCAGACAGTCTCACTATGCGACACACGTTCCTCAACATTTGCCAAGGGCAAGTCTAAGGGTAATACAAGTTCCTGATAGTCCCTTCTACGATAAATTCAGGTACTGCCTCATGCTGCCATTTACAGATGCATCCACATCCAAGGTGCTTGCAACCATGTCCATAATGAGTATTTTCATGCACTTTTGAGCCTACACCAACAGCACCAATGCAACAACTAGAAGTTGATGTGAAATATTTTTGTTAGCACCTGGAGTGCTGTGGCTTAGAGGACAAGGCACCTGACTACTCTCAGAAAAGATAGAGAAGTCATTGATAGAATTGTATGTTCACAATCAAAAAGAAAAAAAACGTTATAGTGGTGGAGGAAGTGTTATGTGGAGAACTCTGAGGCAAACTGACGATGTCCCTGTCAGAGGTAACATTATTGTGTTTTGCCTGAGATAAGGAAGTGCCACATAGTCAATAATGTTCCTCATTTCCTTCCCACTATTACTGTTACCATAGGCAAAGGCGGACGATTGTAACCTTTATTTGGTAGTATAACTACTGCAGCTCGTACATTCTTATTTCCAGATGTCATGGTATAGGTTTTTATTTTACATTAATCCATCGCCATTGACATTCTTGTCTTTATTATTCAATTTTTAATACTCTAGAATTAACTTTGGTTTTTCGAACTGCTAATTCCCCTTCCCAAAAAGGAGTGACCAAAAAATGTTATGTAAATGCATAAAACATTAAAAATATCAACAGGCTCTAGTATTGAAGGCTCTAGACTAAATAAACTGGTGTGTAAAAAATCAGTATTGTTTGTGACATGCAAACTTTCTGAGAGGAGATAACAGGGTTAAATTTTTTTTTTAGTTTTGTTTTTTTGGTGGCTTATGTCTGCATAAATGCCAAAAAATGTGTGACCGAATTGCAGCAGCAAGGCTGGCATTCAAAGGAGAATTGTCTTGACAAGCGCAGGGGTCTTTAGCTGACCCTCAGCTGTCATGGTAACCCATCGCAGGGCAGTGCATGTTACAAGCAGCTCCGCTCCACCTTCGGCTACTAGAGACCCATAATGGCTGATTAAATCAGCCATCATCTGCCGGGAAAGATGTGGGCTCGGCATCCAAGCCCACATCAAAGTCAGGGAGCCGGTATATGACATTCCAGTACGTCATAAGTCGATAAGGGGTTAAAAAATAGCCAAAAGGGTATTTCTTTACCAATGGTATCAATATGATCAGTATTACAGTGCCATTACAGCCACGTCTTTGCTTTACATTACAAAATAGTGCTGACAGGTTCTCTTTAAAGGTTAAACAAAAACTTTAACAGAATCAGATTCAAAGCACTTGAGATTGTTTTCCAACAATAACTTGTAGTTGAATCACCCATGATCAGTGGTTCTTAATTAAAATATTGAAAAACTAATGTAAGATAACTTATGCAGACAAAAGGCTGTTAAAAAAGGAATAACCAAGTTACAACTTCAGAACGGTCACATCTGGCTTGCTAGCTTTAAGCATTATTCAGTTACAAATATACAGCAAAGGTTCTAGTTTATATATTACTGGATTATTTGACACTTATTTCTAATCCTATATTGAAACCAGATTTGTTCCCTGGCTTATTACTCTGACCTTGGCTTGCCTTACCATGTTCTCTCTTGAGATTCGCTGTCAAATGTCATCCATGGAGACTACTCAGAGGAATGTAAACTGCAAAATCAATACAACCTTTTATGGTCCCAAGTGTGCACAAGTTTCACACCTTTGTCTAGTCTATACCAATCTTTGATGACTTAGTTTATTCACCTTGCTTTTTGAGAGTTTGCATGTCTCAACCTCTTAAGTTTAAGTGGCAACTTGTAGCTGAAATATAGTGATTTAAGGGTCAGTAAAACAGCAGCATCTTAAATGATTTTTCAATTTCATGCCTGATTCCTGTTTTTATCCCGTAAAACTAGAAAAAGTGTAGAAATTGTGTTCCAAATAGATTTTCTTTCTCAAACTGATACCAGACACTAAAGATACCAAATGTGCAAATATTTACTAACATTTTGCTTCATGATATGGGAATAGACGTTGTTCCCTATGCTGACTCCCAACTTTCTCATTACAGTACTGTGGGTTTGCCATTTTGCCCTAGCCAGCACAAGCTTCAGATTACAAGATTACATTTTTATTTTTCCCCAAGCTGCCATCCAACTGAAGATGTCATATCGCAAAGGACAGCATTATGTGTTAAGTAAAATGAAAAGTAACCTTTTGCAGAAGTTACACAATATATATTTAAAGAGAACCCGTGGACACGTTAGACATTTCTTCATTAATAAACATTTACATATCCAAAAACATTTGTATTCCCAAGAAATAACAATTCTGGGGCATATTTTCTTATGATTCTGCATTGTACTGTTTCTCTGTTATTCCTCCTGGATATGTATTAATTAATTAACAACTGTGTTCTACCTATTGGGAGTGGGTCCCTATACTCAGTCTGACACTGTCTAGTCTATCTGACAGTATAGTGACACATTCCTTCGACAAAGGGAATCTTAACACTGAGTAGTCAGTTTTTTCATCCATTTTTTGACCGTACAAAAGAAAAAAACAATAACATGCAGTTTTAAGAAAAGGTGGTGTAGAATTGTAATTTTTTGGGAACTATAATTTTTGCATTTGGGTTTTGGTAAAAATGTTGCGACTGTTTTATTGCATATTGCTGACTGCAGAATGAGTTAGCAGACAGTTTGTCAGTGAGCCGGTTTTGATGGGGAGTTTGTGATTTTTTGATATTTCTTTAAATGAACTCCTATGACCACCGGCCACACTAAAGTTGAGCTTAACTTTGATGTGGTCATAAATCAATTGAAAGGAGCTGTAGCATAGCTGGGAAGGACAGGGTTAAATCTCAGCTCTGCAGAGTTTGATTAGAAGAACTTGCAGTGTGTCTCTAAGAAGCAGGAAGTAGATTCATTGTGTGGCAGTCTCTTGAGGGAGTGTCAAGCTGCTGGATGAAACAGAGTTGAGTTTGGTGCTGGTGAGGCTGACAAGTCAAGATGTGACCTGTAGCTGAGAGAGAGTCGTGTCGGGGTCTCTCTCTGGATTGAGTTACTGGGGAGTCAGTCAGTCTGCTGGATGTAGCAGAGGCAAGAATCCTTCCCTTAGAAGAGTCTGCACAAGCTGTGTGCAGATAACCACAAGTATCAGTGGTTGCTATGGGCAATAGCTGGCTTTTTTAACAAGCTGGGGCTAGCTCAGCTGTGTATGAGTAGCCAGGGTCTGTTCTGCTTTGATAGCGCCTGCACAAGGCTAGGGATTTAGGTTTATGAGATTGTTTTTGGTGCTGTGCAATCTGTGGAAAGCGGTGAAAACTGCACCTCTATGAACCAAAAATGCATTGCCTGTGTGAACGCTACCTAAGGCCTAATGCCTATCAAAGAGAGTGAATCCCTACAGAGCTCAAGAAAAGACACATCCCACTAAGTGTGCTTTGTCATCAAGAGTTTAGGGATAGTTTTGTGATTTGTAACCAATGTGTGTGTGTGCTTGTGCGTGTGCGTGTGCGTGTGCGCGTGTGTGTGTGTGTGTGCGTGTGTGTGCGTGTGTGTGTAAATAAACCTGCTTGATTGTTCAAAAATTTTGGTCATTAAATATTATTAAAAAGAGTCACAAATCAGCTAAAAAAAGTTGCACATCAATTCAACTCTGGTTCTTGCATAATAAAAAAAAAATTGTATTTTCAGCCAGTTTGAAAGACAATGATGTATGTTATGGTAGATTTATAAAATGGGCCAAATGTAGTTATAAATTTGTCAAAACATAGACCAATATAAAAGTTAAGGTTTAAGATTTTGATTTGGACTTTGATTGTAATTATGCCACTTTTGGTTTGTGAGCCAAAGTATATTTGAAGATTGTAATTGTAATTAGAGGAATTTTACCTCAATCAACATGTATAACCTAGGAGGAGTATAAGAACAAGAGCTCCAAATTCACTGCTTCTCGCACATAATCACTACTGTTCAATTCATACAGGGAATTTGGGGTCCTCTATTCTTGGGATTGGTGGGGGTCTCAATGGTTTCACCTCCATTGAATGGACATCATTATCATCCATACTGTGAATGCATGATGTTGTTTATAGGACAAGCTCTTTTAGCCTTTAAAAATAAAAAAACTTTTTAACCACATCCAGACAACCATTGTACATTTATGGCACAGTGGCAAATGTGTAGCACTGACAGGTTTAATACCCTGCAACACATAAGTTTTGCAGAGTGTTAGACCACTGATCAGATTAGTAAAAAGTCAAATCCCATATTGAAACAAAGTAAAAAAGAAAATCATTAAAATGTATGAAAATATAAAAAAAATACAAAATAAAAATTGAAAAAATAATGAATCATAGAATGTTAGCGTTGTAAGGGACCTCCAGAGTCATCGGGTCCAACCCCCTGCTCAATGCAGGATTCACTAAACTATCTCGGACAGATGTCTGTCCAGCCTCTGTTTGAAGACTTCCATTGAAGGAGAACTCAATCACACTGTTGACTCATGTTCAGTCTGTGATCTATTAATACATTAGCCCTATTCCACCCATTTTGTATATGCTTTTTTCATTTTTCTTGCCCAGATGAAGGATTTTGCATTTCTCCCTGTTAAAAGCCATACTGTTAGTTGCTGCCCACAGTTCCAATTTGTTTAAATCTTTTTGAATCCTCTCTCTTCTCTAGTATTAGCTATCCCTTCTAGCTTTGTGTCATCAGCAAATTTAATCTGTCTAACCTCAATGCCTTCAAATAAGTCATTGTAAAAGATGTTGAACAACACAGGACCCAGGACTGAGCCTTGTGGTACCCCACTTGAGACATTCTTCCAACTGGATGTGCAACCATTTATGATAACTCTTTGGGTCCGATCACTAAGCCGATTATGAATCCACCTAACAGTTGCCTTGTCCATTCCATAATTGGTCATTTTTTCAATAAGGATGGTATGAGATACTTTGTCAAATGCTTTGCTAAAGTCAATTGTTAATCCAAGTGTGGTGTGGCTATGTCTGCGCTGCTGATGGAAATCCTAGGACATTGGAAGATTTCTTAAAAGAATACGTTTATTTGTACAGGTTATACAGTCAACGTATTTCAAATTCGCTCAGGACCTCTCCCACAGGACAAAACCAATCTTCCGATGTCCTAGGATTTCCATCAGCAGCGCAGACATAGATACACCACACCTGGATTTACACTCGCCTTGGTCTCTTCGACCCATGTCCTGCAGAAGCTGTTTTATATGAAAAAAATGTTGCATATGTGAAACTACAACAGGTGAGCGTAATACTCCCCTTTTCTTATTGTATTGTGTTACCGGATCAGACCCTAGTTTGAACTGTTTTGCTTCCCAGTATTTTCCATTTGCTAAAGTCAAGATAAACTATGTCTAGTGTGTTTCCCTGATCCACCCAGTCAGTGATTCTGTCATAGAAGGAAATTAAGTTAGTCTGACATGACTTATTATTTACAAACCCATGCTGGCTCTGGTTAATCACTTCAGTCTCATAAAGGTACTTGCACACGTTGTTTAATAATTTGTTCAAAGATCTTTCCTGGTATAGAAGTAAGGCTCACAGGCCTATATTTCCTTGGGTCCACCTTCTTTCCCTTTTTGAAGATAGGGACAACATTCGCTCTTCTCCAGTCTTCTGGGACTTCTCCTGTTCTCCAAGAATTTTCAAAGATTATGGATAGTGGTTCAATAATTTACTCTGCTATCTCCTTCAGTACCCTAGGATGTAATTCATCTGGACCTGGAGACTATAATTAATGTTAGCTAAGTGTTCCATCACTATCTCTCTGTTTATAGATAGTGTGGATTATTTTATTCCTTCAATAGTACAGTGAAGATCAGTTGATGCTACATTTACTTTCTAGAGAAAACAGATGCAAAATAGGAATTTAAAAGTTCGGTCTTCTCATCATTTTTTACCATTTTACCATTTTCATCCTGTAAAAATCCTATAGCATCTTTGACTTTTCTTTTACTTTTGACATACCCCCAAAATCCTTTCTTATTGCTTTTGACATCTCTTGCAAGCCTTAATTCATTATCAGCTTTAGCTAATCTGATACGTGCCCTGCAGGTTCAGCAGGGCACATATTCATCTTTAGATATGGCTCCCTCTTTCCTTTTGATAAACATTTCTTTCTTCCTTTTTTAGCATGTGTTTAAGTTCTGTGTTCATCCATCCAGGTTTCCTTAAATGCTTCCTATTCTTCTCTTTTTTAGCGATTGTTAACAATTGTGCTTTGAGAATCTATTTTTTCCAAATTTCCCATCCTTCCTGGACATTTCTGTCCTTAACGACATCCAGCCATTGGATCCCTCCTATCCTCTTTCTGAGTCCCTTAAAATCTGCCTTTCTGAAATCCAACCTTGAAGTCTAACTCTTCACAGCCTTCCTCCTCTATTCCAAAACTCTATGATAGCATGATCTCTCTATCCTAGAGTCCCAGCTACCGTTGCTTCCTCAACCATTTTCTCCCTGTTGGTAAGAATTAGATCAAAGGTAGCAGATCCCCTTGTTCTCTCTTCTACCTTTTGGAAGATAAAGTTGTCAGTAAGAGAGGATAAGAATTTGGTGGACCTGTTGCTTTTGCCTGAGAGAGATTCCTAACAAATGTCTGAATAGTTGAAATCTCTCATGATCCTTATGTCATATTTTTTTGATAACATTGCCATCTGATGCATAAAGAGTTCATCTATATCTTCAGGTTGCCCAGGTGGCCTATAGTAAATGCCTACAATGGTATCCTTTCTGTTATTCTCTCCTTGTATTCTTACCAAAACCATTTCCACAGAACTCCCAGTCTCTGTAGCATTAATATCTGTGGAGATGTATGCTTTTCTCACATACAATGCGACGCCTCCTCCCCATTTATTAGGTCTGTTTCTTTCAAATAAGTTGTATCCTTCTAGCCTTGTATTCTAATGATGTGTATCATTCCTCCTGCTTTCAGTGATGCCAATGACATCATATTTCTTTTCCTGCATTAGTAGCTCCAATACTCCTTGTTTGTTGCCCATGCTCTGTGCATTTGTATAGAAACATCTTAGTGTGTGATCGGTTTCTCTTTCTACAATATTTTTATTATTCTGATTTTTTTGCCTTTGTTCTTCCTTTCCACTTCTAATAGAAGAGCTCTCAATAGTATTTCTTCGCTGTATGGCTTTCTCTGGCCCACTGCTTCCCTTCCCACAATGTTCTAGTTTAAAGCTCTCCTGATGAGTGTAACAAGGCGACTTCCAAATATGTGTTTTCCAGTCTTTGTAAGGTGCAGCCCATCTCTCGTGAGCAGTCCATCATATAGGTAATTCACTCCGTGATCCCAATCCAAATCCTTGCTGATGGCACTATTGACGTAGCTAGTTGTTTACCTGTAGAATCTTATTCCACCTCCTTGTTCCATGGCCATCCACTGGGAAGATGGATGAGAAGACCACCTGCGCTACCAGTTCTTTCACTTTTTTGCCTAAATCTTCAAAGTCACTGCAGATGGTTTCCAGGTCCTTTCTTGTGGTGATATTTGTCCCCACATGTATTAGTAAGAATAGGTAGCCATCTGTAGGTCTGAAGAGTCCTGATATCCTGTCAGACACATCTTTGATTTTTGTACCTGTAAGACAGCACATTTCTCTTGAGGTTATATCCGGTCTGCAGATCGCGGCCTCTGTTACTCTCAACAGGGAATCCCCCATGACCACCACTCTCTGTTTCTTCTTCACAACATTTTTCTTTCTCTATCCTAGAGGATTCAAGATTGTTCTTTGTGAACAAAGTTTTTGATGTATTTGATCATCGTTCTCCTGCATGAGAGCCTGGTACTGGTTCCTGAGTAGTTTGGGTGCTGACTGCCTCCAATCCTCCTGTTTCTCTGGGTCACATGCTTCCATTCCTCTGCTGGAAAAATGCTTCACTGCTAAAAATTCTGTTTTTGTGTAAAAACTAAAGTAAATGACTCGCCCCCTGGGCCGTGGGGCACTCGGATCCGGGCAATAGGGGAACGATGGGGGTAGTAGTGGCGACCCGGTCCGTGGCTCATTGTGGTCAGACCAGTGGTAGTCCCTTTATAAGTTTTAAGTGATGTCCGACTACGCCACCCGTGGATTGCGGTTATTAGGAACCGCCGCTGCAAGGCAGACCGCTGGGGCTGATGATGTATGCAGCTGGGATAGTGTGACTCCCCACGGGAAGAGTGCGGCCCCAGGGCAGTATAATGGAAGATGGGGGTGATGGTGTAGGGCGTCCCAGTACCGTTAGTGCTGGAGGAGCAAGGAGCATGCAGACAACAGGTTGCAGTCCAGGGTCTTTACTAGAACAGGTGAACTGACCCACAAACAGTCCCGGCTAGGAGGGGACCTGGATGTCTGAGAGCAATTGGGAAATTGGCCCTGGTCAGGGTGAAGGTGTAGGCCTACCGTGCTCTCTGCGCTTCTTCTGGCTATCTCCTCCTAATAGGGTAACAGCCCACAGTCCGAGCTCACCGTGTATTCTCGCCTGTATGGCCTGCAACGTGGGTCCCTTTCTACTCCCGGCCTGGTACGGCTTTGCTGGTCCCTTCTGTTGTGGCAGAGCCTCCGGGCTTCTCAGGCCAAGGAACATACAGTCCCCTGCGGACTGGTTATCTGCTGCAGGACGTGGAATCCTCACAGCCTCAGACACCAAAGTCTGGTAAAATGGAGTTCTTTGTCTGCCAAGACAGGCTCACTTCGCCTCTTGTCTCTGGCTTGTGGCTCTCCTACTGCCACACGTCCTCTTAGGGTGCAATACAACTGTCCCTCACTGCTCTGGGACAACTCTCAATCCAGAGACAGGTCGTCCAGTTCTCCCTAACCCTGCCCCAGTTCCAGCTTTTATAGGGGCAGCCTGCTCCCCCTACTGGCCTGAGACAGGAGGTATTGCATGCTAATGTTCCCCTGACCAGAGAACCTCCCCCTTGCTTTCAGACACAGCTTTATTATATTTGTGGCATCCAGGCCAGGGTGACACATTCCCCCCTAGTAAAATTTAGTACTCCGGGACTAAACAATAAACAAAGACAATATGCATGACTATAAAACATTAGTAGACAAACGACACACAGATTGAGTTCTTAAGGTCACAGTGTGGTCTGTGACCGGGTGTCCATCTCACCAACACAACGGGGAGCCTTAACCAGGTGGGGGGTCTGTCCTAGCCCCAAGTCCTTTACAGTCTTAGTTCATTCCTTGGTCAGGCTCCGAACGCAGTCCATACAAAGTCCCGGTTATTAAAAGTCCATAACCTTTGAGTCCGTACGGTAACTGTAAGAAACTGAAACACAGAATTACCAATCATGCATGTAACTTTGCAAACATTTCAACACTTAGCAACAGGGTTATTTACAATTTTAGTGCACCCTATATTCTCCAGCGAGCGGGTATCTGCCCCTTTGTGCTCCTGGTTGACCTGTGTAACCCACTGTCTGGTGGTGGACCGACCTGGCTTTCCCCACTAGCATTAGGGGTACAGCTACCAGTTGGACTTACAGGCAGGGCAGGCAGCTGTCTGCGGGTCCTTTGGCTTACCGCAGGCATGGCAGGCTCACTGTCAGCAGAGGGTTGACTCTCCTGGGCTGCTGGTACAGGCTCTTCTTCCTCTGGAACTGCTTGCTCCTCTTTGTCTTCCGGCTCCGGTGTAGGTTGTTGCGGAACTGGTTGCAGGAAATGCAGGATGGGTACCACAATTGCATCGTTTATTCGAGTCCAGGACTGAGGGAACTCCCCGAGAAGGGTGCTGATCATTTCTTCCTTGTCCTCTGCAGGTTCAAGGTCACTTTGATCCTCTTCTGCACTACAGAGTTGCTCAGGGCACCTTTTTAAGTGGTCTCTGGAGACGTTACTAGTGGTTTCTCCTCCGTCCTTGGTGATCACGCACACCTTCGGGTTGTCGTGGTCAGACTGCAGTACGGTGTAGAGTTCCCTTTCCCACTGTTCGTCCAACTTATGTAGCCTTCTCTTCCGCTTCAAGACCTGCTCACCAGGTTCTAGGGGATTAGCAGGGGCCTGTTGGTTGAAGAGTCTTTCTTGCCTCTCTCTCACCTGGGCCAGGCTCTTCTCCACACTCTCCTGTACCTTCTTGTACTGCAGTTGCCTTTCCGTATCCCAGTCCGCATCCGGGGAGGTGTCCTCAGGTGTTAGGACTCCCATCTCCAGGTCTACGGGCAGCTTACCTGGTCTAGCTCGCATCAGGTAGGCCGGGGTGCAGTTTGTAGCATTCACCGGGATATGGTTGTACAAGTCTATTAGGTCCGGCAGTTTTTCTGGCCACAGGTTGCGTTCCTCTAGGGGCAACGTCTTCAGGAGATCAATGACTATATTGTTCATTTTCTCACACATCCCGTTGGTTTGTGGGTGGTAAGGCGTTGTCCGAATCTTCTTACAGCCATAGAGGTTGCAGAAGTCTTGGAAGATTTCAGCCTCGAATGCTGGACCCTGGTCTGTCAGGACCTGTTCCGGATACCCGTGTGGACGGCAGAAGTATTGCTGGAAGGCTCTGGCCACCGTTTGGGCTGTCAAGTCTTTTACCGGGACCACCACTAGAAAACGGGAATAGTGGTCCACGATTGTCAGGGCGTAGATGTATCCTGACCGGCTTGGAGCTAGTTTGACGTGGTCCAGAGCTACCAGCTCAAGAGGCTGCTGGGTGACGATGGGCTTCAAGGGCGCCTTCTGGCTGGTGCGGTCTTTTCTCCTTAAGTTACCAGGGCCACAGTCCCGGCACCACTTCCCTACAGCCCCTCTCATGCCGACCCAAAAGAACAGTCCTCTTAGCAGGAACTCCAGTTTCTTCCAACCGAAGTGCCCCGCTCTGTCATGGTAAGCCCCCAGGACCATAGCTGCATCCCCCCTTGGGACCACGACTTGCCAGGTCAGCTCGTGTGTCCAGTGGTTGACAAGTCGTCTGCACAGCTTGCCTTCATAGAGGAACAGCTTGTTCTTCTCTTTCCATAGCTGCTTGGCTTCCTCTGGAACATCCGGACCTAAGCGGGCATCTTCCTGGGTCAGCAGATCTTTCACCAGGCGGACTGCAGGGTCACTATCTTGGGTCTCGGCCCAGCTGTGGTGAGGTAGGGGATTGATCATAACGGTGGTTAAATCTTCCTCCTTCACGCGGTGGGAGTATTGAGCGGCTCCGTACCGGTGAAACGCGGGGAGTTCTACCTCATCCAGCTCTTCTGGGTCTTCGTCACCTTCAGGTAAGTGAGGCATTCTCGATAGGGCGTCAGCGTTGGCATTGGTTTTGCCTGCCCGGTACTTGATCACGAAGTCATAATTGGAGAGACGGGCCATCCACTGCTGTTCCAGGGCACCAAGTCTTGCACTGTCTAGGTGTGTTAACGGGTTGTTGTCCGTGTACACAGTGAACTTTGCGGAGGCCAGGTAATGCTTGAAGCGTTCCGTTACGGCCCACACCACCGCCAAGAATTCTAGCTTGAAGGAGCTGTAATTCTCCGGGTTCCTCTCGGTGGGCCTCAGCTTCCGGCTGGCGTACGCGATCATCCTTTCTCTGCCCTGTTGGTTTTGTGACAGTACGGCTCCCAGTCCCACATTACTGGCGTCTGTGTGGAGAATAAAAGGCTGGCCATAATCAGGGTAGGCCAGGAGCTCATCCCCTGTGAGGGCCATCTTCAACTGGCAGAAGGACTCCTCTTCCAGTTTATCCCACTTGAAGGGTGGCTTTTGGCTTCTGGACTTAGACTGTCCTATCAGGAGGTCCTGCATAGGAGCTGCCATCTTAGTGAACCCGGGGATGAACCTTCGGTAGTAGCCTACCAACCCGAGGAACTGCCTCACTTCTTTGATGTTCGAGGGGCTTGGCCAGCTCTTGATTGCTGTGACCTTGTCAGGGTCAGGGGCTACTCCTTCCACACTTACCACGTGCCCTAGGTACTGGACCTTTGGTTTCAACAGGTGACACTTCGATGGTTTCACCTTCAGGCCATAGCCTGCCAGGGCTTCGAACACCTCTGCCAGGTGCTTTAGATGATCCTCGTAAGTCTTTGAATAGACGATCACGTCGTCCAGGTAAAGGAGGACCGTCTCGAAGTTTCGGTGCCCTAGACAGCATTCCATCAGCCTCTGGAAGGTCCCTGGTGCGTTGCAGAGCCCGAAGGGCATACAGTTGAACTCACTCAGTCCCATCGGGGTGGTGAAGGCGGTCTTCTCCTTGTCAGCCTCTGCCACAGGAACCTGCCAGTACCCGCTAGTAAGGTCCAAAGTAGAAAAGAAGTTAGCTGATTTTAGTGCGGCTAAAGACTCCTCTATTCTAGGCAGCGGATATGCGTCTTTGTGGGTGATACGGTTGATTTGTTTATAGTCCACGCACATTCTCATGGTGCTGTCTTTCTTTTTTACCAGAACCAAGGGGGCTGCCCAGGGGCTACAGCTATCTCTAATGACCCCAGCTTCTTTCATTTCCCTCAGCATACCCTTGGCGTTCTGAAAATGTGTAGGGGGTACAGGTCTGTGTCTCTCTTTTATTGGTGGGTGGCTCCCTGTGGGGATGTGGTGTTCTACCCCTTTTACTCTGCCGAAGTCTAGCGGGTGCTTACTAAAGACTCTCTCGTACTCCTGTACCACCCGGTAGACTCCTTGTTTTTGGTGCAGGGGAGTGGAGTCAGCACCCACGTGGAGTTTCTGGCACCAGTCCTCCTTTTGTTTCTGGGAGCCATTACCCTCCGCCTGAGGAGATGGAGGCAAAGGCTCCACGGCCCTGATAGCTTTGTGTTCGACAACAAACAGTTTGGCAAGTGTAGCGTACCTGGGTAAGTGTACCTCTCTCTCCCCAATGTTGAGGATGCGAACGGGCACCCTCCCATGACGGACATCAACCACCCCCCGGGCTGTCAAAATGGTGGGCCTGCTGTCCGAGTACACGGGTTCTACCATGGCTTGGTAGTCTCTACCTCTCAACCTGATTGCAGTCCGACACCAGATCATCATTTCACTTTTGGGAGGCATGGAAATGGGGAATGGGTCACTCAGTCTTACGCTACCGATCTCACCACCAGACAGTTCTACCTGCTGCCGTCTCATCAGGGCTTTTATCTCCTTGTTGAGGACTCTCTGTTGGCTGGAACTAGCATTCACCGCCACCTGTTGTAGAATTACAATTACCGCTGAAAGACAATTTTCAATCACGTTAGTACTCACAGTTATTTTAGAGTGACTTTCACGATGGTCAATGTCTACAATAATCACTCCCTGTGCCGGTAGTTCAACTTTACCAATTTTAATGGTCATCTCCTTGAACCCCATCTGCAGCACGGGCAAGCCATTACTGGCGATGATGCTCAAGTTACTGTCTGGATACCGTGTGATATCAGCATCAGTCCAATACTGCTTAAAAAGTACATAAGGGATAGTGGTTACTTGCGACCCAGTATCCAGCAAGGCGCTCATGGGGATACCGTCCAGCACCACGGGTAAAACCGGGCTCCCCCCAATGTACTTATCATGCCAATTATAAGGGCCTGGTGATCTTATGCCTGGGGGTCGGCCCTCTGCCCCAGGTTGGACCCGTTTAAATTACAGTACCTGGAAATGTGTCTGGGCTGGTTGCATCGACGGCAAATGGGCTGTCCATCCTCTGCGTAGCGGTCTGTGGGCCTCCCTCGGAACGACGGGATCCTCCTCTGTCAACGCCACGGGACATCCTCCGGACTTCAAGCCAGCTCGATGGGTCTCGACGGGTCCACTTGTAACGTCTGGACGGTCCTGGTCAACCCCGCGACGCTCCTTGTCAGCTCCTGGACTTGGTGATGCAGATCTTTTGACGGGGCTTGGTTCAGGGCCTGTGCATCGGCCCCCACAGAGTCCATAGAGGAAGGCACCGCCTCCTGGTGGTAGATGAGAGCAGGGCGCCGGGGATTTATAGCACCACTTGTTGCGGGTTCACGGAGCACCCTTATGGCCCTGTTCTTAAATTGGGCAAAGGTCAGATCAGGGTTCTGAAAGAACATGAGGCACAGCTGGTTCCTGTGGGGGCTAGACAGCAGACCTTCTATAAACTGTTCTGTTAGTAGCTTATCCGTATCCTGCACGCTGCCAGGGTCAGCTTGTTGGTTGGCCCTCAAGGCTTCCTGCAAATTTAGGGCATAGTCTCTGATGCTGTCCTGTGCCCGCTGCTTACATCCATAGAACCTCATTTTAATTTCAGCGGAGGTACGTGTGTCAAAGGTACCCCGCAGACGGGCCAGAATACCCTTCACAGTTCTTTTCTCCTCAGTGGGCCATGACTTTACCTCCCTTTGGGCTGCGCCAGTTAACAGCCCTGTTAGTATGCTAACCTTCTGTTCCTCTGTCAGGGGGTAGACTTGGAACAAACTGTACAGCCTTTCCTTAAAGTCAGTTAGGGCATGGGGCTGCCCTGAATACTAAGGCAACCAGGCCGCTCCAGGGATGTAGGGCAGGGAAAATGGCATCACCGCTGCTGCAGCTGCGCTGGTGGTAGTGGGCGCCTCCGTGTCCGACATCTTCCTCCCCCCTAGTTAAGCGTGGCCTACCTTCTGACGATCCTCTTCTGTAGGCCGCGGCTCCGCTGGTGCTGCTCCGCATGAGGACCTTGCGTCGCGTCCTGGTGACGTCAGCGTCACTCTCTCTCCCTTCCAGGACCTTGCGCAGCGTCGGTGCGTGGGGCGGAGCTTCGGGTCTCGCGCGGTTTGGACGTCCACGCCCCTCTTCTTCCCATGCGGCATCCTGAAGATGGCGTCCGATGGCGGGAAAACGGCTGAAGATGGCGGGAACCGATGGAAGATAGCGAGAGATGGCTGAAAATGGCGGGAAACGGCTCCGGATGGCGGGAAACCTCTTCTTCAGGTACGTCTACAGTCTTTTCAGGCACGCAATACCCGTTTGTGGCGGGTTGGTTACTATCCTGCCGACTACGCCAAAGCTGACTCGCCCCATGGGCCGTGGGGCACTCAGATCCGGGCAATAGGGGAACGATGGGGGTAGTAGTGGCGACCCGGTCCATGGCTCAGGGTGGTCAGACCAGTGGTAGTCTCTTTATAAATTTTAAGTGATGTCCGACTACGCCAAACGTGGATTGCGGTTATTAGGAACCGCCGCTGCAAGGCAGACCGCTGGGGCTGATGATGTATGCAGCTGGGATAGTGTGGCCCCAGGGCAGTATAATGGAAGATGGGGGTGATGGTGTAGGGCGTCCCAGTACCGTTAGTGCTGGAGGAGCAAGGAGCACGCAGACAACAGGTTGCAGTCCAGGGTCTTTACTAGAACAGGTGAACTGACCCACAAACAGTCCCGGCTAGGAGGGGACCTGGATGTCTGAGCGCAATTGGGAAATTGGCCCTGGTCAGGGTGAGGGTGTAGGCCTACCTCTCTGCGCTCCTTCTGGCTATCTCCTCCTGATAGGGTAACAGCCCACAGTCCGAGCTCACCGTGTATTCTCGCCTGTATGGCCTGCAACGTGGGTCCCTTTCTACTCCCGGCCTGGTACGGCTTTGCTGGTCCCTTCTGTTGTGGCAGAGCCTCCGGGCTTCTCAGGCCAAGGAACATACAGTCCCCTGCGGACTGGTTATCTGCTGCAGGATGTGGAATCCTCACAGCCTCAGACACCAAAGTCTGGTAAAATGGAGTTCTTTGTCTGCCAAGACAGGCTCACTTCGCCTCTTGTCTCTGGCTTGTGGCTCTCCTACTGCCACACGTCCTCTTAGGGTGCAATACAACTGTCCCTCACTGCTGTGGGACAACTCTCAATCCAGAGACAGGTCGTCCAGTTCTCCCTAACCCTGCCCCCAGTTCCAGCTTTTATAGGGGCAGCCTGCTCCCTCTACTGGCCTGAGACAGGAGGTATTGCATGCTAATGTTCCCCTGACCAGAGAACCTCCCCCTTGCTCTCAGACACAGCTTTATTATATTTGTGGCATCCAGGCCAGGGTGACACATAAACATAAATGGTACAACCACATAGTTTCCCAAAATTGGGTCACTTTGGGGATTTTCTGATATTCAGGTACCTCGGGTCTTCTGTAAATGACACCTGCAATTAATTCTTAACAATTTTGCAATACAAAAGTTAAATATCATTTATTCCCTTCCAAGCCCTGCAGTGTGCTCAAACAGTAGTTTCTGACCAAATATTGGTTAGTGCCACGTCCTGGAGAAATTGTGTTGAGAAATTGTGTTATATAATGTGAGGTCTATTTTCTCCTATTAGCTTCTTTTTAAATATGAAAAATATGGGGCTAATGCAACATTTGAGTGGAAAAACTATGAACTTTTATGAAGCACCTGTCAGTTCACAATGGCCAATGTATCTCCAGATGAATTACTTGAGTGATGTAGTTTCCAAATTGGGGTAATTTATGATGGGTTCATGCTGTTTCTGCACCTCTGGGGCTCTGAAAATTTAATATAGTGTTAGTGTGATGCTTGTACACATCACTTTTCATGGAAAAGCAGGGGAGTCAAGAGGTGTGGTGTCAAATACCCAGAGAGTTCTTCATAAACAGAGGGGCAAGACAAAGGAGTAAACAGGTCACAGTTCAATGTCAGAATTCCGAGGAGGTAGAGGGACTAGGCAAATTGATGGTCAAAGGCAAGTTCCAAAGTTGGGCAGCAAAAGATCAGAATAACAGAGCACTAGAGAACAAGGCACACACAACACCAAGCTAAAGCTACGACTGTCAATGATCTAATCATTGTCAGCTAACTAAATAGCCAGGCAATTATTCAGAATGGGTGAAATTCAGACACCTGGATGAAACCTAGCAGGCATGAACTAAATGGGCGACTGCACTGTCAGTCACAATAACGACAGCCAAGCACACCTCTGTCACTGATTGGGCGACTGAGCTGTCTTCGCAAAACTGACAGCCCTGCACGCCCCTGCATTCTATGGGATGGCTGAGCTGTCACTCACTGCATCACTAGGACCTCGTGAATGGCAGAATTGTAACAGTACCCCCTCTTCTAGGGGGCCCACAGGATACCCAGGTTTCCCAGGAAACCTTAAAAGACAAGCTGGTAGCAAACGATTGGCCCTCACTGATCGAGCTGGGACCCAGGATCTCTCCTCAGGTCCATATCCCATCCAATAATCAAGATATTGGAGGGAATTTTGAATCTTCCGAGAATCCATGATCCTCTACACCTTGTACTCCCAACCTCCATCGAAAGAAGCCAGAAGAGGGGGGGATGAGAGATTCAACGCAGAAGGGTCAAACTATTTTAATAGGGATCTGTGGAAGACATTTGGAATGTGAAAAGATGAAGGAAGTCTTAATCTAAAGGCCACTGAATTGACTAATTCCAGAATCTCATAAGGTCCACTAAATTTAGAACCCAACTTTGCTGATGGTTTTTTTAAAGGGAGTTTGCCGCTACATTTGAACTACCTAAACTATTAATATGGGCATACAGGTTATAGACTGCTGCTACTGCTGAAAAGAGCCTCATATCAGATGCCTTGTTGTTGAGAAATCATCTTTTATCACTTTATGTAAATGAGCACTTCCAGGCTATGTGGAGGATGTTGCTTGGAAGATAATTCTGTCTCCAGAGCTTATTTTACATGAAGGGGGTGTTAACAGTGTGAGACAAGTAGCTAACACCGAAAAGGAAATTTGGATTAGGACTTGAGTGGACATGAAACACTTCAATTTTTTTAAAAGCCTCAATAGCTTCCAACGATCAAACCTTAAGATGAGCCCCCTTACATGTGAGATCGGTAAGAGGTTTAACGATCTGAGAGAAATCCCTAATATCTAATTTAATGAGATAATGACTTTTGTGTTTTCATTGGATGTAAGCCATAATCATCAATATTAACAGAAATAAACACTTGAAATAGATCACTGTTTGTAATGACTCTATATAATATGAGTTTCACTTTTTGTATTGAAGAACTGAAATAAATCAACTTTTTGATGATATTCTAATTTTGTGAGAATCACCTGTAAATTGCGATAAATATTATCTACTATTTTTAGGTTTTGGTTTGTTGTTTTCTTCATTTTTTTTACGAAAATTTTCTGACACCTGACTGCCGTTTTGCTTTTATCCTTACTTTCTTTACAGCCATAAAATACTGTACAATTACTGATTTTGAAGGAAGCATGGACCTGGCCATTTGTAACATTATATTAGTGAGGGCATGACTGAATGCAAAACACAGACAAGCATGATGTAAAGTGACATGTAAGCTACAGATAGACAATGAAAACATGCTGAGTACCCAAGAAGAACCAAGTAACAGTACAAGGATCTTGTCAAAATGATGCAAAGCGCTTGTGATGTTAAATGCAATTGTGGATGAAGTTAAAATATCCATCATCTCATATATCTATCATGTCATAGATATGTCTGCTTCTTCATAACAATTTAACAGTCAGATACATTAGATGGATTTTTTTTTATATTTTTTTCAGAACGAGTTCCACTTATATGTCATTGTTATCAAAACTGGTAATAGCTTATATCACATTTAAAGATTTTTGGATAGTTGCCATGACCCCGCTATATGGCATATAAACAACTAGTTCCCTATTAAAAAGAAACTATTCTAGAAGAGGTAATATGCTTCCAGATATAAAGATAAATCATGAATTATTTCTTTAGCCTTGCAGTCACATAATTATTATCCCCTGTAAGTGCTGGTTACTTACACTGTACTTGAAGGGTATGTTATCTCTTTCTCTTGGCTTCTGCCATCTTTTATCTAGGATATTTTCCATGAACAAAACTTTACTCTTGGGGAATCATCTCTCTGATAATCCTCAAATTTATCATACATATGTTCACCTAATCCAGAGAAATTGCCTAGGATATGATTCGAACAGAAAAAAAATATCATACAAAAACCTATTACATTCAACCGGACCGAGATAAACTGCAGTGCACATTATATCACTTCCTCTAATCCAAGAATGATAAACGATTGCTGCTAGCATTAACTAAACCTAAGGCAATGCAATCTGATCTATAAAATTGATATATGTATGTACACTTGATGCAAACCTATCCTCTATCATTGCAATGTGTTGCCCATAGTACTATTTATGTATAAAACAGTTTAGCTGTATATATGTATATGTGTGTTTCCTGCGCTCTATCTATCTATCTATCTATCTATCTATCTATATATATATTTTGAATATATGTGCATACTGTATTGCTGAAATGTACATATATATATATATTCATTTCAGTATATGGTAAATAAACTGTGTATGCAGCACATATATATGTGTATATATATATATATATATATATATATATATATATATATATATATATATATATATATATAGGTTATTCATTACAGTTATTAGGTAGTTTGGTAGATTATTAATTACACCCCTCATTCTTTGTGGGAGTTCTTATGTTTAAGAAATTTAACCACTTTACGACCCTAGACATATCCATAAGTCATGGAAGGGAAAGAGATCCCGACCTTAATCGTATGGATACATCCTGGCGATTTTGCAGGTACAGGATCTGTACACACGTGATTGACTCCGGGTGTTCAGCTGGCATGATGGCTGACACCTGGCACTCAGATCTAGGAGCTGTGCTTACACTGCACCCTGGCTGTTTAAACCCAAAATGCTACGATCAATACCGATCACAACATTTAGATGGCAGGGAGAGGGGCTCCCTCTCCCTTCTGATCGGCACCCCCGCAACGTCATCTCGAGGGCCCGACTATTGCCATGGTGGCCCGAGGTTGTCATGACGACATTCGGTTCACCAAGCTATTGGCAAGCCTGTTAGACCATGCTCAGAGCATGGACTAAGAGGCTTGTATCAGTGCAGCACTGACAGTTATGACGCATTGCAATTCTAGTGTATAGCAATGCTTTATAACAAAGATCAGAGCCTTGAAAGTGAAAGTCCCATAGAGGGATTAACCCCTTAACAACATTGGGTCTTTCAGTTTTTGTGTTTTCATTTTTTGCTCCCCTTCTTCCCAGAGCCAGAACTTTTTAAATTTTTGCTCAATATGGCCATGTGAGGGCTTATTTTTTGCAGGACGAGTTGTACTTTTAAACGCCTCACCGGTTTTACTATATTATGTGCTGGAATACGGGAAAAAGATTCCAAGTGTGGTGCAATTGCAAAAAAAATGCAATTCCACAGTTGTTTTTTGGGTCCTTTTTTTACCACGTTCACTGATTGCTAAAACTGACCTGCCATCATTATTCTCCAGGTCATTATGAGTTCGTAGACACCAAACATGTATAGGTTCTTTTTTATTTAAGTGGTGAAAAAAAAATCCAAAGTTTGCTAAAAAAAAAAAAAAAAAATGACGCCATTTTCTGAGACCAGTAGCGTCTCCATTTTTCGGGATCTGGGGCCGAGTGAGGGCTTATTTTTTGCGCGCTGGGCTGAAGTTTTTATCTATACCATTTTGCTGTAGATCCGATGTTTTGATCGCCCATTATTGCATTTTATTGCGATGTTGCAGCGACCAAAAAACATAATTCTGGCGTTTAGAATTTTTTTTTCGGTACGCCGTTTACCGATCAGATTATTTCTTCTTTCATATTGATAGATTGGGTGATTCTGAACGCGGCAATACCAAATATGTGTATGTGTTTTTTTTTTTTAATTATTTTATTTTGAATGGGGCGAAAGGGGGGTGATTTAAACTTTTATATATTTTTTATTTTTTTAATATTTTTAAAAACATTTTTTTTACACTTTCTGCATGCTTCAATAGTCTCCATCGGAGACTAGAAGCAGCAGTTGTCATATTGCCTCTGCTGCATACAAGCGATGAGCAGATCGCTTGTATGCAGCAGAAATGCTTACTTGCTATGAGCGCTGACTACTAGGTGGCGCTCATAGCAATTGAGACGTGACAACCACAGGGGTCTGCTGCAGACCCTGGGTTGTCATGCCCACCCATTGGTGACCCGCGATCACGTGACGGGGTCACCGATGGGCGGGGCGTAGGACGCGCTTCTTGGAAGTGCGAGTTAAATGCCGCTGTCAGAGATTGACAGCGGCATTTAACATGTTAACAGCCTCGGGTGGATCGCGATTCCACCCGCGGCTGTTGCGGGCACATGTCAGCTGTAAGAATCAGCTGACATGTGCCTGGTTCAGTGCGGGCTCAGCGCCGGAGCCTCCGCTGAACTGGCCTTTCCGATCTGGTGCGGAAAGGGGTTAAGTAAAAAGGTAAAAAAAAGTAAAGATATTTTTTTTAAAAATCACAATATAATAAAAATATACACTACCGTTCAAAAGTTTGGGATCACCCAGATAACTTTGTGTTTTCCATGAAAACTCATACTTTTATTTATCAAATGAGTTGCAAAATGAATAGAAAATATAGTCCAGACATTGACAAGGCTAGAAATAATGATTTTTATTTGAAAGAATAATTTTCTCCTTCAAATTTTGCTTTTGTCAAAGAATGCTCCCTTTGCAACAATTACAGCATTGCAGACCTTTGGCATTCTAGCTGTTAATTTGCTGAAGTAATCTTGAGAAATTTCACCCCATGCTTCCTGAAGCCCCTCCCACAAGTTGGATTGGCTTAATGGGCCTTTTTTTGCGTACCATACGGTCAAGCTGCTCCCACAACAGCTCAATGGGGTTGAGATCTGGTGACTGCACTGGCCACTCCATTACAGATAGAATACCAGCTGCCTGCTTCTTCAATAAATAGTTCATGCATAATTTGGAGGTGTGCTTTGGGTCATTGTCCTGTTGTAGGATGAAATTGGCTCCAATCAAGCGCTGTCCACAGGGTATGGCATGGCATTGCAAAATGGCTTGATAGCCTTCCTTATTCAAAGTCCCATTTACCTTGTACAAATCTCCCACTTTACCAGCACCAAAGCAACTCCAGACCATCACATTACCTCCACCATGCTTGACAGATGGCGTCATGCACTCTTCCAGCATATTTTCAGTTGTTCTGCGTCTCACCAATGTTCTTCTGTGTGATCCAAACACCTCAAACTTTGATTCCCCTGTCCATAAAACTTTTTTTGCAATCTACCTCTGTCCAATGTCTGCGTTCTTTTGCTCATATTAATCTTTTCCTTTTATTAGCCAGTCTCAGATATGGCTTTTTCTTTGCCACTTTGTCCTGAAGGCCAGCATCCCAAAGTCGCCTCTTCACTGTAGACGTTGACACTGGCGTTTTGCGTGTACTATTTAATGAAGCTTCCAGCTGAGGAGCTGTGAGGCATCGATTTCTCAAACTAGAGACTCTAATATACTTGTCTTGTTGCTCAGTTGTGCAGCGGGGCCTCCCACTTCTCTTTCTACTCCGGTTAGAGCCTGTTTGTGCTCTCCTCTGAAGGAAGTAGTACACACCGTTGTAGGAAATCTTCAGTTTCTTGGCAACCCCTCACTTTGAATAGCCTTCATTTCTAAGAACAAGAATAGACTGTTGAGTTTCACATGAAAGTTCTCTTTTTCTGGCCATTTTGAGAGTTTCATAGAACAAACAAATGTAATACTCCAGATTCTCAACTAGCTCAAAGGAAGGTCAATTTTATAGCTTCTCAAATCAGCCAAACCGTTTTCAGCTGGGCTAACATACTTGTGCAAGGGTTTTCTAGTGGTTTCTAAACATCCATTAGCCTTCTTACACAGTTAGCAAACACAATGTACCATTAAAACACTGGAGTGGTGGTTGTTGGAAATGGGCCTCTATACACCTATGTAGATATTGCAATAAAAACAAGATGTTTGCAGCTAGAATAGTCATTTACCACATTAACAATGTATAGAGTGTATTTCTGATTCATTTAATGTTAGCTTCATTGAAAAAAAAAAGTGCTTTTCTTTCAAAAATAATGAAATTTCTAAATAACCTCAAACTTTTGAATGGTAGTGTGTGTGTATATATATACTGTATTATACACATAAATAAGTATTTTAATGTAAAAATATATATATACATATTTGGCATCGCCACGTCTGAAACGACCCAATGTATAAAAATTGTCACACTAATTAACTCTTTCAGCGAACACAAAAAAGGTGCTTTTTCATCATACAGCTAAACAAAAAGTGGAATAAAACATGATAAAAAAGACGAATGTAAATAAAATGGTATCGCTGAAAACGTTATCTTGTCCTGCAAAAAACAAGTTGCCGTAACGTTTCAGTGGAAAAATAAAAAGTTATAGCTCTCAGAATACAGTGATGCAAAAATAATTCTTTTTTTCTATAAAATAGTTTTTATTGTGTAAAAGTGCCAAAACATAAAAAATAATATAAATGTGATATAATCGTACTGACTGGAAGAATAAAGCTACCTTATCAATTTTATCACACATGAAACGGCATAAAAAAAACAATTCCAAAATTGCTGGTTTTTGTTCATTCTGCCTCCCAAAAATTGGGATAGAAAGCGATCACAAAATGTTTTCTGCCTGAAAATGGTACCAATAAAAACTTCAACTCGTCTCGCAAAAAACAAACCCTCACATGACTGTCGGCATAAAACTGGAAAAGTTATAGCTCTCAAAATATGGCGATGCAAAAACTAGTTTTTACAAAAAAAATAAAGTGTCTTTTAGTGTGTGACAGCTGTCAAACTTAAAAACCTGATATGAATCTGGTATCATTGTAAATGCACCGACCTGAAGAATAAAGTCATCTAATCACTAATACCGCATGAGGAATGGCGTAAAAAAAAATAAAACCAATTCTTGACTAACTGTTGATTTTTTCTTTCTGCCTCCCAAAGATCTCAGTAAGGTTTGGCGCACATTTATCCTGTGCTCTACACTGAGTGCTTACACCAAGTTTTCCTTGTAAATTTCTGAAATACGTAATTCATACGGAACCCCCGGCGGTTTGCCAGTTTTGTGCACTTATGAAAAGAAGGACATCCCTGAACAGAGGTCAGACAGAGTCCAGAGTAACTCTGCTGCCTCATTATAGTGAATGGACCCGTCGGGCGACTCATCAGAATTATTTCAATCGGAGATTTGGATGGAAACACCAATATAAGTGCTTAGCATAGAGCACAGTACAAACATGATTCAAAATGTTATGTAAAATGTTCACAATAAAAGCTTGAACTCAATCCACACAAAAAAGCAAGTCCCTACTCAGGTCTGTCATCTGTCAATGGAAATATAGGGGGCTTCCACGTTTTTGGTAGTGCAAAGGCACTGGAAGAATGCTATGGCTCCTCACTCCCCCCCAAAAGAAATCCAGCGAATTCTGCACTCACAAATCCAAATGCTCATCTGAGTCCTCTCCCTTCTGAACCCTGCAGTGTGCCTAAACCAGATTTAGCATCCACATGTTTGGCATTTCTATAGTGATGACAGCTAGCCTAATTTATGGGTGCATGTCTCCAGAAGCACAAGCTGGACATAATGTACTGGACACTACAATGTATAGACACTACAATAGCAGATTTGCAATTTTCACTCAGAAACATCCACACTGCTGCTTTTTTTTAGAAAACAACCATGGAGTCAATTCATCACTACACTTGTAGATAATTCCCAAAGGGGTATAATTTCTAAAATGGGGTCACTGGAGGGGGGGTATACTGCTTTTCTGGCACTTAGGGGCTCTGTATATGGAGTCTGCAAACTATTCTAGAAAAATCTGTGCTTCAGGAGTTAGATAGCGCTTTGTCTCTCCCAAGTCATGCCCTTATAAAAATTAAAAGTTTGGGGCTAAAACAACATTTTAGCAGTACAAATTTAATTATTCTTTCTTCACTGCCCAATAATATAAATTTCTGTGAGGCACATGTGGTGTCAAGATGCTCACTGCACCCCTATGTAAATTCATTAAGAGGTGTAGTTTGTAAAATGATGTCACTTATGAGGGGTTTCTACTGTTCTGGCACTTCAGGGGCTCTGCCAATGCGACATGGCACCCTCAAACCATTCCAGCAACATCTGAACTCCACTATGACCCTTCTTCCCTACTAAGCTTTCAACTGTATTGTAACATGAAGCAAGTAAAAGTGTATGAATGATAAATTCAATCCAGAAATTTTTTTAAATGTTTTCTTCAAGTTTAATATACCACCGTAATGTAGCACAAAGCATGTAAAACTGTATGGATGACAAACTCCCTACAGAAAATTTTTTTTTATGTTTTTTTGGAGTTTAATATACCACAGTAACGTAACACTAAGCATGTTAAACTGTATGGATGACTAATTGAATCCAGAAATTTTTTTAAAACTTTTTTTTTTAAGTTTTATATGCCACTGTTATGTAACTGTCACGGGTTATCCGTGACAGAAAACGGCCAGAATACTGCAGCATCTGATTTCACGTACTCCAACACTGATCAGAAGCACTGCTTCTTCATGTTAAACTGTGCAGGTTTATGTTAGCAGTGGAAGGGTTAAAGCTGTTCAGCTTGGAGTCTCTGAAGTTTCCAAGCTTGGATGATCCCAGCTGTTCAGTATTGGCCACTCCCGTCTCCTATATATACTCAACTCTGACAATCTGGATTGCCAGTGTTAAGTAGAGTAAAGCCTGGTGAGGAGTGGAGAAGTCTATTGTTTGTATAGTCATTTGGAGTGTATATCTGTGGCTGTTGCTAGGTGTTTCCGCTGTGTGCAAATCTTCATCCTCTCCTATTTAGTTTCCCTTTCTGTTCTCCCCGGTGTTCCTCTTTGCTGTCTGTGAGTGCATATTTGTATGATTGATATTTTCATTTATCCTTGTACGTCTATCCTTGTTTGTCTGGTTTATGTACAGGTGCATCTCACTAAATTAGAATATCATCAAAAAAGTAATTTATTTCAGTTCTTCAATACAAAAATTGAAACTCATATATTATGTAGAGCCATTACAAACATAGTGATTTATTTATTTATTTATTTATTTATTTATTAGGTGTTTATTTATGTTAATGTTGCTGATTATGGCTTACAGCCAATGAAAACACAAAAGTCATTATCTCAGTAAATCAAAATAAGTAACAAAAACACCAGCAAAGATGGCTGACTTGACCGATGTCCAGAAGGCAGTCATTGACACATTTTCATTTGGAAATTAAGATCCCAGAGTCTGGAGGAAGAGAGAAGAGGCATACAATCCAAGCTGCTTAAGATCTACTGTAAAGTTTCCACAATTAGTAATGGGTTGGAGAGCCATGTCATCTGCTGGTTAAGGTCCACTGTGTTTTATCAAGACCAAAGTCAGCGCAGCCATCTACCAGGAAATTTTAGAGCACTTAATGCTTCCCTCTGCCGACAAGCATTTTGGAGATGGAAATTACATTCCCCAGCAGGAGTTTGCCCCTGTCCACACTGTCAAAAGTACCAATACCTGGTTTAAAAACAACAGTATCACTTTGCTAGATAGGCAAACAAACTCGCCTGACCTTAACCCCATAGAGAATCTATGGGGTATTGTCAGGAGGAAGATGAGAGACACCAGACCCAACAATGTAGATGAGCTAAAGGCTGCTATCAAAGCAACCTGGGTTTCCTTAACACCTCAGCAGTGCCACAGGCTGATCGCCTCCATACCATGCCACATTGATGCAGTAATTTATGCAAAAGGAGCCCTGACCAAATATTGAGTGAATATACTGAACATCCATATCAGTAGGCCAAAATTTCGTATTTTAAAATAATTTTTCAAGCTGTTGTTATAAAGTATTCTAATTTACTGAGATAATTACTAGTGATGGGCGAGCAATAAAATGCTGGGGTGCTCGATGCTCGTGTCGAGCAAATTGAAATGCTCGGGTGCTCGACCTGAGCAACGAGCCCAATGTAAGTCTATGGGAAACTCGAGCAATTTCTGGAGACTCCCCCCGGCGGTCTGCAGAGGGCCTAAAAATTGCCCAAATTGATGGGAACAGCGCTCAAATTACATGGAAACAGCATGGGGAAGACCCCTGGAAGCATTTCTGACTCCCAGGTCACTGCTGTCAGCAACCTTGTCAGAGGTATCATGCCACTTTTACGGACACACAATAAAACATACAAAAATGAAACCAAAATGGATTTTCCTGGGAAATATGTTAAGGAACATCCTTTCCAGGGTATTGACTTGTATATAAAGCAAAATAGCCAAAAACAAAAATGCTCCTCCACACCTTGGGCTATGCTCACACGTAGCGTTTTTGATGCGTTTTTGCACTTTTGCACTTTTGCATTGTTTTCAACCGTGACAAATGCATTCACCGGGAGATGTCATTTTAACATTTTACAACCTTATCTGGCCATGTGATGTGTGAGACATGATCAGACACATCCTGTTTAATTTATGAAGAAGGGACTCTGAAAGTCATAAAAGCCTATTTTTATAGGGCCATCAGGCGGCCTTTACTATTGTTAGAGAGACATCAGCCGGCTATGCTTTGTTGTTCCCATTACTAAACGGTGGGTCTCCTATACTGTTATTGCGAATGCAGTGAGTGGCAGGGCTGCTCAAAATTTTGATGCACCCCAATACCCCTGTGAAAATTTGGATGCCCCCAAATACCCCTTTGAAGTGACTTAGAGGAGGGCCTCCTGAAAACAATGTTCCTATTATTAGGAAGTGGGTCTCCCATACTGTTTGCCTATGCAGTGAATGAAAGGACTGCCAAAAATTTGGAGGCACTCCAATCCCCCTTGGAAGAGACGTAGACGGCCTCATAAAAAAATGTTCAAATTAGAAAGGAGCGGGTCTCCTATACTTGTAATGCCCATGCACTAAGTGTATGGGCTGACAAACATTTACCTCTGGGGGGTATACATGAACATACTGTATAATTTTTTTTTTTTTTTACGGGCATCATAAACACCCTTTAAAAAAATTATGTGGGTGTTGCATCACAGACCACGGTCACCTTGGTGATATGGTGGTGGAGGATGAGGATGAGGAGTAGGAAGAGGACAAGAGCAATAGCCAAAATCATGAAGCGTATACCCATGTGTGGGTGTGAAAAGGTCCATTGGAATACACCTCCCAAAAAAAGAAACTGGATTTGAGTTTATGTTACGCTGCTATCGATCAGTGGTGTTGAGAAATCTGGCCCAATCCAGCCCTTGTTCATTTTTATAAGAGTCAGCCTGTCAGCATTTTCAGTTGACAGGTGGATGTGCTTATCAGTTATAATTATATCAGTGGCACTAAAAACCAGCTCTGATAAAAAGCTAGTGGCAGGGCAGGCCAGGACCTCCAAGGTGTAGAGAGCCAGTTCATTCCACACGTCCTGCTTGGATACCCAATAATTATAAGGCACAGAGGAATCACGGAGGACGTTGGTACGGTCGGCAAGGTACTCCCTCAGCATCTTCCCAAACTTTGCACTCCTTGTGAGAGTCAGGGCCTGTGCAATGGGAGGGGCTGACAAAACTCTCCCAGAACTTTGACAGTGTTCCCCTGCCTCTGCTGGATTGAAGTTGTGTCTCTCTCGGCTGTACTTCTTTGTTTGTCCAACGAACTGTGACCTCTGCCAACAGCGTTTTCAGATGGGAATTTTTTTAATAGTTCCACAACAAGGGTCTTCTGGTACTGCCCCATTTTTGTAGACCTGTCCGCCTCAGGAATAAGAGATATAAAGTTCTCCTTGTAGCGTGGGTCTAGAAGTGTCACCAACCAGTAATGACTGTCACCCAAAATTTTGAGATCGCGAGGGTCATGGGAAAGGCAGCGTAACATAAACTTAGCCATGCATGCCAGACTGCTAACAGGCAAGACTTCCGTGTCCTCACCAAGAGGACGACTGACCATGCTCTCCTTCTCCTCCTCCCCCCTGTCCTCAGGCCATCTATGCTGAACAGATTGTATGACAGTTGTGCAGGTAGTACTGTCTATATCACATGAAACTAGCTCCTGTTCTTCCTCCTCCTCTTCCTCATTGTCACCCAATCCACGTTGGGATGAGATGAGGCTGGGCTGTTTGTAATCACCCTCTATGGTTCCTTGCTCCATCCCATCGTGCTCTGCCTGCAATGCATCCTCTTTGATTGTGAGCAGAGAGCTTTTCAGAAGTCAGAGAAGCGAGATGGTGACGCTAATTATGGCGTCATCGCCGCTCACCATCTTGGTGGAGTCCTCAAAGTTTTGGCGGATGGTACAGATGTCTGACATCCATGTCCACTCCTGAGGTCTTATGTGTGGAGTCTGAACTGAATACCGACAGCCTTGTTGATGCTGGTACTCAACAACTGCCCTCTTCTGCTCACAAATCCTTCCCAACATCTGCAGTGTAGAGTTCCAATGCCTGGGGACATCACACACCAGTCGGTGAATCGGATCCTGAAATTGCTGCTGAAGCATGGCAAGGGCGGCGTAAGCTGTAGCTATACTTTCTAAAATAGCACACCGGTGGCGTACTTTGACATGCAGATCCGGGTAGCTTTTGAGAAACCGCTGAACCACTAGGTTAAGCACATGGGCCAGGCATGGTACGTTTGTGAGCTCGCTTCGCTTCAGAGCCGCCACCAGGCTCCGGCCATTGTCACACACAACCATGCCTGGCTGTAGGTTCAGCGGTGTGAGCCACAGATCTCCCTGCTCTTTTAGAGCTGCCCACATCTCTTCAGCATTGTGCGGTTTGTCACCTAAGCATATTAGCTTCTGCACAGTCTGTTGCCGCTTGGCTGAGGCAGTGCTTCCAGCTTGGGACTGATGTGGTCATTTCAGAGATGGAGGCTGTGGAGGAGGCTGAGGAGGATGAGGTGCAGGAGCTGTAGACTGTGGGGGGCCACCCTGAACGACCTATAGCCCGCAATCCTCGGCGTCAGGAGGATGTGTTCTGTCCCAAGGTCCGACTGGGTCCCTGCTTCCACTATGTTAACCCAGTGTGCCTTCAGCGAGATGTACCATTCCCGTCCAGAAGCACTTGTCCACGTGTCCGTGGTTAGGTGGACTTTCCCTGTAACTGCATTGTTGAGGGCACTGCTTTTGTAATGCGGGGACAGCACACCGGGAGAAATAGTGGCGGCTGGGGACCGAGTACCAACGGATGGCTGCCGCCATCAGGTTGAGGAATGCTTCCGTCTCCACGAGCCTAAAAGGCAAAATTTCGAGCGCAAGCAGTTACGAAATGTGGGAATTTAGTAGTGTGGCCTGTGGCGCGTTGGCTGTGTATTTGCGCTTGAGTTCCGAGGACTGGGGTGTGGACAACTGAACGCTGCTCTGGATACAAGGACGTGCTTGCTGATGGTGCTAGTTGAGCGTGTGCAACGACAGGTGCAGGGCAGGAGGCATCTTCACATGTACTATGGACAGGGGATTGGCTTGCACGCACAACAGCGGAAGAAGCAGTGGTGTCACCCGCAGACACTGTTCCTGGACCCTGGGGTTCGGCCCACAAAGTCGGGAGCTTTGCTGCCATGTGCCTGATCATGCTGGTGGTGGTCAGGTTGGTAGTTTTGCTACCCCTGCTGGCCTGGCAGGTGGAGCAAATGGCCTTTTTACGGTTATCGGGAGAGTCTTTAAAAAACAATCAGACTTGGGAAGACCTAACAGTTGTACTGGCAACTTCCGTCGCGTTGGTGTTACGGGGAATGGTTGCCCGCCTTCTGTCTGCGGCCACCACACTGCTTATTCTTGCCTGTCGGGGTGCTCTGCCTCCCTCCCCCTCTGTGCTACTGTCCTCCCTCTGCATGTCCTCCTGCCAGGTTGGGTCAGTTACTAATATCATCCATAACCTCGTCTTCCACTTCCGCACCCTGGTCCTCCTCCTGACTTTCTGGCAATTGTGTCTCATCATCGTCCAGCTCTTGTGACACTTTCCCACAGTTGCCTTCGTATGACCGTGGCTGCTCAAATATTTGAGCATCACTACTTGCGATCTCCTCTTGCCCCGCTTCAAGTTGACCAGGTGAGAGGCCCGAATCTATAAATAGAAAAGTGAACAGCTCTTCGGAGTTTCCAAGTGTGGGATCAGTTGTCTCTGGGCACTCAGCATGGTGGGAGGAAGGAGGATCAGGGTGAGGAATATGCGGTCCAGACTCACGGTTACTGAGACTTGACCGTGTGGAAGACAGAGTGGTGGTGGTGGCTAAGTGACTGGAAGCATTATCTGCTATCCAACCAATAACCTTTTCACACCACTCTGTGTTCAATAGTGGTGTTCTGTGGTCCCCTATTAATTGGGACAGGAAGGTCGAGCGAGAAGATGTGGGTGTTTGCTGTGGCACAATTTCAGCTTGCCCACGGCCTCAGCCTCTGCATGCACAATCACCATTACCATCATCATCACGTCCAGTTCCCCGTCCCTTGTCTCGTGCCTTGCCCATTTTAAATGGAGGACAATATCTTCCACGCCCACTACAAATGGCTGAATTTGAAGCGAACTTATATGTAATCTGTGTGACGGACAAACCACAGTTTTAAATAGCTGGCCTGTAGGCAACTATTTTTAACAGCGCCAACCTCGTGTCAATAAGTTCACTGACACACTGCAAAAAAATTTCAATGGAGGCCAGAAATGGCAATATTTTCAGCTCAATTATATGTGATCCGTGTGACGGACAAACCACAGTTTTAAATAGCTGGCCTGTAGATAACTATTTTTAACAGCACTGACCTCGTATCAATAATTTCACTAACACGCTGCAAGAAAATTTCAATGGAGGCCAGAAATGGCATTATTTTCAGCGCAATTATAGTCCAAGGTAGCTTTGCCTGACAGGTTTTCTGGGGGGCATAACAAGTTTATTGGTTTCAGGGAGGCCTACAAACTTTACTTTAAATTGCATCCTCAGTCCTCTGGAACTGAGGAGCAACAGGTGGGGATCATAATTTCACTCCTTCTGGGTGACCCTGAAGCCTGTGCATTTTCTCTTCTGGCTGATTTTCAGTTGCTACGGACTGTTGAGGAAATTTTTTAGGCGCCGGGTCACATATACGATGACCTCGACTAGTCTCCTTGGCCAAGTCTACTCTACGTTAGCTTCGGCAGGGAGATTGTCTGGTGGAGAAGTATTGCTCCGAGTTTCAGAGGTGGTAGACTGATACTAAAAAGAATGACCCTGCTTTCTGTAGCCAGTTCAATCAAGCGTTATCGATAAGCTAAAGGATGCCTTTGCCCTGCATGACACTGCAGTCTCCCTTGAGGCGGCTATGTCTTTGGCCATCCGTGTAGACCGCCGTCTTCATCAGAGACATAAGGAGAAACTCCAATTTGCAGGGCCCCCGGAGTCAAGAGACCCTGGGTCTGAGTCTACCATAGAACCCATGCAGTTGGGTGGTTTGGCACATTCTCTGGTGGAAAAAGTCATTTTGTGGGTGCGTGTCCTTTCATATCCCCCTGTAAACAGCCACTGGAAAACTAAGGGTGTATTTATTTCTTCTGTTGGTAGATCTAAATATTTTCTACCAGCCGAAATCCATCTTGGCAAAGATAAGTTGGTCATTTCTGCCTTTCTGGACAGTGGGTCGGGGTTTAATTTGATCGACGCTAGGTTCATCCAGGCCCAAGGCTTCAAACCACAAGTATTGTCTAGATCAATGCCCATTATTGCTATTGACTTTGGACTCTTAAGCCAGGGATATTCTACTCAGGTCATTCATATGTTGCATCTACAGGTAGGGGCCTTGCACTCTGAATTTATAGACTGTTATGTGCTAGAGGGCTTGCCCTCTCCTGTGGTTCTCGGACCTTTGCTTGCACTACACAACCTCATGCTAGACTGGCAGACTTGGGAGATAGTTGAATAGAGTGAGTATTGCCAACGACACTGCTTGGGCACCCGGCTAGCCAGGGTGGGAACCCAATCTCTGCCTGTATACCTGTCTAACTTTGGAGATGTGTTTTCAGAACAGGAGTGTCAGGAACTTCCTCCACATCATCCTTAAGATTGCGCCATTAATCTTATTCCTGGGGCCAAGCTGCCAAAGAGCAGATTATACAATATCTCTGAACCAGAATGGCACGCCATGAAGGACTATATCGCAGAAAGTCTGGCAAAGGGTCATATCAGATATTCTTCATCTCCCGTTGGTGCAGGGTTTCACTTTGTCAAGAAAAAAAGACTGGGGGTTACGCCCTTGCCTAGACTTTCGCGAACTCAATTAGATCACGGTCCGGGATCCATATCCTCTTCTCTCATCGTGGACCTCTTTTAATCAGATTGTGGGAGCCAAATGGTTTTCTAAACTGGATCTCAGGGGGGGTTATAATCTCATTCACTTCAAGGAGAGGGATGAGGGGAAGACCGCCTTCAATATACCTGAGGGACACAATGAAAACCTTGTGACGCTATTTGGATTGACAAATGCTCCTGCCATATTTCAACACTTGGTTAATGACCTTTTTAGTCACCTGGCAGGTAGGTTTGCTGTGATCTACCTTGATGAAATTTTGATTTATTCGCCTGACCTTGAGTCACATCAGGTACATGTAAGGCAGGTCCTTCAGATACTCAGAGACAATAAATAATTTATCAATCCAGAGAAATACATGTTCTACGTTCAGATGATCCCTTTTCTGAATTATTTTTTATCCTTCACCGGTTTTCGCATGGATCCAGCGAAAGTCCGGGCGGTACTGGATTGGAATCGTCCTGAGGACCTAAAAGCCTTACAAAGATTTTTGGGTTTCGCCAACTACAGCCAAAAAATTTTCTGTAGTGGCCAAGCCTCTGACGGATATGACCAGGAAAGAAACAGACTTTTCCAAATGGTCCAGTCCAGCCTTGGAGGCTTTTGATACCTTGAAAAGATGTTTTGCAACCTGTGGCAATCCTTATACAGCCTGATCTCACTCTGCCATTTATTGTTAGAAGTTGATGTGTCTGAAGTGGGGGTGGGGACTGTATTATTGCAGGGCGCATCTTAGTAAATGGCATCCGTGTGCATACTTTTCTAAGAAACTATTGTCTGCTGAGGAAAAATATGACATCGGTAACAGGGAACTCTTGGCAATTAAGTGGACTTTTGAAGAGTGACATCATTTTATGGTAGGGGCAGTTCATACAGTCATGGTAATCAATGATCATAAAAAACTTATTTTTAGAATCTGCTAAGCGTCTGACACCTAGACAGGCAAGGTGATCATTATTCTTCACCAGATTCAACTTTTTTGTGAAGTATAGGCCGGGGAATAAGAAGGCGGATGCCTTATCTCTTAGTTTTCCTGGAGGTGGAGATAATTTTAAATCGGTTCATTCAGCTATAGGTTCTGACCTTGAGATGGAAGGGGACGCCCCAGCTGTTCGTCCTTTCGGTAAACTGTTCATACCTGTGAATCTCCCTCTTAAAGTTATAAGTGAACATCATGATTTGGTTTTGGCTGGGCACCCTGGTAGTAAAGCCACCAGAGATCTCCTCACGTGGCATTTTTGGTGGTCTGGGGTGCATCAGGATGATCGGGAGTATGTAGCTACCTGTCGTGTATGTGTACGTTCTAAGACCCCTCATACTCGTCCATCTGGGTCTCTCCAACCACTTGTGATTCCCACTAGACCTTGGTATCATTTATAAGTAGATGTTATTTATGATTTACCTGTATCTGCAAGTAATACACTTACAGGTGCTTCTCACAAAATTAGAATATCATCAAAAAGTTCATTTATTTCAGTTCTTCAATACAAAAAGTGAAACTCATATATTATATAGAGTCATTACAAACAGTCATCTATTTCAAGTGTTTATTTCTGTTAATGTTGATGAGTATGGCTTACAGCCAATGAAAACACAAAAGTCATTATCTCAGTAAATTAGAATAAGTAACAAAAAACACCTGCAAAGGTTTCCTAAGCATTTAAAAAGGTCCCTTGGTCTGTTTCAGTAGTCTCCACAATCATGGGGAAGACTGCTGACTAGAGATGAGCGTTGTTCTACTCGAACTGTTCGCCAATCTCAAATTCGAGCTGTTTTGGGCGGTGTTCGAGCCGGTCGGCGAACACGAACAATTTGAGAAAAATTCGGCTGTTCGAGGTTATGTTCGATAACTGTTCGTGCACCAAAATCATAACTGGATTTTTTCTCAGTAATGATGAAAATTAATGTTAATACGCAGTTTGAGTGTACAGCGGGGCGGGGGGAGGGGAAGGGGATGGATCTCTGCAGGAACAATGAAGATCTCCATTTTTTTTTCTCTTTCCCGCATTTGCAGTGGGGAGGTGCAATCTGTCAGCCTATCAGCAGCGCACACACGGAGCGAAGTGCTTTTTTTCACACAAGCAAGGGCATGTGTGATTGGCAGTGTATGTCACATGTCCTTGCCCTATAAGACCAAGCCATTTTCCCCGTCGCCACCATTTTCTCACTGCTGCAGCTGCGTGTTAGACGGCACCGCTGTTGCTGTGTGCGATATACCTTGTTAATTTCAAGCCAATTTTCGCACAAATATACAGATAGCTTGGGAGTAGGGAATAGTTGTGATTGCAGTCCTTTTAAGGACTAGGTTACAGCATTTCCTACGACTTTTATCAGGCAGGTCTGTGCTCTTAAATAGATAGATTGTGGGAGTAAAGACTAATTGTAATTGGAGTCCTTTTCAGGACTAGGTTACATCAGTTCCTATCAGTTTTTGCCAGGCAGGTCTGTGCCAGTGCTGTGCAAGTTTTTTTCACAGCATTTGGCTGAATCTAGCAAAGCTAATCCTTTTTGGCCTATTGCAGAGTGTGTTAGTCAGTGGAGTAGCCTATCTGTGTTGCAAGATATACCACCTGTGTATAGAATACCAATTTTTTTACTGCACCTAGTGAAGTAAAATCTTTTGGGCATAGCATCATTCTATTAGTCCATCTATACTGACCTCCATCAGGTTGCAAACTGAATATAATTTTTTTCTGCATCTAGCTCTGAAAAAATATTTGGGCTTCTAGCGGTGTGTGGGACTTGGTCTATTAGTCCATCTATACTGACCTCCATCAGGTTGCAAATTAAAAATAATTTTTTTCTGCATCTAGCTCTGAAAAAATATTTGGGCTTCTAGCAGTGTGTGGGACTTGGTCTATTAGTCCATCTATACTGACCTCCATCAGGTTGCAAATTAAAAATAATTTTTTTCTTCATTTATCTCTGAAAAAATATTTGGGCTTCTAGCAGCGTGTGGGACTTGTTCTATTAGTCCATCTATACTGACCTCCATCAGGTTGCAAATTAAAAATAATTTTTTTCTGCATCTAGCTCTGAAAAAATATTTGGGCTTCTAGCAGTGTGTGGGACTTGGTCTATTAGTCCATCTATACTGACCTCCATCAGGTTGCAAATTAAAAATAATTTTTTTCTGCATCTAGCTCTGAAAAAATATTTGGGCTTCTAGCAGTGTGTGGGACTTGGTCTATTAGTCCATCTATACTGACCTCCATCAGGTTGCAAATTGAATAAAAAATTTTCTGCATCTAGCTCTGAAAAAATATTTGGGCTTCTAGCGGTGTGTGGGACTTGGTCTATTAGTCCATCTATACTGACCTCCATCAGGTTGCAAATTAAAAATAATTTTTTTCTGCATCTAGCTCTGAAAAAATATTTGGGCTTCTAGCAGTGTGTGGGACTTGGTCTATTAGTCCATCTATACTGACCTCCATCAGGTTGCAAATTGAATAAAAAAATTTTCTGCATCTAGCTCTGAAAAAATATTTGGGCTTCTAGCGGTGTGTGGGACTTGGTCTATTAGTCCATCTATACTGACCTCCATCAGGTTGCAAATTAAAAATAATTTTTTTCTGCATCTAGCTCTGAAAAAATATTTGGGCTTCTAGCAGTGTGTGGGACTTGGTCTATTAGTCCATCTATACTGACCTCCATCAGGTTGCAAATTAAAAATAATTTTTTTCTTCATTTAGCTCTGAAAAAATATTTGGGCTTCTAGCAGTGTGTGGGACTTGTTCTATTAGTCCTTCTATACTGACGTCCAGCAGGTTGCAAATTTAATATAATTTTTTTCTGCATCTAGCTCTGAAAAAATATTTGGGCTTCTAGCGGTGTGTGGGACTTGGTCTATTAGTCCATCTATACTGACCTCCATCAGGTTGCAAATTAAAAATAATTTTTTTCTGCATCTAGCTCTGAAAAAATATTTGGGCTTCTAGCAGTGTGTGGGACTTGGTCTATTAGTCCATCTATACTGACCTCCATCAGGTTGCAAATTAAAAATATTTTTTTTCTGCATCTAGCTCTGAAAAAATATTTGGGCTTCTAGCAGTGTGTGGGACTTGGTCTATTAGTCCATCTATACTGACCTCCATCAGGTTGCAAATTAAAAATAATTTTTTTCTGCATCTAGCTCTGAAAAAATATTTGGGCTTCTAGCAGTGTGTGGGACTTGGTCTATTAGTCCATCTATACTGACCTCCATCAGGTTGCAAATTGAATAAAAAAAATTTCTGCATCTAGCTCTGAAAAAATATTTGGGCTTCTAGCGGTGTGTGGGACTTGGTCTATTAGTCCATCTATACTGACCTCCATCAGGTTGCAAATTAAAAATAATTTTTTTCTGCATCTAACCCAGCCAATAGTTTTGGCCTAATACCACAGTTTGGCCACTCAGCTCTGCTCGGTTACCATCCATTGTTTTTTTGTGCAAACAACTCCAGAGTTGTGAATTAGTTAACCACCAAAATGAGTGGAAAAAGGCCTGCTGCTGGTGGAAAGGGGAATAGGCGTGTTGGGAAGGGGAAAAAAGGTTGTGTCCGTGGGGTAGGTGCAGAAGAAAGACCATCTTCCAGCCAAACTAAAATGTCTACTTCTTTTAGCGGACAATGTGATAAGATCCCTTTCTTACGGCCACGCCAATCGCTACAAATTCCAGATGAGGCACAAAAACAGCAGGTGCTTCAACGGATATCAAGTGCTCCTTTAAGTGGGCTCTCCTCCACATCAACTTCAACATCACAAATACTCCAGTCCTCAAAGGTGTCACCCAAATCGCACTTGCTTCCTCACAGCTCCCAAATCTCCAGCTGCCCGTCTGAGTATGAGGTAGAACAGATGGTTGAGTCTGCAGAGCTGTTTACTCATACTATAGCCTGGGAATCAGAGGTCGACTCCAGCGCTTCTGTGAATCCAGGCGAGGAAATGATCTGCACTGATGCCCAGAATCTTTATGAGTCGGATCCAGGACCAGACGCAGAAGGTTCTGACCATAATGTAGACCCTCATTCCCAAACTGTAACTCCTGTTGGTGGAGACAATGAGGAAGACGATGATAAGACTCAAATACCTGATTGGAGCGACAACTTTAGTTTTTTGTCAGGGCAGGAACAGGTTGGCTCTGAGGACGACGGGTGTGATAACGCACAGGGTGATGATGATGAGGTCGGAGATCCCACTTACTGTCAACCCACAGTCAGCCAAGAGATGAGGTCAGCAGAGGAGGTGGAGGAAGATGCTAGTGACGACGAGGTCAGGTTGCGCCTTCCTGGACAGAGACGTAGTACTGGAAGCACGTCAACAACTGCATCCTCAAACACAACTCTGCCTCTCACCACAAGTCGTGGTGGCTCTTCAGGTCGCATGGGTGCTAAGCCTTGCATAGCCTGGGCATTTTTTCAGATCGATAAAGATGACCCAACTCGTGTTATCTGTAACATTTGTCAGCAAAAGCTAAGTAGAGGCCAAAAAATACATAGTTTGAGTACTTCATGCATGAACCGGCACATGGACATGAAGCATAAGTTGCAGTGGGAAGCTCAGTGTGCTACAATGCGGTCTAGCCGGCCGGGCCAACCACCGTCTGCCATATCTTGTGCATCCGCGGCCTCTTCATCCTCTGTGACTGGGGGGACAGCAGTCACACCTGTTTTGGGGCGCAGACCTGCCACCTCTTTACCCGCAACAGCCAGCGTGATTGGCAGGTCATCATTTTCTTTGGAGGTGGTAACACCAGCAGGTCTTGAGCGCTGTCCGACATCGATAGCACCACCTTTGGATCAAGGCAACCTAACATGTCCGCCTGCATCTTCCTCACAGACCGGCAGTTTGCCGGGGACACCCTTATCAACCCCGTCTAAGCACAATAGCCAGCCCTCGGTCCCTCAGATGTGGACAAGTAAAAGACCATTTCCTCCTAGCCATGAGAAAGCTAAGAGGTTGAATTTCACCATCTGCAAGCTCTTGGCTACAGAAATGCTGCCTTTCCGCCTGGTGGACACAGAGGATTTTCGAGACCTTATGTCCGTCGCAGTGCCCCAGTACCAGATGCCCAGTCGGCACTACTTCTCAAAGAAAGGTGTGCCTGCGCTCCACCAGCATGTCGCACACAACATCACCGCTTCTTTGAGAAACTCTGTGTGTGACAGGGTGCATTTCACCACAGACACTTGGACGAGTAGGCATGGACAGGGGCGTTACATGTCGCTGACTGGGCACTGGGTAACTATGGTGACAGCAGGACAAGGGGCTGCTGTCCAAGTCTTGCCGTCCCCACGAGTTGTGCGTCAATCCTCTTTATGTCATTTTTCCTCCACTGCTTCTGCCTCCTCAACCTCCTCTCGGTCTTCCACCTGCACCCAAAGCCTGTCTGGTCATGCCACAAGCTTTCTAACTGCGCAGAAGGGATCCTGCACACCTCCTTACTATGCTGGCAGTAGGGCTCAACGTCATCAGGCGGTTTTTACATTGAAATGTCTGGGAAATGTGAGTCACACAGCTGAGGAGTTGTGGTCAGCTCTGGAGAACCAATTTCATGAATGGTTGTCTCCACTGGACCTGAAACCAGGGAAGGCCGTGTGCGACAATGCTGCAAACCTGGGTGCGGCCCTTCGCCGGGGCAATGTCACACACGTGCCTTGTATGGCTCACGTGTTGAACCTGGTTGTCCAGCAATTTTTAGCCCACTATCCCAGACTAGATGGCCTTCTGCAGAGGGCACGGTCGCTGTGTGCTCACTTCCGCCGTTCGCATCCCGCAGCTCAGCGACTTACATCTCTACAGAAGTCGTTGGGCCTGCCACTTCACCGGCTAAAATGCGATGTGCCTACCCGGTGGAATTCAACTCTGCACATGTTGCAGCGACTGTGGCAGCACCGACAAGCCCTGGTGCAATACGTTCTGACGTATAGCCTGGGCCAACGAGATTCAGAGGTGGGGCAAATCACGCTGGAGGAGTGGTCTCAGATCAGGGACCTATGCACCCTTCTGCACAGTTTTGAAATGGCGACGAAGATGTTTAGTGCTGACGATGCTATTATCAGCATGACTATTCCGGTGATTTACATGCTGGAGCACATGTTAAACAGAATTCGGAGTCAGGTGGTGGCACAAGAGGAGGTGGAGGAAGTAGAGGAGGAGGAGTTGTATGCGGAAGGGCTAACATCTGCAAGGTCCAGACGGTCGGCAGCACCAAGGCGGCAGGCATGTGAGGGTGGGGGAGATGGTTTAACCAGGGCGCATGGTAGCAGCCAAACTAGTGAGGAAGGTGCAGGAGCCCAGGAAGAAGTGGAGGACGAACTGATGGAAGACACATCAGATGAGGGAGACCTTGATCACATTTCTGTTGTGCGAGGTTGGGGGGAGAGGACAGAGGAAGGAAGCATGATTGTTACCTCGCCACCAACACAACAGGGACTTGGTGCTCCTGGATGCGCAACACACATGAGTGCCTTCTTGCTGCACTACCTGCAACATGACCCTCGAATTGTGAGAATTAGAAATAATCCTGACTACTGGGTTGCCACACTGTTAGATCCCCGGTACAAAAGTAAATTTGCAGAAATTATTCCTGCCATAGAAAGGGATGCACGCATGCAGGAGTATCAGCAGAGACTGTTGCAGAATCTTACATGTGCTTTTCCACAAAATACCAGTGGTGCACGTAGTGAATCTCACAGTTCCAACTTGCCAACCGTGGGACCGTCAAGTGTTCAGCACTCAAACCGTAACAGAACCACATCTGCTGGTAACATCAATTTTGCGGAATCATTTCACCACTTTTTTAGCCCATCCTTTGCAAGGCCACAGGAGACAAGAAGTCTGACACATAGTCAACGCCTAGAGACGATGGTACAGGAGTATCTCCAAGTAAACATTGAAGCCACGACTGTGTCACTGGACCCTTGCTCTTTTTGGGCTTCCAATCTGGATAAATGGCCGGAGCTAGCCACTTACGCCTTGGAGATCTTGTCATGCCCCGCAGCCAGCGTTCTGTCTGAACGTGTGTTCAGCGCTGCTGGTGGTGTGCTGACAGATAAGCGCACGCGGCTCTCCACTGATAATGTAGACACACTCACGTTCATAAAGATGAACAAATCATGGATCCGAAACGACTTTTCTACCCCTGTGTCATCCTGGGGAGAGTAAAAGCTTGATGATTGGTTAAAATCACCCTACCAACCGTTTTAAGCTTTCAAATTACTAATCATGTTTATCTGTATCTTGACTGGAAAATAATTTGGGCTTTGTAGCAGTGTGCAGCACTGATCCTATTAGGCCATCTATAATAAGCTTCACCAGATTTAAAATTAAAAATAATTTTTAGCTGCATCTAGCCCGGAAAATAATTTTGGGGCTCCGAGATGCGCAAGACACATAAGTGCCTTCTTGCTGCACTACCTGCAGCATGACCCTCATATTGTCAGAATTCGAAGTAATCATGACTACTGGGTTGCCACACTCTTAGATCCCCCAAACTTTTCGATCAACCTTTTCATTTTAATAAAGACCAAAAAAATGGTCATTTTTGAAATTATAAGCATTAGCAGGTTGTTAGAAACTGAAATCAAACAGTTTTCAACTCAAAACTTTATTCTAGGTGATGTTACATTTTCACATAGGACCCCTTGTTCGAAAGGAGCTTCTGAACTCTCTCGTCCATTGAATTTGTCAGGTTTTGGATGGTTTCTGCTTCAATTGTTTTGCATGAGGACAGAATACCCTCCCAGAGCTGTTGCTTAGATGTGAACTGCCTCCCGCCATCATAGACACTCCTTTTAATGATGCTCCAAAGGTTCTGAATGGGGTAGAGGTCAGGGGAGCATGGGGGTCACACCATAAGTTTGTCCCCTTTTATGCCCATATCAGCCAGAGATGCAGATGTTTTATGTGCAGCATGAGATGGTGCATTATCATGCAGAAAAATGATCTTGCTGTGAAATACACGGTTCTTCTTCTTGAACCATGGCAGGAAGTGCTGTTTGAGAAAATTCACATACATTATGGAGTTCATCTTTAGCGCCTTCAGGGATCCTAAAGGGGCCGACAATCTCTCTCCCCATGATTCCAGCCCAAAACATTACTCCACCTCCTCCTTGTTGGCGCTGTAGCCGTGTTTGCGTGGGGTGTCCATCAACCAGCCATCCTCCACTCCATTCATCTGGACCATCGAGCGCTGCACGGCACTCATCCGTGAACAAAACAGTTTTGAAATCAGTCTTCATGTAATGTTTGGCCCACTGGAGCCGTTTCTGCTTGTGTGAAGTGGATAGAGGAGGTCGACAGGATGGCGTATGCACAGCTGCAAACCTCTGAAGGACCCTGCATCTTGTTGTTCGGGGGACGTTGGAGGCACAAGCAGCTTCAAAACTTGTCTGCTGCTATGACAAGGCTTTTTTGCCGCTGCTCTTTCAACCTGACGTAATTGCCTGTAGGAAAGAGTCCTCAATTTGCCCTTATCAGCACGCACACGTGTGTACTGTGAATCAGCTACATACTTCTTGATTGCCAAGACACTTCATCCTGATCATCGCACAATGTTGATTGTAGTCATGCCTTGACCTAAACACTCCACAATTTGTTGCTTCTCAGCAGCCGACACATCCTTTTTCTTTCCCATTTTGGCAGAAAATGTAGGCTGCTTAATAATGTGAGAGAGCCTTCTTAAGTAGTCTTGCCTTTCATTGGACACACCTGCCAAACTAATTAGCACAGGTGTCTGCAATTGCTTACAGTGATATAAAGAGCCCTGACACACATCACCATCAATGAGTTTAACTGACAAACAAACAAATTCTTCCCTTATCACTCCTAAACACTTTTTGCATAATAATTTGGAACGCGGTGTACATGTGCTTTTCCACAAAACACCAGTGGTTCACGTAGTGAATCTTACAGTTCTAACTTGCCAACCGTGGTCTGTATGGAATTGTTCAATAAAGGGCCCAAAATTAAGATAACATAGATGGGAGAGGTCTCTATGAATAGGAATTCCTAAGTATTTGATACCCTGTGAGGGCCAGGCAAAGGGAAAGTTGGACTGGATGGAATCCTATATGGATTTAGGGAGGGAGACATCGAGGGCCTCAGACTTCGCTGCATTGATTTTAAAATTTTACCATGTAACAAAGTGATCTATTTCAGCCATAACAGCAGGGATGGATATATGTGATTGAGTGATATATACTAGGACATCATCAGCAAATAGAGAGCACTTGTACTCGGTGCCTCCCACCTCAATCCACCTAATATTGGGGTTATGGCGAATTGATGAGAGCAGGTGCTCCGTCACTAGGATGTATAAGAGAGGGGACAGAGGACATCCCTGCCTTGTCCCATTGGTGATTGTGAAAGGTGATGAAAATGTTCTGACGCACCCCCTGGGCCTTGGGACACCCGGAGCCGGACCCTTTTTGGTGGATGCTGGTGGTTGTAGTCTTCGTGGCGGCGATCCGGTTCCGTGGCTCAGGGCGGTCAAACCAGTGGCGGAACTATTTATGTGGTTTTGATGTTTAAATGTCCGACTACGCCACCCGTGGATTGCGGTCAGAGTGAACCGCCGCTACAGGGCAGACCGCTAAGGCTGGTGTTGTGGGTGCAGCAGAGCGTAGCATAACTCCCCACGGGAGGAGTATAGCCTCAGGGCAGTGTATGCGGAGGATGGGGGTGATGGTGCAGGGCAGCAGCAGTAACGACACGGAGTCAGTGATGCAGTTCAGGGCCTTTACTCACAGTTCTTATTATCCAGACCACGTCTGCAGGTAACGGCTGCCCACGTCGTACTGTGCTCACCAGGTGAGGGGCTCAGACAACTCCCAGATAACTTTGGAGCGCTTCACAGGACCCCCTTTGTGTGTCCTTTGTCTGGCCTTTCTTACCAACACTTCTGTCCGGCTGCCTCGGGCCTCCTCTTGGTAAACTTGGCGCCAGTTTCCCTGACCCTATGTGGTGCCTTCCTAGCGGGTGGAGCAAGGGGCTGCGCCACATAAAATGTCAGAGCCTCCGGTTTCTAGCTGAGGGTCGTTTCCTGCCTCCACTAGTTCGGGGACCGGTCTCCCCCTTTGGCCTGACCCCTCCACGCAGGTGGATTCGGGCGTGCGGTGGCGACTCGCCCGTCCGCACCCCTGGGATCCCTTCATTCCTCGTTCCTGGAGCCTTCTCCGCTCCTCTTCCTTCCTTCTCCCTCTTGCAGGCCTGGGCCTCTGTTACTAGGCCCGCCTCCGGAGCAGAGCTCATGCAGAGCCCCTGCTCCCTGCCACTTCTGCTCAGACTTCTCTGCACTGAACTAAGATGGTGCCCACCTTTTATACTCCCTTCTCAATGCACCCAGGAACTGCTTCCTCCCTGCTCCTGCACTGCAGGGTTCCCCTTCCTCAGTGTTCCCTCCCCCCACTCCAGCCAGGGACAGGGACTGTCGTGCCCATCTCAGGGGCATATTGGTCGCCCTGCCCCACGGCAATGTGGTGTAATGCATGCAGGTGTCGGGTCCTGATCCACACTCCATCCTTATCTGAGAGTGAGATATCACACCTCTGGGTGAGGTGCAATACGTCTGTAGCAACCGAGCCCTCGGTGCTACAGTTCCATTTATCTTCAGCCTAGGTGACGTATTGTGATACAGGGCCGTGATTTTGGCTATAAAAGGGTCCCCTAGACCCCTACCCCAAGCTTTTTAAGAGAATCATATATGGCGTGCCAGGAGACTCTATGGAATGCTTTCTCAGCATCCAACGAGAGTATCTACTTACAAATTTTTAACTGCATCTAGCCCAGGAAATACTTTGTGCCTAGTAGCAGTGTCTGCTAGTCAGCGGATTATCCCGGCTGTTAAGCAAGCTACACCACCTGTAGTTTGGACACTTAATTTTTTCAAAGGAAATGCTTCGGGACCACGGGATACTTAGTGAAGAGCATCAGGAGGCACCCCAAGGCATAGGGGCTGGGACTGGCACTAGGATGCCTTGCGGTGGACAGCCGAGCTCGATCCTTATAAAAGCTTTTTAACTGCAGCAGCTTTAGTGGACGCTACTGGAGCTGGAATTACGCGGCTGCTGGCATGAGACTTGCCCTCCAATAGATCCTTGTAAATGGATTTAAAGTGTATTCATTCAAATTAGAGGGACAATTTAAATTAAAAAGCTTAGAGCTGCCTCCACCACAGGGGGGCTCTCTCGACCCACCAGTGGACAGGCACCAGTATTGGGAGAGGGGGGCTGGCCGTCAGGGTTCACCGCGGCTCTGGCACAAACCCGGCGACACGGAGGTGGCACGGGCAGGAGCGGACTGGCCGTCTCGGCTTCTCACATTTTGGATTTTAGAAGGGCATGACATGCCTATATCTGTGTCTCCCCCTCCTTTTACTCCTCCACCTCTTTTCTTTTCGCATGACTATATGTACTTGTCACTTTTCCATGTGTTAGTTGTGTCTTCTGAGCAGTTTGTCAGCTTTTGGACACCTTTGAAGGTGTTTTCTATGTGTTTCTATGTGTTTTTGTTTGCCTGCCATTGGTTTTAACGGTGTTCGAAGGTGTTCGACGAACAGTTCGACGAACAGTTCGGCGAACACACGGGTGTTCGACGAACCGAACCAAACTCGAACACTACGGGGGTGGCTCAACACTACTGCTGACTTGACAAATGTCCAGAAGGCTGTCATTGACACACTCCACAAGGAGGGTAAGCCACAAAAGGTCATTGGTAAAGAAACTGGCTGTTCACAGAGTTCTGTATCCAAGCATATTAATGGAAAGTTGAGTGGAAGGAAAAAATGTGGTAGAAAAAGGTGCAAAAGCAACCGAGATAACCGCAGCCTTGAAAGGATTGTTAAGAAAAGGCCATTCAAAAATTTGGGGGAGATTTACAAGGAGTGGACAGCTGCTGAAGTCATTGCTTCAAGAGCCACTACACACATATCCAGGACATGGGCTACAAGTGTCACATTCCTTGTGTCACACCAGTCATGACCAATAGACAACGCCAGACCTGGGGCAAGGAGAAAAAGACCTGGACTGTTGCTCAGTGATCCAATGTGTTGTTTTCAGATGAAAGTAAATTTTGCATTTCACTTGGAAATCAAGTTCCCAGAGTCTGGAGGAAGAGTGAAGAGGCACACAATCCAAGCTGCTTAAGGTCTAGTGTGAAGTTCCCACAATCAATGATAGTTTGGGGAGCGATGTCATCTGCTGGTGTAGGTCCACTATGTCTTATCAAGACCAAAGTCAGCTCAGCCATCTACCAGGAAATTTTAGAGCACTTAATGCTTTCCTCTGCCGACAAGCTTTTTGGAAATGGAAATTTCATTCTCCAGCAGGACTCGGCACCTGTCCACACTGCCAAAAGTACCAATACCTTGTTTAAAAACAACAGTATCACTGTGCTTGATTGGCCAGCAAACTCGCCTGACCTTAACCCCATAGAGACACCAGACCCAACAATGCAGATGAGCTGAAGGCTGCTATCAAATCAACCTGGGCTTCCATAACACCTCAGCAATGCCACAGGCTGATTGCCTCCATGCCACGCTGCATTGATCCAGTAACAGATGCAAAAGGAGCCCCAACCAAGTATTGAGTGCATTTACTGAACATGCATTTCAGTAGGACAACATTTCGGATTTTAAAAACATTTTTCAAGCTGGTGTAATAAAGTATTCTAATTTACTGAGATAATGACTTTTGTGTTTTCATTGACTGTAAGCCATAATCATCAACATTAACAGAAATAAACACTTTAAATAGATAACTCTGTTTGACTCTATATAATATGAATTTAATTTTTTATATTGAAGGACTGAAATAAATTAACTTTTTGATGATATTCTAATTTTGTGAGAAGCATTTGTGTGTGTATATTTTATATATAAACTATGAAAAATAATCCAAAAAAAGGTTGTTTTAAGTCAGTTCAATAAAAAAATAAAAAAACACAAAAAAGTGAAAAAAATCCAAAAATAACAAGTACAATAAAAAAAAAGTGTTAGATTACTCCTCTCCTGCCTCTTCCACCTATACTTCCACGTCCACCTCTTCCTCCACTTGGACCTATGCCTTCTGGTTCTAGATTGCTAGTTTTAGCTTTGTAAATTCTAAGTTGTTTTAAGTCAGTTTTAAATAAAAAATATGTACAAAAACTATGAGAAAAAAATGTAAAAAAAAAAAGTGTTGGATTACTCCCCCCTTGACTCTTTATTTATTTTACTCACTTATATAGCGCCAATAATTCCACAACAATTTACAGACATTATTGGCACTGTCCCCATTGGGGCTCACAATCTAAATTCCCTATCAGTATGTCTTTGGAGTGTGGAAGGAAATCGGAGTACCTGGAGGAAACCCACACAAATATGGAAAGAACATACAACCTTCTTGCAGATGTTGTCCTTGGTTGGATTTGAACCCAGGAACCCAGCACTGCAAAGCTGCAGTGCTAACCACTGAGGCACCGTGCTGCCCTGCCTCTTCCACCTATACCACCACGTCCACCTCCTCCTCCACTCGGACCTTTACATCCTGGTTCAAAATTCATATTTTTTAATTCTGCCCTGCTTAGTGTAGGGACAGGACACAGCTGTAGTGAGAGACAGTATTAGGTTTTGCGTGTGCGCATGTCATGGGGGTATCAAGCGTGACAGACAGTCGCTCTGGATCTGGCTGTAGAAGGTCAATGCGCTTGGCACTGCAGACACATTCTTGATCCTCTCATCTCTGTAGTGTAGTGATATCCTTCTCCCTTTAGGACCTAACAGCAACCTCCACCTTCTTCTGCTAATTGACACACTCCTGCTTGATAGTTAAAAACACTCAGTGTCTCCAGAGAGTCGCCAGTGATAGTTCTATGTTCTTCTGTCCATGACTGAAGTACTAGCAGTTGGCTAGTTTCTTTTTGGAGTTCCTTTGGAGGACAGTTGGCATAATCTCTCTGGTGTTTTCTCAAGCTAAGTGTATGCCCTTTGTTTGTTTACCTTGTTGTCATTAGTTTCAGTGGAGCCTAACTAGTGTTCACTCCGCCTCCTCCCTTCCTATGGCCTTGCTCTAGGGACATTCAGGGATTAGGTTTCCTGCTCAGTGGTAGGTGCGGAACCTGTTTAGGTCTGCCTAGGGGTCTCCACTCCCCCTTTCCCTAGTTGTTGGGCTCCTTTCCCCTCTTCCTGTAATTGTACACTTGATCCTTCTCTCACCAGACATACATTAAAAAACAAAAAACCAAAAACTGACACGTGGTTTTTTTTTTGGTGTGCTTTTTTTTTTCTTTTCCTTGGTTCATGGATCCCGTTGCAATGCTGGCAGAGCAGTTGCACAAGCTGTCACTGGAGGTGACTGACCTTCGCTCTGAGTTTCAGCAGCAATGGCAGCGGCAGCAGACTCCTAATGTTGGGGACTCTGCAGGTAGTCCGGTCCAGCTTGAACCCAAAATAGCCCTTGCCCTACCGGACAGGTTTTCAGGCGGTAGGGAAAAGTTTTTTTGTATTCAAAGAAGCTTGCAAATTATATTTTAAACTTTGTCCTTACTCCTCTGGAGATGAGAAGCAGCAAGTGGGGACTGTGATCTCACTGTTGCAAAGAGATCCTCATTCCAGGGCTTTCTCTTTGCCACAGGCTTCTGTTTTTCTCCATTCAGTAGAGATTTTTTCGGGGCTCTAGCACTCATCTATGATGATCCTGACCGAATCTCCTTGGCTGAGTCCAGGCTTCTTCGCCTTCAAAAGGGGAATCGGTCAGTGGAGGTGTATAGCTCCGAATTCCGTAGATGGGCAACCGATACCAAATGGAATGACCCAGCTCTTAGAAGCCAATTTTGTCAGGGCCTTACTGAAAGGTTGAAAGATGCCTTGGCAGTGTATGAAACTCCGGAGTCATTGGAGGCTGCCATGTCACTGGCTATGCGTGTTGATAGACGCCTTCGGGATAGGTAGGTGAGACCACCTTCTCCAGAGTCCTCTTTTTGGGGAAATGCCCCTTTGCTGGGGGGGCGGTCTGGGTGTGATCCAGTACTTGTGAAGTTGGAAGAACCCATGCAGTTAGGGGGTGCCTCTGCATCATATGTTTCCCCTGAGATCCACAAGAAAAAGGGCATGTGTTTTTTTGTAGAAAAAAGGGACATTTTATTGGGCCCTGTCCTTCGATTCCTTAGCAAAAAGAAACTTGATTAACCCTTGGTAGTCTGGAGTTGGATAATCAGGGGGTGTGTTTGTTGTCAACCTGCAGTTCTCGGTTTGTCCTGACAGCAGAGGTGGTGCTAGAGAGCAGGACTGAGAAAATTTCTGTGTTTGTAGACAGTGGAGCTGGAGTCAGCATGGTTGATGCTAAGTTTGTGAGAACTCATGGGCTTGCTTGCTGTACTTTAGCTATGCCCATTCCTATTTATGTCATCGATTCATCGCCACTTGCACAAAAAGCTCTGACTCAGATTGTACATAATATGAGACTGAGGGTGGGGTCTTTTCATTATGAGATAATTCCTTGTTATGTCCTGGAGGGCCTTCCCACTCCGATTGTACTGGGTGTACCCTGGTTGGTGAAACACAATCCAATAGTGAATTGGCAATCCAGATAGATTGTTGAATGGGGAGATTACTGCCATGAGAATTGCTTAAACATTTCCCTTTCTGCACTCTCCACGGAGACCTTACCTGCATTTTTGCTTGGTTTTGAGGATGTATTTTCTGAGAAGGGGTGTTAGGATTTGCCTCCTCATTGTGCATTATGACTGTCCTATTAACCTGACCCCCTAAGCTAAACTACCAAAGTCCAGACTGTATAATCTTTCTGGCCGTGAGAGCCAAGCCATGAAGGATTTCATTGGGGAGAGTCTGGAGAAGGGACATATCAGACCCTCATCTTCACCCATGGCGGCAGGGTTTTTCTTTGTGAAGAAGAAAGATGGCGGTCTCTGTCCCTGTTTAGATTTCCAGAAATTGAATCAAATTACCATTCAAGATCCATACCCTCATTCTCTGATTCTAGATTTGTTCAACCAGGTTGTGGGAGCTAAGGTGTCCTCCAAGTTGAATTTAAGGGTAGCCTACAATCTGGTTAGAATCGGAGAAGGAGATGAATAGAAAATGGCATTCAATACCCATGAGGGGAATTTCAAGAGTCTGGTTATCCCTTTCCGTCTGACCAATGCATCTGCAGTGTTCCAGCATTTCATAAATTATATTTTCCATCATTTGTGGGCAGGTTTGTGGTGGTCTATCTGGATGATATTTTGGTTTACTCACCTGATTTTGAGACACATCGGGGGCATGTTAAACAGGTGCTTAAAATATTAAGGGATAGCAAACTATATGCCAAACTAGAGAAATGTGTTTTCACCATCCAGGAGGTGAAGTTTTTGGTGTACCTGTTGTCCTCTGCCGGTTTTGGGATGGATCCGGAGAAGATCCGTGCTGTCCTTGATTGTGGCCTTTCTGAGAACCTGAAGGCTCTACAGCGTTTTCTGGGCTTTAATAATTTTTACCAGAAATTCATCCAAAATTATTTGGTAATTGTAAAACCCCTCACTGACATGACAAGGAAGGGGTCTGATTTTTCTAAATGGTCGAATGACGCCCAGCAGGCTTTTTCCTCCCTAAAGAGTTGTTTTGCCACAGCTCCTATACTCAGTCAATCCAATGTTTCTCAAACTTTTATCATTAAAGTTGATGCTTCGGAGGTGGGGGTTGGGGCTGTATTGTCTCAGGGTCCGTCCCCTGGTAAATGGTGCGCTTTCTTTTCCAAGAAATTATCTTCGGCTGAGAGATATTATGACATGGGTAATAGGGAGCTTTTGGCGACTAAATTGGCTTTCGAAGAATGGCAACATTGGTTGGAGGGGGCTATACATCCTATTACTGTTATAACTGACCATAAGAACCTGTCATATCTTCAATCTGCTAAACGTCTCAACCCTAGGCAAGCTAGATGGTTCTTGTTTTTTACTAGGTTCTATTTTATTGTCACTTTCTGTCCAGGGGTCAAAAACATCAAGGGTGATGCTTTGTCCTGGATCTTCCCTGGTGGTGGAGACCATGAGAACCCTGCCCCAATTTTGCAGAAGGGGGTAGTCATTTCGGCATTGTACCCTGACCTGGAGGGTGAGGTGTTGAAGGCTCAGCGGGACACCCCTGCTCCTTGCCCTTCGGGGAGGTTATTTGTACCATGTAATCTGTGCCGTAAAGTAATTAGAGACCATCACAACTCTGTGCTTGCTGGTCTTCCAGGTAGTAAGGCAACTGCAGACCTCTTTTCTCGTCATTTTTGTTGGCCAGGGTTGCATAAGGATGTGGTTAAACATGTGTCTGCTTGTAGTATTTGCGCGTGTTCTAAAGTATTGCATACCCGTCCGTCTGGTCCTCTTCTTCCACTACCTATTCCTAGCAGGCCATGGACACACTTGGATTTTATTACTGACCTACCGGTATCTGCAGGCAAGACTGTTGTTTTGGTGGTTCTAGATAGTTTCAGTAAAATGGTTCACTTCTTCGCATTACCGGCACTTCTGAATGCCAAGACTCTTGCTCAGGCATTTATAAATGAGATAAATATGTGGTGTCAGATTGGGGGACACAGTTTGTTTCTAAATTCTGGAAAGCTTTCTTTATTCAACTGGGGGTGCAGGTTTCCTTTTCCTCTGCCTTCCATCCTCAGTCAAATGGACAGACCGAGCGCATCAGAATTTAGAGACTTACCTCAGGTGTTTGGTTCTTCACTTTTAAAACAGCTATCATTTTCCCATTCTCCAAATAAAGGGATACCTTTTTATACTGCTTGAAAAAAGACTATGTAATTATTCAGTCATTTTGAGAACAACAAATTTGTTGCAGATCCCAAAAAGGATTATTTTTTTCTCTTATTTGAAAAGCCATTAATTCTTCACTTTCAAAACAGCATACTTTTTTGTCCCTAAATAAGGGGATAATTTGTGGACAACTTGTATAAAAGCTATCTTTTCTTTTAGCAAAGAACAAAATTCTAATTTTTGCACCAACCCTTCTGAAAAAGCCATGGCATCTTTTGTTTGCACAACCGTAAATAAACACCCGCAAACCAGTCCTCTGCCCACGAAAAAGGGTAGTTTTAGGCTGCATGCCCACGATGCATTTTTCATGCGTTTCCGCTGCGGAATTTCCGCAGCGGAAATGCATCAAAAATGCTTGGTAATCCACACCACATGGTCCTCAATGGCATTCCGCAATGTCAATGCACATGCTGCATATTTTTCCATTTCTGCGGCGCTCAAAAATCCGGCTAAGCTAACTGCTGCGGGCTGGTATTAATAGCAAGGGTAGGGGCCATGGTTATTGCCTACTTCCCAGACTATAACATCAGCCCTCAACCATCTGCTTTCCCTCTGCTAGTTATTAAAACTATGCGGGAGCCCATGTTTTTTTTTTTAAATAATTTATTGAACTGAAAGATTATTGGACAGCGTATGTAGGTTCATTGACTGAAAGCTCCTGCATACGCTGTAAGGTTAATTTCTCACGTCCACATATCCACATTACTACAGATATGTGTGACCGAGCATGCTTTGGAATGGGTCTGTGTGTGGGTCTCCGGTATGTGTGGAAAATGGCATCACCACTTGTCCCAGAGATTGACGTGTGAAAGAACCGTACAATATAGGTGAGGAGTTGGTGTTGGTGTGTGCGTAGATATCGCCATATGTTTTGCGTGTGTGTGTGAATGTTTATTTATTTATTTTTTTTCTTTATTGCTCTTTTATTCCACCCTTTTTTTAAAGAAAAAATATTCACAGACGTTATGTTATTCACTATAGATTGAAAAATTTCCCAAACTGTGGGACCGCGCAAGCGACTTGCATAAAGACAAGCAGAAAAAAAAGGACGCCTGGGCCTCAGTCTTGCGGGAAATCTATCCACAGTGGGTCAATGCGGATCCTGATGCCCAAGAGGAAATTAGTAAGTATTGATTTTTACCTTTATTTTTATATCTATTTCTAATTGCATTTTTGTTGTTAAAGCAGTTAATAAATTGTTTTTGTCTTGTTATTGCAGTGTGTGATGTCAAAAGCCGATGGCGATCGGTCACCGACCGGCTGTGAAGTATCACCAGTCGGTGAAAAGTGGCGCATCGCCACGAAAGCGCAAAGTACCTTTTGCAGATGAGCTTGCCTTCATGCTAACCAGCAGGAGTTTGCGGAGGTAATTTCGCAATAAATAGTAATTCAAATGTTTAAAAAAATGTGGTATTAACAGTATTTTTTACCTTTTCTTTTATACAGAACTGAAGGCAACATCAGTGCCCCAACAACACAAGACGACACAATAACGGATCAAGTAGAGGAGGAATTCGATCCAATTTTACAGCTTTCGTCGCCGGAGACATCTGCTTATGCCACTGATGGTTGTCCCACAAGTTCTTCTGTAACTCAAGCGGACGTCGAGACTGGTTTGGGGACTGCTGCTCCTGGTCCAAGCGCTGCCGGTAGCTCTACTGGTGATGTGTTGAGGCCCACTGGGAGGAGGTCTGCTTCTGCTCGTCCCGTGGCATTGAGAAGGGCGGCCCAAAAAAAGGCCAAAAGCCACAAGGGTGCGGCTAATCTGTTTGAAGCCCTGACTAAACGTACCCTCAGTCTTGTTGACAGGACATCCCAGGAGGATCCCCTGGATTTAGTTGGCTTATCCATAGCTGGCCGCATCAGATCCATGCCACGAGAGAAGCAGACCATTTACATTACTGCAGCAAACACTCTGTTAATGGCGATTGATGGGGCATCAGTTATGCCCTCACCCCCAGCCATAGTTCATGTGATACATAATTTGTTCAATCCCAGTGTGCCTCCACCACCACCAGCAGCAGCAACACTGCGTTTTGGGCAGGTTGAAGCATACCGGCCCGAAGAATACCAAGGAAGTTATGGTCGCCAAATGGCCCCTGGTGGGTCATCTTTTCTCAGAGGACCATCCCCAAACGCCAGTTTTACCCAAGAACTGTTTTCTGGGTACGGCTTCGAGCAACAATTTCAGAACTTATAGTTTAATCATTTTACCCCTCCCTGTCATCATTTTTGGACCATAGCAAATACAGACAGCACCTGTAGGTTGTTAGATACACAATTTTTTAGAGAATAAGTTAACAAACACCTTTTCTTATGGTCACCTATACCAGGCTTCAGGCGTAGGGGAATGTAATAAAAGGTGTTTAGTTTTATATAATTAAACAACCTACAGGTGCTGCCCGTATTTTATGGCCCTAAACTGATGACAGGACAGCTCTGCCGTACCCAATGTGCTATTTATTACCAAGTTATGGGCAATGTTTGTCCAAATAAATGTTCTCTAAAGTTTGTTGTTTTCTGTTTAAAAAATATTTAAAGTTATTCTATATTATTTATTTTAAAAAAATTGGTTAAACTATGTGTTCATTTTACTTTTCAAGTGTATATGTGGTTGGATTGGGTTTAACTGAAAAAGTGGTCCCCTGATCTTCGCTCACAATAGCGCAGGTCAGAGGAAATCTTATAATGTTTAATTTTTTTAACAACTCTACGTGTGTGGTCGGCTGTATACAGTCGTTTTTAAATTAGAAATATACTTTGATATTTTTGACTCTCAACACTGTTTTTGCTAGTTCTGCTCTTTGCGCAAGCAAATAACAATGGTGAGGGATGACTTTAGCAGACAGTACTTGGGAAGAGCGCTCTAGGTAGTAACGCTAATTTCCAGGCACTGATACTTGTGGGTTGTTCACTTTTGCGTTGACGAATGGTCCTAAAACAATACGTAGAAGGTGGCAATTCAAGAAATATTGGAGACAAATTAAAATTTAAACAAAATGTATTTATTATTTTAAACAATTTTTTTTTACATTTTTATGAAAAAAAAATGAAGACAGGAAGTTCTTCTTTACTGTTCATCAGATCTTCTCTGCTGGTCAGGCTGCTCAACACCAGCCTGAAAAGGAAAAATAAATAATTAGAAAAGCCAGAAAAAGAAATTCAAGCCAACAGTAATTCTCCATTATTGATTACTCTGTAAAAAATTACGGACTTTATTGCAAAATACTATTCCAGCAATGGGCGCTTTTTTTTTGGGGGGGGAGGGTTGGGACACACATTTTAGTAGTTGTTTTTTCAGCTTTTGCTTGCTCTTGAGTTCACACATATCAATTCTATTGTTTTCATTTTGTGTCTGTGTTTGCCTATGATGTTTGCTCTAGAGTTCACACATCAGTGACCTTTTCCATCTGATCTGTGTGCATGCTGATCTCATGGTCAAGCCAAAATTAGGTACACAGACACAGGGGAGCCATCACCACAAGGTGACTAACTAACTAATCAGTTTCTCCGGTATGAGTGATGACAGTTTCCAGACATACCAGAGACAAGAGACATAATGATTGCTATTACTTTATTCTTAATTTTTACAGGTGGGGACACACTACTAACCCCCCCATCAGGGTCCCTGCTGGTGCTGAGCACAGTGCCAGTAGAGAACCGTGATGAGGGCAGCATTCAGCACCGACTCCTGGGATTATCAATTGTAGTGCTAACTCGCAGAAGTCCGTCCATGTGATCCAGGTGCAGCACACGTAACGCACACAACTATAACACGGAAAACACACACGACACACGGGGAACGGATCTCTAGAACATTTTTTGGGAAGGTGTTACATTACAAATAATGTAACACAAAAAAACATCTACTTTATATTACCTGCTCAACGTAGTAGTGCATGAGATTAATGCAAGTCATCAGCAAAAGGCATTGTCTGCTGCGCCGCAGGGGCTGCAATTCCTCTGGCATCTTTTCTATTGCAAAAAGGAAAATGGTGAAGAGGGGTTGAACTAGGAAATGACATCAGAATTTCCCCCTTTTTTTTTTTTTCAATAACTTTATTTGGTCTCAAAAACGCTTTAAATATGCAACAAAAACGCAAGTAAAATCCGCAAGCAAAAACGCGTCAAAAACACGTCAAAAACGTGAACAAAAAACGCATGCGTTTTTCTGGCAAGGGAGATGCAGAAACGCTGCAGAAATTTTCTGCTTCATTTCTGCATCGTGGGCACATAGCCTTAGACATTTCATACAATTTAAGTACTCTAAATAGTCTGTTTCTGTAGTGTGCTATTAAATAGGCTGTTGGTTATCACCGGTTACCATATGTTTTTCCCTTACCAGATAGGATAATGTCACTTGGATTATAATAAGGCTGTATTTGCATTTAAGAGCTCAAAAATAATTCAATACAATACTGGGAGACCTCAGAGCATTCTACACTTCTTTTCCAGTGTATTAGAGGTTTTGCAGTATTGAGATTCACAGCGAATTTATTCACTGCAAATTATACTTTAGGGAAAAATTCAGCAAAGCTAGTGTATTCGAATTTCAAAAGATTTGCTCATCTCTGCTACCTATTATTATTATTACTATTATTATAATTATTATCATAGCGCCATTCATTCCATGGCGCTTTAGATGTGAAAAGGGGTATACTTAAAAAACAAGTACAATACTCATGAACAATACAAGTCACTGACTGGTAAAGAAGAAAAGAGGACCCTGCCCGCGAGGGCTCACAGTCTTAGTAATATGACATTTTTTCTGAGTATCATACTGATGTAATTCAAGTTTGTTGGTAGGTGGTATCAGTATCTTGCTTCAGAAAGGCTTCTGCAGAGCTGCATCACATGCAGCATTTCTGCTTGTTATTTTTCAAGATCAGCTGAAACAGTAGGTTGGTGTGTGCCAGGTTTATTTAAAAACAAATTACCAAATAGTTAGTAGTGTGGACTAGAGAGACTTGAAAGAGCTACTATACAAGCTCTCGGCATATGGCTCTGTGCCATAAGCACTTTTCAGATTAAGATATCATTCTATATGTCTTTGACTGTTGGAAAAATAACCATAGGTCAATATGTAATACTTCTGTGAAAAGAACAGATTTCACCAATTAACTTCATTTCAACAATCTTGATCTTTCATTAATCCATGTCTTAATTACATTATTCTCAAAAGTAGTTGCTTTAATTTCAGTAACTATTAATTCTTGCAACCTTTTCTCTCTTCATTCATTCTAACTTCTGATTAGAGTCAGTAGACCTCATATGTCAAGTTCCACTTTCACAGTGAATCAGAGTGGTTCTCATTTGGAAGAATCAATACAGCAGAGAATTTTTAAAGATGTGCTAATCTATAGTGATGTTAGAATCAATCTGCCAGCTTTGAGATTCTTAGCAAATCAGATTGCTCTGTAGGTTTGTAGATCAATGGAAAAAATAATTTTCAAAGATTTACTCATCTTTTTCCTTGATTATTTTCTTTAGATAAACTGTAGTGTGCTATCACTATTTGCCTGCTAGTACTAGGCTTTTGATAGATGATATACACAAAAGTTACCAAAAAAGAGATGTCTGCATATTAAATATAAAAGTCTGTTACCTACAAAATTAGCATGAAGGAAGATATTCAACATTTTGAAAATTCAAAACTTTACTAAAAATTATATTTATATTTCTATCCTAATATTGGGCTCCCCTCACTAAATCAGGTAATCCCACTGAAGGCAGCAGATCAGATGGGTATTGTTGTATACAGCTTGTAAGAACAAGCACTTTTGCAATTTATTGCTTATTGCAATTTGCAGAAGTTTTTGAGATTAACTAGTGATGAGCGAGCACTAAAATGCTCAGGTACTTGTTGCTCAGGTTGAGCAAATTAGAATACTTGGGTGCTCGACCCGAGCAATGAGCCCAATGTAAGTCTATGAGAAACTCGAGCATTTTTCTGGCGACTCCCCCCGGCGGTCTGCAGAGGGCCTAAAAATTGGCCAAATTGATGGGAACAGTGCTCAAATGACATGGGAACAGCATGGGGAAGACCCCTGGAAACATTTCTGGCTCCCAGGTCACTGCTGTCAACAACGTTGTCAGAGGTATTACGACACTTTTACAGACTCACTATAAAACATACAAAAAGGAAACCAAAATGGATTTTCCTGGGATATATGTAAAGGAACATCCTTTCCAGGGTAATGACTTGTAAATAAGGCAAAATAAATAACCAAACCCAAAAATACTCCACTACACCTTGGGCTATGTTCACACGTAGCATTTTTGATGCGTCTTTGCACTTTTGCATTGCTTTCAACAAAGACAAATGCATTCACTGGGAAATGTCATTTTAACATTTTACAACCTTATCTGGCCATGTGGTGTGTGACACATCATCAGACACATGCATACAGTGCTGAAAAGACATGGGAACAGCATGGGGAAGACCTCTGGAAGCATTTCTGACTCCCAGGTCACTGCCTAAAAGTGATCCTTGGCACATGCGAAGATGCCTACCACCATGTACCTGTCATTGCAGACTTGCAACAATCACCATCCATGTCATTGTCCTAGTGCAGTGTTCAGTTGTCCTTACCCCATTCATTGGAATGCAAGTGCAAGTATGCATCCAGCCACCCACCAACCCACAGGCCGCAATACTAAACTGCCAGATTTTTGGACAGCTGCTTGCACTTGAAATATGGCCTTTTAGGCTCGTGGAGGAGGAAGCTTTTCACAACCTCATGCCGGCGGCGACCGGTTGTCCATACTCGGTCCCCAGCCGCCACTATTTCTCCCGGTATCGTCTCCGCCTTCCACAAGCACGGGTCTCACAACATTACCCGTGCCCTCCCCAGTGTACTTACTGGGAAGGACCGCCTACCCACAAACACGTGGACAGGTGAATGTGGGCAGGGACGGTACGGAGCCAGTCCACAGCTTTTTTTGCTGAGAGTTGTATTTAGCTCGGTGAAAGGACAGGCATAGAGGGAAACCGTATCTACTCTGGGTGAAATTTCTCCCAGGAAGTCCTCTAATGCAGCTTGTAGCAGAAGCAATGACAGCCCGTCCAACATCAACTCGCACTTGTCGGTGGTGCTTTGACACACACACATCTTTCTTTGCGCATTAAATTTCATGACTACAGAGTTAGGCAATGGCCTGATCTGCAATGCAGTTTGAGAAATAACATGCATAAGCACGTCCGATCCACTTTAAAAAAGCAGCCATAGAGTGTCCAGCAACCTTCCCCCACACTTTTCTTAGCCAGGACTGCTTCTAGGCAGGTTTGGACGGTCCCACCAGAGAATCCTCTGGTGTGCCTTGGCTTCTACCTCAGGAGAGTTCATGATAGCGCTAACTTTGCAGCTGCTATGGGGCTCTTGAGCGGGGGAGAAAGGTGAGCCCTCAGAATCAAATCCTCTGGTGGACACAATGTTTTTCAATCTGAAACAGCTTCTCAGTGGAAGTTGTATTTCACCACAGCCATATTCTTTAGCTCGGCAAAAGGACTGGCATAGAGGGAACCCATATCTACTCCGGCTGTCATTTCTCCGTCACCAGGTTCCGCCCATTGTCACACACGACCATGCCTGGCTGTATGTTCAGTGGTGAGAGCCACAGATCAGGCTGCTGTGTTACAGCTTTCAACAACTCTGCAGCGCTGGGAGGTTTGTCACCTAAGCATTAAGCATGTTATCTTCAGCACAGCCTGTTGCTGCTTGGCCAAAGCAGTGCTGCAGTGCTGTCAGCTTGTGACTGATGTGGTCATTTCGGAGATGGAGGAGGAGGTGCAGGAGCTGAACAATGTGATTACATTGAGGGTAAATTGGTGACGCTGTTTTTTATACTAAAGAAAGATCCTACTGTTTTGGGTTTTTTTTACGTTATTTTTTAAGACAAATGCATTCATCGGGAAATGTCATTTTAACATTTTACAACCTTATCTGGCAATGTGGTCTGTGACACATCATTGGACACATCCTGTTTTATTTATGATGGGGAGACTCTGAAAGTCATAAAGCCTATTTTTATAGGGCCATCGGACGGTCCTTACTATTCTTAAAAGGCCAGCAGTCGGCCCTTGCTATTGTTAGAGAGCCATCAGCCGGCTATGCTTTGTTGTTCCCATTATTAAAATGCTAGCAGCAGGGCAGCCCAGGACCTCCAAGGCATAGAGAGCCAGTTCATTCCATGTATCCAGCTTGGATACCCAATAATTAAAAGGCACAGAGGAATCACGGAGGACGTTGGTACGGTCGGCAAGGTACTCTCTCAGCATCTTCCCAAACTTTGCACTCCTTGTGAGAGTACCCTGCACTTCAGGGCCTGTACGATGGGAGGGTCTGAGAAAACAGTCCCAGAACTTTGACAGTGTTCCCCTGCCTCTGCTGGATTGCATTTGTGTCTCTCTCGCCTGTACTCCTGGGTTGTCCAACGAACTGTGACCTCTGCCGCCAGCGTTTTCAGATGGGAATTTTTTTAATAGTTCCGCAACAAGGGCCTTCTGGTACTGCCCCATTTTTGTAGACCTGTCTGCCTCAGGAATAAGAGATATAAAGTTCTCCTTGTACGTGGGTCTAGAAGTGTCACCAACCAGTAATGACTGTCACCCAAAATTTTGCGAACGCGAGGGTCATGGGAAAGGCAGCGTAACATAAACTCAGCCATGCGTGCCAGACTGCTAACAGGCAAGACTTCCGTGTCCTCACCAAGAGGATGACTGACCATGTTCTCCTCCTCCTCCTCTCTGTCCTCTGGCCATCCACGCTGAACAGACGGTATGACAGTTGTGCAGGTAGTACCATCTATAGCGCATAAAACTAGCTCCTGCTCTTCCTCCTCCTCCTCCTTTTCCTCATTGTCACCCAATCCACGTTGGGATGAGATGAGGCTGGGCTGTGTGTAATCATCCTGTATGGTTCTTTGCTCCATCTCATCATGCTCCGCCTCCAATGCATCCTCTTTGATTGTGAGCAGAGAGCGTTTCAGAAGACAGAGAAGCGGGATGGTGACGCTAATTATGGTGTCATCGCCGCTCACCATCTTGGTGGAGTCCTCAAAGTTTTGGAGGATGGTACATATGTCTGACATCCATGTCCACTCCTGAGGTCTTATGTGTGGAGCCTGAACTGAATACTGACGGCATTGTTGATGCTGGTACTCAACAACTGTCCTCTTCTGCTCACAAATCCTTCTCAACATCTGCAGTGTAGAGTTCCAAAACGTGGGGACATCACATACTAGTCTGTGAGCCGGAAGCTGCAAACGCTGCTGAAACACTACAAGAGCGGCAGAAGCTGTAGGTGACTTTCTAAAATGGGCACACAGGCGGCATACTTTAGCAAGCAGATCTGGCAGCTCCGGGTAGGATTTGAGAAACCTCTGAACCACGAGTTTAAGCACATGGGCTAGGCATGGTACGTGTGTGAGCTTGCCTCGCTTTAGAGCCGCCACCAGGTTCCAGCCATTGTCATACATGACCATGCCTGGCTGTAGGTTCAGCGTTGTGAGCCACAGATCTGTCTGCTCTTTCAGAGCTGTGCACAACTCTTTAGCATTGTGCGGTTTGTCACCTAAGCATATTAGCTTCAGCACAGCCTGTTGCCGCTTGGCCAAGGCAGTGCTGCAGTACTTCCAGCTTGTGACTGATGTGGTCATTTTGGAGATGGAGTCTGAGGAGGATGAGGTGCAGGAGCTGTAGACTGTGGGGGCAACCCTGATTGACCTAGGGCCCGCAATCCTCGGCGTCGGGAGGATGTGTTCCGTCCCATGGTCCGACTGGGTCCCGGCTTCCACTATGTTAACCCAGTGTGCCGTCAGCGAGATGTACCGTCCCTGACCACAAGCACTTGTCCACGTGTCTGTGGTTAGGTGGACTTTACCGGTAACTGAGTTGTTGAGAGCACGGCTAATGTTTTGGGACACGTGCTTGTGTAATGCGGGGAAGGCACACCGGGAGAAATAGTAACTGCTGGGGACCGAGTACCGAGGGACGGCCGCCGCCATCAGGTTGCGGAATGCTTCCGTCTCCACAAGCCTAAAAGGCAACATTTCGAACGCAAGCATTTGCGAATTGTGTGAATTTAGTAGTGTGGCCTGTGGGGCGTTGGCTGCATATTTGCGCTTGCGTTTCAAGGACTGGGGTAGGGACAACTGAACGCTGTGCTGGGAGATGGACGTGGACGTGCTTTCTGATGGTGCTACTTGAAAGTGTTCAACAACAGGTGCAGGGCGGGAGGCATCTTGGCATGCGCCATGTATGGGGGATTGGGGTGCACGCATAGCAGCAGAACAAGCAGTGGTGTCACCCGAAGGCACTGTTGCTGGACCCTGGGTTTCGGCCCACTTAGTCGGGTGCTTTGCTGCCATGTGCCTGATCATGCTGGTGGTGCTCAGGCTGCTAGTTTTGCTACCTCTGCTGATGCTGGCCTGGCAGGTGGTGCAAATGGCCTTTTTGCGGTTATCTGCAGAGTCTTTAAAAAATAACCAGACTCGAGAAGACCTAACAGTTGTACTGCAGTGCTTCCAGCTTGTTACTGATGTGGTCATTTTGGAGATGGAGTCTGAGGAGGATGAGGTGCAGAAGCTGTAGACTGTGGGGGCAACCCTGATTTATCTAGGGCCCGCAATCCTCGGCTTCGGGAGGACGTGTTCCATCCCAAGGTCCGACTGGGTCCTGGCTTCCACTATGTTAACCCAGTGTGCCGTCAGCAAGATGTACCGTCCCTGCCCACAAGCACTTGTCCACGTGTCTGTGGTTGGGTGGACTTTACCGGTAACTGAGTTGTTGAGAGCACGGCTAATGTTTTGGGACACGTGCTTGTGTAATGCAGGGACGGCACACAGGGAGAAATAGTGGCGGCTGGGGACTGAGTACCGAGGGATGGCCGCCGCTATCAGGTTGCGGAATGCTTCCGTCTCCACGAGCCTAAAAGGCAACATTTCGAGCGCAAGCAGTCGTGAAATGTGGGAATTTAGTACTGTGGCCTGTGGGGCGCTGGCTGCGTATTTGCGCTTGCGTTACAAGGACAACTGAACGCTGTGCTGGGACAAGGACGTGGACATGCTTCCTGTTGCTGCTACGTGAGAGTGTGCAATGACAGGTGCAGGGCAGGAGGCATCTATGCATGCATCATGGATAGGGGATTGGCTTGAATGGACAACAGTGGAAGAAACAATGGTGCCACCCGCAGACTCTGTTCCTGGGACCCTGGGGTTCGGCCCACAAAGTCGGGTGGTTTGCTGCCATGTGCCTGATCATGCTGGTGGTGGTCAGGCTGGTCGTTTTTCCACCCCTGCTGATGCTGGCCTGGCAGGTGGTGCAATTGATCTTTTAGGGGTTATCGGCAGAGTCTTTAAAAAACAACCAGACTCGGGCAGACCTAACAGTTGTACTGGCAACTTCCTTCGTGTTGGTGTTACGGGGAACGGTTGCCTGGCTTCTTTCTGCGGCCACCACACTGCTTCTTCCTGCCTTTTGGGGTGCTCTGCCTCCCTCCCCCTGTGTGCTGCTGTCCTCGCTCTGCATGTCCTCCAGCCAGGTTAGGTCAGTTACTATATTATCCACCACCTCGTCTTCCACTTACGCACTCTGGTCCTTCTCCTGACTTTCTGGCAATTGTGTATCATCATCGTCCACTTCATGGAACACTTTCCCACCGTCGCCTTCATGTGACCGTGGCTGCTCAAATATTTGGGCATCGCTACATGCAATCTCCTCTTGCCCCGCTTCAAGTGGACCGGGTGGGAGGCCTGAATCTATAAATGGGAAAGTGAACACCCCTTCGGTGTGTCCAAGTATGGGATCAGTTGTCTCTGGGCACTCGGCATGGTGGGAGGAAGGAGGTTTAGGGTGAGGAATATGCGTTCCAGACTCACAGCTACAGAAACTTGACCGTGTGGAAGACGTGGTGGTGGTGGCTAAGTGACTGGAAGCATTATCTGCTATCCAACCAATAACCTTTTGCCACTGCTCTGTGTTCAATAGTGGTGTTCTGGGGTTCCCTATTAATTGGGACAGGAAGGTTGAGCAAGAAGATGTGGGTGTTTGTTGTGGCACAATTTCAGCTTTCCCACAGCCTCGGCCTCTGCATGCACCATCATCACCATCACGTCCAGTTACCCGTCCCTTGCCACGTGCCTTGCCCATTTTAAATGGAGGACAATATCTTCCATGCTCACAACAAATGACTGAATTTGGAGCGAACTTATATGTGATCCATGTGACGGACAAACCACAGTTTTAAATACCTGACCTGTAGGTACTGTAACTATTTTGAACAGCAAACTGGTGTCAATTGCTTCAATGACACACTGAAGTTAATTTTTAATGGAGGCCAGAAATGGCAGTATTTTCTGACAACGTATATGTGATCCGTGTGACGGAGAAAACAGAGTTTTAAATGCCTGGCCTGTAGGTAAGTAATTTGAACAGCAAACTGGTGTGAATTGCTTCACTGACACACTGAAGTTAATTATTAATGGAGGCCAGAAATGGCAGTATTTTCTGACAACGTATATGTGATCCGTGTGACGGATAAAACAGAGTTTTAAATACCTGGCCTGTAGGTAACTATTTTGAACAGCAATCTGGTGTCAATTGCTTCACTGACACACTGCCAAAAATTTTTAATGGAGGCCAGAAATGTCAGTATTTTCTGAAAACGTATATGTAAAATAGCTTGATTTTTGTGCTGTAATAAGGAAACGACCTGGCTGTATTCTGCAGTGCCAACAAGAAAATGGCGCGGAAAAACAGTGTTCTCTGGACTGCTTTTTAAGCAAATAAAGAGGATTAAGATCCCAAAAAAATTATTCCTGGCCCCGGAGACCTGGGCCTTTGTCTAGAAATATCTAACAGCAGCAGAAGGCAGAACTGGAATGGAGCCTCTTGTGTTATGTGCACTGCAGTCTGCTATATACCCTGCCTGCCTATATACATTGCCTGCCTATATACACAGCCTGCCTGATATCTCTGCAGATGGATTAGTCATCAAAAGGACTGTTTGTTGAGATGGATATGTGTCTCTAATATAGTCTGTACACATACACTAACTAGAAGCAAGCAAATCTCTCACTAGCTCAGCAGCAGCTCTCCCTACACTGTCTGATTCCGGATTGAGGTTACGAATAAGAAGTATCACTTCGAAACGCGTCAACCAATACTCTGACTGTATCTCCCTTGGGACTATTTCCTCAGATGACACACTTTTCCATATGTTTTTGTGGATTTCTTATGGAATTATATATTTTTTATGGATGAAATTTTCAGAATAAAAATACATGTTTTATTGGAAGTGCTGGATCAACCACCTCTGTTATATGGAATATTCCCTTTCGTACTTGGATCCATGCACACCTGCTTCTGTGAATAGGTGAACTGATTGCCTACAATTTTTCTTTGATTCCGGAGTGACTGTGACGAACATGGCGGCGCCAGGTCTGATATAGACCTGATGACGCTGTGCGGCCAGCCAATCACTGTAATGCCACAACCAACATGGCTACGGCATTACAGTAAGTGGCAGGCAATCCCTGCATGTTCATTGGCTCTCTAAAGAGCACCAAACATGCAGGGAGGAGACCCAAGCTCACGCCGAGCAACCCCAGAAATATGTCGCCGAGCATGTCGAGCAGTGAGATGCTCGGGCGAGCACCAAGCAGTAGCAAACATGCTCTCTCATCACTAATATTGAGGCTATGTGCCCACGTTGCGGAAATGAAGCGGAAAATTTGCGCTTCATTTCCGCATGTCGTTTCCCGGAAAAACGCATGCGTTTTTCGCGCGTTTTTGACATGCGGAATTGCCTTGCGTTTTTTATTGCATTGCAAAGGCAATTCCGCATGCGGAAACGCAAAATTAATTGACATGCTGCGGATCTTTGAGCGCAGCGTTTACGCTGCGGAAAAATCCGCATCATGGGCACAGCACTTGCGGATTTCAATTGGGGAACATTGCTGCCCTACTACCATGCGTTTTTAATGCGTTTCCGCGGCGTTTACGCAGCTGCAAAAATGCCGCGGAAACGCATTAAAAACGCATCGTGTGAACTCAGCCTAACACTTTTTTTTTACTTTTGTTCACAGCTCATTGGTTAGGAGAAGACCATCCCTGCTGTCTATCTTGTAAGCATTGAGCTGAAGCTGGAAGGGATTAGGAGGTAACAGCATGATCAAGCAATTCTAGCCATCTTAAAAACAGTGCTTACATGCTCAATAGAAAAGAGAATGCAAGCATTGCATATATTCTGCTGTCTAACAGCAGTTGTTGGTCTCCAAGGCAATGAGTTGTAGGCAAAAGAAAAGTGTTCATAGCTCAAGAATGATTGAAATTTTAATAAGTAAGAAAAGGCAGATTTCCTTGTACTTACAAGAATGATCTAACAATACCCGTTTATGAATACTGGAATTACCCTTTAAGTCCTATGGTATGGTGGAAACTCCATGGATCAGACTTGATTTTTAAGGACATATCACATATGCTAATTCGTTTTGAGATCTGTGGAATTTTGAGTCAAATTGAACACCTTCAACTGTTTGTCATTTTCCTTAAACAATTCTCAAGCACTTCTTTAGCCTGGACAGACATAGCTCATTATAATCCACAGCCATCTGAAGTGCCATTACAATGAATTGGTGTACTTGGTCTGCAACAAAGTAGGTGATATGTATCAAAGTAACATTGACATAAATTCCAGAACCAAAGGTTGCTCAGTACATCCCACTGCCACTGACTTTCCTGGTTCTTATGGTTCATAGTCCTAGGGCTATCTCTTCCTAGGGTAAGTATAGCATATGTTCACGACTGACCACGTGTTAAAAAAAAATAGAATTATCAGACCAATCTTGCTACCTTTGGAAGTGCATTGAGCTGTAGGGTGCATTGCTGCAAAAGGGGAAGAAAAAAAACCTCTTTGAATCTTCTTCCTTAGCGAGTGTGAACGAGCTGAGTGTGACTGGAGCGTAAGTGCAAATGGAAGTAAGTGTGTGACTTGTTTTTCTATGACTTGGATTCAGGGAGTCTGGAAGGGAGGAATTTGGACTGAATTGCTGTCTGTATTTTATTAATTCTTTACATTTCTTTTTACTTAACATTAACATTAACTTAACATTTCTGTCTAGTGCAATCCCCATTAGGAAATGAGCTCCATTATTGGCAATGCTATCCAGTGTACATCTTGCCACATGTATGCAATGCTTGAACAGCCGGTCGGGGTTGCATACTGCTGTGCGAGATGTGTGCACGTTGTTCGTTTGGAAGCCAAGGTACTGGATCTAAATGAGCAGCTGGCAACACTGAGATCCATTGACAATATGGAAAGGAGTATGCTGCTCACTGAGCAGCTGCTCACTGGGGTAGATATGGGGGAGGGTGGTAGTAGGGAGCTGCAGGACAGTCAGGCAGCTAGCTGGGTGACAGTTAGAAGGGGGGGGTAGAGGGAAAAGTGCCAGGGAGGCTAGTCCTGATCTGGCACACCCCAATATGTTTGCAAAGTTGGCAGATGAGGGGGGTGACAGTACAGGGGTAGCACTGCTGCAGCAAGGCATGTCCCCTGAAAGCCGGAGGAGTGTCAGCTACAGTAAGGAGGGAACTAGGAGAGCAGGGCAGGCCAGGCATGTGCTGGTAGTGGGGGACTCAATTATTAGGGGAACAGATAGGGCAATCTGTCACAAAGACAGGGATCGTCGAACAGTGTGCTGCCTACTTGGCGCTCGAGTCCGGCACATCGCTGATCGGGTTGACAGATTACTGGGAGGGGCTGGTGAGGACCCAGCGGTCATGGTGCACATTGGCACAAATGACAAAGTTAGAGGTAGGTGGAAGGTCCTTAAAGATGATTTCAGGGAATTAGGCTGCAAGCTTAAAGCAATGACCTCCAAGGTGGTATTCTCTGAAATACTAACTGCCAGAGAGGCAATGGGAGATTAGGGAGATAAATAAGTGGCTCAAGAACTAGTGTAGGAAGGAGGGATTTGGGTTCCTGGAGAACTGGGCCGACTTCTCAGTTGGCTACAGACTCTATGCTAGGGACCGGCTGCACCTCAATGGAGAGGGTGCAGCTGTGCTGGGGGAGAAAATGGCTAGAAGGTTGGAGGAGTGTTTAAACTAGGGATTGGGGGGGAGGTTATTCATTTTATAGGTGGGGAACATAGTGCAGATAGTGACTTGGGCACAAATAAAGAAATTGGGGGGTGGGGTAAGAACAGTCAATAAAGTAAGAAGGAATAGAGGTACAGAGAGATACATAAAATGCATGTACCCTAATGCCAGAAGCCTCACCAACAAAATGGAGGAATTAGAATTAATTTTGTTGGTAAATAATTTTATGACATGGTGTGGATTTCTGAGATGTGGCTGGATGAGAGCTATGACTGGGCAGTTAATTTACAGGGCTATACTCTGTTCAGAAATGACCGTACAAACAAGCGAAGGGGGTGTGTGTGTTTATATGTAAAATCATCCTTAAAACCCATCTTGCGGGAGGATATATGTGTATCTAATGGAAATGTAGAGTCCCTGTGGGTGGAGATAAGGGGAGGGGGAAAAAATAATAAATGACTGATAGGGGTTTGTTACAATTCTCCAAAAATAATGGAAGCAGCGGAGAATATCCTCGTAAAGCAAATACAGTTATATGAAAAAGTTTGGGCACCCCTATTAATCTTAAGCTTAATGTTTTATAAAAATTGTGTTTGCAACAGCTATTTCAGTTTGATATATGCAATAACTGTTGGACACAGTAATGTTTCTGCCTTGAAATGAGGTTTATTGTACTAACAGAAAATGTGCAATCTGGATTCAAACAAAATTTGACAGGTGCATAAGTATGGGCACCTCACCAGAAAAGTGACATTAATATTTAGTAGATCCTCCTTTTGCAAAAATAACAGCCTCTAGTCGCTTCCTGTAGCTTTTAATGATTTCCTGGATCCTGGATGAAGGTATTTTTGACCATTCCTCTTTACAAAACAATTCCAGTTCAGTTAAGTTTGATGGTCGCCGAGCATGGACAGCCCTCTTCAAGTGATCCCACAGATGTTCAATGATATTCAGGTCTGGGGACTGGGATGGCCATTCCAGAACATTGTAATTGTTCGTCTGCATGAATGCCTGATTAGATTTGGAGCGGTGTTTTGGATCATTGTATTGCTGAAAGATCCATCCCCTGCGTAACTTCAACTTTGTCACTGATTCTTGAACATTATTGTCAAGAATCTGCTGATACTGAGTGGAATCCATGCGTTCCTCAACTTTAACAAGATTCCCTGTGTCGGCATTGGCCACACAGCCCCAAAGCATGATGGAACCTCCAGCAAGTGTTTTTCTTGGAATGCTGTGTTTTTTTGCGGCCATGCATAACGCCATTTTATATGACCAAACAACTCAATCTTGGTTTCATCAGTCCACAGGACCTTCTTCCAAAAATAAATTGGCTTCTCCAAATGTACTTTTGCATACCTCAGCCGACTCTGTTTGTGGCGTGCTTGCCGAAACGGCTTCTTTCGCATCACTCTCCCATACAGCTTCTCCTTGTGCAAAGTGCGTTGTATAGTTGAGCGATGCACAGTGACACCATCTGCAGCAAGATGATGCTGCAGCTCTCTGGAGGTGGTCTGAGGATTGTCCTTGACTGATCTCACCATTCTTCTTCTCTGCCTTTCTGATGTTTTTCTTGGCCTGCCACTTCTGGCCTTAACAAGAACTGTCCCTGTGTTCTTCCATTTCCTTACTATGTTCCTCGCAGTGGAAACTGACAGGTTAAATCTCTGAGACAGCTTTTTGTATCCTTCCCCTGAACAACTATGTTGAATAATCTTTGTTTTCAGATCATTTGACAGTTGTTTTGAGGAGCCCATGATGCCACTCTCCAGAGGAGATTCAAACAGGAGAACAACTTGCAAGTGGCCACTTTAAGTAGCTTTTCTCATGATTGCATACACCTGGCTATGAGGTTCAAAGCTCAATGAGGTTACAAAACCAAAAAAATTGCTTTAGTAAGTCAGTAAAAAGTAGGTAGGAGTATTTAAAACAAGAAAATGATAAGGGTGCCCATACTTATGCACCTGTCAAATTTTGTTTGAATGCAGATTGCACATTTTCTGTTAGTACAATAAACCTCATTTCAAGGCAGAAACATTACTGTGTCCAACAGTTATTACATATATCAAACTGAAATAGCTGTTGCAAAAACACCAATTTTTATAAAACATTAAGCTTAAGATTAATAGGGGTGCCCAAACATTTTCATATAACTGTAGATGAAGCAGCGACTCAAGGAGAAGTCATTATTATGGGGGACTTCAACTACCCTGAAATACATGGGGGGACAGAAACCTGTAGTTCAAGCAAAGGTAATAGGTTTTTGACAACTATGAGAGACAGTTACCTTTCACAACTGGTTCAGGACCCAACAAGAAAGGGGGCACTGCTATACCTAATATTAACCAATAGGCCAGACCGCATATCAGATAGACGAGTTGGGGGTCACTTGGGTAATAGTGATCACAAAATAATACATTTTCATGTAACCTTTAATAAGATGTGTAGTAGAGGGGTTACAAGGACACTAAACTTCAGGAAGGCAAATTTAAAAACGGTTGAGAGATGATCTTAGTGCAATAAACTGGGACAATATCCTGAGACATATAGCTACACAAAGCAAATGGGAGACATTTATTAGCATCCTGAATAGAACCTGTGCACAATATATACCCTATGGGAATAAACATGCTAGAAATAAGAGGAAATCACTATGGCTAAATAAAGCTGTAAGGGGTGCAATAAGTGAAAAAAAGAAAGCATTTAGAGAACTAAAGCAAGTAGGTAGTGATGAGCCATTAAATAAATATAGAAAATGAAATGAATTCTGTAAAAACCAAATCAAGGCAGCAAAGATCGAGGCAGAGAGAATCATTGCCAGAGAAAGTACAAATAATCCCAAAATATTCTTTAACTACATAAATAGCAAAAAACTAAAAAATATGATAGTGTTGGCCCCCTTACAAATAGTCTGGGTGAAATGGTGGATGAGGATGAGGAAAGAGCCAATATGCTAAATGATTTTTTTTCAACCGTATTTAGACAAGAAAATCGCATGACAGAAAACATGATTAGTGATAACAAAAATTCTCCATTAAATGTCACTTGCTTAACCCAGCAGGAAGTACGGCGGCATCTAAAAATCACTAAAGTTGACAAATCCCTGGGCCCGGATGGGATACACCCGCGAGTACTGCAGGAATTAAGTAACGTCATAGATAGACCATTATTTTTAATCTTTAAAGATTCCATAATAACAGTGTCTGTACCACAGGACTGGCATATAGCAAATGTGGTGCCAATATTCAAAAAGGGGACAAAAACTGAACTGAAATATCAACATGGGTTTACGAGGGACCGTTCCTGTCAAACTAATCTGATCAGTTTTTATGAGGAGGCAAGTTCCGGACTGGACCAAGGAAATACAGTGGATGTTGTGTATATGGACTTTTCAAAAGCTTTTGATACGGTTCCACACAAAAGGTTGATACATAAAATGAGAACAATGGGGATAGGGGAAAATATATGTATGTGGCTCAAGAATTGGCTCAGTGATAGGAAACAAAGGGTGGTTATTAATGGAAAACAGTCAAACTGGGTCTCAGTTAACAGTGGGGTACCACAGGGGTCAGTATTGGGCCCCCTTCTTTTTAACATATTTATTAATGACCTTGTAGGTGGCATACAGAGTAATATTTCAATATTTACAGATGACACGAAACTCTGCAGGGTAATCAATACAGAGGAGGACAATTTTATATTACAGGAGGACCTATGTAGACTAGAAGCTTGGGCTGATAAATGGCAAATGAGCTTTAATGGGAATAAATCTAAGGTAATGCACTTGGGCAGAGGAAATAAAATGTATAATTATATGCTTAATTGTAAAACACTGGGCAAAACTGTAACTGAAAAAGACATGGGTGTATTGGTGGATGACAAGCTCACGTTTAGTGGCCAGTGTCAGGCAGCTGCTGCAAAGGCAAATAAAATAATGGGATGCATTAAAAGAGGCATAGATGCTCATGAGGAGAACATAATTTTACCTCTATACAAGTCACTAGTGCGACCACACTTAGAATACTGTGTACATTTCTGGTCTCCAGTGTATAAGAAAGACATAGCTGAACTAGAGAGAGTTTTGAGAAGAGCGACCAAGGTTATTAAAGGACTGGGGGATCTGCAATACCAAGACAGGTTATTACACTTGGGGTTATTTACTGTGGAAAAACGAAGGCTTAGGGGTGATTTATTACTATGTACAAGTATATGGGGGGACAGTACAAAGACCTGTCTACTGATCTTTTTACTCTGAGGCCTGAGACGGGGACAAGGGGGCATCTTCTACGTCTGGAGGAAAGAAGGTTTAATCATAATCACAGACGCGGATTCTTTACTGTAAAGGCCCTGTCACACTTAGCGACGCTGCAACGATCCCGACAACGATACGACCTGTCAGGGATCGTTGCTGCATCGCTATGTGGTCGCTGGTGAACTGTCAAACAGGCAGGCTCACCAACGATCAGGGGAGCAGCGACATCGTGGAAAGAATCTTTCCACGATGTCCTGCTCCTGGTTGCGAGCCTGCTGAAGCAGGAGCAGGCTGGTAACTATGGTAAACATCGGGTTACTAGGGGCACACGCGCTCCTAGTAACCCGTTGTTTATCATGGTTACCACTCTGCTACAGTGAGCGGGAGGTTACCGCTCACTTTAGCTGGCTCGTAACCATGATAAACAACGGGTTACTAGGTGCGCGTGTGCCCCTAGTAACCCAATGTTTACCATAGTTACCAGCCTGATCGCTGCTCCCGCTGGTCACACACAGCGATGTGTGCTGACCAGCGGGAGAGTAACAACCAAAAAATGGTCCAGGGCACTTTGCAGCGATCAGCGACCTCACAGCAGGGGCCTGATCGTTGCAAAGCGTCACACATAGCGACATCGCTGGTGAGGTCGCTGTTGCGTCACCAAAACCGTGACACAGCAGCGATCTCGCTAGCGATCTCGCTATGTGAGACGGGGGCTTTAGAGCAGTGAGACTATGGAACTCTCTGCCGCATGATGTTGTAATGAGTGATTCACTGTTAAAATTTAAGAAGGGCATGGATGCCTTTCTTGAAAAGTATAATATTACAGGTTATATATACTAGATTCCTTGATAGGGCGTTGATCCTGGGAACTAGTCTGATTGTCGTATGGAGTCGGGAAGGAATTTTTTTCCCCAATGTGGAGCTTAGTGTTTGCCACATGTTTTTTTTTTACCTTCCTCTGTATCAACATGTTAGGCTATGGGTTGAACTAGATGGACTTAGTCTTCCTTCAACCTTAAAAACTTTGTTACTATGTTACCTTCATCTATTGTAGAATTATGCAGGTTGATATTTACTTGCTCATTTTAGGTGCTTTCAACAGTGGACTTGGCACTTGAACACAGTAACGGGTCTTGTATCACTTAGCTGCATATAGGAGAAGTTGAAAGACATTATACATTGTAAGTTTTCATGAGTTATACAGACAGGTTCAGCTACTCCCAGTCCCACCCATGGTCTGCCCAGTTTTGCAAAGCTGGACAGGGCTGGCGTGAAAAGGGCAAAAGTCGTTAAAGTGTTGCAACATTGTAAGGTGTTTTATTCCAGGATTCTGGCGTAAATATCTTAATGAATTGGGCCCTATATCCCTATATATTTTAACACCTTTCTGTCATAGCCAGCATTGTCTTTTTCAGCAATTTGTGCTATGGTAGCTTTTTTATTTCATTGGACCAGGAGAGTTAAGTTGACTCACTTCCAACTTGGCCGGTTCACTGGTTCTCCTTTCTTAGACCACTGTTGGTATGTACTAACTACTTCACACTGAGAATTCCACAACACATGCTATTCCGGAGATGCCCTGACCCAGTTGTCTATCCATCACAATTCAGCCCCTGTAAAAATTGCTGAGGTCCCTATGTGCTTGCTTCCAATGCAGTAACTTCAAAAACTGGATGCTTACTTTTCTACCTAATAAATCCTAATCCCAAAAGGTGCCATTGTCACAAGATAATCAGTGTTATTCATTTCAAAACCAAGAAGGAAAATTTGTGGAATTATGAAAATCACAGAATAGATAGACATGATAATGATATGCAAATGAAAAAATGGAAATGACGCGCCCCTGGGCCTGAGTCGCGCAGTGTTGCGCACGCGGGAGCCTACCCGGAGCCGGATCAGATGGGGGTAGTAGTCTCGTGGCGGTGACCCGGTCCGTGCCCAGGGAGTCAGACTAAGTGGCAGTCTATTAGCAGTAGATGGTGGATGACTACGCCACCCGTTGAATGCAGCTATGGAGCTGCCGCTGCAGGGCAGACCGCTGAGGCCGGTGGAAGGATGGTGCAGCGTGGATGGTATAACCCCCAACGGGAGGGGTATGGCCTCAGGGCAGCCGACGTGGATGATGGGGGTAGCAGGAACCACTCAGAGACGATGCGGTGTAGTTCAGGGTCTTTACTGGTGACAAAGATAGACCCTCCCGGAGTACTTGCTAGCAATCGGGGCCTGGTCAGTCCTTGAGCAGATGGGATCTCCCCTGGCCAGGCGGAGTTGTAGGCCTTCCCAACTAACTGTACTCTTCTGGCTACCTTGCTAGAGGCGGGTAAAAGTAGCCCACGTCCCTGAGTGTACCGTGTGGTGCTCACCCGTATGGCCGGTGACTCGGGGCCTTCTAATGGCTTCCGCTCCACGATGGCGGTGCTGGTCCCACGTGTGTGACCGTGCCTTCGGGTTTCTGGGCCAGAGGACCTGCAATCCCCTGCCGGTCGGTTTCTGCTGCTGGGTAGAGATTAGTCCCCACAGCCTCGGACTCCGGGTCCGGTGATACTTCTCAGTCAGGGCGAGCTCTGCAGCTGCCAGCCCCTGACTCCTTGTAACACTGCTCCCACAGAGCTCCTGATGTTTCTTCCCATAGCTGCTTCTCTTCTCTGTCTCTACTTCGGGCATGGCCCAGGAGCTGGGCCCAGCCGGAGCCACAGCTCCCTGCCAGCCCTCCTGGCTGAACTCTCCCTCTGAACTCTCTAACCCTGCCTCAGCCCCAGTTTTATATAGGGGAAGTTCTTCCCCTCCCAGGACTGGGCAGGAGGTGTGGCATGCCAATGAAAACACAAAAGTCATTATCTCAGTAAATTAGAATAATTAACAAAAAACACTTTCTAAGCATTTAAAAAGGTCAGATAGTCTGTTTCAGTATTCTCTACAATCATGGGGAAGAGTGCTGACTTGACAGATGTCCAGAAGGTAGTCATTGACACACTCCACAAGGAGGGTAAGCCACAAAAGGTGTACTGTATCCAAGCAAATTAACTCCTTTCTGACATATGTGGTAATAGTACGTCCTTGTGCCCTGGGCCTATTGGGCCAGCAACGTGCTATTATGCATAATGTGATCATGCCCGCACACAAGCTGTGTGGGGCAATCGCAGCCAGGTGTCAGCTGATTGTCACAGCTGACACCTGGTACTATGTGAAAGGAGCGGTCCCGCACCACTCCCTGCACATTAACCCCCAAAATGCTGCAATCGAAGTTGATCACAGCATTCAATAAAAATGGTACAGCTGAAAATGTCATCTTGTCCCGCAAAAAACAAGCCAAAATACAGCTCCATCAGCCGAAAAATAAAAATGTTATAGCTCACAGAATAAAGCGATACAAAAAAAATCTTTTTGCTAAAAATTCTTTTTATTGTGTAAAAGTGCCAAAACATTAAAAAAATATAAATGTAGTACCACTGTAAACTTACTGACCCGAAGAATAAAGCTGCCTTATCAATTTTACCACATGCAGAATGGCTTAAGAAATCCCAAAAAACAGTTCCTGAATTGTTGGTTTTTGTTTATTCTGCTTCCCAAAAATCGGAATAGAAAGTGATCAAATAATGTCACGTGCCTGAAAATGGTACCAATATAAATGTCAACTTGTCCCGCAAAAAACAAGCCATCACATGACTCTGTCGGACAAAATATGGAAGAATTACAGTTCTCAAAATATGGCGATACAAAAACTAGTCTTTGCAAAAAAAATGTTTTTTAGTGTGTGACAGCTGTCAATCATAAAAACCCGATATTAGGGTTGTCCTAGGGTTACGGTTAGGGTTGTGCTAGGGTTAGGGTTCGGCTAGGGTTAGGGTTGTGCTAGGGTTAGGGTTGTGCTAAGGTTAGGGTTGTGCTAAGGTTAAGGTTGTGCTAGGGTTAGGTTTGTTCTAGGGTTGCGGTTAGGGTTGTGTTAGTGTTAGGGTTGGGTTAGGGTTAGGGTTCTGCTAGGGTTAGGGTTGTGCTAGGCATGGGATTTTTTCAAAAATAAAGAAAAAAAGCTGATAACGATATGGCGACAAGTGATGAGCGCAGTAGCGTAGCTACCGAGGGGGTTTAGGGGGGATTATGCTACAGACTGCCTATGGGGGTGGGAGGGATTATGCTACAGACTGCCTGTGGAGGGATTATGCTACAGATTGCCTATGGAGGTGGGGGGGATTATGCTACCGACTGCAGATGGGGGGTGGGGGGATTATTCTACAGACTGCTTATGGGGGGTGGGGGGATTATGCTACAGACTGCCTATGGGGGGTGGGGGGGATTATGTTACAGGCTGCCTATGGGGGGGTGGGTGCGATTGTGATACAGGCTGCCCATGGGGGGATTATGCTACAGACTGCCTATGGGGGTGGGGGGATTATGCCACAGACTGCCTATGGGGGAGTGGGGGGATTATGCTACAGAATGCCTATGGGGGAGTGGGGGGATTATGCTACAGACTGCCTGTGGGGGGTGGGGGGGATTATGCTACAGGCTGCCTATGGGGGGTGGGTGTGATTATGATACAGGCTGCCCGTGGGGGGGATTATGCTACAGACTGCCTATGGGGATGGGGGGATTATACTACAGACTGCCTGTGGGGAGTGGGGGGATTATGTTACAGACTGCCTGTGGGGGGATTATGCTACAGACTGCCTATGGGGGTTGGGGGGATTATGCTACAGACTGCCTATGGAGTTGGGGGGATTATGCTACAGACTGCCTGTGGGGGAATTATGCTACAGACTGCCTATGGGGGTGGGGGGGATTATGCTACAGACTGCCTATGGGGGGTGGGGGATTATTCTACAGACTGCCTATGGGGGGTGGGGGGATTATGTTACAGACTGCCTATGGGGGGTGGGGGGATTATGCTACAGACTGCCTGTGGGGGGATTATGCTACAGACTGCCAATGGGGGTGGGGGGATTATGCTACAGACTGCCTATGGGGGGTGGGGGGATTATTCTACAGGCTGCCTATGGGGGTGGGGGGATTATGCTACAGACTGCCCATGGGGGGTGGGCGGAATATGCTACAGACTGCCTATGGGGGTGGGGGGATTATGCTACAGACTGCCTGTGGGGGGATTATGCTACAGACTGCCTATGGGGGTGGGGAGATTATTCTACAGACTTGCCTATAGGGGGTGGGGGGATTATGCTACAGACTGCCTATGGGGGGTGGGGGGGGGATTATGCTACAGACAGCCTATGGGGGGTGGGGGGGATTATGCTACAGATTGCCTGTTGGGGGATTATGCTACAGACTGCCTATGCTGGTGGGGGGGATTATGCTACAGACTGCCTTTGGGGGGTGGAGGAATTATGCTACAGACTGCCTATGGGGGGTGGGGGGGATTATGCTACATGCTGCTTATGGGGGGGTGGGTGTGATTATGATACAGGTTGCCCGTGAAGGGATTATGCTACAGACTGCCTATGGGGGTGGGGGGATTATGCTACAGCCTGCCTAGGGGGGAGTGGGGGGATTATGCTACAGACTGCCTATGGGGGAGTGGGGGGATTATGCTACAGACTGCCTGTGGGGGGATTATGCAACAGACTGCCTATGGGGGGTCGGGGATTATTCTACAGACTGCCAATAGGGGGTGGGGGGATTATGCTACAGACTGCCTATGGGGGGTGGGGGAATTATGCTACAGACTGCCTATGGGGGGTGGGGGGATTATGCTACAGACTGCCTATGGGGGGGGTGGGGGGGATTATGCTACAGACTGCCTATGGGGGGGGTGGGGGGGATTATGCTACAGACTGCCTGTGGGGAGATTATGCTACAGACTGCCTATGGGGGTGGGGGGGATTATACTACAGACTGCCTATGGGGGGTGGGGGGATTATTCTACAGACTGCCTATGGAGAGTGGGGGGATTATGCTACCGACTGCCTATGGGGGTGGGGGGGATTATGCTACAGACTGCCTATGGGGGGGTGGGTGTGATTATGATACAGGCTGCCCGTGGGGGGATTATGCTACAGACTACTTATGGGGGTGGGGGAATTATTCTACAGACTGCCTATGGGTGAGTGGGGGATTATGCTACAGACTGCCTATGGGGGGATTATGCTACAGGCTGCATATGGGGGTTGGGTGCAATTATGATACAGGCTGTTATGATACAGGCTGCCCGTGGGGGGCTTTTGCTACAGACTGCCTATGGGGGTGGGGGGGTTATGCTACAGACTGCCTATGGGGGAGTGGGGGGATTATGCTACAGACTGCCTATGGGGGAGTGGGGGGATTATGCTACAGACTGCCTGTGGGGGGATTATGCTACAGTCTGCCTATGGGGATGGTGGGATTATGCTACAGACTGACTGTGGGGGGGATCATGCTACAGACTGCCTTTGGGGGGTGGGAGGATTATGCTACAGACTGGCTATGGGGGGTGGGGGGATTATGCTACAGACTGGCTGTTGGGGGGATTATCCTACAGACTCTGCTTATGGGGAGTGTATTATACTATATTGAGAACTATGTGGCGTATTACACTATATGGAATTACTTATACAGTTGGGGTCATACAGTGTGGGAGATTATGTGGGGTCTTTGCACAGTGTAGGGACCATCATACAGTGTGGGAGATAATGTGGGGTCTTTACATAGTGTGGGGTCCATTATACAGTGTTGGAGACATCAGTTTGGAGGCTACTAAGGGGTCAGTATACTCTGTGTTGGGTACTATACAGTGAGGGGGCATTATACTGTGTATAAGAGAGCATCATACTGTGTATATTGTATGGGGTTCTCGGGTATGCACTGAGTATCATGGGTGCTCGAGTGACATGCTCGAGTCTCTGCCCCATATGTTTTGCAGCTGTTATACAGCCAAAAAAACCTTGTGGGGATTGCGTGACATGCACGAGCGATCCCTGCATGTTTTTGGGGGGGTTTCTAACAACCGTGAAACATGCGGGCAGGGAATCGAGCATGTCACTTGAGCACCCGCGATAGTTAGTGCATACCCGAGTACCCGATGCAAACTCAAGTAGCGAGCACTTGCGCTCAAGACTAATGACAACTTACAAAATATGATGATGACCTGGGTTCAAAATGTTCACTATACTTCTTGATAAAATCCTTGAGGCATGTAGTTTCCAAAATGGAATCACTTGGGAGGGGGGTTTCTACTGTTTAGGCACATCAGGAGCTCCCCAAACGCAACATGGCATCTGCTAATTATTCAAGCAAATTTTACATTCAAAAAGTCAAATGGCGCTCCTTCCCTTCCGAACCCTGCTGTGCGCCCAAACAGTGGTTTTCCCCCACATATCGGATATCGGCTTACTCAGGAAAAATTGCACAACAAACTTCATGGTGCAATTTCTCCTGTTACCTTTGTGAAAATGCAAAATTGCAGGCTGAAAAACATTTTGGTGGGAAAAATGTGAAAATTTTATTTTTATGGCTCAATGTTATAAACTTCTGTGAAGCACTTGGGGGTTCAAGGTGCTCACTACACATCTTGATAAGTTCCCTGAGGTGTCTGGTTTCCAAAATTGTGTCACTTGTGGGTGGTTTCCACTGTTTAGGCACATCAGGAGCTCCAAAAACATAGTGCATAATTATTCAAGCAAATTTTACATTCAAAAAGTCAAATGGCGCTCCTTCCCTGCCGTACCCCCAAACAGTGGCTTTCCCCCACATATGGGGTATCGGCTTACTCGGCTTTATCCTGATATCCTTGTGAAAATAAAAAAATTGGGGTCTAAAAAAAAATTCCTGTGAAGCACCTGAAGGGTAAATAAACTTCTTGAATGTGGTTTTGAGCACCTTGAGGGGTGCAGCTTTTAGAATGGTGTCACTTTTGGGTATTTTCTGTCATAAAGGCCCATCAAAGTCACTTCAAATGTGATGTGGTCCCAAAAAAAATGGTTTTGTAAATTTTGTTGGAAAAATGAGAAACCGCTGGTCAACTTTTAACCCATATAACTTCCTAACAAAAAAAAAAATTTGGTTCCAAAATTGTGCTGATGTAAAGTAGACATATGGGAAATGTCTCTGTCTTCAATAGCACTTCTTGACAAGGTGCCCTTAAAAATAAAAGTATTATTACAATGCCCCATAAATAAAAATATTTTCCATACTGTGCTAATGAATATAAAATTGCTGTGCTTCCTGAAAAAATATCCCCCTCCCACACACTGCCGCTTTTCAAAATATCCCCCATATTGCCCCTCAACAAAATATCCCCCCACACTGCCACTCTTCAAAATATTCCCCACACTTCACGTCAGCATAATGTATCCCCTCACACTGCCCCTTGCTATTCTGTGCCCCTTTTCACAATTGTCCCCCCATTATATGCCCTCTCAGTAACACCAACCCCTTCCTCCCCTCATTCAAAATGATAGGACATCTTCAGACCAGGACAGGGACCCAAATCAGGACAGGGACCCAACAACAAGGTACGCTTTGATGTTAGCTGTTGGGCTCATATATATTGGTCAATTTATGTGCTAAATACCATCCTTCTGCTGTAAATTTTTCTAGAGCAATATTGTGGCTCCATTTTTCCAAAATTCCATATGTACATAATGTAGCACTTATCTATTTTTCATGGCAGTAATACAGTTCCAATTGTCTAAATTGACCATTCTAGCAACCTAGACTGCAGTTACATATTTTTTATAAGTGTTGTCTTAGCTGACATTTGTTCACACTAGCTAGGAGGTGCTGGTCAGTTTTTCTATCTTCAGACCCTCCATGGAGCACTTACTCTTGCTCGCCATCTCAGCAGCCTCTGCGGTGCTTCAGTGCTGTGGTGCCGGCAGCAGTGTGATGAAGTCAAAGCGTAATGATCTCATCATGCCACTGCGGGTGGAGCTAACAGGAACTTCTCTGCCCTAGTCCCAGCACTCAAGTATTTAAATGCATTTGCATCTGAAAGACGCAAATACATTTGAATATAGGAAGAAGGGAGCTGGCGTCTCCTGGTCAGTTCTTTGCGAGCCACAAAAAAAAATTTGTGGTGGAGGTCTGGTCTATTTCCTTCCTATTTGAATACTCTTGTGGCAGAGCTTGCAGGCAAAGAGGAAGCCGGGAGTGAGGGAAGCAGTGCATTCCCAATGATCAATCCTTTAAACTCCAAGCAGATGTGTGTAACATCTCTGGCGGCGTGCTGGCATGGCTTACCATCTCCCACCATGCAAGACCGCCAACTTACCAGTCCAGGCTGTGCACTGTGCTCATCTACTTGCTGTGTGCATGTCTCTTGTTTGCAGGCTTAGGGCGGCAGCGCTGGAACTTCCTGAGTCTTAAAGGGACAGTGCTTGTATTCATAATGCATCCCCAGCCTATTGCTGTGAGGCACTGGATACTTAAGGCACCCCCGCCCAGTGGGAGGTGCCTGAGCAACACTTTTTCTCAGTGTGCATCTGTGCATCTGTGCCTGTCCGCTGAGTACCCAGGCCCTGTACCTGTGACTTCTAGTCTATTTCCGTCACCCTGGGGGCTTAATGCCCAGGCTTGTACATGTATCTCATTCCCATCTGAACTGTGTCTTAGCCTGTCTCTTGTTTGCTTATGTTAGATCCGTCCGTCTACCACCTGTATCTATTCCAGTACCTTTCTCCTTACCTGCAGTGTCTTAACCAGTACCTTACTCCAACTCGTTGTCTCTGTACTTCTGTTTGTGAACTCTGTGTCCACTCACTACTTCATAGCAAGTACCTTGTGTGTATCAGGCTCTGCTTGTCCTGTTTCCCTGCCCCCGTATCTACCTCCTGTGTTCTAGCTATCTTCCTGCATTTTCCTGACCATGTCTGTTCCATGTGAACAGAGCCCTGTCCCACCTGGCCACTCATGTGGCATTCCCGCCTGGCCGCTCCTGCGGCTCTGCTCTGGCCTGCCCTGCTTTGCTTCCCAGCAGCACCTGCGGCTCTGCCCTGCTTCGCTTCCCATCCGCACCTGCAACTTTGCAGTGCTCCACTTCCGGTTCGCACCTGCGGCTCTGTTCCTATATCCCAGTATGTACTGGTCCCTATCCAGCCTGCCAGTACCCGCCTGCCTGTATACCAGCCGTGCCTACCAGTACCCACCTGCCTGTATACCAGCCGTGCCTTCCGGTATACCAGCCGTGCCAGCCAGTACCTGCCTGCCTGTACAACAGCCGTGCCTGCCTGTATACCAGCTGTGCCTGCCAGTACCCATCTGCCTGTATACCAGCCGTGCCTGCCAGTACCCGTCTGCCTGTATACCAGCCGTGCCCGGCAGTACCCACCTGCCTGTATACCAGCCGTGCCTGCCAGTACCCGCCTGCCTGTATACCAGCCATGCCCGCCAGTACCTGCCCGTTTCTGCATACCCCGGTGTGGATCAACAGCTGTGTGACTGGGGTCTGCCCTGGAGTAGCACCTGGTCCACCTCCCTCATCCCTCCTTGGTTCACAGAGTCAACTAAGCTGCCATATGAGCCAGGGTCTGATCTGGCGAGGCCCCTAGTCAAGCCCCTTCAGGCACTCCTTGGTTCGTGGCCCAGTGGGACCACTAACCACATTCACACCAGAAGATCCAGGTGTGAGCGTAACAATGTGTTACACACCTATCCTCAGTCCGGACTCTGCTCCTTTCACCATGGCCTGCTAAAATTTCTTGTGCTCCACGTCGGGCTTTGCAAGTAACCTGGTGTGCTCCCATCTGATCATCTACATAGGCACGTATAAGGCGCACCAAGACATACATACACCTGTGACTTTTAGTTTGACTGTGCACCTCTACCTGCTCAGTACCTGTTTCCCGGCCTGTGACCTTCACTGCTTCAAGTACCTGGTTTCTGGCGTCCTTTTTTCCTGCTTCCCCCTGTTCTTGAGTACCAGTTTTCTTGTGTCCTGTCTGCTTGCGACATCCAGTGCTTCAAATACCTGTTTACTGCATGCCTTACCTGGCTGTTGCACTGACACCCATATGCCCATCCTGACCTGGGGCTTAGAGGATCCACCTCAGAAGTGGAGCCCATAACAAGATGTTACTCCAAATGGAATGCCTTGCATCAGTTCTACCAGGCAACAGACAACAGTCCTAACAATGAACCACTATGCTGCTAATAAAAATAAGATTGTTTCTTAAATTACTTATACTGCTCATTGATTTACAGAGTTACCTATACTCTGTATATTTATAACTTGCTTTAATGTATTTTGACAGTTTTCTATTGTCTGTATTAGTTTTTCTTACTTGTGCTAAGTTAAATAATTTATCCCATTTTAGAAATTCCATTGTCAGATTTACAATAAGGCTTTCGGAGCTAAACACTAGTGGAAAACTCTGACCTTAACTTGCAAGTAGAGCTCCATGGAAGCCTTTCCTTAGAACTCAGTAGTAAAGGTGTGAATAACATGCAATGAATTGACTTTCCCTACAGGGAAAATTATGTCTTACAACTATGGGAAAGGTGCACGTTTGTTGTAGAAAAATGCTTCTTTACAGCTTAAATGCATTGTTTGTAAAACGGAATCACAAAATTGCCAAAATAGCTCTAGGATTATTTGGATGTACTGGTAGCTAATATTACACATTCCACCTCTTTGTATTGTGAGTTACCATTAATATTCCATCTACATTTTTGTACTGTTAATACCCACTGTGCGTTTACCAGAATAATACAATTCAAGGTCTTTCTGCAAGTTTCTTCTTGCATTTCAACAGATTAGAAAAATGATTATAGCCACATCCTTACACAAATTCATTTTACACCCATTTAGCTCATTTGCCTGACCAAGATGCAAAATATCAAAAACTGTTACTTTTTTATAACAAAGTTCAATTACTTGAAAAAAGAGTTCTTCTAAACTAGATAATTAAGACTGTTGAATAAATATTTAAACTATGCATAATATTCAACTATTTGAAATAATTTTAGGGTGCAAGACAACACATTCCATGTATGTGTGAACAGAAATATTTTTATATATGGGTAATCAGAATCGCAATGCTAATTTTAACATTTTCAAGAATACTTTGTGTACTTAGTAGGTCAATCATTTTATAGTAGAATATTTTTAAAGGGAGCCTGTCATCAGCCTTAGAGTCACAAAAGTGATTACAGCATCAGGTAGAGTACTAAAGCAGAAGTGATCATTACCTTTCTGGCTACATATAGTTTTTTCATTTCAGAAAAAAATGAGCTGTAATGCTATATGCAAAAGAAGATGCAAGGGTGGTCCCTGTCTGGCAAGTGCTCAGCAATAATCCCTGCCTAGCAGAACCCATTGACCTTGATTGAATTCTCTACAGCTTCCATAATTCACTGTGTTCCACATCAATACAAGCAAGCTCCATGCATTCCATGCTAGGCACATGGACTGTACATGTATAGTGTATTTTTTCATTTTCAATTTTTTCATCCCCTTCTTCCAAGAACCATAACCTTTTTATTTTTCTGTCCACATAAATGTATGTAGTCTTGTTTTTTGTGTGACAAGTTGAACGTTAGAATGACACCATTCATTTTACCCAAAATTGCACTTGGAAAACGAAAAAAATTCCAAGTGTGGTGTAATCATGAAAAAAAAGCAATTCTGACATTGCTTCGTGGGATTTGTTTTTACGGCGTTCATTGTGTTGTAAAACTGACCTGGTAATATAATTCTCCTCATCAGTAGGATGAGTGTCAATATGACACAATATGATTGTGTCGATATTTTCCGAGAGCAGTAACATTTTCATTTTTCAGTTGATAGACCTACATGTTGGCTTATTTTTTTGCGGTGCGAGACAAATTATTTACTAATACTATTTTGGAAAAGATATGACATTTTGATCGCTTCTTCTAGAATTTTTTTCAGTATTACAGTTACCAAAAAAAACTCAATTTTTTCATTTTGAATTTTTTTCAGTTTATGGTGTTTACTGATGGTTCTTTAATTATTATCTATATTTTTAATGGGGAAGTAGGGTGGTGATTCGGACTGTTATTTTTTTCCATATTTTCTAAAACTTTTTTCACTCTATTTATTAGTCCTCTTTGGGAACTTGGATCGTTTGATCAACTGATCGCTTGTACTATATACCACAATAGTTGCATATAGTAAAAATCACAGTCACCTTTGAAGCCTGGCCACAGGCTGGTTTTCAGTGCAGCTCCTTGGTGACATGCATGCAGGTTTTCCACAGACTCCCGACTGTCATAGCAACCCTTTTGCACTCTAAGATTGAGTCAAGGTAGCCCAAGGGGCCACAGAATGACATGTCCCCATTCTGGCACTCTGTTAATGATGCTGTCTTTGTTAAACTGTTAAATGCCACTGTCAAACTGTCACGAGCAAAGTTCCGCTCCACCCACGGCTGTTAGTGGCAAGTCCTGGCTGTAGCACACAGCCATTACCTGCCAGGTATGGGGCAAGCTCAGCCTGTGAGCTAGCTTCATACACCGACTGACTGGCGTTGTGTATGTAGAAAAATATTTTACATGCCTGTGAGTCTGGAAAGGTATATAAATAGTTTGCCAAACTGAACTTCATTATTTTACTGATCAGAAGATCATCTACAAGAGGAGAAAGTCTAAAAAAACAACCAATTTGCCTAAACCAGGCCATCCTAGAAGTTTTAGTCTGAAAGCAAAATGCTGAAAAAAGTCTCTGACTAAGGCAAGATCACACGGCTATCAATGCTCTCATGTGAGAGGATCAGGCCGATTATGCTGTGATACTTCGGACAAACTCAGTTTGAGCCAAGTGTCATCTTATTGTGCTGCGATTCTCTCGCATGAGAAAATGGAATCACAGGTGCGGTGAAGATTGTGATCTGTACTGCCACATAGAATAACACAGGGCTGAGTGCTATCCGATAAAACATTGGATTGCACTCTGCTGTGTTATATGCTCATGTGCTGGCCCGGCGTCAGCACCCGGGCAAGTGCCAGGGCCCTGAGCAGGCGGAGGGGCCCACTCGCCGTCGGGCACCCCTGCGCGCTACAGGACCCGATAGCGGAGCGGTGCCGGTGCCAGCGCCCGCCACCCCCCCCTGCTTGCTCAGGGCCCCGGCAGCCGGCGCAATACTTACCCCTCCCCGTGCCTCCGCAGCAGCTCCGGTCTCTTCCGCGTCCTCTGACTGTGACATCTCAGGTCAGAGGGCGCAGTTACGTCTTTCCACCGCGCCCTCTCCTGAGCCATCACAGCACAGAGCGGGAAGACATCGGTGATGCTGAGGAGTCAGGAGCAGCGGCAGCAGGTGAGAAGTGAGGTGAGTATTTGATTTTTTTTTTTCTTTATGTATGGGCACATGGAAAATGACATCCCGCATGGGGCATTATATGAGGGAAGTGACATCCTGCATGGGGCATTATATGGGGGGAGTGACATCTTGCATGGGGCATTATATGGGGGGGAAGTGACATCCTGCATGGGGCATTATATGGGGGATGACATATGGGGGAGGCATTATATGTGGCATTATATGGAGGGGGGAGTGACATCCTGCATGGGGCATTATATAGGGGGAAAGGACATCCTCCATGGGGCATGATATAGGGGGATGACATCCTGTATGGGCCATTATATGGGGGAAGTGACATCCTACATGGTGCATTATATGGGGGGTAGTGACATCCTCCATGGCGCATTATATGGTGGGGAAGTGACATCCTCCATGGGGCATTATATAGGCGGGAGGGAATGACATCCTACATGGGCCATTATATGAGGGGAGTGACATCCTGCATGGGCCATTATATGAGGGGGGAGAAGTGACATCCTACATGGGCCATTATATGATATGGTGGGGAAGTGACATCATGCATGGGCCATTATATGGGGGGGAGTGACATCCTGCATGGGCCATTATATGGGGGGGGAAGTGACATCCTGCATGGGGCATTATATTGGGGGGGAAGTGATATCATGCACGGGGCATTATTTGGGGGGGCACAGCCTGCATGGGGCATTATATGGGGGCCAGTATCCTGTATGGAGCATTATATGGGCCAGTATTCTGTATGGAGTGTTATATGGGGCCCATAATACTGTATGGAGGACTATGTGGTGCCCATAATACTGTATAGAGGACTATACTGTCTGGTCTGCCCTGTGCGCTGCAAGGATTCACAGGTTTCTGAGCTATTGTAGAATTTACTATAGATATCGCTCATGTAATGTAAGAAGTGAAATCTTTGGCAGGGTACTATATGTATATATTTCTCTGTGGTATCTGTGCATCATGAATCGTGGTATGTGTTAAAGGGGCCCACTGAGACTCTTTCGCCCAGGGCCCACAAAAACCTGAAGCCGGCCATGCTCATGTGAGTGAGCCCTTAAAAGGGATACAGGCAGTAGATTCACCACAGGCAAGAAGAAACAGAAACCGCTGCGTTATTGCAGTTGTAAACATTCCACTCTGAAACGCTCCAATGTTTCAGAGAAATCTTATATTGTAAAGCTGAACAGGAACTATATATCTCAGATAACTATTTGTAGCTAAGTCCCTGGAGGCTTCTCCCAGTCCAGCACTCCATGACTGACCGATCCCTCCCTATGCACACATACTTATAAGGAGAGACCTGTCAGTCTAAGAAAGCGTGGAGAGTAGAAGCCACAACAAACCGGCCTAGGACTAAACTTTCAGAGCTTGTTATCTCTATAACAGCACATCATTTCAGATTAAATATACATGATTGCAATAACAAATCCAGTGGTCCAATTTATCCTGCCATTGATGTGGGCAACATGCATCTACTGCCTGGTTCCCTTTAAGAAAAGGGTACAAATTACATGCAGAGTTCCCCATGTAAATGAGCTGTAGGAAGATGTGCATCATATGAAAAATGCTATTTATTTAAGAACAAATTATACTTTAGGACAAAAGCCCTTTAAAAACTAAAGCTGGTTGCTGATTTTAAAAGCATGTGCTGCTTGTTGGAAAAAAAAAACAGAATAGAATTAACAGAATAATGAGGATTTACATATTTTAAAAAATGCCATTTATGATGGAACAAATTATAAGGCAGTAGCCCTTTAAAAACTAAAGGTATTTGCGGATTTTAAAAGCAAGTACAGCTTCTTAGATGTAGCAGAATAGAATTAACAGAATAATTATACGGCACTGCTGAGTTACAAGCATATTCTCTTTGATTATTAAATCACACAGTATACTAGATCTCAACCTTCAATCTGAACAATTTATTCTCAGAGGATTTTACTATTTTATCATCAGCATTCTTGCTTTTGTTTACTGTGTGCTCACTTTATATTTAGAAGTATATGCCGTGAATTTACAATGTGCAGTGAAAGTTTTGTCATAACTCCCCAAGCGATAAAATAGGATGAACACAGTTTTATTTTATATTATGAAAATCATTCTTTTTACTAGTTAAAACTTTTAATCCAGCATGCTTAAAGGCATTGTTTGGACAAAATGTAAATCTTTCCAATGCCTTGGCAAATGAAAAAATAACAAAGTAAACTATTCGCACCTACCGGCATTTACCGGGATCCAGTGCTGGCCGCTCTGTGGTGTACGTTCATACCGGCAGGAAGTCATCACCGCTCAAAGTGGCAGCAGGACTTACCGGGACTTGTCATTGGCTGACATTGTTAGGTGTCTTCAGCAATGTGTCATCAATGACTATCTCTTGCCGATGTAAATGCAAATCACAAGGCAGCCTGCACTGGATCCTGGTAAGTACCAGTAGGTATAATAACTTCATTTGTTGTTTATTAATTTACCAAGTCACTGGTAAAATTGTAATTTTGCTCCAACAACCCCATTAAGACTCAATAGGTTGTGGTTTTGCAAATGTTCTACATTAGCAGAAGATTATTAAACAGTACATACCATTAAGGGTAGAAAGCTTTCAGAGAAATATCCCAATGTAATGTACTGTATATAAAAACTGCATAAGGCCTCAATCACATATCTGTGTCTATTGAGATGTTTAAATGTCCCGTCTCTTTATAAGATCCTTGTAAGGAACAAATCATGTGTCGCTTCTTTGTATTGTAAAGAGAGGAGAGAACAAGGCGCAATGGGTGACTCAGTATTGCAATTGTAGAGGGGTGTGAGGATGGCTACTAACCTTATGAAGTTGTGCACCTCTGCACAACCCCAGTGTAAAGCTCCACAAGCTCCGCTCTGTTGGTGGCTGTCATCTATTTCCAGCGGCGTTCACAGATCCTGATCTCTTGGTGGTATATCACGTGGTCAGGTTAGTAGCATGTAATGCCGAGATAGACGCCCAGCTTCACCAACACCCCCGGCAGCGCTCCGGAGGGGTTAAGGCAGCGCAGCTTGGAAAACCAGGGTAGTGATTCTAATTAAATTGCTCCCACAGGTGAAAAAACAATGGGTTAAAGGCAGCTCTACCGCACCCCAACAGGGGGAAAAGGACAATCAGTGAATATGAATAGCGGTACCAGAGCGCCAATAACAGGGCAAAAATATTAAAACGACTGATTTATTAATACACACACACAACGCGTTTCGGTGGACACAGCCACCTGATGAAGGTGGCTGTGTCCACCGAAACGCGTTGTGTGTGTGTATTAATAAATCAGTCCTTTTAATATTTTTGCCCTGTTATTGGCGCTCTGGTACCGCTATTCAAATTCACTGATTGCTTCTTTGTATTGCGCTCACTTGTATGTATGAAAATGAGATCATCTTTGAAATGCCTTTTTTAGACATCAGAGGTGTACAAAATGGTTTAATGTATACAGATGACTTGTAAAAGTATGTAGCAGAGAACAAAATATTGACTGACAACCAGTATGGAGTCATGAAAGACAAGTTGTGTATCAACAAGATGGTTTTCTATGAGGAGGTAAGCGCAAATCTTGATGTTGGTAATGTGGCTGATGTGATACTGTATGACACACTAGCCTTGTACTAAAGCTTCAGAAGCAGGTGACCGTGGGACAGCAAAGGGCCAAAGAAAGTGCCATTAGACACAAAACTGCCGTCATCTAAGACACACACCCCGTTACTCTCCCGTTACTACGTGTTTGGACCTAATGGACAATAGTTTTTTTTCACCATTTGATGAGTGCTTCATTATTCCTTCTCTAACTGGACAGATAAAAAGTATGTGTTCAATATTTCAGCCTCATCGTCCTGTACAATTTTATTCCTTTGGTCACATTTTAGGGAGCCAATGTCTGATTTTTTTCTTTTTGCTTTTATATATTTATACATTGTTGAGAGTATATTTTAATGTTATTGATCATTAGTGTTGAGCCACCCCCGTAGTGTTCGAGTTCGGTTCGGTTCGTCGAACACCCGTGTGTTCGCCGAACTGTTCGTCGAACTGTTCGTCGAACACCTTCGAACACCGTTAAAACCAATGGCAGGCAAACAAAAACACATAGAAACACATAGAAAACACCTTCAAAGGTGTCCAAAAGCTGACAAACTGCTCTGAAGACACAACTAACACATGGAAAAGTGACAAGTACATATAGTCATGAGAAAAGAAAGGAGGTGGAGGAGTAAAAGGAGGGGGAGACACAGATATAGGCATGTCATGCCCTTCCAAAATCCAAAAAGTGAGAAGCCGACACGTTCAGTCCGCTCCTGCCCGTGCCACCTCCGTGTCGCCGGGTTTGTGCCAGAGCCGCGGTGAACCCTGACGGCCAGCCCCCCTCTCCCAATACTGGTGCCTGTCCGCTGGTGGGTCGAGCGAGCCCCCCTGTGGTGGAGGCAGCTCTAAGCTTTTTAATTTAAATTGTCTCTCTAATTTGAATGAATACACTTTAAATCCATTTACAAGGATCTATTGGAGGGCAAGTCTCATGCCAGCAGCCGCGTAATTCCAGCTCCAGTAGCGTCCACTAAAGCTGCTGCAGTTAAAAAGCTTTTATAAGGATCGAGCTCGGCTGTCCACCGCAAGGCATCCTACTGCCAGTCCCAGCCCCTATGCCTTGGGGTGCCTCCTGATGCTCTTCACTGAGTATCCCGTGGTCCCGAAGCATTTCCTTTGAAAAAATTAAGTGTCAAAACTACAGGTGGTGTAGCTTGCTTAACAGCCGGGATAATCCGCTGACTAGCAGACACTGCTACTAGGCACAAAGTATTTCCTGGGCTTGATGCAGTTAAAAATTTGTAATTATATACTCTCGTTGGATGCTGAGAAAGCATTCCATAGTCTCCTGGCACGCCATATATGATTCTCTTAAAAAGCTTGGGGTAGGGGTCTAGGGGACCCTTTTATAGCCAAAATCACGGCCCTGTATCGCAATGCGTCACCTAGGCTGAAGATAAATGGAACTGTATTACCCTGAGGGCTCGGTTGCTACAGAGGTATTGCACCTCACCCAGAGGTGTGATATCTCACTCTCAGGTAAGGATGGAGTGTGGATCAGGACCCGACACCTGCATGCATTACACCACATTGCCGTGGGGCAGGGCGACCAATATGCCCCTGAGATGGGCACGACAGTCCCTGTCCCTGGCTGGAGTGGGGGGAGGGAACACTGAGGAAGGGGAACCCTGTAGTGCAGGAGCAGGGAGGAAGCAGTTCCTGGGTGCATTGAGAAGGGAGTATAAAAGGTGGGCACCATCTTAGTTCAGTGCAGAGAAGTCTGAGCAGAAGTGGCAGGGAGCAGGGGCTCTGCATGAGCTCTGCTCCGGAGGCGGGCCTAGTAACAGAGGCCCAGGCCTGGAAGAGGGAGAAGGAAGGAAGAGGAGCGGAGAAGGCTCCAGGAACGAGGAAAGGGATCCCAGGGGTGCAGACGGGCAAGTCGCCACCGCACGCCCGAATCCACCTGCGAGGAGGGGTCAGGCCAAAGGGGGAGACCGGTCCCCGAAACTAGTGGAGGCAGGAAACGACCCTCAGCTAGAAACCGGAGGCTGTGACATTTTATGTGGCGCAGCCCCTCGCTACACCCGCTAGGAAGGCACCACATAGGGTCAGGGAAACTGGCGCCAAGTTTACCAAGAGGAGGCCCGAGGCAGCCGGACAGAAGGGTTGGTAAGAAAGGCCAGACAAAGGACACACAAAGGGGGTCCTGTGAAGCGCTCCAAAGTTATCTGGGAGTTGTCTGAGCCCCTCACCTGGTGAGCACAGTACGACGTGGGCAGCTGTTACCTGCAGATGTGGTCTGGATAATAAGAACTGTGAGTAAAAGCCCTGGACTGCATCACTGACTCCGTGTCGTTACTGCTGCTGCACCCACAACACCAGCCTCAGCGGTCTGCCCTGGAGTGGCGGTTCACTCTGACCGCAATCCACGGGTGGCGTAGTCGGACATTTAAACATCAAAACCACATAAATAGTTCCGCCACTGGTTTGACCGCCCTGAGCCACGGAACCAGGTCGCCGCCACGGAGACTACAACCACCAGCATCCACCAAAAAGGGCCCGGCTCCGGGTGTCCCAAGGCCCAGGGGGCGCGTCAGAACATTTTCATCACCTTTCACAATCACCAATGGGACAAGGCAGGGATGTTCTCTGTCCCCTCTCTTATACATCCTAGTGACGGAGCACCTGCTCTCATCAATTCGCCATAACCCCAATATTAGGTGGATTTGCTCTCTATTTGCTGATATTTTTCTATTTGCTCTCTATTTGCTGATGATGTCCTAGTATATATCACTCAATCACATATATCCATCCATGCTGTTAACATTGTGCGATGATCAGGATGAAGTGTCTTGGCAATCAAGAAGTATGTAGCTGATTCGCAGTACACACGTGTGCGTGCTGATAAGGGCAAATTGAGGACTCTTTCCTACAAGCAATTACGTCAGGTTAAAAGAGCAGCGGCAAAAAAGCCTTGTCATAGCAGCAGACAAGTTTTTGAAGCTGCTGGTGCCTCCAACGTCCCCCGAACAACAAGATGCAGGGTCCTTCAGAGGTTTGCAGCTGTGCATACGCCATCCTGTCGACCTCCTCTATCCACTTCACACAAGCAGAAACGGCTCCAGTGGGCCAAACATTACATGAAGACTGATTTCAAAACTGTTTTGTTCACGGATGAGTGACGTGCAGCGCTCGATGGTCCAGATTGATGGAGTGGAGGATGGCTGGTTCATGGACACCCCACGCAAACACGGCTACAGCGCCAACAAGGAGGAGGTGGAGAATGTTTTGGGCTGGAATCATGGGGAGAGAGATTGTCGGCCCCTTTAGGATCCCTGAAGGCGCTAAAGATGAACTCCATAATGAATGTGGATTTTCTCAAACAGCACTTCCTGCCATGGTTCAAGAAGAAGAACCGTGTATTTCACAGCAAGATCATTTTTTTGCATGATAATGCACCATCTCATGCTGCACATAAAACATCTGCATCTCTGGCTGATATGGGCATAAAAGGGGACAAACTTATGGTGTGACCCCCATGCTCCCCTGACCTCTACCCCATTCAGAACCTCTGGAGCATCATCAAAAGGAGTGTCTATGATGGCGGGAGGCAGTTCACATCTAAGCAACAGCTCTGGGAGGGTATTCTGTCCTCATGCAAAACAATTGAAGCAGAAACCATCCAAAACCTGACAAATTCAATGGACGAGAGAGTTCAGAAGCTCCTTTCGAACAAGGGGTCCTATGTGAAAATGTAACATCACCTAGAATAAAGTTTTGAGTTGAAAACTGTTTGATTTCAGTTTCTAATAACCTGCTAATGCTTATAATTTCAAATATGACCATTTTTTTGGTCTTTATTAAAATGAAAAGGTTGATCGAAAAGTTTGGCGGATCTAAGAGTGTGGCAACCCAGTAGTCATGATTACTTCGAATTCTGACAATATGAGGGTCATGTTGCAGGTAGTGCAGCAAGAAGGCACTTATGTGTCTTGCGCATCTCGGAGCCCCAAAATTATTTTCCGGGCTAGATGCAGCTAAAAATTATTATTAATTTTAAATCTGGTGGAGCTTAGTATAGATGGCCTAATAGGATCAGTGCTGCACACTGCTACAAAGCCCAAATTATTTTCCAGCCAAGATACAGATAAACATGATTAGTAATTTTAAATCTGGTGGAGCTTATTATAGATGGCCTAATAGAATCAGTGCTGCACACTGCTACAAAGCCCAAATTATTTTCCAGCCAAGATACAGATAAACATGATTAGTAATTTGAAAGCTTAAAACGGTTGGTAGGGTGATTTTAACCAATCATCCATCTTTTACTCTCCCCAGGATGACACAGGGGTAGAAAAGTCGTTTCAGATCCATGATTTGTTCATCTTTATGAACGTGAGTCTGTCTACATTATCAGTGGAGAGCCGCGTGCGCTTATCTGTCAGCACACCACCAGCAGCGCTGAACACACGTTCAGACAGAACGCTGGCTGCGGGGCATGACAAGATCTCCAAGGCGTAAGTGGCTAGCTCCGGCCATTTATCCAGATTGGAAGCCCAAAAAGAGCAAGGGTCCAGTGACACAGTCATGGCTTCAATGTTTACTTGGAGATACTCCTGTACCATCGTCTCTAGGCGTTGACTATGTGTCAGACTTCTTGTCTCCTGTGGCCTTGCAAAGGATGGGCTAAAAAAGTGGTGAAATGATTGCGCAAAATTGATGTTACCAGCAGATACTGTGGTTCTGTTATGGTTTGAGTGCTGAACACTTGACGGTCCCACGGTTGGCAAGTTGGAACTGTGAGATTCACTACGTGCACCACTGGTGTTTTGTGGAAAAGCACATGTAAGATTCTGCAACAGTCTCTGCTGATACTCCTGCATGCGTGCATCCCTTTCTATGGCAGGAATAATTTCTGCAAATTTACTTTTGTACCGGGGATCTAACAGTGTGGCAAGCCAGTAGTCAGGATTATTTCTAATTCTCCCAATTCGAGGGTCATGTTGCAGGTAGTGCAGCAAGAAGGCACTCATGTGTGTTGCGCATCCAGGAGCACCAAGTCCCTGTTGTGTTGGTGGCGAGGTAACAATCATGCTTCCTTCCTCTGTCCTCTCCCCCCAACCTCGCACAACAGAAATGTGATCAAGGTCTCCCTCATCTGATGAGTCTTCCATCAGTTCGTCCTCCACTTCTTCCTGGGCTCCTGCACCTTCCTCACTAGTTTGGCTGCTACCATGCGCCCTGGTAAAACCATCTCCCCCACCCTCACATGCCGGCCGCCTTGGTGCTGCCGACCGTCTGGACCTTGCAGATGTTAGCCCTTCCGCATACAACTCCTCCTCCTCTACTTCCTCCACCTCCTCTTGTGCCACCACCTGACTCCGAATTCTGTTTAACATGTGCTCCAGCATGTAAATCGCCGGAATAGTCATGCTGATAATGGCATCGTCAGCACTAAACATCTTCGTCGCCATTTCAAAACTGTGCAGAAGGGTGCATAGGTCCCTGATCTGAGACCACTCCTCCAGCGTGATTTGCCCCACGTCTGGATCTTGCTGGCCCAGGCTATACGTCAGAACGTATTGCACCAGGGCTTGTCGGTGCTGCCACAGTCGCTGCAACATGTGCAGAGTTGAATTCCACCGGTTAGGCACATCGCATTTTAGCCGGTGAAGTGGCAGGCCCAACGACTTCTGTAGAGATGTAAGTCGCTGAGCTGCGGGATGCGAACGGCGGAAGTGAGCACACAGCGACCGTGCCCTCTGCAGAAGGCCATCTAGTCTGGGATAGTGGGCTAAAAATTGCTGTACAACCAGGTTCAACACGTGAGCCATACAAGGCACTTGTGTGACATTGCCCCGGCGAAGGGCCGCACCCAGGTTTGCAGCATTGTCGCACACGGCCTTCCCTGGTTTCAGGTCCAGTGGAGACAACCATTCAAGAAATTGGTTCTCCAGAGCTGACCACAACTCCTCAGCTGTGTGACTCACATTTCCGAGACATTTCAAAGTAAAAACCGCCTGATGACGTTGAGCCCTACTGCCAGCATAGTAAGGAGGTGTGCAGGATCCCTTCTGCGCAGTTAGAAAGCTTGTGGCATGACCAGACAGGCTTTGGGTGCAGGTGGAAGACCGAGAGGAGGTTGAGGAGGCAGAAGCAGTGGAGGAACTTTGACATAAAGAGGATTGACGCACAACTCGTGGGGATGGCAAGACTTGGACAGCAGCCCCTTGTCCTGCTGTCACCATAGTTACCCAGTGCCCAGTCAGCGACATGTAACGCCCCTGTCCATGCCTACTCGTCCAAGTGTCTGTGGTGAAATGCACCCTGTCACACACAGAGTTTCTCAAAGAAGCGGTGATGTTGTGTGCGACATTCTGGTGGAGCGCAGGCACACCTTTCTTTGAGAAGTAGTGCCGACTGGGCATCTGGTACTGGGGCACTGCGACGGACATAAGGTCTCGAAAATCCTCTGTGTCCACCAGGCGGAAAGGCAGCATTTCTGTAGCCAAGAGCTTGCAGATGGTGAAATTCAACCTCTTAGCTTTCTCATGGCTAGGAGGAAATGGTCTTTTACTTGTCCACATCTGAGGGACTGAGGGCTGGCTATTGTGCTTAGACGGGGTTGATAAGGGTGTCCCCGGCAAACTGCCGGTCTGTGAGGAAGATGCAGGCGGACATGTTAGGTTACCTTGATCCAAAGGTGGTGCTATCGATGTCGGACAGCGCTCAACACCAGCTGGTGTTACCACCTCCAAAGAAAATGATGACCTGCCAATCACGCTGGCTGTTGCGGGTAAAGAGGTGGCAGGTCTGCGCCCCAAAACAGGTGTGACTGCTGTCCCCCCAGTCACAGAGGATGAAGAGGCCGCGGATGCACAAGATATGGCAGACGGTGGTTGGCCCGGCCGGCTAGGCCGCATTGTAGCACACTGAGCTTCCCACTGCAACTTATGCTTCATGTCCATATGCCGGTTCATGCATGAAGTACTCAAACTATGTATTTTTTGGCCTCTACTTAGCTTTTGCTGACAAATGTTACAGATAACACGAGTTGGGTTATCTTTATCGATCTGAAAAAATGCCCAGGCTATGCAAGGCTTAGCACCCATGCGACCTGAAGAGCCACCACCACTTGTGGTGAGAGGCAGAGTTGTGTTTGAGGATGCAGTTGTTGACGTGCTTCCAGTACTACGTCTCTGTCCAGGAAGGCGCAACCTGACCTCGTCGTCACTAGCATCTTCCTCCACCTCCTCTGCTGACCTCATCTCTTGGCTGACTGTGGGTTGACAGTAAGTGGGATCTCCAACCTCATCATCATCACCCTGTGCGTTATCACACCCGTCATCCTCAGAGCCAACCTGTTCCTGCCCTGACAAAAAACTAAAGTTGTCGCTCCAATCAGGTATTTGAGTCTCATCATCGTCTTCCTCATTGTCTCCACCAACAGGAGTTACAGTTTGGGAATGAGGGTCTACATTATGGTCAGAACCTTCTGCGTCTGGTCCTGGATCCGACTCATAAAGATTCTGGGCATCAGTGCAGATCATTTCCTCGTCTGGATTCACAGAAGCGCTGGAGTCGACCTCTGATTCCCAGGCTATAGTATGAGTAAACAGCTCTGCAGACTCAACCATCTGTTCTACCTCATACTCAGATGGACAGCTGGAGATTTGGGAGCTGTGAGGAAGCAAGTGCGATTTGGGTGACACCTTTGAGGACTGGAGTATTTGTGATGTTGAAGTTGATGTGGAGGAGAGCCCACTTAAAGGAGCACTTGATATCCGTTGAAGCACCTGCTGTTTTTGTGACTCATCTGGAATTTGTAGCGATTGGCGTGGCCGTAAGAAAGGGATCTTATCACATTGTCCGCTAAAAGAAGTAGACATTTTAGTTTGGCTGGAAGATGGTCTTTCTTCTGCAGATGTTACTGTTGCTTTAACACCTACCCCATGGACACAACCTTTTTTCCCCTTCCCAACACGCCTATTCCCCTTTCCACCAGCAGCAGGCCTTTTTCCACTCATTTTGGTGGTTAACTAATTCACAACTCTGGAGTTGTTTGCACAAAAAAACAATGGATGGGAACCGAGCAGAGCTGAGTGGCCAAACTGTGGTATTAGGCCAAAACTATTGGCTGGGTTAGATGCAGAAAAAAATTATATTCAATTTGCAACCTGATGGAGGTCAGTATAGATGGACTAATAGAACAAGTCCCACACACAGCTAGAAGCCCAAATATTTTTTCAGAGGTAGATGCAGAAAAAAAAATATTCAGTTTGCAACCTGATGGAGGTCAGTATAGATGGACTAATAGAGAAAGTCCCACACACTGCTAGAAGGCCAAATATTTTTTCAGACCTAGATGCAGACAAAAAATTATTTTGAATTTGCAACCTGATGGAGGTCAGTATAGGTGGACTAATAGAACAAGTCCCACACACTGCTAGAAGGCCAAATATTTTTTCAGAGCTAGATGCAGAAAAAAATTATATTCAGTTTGCAACCTGATGGAGGTCTGTATAGATGGATTAATAGAACAAGTACCACACACAGCTAGAAGCCCAATATTGTTTCAGAGGTAGATGCAGAAAAAAATATATTCAGTTTGCAACCTGATGGAGGTCAGTATAGATGGACTAATACAACAAGTCCCACACACAGCTAGAAGCCCAATATTTTTCAGAGCTAGATGCAGAAAAAAATTATATTCAATTTGCAACCTGATGGAGGTCAGTATAGATGGAGTAATAGAACAAGTCCCACACACAGCTAGAAGCCCAAATATTTTTTCAAAGCTAGATGCAGATAAAAATTATTTTTAATTTGCAACCTGATGGAGGTCAGTATAGATGGACTAATAGAGAAAGTCCCACACACTGCTAGAAGGCCAAATATTTTTTCAGAGCTAGATGCAGAAAAAAATTATATTCAGTTTGCAACCTGATGGAGGTCTGTATAGATGGATTAATAGAACAAGTCCCACACACAGCAAGAAGCCCAATATTTTTTCAGAGGTAGATGCAGTAAAAATTATATTCAGTTTGCAACCTGATGGAGGTCAGTATAGATGGACTAATACAACAAGTCCCACACACAGCTAGAAGCCCAATATTTTTTCAGAGCTAGATGCAGAAAAAAATTATATTCAATTTGCAACCTGATGGAGGTCAGTATAGAGGGAGTAATAGAACAAGTCCCACACACAGCAAGAAGCCCAAATATTTTTTCAGAGCTAGATGCAGATAAAAATAATTTTTAATTTGCAACCTGATGGAGGTCAGTATAGATGGACTAATAGAGAAAGTCCCACACACAGCTAGAAGCCCAATATTTTTTCAGAGGTTGATGCAGAAAAAAATATATTCAGTTTGCAACCTGATGGAGGTCAGTATAGATGGACTAATACAACAAGTCCCACACACAGCTAGAAGCCCAATATTTTTTCAGAGCTAGATGCAGAAAAAAATTATATTCAATTTGCAACCTGATGGAGGTCAGTATAGATGGAGTAATAGAACAAGTCCCACACACAGCTAGAAGCCCAAATATTTTTTCAGAGGTAGATGCAGATAAAAATTATTTTTAATTTGCAACCTGATGGAGGTCAGTATAGATGGACTAATAGAGAAAGTCCCACACACTGCTAGAAGGCCAAATATTTTTTCAGAGCTAGATGCAGAAAAAAATTATATTCAGTTTGCAACCTGATGGAGGTCAGTATAGATGGACTAATACAACAAGTCCCACACACAGCTAGAAGCCCAATATTTTTTCAGAGCTAGATGCAGAAAAAAATTATATTCAATTTGCAACCTGATGGAGGTCAGTATAGATGGAGTAATAGAACAAGTCCCACACACAGCTAGAAGCCCAAATATTTTTTCAGAGCTACATGCAGATAAAAATTATTTTTAATTTGCAACCTGATGGAGGTCAGTATAGATGGACTAATAGAGAAAGTCCCACACACTGCTAGAAGGCCAAATATTTTTTCAGAGCTAGATGCAGAAAAAAATTATATTCAGTTTGCAACCTGATGTAGGTCAGTATAGATGGACTAATAGAGAAAGTCCCACACACTGCTAGAAGGCCAAATATTTTTTCAGAGCTACATGCAGAAAAAAATTATATTCAGTTTGCAACCTGATGGAGGTCTGTATAGATGGATTAATAGAACAAGTCCCACACACAGCTAGAAGCCCAATATTTTTTCAGAGGTAGATGCAGAAAAAAATATATTCAGTTTGCAACCTGATGGAGGTCAGTATAGATGGACTAATACAACAAGTCCCACACACAGCTAGAAGCCCAATATTTTTTCAGAGCTAGATGCAGAAAAAAATTATATTCAATTTGCAACCTGATGGAGGTCAGTATAGATGGAGTAAAAGAACAAGTCCCACACACAGCTAGAAGCCCAAATATTTTTTAAGAGCTAGATGCAGATAAAAATTATTTTTAATTTGCAACCTGATGGAGGTCAGTATAGATGGACTAATAGAGAAAGTCCCACACACTGCTAGAAGGCCAAATATTTTTTCAGAGCTAGATGCAGAAAAAAATTATATTCAGTTTGCAACCTGATGGAGGTCTGTATAGATGGATTAATAGAACAAGTCCCACACACAGCTAGAAGCCTAATATTTTTTCAGAGGTAGATGCAGAAAAAAATATATTCAGTTTGCAACCTGATGGAGGTCAGTATAGATGGACTAATACAACAAGTCCCACACACAGCTAGAAGCCCAATATTTTTTCAGAGGTAGATGCAGATAAAAATTATTTTTAATTTGCAACCTGATGGAGGTCAGTATAGATGGACTAATAGAGAAAGTCCCACACACTGCTAGAAGGCCAAATATTTTTTCAGAGCTAGATGCAGAAAAAAATTATATTCAGTTTGCAACCTGATGGAGGTCAGTATAGATGGACTAATAGAGAAAGTCCCACACACTGCTAGAAGGCCAAATATTTTTTCAGAGCTAGATACAGAAAAAAATTATATTCAGTTTGCAACCTGATGGAGGTCAGTATATATGGACTAATAGAGTAAGTCCCACACACTGCTAGAAGGCCAAATATTTTTTCAGAGCTAAATGCAGAAAAAAATTATATTCAGTTTGCAACCTGATGGAGGTCAGTATAGATGGAGTAATAGAGCAAGTCCCATACACAGCTAGAAGCCCAAATATTTTTTCAGAGCTAGATGCAGATAAAAATTATTTTTAATTTGCAACCTGATGGAGGTCAGTATAGATGGACTAATAGAGAAAGTCCCACACACTGCTAGGAGGCCAAATATTTTTTCAGAGCTAGATGCAGAAAAAAATTATATTCAGTTTGCAACCTGATGGAGGTCAGTATAGATGGACTAATACAACAAGTCCCACACACAGCTAGAAGCCCAATATTTTTTCAGAGCTAGATGCAGAAAAAAATTATATTCAATTTGCAACCTGCTGGAGGTCAGTATAGATGGACTAATACAACAAGTCCCACACACAGCTAGAAGCCCAATATTTTTTCAGAGCTAGATGCAGATAAAAATTATTTTTAATTTGCAACCTGATGGAGGTCAGTATAGATGGACTAATAGAGAAAGTCCCACACACTGCTAGAAGGCCAAATATTTTTTCAGAGCTAGATGCAGAAAAAAATTATATTCAGTTTGCAACCTGATGGAGGTCTGTATATATGGATTAATAGAACAAGTCCCACACACAGCTAGAAGGCCAATATTTTTTCAGAGGTAGATGCAGAAAAAAATATATTCAGTTTGCAACCTGATGGAGGTCAGTATAGATGGACTAATACAACAAGTCCCACACACAGCTAGAAGCCCAATATTTTTTCAGAGCTAGATGCAGAAAAAAATTTCATTCAATTTGCAACCTGATGGAGGTCAGTATAGATGGAGTAATAGAACAAGTCCCACACACAGCTAGAAGCCCAAATATTTTTTCAGAGCTAGATGCAGATAAAAATTATTTTTAATTTGCAACCTGATGGAGGTCAGTATAGATGGACTAATAGAGAAAGTCCCACACACTGCTAGAAGGCCAAATATTTTTTCAGAGCTAGATGCAGAAAAAAATTATATTCAGTTTGCAACCTGATGGAGGTCAGTATAGATGGACTAATATAGAAAGTCCCACACACTGCTAGAAGGCCAAATATTTTTTCAGAGCTAGATGCAGAAAAAAATTATATTCAGTTTGCAACCTGATGGAGGTCAGTATAGATGGACTAATAGAGAAAGTCCCACACACTGCTAGAAGGCCAAATATTTTTTCAGAGCTAAATGCAGAAAAAAATTATATTCAGTTTGCAACCTGATGGAGGTCTGTATAGATGGATTAATAGAACAAGTCCCACACACAGCTAGAAGCCCAATAGTTTTTCAGAGGTAGATGCAGAAAAAAATATATTCAGTTTGCAACCTGATGGAGGTCAGTATAGATGGACTAATACAACAAGTCCCACACACAGCTAGAAGCCCAATATTTTTTCAGAGCTAGATGCAGAAATAAATTATATTCAATTTGCAACCTGATGGAGGTCAGTATAGATGGAGTAATAGAACAAGTCCCACACACAGCTAGAAGCCCGAATATTTTTTCAGAGCTAGATGCAGATAAAAATTATTTTTAATTTGCAACCTGATGGAGGTCAGTATAGATGGACTAATAGAGAAAGTCCCACACACTGCTAGAAGGCCAAATATTTTTTCAGAGCTAGATTGCAGAAAAAAAATATATTCAGTTTGCAACCTGATGGAGGTCTGTATAGATGGATTAATAGAACAAGTCCCACACACAGCTAGAAGCCCAATATTTTTTCAGAGCTAGATGCAGAAAAAAAATATATTCAGTTTGCAACCTGATGGAGGTCAGTATAGATGGACTAATAGAGAAAGTACCACACACTGCTAGAAGGCCAAATATTTTTTCAGAGCTAGATGCAGAAAAAAATTATATTCAGTTTGCAACCTGATGGAGGTCAGTATAGATGGACTAATAGAGAAAGTCCCACACACTGCTAGAAGGCGAAATATTTTTTCAGAGCTAGATGCAGAAAAAAATTATATTCAGTTTGCAACCTGATGGAGGTCAGTATAGATGGACTAATAGAGAAAGTCCCACACACTGCTAGAAGGCCAAATATTTTTTCAGAGCTACATGCAGAAAAAAATTATATTCAGTTTGCAACCTGATGGAGGTCTGTATAGATGGATTAATAGAACAAGTCCCACACACAGCTAGAAGCCCAATATTTTTTCAGAGGTAGATGCAGAAAAAAATATATTCAGTTTGCAACCTGATGGAGGTCAGTATAGATGGACTAATACAACAAGTCCCACACACAGCTAGAAGCCCAATATTTTTTCAGAGGTAGATGCAGAAATAAATTATATTCAATTTGCAACCTGATGGAGGTCAGTATAGATGGAGTAATAGAACAAGTCCCACACACAGCTAGAAGCCCAAATATTTTTTCAGAGCTAGATGCAGATAAAAATTATTTTTAATTTGCAACCTGATGGAGGTCAGTATAGATGAACTAATAGAGAAAGTCCCACACACTGCTAGAAGGCCAAATATTTTTTCAGAGCTAGATGCAGAAAAAAATTATATTCAGTTTGCAACCTGATGGAGGTCTGTATAGATGGATTAATAGAACAAGTCCCACACACAGCTAGAAGCCCAATATTTTTTCAGAGGTAGATGCAGAAAAAAATATATTCAGTTTGCAACCTGATGGAGGTCAGTATAGATGGACTAATACAACAAGTCCCACACAGAGCTAGAAGCCCAATATTTTTTCAAAGCTAGATGCAGAAAAAAATTATATTCAATTTGCAACCTGATGGAGGTCAGTATAGATGGACTAATAGAATGATGCTATGCCCAAAAGATTTTACTTCACTAGGTGCAGTAAAAAAATTGGTATTCTATACACAGGTGGTATATCTTGCAACACAGATAGGCTACTCCACTGACTAACACACTCTGCAATAGGCCAAAAAGGATTAGCTTTGCTAGATTCAGCCAAATGCTGTGAAAAAAACTTGCACAGCACTGGCACAGACCTGCCTGGCAAAAACTGATAGGAACTGATGTAACCTAGTCCTGAAAAGGACTCCAATTACAATTAATCTTTACTCCCACAACCTATCTATTTAAGAGCACAGACCTGCCTGATAAATGTCGTAGGAAATGCTGTAACCTAGTCCTTAAAAGGACTGCAATCACAACTATTCCCTACTCCCAAGCTATCTGTAGATTTGTGCGAAAATTGGCTTGAAATTAACAAGGTATAGCGCACACAGCAACAGCGGTGCCGTCTAACACGCAGCTGCAGCAGTGAGAAAATGGTGGCGACGGGGAAAATGGCTTGGTCTTATAGGGCAAGGACATGTGACATACACTGCCAATGACACATGCCCTTGCTTGTGTGAAAAAAAGCACTTCGCTCCGTGTGTGCGCTGCTGATAGGCTGACAGATTGCACCTCCCCACTGTAAATGCGGGAAAGAGAAAAAAAAATGGAGATCTTCATTATTCCTGCAGAGATCCATCCCCTGCCCCTCCCCCCACCCCGCTGTACACTCAAACTGCGTATTAACATTAATTTTCATCATTACTGAGAAAAAATCCAGTTATGATTTTGGTGCACGAACAGTTATCGAACATAACCTCGAACAGCCGAATTTTTCTCAAATCGTTCGTGTTCACCGAACGGCTCGAACACCGCCCAAAACAGCTCGAATTTGAGACTGGCGAACAGTTCGAGTAGAACAACGCTCATCTCTATTGATCATACGAGCTTCATTTCTTTTTTACATTTTCTATTGTGGTCTTTTTATGCCTGGAACGCTTTTTCTGAAACCCCCCAGCCTTATGTTTCTGTCTGATCATTTAGTACTTTCCAATTTAACCATAATTGTGTGTTCTTATTCCTTATCATTATGTTAAACAAGGGTATACATTGACTACCCTCTTCTGGTAATAAATCTTTAAACACTCCCCTTTTATCTTCTTTCACCAAAACCTGATCCACGTTTACAAAACAAAGGCCCCGATGCATTAAGACTGGGAATTTTCTCACCGGTCTTGATGAGAGTGAAGCAGACGCTCCTGATTCATTAAGAGGAACACGCCTCATAATGAATCAGGTGAAGCGAGTAGTGGCATGAGCCTTGTTGTGCATCTTGACACAAATCTTACTCCAGTTCATGCTTGAATAAGATTTGTAGCATAGTTAAAGCTGATGCTCATCAAGTACAGATCACCACATCCTGTCTGGCCCCCATTTTCTTTAAAACACAGCTGCCATATGTTAGCTGAAAGCCATTAGGAAATTCTAAAATACAGGTCATACAATATGGCAGATTTAGTATTGTAGTTGTACCACATTTCTGGTGAAACTGTGGCAGAAATCATTTTAACACATGTATTAATGAAATATCCCAGAAAGAACAGATTTGTAACGCATTTAGCACTTTTTAAAAGTGTGTAGAGAAGGGGACATGGTTTTGTCAAGTCAGTGAATTTATTACTGATGTGTGCCATTTTCTATAATAAGAGGTGGCATGATAAAGGAAAGAAAATTTATGGTGCACCAAAAAAACTGAGCCTAATCTATATTACAGTTTGCTCCACTAGATTTTGCCTCATCTGACTGCCTTTTCTACATTTTCGCTGTTTAAATTATTGAAATCAGTAGTAAAACTGCTCCACTGGATTTTATTTTCATTTTACTTGTGTTTTCTTTGATTGTGTAATTTTTTTTCAATGACCTAGGAATGGCGTTTTTCTGCTACTTTGTGACAACGGTTTTTTTTCTTGTCTTTTCTGCTCACATTTTAATGTGACGCGTTCTTTTGCTGTTTTGGCATGTAGAGTTATGAGAAATCTTGGAATTACATGATCTTTGAGTCACGAGTATTGTAATACAAATACCCCTGGTAATAAAGCATATTTATTGAAAAGGGTAACAAAAAGCACAGAAAAGCTGCAGTGAAACACCCCACATAAAGATGTGAGCTTTTTTAAATGTGTCTTTTTGAGCCAAAAACTTAGACAAAAATATGTCGTAAGGTAGCTTAAAACATGTCTTTTAATCAGAGCAGTTTCATAATTTTTTTTTATACTCTTGTGAGACTCCATTTTGTGTAAAATTTCCTGTGGTAGAAACAATTTAGATAAATATATTATTACTGTACTTTGTTTCGCTATTCCATTTGTATATGTCTTTGTAATAGTAGTTTTGTACATCAATGGTTATGTCCTATTTTCTAGTGTAAATGGGCTGTGGATTTACTGGGCTAGTCAGAATCTTGTTACACTCTAGAATTACTACAAAGGTGGACATACACTTGAAATAACTGTCAAGCCAGAAGCTCATTTGGCTGACAGTTATTTCTCCTGACAGCTATTTCTTTGGACAGTTGTTTCTCCGCAAACAGTCCATTCATACATGGTAATTGATTTAATGAGACATTTTACAACAAAGTCCACATGTGAAAGTGTATAAAACTTCAAGGAAAACATTTTAAATTTTTTGAAATAATTATTGAATTGTTGTTTTTTATCAATTCTGCGTCTAAAAAAATCGGAATAAAAAATGATGAAAAAAAGTTATGTACCCCAAAATGGTAACAAAAAACTCTCCAACTCGTCCTGCAAAATAAGCCATCACACAGCTCTGTTTGCCAAAAAAATAAAAAAAATTACAGCTTTCAGAATATGGTGAAAAAAAACACTATTTTTTTTCTAGAAAAAAACAAAACATTTTTACTTTGTGACGTTAGCAAAACGTAAAAGAATGATATAAATATGGTATCGCTATAATTGTATCAACCTGAAGAATAAAGCCATCTTATCACTTATACCGCACAGTGAACCAGGCAAAAATAAAAATAAGAACCATTCTTGTACTGTTATCGATTTGTTCATTGTGCCTCCCAAAAATCAAAGCAAGGCTCGCGTCACATTTATCCTGTGCTCTCCGTCGATCGCTTACGTCGGGGTTTCTGGGTAAATCCCCAAAAAAGGTGATTCAGACAAAACCCTTGATGGAACCACTCACTCCGGACTCCATCTGGTCTGTGTTCCGGCGTTATCTCATCATTTTAGGCATCTTTTTAGTGCACAAGTGTGGATAACAACTGTTCTGTGAATGCCTAAAAAGATGAACACCATGAACAGAGGGCAAACGGAATCCAAAGCTTCTCCATCTGCCTCATTATAGTGAATGGTTCCATTGTGGGTTTCGTCTGAATCACATTTTTGTAGGATTTACATGGAAACCCTTACGTAAGTGCTGAGTGTAGAACTAGTGATGAGCGAGTATGTTTTGTTAACCCTTTCGCCGAGTACGCTCGGCCGAGCACCGAATATTTATAGCGTGCTCGGGCTTTAAGTTTTCGTCGCTCCGTGAACATGATTTGGGACTGTTTGACAGATTTAATACATGTGAGGAATGCATTATTTTCTAGCATTGCGGGCCCTAGGTCAATCAGGGTTGCCCCCATGGTCTACAGCTCCTGCACCTCATCCTCCTCAGCCTCCTCCTCCTCTTCAGCCTCCATCTCCAAAATGATCACATCAGTCACAAGCTGGAAGCACTGCAGCACAAGCGGCAACAGGCTATGCTGAAGCTAATATGCTTAGGTGAAAAACCGCACAATGCTGAAAATTTGTGGACAGCTCTGAAAGAGCAGACAGATCTGTGGCTCACACCGCTGAACCTACAGCCAGGCATGGTCGTGTGTGACAATGGCCAGAACCTGGTGGCTGCTCTGAGGCGAGGCGAGCTCACACACGTACCATGCCTGGCCCATGTGCTTAATCTCGTGGTTCAGCGGTTTCTCAAATCCTACCTGGAGCTGCCGGATCTGCTTGTTAAAGTGCGCTGTCTGTGTGCCCATTTTAGAAAGTCAGCTACAGCTTCCGCCAGCCTTGCAGTGTTTCAGCAGCATTTTCAGCTTCTGGCTCACAGACTGGTGTGTGACGTCCCCACGCGTTGGAACTCTACACTGCAGATGTTGGGAACTATTTGTGAGCAGAAGAGGGCAGTTGTTGAGTACCATCAGCAAGGCCGTCGGTATTCAGTTCAGACTCCTCACATAAGACCTCAGGAGTGGACATAGATGTCAGACATATGTACCATGCTCCAAAACTTTGAGGACTCCACCAAGATGGTGAGCGGCGATGATGCTATTATTAGCGTCACCATCCCTCTTCTCTGCCTTCTGAAACACTCTCTGCTCACAATCAAAGAGGATGCATTGCAGGCGGAGCACGGTGAGATGGAGCAAGGAACCATACAGGGTGATTACACACAGCCAAGCCTCATCTCATCCCAATGTGGATTGGGTGACAATGAGGAAGAGGAGGAGGAGGTGGAAGGACAGGAGCTAGTTTCATGCACTATAGATGGTACAATCTGCACAGCTGTCATACCATCTGTTCAGCATGGATGGCCAGAGGACAGAGAGGAGGAGGAGGAGAGCATGGTCAGTCATCCTCTTGGTGAGGACACGGAAGTCTTGCCTGTTAGTAGTCTGGCACGCATGGCTGAGTTTATGTTAAGCTGCCTTTCCCATGACCCTCGCATTCTCAAAATTTTGGGTAACAGTCATTACTGGTTGGTGACACTTCTAGACCCACGCTACAAGGAGAACTTTATATCTCTTATTCCTATGGCGGACAGGTGTACAAAAATGGGGCAGTACCAGAAGGCCCTTGTTGCGGAACTATTAAAAGAATTCCCATTTGAAAATGCTGGCGGCAGAGGGCACACTTCGTTGGACAACCAAGGAGTACAGGCGAGAGAGACACAACTTCAATCCAGCGGAGGCAGGGGAACACCGTCAAAGTTCTGGGAGAGTTTTCTCAGACCCTCCCATCGCACAGGCCCTGAGGCGTGCACAAGGAGTGCAAAGTTTGGGAAGATGCTGAGGGAGTACCTAGCCGACCGTACCAACGTCCTCCGTGATTCCTCTGTGCCTTATAATTATTGGGTATCCAAGTGGGTTACATGGAATGAACTGGCTCTCTATGCCTTGGAGGTCCTGGCTAGTGTTGAGCCACCCCCGTAGTGTTCGAGTTCGGTTCGGTTCGTCGAACACCCTTGTGTTTGCTGAACTGTTCGTCGAACTGTTCGTCGAACACCTTCGAACACCGTTAAAACCAATGGCAGGAAAGCAAAACACATAGAAACACATAGAAAACACCTTCAAAGGTGTCCAAAAGCTGACAAACTGCTCAGAAGACATAACTAACACATGGAAAAGTGACAAGTACATATAGTCATGCGAAAAGAAAAGAGGTGGAGGAGTAAAAGGAGGGGGAGACACAGATATAGGCATGTCATGCCCTTCTAAAATCCAAAAAGTGAGAAGTTGACACGGCTAGTCCGTTCCTGCCCGTGCCACCTCCGTTTGTGCCGGAGCCGCGGTGGACCCTGCTGGCCAGCCCCCCTCTCCCAATACTGGTGCCTGTCCGCTGGTGGGTCGAGCAAGCCCCCCACTGGTGGAGGCAGCTCTAAGCTTTTTAATTTAAATTGTCTCTCTAATTTGAATGAATACACTTTAAATCCTTTTACAAGGATCTATTGAAGGGCAAGTCTCATGCGAGCAGCCGCCTAATTCCAGCTCCAGTAGCGTCCACTAAAGCTGCTGCAGTTAAAAAGCTTTTATAAGGATCGAGCTCGGCTGTCCACCGCAAGGCGTCCTACCGCCAGTCCCAGCCCCTATGCCTTGGGGTGCCTCCTGATGCTCTTCAATGAGTATCCCGTGGTCCCGAAGCATTTCCTTTGAAAAAATGAAGTGTCCAAACTGCAGGTGGTGTAGCTTGCTTAACAGCCGGGATAATCCGCTGACTAGCAGACACTGCTACTAGGCACAAAGTATTTCCTGGGCTTGATGCAGTTAAAAATTTGTAATTAGATACTCTCGTTGGAGGCTGAGAAAGCATTCCATAGAGTCTCCTGGCACGCCATATATTATTCTCTTAAAAAGCTTGGGGTAGGGGTCTAGGGGACCCTTTTATAGCCAAAATCACGGCCCTGTATCGCAATGCGTCACCTAGGCTGAAGATAAATGGAACTGTAGCACCCCGAGGGCTCGGTTGTTGCAGAGATATTGCACCTCACCCAGAGGTGTGATATCTCACTCTCGGGTAAGGATGGAGTGTGGATCAGGACCCGACACCTGCATGCATTACACCACATTGCCGTGGGGCAGGGCGACCAATATGCCCCTGAGATGGGCACGACAGTTCCTGTCCCTGGCTGGAGTGGGGGGAGGGAACACTGAGGAAGGTGAACCCTGTAATGCAGGAGCAGGGAGGAAGCAGTTCCTGGGTGCATTGAGAAGGGAGTATAAAAGGTGTGCACCATCTTAGTTCAGTGCAGAGAAGTCTGAGCAGAAGTGACAGGGAGCAGGGGCTCTGCATGAGCTCTGCTCCAGAGGCGGGCCTAGTAACAGAGGTCCAGGCCTGGAAGAGGGAGAAGGAAGGAAGAGAAGCGGAGAGGGCTCCAGGAACGAGGAACGAAGGGATCCCAGGGGTGTGGACGGGCGAGTCACCACCGCACGCCCGAATCCACCTGCGTGGAGGGGTCAGGCCAAAGGGGGAGACCGGTCCCCGAAACTAGTGGAGGCAGGAAATGACCCTCAGCTAGAAACCGGAGGCTGTGACATTTTATGTGGCGCAGCCCCTTGCTACACCCACTAGGAGGGCAGCACATAGGGTCAGGGAAACTGGCGCCAAGTTTACCAAGAGGAGGCCCGAGGCAGCCGTACAGAAGGGTTGGTAAGAATGGCCAGACAAAGGACACACAAAGGGGGTCCTGTGAAGCGCTCCAAAGTTATCTGGGAGTTGTCTGAGCCCCTCACCTGGTGAGCACAGTACGACGTGGGCAGCCGTTACCTGCAGAAGTGGTCTGGATAATAAGAACTGTGAGTAAAGGCCCTGGACTGCATCACTGACTCCGTGTCGTTACTGCTGCTGCCCTGCACCATCACCCCCATCCTCCGCATACACTGCCCTAAGGCTATACTCCTCCCGTGGGAGTTATGCTATGCTCTGCTGCACCCACAACACCAGCCTCAGCGGTCTGCCCTGCAGCGGCGGTTCACTCTGACCGCAATCCACGGGTGGCGTAGTCGGACATTTAAACATCAAAACCACATAAATAGTTCCGCCACTGGTTTGACCGCCCTGAGCCACAGAACCGGGTCGCCGCCACGGAGACTACAACCACCAGCATCCACCAAAAAGGGTCCGGCTCCGGATGTCCCAAGGCCCAGGGGGCGCTGCAGAACATTTTCATCACCTTTCATAATCACCAATGGGACAAGGCAGGGATGTCCTCTGTCCCCTCTCTTATACATCCTAGTGACGGAGCACCTGCTCTCATCAATTCGCCATAACCCCAATATTAGGTGGATTGAGGTGGGAGGCACCGAGTACAAGTGCTCTGCATTTGCTGATGATGTCAATCACATATATCCATCGGCAGGCTGTTATGGCTGAAATAGATCACTTTGTTACATGGTCAAATTTTAAAATCAATACAGCGAAGTCTGAGGCCCTCGATGTCTCCCTCCCCAAATCCATACAGGATTCCATCCAGTCCAACTTTCCCTTTGCCTGGCCCTCACAGGATATCAAATTCTTAGGAATTCCTATTCATAGAGACCTCTCCCGTCTATGTTATCTTAATTTTGGGCCCTTTATTGAACAACTCCATACAGACCACGGTTGGCAAGTTAGAACTGTAAGATTCACTACGTGAACCACTGGTGTTTTGTGGAAAAGCACATGTACACTGTGTTCCAAATTATTATGCAAAAAGTGTTTAGGAGTGATAAGGGAAGAATTTGTTTGTTTGTCAGTTGAGCTCATTGATGGTGATGTGTGTCAGGGCTCTTTATATCACTGTAAGCAATTGCAGACACCTGTGCTAGTTAATTTGGCAGGTGTGTCCAATGAACGGCAAGACTACTTAAGAAGGTTGACCCACATTATTAAGCAGCCTACATTTTCTGCCAAAATGGGAAAGAAAAAGGATGTGTCGGCTGCTGAGAAGCAACAAATTGTGGAGTGCTTAGGTCAAGGCATGACTACAATCAACATTGTGCGATGATCAGGATGAAGTGTCTTGGCAATCAAGAAATATGTAGCTGATTCACAGTACACACGTGTGCGTGCTGATAAGGGCAAATTGAGGACTCTTTCCTACAGGCAATTACGTCAGGTTAAAAGAGCAGCGGCAAAAAAGCCTTGTCATAGCAGCAGACAAGTTTTTCAAGCTGCTGGTGCCTCCAACGTCTCCCGAACAACAAGATGCAGGGTCCTTCAGAGGTTTGCAGCTGTGCGTACGCCATCCTGTCGACCTCCTCTATCCACTGCACACAAGCAGAAACGGCTCCAGTGGGCCAAACATTACATGAAGACTGATTTCAAAACTGTTTTGTTCACGGATGAGTGCCGTGCAACGCTCGATGGTCCAGATGGATGGAGTGGAGGATGGCTGGTTGATGGACACCCCAAGCAAATACGGCTACTGCGCCAACAAGGAGGAGGTGGAGTAATGTTTTGGGCTGGAATCATGGGGAGAGAGATTGTCAGCCCCTTTAGGATCCCTGAAGGGGTAAAGATGAACTCCATAATGTATGTGGAGTTTCTCAAACAGCACTTCCTGCCATGGTTCAAGAAGAAGAACCGTGTATTCCACAGCAAGATCATTTTCATGCATGATAATGCACCGTCTCATGCTGCACATAACACATCTGCATCTCTGGCTGATATGGGCATAAAAGGGGACAAACTTATGGTGTGACCCCCATGCTCCCCTGACCTCTACCCCATTCAGAACCTCTGGAGCATCATCAAAAGGAGTGTCTATGATGGCGGGAGGTAGTTCAAATCTAAGCAACAGCTCTGGGAGGGTATTCTGTCCTCATGCAAAACAATTGAAGCAGAAACCATCCAAAACCTGACAAATTCAATGGACGAGAGAGTTCAGAAGCTCCTTTCGAGCAAGGGGTCCTATGTGCAAATGTAACATCACCTAGAATAAAGTTTTGAGTTGAAAACTGTTTGATTTCAGTTTCTAGTAACCTGCTAATGCTTATAATTTCAAAAATGACAATTTTTTTGGTCTTTATTAAAATGAAAAGGTTGATCGAAGAGTTTGGGGGATATAAGAGTGTGGCAACCCAGTAGTCAGGATTACTTCGAATTCTGACAATCTGAGGGTCATGTTGCAGGTAGTGCAGCAAGAAGGCACGTATGTGTCTTGCGCATCTCGGAGCCCCAAAATTATTTTCCGGGCTAGATGCAGCTAAAATTATTATTAATTTTAAATCTGGTGGAGCTTAGTATAGATGGCCTAATAGAATCAGTACTGCACACTGCTACAAAGCCCAAATAATTTTCCAACCAAGATACAGATAAACATGATTAGTAATTTTAAATCTGGTGGAGCTTAGTATACATGGCCTAATAGAATCATTACTGCACACTGCTACAAAGCCCAAATCATTTTTCAGCCAAGATACAGATAAACATGATTAGTAATTTGAAAGCTTAAAACGGTTGGTGAGGTGATTTTAAACAATCATCAAGCTTTTACTCTCCCCAGGATGACACAGGGGTAGAAAAGTCATTTTGGATCCATGATTTGTTCATCTTTATGAACCTGAGTCTGTCTACATTATCAGTGGAGAGCTGCGTGCGCTTATCTGTCAGCACACCACCAGCAGCGCTGAACACACGTTCAGACAGAACGCTGGCTGCGGGGCATGACAAGATCTCCAAGGCGTAAGTGGTGAGCTCCGGCCATTTATCCAGATTGGAAGCCCAAAAAGAGCAAGGGTCCAGTGACACAGTCATGGCTTCAATGTTTACTTGGAGATACTCCTGTACCATCGTCTCTAGGCGTTGACTATGTGTCAGACTTCTTGTCTCCTGTGGCCTTGCAAAGGATGAGCTAAAAAAGTGGTGAAATGATTCCGCAAAATTGATGTTACCAGCAGATACTGTGTTTCTGTTACGGTTTGAGTGCTGAACACTCGACGGTCCCACGGTTGTCAAGTTGGAACTGTGAGATTCACTACGTGCACCACTGGTGTTTTGTGGAAAAGCACATGTAAGATTCTGCAACAGTCTCTGCTGATACTCCTGCATGCGTGCATCCCTTTCTATGGCAGGAATTATTTCTGCAAATTTACTTTTGTACTGGGGATCTAACAGTGTGGCAACCCAGTAGTCAGGATTATTTCTAATTCTCCCAATTCGAGGGTCATGTTGCAGGTAGTGCAGCAAGAAGGCACTCATGTGTCTTGCGCATCCAAGAGCACCAAGTCCCTGTTGTGTTGGTGGCGAGGTAACAATCATGCTTCCTTCCTCTGTCCTCTCCCCCCAACCTCGCACAACAGAAATGTGATCAAGGTCTCCCTCATCTGATGAGTCTTCCATCAGTTCGTCCTCCACTCCTTCCTGGGCTCCTGCACCTTCCTCACTAGTTTGGCTGCTACCATGCGCCCTGGTAAAACCATCTCCCCCACCCTCACATGCCTGCCGCCTTGGTGCTGCCGACCGTCTGGACCTTGCAGATGTTAGCCCTTCCGCATACAACTCCTCTTCCTCTACTTCCTCCACCTCCTCTTGTGCCACCACCTGACTCCGAATTCTGTTTAACATGTGCTCCAGCATGTAAATCACCGGAATAGTCATGCTGATAATGGCATCGTCAGCACTAAACATCTTCGTCGCCATTTCAAAACTGTGCAGAAGGGTGCATAGGTCCCTGATCTGAGACCACTCCTCCAGCGTGATTTGCCCCACCTCTGGATCCTGTTGGCCCAGGCTATACGTCACAACGTATTGCACCAGGGCTTGTCGGTGCTGCCACAGTCGCTGCAACATGTGCAGAGTTGAATTCCACCGGGTAGGCACATCGCATTTTAGCCGGTGAAGTGGCAGGCCCAACGAATTCTGTAGAGATGTAAGTCGCTGAGCTGCGGGATGCGAACGGCGTAAGTGAGCACACAGCAACCGTGCCCTCTGCAGAAGGCCATCTAGTCCGGGATAGTGGGCTAAAAATTGCTGGACAACCAGGTTCAACACGTGAGCCATACAAGGCACGTGTGTGACATTGCCCCGGCGAAGGGCCGCACCCAGGTTTGCAGCATTGTCGCACACGGCCTTCCCTGGTTTGAGGTCCAGTGGAGACAACCATTCATGAAATTGGTTCTCCAGAGCTGACTACAACTCCTCAGCTGTGTGACTCACATTTCCCAGACATTTCAAAGTAAAAACCGCCTGATGACGTTGAGCCCTACTGCCAGCATAGTAAGGAGGTGTGCAGGATCCCTTCTGCGTAGTTAGAAAGCTTGAGGCATGACCAGACAGGCTTTGGGTGCTGGTGGAGGACCGAGAGGAGGTTGAGGAGGCAGAAGCAGAGGAGGAACTTTGACATAAAGAGGATTGACGCACAACTCGTGGGGACGGCAAGACTTGGACAGCAGCCCCTTGTCCTGATGTCACTATAGTTACCCAGTGCCCAGTCAGCGACATGTAACGCCCCTGTCCATGCCTACTCGTCCAAGTGTCTGTGGTGAAATGCACCCTGTCACACAGAGTTTCTCAAAGAAGCGGTGATGTTGTGTGCGACATGCTGGTGGAGCGCAGGCACACCTTTCTTTGAGAAGTAGTGCCGACTGGGCATCTGGTACTGGGGCACTGCGACGGACATAAGGTCTCGAAAATCCTCTGTGTCCAGCAGGCGGAAAGGCAGCATTTCTGTAGCCAAGAGCTTGCAGATGGTGAAATTCAACCTCTTAGCTTTCTCATGGCTAGGAGGAAATGGTCTTTAACTTGTCCACATCTGAGGGACTGAGTGCTGGCTGTTGTGCTTAGACGGGGTTGATAAGGGTGTCCCCGGCAAACTGCCGGTCTGTGAGGAAGATGCAGGCGGACATTTTAGGTTGCCTTGATCCAAAGGTGGTGCTATCGATGTCGGACAGCGCTCAACACCAGCTGGTGCTACCACCTCCAAAGAAAATGATGACCTGCCAATGACGCTGGCTGTTGCGGGTAAAGAGGTGGCAGGTCTGCGTCCCAAAACAGGTGTGACTGCTGTCCCCCCAGTCACAGAGGATGAAGAGGCCGCAGATGCACAAGATGGGGCAGACGGTGGTTGGCCCGTCCGGCTAGGCCGCATTGTAGCACAGTGAGCTTTCCACTGCAACTTATGCTTCATGTCCATGTGCCGGTTCATGCATGAAGTACTCAAACTATGTATTTTTTAGCCTCTACTTAGCTTTTGTTGACAAATGTTACAGTCGTCACTAGCATCCTCCTCCACCTCCTCTGCTGACCTCATCTCTTGGCTGACTGTGGGTTGACAGTAAGTGGGATCTCCAACCTCATCATCATCACCCTGTGTGTTATCACACCCGTTGTCCTCAGAGCCAACCTGTTCCTGCCCTGACAAAAAACTAAAGTTGTTGCTCCAATCAGGTATTTGAGTCTCATCATCGTCTTCCTCATTGTCTCCACCAACAGGAGTTACAGTTTGGGAATGAGGGTCTACATTATGGTCAGAACCTTCTGCGTCTGGTCCTGGATCCGACTCATAAAGATTCTGGGCATCAGTGCAGATCATTTCCTCGTCTGGATTCACAGAAGCGCTGGAGCCGACTTCTGATTCCCAGGCTATAGTATGAGTAAACAGCTCTGCAGACTCAACCATCTGTTCTACCTCATACTCAGACGTGCAGCTGGAGATTTGGGAGCTGTGAGGAAGCAAGTGCGATTGGGGTGACACCTCTGAGGACTGGAGTATTTGTGATGTTGAAGTTGATGTGGAGGAGAGCCCACTTAAAGGAGCACTTGATATCCGTTGAAGCACCTGCTGTTTTTGTGCCTCATCTGGAATTTGTAGCGATTGGCGTGGCCGTAAGAAAGGGATCTTATCATATTGTATGCTAAAAGAAGTAGAAATTTTAGTTTTGCTGGAAGATGGTCTTTCTTCTGCAGATGTTACTGTTGCGTTAACACCTACTCCACGGACACAACCTTTTTTCCCCTTCCCAACACGCCGATTCCCCTTTCCACCAGCAGCAGGCCTTTTTCCTCTCATTTTGGTGGTTAACTAATTCACAACTCTGGAGTTGTTTGCACAAAAAAACAATGGATGGGAACCGAGCAGAGCTGAGTGGCCAAACTGTGGTATTAGGCCAAAACTATTGTCTGGGTTAGATGCAGAAAAAAATTATATTCAGTTTGCAACCTGATGGAGGTCAGTATAGATGGACTAATAGAAGAAGTCCCACACACAGCTAGAAGGCAAAATATTTTTTCAGAGCTAGATGCAGAAAAAAATTATATTCAATTTGCAACCTGATGGAGGTCAGTATAGATAGACTAATAGAACTAGTCCCACACACTGCTAGAAGGCCAAATATTTTTTCAGAGCTAGATGCAGAAAAAAATTATATTCAATTTGCAACCTGATGGAGGTCAGTATAGATGGACTAATAGAACAAGTCCCACACACTGCTAGAAGGCCAAATATTATTTCAGAGCTAGATGCAGAAAAAAATTATATTCAATTTGCAACCTGATGGAGGTCAGTATAGATGGACTAATAGAACAATTCCCACACACTGCTAGAAGCCCAAATATTTTTTCAGAGGTAGATGTAGAAAAAAATTATATTCAGTTTGCAACCTGATGGAGGTCAGGATAGATGGACTAATAGAACAAGTCCCACACACTGCTAGAAGGCCAAATATTTTTTCAGAGCTAGATGCAGAAAAATATTATATTCAATTTGCAACCTGATGGAGGTCAGTATAGATGGACTAATAGAACAAGTCCCACACACTGCTAGAAGGCCAAATATTTTTTCAGAGCTAAATGCAGAAAAATATTATATTCAATTTGCAACCTGAAGGAGGTCAGTATAGATGGACTAATAGAACAAGTCCCACACACAGCTAGAAGCCCAAATATTTTTTCAGAGGTAGATGCAGAAAAAAATTATATTCAGTTTGCAACCTGATGGAGGTCTGTATAGATGGACTAATAGATCAAGTCCCACACACTGCTAGAAGGCCAAATATTTTTTCAGAGCTAGATGCAGAAAAAAATTATATTCAATTTGCAACCTGATGGAGGTCAGTATAGATGGACTGATAGAACAAGTCCCACACACTGCTAGAAGGCCAAATATTTTTTCAGAGCTAGATGCAGAAAAAAATTATATTCAGTTTGCAACCTGATGGAGGTCAGTATAGATGGATTAATAGAACAAGTCCCACACACAGTTAGAAGTCCAAATATTTTTTCAGAGGTAGATGCAGAAAAAAATTATATTCAGTTTGCCACCTGATGGAGGTCAGTATAGATGGACGAATAGAACAAGTCCCACACACTGCTAGAAGCCCAAATATTTTTTCAGAGCTAGATGCAGAAAAAAATTATATTCAATTTGCAAGCTGATGGAGGTCAGTATAGATGGACTAATAGAACAAGTCCCACACACTGCTAGAAGGCCAAATATTTTTTCAGAGCTAGATGCAGATAAAAATTATTTTGAATTTGCAACCTGATGGAGGTCAGTATAGATGGACTAATAGAACAAGTCCCACACACTGCTAGAAGGCCAAATATTTTTTCAGAGCTAGATGCAGAAAAAAATTATATTCAATTTGCAACGTGATGGAGGTCAGTATAGATGTACTAATAGAACAAGTCCCACACACAGGTAGAAGTCCAAATATTTTTTCAGAGGTAGATGCAGAAAAAAATTATATTCAGTTTGCAACCTGATGGAGGTCAGTATAGATGGACTAATAGAACAAGTCCCACACACAGCTAGAAGGCCAAATATTTTTTCAGAGCTAGATGAAGAAAAAAATTATATTCAGTTTGCAACCTGATGGAGGTCAGTATAGATGGACTAATAGAACAAGTCCCACACACAGCTAGAAGGCCAAATATTTTTTCAGAGCTAGATGCAGAAAAATATTATATTCAATTTGCAACCTGATGGAGGTCAGTATAGATGGACTAATAGAACAAGTCCCACACACTGCTAGAAGGCCAAATATATTTTCAGAGCTAAATGCAGAAAAATATTATATTCAATTTGCAACCTGATGGAGGTCAGTATAGATGGACTAATAGAACAAGTCCCACACACAGCTGGAAGCCCAAATATTTTTTCAGAGGTAGATGCAGAAAAAAATTATATTCAGTTTGCAACCTGATGGAGGTCAGTATAGATGGACTAATAGATCAAGTCCCACACACTGCTAGAAGGCCAAATATTTTTTCAGAGCTAGATGCAGAAAAAAATTATATTCAGTTTGCAACCTGATGGAGGTCAGTATAGATGGACTGATAGAACAAGTCCCACACACTGCTAGAAGGCCAAATATTTTTTTAGAGCTAGATGCAGAAAAAAATTATATTCAGTTTGCAACCTGATGGAGGTCAGTATAGATGGATTAATAGAACAAGTCCCACACACAGCTAGAAGTCCAAATATTTTTTCAGAGGTAGATGCAGAAAAAAATTATATTCAGTTTGCAACCTGATGGAGGTCAGTATAGATGGACTAATAGAACAAGTCCCACACACAGGTAGAAGCCCAAATATTTTTTCAGAGGTAGATGCAGAAAAAAATTATATTCAGTTTGCAACCTGATGGAGGTCAGTATAGATGGACTAATAGAACAAGTCCCACACACAGCTAGAAGGCCAAATATTTTTTCAGAGCTAGATGCAGAAAAATATTATATTAGATTTGCAACCTTATGGAGGTCAGTATAGATGGACTAATAGAATGATGCTATGCCCAAAAGGTTTTACTTCACTAGGTGCAGTAAAAAAATTGGTATTCTATACACAGGTGGTGTAGCTTGCAACACAGATAGGCTACTCCACTGACTAACACACTCTGCAATAGGCCAAAAAGGATTAGCTTTGCTAGATTTAGCCAAATGCTGTGAAAAAAACATGCACAGCACTGGCTCAGACCTGCCTGGCAAAAACTGATAGGAACTGATGTAACTTAATCCTGAAAAGGATTGCAATTACAATTAGTCTTTACTCCAACAACCTATCTATTTAAGAGCACAGACCTGCCTGATAAAAGTCGTAGGAAATGCTGTAACCTAGTCCTTAAAAGGACTGCAATCACAACTATTCCCTACTCCCAAGCTATCTGTAGATTTGTGCGAAAATTGGCTTGAAATTAACAAGGTATAGCGCACACAGCAACAGCGGTGCCGTCTAACACGCAGCTGCAGCAGTGAGAAAATGGTGGCGACGGGGAAAATGGCTGGGTCTTATAGGGCAAGGACATGTGACATACACTGCCAATGACACATGCCCTTGCTTGTGTGAAAAAAAGCACTTCGCTCCGTGTGTGCGCTGCTGATAGGCTGACAGATTGCACCTCCCCACTGTAAATGCAGGAAAGAGAAAAAAAAAATGGAGATCTTCATTATTCCTGCAGAGATCCATCCCCTGCCCCTCCCCCCGCCCCGCTGTACACTCAAACTGCGTATTAACATTAATTTTTATCATTACTGAGAAAAAATCCAGTTATGATTTTGGTGCACGAACAGTTATCAAACATAACCTCGAACAGCCGAATTTTTTTCAAATCGTTCGTGTTCGCCGAACGGCTCGAACACCGCCTAAAACAGCTCGAATTTGAGATTGGCGAACAGTTCGAGTCGAACAACACTCATCTCTAGTCCTGGCCTGCCTGCCGCCAGCGTTTTATCAGAGCGGGTTTTTAGTGCAGCTGGTGGAATTATAACTGATAAGCGCATCCGCCTGTCAACTGAAAATGCTGACAGGCTGACTCTTCTAAAAATGAACAAGGGCTGGATTGGGCCAGACTTCTCAACACCACCGAATGATAGCAGCATAACATAAACTCAAATCCAGTGTCTTTTCTTGGGAGGTGTATTCCCATTCACCTTTTCACACCCACACATGGGTATACGCTTCCTGATTTTGGCTATTTGCTCTTGTCCTCTACCTTCTCCTCATTCTCCACTACCATATCACCAGGGTGACCGTGGTCCGTGATGCAACACCCACATCAGTTTTTTAAAGGGTGTTTATGATGCCCGTAAAAAAAATTTTTTATACAGTATGTTCATGTATACCCCCCAGGGGTAAATGTTTGTCAGCCCATACACTTAGTGCATGGGCATTACAAGTATAGGAGGCCTGCTCCTTTCTAATGGGTCCTCCTCCCCTTCTCTTCCACGGGGCATTGAAGTGCCTCCAAATTTTTGGCAGCCCTTGCATTCACTGCATAGGCCAACACTATTGGAGACTCTTTCCTTTCTAATGGGAATTTGTCATTATTGTGGCCCTGCTGCGTGTGTCTTTAAATTCTTAGTGGGGTTTTTCCTAAAATTGGTCAGCCGTTGGACTCACTGCATACCCTATAACTGTATAGCAGACTCTCTCCTTTCTAATGAAAACATGTCGTACCTTGTTACTGTGGCCCTGCTATATGTGTCTTTAAATTCTTAGTGGGGTTTTTCCTAAAATTGGTCAGCCGTTGGACTCACTGCATACCTTATAACTGCATAGCAGACTCTCTCCTTTCTAATGGGAACATGTTGTAGCTTGTTACTGTGGCCCTGCTATATGTGTCTTTAAATTCTTATTGGGGTTTTTCCTAAAATTGGTCAGCCGTTGGACTCACTGCAAACCCTACAACTGTATAGCAGACCCTCTCCTTTCTAATGGGAACATGTCGTACCTTGTTACTTTGGCCCTGCTCTATGTGTCTTTAAATTCTTAGTGGGGATTAGAGATGAGCGTTGTTCTACTCGAACTGTTCGCCAATCTCAAATTCGAGCTGTTTTGGGCGGTGTTCGAGCCGGTCGGCGAACACGAACAATTTGAGAAAAATTCGGCTGTTCGAGGTTATGTTCGATAACTGTTCGTGCACCAAAATCATAACTGGATTTTTTCTCAGTAATGATGAAAATTAATGTTAATACGCAGTTTGAGTGTACAGCGGGGCGGGGGGAGGGGCAGGGGATGGATCTCTGCAGGAACAATGAAGATCTCCATTTTTTATTCTCTTTCCCGCATTTGCAGTGGGGAGGTGCAATCTGTCAGCCTATCAGCAGCGCACACACGGAGCGAAGTGCTTTTTTTCACACAAGCAAAGGCATGTGTGATTGGCAGTGTATGTCACATGTCCTTGCCCTATAAGACCAAGCCATTTTCCCCGTCGCCACCATTTTCTCACTGCTGCAGCTGCGTGTTAGACGGCACCGCTGTTGCTGTGTGCGCTATACCTTGTTAATTTCAAGCCAATTTTCGCACAAATATACAGATAGCTTGGGAGTAGGGAATAGTTGTGATTGCAGTCCTTTTAAGGACTAGGTTACAGCATTTCCTACGACTTTTATCAGGCAGGTCTGTGCTCTTAAATAGATAGATTGTGGGAGTAAAGACTAATTGTAATTGGAGTCCTTTTCAGGACTAGGTTACATCAGTTCCTATCAGTTTTTGCCAGGCAGGTCTGTGCCAGTGCTGTGCAAGTTTTTTTCACAGCATTTGGCTGAATCTAGCAAAGCTAATCCTTTTTGGCCTATTGCAGAGTGTGTTAGTCAGTGGAGTAGCCTATCTGTGTTGCAAGATATACCACCTGTGTATAGAATACCAATTTTTTTACTGCACCTAGTGAAGTAAAATCTTTTGGGCATAGCATCATTCTATTAGTCCATCTATACTGACCTCCATCAGGTTGCAAACTGAATATAATTTTTTTCTGCATCTAGCTCTGAAAAAATATTTGGGCTTCTAGCAGTGTGTGGGACTTGGTCTATTAGTCCATCTATACTGACCTCCATCAGGTTGCAAATTAAAAATAATTTTTTTCTTCATTTAGCTCTGAAAAAATATTTGGGCTTCTAGCAGTGTGTGGGACTTGTTCTATTAGTCCTTCTATACTGACCTCCAGCAGGTTGCAAATTGAATATAATTTTTTTCTGCATCTAGCTCTGAAAAAATATTTGGGCTTCTAGCGGTGTGTGGGACTTGGTCTATTAGTCCATCTATACTGACCTCCATCAGGTTGTAAATTAAAAATAATTTTTTTCTGCATCTAGCTCTGAAAAAATATTTGGGCTTCTAGCGGTGTGTGGGACTTGGTCTATTAGTCCATCTATACTGACCTCCATCAGGTTGCAAATTAAAAATAATTTTTTTCTGCATCTAGCTCTGAAACAATATTTGGGCTTCTAGCAGTGTGTGGGACTTGGTCTATTAGTCCATCTATACTGACCTCCATCAGGTTGCAAATTGAATAAAAAAAATTTCTGCATCTAGCTCTGAAAAAATATTTGGGCTTCTAGCGGTGTGTGGGACTTGGTCTATTAGTCCATCTATACTGACCTACATCAGGTTGCAAATTAAAAATAATTTTTTTCTGCATCTAACCCAGCCAATAGTTTTGGCCTAATACCACAGTTTGGCCACTCAGCTCTGCTCGGTTACCATCCATTGTTTTTTTGTGCAAACAACTCCAGAGTTGTGAATTAGTTAACCACCAAAATGAGTGGAAAAAGGCCTGCTGCTGGTGGAAAGGGGAATAGGCGTGTTGGGAAGGGGAAAAAAGGTTGTGTCCGTGGGGTAGGTGCAGAAGAAAGACCATCTTCCAGCCAAACTAAAATGTCTACTTCTTTTAGCGGACAATGTGATAAGATCCCTTTCTTACGGCCACGCCAATCGCTACAAATTCCAGATGAGGCACAAAAACAGCAGGTGCTTCAATGGATATCAAGTGCTCCTTTAAGTGGGCTCTCCTCCACATCAACTTCAACATCACAAATACTCCAGTCCTCAAAGGTGTCACCCAAATCGCACTTGCTTCCTCACAGCTCCCAAATCTCCAGCTGCCCGTCTGAGTATGAGGTAGAACAGATGGTTGAGTCTGCAGAGCTGTTTACTCATACTATAGCCTGGGAATCAGAGCTCGACTCCAGCGCTTCTGTGAATCCAGACGAGGAAATGATCTGCACTGATGCCCAGAATCTTTATGAGTCGGATCCAGGACCAGACGCAGAAGGTTCTGACCATAATGTAGACCCTCATTCCCAAACTGTAACTCCTGTTGGTGGAGACAATGAGGAAGACGATGATAAGACTCAAATACCTGATTGGAGCGACAACTTTAGTTTTTTGTCAGGGCAGGAACAGGTTGGCTCTGAGGACGACGGGTGTGATAACGCACAGGGTGATGATGATGAGGTCGGAGATCCCACTTACTGTCAACCCACAGTCAGCCAAGAGATGAGGTCAGCAGAGGAGGTGGAGGAAGATGCTAGTGACGACGAGGTCAGGTTGCGCCTTCCTGGACAGAGACGTAGTACTGGAAGCACGTCAACAACTGCATCCTCAAACACAACTCTGCCTCTCACCACAAGTCGTGGTGGCTCTTCAGGTCGCATGGGTGCTAAGCCTTGCATAGCCTGGGCATTTTTTCAGATCGATAAAGATGACCCAACTCGTGTTATCTGTAACATTTGTCAGCAAAAGCTAAGTAGAGGCCAAAAAATACATAGTTTGAGTACTTCATGCATGAACCGGCACATGGACATGAAGCATAAGTTGCAGTGGGAAGCTCAGTGTGCTACAATGCGGTCTAGCCGGCCGGGCCAACCACCGTCTGCCATATCTTGTGCATCCGCGGCCTCTTCATCCTCTGTGACTGGGGGGACAGCAGTCACACCTGTTTTGGGGCGCAGACCTGCCACCTCTTTACCCGCAACAGCCAGCGTGATTGGCAGGTCATCATTTTCTTTGGAGGTGGTAACACCAGCTGGTCTTGAGCGCTGTCCGACATCGATAGCACCACCTTTGGATCAAGGCAACCTAACATGTCCGCCTGCATCTTCCTCACAGACCGGCAGTTTGCCGGGGACACCCTTATCAACCCCGTCTAAGCACAATAGCCAGCCCTCGGTCCCTCAGATGTGGACAAGTAAAAGACCATTTCCTCCTAGCCATGAGAAAGCTAAGAGGTTGAATTTCACCATCTGCAAGCTCTTGGCTACAGAAATGCTGCCTTTCCGCCTGGTGGACACAGAGGATTTTCGAGACCTTATGTCCGTCGCAGTGCCCCAGTACCAGATGCCCAGTCGGCACTACTTCTCAAAGAAAGGTGTGCCTGCGCTCCACCAGCATGTCGCACACAACATCACCGCTTCTTTGAGAAACTCTGTGTGTGACAGGGTGCATTTCACCACAGACACTTGGACGAGTAGGCATGGACAGGGGCGTTACATGTCGCTGACTGGGCACTGGGTAACTATGGTGACAGCAGGACAAGGGGCTGCTGTCCAAGTCTTGCCGTCCCCACGAGTTGTGCGTCAATCCTCTTTATGTCATTTTTCCTCCACTGCTTCTGCCTCCTCAACCTCCTCTCGGTCTTCCACCTGCACCCAAAGCCTGTCTGGTCATGCCACGAGCTTTCTAACTGCGCAGAAGGGATCCTGCACACCTCCTTACTATGCTGGCAGTAGGGCTCAACGTCATCAGGCGGTTTTTACATTGAAATGTCTGGGAAATGTGAGTCACACAGCTGAGGAGTTGTGGTCAGCTCTGGAGAACCAATTTCATGAATGGTTGTCTCCACTGGACCTGAAACCAGGGAAGGCCGTGTGCGACAATGCTGCAAACCTGGGTGCGGCCCTTCGCCGGGGCAATGTCACACACGTGCCTTGTATGGCTCACGTGTTGAACCTGGTTGTCCAGCAATTTTTAGCCCACTATCCCAGACTAGATGGCCTTCTGCAGAGGGCACGGTCGCTGTGTGCTCACTTCCGCCGTTCGCATCCCGCAGCTCAGCGACTTACATCTCTACAGAAGTCGTTGGGCCTGCCACTTCACCGGCTAAAATGCGATGTGCCTACCCGGTGGAATTCAACTCTGCACATGTTGCAGCGACTGTGGCAGCACCGACAAGCCCTGGTGCAATACGTTCTGACGTATAGCCTGGGCCAACGAGATTCAGAGGTGGGGCAAATCACGCTGGAGTAGTGGTCTCAGATCAGGGACCTATGCACCCTTCTGCACAGTTTTGAAATGGCGACGAAGATGTTTAGTGCTGACGATGCCATTATCAGCATGACTATTCCGGTGATTTACATGCTGGAGCACATGTTAAACAGAATTCGGAGTCAGGTGGTGGCACAAGAGGAGGTGGAGGAAGTAGAGGAGGAGGAGTTGTATGCGGAAGGGCTAACATCTGCAAGGTCCAGACGGTCGGCAGCACCAGGGCGGCAGGCATGTGAGGGTGGGGGAGATGATTTTACCAGGGCGCATGGTAGCAGCCAAACTAGTGAGGAAGGTGCAGGAGCCCAGGAAGAAGTGGAGGACGAACTGATGGAAGACTCATCAGATGAGGGAGACCTTGATCACATTTCTGTTGTGCGAGGTTGGGGGGAGAGGACAGAGGAAGGAAGCATGATTGTTACCTCGCCACCAACACAACAGGGACTTGGTGCTCCTGGATGCGCAACACACATGAGTGCCTTCTTGCTGCACTACCTGCAACATGACCCTCGAATTGTGAGAATTAGAAATAATCCTGACTACTGGGTTGCCACACTGTTAGATCCCCGGTACAAAAGTAAATTTGCAGAAATTATTCCTGCCATAGAAAGGGATGCACGCATGCAGGAGTATCAGCAGAGACTGTTGCAGAATCTTACATGTGCTTTTCCACAAAATACCAGTGGTGCACGTAGTGAATCTCACAGTTCCAACTTGCCAACCGTGGGACCGTCAAGTGTTCAGCACTCAAACCGTAACAGAACCACAGTATCTGCTGGTAACATCAATTTTGCGGAATCATTTCACCACTTTTTTAGCCCATCCTTTGCAAGGCCACAGGAGACAAGAAGTCTGACACATAGTCAACGCCTAGAGACGATGGTACAGGAGTATCTCCAAGTAAACATTGAAGCCACGACTGTGTCACTGGACCCTTGCTCTTTTTGGGCTTCCAATCTGGATAAATGGCCGGAGCTAGCCACTTACGCCTTGGAGATCTTGTCATGCCCCGCAGCCAGCGTTCTGTCTGAACGTGTGTTCAGCGCTGCTGGTGGTGTGCTGACAGATAAGCGCACGCGGCTCTCCACTGATAATGTAGACAGACTCACGTTCATAAAGATGAACAAATCATGGATCCGAAACGACTTTTCTACCCCTGTGTCATCCTGGGGAGAGTAAAAGCTTGATGATTGGTTAAAATCACCCTACCAACCGTTTTAAGCTTTCAAATTACTAATCATGTTTATCTGTATCTTGACTGGAAAATAATTTGGGCTTTGTAGCAGTGTGCAGCACTGATCCTATTAGGCCATCTATAATAAGCTTCACCAGATTTAAAATTAAAAATAATTTTTAGCTGCATCTAGCCCGGAAAATAATTTTGGGGCTCCGAGATGCGCAAGACACATAAGTGCCTTCTTGCTGCACTACCTGCAGCATGACCCTCATATTGTCAGAATTCGAAGTAATCATGACTACTGGGTTGCCACACTCTTAGATCCCCCAAACTTTTCGATCAACCTTTTCATTTTAATAAAGACCAAAAAAATGGTCATTTTTGAAATTATAAGCATTAGCAGGTTGTTAGAAACTGAAATCAAACAGTTTTCAACTCAAAACTTTATTCTAGGTGATGTTACATTTTCACATAGGACCCCTTGTTCGAAAGGAGCTTCTGAACTCTCTCGTCCATTGAATTTGTCAGGTTTTGGATGGTTTCTGCTTCAATTGTTTTGCATGAGGACAGAATACCCTCCCAGAGCTGTTGCTTAGATGTGAACTGCCTCCCGCCATCATAGACACTCCTTTTAATGATGCTCCAAAGGTTCTGAATGGGGTAGAGGTCAGGGGAGCATGGGGGTCACACCATAAGTTTGTCCCCTTTTATGCCCATATCAGCCAGAGATGCAGATGTTTTATGTGCAGCATGAGATGGTGCATTATCATGCAGAAAAATGATCTTGCTGTGAAATACACGGTTCTTCTTCTTGAACCATGGCAGGAAGTGCTGTTTGAGAAAATCCACATACATTATGGAGTTCATCTTTAGCGCCTTCAGGGATCCTAAAGGGGCCGACAATCTCTCTCCCCATGATTCCAGCCCAAAACATTACTCCACCTCCTCCTTGTTGGCGCTGTAGCCGTGTTTGCGTGGGGTGTCCATCAACCAGCCATCCTCCACTCCATTCATCTGGACCATCGAGCGCTGCACGGCACTCATCCGTGAACAAAACAGTTTTGAAATCAGTCTTCATGTAATGTTTGGCCCACTGGAGCCGTTTCTGCTTGTGTGAAGTGGATAGAGGAGGTCGACAGGATGGCGTATGCACAGCTGCAAACCTCTGAAGGACCCTGCATCTTGTTGTTCGGGGGACGTTGGAGGCACAAGCAGCTTCAAAAACTTGTCTGCTGCTATGACAAGGCTTTTTTGCCGCTGCTCTTTCAACCTGACATAATTGCCTGTAGGAAAGAGTCCTCAATTTGCCCTTATCAGCACGCACACGTGTGTACTGTGAATCAGCTACATACTTCTTGATTGCCAAGACACTTCATCCTGATCATCGCACAATGTTGATTGTAGTCATGCCTTGACCTAAACACTCCACAATTTGTTGCTTCTCAGCAGCCGACACATCCTTTTTCTTTCCCATTTTATCAGAAAATGTAGGCTGCTTAATAATGTGAGAGAGCCTTCTTAAGTACTCTTGCCTTTCATTGGACACACCTGCCAAACTAATTAGCACAGGTGTCTGTAATTGCTTACAGTGATATAAAGAGCCCTGACACACATCACCATCAATGAGTTTAACTGACAAACAAACAAATTCTTCCCTTATCACTCCTAAACACTTTTTGCATAATAATTTGGAACGCGGTGTACATGTGCTTTTCCACAAAACACCAGTGGTTCACGTAGTGAATCTTACAGTTCTAACTTGCCAACCGTGGTCTGTATGGAATTGTTCAATAAAGGGCCCAAAATTAAGATAACATAGATGGGAGAGGTCTCTATGAATAGGAATTCCTAAGTATTTGATACCCTGTGAGGGCCAGGCAAAGGGAAAGTTGGACTGGATGGAATCCTATATGGATTTAGGGAGGGAGACATCGAGGGCCTCAGACTTCGCTGCATTGATTTTAAAATTTTACCATGTAACAAAGTGATCTATTTCAGCCATAACAGCAGGGATGGATATATGTGATTGAGTGATATATACTAGGACATCATCAGCAAATAGAGAGCACTTGTACTCGGTGCCTCCCACCTCAATCCACCTAATATTGGGGTTATGGCGAATTGATGAGAGCAGGTGCTCCGTCACTAGGATGTATAAGAGAGGGGACAGAGGACATCCCTGCCTTGTCCTATTGGTGATTGTGAAAGGTGATGAAAATGTTCTGACGCACCCCCTGGGCCTTGGGACACCTGGAGCCGGACCCTTTTTGGTGGATGCTGGTGGTTGTAGTCTTCGTGGCGGCGATCCGGTTCCGTGGCTCAGGGCGGTCAAACCAGTGGCGGAACTATTTATGTGGTTTTGATGTTTAAATGTCCGACTACGCCACCCGTGGATTGCGGTCAGAGTGAACCGCCGCTACAGGGCAGACCGCTAAGGCTGGTGTTGTGGGTGCAGCAGAGCGTAGCATAACTCCCCACGGGAGGAGTATAGCCTCAGGGCAGTGTATGCGGAGGATGGGGGTGATGGTGCAGGGCAGCAGCAGTAACGACACGGAGTCAGTGATGCAGTTCAGGGCCTTTACTCACAGTTCTTATTATCCAGACCACGTCTGCAGGTAACGGCTGCCCACGTCGTACTGTGCTCACCAGGTGAGGGGCTCAGACAACTCCCAGATAACTTTGGAGCGCTTCACAGCACCCCCTTTGTGTGTCCTTTGTCTGGCCTTTCTTACCAACACTTCTGTCCGGCTGCCTCGGGCCTCCTCTTGGTAAACTTGGCGCCAGTTTCCCTGACCCTATGTGGTGCCTTCCTAGCAGGTGGAGCAAGGGGCTGCGCCACATAAAATGTCAGAGCCTCCGGTTTCTAGCTGAGGGTCGTTTCCTGCCTCCACTAGTTCGGGGACCGGTCTCCCCCTTTGGCCTGACCCCTCCACGCAGGTGGATTCGGGCGTGCGGTGGCGACTCGCCCGTCCGCACCCCTGGGATCCCTTCATTCCTCGTTCCTGGAGCCTTCTCCGCTCCTCTTCCTTCCTTCTCCCTCTTGCAGGCCTGGGCCTCTGTTACTAGGCCCGCCTCCGGAGCAGAGCTCATGCAGAGCCCCTGCTCCCTGCCACTTCTGCTCAGACTTCTCTGCACTGAACTAAGATGGTGCCCACCTTTTATACTCCCTTCTCAATGCACCCAGGAACTGCTTCCTCCCTGCTCCTGCACTGCAGGGTTCCCCTTCCTCAGTGTTCCCTCCCCCCACTCCAGCCAGGGACAGGGACTGTCGTGCCCATCTCAGGGGCATATTGGTCGCCCTGCCCCACGGCAATGTGGTGTAATGCATGCAGGTGTCGGGTCCTGATCCACACTCCATCCTTATCTGAGAGTGAGATATCACACCTCTGGGTGAGGTGCAATACGTCTGTAGCAACCGAGCCCTCGGTGCTACAGTTCCATTTATCTTCAGCCTAGGTGACGTATTGTGATACAGGGCCGTGATTTTGGCTATAAAAGGGTCCCCTAGACCCCTACCCCAAGCTTTTTAAGAGAATCATATATGGCGTGCCAGGAGACTCTATGGAATGCTTTCTCAGCATCCAACGAGAGTATCTACTTACAAATTTTTAACTGCATCTAGCCCAGGAAATACTTTGTGCCTAGTAGCAGTGTCTGCTAGTCAGCGGATTATCCCGGCTGTTAAGCAAGCTACACCACCTGTAGTTTGGACACTTAATTTTTTCAAAGGAAATGCTTCGGGACCACGGGATACTTAGTGAAGAGCATCAGGAGGCACCCCAAGGCATAGGGGCTGGTACTGGCACTAGGATGCCTTGCGGTGGACAGCCGAGCTCGATCCTTATAAAAGCTTTTTAACTGCAGCAGCTTTAGTGGACGCTACTGGAGCTGGAATTACGCGGCTGCTGGCATGAGACTTGCCCTCCAATAGATCCTTGTAAATGGATTTAAAGTGTATTCATTCAAATTAGAGGGACAATTTAAATTAAAAAGCTTAGAGCTGCCTCCACCACAGGGGGGCTCTCTCGACCCACCAGCGGACAGGCACCAGTATTGGGAGAGGGGGGCTGGCCGTCAGGGTTCACCGCGGCTCTGGCACAAACCCGGCGACACGGAGGTGGCACGGGCAGGAGCGGACTGGCCGTCTCGGCTTCTCACTTTTTGGATTTTAGAAGGGCATGACATGCCTATATCTGTGTCTCCCCCTCCTTTTACTCCTCCACCTCTTTTCTTTTCGCATGACTATATGTACTTGTCACTTTTCCATGTGTTAGTTGTGTCTTCTGAGCAGTTTGTCAGCTTTTGGACACCTTTGAAGGTGTTTTCTATGTGTTTCTATGTGTTTTTGTTTGCCTGCCATTGGTTTTAACGGTGTTCGAAGGTGTTCGACGAACAGTTCGACGAACAGTTCGGCGAACACACGGGTGTTCGACGAACCGAACCGAACTCGAACACTACGGGGGTGGCTCAACACTAGTGGGGATTTTCCCAAATTTTGGCAGCCCTTGCAGTCACAGCATGGGCATTACCACTATATGAGACCCGCTCCTTTATAATGGGAACATTTATTTTTACTGAGACCCTCCTCTATGTCTCTTCAAAGGGGTATTGGGTTGCGTCCAAATTTTTGGCAGCTCTTGCAGTCACTGGATACGCAATAACAGTATAGGAGACCCACTTGTTAATAATGGGAACAACAAAGCATAGCCGGCTGATGGCTCTCTAACAATAGCTAGGGCCGACTGCTGGCCTTTTAAGAATAGTAAGGGCCGTCTGATGTCCCTAAAAAATAGGCTTTATGACTTTCAGAGTCCCTCCATCATAAATAAAACAGGATGTGTCAGATGATGTATCACACACCACATTGCCAGATAAGGTTGTAAAATGTTAAGATGACTTTTCCCGGTGAATGCATTTGTGTTAAAAAATAACGTAAAAAAAAAAAAGCAATAGGATCTTTATTTAGTATAAAAAACAGCGTCACCAATTTAACCTCAATGTAATCACATTGTTCAGATTATGCACCTCCTCCTCCATCTCCTAAATGACCACATCAGTCACAAGCTGATGGCACTGCAGCACTGCCTTGGCTAAGCGGCAAACGGCTGTACAGAAGATAACACGCTTAATGCTTAATTGACAAACTTCCCAGCGCTGCAGAGTTGTTGAAAGCTGTAACACAGCAGCCTGATCTGTGGCTCTCACCGCTGAACATACAGCCAGGCATGGTCGTGTGTGACAATGGGTAGAACTTGGAGACGGAGAAATGACAGCCGGGGTAGATACGGTTTCCCTCTATGCCAGTCCTTTCACCGAGCTAAAGAATATGGCTGTGGTGAAATACAACTCCCACTGAGAAGCTGTTTCAGATTGAAAAACATTGTGCCCACCAGAAGATTTGATTCTGAGGGCTCTCCTTTCTCCCCTGCTCAAGAGCCCCATAGCAGCTGCAAAGTTAGCGCTATCATGAACTCTCCTGAGGTAGAAGCCAAAGCACACCAGAGGATTCTCTGTTGGGACTGGCCAACCCTGCTGAGAAGCAGTCCTGGCTAAGAAAGGTGTGTGGGAAGGTTCCTGGACATTCTATGACTGCTTTTTTACTGAGGAGGAAACACATGCAAACATGGGGAGAACATACAAAGTCCTTGCAGATGTTGTCCTTGCTGGGATTTGAACCCAGGATCCCAGCGCTGCAAGGCTTCAGTGCTAACCACTGATCCAATGTGCTGCTGTTCACCCTCTAATATCTAACAGGCTGGAGAAACTTGCACATACTGCCACTCTATCTTCAGCTCCTTTGTGAGAAAATGTATTTGGGCAGCCACTCAGTCTACCAAATAAAATTCATGAGAAGGAAATTTGGGATGGCTTCGCTACTGGTACTGGGGGCAGTGCTAATACCATGGCGTCGTACCATAGTTTGATGGAAATATTCCAGGCTGGTAAGAGGCACGCAAATTCCCACAGAAAAGTACCAGCAGTAATGTTCAGGCCACATTTCAAGTGCAAGCAGCTTTAGAGGGCTTCCTGGGAGAAATCACACGCAGGGTAGATACTGTTTCCCTCTATGTCAGTCCTTTCAACAACCTAAATACAAATCTCAGCAAAAAAAGTTGTGGACTGGCTCCATACCGTCCCTGGCCACATTCACCTGTCCACGTGTTTGTGGTTAGGTCCTTCCCAGTAAGTGCACTGGGGAGGGCACGGGTAATGTTGTGGGACCCATGCTTGTGGAAGGCGGAGGCGATATGCACTTGCACTTGCATTCCAAGTAACAGAAAACTAAGCAGATGGTGGCCTCTATCATCATCATGGCCTCAACTCGGCACTATGAACTCTCCTGAAGAAGCCAGGGACCGCCGGAGGAGTCTCCGGTTCTCTGGTGGGCCCGTCTAACCCTGCCGAAAAGCAGCCCTGGCTAAGAAAAGTGTGGGGAAGGTTCCCGGACACTCTATGGCTGCTTTTTTAATGTGGATTGGCCATGTTTATGCATGTTATTTCTCAAAACGCATTACAGAGCAGGCCATTGTTCAACTCTGTACTCAAGAAATGAAATGCGCAAGGAAAGATGTGTGTGTGTCAAAGCACCACCGACAAGTGCGAGTTGATGTTGGACGGGCTGCCATTGCTTCTGCAACAAGCTCAATTACAGGACTTCCTGGGAGAAATGACACACAGGGTAGATATGGTTTCCCTCCATGCCAGTCTTTTCACCGAGCTAATTACAACTCTTAGCAAAAAAAGTTGTGGACTGGCTCTGTACCCTCCCTGGCCACATTCACCTGTCCACGTGTTTGTGGTTAGGCGGTCCTTCCCAGTAAGTGCACTCGGGAGGGCACGGGTAATGTTGTGGGACCCGTGCTTGTGGAAGGTGGAGGCGATACCGGGAAATATAGTGGCGGCTGGGGACCGAGTATGAACACCCGGCCGCCGCCGGCATTAGGTTATGAAAAACTTCTGCCTCCACGAGCCTAAAAAGCCACATTTAAAGTGCAATCAGCTGTCAAAAATGTGTCAGTGTACTATTGCAGCCTATGGGTGGGTGGCTGCCTGCATACTTGCACTTGCATTCCAAGGAATGGGGTAGGGACAACTGAACGCTGCAGTGGGACAAGGACGTGGATGGTGATTGTTGCAAGTCTGCAATGACAGGTGCATGGAGGAAGGCATCTTCGCATGCGCCAAGGATCACTTATGATGGGCACACTTTTAGGCAGTGATCTGGGAGTCTGAGATGCTTCCATAGGTCTTCCCCATGCTCTTCCCATGTCTTTTCAGCACTGTATGCATGTGTCTGATGATGTGTCACACACCACATGGCCAGATAAGGTTGTAAAATGTTAAAATGACATTTCCTGGTGAATGCATTTGTCTTGGTTGAAAGCAATGCAAAAGTGCAAAAACGCATCAAAAACGCTACGTGTGAACATAGCCCAAGGTGTGGAGGAGTATTTTTTTTTTGGTTATTTATTTTGCCTTATATACAAGTCATTACCCTGGAAAGGATGTTCCTTAACATATTTCCCAGGAAAATCCATTTTGGTTTTGTGGCACCCCTGAGGGTTCGACCGCCACAGGGATGCTGCACCTCTTCAATGGGGTGTGATGTTCCTCCTTCGAGGTAAGAACGGTGCAATGGTCAGGACCCCACCTGTACATCCAACACCACACTTCTCCCACCAGAGGGGGCTAGTAGGCACTAGATTGCTGCCCCTACTGGGAAAATGGGAGACTCGGGAACCAAAAGATAGGGGGAACCATTTAGTGGTTGAGGGTGAAGGACAAACATCTAGTTTACACTTAATATTTCATATTTAATAAGCAGCCATCTTGGGCTCATGGTTCTTTGATTGTGATCTCCATCCCTGAACGTGGCTTCTGGGTGAACCTGCAGCAGATGGAGACACGGCCCTCGTAGCCTGGCCTTGAGTCGAGGGGCAGGTTGGAGTTAACGTATGTCTCAACCCGGTCAAGGACCATAACCAAGAAGGCCCAGAGCTTAGGAGTGTAGCTCCACCGCAAAAGGATCCCAGGGGGATGCAGACGGAGCGGTATACGCCACCTGTCCTCCCTATTCTGGCCTAGTCAGAGGGATTCCGGCTGCAAGAGTGGTACCGGCCCCCGACACCTGACTTTGCTACTCTACGTCCTAGTCAGGGAAGCCGGCAGGCCCAGTGGATCCCACCGGGTAACGGAAGGAGCGGAGCTGCCACCCGTACCCTTTTTCTGAGCGTAGTCCAGAGGGAGACCCGGCCTATCTACACTCACACAGACAGTAAAGGACCCGGTCTGAAGTCTAGGAACACTCTGGTGTGGGGTCCTGATTCAGCACTTGAATTTCTCGGAGGTTGTCGGACCCCTGTCCCTGGTGATCGCAGAACTCCACGAGGAGCAGGGAGAAGCCTTGCAGCTGTACTCTCCACCGTGAGTAAAAACCCTGGAAGTCAACCCCTATGGCCTCCGGACTCTTTATTTCTGCAGTGCACCGCATCACGTAGCACCAGACCTCCTACACTACAACCCCCTCCATCCTCGTCTCTGCCCTGAGGCCCTGCTCCACCTGTGGGGAGTAGTATCAACATCGGCTGCCACAACATCCCGCCTCAGAGGACTGCAGCAGCGCTGGTGGCCTTCACCTGGTGCCACAGGTGGCGTAGTCGATAGCAACCACTCAACACTGATAGCCCATTACATCCTTTTTAATGTGACGGCCCTGGGCACGGAACGGGTCCATGCCACGGCTGCAACCCAACAAGACATCTGACCCGGTTCCGAGTTATCCCCTCCTCTTCCCAGGGCAGGGCTGCGAGCGTCACATACTTGGCGTAGTCGGCAGGATCGCGTGCCCGCAGCAACAGAAGGAAATCGCCCATTGCTACCGGGTCCTGTGCGCCTTACACCTTAGACTGTCGTTACCACTTAAAATGGCGCCCGCCCAACAAGAACAGACGCCATAGTGCATCAAAAAGACAGTCTCCTAGCACCTCCTATCGTGGGCCAGGCTCACCCATGGTACCAACAGAGCAGACCGCCCCTTCCATCAGGGACTATCCGCGGGGTAATGCCCGTCAAATCGGATGGGATGTACGAAGGCGTGCCTGTCAGCCGGTCGCCCTGGAGCCGCCCCAAAAAGAGGAGGGAATGGAAAAACAACAAGGTGCGGCCATAGTAGTTGGAGACTTGCAATCCTCAGGAGCGGACATGGATGCTGCTGGGGCGAGTCAATCGGAGCCTTCCGAACCCGGCCCAGGTTCTTCTACCATCAGTGAGCGGAGCGGCATAACCCTAACAGTGGGAGATATGGAGTTTCTCCATCAGGAAACCCCGGACCTCGCTCGGAGAGTGGCTGAGGCCCAGCAAGTGGCATCCGCTGGGTGGCGGGAAGAAATGCTGCTGCGCATCCGGACCCGCCGCCAAGGAGCAGCAGCTCAGGAGGAGGCCGCAACAGAGGTCGCGTGCAGCCCAGGAGTGGGTGAGTGTGATACCCCTGTCCCGGCTGCTGAGCCCACCGTGCCCCTCCTGGACCTCATGACCGAGTACCTGCTGCCCGGCGCGGTCACCTGGGAGCAGGTCTTTGCCCTGAAGCTTGAAGCCTCTGCTATCGGCGGGGACCTGCACTGCCTCCCAACTCCCAACTCGGAAGAACCTGAGTCTGCTGGGGTATCCACCGACCCCAACCCGGACTGGTCCGCACTTCTAGAGGACCTGCAGCAGCCCATGCTGTCACCGCTGGCCGCACCTACAGTCACCTGGCCGGAAGCTGAACAGTGGGCCTGGGACAACCAGGGGGGGGGACCTGATGGGTTTCCCCCGGAGACCCGGGCTGAAGCGCGTAGGAGGAGCGAGCTGTGCCATCAGCAGATCCTCCAGCTCGGCCGGGAGCAACGCCAGAGGGAAGTTTGCTGCGAGCGCCTCGAGGTGCGCGCCAAGGCTGCAAAATCCCGGGCCCGCCAGGAGGAGGCAACCCGTCCAAGCCCCCGCATGGAGGGGCAAGTTGTCCGCTTCCACCATGAGGCGGGATGGGGATTCATCCGGAGTTCCCAGCATGAGCACGACGTCTTCGTCAGCCGGCGGGACTTCGAGCCGCGGCTGAAAAAGGGACACCCTGGCCGATACCTCTTCCCGGGTGACATAGTCATGTACACCCGCCACCATGGGGTGCGGGGGTGGTACGCCTTGGATGTCCACAAGGTGTCCAGGAGTGATGCCCCCTCGCACTCGGCCATGGAGGACCAGTCAGCCTCCGTCGGGAATGAGCCTTTTCCCCGGTGGGGACCCCTGGATTAAGCGGCCCCGGCGGCTGTAGTCTGTTAAAAGTTATTATGTTTCTATTAATGTTTTTCCTCCCGGTTTATCTAGAGACATTTGTCCCTGCAGACTTGCAGTAGTCAGACTCTTTAACTGTAAATAGTTTGCATCTCTTTAGGTGCTCCTTATTGGTTTTATGTAAAACCGCGGCTATTTCTACCTCAGACCTCAGAAGAAAAACCTGTCTGGAGTGGCTCTTCTGGAGGTCCAACTCAGGATCTTCATGCCCTGTAGCCACCCCAGGGCCTACGTTGGGGGTTTGGGATAGGTCCCTCGTGCTTCTGAACTGACTCTTTGTCCTTGCACTTTAACCCGTCTGTCTATGCATAATGTCTCTGAATGGTTTTATACTTTTATACTTTTGTACTGTTATATTGTGCACAGTTTGTAACGTTAAAGGAGAAGTGCCTCCCATATTGGGAAGATTGTTTACTGTTATCAAAATATAAAAAGACTGTACCAGGTTTTGCTCTCTTTGCAGCCCGCAGACGTGCTGTGTTTCACCAGGTGGGAATGTGGCGCCCCTGAGGGTTCAACCGCCACTGGGATGCTGCACCTCTTCAATGGGGTGTGATGTTCCTCCTTCGAGGTAAGAACGGTGCAAAGGTCAGGACCCCACCTCCACATCCAACACCACACTTCTCCCACCAGAGGGGGCTAGTAGGCACTAGAGTGCTGCCCCTACTGGGAAAATGGGAGACTGGGGAACCAAAAGATAGGGGGAACCATTTAGTGGGTGAGGGTGGAGGACAAACATCTAGTTTACACTCAATATTTCATATTTAATAAGCAGCCATCTTGGGCTCATGGTTCTTTGATTGTGATCTCCATCCCTGAACATTGCTTCTGGGTGAACCTGCAGCGGATGGAGACACGGCCCTCGCACCCTGGCCTTGAGTCGAGGGGCAGGTTGGAGTTAACGTATGTCTCAACCTGGTCAAGGACCATAACCAAGAAGGCCCAGAGCTTAGGAGTGTAGCTCCACGGCAAAAGGATCCCAGGGGGATGCAGACGGAGCGGTATACGCCACCTGTCCTCACTATTCTGGCCTAGTCAGAGGGATTCCGGCTGCAAGAGGGGTACCGGTCCCCGACACCTGACTTTGCTACTCTACGTCCTAGTCAGGGAAGCCGGCAGGCCCAGAGGATCCCACCGGGTAACGGAAGGAGCGGAGCTGCCACCCGTACCCTTTTTCTGAGCGTAGTCCAGAGGGAGACCCGGCCTATCTACACACACACAGACAGAAAAGGACCCGGTCTGAAGTCTAGGAACAGTCTGGTGCGGGGTCCTGATTGAGCACTTGAATTTTTCGGAGGTTGTCGGACCCCCGTCCCTGGTGACCGCAGAACTCCGCGAGGAGCAGGGAGAAGCCTTGCAGCTGTACTCTCCACCGTGAGTAAAAACCCTGGAAGCCAACCCCTATGGCCTCCGGACTCTTTATTTCTGCACTGCACCGCATCACGTAGCACCAGACCTCCTACACTACAACCCCCTCCATCCTCGTCTCTGCCCTGAGGACCTGCTCCGCCTGTGGGGAGTAGTATCAACGTTGGCTGCCACAACATCCCGCCTCAGAGGACTGCAGCAGCGCTGGTGGCCTTCACCTGGTGCCACAGGTGGCGTAGTCGATAGCAACCACTCAACCCTGATAGCCCATTACATCCTTTTTAATGTGACGGCCCTGGGCACAGAACGGGTCCAGGCCACGGCTGCAACCCAATAAGACATCTGACCCGGTTCTGAGTAATCCCCTCATCTTCCCAGGGCAGGGCTGCGAGTGTCACAGTTTCGTTTTTGTATGTTTCATTGTGAGTCCGTAAAAGTACTCTGACCACGTTGTTGACAGCTGTGATCTGGGAGTCAGAGATGCTTCCAGGGTCTTCCCCATGCTGTTCCCATGTCATTTGAGCAATATTCCCACTGATTTGGGCAATTTTGAGGCCCTCTGCAGACCGCCGGAGGGAGCCGCCTGAAATATGCTCGAGTTTCCCATAGACTTACTTTGGGCTCGTTGCTCGGGTCGAGAACCCGTGTATTCCAATTTGCTCGACTCGAGCAATGAGTACCCGAGCATTTTAGTGCTCGCTCATCACTACATGTTACCAATAAAACCCCTAAATTATCCTGCACAAAACCAGCCCCCACTGGTGTTCGCCATCTGTCACTGGAAGTATAGTGCTTCCCACGATACTGATAGAACAAAGACTCTGGAAAAGCGGCACTGCTCTAACACCCCCTCAAATAAAATCCAGTGAAATCTGTGCTTTCAAATACAAATGTTCTTCTCCTTCTCAGCCCTACTTCTGAACTTCCGGTTATGTACAGTGTGCCTCTGAAGCCAGGAAGCATGCTCCTGGCTACAGAGGCGCAGTGACGCTGCCGAAATCAGCGGCGCTCAAGATTTGCATGAGCTGGTGATGACGGGTCGGCTCAAGCAAATTATGTTATCACGCCCACAAGAGCATGATAACATAGAAACAGGGCAGACTTTTCTGGGGAAACTAACGCTCCATCGACTAGTCAAAGCCCTAATGAGCATATGAAAAGAGGACCTTATAAATGCTTTTTATTATTAATTAAACTGAATAATATTATACAGGGCTGGTTTGACAGGGAATACAGGCATATGTATATGAATGCTGCTGGATTGGAGGGCAAAGGGGACCTTACAGTTTCCCTTTAAATTAGTGATATGTGCTAAAGTTGACAATGCCTGACCAATTTAATGCCTTACCAATGTGTTAAGTTAACATGCCTACCAATTCCACTTCCCCTGCTGTTTGTACGTTTGCAATTGTGTATTTTATCATTAACTCATACAACCTTAGTTCACTTTTTCCTCAAAATAATTTGATGAATTTTATTCCAAAAATGTATTATTGTTTCACATATGTCTTGCATTGGTTGCCTAACACCTTTTATTAAAAACCAAGCAATATGAACTGAGGTCTAAGATGGTACACATGCAAGAAATAGGAGCATGTTCACACTAGCAAAAAGAAGCAAAACCTACAAAAGACAAAAAATATATCTCATACCCTACCATCATTATATATAAATGTAAAGCAAAGTTGCATATGACATATAGGGTACTTAGTGAACTATTTTTGATCAAAAAAAGTATACAAGCCGTCCCACCAGCGACAAGGTGACCCTAAATTGGGATGGTACCTACACTGTCTATATTAAAAACCTTACTGTATATCAAAGTTGAAGTAATGCATATAAAAGGGTAGACAAATAGAACCGGGTCCCAATATCAGACCACCTAGGCCCGTGGTAAGCTACATATATACTAACCAGCTCAACAAAGGGGATGGCACACCCTTAATTTGCACAGAATGCAAACAAGACAAAAAACCAAGCAATGTGAACTGAGGTCTAAGATGGTACGCATGCAAGAAATAGGAGCATGTTCACACTAGCAAAAAGAAGCAAAACCTACAAAAGACAAAAAATATATCTCATACCCTACCATCATTATATATAAATGTAAAGCAAAGTTGCATATGACATATAGGGTACTTAGTGAACTATTTTTGATCAAAAAAAGTATACAAGCCGTCCCACCAGCGACAAGGTGACCCTAAATTGGGACGGTACCTACACCTTTTATTGTTTATGCTTGCAAGACGGAAACAAAGCTGAATTTTGGGATCCTGAAAAATGCAGCAAGAAAAGAAGCAAAACCCGTGTTTTGGCTGCAGCTCTATTTACTGACATGAGATCAGATTACTACAGAAAAAAACACAGCAAAAAAAAAATGTGTTTGGCTTCTGTGTATAAATGTAAGTATTTTTAAGATTACCAATAAATCAGTAGATAGAGTAATGATTTCATCAAGGGTTGTGCGAATACAGTACAGACTACTAAATCATCAATAAGAAAATGTCTGCATATACAATGTCTGCAAGTGAAATAAGTATTGAACATGTCACCAAATTGCTAAGTAAACATATTGCTAAAGGTGCTATTGACATGAAATTCTCACCAGATGTCTGTAAAAAAACATCCAATCTATACAGGGAAAGAAATAAAACCATAGATATTCATAAATTATGTGTAATAATGAGAAATGACACAGGGAAAAAGTATTGAACATGCTTACTGAAATTTATCTGATACTTCATACAAAAGCTTTTGTTGGTGATGAAACCTTCAGTACGCCTCATGTATGGAGAAACACTCTTAAAATCCTGAAGGTTCCGTGAGCTTCTTCTATTAACTCGGAGCTTTAGTTCCTTCCATAAATTTTCTATTGGATTCAGATCTGGTGATTGGCGGTTCCATTCTAGAAGCTTTATTTTTTTTCTCTGAAACCAATTAAGAATTTACTTGGCTGTGTGTTTGGGATCATTGTCTTGTTGAAATCTTCACCATTGTTTTATCTTCATCATCCTAGTAGATGGCAGAAGATTTTTATGACAAATGTCTTGGTACATTTGTCCATTCATCCTTCCTTCAAATATATAAAGTTTGCCAGTGTGGTATGCTGAAAAACAGCCCCACACCATAATGTTCACTGTTGGTATGGAATTTTGGGGGGAAATATGCAGTGCCTTTTGGCCTCAAAACATGGTGTGCATTATGGCATCCAAAGAGTTCAGTTTTGGTCTCATCTGACCAGACTATATTCTCCCAGTATTTCACAGGCTTATCTAAATGTTATTTAGAAAACTGCTTGAACATGCTTTTTGTTCAGCAATGGATTCTTGCGTGGTGAGAGTGCATACAGACCATGGAGGTTGAGAGCATTACATATAGTTTTTTTTTAAACAATTGTACCTGCTGATTCTAGGTCTTTATTTAGTTCTTCAAAGCTGATTATTGGCTCTTGGACAACTCTTCTGATTCCAGGGAGCACCTGGTTGTGGCCAGTTTATGGTGAAGTGATGTTCTTTCCACTTTTGGATTATGATGCCAACAATGCTCACTGGAGCCTTCAGTAGTTCAGAAATTCTTCTGTAGCCAATGGCATCAGTATGTTTTGAAACAATAAGGTTGTGAAGGTCTTGAGTCAGCTCACTGGTTTTACCCATCATGAGATGTTTCTTGTGTGGCGCCTTAGTAATGAGACACCTATTTTTCACTAAGTGGCAGGATTGCTTTCTAATTATTGATAGATTTTAGTTGGTGTCGTGACTTTCTATGGCTTTTTGTACATTTCTTTCATCATGTGTTGAATACTTTTTCCCTGTGTCAATTTTATTGATTACACGTAACTTAATTTATGGACATGTATGATTTGACATCTTGGCCTGTGTGGATTGAATGGGTTGTTACCGACATATGGTGATAATTTCTTGTCAATAACACCTTTAGAAATATATTTACTTAGAAAATTGTTGACGTGTTCAATACTTATTTCAGCCGCTGTATACTGAAAGAAAAGAGCCATAGTTAGAAGAGTCTGGGGGTTTGCTTTGTGTTCATTTGCATTGTTGATGGTCTTTGCTGATGTTCACAATGGACAGATTTATCGAGATTAGAGATAGGCGGACCAGAACAGTGAATTTCGGGGTCCGTAACGAACACCTACTGTTCGGGCACGGACTTCCTAGGGATGTCCGTGTTACGGTTCGGGTTTGGGTGTTTCCCGCACTGTCACGCAGATGACAGGGGCTCTGATCGGCGATAAAATCATTACTGCGGGTCAGAGCACTGCAGGATCACACTGTCAGATGTCAGCGTGATCTCGCAGCTGTGACTGTGATCCGAACTAAAAGGCTTACCACGGGAAGCAGGCATCGGCTGATGAGACTATTAGCCCCATCAGTCGTAGCCTACTGTAAACAGCGAGAGCTGGCGCCGCTGGATAGGAGCAGTAGTCTCTCATCAGTCAGTGCCTGTGCTTAAAGTAAAAAACAAAAAAGTTTAAATTAATAAATAAATATTCAAATAAAAAAACACATTATACTCACCAACACCTAATTCCCGATGCCCTTGTACCCTGTAAAAAAATAAAATAAATTTAAAAAAATCATATGCTCACCTTAATGCCTAATCCCCGATGCCCATGTCACCTGTAATAAAGAAAAAATATTAAACCACCATAATTCTCATCTGTCCACCATAATCCCAGTAATCCAGAGTGTCCCACACAGATATCATTTATAGAACAGTCACATCAGGAGATGTGACTGCTGAATCCGGCAGCCAGCGATACACTGATAAGAACATAATCGCTCCTGCCGTAAATAGTGAAGAGCTACTGTGAGAGAGGTCACCGGAGTAAAATCAGCCGATGAGCTCTGATGACCTCACTTACTGCATGAGAAAAATCTATGTAGTCACAAACAGTAACATGCATCATCTGGTAGGTGCTGTGCATGTCGCCAGCTTTTTTCTAATCAACTTGTTCATGTCAGATGTATTCCCAAAAAGGACCATCATAACGCTGCTTATGCAAATAAAAGGGTTAAACACAGCATCTTACTGTTCTCTGGTCACTGACCTAGGAGAGCGAGAGAGAGTCTGGAGAATGACAGGAACTATGGTTGGGTCATTTCAAACTATATAACTCACATATTGTGTCTGTCACTATATCAGCTCTAAAAAGACAAACAACACTGAGCTTGCACATGAACAGGTTCACAGAAACATGTTAACCCCATGTCAGGGGCATAAATAGAAATTATGGGGCTGTATAGCAGAATTCCTAATTGGACCCCATCCTCCCCAAAAAAGATAAAAATATCTAATGGAGTAGACAGGGTCACGTCACATATACCTAGTCATATCTCCCAACTTTAAAAGACAGAGAAAGCAGTATGTATTCCAGCACTTACAAAGTACTGTTGTCCCTACTGAAGCCCTTAAGTGTTCTCATCCACTAAAATAAACCATTCATAGCACTCATAAAGTATGATGGCAACAAAAATGCCCTGAAAAAACACAGTATGATATCCCCAAAGTGAATAACTCCACAGTACCCTCCACACGCTCAGTATTATTCCACCATATTACCCCCTGCAAAATATAATGCTCCCATAGTGACCCCACACACATTATGAGGCCCCCAATGACCCACAACACAGTATGACGGCATCCATAGTCCCTCAAGACAGTATGACAGCCACTACAATCCCAAAACACATTACAACAGTCCCCAAATAGCCCTCCACAATGTATAATATCCCCCATACATCTCTCCACACAGTATGATGGCCCCACACAGTCTTCCACACAGAATAATGGCCCTTACATAGCCCTCCACACAATAAAATGATCCCCACTCTATCCTTCACATAGCATAATGGCTCCCACACAGCATAATGCCCCCACAGCCTTCCACACAATATAATGGCCACCAGAAAGCCATCCACACAGTAAAATGAACCACACACATTGCTCCACACCATTTAATGGCCCTCTAACAGTCCTCCACCCAGTACAATAGCCCATTAACAGTATAATGCCCCAGTCGGTCACCCACTATAATGGCAACAATGGCCCTCCTGACAGAATAATGGCCCCAAAACAGGCCTCCAATCAGTATAAAGGTCTTCACTAAGTATAATGGCCACAACACAGTCCTCTACATGGTATAATGACCCTCACACAGCCTTCCATAGAGAATAATGGCCTCCCATGCCCTCAACACAGAATAATAGCCCTAAAACAGCCCTTCATAAAGTATAATGGCCCCCACACTGTCATCTGCACAGTATAATGGCCATCGCACAGCCCTCCATATTGTATAATGCCTTCCCACAGTTCTCTACACAGTATCATAGCCCCTTCATAGTCCTCCATACAGTATAATGGCCCCAAAACAGCCATCCAATCAGTATATGGGACTTCACACTGTTTAATGGCCCTCACACAATATAACAGCCCTCGCAGTCTTCTATACAATATAATGGCCACAAAACAGCCCTCCACACAGTAAAATGCTCCCCCACCACTGTAAAATAGCCCCAACACAGTGAGGCCCCAATATGATCACCCTCACAGCTCCCCACACTTTATGATGGTGCAACACTCATTGATTAGGAAAAAAAAAGAAGATAGAAAACGACTCACCTCTTCTCATTCTCCCACTGCTCTGGTCTCTGCAACTTCTATTCTGAAGTTCCGTAAAGCGGGCGTTATATAGTGACATCATCGCACTCGCAGCGCTGAGATGTCATAGCTAAGATGCACAAGGAGAAGGATAATACAGTTATATGAAAAAGTTTGGGCACCCCTATTAATCTTAAGCTTATTGTTTTATAAAAATTGTTGTTTTTGCAACAGCTATTTCAGTTTGATATATGTAATACCTGTTGAACACAGTAATGTTTCTGCCTTGAAATGAGGTTTATTGTACTAACAGAAAATGTGCAATCTGCATTCAAACAAAATTTGACAGGTGCATAAGTATGGGCACCTCACCAGAAAAGTGACATTAATATTTAGTAGATCCTCCTTTTGCAAAAATAACAGCCTCTAGTCGCTTCCTGTAGCTTTTAATGAGTTCCTGGATCCTGGATGAAGGTATTTTAGACCATTCCTCTTTACAAAACAATTCCAGTTCAGTTAAGTTTGATGGTCACCGAGCATGGACAGTCCTCTTCAAATGATCCCATAGATGTTCAATGATATTCAGGTCTGGGGACTGGGATGGCTATTCCAGAATATTGTAAATGTTCCTCTGCATGAATGCCTGAGAAGATTTGGAGAAAGATCCATCCCCTGCGTAACTTCAACTTTATCACTGATTCTTGAATATTATTGTCAAGAATATGCTGATACTGAGTGGAATCCATGCGTCCCTCAACTTTAACAAGATTCCCGGTGCCGGCATTGGCCACACAGCCCCAAAGCATGATGGACCCTCCATCAAATTTTACTGTGGGTAGCAAGTGTTTTTCTTGGAATGCTGTGTTTTTTTGCCGCCATGCATAACGCCTTTTTGTATGACCAAACAACTCAATCTTGGTTTCATCAGTCCACAGGACCTTCTTCCAAAAAGAAATTGGCTTCTCCAAATGTGCTTTTGCATGCCTCAGCCGACTCTGTTTATGGCGTGCTTGCAGAAACGGCTTCTTTCTCATCACTCTCCCATACAGCTTCTCCTTGTGCAATGTGCGTTGTATAGTTGACCGATGCACAGTGACACCATCTGCAGCAAGTTGATGCTGCAGCTCTCTGGAGGTGGTCTGAGGATTGTCCTTGATTGATCTCACCATTCTTCTTCTCTGCCTTTCTGATGTTTTTCTTGGCCTGCCACTTCTGGCCTTAACAAGAACTGTCCCTGTGTTCTTCCATTTCCTTACTATGTTCCTCACAGTGGAAACTGACAGGTTAAATCTCTGAGACAGCTTTTTGTATCCTTCCCCTGAACAACTATGTTGAATAATCTTTGTTTTCAGATCATTTGACAGTTGTTTTGAAGAGCCCATGATGCCACTCTTCAGAGGAGATTCAAACAGGAGAACAACTTGCAAGTGGCCACTTTAAGTAGCATTTCTCATGATTGCATACACCTGGCTATGAAGTTCAAAGCTCAATGAGGTTACAAAACCAAAAAAAGTGCTTTAGTAAGTCAGTAAAAAGTAGGTAGGAGTATTTAAAACAAGAAAATGATAAGGGTGCCCATACTTATGCACCTGTCAAATTTTGTTTGAATGCAGATTGCACATTTTCTGTTAGTACAATAAACCTCATTTCAAGGCAGAAACATTACTGTGTCCAACAGTTATTACATATATCAAACTGAAATAGCTGTTGCAAAAACACCAATTTTTATTAAACATTAAGCTTAAGATTAATAGGGGTGCCCAAACTTTTCATATAACTGTAAATATAGGAATCATCAGCTTCCTGCTGTATTATTTTTCTCAACTGTACATACCTCTGAAAGTGTGATGCCAGGTGAGGGGGACCTAGTGTCGGCATCGGCATTGCCCCTCCTCCACCCCTCAACTCATGAACCCAATAGCAGTTATGTGGTCTGCCACTATTAGCACTACACTATTGCCCCTTGCCAACTCTCATAGCTTATGATGGGCAGGAGCCCTGTCATCTCAAAGTTTGAGGAGAAGAGAATGAGTCGAACAGCAAAAGAGCGCAGGAAAACAGGGAGACTTAGGGGGTGATTCACTAAAGAAATTGTCCACTACTTGGACAACCCCTTTTTATACCCGACGCTTGGCCCTGAAAAAATACAAAAGTTTATACTCACCTCCCATGCCGGGACCACTCCAGCGGTGCCGACACTTCCATTTCTGGGGCTCTCGTGTCGTTGTTATGACACATGAGCCCGGCGCCCAATCAGCACTGGGGTCACTTGACCCGCTTTCAAACAAGTCGAACATCAAGAGAAAGTCAGGGCTGTTTTCTCTCAAGCTGATTGGGCTCCAGGCACACATCTCACAACAACCGCATGAGAGCCTCGGGAGCGCGAGTGCTGACACCCCTGGAACGGCGCTGGCAAGGGAGGTGAGTATAAGCTTTTCATTTTATCGGCGACCAATATTTAGATCAAAAAGGGGTTGTCCTAGTAGTGGACAACCCCTTTAAGGTGCTTAAGCCAGAAATCAGATGAAAACACCTTAAGTTTTCACACCAGTCCTTGCCAGCTACATCAATATGGGCGTGCTGTTGGCTGGACAGGTTATAATCATGTCCATCTGTCAAATTCATTCACTAAAGTGGGGTAACTTATTCCACACATAAACAACAGATATTTCTGGGGACAGCCCATGTTGGGTACCCTATTTGCCTGTTTTATTAAGCGGTGAATGCCACTTAATTAATCCAATCAGTGTACTTAAGTGAGCACTTCATTAAGACTGGCATTCACTACGCCACTCTTGATGAATCGCTTCCACAGTGGGAGAGACAAACATTGTATAGGAGAACAGGCAGGAGGAACTGAGAATTATCGATATGTGAGTGAAGAACTACTGGAGGACATGTCCAGTAGCAACAAAGGGTAAAAATAGAGCGGGGATCAGTGTGTGGGAAGGTGAGAAGTCAAGAATGGCCCATTTAAAGAAATAGTGTATTTGCAAAGATTAATGATTTTAGATATAGACTACACTGAGACAACTATGTACTGTTATGAGTAGCCCCTGAAATCATATACACATCTACAGTGTATATCTTGTTTAGTTGGTTCTGGTGGGAACTAAGGTGTCATAGCTTATGGCCTTGATATCATTCTCGTACGCACTTAAGGATGAAGATATTATTAAAGCTACATGTAGGTATACATGCACTGGTCTTGCTGTAGTGCAATATGGTAGCAAGAAAATGAATTGAACTTGAACAAAAAGGTCTGGTTGTGGAAAAAAAGAGGAAACTGAATGGATCTATATTGGGTCAGTACATTTAACCTTGGAGTTTCTGACTGTAGTAGAATAAGACATGTGATCACCTTTGGTGGTTGAGGTTGTAGGGAGGGCTTGGAGCCCTGGAACATGTGGTTTTATTGAGATTGGTGTACCCAATAGCAATCTTTGGATATTAACTAAGAAAGATCAAGTCTTCTTGAATCTCTGCACCAACTATCAAGTGTTCCATATCACAACAAGTTTCCCGTTCTGGTCATCTTTATTATTATGTCGTGGATTGGACACAGTTCTGTTGTGGATCTCTTCTTGTACCTATGACAGCGTTCTTCTGGTCCCTCACTAATCTTTGTATACTTGCACACTTTGTCAAAGAAGTCTTATCATATATGATCTTTGCAGAATCCACATTCTGCAAATTCCAAAATATATCAGCCACATAAGGTTGGTTGACAATGCCATTTTCTAGCTCCATTCTTAGCTACTATTGTTACTCATTTCTATTGAAAATTATGTAATGACATATCTATTCGTAGTAATGTGCACAGACTTAATAAGAAATATATAGTGAATTAAACAGTGAAATGTGCTGTTTTTATCCATTTCCCCTGAAATAAAACATGTGTACTTTTTGGTTTAATATAGTGAAGAGGTGAACTAGATGTAGCCTTCCAATTTTCTATTTATTGTGCATAAAATCTATCCTAGTCTCAGTAACTAACTGTATGTGTGTTCTATATGCAAAAAGGCCATATCAAGCAATAAATTATACACTTGTGCTTCTTGCAAGGTCATGTGCTGTGTTTTATTGGTGCATGTACTAAATATACATATGAGCAAGCAGGTGTGCATAGTAAATTATCCACTCATAAAAACAGCAAAAAATAAATCATTCCATCTACAGTATTAAGTAAGAAAATCCTTTATTATGACTTGCAGAGGTTGTGGTGATGAAACCTACTCCTAGATTCCAACAGCATTTAATGTTTGCATGGCTAGTAATATACAACGCTATATTACTTTATATAAATTCTAGGGCTAGGGGGGGCAGTGAATGAAGAAAACTCTTCTTGGTTTAATCTATCTCCTGGAACTCAAAATTGCCCATAAGCATTTGCTATAATAAATAGTCCCCTAGCTTTGATGATTAGACATGACCCTTGGATTAATGCATTCTGCTTTGGAAAATATTAAGATAACATTTGATAGTACGTGTTTTGCACCAATAACCGTGCTCCATTAATTATGAACAACCATCAGCATCAAGAGGAAGCATTCTCTGTACAGTGTTCATTTTAGGACATGATCAGATATCAAAATCAAACATCAGAATGATGTCAGTTTGAGGCTAAATACCCTGTCTGAGAACTGATTTTGATAAGTGATTTTGATAAGTGATTCTGACGAGTGACTCTGACGAGTGACTTTAACGAGTGACTTTTACAACTATAATAATAATAATAATAAAAAAAAAAAGTAACTGTTCGCTGATGGGACTTGAACCCAAAATTCTGTGTCCCAAAGCCAGTGCACTAACCACTGAGCTATAAACTCAGTTGTTCAAGCCTAGGAGTTCTATTTGGTTATATGATTTTCAGTGCAAACTTGTTAACTCATTGGGACTTATGCACAGACTACAAGCAAGCCAAATTCAAATGATGTTTGATTTTGATGTGTGAGACTGATGTGTGACTTTCTTCAAACATCAGAATCATAATCACAATGACTTTTAGTCACTGAGTATTTTCATGGTTCATGTCATAAGACAAGAAAAGCTGTCAACTAATGTCACTTGACTGCATATCTTAATGGTAAGGCATCAGCCTCTGAAACTAAAGTGTTAGAGTTTAAATACCAATAGGAGTAAGATTTCTTTTTAATTATGCCTATTTAGCACACATACTACAGGGGTGTTTTAATTTTAATATCTGACACTCTGATTGTCATCCTGATGTGTTAAGAGTTTTAGACATGCTGTCTATTTGCATGGTAAATTACATAGCCAAAGTAAATTGGGAGGCACTAATTTACTACATATCTATTTCCAAGTGACTTTATATTTGCATAATTTCTTAAAGGGGTCTAATGATAAAATGTCTTTATTGTAAATTTTTATTTCCATCCACCCAAGTACTGGCTGCAAACTCCCAATTTACTTTGGCTATGTAATTTACCATGCAAATAGACAGCATCTGAAACTCTTAACTCTTAACACATGACAATCAGAGTGTCAGATATGAAAAGTAAAACACCCCTGTAGTTTGTGTGCTAAATAGGCATAATTAAAAAAAAAATAATAATACTTATTCCTATCAGGATTTGAACTCTAACACAGCATTTTCGGAGGCTGATGCCTTACCATTAAGCTATACAGTCAAATGATACTGACTAAGAGCTTTTCTTGTCTTATGAGATCAACCATGAAAATACTCAGGATGACTAAAAATCATTGTGATTGTAATTCAGTTTGCAGTCTGTGCATAAGTCCCAATGAGTTTTAGACAAGTTTGCACTGAAAATCATATAACCAAATAGAACGCCTAGGCTTTAACCGCAAAGTGTATAGCTTAGTGGTTAGTGCACTGGCTTTGGGACACAGAATTTTGGGTTCAAGTCCCATCAGCGAATAGTTACTTTTTTTTTTATTATTATTATTACAGTTGTAAAAGACACTTGTCAATATCACTCCTCAGAATCACTCGTCAGACAGGGTATTTAGCCTCAAACTGACATCATTCAAATGTTTGATTTTGATATCTGATCATGTCCTAAAATGGACACTGTAAGAGGAAGCATTCTCTGATTTCCATCAACACTCCATCGTTATTAGCCAGAACTAAGCAAGAGCGACCAAGATTTTTGTTTTAGAAGTAACCTTCTCCTCCCAACTAGCTGCACCTATTTACATGGTTAGCCCACGTGCACACGTTGAGTATTTGAGTTTTTACCTCAGTATTTGTAAGCCAACATCAGGAGTCGGTAAAAAAATGAAGAAGTGGTGCACGTGTTTCTATTATACTTTTCCTCTGATTAAGCCAAAGCCAAGAGTGGAACAATCAGAGGAAAAGTATAATAGAAACACATGCACCACTTCTTCATTGTTTTACCAACTTCTGGTGTTGGCTTACAAATTCTGAGATAAAAAACTTACCAAATACTCAATGTGGCCTTAGAAGAACGAAGCAAACATACAGTACATCCTTTTATTTCCCAGACCACAAGGTGTTCCTACTATTTTAAGCAGAGATGAGCGAATGTTTCAATATTCGATTTGGATTCCGATCGCCGAATTTGTGATATTCGCCGATTTATTCGTCGAATGTTTGACAAATGTTACCGAGCGCCATAGGATTCAATGGGGGGACAAAAAAAAATGCATACCGCAACACCTTAAAACCGGCCCGAAAACTGCCAAAACACATCAAATTAGGGGTAGACACCTGGAAAGTACCATCAATTGACCAAGAATACAAGTACAATAATTATTATTATTATTACAGCGACATTTATTCAGTGGTGCATTACATTTCAAAATGGGTCACCGACTGGTACAAGAAGAGAGAGGACCCTGCCCGCTCGGGTGCACAAACAATCAAAAAGGGATGAGTGAGGATACAGTAGGTCAGGGTGCAGCAAGTCGTGCAATGGTATGCTGGAGCGAGGGTTACCGCAGATTGTACGCTTGTCAAAAGAAGTGGGTCTTCAGCTTCCTTTTCTAGGTTTCCATGGCAGGCTACAGTCTGATGTGTTAGAGTACAGCGTTATCACAGTAGGGGAGATGCACGGGACAAATCTGTTGAGAACCTAAATCATGTTAAGCTCCCAGGAGCTCACAACCGGGCAGATTAACCCCTGCACCGATTAATATGAAAGCGTAAGGCTTCTTTTTAATGACTGCAGAAGTGGGAGGAATCAGACGCTTCAGTCTTCTGGCTCCTCTCTGTCACGGTAAACCCATGACACCTTGCAAGCTTCAAAACAATGTTCAAAAGGTAGACAGCAGCGGTGGTCGGTCTGCTAGACAACAAGCTAACTCCTTTATGATGATAGAGGACAACATCTGCAAGTAGTTTGTATGTTCTCCCCGTGTTTGTGGGGGTTTCTTTCAGGTTCTCTGGTTACCTCCTCAGTAAAAAAAGCAGCCATACAGAAGTGTTCACAAATCAAAAAATTAGGGCCTAACACCACCATTTTCGTGGCCAACAGACTGGAGATGGTGGCTTCCACCTCTTAGCTTTGTCATGTGTGGGAGGAAACTATTTTTTACATGACCACAAATGCGGGACTGAGAGCTGGCTACAATGCTGAGAGGGGGTGTAGTATGCTGAAACGGACAAACTGCTGGACTGTGAGTGAGGTGCAGGGGGACATGTTACATTGGATTGAGAAATGTGTGGTGTGCTCGGAGAAACAAACACAGCATGCATGTCTTCTTCCATTACAGCTGACGGGCTCTCACTCAGCCTGACTGGAGCAAGTAGAGAAGCAGAGGTTCTGCAGTGGGAGACCTGCATGCCAATACTTGACATGGTAACAGAGGAGGAGAAAGAAGCAGCAGATGCGGTTGATAGGGCAGCTGATGGTTGTTGAGGTCTGCTGGTCCGCATTTTATCGCAGTGAAATTGCCAGAGTAACGCATGTTCATTGCGCATGTGAAGGTTCATGCATGTAGTAGTCAAATTATTGCACTTTTTCCCTCTACTGAGATTTTGGTCGCAAAGTTTTCAGATGACGTGAGTTGGCTCATCCTTTCCGGTCTCATAAAAGGCCCAGGCTAGGCAACCCTTGCCACCCCTGCGAGCTGCAGACCAGTGACCGCTGCTGGTCACTGCAATGGTTGTGGCTAAGGATGTAGTGCTCCTCATGCTTGCATCACTCCGTTTCTGCTCCATAAGATGCAACGTAACCTCCTCGTCTTCCTCCTCCACCTCCTCAGATGAGCTACTCAACTGCGTGCCTCTGATGGATGTGCAACCTCATCATCATCCAATGTGATATCCCATTCCTCGCCCTTAGTCACCCTCCTCTTCTTCTTTCTCTGACAGCACAGTACAGTCGAGGGTCAGGAAGCTGCTCAGACCCAAGCTTTTTTTTTTCCCCGTGTGGAGAAGAATATCTGCCCCAAACTATTTTAAGCTGAGATGCAGTCTTCATTGTATACCCATGTTGAGTTTATCAGGTCTGTGTACCCCTGTGTGGAGATCAATATCGGCACCAAAATATTATTTTCACTAGAGTATAACTATTGTAAAGGAAACCAAAACCTCTTCCACTGCAGCCAACCCAGCACGTGGAGTGTTCACATTTCCCTAAATTAGTGCCTAATACCACTGAAGTGGCATCAGTTTCAGTACAGTAGAAATTGTGCAATTAGGAATGACACCTCTTTCCCTACAGCCAACCCAATAGATGGAGACCCAATCAGGATTCTCCACATTTCCAAAAATTACTGGTAGACACCAACAAAGTGGCATCAATTTAAGTACAGTAGCAATTGTACAATTAGGAACGACACTTCTTCCCCTACAGCCAACACAGTAGTCAGTAGAGACAGTCAGTAGAGACTCAATCAGGACTGTTCCCATTTGAAAACATTTGGGCCTAAAACCACCAAAGTGGCATCAATGTCACTAGATTATAAGTAGTATAATGGGGTTTGCTACCTCTTCCACTACAGCCAGTCTAATAGATGGAGACCCAATCAGGATTCCCCACATTTCCAAAAATTAGGGCCTAAAACATGCAGCCGTAGCAAGAGCAGGCACATAAGCCATATCACAGACTGCAATTCCGCAATCAATGCAGCACACTATAAAACTACAACATATCCTTCTCTGTACAATCTGCAATTGGGGTGCATATGTCCTTTGATATCCATGACTTGTTCATCTTGATGAAATTTAGGCGGTCAACACTTTCATGGGACAGCCGGGTGCGCTTATCCATCAGAACACCACCAGCAGCGCTAAACACACGTTGTGAGAGAACCCTGGCTGCCGGGCATGATTAAACCGCCAAGGCGTGACAGGCGAGCTCAGGCCATTCATCCATTTTTGAAGACCAAAATGTAAAAGGGTCAAAATCCTCACTGATGGTATTCGTATTGAGCTCTAGATAGTCCTCCACCATCCTCTCCAGTCGTTCTCCACATGTCAGACTTGTACTTTGTTGTGCTGGTGCATGAGCTGATCTAAAAAATGTGTGAAAGGAATCCAAGAAATTGCTTCTGCCACTTTCTCTGCTGCTGCTAATGTTTTGGCATTGACGAACTGATGTGCCGGAGGTTGAAAGACTACAGCTGCGATGCACACTCTGTGCCTCACTCCTATTTTGGGGAAAAGCTCTATTAAGGTTGCTTAGAAGCTTGTTTCCATACTTCAACATTAGCGTGTCCCTTTCTAGGGCGGGAAGCATCTGGCAAAATTTACTCTTATAACGTGGATCTAACAGAGTGGCAACCCATTAGTCAGCATTATTTTGAATCTAAACTATACGGGATCATGTTACAGAAAGTGCAGCAAGAAGGCACTCATATGTCGGGCTCTTAGAGGTGGTCCAAAGCCAGATTCTATTGTTGGCTGCGTAACTCTGATGCATGTTTCCTCCGTCCCCTCCTGCCAACCACGTTCAACAGAGAGGGGATGATTATCCTCTTTGTCTTCTGACTGTTGCTCGCCCATCACCTCTTTCTCCTCCATTTGTTAATCGGTTCTTGCACCTACACTAACAGTATGTCTGGTATCACCAAACACCCTCGATCACAGGAAGCCAAGGTCACTTGGCATCCGCCTCTGTGACGACAGTCTGGAACTTTGAGACATTCTTATCCATTCCACATCCTCCTCTTCTTCTGGGACAACCACCACCTGCTGCACGCTATTTAAAGTCATCTCCAGCATGTAGATGACCGGAATAGTGATGCTGATGACGGCATTGTCAGCGCTAACTATTTTAGTAGCCATTTCAAAACTGTGCAAAAGGGTGCAGAAGTCCTCCTTAATCTATTCCCACTCCGTAAACGTGATATGCCCCACGTCCATACTGCATTGGCTACGACATGACATACTGCGTCAGGGCTCGTTCCTGCTGGCAGTCGCTGGGACATGTGCAGAGTGGAATTCCACCGTATCGGCACATCGCATATCATCCTGCTAACTGGCATGGAGAAAGACCTCTGTATCGATGCAAGTCGATGACATGAGGGATGCAAATGACGGAAGTGAGCACACAGCTTCCATACTTTCTGAAGCAGCTCATCCAGGCTGGGATAGTGGTGGAGAAATCACTGTACCACCAGGATGAGAACGTGAGCCATGCAAGGCATGTGTGTGAGTTCGCCTTGGCATAGGGCCACCAAAAGGCTTGCACCATTATTGCACACGGCCTTCCCTCCAGGTTCAACGGAGACAGCCATTGCTCAAATTGACCTTGGAGAGTTGTCCACAACTCTTCAGCTGTATGACTGCGATCTCCAAGGCATATTAATTTGAAGACTGCATTATTGTGGTGAGCCCTGGCTGCACAGTACAGAGGTGGTGTGGATTCGCTCTGCACTGTTGAAACGCGTGTCTTGTTAAGGCAGAGGTTGATTGTACAGGTGGAAGCCCCAGTGGAGAAAGTGTGAAATACAGAGGTTTCTTCTACAAGCCTTTGGTATTCCAAGATTTGTGGAGCAGCCCCTTCCCCGCCTGTCCCCACAGCCACCAGAGTCACCCAGTGCCCAGTCAGCGAGATGTAACGCCCTTGGCCATGCTTACTCGTCGTGTCTCTGGTGAAATGCACCCTGGCAGATATAGATTTAGTCAAGGAACGGGTGATGTTGTCTGCGACATGCTGGTGTAGCGCAGGCACAGCTTTAGAGAAATAATGGTGACTGGGCAACTGGTACTGGGGGCCTGCGATGGCTATCAGCCATCAGTCTGTATCTACCAGGTGGAAAGGCAGCATTTCCGTGGCCAACAAATTGGAGATGGTGGAGCTCAACCTCTTAGCTTTGTCATGTATAGGATGAAACAATCTTTTATGTGACCACAAATGTGGGACCTAGGGCTGGCTGCGGTGCTGAGAGAGGGCGGAGTACGGTGAAACGGACAAACTGCTGGACTGTGAGTGAGGTGCAGATGTTACGGTGGATTGAGAAACGTGTGATGTGCTCAGTGAAACAAACACAGCAGGCATGTCCACTTCCATTACAGCTGGTGGTCTCTCATTCAGCCTGACTGGAGCGGGTAGACAACCAGAAGTTTTGTGGTGGGAGACCTGCATGCCAATACTTGGCACGGTAGCGGAGGAGAAAGAAGAAGCAGCAGATGCAGTTGATGGGGCGGCTGATGATTGTTGAGGTCCGCTGGTCTGCATTTTAGTGCAGTGAGATTCCCACCGTAACACATGTTGTGTGCACATGTAAAGGTTCATGCATGTAGTAGTCAAATTATTGTACTTTTTCCCTCTACTGAGTTTTTTCTTGCAAAGTGTGCAGATAACGTGAGTTGGCTCATCCTTTGCTGTGTCAAAAACGGCCCAGGCTAGGCAACCCTTGACACCCCTGTGAGCTGCAGACCCATGACCACTGCTGGCCAAGCCACAGTTGTGGCTAAGGATGCAGTGCTCCTTGTGCTTGCATCACTCTGTGTCTGTTCCATAGGGTGGAAGGTAACCTTCTTGTCTTCCTTCTCCACCTCCTCAGATGACCTACTCGGCTGCATGACTCTGGGTTCACACCAAGTAGGATCTTCAACTTCGTCATCATCCAATATGTTATTCCATTCCTCGCCCTCAGAGTGACCCTTCTCCTCTTGTTGCCCTGAGAGCACAGTACAGTCCTCATGAGCCTCTGGTATCTAAGTCTAATCAGGATCACCTCCCTTCCCGGTGGTTAACGTCTGGTGACGAGGGTCAGGAACCTGCATGGATCCTATTCCGTCCTTCCTCGAATCTAATGTAAAAAAAATTTGGGCATCGGTGCAGATGCTTTTCTCCTCTTCTTGACTCTGTGAATGTTTGGAGTACACTTCTGATGCCCAATGTATAGAATGGGTGAACAGTTCTACAGACTCGCCCATCTGTGGTTCGCTACAGTCAGTTGGGCGCTTGGACAGTTGTGACACGGGGGGAAGTAAGGGTAATTGGGGTGCCACCTCTGTGGACTGTACTGTGTGTGATGTTGTGGTGGAGGAAGAAGAGGAGAGGCCACTTGAAGCAGAGTTTGTCATCCACTGGAGCACCTGCTCTTTCTGGCCCTTATCAACAAGGCGTATAGCTGTGTGGCTGCCAAAGAAAGGGAGTGGAGTAGCCCGTCCAGTAACAGACGTTGTCAGTTGTCTTTGGATAGGACATGACGGTGTTGGTTCACTAGTGCTTTCACTAACATTACCACCTACACCACGAATACTTGGAACACCAAGCCTATTCATTTCTTTAGATTGGCCTATCGCCTTAACACACTTGTCTAACTGTCCCAGTTTGGCCCATATCAAAATTTTCTTCAAAATCATGTTCTTACCATCCATGCACTGATTAGCCTCTATTTGTACTGTACACATACTGGCTGGCAACCAGTTCATGTAGTGCTATGTATTTATCCTATTTAGCAAATTATGGCTGTATTATACAATATTTGTACATTTTACCTTTTGTGCCCCCCTTAGTGATGAGTGAGCATGTTCGCAACTGCTCGGTGCTCGCCCGAGCATCTCACTGCTCGAGATGCTTGGGGCTCGCCGAGTATTTCCAGGGTTGCTCAGCGGGAGCTTGAGTCCTCTCCCTGCATGTTTGGCACTTTTTAGAGCGCCAATCAACATGCAGGGAATGTCTGGCACACACTGTAATGCCGCAGCCATGTTGGTTGTGGCATCACAGTAATTGGCTGGCCGCACAGCATCATCAGGTCTATGTTAGACCTAGCGCCGCCATGCTCGTCACAGTCACTCCGGAATCAGACAGTGTAGGGAGAGGTGATGCTGAGCTAGGGAGAGAATTGTTTATTTCTAGTTAGTGTAGATATCAGAGATATCAGTGCTAGGCATGCAGGCAGAGTATATAGCAGACTGCAGTGCACATAGTAAGAGGGTCCATTCCAGTTCTGTCTGCTGGTGCTTTTACAGATATCTGTAGAAATAGGCCCAGGTATCAGGGCCAGGAATATTTTTTTTTCATCTTAATACTGATTATTTGCTTAAAAAGCAATCTAGAGAACACTATTTATCTGCGCCATTTGCTTGTTGGCACTGCAGAATACAGCCAGGTCCTTACCATATTATAGCGCTAAAAATCCAGCTATTTAAAACTGTGGTTTGTCCGTCACATGGATCACATATAATTGCGCTGAAAATATTGCCATTTCTGGCCTCCATTGAAATTTTGTTGCAGTGTGTCAGTGAACTTATTGACACGAGGTCGGCGCAGTTAAAAATAGTTACCTACAGGCCAGCTACTTAAGACTGTGGTTTGTCCATCTCACTGATCACATATAATTGCACTGAAAATTCTTCCATTTCTGGCCTCCATTAAAATTTTGTTTCAGTGTGTCAGTGAAGCTATTGACACCAGTTTGCTGTTAAAAATAGTTACCTACAGGCCAGGTATTTAAAACTATGGTTTGTCCGTCACACGGATCACATATAGTTCGCTCCAAATTCAGCCATTAGTAGAGAGCATGGAAGATATTGTCCTCCATTTAAAATGGGCAACGCATGTGGCAAGGGACGGGGAAATGAACATGATGGTGATGGTGCATGGAGAGGCTGAGGCCAAGGGCAAGCTGAAATTGTGCCACAACAAACACCCACATCTTCTCTCTCAACCATCCTGTCCCAATTAATAGGGGACAGCAGAACACAAAGCAATGTGAAAAGGTTATTGGTTGGATAGCAGATAATGCTTCCAGTCACTTAGCCGCCACCACCACCAACCTGTCTTCCACATGGTCAAGTCTCAGTAGCCGTGAGTCTGGACAGCATATTCCTCACCCTGATCCTCCTTCCTCCCACCATGCCGAGTGCCCAGAGACAACTGATACCACACTTGGACACTCCAAAGAGCTGTTCACTTTTCCATTTATAGATTTGGGCCTCTCGCCTGGTCCACTTGAAGCGGGGCAAGAGGAGATTGCATGTACCGATCCCCAAATATTTGAGCCTCCACGGTCACACGAAGGCGAAGGTGGGAAAGTGTCACAAGAGGTGGACGATGATGAGACACAATTACCAGAAAGTCAGGAGGAGGACCAGAGTGCTGAAGTGGAAGACGAGGTGGTAGATGATATAGTAACTGACCCAACCTGGCAGGAGGACATGCAGAGTGAGGACAGCCGCACACAGGGGGAGGGAGGCAGAGCACCCCAACAGGCAGGAAGAAGCAGTGCGGTGGCCGCAGAGAGAAGGCGGGCAACGGTTCCTCGTAACACCAACACGACGGAAGTTGCCAGTACAACTATTAGGTCTTTCCGAGTCTGGTTGTTTTTTAAAGACTCTGCCGATAAGCCCAAAAAGGCCAATTGCACTACCTGCCATGCCAGCATCAGCAAGGGTAGAAAAAACTACCAGCCTGACCACCACTAGCATGATCAGGCACATGGCAGCAAAGCACCAGACTTCCAGGGTCCAGGAACAGTGTCTGCGGGTGACACCACTGCTTCTTCTGCTGTTGTGCGTGCAATAGTGGTCCATAGTGCATGCAAAGATGCCTCCTGCCCTGCACCTGTCGTTGCACACTCTCAACTAGCACCATCAGCAAGCACGTCCTTGTCCCAGCACAGCGTTCAGTTGTCCATACCCCAGTTCTTGGAATGCAAGCGTAAATACGCAGCCAACGCCTCACAGGCCACACTACTAAATTCCCACTGCTTGCGCTCGAAATGTTGCCTTTAAGGCTCGTGGAGACTAGAGATGAGCGGTGTTCGACTTGAACTGTTCGCCAATCTCAAATTCGAGCTGTTTTGGGCGGTGTTCGAGTTGTTCGACGAACCCGAACGATTTGCAAAAAATTCGGCTGTTCGAGGTTATGTTCGATAACTGTTCGTGCACCAAAAGCGTGTCCTGCATGTCTGGCGCTATTTAGAGCACCAATCATGCAGGGATTGTCTGCCACTCACTGTAATGCCACAGCCATGGTGGTTGTGGCATTACAGTGATTGCCCAAATCGATGGGAACAGTGCCAACAGTGAAACATGAAAAGCCGGCAATTCAGCAGCGGCATACACCTGTACCCGACAATTTAGAACCGAAAGAATAGAGCTTCACACATAGATTAGATAGATATAAACATGTCAGCCACATATATACGAAGTACAGTGAAAGTGCTGCTTACTGTACTTGTCATTTAGCGTAAAGGATTTATCAAAAAAAATAATAGTGTTTTCATGCACCATCTCTTTAAAAAAGCCGGCCGGCAATTCAGCAGCGGTACCCGACAATTTAGAATAGAAGGAATAGAGAATCACACATAGATTAGATAGATAGAAACATGTCAGTCACATATATAAGAAGTGCAGTGACACTGTTGATTACTGTACTTGTCATTTAGTGTAAAGGATTTATTTAAAAAAATAATAGTGTTTTCATGCACTGTCTCTTTAAAAAAGCCGGCCGGCAATTCAGCAGCGGTACCCGACAATTTATAACAGACAGAATAGAGCATCATACATAGATTAGATAGATAGAAACATGTCAGCCACATATATACGAAGTACAGTGACAGTGTTGCTTACTGTACTTGTCATTTAGCGTAAAGGATTTATCAAAAAAAATAATAGTGTTTTCATGCACCGTCTCTTTAAAAAAGCCGGCCGGCAATTCAGCATCTGTACCCGACAATTTATAACAGACAGAATAGAGCTTCACACATAGATTAGATAGATAGAAACATGTCAGTCACATATATATGAAGTACAGTGATAGTGTTGGTTACTGTACTTGTCATTTAGTATTAAAATAAAGGATTTATTATTAAAAAAATTGGCGTGGGGTTCCCCTTAATTTTAGGCTCTAGCGGAGGTTAAGCAGACGGCTGGGGCAGATGTTTGAAGCCTGGGAAGGGGGTAATACCCACGGAGCTTCCCAGGCTACTAATATCAGCCCCCAGCTGAATACATAGCCTTTACTAGCTATTAAAATGGGGGACCCCCCAAAAGAAATGACGTGGGGTCCCCCCTAATTTAATAGCTAGCAAAGGCTAGGCAGACAGCTGGGGGCTGATATTAATAGCCCAGGAAGGGAGCCATGAATATTGGCCCCCTCCCAGGCTAGAAACATCAGCCGTCAGCCGCCCCAGAAATGGCGCATTCATAGGATGCGCCAATTCTGGCACTTAGCCTCGCTCTTCCACGCTGCCCTGGTGCGGTGGCAGGGGGTAATAGGGTTGGGGTTGATGTCAGCTTATAATGCCAGCTGACATCAAGCCCAGGTTAGTAATGGAGAGGCGTCTATAAGACACCCCCATTACTAACCCCATAGTCAAAGTTAAAAAAAACACAAACACCCAGAATAAAGTCCTTTAATTGAAATAAAGACACAATCCTTTATTGTTCTAAATTAAACCATACTTACCGTCACGCCCATTCCAGCTGAAGCCAACGATCTCCTGCAATAAAAGAAAAATAATAAAGCAACCTCATCCTTACCTTTCCATGGTTCCCACGACAGCTTCAGCTCTGCTACATCGAGATGACAGGCTGGACCGCAGCAGAACGCTGCCATCCAGCCTCTCATCCCGCAGACACTGAGAAGCGCAGGCTTGCTTGCGCTGCTCAGCGTCTCTCTGTGACGACATCCAGATGAGCCGAGTTCATGTCCAATGAACTCGGCTCACCTCATGCACGTCACTGACAGCGTGGGAAAATTCTCAAGCTGAAGCGGTGAGTGCAGGAGAATTCTCCCACGCTGTCAGTGATGTGCAGGAGGTGAGCTGAGTTCATTGGACATGAGCTCACCTTATGCACGTCACTGACAGCGTGGGAGAATTCTCCTGCACTCAGCGCTTCAGCGTGAGAATTCTCCCGCTGAAGCGCTGAGTGCAGGAGAATTTTCCCACGCTGTCAGTGACGTGCATAAGGTGAGCTCATGTCCAATGAACTCAGCTCACCTCCTGCACGTCACTGACAGCGTGGGAGGATTCTCCTGCACTCAGCGCTTCAGTGTGAGAATTCTCCCACGCTGAAGCGCTGAGTGCAGGAGAATTTTCCCACGCTGTCAGTGACGTGCATGAGGTGAGCCGAGTTCATTGGACATTAACTCGGCTCATCTGGATGCCCTCACAGAGAGACACTGTGGAGCGCAAGCAAGCCTGCGCTTCTCAGTGTCTGCGGGATGACAGGCTGGATGGCAGCGTTCTGCTGCGGTCCAGCCTGTCATCTCGATGTAGCAGAGCTGAAGCTGTCATGGGAACCATGGAAAGGTAAGGATGATGTTGCTTTATTATTTTTCTTTTATTTCAGGAGATCGTTGGCTTCAGCTGGAATGGGCGTGATGGTAAGTATGGTTTAATTTAGAACAATAAAGAATTGTGTGTTTATTTCAATTAAAGGACTTTTTTCTGGGTGTTGTGTTTTTTTTAAATACTTTACTAGAAATTCATGGTGGTCATGTCTAATATTGGCGTGACCCCATGAATTTCGGGCTTAGGGCCAGCTGATAATGCCAAGCTGGCCCTAACCCCTTTATTACCCAGTGAGCCACCGCATCAGGGCCCTGGATGAGTTGGGTACAGCGCCAGAAGATGGCGCTTCTATGAACGCGCCATTTTCCGGGGTGGCTGCGGACTGCAATTTGCAGCGGGGGTGGCCCAGAAAGCTTGGGCCTCCCTGCGCTGCGGATTCCAGCCCCCAGCTGCCTAGTTGTACCTGGCTGGACACAAAAACAGGGCGAAGCCCCACGTCAATTTTCTTTAAATTATTTCATGAAATAATTAAGAAAAAAAGGGCTTCCCTATATTGTTGTGTCCGGCCAGGTACAAATAGGCAGCTGGTGGTTGGGGGCAGCCCGTTCCTGCCTGCTGTACCTGGCTGGACACAAATATAGTGCGAAGCCCCACGTCAATTTTTTTTAAATTATTTCATAAATTTCCTGAAATAATTTAAAAAAATTGAAGTGGGGCTTCGCACTATATTTGTGTCCAGCCAGGTACAGCAGGCAGGAACGGGCTGCCCCCATCCACCAGCTGCCTATTTGTACCTGGCCGGACACAACAATATAGGGAAGCCCTTTTTTTCTTAATTATTTCATGAATTTCATGAAATAATTAAAAAAAATTGAAGTGGGGCTTCGCACTATATTTGTGTCCAGCCAGGTACAGCAGGCAGGAACGGGCTGCCCCCATCCACCAGCTGCCTATTTGTACCTGGCCGGACACAACAATATAGGGAAGCCCTTTTTTTCTTAATTATTTCATGAATTTCATGAAATAATTTTAAAAAAAGTACGTGGGGCTTCGCCCTATTTTTGTGTCCAGCCAGGTACAACTAGGCAGCTGGGGGCTGGAATCTGCAGCGCAGGGAGGCCCAAGCTTTCTGGGCCCCCCCCCGCTACAAATTGCAGTCCGCAGCCACCCCGGAAAATGGCGCGTTCATAGAAGCGCCATCTTCTGCCGCTGTACCCAACTCATCCAGGGCCCTGGTGCGGTGGCTCACTGGGTAATAAAGGGGTTAGGGCCAGCTTGGTATTATCAGCTGGCCCCAAGCCCAAAATTCATGGGGTCACGCCAGTATTAGACATGACCGCCATGAATTTCTAGTAAAGTATTTAAAAAAAACACAACACCCAGAATAAAGTCCTTTAATTGAAATAAAGACACAATTCTTTATTGTTCTAAATTAAACCATACTTACCATCACACCCATTCCAGCTGAAGCCAACGATCTCCTGCAATAAAAGAAAAATAATAAACCAACCTCATCCTTACCTTTCCATGGTTCCCACGACAGCTTCAGCTCTGCTACATCGAGATGACTGGCTGGACCGCAGCAGAACGCTGCCATCCAGTCTGTCATCCCGCAGACACTGAGAAGCGCACGCATGCTTGCGCTCCTCACTGTCTCGCTGTGACGGCATCCAGATGAGACGAGGTCATGTCCAATGAACTCGGCTCACCTCATGCACGTCACTGACAGCGTGGGAAAATTCTCACGCTGAAGTGCTGAGTGCAGGAGAATTCTCCCACGCTGTCAGTGATGTGCATGAGGTGAGCTCATGTCCAATGAACTCAGCTCACCTCCTGCACGTCACTGACAGCGTGGGAAAATTCTCCTGCAATCAGCGCTTCAGCGTGAGAATTTTCCCACGCTGTCAGTAGCGTGCATGAGGTGAGCCGAGTTCATTGGACATGAACTCGGCTCATCTGGATGTCGTCACAGAGAGACGCTGAGCAGCGCAAGCAAGCCTGCGCTTCTCAGTGTCTGCGGGATGACAGGCTGGACTTCAGCGTTCTGCTGCGGTCCAGCCTGTCATCTCGATGTAGCAGAGCTGAAGCTGTCGTGGGAACCATGGAAAGGTAAGGATGAGGTTGCTTTATTATTTTTCTTTTATTGCAGGAGATCGTTGGCTTCAGCTGGAATGGGCGTGATGGTAAGTATGGTTTAATTTAGAACAATAAAGGATTGTGTCTTTATTTCAATTAAAGGACTTTATTCTGGGTGTTTGTGGTTTTTTTAACTTTGACTATGGGGTTAGTAATGGGGGTGTCTTATAGACGCCTCTCCATTACTAACCTGGGCTTGATGTCAGCTGGCATTATAAGCTGACATCAACCCCAACCCTATTACCCCCTGCCACCGCACCAGGGCAGCGTGGAAGAGCGAGGCTAAGTGCCAGAATTGGCGCATCCTATGAATGCGCCATTTCTGGGGCAGCTGACGGCTGGTGTTTCTAGCCTGGGAGGGGGCCAATATTCATGGCTCCCTTCCTGGGCTATTAATATCAGCCCCCAGCTGTCTGCCTAGCCTTTGCTAGCTATTAAATTAGGGGGGACCCCACGTCATTTTTTTTGGGGGGTCCCCCATTTTAATAGCTAGTAAAGGCTATGTATTCAGCTGGGGGCTGATATTAGTAGCCTGGGAAGCTCCGTGGGTATTACCCCCTTCCCAGGCTTCAAACATCTGCCCCAGCCGTCTGCTTAACCTCCGCTAGAGCCTAAAATTAAGGGGAACCCCACGCCAATTTTTTTAATAATAAATCCTTTATTTTAATACTAAATGACAAGTACAGTAACCAACACTATCACTGTACTTCATATATATGTGACTGACATGTTTCTATCTATCTAATCTATGTGTGATGCTCTATCTTTCTGTTCTAAATTGTCGGGTACCGCTGCTGAATTGACGGCCAGCTTTTTTAAAGAGACAGTGCATGAAAACACTATTATTTTTTTAAATAAATCCTTTGCACTAAATGACAAGTACAGTAAGCAACACTATCACTGTACTTATTATATATGTGACTGACATGTTTCTATCTATCTAATCTATGTGTGAAGCTCTATTCTTTCTGTTCTAAATTGTCGGGTACAGATGCTGAATTGCCGGCCGGCTTTTTTAAAGAGACGGTGCATGAAAACACTAATATTTTTTTTAATAAATCCTTTACACTAAATGACAAGTGCAGTAACCAACACTGTCACTGTTCTTCTTATATGTGTGACTGACATGTTTCTATCTATCTAATCTATGTGTGATGCTCTATTACTTCTTGTCTAAATTGTCGGGTACCGGTGTATGCCGCTGCTGAATTTGCCGGCCGGCTTTTTTAAAGAGAGTGTCTTCTGAGCAGTTTGTCAGCTTTTGGACACCTTTGCAGGTGTTTTCTATGTGTTTCTATGTGTTTTTGTTTGCCTGCCATTGGTTTTAACGGTGTTCGACGGTGTTCTAAGGTGTTCGACGAACAGTTCGACGAACAGTTCCTCGAACATCCCGGTGTTCGACGAACCGAACCGAACCCGAACACTACAGGGGTGGCTCAACACTAGTGGAGACGGAAGCTTTCCGCAACCTGATGATGGCACTCGGTTCCCAGCCGCTACTATTTCTCCCGGTGTGCCGTCCCCGCATTACAAAAGCACGTATCCCACAACATTAGCCATGCCCTCAACAATGGGATGGAACATATCCTCCCTATGCCGAGGACTGCGGGCCCTAGGTCAATCAGGGTTGCCCCCACAGTCTACAGCTCCGGCACCTCATCCTCAGCCTCCTCCTCCTCTTCAGCCTCCATCTCCAAAATGACCACATCAGTCACAAGCTGGAAGCACTGCAGCACTGCCTCGGCCAAGCGGCAACAGGCTGTGCTAAAGCTAATATGCTTAGGTGACAAACCGCACAATGCTGACGAGTTGTGGACAGCTCTGAAAGAGCAGGCAGATCTGTGGCTGACACCACTGACCCTACAGCCAGGCATGGTCATGTGTGACAATGGTCAGAACCTGGTGGTGGCTCTGAGGCGAGGCGAGCTCACACATGTACCATGCCTGACCCTTGTGCTTAACCTCGTGGTTTAGCGGTTTCTCAAAAGCTACCTGGAACTGCCGGATTTGCTTGTCAAAGTACGCCGCCTGTGTGCCCAGTTTAAAAAGTCAGCTACAGCTTCCGCCGGCCTTGCCGTGCTTCAGCAGCGTTTGCAGCTTCTGGCCCACCGATTGGTGTGTGATGTCCCCATGCATTGGAACTCTACACTTCAGATGTTGGGAAGGATTTGTGAGCAGAAGAGGGCAGTTGTTGACTAACAGCATCAACAAGGCCATCGGTATTCAGTTCAGACTCCACACATAAGACCTCATAAGATCTCAGGAGTGGATATGGATGTCAGACATCTGTACCATCCTCCAAAATTTTGAGGACTCCACCAAGATGGTGAGCAGCGATGACGCCATAATTAGCGTCACCATTCCACTTCTCTGTCTTCTGAAACGCTCTCTGCTCACAATCAAAGAGGATACATTGCAGGCACAGCACGATGAGATGGAGCAAGGAACCATACAGGGTGATTACACACAGCCCAGCCTCATCTCATCCCAACGTGGATTGGGTGACAATGAGGAAGAGGAAGAGGAGGAAGAACAGGAGCTAGTTTCATGTGCTATAGAGGTTACTACCTGCACAACTGTCATACCGTCTGTTCAGCGTGGATGGCCTGAGGACAGAGAGGAGGAGGAGGAGAGCATAGTTAGTTATCCTCTTGGAGAGGACATGGAAGTCTTGCCTGTTAGCAGTCTGGCATGCATCGCTGAGTTTATGTTACGCTGCCTTTCCAGTGACCCTCGCATTCTCAAAATTTTGGGTGACAGTCATTACTGGTTGGTGACACTTCTAGACCATGCTACAAGGAGAACTTTATATCTCTTATTCCTGAGGCGGACAGGTCTACAAAAATGGGACAGTACCAGAAGGCCCTTGTTGCGGAACTATTAAAAAAATTACCATCTGAAAACGCTGGCGTCAGAAGTCACAGTTCAAAGCAAAGCCGGCTGATGGCTCTCTAAGAATAATGAGGGCCGACTGCTAGCCCTTTAAGAATAGTAAAAGCTGCCTGATGGCCCTATAAAAATAGACATTGTGACTTTCAGAGTCTCTCTTTCACAAATGAATCAGGATGTGTCTGATCATGTCTCACACACCACATGGCCAAATAAGGTTGTAAAATGTTAAAATGACATTTCCCGGTAAATGCATTTGTCACAGTTGAAAGCAATGCAAAAGTGCAAAAACGCATCAAAAACGCTGCGTGTGAACATAGCCCAAGGTGTGGAGAAGTATTTTTGTTTTTGGTTATTTATTTTGCTTTATATACAAGTCATTACTCTGGGAAGGATGTTCCTTAACATATTTCCCAGGAGAATCCATTTTGGTTTCCTTTTTGTATGCTTTATTGTTAGTCCGTAAAAGTGGCGTAATACCTCTGACAACGTTGTTGACAGCAGTGACCTGGGAGTCAGAAATGCTGTTCCAATGTCATTTGAGCACTGTTCCCATCGATTTGGGCAAGTTTTAGGCCCTCTGCAGACCGTCGGGGGGAGCAACTTGAAAAATGCTCGAGTTTCCCATAGACTTACATTGGGCTCATTGCGCGAGTCGAGCACCCGAGCATTCCAATTTACTTGACCCAACCATCAAGCACCTGAACATTTTAGTGTTCGCCCATCACTAGTCCCACTTCTATTTCCTCATAGACTGTAAGCTTGCGAGCAGAGCCCTCACTCCTTTTAATATCTGAGTTAAGCTTATTTTGTAATTTCTTTTTGTCTGTTCAAATAAATTGTAAAGTGCTGTGGAATATATTGGCTTTATAAAATTAAAAATTATTATTATTATTATTATTATTCCCCCTTTCACCATGACCTCTCTTTTTCCCACTCATGTTGCTCAGATACTGTAGTAGAAGCACGCTATTAGCAAAACAAACATAGATTTTTTTTCCTCTGCAACAGTTCTGCACACACCTGAATTTCAGCGGCACTAAACGACAAGGCTTGCTGTATAATGTTAGCAACAGCAAAAAATAGATTTTTTGACTCTGCACGAGCTCTGAATACAGCTGAATTTCACTGCTAGGAAAAGCACTAGGTGGCTTATAGCAGAGTGCAACACGTCTGCGACACAAAAAATATTTGGTGGACTGTGGCTAGCAACAGAAAATATCTATTTTTTTACTCTGAAAACAGCTGAATTTCATTGCCACTAAAAGCACTAGGTGGCTTATAGCAGAGTGTAACACGTCTGCCGCACAAAAAAATCTTTGGTGGACTGTGGCTAGCAACAGCAAAAAAATATTTATTTTACTGTGCATAAAGCTGAAGTTCATCCACCAAAAAAATGACAAACTGGGCTAACACAGCTTGCTCTATCATATTAGCAAATGAAAAAAAAGTTTTTTTTGTGCTCTGCACTCAGAAGCTCTGCACTGACAAGCTCTGCAGATAGCTGAATTTCAACCCCATAAAAACAAAAAGTGGCCTACGGGGGCTTGCTTGCTTTATCACATTAGCAAGTGCAAAAATAGATTGAAGGTCTGTATGGAGCACAGTACCACCAATGCACAGCACTATTCTGAGCCATAGACCCTACTCTTTCTGTGAGAATCTCAGTAAATGCACAAAAACAAAAAAAAAGGCTGCAAGGTTGGTTGAACAGGTACACAGCACAGGACTTATCTACACTATCTGCCTTCCACAGAAGCACCCATCTATCTAGCTAATATCTTTCATTACAGAGCACACTGAGCAGCGTCTATTTCCTTCAGTGACATGCATAAAATGGTGCTGAGGGAACATGGCCGGTTTTTATATGGAGAGGACATGTGATGTCAGCAGCCAATTGCAGAAGCCCTTGTGTCTGGGACACTGTGGATGCTTCCTGCGCTCTTATTGGCTAGCCGCGCTTTCCTGACTTAAAGTTACTGCGTATAGGAAGGAAAAAAAAAACAGCACGCCACTGATCTGACCTGTTCTGAGCTTTCACCAGCCCCTCCACTCATCTGACATGTCTCCCCACTCATCATACGCAAGCACTATGGTAGCAAAACTGTAAAAAACGCCGTAGTTGCCCCGCAATTAAATAACCATGTAAATTCGCCGAACGTTACAGATTTTCCCAAATTAAACAAATTTTGCTCACCTTTCCGATCACGAATCCGAATGTGCCACATTCGTGTCCAACTTAACATTTGAGATTGGATTTCGAACATATTCGCTTATCACTAATTTTAAGTAACAATGAGCCTTTATTAGCAAAAACTATGTTTTTGATTAACGAGGAACATACTATATTGCTCCATGTCAGCCTATAGAAGATACGATTGTTCAAAATTTTTCTCTGATACCTAGTCCCCATTTCTTACTTTCCTAATTATTCCAACCCACCTGTTATAATAGTGTTGCAACTCACTAGAGAAAATAGGTAACACAGAAAAAAACTGCCACTGACCCTGCCGATTCCTGCACAGACTAGAGATCCTGACCCCACAGTGCCTAGTGGTTCCTGTATGAGCTGGGATAGCTCTAACCACAGACTAGACGATGGCAAATCAGACCTATTCTGCCTGAAAGGCCGTTGAGCACTTCACGTACCTCCTAAAGAACCAGAGGGCAGAGCAGAGTGAAAATTACCTACAGAAGGGAAAGTGTGCTGAATGAGAAAAAATCCCAGAGTCAGTAAAACAAATCAAGAAATACAAAGGATTAAAAATGTACTGTTAGAAAATAATCCGCCTACTTTCCAGAGAAACAGAAGATAAGTGCAGGATAAAGCACATCAACAGCAAGGAGTTTAACCCTAGCTGATATTTCACTGACTGACTTAAACTACAGCAGTATGGCTGGACATAAAAAGAGACACCAGAAGGAAATACCAGAAGGGGGGAAGTATATAACGCCGCACCCAAAAGGTGATAGAGCAGACAAATGAGTAAATGAAAACACCTGTTACCCTAAAAAATACTGCAGCAAGGATAACAGAAACAACACCCATAGAAAATGTGTGTCTGCTGTGGCTCGGAAGTCAGAGAAGCTGACCACAAAGCACAGGCTCAAGGGTTCAAATCTAAACACATGACATTACCTAGGGAATGTAGAGCATAATTCAGTGTTGTAGCGTCGGCGTCCCTGCCTCCTGCTAGGCAGGGACGCTGTTCCCCTCACCTCTCCGCTCCGAGCCCGGCGTCTTCCTCCCACTCTGCTGGCAGCACGCGCTCCTTCCCGGCCACGGTGCTTAGGGCGTGCGCTCCCCCCCTCTTAAAGGGGCCGCGCGCACCATCCTAATGAGTCCCCGGCCAATGGCCGGAGGACTTCACCATATATAAGGCACCTCCTCCAAAATGGAGGTGCCCGAGCAATGTTGTTGCACTGTTCACTACTCTGCTTCAGCCCTCAGGTCCCGTTTCCAGTTACCTGCCAGTTACCTGCCAGTTTCCTGCCAGTTTGCTGTCTGATTCCTGCCTGTTATCCGCTTACCTGCTTGCTAGCCTGAGGTCCGACGGTCTGCCTTCCGACATCTGTCAGTCTGTCTATGGACCAGCTTGCCCGCTCACCTGGGAGCGCTCACCTGCTACCTGTCTGCTAGCCTACCTGGAGGCTCCGCCGTCACGTGCTGTGACCACCTGCCAGTCCAGAGACTCTTGCCCACTCACCTGGGAGTGCTCATCTGCTACCTGCCTGTTAGCCTACCTGGAGGCTCCGCCGTCACGTGCTGTGACCACCTGCCAGTCCAGAGACTCTTGCCCGCTCACCTGGGAGCGCTCATCTGCTACCTGCCTGTTAGCCTACCTGGAGGCTCCGCCGTCACGTGCTGTGACCACCTGCCAGTCCAGAGACTCTTGCCCGCTCACCTGGGAGCGCTCATCTGCTACCTGCCTGTTAGCCTACCTGGAGGCTCCGCCGTCACATGCTGTGACCACCTGCTTATCCAGAGACTCTCGCCTGCTCACCTGGGAGCACATATCTGCCATCTGCCTGCTAGCCTACCTGGAGGCTCAGCCGTCACAGGTCGTACCTACCCTTTACCCAGAGACTGTCCCGGTCACTTGCCGTGACCTCCTGCCCGTTTACCCAGAGACTGCCCCGGTCACTTGCTGTGACCTCCTGCCCATTTACCCAGAGACTGTCCCGGTCACTTGCCGTGACCTCCTGCCCGTTTACCCAGAGACTGTCCCGGTCACCTGCTGTGACTACCTGCCTGTCTTCCCTGGTCGCCACCCGCTTCCTTACAAGGACCGCCCCCTTGTATAAGTTGCTCAGAGGTTCCGCCTCCCAGACCCGTTACAGTTTGCTCGGGCCATGGAACCCGGTGACACCCAAGCTCCCTCGCTCTCGGACCTATGTCATGAACTGTCCCGTCAGAGGTCCCAACAGGAGTCCATCCTGAGTCACCTGCGGAATGTCAACTCCCGCCTGGACTCACTGACTGCTCCACCAGCAACCACCGCTAGTGTCATGACTCGCAAGCCGGCAGCGCCGCTGCCCACCAACACCATGGTATCCTGTCCTGGACCCCGGCTTTCCACACCTCCTCGCTTCGGAGGTGACTCCGCCCAAGCTCGGGGCTTCATAAACCAGTGCACCCTGCACTTTGAACTCTTGTCCCACCAGTTTATCTCCGACCGGTCCAAAGTGGCCTTCATCATGTCCCACCTTACGGGGGAGGCTCTGGCTTGGCTAAATCCTCTATGGGAGAGAGGAGACCCCCTGGTGGCCGACTTGTCAGCCTTTCTCACGGCTTTCCGGAAAGTCTTCGATGAACCCGGACGGAAGACCTCATCCGCTTCGTCTCTGCTACGCCTCCGTCAGGGAAGTCTCACCGTGGGTCAATATGCCATACGGTTTCGTATCCTTGCCTCGGAGCTGGCCTGGGATAACGACGCTCTGGTATCTGTCTTCTGGGAGGGTCTGTCCGGCCGTATTAAAGATGAACTCGCCGGTCGGGACGTTCCTACCACTCTCGACGACTTAATAACTCTTGCCACCCGGATTGACCTACGGTTCCAGGAGCGCGCCAAAGAGGTCACCCGTGAGAGGAGGTTTCCACGTCTAGCTCCTACCTTCCAGAAACCCGTCACTTTCTCCGTTACTCCCCAGGCACACTCTCCTGAGCCTATGCAGGTCGACCAGACCAAGATGGTCAAAACCCGTCAAGACTTACGCCGTGCCGAGGGGAGCTGCTTCTACTGTGGCAGTAAGGAGCACCAGATCCGTACCTGCCCGGAGAGGTCGGGAAACGCCTGTGTCTAGGATCGCTCAGAGAGGTCGTCCTAGACAAGAATAAACCCTCTCCATCTCTGCTGCTGTCAGTCTCAATCATCTGCGGGGAGAACCGTTTTTTCGAACTAGCCCAACTTGACCCTGGAGCAGCCGGGAATCTTATTTCACTGTCCCTGGTAGAAAAATACCGCATTCCCACCAAACCTCTGGCTGTACCCTTATCTGTCGCTGCCGTGGATGGGGGCCTCTTACCACGTCCCATCCAACTCATCACCGAATCCATTACTCTGCAGGTGGGAATGCTGCATTCTGAGAGCATCTCCTTTCATGTTCTGCCTGGACTCTCTCACGCCCTCTTACTAGGCCTACCTTGACTCCAGAAACATGCACCCGTGCTTGACTGGCAGACCGGAGAAGTCCTTCGCTGGGGACAGGACTGCCATAAGACTTGTTTGGTTCCCGTTCATCCCGTCCGTCCTTCTCCTACCCCAACTAATCTACCTGGACTTCCGATTCCCTATTGGTCATATGCTGATGTCTTTAATAAAAAGGAGGCAGAGACATTACCCCCTCATAGACCATACGACTGTCCTATCGACCTGTTACCCGGTACTACTCCTCCCCGTGGGCGTATTTACCCGTTGTCCGCTGCTGAGACCCGGTCTATGTCCGAATATATTGAGGAGAATCTGGCCCGGGGATTTATCCGGAAATCTACCTCCCCGGCGGGAGCAGGCTTCTTTTTCGTTAAAAAGAAGGACGGCTCTCTCCGTCCCTGTATAGACTATAGAGGCATTAACCAGATCACGGTGAAGAATAAGTACCCCCTTCCGCTCATTCCGGAATTATTTGATCGTCTGAGGGGGGCTAGAATCTTCACCAAACTGGACCTCCGTGGGGCGTACAACCTGGTCCGTATCCGTCAGGGGGATGAATGGAAGACGGCATTCAACACCCGGGACGGCCACTATGAATATCTGGTAATGCCCTTTGGTCTTTCTAACGCTCCCGCCGTCTTTCAAGAGTTGGTCAATGACATCTTCCGGGACCTTCTCTACTCCTGCGTAGTGGTGTACCTGGACGACATCTTGGTCTTCTCTCCGGATCTCCAGACTCACCGGAGGGATGTTCGTCAGGTCCTGCTCAGGCTCAGGCAGAACCACCTCTTCGCTAAATATGAGAAGTGCCTCTTTGAGCAGACCTCGCTTCCATTTTTGGGTTACATAATTTCTCAGACCGGCCTACGAATGGATCCTGAGAAACTGTCTGCCATCGAGAAGTGGCCTCGACCGGAGGGGTTGAAGGCTATTCAGCGGTTTCTGGGCTTCGCCAACTACTACCGTCTCTTCATACCGCACTTCTCTTCCCGGACTGCCCCAATTTCCGCGCTCACCCGTAAGGGCACTAATCCCAGAGAGTGGCCGCCCGAAGCAGAGGAGGCCTTTCTTTCCTTAAAACAGGCCTTCTCTTCCGCCCCGGTGCTGCATCGCCCGGACGGCAACAAGCAGTTCTTCCTGGAAGTTGACGCCTCCTCCTCTGGAGCCGGAGCGGTACTTACCCAAAAATCATCTTCCGGGAGAATGGTAACTTGTGGCTTCTTCTCCAAACTCTTCTCCTCTTCCGAGCGCAACTATTCCATAGGAGACCAAGAGTTATTGGCCATCAAGCTGGCATTGGAGGAGTGGCGTTACCTGCTCGAGGGGGCTCTTCACCCGGTAATAATTTACACTGACCACAAGAACTTGGCTTACCTCCAGCATGCCCAGAGACTTAACCCGCGCCAAGCCCGGTGGTCCTTGTTTTTTGCTCGCTTTGATTTTGTTCTTCATTTTCGCCCGGCTGACAAAAACATCAAAGCGGATGCCTTGTCCCGATTCTTTCTGGTGTCTGATCTCGAGGAAGAACCTAAACATATCATCGATCCAGCCAGAGTAATGCAGGTGGCTCCCGTGAGTTTAAATCGTCTCCCTCCCGGTAAGACGTTCGTATCGGTACCTGATCGGGAGAAGATCCTACACTGGGGTCACTCGTCTAAACTAGCTGGCCACGCCGGTCAGAAAAAGACCCTCCAGCTTATTACCCGGCACTACTGGTGGCCTACCCTGCACAAGGACGTAATAGACTTTGTTTCTGCCTGTGTGTCCTGCGCCCGCAACAAGGTTCCGAGACACCTGCCAGCCGGTCGCCTCCTTCCTCTGCCAGTACCTGCTGCCCCCTGGCAGCATATAGCTATGGACTTCATAACCGATCTCCCCGTCTCTGCCGGTTGTACGGTCATTTGGGTGGTCGCTGACCGCTTTTCCAAGATGGCTCATTTCGTTCCCCTGCCAGGCCTCCCGTCTGCACCCGAGTTGGCTAAAGACTTTATCCACCACATCTTCCGCCTTCATGGCCTGCCCCTCCACATCGTGTCGGATCGTGGGGTACAGTTCACCTCACGCTTCTGGAGAGCCACTTGTAAACTGCTAGACGTCACCCTGGACTTCTCCTCCGCTTACAACCCTCAGTCTAATGGTCAAGTGGAGCGGATCAATCAGATCCTGACCAGTTACCTCCGGCACTTTGTTAATGCCCACCATTCTGACTGGGTGGATCTCCTGCCATGGGCCGAATTCTCTTACAACAATCACGAGAGCGAATCTTCCTCCAAATCCCCGTTTTTTGTAGTCTTCGGTCAGCATCCTCGGATCCCATTTCCCGTCTCCACCTCGGTGGATAATCCGGCTGTGGAATCTCTTGTTAACAAATTTTCCTCCATGTGGGAGAGTACCCGGTCCTCACTCGTTCAGTCGTCCGAGCGTATGAAAAGACACGCTGACAAAAAACGTCTGGATCCTCCTCAATTCCGTCCTGGGGATAAAGTCTGGCTCTCGTCCAAGTATGTCCGGCTCAAGATTCCTTCCTATAAGTTAGGGCCTCGGTTCATCGGTCCTCTGGAGGTCATCAGTCAGATCAACCTGGTGGCCTATAAATTGAAACTCCTGGCCAACTTGCGGATCCCTAACTCCTTCCATGTATCTCTCCTCAAACCCGTGGTACTTAACTCTTTTTCCAAGTCTACAGGTACGCCTCCTGCTCCGGTTTCCACTGAAAACGAGTTTGAGGTAGAGAACATTCTGGCCACCAAAAGGGTAAGAGGAAAGACCTTTTTTCTTGTAGATTGGAAGGGGTTTGGTCCTGAGGAGAGAACGTGGGAGCCCCGGGAGAACATCCATGCCCCTCTCATCCTTGCTAAATTTCTGTCTGGCCTGAAAAAGGGGGGGCCTAAAGGGTGGGGTACTGTAGCGTCGGCGTCCCTGCCTCTTGCTAGGCAGGGACGCTGTTCCCCTCACCTCTCCGCTCCGAGCCCGGCGTCTTCCTCCCACTCTGCTGGCAGCACGCGCTCCTTCCCAGCCACGGTGCTTAGGGCGTGCTCTCCCCCCCTCTTAAAGGGGCCGCGCGCGCCGTCCTAAGGAGTCCCCGGCCAATGCCCCCCGGCTTCAGCACTCAGGTCCCGTTTCCAGTTACCTGCCAGTTACCTGCCAGTTTCCTGCCAGTTTTCTGTCTGATTCCTGCCTGTTATCCGCTTACCTGCTTGCTAGCCTGAGGTCCGACGGTCTGCCTTCCGACATCTGTCAGTCTGTCTATGGACCAGCTTGCCCGCTCACCTGGGAGCGCTCACCTGCTACCTGTCTGCTAGCCTACCTGGAGGCTCCGCCGTCACGTGCTGTGACCACCTGCCAGTCCAGAGACTCTTGCCCGCTCACCTGGGAGCGCTCATCTGCTACCTGCCTGTTAGCCTACCTGGAGGCTCCGCCGTCACGTGCTCTGACCACCTGCCAGTCCAGAGACTCTTGCCCGCTCACCTGGGAGCGCTCATCTGCTACCTGCCTGTTAGCCTACCTGGAGGCTCCGCCGTCACGTGCTGTGACCACCTGCCAGTCCAGAGACTCTTGCCCGCTCACCTGGGAGTGCTCATCTGCTACCTGCCTGTTAGTCTACCTGGAGGCTCCGCCGTCACATGCTGTGACCACCTGCTTATCCAGAGACTCTCGCCTGCTCACCTGGGAGCACACATCTGCCATCTGCCTGCTAGCCTACCTGGAGGCTCAGCCGTCACAGGTCGTACCTACCCTTTACCCAGAGACTGTCCCGGTCACTTGCCGTGACCTCCTGCCCGTTTACCCAGAGACTGTCCCGGTCACTTGCCGTGACCTCCTGCCCGTTCACCCAGAGACTGCCCCGGTCACTTGCTGTGACCTCCTGCCCGTTTACCCAGAGACTGTCCCGGTCACTTGCCGTGACCTCCTGCCCGTTTACCCAGAGACTGTCCCGGTCACCTGCTGTGACTACCTGCCTGTCTTCCCTGGTCACCACCCGCTTCCTTACAAGGACCGCCCCCTTGTATAAGTTGCTCAGAGGTTCCGCCTCGTAGACCCGTTACAAGTGTCAATTAGGGTAAGGCGCCAATACAAGGTTAAATTATGTTTTTTCTTCTGCTCTTGTCGGCATTCTGAGTGCCCCAAACACCTTTGGATGTAGAGCCTCAATAAGATGAGCTTGAGTTACAGATCAGTGAATGTCAGGACTCATTGTAATAACCACAGTAAGACTGTTATTGAATATCATATATATTTTGGTTACTAGATAATGTAAATAATTGTGTAGATACCATGAAATTGACTTGGATTCTGGTTGAGATATATCAATATTGTTAATGTATGTATTCATATTGCACATTTTTAAATGTGCAGTATTTTTTTGGGATTTTTATATGAGATTTGACATGAAGCCTGTGGCTTTCTGCATAGCAATATATTTCAACTGAATGTGCATCCTAAGTGGTGTGCCATAGTCCTATTTTGGGATGATGGATTGAACAGTGATCTGTGAGAAGTTCAGGGCTTGGACTATTTTTATAACCTAACCTTGCTTTACTTTCCTCCACAACTTTATCCCTAACTTGTCTGGTGTGTTCCTTGGTTTTCATGATGCTGTTTTATCCTTATTGTTCTCAAACAAACCTCTGAGCCTTTTCAGAACAGCTGTAGTTATACTGAGAACAAATTACACACAGGGGACTCAGTTTACTAATTATGTGACTTCTAGAGGCAATTGGTCAGGCAGGATTTTATTTAGGAGTATCAGACTACAGGTGGCTGAATATACAAAAGCGCATCACAATTTTCAAATTTATATTTTTAATATAATTAGAAAACCATGTTCGTTTGTTCTTCATAAATACTTGCTACTTTGAATTGGCATATCACATAAAATCCCAATGAAATACATTTAGGTTTGTGGGTGTAATGAGAAAAAATGTGGAAAGTTCATGGGGTATAATTTTTTTTCAAGGCACTGTAAATAAAATATTAAACACTAAATATTGGAGAAAATATGGAGGGTTTTTTCTTGGTATATGCAGATTAAACATACTTTTGATTACATGACTGAAAAAAGCTGCATATTTGGTCAGAGTCCTTGGACAATTCTCTGGTGCAATGCCAAGCATGACTTTGAAGTATTTTCGGCCTGCCCACACATTTCACAATGCTCTGGAGAAAGTAGAAGTGAGGAAACTAGAAAGCTTAAAATATCTCCATGTACTGATTTATATAGAGCAGACATTGTAAAAAAAAAAAAAAGGGTATGGTTTCATATTAAAACTTCTAATTAAATAGGGTGATGGTAGTTTTTTAGATGGAGCTACTCCTTTTTTATTGTGAAATGTTGAATTATGGAAAAAAAAATATTTCAAACACAGTTTAGCATAAGTAATACTGCAGATCAATAATTATAATATACGAAAACTAAAAGAGATATTTGATCTTCCTGTGGGGTTAAACAAACAGACATTTAATAAACTCTGTACAACCATTGCAGATGTAGCAAAAATATATTGTGCCCTAGAGATAGTTTCATAAAACTATATAAAAACAGCAAGACTATAAAATGCCTTTTCTCGAAATTACATGATTTTGATTTTCTTGTCCTGTAAACCAGAGCGAAATTGCAATACAGATTGTTTGTCTTTAAGGCAGACACATCACTCACGGTTGGTGTGTGCAACCAGAACAGGGTGGAAGATGTTAAGAACCACTTGTCTTCCTTTGAACAATTTTTACACCAATAGCATATGAAGTTAAAGACAAGCACCTCTTCTGATAAATTTTGATTTTACACTGAAATAGGGCCCAGTGAGCTTTTTTAAGGAATATAAATTGAGAGATAATCACTCAAAATGTATTTTTGTTGGAATAACTCGAGAGAAAAAGTACAGAATGCCACTTTTTTCATCATGGAAACTTACAACTTATCCTATAAATATTAGCATTTAACTCACCTGAGCAATTTTATGTTAAATTATTGCTTACTGCTGTGGTCAAAGATCGTGTCCAGCTGACCAGCAAACACATTTATGTCCTGGCCAGAATAGGAAGCATGATCGTGGAAGTCTTTATTCCATGCAGAACGATTTCTAAGAAAAAAATTAATTGATAACCATAAGTACAGCGGTGTGAAAAAGTGTTTGCCCCTTTCCATATTTCTTATTCTTTTGCAGGTTTGTCACACTTAAATGTTTCAGATCACAAAACAAATTTAAATATTAGACAAAGATAACACAAGTAAACACACAACGCAGTTTTTAAATGAAGGTCTTTATTATTAAGGGAAAAAGAAATCCAAACCTACAGGGCCCTGTGTGAAAAAGTAATTGCCCCCCTTAACATAAATTAACTGTGGTTTATCACATCTTTGGGAAGCTGAGTTCAATTTCTCTAGCCACACACAGGCCTGATTACTGCCACACCTGTTCTCAATCGAGGAATCACTTAAATAGAAACTGCCTGACAAAATGAAGTAGATTAAAGATCCTCAAAAGGTATACATCATGCTGCGATCCAAAGAAATTCAGGAACAAATGAGAAACAATGAAATTGAGACCTTTCAGTCTGGAAAAGGATATAAAGCCATTTCTAAAGCTTTGGAACTCCAGAGAACTACAGTGAGAGCCATTATCCACAAATGGCGAAAACATGGAACAGTGGTAAACATTCCCAGGAGTGGCCAGCTGACCAAAGTTACCCCAAGAGCGGAGCGAGGACTCATCCAAGAGGTCACAAACGACCCCACAACAGCATCCAAAAAACTGCAGGCCTCACTTGCCTCAGTTAAGGTCAGCGTTTATGACTACAGCATAAGAAATAGACTGGGCAAAAAATGGCATGCATGGCAGAGTTCCAAGACAAAAAGCAGTGCTGAGCAAAAAGACCATAAAGGCTCTAGTGATGAGTGAGCACTAAAATGCTCGGGTGCACGTTGGTCGGGTCGAGCAAATCATAATGCTCGAGTGCTCGGTCTGAGTAACGAGCCCAATGTAAGTCTATGGGAAACTCTAGCATTTTTCCTGCGCCCCCCCAGAGGTGTGCAGGGGGCCTAAAAATTGCCCAAATCGATGAGAAAAGGAGCTCAAATTATATGGGAAAATAGTGGGGAAAACCGCTGGAAGTATGTTTAAATCCCAGGTCATAGCTATGAACAATGTTGTCAGAGTATTATGCCACTTTTACAGACTCACAATAAAACATACAAAAACAAAATCAAAATGGATTTTCCTGGGAAATATGTTAACGCACATACTTTCCAGGGTAATGACTTGCATATAAGGAGAAATAAATAATCCCCCAAAAAATGCTCGTCCACACGTAGTGTTTTTGATGCGTTTTTGCACTTTGGCATTGCTTTCAACAGTGAGAAATGCCTTCACCGGTAAATGTCATTTTAACATTTTACTACCTTATCTGGTCATGTGGTATGTGAGACATGATCAGACACATTATGTTTAATTTATGAAGGAGGGACTCTGAAAGTCACAAAGCCTATTTTTATAGGTGCATCAAGTGGCCCTCACTATTGTTAAAGGGCCAGCAGTCAGCCCTCACTATTGTTAGAGGGCCATCAGCTGGCTATGCTTTGTTGCTCCCATTATTAAGGAGCGGGTCTCCTATACTGTTATAGCATATGCAGTAACTGAAAGGCCTGCCCAAAATTTAGAAAAACCCCTATACATCTTTGAAGACACATAGAAGGCCTGATTTTTTTTAAAAATCCCATTATTAAGGAGCAGGTCTCCCTTACTGTTATAGCATGTGCAGTAACTGTAAGGCCTGCCCAAAATGTAGAAAAACCCCTATACATCTTTGAAGACACATAGAGGGCCTGATTTAAAAAAATAATTTCCCACTATTAAGGAGCTCTGGATGGTGGCTTACTAACCCTATATATGTAAGTTGCCTCTTTTTGACTATAGATCATGAATAAGACTCATCTGAGTTGAAACGCATCAGTTTGACTGATGTAATTCCTCACTGGAGCAGATTGATGTGATGCTTGTATTTCTCGGATGAACGCAAATAGTTTTTTATCTTGGACTCAATAAATTACTATGTTTTAACTTGATCCTACGCTGGAGATTTTCCTCTTTTCTCATTATTAAGGAGCTGGTCTCCTATACTGCTATAGCGTATGCGGTAACTGTAAGGGCTGACAAAAATTAGGACGCACTCCAATACCCCTTTGAAAAGACATAGATGAGGGCCTCAGTAAAAATAAGTTCCCATTACAAAGGAGTGGGTCTCCAATACTTGTAATGGCCATGCAGTGACTGCAAGAGCTGGAAAAAAATTGGACGCATTCCAATACCCCTTTGAAATGATGTAGAGGAGGTCCTCATTAAAAAAAATTGTTACCATTGTTAAGGAATGGGTCTCCTTTACTGCTATAGCGTATGCAGCACCTGTAAGGTACTGGTAATGCCCATGCACTAAGTGCATGGGCTGAAAAACATTTACCCCTGGGGGGTATGCATGAACAGAAAATACTGATAGTGATGAGCGAACGTGCTCACCACTGCTCGGTACTCGTCTGAGCATCACGGGCGGGCGTGGTTGACCGGGGGGGGCCTCGGGTCCCCACCCTGCATGTTTGGCACTCTTTAGAGAACCAATGAACATTCTGGGATTGCTTGTGATGCACTATATAAGACCTGGCGCCACTATGATCGTCACAGTGTACACCGGAATCAGGCAGAGTAGGGAGAACTGCTGCTGAGTCAGGGAGACATTTGCTTGTTTAGTATAGGTATTCCACAACATATATACAGTACAGACCAAAAGTTTGGACACACCTTCTCATTTAAAGATTTTTCTGCATTTTCATGACTATGAAAATTATACATTCACACTGAAGGCATCAAAACTATGAATTAACACATTTGGAATTATATACTTAACAAAAAAGTGTGAAACAACTGAAAATATGTCTTATATTCTAGCTTCTTCAAAGTAGCCACCTTTTGCTTTGATGACTGCTTTGCACACTCTTGACATTCTCTTGATGAGCTTCAAGAGGTAGTCACCGGAAATGGTTTTCACTTCACCGGTGTGCCCTGTCAGGTTTAATAAGTGGGATTTCTTGCCTTATAAATGGGGTTGGGACCATCAGTTGTGTTGTGCAGAAGACAGGTGGGTACACAGCTGATAATCCTACTGAATAGACTGTTAGAAATTGTATTATGGCAAGAAAAAAGCAGCTAAGTAAAGAAAAACGAGTGGCCATCATTACTTTAAGAAATGAAGGTCAGTCAGTCCGAAAAATTGGGCAAACTTTGAAAGTGTCCTCAAGTGCAGTTGCAAAAACCATCAAGCGCTACAAAGAAACTGGCTCACATGAGGACTGCCCCAGGAAAGGAAGACCAAGAGTCACCTCTGCTTCTGAGGATAAGTTTATCCGAGTCACCAGCCTCAGAAATCGCAGGGTAACAGCAGCTCAGACTAGAGACCAGGTCAATGCCACACAGAGTTCTAGCAGCAGACACATCTCTTCATCAACTGTTAAGAGGAGACTTTGTGCAGCTGGTCTTCATGGTAAAATAGCTGCAAGGAAACCACTGCTAAGGACAGACAACAAGCAGAAGAGACTTGTTTGGGTTAAAGAACACAAGGAATGGACATTAGACCAGTGGAAATCTGTGCTTTGGTCTGATGAGTCCAAATTTGAGATCTTTGGTTCCAACTACCGTGTCTTTGTGCGACGCAGAAAAGGTGAACGGATGGACTCTACATGCCTGGTTCCCACCGTGAAGCATGGAGGAGGAGGTGTGATGGTGTGGGGGTGCTTTGCTAGTGACACTGTTGGACATTTACTCAAAATTGAAGGCATACTGAACCAGCATGGCTACCACAGCATCTTGCAGCGGCATGCTATTCCATCCGGTTTTTGTTTAGTTGGACCATCATTTATTTTTCAACAGGACAATGACCCAAAACACACCTCCAGGCTGTGTAAGGGCTATTTGACCAAGGAGAGTGATGGGGTGCTACGCCAGATGACCTGGCCTCCAAAGTCACCAGACCTGAAGGGACCAGGGTGAGCTGGACCGCAGAGTAAAGGCAAAAGGGCCAACAAGTGCTAAGCATCTCTGGGAACTCCTTCAAGATTGTTGGAAGACCATTTCCGGTGACTACCTCTTGAAGCTCATCAAGAGAATGTCAAGAGTGTGCAAAGCAGTCATCAAAGAAAAAGGTGGCTACTTTGAAGAACCTAGAATATAAGACATATTTTCAGTTGTTTCACTTTGTTAAGTATATAATTCCATATGTGTTAATTCATAGTTTTGATGGCTTCAGTGTGAATGTAAAATTTTCATAGTCATGAAAATACAGAAAAATCTTTAAATGAGATGTGTCCAAACTTTTGGTCTGTACTGTATATATATCTCCATCTGAACTAACAGTCATTCTTAGGACTAATCCAGGTGCATATTTTCAGTGGTGAAGGTGATTGCAGGAGTTTGGCAGCCAGTGTATGTGGCAGACTGCAGTGCATATAGTGTACGTTCCTGCTGCTGATGTTCTTACAGATATTTGTAGATATAGCCCCAAGTATCAGGGGCCAGGGCAAATTTTATTTTTGATTTTAATCCTGGTTATTTGCTTAAAAGCAATCCCGGGTACACGATTTTCTGCTCCATCTGCTTGTTAGCACTGCAGAATACAGCCATATCTGTTCCATATTTCAGCAGTAAAAATACAGAAATTTCAACTGAACCTGGAAAATATTGGCCTCCTTTTCCATTCTGTTGCAGTGTGTCGGTCAAGCTACTCACACTAGGTCTCTGTGTGGAATAATATTAGTAAATTACAAAACAGCCGACCATGTAATATATGGTCCGTAGTCCCTATAACAAAAGCATAACCGACAAAAATAGCAAATTGTAGAGGGAGGTAATATGTGGAAATGAAGGAGCCACTAAGTAAGAATAAATACCTCTGTATACCTGTAAGTAAACTCCAAAATAGCACAGAAGGGATTTTGATCATAAAAATATATACTTTATTTAGAAAAATTCATATAATGCACAATATTAGTCAAATATAAACAGTGAGGGAGGGGTCTAGGGGAGAGGGGACAGCTAAAGAGAAATGCAGAAATTATCTATTGCTATGTTCTCAAGTCTCCAAGACCGGATTATATATTTCACACGGGGAGAGCTGTCGTATGTCATACTACTCTGTTTCATCGATAGGCTCTCTCTGTGTGGCTTCTGATCAAATATTATGTGGTTTGGTCTATGCTGGGAGGTTTTATTTTATCTACTTTCTGGTAGGCAGCACATACTAACACCTGTTATTCATTTAATGCTGCATATGGGATGTAAGTCTCTCTGCAGTTTTTTTCCATCCCACTCTGCATTTCTCTTTAGCTGTCCCCTCTCCCCTAGACCCCTCCCTCACTATTTATATTTGACTAATATTGTGCATTATATGAATTTTTCTAAATAAAGTATATATTTTTATGATCAAAATCCCTTCTGTGCTATTTTGGAGTTTACTTACAGGTATACTGAGGTATTTATTCTTACTTAGTGGCTCCTTCATTTACACATATTACCTCCCTCTCCAATTTGCTATTAGTAAATTACAGGCCTGCTATTTAAAACTGTTGTTCTCTGTCAGATATATCACATATAAAAGTGTTCCAAAATCAGCCTATTCTGCCTTCCATTTCGTAGCAGTGTGTCGGTCAAGCTATTCACACTAGGTCTCTGTGAAGAATAATATTAGTAGATTACAGGCCTGCTATTTAAAACAGTCGTTCTCTGTCAGACATATCACATATAACTGCGTTCCAAAATCAGCCATTTCTAGTGAACGTGGAAAATATTGTCCTCCATTTAAAATTGGCAAGGTGCATGGCAAGGGACAGGGAAATGGACCTGATGGTGATGGTGCATGCAGCAGAGGCAGAGGTCGAGGCCTTGGGCAAGCTGAAATTGTGCCATAACAAACACCCACATCTTGTCGCCCGACCTTCCTGTCCCAATTGCTAGGGGACCGCAGCACACCACTATTGAACCCAGAGCAATGTCAAAAGGTTGTGGGTTGGATAGCAGATAATGCTTTCAGTCACTTTGCCACCACTACTACCACCCTGTTTTCCACACGTTCAAGTCTCAGTAGCCATGAGTCTGGACCGCATATTCCTCACCCTGATTCTCCTTCCTCCCACCATAATGAGGGCCCGGAGACAACCGATCCCACACTTGGACCCTCAGAAGAGCTGTTCACTTTTCCAATTGTAGATTCAGGCCTCTCGCCTGGCCAGCTTCAAGCGAGTCAAGAAGAGAACACGTGTAGCAATGCCCAAATATTTGAGCAGCCACGGTCACAAGAAGGCAATGGTGGGAAAGTGCAATTACTGTGGCAAGAGGTGGATGATGATGATAAGACAGAATTGCCAGAAAGCAGGAGGAGGACCAAGGAGCGTAAATGGAAGACGAGGTGGTGGATGATATAGTAACTGACCAAACCTGGCAGGGGGACATGTAGAGCAAGGACAGCAGCACACAGGGGGAGGGAGGTGTAGCACCACAACAAACAGGAAGAAGCAGTGTGGTGGCCGCAGACACAAGGCAGGAAAGTGTTCCCCGTAACACCAACACGGCGGAAGTTGCCAGTACAACTGTTAGGTCTTCCCGAGTCTGGTTGTTTTTTAACCCCCTAGTGACCAATAGATGTCTTTTTACTGACCTGAGATATAAGAGACTAGCGTTCCCCAACAGGTGACTATCCTGTAACTGTCACCTGTACACTATAGCTGGCAACTTACAGCATCAGCCACGATCAGTGTTGGCACCGACCATCGACATTTAACCCCTTAGATTCTGCTGTCAATAGTGACTACAGAATCTAAATAGTTAAAAGAGTGTGGGGGCTCCCTCTTTAACCTCATCGGGACCCTGAGATCTTGATTGTGTGCTCCTGATGTTTGCCTTGACAGTTCATGGCCAAATAAAATACGTTTCGTAAATTTCCTTGAAGAAATGACAAATTACTGCTACATTTTTAAACCTTCTAAAATGTTAACAAAATAAAACACCGCTTTACAAATGGTGCTGATGTAAAGCAGACATCAGGGAAATGTTATTTAATAATGTTTTTGTGTGGTATGACTACTGGGATTAAAGGGATAACGATTCAAAGTTTGAAAATAGCAATTTTTAAAACATTTTTGTCAAATTTCTGATATTTTTATAAATAAACGCAAAACATATTAACCTAAATTTACCAATACTATAAAGCATCATGTGCCACAAAAAAACATTCTCAAAACCAATGGGGTATGATGAAGCATTCCAGAGTTATTACCACATAAAGTGGCACTGGTCAGATTTCAAAAAATTAGTCCAGTCACTAAAGGTTAAAGACTCTTGCAGATAACCCCAAAAAGGCCATTTGTACCACCTGCCAGGCCAACATCATCAGGGGTAGCAGCCTGACCACCACCAGCATGATCAGGCACATGGCAGCAAAGCACCCTACTAAGTGGGCAGAACCCCAAGGTCCAAAAACAGTGTTTGTGGGTGACACCACTGCTTCTTATGCTGTTGTGCATGCACGCCATTCCCTTGTCCATGGCGCATGCGAAGATGCTTCCCACCCTGCACGTGTCGGTGCACACTCTCAACTAGCACCATCAGCAAGCATGTCCTCTTCCTTGTCTCAGCGCAACGTTCAGTTGGCCCTACCCCAGTCCTTGGAACGCAAGCGCAAATACACAGCCAACGCCCCACAGGCCACACTACAAAATTCACACATTTCGCGACTGCTTGCTCTCGAAATGTTGCCTTTTTGATTCGTGGAGACGGAAGCTTTCCGTAACCTGAAGGCAGCGGCTGTCCCTTGGTACTCGGTCCCCAACCGCCACTATTTCTCCCAGTGTGCCGTCCCCGCATTACACGAGTTTGTGTCCCACAACATTAGCCGTGCCCTTAACAATGCAGTTACTTGGAAAGTCCACCTAAGCACGGACACGTGGACAAGTGCCTGTGGGCAGGGACGGTAAATCTTGCTGACGGCACGCTGGGTTAACATAGTGGAAGCCGGGACCCAGTCGGACCTTGGGATGGAATACATCCTCCCGACACCGAGGATTGCGGGCCCTGGGTCAATCAGGGTTGCCCCCACATTCCATAGCTCCTGCACCTCCTCCTCCTCTTCAGCCTCCATCTCCAAAATGACCACATCAGTCAGAAGCTTGAAGCACTGCTGCACTGCCTCGGCCAAGAGTTAACAGGTGACAAACCGCACAGCGCTGAAGAGTTGTGGACCATTCTGAAAGAGCAGGCAGATCTGTGGCTGATACCGCTGAACCTGTGTGACAATGGCCGGAACCTGGTGGCGGCGCTGGAGTGAGGCTAGCTCACACACGTACCATGCCTGGCCCATGTGCTTAACCTCGTGGTTCAGCGGTTTCTCAAAACCTACCCATATCTGTCAGATCTGCTTGTCAAAGTAAGCCACATGTGTGTCCATTTTAGAAAGTCAGTGACAGCTTACGCCACCCTTCCATGCTTCAGCAGCTTTTGCAGCTTCCAAATCACTGACTGATCTGAGATGTCCAAACACATTGGAACTCTACATTGCAGATGTTGGGAAGGATTTGTGAGCAGAAGAGGGCAGTTGTTGACTACCAGCATCAACACGGCCGTCGGTATTCAGGTTAGACTCCACACGTAAGACCTCAGGAGTGGACATGGATGTCAGACATCTGTACCATCTTCCAAAACTTTGAGGAGTCCACCAAGATGGTGAGCGGCGATGACGCCATAATTAGCATCACCATCCCGCTTCTCTGTTTTTGAAACGCTCTATGCTCACAATTAAAGAGGAGGCATTGCAGGCAGACCACGTTGAGATGGAGAAAGAAACCATACAGGGTGATTACACACAGTCCAGCCTCATCTAATCCCAATGTGGATTGGGTGACAATGAGGAAGAAGTGGAGGAGGAGGAAGATGAGCTAGTTTCCTGCGCTATAGACGGTACTACCTGCACAACTGTCATACTGTCTGTTCAGCGTGGATGACCTGAGGACAGGGAGGAGGACGAAGAAGAGGAGGATGAGGCGCAGATCATGGTCAGTCATCCTCTTGGTGAGGACACAGAAGTCTTGCCTCTTTGCAGTCTGGCACACATGGCTGAGTTTATGTTACGCTGCCTTTCCCGTGACCCCCCATTGTCCAAATTTTGGTGACAGCATTACTGGTTGGTGACACTTCTAGACCCACGTTCCAAGGAGAACTTTCTATCTCTTATTCCCTTGCAGGACAGGCCTAATAAAATGGGGCAGTACCAGAATGCACTTGTTGCGGAATTATTAAAAAAATTCACATCTGAAAAGGCTGGCGGCAGAGATCACAGTTCATTGGACAACCAAGGAGTACAGGCGAGAGAGCCACAAATTCAATCCAGCAGAGGCAGGGGAACACTGTCAAAGTTCTGGGACAGTTTTCTCAGACCCTCCCAATGCACAGGCCCTGAGGCACGGGGTACTCTCCCAAGGAGGGAAAAGTTTCGGAAAATGCTGAGGGAGTACCTTGCCAACCATACCAACATCCTCAGTGATACCTCTAGGCCTTATAATTATTGGGTATCCAAGCTGGACACATGGCATGAACTGGCTCTCTATGCCTTAGAGGTCCTGGCCTGCCCTACCGCTAGCATTTTGTCAGAGCGGGTTTTTAGTTTCGCTGGTGGAATTATAACCGATAGCTGCATCCGCCTGTTAGCTGAAATTGCTAACAGGCTGACTCATATTAAAATCAACAAGGGCTGGATTGGGTCAGACTTCTCACACCACTGAATGGTAGCAGCATAGCATAAACTCAAATACAGTGTCTTTTTTTTGGGAGGTCTAACTCTAATCGCATGCACCTCTGTCTTTACACCCAGACATAGGTATAAGCTTCCTGATTTTGTCTATTTGCTCTTGTCCTCCTCCTTCTCCTCATCCCCCACCACCATATCGCCACAATAGCTATCATATCAACATACTGTATCTACGTCTTTTGCAAGGGGCATTGGAGTTCCTCCAAATTTTCGCCAGCCGTTGCATTCACTGCATAGGCAAACAGTATGGGAGACCCACTCCTTTCTAATATGAACATGTCGTTAATGTGGCCCAGCTCTATGTGTCTTTAAATTGGTATTGGGGTTTTTCCCAAATTTTGGCAGCCCTTGCAGTCACTGCATGGACATTACCACTATAGGAGACCCACTTCTTTATAATGGGAACATTTTTTTTACTGAGATCCTCCACTATGTCTCTTCAAAGGGGTATTGGGGTGGGTCCAAATTTTTGGCAGCCCTTGCAGTCACTGCATACGCAATAACAGTATAGGAGACCCACTATTTAAAAATGGGAACAACAAAGCATAGCCGACTGTTGGCCCTTTAAGAATAGTAAGGGCCGCCTGATGGCACTATAAAAATAGTGTTTGCGACTTTCAGAGTCCCTCCTTCATAAGTGAAACAGGATGTGTCTGATGTCTCACAAACCACATGGCCAGATAAGATTGTAAAATGTTAAAATGACATTTCCTGGTGAATGCATTTTTCACATTTGAAAACAATGCAAATGTGCAAAAACGCATCAAAAATGATACGTGTGAACATAGCCCAAGGTGTGGAGGAGTATTTTTGTTTATTTACTTTGCCTTATATACAAGTCATTACCCTGGAAAGATGTTCCTTAACATATTTCCCAGGAAAATTCATTTTTGTTTCGTTTCTGTATATTTTATTATGAGTCGGTAAAAGTGGCGTAATACCTCTGACAACATTGTTGACAGCAGTGACCTGGGAGTCAGAGATGCTTCCAGGGGTCTTCCCCATGCTGTTCCCATGTAATTTGAGCACTGCTCCCATCTATTTGGGCAATTTTTAGGCCCTCTGTAGACCCCCGAGGGCAGGGGCCGCCGGAAAAATGGTTGAGTTTCCCATAGACATACATTGGGCTCGTTACTCGGACCGAGCACTCGAGCATTCCAATTTGCTCGACCCGAGCAACGAGTACCCGAGCATTTTAGTGCTCTCTCATCACTATATACAGAATGTTAGAGGTAGGCCTCTAAAAAAATTTCCTATGGGCATTGTAAACACCTTTACAAAAAAATTATGTGGGTGTTGCATCAAGGTCACCCTGATGATATGTTGGTGGAGGATGAGGAGAAGGAGAAGGAGGAGGACAACAGAAAATAGAAAAAATTAGGAAGTTTATACCCATGTCTGGGTGTGAAGAGGTGCATGGGAATAGACCCCTCCCCCCCAAAAAAGCCACTGGATTTGATTTTATGTTACGCTGCTATCATTCGGTGGTGTTGAGAAGTCTGACCCAATCCAGCACTTGTTCATTTTTATAAGAGTCAGCCTGTCAGCATTTCCAGTTGACAGGCAGATGCGCCTATGTGCTCTGACAAAACACTAGCGGCAGGCCAGGACTGCCAAGACATAGGGCCAGTTCTTGCCACGTGTCCAGCTTGGATACCCAATTATTATAAGGCACAGAGGAATCACAGAGGATGTTGGTATGGTCGGCAAGGTACTCCTTCAGCATCTTCGAAAACGATTCCCTCCTTGTCAGAGTATCCTGTGCAAACGGGTCTGGGCGCTGGGAGGGTTTGAGAAAACTGTCCCACACCTTTGATAGTGTTCCCCTGCCTCTGCTGCATTGTATTTGTGTCTCCCTTGCCTGTACTCCTAGGTTGTCCAAGGAACTGTGACTTCTGCTGCCAGCGTTTTTAGATGGGAATATTTTTAATTCTGAAACAAGGGTTTTCTGGTACTGCAAAATTTTCTAGACCTCTCTGCCATGGAAAGGAGAGATAGAAAGTTCTCCTTGTAGCGTGGGTCTAGAAGTGTGACCAAACGGTAATTACTGTCAGCCATAATGCGTACAAAATGATGGTCACGAGAAAGGCAGAGGAATATAAAGTCAGCCATGTGTGCCAGACTGCCAACAGCCAAGTCTTCACTGTCCTGACCAAGAGGATGACTGTCCATGCTCTCCTCATCATCCCCCTCCTCCTCATTCTCCCTTTCCTCAGACTATCCACGCTGAAAAGAAGGTATTAATGTGTTGTGGGTAGTACCGTCTGTAGCGCAGGAAAACAACTCCTGTTCCTTCTCATCCTCTTCCTCATTCTCCTCATTAGCAACCAATCTGTGTTGGGATGAGATGAGGCTGGGCAATGAGGCATCACCCTGTATGGTTCCTTGCTCCATCTCATCATGCTGCGCCTGCAATGCCTCCTCTTTCATTGCAAGCAGCGAGCTTTTCAGAAGACAGAGAAGGAGGATGTTGACGCTAATTATGGCATCACGCCGCTCACCATCTTAGTGGAGTCCTCAAAGATTTGGAGGACAACATAGATGTCTGACATCCATGCCCATTCCTCAGTTCTTATGTGCAGAGGTTGACCTGAATGCCGACGGGCGTGTTGAAGCTGGTACTCAACAACTGCCCTCTGTTGCTCACAAATCCTTCCCAACATTTGCAAGGTTGAGTTCCACTGCATAATGACAATGCACACCAGTCAGTGAGCTGGAAGCTGTAAATGCTGCTGAAGCATGGTGAAGGTGGTTAAAGCTGTAGGTGACTTTCGAAAATGGGCACACAAGCGGCGTACTTTGACAAGCAGCTCAGGCAGATCCTGGTAGGTTTTTATAAACCACTGAACCACTAGGTTGAGCACATGGGACAGGCATGGTACGTGTGTGAGGTTGCCTAGCTTCAGAGCCGCCACCAGGTTCCGGCCATTCTCACATATGATGATGCCTGGCCGTAGGTTCAGTGGTGCCAGTCACAGATCTGCCTGCTCTTTTACAGCTGTCAACAACTCTTCAGAAGTGTGCGGTTTGTCCCCTAAGCATATTAGCTTCAGCAGTGCCTATTGTCGCTTGGCTCAGGCAGTGCAACAGTGCTTCCAGCTGGCGTCTGATGTGGTCTTTTCAGAGATGGAGGCTGAGGCTGAGGAGGAGGTGCAGAAGCTGTAAAATGTGTGGGTAACCCTAATTGACCCAGGGCACACAATCCTCAGTGTCGGGAGGATGTGCTCTGTCCCAGGGTTCGATTGGGTCCTGGCTTCCACTATATAAACCCAATATGCCATCAGCGAGATGTACCATCCCTGGCCACAAGCACATGTCCACATGTCCGTGGTTAGATGGACCTTCCCAGTAACTGTGTTGTTGAGGGCACAGCTAATGTTCTGGGACACGTGCTTGTGTAATGTGAGGACGGCACACCAGGAGAAATAGTGGTGGCTGAGGACAGAGTACTGAGGGACGGCCACCGCCATCAGGTTGCGGAAAGATTCCGTCTCCACGAGCCTAAAAGGCAACATTTCAAGCGCAAATATTCGAGAAATGTGTGAGTTTAGTAGTGTGGCCTGTGGTTGAGTGGCTGCGTATTTGCACTTGCGTTTCAAGGACTGGGGAAGCGACAACTGAACGCTGAGCTGGGACAAGTACATGGGCGGTGATGGTGATGGTTGCTAGTGTGAAACGACAGGTGCAGAGTGGGAAGCATCTTTGCCTGCGCCATGGACAGGGGATTGCCGTACACGCACAACAGCAGAACAGGCACTGGTGTCACCCACAGACACTGTTTCTTGAGCCTTGCATTCGGCACATCTAGTCAGGTGCTTTGCATCAAGTGCCTGAGCATGCTGGTATTGGTAAGGCAGGTAGGTTTGCTGCCCCTGCAGATGCTGGCCTGGCAGATGTTGCAAATGACCTTTTTGGGCTTGTCTGGATAGTCTTTAAAAAAAAACAGACCTGTGAAGACCTAGCAGCTGGACTGGCAACTTCCGTTGTGTTGATGTTCCGGGGAACAGTTGCCCGCCTTGTGTCTGTGGCCACCACACTACTTGTTCCTGCCTGTTGTGGTGCTATGCCTCCCTGCCCCTGTGTCCTGCTGTCTTCGCTCTGCATGTCACCTTGGTTCAGTGACTTCATCGTCCACTGCTTCATCTTCCACTTCCACACCCTAGTCCTCCTTATGGCTTTCTGGCAATTGTATCTCATCATCATCCACCTCTTGCGACAGTAATTGCACTTTCCCACTGTCGCTTTCATGTGACCGTGGCTCCTCAAATATTTGGCATCACTACATGCGATCTCCTCTTGACTCGCTTGAAGCTGGCCGGGCAAGAGGCTCGAATCTATAAATGGAAAAGTGAACAGCTCTTCGGAGTGTCCAAGTGTGGGATCAGTTGTCTCCGGGCACTCAGCATGGTGGGAGAAAGGAGGATAAGGGTGAGGAATATGCGGTCCAGACTCATGGCTACTAAGACTTGACCATGTGGAAGACAGGGTGGTGGTGGTGGTGGCAAACTGACTGGAAGCATTGCTATCCAAACAACAACCTTTTCACACTGCTCTGGCTTAACCCCTTTACCCCCGAGGGTGATTTGCACGTTAATGACCAGGCCAATTTTTACAATTCTGACCACTGTCACTTTATGAGGTAATTACTCTGGAACGCTTCAACGGATCCCCCTGATTCTGAGATCGTTTTTTTGTGACATATAGTACTTCATGATAGTGGTAACATTTCTTCGATATCACTTGCATTTATTTTGCGGAAATTTGGCGAAAATGTTGAAAATTTAGCAATTTTAAAAATTAAAATTTTTATGCCCTTAAATCAAAGAGATATGTCACATAAAATAGTTAATAAATAACATTTCCCACATGTCTACTTTACATCAGCACAATTTTGGAACAAAATTTTTTTTTAGTAGGGAGCTATAAGTGTTAAAAGTTGACCAGCGATTTGTCATTTCAACAACAAATTTTACAAAACCATTTTTTTAGAGACCACATCACATTTGACGTGACTTTGATGGGCCTTTATGACCCAAATACCCAAAAGTGATACCATTCTAAAAACTGCACCCCTCAAGGTGCTCAAAACCACATTCAAGAAGTTTATTAACCCTTCAGGTGTTTCACATGAATTTTTGGAATGTGGATGAAAAAAATGAACATTTAACTTTTTTCACAAAAATGGTAATTTAGACCCAAATTTTTTTATTTTCGCAGGGGTAACAGGAAAAAATGGACCCCAAAATTTGTTGTGCAATTTCCCCTGAGCACGCAGATACCCCTTGTGAGGAAAAAACACTGTTTGGGCTCACGGCAGGGATTGGAAGGGAAGGAGCGCCATTTGACTTTTTGAATGTAAAATTTGCTTGAATAATTAGCGGACGCCATGTTGCGTTTGGAGAGCCCCTGATGTGCCTAAACAGTGGAAACCCCCCACAAGTGACCCCATTTAGGAATCTAGATCCCTTAGGGAACTTATCTAGATGTGTGGTGAGCACCTTGAACCCCCAGGTGCTTCACAGAAGTTTATAACATTGAGCCGTAAAAATACAATTTTCACATTTTTCCAACAAAAATGTTTTTCAGCTCCCAATTTAGCATTTTCATAAGGGTTATAGGAGAAATTGCACCATGCAATTTGTAATTTCTCCTGAGTAAGCCGATATCCCATATGTAAAATTTGATTGAATAATTAGTGGATGTGCCCCTGATGTGCCTAAACAGTGGAAACCCCCCACAAGTGACACCATTTTGGAAACTAGACCCCTTAGGGAACTTATGTAGATGTATGGTGAGCACCCTGAACCCCAAGGTGTTTCACAGAAGTTTATAACATTGAACCGTAAAAATAACATTTTCACATTTTTTCAACAAAAATGTTTTTCAGCCCCCAATTTTGCATTTTCACAACGGTAACAGGTTGCGTTTGGGGAGTCCCTGATGTGCCTAAAAAGTGGAAACCACCCCACCCTCCCCCCAGTGACTCCATTTTGGAAGCTACACCCCTCCAGGATTTTATCAAGGGGTATAGTGAACATTTTGAACCCAGAGGTACGACACAGAATTTAATAACATTAGGTCATCATATTGAATAAGTTGTCATTAGTCTTGAGTGCAAGTGCTCGCTATTTGAGTTTGCATCAGGTACTAGGGTATGCACCAAGTATCGCGGGTGCTCAAGTAAACATGCTCGAGTCCCTGCCCCGCATGTTTTTTTTATTTGACATACAAAAAAAACATGTGGGGATCGCTCGTGCATAGCAGGCAATCACCGCAAGGTTTTTTTGGCTGTATAACAGCTGCAAAACATTTGGGGAGGAGACTCGACCATGTCACTCGAGCACCCGCCATACTCGGTGCATACCCAAGCACCCGATGCAAACTCAAGTAGCGAGTACTTGCACTCACTAGTCGCCATATCGTCGTCATTTTTTTTCTTTACTTCTGGAAAAAATCCCAACCCCAACCCGAACCTTAGCCCAACCCTAAACCTAGTCTAACACTAACCTTAGCCTAACCCTAGCCTAACCCTAACCCTAGCCCAACCCTAACCCTAGCCCAACCCTAGCCCAACCCTAACCCCAACCCTAGCCCAACCCTAACCCCAACCCTAACCCTAGCCCAACGTTAACCCAAACCCTAGCACAACCCTAGTACAACCCTAACCCTAGCACAACCCTAACCCTAAAGTTTATTTTTTACGCCGTTCCTCGTGTGGTATAAGTGATTAGACAACGTTATTCTTTGGGTCAGTGCAATTACAGCGATGCCAGATTCATATCGGGTTTTTATGACTGACAGCTGTCACACACTAACAGACGCATTTTTTTGCAAAGACTAGTTTTTGCATCGCCATATGTTGAGAGCTATAATTTTTCCATATTTCGGCCGACAGAGTCATATGATGGCTTGTTTTTTGCAGGACAAGTTGACGTTTTTATCGGTATCAATTTCGGGCAAATTACATTTTTTGATCGCTTTCTATTCCGATTTTTGGGAGGCAGAATAAACAAAAGCCAACAATTCAGGAACTGTTTTTTTTTTTTTATGCCGTTCTGCGTGTGGTAAAATTGATAAGGTAGCTTTATTCTTCGGGTCAGTATGTTTACAGCGGTACCGCATTTTTTTTTTTTATATATATTTTGGCGCTTTTGCACAATAAAAACTATTTTATAGAGAAAAGAATTGTTTTTGCATCGCTTTATTCTGAGAGCTATAACTTTTTTATTTTTCTGTTGTTGGAGCTGTATTGTGACTTTTTTTTTGCGGGACAAGATAACGTTTCAGCAGTACCATTTTTATTTACATTCGTCTTTTTGATTGCGTTTTATTCCATTTTTTGTTTGGCGGTATGATTATAAAACATTGTTTTATGTTTTGTTTTTAGTTTTTTTGTTTTTAACGTGTTCACTAAAGGGGTTAACTAGTGGGGCAGTTTTATTTTACTGGTTTATTTTTTTTTTTCATAAGATTATTTATTTATGGGTACAATATATATTTTTTTTTATTATTTTTTTTTTATTTTTTTTTTAAATATTTAAAAAAAATTATTATTATTTTTTTTCACTTTCTGACATTTTTATTACTTGTTCACATTGTCCCACTATGGGACTTTCACTTTTTGCAGCCTGATCACCTGCATGGCATAGAGAGCAACAGCTCCCTATGCCATGCAGCCTGTCAGCGCTGCACAGGAAGAAGTTGCTTTGGTCGTGCATCCTGGTGACCCGGATGTTGTCATGATGGCAACATCTGGGACCGGATTCAGACGCCGCTGGACACCGGCAGAGAAGGTAAGTATCGCGCTTACCTCCTCTTGCCACCGGAATGCTGCGATCAATTTCGATCTCAGCATTTCGGGGGTTAATGCGCCGGGAGCGGTGCGGGACCGCTCCCTGCACATAGCACGGGGTGTCAGCTGTCACAATCAGCTGACACCCGGTGGCGATCTCGCCCGCACTTGTGTGCTGGCGAAATCGCAAGGGTGTATTAATACGTATCAGGCCCATAAGGCCCAGGGCACAGATACGTACTAATACGCCCTGGGTCAGAAAGGGGTTAAAGAGTGAGGTTCTGCAGCCCCCTAGTAATTGGGACAGGAAAGTAGTTTGACATGATGTGAGTGTTTGTTATGCTTCCTCAGCAGGCACAGTTTTTATCTTGCCCATGGCTTCGGCCTCTGCGTGCACCATCACCATCATGTCCACTTCCACGTCCCTTGAACCAACAGACAATGAGGAGGGCACCATCTAATAAACGGGATCTACCTGCAGCATCTCATAAACAACAATAATGAAAACCACAAGGAGAGGAGATGCAAAATAGCAGTGATCACCCAAATATTCAATATCGACAATGATCTATATAAATATAAATCAGTTTATTAAGTACACAAAAATTTTTCCTGACACACATACACAAAATAACAGACCGACAAACAAGTGAAACATCATTAAAAACAGTAGTGGTGAAACACCACTGTCTAGGACGCCAGCTGGTACACTGAAAATGAAAGATAATGAGTGATAATGCAATATGTAATAATGCAGGGAGAAAGTTGCATAAACTCAAACGCACAGGCTCAATAACAATATCTGTGATGGTCAATCCTACAAAGACCTAGCAGAGTGTGAATCAAAAATAAGAATAGCTGACAGAAGGCATGTAGAATGTAACAATAGCTGAAACAGCAAGGTAAAGCTTGAGGTGCCTACAGACAGACTAATACAACCGTGTAAAATAACAAGGAGACCAGTCAGTGGAATAATGATGCAAGCAAGGATAAAAAAAAAAATATATATATATATATATATATATATATAAATATATAATCCGATAGCACAATATCTTTTACCACATAGTGGAAGGTGGCCCTGGCGAAGCCCCGAAGCTAACCTATGAACATGTCTGCAGCAGGGTCTAGGATAAACAGAAAAGGATGATACCAAATAGTGGGAGCCTGTGCGTGAGAAGGAACAGCTGGCGCCACAGAGCCCGACGCGTGTCGCCACTCACGGTGGCTTCATCAGGGGCGTGTATAGAACACATTCTTGAGTCAGGTTATATACTGGCCAAATAATGGAATAATTGTAAACCTTACCCAGAGAGCAGCAGTAAAGCAAATGGACGCTGTAAATCAAAGTATCGCAAGCCGAAAGCCCGCGCTGTCAGACCGGAAGCACGTGTCCTATGCTACAAACGTTGTCATGGAAACCCACGCCCACACAGCAGATGCATGCGAGATGATGGACGGGCGGCTGGGCAACGTCCAGAGTGACGCGAGGCGGAAGTGCGTGTTGCACAAGGCGGGGATCCTCCTACCAGTATTGTAACTAACATGTATCTCACAAAACGAGAAGGTCTTAAAGCGTCTGGCGTTACCATGGCACCCCGTGCTTGTAAGGAGGAAAAATTAACCATTTCGTGGCACACATCTGAACTTAACTTAATAGAAATAGTACAATAAGTTTTCCTACGGCCGAGGATGATATATGACGAAGTATCAAAGAATCAGAAACCCCATCCCTGTACCAAAAGCCACAATGAGGAGAGCTATACAAAACTCTATCACAAGAAATATATAATAATTTCATCAAAAAATTATTAAAAAATTATTTCTTCCTTTCCCTTCTCTCCCTCTTTTTCCCTTTCCCTTCTCCCTCTCTCTCCTTTCCTGTCCCTTCCCTTCCCTCCTTCTTTATTGTCTTTTCTTTTTTTCCCCCCTTTCTTTCTCCTTCTTCTCTTTCCCCCCTTTCCTTCTTTTTCTTTTGTAAAAGATGACAGAGAAATAAATGAATCATTAGGCTTATGGTGGTAGAGAAATGTCTCATTAACCATTTAGTGACACAAACAAAGTCCTCAATTTACTAGGTATCACACAGTGAATATCATTCTAGGGAAAAAAAAAAAAAAAAAAAACTAAGTCACTGAATAAATGCTCACTGTATAGAAGCCATCATTGGCCATCACAGATATGTCAGGAGTGGAGTCCAAGGAGTAGATTCAGAGAGGAAACCCCCCCCCAAAAAACCCAGAAGTAGGTACAAGAAAAAACCAAGAGTGATGATATCCTAGAAAAATCTTAAGTCCAATAATCAACTCGGCGATAGTAGACACATAAGAAGAGTCTATAAGCAGAAGCTGATTTTAGGATTGTGGCTAGATGGATAGCCCACTGTGGGTAACACGAGAGAGCTAAGCTAAGAATTAATTAAACCAATAATTGGCAACAAGACAAGATGAAAATAAATTGAGCCACTGAATGCAAGTTCACTGTGAAGATCCCAACATTGACCACCACAGATATGTCGGTGTAAAAGACTAAAGGTATACACACTGAAGGTATACGGGAGGGTGTGAAACACCCTCAAGTGTCCAGGTGGGGCCCAAGATGGAAAACTCAACAGTAATAGTATCCAACAAAGAACTTAAGTCCAGTATGATAGTCCTGTTAATCCATTGTCTTCCAATCTCCCTGGAGTGTTCAGTGCTGTCCTGGAAGTGCTGATCCTGGGTCCAAACATCAACATGGTACCAATCCACAGGAGAACACATGGGTTGAAGAGAAGGGGTAGAAAAATACAGGTACAAGCCTTCACTCCCCTGGAGCAATGCCACCAACATTGGTGGCCGAGTTCTAATAACTTGAGTTGTGGCCCAGAAATCAGGCTGCTAGGCTGAAGCCCACAAGGTTCAGCCCGGTCTATTGGGATCAAAGATGCAGATGCTCGTCAAGCATAGTGTGGATCCTAAGAGGAGAGGAGAGGAGAAGACACAAATGTAAGAATGCGAACAGAAAAAGTTAGCACAAAATTATTTGTAGAAGCCTGTGAACAGTAGTTCACCATTAAGACCTCCAGGTGCCAAACTCTGTAAATTGAAGATCCATTTTGACTCACATCTCAATAAAGCATTGGTACGATCTCCTCCCCTTATATTTGTTCTTATTTGTTCCAGGCCCAAGACTCGAAGGCCATTTGGTCGACCATTGTGGACATCCAGAAAATGTGCTGCCAAGGTCGTGATAGTTTTATCCTTGTCACGGTCCCGCTTAGCCGTAGAGATATTGGAGATATGTTGCTGGATCCTTTTTCTAAGTTCTTGTGACGTTTGTCCGACATAGATCTTTGGGCAGTCACAGATCAAGGCATACACTAAATTGCGTGATCGACAATTGAAATAAGCCTTTGAGTGAATCTGGTAAGGAAAAATAGAGAGTGTTAGAACATCTTGTCCTACCGTGTATTGGCAAATGTTACATCTTCCACAAGGAAAGGTGCCGATGATTTTGCCCCCTCTACCCAAACTGGTTGAGGGTCACGTGTAGTGGCTTTTACAAAGCCTATCCCTTAGGTTCCTTGCTCTTCGAGCAACTAGATTGGGGGTCGCGGAAATGTGCTTAATCAGTTTCTGCTCACTAAGGAGAATTCCCCAGTTCTTTGTCAGCAAACCACGAATATCAGACCACTGGTTGTTAAAGGTGGTTATCAGGCAGAGAGGCCTAGCTGGACTGGCCCCTCGTGTCCGTAATAAATCAACCCGGTTCCTACCTCTTGCATCCTGAAATGCACCAGAGATGATACGTCGTGGGTAGCCCCTTTTATGAAAGCGCGCTGTGAGATCCTTGGACTGTGCCTGGAACTCCTCCAATGTGGAACAATTTCTTCGAGCCCGGAGAAACTGCCCCTTTGGAATCCCATTCCGTAGATGTAATGGATGAAAACTTGTGTAATGCAGCAAGTTATTGGTAGCAGTGGCTTTTCTAAAAAGAGTGGTAGAAATAAGGTTACCCTTTTTGGTCAACCTGAGGTCTAAATAATCTATTTCAGCATTGGAGATAGTCTTTGTGAGTCTGATATTAAGTGTGTTGGAGTTTAGTTCATTGATGAAAGCTACACATTCCTCATGGGAACCGGACCAAAGAAAGAACACATCATCGATGTATCTTAGCCATGTAAAAACCTTATCATTAAAGGCTGCTTTTGCATACACTACCGTTTCCTCCCACCATCCTAAATATAGGTTGGCGTACGAAGGGGCACACTTCGCACCCATGGCGGTGCCAGCCACCTGCCGATAGAATTTTCTATCAAAGACAAAGTAATTCTTGTCTAGGATGAAATGTAGCAGGTCCAAAATGAACGAGTCATGTTTGCGATCCCCTGTGGAGCGATGATCTAAAAAATATGTAACTGCTCTAATGCCCAGGTCATGTGCGATACTGGTGTAGAGTGACTCTACATCCAAGGAGACCAAGATGGTATTGTCGGGTATAGCCAAACCATTAAGGTGTTGTATCAGGTGAGAGGAATCCCTGACATAGGATTTGAGAGACGAAGCCAATGGTTGTAGGAAGAAATCTAAGTAGGTGCATGGACGCTCAAAAAGGCCACCAATACCAGACACGATGGGTCTGCCCGGTGGCTCAATCAGGGATTTATGCACTTTGGGAAGCAGATAGAAAGTGGGCACTACGGGGTGAGAGGTGGTTAGAAATTCCATTTCTTTTTTGCTAAGAATGTTGTTGAACCCAGCTCTCCCTATTAGAGTATCTAATTTATCCTTGAAAAACAAGGTTGGATCTGATGGTAACAGATGATAACAGGAAGTATTGGACAATTGACGATTAGCTTCCTTGATATAGAGAGCAAAGGGCCAAAGCACAATGTTCTCACCTTTGTCTGCTTCCCGTATTAGGAACTCGGGATTAGATGTCAATTGAATGAGTGCCTGTCTCTCTACCTTGCTTAGGTTGTTGTCTCTATGTGGAGCACTCCTTAAAGAACGAATATCTCTGCACATATTTTCAAAAAAGATTTGAACCGCTGGGAACAAAGAGAAAGATGGCGTGGCCTGTGAGGGAAGTCTCCCTGTGAATCTCCTGCGTGAATGAGGTTCTTCATTTTCCCGCAATAAATCTAAGAGATCCTGAAAGGTCTGTCTTTCATCAGTGGGTAAATCCTCGATCAAAGAGGGCTGATGATACAATAATTTGAAGGTCATTTGACGACAAAATAAATAAACATCCTTGACCAATTCAAATTTGTTCAGGGTATTCATAGGGGAAAAGGATAAGCCCCTTGATAGAACAGACCGTTCAGTGTTAGATAGAATATAAGTCGACAGATTGATAATTTGTAAATTACCTTCCAAGTTGTCAGGAGGGTTCTGTGTGTTGGGATTTAGCGTCTTCTGTTGCGGGTTTCCCGTTTGTATGACGGGGACCAGGCCCTGTAGCCCCTGTTCCTTTTCCCTTTTGTCGCAGGGGTGGCTTCTTGTTCTCCGGCGGCCCCTTCGGTGTCGCTTGGGCCTGAAGATAAAAAATCACTCGAAGAGGATTCAGAATGTGTATTCAGATCCGCCAGAGGTCTGGTCCCAAGTGTACCCCGTCGTCTGTTGCCCCTATGGCCCCACTTGAACATCTTGCCATTATCAAAGTCCAGTTTGTCTCTATGAAATTTTTGTTTCTTCCCATCTATAATTTCTTTTTCAAATTGGTCAATAGAAACCTTAAGACGTTCCTTGAAAGGTGCAACCAGGGTATCGTTGTCAAAGTCTTTCAATTTAATCTCTCGTCCCCTAATGTCGTCCTTAAGTTTAGTAAGGAGCACCTGGTCGTGTTCAATTAACATGTCTATAAGGATGGTGGAGCATTTTAGGAGACCCATTTCCCATATTTTTTGGAAAGCGTCATCAGTTTCCCAAGCGGGGAAGATCTGTACTCGGAGGCCCCGGGGCACCAATCCAAGTCTCTTATACTCCTCCAAACTCCTCACATTCCACCAAACTTTGGTTAAGGATTTGTGTAGGTTAATTAAGTCCCTAGTTAATGATAGAAAATCCGAGTTGCTGGCAATTCCGTCCGTGCCCTGTCGTGTCCCTGAATCGAAAACTCCCAAGGCCCGGTTACTCCAGGCTGTCTCTCTGGCTGAGAGGTCCATTATACAAAAGGCTAGATGTGCCAACACTCCAGAATCTTGGAAGAAAATAAGACCAAAGGAGGACTACTCCCAAAGAAAGACTAATGAACCAACAGACAATGAGGAGGGCACCATCTAATAAACGGGATCTACCTGCAGCATCTCATAAACAACAATAATGAAAACCACAAGGAGAGGAGATGCAAAATAGCAGTGATCACCCAAATATTCAATATCAACAATGATCTATATAAATATAAATCAGTTTATTAAGTACACAAAAATTTTTCCTGACACACATACACAAAATAACAGACCGACAAACAAGTGAAACATCATTAAAAACAGTAGTGGTGAAACACCACTGTCTAGGACGCCAGCTGGTACACTGAAAATGAAAGATAATGAGTGATAATGCAATATGTAATAATGCAGGGAGAAAGTTGCATAAACTCAAATGCACAGGCTCAATAACAATATCTGTGATGGTCAATCCTACAAAGACCTAGCAGAGTGTGAATCAAAAATAAGAATAGCTGACAGAAGGCATGTAGAATGTAACAATAGCTGAAGCAGCAAGGTAAAGCTTGAGGTGCCTACAGACAGACTAATACAACCGTGTACAATAACAAGGAGACCAGTCAGTGGAATAATGATGCAAGCAAGGATAAAAAAATATATATATATATATATATATATATATATATATATATATATATATATATATATAATCCGATAGCACAATATCCTTTACCACACGGTGGAAGGTGGCCCTGGCGAAGCCCCGAAGCTAACCTATGAACATGTCTGCAGCAGGGTCTAGGATAAACAGAAAAGGATGATACCAAATAGTGGGAGCCTGTGCGTGAGAAGGAACAGCTGGCGCCACAGAGCCCGACGCGTGTCGCCACTCACGGTGGCTTCATCAGGGGCGTGTATAGAACACATTCTTGAGTCAGGTTATATACTGGCCAAATAATGGAATAATTGTAAACCTTACCCAGAGAGCAGCAGTAAAGCAAATGGACGCTGTAAATCAAAGTATCGCAAGCCGAAAGCCCGCGCTGTCAGACCGGAAGCACGTGTCCTATGCTACAAACGTTGTCATGGAAACCCACGCCCACACAGCAGACGCATGCGAGATAATGGACGGGCGGCTGGGCAACGTCCAGAGTGACGCGAGGCGGAAGTGCGTGTTGCACAAGGCGGAGATCCTCCTACCAGTATTGTAACTAACATGTATCTCACAAAACGAGAAGGTCTTAAAGCGTCTGGCGTTACCATGGCACCCCGTGCTTGTAAGGAGGAAAAATTAACCATTTCGTGGCACACATCTGAACTTAACTTAATAGAAATAGTACAATAAGTTTTCCTACGGCCGAGGATGATATATGACGAAGTATCAAAGAATCAGAAACCCCATCCCTGCACCAAAAGCCACAATGAGGAGAGCTATACAAAACTCTATCACAAGAAATATATAATAACTTTATCAAAAAATTATTATTGAATATTTGGGTGATCACTGCTATTTTGCATCTCCTCTCCTTGTGGTTTTCACTTCCACGTCCCTTGCCACGCGCCTTCACCATTTTAAATGGAGTGGAATATTTGGCATGCTCCACAATATGTCTGTATTATTAACGCAGTAATATGGAATCACATGTGACGACCACAGGTTTAGGTTATGGCCTTGTAGTATAGTATTGATCAGCGACCAAGTGTGAATAGGTTCAACATAATACAGATGGCTGACTTTAAATGGAGTGGAATATTTGGCACGCTTATTACTGCAGTAATATGGGATCACATGTGATGAATGATGGAAAAGTTTCACTGTTTACACAATACAGCAATGTGAATAAAAAAAAAAATCTGCCTGTATTCTGCTAACAAGCAAATGAAGCAGAAAATGGACTACTCTATTGCTTTTTAAGCCAATAATCAAAATTAAGAGCAAAAGAAAATAGCCCTGATATGTAGGGCTATGGATATCTGTAACCCCAGCAGCAGCAGACAAAACGTGCACAGAACGTGCAATGGACCCTATTGTGCTGTATGCACTGCCACAAACCCTGCCTAAGGCTATGTGCCCACGATGCAGAAATGCTCAGGATTTTTCCTGAGCATTTCTGCATCTCCCTGGCAGAAAAAAACGCATGCGGATTGTACATGCGTTTTCCTGCCAGGGACATGCGGAAATGGAGCGTTCCTCACATGCATTTCCGCATGCGGGTTGACAAGCGCTTTCCAAGCGATTAGCATCACTTGGAAAGTGCTAGTGACAACTAGGTCACACTATATAAATCCATGCAAACGGCATGGATTTATATAGTGTGACCCGAGAGAGTGGTTAAAAATAAAAAAAATAAACCAATACTTACCTTCCGATGGCCCCTGCAGGCTTGCTGCGTTCCTGTGCTGGCTGCCGGCAGATTGCAGTACGCTGTACTAAAAAGACCTGCCGTCACATGACTGTGACGTCAGCGCAGGTCCTTCAGTCCTGCAAGCGAAGACAAGGAGTCCGGGGGCCGTCGGAAGGTGAATATAATCTTTATTTTTTTATCTTATTCTTTTTTTTTTATGGTACCTGGATGTGGAGGAGAGTCTCCTGTCCTCCACACCCGGGTACCATCCGCACATTAGAACGTGCCAATTACGCAAGTACAGATGCAGTCTTGCGGAATTGGAGCGTTCTAATGCAAGTCAATGGCGGCAAAAACGCAGCGCTTCCGCAAAATTAATGGACATGCTGCGGATTTTTGAGCGCAGCATAAACGCTGCGGAAAAATCTGCAGCATGGGCATTGAAAGTGCGGAATTGCATTGGAGACCATGGGGGATGGTTTACCAAGCGTTTCCCAAGCATTTACGCTGCGGAAATTCCGCAGCATAAACACTGGAAAAACACATTGTGGGCACACAGCCTAACTCCTGATATCACCAGTAATATATGCAGCTGGATTAGTCCTCAGAAGGACTGTTAGTTTAGTTTACCTGACTAAAACAAGCAACAATTCTCTCCCTCACTCAGCAGCAGCAGCTCTTCCTATTCTGCCTGTTTCCGGGGTACACTGTGACGAGCATAGGGTCACCAGGTCTTATTTAGACCTCATGACGCTATGCGGCCAGCCAATACTGTTATTCCACAACCAACATGGCTACAGAAATATAGTTACTGCCAGACAATCCGTGCATGTTAATTGGCTCTCTAAAGAGTGCCAAACATGTTGGGAGGGGACGCAAGCTCTCGTCCGAGCATGCCGGAGATACTCGAGGAGCGTCAAACATCTCGAACAGTGAGACGCTCGGGCGAGTACCAAGCAGTGACAAGCACACTCGCTCGTCACTACCGATAACTCTGTGCGGCCAGCCAATCACTGTAATGCCACAACCAACATGGTTACGGCATTACAGTGAGTGGCAGGCAATCCCTGCATGTTATTTGGCTGTCTAAAGAGTGCCAAACATGGGTGACTGGGACCCGGGCTCCCACCCGAGCATCCTGGAAATACTCGCCGACCACCGAGCATGTCGAGCAGTGAGATTCTCGGATGAGTATCGAGCAGTGGCAAGCACGCTCGCTCATCATTAGTGTTTAGATCTGTGTATGTGCAGATCCATTCATGCTGTGGCTGCTTTTGTATTTGCATATCTATGTGTGCTATCTGTGACTGTATGTGTTAGGGTTGTGCAGTATCAGAAATAATATTTAATGTCATACTGGCCCAACATTTTTGGAAATTCAAAAGCAATATTAACCCCTTAGTGATGGAGCCAATTTTGACCTTTATGACCAGGTACATTTTTTAATTCTGACCAGTGTCACTTTATGTGGTAATAACTCTGGAATGCTTCAACGGAACCCTCTGATTCTGAGAATGTTTTCTCGTGACATATTGTACTTCATGTTGGTAGTAAAATTTGTTTGATACGACTTGTGTTTATTTCTGAAAATATTGGAAATTTGGTGAAAATGTAGAAAATTTCACAATTTTCAAACTTTAAATTCTTATGCCTTTAAACCAGAGAGTTATGTCACAGAAAATAATTAATAAATTTTCCACATATCTACTTTAAAAAAGCACAATTTTTGAAACATAATTTTTTTTGTTAGGAAGTTAGAAAGGTTAATAGTTGACCAGCAATTTCTCATTTTTCCAACAAAATTTACAAAACCATTTTTTTAGGGACCACATCACATTTGAAGCGACTTTGAGGGGCCTATATGACAGAAAATACCCAAAAGTGACACTATTCTAAAAACTGCACCCCTCATCGTCCTCAAAACCACATTTAAGAAGTTTATTAACCCTTCAGGTGCTTCACAGGAACTAAAGCAATGTGGAAGGAAAAAAATTAACATTTTACTTTTCTTCATAAAATTTTTATTTAGCCCCAAATTTTTTATTTTCACTAGGGTAACAGGAGAAAATGGACCCCAAAATTTCTGGTGCATTTTCTCCTGAGTATGCTGATACCCCATATGTGGGGGAAAACTTTGGTTTTGGCACACATCAAGGCTCGGAAGGAAAGGATCACCGTTTGACTTTTTGAATTAAAAAAATGGCTGAAATCGAGAGCGGACACCATGTTGCGTTTGGAGAGCCCCTGATGTGCCTAAACAGTGGAAACCCCCCCACAAGTGACACCATTTTGGAAACTAAATCCCTTAAGGAATGTATGTAGATTAGTGTTGAGTGAACATGCTCGACACTGCTCGGTACTCGCCCGAGCATCAAGCTCCGGGTTACTCGGGTGGGAGCTCGGGTTTCCGCCCTGCATGTTTGGCACTCTTTACAAAGACAATGAACATGCAGGGATTGCCAGCCAGTCACTGTAATGCCGCAGCCATGTTGGTTGTGGGCATTACATTGATTGGCTGGCTGCACAGCGTCACCTCGAGTATTTAAAACCGGGCGCCGCCATCTTGGACACAGACAGCTGGGATCAAACAGTGTAGGGACAGCGCTGCTGATTTAGGGAGAGATATATACTGCAAAATAGTTAGTGTAGGGTCTGTAAAGGCTGCCAGATCAAACAAACAGTCCTTCTCAGGACTAATATCCATCCCAGATATCAGGCAGGCAGGCAGGCTGTATAGGAGACGCAGTGGTTATACCAGCAAACGCTGCATTACAGTCCTGTGTGCTCCTGTTGCTGAAATTGCTGGACTTAGCTCCAGGTCTCGGGGGCAGGAAAAATCCTTTTTTTTTCATCTAAATCCTCTTTTTTTTTTTTCCTCCTTCACACTGTACAAATACCCATCTTATTAACCTTTTGGTGTCCCCACCCACCCAAAAAAAAAAAAAGTGTGTCTGTGACAGTTCAGACACAAATATATTTTTTAAAAGAGTCTGGTGTAGGCCAGAGAAATAGAAGTGTGGTTTTGCAGTTCCACGGTTCAAACCTCTGCATTATCCGCTTTTGGGCCATTTTTACCTAAAAAAAAACAGTTTGAGTGTGTCGCTCACTGTTCAGCGGCAAATATATCTATTTAAAAAAGTCTGGTATACACCAGTAAAGTAGAACTGTGGTTTTGCCGCTCCACGGTAAAAAATCTCTATTATCCTGCTTTTGGCATTTTTTGCTGTAAAAAAAAACTGTAATAGTGTCTCCCTGATTGTTCAGACACAAATATATTTGTTGAAAATAGTCTGGTGTAGGCCAGAGAAATAGACATGTGGTTTTGCAGTTCCACGGTTCAAACCTCTGTATTATCCACTTTTGGGCCATTTTTACCTAAAAAAAAACAGTTTGAGTGTGTCGCTCACTGTTCAGCCGCAAATATATCTATTTAAAAAAGTCTGGTATACACCAGTAAATTATAACTGTGGTTTTGCCATTCCACGGTAAAAAATCTCTATTATCCAGCTTTTGGTATTTTTTCCGTAAAGAAAAACAGCAATAGTGTCTCCTGATTGTTCAGACACCAATATATCTGTTTAAAAGAGTCTGGTATACACCAGTAAATTATAACTGTGGTTTTGCCGTTCCACGGTAAAAAATCTCTATTATCCTGCTTTTGTCATTTTTTGCCGTAAAGAAAAACAGTAATAGTGTCTCCTGATTGTTCAGACACAAATATATCTGTTGAAAACAGTCTGGTGTAGGCCCGAGAAATAGAACTGTGGTTTTGCAGTTCCACGGGTCAAATCTCTGTATTATCCTGCTTTTGGCATTTTTTGCAGTAAAGAAAAACAGTAATAGTGTCTCCTGATTGTTCAGACACAAATATATCTGTTTAAAGGAGTCTGGTATACACCAGTAAATTATAACTGTGGCTTTGCTGTCCCACGGTAAAAAATCTCTATTATCCAGTTTTTAGTATTTTTTCCGTAAAGAAAAACAGTAATAGTGTCTCCTGATTGTTCAGACACCAATATATCTGTTTAAAAGAGTCTGGTATACACCAGTAAATTATAACTGTGGTTTTGCCGTTCCACGGTAAAAAATCTCTATTATGCTGCTTTTGTCATTTTTTGCCGTAAAAAAAAAAAATAATAGTGTCTCCCTGATTGTTCAGACACAAATATATTTGTTGAAAATAGTCTGGTGTAGGACAGAGAAATAGAAGTGTGGTTTTGCAGTTCCACGGTTCAAACCTCTGTATTATCCACTTTTGGGCCATTTTTACCTAAAAAAAACCAGTTTGAGTGTGTCGCTCACTGTTCAGCCGCAAATATATCTTTTTAAAATTGTCAGGTATACCCCAGTAAACAATAACTGTGGTTTTGCCTTTCCACGGTAAAAAAATCTCTATTATTCAGCTTTTGGTATTTTTTCCATAAAGAAAAACAGTAATAGTTTCTCCCTGATTGTTCAGATTGTTTAAAAGAGTCGGGTGTAGGCCAGAAAAATAGAACTGTGGTTTTCCTCTTCCACGTTTCTAATCTACTTTCTATTACCCTTTTTCCGCCACGTGGAACTAGACGTTCTGGTGATGGTGCGTGCAGAGGACGGGGCCCTGGCCAAGGTGAAAATGTGCAACAACCAACAGCCACATCTTCTCGCTCCCACTTCTTGACCAAATTAATAGGGAAATACAGAACAACACCAGTATTGCGAACTGATCAGTGTGAACAGGTTATTAATTGGATAGCAGATAATACTTCCAGTTACCTGGGCACCACCACCTCCGGTCTGTCTTCCACACGGTCAAATCTTAGTAGCCGTGAGTCTCGACCGCATACTCCTCCTCACCCTGATGCTCCTTCCTCCCACCATGCCGAGTGTCGTCAGACAGCAACTGATCCCACACTTGGACACTCTGAAGAGCTGCTCACTGGTCCATTTACAGATTTGTGCCCCTCGCCTGCTCCGCTTGAAGTGGTGGAAGAGGAGATCCCATGTTGCGATGCCCAAATATTTGAACAGCCACGGCCACAGGAAGTCAACGCTGGCAATATGTCACAAGAGGTGGACGATGACGAGACACAATTGTCAGGAAGTGAGGAGGAGGATCGCGGTGCGCAAGTGGAAGAGGAGGAGGTGGTGGATGATATAGTAACTGTCCCAACGTGGCAGGAGGACATGCAGAGCGAGGCCAGCAGCATACAGGGTGAGGGAGGCAGAGTATCCCAACAGGCAGGAAGAAGAAGTGTGGGGGCCTCACACAGAAGGCAGTCAACAGTTCCCCGTAACACCAACACGAGGGACGTTGCCAGTACAACCTGTAGGTATTCCAGAGTCTGGAATTTTTTTAAAGACTCTGCTGATAACCCCCAAAAGGCCATTTGTACCACCTGCCATGCCAGCATCAGCAGGGGTGACAAAACTACCAGCCTAACCACCACCAGCATAATCAGGCACATGGCAGCAAAGCGCCCGACTTTGTGGGTCCCAGGGTCCACGACCAGTGTCAGCGGGTGTCATCACTGCTTCTTCCACTGTTGAGCGTGCAATAGAACCCCCTGTTGTGTGTGCAAGGCAATCCCCTGTCCATACTGCATGCAAAGATGCCCCCTACTCTCAGTCTTCACTTGTTATGGCAGTTTCTCAAGAAACAGCATCAACGTCCACGTCCCACCGCAGCGTTCAATTGTCCATATCCCAGACTTTGAACGAAAGCGGAAATTCGCAGCCAACGCCCCCACAGGCCCAGTCCTAAATTCGCACATTTTACGACTGCTTGTGTTGGAAATGCTGCCTTTTAGGCTGGTGAAGACGGAATCCTTCCGCAACCTTATGGCGGTGGCCGTCCCTCGGTACTCGGTCTCCAGCCGACACTATTTTGCCCGGTGTGCCATCCCCGCACTATACAAGCACGTGTCCCAAAACATCTGCCGTGCCCTCAACAACGCAGTTACTGGTAGAGTCCACCTGACAACGGACACGTGGGCAAGTGCTTGTGGCCAGGGACGGTACATCTCCCTGACGGCACACAGGGTAAACATAGTGGAAGCCGGGACCCAGTCGGACCTTGGGACGGAACACATCCCCCCCACACAGAGGATTGCGGGCCCTATGTCAGTCAGAGTTGCCCCCACAGTGTACAGCTCCTGCGCATCATCCTCCTCCTCCTCCTCATGTTCAGCCTCCATCTCAGATATCACCACATCAGTTACAAGCTGGAAGCACTGCAGTACTGCCTCCGCCAGGCAGCAACAGGCTGTGCTGAAACTCATAAGCTTAGGTGAGAAACCTCACACTGCTTGTGAGTTGTGGACAGCTGTGAAAGAGCAGGCAGATCTGTGGCTGAGACCGCTGAACCTACATCCAGGCATGGTCGTGTGTGACAATGGCTGTAACCTGGTGGCGGCTCTGAGGCGAGGCGAGATCACACACGTACCATGCCTGGCTCATATGCTTAACCTCGTGGTTCAGCGGTTTCTTAAATCGTACCCCGAGTTGCCAGATCTGCTCGTCAAAGTACGCCACCTGTCAGCTCATTTTCGCAAGTCGGCTACAGCTTCCGCCGCCCTTGCTGTGTTGCAGCAGTGTTTGCAGCTTCCGTCACACCGACTGGTGTGTGATGTCACCACATGTTGGAACTCTACCCTCCACATGTTGCAAAGGATTTGTGAGCAGAAGAGAGCAGTTGTGGAGTACCAGCTGCAACAAGGCCGTCAATATTCAGGTCAGACTCCACACATAAGACCTCAGGAGTGGACCTGGATGTCTGACATATGTACCATCTTGACAAACTTTGAGGAGTCCACCAAGATGGTGAGTGGCGATGACGCCATCATTAGCGTCAGCATTCCACTTGTCTGTCTTTTGCAACGCTCTCTGCAGAGAATTAAAGAGGAGGCATTGCAGCCAAAGTATGATGAGATGAATCAAGAAGCCGTAGCAGTCAATTACACACAGCCCAGCCTCATCTCATCCCAACGTGCATTGGGGGACAATGAGGGAGAGGAGGAGGAGGAGGAAGAACAGGAGCTTGTATCATGCGCTGTAGACAGTAGTACCTATACAACTGTCATATCGTCGGTTCAGCGTGGGTGGCTTGAGGACAGGGGGGAGGAGGAGGAGAAGGAGGAGGAGAGCATGGTCAGTCGTCATCTTGGTGAGGACACGGAAGTCTTGCCTGTTACCAGTCTGGCACGCATGGCTCACTTTATGTTACGCTGCCTTAACCATGACCCTCGCGTTGTCAAAATTTTGGGTGACAGTCATTAATGGTTGGTGACACTTTTAGACCCCCGCTACAAGGAGAACTTTCACTCTCTTATTCCTGAGGTGAAGAGGTCTACAAAAATGGGGCAGTACCAGAAGGCCCTTGCTGCAGAACTGTTAAAAAAATTATCATCTGAACACGCTAGCGGCAGAGGTCACAGTTCGTTGCCCAACCAAGACTTTCATGCGAGAGAGACGCCACTCCAATCCAGCAGAGGCAGGGGAACACTGTCAACATTCAGGGACAGTTTTCTCAGACCCTCCCTTCGGACAGGCCCTGAGGCACGAGGTACTCTCACAAGGAGTGGAAAGTTTCAAAAGATGGTGAGGGAGTACCTTGCCGACCGTACCAGCATCCTCCATGATTCCTCTGTGCCTTTTAATTATTGGGTATCCAAGCTGGACACTTGGAATGAGCTCACTCTGTCCGCCTTGGAGGTCCTGGCCTGCCCTGCCGCTAGCGTGTTATCGGAGGATGTTTTTAGTGACGCTGGGGAAATTATAACAGATAAGCACACTCGCCTGTCAACTGACAATGCTGAAAATCTGACCCTTATCAAACTGAACAAGGGCTGGATTGGGCTAGACTTCTCATCACCACCAAATGACAGCAGAGTAACATAAAGTCAAATCCACTGTGTTATTTCAGGAGGTGTATTCACATGCACCGCTTCAAACCCACACATGGGTATATGCTTCCTCATTTCAACTGTTTTATGTTCTTCTCCTTATCCTCAGCCTCCACCACCACTATACCACCAGGGTGACCGTGGTCCGTGTTGCCATTATTGAAAGTTCCTCCATCCTTATTTTTGTCAGCTTTTGCTTGGAAGGCATAAGCAAAGACTGTGGGAGACCCACTCCCCAATAATGGGAATAATATTTTTAATATGCTGTACTGTATGGCTCTTGTAAGGGGCATTAAAACCGTGTTGTTAAGCTACTGCGACCTCCACGTCTCTTCCGAGGGGCATTAAAACTGTCTTGTTAAGCTACTGTGACCTCCACCACTTTTCTAAGGGGCATTCAAACCGTCTTGTTAAGCTACTGTGACCTCCACCACTTTTCCAAGGGGCATTAAAACCGTCTTATTAAGCTACTGGGACCTCCACGTTTCTTCCGAGGGGCATTAAAAGCATCTTGTTAAACCCCTCTGAACTCCACAGCTCTTCCAAGAGGCATTGAAATGTTGTTTTTAATTAACTCTAACCTCCACGACTTTTCGAACGGGCATTGCATTTCCTCCTAATTTTTGGCAGCTTTTGCTTGGAAGGCATAAGCTAAGACTATGGGAGACCCACTCCCCAATAATGGGAATAATGTTTGTAATATGCTGTACTGCATGGCTCTTGTAAGGGGCATTGCAAGTTCCTCCGTCCTAATTTTTGGCAGCTTTTGCTTGGAAGGCATAAGCAAAGACAATGGGAGACCCACTCCCCAATAATGGGAATGTTTGTAATATGCTGTACTACATGGCTCTTGTAAGGGGCATTGCAAGTTCCTCCGTCCTAATTTTTGGAAGCTTTTGCTTGGAAGGCATAAGCAAAGACTATGGGAGACCCACTCCCCAATAATGGGAATAATGTTTTTAAGATGCTGTACTGTATGGCTCTTGTAAGGGGCATTAAAACCATCTTGTTAAGCTACTGCGACCTCCACCACTTTTCCAAGGGGCATTCAAACCGTCTTGTTAAGCTACTGTGACCTCCACCACTTTTCCAAGGGGCATTAAAACCGTCTTGTTAAGCTACTGCGACCTTCACGTCTCTTCCGAGGGGCATTAAAACCGTCTTGTTAAGCTACTGTGACCTCCACCACTTTTCCAAGGGGCATTCAAACCGTCTTGTAAGCTACTGTGACCTCCACCACTTTTCCAAGGGGCTTTAAAACCTTCTTGTTAAGCTACTGCAACCTCCACGGCTCTTCCATGTCCTCATAATTTTAGTCAGCTTTTGCTTTTCAATGCATAGGCGAACACTAAGGGAGACCCACTCCCCAATAATGGGTAGAAGGTTTTTTAGTACACTGTAATCCACGTCTGTTTCAAGGGGCATTGCAGTTCCTCATAATTTTTGGAAAGCCTTCCATTCACTGCTTAGGCCAACAGTGCACAGGAGACCCAGTTGCTATAAATGGAAAAATGGTTTAGTTAAGGCCCTCTGACCTCCATGTCATTTCCAAGGGGCATTGGAGTGCCTCGAATTTTTTGGTAGGCATTGCACTCACTGTATGCCCTATAACTGTGCAGCCGAACTGCTCCTTTTGGTACAGAAACATATCCTACAAGACATGTGTGGTTGACTGGCCTGATATTGATGTGAATGGTCCCTGTTCCTCTTTCTCTTTCTCCTTTGCCACCACCTCATCCATCATTTATCACCTGAAGTTTTGTATTAACGGGCGTCATAGAACTGGGATAGTAGCAGGAAAACATCCAGCAATCCTCAGAGGAGGTAGGATATGCGCCAAAACGCTGACCACCTCAGGCCTAGCCGCTACTACATACATGTGTGGCACCCCAGGGGTCTGGTTTCCACAGTAATAGCAGTATTACGTCTGTGAGCAGGTGGGAGGTCTCCTGGGCAGGAATCCTAAGCATGCCACACCTCCTGCCCAGTCCTGGGAGGGGAAGAACTTCCCCTACATAAACTGGGGCTGAGGCAGGGTTAGAGAGAGGAGTTCCAGACAGAGACGGAGTCTGGTCTGGACACGCAGAAACAGGGACAGAGAGATATCAGGAGCTCTGTAGGAGCCAAGGAGAAGCGCCAGGGGCTGGAGCTGTGCAGAGCTCGCCCTGGGAGAAGGTACTAAAACCGGACACAGGAGTCCGAGGCTGTGGGGACTAAGATATACCCAGCAGCAGAATCCATCCGGCAGGGGATTCCAGGTCCTCTGGCCATAAAAGCCCGGAGGCTCAGTCACAACGAAGGGACCAGCACCGCCATCCCGGAGCGGAGGCTAACAGGAGGCCCCAGGTCACCAGCCATACGGGTGAGCACCACACGGTATACCCAGGGACGTGGGCTACTTGTAACCGCTGAAAGCAGGGTAGCCAGGAAGGGTACAGACTAACGGGAAGGCCTACAACTCCACCTGGCCAGGGGAACTCCGGCTTACTCGCAGACTAACCAGGCCCCAACTACTAGCCAGTACTCCCGGGGGAATTTGCCTTGTACCATCAGTAAAGGCCCTGAACTGTACCCTCGCGTCTCCGTGCTTCCTTGTCGCACCATTAGTGCTGGGACATCCACACCATCACTCCCAACATCACCCACATCCGCTGCCCTGAGGCCATACCTCTCCCGTTGGGGGTTATATCAACATTGCTGCACACCTATACCACCGGCCTCAGCGGTCTGCCCTGCAGCGGCGGTTTCATAACAGCATTCAACGGGTGGCGTAGTCGGACACTAATACCATCATACCAATAACTGCCACTTAGTTTGACCACCCTGGGCGCGGACCGGGTCACCGCCACACGAAGACTACTACCCCCATCGGATCCGGCTCCGGGTATCCCCCGCGCGCACGTGCGCCGCACTACAGCACTGGCCCAGGGGGTGAGTTAACTTTGGCGTAGTCGGCAGGATCCCGTGCCCGCAACCACCGGGTACTGCGTGCCTGAAAAAGAGACTGTTAAACTTACCTGTGGTGAAGATTCCCGCCATCCGACGCCATCTTCTGCCTTCTTCCCGCCATCCGTGGAGTTTTCCCGCCATCCGACGCCATCTTCTGCCTTCTTCCCGCCATCCGTGGAGTTTTCCCGCCATTGGACGCCATCTTGAGGACGCCGCGCGGGAAGAAGAGGGGCGTGGACTCCGAAAGCGCGCGAGAACTGAAGCTCCGCCTCACGTCCGGACGTTGCGTAAGGTCCTGGAAGGAGCCCAGCAGACGCCGACGTCACAGGAGCGCGACGGAAGGTCCTCAACCCTGACGATCCACTGCGGAGCCGCAGCCTACGGAAGAGGATCATCGCAAGGTAGGCCACGGTCCACTAGGGGGGAGGAGGATGTCGGATACGGAGGAGAGCTTCACCGCCACAGCCGCCGCCAGCGCCACCGCTGCTGCGGTCATGCCTTTCACCATGCCCTATATCCCGGGGGCAGCCTGGCTACCCTAGTACTCAGGGGAGTCACATACCCTAAATGACTTCAGAGAAAGGCTGGATAGCCTCTTCCAGGTGTATCCCCTCACGGAGGCGCAAAAAGTGAGCATCCTGGTGGCCCAATTAATCGGGGCAGCCCAAAGGGAGGTAAAGTCCTGGCCACCTGGGAGGAAGAGGACTGTCAGAGACATACTAACCCGGCTGAAAGACACATTTGACACCCGCACCTCAGCCGAAATAAAACTAAGATTTTATGGGTGCAAACAACGGGCACATGAGAGTATAAGAGACTATGCTCTAAACCTACAAGAGGCCCTGACAGCCATTAAGCAGGCAGACCCTGACAGCGTGGGAAATGAAGATAAGCTGTTGACTGAACAATTCATTGAGGGTCTACTGTGCAATGCCCACCGAACCCAGTTGCGGGCAATGGCCTTACAGGACCCTGACCTGGACTTTGCACAGTTCAAGGACAGAGCCATCCGGGTGCTCCGAGAACCGGCACCAGGTGGCGCTGTGACCCACAGGCGCCCTGCTATCACTTATCACCAGGAGACGGCGCCCTTGTCTGCAGGGCCTGTGGGAGCTGATGCGCAGGCTTTAAACAATGACCCAGATACAGACCTGCACCATCAGGTCCAAGAGCTAACTAAAAGCGTTGCTGCGCTAACCCGAACTGTGCAGTCTTTACAGGTTTCTACTCCAGGGAAGATCCAGCTGGCATCCGGACCGGAGGACATCCCGTGGCACCGACCAAGGAGGACCCCACCGGCCAGAGGAAGACCCAGCGATCGATACAACGAGGACGGACGACCTATTTGCCGCCGCTGCAATCAACCCGGACATGTGGCAAGGTACTGTCATTTAAACGGGCACAACCTGGGGTAGAGGGCCAACCCCCAGGCATAAGACCATCAGGCCCATCAAACTGGCTTGATAAATACGTAGGGGGACGTCCAATCTTGCCTGTGGTACTGGATGGCATTCCTATGAGTGCCCTACTAGACACTGGGTCACAGGTCACCACCATCCCGTACGTGCTCTTCAAGCAGTACTGGAATGATTCGGACATAACCCGCTTCCCAGACGACGACCTGAGTATCATCGCCAGCAATGGTCAGCCTGTGCCGCAGGTGGGATTCAAGGAGGTGACCATTAAAATCGGTAAAGTCGAACTGGCGGCACAAGGACTGATTATAGTGGACATAGACCGTCATGAGAGTCACCCTAGAATCACCCTGGGAACCAATGTAATTGAAAATTGTCTTGCAGAGGTGATTCTCATTTTACAGCAGGTTGCCAAGAACGCCAGTTCCGGCCAGCAGCGTGTGCTCCAAAAAGAGATCCGGGCACTGATGAAGCGGCAACAGGTGGAACTATCTGGTGGTGAGATAGGTAGCGTGAGAATGTGTGACCCGTTCCCTATTGCCATGCCCCCAAAAAGTGAGATGATGATTTGGTGCCGGGCAGCTATTGGTCTAAGAGGTAGAGACTACCAAGCAATGGTAGAACCCGTCTACTCAGACAGTAGGCCCACCATTTTGACAGCACGGGGGGTGGTCGATGTACGCCATGGGAGGGTGCCCGTTCGCATCATAAATATCGGTGAGAGAGAAGTACACCTGCCCCGGTATGCCACGCTAGCTAAATTGTTCACCTTAAACCAGAATTCTGTACAGGCCGTGGAACCCTTGCCTCCATCTCAACCAGAGGAAGGTAACGGCTCTAAGAAACCAGTGGGGGACTGGTGTCAGCAACTACATCTGGGTACCGAATCCACTCCCTCACACCAGAAACAAGGAGTCTACCGGGTGGTTCAAGAGTACGAGAGAGTGTTTAGTAAACACCCGTTAGACTTCGGGCGAGTAAAGGGGGTAGAACACCACATCCCCACGGGAGACCATCCTCCCATAAAGGAGAGATACCGACCCGTACCCCCTGCACACTACCAACACGCCAAGGGGATGCTTAGAGACATGAAGGAGGCTGGGGTAATCAGGGACAGCTGTAGCCCCTGGGCAGCTCCACTAGTCTTAGTGAAAAAGAAGGACAACACTATGAGAATGTGTGTAGACTACAGGAAGGTCAACCGTATCACACACAAAGATGCGTACCCATTACCAAGGGTAGAAGAGTCCTTAGCTGCATTAAAATCTGCTAACTTCTTCTCTACTTTGGATCTCACTAGCGGGTACTGGCAGGTTCCTGTAGCAGAGGCGGACCGGGAGAAGACCGCATTCACCACCCCGATGGGTCTCAGTGAATTTAACTGTATGCCGTTCGGGCTCTGCAACGCACCAGAAACCTTCCAACGGTTGATGGAATGCTGTCTGGGACACCGGAACTTCGAGACGGTCCTGTTATACCCGGACGATGTCATCGTCTATTCCAAGACCTACGAGGACCACCTGAAACACCTGGCAGAAGTGTTCGAAGCTCTGGCAAACTACGGCCTAAAGGTGAAACCCTCCAAGTGTCACCTCCTGAAACCAAAGGTGCAATACCTGGGACACGTGGTGAGTGCTGACGGACTGGCTCCTGAACCTGATAAGATCACCGTGATTAAGGACTGGCCAAGACCCTCCAGCATAAAGGAAGTGCGGCAGTTCCTCGGGTTGGTAGGCTACTACCGAAGATTCATTCCCGGTTTCACCAAAATGGCAGCCCCGATGCAGGACCTCCTGATAGGTCAATCTCGAAAAGCCAAAAACCAGAAGCCGCCCTTCAGGTGGGAAAAGCTGGAAGAGGAGTCCTTTTGCCAGCTGAAGATGGCCCTCACGGGGGATGAAATCCTGGCATATCCAGACTACAGCCAGCCCTTTATCCTCCACACGGACACAAGTAACATCGGGCTAGGAGCCGTGCTGTCCCAGATCCAGCAAGGAAAAGAACGAGTAATCGCTTACGCTAGCCGAAAGCTACGACCCACCGAGAGGAACCCTGAGAATTATAGCTCATTCAAGCTGGAGTTCCTGGCAGTAGTGTGGGCAGTGACCGAACGTTTCAAGCATTACCTTGCCTCCTCCAAATTTATCGTGTACACGGATAACAACCCGTTGACACACCTGGACACTGCAAGGCTCGGTGCTCTGGAACAGAGATGGATGGCTCGCCTGTCCAACTTTGAATTCACCATCAAATACCGGGCAGGACGCTCAAATGCCAACGCGGATGCCCTGTCTAGAATGCCGAACTTACCGGACGTAGGGGAAGATCCAGAAGATCTGGAAGAAGTTGAGCTCCCTGCGTTCCACCGTCATGGGATTACCCTGTATTCCCACCGTGTGAACGACAGGCGCTCCGCGACGTTCAATCCCTTGCCCCACTACAACTGGGCGGAGACGCAAGACAGTGATCCTGCAGTCCGTCTGGTGAAGGAAATGCTGACCCAAGCCGATGCCAGTCTGGACCCAGACGCCCCAGAAGAGACTAAGCAACTGTGGAAGGAGAAAAGTAGGCTGTTCCTCTACAGGGAGAAGTTGTGCCGGAGAATGGTTAACTCTCGAACACATGAGTTGACCTGGCAGGTAGTGGTCCCCAGACGAGACGCGGCTATGATTCTGGAGGCGTACCACAACGGAGCAGGACATTTCGGGTGGAAGAAGCTGGAGTTCTTGTTGCGTGAACGGTTCTACTGGGTAGGCATGAGAGGAGCCATTGAGAGGTGGTGCAGAGACTGTGGACCGTGCCACCTAAGAAGGAAGGACCGTGCCAGCCAGAAGACTCCCTTGCAGCCCATCATCACCCGACAGCCACTGGAACTGGTAGCCCTGGACCATGTGAAACTGGCTCCAAGCAGATCTGGGTATGTCTACGCCCTCACAATCGTAGATCATTACTCCCGGTTCCTGGTGGTGGTCCCGGTCAAGGACTTAACGGCTCAAACAGCAGCTAGAGCCTTCCAGCAGCACTTCTGCCGTCCACACGGGTACCCGGACCAAGTGCTGACAGACCAAGGGCCAGCCTTCGAAGCGGAAGTCTTCCAGGAGTTCTGCAACCTGTATGGCTGCACGAAGATAAGAACAACGCCCTATCACCCACAAACTAATGGACTCTGCGAGAAGATGAACCAGGTGGTGATAGACCTCCTGAAAACATTGGCCCTGGAAGAACGCAGTCTGTGGCCTGAGAAGCTGCCTGATCTGGTGGACCTATACAACCACATCCCTGTAGGTTCTACCAACTGTACCCCGGCTTACCTAATGAGAGCGAGGTCTGGTAAGCTGCCTATCGACCTGGATATGGGAGTCCTGACGCCCGAGGACATCTCGCCAGAGGCAGACTGGGATACAGGACGGCAGCAGCAGTATCGGAAAGTGCAGGAGAGCGTGGAGCGAAGTCTGTCTCAAGCTAGAGAAAGGCAAGAGAAGGCTTATAATCAGTATGCTCCCGCTGTTCCCCTGGTACCTGGAGAGCAGGTCTTGAAGAGGAAAAGACGGCTCCACAAGTTGGACGACCAGTGGGAGAAGGACCCGTACACCGTACTGCCATCAAGCCATGAGAACCCAAAGATTTGCGTGATCAGTAAGGATGGAGGAGAAACCACAGCCGTTGTCTCCAGAGACCACCTGAAGAAGTGTCCCGAACAGCTGCAAAACCCTGAAGAAGAAGATGAAGAAAACCCTCGACCCGCAGAGGAAAGGGAAGAAATGATCAGGACTGTACTCGGAGACTTCCCCCGGTCTTGGACACAAGTAAACGGTGCTGTCGTGGTACCCGTCCTCACCTTTCTCCAGCCAGCCCCGCAAGTGCCTACAGAGGAACCAGTAGAGCTGGAAGAGCAGCCGGCCCAAGAGGCAGAAGAGTCCACGCCAGCAGTACAGGAGGATCAACCCTCTGCTAGTAGTGAGCCTGCCGTGCCCCTAGTGAGCCAAAGAGTGCGCAGAAAGCTACCCAGCCTGCCCATAACACCTCCTACACCCTATAGTGCAGGACCAGTTAGTGAGCTCCGTAGGTCCACTAGGGTTACCAGAGGCCAGATGCCCGTACGTTGGAGAATCTAAGTTGGCTAGTTGCTTTAACTATTTTATGTTTATCTGTTTTGTTGTAGCCGTTGCTAATTATGTTTTTCAGTTACAGATTTCTTTATATGGACTGACAGGTTATGGACAGTGAGTAACCGGAATTCTGTTGTAAATATGTTTGGAGCGTAACCCAGGAATGGACTAAAGACTGTTGAAGACTCGGGGCAGGACAGACCCCTACCTGGTTACGGCTCCCTGTTCTTTGGTGAAATGGACACCCTTATTGCTTCCCGGTTACGGACACGCCGTGACCATCTCATGTATTTAATTGTTATTGTTTATACCCTGTTATGTTTTGAAAAAAAAAAAAATAAATAATATGTTTAGTCCGGGAGTACTAAATTTCACTAGGGGGGAATGTGGCACCCCAGGGGTCTGGTTTCCACAGTAATAGCAGTATTACGTCTGTGAGCAGGTGGGAGGTCTCCTGGGCAGGAATCCTAAGCATGCCACACCTCCTGCCCAGTCCTGGGAGGGGAAGAACTTCCCCTACATAAACTGGGGCTGAGGCAGGGTTAGAGAGAGGAGTTCCAGACAGAGACGGAGTCTGGTCTGGACACGCAGAAACAGGGACAGAGAGATATCAGGAGCTCTGTAGGAGCCAAGGAGAAGCGCCAGGGGCTGGAGCTGTGCAGAGCTCGCCCTGGGAGAAGGTACTAAAACCGGACACAGGAGTCCGAGGCTGTGGGGACTAAGATATACCCAGCAGCAGAATCCATCCGGCAGGGGATTCCAGGTCCTCTGGCCATAAAAGCCCGGAGGCTCAGTCACAACGAAGGGACAAGCACCGCCATCCCGGAGCGGAGGCTAACAGGAGGCCCCAGGTCACCAGCCATACGGGTGAGCACCACACGGTATACCCAGGGACGTGGGCTACTTGTAACCGCTGAAAGCAGGGTAGCCAGGAAGGGTACAGACTAATGGGAAGGCCTACAACTCCACCTGGCCAGGGGAACTCCGGCTTACTCTCAGACTAACCAGGCCCCAACTACTAGCCAGTACTCCTGGGGGAATTTGCCTTGTACCATCAGTAAAGGCCCTGAACTGTACCCTCGCGTCTCCGTGCTTCCTTGTCGCACCATTAGTGCTGGGACATCCACACCATCACTCCCAACATCACCCACATCCGCGGCCCTGAGGCCATACCTCTCCCGTTGGGGGTTATATCAACATTGCTGCACACCTATACCACCGGCCTCAGCGGTCTGCCCTGCAGCGGCGGTTTCATAACCGCATTCAACAGGTGGCGTAGTCGGACACTAATACCATCATACCAATAACTGCCACTTAGTTTGACCACCCTGGGCGCGGACCGGGTCACCGCCACACGAAGACTACTACCCCCATCGGATCCGGCTCCGGGTATCCCCCGCGCGCACGTGCGCCGCACTACAGCACTGGCCCAGGGGGTGAGTCACATGCGCTTGCCTTCCAAGAAAACAAAGCAGATGCTAACTTCTATCATCATCATCATGCTCCTCACCTTGGCACTCTCAACTCCCCTGATGGAGAAGCCAGGGCCCACCGGAGGAGTCTGGTTCTCTGGTGGGCTCGTCCAATGCTGCCCTAAAGCAGGCCAGGCTAAGAAAAGTTTGTGGAAGGTGACAGGAAAAATAGGGGCGGCTGGGGACCGTTTATGAACACCCGGCCGCCGGGCGGCTGGGGACTGAGTATGGATACCAGGCCAGAGAAGCAGCCATGAGGTAGTGGCCAGCTTCGGCCTACTCCAAACTAAAAGGCCCCATTTCAAGCGCAAGCTAGCAGTATGGCATTGCAGCCTGGGGGTGGGTGGGTGGCAGGCTGCACACTTACGCTTGCATTAAAAGAAAACAAAGCAGATGCTAACTTCTATCATCATCATCATGCTCCTCACCTTGGCACTCTCAACTCCCCTGATGGAGAAGCCAGGGCTCACCGGTGGAGTTTGGTTCTCTGTTGGGCTCGTCCAATGCTGCCCTAAAGCAGGCCAGGCTAAGAAAAGTGTGGGGGAAGGTGACAGGAGAAATAGGGGCGGCTGTAGACCGTTTATGGACACCCGGCAGCCCCCAGGCGGCTGGGGACCGTGTGGGGACACCCAGCCGTGGGGCGGCTGAGGACCGAGTATGGACACCCGGCTGCCCCCTGGCAGCTGGGGACCGAGCGTGGACACCCGGCCACCGGGCGGCTGGGGACTGAGTATGGATACCTCACTGCCGAAGCAGCCATGAGGTAGTGGCCAGCTTCGGCCTCCTCCAAACTAAAAGGCCCCATTTCAAGTGAAAGCTAGCAGTATGGTATTGCAGCCTGGGGGTGGGTGGGTGGTTGACTGCATATTTGCGCTTGCATTGCAAGGAATGGGGAAGGTACAATTGAACACTGCCCTGGGACAAGGACTTGCACGGGGATAGTTGCAAGTCTGCATCTTCTGATGCGGCAAGGATCACTTCTGATGGGCACACTTTTAGGCAGTGACCTGGGAGTCAGAGATGCTTCCAGGTGTCTTCCCCATGCTGTTCCCATGTCTTTTCAGCACTGTATGCATGTGTCACACAGCACATGGCCAGATAAGGTTGTAAAATGTTAAAATGATATTTCCCGGTGAATACATTTGCCATGGTTGAAAGCAATACAAAAGTGCAAAAACACATGAAAAATCCTACTTGTGAACATAGCCCAAGGTGTGGAGGAGTATTTTTCTTTTTGGTTATTTATTTTACCTTATACACAAGTCTTTACCCTGGAAAGGAAATTCCTTAACATATTTCACAGGAAAACAGTTTCACTTTCATTTTTGAACGTTTTATTGTGAACCCGTAAAAGTGGCTTAATACCTCTGACCACGTTGTTGACAGCAGTGACCTGGGGGTCAGAAATACTTCCAGGGGCGATCCCCATGCTGCCCCCATGTCTTTTGAGCACTGTCACTATCGTTTTGGGCACTTTTTAGGCTTTCTACAGACTGCCGGGGGTGCAGCCGCAAAAATGCTCGGGTCTCCCATAGACTAACATTGGGCTCGTTGCTCGGGTTGAGCACCCGAGTATCACGGTGAGCTCGGCCCGAGCTTCGAGCACCCGAGCATTTTAGTGCTCGCTCAACACTAATGTAGATGCCTGGTGAGCACTTTGAACCCTCAGGTGTTTTACAGAAGTTTATAACGTAGAGTCATGAAAATAAAAAAATCGAATTTTTCCCACAAAAATGTACTTTTAGCTCCACATTTTTTATTTTCACAAGGAGGAGAAAATGGACCACAAAATTTGTTGTGCAATTGCTCCTGAGTACGCCGATACTCCATATTTAGGAGAAACCTATTGTTTGGGCGCACGGCAGTGCTCAGAATGGAAGGAGCGATGTTTTGGAACACAGACTTTGATGGAATGGTCTGCAGGCGTCATGTTGTGTTTGGAGGACCCCTAATGTGCCTAAACAGTGGAAACCCTCCACAAGTGACCCCATTTTTGGAAACTATACCCCTCATGGTTTTTATCCAATGGTATAGTGAGCTTTGTGAACCCACAGGTACTACACAGAATTTGATAACATTAGGTCGTCATGTTTAAAATTTAAATTTTTTCCCGAAAATGTTTTAGCCCCAAATTTGTCATTTTCACAATGGATAATAGGTGAAAACAGATCCCATAATTTGTTATGCAATTTCTCCCGAATGCAATGATACCCCATATGTGGTCAAAAACTTCTGTTTGGGCACCTGGCAGGGCTAGGAAAAGAAAGAGTGCTATTTGTCTAGAATAAATTGTGAATGCCATGTCACATTTGGAGAGCCCCTGAAAAGCAAAAACCGTAGAAACCCCCCACAAGTGACCACATTTTGGAAACAAGACTCCTCAAGGAATTCATCTAGGGGTGTTCTGAGCATTTTTAACCTACAGATGATTCACGAAACTTTACAACATTTAGATGTGAAAACAAAATATATATTTTTTTCCACTGAAATACTGTTTTAGTACCAAATTTATAATTTACACGAGGGAGAAATTGGACCCAACAATTTGTTATGCAATTCATCCCGAATGTGGCAGTACCCCATATGTGGATGTACACTACTGTTTGAGAAGGGATCGGATGGGAAGGAGCGGTACTTGGCTTTTAGAACGCAAATTTTGTTTGAACAAATTATGGACTCCATTAGCTGAGCCCATGAGGTGCCAGAATTGCAGAAACTCCTCAGGTGACCCCATATTGGAAATTCATCTAGAGGTGTAGTGAGTATTTTGAACCAATAGGTGCCTCACAGAATTTTATAACATTGAGACTTGAAAATGTGACATTTTAGTGATAAAAATGTAATTATTGTATTTGCTGCAAATTTTTCAGGTACACAAGGATTTATAGGTGAAACTGGTCCCCATAATTTATTGAACAATTTGTCCTGAACGTGGTGATGTCCCATATGTTGTCAGAAATTATTGTTAAACCACACATCAGGGCTGAGAAGGAAGGAGCGCTATTTGGCTTTCGGAGCACAGATTTTGCTAGAATAGTTTGCGGGCAACATTTGCGGAGCCCCAAAGGTACCAGAACAGCAGAAAACAAACAAAAGTGACCCATTGTAGAAATTATACCTCTCAATGAATTAATCTATGGCTGCAGTAACTATTTTGTAACATCCACGGCAGGCTTTTTTTCTGGAGAATTGCAAATATACCAGTTTAGTGCCCATACATTGTGACTCCATACAGTGTAGAGCACCCAAATATTGTAGCGCCCCCATACATTGTGCCCAGCTTGTGCTTATGGCAATAGACAACCCATAAATTGTTAAGTGCATTCTCCCTGCTACAATAATGGCAATCATGTGGCCGCTTACTGTGGTTTAGGCACAGTGGGGGACCAGAAGAAGGGGGCATTTGGTTTTGGGAGCACAGAATTTACTGGATTTATTTGAGGGGCGGGAGCCATGTAGCTTTTCCAGAGTCTTTGTTCTACCAGTAATGTGGAAACCCCCTATATTTCCAGAGACAGATGACAGATCTGAGTGGGGGCTGGTTTTGTGTGCGATAAATTCGTTTTTGCATTAGTAAAATTTTGGGGTACAAAATATTTTTTGATCGCTTCCAGAATAAGGGTGGATCACATTCTTGTGTTCTACGCTGAGCACTTACGTCAGGCTTTCCGTATAAATCCTACAAAAATGTGATTCAGATGAAACCCACGATGGAACCACCCATCATAATGAGGCAGATGGAGAAACTTTGGGCTCCGTTTGGCGTCTCCTCCGGTGGTATCCATCTTTTTAGACGTGCACAGATTTGTGGTCGCTCACACTTGTGCACTAAAAAGACACCTAAAATGATGGGACACCACTGGAACACAAACCACTCCAAATTGACTCTTTCTCCCTCATAACTGAGTGGTTCTGTTGTTTTCTTTTTCTGAATCGCGATTTTGAAGAATTTACACTGAAACCCCGACGTAAGCGCTCAGTGAAGAGCACAGGATAAATGTGAGCCAAACCTTATTCTGATTTTTGGGAGACAGAATGAACAAACAGACAGCAGCACAAAAATAGTCCTTATTTTTATTTTTGCGCGGTTCCTCGTGCGGTATAAGTGAGAAGGTGAATTTATTCTTCGGGTTGGTGCGATTACATCGATACCAGATTTATATTTGGTTTTCTTAGGTTTTATATGATAATACAGTAAAAAAATGTTTTATAAAAAGTAGTTTTTTTCATCACCATATTCTGAGAGCTGTAACTTTTTTTATTGTTTGGCAAATAGCGCTGTGTGAGGGCTTTTATTTTGTGGGACGAGTTACAGAAAAAAAAATTGGTACCATTCTGGGGTATATACTAATTTTTGATCGCTTTATTATTTAGATTTTTTAGACATAGATAAACAAAAATCAGCAATTCAGCTATTGTTTTTAGTTTTTATTTTTTTTGTTGTTCACCATGCGGTAAAAGTGGTAAGACCGATTTGTTTGTGGGGTAAATACTTTTACAGCGATTCCAGATTTATATATTTTTTTTATGATTTGCTATTTTTGCAGACTAAAAACAATATTTTCCAAAAATTAATCTTTTTGTATCATCATATTGTGAGAGCTGTAACTTTTTAATTTTTTTGCTGACTGAGCCATACTATGGCTTGTTTATTGCGGGACAGATTGGCGTTTTCATTTATACCATTTTTTTTTTTACACATGACTTTTTGATCGTTTTTTATTCACTTTTTTTGTGAGTCAGTATGATGAAAAAGTGATATTTTTGGTGTGTTCTTTATTATTTTTTTTTTTATGGTATTCGCTAAATGGAATAAATAACCTGCCAGATTTATAGAGCTGGTAATTCCAGATATGGCAATAACAATTCTGTGTACTTTTTTTTGTTTACCTTTGTTTTATCACAAATGCTGCATTTTGAGTGGTGACATGGATTTTAATGATTTGTGTGAGCTTTTTTATGTTTTTTTAACTGTTTTGCATATTTTATTTCACTTCTTTTTACTTTTTCATTAAGTCCCACTGTGGGATATACATAACTTTTATTTTGATTGCTGGTTTCATACAGTTCAGCACTCATGTACTGCTGTGTATGAGAGCAGTCAGTGAGTCACTGACTCAGCCTGTGAGATCCAGCTTATTGCTGGATCTCACAGGCCACCGTACCCGGAGGTCATCACATGACCTCAAGGTACCATGGTAATCATCGAGACCCGCGATTCTCATCACAGGAGTCCGATGGTTACTATGGGGGTCTTGTGACCCCATTGTAACAACTTAAATACCACTGTCGTTCTTGACAGCAATACTTAAATGGTTAATTGGCCCCAAACAGTCGCAAAACCGGCCAGGGCCGATACTGCAGGGTGTCAGCTATCACATACAACTGACACCCATGGGAATTTCCACCGCCGAGTGGCGCTATTTCCTTATTCCCGATCGCTGTTTTAAAATGGCAATGAGGTAATAAGGACCCTTAATGGGCTAAAAGTATAACTTTTGTTTTAATCAATTAACACTTTGCTCTTTCAGGGATTTTGGTACAGTGGGCGGTCCTATCAGTGACTGATAGCTATCTCTGTGTTAACTGTTATACAAAGAAAGCTTTCAGTCACTTATAGAACCACCCACTGGACCAAAATTCCCAGAAACAGCAGATATTTACAGGATTAAAGGAAGGGTTATACTGAATCTCTTCTCACAAAATTATATATCAATCTGCTTAGCTCTACCTACTCTATAAGCTGGTGCCTGCAGATTCGACTGCATTTGGTGACGGGTTCACTTTAAACAATTGAAAGTAAGCTTTCATGTAATATACATTGTACTGCAGCACTAGTATTATATTCTCTATTAGGGTAGTTACAGTGTGTGTACATGTGAGTACGCAGATGTTACCACCTTTGTTCTATGTGCTGAAAAAGATATGTTCTGATTGCTGAACATACAGTGGGTACGGAAAGTATTCAGACCCCTTTAAATTTTTCACTCTTTGTTTCATTGCAGACATTTGGTAAATTCTAAAAAGTTCATTTTTTTCCTCATTAACCCCTTTACCCCCGAGGGTGGTTTGCACGTTAATGACCAGGCCAAATTTTACAATTCTGACCACTGTCATTTTATGAGGGAATTACTCTGGAACGCTTCAACGGATCCCCCTGATTCTGAGAATGTTTTTTCGTGACATATTGTACTTCATGATTATGGTAAAATTTCTTCGATATCACTTGCGTTTATTTGTGAAAAAATGGAAATTTGGCGAAAATTTTGAAAATTTTGCAATTTTCAAAATTTGAATTTTTATGCCCTTAAATCAGAGAGATATGTCACACAAAATAGTTGATAAATAACATTTTCCACATGTTTACTTTACATCAGCACAATTTTGGAACCAAAATTTTTTTTTGTTAGGGAGCTATAAGGGTTAAAAGTTGACCAGCGATTTCTCATTTTTCTAACAAAATTTACAAAAGCATTTTTTTAGGGACCACATCACATTTGAAGTCACTTTGAGAGGTCTTTATGACAGAAAATACCCAAAAGTGACACCATTCTAAAAACTGCACCCCTCAAGGTGCTCAAAACCACATTCAAGAACTTTATTAACCCTTCAGGTGCTTCACAGGAATTTTTGGAATGTGGAAGAAAAAATTAACATTTAACTTTTTTCACAAAAATGTTACTTTAGACGCATTTTTTTTTATTTTCGCAGGGGTAACAAGAAAAAATGGACCCAAAAATTTGGTGTGCAATTTCCCCTGGGCACGCAGATACCCCATATGTGGGGAAAAAACACTGTTTGGGCACACGGCAGGGCTCGGAAGGGAAGGAGCACCATTTGACTTTTTGATTGTAAAATTTGCTTGAATAATTAGAGGACGCCATGTTGCGTTTGGAGAGCCCCTGATGTGCCTAAACAGTGGAAACCCCCCACAAGTGACACCATTTTGGAAACTAGACCCCCCCAGGAAACTTATATAGGTGAGTGGTGAGCATTTTGAACCCCCAAGTGCTTCACAAATTAATCCGCAAAAATGAAAAAGTATTTTTTTTCCACTTTTTCATTTTTACGAATCAATTTGTGAAGCACCTGGGGGTTCCAAGTGCTCACTATGCATCTAGATAGGTGCCTTGGGGGGTCTAGTTTCCAAAATGGGGTCACTTGTGGGGGAGCTCCAATGTTTAGGCACACAGGGGCTCTCCAAACGCGACATGGTGTCCGCTAACTTATCTAGATGTGTGGTGAGCACTTTGAACCCCCAAGTGTTTTGCAAAGGTTTATGACGTAGAGCCGTGAAAAAAAAAATCATTTTTTTTCCACAAAAACGCTCTTTAAGCCACAATATTTTTATTTTCACGAGGGTACTAGGAGAAATTGGACCCCAAAAGTTGTGCAATTTCTCCTGAGTATGCTGATACTTCATGTGTTGGAGATAACTACTGTTTGGGCGCATGTCAGGGCTCAGAAGGGAAGGAATGACGCTTTGTAATGCAGACTTTGATGGAATGGTCTGCGGGCGTCATGTCACATTCTCAGAGCCCCTGATGTGCCTAAACAGTGTAAATGCCCAACAAGTACCCCCTTTTTGGAACGGATACCTGATTTGTCAATTTTATAATTTAGTGTTATACGCCAGTTGTGTAGGACAACCTGACAAACACTACACAACTGAAGTATGACAACCTGACGAACACTACGTCAGCTGTGTAGTGTTCATCAGGTTGTCATATGTCAGAAATTAATTCAATAGTCCATGGAAGTATGGTACCTTTTGAAGCAGTCTTTCATGCAGAGGCCAGGTTTGTCGGGGCAGGTGTCACATTGGTAAATGGTGTCCTTGCGTATTCCCCTTCGGTAACACACTCGGCACTTCTTTTGTGACTTACTTTTTTTTCCGCTGTGAGGGATCTGCCCCGGGAAATGCTGGCCCAGTACAATTCGAGGTCCTTCAGTTCCAGAAGTAGTATGGCCCAAATATCAGGGCCTTGATAACTGTCTCCTGAAAGTGAAGATACGACGCAGAAGTCTGGCCTGCACATTTTGACAGAAGGAAAGCGTTGTGCATTGCCATCTGAACAATGTGCACGGCCAGCTTCTTATACCATACCATGGCCTTTCTCAAAGCACTGTACGGCTGGAAGACTTGATCGGAGAGATCAACTCCCTCCATATACTTTTTGGACCGCACTACACAGTCTGGTTTGGCTACCTGTGTAGTGGAACCTCTTACATTGCTGAGGGTGCTGCCATCACCATGTATGGTGGTCAAGAGAAGGACATCCCTCTTGTCCTTGTACTTGACCACCAACAGGTGGTCGCTACATTGGGCTCTGCTCTCACTCCTTCTGAGCAGCTGCCCAATTAGCGTCTTTGGGAGGCCTTCCTGATTTTTGCGGACAGTACCGCAAGCTGCGGTATGTCGAGCAGAGAGGAACTTGAAGAGCGGGATACTTGTATAAAAGTTATCCACGTACAGGTGATAACCTTTATCCCGCAGTGGGTGCACCAAGTCCCACACAATTTTCCCGCTCACTCCCAGAACAGGGGGGCATTCAGGGGGTTCAATCCAGGAGTCCTTCCCTTCATAAACTCTAAACTTGTGAGTGTACTCTGAGGTACTCTCACAAAGTTTATACAGCTTGATCCCGTACCTGGAACTTTTACTGGGCAGGTACTGCCGGAATCCAAGCCTCCTCTTAAAAGAAATTAAGTACTCATCCATGCAGATGTCCCTTTGGGGCACGTACCCTTCACCAAACTTGTTGTTGAAGTGCTCGATGACCGGCCGAACTTTGAAAAGACGATCAAAGTTTGGGTCATCGCGTGCAGGACACCTTGCATTATCTTGGTAATGCAAGAACTTGCGGATGACCTCAAAACGTGTCCAGGTCATGACTAGTGTTGAGCCACCCCCGTAGTGTTCGGGTGCGGTTCGGTTCGTCGGTTCGTCTCTCTGTGACGACATCCAGATGAGCCGAGTTCATGTCCAATGAACTCGGCTCACCTCATGCACGTCACTGACAGCGTGGGAAAATTCTCACGCTGAAGCGCTGATTGCAGGAGAATTTTCCCACGCTGTCAGTAACGTGCAGGAGGTGAGCTGAGTTCATTGGACATGAGCTCACCTCATGCACATCACTGACAGCGTGGGAGAATTCTCCTGCACTCAGCACTTCAGCGTGAGAATTTTCCCACGCTGTCAGTGACGTGCATGAGGTGAGCCGAGTTCATTGGACATGACCTCGGCTCATCTGGATGCCGTCACAGCGAGACAGTGAGGAGCGCAAGCATGCCTGCGCTTCTCAGTGTCTGCGGGATGACAGACTGGATGGCAGCGTTCTGCTGCGGTCCAGCCAGTCATCTCGATGTAGCAGAGCTGAAGCTGTCGTGGGAACCATGGAAAGGTAAGGATGAGGTTGCTTTATTATTTTTCTTTTATTGCAGGAGATCGTTGGCTTCAGCTGGAATGGGCGTGACGGTAAGTATGGTTTAATTTAGAACAATAAAGGATTGTGTCTTTATTTCAATTAAAGGACTTTATTCTGGGTGTTTGTGTTTTTTTTAACTTTGACTATGGGGTTAGTAATGGGGGTGTCTTATAGACGCCTCTCCATTACTAACCTGGGCTTGATGTCAGCTGGCATTATAAGCTGACATCAACCCCAACCCTATTACCCCCTGCCACCGCACCAGGGCAGCGTGGAAGAGCGAGGCTAAGTGCCAGAATTGGCGCATCCTATGAATGCGCCATTTCTGGGGCGGCTGACGGCTGGTGTTTCTAGCCTGGGAGGGGGCCAATATTCATGGCTCCCTTCCTGGGCTATTAATATCAGCCCCCAGCTGTCTGCCTAGCCTTTGCTAGCTATTAAATTAGGGGGGACCCCACGTCATTTTATTTGGGGGGTCCCCCATTTTAATAGCTAGTAAAGGCTATGTATTCAGCTGGGGGCTGATATTAGTAGCCTGGGAAGCTCCGTGGGTATTACCCCCTTCCCAGGCTTCAAACATCTGCCCCAGCCGTCTGCTTAACCTCCGCTAGAGCCTAAAATTAAGGGGAACCCCACGCCAATTTTTTTAATAATAAATCCTTTATTTTAATACTAAATGACAAGTACAGTAACCAACACTATCACTGTACTTCATATATATGTGACTGACATGTTTCTATCTATCTAATCTATGTGTGAAGCTCTATTCTGTCTGTTATAAATTGTCGGGTACCGCTGCTGAATTGCCGGCCGGCTTTTTTAAAGAGACGGTGCATGAAAACACTATTATTTTTTTTGATAAATCCTTTACGCTAAATGACAAGTACAGTAAGCAACACTGTCACTGTACTTCATATATATGTGACTGACATGTTTCTATCTATCTAATCTATGTGTGATTCTCTATTCTTTCTATTCTAAATTGTCGGGTACAGATGCTGAATTGCCGGCCGGCTTTTTTAAAGAGACGGTGCATGAAAACACTATTATTTTTTTTGATAAATCCTTTACGCTAAATGACAAGTACAGTAAGCAACACTGTCACTGTACTTCATATATATGTGACTGACATGTTTCTATCTATCTAATCTATGTGTGATTCTCTATTCTTTCTATTCTAAATTGTCGGGTACAGGTGTATGCCGCTGCTGAATTGCCGGCTTTTCGTGTTTCACTGTGAGCACTGTTCCCATCGATTTGGGCAATCACTGTAATGCCACAACCACCATGGCTGTGGCATTACAGTGAGTGGCAGACAATCCCTGCATGATTGGTGCTCTAAATAGCGCCAGACATGCAGGACACGCTTTTGGTGCACGAACAGTTATCGAACATAACCTCGAACAGCCGAATTTTTTGCAAATCGTTCGGGTTCGTCGAACAACTCGAACACCGCCCAAAACAGCTCGAATTTGAGATTGGCGAACAGTTCTAGTCGAACACCGCTCATCTCTAGTCATGACCATTCGGAACACTGGAGTGTTATACAAAACGTCAACACTCTAGTATTGCCGAACCTCTGTTTTTTTCAGGATCCCCATATGAAGGATCAGGCCCCAAAACTTCATCATTTCTTCTGCGTCTACAGGAGACCAGTTAGAAAATGATGAAGAGGGGTTTTGTTGCAAAAATTGATGAGCATACAAATTAGTTTGGCCCACCATGAGGTCTATAAAATCCTCAGAGAAAAAGACTTTGAAAAAGTCTATTTCTGTGAGGCCGGTGGTGTCAAACTTGATTCCTGATTCCGCCACGAAATCAGGAATCAGTGGCTCAAAATTTTCAGGGGGCGAGGTCCATATGCGGTCAGTAGTGGGGGGCGCTGGAACATCTCTCCTGTGACGACTGCGGGGCGGTCCAGCAGCACCTGAGGAGGAAGAGGAGGAAGAAGAGGAGGAAAAGGAGGACAATGAGGCATCGGAAGAGTAAAGAAATGTGGGATCCTCGCCCTCACTGTCAGTCTCAGTGTCGGAGGCAACAATAGCATATGCCTCCTCCGCTGAATAGCGAGTTCGGGATGAGCCGGACATTTTTTTTTCTCGTGTATGTGGTGCGTGTGTGTCAGTACTTTATTTAGAGTGTGTGTGTGTCAGTGTGCTTGGTGTGAACTTTTTTTTTCTGAAACAAAAAGAGAAAAAAAGGAACTGCCGTAGGTGATGCAAACAGCGAGCACGAGTGCGGATCGGTGAACTATGTCACCAATCAACTCTCGGCAGCTGTTGGGTGTGTGCGCGGATGTGGTGCAAAGGTGGGGGGTGGGAATAGACAGGGACAAGAAAAAGTCCTGAAAAGCAGCGAGCACGGACGTTGATCAGTGACGTAGACACTGCTCAGCGCTCGGCCGCTGCAGGACGCATGAAAAAAAAAAACTGGGGGGAGGAGGATTGGGGGTAAAAGGAGGGAGGAGAGGAGGAGGGGGGGAGAGGGGTGGATGAGGGGAGAACAGAGATGGACTTACCAAAGTCTTCTCTGTTCTTCTTTCAGCAGGATCAGCAGCAGGTTCTGGAAGAGGCTCTGGAGCAGGATCCGCAGCAGCAGGATAAGGAGCTGGAGACCCAGGACCCTGGAGACAGCAGCAGGACGCCGAAGCTGGAGACCCAGCAACCTGGAGACAGCAGCAGGACGCCGGAGCAGGAGATCCAGGACCCTGGAGACCGCAGCAGGATGCCGGAGCAGCAGCAGCGACTGGAGCAGGTAGGAGAAAGGTCTTGTAGTGTAACAGAAGATTCTGTGGCACTACAAGGCCCAGCCCAGCGCAGATCAGACGTGAACGCTCTGTAGAAATCCTCACCAAGTGTGAGGATCTGCAGGGCAGTCACAGGGGGGTGACAGGGTGGTGACAGGCAGGTCACAGGCCGGTCACCACCCGGTCACCTCCCGGTCAGGTACTCTGATTGGTGCGATCGATGATGACATCGATCGCACCAATCAGAGATGGATGGGGCCTGGGCACGCCCCACAGGGGGTCACAGGGAGGTGACAGGCAGGTCTCAAGCCGGTCACCGCCCTGTGACCGCCCTGTCACCTGTTTTCAGGTACTCTGATTGGAGCGATCAATGTCATCATCGATCGTTCCAATCAGAGCTGGCTGGGGCTTTTATGACATCACAGGGGGTCATGGGGAGGTGACAGGCAGGTCACAAGCCGGTCACCGCCCCGTGACCGCCCTGTTACCGCGCGGTCCCGCTGTGATCGGTGCGATCGATTTGATCGGCAATCGCACCGATCCTAGCAGTTTGGGGAGAGGGCTGGGGTTACTAGGCAACAGCCTAGGATTGGTGCTCTTAGGAGCACCGATCCTAGGCTGCACATCACTGTTTCCAGCAATCTGATTGCTGGAAACAGTGAGAAATGCTGTGATTGGCTGTTCAGAATTGAACAGCCAATCACAGCGATCGTGGGTGTGAAGGGGCGGTGACACCCCCCGAGATGCCGGCGCCATCTACCCTAAGGTAAGATGGCACCGGAATTTTAATGCTATCACCGTGACTTCGGTCGCGGTGCCGCATTGAAGATAGGGCGTATTAATATGTATCTGGTCCATAAGGCCCAGGGCACAGATACGTACTAATACGCCCTATGTCGTAATGGGGTTAAAGTACACTCTGCACCCCATCTTCACTGAAAAAAAACAGAAATGTAGAAATTTTTGCAAATTTATTAAAAAAGAAAAACTGAAATAACACATGGTCATAAGCATTCAGACCCTTTGCTCAGACAGTCATATTTAAGTCACATGCTGTCCATTTCCTTGTGATCCTCCTTGAGATGGTTCTACTCCTTCATTGGAGTCCAGCTGTGTTTAATTTAACTGATAGGACTTTATTTGGAAAGGCACACAGCTGTCTATATAAGACCTCACAGCTCACAGTGCATGTCAGACCAAATGAGAATCATGATCTCAAAGGAACTGCCCAAGGAGCTCAGAGACAATTGTGGCAAGGCACAAATCTGGCCAAGGTTAGAAAAGAATTTCTGCATTACTCAAGGTTCATAAGAGCACAGTGGCCTCCATAATCCTTAAATGGAAGAAGTTTGGGACCAACAGAAGTCTTCCTAGTCCTGGCCGTCCAGCAAAACTGAGCAATCGTGGGAGAAGAGCCTTGGTGAGAGAGGTAAAGAATGACCCCAAGATCACTGTGGCTGAGCTCCAAAGATGCAGTAGGAGATGGGAGAAAGTTCCACAAAGTCAACTATCACTGCAGCCCTCCACCAGTCAGACCTTTATGGCAGACTGGCCCGACGGAATCCTCTCCTCAGTGCAAGACATATGAAAGCCCGCATAGAGTTTGCTCAAAAACACATGAAGGACACCCAGACTATGAGAAATAAGATTCTCTGGTCTGATGAGACTAAGATTGAACTTTTTGGTGATAATTCTAAGTGGTATGTGTGGAGAAAACCAGGCACTGCTCATCACCTGCCCAATACAATCCCAACAGTGAAACATGGTAGTGGCAGCATCATGCTATGGGGGTGTTTTTAAGCTGCTAGGTCAAGATGACTGGTTTCAGTTGAAGGAAACATGAATGTGGCCAAGTACAGAGATATCCTGGATGAAAACTTCTTCCAGAGTGCCCTGGACCTCAGTCTTGGCCGAAGGTTCACCTTACAACAAGACAATGACCCTAAGCACACAGCTAAAATAACAAAGGAGTGGCTTCAGAACAAATCTGTGACCGTTGTTGACTGGCCCAGCCAGAGCTCTGACCTAAACCCAATTGAGCATCTCAAAATGGGTTTGAGACCTGAAAATGGCTGTCCACCAACGTCACCATCCAACCTGACGGAACTGGAGAGGATCTGCAAGCAAGAATGGCAGAGGATCCCCAAATCCAGGTGTGAAAAACTTGTTGCATCATTCCCAAGAAGACGCATGGCTTTACTAACTCAAAAGGGTGCTTCTACTCAATACTGAGCAAAGGGTCTGAATACTTATGACCATGTGATATTTCAGTTTTTCTTTTTTAATAAATTTGCAAAAATTTCTACATTTCTGTTTTTTTCAGTCAAGATGGGGTGCAGAGTGTAATGAGAAAAAAAAAAACTTTTTAGAATTTACCAAATGACTGCCATGAAACAGAGTGAAAAATTTAAAGGGGTCTGAATACTTTCCGTACCCACAGTAATAATAAAAATCAGCGTAGAAGTTGTGAAGTGCAAAAAACTTATACATGTGTAAATAATTATATTACATTTACAGGAAAAATATAGAAGACAAACTTTTTCACATTTTCTCACAAATAAAATAATAAACAGGTTGTATTCTTATTGCTTTTGCAGTATACTTTTGGGTATGCACTGGCAAAATGTTTATGTCAAATGTATTCATAGACTCCCATTCACCCAATAAAGGCCTAAAAAGTGTCTATTTGACATTTGTCAGGCTGCTATATATTGGTATAACTTTTTTTCTGCTGCATAAAGTACAGTAACTAGTAGATAATGCTATCCATACAAAAGCACTCAGTAAAAAATTTGCATTTCATGTTGTACTTCTCTTTATAATTGGTGTATACGAACTATGAAACTTGCAGAAACATATAAACATTGTGCCTGCTCGTTGTACTGTTTATTTATTATTAAAGACTCTAAATTGATACAGTGGCATACATCTAATGTTGGCAAAGTATTGTGCTGATATGTGGCATATAGTCTAGGACATAGATGCAAATACAGCCCTGCCAGAAGGGAAGATGAATTGGGACTTGAACAACCACTCACAGTAATTTTCTTCTGAACAGCACAGACCCTGGAGGAGCAAGACAATGCTGAAACAGAGATGGAAGAATTTACTGGAGGCACAAAACATGGGGCATTAAAAGAAAATAGGCTACATAGTACATGGAATGTAGTGCGCTAAATAAAAAAAAAGACCCAATCTATGCTCCTGAAAAAATAAAATGGCCTGCTCTGTCCATCCTTAATTAACCCCTTTACCCCCGAGGGTGGTTTGCACGTTAATGACCGGGCCAATTTTTACAAATCTGACCACTGTCACTTTATGAGGTAATACCTCTGGAACGCTTCAGCGGATCCCCCTAATTGTGAGATTGTTTTTTCGTGACATATTGTACTTCATGATAGTGGTAAAATTTCTTCGATATCACTTGCGTTTATTTGTGAAAAAAACGGAAATTTGGTGAAAATTTAGACAAAGTCGCAATTTTCAAAGTTTTAATTTTTATGCCCTTAAATCAGAGAGATATGTCATACAAAATAGTTAATAAATAACATTTCCCACATGTCTACTTTACATCAGCACAATTTTGGAACCATATTTTTTTTTTATTAGTGCCCTATAAGGGTTAAAAGTTGACCAGCGATTTCTCACTTTTACAACAAAATTTACAAAACCATTTTTTAGGGACCACATCACATTTAAAGTGACTTTGAGGGGCCTTTATGACAGAAAATACCCAAAAGTAATACCACTCTAAAAACTGCACCCCTCAAGGTGCTCAAAACCATATTCAAGAAGTTTATTAACCCTTCAGGTGCTTCACAGGAATTTTTGGAATGGGGAAGAAAAAATGAACATTTAACTTTTTTAACAAAAATGTTACTTTAGACCCAATTTTTTTTATTTTTGCAGGGGTAACAGGAAAAAATGGACCCCAAAATTTGTTGTGCAATTTCCCCTGAGCACGCAGATACCCCATACATGGGGAAAAAACACTTTTTGGGCGCACGGCAAGGCTCAGGAGGGAAGGAGCGCCATTACACTTTTTGAATGTAAAATTTGCTTGAATAATTAGCGGACGCCATGTTGCGTTTGGAGAGACTCTGATGTGCCTAAACAGAGGAAACCTCCCACAAATGACACCTTTTTGGAAATTAGACCCCTCAGGGATTTTATCAAGGGGTACATTTTGAACGCAGAGGTACGACAGAATTTGATAACATTAGGTCATCATATTGAATAAGTTGTCATTAGTCATAAGCGAAAGTACTCACTACTTAAGTTTGCATCGGGTACTCGGGTATGCCATCATGATAGGACCATGATAAGTATCCACGGGTGCTTGAGTGACATGTTCGAGTCCCCGCCCCGAATGTTTCATGGTTGTTAGACACCCAAAAAAAAATATGCAGAGATCGCTCATGCATGGCAGGCTATCCCAGCAATGTTTTTTTTGGACGCATATGGGGCAGAGACGCGAGCATGTCACTCAAACACCCACAATACTCAGTGCATACCCAATCACCCGATGCAAACGCACTTGCGCTCAACACTGGTCGCCATATTGTCATCATTTTTTTTCCTTTACTTTTGAAAAAATCCCAACCTCAACCCCAGCCCTAATCCTAGCCCAACCCTAACCCTAGCCCAACCCAAACCCTAGCCCAACACTAACCCTAACCCAACCTTAACCCTAGCCCAACCCTAACCCTAGCTTTTTTCTTGCAAATACTAGTTTTTGCATCGTCTTATTTTATTTTTATTTTGAGAGCTATAATTTTTCCATATTTTGGCTGATAGAGTCATGTAAGGGCTTGTTTTTTGTGGGACAAGTTGATGTTTTTATTGGTACCATTTTAGGGCACGTGATTTTTTTGATCTCTTTCTATTCCAATTTTTGGAAGGCAGAATAAATAAAAAACAGCAATTCTGGAATTTTTTTTTTTTATGTCGTTCCGCGTGTGGTAAAATTGATAAGGCAGCTTTATTCTTCGGTAAGTAGGTAAGTATGTTTACAGCGGTACTATTTTTATTTACATTTGTTTTTTTGATTGCATGTTAGCATTGTTTTTGCTTTGTTTTTTATTTAATTTTTTTACTGTGTTCATTAAAGGGGTTAACTAGTGGGACAGTTTTATAGGTCAGGTCGTTCCGGACGTGGCTATACCAAATATGTGTACTTTTATTGTTTTTTTTTAATAATAAATATTATGGGTACAATATATTTTTGTTTTTGGGAGATTATTTTTCTCATTTTTTTAATATTTTTACAATTTTTTTTTTCACTTTCCTACACTTTTTTTTTTTACTTTTACACATTGTCCCACTATGGGACTTTCACTTTTTGTAGCCTGATGGGCTGTATAGAATAGAGAGCAGCAGCTCCCTATGCCATGCAGCCTGTCAGAGATGCACACAGGGAGAAGTTACTTGGTCAGGCACTGCACATGACCAAATTAACTTCCTGCCTCGTGGTGACCCGGATGTTGTCATGACGACATCGGGTCATCATGACAACATCCGGGAGCCGCCGAAGACATCGCTGGACGCCGGAGAGGAGGTAAGTATCGGTGCTTACCTCCCCCGTTGCCCCTGCAATGCTGCGATCGACTTCGATCGCAGCATTTCAGGGGTTAATGTGCTGTGAGCGGTTCGGGATCACTCCTGGCACATAGCACCGGGTGTCAGCTGTGACAATCAGCTGACACCCGGCGCCGATCGCCCCGTACCGCTTGTGTGCGGGTGTGATTGCAGCGCACATAATAGTACGTAGCTGGTCCATAAGGCCCAGGGCGCATCTACATACTATTACTGACTTGGTCGGAAAGAAGTTAATACCTAAACCATGGAGGGAGCAATGCACAGAACCACCCAGATCAGAGCTGCAAACAGCAGTAAACAAAGAAAAAAGTCTTCAGCAATAGATCATCAAATGAGTAAATTCTTCAATTTATTAGGAGAAAATTATAAATGCATATAGCAAACAGACCAATTCACAAAGGATCTAAAAAAAAACAATGCGTTTCGACATATAGCCTTAGTCATGGTTTACCATTAGGGTTATTGATAGTGATGAGCGAGCATGCTCGCTACTGCTTGGTGCTCGCCCGAGCATCTCACTGCTTGAGATGCTCGGCGCTCACCGAGTATTTCCGGGTTGCTCGGGAACTCGGGTCCCCTCCCTGCATGTTTGGCGCTCTTTAGAGAGCCAATGAACATGCAGGGATTGCCTGCCATGCACTGTAATGCCGTAGCCATGTTGGTTATGAGCATTACAGTGATTGGCTGGCCGCATAGCGTCATCAGGTCTATATCAGACCTGGCGCCGCCATGCTCGTCACAGTCACTCCTTGATCAGACAGTGTAGGGAGAGCTGCTGCTGCGTCAGGGAGAGATTTGATCGTGTATTAGGTAGTGTAGGGAGAAAAACTGTACATTACACATATCTATCTTAATAAACAGTCCTTCTGAGGACTAATCCATCTGCAGAGATATCAGGCAGGCAGGGTGTATAGGCAGGCGGTGTATATAGCAGACTGCAGTGCATATAGCAAAAGAGGCTCCATTCCAATTCTGCCTTCTGCTGCTGTTAGATATTTCCATACAAAGGCCCAGGTCTCAGGGGCCAGGAATACTTTTCTTTGGAACTTAATCCACATTATTTGCTTAAAAAGCAACCCAGAGAACACCGTTTTTCCGCGCCATTTGCTTGTTTTGGGAGAGTGGCTGCTGCATCAGGGACAGATTTGCTTGTGCATTAGGTAGTATAGGGAGAAAAACCGTACATTACACACATCCATCTTAACAAACAGTCCTTCTGAGGACTAATCCATCTGCTGAGATATCAGGCAGGCAGGGTGTATAGGCAGGCAGTGTATATAGCAGACTGCAGTGCATATAGCACAAGAGGCTCTGTTATGCACACACCCGGACTGACTGGCGTGTGCGTGTTTAGTGATTCCACTGGACCATGAACCAGAGAGTGCCTGGAGGGGCGTAACTAAGTATCTACCCGATCCGACCAAGGTCGCACGACGGCATACGACGCCTGTGCACCAGGGAGGAACCGAGCAGAGGGACCAGGTGTGACTCCAGGTCAGACCCCGGACACGGCTGTTGACCCACACCGGGGAATACAGAAACAGGTAGGTTAGGCTGGCGCACTGACTGGTGGGTATAGGCAGGCACGGCTGGTATGCAGACAGGCGGGCACTGGTAAGCACGACTGGTATGCAGGCAGGGGGTACTGGCTGGAGTGCCGACAGGGAGGCACTAGCAGGTTGGAGCACAGACTGGATAAGGTCCAGTACAGACTGGGACTCAGGAACAGAACCGCAGATGTGGTAGACAAGCAGAGCAGAGCGAGGCCGCCGGAGCGGTGAACAAGAGCAGAGCAGGGCAAGGCCGCCTGGAGCGGTGAGCAAAGACAGGGCAGAGCAAGACCACCTGGAGCGGTGAGCAAAGGCAGAGCAGAGCGAGACCGCCTGGAGCGGTGAGCAAAGGCAGAACAGGCAGGAACTGCCGGAGTGGTGAGCAAGGCAGAGTGGGCAGTAGAGATGAGCGTTGTTCTACTCGAACTGTTCGCCAATCTCAAATTCGAGCTGTTTTGGGCGGTGTTCGAGCCATTCGGCGAACACGAACGATTTGAGAAAAATTCGGCTGTTCGAGGTTATGTTCGATATCTGTTCTTGCACCAAAATCATAACTGGATTTTTTCTCAGTAATGATGAAAATTAATGTTAATACGCAGTTTGAGTGTACAGCGGGGTGGGAGGAGGGGCAGGGGATGGATCTCTGCAGGAATAATGATGATCTCCATTTTTTTTCTCTTTCCCGCATTTACAGTGGGGAGGTGCAATCTGTCAGCCTATCAGCAGTGCATACACGGAGCGAAGTGCTTTTTTCACACAAGCAAGGGCATGTGCCATTGGCAGTGTATGTCACATGTCCTTGCCCTATAAGACCAAGCCATTTTCCCCGTCGCCACCATTTTCTCACTGCTGCAGCTGCGTGTTAGACTGCACCGCTGTTGCTGTGTGCGCTATACCTTGTTCATTTCAAGCCAATTTTCGCACAAATCTACAGATAGCTTGGGAGTAGGGAATAGTTGTGATTGCAGTCCTTTTAAGGACTAGGTTACAGCATTTCCTACGACTTTTATCAGGCAGGTCTGTGCTCTTAAATAGATAGATTGTGGGAGTAAAGACTAATTGTAATTGCAGTCCTTTTCAGGACTAGGTTACATCAGTTCCTATCAGTTTTTGCCAGGCAGGTCTGTGCCAGTGCTGTGCAAGTTTTTTTCACAGCATTTGGCTGAATCTAGCAAAGCTAATCCTTTTTGGCCTATTGCAGAGTGTGTTAGTCAGTGGAGTAGCCTATCTGTGTTGCAAGATATACCACCTGTGTATAGAATACCAATTTTTTTACTGCACCTAGTGAAGTAAAATCTTTTGGGCATAGCATCATTCTATTAGTCCATCTATACTGACCTCCATCAGGTTGCAAATTGAATATAATTTTTTTCTGCATCTAGCTCTGAAAAAATATTTGGGCTCCTAGCAGTGTGTGGGACTTGTTCTATTAGTCCATCTATACTGACCTCCATCAGGTTGCAAACTGAATATAATTTTTTGTCTGCATCTAGCTCTGAAAAAATATTTGGCCTTCTAGCAGTGTGTGGGACTTTCTCTATTAGTCCATCTATACTGACCTCCATCAGGTTGCAAACTGAATATATTTTTTTTCTGCATCTACCTCTGAAAAAATATTGGGCTTCTAGCTGTGTGTGGGACTTGTTCTATTAATCCATCTATACAGACCTCCATCAGGTTGCAAACTGAATATAATTTTTTTCTGCATCTACCTCTGAAAAAATATTTGGGCTTCTAGCAGTGTGTGGGACTTGTTCTATTAGTCCATCTATACTGACCTCCATCAGGTTGCAAACTGAATATATTTTTTTTCTGCATCTACCTCTGAAAAAATATTGGGCTTCTAGCTGTGTGTGGGACTTGTTCTATTAATCCATCTATACAGACCTCCATCAGGTTGCAAACTGAATATAATTTTTTTCTGCATCTACCTCTGAAAAAATATTTGGGCTTCTAGCTGTGTGTGGGACTTGTTCTATTAGTCCATCTATACTTACCTCCATCAGGTTGCAAACTGAAAATAATTTTTTGTCTGCATCTACCTCTGAAAAAATATTTGGCCTTCTAGCAGTGTGTGGGACGTTCTCTATTAGTCCATCTATACTGACCTCCATCAGGTTGCAAATTAAAAATAATTTTTATCTGCATCTACCTCTGAAAAAATATTTGGGCTTCTAGCTGTGTGTGGGACTTATTCTATTAGTCCATCTATACAGACCTCCATCAGGTTGCAAACTGAATATAATTTTTTTCTGCATCTAGCTCTGAAAAAATATTTGGCCTTCTAGCAGTGTGTGGGACTTTCTCTATTAGTCCATCTATACTGACCTCCATCAGGTTGCAAATTAAAAATAATTTTTATCTGCATCCAGCTCTGAAAAAATATTTGGCCTTCTAGCAGTGTGTGGGACTTTCTCTATTAGTCCATCTATACTGACCTCCATCAGGTTGCAAGTTAAAAATAATTTTTTGTCTGCATCTAGCTCTGAAAAAATATTTGGCCTTCTAGCAGTGTGTGGGACTTTCTCTATTAGTCCATCTATACTGACCTCCATCAGGTTGCAAACTGAATATATTTTTTTTCTGCATCTACCTCTGAAAAAATATTTGGGCTTCTAGCTGTGTGTGGGACTTTCTCTATTAGTCCATCTATACTGACCTCCATCAGGTTGCAAATTGAATATAATTTTTTTCTGCATCTAACCCAGCCAATAGTTTTGGCCTAATACCACAGTTTGGCCACTCAGCTCTGCTCGGTTCCCATCAATTGTTTTTTTGTGCAAACAACTCCAGAGTTGTGAATTAGTTAACCACCAAAATGAGTGGAAAAAGGCCTGCTGCTGGTGGAAAGGGGAATAGGCATGTTCGGAAAGGGGAAAAAGGTTGTGTCCGTGGGGTAGGTGTTAAAGCAACAGTAACATCTGCAGAAGAAAGACCATCTTCCAGCCAAACTAAAATGTCTACTTCTTTTAGCGGACAATGTGATAAGATCCCTTTCTTACGGCCACGCCAATCGCTACAAATTCCAGATGAGGCACAAAAACAGCAGGTGCTTCAACGGATATCAAGTGCTCCTTTAAGTGGGCTCTCCTCCACATCAACTTCAACATCACAAATACTCCAGTCCTCAAAGGTGTCACCCCAATCGCACTTGCTTCCTCACAGCTCCCAAATCTCCAGCTGCCCATCTGAGTATGAGGTAGAACAGATGGTTGAGTCTGCAGAGCTGTTTACTCATACTATAGCCTGGGAATCAGAGGTCGACTCCAGCGCTTCTGTGAATCCAGACGAGGAAATGATCTGCACTGATGCCCAGAATCTTTATGAATCGGATCCAGGACCAGACGCAGAAGGTTCTGACCATAATGTAGACCCTCATTCCCAAACTGTAACTCCTGTTGGTGGAGACAATGAGGAAGACGATGATGAGACTCAAATACCTGATTGGAGCGACAACTTTAGTTTTTTGTCAGGGCAGGAACAGGTTGGCTCTGAGGACGACGGGTGTGATAACGCACAGGGTGATGATGATGAGGTTGGAGATCCCACTTACTGTCAACCCACAGTCAGCCAAGAGATGAGGTCAGCAGAGGAGGTGGAGGAAGATGCTAGTGACGACGAGGTCAGGTTGCGCCTTCCTGGACAGAGACGTAGTACTGGAAGCACGTCAACAACTGAATCCTCAAACACAACTCTGCCTCTCACCACAAGTCGTGGTGGCTCTTCAGGTCGCATGGGTGCTAAGCCTTGCATAGCCTGGGCATTTTTTCAGATCGATAAAGATGACCCAATTCGTGTTATCTGTAACATTTGTCAGCAAAAGCTAAGTAGAGGCCAAAAAATACATAGTTTGAGTACTTCATGCATGAACCGGCACATGGACATGAAGCATAAGTTGCAGTGGGAAGCTCAGTGTGCTACAATGCGGCCTAGCCGGCCGGGCCAACCACCGTCTGCCATATCTTGTGCATCCGCGGCCTCTTCATCCTCTGTGACTGGGGGGACAGCAGTCACACCTGTTTTGGGGCGCAGACCTGCCACCTCTTTACCCGCAACAGCCAGCGTGATTGGCAGGTCATAATTTTCTTTGGAGGTGGTAACACCAGCTGGTGTTGAGCGCTGTCCGACATCGATAGCACCACCTTTGGATCAAGGCAACCTAACATGTCCGCCTGCATCTTCCTCACAGACCGGCAGTTTGCCGGGGACACCCTTATCAACCCCGTCTAAGCACAATAGCCAGCCCTCGGTCCCTCAGATGTGGACAAGTAAAAGACCATTTCCTCCTAGCCATGAGAAAGCTAAGAGGTTGAATTTCACCATCTGCAAGCTCTTGGCTACAGAAATGCTGCCTTTCCGCCTGGTGGACACAGAGGATTTTCGAGACCTTACGTCCGTCGCAGTGCCCCAGTACCAGATGCCCAGTCGGCACTACTTCTCAAAGAAAGGTGTGCCTGCGCTCCACCAGCATGTCGCACACAACATCACCACTTCTTTGAGAAACTCTGTGTGTGACAGGGTGCATTTCACCACAGACACTTGGACGAGTAGGCATGGACAGGGGCGTTACATGCCGCTGACTGGACACTGGGTAACTATGGTGACAGCAGGACAAGGGGCTGCTGTCCAAGTCTTGCCGTCCCCACGAGTTGTGCGTCAATCCTCTTTATGTCAAAGTTCCTCCACTGCTTCTGCCTCCTCAACCTCCTCTCGGTCTTCCACCTGCACCCAAAGCCTGTCTGGTTATGCCACAAGCTTTCTAACTGCGCAGAAGGGATCCTGCACACCTCCTTACTATGCTGGCAGTAGGGCTCAACGTCATCAGGCGGTTTTTACTTTGAAATGTCTGGGAAATGTGAGTCACACAGCTGAGGAGTTGTGGTCAGCTCTGGAGAACCAATTTCATGAATGGTTGTCTCCACTGGACCTGAAACCAGGGAAGGCCGTGTGCGACAATGCTACAAACCTGGGTGCGGCCCTTCGCCGGGGCAATGTCACACACGTGCCTTGTATGGCTCACGTGTTGAACCTGGTTGTCCAGCAATTTTTAGCCCACTATCCCAGACTAGATGGCCTTCTGCAGAGGGCACGGTAGTTGTGTGCTCACTTCCGCCGTTCGCATCCCGCAGCTCAGCGACTTACATCTCTACAGAAGTCGTTGGGCCTGCCACTTCACCGGCTAAAATGCGATGTGCCTACCCGGTGGAATTCAACTCTGCACATGTTGCAGCGACTGTGGCAGCACCGACAAGCCCTGGTGCAATACGTTCTGATGTATAGCCTGGGCCAACGAGATCCGGAGGTGGGGCAAATCACGCTGGAGGAGTGGTCTCAGATCAGGGACCTATGCACCCTTCTGCACAGTTTTGAAATGGCGACGAAGATGTTTAGTGCTGACGATGCCATTATCAGCATGACTATTCCGGTGATTTACATGCTGGAGCACATGTTAAACAGAATTCGGAGTCAGGTGGTGGCACAAGAGGAGGTGGAGGAAGTAGAGGAGGAGGAGTTGTATGCGGAAGGGCTAACATCTGCAAGGTCCAGACGGTCGGCAGCACCAAGGCGGCAGGTATGTGAGGGTGGGGGAGATGGTTTTACCAGGGCACATGGTAGCAGCCAAACTAGTGAGGAAGGTGCAGGAGCCCAGGAAGAAGTGGAGGACGAACTGATGGAAGACTCATCAGATGAGGGAGACCTTGATCACATTTCTGTTGTGCGAGGTTGGGGGGAGAGGACAGAGGAAGGAAGCATGATTGTTACCTCGCCACCAACACAACAGAGACTTGGTGCTCCTGGATGCGCAAAACACATGAGTGCCTTCTTGCTGCACTACCTGCAACATGACCCTCAAATTGTGAGAATTAGAAATAATCCTGACTACTGGGTTGTCACACTGTTAGATCCCCGGTAGAAAAGTAAATTTTCAGAAATTATTCCTGCCATAGAAAGGGATGCACGCATGCAGGAGTATCAGCAGAGACTGTTGCAGAATCTTACATGTGCTTTTCCACAAAACACCAGTGGTGCATGTAGTGAATCTCACAGTTCCAACTTGCCAACCGTGGGACCGTCAAGTGTTCAGCACTCAAACCGTAACAGAACCACAGTATCTGCTGGTAACATCAATTTTGCGGAATCATTTCACCACTTTTTTAGCCCATCCTTTGCAAGGCCACAGGAGACAAGAAGTCTGACACATAGTCAACGCCTAGAGACAATGGTACAGGAGTATCTCCAAGTAAACATTGAAGCCATGACTGTGTCACTGGACCCTTGCTCTTTTTGGGCTTCCAATCTGGATAAATGGCCGGAGCTAGCCACTTACGCCTTGGAGATCTTGTCATGCCCCGCAGCCAGCGTTCTGTCTGAACGTGTGTTCAGTGCTGCTGGTGGTGTGCTGACAGATAAGCGCACGTGGCTCTCCACTGATAATGTAGACAGACTCACGTTCATAAAGATGAACAAATCATGGATCCGAAACGACTTCTCTACCCCTGTGTCATCCTGGGGAGAGTAAAAGCTTGATGATTGGTTAAAATCACCCTACCAACCGTTTTAAGCTTTCAAATTACTAATCATGCTTATCTGTATCTTGACTGGAAAATAATTTGGGCTTTGTAGCAGTGTGCAGCACTGATCCTATTAGCCCATCTATACTAAGCTCCACCAGATTTAAAATTAATAATAATTTTTAGCTGCATCTAGCCCGGAAAATAATTTTGGGGCTCCGAGATGCGCAAGACACATAAGTGCCTTCTTGCTGCACTACCTGCAACATGACCCTCATATTGTCAGAATTCGAAGTAATCATGACTACTGGGTTGCCACACTCTTAGATCCCCCAAATTTTCGATCAACCTTTTCATTTTAATAAAGACCAAGAAAATGGTCATTTTTGAAATTATAAGCATTAGCAGGTTATTAGAAACTGAAATCAAACAGTTTTCAACTCAAAACTTTATTCTAGGTGATGTTACATTTTCACATAGGACCCCTTGTTCGAAAGGAGCTTCTGAACTCTCTCGTCCATTGAATTTGTCAGGTTTTGGATGGTTTCTGCTTCAATTGTTTTGCATGAGGACAGAATACCCTCCCAGAGCTGTTGCTTAGATGTGAACTGCCTCCCGCCATCATAGACACTCCTTTTGATGATGCTCCAGAGGTTCTGAATGGGGTAGAGGTCAGGGGAGCATGGGGGTCACACCATAAGTTTGTCCCCTTTTATGCCCATATCAGCCAGAGATGCAGATGTTTTATGTGCAGCATGAGATGGTGCATTATCATGCAAAAAAATGATCTTGCTGTGAAATACATGGTTCTTCTTCTTGAACCATGGCAGGAAGTGCTGTTTGAGAAAATCCACATACATTATGGAGTTCATCTTTAGCGCCTTCAGTGATCCTAAAGGGGCCGACAATCTCTCTCCCCATGATTCCAGCCCAAAACATTACTCCACCTCCTCCTTGGCGCTGTAGCCGTGTTTGCGTGGGGTGTCCATCAACCAGCCATCCTCCACTCCATCCATCTGGACCATCGAGCGCTGCACGGCACTCATCCGTGAACAAAACAGTTTTGAAATCAGTCTTCATGTAATGTTTGGCCCATTGGAGCCGTTTCTGCTTGTGTGAAGTGGATAGAGGAGGTCGACAGGATGGCATATGCACAGCTGCAAACCTCTGAAGGACCCTGCATCTTGTTGTTCGGGGGATGTTGGAGGCACCAGCAGCTTTAAAAACTTCTCTGCTGCTATGACGAGGCTTTTTTGCCGCTGCTCTTTTAACCTGACGTAATTGCCTGTAGGAAAGAGTCCTCAATTTGCCCTTATCAGCACGCACACGTGTGTACTGTGAATCAGCTACATACTTCTTGATTGCCAAGACACTTCATCCTGATCATCGCACAATGTTGATTGTAGTCATGCCTTGACCTAAACACTCCACAATTTGTTGCTTCTCAGCAGCCGACACATCCTTTTTCTTTCCCATTTTGGCAGAAAATGTAGGCTGCTTAATAATGTGAGACAGCCTTCTTAAGTAGTCTTGCCTTTCATTGGACACACCTGCCAAACTAATTAGCACAGGTGTCTGCAATTGCTTACAGTGATATAAAGAGCCCTGACACACATCACCATCAATGAGTTTAACTGACAAACAAACAAATTCTTCCCTTATCACTCCTAAACACTTTTTGCATAATAATTTGGAACACAGTGTACATGTGCTTTTCCACAAAACACCAGTGGTTCGCGTAGTGAATCTTACAGTTCTAACTTGCCAACCGTGGTCTGTATGGAGTTGTTCAATAAAGGGCCCAAAATTAAGATAACATAGATGGGAGAGGTCTCTATGAATAGGAATTCCTAAGTATTTGATACCCTGTGAGGGCCAGGCAAAGGGAAAGTTGGACTGGATGGAATCCTATATGGATTTGGGGAGGGAGACATCGAGGGCCTCAGACTTCGCTGCATTGATTTTAAAATTTGACCATGTAACAAAGTGATCTATTTCAGCCATAACAGCATGGATGGATATATGTGATTGAGTGATATATACTAGTACATCATCAACAAATAGAGAGCACTTGTACTCGGTGACTCCCACCTCAATCCACCTTATATTGGGGTTATGGCGAATTGATGAGAGCAGGTGCTCCGTCACTAGGATGTATAAGAGAGGGGACAGAGGACATCCCTGCCTTGTCCCATTGGTGATTGTGAAAGGTGATGAAAATGTTCTGATGCACCCCCTGGGCCTTGAGACACCCGGAGCCGGACCCTTTTTGGTGGATGCTGGTGGTTGTAGTCTTCGTGGCGGCGACCTGGTTCCGTGGCTCAGGGTGGTCAAACCAGTGGCGGAACTATTTATGTTGTTTTGATGTTTAAATGTCCGACTACGCCACCAGTGGATTGCGGTCAGAGTGAACCGCCGCTGCAGGGCAGACCGCTGAGGCTGGTGTTGTGGGTGCAGCAGAGCGTAGCATAACTCCCCACGGGAGGAGTATAGCCTCAGGGTAGTGTATGCGGAGGATGGGGGTGATGGTGCAGGGCAGCAGCAGTAACGACACGGAGTCAGTGATGCAGTCCAGGGCCTTTACTCACAGTTCTTATTATCCAGACCACGTCTGCAGGTAACGGCTGCCCACGTCGTACTGTGCTCACCAGGTGAGGGGCTCGGACAACTCCCAGATAACTTTGGAGCGCTTCACAGGACCCCCTTTGTGTGTCCATTGTCTGGCCTTTCTTACCAACCCTTCTGTCCGGCTGCCTCGGGCCTCCTCTTGGTAAACTTGGCGCCAGTTTCCCTGACCCTATGTGCTGCCCTCCTAGCGGGTGTAGCGAGGGGCTGCGCCACATAAAATGTCACAGCCTCCGGTTTCTAGCTGAGGGTCGTTTCCTGCCTCCACTAGTTTCGGGGACCGGTCTCCCCCTTTGGCCTGACCCCTCCATGCAGGTGGATTCGGGCGTGCGGTGCCGACTCGCCCGTCCGCACCCCTGGGATCCCTTTGTTCCTCGTTCCTGGAGCCTTCTCCGCTCCTCTTCCTTCCTTCTCCCTCTTCCAGGACTGGGCCTCTGTTACTAGGCCCGCCTCCGGAGCAGAGCTCATGCAGAGCCCCTGCTCCCTGCCACTTCTGCTCAGACTTCTCTGCACTGAACTAAGATGGTGCCCACCTTTTATACTCCCTTCTCAATGCACCCAGGAACTGCTTCCTCCCTGCTCCTGCACTACAGGGTTCCCCTTCCTCAGTGTTCCCTCCCCCCACTCCAGCCAGGGACAGGGACTGTCGTGCCCATCTCAGGGACATATTGGTCGCCCTGCCCCACGGCAATGTGGTGTAATGCATGCAGGTGTCGGGTCCTGATCCACACTCCATCCTTACCTGAGAGTGAGATATCACACCTCTGGGTGAGGTGCAATACCTCTGTAGCAACCGAGCCCTCAGGGTGCTACAGTTCCATTTATCTTCAGCCTAGGTGATGTGTTGCGATACAGGGCCGTGATTTTGGCTATAAAAGGGTCCCCTAGACCCCTACCCCAAGCTTTTTAAGAGAATCATATATGGCGTGCCAGGAGACTCTATGGAATGCTTTCTCAGCATCCAACGAGAGTATCTAATTACAAATTTTTAACTGCATCTAGCCCAGGAAATACTTTGTGCCTAGTAGCAGTGTCTGCTAGTCAGCGGATTATCCCGGCTGTTAAGCAAGCTACACCACCTGTAGTTTGGACACTTAATTTTTTCAAAGGAAATGCTTCGGGACCACGGGATACTCAGTGAAGAGCATCAGGAGGCACCCCAAGGCATAGGGGCTGGGACTGGCAGTAGGATGCCTTGCGGTGGACAGCCGAGTTCGATCCTTATAAAAGCTTTTTAACTGCAGCAGCTTTAGTGGACGCTACTGGAGCTGGAATTACGCGGCTGCTGGCATGAGACTTGCCCTCCAATAGATCCTTGTAAATGGATTTAAAGTGTATTCATTCAAATTAGAGAGACAATTTAAATTAAAAAGCTTAGAGCTGCCTCCACCACAGGGGGGCTCGCTCGACCCACCAGCGGACAGGCACCAGTATTGGGAGAGGGGGGCTGGCCGTCAGGGTTCACCGCGGCTCTGGCACAAACCCGGCGACACGGAGGTGGCACGGGCAGGAGCGGACTGAACGTGTCGGCTTCTCACTTTTTGGATTTTAGAAGGGCATGACATGCCTATATCTGTGTCTCCCCCTCCTTTTACTCCTCCACCTCTTTTCTTTTCTCATGACTATATGTACTTGTCACTTTTCCATGTGTTAGTTGTGTCTTCTGAGCAGTTTGTCAGCTTTTGGACACCTTTGAAGGTGTTTTCTATGTGTTTCTATGTGTTTTTGTTTGCCTGCCATTGGTTTTAACGGTGTTCGAAGGTGTTCGACGAACAGTTCGACGAACAGTTCGGCGAACACACGGGTGTTCGACGTACCGAACCGAACTCGAACACTACGGCGGTGGCTCAACACTAGTGGGCAGAAACCGCCGGAGCGGTGAGCAAGGCAGGGCAGAGAAAAACCGCCGGAGCGGTGAGCAAGGCAGGGCAGAGAGAAACCACCAGAGCGGTGAGCAAGGCAAAGCAGGCAAGAACCGCTGGAGCGGTGAGCAAGGCAGAGCAGGCAAGAACCGCCGGAGTGGTGAGCAAGGCAGAGCAGAGGGGACAGGGCTCTGTTCAGACGGAACAGACTGGAAGGGAAAGGCAGAACCAGATACACACAAGATACTTGCAATGAAGTAGCAATTGGATTCTAAACTCACAAACGGAAGTACAGCGACAATGAGTAGGAGTTAGGAGCAGATTCAGACTCTGCAGAAAAAGGGAAGGTACGGACATAGAGAAAAACAGGAAACAGGTTAGGAGACAGTTCAGACAGGAACTGTTACTGCAACAAAATACAGGAACGAGCCAAGGTAAAGCCAAGTGCTGGTTCAGACAATGCAGGAGAAAGGGAAGGTACGGACATAGAGAGAAACAGGAAGCAGGTTAGGAGACAGTTCAGACAGGAACTGTTACTGCAGCAAATACAGGAACGAGCCAAGGTAAAGCCAAGTGCTGGTTCAGACAATGCAGGAGAAAGGGAAGGTACGGACATAGAGAGAATCAGGAAGCAGGCTAGGAGACAGTTCAGACAGGAACTGTTACTGCAGCGAGATACAGGAGCGAGTCTGGGTATGCGACCCCCAGAGGGCGGGACGAACAGGCTAGGAGCGTGTTCAGACAGGCCTGGAAATACAGCCTCCAGGAAGGCAGACAGGCAGGCAAGAAAACACAGAAAAGGACCTGGCACATTCAGAGTGAAAGAGCACACTGAATGAACACGTTGCTCAGGCACCAGCTTCCAGGTGAAGCTGGTTTAAATATCCAGTGACGGACAGCAATAGGCTGAGGACGCATTAGGGGTGTGCCCACAGCAGCTACAAGAAGCAGGAAGAGATCGGGCGCCGCCCTTAAGCAGCCAAAACAGAGGCAAGCAAACAGCATGGAAAGAAGCCAGGCTAGCAGACTGAACTGGTGATCAAGTTTGCGATCCTGCATAGTGGGGGATGGAGCACTATGCAAGAACGCCACCAGGTATGTTACAGGCTCCATTCCAATTCTGCCTTCTGCTGCTGTTAGATATTTCCATACAAAGGCCCAGGTCTCAGGGGCCAGAAATACTTTTCTTTGGATCTTAATCCTCATTATTTTCTTAAAAAGCAATCTAGAGAACAACATTTATCTGCGCCATTTGCTTGTTGGCACTGCAGAATACAGCCAGGTCTTTTCCATATTAGAGCGCTAGAAATCCATCTATTTAAAACTGTGTTTTCTCCGTCACACGGATGAAATATATGTTGTCAGAAAATACTGCCATTTCTGGCCTCCATTAAAAATTTCCTTTAGTGTGTCATTGAAGCAATTCACTGCAGTTTGCTTTTCAAACTACTTACCTACAGGCCAGATATTTAAAACTGTGTTTTCTCCGTCAAACGGATCACATATACAGTATAGACCAAAATTGTGGACTCATTTTCTCATTTAAAGATTTTTCTGTATTTTCATGACTATGAAAATTGTACATTCACACTGAAGGCATCAAAACTATGAATTAATACATGTGGAATTATATACTTAGCTAAAAAGTGTGAAACAACTGAAAATATGTCTTATATTCTAGGTTCTTCAAAGTAGCCACCTTTTGCTTTGATGACTGCTTTGCACACTCTTGGCATTCTCTTGATGAGCTTCAAGAGGTAGTCACTGGAAATGGTCTTCCAACAATCTTGAAGAAGTTCACAGAGATGCTTAGCACTTGTTGGCCCTTTTGCCTTCACTCTGCGGTCCAGCTCACCCCAAACCATCTCGATTGGGTTCAGGTCTGGTGACTGTGGAGGCCAGGTCATCTGGCGTAGCACCCCATCACTCTCCCTCTTGGTCAAATAGCCCTTACACAGCCTTGAGGTGTGTTTGGGGTCATTGTCCTATTGAAAAATAAATGATGGTCCAACTAAATGCAAACCGGATGGAATAGCATGCCGCTGCAAGATGCTGTGGTAGCCATGCTGGTTCAGTATGCCTTCAATTTTGAATAAATCCCCAACAGTGTCACCAGCAAAGCACCCCCACACCATCACACCTCCTCCTCCATGCTTCATGGTGGGAACCAGGCATGTAGAGTCCATCCTTTAACCTTTTCTGCGTCGCACAAAGACACGGTGGTTGGAACCAAAGATCTCAAATTTGGACTCATCAGACCAAAGCACAGATTTCCACTGGTCTAATGTCCATTCCTTGCGTTCTTTAGCCCAAACAAGTCTCTTCTGCTTGTTGCCTATCCTTAGCAGTGGTTTCCTAGCCGCTATTTTACCATGAAGGCCTGCTGCTCAAAGTCTCCTCTTAACAGTTGTTGAAGAGATGTGTCTGCTGCTAGAAATCTGTGTGTTGCATTGACCTGGTCTCTTATCTGAGCTGCTGTTAACCTGCGATTTCTGAAGCTGGTGACTCGGATAAACTTATCCTCAGAAGCAGAGGTGACTCTTGGTCTTCCTTTTCTGGGGCGGTCCTCATGTGAGCCAGTTTCTTTGTAGCACTTGATGGTTTTTGCAACTGCACTTGCGGACACTTTCAAAGTTTTCCCAATTTTTCGCACTGACTGACCTTCATTTCTTAAAGTAATGATGGCCACTTGTTTTTCTTTACTTTGCAGCTTTTTTCTTTCCATAATACAAATTCTAACAGTCTATTTAGTAGGACTATCACCTGTGTATCCACCAGACTTCAGCACAACACAACTGATGGTCCCAACCCCATTTATAAGGCAAGAAATCCCATTTATTAAACATGACAGGGCAAACCTGTGAAGTGAAAACCATTTCTGGTGACTACCTCTTGAAGCTCATCAAGAGAATGCCAAGAGTGTGCAACGCAGTCATCAAAGCAAAAGGTGGCTACTTTGAAGAAGCTAGAATATAAGACATATTTTCAGTTGTTTCACACTTTTTTTGTTAAGTATATAATTCCACATGTGTTAATTCATAGTTTTGATGCCTTCAGTGTGAATGTACAATTTTCATAGTCATGAAAATACAGAAAAATCTTTAAATGAGAAGGTGTGTCCAAACTTTTGGTCTGTAATGTACGTTGTCAGAAAATACTGCTATTTCTGGCCTCCATTAAAAATTTCCTTTAGTGTGTCATTGAAGCAGTTCACACCAGTTTGCTGTTCAAACTACTTACCTACAGGCCAGGTATTTAAAACTCTGTTTTCTCCATCACACCGATCACATATACGTTGTCAGAAAATACTGCCATTTCTGGCCTCCATTAAAAATTTCCTTTAGTGTGTCAGTGAAGCAATTCACAGCAGTTTGCTGATCAAACTACTTACCTACAGGCCATGTATTTAAAACTCTGTTTTCTCCGTCACATAGATCACATATACATTGTCAGAAAATACTGCAATTTCTGGCCTCCATTGAAAATTTCCTTTAGTGTGTCATTGAAGCAATTCACAGCAGTTTGCTGTTCAAACTGCCTACCTACAGGCCAGGTATTTAAAACTCTGTTTTCTCCTTCACACAGATCACATATACGTTGTCTGAAAATACTGCAATTTCTGGCCTCCATTGAAAATTTTCTTTAGTGTGTCAGTGAAGCAATTCACAGCAGTTTGCTGTTCAAACTACTTACCTACAGGCCAGGTATTTAAAACACTGTTTTCTCCGTCACATGGATCACATATAAGTTCGCTCCAAACTCAGTCATTTGTAGTGAGAGTGGAAAATACTGTCCTCTATTTAAAATGGGCAAGGCACGTGGCAAGGGACGGGGAACTGGATGTGATGGTAATGGTGCATGCAGTGGCCAAGGACAAGGCTGTGGGCAAGCCAAAATTGTGCCACAACAGACACCCACATCTTGTCGCCTGACCTTCCTGTCCCAATTTCAAGGAGACCGCAGAACACCACTATAGAACCCAGAGCAGTGTCAAAAGGTTGTTGGTTGGATAGCGGATAATGCTTCCAGTCACTTAGCCACCACCACCACCACCACCCTGTCTTCCACACGGTCAAGTCTCAGTAGCCGTGAGTCTGGACCGCATATTCCTCACCCTGATCCTTCTTCCTCCCACCATGCCGAGTACCCAGAGACAACTGATCCCACACTTGGACACTGTGAAGAACTGTTCACTTTTCCATTTATAGATTTGGGCTTCTATATGAGCCTCATCTCATCCCAACGTGGATTGGGTGACAATGAGGAAGAGGAGGAGGAGGAGGAAGGACCAGAGCTAGTTTCATGCACTATAGACGGTACTACCTGCACAGCTGTCATACCGTCTAGTCAGCGTGGATGACCAGAGGACAGAGAGGAGGAGGAGGAGGAGAGCATGGTCAGTCATCCTCTTGGTGAGGACATGGAAGTCTTGCCTGTTAGTAGTCTGGCACGCATGGCCGAGTTTATGTTACGCTGCCTTTCTCATGACCCTCTTGTTCTCAAAATTTTGGGTGACAGCCATTACTGGTTCGTGACACTTCTAGACCGACGCAACAAGGAGAACTTTATATCTCTTATTCCTGAGGCAGACAGGTCTACAAAAATTGGGCTGTACCAGAAGGCCCTTGTTGCGGAACTATTAAAAAAATTACCATCTGAAAACGCTGGGGGCAGAGGGCAAGCTTCGTTGGACAACCAAGGAGTACAGGCGAGAGAGACACAACTCCAATCCAGCAGAGGCAGGGGAACACTATCAAAGTTCTGGGAGATTTTTCTCAGACTCTCCCCTCGCACAGGCCCTGAGGCGCGGGGTACTCTCACAAGGAGTGCAAAGTTTTGGAAGATGCTGAGGGAGTACCTTGCCGATCGTACCAACGTCCTCCGTGATTCCTCTGTGCCTTATAATTATTGTGTATCCAAGCTGGATACGTGGAATGAACTGGCTCTCTATGCCTTGGAGGTCCTGGCCTGCCCTGTCGCCAGCGTTTTATCAGAGTGGGTTTTTAGTGCCGCTGGGGGAATTATAACTGATAAGCGCATCTGCCTATCAACTGAAAATGCTGACAGGCTGACTCTTATAAAAATGAACAAGGGCTGGATTGAGCCAGACTTCTCAACACCACCGAATGATAGCAGCGTAACATAAACTCAAATCCAGTGTCTTTTCTTGGGAGGTGTATTCCCATGCACCTTTTCACACCCTGACATGGGTATGCGCTTCCTGATTTTGGCTATTTGCTCTTGTCCTCCTCCATCTCCTCATCCTCCACCACCATATAATCAGGGTGACCGTGGTCCGTGATGCAATACCCACATAATTTTTTTAAAGGGTGTTTATGATGCCCGTAAAAAAAAAAATTTATGCAGTATTTTCATGTATACCCCTCAGGGGTAAATGTTTGTCAGCCCATACACTTAGTGCATGAGCATTACAAGTATAGGAGACCCTCTCCTTTCTAATGGGAACATTTTTTATGAGGCCCTCCTCCACATCTCTTCCAAGGGGCATTGAAGTGTCTCCAAATTTTTGGCAGCCCTTCCATTCACTGTATAGGCCAACACTATGGGAGACTCTCCTTTCTTATGGGAATTTGTCGTTACTGTGGCCCTGCTCTATGTGTCTTTAAATTCTTAGTGGGGTTTTTCCTAAAATTGGTCAGCCGTTGGACTCACTGCATACCCTATAACTGTATAGCAGACTCTCTCCTTTTTAATGGGAACATGTCGTACTTGTTACTGTGGCCCTCCTCTATGTGTCTTTAGATTCTTACTGGGGTTTTTCCTAAATTTGGTCAGCCATTAGACTCACTGCATACCCTATAACTGTATAGCAGACTCTCTCCTTTCTTATGGGAATTTGTCGTTACTGTTGCCCTGCTATAAGTGTCTTTAAATTCTTGGGTGGGTTTTTCCTAAAATTGGTCAGCCGTTAGATTCACTGCATACCCTATAACTGTACAGCAGACTCTCTCCTTTCTAATAAGAACATGTCATACCTTGCTACTGTGGCCCTGCTCTGTGTGTCTTTAAATCCTTAGTGGGGCTTTTACTAAAATTGGTCAGCCGTTGGACTCACTGCATACCCTATAACTATATAGCAGACTCTCTCCTTTCTAATGGGAACATGTCGTACTCGTTACTGAGGCCATGCTCTCCGTGTCTTTAAATTCTTAATGGGGTTTTTCCTAAAATTGGTCAGCCGTTGGACTCACTGCATACCCTATAACTGTATAGCAGACCCTCTCCTTTCTAAAGGGAACATGTCGTACTTATTACTGCGGCCCTGCTCTGTGTGTCTTTAAATTCTTAGTGGGGTTTTTCCTAAAATTGGTCAGACGTTGGACTCACTGCAAAGCCTATAACTGTATAGCAGACTCTCTCCTTTCTAATGGGAACATGTCGTACTCGTTACTGTGGCCCTGCTCTGCGTGTCTTTAAATTCTTAATGGGGTTTTTCCTAAAATTGGTCAGCCGTTGGACTCACTGCATACCCTATAACTGTATAGCAGACCCTCTCCTTTCTAAAGGGAACATGTCGTACTTATTACTGTGGCCCTGCTCTTTGTGTCTTTAAATTCTTTGCGGGGTTTTTCCTAAAATTGGTCAGCCTTTGGACTCACTGCATATCCTATAACTGTATAGCAGACTCGCTCCTTTCTAATGGGAACATGTCGTACTCGTTACTGTGGTCCTGCTCTGTGTGTTTTTAAATTTTTAGTGGGACTTTTCCTAAAATTGGTTAGCCGTTGGACTCACTGCATACCCTATAACTGTATAGCAGACCCTCTCCTTTCTAATGGGAACATGTCGTACTTGTTACTGTGGCCCTGCTCTATGTGTCTTTAAATTCTTAGTGGGGTTTTTCCTAAATTTGGTCAGCCATTAGACTCGCTGCATACCCTATAACTGTATAGCAGACTCTCTCCTTTCTAATTGGAACATGTCGTACTCGTTAATGTGGCCCTGCTCTGTGTGTCTTTAAATTCTTAATGGGGTTTTTTCTAAAATTGGTCAGCCGTTGGCCATATTTCAAGTGCAAGCAGCTGCCCAGAAATCTGGCAGTTTAGTGTTATGGCCTGTGGGTGGGTGGGTGGCTGGCTGCATACTTGCGCTTGCATTCCAAGGAATGGGGTAGGGACAACTGAACGCTGCACTGGGACAAGGACATCTGCAATGACTGGTGTATGGCGGGAGGCATCTTCCCATGCGCCCAGGATCACTTATGATTAGAGATGAGCGGTGTTCGACTAGAACTGTTCGCCAATCTCAAATTCGAGCTGTTTTGGGCGGTGTTCGAGTTGTTCGACGAACCCGAACGATTTGCAAAAAATTCGGCTGTTCGAGGTTATGTTCGATAACTGTTCGTGCACCAAAAGCGTGTCCTGCATGTCTGGTGCTATTTAGAGCACCAATCATGCAGGGATTGTCTGCCACTCACTGTAATGCCACAGCCATGGTGGTTGTGGCATTACAGTGATTGCCCAAATCGATGGGAACAGTGCCAACAGTGAAACATGAAAAGCCGGCAATTCAGCAGCGGCATACACCGGTACCCGACAATTTAGAACCGAAAGAATAGAGCTTCACACATAGATTAGATAGATATAAACATGTCAGCCACATATATACGAAGTACAGTGAAAGTGCTGCTTACTGTACTTGTCATTTAGCGTAAAGGATTTATCAAAAAAATAATAGTGTTTTCATGCACCGTCTCTTTAAAAAAGCCGGCCGGCAATTCAGCATCTGTACCCAACAATTTAGAATAGAAGGAATAGAGAATCACACATAGATTAGATAGATAGAAACATGTCAGTCACATATATATGAAGTACAGTGACAGTGTTGCTTACTGTACTTGTCATTTAGTGTAAAGGATTTATTAAAAAAAATAATAGTGTTTTCATGCACCGTCTCTTTAAGAAAGCCGGCCGGCAATTCAGCATCTGTACCCGACAATTTACAACAGACAGAATAGAGCTTCACACATAGATTACATAGATAGAAACATGTCAGTCACATATATATGAAGTACAGTGACAGTGTTGGTTACTGTACTTGTCATTTAGTATTAAAATAAAGGATTTATTATTAAAAAAATTGGCGTGGGGTTCCCCTTAATTTTAGGCTCTAGCGGAGGTTAAGCAGACAGCTGGGGCAGATGTTTGAAGCCTGGGAAGGGGGTAATACCCACGGAGCTTCCCAGGCTACTAATATCAGCCCCCAGCTGAATACATAGCCTTTACTAGCTATTAAAATGGGGGACCCCCCAAAAAAAATGACGTGGGGTCCCCCCTAATTTAATAGCTAGCAAAGGCTAGGCAGTCAGCTGGGGGCTGATATTAATAGCCCAGGAAGGGAGCCATGAATATTGGCCCCCTCCCAGGCTAGAAACACCAGCCGTCAGCCGCCCCAGAAATGGCGCATTCATAGGATGCGCCAATTCTGGCACTTAGCCTCGCTCTTCCACGCTGCCCTGGTGCGGTGGCAGGGGGTAATAGGGCTGGGGTTGATGTTAGCTTATAATGCCAGCTGACATCAAGCCCAGGTTAGTAATGGAGAGGCGTCTATAAGACACCCCCATTACTAACCCCATAGTCAAAGTTAAAAAAAACACAAACACCCAGAATAAAGTCCTTTAATTGAAATAAAGACACAATTCTTTATTGTTCTAAATTAAACCATACTTACCATCACGCCCATTCCAGCTGAAGCCAACGATCTCCTGTAATAAAAATAAAATAATAAAGCAACCTCATCCTTACCTTTCCATGGTTCCCACGACAGCTTCAGCTCTGCTACATCGAGATGACAGGCTGGACCGCAGCAGAACGCCGCCATCCAGCCTGTCATCCCTCAGACACTGAGAAGCGCAGGCTTGCTTGCGCTCTGCAGTGTCTGGCTGTGACGGCATAAAGATGAGACGAGTTCATGTCCAATGAACTCGGCGCACCTCATGCACGTCACTTACAGCGTGGGAGAATTCTCACGCTGAAGCGCTGAGTGCAGGAGAATTTTCCCACGCTGTCAGTGAGGTGCATGAGGTGAGCTGAGTTCATTGGACATGAGCTCACCTCATGCACGTCACTGACAGCGTGGGACAATTCTCCTGCACTCAGCACTTCAGCGTGAGAATTTTCCCACGCTGTCAGTGACGTGCATGAGGTGAGCTGAGTTCATTGGACATGAACTCGGCTCATCTGGATGCCGTCACAGCGAGACACTGAGGAGCGCAAGCATGCCTGCTCTTCTCAGTGTCTGCGGCATGACAGGCTGGATGGCAGCGTTCTGCTGCGGTCCAGCCTGTCATCTCGATGTAGCAGAGCTGAAGCTGTCGTGGGAACCATGGAAAGGTAAGGATGAGGTTGGTTTATTATTTTTCTTTTATTGCAGGAGATCGTTGGCTTCAGCTGGAATGGGCGTGATGGTAAGTATAGTTTAATTTAGAACAATAAAGAATTGTGTGTTTATTTCAATTAAAGGACTTTATTCTGGGTGTTGTGTTTTTTTTAAATACTTTACTAGAAATTCATGGCGGTCATGTCTAATACTGGCGTGACCCCATGAATTTTGGGCTTGGGGCCAGCTGATAATACCAAGCTGGCCCTAACCCCTTTATTACCCAGTGAGCCACCGCACCAGGGCCCTGGATGAGTTGGGTACAGCGCCAGAAGATGGCGCTTCTATGAACGCGCCATTTTCCGGGGTGGCTGCGGACTGCAATTTGCAGCGGGGGGGGCCAAGAAAGCTTGGGCCTCCCTGCGCTGCAGATTCCAGCCCCCAGCTGCCTAGTTGTACCTGGCTGGACACAAAAATAGGGCGAAGCCCCACGTATTTTTTTTTTAATTATTTCATGAAATTCATGAAATAATTAAGAAAAAAAGGCCTTCCCTATATTGTTGTGTCCGGCCAGGTACAAATAGTCAGCTGGTGGTTGGGGGCAGCCCGTTCCTACCTGCTGTACCTGGCTGGACACAAATATAGTGCGAAGCCCCACTTCAATTTTTTTTAATTATTTCATGAAATTCATGAAATAATTAAGAAAAAAAGGCCTTCCCTATATTGTTGTGTCCGGCCAGGTACAAATAGGCAGCTGGTGGTTGGGGGCAGCCCATTCCTGCCTGCTGTACCTGGCTGGACACAAATATAGTGCGAAGCCCCACTTCAATTTTTTTAAATTATTTCAGGAAATTCATGAAATAATTAAAAAAAAATTGACGTGGGGCTTCGCACTATATTTGTGTCCAGTCAGGTGCAGCAGGCAGGAACGGGCTGCCCCCAACCACCAGCTGCCTATTTGTACCTGGCCGGACACAACAATATAGGGAAGCCCTTTTTTTCTTAATTATTTCATGAAATAATTTAAAGAAAATTGACGTGGGGCTTCGCCCTGTTTTTGTGTCCAGCCAGGTACAACTATGCAGCTGGGGGCTGGAATCCGCAGCGCAGGGAGGCCCAAGCTTTCTGGGCCACCCCCGCTGCAAATTGCAGTCCGCAGCCACCCCGGAAAATGGCGCGTTCATAGAAGCGCCATCTTCTGGCGCTGTACCCAACTCATCCAGGGCCCTGATGCGGTGGCTCACTGGGTAATAAAGGGGTTAGGGCCAGCTTGGCATTATCAGCTGGCCCTAAGCCCAAAATTCATGGGGTCACGCCAATATTAGACATGACCACCATGAATTTCTAGTAAAGTATTTAAAAAAAACACAACACCCAGAAAAAAGTCCTTTAATTGAAATAAACACACAATTCTTTATTGTTCTAAATTAAACCATACTTACCATCACACCCATTCCAGCTGAAGCCAACGATCTCCTGAAATAAAAGAAAAATAATAAAGCAACATCATCCTTACCTTTCCGTGGTTCCCATGACAGCTTCAGCTCTGCTACATCGAGATGACAGGCTGGACCGCAGCAGAACGCTGCCATCCAGCCTGTCATCCCGCAGACACTGAGAAGCGCAGGCTTGCTTGCGCTCCACAGTGTCTCTCTGTGAGGGCATCCAGATGAGCCGAGTTAATGTCCAATGAACTCGGCTCACCTCATGCACGTCACTGACAGCGTGGGAAAATTCTCCTGCACTCAGCGCTTCAGCGTGGGAGAATTCTCACGCTGAAGCGCTGAGTGCAGGAGAATTCTCCCACGCTGTCAGTGACGTGCAGGAGGTGAGCTGAGTTCATTGGACATGAGCTCACCTTATGCACGTCACTGACAGCGTGGGAGAATTCTCCTGCACTCAGCGCTTCAGCGTGAGAATTTTCCCACGCTGTCAGTGACGTGCATGAGGTGCGCCGAGTTCATTGGACATGAACTCGTCTCATCTTTATGCCGTCACAGCCAGACACTGTGGAGCGCAAGCAAGCCTGCGCTTCTCAGTGTCTGCGGGATGACAGGCTGGATGGCGGCGTTCTGCTGCGGTCCAGCCTGTCATCTCGATGTAGCAGAGCTGAAGCTGTCGTGGGAACCATGGAAAGGTAAGGATGATGTTGCTTTATTATTTTTCTTTTATTGCAGGAGATCGTTGGCTTCAGCTGGAATGGGCGTGATGGTAAGTATGGTTTAATTTAGAACAATAAAGGATTGTGTCTTTATTTCAATTAAAGGACTTTATTCTGGGTGTTTGTGTTTTCTTTTAACTTTGACTATGGGGTTAGTAATGGGGGTGTCTTATAGACGCCTCTCCATTACTAACCTGGGCTTGATGTCAGCTGGCATTATAAGCTGACATCAACCCCAGCCCTATTACCCCCTGCCACCGCACCAGGGCAGCGTGGAAGAGCGAGGCTAAGTGCCAGAATTGGCGCATCCTATGAATGCGCCATTTCTGGGGCGGCTGACGGCTGGTGTTTCTAGCCTGGGAGGGGGCCAATATTCATGGCACCCTTCCTGGGCTATTAATATCAGCCCCCAGCTGTCTGCCTAGCCTTTGCTAGCTATTAAATTAGGGGGGACCCCACGTCATTTTTTTTGGGGGGGTCCCCCATTTTAATAGCTAGTAAAGGCTATGTATTCAGCTGGGGGCTCATATTAGTAGCCTGGGAAGCTCCGTGGGTATTACCCCCTTCCCAGGCTTCAAACATCTGCCCCAGCTGTCTGCTTAACCTCCGCTAGAGACTAAAATTAAGGGGAACCCCACGCCAATTTTTTTTAATAATAAATCTTTTATTTTAATACTAAATGACAAGTACAGTAACCAACACTATCACTGTACTTCATATATATGTGACTGACATGTTTCTATCTATCTAATCTATGTGTGAAGCTCTATTCTGTCTGTTATAAATTGTCGGGTACAGATGCTGAATTGCCGGCCGGCTTTTTTAAAGAGACGGTGCATGAAAACACTATTACTTTTTTTATTAAATCCTTTACACTAAATGACAAGTACAGTAAGCAACATTGTCACTGTACTTCATATATATGTGACTGACATGTTTCTATCTATCTAATCTATGTGTGAAGCTCTATTCTGTCTGTTATAAATTGTCGGATACCGCTGCTGAATTGCCGGCCGGCTTTTTTAAAGAGACAGTGCATGAAAACACTATTATATTTTTTAATAAATCCTTTACACTAAATGACAAGTACAGTAAGCAACACTGTCACTGTACTTCATATATATGTGACTGACATGTTTCTATCTATCTAATCTATGTGTGAGTCTCTATTCCTTTTTGTCTAAATTGTCGGGTACCGGTGTATGCCGCTGCTGAATTGCCGGCCGGCTTTTTTAAAGAAAGCGTCTTCTGAGCAGTTTGTCAGCTTTTGGACACCTTTGAAGGTGTTTTCTATGTGTTTCTATGTGTTTTTGTTTGCCTGCCATTGGTTTTAACGGTGTTCGACGGTGTTCTAAGGTGTTCGACGAACAGTTCGACGAACAGTTCCTCGAACATCTCGGTGTTCGACGAACCGAACCCGAACACTATGGGGGTGGCTCAACACTACTTATGATGGGCACACTTTTAGTCAGTGACATGGGAGTCAGTAATGCTTCCAGAGGTCTTCACCATGCTGTTCCCATGTCTCGTCAGCACTGTATGCATGTGTCTGATGATGTGTCACCACATGGCCAGATAAGGTTGTAAAATGTTAAAATGACATTCCCAGTGAATGCATTTGTCTTTGTTGAAAGCAATGCAAAAGTGCAAAAAACGCATCAAAAACGCTACGTGTAAACATAGCCCAAGGTGTTGAGGAGTATTTTTTGTTTTTGGTTATTTATTTTGCTTTATATACATTGTACATGTCATGGAAAGGATGTTCCTTAACATATTTCCCAGGAAAATCCATTTTGGTTTCGTTTTGTTATGCGTAATTGTGAGTCCGTAAAAGTGGCGTAATACCTCTGACAACGTTGTTGACAGCAGTGATCTGGGAGTCAAAAATGCTTCCAGGGGTCTTTCCTATGCTTTTCCCATGTCATTTGAGCACTGTTCCCATCAATTTGGGAAATTTTTAGGCCCTGTGCAGACCGCCATGGGGAGCCGCCTGAAAAATGCTCGAGTTTCCCATAGACTTACATTGGGTTCGTTGCTCGGGTCGAGCACCCGAGTATTCCAATTTGCTCGACCCGAGCAACGAGTACCCAAGCATTTTAGTGCTCGCTCATCACTAAACATTATCCCTAGAAGTTCAGCTGCGAAAAGCAATCTCCTGAACACCAGGGGATGCTGAAGCTTTTGGGGTGCTAATATGTCATGAGGTTAAAGACTGAGCTACAAAGCTGCATATGGTTTTCCAGGAATTTACAGTTATACTGCAATTACATGTGAAATATCTGGTTTATATATTTTTCATCTATGCTTGGCCCAAAACAGTGATAACTCGACATATGGTCCTTGGCTTCACAGTACACTAACATACCACAGCTGTAGCTTGTGCAGCCATCCTCATTGCTTTTCCTTCTCTTCCTTCTCCTGCTCCCCCTCATCGTTCTCTTATTTCTTCATCTTCTCCTCCATGTCCTTCTCCTACCACCCTGAGTTTTCTGTATGTTTCCTACCAAACACATCTATTTATTCAGAGTTTTACCCTGTAAATTATTACAATCATGCCATTTGGAACAGGTTTTTGTTCAGATCTTCTTATATCACAAAAGCAAAAATATTCAATAGCTGAAATTGAGCTCCGTGTAACAGCAATTCTGCAAATGCTTCTAGATTTTTATACTTGCTGATTTGAAGTTACCGAACAGCCATTAAAATGCTAGACAAGGCGTTACATGGATAGTGAACTCACCTTAATGCTTTCCCAATATGTAGTATGAGGAGCTTGTGAATAAGGGTACGAATGCTCTGTACTGTATTAAAAGGTGATGCAAGAAATTGGCAGTCAACGCTAGAGAAGCAATAGCTTAGAAATATATGTGCTCCCTGCAGTACTCGATAATAGGCTCATTCTGTTGGATAATTCTCTTTATTAGTAATTTTATGGGATTAATAAAATATTCATTGCCAGTCAAACCACTAATTTAACAGGATATTTATAACTTGAAGTCACATTGTATTTTACCTAGCTCCCAGTAAGTTAGTACTTTATCTATATGCTGTGAAATTAAACTTAATACTTATCTTTAGAGAATCTATTGTAGATAAATCCATTGAATCATATTGACACAAGGTGCATCTATTCTTTTTTTCACACTAGAGAAAGTAAGAGAGACAAGGACACTTCAATTCTTTATGTTTTCTGGATACTAAACTTTTGTGTCCAATAACTATTAGTAACAAACACATTGGAAAAATAATCATTGTTTAGTTCCCATACAAAGAGATGATGACAGAGTGATTTTCTAAAAGTACAAATGGTAACATCTAAATCTTGGCACACATTTCACTGTTGCTTAAAGCCTGCCACACACATTTAAAACGTGATCTCTGGAGTGTTAAGCTGATCTCCTTTTCCTGGGTCCTGTTCCAGAAAACAGTAGATTTTGCCTGAGAAAGCTGCGGCCAGCCAGGAATCTCAAAATGTAGTATACCATTGCAATCATTCAGATGAATGGTCATAAGTGTAATACAAAGATGGCTTAAATGGGTTATCCTGCAAATAAATTAAATATTAATTAATAGATCTTAGAATAAAAATTAGTTCCTCAATTGGATCAGTTAAAAAATGTTTCCTGTCCTGAGATAATCTCATAAATGTGCCCCTGTGCAATGGATGTGTCTGACTGAGCAGGAACATGGTTAGATATACCACAGCTCCTGGGCAACCAAGAGATGCCACTGCACATGCTCTTGGGCAACCAAGAGATGCTACTGCGCATGCTCCTGGAAAACCAAGTGGTGCTACTGCGCATGCGTGGGTGGCGGGGGACATTTTTGTGCATGTAAATTTCCTGTGTGGCACACAAATTACACAGACAGTATATAAAATAGTAGGCAGGTCGCTGAAAGCACAGTGACCTGTCAAAAGGCAGAAGTATGAATACATAAGCAGAGCACCAGTTAAAGCCCCTCCCCAAGGGCCCGCCCCGAAGCACAAGCACATCATTATGTCAGAAATGAAAATAAAAATTATAAAAGAACCACTGGACGGATTTCAACAACAAAGGTATCATTTTACTCAGTGTAACGGCGCCCACCTGACAGTGTATGTGGTTTACTAAGCACAATCCCGCTGACAGGTGCACCTTAAAACCCCGAAAAAGGCAGCCGATATAATGTTAGTTCTACAATTTGGCTCATAACAGTAGGCTGACTTCTTTAAGGTGTCTATATGCCCTAAAAATTTGCCTTTATGAGGACAACCCCTTTGATGGAATACAGTTAAGCCAAATTCAGACAATCTTGGAGTAATCAGATAATGATCTGATGTATATGGTGTACTAGAAAATCCCGTGATATCTGCAGTAGGGGAAGACAATAATGTTTGTTGTTTTTTAATGCATGCTCTGGAAATCAGGGCACACATTTATATAGTGGTTATGCATGGTTATAAACATGGACAAGTGTCTCACTATCAGCTATCTAACTTCTATAGCTGGCCTTAGGTAAATATAAATCTAATGGCAATCCTACAATTGTTGGAGAAATAAAGTAAATGCAATATCAACTATTTTAAAATTGCAATGAATTATTACAAAGTCTGAAATGTTGTTAGATTCAAATGTGACTTGAGTGTGTGACTTGATTTGCTCCATTGAAGCTGTAGAACACATCCATACTTTATGAATCTATGCACATTATACGTAATTCCTTTATACATCTATTAAGCAAATTGTTCCCTTTATGAGCAAGAGTAGAACAACTTTTAAAATAAAATTACAGAAGCAAATAGCACATGTATGTGTATAGATTCATGATATTGTGGAAGCGGGAGCAATTCACAAAATAGAACAGAGCAGCTAAGGGAAATTCCAATTCCTCACTGCCACTCTCTGAGTGCCATTAGTGCAATAAAGGTGGCATTTACAATAAACGGAAAGTGCAGAGATTATGTCCAACATGATGATTTGGCATTACTATAGCTGCCTCTAATACATTCCATGTGTTTCACAATATTATTTCTTTATTTTTAATTGATGTTTCTCATTGACTTTTTAAACTCACTTTATTTTTTTGGGACAGATATTATCTATGCCAACCGATTTACAGCTCCTCTTGAGTACTATCAGTCTTTACTCTTGTTTATATATGTCAAATTCATTCCTCCATCCATCCACTCTGCCTGCCATACCATTAAGAGGAATCTAAAATCAATAGTAGAGACTCAGTAAAATACTAATTGCAATGTACAGTTATTAACATGCTTAGCATTCTTAATACAATTATGTATGCGGTACCCATACACCTCTTAGCAATTCTCAAATGATTTAAGGTTATTTATATTAACATTAACAATGATCTGAGGGTCACGAGGCATTTATTTAATTTAACTATAAGAAATCAAAAGAATTTGGCTTAGAAGCAGAATCGAAATGGTTGCTATTTTATTATTTCATTAATAGAACCGACTTGTACAAATAGGGGTTATCCCACGAGCAAAGTACATTTTAATTAATAGATCTTGGAATTAAAAAATAAGTTCCACAATTGGATGTATTAAAATTCATATTCCTGTGCTGAGATAATCTCATAAATATGCCCCTGCTATGTCCTGTGTAAAGGCTGTGTACAAACATGCAGAGCTGCTCCTGTTCATGATTGGCACAAAACACAGCTGCTAGCCAGAGGGGGAAGAATAAATCACTTATGATAAGTGAGTGTACAAACAAAACAGCAGGGACTTGCAGCGGCTACTTTTTCAGGTAACAAATTTTACTGCTTGTTATATCACAGGAGTGAGTGTTTCAGTAGTGTCTCTAGCCTTCTGAGCTCATCATAAATCAAGTCAGTTGCATAGGAGCCACAGCAGCCACTCAGCTTATATGATACTGACTTAATTTATGATGAGCTCACAGGTCTGATGACCCTGCAGAAACACTCACTCCTGTGATAAGACAGACAGGTATGGAAATGTATAACCTATATAAAAATATCAGAGGACAAAAAGTAATATAGAAAAATGCTAATTTTATTGACATCAACAATCAAAAAACATATATTATGGTGAACAAAAATGGGAAAAAATTGCCTTACCACTCCAGGAATCAGGAAAGTAGGACCCAAAACACAAGGGTGAGTATCCCTTTAAATATCCCAATGGACACATGGAGTTATCCTCTATAGGGAAGATTATGTTTGTAAAAAGTGTCAGATTATGTCATAATAATAATCCATATATTGGAACTTAATATTTAATGTATTTCTTGGCTAGAAAGGATATATCTATAACCATGTAAGCATTCAGTTATTGGCACAGGGTACTGAGTTATACCAATGCATAGATTATTGCACTTGCGTTCCAGAATACGTAAATACCAACCTGTTAAAACAATGCCTCATAGAGGTCACTGAGTTGACTATTGCACTAATCCCATAGTGTATAACCACTTGTTACACCACACTTCTGAGATACAATATGGATTATTGCACTAGTTCCAAAAAATAAATAACTAGCAGACTGCATAACCAGCACCTCACAGGTGTCAATATATTTACTATTGCTCTAATCCCATAGTAAATGGCCCCTTAATACACAGCATCTATAAGATACAATGGCCCCATAAGCAATGTATTAGAAAATCATGTTATTGCACTCACCCCCTAACATGTTTATGGCAGCCCACCATAAAGCCTCAACGTTCATTTTGTTGCTTCTGTAACTTCGTCAGGAGGCTAAGGTATGGAAATGTTTTCCCTCACACAATCCAACCGCTCTGTTACGGATCTGGGTGGTGGAACCTCTGTGCTGTGTTACAAGGAGGGACCAGAGGGGCATAACTAAGTGCCTACCCGGACCGACCCTGGCCACACGGAGGCTTAGTTGACTTCGTGAACCAAGGAGGGACCAGGAAGGTGAACCAGGTGCCACTCTGGGACCGACCTTGTGTGAGAGCAGGCGACTCCCATGGGACTGATGGCCGAAGCCGACAGGCACAGCAGATGAGCAGGGCTGGTAGACAGGCAGGTGATGCGGGTAAGCAAGCAGGTGGGCACGGCTGATAGGCAGGCGGGCACGGCTGATAGACAGGCTGGCAGGCATGGCTGATAGGCATGCTAGCGGGCACTGGAACCTGAGGGTTGAGGAGAGTGTTAGCACACAAACAACAGCCTTGCACAGGCACCTCCACTTTTGGAGGAGGTGCCTTATATAGGAGCAGTTGTGACACCCCAGGGGTCTGGTTGCCACAGTAACGTAATGTTATGTCTGAGAGCAGGTGGGAGGTCCTTTAGTCAGGGATCCTGTGCATGCCACACCTCCTGCCCAGTCTTGGGAGGGGAAGAACTTCCCCTATATAAACCTGGGGCTGAGGCAGGGTGAGTGAGTAGAAGAAGAGAAGAAGTAGAGACAGCATAGGAAGAAACAGCAGTTACAAGGAGTCAGGGGCTGGCAGCTGCAGAGTTCGCCCTGACTAAGAAGACTTTTTACCGGACCCGGAGTCCGAGGCTGTGGGGACTAATTCCTGCCCAGCAGCAGAATCCGTCAGGCAGGGGATTTCAGGTCCTCTGGCCCAGAAGCCCGAAGGCACGGTCACACGCGTGGGACCAGCACCGCCATCGTGGAGCGGAAGCCATTAGAAGGCCCCGAGTCACCGGCCATACGGGTGAGCACCACACGGTACACTCAGGGACGTGGGCTACTTACATCAGCTCCTAGCAAGGTAGCCAGAAGAGTACAGTCAGTTTGGGAGGCCTACAACTACGCCTGGCCAGGGGAGATCCCATCTGCTCAAGGACTGACCAGGCCCCATCCGCTAGCAAGTACTCCGGGAGGGTCTTTTGTTGTTACCAGTAAAGACCTTGAACTACACCGTACCGTCTCTGAGTGGTTCCTGCTACCCCCATCATCCACGTCGGCTGCCCTGAGGCCATACCCCTCCCGTTGGGGGTTATACTATCACGCTGCACAATCCCACCATCGGCCTCAGCGGTCTGCCCTGCAGCAGCAGCCCCCTGGCTGCACTCAACGGGTGGCGTAGTCATCAACCATTTACTACTAATGGACTGCCGTCTAGTTTGACTCCCTGGGCACGGACCGGGTCACCGCCACGAGACTACAACCCTCCACAGATCCGGCTCCGGGTAAGCTCCCGCATGCGCAGCGCAGCGCGACACAGGCCCAGGGGCGCGTCAACTTTGGCGTAGTCGGCAGGATCTCGTGCCCGCAACCACCGGGTACTGCGTGCCTGAAAAGCAAAGACTGTTCAAACTTACCAGTGGTGAAGTTTCCCGCCATCCGGCGCCATCTTCGGCCTTCTTCCCGCCATCCGTGGAGTTTTCCCGCCGTTGGACGCCATCTTGGGGACGCCGCGCGGGAAGAAGAGGGGCGTGGACTCTGAAAGCGCGCGAGAACTGAAGCCCCGCCTCACGTCCGGACGTTGCGTAAGGTCCTGGAAGGAGCCCAGCAGACGCCGACGTCACAGGAGCGCGACGGAAGGTCCTCAACCCTGACGATCCACTGCGGAGCCGCGGCCTACGGAAGAGGATCATCGCAAGGTAGGCCACGGTCCACTAGGGGGGAGGAAGATGTCGGATACGGAGGAGAGCTTCACTGCCCCAACCCCCGCCAGCGCTACCGCTGCTGCAGTTATGCCCTTCACCATGCCCTATATCCCGGGAGCAGCCTGGCTACCCCAGTACTCAGGGGAGTCACATACCCTGCATGACTTTAGAGAAAAGCTGGATAGCCTCTTCCAGGTGTACCCCCTCACAGAAGAGCAAAAAGTGAGCATCCTGGTGGCCCAACTAACCGGGGCAGCCAAAAGGGAAGTAAAATCCTGGCCACCTGGGAGGAAGACTGTCGCAGGGATACTAACCCGGCTGAAGGACACCTTTGATACCCGCACCTCAGCCGAGATTAAGCTTAGATTCTACGGGTGCAAGCAGCGAGCGCATGAGAGTATAAGGGACTATGCACTAAACCTACAAGAGGCCCTGAGGGCCATAAAGCAGACCGACCCTGATGGGGTGGGAAACGAGGACAGGCTGTTGACTGAACAATTTATAGAGGGTTTATATTGCAATGCCCACCGAACCCAGTTGCGGGCAATGGCCTTACAGGATCCCCATCTGGACTTTGCACAGTTCAAGGACAGAGCCATCCGGGTGCTCCGAGAACCGGCACCAGGTGGCGTTGTGACCCACAGACGCCCCACTACCACTTACTACCAGGAGGCGGCGCCCTTGTCAGCAGGGCCTGTGGGAGCTGATGCGCAGGCTTTGGACAATGACCCGGCTCCAGACCTACACCATCAGGTCCAAGAGCTAGCTAAGAGCGTTGCTGCGCTAACCCGAACTGTGCAGTCTTTACAGGTTTCCACCCCAGAGAAGATCCAGCTGGCATCCGGACCGGAGGACATCCCGTGGCGTCGACCAAGGAGGACCCCACCGGCCAGAGGAAGACCCAGTGACCGATACAGCGAGGACGGACGACCCATCTGCCGCCGCTGCAATCAATCTGGACATATGGAAAGGTACTGTTCTTTAAACGGGCACAACCTGGGGTAGAGGGTCAACCCCCAGGAAAAAGATCACCAGGCCCATCGAACTGGCGCGACAGATATGTGGGAGGACGTCCAGTCTTGCCCGTGGTACTGGATGGCATTCCCATGAGTGCCCTACTGGATACCGGGTCACAGGTCACCACCATCCCGTACGTGCTCTTCAAGCAGTACTGGAATGACTCGGATATTACCCACTACCCTGACGACGACTTGAGTATCATCGCCAGCAATGGCCAGCCCGTGCCACAGATCGGATTTAAAGAGGTGGCCCTCAAAATCGGTAGAGTCGAACTGGCCGCACAGGGACTGATCATTGTAGATATTGATAAACATGAGAGTCACCCAAAAATAACTCTAGGAACTAACGTAATTGAAAATTGTCTTGCAGAGGTGATTTTCCTTTTACAGCAGGTTGCCAAGAACGCCAGCTCCGGCGAGCAGCGGGTGCTCCAGAAAGAGATCCGGGCACTGATGCAACGGCAACAGGTGGAACTCTCCGGCGGTGAGATTGGTAGCGTAAGAATGTGTGACCCTTTTCCTATTGCCATGCCCCCAAAAAGTGAAATGATGATTTGGTGCCGGGCAGCTATTGGTCTGAGAGGTAGAGATTACCAGGCAATGGTAGAACCAGTTTACTCAGACAGTAGGCCCACCATTTTGACAGCACGGGGGGTGGTCAATGTACGCCATGGGAGGGTGCCCGTTCGCATAATAAATATCGGGGAGAGGGAAGTGTACCTGCCCCGGTATGCCACGCTAGCCAAATTATATACCACTAATCAAAATTCTATACAATCTGTGGAACCCTTGCCTCCATCTCACCCGGAGGAAGGTAACGGCTCTAAGAAAGACATGGAGGACTGGTGTCAGCAACTACATCTGGGTACTGACTCCACTCCCTCACATCAGAAACAAGGAGTCTATCGGGTGGTTCAAGAGTATGAGAGAGTGTTTAGTAAACACCCGTTAGACTTCGGGCGAGTCAAGGGGGTAGAACACCGCATCCCCACGGGAGATCATCCTCCCATAAAAGAGAGGTATCGACCCGTACCCCCTGCACATTACCAACACGCCAAGGGGATGCTTAGAGACATGAAGGAGGCTGGGGTAATCCGGGATAGCTGTAGCCCCTGGGCAGCCCCACTAGTTTTAGTCAAAAAGAAAGACAACACCATGAGGATGTGTGTAGATTACCGGAAAATCAACCGTATCACACACAAGGATGCGTACCCCTTACCAAGGATAGAGGAGTCATTGGCTGCTTTAAGATCTGCTAACTTCTTCTCTACCTTGGATCTCACTAGCGGGTACTGGCAGGTTCCTGTAGCAGAGGCGGACCGGGAGAAGACCGCATTCACCACCCCGATGGGACTTAGCGAGTTCACCTGCATGCCGTTCGGACTCTGCAACGCCCCAGGAACCTTCCAACGATTAATGGAGTGCTGTCTGGGCCACAGAAACTTCGAGACGGTCCTGTTGTACCTGGACGATGTCATCGTATACTCCAAAACTTATGAGGACCACCTGAAACACCTGGCGGAGGTGTTCGAAGCTCTGGCGAGTTACGGCCTAAAGGTGAAACCCTCCAAGTGTCACCTCCTGAAACCAAAGGTGCAATACCTGGGACACGTGGTGAGCGCTGACGGAGTGGCTCCCGACCCCGATAAGATCACCGCAATTAAGGGATGGCCAAGCCCCTCCAGCGTAAAAGAAGTGCGGCAGTTCCTAGGGTTGGTAGGCTACTACCGAAGGTTTATTCCCGGTTTCACCAAAAAGGCAGCACCTATGCAGGACCTCCTGATAGGCCAGTCCCGGAAGGCCAAGAACCAGAAGCCGCCCTTCAAATGGGAAAAGCTAGAAGAAGAGTCCTTCCGCCAGCTGAAGATGGCCCTCACGGGGGATGAAATCTTGGCGTACCCGGACTATAGCCAGCCCTTCATCCTCTACACCGACGCCAGTAACATCGGGCTAGGAGCCGTACTGTCCCAGATTCAGCAGGGGAGAGAACGAGTAATCTCCTATGCCAGCCGAAAACTGCGACCCACCGAAAGGAACCCCGAAAATTACAGCTCATTTAAGCTAGAGTTCCTGGCCGTGGTATGGGCAGTCACCGAGCGCTTTAGGCATTACCTCGCTTCTTCCCGGTTCACCGTATACACGGATAACAACCCGTTGACACACCTGGACACGGCAAGACTCGGTGCCCTGGAGCAGAGGTGGATGGCCCGTCTGTCCAACTACGAGTTCACAATCAAATACCGGGCAGGACGCTCCAATACTAACGCGGACGCCCTGTCCAGGATGCCCAACCTGCCGGACGAAGGAGAAGATCCGGAGGGACTGGAAGAAGTTGAACTCCCTGCGTTCCACCGTCATGGGACTATCCAGTATTCCCACCGGGTAAGGGGTAAGCAGGCTGCTACGTTGAACCCCTTACCCCACTACAACTGGGCGGAAACGCAAGACAGCGACCCTGCCGTCCGACTGGTGAAGGAGATGCTGACTCGGCCGGAGGCTCGCCTTGAACCAGACGCTCCGGAGGAAGCCAAACAACTATGGGCGGAGAAGAGTCGACTATTCCTTTACAAGGGGAAGTTGTGCCGCAGAATGGTCAACTCCCGGACGCATGAACTACTCTGGCAAGTAGTGGTGCCCCGAAGAGACGCAGCCATGGTGATGGAGGCATACCACGACGGAGCTGGACACTTCGGGTGGAAAAAGCTGGAGTTCCTGCTGCGCGAGCGGTTCCACTGGGTAGGCATGAGGGGAACCATCGAGAAGTGGTGCAGAGACTGTGGCCCGTGCAATCTGAGAAGGAAGGACCGGGCCAGCCAGAAGACTCCCCTGCAGTCCATCGTCACCCGGCAACCGTTGGAACTGGTAGCCTTGGATCATGTAAAACTGACCCCAAGCAGAAGTGGCTACGTCTACGCGTTAACCATCGTGGATCATTACTCCCGGTTCTTGGTTGTCGTCCCCGTCAAGGACTTAACGGCTCAAACAGCAGCTAGGGCCTTCCAGCAGCACTTCTGCCGTCCACACGGGTACCCGGACCAAGTGCTGACGGACCAGGGACCTGCCTTTGAAGCGGAGGTCTTCCAGGAATTCTGCAATCTGTATGGCTGCCGGAAGATAAGGACGACACCCTACCATCCGCAAACTAATGGACTTTGTGAAACAATGAACCAGGTGGTAATGGATCTTCTAAAAACATTGCCCCTGGAAGAACGCAGTCTGTGGCCTGAGAAGTTGCCCGATCTGGTGGACCTATACAACCACATCCCGGTAGGTTCCACCAACTGTACCCCGGCTTACCTAATGAGGGCGAGACCTGGTAAGTTACCTGTTGACCTGGAAATGGGAGTCCTGACACCTGAGGACACTTCACCAGAAACAGACTGGGACACAGAGAGGCAGCAGCAGTACCGGAGAGTACAGGAGAGCGTGGAGCGAAGTCTCTGTCAGGCTAGGGAAAGACAAGAGAAGACTTACAACCAGTATGCTCCCGCTGTTCCCCTGGTACCCGGAGAGCAGGTCTTGAAGAGGAAAAGACGGCTCCACAAGTTGGATGACCAGTGGGAGAAGGACCCGTACACCGTACTGCCCTCAAGCCACGAGAACCCGAAGGTCTGTACCATCAGTAAAGACGGAGGGGAAACCACAGCCATTGTATCCCGGGACCACCTGAAGAAGTGTCCCGAACAACTGAGGAACCCTGAAGAGGAACAAGAAGACCATCGACCCGTGGGAGAAAGGGAAGATATGGTTAGTACCGTGCTCGGGGACTTCCCTCGGTCTTGGACTCAAGTCAATGGTGCAGTTGTGGTACCCGTACTCACCTTCCTCCAACCATCATCCCAAGAACCTACGGAGCAACGGGTAGAGCTGGAAGAACAGCCGGTCCAGGAGGCAGAAGACTCCACACAAGTAGAACAGGAGAATCAACCCTCTGCTTATAGTGAGCCTGCCGTACCCCTAGTGAGACAAAGAGCCGGTAGACAGCTGCCCAGTTTACCCTTGACAGCTCCTACACCCTGTAGTTCAGGGCCAGACAGTCAGCTCCGTAGGTCCACTAGGGCCACTAGAGGCCAGTTACCCGCACGTTGGAGGATCTAAATGTTTAAGCTATTTTATAATGTTTACCTGTCTATAGTTGCTTGTGTGTAATTTTGTATTTCTAGTTGTTTTTAGGAATCCTTGGTGGATTTACCGGGAATCCTTGTATATAGTTGGAGCGTAACCCAGGATGGACTAAAGACTGTCAAGGACTCGGGGTAGAACAGACCCCTACCTGGTTACGTCTCCCTGTGTTGGTGAAATGGACACCTTGCTTTCTTCAGAGACTGCACCCGGTTGCGGACACGCCGTAACCATCTTTATGTGTTTTCTTATTGTATTATTAATGTTTTGCCTTGTTATGTTTTCTAAATGTGTTTAGTCCCGGAGTACTAAATTTTACTAGGGGGGAATGTGACACCCCAGGGGTCTGGTTGCCACAGTAACGTAATGTTATGTCTGAGAGCAGGTGGGAGGTCCTTTAGTCAGGGATCCTGTGCATGCCACACCTCCTGCCCAGTCTTGGGAGGGGAAGAACTTCCCCTATATAAACCTGGGGCTGAGGCAGGGTGAGTGAGTAGAAGAAGAGAAGAAGTAGAGACAGCATAGGAAGAAACAGCAGTTACAAGGAGTCAGGGGCTGGCAGCTGCAGAGTTCGCCCTGACTAAGAAGACTTTTTACCGGACCCGGAGTCCGAGGCTGTGGGGACTAATTCCTGCCCAGCAGCAGAATCCGTCAGGCAGGGGATTTCAGGTCCTCTGGCCCAGAAGCCCGAAGGCACGGTCACACGCGTGGGACCAGCACCGCCATCGTGGAGCGGAAGCCATTAGAAGGCCCCGAGTCACCGGCCATACGGGTGAGCACCACACGGTACACTCAGGGACGTGGGCTACTTACATCAGCTCCTAGCAAGGTAGCCAGAAGAGTACAGTCAGTTTGGGAGGCCTACAACTACGCCTGGCCAGGGGAGATCCCATCTGCTCAAGGACTGACCAGGCCCCATCCGCTAGCAAGTACTCCGGGAGGGTCTTTTGTTGTTACCAGTAAAGACCCTGAACTACACCGTACCGTCTCTGAGTGGTTCCTGCTACCCCCATCATCCACGTCGGCTGCCCTGAGGCCATACCCCTCCCGTTGGGGGTTATACTATCACGCTGCACAATCCCACCATCGGCCTCAGCGGTCTGCCCTGCAGCAGCAGCCCCCTGGCTGCACTCAACGGGTGGCGTAGTCATCAACCATTTACTACTAATGGACTGCCGTCTAGTTTGACTCCCTGGGCACGGACCGGGTCACCGCCACGAGACTACAACCCTCCACAGATCCGGCTCCGGGTAAGCTCCCGCATGCGCAGCGCAGCGCGACACAGGCCCAGGGGCGCGTCACAGTTCTCATGCCATTGGCCAGGCACTCTTTAGGGAGGCACACGCGACCCCAAAGTATGGTGCCCGAGGAGCAACACGTGGTGCGCGCACCCCGAGAAGCTGCACGCACCCCGAGAAGCTGCGCGTGGTGCGCGCACCCCCGGCTGACGCAGTAGTGGAGCCGAAGGACGCCGGACCGGGACCATGGTGGTGAGGGGATCGGTGTCTCTGCCCGGCAGGAGGCAGACATGCCGACGCTACACACTGTGAGCCCCTGGTGTATTTTCTGTATACTCTCTTATCTTAAGTGATTTATGCTTCCTCCACTGTGAGCCCCCGCTGTATTATCTGTATACTCTTATCATAAGTGATTTATGCTTCCTCCCCTGGCAAGGAGCTGTGGTATGTGCAGAGCATGAACTGGAGCAACTTTGCATGGTCAGACTCAGCAAATAACAGTACATAGCAGGAGCACACTTATAAGATTATCTCAGCGCAGGAACATTTTTTAAACACATTCAATTGTGGATCTTTTTATTATTCCAGGATCTATTAATTAAAATGTACTTTGTAAGATAATCTCTTTAAAAATTACTATGCTCCTGTACAAATGACGTAATGACAAGTGGACAGCAGGAAACCCAAAGGATCCTGAAGTCTAAATTAATGATTAAAAAGCAAGTTCTATTATGGGATAGTAGGAGGGTAAAGGGTAGATAGAAATATGCGGTATATGTGGGAGAGTCTATTCATTACCACCAACAAAATGACAAATTAGCAAGTTCCAAGTTGCTTGTAAAAGACACTGTAAATTGAAAAGTAAGCCTCGTTTTAATTTTTATTTCATAAATCAATAGTACAAATGAAAATAAGCAACCTTGAATTTTTTCTTATCAGAAAAATGTGCTCTCTTCTCCTCTTATATAGATTTTTCTCTTTAATTCATAGGTAAGATCTGCAATATTTGTTACACACTTGTCCCTGGTATCCCAGGCTCCACTTCCTGCACTGGGTTCACTGCCCTCTGTTGTGCTCCACGTCTGGGTTTGCAAGTTGCCCGGCGTGGATCAATGACATAATCTCCTAGACCTCTATAGCTCTATGTTTGATGTGCCCCACCTTCCGTGCATACTGTGTTTTAGCTTGGTTTCATACCTGCTGGGTTACACTTCATCAGTCCTGCTGCTGCTGAGATTCCTGGGTATGCAAAGTCATCACTTCCCATGTGAATTCCTGCTTGCTGCTCCAACACATGGGGTTTGCGGGCCCACCTGGACTTGAGGATTAGGGGATCCACCTCACCTGGTAAGCCTAAAAGAGTCCCAAGACTATAGATTCTAAAGGAGCAGCAGCCACAACACTATTTTTGTGGGATACGGACAATCTACGTGACTGGTAATCCAACTTGCTGTTCGTCCATGGAAGCTTGTCCGGGCTATGCAGGATCTCTCAACCAATGTGGGCCTTCAGGGACTTTGTGAACCACTGCACTTTGAATTATGTCCCCTGAATTTTTTTTTTGACTGGTCCAAAATGGCCTACATTTTCTCTTTGCAGTATGGGAATGTTTTGTTTGGGCTGTGCCATTGTGGGAGCAGGATGATCCTATCATGCATTCTCTACCATCTTTCCTGTCATCCTTCTGTAAAGCATTTGACGTACCAGGTCATATCCACTCTACCACTGATTCCATGCTGTGGCTCAGACCATGGACTAATTCTATGAGACATTATGCTGTCCAGTTCCGTATCCTGTTTGCTGAGTTGGCCTGGAATAATGATACTCTCCTGACTGTCTTCTATGCCGGCTTATCCAGACAGATCAAAGATGAACTCAATCGTAGAGATTTGCCTTCCACCCTTGATAACTTGATTTCTCTTGCCACCCAAGTGGAATTATGGTTTAAAGAACGTTCTAAGGAAAAAATGCTTGATTCCCTCCAGGATAGTTGACCAATTTGAAAGATAACACAATATCAGTCTGTGCTCGTGTAATGAAGAATCCTGCATGCAATTGTTTTTTCACTTGAAATATATGCTGGTCCAGTGTTGAAATGCGTTGTAGAAATAAAAAACGTTCAACTCATCTTGGTCCTGAGGATTCTTCATTCATTACAGTAGCACATCCTGATATTGTGTTATCGTCCAAATTGGTCAATTATACACCTTGGCATACTACCAATGAGAAAATCGGATTGTACTCGCATGAAATTTGCATGCTACTTGCATGACACTCGTCCAACTTTTCGGTCCCAATATCAGACCGTTATTTTTTAAGGTGATGGGTATGAGTCCTTATGTGAACCCTGTCTTGCATTTCTCATTGATTCCATATATCCATTGGGCTGGCTAAGTGTCTTAAAAAACATTTAAACAAATTGAAGTTTATACTTTTGCACAAAATGTATTTTAATCCAAAATTTATAATTGGCTGTAGACATTGTAGCATGGTAAAAAAATACATAAAAACAAAAATGGGTAAAAATTGTAGGAGCTGCTACCAGCATAAATACCACTGTCTCTGCTGGCAGCAACTGTCCTGGCAGTAGTAATACGAAATGCCTCCTTTGCCTTTGGCAAGCATATTAATAGGGATGAAGCGGATCTCGAGGTTGGAATCAGGCAATGGGTCAAGGAGCTCAGATAATTTCTCACAGAGACGCAACTGTCAACCTATTTGGAAGGGAAATTTTGTGGTGTTTTTTTCTGCATTGCTAAAGTTTGAAGAAAATCTAGTGCCAGGAGATAATATTAATGCATTTTTATTTCGATGTGTTTCAAAGTATATCACACGTCTTCTTCATGAAGTAACCACATATGTGCATTAATATTACCTCTTGGCACCAGATGTCCTTCAATCTTCAGCAGCACTGAAAAAAACTCCACACTATTTTCCTTCCTAATCTGCAATTGGCCTGGTGACCCATGGATCTGCAGTGGCTCATTACCTACCTATTCAAATGTGTAATTTCTACTGCATCAGGTTAGCACATCTTATTTTTAACTAATTTAAGTGTGTTGGATAAAACCCTATTTGCGTTTTTTGCCCTCTAGCTTCTTAAACAGTCAACCTAGTCAGAGATCACTATGATGATGATGATTTTGTAGTGGACAAAATCTGAGGACCAGACAAGTGTGCTGAGGAGTTGATGTCATCAGAGGAGGAGATTGTTGGTCTCAGCCATACATAGGTCTGGCAATGTATGCCTAAAGGATTATCTAAGGCAAAATTTACTTGTTTGGTCAGCTCTGGAGCAGGCAATATCTGTTGTTGCTGTAGGAGGATTAACAGTGCCTTAAAGCTGGGGTGGTTATGGTGGTGACGAGACTTATGTGTCGGCATCTTGTGCATGGGAATTCTTTTCCAAATAGCTGGAGGACTGATCTATTGCAGTGTGCAGGCTGTGCTGTTGATATGAGCAGGTGATGCCATTTCATGTGCTGACAGAGGTGATGTAGTTCCTTGCTGATGCGTGCATTCTGATTAGTATTTTGAGAATAGGCAAAATTGTTGAAAATTATCAAACCAAAATTCTTTGAACAACAAAGCTTTTGATACTTCTCAAACAACGAATAATTTTTGCATTCAACTATGTGAAAATGCCATGGCCTCTTTCATTTGCTCTGCCTATGTTTAAACACCAGAAAGGTAGGCATCTTCCCCCCCAAAAGAGGGATCATTTTTAGACTGTTTCTACAATAAAAACAGCATGACAAGTCTGACACTGCAGTGTGATATTAAATAGTCTATTTTCTACCACTGGATATGTTACCAGCCATATTCACCAGGCCAGATAGATTGAGGTCATATGGACCCCTTCATGACCTATGACTTATAGGTACATCATATGTTGTGTCTCGGCATTTGATGCGGGCTCTAGCACAGAGCCCTCATCTTTTCTAGCACATGCTTTCTGATTTGGTCAGCTGTTACGTGATTCAACTTCGGCTGTTAACATGTTAAATGCCACTGTCAATCTCTGACAGCGGCATTTAACTTGAGCTTATAGGAAGCGAGTCACATACCCTATCCATCAGCTCCCCTGTCACATGATTGCCGGGCGCCATTGGGTTGCCATGACAACAGGGGCTTGGAGAAGACCCCCCCATGCTTGTCAATGCAGATCTCCTATGAACACTGGCCCGTAGCTGGCGTTCATAGGAGATGATGATCTTTGCTACACATAGTAGGGATGAAGCCCTGCTATGTGTAACAGAGGCAATCAGATGATCGCAGCTTCAAGTCTCCTAAGGGGTCTATTGAAGCCAGTACTAAGTAGAAAAAAATGTTTTTAAAAATATTAAAAAATATAAAGTTCAAATCACCCCATTTTTGCCCCATTAAAAAAAGCAATAGTAAAAAAAAAATACAATACCATATTTGCTGCCTTCAGAAATGCCCCATCCATCAAAATATAAATAAAATAATCTGATGAATAAACGGCGTTACAAGAAAAAAAAATCAAAACGCCAGAATTACGTTTTTTGGGTCATAGCAAAATTGCAATAAAATACAATAACAGGCGATCAAAACATTGTATCTACCCCAAAATGGTATCAATAAAAACGACAGCCCCAGATCCCAAAAAGATTGAGACACTATGGTTTTAGAAAATGGTCGCCATCTTTTTTTTCTTTTACAAATTTGGGATTTTTTTTTCACCATCTAAATAAAAAGGAACCTATACATGTTTGGTATCTGCAAACTCATAATGACCTGGAATTATAATAGCAGGTCAGTCTTAGCATTTGGTGAACAATGAACATGGTAAAAAAAAAAAAAAACATTGTGGAATTGCACTTTTTTTTGCAATATCACTGCACTTGGAATTTTTTTCCTGATTCCCAGTACACTATATGGTATAAGCAATGGTGTCGTTCAAAAGTACAACTGGTCTCGCAAAAAAACAAGCCCTCATACGGCCACATTGAAGGAAAAAAAGGGGAGCAAAAAACGAAAACGCAAAAACTGAAAATCTCAAGGTTGTGAAGGGGTTAATCACGTTGTGTTTATATAACAAAGCTCACAACAGGCTCAATACACACTTAGGAGACCTCGGAGTTTTATACACATAGTTTCCAGGAAATTAGAGGGGTTTTAGCATTGTCATTCGCTGCAAATTTATTTCCTACAAATCAAATTCTTCAGGAAAATTTGGCAAAGCCAGCAAATTTGATTGTCGTATGATATGCTCATCTCTAGTCATGTTCTCTTTAAGAGATTTTCTTTATTTATAAAGTTAAATCAGTGCATGTTTAAGGAAGAAGCTTTTTACACTATTTTACAAGAATAACTGTGGTATTAAAAGTCATACATACTGTACCATGTACTCTCATTAGCTTTTATACTTTAAGAAACTCTATTTCTTTAAATATTCAACACTTGTTCATTTCTCGGACCATTTACAGATCTCCAGAGAACATCACTATAACCAGAAGTGAGCATGACAAATTACACCTTCAATACACTTTTCCCTTGATTCACACTCCAGTACTTCAACTTCACTCATCCTATTACTGTAACTGTTCTCAGCAACTCTATCTATTTATTCAGTCACTATTTTCTTACTATGATTTCCTTTGTTTTTTTTTAGTCTTATTTGTTACACAATCACATTTAACTTCTTCAAAATCCATAGATATTTTACACTCACCTATCAATTGCACAGAGTTTAAGCTCAATTATCTGTTAGAAAGCAGATTTCTTCTAATTATTCCAATTCGAGGGCACCATCATTATCTTTTATATCCAATTGACTTTTTACTAACTCAGAATAAAATCAATAATGTATAAATATTATACCAGAAGTTATTATAGTATTACTATTACTATTTAAGGTTTAGCTTGACATGTCTAATGTTAGGTTTCCTTTATCTGCCTGTGACAATTAGGGAACATAGTGCTCAATTACTGGTTTTGATCAAAATAATGACTCAGCACAGTCAATACATTTTTTCACTCTTTTACCCAAAAATTAATCACAGCATGACTGCAGTGCTTCCATCATAGGCAAAGAAAAAATGCTAAAGCAGCTGTTTATTGTGGGTAATCAAGATTTCATTTTATTCCTGATTATTAAACTGCCTTTCATAACCACTGAAGGCATAATAGTGTCATCTGCTATCATAACTTCAACTTTTTCATTGACTGGTTTGGTACTTTAAAGAGTAGATTCACTTTTAAATACCAAGATTTTTTACACTTACTAATATTAAAAGTATTTCAGGCTCTCCTCATAGTGCAGCCTTCCTTACAAACAGCACAAAGCTTCTCAAAACCATGCATCTCCTCACAATACTATATACCTCCTGACAGTTGAATAGTTATCAGGGAAGCATGGGAGAAAGGGGGCAATCTCCAAGGGCAGCTTACCTGGTGTGAACCATCTGGAGTGACTACCACTCTTAACAGTATCAGCGTGCATAAGACCCCAATAAAGTTAAACCCCGGTAGAGAATAATGCCATGGTCGACCTGTACTACCAGTCACTGTTTTGTAGACCTGAGGATGACAGAACAGTTGCGGCATGCATAGGAAATCAGCGTCCAGGTACAGATGTCCTCAAGGCTCTACCTGTGCCAGGACACTGACTGTGCTGAAGAACTCGTTAGCTTTTGAAAGTAAGGTAAGTATGCACAGTGTATAAATGTATTATTTACTTATTTTACACAGTATTACTTTTTTGTAGGGGATTAAGATTGTTATCTATAATATAACGCTACAAGCGTCCCTCTGTCTGAAGCCTCTATAGACTGCGCAAGCACAACACGTCTGTGCACTCTGGTTCCAGACAGAAGAACGCATGGAGCCGTTACAAGTAAGAGGAGTGTATGGTGCCTGAGATCGTGGTATACGTAGATACTGAACGCATACCGCAATCTCCGGCGTCATACTTACATACTTACCTGACCGGGACAAGCGTTGCTGCGGCGCCTCTTTTCTCGCCGGAGACAGGAGCAAGAGTGAAGGCGTCAGAATCGGCGCATGCGCATAGCGCTATCCGGCACCGTTTTACTGAAGACACATTTGCAGTGTGTCTTCAGCAAAATGGTGCTGGACAGCGTGGTATGGGCATTGGCATAATCCGGCGCCACACTTCTCCCCCGGTCTCCGGCAGGACAGTACACCGCAGCGCTGGAGCACAGGGAAGAAAGGTGAGTATAAGTGTTTTTCTTTTTTTGTATGTATGCAGCATGAAAGGGATGAGGGGGCCACACATACCAGGATTGGGGGATGATGGGGCCACACATACCAGGATTAGGGGATGAGGGGGCCACACATACCAGGATTGGGGGATTAGGGGGCCACACATATCAGGATTGGGGGATGAGGGGGCCACACATTCCAGGATTGGGGGATGAGGGGGCCATACATACCAGGATTGTGGGATGAGGAGTACCATGCATGCCAGGATTAGGGGTGAGGGGTACCATGCATACCAGGATTGGGGATGAGGAAGCCATGCATACCAGGTGTTAGAACCCTCCTGTTTGTTTTTTCCATCTTGTGTTTTGCGGTCACGTGACCACCTGCCTTTAATTTCCAGCTCCGCCCTTCTGGCGGTGCTGGACTTCAGTGTTTGACTGTTTTTCTAGCCAGGTGCTTTGGTGCCTCTCTCTGTCAGTTCTCTTGGTCCTTCTGGGACCGATAGTACCTTTTTGTGAGTTTGTCTTTTTGTGTTCTGCAACAACTTCTCTGTTTAGGAGGTGTCCCTTTTGTTCCAGTCCTTAGATTTTTTAGCGACCCCTCCCCTTATGCTATAGGTCTTCGTTCAGACTAGCTGAGGACTAAGGTGGGTCTGTTCGCTAGGAACAGGCAGCCCGCTACATCGTAGGGATTCAGCTTAGTCTTACTGTAGGGGCAGCTTTCCCCTATCTTTCCTTAGTACTTGTTGCAGATCATAACACCAGGATGAGGGACTGGGTACCATACATACCAGGATTGGGGGATGAAGGGTGCCTTACAGACCAGGATTGGGATGAGGGTTGCCATGTATATCAAATTTGGGATGAGGGGGCCATGCATACCAGGATTGGGGATGAAGGATGCCATGCTAACCAGGATTGGGGTGAGGAGTGCCATGCATACCAGGATTGGGGATGAGGGGTGCCATGCATACCAAGATTTGGGATGAGGGGTGCCATGCATACCAGGATTGGGGATGAGGGGTGCCATGCATACCAGGATTGGGGATGAGGGGTGCCATGTAAACTAGGATTGGGGATGAGTGGTGCCATATATACCAGGATTGGGGATGAGGGGTGCCATGCATACCAGGATTTGGGATGAGGGGTGCCATGCATACCAGGATAGGGATGAAGGGTGCCATGCATACCAGGATAGGGATCTGGGGGGGCCATGCATACCAGGATTCGGATGAGGTGCCATGTATACCAGGATAAGGATGAGGGGTACCATGTGTATCAGGATGAGGGATGGGGTACCATGCATACCAGGATAGGGATGAGGGGTACCATGCATACCAGGATGAGGGATACCATACATACCAGGATAGGAATGAGGGATGGGGTACCATGCATACCAGGATTGGGTATGAGGGAGTCATGCATACCAGGATGAGGGGCGCCATGCATGCCAGGATTGGGGATGAGGGGTGCCATGCATACCAGGATTGGGGATGAGGGGTGCCATGCATACAGGATTGGGGATGAGGGGTGCCATGCATACCAGGATTGGGTGTGAGGGGTGCCATGCATGCCAGGATTAATGGTGAGGAGTGCCATGCATACCAGGATAGGGATGAGGTGTGCCATGCATACCAGGATTGGGTGTGAGGGGTGCCATGCATACCAGGATTAATGGTGAGGGGTGCCATGCATACCAGGATAGGGATGAGGTGTGCCATGCATACCAGGATAGGGATGAGGGCAGCACATAACAGGATTGGGGAGCATAAATACCAGGATGGGGGCAGCATAAATACCAGGATGGGGGCTGCACATACCAGCATTGGAGACCATATACCAATAAAAATGCTTTCCGACCAGCCATAGAACGAGCTCAATAGCTAGTTACTATATATGGGGAAATGAGTGGACATTATTTCTATATAGAGGAATTATTACTTTATACGGGGGAGAATCAAAGGGAATTATTAATATATATGGGGGGGGATAAAGGGGCATTATTACTATATAAGGGTAACTCAAGAACATTATTACTATATATGAGAAACTAAGGGGGCATTTTAACTACTTTCATTTAGCAGCATCAGAGCTTAGAATCTGTTTCTTTCTGTCATCTGTTCTTACACCCTTTATATACGCAGAGGCACTTAGTATCTAGACAAAAACAGATACTGAATGGAGACCGTTCAGGCAGTTTTACATGGACACTCTTATTATAAAGATGTCTGGACCCAGCATTACAAGCACTTTTTACCTTCTTTGTCATCCCTATTTCCTTATAGAATGTAATTTCTTGTTTGTATTGATAAATGATGTGAAAGTCTGTAATGTCTGATATTATTTGTACATATACGCCATGAATTGTAAAGTGATACAAAATATGTTTTTGCTATAATTATTATCATTATCCTTATTTCTATAAAAGTCACCCTATTTCCAGACTCAGCTGTTTGGCTAGGGTTATTGCTGGTGGGCCATTTGTCTCTGCTGATAAGTGCCAGCAGGGAGCAACAAGCCGCCCAGCTTTAAGGCCCCGTCACACATAACGAGATCGCTAGCGAGATCGCTGATGAGTCACGTTTTGGTGACGCAATAGCGATCTCGCTAGCGATCTCGTTATGTCTGACAGGTAGCAACGATCAGGCCCCTGCTGTGACATCGCTGATCATTACAAAGCTTCCTGGACCATTCCTGGGTCGTTGCGCTCCCGCTGGGCAGTGTGCATCGCTGTATTTGACACCTTGTCAACGACCTCGCTAGCGATTCAGAACTGAGACACATTGAGGTGCATAAATTGAACTTTTCTGCGTTCATCGTCCCTGATTGGTGGTCGCTACTGCGTCCTTGTTTTTTTCAGATCCCACCAGCGTTCTCCGGCTGTGACTCCACTTTGAACAAATCAGACATCTTTAGCGAGGTAGGTATTGTTTGGGGTCTCAAATGAGTTTCCATTTTTAATTCATTTATAGGACATCTACCAATTATCTGCTATCATTGCTCTTCAGGGAGGGAGGGAGGGCTTGGCTTCAATCTGTATATATATGCTTTTGCATGGGCAGATATTTTAGGGGTCTCGTGCACACACACCCACACAGCACGTTTTTCTGACACGCTGTCGTGGCCAACCGCTTCAGAGTTTTTCATACGCCAATTAACATGAAGCTTAAATCAATAGACTCTGTTCTTTTGGCCTGTTGCACGCTTCAAAACTTTCTTCGTCGACGTGATGCAATTACGTACTGTCCGCCTGGCTTTGTGGACTCTGTGGACCGAGCCAATGGGGAAGTGGAGCTCGGTGAATAGCGTGCAAACGATCCTGCAATTGTAGGCCTTCAACCAGTGGGACATGGCAGAAACACCCATGATGCGAAGACCTGCCGCGACAACTGCTGCCAGTATTTTAACGGTCCTGGTGCCCCGTCACACATAACGAGATCACTAACGAGATCGCTATTGAAGCCAAGCCCTCCCTCCCTGAAGAGCAATGATAGCAGATAATTGGTAGATGTCCTATAAATGAATTAAAATGGAAACTCATTTGAGACCCCAAACAATACCTACTTCGCTAAAGATGTCTGATTTGTTCAAAGTGGAGTCACAGCCGGAGAACGCTGGTGGGATCTGAAAAAACAAGGACGCAGTAGCGACCACCAATCAGGGACGATGAACGCAGAAAAGTCCAATTTATGCACCTCAATGTGTCTCAGTTCTGAATCGCTAGCGAGGTCGTTGACAAGGTGTCAAATACAGCGATGCACACTGCCCAGCGGGAGCGCAACGACCCAGGAATGGTCCAGGAAGCTTTGTAACGATCAGCGATCTCACAGCAGGGGCCTGATCGTTGCTACCTGTCAGACATAACGAGATCGCTAGCGAGATCGCTATTGCGTCACCAAAACGTGACTCATCAGCGATCTCGCTAGCGATCTCGTTATGTGTGACGGGGCCTTTAGCCAGGGACATAGCTAAAAGACTAGGGCTGTATGTCTGAACTAGTGTAAGATGGTGATCAGGAGGGTCATGTTCTTCTTTCCCTTTTGTGTACCTATTGTTCTACTCTGTGTTTATATATGACTATGTAAATACCTATTGTCTAATGTTAATTACAGGGTCAGTATATGTTAGGAGTAGATAGTGTATTAGATTAGGAATTGGGTACAGTGCAGTGGTGGACACAATAGTTTAGGATAGAAATAGTTAATGTATTTAGTAATAGCTCTAGTGTAGAAGGAGCCTGGGTAGAAAAGAAGAAGTTTGCCCAGCAACCAGTGGACCGGTTGCTGATTGGCCCTGTTAAGAAGGGGGAGGGGTTTGGATTAGAGGGGAAAGAAACAGTTATTCTTGTCAGGAATCAGTTCTGTCAGAGATGCAGTAGGTAGTAGTAACGTTTAAGAATGTGCTGGTGGAAGACTGAGGAGAAGTTCAGGGCCCTGGGGGCTGAAGGTCAATAAGGATATGTGGCACCCCTGCGGGTCCAGTCGAGACAGAAGTACTGCATCTCAGCCAGAGGTGTGGTACCCCACTCTCGGGTAAGGAGGGAGCACTACCCGGGACCCACACACCCACATCCAACACCACATCACTCCAGTAGGGAAGGGCAAGATTTCTCCTGAGGGAGAGCACAGTCCCTGTCTCTGTCTGGAGGAGGGAGCTAGGTAGAGGAGGTGGGTGGAGGAAGTAGTTTAGGGGAGCACACAAGGAAGGACTGAAGGTAGAGGGGACCACGCAGAGTGACAGTTAGTGACGTGGGTCACATGACAGACAGTATAAAAAGACAGGTAGAAACTAGTGTTGAGTATGTTCTGTTAACCCTTTCGCCGAGTACGCTTCGGCTGATCTCTGAGTATTTATAGCTGCTCGGTGATACGGTTAAATCGCTCCCGTGTGCATGATTTGCAACTGTTTGACAGTTTTATTGCATTCGAGGAATGTCTATTTCTTGCACATTCCTCACATGTAATAAAGCTGCCAAACAGTTGCAAATCATGCACACGGGAGTGATTCAAGCATATCACCGAGCAGCTATAAATACTCGGCGCTCGGCCCGAGCGTACTCGGACAGAACATACTCGCTCAACTCTAGTAGAAACATCTAGAAGGGCCCAGTGAGTAAGGAGTAGGGTCCAGACAAAGTGAGGGCCCAGTCAGAGGGGCCCAGTGAGTGAGGACCATTGAGGAGTAGGGTCCAGACAGAGTGAGGGCCCAGTCAGAGGGGCCCAGTAGGAGAGAGAACGAGAGGAGCGAGGGAGTCAGAGAAGGGCTCCAGAGACAGAAAAGCAATCTTAGGGACAAGGGAAGTGTGGAGTCCACCGGTGTGCCCGAATTCACGCCGACCGTAGTCAGGAGAAGGGATCAGGTCGCAGTAGGGGACCGGCCCCAGACTAGTGGAGGACTGCAAGACTCAGCTAGCAAACCGTAGGCAAAACCACACATATTTGCTGAAAAGGTGGCCATATAGGACAAAGGGGACAGAGAGGACGTCGACCGACAGGGCCCGGGGCCACTGTCTCGGGACACTGTGTGTGAGGCACAGGGCAGGAGGGCAAGAGTCAGCGCAGAGAGAGACGACCTGGGAAAGGTAAACAAGAAGGGGGTCCCGAGAAGGATGCAGCAAGCCTCCATGATAAAGGCTTGCTGCATCCTGCAGTGAATTTGTAATCTGACCTGGTGTTGGTAAGGCATTATCTTTTACTGTTATGTTTTTTGAAATTATGTCCAATGTTCACCATTTTTAATGTTTAGTGTTAGGACTTGCAAGTATGGGGACCCTTGATATTGGGTTGCGAGCTTGCGTATTTTGGCCAAAATATCGACCAATACCTCATGTGGTGTATTTATCTTATACACTATTTTTCATCTTTTTTGCGCATTTTTATGCAGGATGCGGCCAGCCCTCTTTAATGTTGGCTGGGTGAATTGGAGCGTCTGTCCTGTGGGGGTGCACATATATAGTGCTGGGCAGCCCGCTTTATCTAATAGTATGGATGTCATCAATAGGCTGCAAGCCAGACACTGTGCATCACACATATCTGTGTGACTGGCGTTCTATGCAAACTCCATTGGTGTTCATTTATAATACTACACATCCACCTCCTCCATGAATTGGTAGGATAGTGAGTGGCTGTCTGCATCAGTATTTTTCACATGTTCTGCCCCCGCCTTTATCATGGAGGCTTGCTGCATCCGACAATGCATTGGTAATCTGACCTGGTGCTGGTAAGGCATTATCTTTTACTGTGATGTTTTTTCAGCTTAAGGCCCGTCACACTTAGCGACGCTGCAACGATCCCGACAACGATACAACCTGTCAGGGATCATTGCTGCGTCGCTATGTGGTCGCTGGTGAGCTGTCAAACAGGCAGGCTCACCAACGATCAGGGGAGCAGCGACATCGTGGAAAGAATCTTTCCACTATGTCCTGCTCCTGGTTGCGAGCCTGCTGAAGCAGGAGCAGGCTGGTAACTATGGTAAACATCGGGTTACTAGGGGCACACGCGCTCCTAGTAACCCGTTGTTTATCATGGTTACCACTCTGCTACAGTGAGCGGGAGGTTACCGCTCACTTTAGCAGGCTCGTAACCATGATAAACAAAGGGTTACTAGGTGCGCGTGTGCCCCTAGTAACCCGATGTTTATCATGGTTACCAGCCTGATCGCTGCTCCCGCTGGTCACACACAGCGATGTGTGCTGACCAGCGGGAGAGCAACGACCAAAAAATGTTCCAGGACATTTTGCAGCGATCAGTGACCTCACAGCAGGGGCCTGATCATTGCAAAGTGTCACACATAGCGAAATCGCTGGTGAGGTCGCTGCTTCGTCACAAAAACCGTGACACAGCAGCGATCTCGCTAGTGATCTCGCTATGTGAGACGGGGGCTATACCTGTTAGTATAAGTGCAATGTGTAGGTGCACGTTCACACTGTGGCCACTAACAGACAGAACCTAGAATAAAGACAATGCATAGATATCCTGCATTAAGTAAATAAGTAGTAGTAACATATGTAAATAACATAGGGTACTTAGATGACACTATTTTGATCAAAAAAGCGTAAAAACCAAATGACTGTGACAAGGTGTACTCAGCCAGGAATGACCAAAACTCTAGTAACTCACCTCGCCATGTGCCATCAGGCCTCAAAATAGATGGAGAGCAGAGCAAGACCTAGACCTAACTGTGTTTTACACCTGCCTGTGGAAAGCTCAATGAACAAGGTATAAAGCCCAAAAATGACTTGCAGTGTATAAGTTCAGTCTTTTGAGGGAAGTCGCTCAGTATACATATAAATACTAAACTAAAACATGCTGGTGTGACCCCAAAGACTTCAGAAGGGCCCTTCAGGAAAAACATCACCAGCATTTTTCTGAAGTGTCTTCTGCTTGCAAAACTCGTCTAGTACTTACACATCCAAAGACAAATATTGTGCACATACCATAATAGGTCCTGGTCAAGAAACTAAAAGACATTGAGGAGTGATAATACAATATTATGCCCCTACTAAATTACCTACTGTTAGACTGTTCCTATCTTTCACAATGGTGGCAATAACGTGTATGCATAATAAAGTAACAATTACAACATATAGCACTAAGTTTCTTATTCATTCATTGTATTTAGGATAGTTCTAAGAATAAATAAATCATCTTGTTCAAAGCTTTGATTCATTTTGTTTTCCATTACTTGACATTCCCAGGCATAACCAGAAAGTTATTACAGCCAGAATTCCTCTTTGCACCTGTACAATTCCTGTCTGAAAATACATGACAAATGTGCTAATATCTTGAAAAACATATATATTGCTGTTTCAAAAGTGCAAATTAAACTATAACAAGGACCCAACATTGTGGCAGAACTCAGGGCATATTTGTCATCTCTTGAATTCTGTAATTACAATTTCTGAAATCCCAATTAAAAGTAACAATATCAATCATTTTTGATTTTCATATTTAAAAATGGATGGGTATATATCAATTCTGCATCAATTATAGAATGTGGACAAGTGACAAATATGGAGTTCTCCTGGAGGCAGATTTAATACATTATAAATGGGAAATTCAAGTTAAATCTTAAAATCCTAGTCTAGAAATTATTACTGGAAAGACCTGTGCTTAAACATATCATCAAAACATACCGCTGATGGAGGTTTTCTTTTTGCTCAAAATCATTTGTTACACTGAGTAATCTCAGATAACATAATTTTAAGATCTCAATAAAATACATAATATAGGTAAATTTGCAAGCTTAAAATGTGCCCATCATTCAATTTTCATTCAGCAGAATCAGATTACTGCTTTTTTTAACAGGTTAGCACGCAGATTATTTTAAAAATATTTTAACGAATTGTAGATTACAGAATATGGCTTAAATGCAGAAAAGTGGTTTCAATTTTGGTTTTAAGCCATGTTGCTGCTGCTGTGTAGCCGTACTCCAAGCCAAATAACTTGCAATTTATGTGTTTAAGTTTGGTTTTTTTCAACATTTACAATTGCCACATGACTTCAGTGTACATAATGAAGCACACTTATAGTCAGTGATGGTTTTAGTAAGTCATAGAATCATAGAATCTTAGAGCTGGAAGGGACCTCCTGGGTCATCGTGTCCAACCCCCTGCTCAATGCAGGATTCACTAAACCATCTCAGACAGATGTCTGTCCAGTTCCTGTTTGAAGACTTCCATTGAAGAACTCATCACTAGTGATGAGCGAACGTGCTCGCCACTGCTCGGTACTCGCCCGAGCAACATGGTGCTCGAAAAGCTCGGCGCGTATTTCTGGGTTGCTCAGGTGGGAACTTGGGTCCGCTCCCTGCATGTTTGGCACTCTTTAGAGAGCCAATGAACATGCAAGGATTGCCTGTCATGCACTGTAATACCGTAGAAATGTTGGTTGTGGGCATTACGGTGATTGGCTGGCCGCTCAGCATCATCAGGTCTATATACAGTGGTGGCAAAAGTATTGGCACCCCTGCAATTCTGTCAGATAATACTCAGTTTCTTCCTGAAAATGATTGCAATCACAAATTCTTTGGTATTATTATCTTAATTTAATTTGTCTTCAATGAAAAAAACACAAAAAGAATTGTCCTAAAGCAAAATTGGATATAATTCCACACCAAACCTAAAAAAGGGGGTGGACAAAAGTATTGGCACTGTTTGAAAAATCATGTGATGCTTCTCTAATTCGTGTAATTAACAGCACCTGTAACTTACCTGTGGCACCTAACAGGCGTTGGCAATAACTAAATCACACTTGCAGCCAGTTAACATGGATTAAAGTTGACTCAACCTCTCTCCTGTGTCCTTGTGTGTACCACATTGAGCATGGAGAAAAGAAAGAAGACCAAAGAACCGTCTGAGGACTTGAGAAACCAAATTGTGAGGAAGCATGAGCAATCTCAAGGCTACAAGCCCATCTCCAAAGACCTGAATGTTCCTGTGTCTTCCGTGCGCAGTGTCATCAAGAAGTTTAAAGCCCATGGCACTGTGGCTAACCTCCTTAGATGTGGACGGAAAAGAAAAATTGACGTGAGATTTCAACGCAAGATTGTGCGGATGGTGGAAAAAGAATCTCGACTAAGATCCAAACAAGTTCAAGCAGCCCTGCAGTCCGAGGGTACAACAGTGTCAACCTGTACTATCCGTCGGCGTCTGAATGAAAAGGGACTGTATGGTAGGATACCCAGGAAGACCCCACTTCTTACCCCGAGACATAAAAAAGCCAGGCTGGAGTTTGCCAAAACTTAACTGAGAAAGCCTAAAACGTTTTGGAAGAATGTTCTCTGGTCAGATGAGACAAAAGTAGAGCTTTTGGGGAAAAAGCATCAACATAGAGTGTACAGGGAAAAAAAAGAGGCATTCAAAGAAAAGAGCACGGTCCCTACAGTCAAACATGGTGGAGGTTCCCTGATGTTTTGGAGTTGCTTTTCTGCCTCTGGCACTGGACTGCTTGACCGTGTGCATGGCATTATGAAGTCTGAAGACTACCAACACATTTTGCAGCATAATGTAGGGCCCAGTGTGAGAAAGCTGGGTCTCCCTCAGAGGTCATGGGTTTTCCAGCAGGACAATGACCCAAAACACACTTCCAAAAGCAATATAAAATGGTTTGAGAGAAAGCACTGGAGACTTCTAAGGTGGCCAGCAATGAGTCCAGACCTGAATCCCATAGAACACCTGTGGAGAGATCTCAAAATGGCAGTTTGGAGAAGGCACCCTTCAAATATCAGGGACCTGGAGCAGTTTGCCAAAGAAGAATGGTCTACAATTCCAGCAGAGCATTGTAAGAAACTTATTGATGGTTACCGGAAGCGCTTGTTCGCAGTTATTTTGGCTAAAGGTTGAGCAACCAAGTATTAGGCTGCCAATACTTTTGTCTGGCCCATTTTTGGAGTTTTGTGTGAAATGATCAATGATTTGATTTTTGCTTCATTCTCTTTTGTGTTTTTTCCTTGCAAGCAAATTAAATGAAGATAATAATAGCAAATTTGTGATTGCAATCATTTTCAGGAAGAAACTGAGTATCATCTGACAGAATTGCAGGGGTGCCAATACCTTTGGCCACCACTGTAAGGCCTGGCGCCACTATGCTCATCACAGTCTACCCCAGAAATTTGCTTGTTTATAGTTAATATAGGTATTCCACAACATATATATATATATAATCTATAATATAACGCTACAAGCGTCCCTCTGTCTGAAGCCTCTATAGACTGCGCAAGCGCGACACACCTGCGCAGTCTGGCTCCAGACAGAAGAACGCATGGAGCCGTTACAGGTAAGAGGAGTGTATGGTGCTGGAGATTGCGGTATGCATAGACACTGAATGCATACTGCGATCTCTGGCGCCATACTTACATATTTACCTGATTGTTGGAAGACCATTTCCGGTGACTACCTCTTGAAGCTCATCAAGAGAATGCCAAGAGTGTGCAAAGCAGTCATCAAAGCAAAAGGTGGCTACTTTGAAGAACCTAGAATATAAGACATATTTTCAGTTGCTTCACACTTTTTAGTTAAGTATATAATTCCACATGTGTAAATTCATAGTTTTGATGCCTTCAGTGTGAATGTACAATTTTCATAGTCATGAAAATACAGAAAAATCTTTAAATGAGAAGGTGTGTCCAAACTTTTGGTCTGTACTGTATATATACAGTTAGGTCCATATATATTTGGACAGAGACAACATTTTTCTAATTTTGGTTCTAGACATTACTACAATGAATTTTAAACAAAACAATTCAAATGCAGTTGAAGTTCAGACTTTCAGCTTTCATTTGAGGGTATCCACATTAAAATTGGATGAAGGGTTTAAGAGTTTCAGCTCCTTAACATGTGCCACCCTGTTTTTAAAGGGGCCAAAAGTAATTGGACAGATTAAATAATTGTAAATAAAATATTCATTTCTAGTACTTGGTTGAAAACCCTTTGCTGGCAATGACTGCCTGAAGTCTTGTACTCATGGACATCACCAGACGCTGTGTTTCCTCCTTTTTGATGCCCTGCCAGGCTTTCACTGCGGTGGTTTTCAGTTGCAGTTTGTTTGTGGGCCTTTCTGTCTGAAGTTTAGTCTTTAACATGTGAAATGCATGCTTAATTGGGTTGAGATCAGGTGACTGACTTGGCCAATCAAGAATATTCCACTTCTTTGCTTTAATAAACTACAGGGTTGCTTTGGCTTTATGTTTTGGGTCATTGTCCATCTGTAGTATGAAACGACGACCAATTAGTTTGGCATTTGGCTGGATCTGAGAATTCATTCGGCTGCTTCTGTCCTGTGTCACATCATCAATAAACACTAGTGACCCAGTGCCACTGGCAGCCATGCATGCCCAAGCCATCACACTGCCTCCGCCGTGTTTTACAAATGATGTGGTATGCTTTGGATCATGAGCTGTACCATGCCTTTGCCATACTTTTCTCTTTCCATCATTCTGGTAGAGGTTGATCTTGGTTTCATCTGTCCAAAGAATGTTCTTCCAGAACTGTGCTGGATTTTTTAGATGTTTTTTAACAAAGTCCAGTCTAGCTTTTTTATTCTTGATGCTTATTAGTGGCTTGCAGCGTGCAGTGAACCCTCTGTATTTACTTTCATGCAGTCTTCTCTTTATGGTAGATTTGGATATTGATACGCCTACTTCCTGGAGAGTGTTGTTCACTTGTTTGGCTGTTGTGAAGGGGTTTCTCTTCACCATGGAGATTATTCTGCAATCATCCACCACTGTTGTCTGCCGTGGGCGTCCAGGTCTTTTTGCATTGATGAGTTCACCAGTGCTTTCTTTCTTTCTCAGGATGTACCAAACTGTAGATTTTGCCACTCCTAATATTGTAGCAATTTCTCGGATGGGTTTTTTCTGTTTTTGCAGCTTAAGGATGGCTTGTTTCACCTGCATGGAGAACTCCTTTGACCGCATGTTTACTTCACACCAAAACCTTCCAAATGCAAGCACCACACCTCAAATCAACTCCAGGCCTTTTATCTGCTTAATTGAGAATGACATAACGAAGGGATTCCCCACACCTGTCCATGAAATAGCCTTGGAGTCAATTGTCCAATTACTTTTGGTCCCTTTAAAAACAGGGTGGCACATGTTAAGGAGCTGAAACTCCTAAATCCTTCATCCAATTTTAATGTGGATACCCTCAAATGAAAGCTGAAAGTCTGAACTTCAACGGCATCTGAATTGTTTTGTTTAAAATTCATTGTGGTAATGTCTAGAACCAAAATTAGAAAAATGTTGTCTCTGTCCAAATATATATGGACCTAACTGTACATATATATATATATATATATATATATATATATATATATATATATAAATAAATATATATATATATATATATATATATATATATATACATACATATATATATATATATATACACTGCTCAAAAAAATAAAGGGAACACTAAAATAACACATCCTAGACCTGAATGAATGAAATATTCTCATTGAATACTTTGTTATGTACAAAGTTGAATGTGCTGACTGTTACGGATCCGGGTGGTAGAACCTCTGTGCTGCGGTGCAAGGAGGGACCAGAGGGGCTTAACTAGGTATCAACTCGGACCGACCATGGTCGTATGGCGGCTCAATCGACTCCGTGACCAGGGAAGGACCGAGCAGAGGGACCAGGTGCTACTCTGGGGACCGACCTTGTATGAGAGCAGGTGACTCCTACGGGTCAGAAGGCAGAGACTGACCGGTACAGCAGATGAGCACGGCAGGCAGCCTGACGAGAGATCCGGGCAGACGGGCTGGCAGACACGGCAGGAAACTAGCAGGAGCCTCTAGGTAGGCTGTCAGGTATACACGGTAAGGGCAGAAGGAAGCCTCTAGGTAGGCTGTCAGGTATACACAGCAAGTGCAGGCAGGAGCCTCCAGGTAGGCCATCAGGTGGTCACGGCAAGTGACGGGCAGGAGCCTCTAGGTAGGCTGTCAGGTGGTCACGGCAAGTGACGGGCGGGAGCTTCTAGGTAGGCTGTCAGGTATACATGGCAGGTGCAGGCTGGAGCCTCCAGGTAACAGGCAAGTTCTCCAAGTAGACAGACTAGCCTAGCCCATAGACAGACTGGCGGGTTTGACCGGAGGCAGACCGTCGGGCTGGAGAGTGTCCTTGGCTGGCGGAGACAGGTAGCAGGTGGAGGCTCTGGATAAGCGGACTGGCCAAGCCCATAGACAGGCTGGCGGGCTGGGCTGTAGGCAGACTGTCGGGCTGGACTGGTAATCAAGCTGGCAGACTGGACTGATAGTCAGCCGGACTAGACTGGTAGTCAGACAGGCAGCGAGACTTGTGGGCTGAAGCAGAGTTTAGCATACAGAGCAACAACCTTGCACGGGCACCTCCATATTGGAGGAGGTGCCTTTTATAGGGGAAGTCCTCCGGCCATTGGCCGGGGACTTCTTAGGACGGCGCGCGCGGCCCCTTTAAGAGGGCGGGAGCACGCGCCCTAAGCACAGAGGCAGGGAATCTGCGTGCACCAGCAGAAGCTGCAGGAAGGCCAGAAGATGCCAGGGCAGGATCGCGGCTGTAAGGGGAACGGCGTCTCTGTCGGGCAGGAGGCAGAGACGCCGATGCTACAGTACCCCCCCCCTTTACGCCCCCTCTTTTTCAGGCCAGCAAGAAATTTTTTAAGGAGAAGCGGGGCGTGGATGTTCTCCCTGGGTTCCCAATTTCTCTCCTCTGGGCCAAACCCCTTCCAATTCACCAAAAAAAAAGTTTTTCCTCTTACCCTCTTGGTGGCCAGAATGTTCTCTACCTCATAGACGTCCTCAGCGAAGACTGGAGCTGGGGCGGTACCTGGATTGTCGGAAAAAAAATTAAGCACAACTGGTTTGAGGAGAAATAAGTAGAAGGAGTTGGGAATCCGTAAGGTGGCCGGGAGTTTTAACTTGTAGGCTACTGGGTTGATTTGCATGATGATTTCAAATGGGCCAATGAACCGTGGGCCCAACTTATAGGAGGGTATTTTGACACTAACATGTTTGGAGGAGAGCCAAACCTTGTCTCCCAGATGGAATTGAGGTGGATCCAGACGTCTCTTATCAGCATGCTTCTTCATCCGCTCGGAGGATTGAATAAGTGCGGATCTAGTGTCCTCCCAAATAGTGGTAAATTCGCTAACCAGAGACTCCGTGGCCGGGTTGTCCACAGAAGCGGAAACGGGAAACGGAATCCGGGGATGTTGACCATAGACCACAAAGAACGGGGGCTTGGAAGAAGATTCGCTCTCATGGTTGTTGTAGGAGAACTCGGCCCAAGGTAGGAGCTCCACCCAATCGGTATGGTGGGCGTTGACAAAGTGCCGGAGATAGCTGGTAAAGATCTTGTTGATACGCTCCACTTGGCCATTGGACTGTGGATGATAAACGGAGGAGAAATCCAGGGTGACATCCAGCAGCTTACACGTAGCTCTCCTGAAGCACGAAGTGAACTGGACCCCTCGATCAGACACAATGTGTAGGGGTAGGCCGTGGAGATGAAAGATGTGATGGATGAAGTCCTTAGCCAGCACAGATGCAGACGGGAGACCAGGCAGAGGGATAAAGTGAGCCATTTTAGAAAAGCGGTCAGCGACCACCCAAATGACCGTACAACCGGTAGAAACAGGGAGATCCGTAATAAAGTCCATAGCAATGTGTTGCCACGGGGCAGCAGGTATGGGAAGAGGCAGGAGACGGCCGGCAGGAAGATGTCTGGGAACCTTGTTGCGGGTACAGGACGAACAGGCCGTGACAAAGTCTACCACATCCTGGCGCAGGGTAGGCCACCAGTAATGCCGGGTAATGAACAAGAAGGTCTTCTTCTGGCTGGCATGGCCGGCTAATTTGGATGAATGACCCCAGTGAAGAACCTTCTTACGATCCAGAACCACTACAAACGTCTTACCGGGTGAGAGACGAGACAGATCCAAGGGGGCCACTTTCATCACTTTGGAGGGATTGATGATATGCATAGGCTCTTTCTCTTGATCGGAAGACAGAAAGGATCGGGACAAGGTGCCAGCTTTAACGTTCTTATCCGCCGGGCGGTAATGAAGGGTAAGGTTAAAGCTCCTGATGAGGTTGCGGATGGTCTCCTGTGGGATCTCCTCCCAGACCTGGACTAAAGCATCCGCCAACTCCTGGACAGTCTGTGGTGTAACATAACGTTGGTGGATGGAGTGAGACATGATGTCCCAGATGTGCTCAATCGGATTCAGGTCTGGGTAACGGACGGGCCAGTCCATAGCTTCAATGCCTTCATCTTGCAGGAACTGCTGACACACTCCAGCCACATGAGGTCTGGCATTGTCCTGCATTAGGAGGAACCCAGGGCCAACCACACCAGCATATAGTCTCACAAGGGGTCTGAGGCTCTCATCTCGGTACCTAATGGCAGTCAGGCTACCTCTGGCGAGCACATGGAGGGCTGTGTGGCCCTCCAAAGAAATGCCACCCCACACCATTACTGACCCACTGCCAAACCGGTCATGCTCAAGGATGTTGCAGGCAGCAGATTGCTCTCCATGGCGTCTCCAGACTCTGTCACGTCTGTCACATGTGCTCAGTGTGAACCTGCTTTCATCTGTGAAGAGCACAGGGCGCCAGTGGCGACTTTGCCAATCCTGGTGTTCTGTGGCAAATACAAAGCATCCTGCACGGTGTTGGGCTGTGAGCACAACCCCCATCTGTGGACGTCGGGCCCTCATACCACCCTCATGGAGTCGGTTTCTAACCGTTTGTGCAGACACATGCACATTTGTGGCCTGTTGGAGGTCATTTTGCAGGGCTCTGGCAGTGCTCCTCCTGTTCCTCCTTGCACAAAGGCGGAGGTAGCAGTCCTGCTGCTGGGTTTTTGCCCTCCTACGGCCCCCTCCACGTCTCCTGGTGTTCTGTCCTATCTCATGGTACCGCCTCCAGCCTCTGGACACTACGCTGACAGACACAGCAAACCTTCTTGCCACAGCTCACATTGATGTGCCATGCTGGATGAGCTGCACTACCTGAGCAACTTCTGTGGGTTGTAGAGTCCGTCTCATGCTACCACGAGTGTGAAAGCACAACCAACATTCAAAAGTGACCAAAACATCAGCCAGAAAGCATTGGTACTGAGATGTGGTCTGTGGTCCCCACTTGCACAACCACTCATTTATTGAGTGTGTCTTGATAATTGCCAATAATTTCTATCTACTGTCTATTCCATTTGCACAACAGCATGTGAAATTGATTGTCAATCAGTGTTGCTTCCTAAGTGGACAGTTTGATTTCACAGAAGTTTGATTCACTTGGAGTTATATTCTGTTGTTTAAGCATTCCATTTATTTTTTTGAGCAGTATATATATATATATATATATATATATATATATATATATCTGAACTAACAGTCCTTCTGAGGATTAATCCAGCTGCATATATTCAGTGGTGACAGCAGGAATTAGGCAGGCAGTGCATGTGGCAGACTGCAGTGCATATAGCGTAAAAGGGTCCATTGAATGACCTGTCTGCTGCTGCTGTAATAATTACCGATATTTGTAGACATAGTCCCAGATATCAGGGGCCAGGGCAATTTTTTTTATCTTAATCCTGGTTATTTGCTTAAAAAGCAATCCAGAGTACACCATTTTTCTGCTCCATTTGCTTGTTAGCACTGCAGAATAAAGCCAGATCTGTTTCATATTTCAGCAATAAAAATCCAGATATTTGAACTGAACGTGGAAAATATTGGCCTTCTTTTCCATTCTGTTGCAGTGTGTCGGTCAAGCTATTTACCCAAGATGCCTGTGAAGAATAGTATTAGTAAATTACAGGCCTGCTATTTAAAATCTTGGCTCTCTGTCAAACGTATCACATGTAACTGCGTTCCAAAATCAGCCATTTCTCGTGAACATGGAAAATATTGTCCTCCATTTAAAATGGGCAAGGTGCGTGGCAAGGGACGGGAAAGTGAACGTGATGGTGATGGTGCATGCAGAGGCCGAGGACGTGGCCATGGGCAAGCTGAAATTGTGCCACAACAAACACCCAGATCTTGTCGCTCGACCTTCCTGTCCCAATTACTAGGGAACTGCAGTACAACACTATTGAACCCAGAGAAGTGTCAAAAGTTTGTTGGATGGATAGCAGATAATGCTTACAGTCACTTTGCCACCCCCACCACCACCCTGTCTTCCACACGTTCAAGTCTCAGTAGCCGTGAGTCTGGAGCGCATATTCCTCATCCTGATCCTCATTCCTCCCACCATGCCGAGTGCCCGGAGACAACTGATCCTACACTTGGACACTCAGAAGAGCTGTTTACTTTTCCATTTGTAGATTCGGGCCTTTCGCCTGGCCAGCTTCAAGCGAGTCAAGAGGAAAACGCGTGTAACGATGTCTAAATATTTGAGCAGCCACGGTTACATGAAGGAAACAGTGGGAAAGTGCAATTACTATTGCAATAGGTGGATGATGATGATGAGACACAATTGCCAGAAAGTCAGGAGGAGGACCAAGGTGCGGAAGTGGAAGACAAGGTGGTGGATGATATAGTAACTGACCCAACCTGGCAGGGGGACATACAGAGCGAGGACAGCAGCACACAGAGGGAGGGAGGTGTAGCACCACAACAGGCAGGAAGAAGCAGTGTTGTGGCCACAGACACAAGGCAGGAAAGTATTCCTCGTAGCGCCAACATGACGGAAGTTGCTGGTACAACTATTAAGTCTTCCCGAGTCTGGTTGTTTTTTAAAGATTCTGCAGAAAACCCCAAAAAGGCCATTTGCACCACCTGCCAGGCCAGCATCAGCAGGGGGTAGCAAAACTAGGATCCTGATCACCAACAGCATGATCAGGCACATGGCAGCAAAGCACCACACTAAGTGGCCCGAACCCCAGGGTCCAGGAACAGTGTCTTCGGTTGAAACCACTGCTTCTTCTGCTGTTGTGTGTATATGCCAATCCCCTGTCCATGGAGCATGCCAAGATGCCTCTCGCCCTGCACATGTCGTTGCACACTCTCAACTAGCACCATCAGCAAGCACGTCCACGTCCTTGTCCCAGCGCAGCGTTCAGTTGTCCCTACCACAGTCCTTGGAATGCAAGCACAAATACGCAGCTAACGCCGCACTACTAAATTCACACATTTCATGAATGGTCGCGCTTGAAATGTTGCCTTTTAGGCTCATGGAGACAGAAGCTTTCCACAACCTGATGGCGGCGGCTATCCCTCGGTATTCAGTCCCCAGCCACCACTATTTCTACCGGTGTGCTGTCCCCACATTACACGAGCACGTGTCCCATAACATTAGCCTTGCCCTCAACAATGCAGTTACTGGGAAACTTCACCTAACAATGGACTCGTGGACAAGTGTTTGTGGGCAGGGAAGGTACATCTCGCTGAAGGCACACTGGGTTAATTTAGTGGAAACCGGGACCCAGTCAGACCTTGGAACGGAACACGTCCTCCCGACGCTGAGGATTGCAAGCTCTGGGTCAATCAGGGTTGCCCCCACATTCTACAGCTCCTGCAAATCCTCCTCTTCCTCCTGTTCAGCGTCCATCTCCAAAATGACCACATCAGTCGCAAGCTGGACTGCAGCACTGCCTCGGCCAAGCAGCAACAGGCTGTGCTGAAGCTAATATGCTTAGGTGACAAACCGCACAACGCTGAAGAGTTGGGGACAGCTCTGAAAGAGCAGGCAGATCTGTGGCTCACACCACTGACCCTACAGCCAGGCATGGTCGTGTGTGACAATGGCCAGAACATGGTGGCGGCTCAGTGGCAAGCTCATACCATGCCTGGCCCATTTACTTAACTTCGTGGTTCAGCGGTTTCTCAAAACCTACCCGGATCTGATGGATTTGATGGTCAAAGTACGCTGCCAGTGTGCCCATTTTAGAAAGTCAGCTGCATCTTACGCCCCCCTTGTCATGCTTCTGTAGCGTTTGCAGCTCCCAGCTCACCGACTGATCTGCGTTGTCCCCACGCTTTGGAACTCTACATTGTAGAGGTTGGGAATGATTTGTGAGCAGAAGATGCAATTGTTGACTACCAGCATCAACAAGGCTATCGGTATTCAGTTCAGACTCATTAGACCTCAGGAGTGGACATGGATGTCAGACATATGTACCATCCTCCAAAACTTTGAGGACTCTACCAAGATGGTGAGCGGCGATGACGTCATAATTAGCGTCACCATCCCGCTTCTCTGTATTCTGAAAAGCTCTCTGCTCACAATCAAAGAGGATGCATTGCAGGCGGAGCACGATGAGACAGAGCAAGGAACCATACAAGGTGATTCCATACAGCCCTGCCTCATCTCATCCCAACGTGGATTGGGTGACAATGAGGAAGAGGAGCAGGAGGAAGAACAGGAGCTAGTTTACTACCCTATAGACGGTACTACCTGCACAACTGTCATACTGTCTGTTCAGCGTGGATGGCCTGAGGACAGGGAGGGGGAGAAAAAGGAGGAGTAGGAGAATGAGGAGGAGAGCATGGTCAGTCGTCCTCTTGGTGAGGACACGGAAGTCTTGCCTCTTTGCAGTCTGGCACACATGGCTGAGTTTATGTTACGCTGCCTTTCCCGTGACCCTCGCGCTGTCCAAATTTTGGGTGACAGTCATTACTGGTTGGTGACACTTCTAGACCCACGCTACAAGGAGAACTTTCTGTCTCTTATCCCCTTGCAGGACAGGCCTAATAAAATGGGGCAGTACGAGAAGGCAATTAGGAATTATTGAAAAAATTCCTGAAAAATCTGAAAACGATGGTGGCAGATGTAACAGTTCGTTGGACAACCAAGGAGTACAGGTGAGAGAGCCACAAATTCAATCCAGCAGAGGCAGGGGAAAACTGTAAAAGTTCTGGGACGGTTTTCTCAGATCCTCCCATCGCACAGGCCCTGAGACGCGGGGTACTCTTACAAGGAGGGAAAAGTTTCAGAAAATGGAGAGGGAGTACCTTGCTGACCATACCAACATCCTCCGTGATTACTCTGTGCCTTATAATTATTGTGTATCCAAGCTGGACACGTGGCATGAACTGGCTCTCTACATCTTGGAGGTCCTGGCCTGGCCTGCCCTGCCGCTAGCATTTTGTCAGAGCGGGTTTTTAGTGCCACTGGTGGAATTATAACTGATAGGCGCATCCGCCTGTCAACTGAAAATGCTGACAGGCTGACTCTTATAAAAATGAACAATGGCTAGATTGGGCCAGACTTCTCAACACCACCGAACGATAGCAGCGTAACAAACTCAAATACAATGGGTTTTTTTTGGGAGGTCTAACTCTATTCCCATGCACCTCTGTCTTCACACCCAGACATGGGTATACGCTTCCTGATTTTGTCTATTTGCTCTTGTCCTCCTCCTCCTCCTCATCCTCCACATCACCACCATATATACCATATGACCATATCTACATCTCTTGCAAGAGGCATTGGAGTGCCTCCAAATTTTTGGCAGCCTTTGCATTCACTGCATAGACAAACAGTATGGGAGACCCACTTCCTAATAATGGGAACATTGTTTTTAAGAGGCCCTCGGACCTCTACGTCTCTTGAAAGGGACACTGGAGTTCCTCCACATTTTTGGCAGCTGTTGCATTCACTCCATAGGCAAACAGTATGGGAGACCCACTCCTTTTTAATGGGAACATGTCGCACTCATTACTGTAGCCCAGCTCCATGTGTTTTAAATTGTTAGTATGGTTTTCCCTAAATTTTGGCAGCCATTGGACCTGGGAGTCAGAAATGCTTCCAGGGGTCTTCCCAATGCTGTTCCCATGTCATTTGAGCACTGTTCCCATCGATTTGGGAAATTTTAAGGCTCTCTGCTGACCACCAGAGGGAGTTGCCGGAAAAATGCTCGAGTTTCCCATAGACTTACATTGGGCTCGGACCGAGCACTCAAGCATTCCCATTTGCTCGACCCGATCAGCAAGTACCCAAGCATTTTAGTGCTCGTTCATCACTACTCATCACCTCTCGTGACAGCATGTTCCACTCATTGATAGAGATGAGCGGTGTTCGACTAGAACTGTTCGCCAATCTCAAATTCGAGCTGTTTTGGGCAGTGTTCGAGTTGTTCGACGAACCCGAACGATTTGCAAAAAATTCGGCTGTTCGAGGTTATGTTCGATAACTGTTCGTGCACCAAAAGCGTGTCCTGCATGTCTGGCGCTATTTAGAGCACCAATCATGCAGGGATTGTCTGCCACTCACTGTAATGCCACAGCCATGGTGGTTGTGGCATTACAGTGATTGCCCAAATCGATGGGAACAGTGCCAACAGTGAAACATGAAAAGCCGGCAATTCATCAGCGGCATACACCGGTACCCGACAATTTAGAACCGAAAGAATAGAGCTTCACACATAGATTAGATAGATAGAAACATGTCAGTCACACATATAAGAAGCACAGTGACAGTGTTGCTTACTGTACTTGTCATTTAGTGTAAAGGATTTATCAAAAAAAATAATAGAGTTTTCATGCACCGTCTCTTTAAAAAAGCCGGCCGGCAATTCAGCAGCGGTACCCGACAATTTATAACGGACAGAATAGAGCTTCACACATAGATTAGATAGATAGAAACATGTCAGTCACATATATATGAAGTACAGTGACAGTGTTGATTACTGTACTTGTCATTTAGTGTAAAGGATTTATTAAAAAAAATAATAGTGTTTTCATGCACCGTCTCTTTAAAAAAGCCAGCCGGCAATTCAGCATCTGTACCCAATAATTTAGAATAGAAGGAATAGAGAATCACACATAGATTAGGTAGATAGAAACATGTCAGTCACATATATATGAAGTACAGTGACAGTGTTGCTTACTGTACTTGTCATTTAGTATAAAGGATTTATTAAAAAAAATAATAGTGTTTTCATGCACTGTCTCTTTAAAAAAGCCAGCCGGCAATTCAGCATCTGTACCCGACAATTTAGAATAGAAGGAATAGAGAATCACACATAGATTAGATAGATAGAAACAGGTCAGTCACATATATATGAAGTACAGTGACAGTGTTGCTTACTGTACTTGTCATTTAGTGTAAAGGATTTATTAAAAAAAAATAATAGTGTTTTCATGCACCGTCTCTTTAAAAAAGCCGGCAGGCAATTCAGCATCTGTACCCGACAATTTAGAATAGAAGGAATAGAGAATCACACATAGATTAGATAGATAGAAACATGTCAGTCACATATATATGAAGTACAGTGACAGTGTTGCTTACTGTACTTGTCATTTAGTGTAAAGGATTTATTTAAAAAAATAATAGTGTTTTCATGCACCGTCTCTTTAAAAAAGCCGGCCGGCAATTCAGCATCTGTACCCGACAATTTAGAATAGAAGGAATAGAGAATCACACATAGATTAGATAGATAGAAACATGTCAGTCACATATATATGAAGTACAGTGACAATGTTGATTACTGTACTTGTCATTTAGTGTTAAAATAAAGGATTTATTTAAAAAAAAATTGGCGTGGGGATCCCCATAATTTTAGGCTCTAGCGGAGGTTAACCAGACGGCTGGGGCAGATGTTTGAAGCCTGGGAAGGGGGTAATACCCACGGAGCTTCCCAGGCTACTAATATCAGCCCCCAGCGGAATACCTAGCCTTTACTAGCTATTAAAATGGGGGACCCCCCCAAAAAATGACGTGGGGTCCCCCCTATTTTAATAGCTAGCAAAGGCTAGGCAGACAGCTGGGGGCTGATATTAATAGCCCAGGAAGGGTTCCATGAATATTGGCCCCCTCCCAGGCTAGAAACACCAGCCGTCAGCCGCCCCAGAAATGGCGCATCCTTAGGATGCGCCAATTCTGGCACTTAGCCTCGCTCTTCCCACTGCCCTGTAGCGGTGGCAGTGGGGTAATAGGGTTGGGGTTGATGTCAGCTTATAATGCCAGCTGACATCAAGCCCAGGTTAGTAATGGAGAGGCGTCTATAAGACACCCCCATTACTAACCCCATAGTCAAAGTTAAAAGAAAACACAAACACCCAGAATAAAGTCCTTTAATTGAAATAAAGACACATTCCTTTATTGTTCTAAATTAAACCATACTTACCGTCACGCCCATTCCAGCTGAAGCCAACGATCTCCTGCAATAAAAGAAAAATAATAAAGCAACCTCATCCTTACCTTTCCATGGTTCCCACGACAGCTTCAGCTCTGCTACATCGAGATAACAGGCTGGACCGCAGCACAACGCTGCCATCCAGCCTGTCATCCCGCAGACACTGAGAAGCGCAGGCATGCTTGCGCTCTGCAGTGTCTGGCTGTGACGGCATCCAGATGAGCCGAGGTCATGTCCAATGAACTCGGCGCACCTCATGCACGTCACTGACAGCGTGGGAGAATTCTCCTGCACTCAGCACTTCAGCGTGAGAATTCTCCCACGCTGTCAGTGACGTACATGAGGTCAGCTGAGTTCATTGGACATGAATGAGCTCACCTCATGCACGTCACTGACAGCGTGGGAAAATTCTCCTGCACTCAGCACTTCAGCGTGAGAATTCTCCCACGCTGTCAGTGACGTACATGAGGTCAGCTGAGTTCATTGGACATGAATGAGCTCACCTCATGCACGTCACTGACAGCATGGGAGAATTCTCACGCTGTAGCGCTGAGTGCAGGAGAATTTTCCCACGCTGTCAGTGACGTGCATGAGGTGAGCTGAGATCATTGGACATGAATGAGCTCACCTCATGCACGTCACTGACAGCGTGGGAAAATTCTCCTGCACTCAGCGCTTCAGCGTGAGAATTTTCCCACGCTGTCAGTGACGTGCATGAGGTGAGCTCATTCATGTCCAATGAACTCAGCTGACCTCATGTACGTCACTGACAGCGTGGGAGAATTTTCACGCTGAAGTGCTGAGTGCAGGAGAATTCTCCCACGCTGTCAGTGACGTGCATGAGGTGCGCCGAGTTCATTGGACATGAACTTGTCTCATCTTTATGCCGTCACAGCGAGACACTGAGGAGCGCAAGCATGCCTGCGCTTCTCAGTGTCGGCGGGATGACAGGCTGTATGGCAGCTTTCTGCTGAGGTCCAGCCTGTCATCTCGATGTAGCAGAGCTGAAGCTGTCGTGGGAACCATGGAAAGGTAAGGATGAGGTTGCTTAATTATTTTACTTTTATTGCAGAAGACATTTGCTTCAGCTGGAATGGGCGTGACGGTAAGTATGGTTTAATTTAGAACAATAAAGAATTGTGTGTTTATTTCAATTAAAGGACTTTATTCTGGGTGTTGTGTTTTTTTAAATACTTTACTAGAAATTCATGGTGGTCATGTCTAATATTGGCGTGACCCCATGAATTTCGGGCTTAGGGCCAGCTGATAATGCCAAGCTGGCCTTAACCCCTTTATTACCCAGTGAGCCACCGCACCAGGGCCCTGGATGAGTTGGATACAGCGCCAGAAGATGGCGCTTCTATGAACGCGCCATTTTCTGGGGCGGCTGCGGACTGCAATTTGCAGCGGGTGGGGCCCAGAAAGCTTGGGCCTCCCTGCGCTGCGGATTCCAGCTCCCAGCTGCCTAGTTGTACCTGGCTGGGCACAAAAATAGGGCGAAGCCCCACGCATTTTTTTTTTTAATTATTTCATGAAATTCATGGAATAATTAAGAAAAAAAGGGCTTCCCTATATTGTTGTGTCCAACCAGGTACAAATAGGCAGCTGGTGGTTGGGGGCAGCCCGTCCCTGCCTGCTGTACCTGGCTGGACACAAATATAGTGCGAAGCCCCACGTCAATTTTTTTTTTATTATTTCATGAAATAATTTTTTTAAAAAAGGTCTTCCCTATATTGTTGTGTCTGGCCAGGTCCAAATAGGCAGCTGGTGGTTGGGGGCAGCCCGTTCCTGCCTGCTGTACCTGACTGGACACAAATATAGGGCGAAGCCCCACGTCAATTTTTTTTAAATTATTTCAGGAAATTCATGAAATAATGAAAAAAAAATTGATGTGGGGCTTCGCCCTATATTTGTGTCCAGTCAGGTACAGCAGGCAGGAACGGGCTGCTCCCAACCACCAGCTGCCTATTTGTACCTAGCCGGACACAACAATATAGGGAAGTCCTTTTTTTCTTAATTATTCCATGAATTTCATGAATTTAAAAAAAAAATACGTGGAGCTTCGCCCTATTTTTGTGTCCAGCCAGGTACAACTAGGCAGCTGGGGGCTGGAATCTGCAGCGCAGGGAGGCCCAAGCTTTCTGGGCCCCACCCGCTGCAAATTGCAGTCCGCAGCCGCCCCGGAAAATGGCGCGTTCATAGAAGCGCCATCTTCTGGCGCTGTACCCAACTCATCCAGTGCCCTGGTGCGGTGGCTCACTGGGTAATAAAGGGGTTAAGGCCAGCTTGGCATTATCAGCTGGCCCTAAGCCCGAAATTCATGGGGTCAAGCCAATATTAGACATGACCACCATGAATTTCTAGTAAAGTATTTAAAAAAAACACAACACCCAGAAAAAAGTCCTTTAATTGAAATAAACACACAATTCTTTATTGTTCTAAATTAAACCATACTTACCATCACGCCCATTCCAGCTGAAGCCAATGATCTCCTGCAATAAAAGTAAAATAATAAAGCAACATCATCCTTACCTTTCCATGGCTCCCACGACAGCTTCAGCTCTGCTACATCGAGATGACAGGCTGGACCGCAGCAGAACGCTGCCATCCAGCCTGTCATCCCGCAGACACTGAGAAGCGCAGGCTTGCTTGCGCTACTCAGTGTCTGGCTGTGACGGCATCCAGATGAGCCGAGGTCATGTCCAATGAACTCGGCGCACCTCATGCACGTCACTGACAGCGTGGGAAAATTCTCACGCTGAAGCGCTGAGTGCAGGAGAATTTTCCCACGCTGTCAGTGACGTACATGAGGTGAGCCGAGTTCATTGTCGGCTCATCTGGATGCCGTCACAGTCAGACACTGAGGAGCGCAAGCATGCCTGCGCTTCTCAGTGTCTGCGGGATGACAGGCTGGATGGCAGCGTTCTGCAGGTCCAGCCTGTCATCTCGATGTAGCAGAGCTGAAGCTGTCCTGGGAACCATGGAAAGGTAAGGATGAGGTTGCTTTATTATTTTTCTTTTATTGCAGGAGATCGTTGGCTTCAGCTGGAATGGGCGTGATGGTAAGTATGGTTTAATTTAGAACAATAAAGAATTGTGTCTTTATTTCAATTAAAGGACTTTATTCTGGGTGTTTGTGGTTTTTTTTTAACTTTGACTATGGGGTTAGTAATGGGGGTGTCTTATAGACGCCTCTCCATTACTAACCTGGGCTTGATGTCAGCTGGCATTATAAGCTGACATCAACCCCAACCCTATTACCCCCTGCCACCGCACCAGGGCAGCGTGGAAGAGCGAGGCTAAGTGCCAGAATTGGCGCATCCTATGGATGCGCCATTTCTGGGGCGGCTGACGGCTGGTGTTTCTAGCCTGGGAGGGGGCCAATATTCATGGCTCCCTTCCTGGGCTATTAATATCAGCCCCCAGCTGTCTGCCTAGCCTTTGCTAGCTATTAAATTAGGGGGGACCCCACGTCATTTTTTTGGGGGGGGTCCTCCATTTTAATAGCTAGTAAAGGCTAGGTATTCAGCTGGGGGCTGATATTAGTAGCCTGGGAAGCTCCGTGGGTATTACCCCCTTCCCAGGCTTCAAACATCTGCCCCAGCTGTCTGCTTAACCTCCGCTAGAGACTAAAATTACGGGGAACCCCACGCCAATTTTTTTTAATAATAAATCCTTTATTTTAATACTAAATGACAAGTACAGTAACCAACACTATCACTGTACTTATTATATATGTGACTGACATGTTTCTATCTATCTAATCTATGTGTGAAGCTCTATTCTGTCTGTTATAAATTGTCGGGTACAGATGCTGAATTGCCGGCCGGCTTTTTTAAAGAGACGGTGCATGAAAACACTATTATTTTTTTTGATAAATCCTTTACACTAAATGACAATTACAGTAAGCAACACTGTCACTGTACTTCATATATATGTGGCTGACATGTTTCTATCTATCTAATCTATGTGTGATTCTCTATTCCTTCTATTCTAAATTGTCGGGTACAGATGCTGAATTGCCAGCCGGCTTTATTAAAGAGACGGTGCATGAAAACACTATTATTTTTTTTAATAAATCCTTTGCAGTAAATGACAAGTACAGTAAGCAACACTGTCACAGTACTTCATATATATGTGACTGACATGTTTCTATCTATCTAATCTATGTGTGAAGCTCTATTCTGTCTGTTATAAATTGTCGGGTACCGCTGCTGAATTGCCGGCCGGCTTTTTTAAAGAGACGGTGCACGAAAACACTATTATATTTTTTAATAAATCCTTTACACTAAATGACAAGTACAGTAAGCAACACTGTCACTGTACTTCATATATATGTGACTGACATGTTTCTATCTATCTAATCTATGTGTGATGCTCTATTCCTTCATGTCTAAATTGTCGGGTACCGGTGTATGCCGCTGCTGAATTGCCGGCCGGCTTTTTTAAAGAAAGCGTCTTCTGAGCAGTTTGTGAGCTTTTGGACACCTTTGAAGGTGTTTTCTATGTGTTTCTATGTGTTTTTGTTTGCCTGCCATTGGTTTTAACGGTGTTCGACGGTGTTCTAAGGTGTTCGACGAACAGTTCGACGAACAGTTCCTCGAACATCCCGGTGTTCGACGAACCGAACCGAACCCGAACACTACGGGGGTGGCTCAACACTACTCATTGATCATCCTCACTGTCAAAAAGTTTTTTCTAATATCCGTTCTGTATCTTCTCCCATTTAGTTTCATTCCATTGCTTCTTGTGTTTTCATGTACAAATGGGAATAAGGATGATCCCTCAATATCCCTTCATATATTTGAAGACAGATATTAAGTCTTCTTTTAGCCTTCTTTTTTGCAAGCTAAACATTCACAGATTTTAAGCGTTCCTCGCAGGACATGGTTTGCAGTCCGCTCACCATCCTGGTAGCTCTTCTCTGAATCTGAACCTGTTCCAGTTTTTTTATGTCTTTTTTAAAATGTGGTGCCCAGAACTGGACACAGTATTTCAGATGAGGTCTGACGAAGGAGGAGTAGAGGGGAAGAATTACTTCACATGATCTTGACTCTATGATTCTTTTAATATATACCAGAACTGTGTTTGACTTTTTTGGCTGCTGCATCATACTGTTCACTCATGTGCAGTCTGTGATCTATTAGTATTCCCACTTCTTCACACGTGTTGTTGCTTCGTTCTATTTCTCCCTTTCTGTAGATGTCATTTTAGTTTTTCTTGCCCAGATGTAGAATCTTGCATTTATGCTTGTTAAATACCATTCTATTAGTCGCTGCCCATTGTTCAAGCTTATCTAGATCCTTCTGAATGTAGCATTCCAACGAGAAACCAAAAATGCATCTTTAGTCCAGCCACACTGATTGAGCATAAAATCTTCTTTTTTGGATATTGAGTAAATACATGTTGTAACAGAATTAAATCATAAAATAAGATATAGAGCCGTACCTCATTTTATGATGTCACTCTGTTACAACATGTTTTTACTCAATATTCAATAAAGAAGATTTTATGCTCTATCCTTGTGGCATTTAATGATTTTAGTACACACTAAAACAACATTGGCCTCCAAATCCCATACAATGTAGTATAAAAGTTCCATTGAAATAAATCGACTGGTGGTAGAAAACAACTGCTAATCAGAAAATATTTACCAATCAGTGGTTGTGTAAAAAGTGCACGGCAGAGCGCACGTTCACTCTGCCGTCACCATTGCAGTCTATGGCCCCCATCACAGCATATGTCCAGACCCCATTTTGCGGGGAATTTGGGACGTATGCCCCGACGGGGACACAGGACGCAATGTGAAAGCACCCTAAGCCATTAGTCCTAAATCTGTTGTGACCTTCATGCTTGGAAAATGCACATAATACCGATCATAATTGTTTTATATTTACACATTTTCTCCTATTGCCATCATGTTCTTGCCCTTCTAATATTCACTGAAGACAAGATTGATATTATACAGAGTATCTAAAGGAAAATCTTTGCTAGTATGTTGGTAGATATGTTTATTGTTTAATTAGTACATTTCGCCTTTAGGTTGAGTTTTAGCAATGTTTAGCGCTTCTGTTTTGTACAGTAATTTACGTACAGTGCTATGATATTGACTTTCAAGGTGATTTGGTGTCTATTAATAAAGGTACTCCATTTCCTTTTGAAAACATTTTAGTGGTTTAGCTGCGTTTAGTGCCTACGTTTATGTTGCACAATGGTTACAGGATGTACGGCTGTGTGTTATAGAATTTCAAGGCGTTTTGTTATCCATCATTCAAGGTGTTCCATTTCCTCTTGAAAGCCTGTTAACAAAGATGTCCTTCTACTGTGAAGAAATATATTGATTGTGCATTGCTTACAATGTACATGTTGCATTTTGTATTTCAGGCCTTTCCATGTTTGGATCTAACTGAGCTATTACCAGACATTTTACTGCATGGATTTTCATCTCGAATATGGTGTGATAAAGACTTGCTGCAGGCTATAAAGCGGCTTTTATTGGACTATAGTCATATTACATATAGACAGAGAAACGATGGTGTTTATATATGTGAATACTATGCAATGTTATATAATGATATACATAGAAGTAATATCATCACAAGAAATATAACCTGAAAATTTGTTTTACAAAAACATTATCTTATGTGTCACCATTAAAATAAGAAGTGTCCAAACAAGTTTATCAAGAAAATCAATGCTAATTCTGTTGCCAAGGATTCAGCGTAATCTGAAAACATAACAGTTGTTATTTGCCATTAATTACTTGTTTGCTTTTCAAATTTCTTCAATAAGCTGACGCATCTTAGGAAACACTAACATGAAAAAAAGCCAATAATACTAACAACACTCACCATGGAATATCCACTTCTGTCATGCTACTCTGATTCACATTGCAATCCATGTGGAAAAAATGAATAACTAAATGAACTTCTACATTTTTTTTATTCCTAGTATAATTTATTTTTCCCTCCAGAGAGCAAATGACTTAGTAGATGTGTGGGGCATGGTCCGCTTTGTCTCTGACTTGGAAGTTGTAAAGAATTCCCAATCTAGTAAAAGTACTAGAGAACATCTCATGATTAAAAGAGGTTGCCTTTCTTAAAAAATCACTTTGCATATGTCGTAATAGGCATGAGATATTGTTATACAGCAGAGTTAATGATTCAAGAATAAATAGGTTTGCATACACAATTGCTAAATGAAGTAATACAGCTTACGTGATGTGGTAGTTTCAAGTTGTCTTATAGCTTTAACTAGATAGACATCATGAAAATAATTGCGTTTGCAATTGTATTGCTTTTTCTACTTGTTGTCCTTCTCCTACAGTGGGAGCTTTTATCATTCACAGTGTACAGCTGGCTTCCATTGAGCTTGGCCACTAGTAACTGCCCAAGCTCTGGTTGAGAGTGTGCCGTATTTACATTCAGGAGAGAGGTTAACTCCTAACATACCAGCCATCTGTCTCCAGCCCATTCATTTTAAATTCACTTCATTTTTAAATTTGCAAACTCCGCATTGACTCCGAATGGCTCTCAGCTTTTACTGTCCCGAGCTATGTGTTTGTTGAAATGCCTTGTTCTCTATATGTAAATATAGTGATAATAGTGTACACCACTCCAGAACAAACCACTAATGGATGAATGTGTTACTGCATAATTTGTGCTGAGTGTTATAGTTCTACTAATACCACAGCTCTGCTACTCCCCAGGATTGTCATTAACCAGGAAGTAAGGAGACTGTATGGCTCTGAGCTTCTCAATAGACAATTTGAGAATACCCCTTTAAGTCAAAATCATAAAAATAAACAAAAATAGACAATACACAGATGAACCACTCTTTCCATTGTCTTTCCTCTCTGGCTAACAAATGGGTAAGCCCTTTAACTGCCAGAATCCAACTCTTAATGCTTCAGAGTTGAATTGTTCACTTTTTGTTACGCTGCATATTTTCTGCTTTGTGCTAATTCCCTAATTTCAACTGTAGTCATAGACAAGAGATCATAATATTACAATACATTTTTCAAATGACAAACTTAATTCAATACAACTGACATGGACAGTTTTGCTGCATCTGCACTACTCAAATAGGCTGTTATGTAATTAGAAAGTATTTTCCTGCCACATTAAATCTCGGTTTTATTAATATTCTTTGTCCAACAAATGGGGATTAAAGTCAAGTATAATAAAGTGGATTAGTCACTGATGCTATACTCAAGGGAATAGATGAAAACTGATTGGTCAATATTATTTTCAGATTCATAAATTTGAGCAAAGTAGGTCGATAATAATGTTATGGATAATTTTACTTAAAGTGACAGAGAAATTTCTACAATTTATTTTTATTTTTACAGTGAATCACTAAATAACACATGCAATATAACTCATAGAACAAAAGGTCTTTTGTCAAAGTCAAGACTGTTAGGGTACATTTTATTTGCATCTAAAATGCGTTATTTTGATCAATATACTCGCTGTTTAATTTATTTCATCCCAGCTCAGTTACATTTTTCCTCCTTCATTTTAGGAAGTTGGCTCATATGATCTCTAGTGTGACAACCAGACCAGCACATGCATCAATGTGTAGAGTGGAAGTCAGTCTCTGAATTTCTGTGAACTATGCGATTAAATTTTCAGCTATCAATTATCTATTGTCAACACCTCCCCTCCGCACCCAACTCCACTCTCTTGTTTGTCTCTATGTATTGTCCACCCATGAAGGTAAATATATGGATGAAGACTTTTGAAAGCATAGCTCCTGACTATCCTGGATTCAGAGGGAGCGTCCTGATTTGAGGGGTAGTCCCGCTAGGTCAGGGCTTTGTCCCGACTTCCACTCTGCATATACTTACAGTAATTAAATGAACAATTCTCTTCTTTTCTTGAGATCTGGTCACCAAAGAAGCAAACCTACAACCTGCATCATTGCAAGCAGCAACTAAAGCTATGAGCCACAGCCTCCACTGACAAGTATGGGATGTTTTCTATATTTAAAGCTGCATTGCAAGCTCTGGATCCACAGGCAGATCATACTGGTACATAGAGATACATCTCTGCATACATAGCAGTGCATTTTTACTTGTCAGATTTTTTTTTCCTATAAGATTACTAAAAAATAATGAAAAGCAATTACAAAAATGTAATTTTCTCTTATTTTCTTAAGATATAGTCTCCGCTGGAATTGAACCCACAGCCTATATCATTATAGAAAAAAACACAATGTGTGTGAACATCGCCTTGATGCATTTTTGGAGCACAAATGAAGCAGCATTTAATGTATTTTTAATAGTACTCATGCAACAGCATTTTTTTTAAGGCTCCACATAGAAGCTTAAAAAAAAACACCAAAACTGCACAGTACAACAGCATCTTCAGATGCACCGATTGCAGAGTTTTCATGAAATCACATCCACTTTGCTTAGATATTTAGGTCGTGTTCACATGTAGTATAAAATGCGGAATTTTTATGCTGCTTTTTTGGGCAGAAATTCTGATGTAATTGAATGTAAACAAAAAATGCAGAAAAATGCAATAAATATAGATTATATTAATTGTGTAGTTTGGTGTGGACACCTGCAGAAAACAAAAAATACAGTGGTTACACAATGTGTGAACACGGCCTTATAGACACCAAAAAGCCAGATGTCATACAGTGAACCTTACATAAAAAATAAAAAGCTCTGGCTGTTATGACTATGAAGGAATGAACAAAAAAATAATTCCATAGGTCCCAACTAGAGAAAAGCATGATGCACAGATGACATTGCGCTAGCCCTGGCTAATCAAAAGCCGCGCTGGGAACTCCAGAAGGTAAGAGATTTGCAGGCTTTCCATCCTGTCCCAAGTACCATTGACTTGGACTAGAGTACCGTGAATCGATCCGCTCATCTCTAGTCCCAACCATCCTGAATACAGTGGACAGTCAGGGATTTGGCTCTATGCCCAGTGGGGGAGAAAGGCTAAAGCTACAGCATATAGGATACACCGACTCTGTGCAGATCATACGAGGGACAGCAGCTCTATCTTACTGATCTGTCACTGGCTGCCATTAGGGCAGGAACAAAAGCATTATGATTAGTGTTGAGCCACCCCCGTAGTGTTCGGGTTCGGTTCGGTTCGTCGAACACCGGGATGTTCGAGGAACTGTTCGTCGAACACCTTAGAACACCGTCGAACACCGTTAAAACCAATGGCAGGCAAACAAAAACACATAGAAACACATAGAAAACACCTTCAAAGGTGTCCAAAAGCTGACAAACTGCTCAGAAGACGCTCTCTTTAAAAAAGCCGGCCGGCAATTCAGCAGCGGCATACACCAGTACCCGACAATTTAGACAAGAAGGAATAGAGCATCACACATAGATTAGATAGATAGAAACATGTCAGTCACACATATAAGAAGCACAGTGACAGTGTTGCTTACTGTACTTGACATTTAGTGTAAAAGATTTATTTAAAAAAATAATAGTGTTTTCGTGCACCGTCTCTTTAAAAAAGCCGGCCGGCAATTCAGCAGCGGTACCTGACAATTTATAACAGAAAGAATAGAGCATCACACAAAGATTAGATAGATAGAAACATGTCAGTCACATATATATGAAGTACAGTGACAGTGTTGCTTACTGTACTTGTCATTTAGTGTTAAAATAAAGGATTTATTAAAAAAAAATTGGCGTGGGGTTCCCCGTAATTTTAGGCTCTAGCGGAGGTTAAGCAGACGGCTGGGGCAGATGTTTGAAGCCTGGGAAGGGGGTAATACCCACGGAGCTTCCCAGGCTACTAATATCAGCCCCCAGCTGAATAACTAGCCTTTACTAGCTATTAAAAAATGATGTGGGGTCCCCCCTATTTTAATAGCTAGCAAAGGCTAGGCAGACAGCTGGGGGCTGATATTAATAGCCCAGGAAGGGTGCCATGAATATTGGCCCCCTCCCAGGCTAGAAACACCAGCCGTCAGCCGCCCCAGAAATGGCGCATCCATAGGATGCGCCAATTCTGGCACTTAGCCTCGCTCTTCCCACTGCCCTGTAGCGGTGGCAGTGGGGTAATAGGGCTGGGGTTGATGTCAGCTTATAATGCCAGCTGACATCAAGCCCAGGTTAGTAATGGAGAGGCGTCTATAAGACACCCCCATTACTAACCCCATAGTCAAAGTTAAAAGAAAACACAAACACCCAGAATAAAGTCCTTTAATTGAAATAAAGACACAATCCTTTATTGTTCTAAATTAAACCATACTTACCACCACGCCCATTCCAGCTGAAGCCAACGATCTCCTGCAATAAAAGTAAAATAATAAAGCAACCTCATCCTTACCTTTCCATGGTTCCCACGATGGCTCCAGCTCTGCTACATCGAGATGACAGGCTGGACCGCAGCAGAACGCTGCCATCCAGCCTGTCATCCCGCGGACACTGAGAAGCGCAGGCATGCTTGCGCTTCTCAGTGTCTCGCTGTGACGGCATAAAGATGAGCCGAGGTCATGTCCAATGAACTCGGCTCACCTCATGCACGTCACTGACAGCGTGGGAGAATTCTCACACTGAAGCGCTGAGTGCAGGAGAATTTTCCCACGCTGTCAGTGACGTGCATGAGGTGAGCTCATTCATGTCCATTGAACTCAGCTGACCTCATGTACGTCACTGACAGCGTGGGAGAATTCTCACGCTGAAGCGCTGAGTGCAGGAGAATTCTTCCACGCTGGCATACACAAAACCTCTACATTATTTTTTTAATAATAGTCTATGCTGCACTATATATGCAAAAATATAAATTTGCTGAGTGCTTCATAAAAATTGAATTTAGTTTGTGTAGCTCCCTTCTATGTGTTCAGCTCCAAAATATCCCAGTTACAAATGTTGCAGATCTGAGTTTCTCATTAATAACTGTTCAGTATGTTGTTGGCATACCTCTTTTTAAATACATTGGCTCATAAAACCACAAACAAGTCCCTTGTCAACATATAACTGTTTGGGTAACAATGATACCTAGGACTGTGACTCACTGCAGTGCTAATTCTTAACTCTACTTGTCATATCACAAATATAAAGAACACAGCTCTCCTCATATCCTTAAGGAACGCAGTAAACTCAACCTTTCTTCCCTGTAATAATACAAAGAAAAAAAAAGGTGCTTCAAGTGTGTTACCATCAGTATAAGACACAGCCTGGGTTGTTACCTGTTACAATTCCATACTTGTGAATGAGGGGCTGCTGCTCTGACCGCTGACCCATACGCTGGTGGGAAGAAACGTATTCAAACCAAACAGGAAAAGGAGCAGCGATTCCCGGGCGCTGCCACAGAGTGAAGACAAGGGTATATGTTCTCAGGATCTTCATCCATTCATATAACACATTTCGAAGTTGGGATGACTCCTTCATCAAGTATAAAATGTTATACAGAGCCACTTCCCTTAAATAGGGGAGGAAACAAACTTCTACACAGTTTTAAAACAATAAATGATTAATTAGAATCAAGAATTTATACAAGTCACATATATAAATTCTGCAGCAAAGAATCAAGTATTGTAGATAAATGTGAATTATGGTGACTGTGTGTATGATGTCTTAAAGGGAATCTGTCAGCAGGTTTTTACTATGTAAGCTGAAGACAGGATGCTGTAGGGGTTAAAACACAGATTTCGGTGATGCCTCTCTTATCAAGCTCCATGGTTTTATTTGTCTGAATGATTGCTTTAGCACCAGGAGTTTATCATTGCTGTGACCCAGCAGCTCCTGCCTCCTGATCCAGCAAAGCTCCCTCCTGGGAACGATAGCTCCCTGCCTGTGGACATTGTACATATAGAGACTGGTGTGGGTGGGGTTAGCTTTCTTAGCTCTGCTGCATTGCTAAATCTAAAAGCTCTGATTGTGTGGGAATGGCTGCACCCAGTAATCTAAGTGATACACAGTTGGATCCAGCTTCTCTTTGCATATTTCAGGCTTTTCTCAGATGACGTAGCAAAAACCTGGTGGTGACAATTTTCCTTTAAAATTGTATTCAAATACTAATAATAAAAAAAAACACACCTTCTCATTTAAAGATTTTTCTGTATTTTCATGACTATGAAAATTGTACATTCACACTGAAGGCATCAAAATTATGAATTAACACATGTGGAATTATATACTTAACAAAAAAGTGTGAAACAACTGAAAATATGTCTTATATTCTAGGTTCTTCAAAGTAGCCACCTTTAGCTTTGATGACTGCTTTGCACACTCTTGGCATTCTCTTGATGAGCTTCAAGAGGTAGTCACCGGAAATGGTCCTCCAACAATCTTGAAGGAGTTCCCAGAGATGCTTAGCACTTGTTGGCCCTTTTGCCTTCACTCTGAGGTCCAGCTCACCCCAAACCATCTCGATTGGGTTCAGGTCTGGTGACTGTGGAGACCAGGTCATCTGGCGTAGCACCCTATCAATCTCCTTCTTGGTCAAATAGCCCTTACACAGCCTGGAGGTGTGTTTGGGGTCATTGTCCTGTTGAAAAATAAATGATGGTCCAACTAAACGCAAACCGGATGGAATAGCATGCCGCTGCAAGATGCTGTGGTAGCCATGCTGGTTCAGTATGCCTTCAATTTTGAATAAATCCCCAACAGTGTCACCAGCAAACCACCCCCACACCATCACGCCTCCTCCTCCATGCTTCACGGTGGGAACCAGGCATGTAGAGTTCATCCGTTCACCTTTTCTGCGTCGCACAAAGACACGGTGGTTGGAACCAAAGATTAGTGTTGAGCCACCCCCGTAGTGTTCGAGTTCGGTTCGGTTCGTCGAACACCCGTGTGTTCGCCGAACTGTTCGTCGAACTGTTCGTCGAACACCTTCGAACACCGTTAAAACCAATGGCAGGCAAACAAAAACACATAGAAACACATAGAAAACACCTTCAAAGGTGTCCAAAAGCTGACAAACTGCTCAGAAGACACAACTAACACATGGAAAAGTGACAAGTACATATAGTCATGCGAAAAGAAAAGAGGTGGAGGAGTAAAAGGAGGGGGAGACACAGATATAGGCATGTCATGCCCTTCTAAAATCCAAAAAGTGAGAAGCCGACACGTTCAGTCCGCTCCTGCCCGTGCCACCTCCGTGTCGCCGGGTTTGTGCCAGAGCCGCGGTGAACCCTGACGGCCAGCCCCCCTCTCCCAATACTGGTGCCTGTCCGCTGGTGGGTCGAGCGAGCCCCCCTGTGGTGGAGGCAGCTCTAAGCTTTTTAATTTAAATTGTCTCTCTAATTTGAATGAATACACTTTAAATCCATTTACAAGGATCTATTGGAGGGCAAGTCTCATGCCAGGAGCCGCGTAATTCCAGCTCCAGTAGCGTCCACTAAAGCTGCTGCAGTTAAAAAGCTTTTATAAGGATCGAGCTCGGCTGTCCACCGCAAGGCATCCTACTGCCAGTCCCAGCCCCTATGCCTTGGGGTGCCTCCTGATGCTCTTCACTGAGTATCCCGTGGTCCCGAAGCATTTCCTTTGAAAAAATTAAGTGTCCAAACTACAGGTGGTGTAGCTTGCTTAACAGCCGGGATAATCCGCTGACTAGCAGACACTGCTACTAGGCACAAAGTATTTCCTGGGCTAGATGCAGTTAAAAATTTGTAATTAGATACTCTCGTTGGATGCTGAGAAAGCATTCCATAGAGTCTCCTGGCACGCCATATATGATTCTCTTAAAAAGCTTGGGGTAGGGGTCTAGGGGACTCTTTTATAGCCAAAATCACGGCCCTGTATCACAATACGTCACCTAGGCTGAAGATAAATGGAACTGTAGCACCCTGATGGCTCGGTTGCTACAGAGGTATTGCACCTCACCCAGAGGTGTGATATCTCACTCTCAGGTAAGGATGGAGTGTGGATCAGGACCCGACACCTGCATGCATTACACCACATTGCCGTGGGGCAGGGCGACCAATATGCCTCTGAGATGGGCACGACAGTCCCTGTCCCTGGCTGGAGTGGGGGGAGGTAACACTGAGGAAGGGGAACCCTGTAGTGCAGGAGCAGGGAGGAAGCAGTTCCTGGGTGCATTGAGATGGGAGTATAAAAGGTGAGCAACATCTTACTTCAGTGCAGAGAAGTCTGAGCAGAAGTGGCAGGGAGCAGGGGCTCTGCATGAGCTCTGCTCCGGAGGCGGGCCTAGTAACAGAGGCCCAGGCCTGGAAGAGGGAGAAGGAAGGAAGAGGAGCGGAGGAGGCTCCAGGAACGAGGAATGAAGGGATCCCAGGGGTGCGGACGGGCGAGTCGCCACCGCACGCCTGAATCCACCTGCGTGGAGTGGTCAGGCCAAAGGGGGAGACCGGTCCCCGAAACTAGTGGAGGCAGGAAATGACCCTCAGCTAGAAACCAGAGGCTGTGACATTTTATGTGGCGCAGCCCCTCGCTACACCCGCTAGGAAGGCACCACATAGGGTCAGGGAAGCAGGCGCCAAGTTTACCAAGAAGAGGCCCGAGGCAGCCGGACAGAAGGGTTGGTAAGAATTGCCAGACAAAGGACACACAAAGTGAAGCGCTCCAAAGTTATCTGGGAGTTGTCTGAGCCCCTCACCTGGTGAGCACAGTACGACGTGGGCAGCCGTTACCTGCAGACGTGGTCTGGATAATAAGAACTGTGAGTAAAGGCCCTGGACTGCATCACTGACTCCGTGTCGTTACTGCTGCTGCCCTGCACCATCACCCCCATCCTCCGCATACACTGCCCTGAGGCTATACTCCTCCCGTGGGGAGTTATGCTACGCTCTGCTGCACCCACAACACCAGCCTCAGCGGTCTGCCCTGCAGCGGCGGTTCACTCTGACCGCAATCCACGGGTGGCGTAGTCGGACATTTAAACATCAAAACCACATAAATAGTTCCGCCACTGGTTTGACCACCCTGAGCCACGGAACTGGGTCGCCGCCACGAAGACTACAACCACCAGCATCCACCAAAAAGGGTCCGGCTCCGGGTGTCCCAAGGCCCAGGGGGTGCATCAGAACATTTTCATCACCTTTCACAATCACCAATGGGACAAGGCAGGGATGTCCTCTGCCCCCTCTCTTATACATCCTAGTGACGGAGCACCTGCTCTCATCAATTCGCCATAACCCCAATATTAGGTGGATTGAGATGGGAGGCACCGAGTACAAGTGCTCTCTATTTGCTGATGATGTCCTAGTATATATCACTCAATCACATATATCCATCCATGCTGTTATGGCTGAAATAGATCACTTTGTTACATGGTCAAATTTTAAAATCAATGCAGCGAAGTCTGAGGCCCTCGATGTCTCCCTCCCTAAATCCATATAGGATTCCATCCAGTCCAACTTTCACTTTGCCTGGCCCTCACAGGGTATCAAATACTTAGGAATTCCTATTCATAGAGACCTCTCCCATCTATGTTATCTTAATATTGGGCCCTTTATTGAACAACTCCATACAGACCACGGTTGGCAAGTTAGAACTGTAAGATTCACTAAGTGAACCACTGGTGTTTTGTGGAAAAGCACATGTACACTGTGTTCCAAATTATTATGCAAAAAGTGTTTAGGAGTGATAAGGGAAGAATTTGTTTGTTTGTCAGTTAAACTCATTGATGGTGATGTGTGTCAGGGCTCTTTATATCACTGTAAGCAATTGCAGACACCTGTGCTAATTAGTTTGGCAGGTGTGTCCAATGAAAGGCAAGACTACTTAAGAAGGCTGTCTCACATTATTAAGCAGCCTACATTTTCTGCCAAAATGGGAAAGAAAAAGGATGTGTCGACTGCTGAGAAGCAACAAATTGTGAAGTGTTTAGGTCAAGGCATGACTACAATCAACATTGTGCGATGATCAGGATGAAGTGTCTTGGCAATCAAGAAGTATGTAGCTGATTCACAGTACACACGTGTGCGTGCTGATAAGGGCAAATTGAGGACTCTTTCCTACTGGCAATTACGTCAGGTTAAAAGAGCAGCGGCAAAAAAGCCTTGTCATAGCAGCAGACAAGTTTTTGAAGCTGCTGGTGCCTCCAACGTCCCCCGAACAACAAGATGCAGGGTCCTTCAGAGGTTTGCAGCTGTGCATACGCCATCCTGTCGACCTCCTCTATCCACTTCACACAAGCAGAAACGGCTCCAGTGGGCCAAACATTACATGAAGACTGATTTCAAAACTGTTTTGTTCACGGATGAGTGCCGTGCAGCGCTCGATGGTCCAGATGGATGGAGTGGAGGATGGCTGGTTGATGGACACCCCACGCAAACACGGCTACAGCGCCAACAAGGAGGAGGTGGAGTAATGTTTTGGGCTGGAATCATGGGGAGAGAGATTGTCGGCCCCTTTAGGATCCCTGAAAGCGCTAAAGATGAACTCCATAATGTATGTGGATTTTCTCAAACAGCACTTCCTGCCATGGTTCAAGAAGAAGAACCGTGTATTTCACAGCAAGATCATTTTTTTGCATGATAATGCACCATCTCATGCTGCACATAAAACATCTGCATCTCTGGCTGATATGGGCATAAAAGGGGACAAACTTATGGTGTGACCCCCATGCTCCCCTGACCTCTACCCCATTCAGAACCTCTGGAGCATCATCAAAAGGAGTGTCTATGATGGCGGGAGGCAGTTCACATCTAAGCAACAGCTCTGGGAGGGTATTCTGTCCTCATGCAAAACAATTGAAGCAGAAACCATCCAAAACCTGACAAATTCAATGGACGAGAGAGTTCAGAAGCTCCTTTCGAACAAGGGGTCCTATGTGAAAATGTAACATCACCTAGAATAAAGTTTTGAGCTGAAAACTGTTTGATTTCAGCTTCTAATAACCTGCTAATGCTTATAATTAGTGTTGAGCCACCCCCGTAGTGTTCGAGTTCGGTTCGGTTCGTCGAACACCCGTGTGTTCGCCGAACTGTTCGTCGAACTGTTCGTCGAACACCTTCGAACACCGTTAAAACCAATGGCAGGCAAACAAAAACACATAGAAACACATAGAAAACACCTTCAAAGGTGTCCAAAAGCTGAGAAACTGCTCAGAAGACATAACTAACACATGGAAAAGTGACAAGTACATATAGTCATGCGAAAATAAAAGAGGTGGAGGAGTAAAAGGAGGGGGAGACACAGATATAGGCATGTCATGCCCTTCTAAAATCCAAAAAGTGAGAAGCCGACACGGCCAGTCCGTTCCTGCCCGTGCCACCTCCGTGTCGCCGGGTTTGTGCCAGAGCCGCGGTGGACCCTGACGGCCAGCCCCCCTCTCCCAATACTGGTGCTTGTCCGCTGGTGGGTCGAGCCCCCCCGCGGTGGGGGGGGGCAACATCTGCAGAAGAAAGACCATCTTCCAGCCAAACTAACATGTCGACTTCTTTTCGTGGACAATGTGATACGATCCCTTTGTTACGGACACGCCCATCGCTACAAATTCCAAATGAGGCACAAAAACAGTAGGTGCTTCAGCGGATATCAAGTGCTCCTTCAAGTGGGCTCTCCTCCACCTCAACTTCAACATCACAAATACTCCAGTCCTCAGAGGTGTCACCCCAATCGCACTTGCTTCCTCACAGCTCCCAAGTCTCCAGCTGCCCGTCTGAGTATGGGGTAACACAGATGGTTGAGTCTGCACAGCTGTTTACTCATACTATAGCCTGGGAAACGGAGGTCTGCTCCAGAGCTTCTGTTAATCCAGACGAGGAAATGATCTGCACTGATGCCCAGAATCTTTATAAGTCGGATCCAGGACCAGATGAAGAAGGTTCTGAGCATAATGTAGACCCTCGTTCCAAAACTGTAACTCCTGTTGGTGGAGACAATGATGAAGACGATGATGAGACTCAAATACCTGATTGGAGCGACAACTTGACTTTTCGGTCAGGGCAGGAAGAGGTTGGCTTTGAGGACGACGGGTGTGATAACACACAGGGTGATGATGACAAGGTTGGAGATCCCACTTACTGTCAACCCACAGTCAGCCAGTCGATGAGGTCACCCGGGCCTTTGCCTGACCTTTGGGATGTCGCGGTGGTCGGCTCCCTGGCCCGTACCCTGGGGTCACTCTTTAAAAGGGTGGATAATTGTTAATTTTATAAGAGTTTGTGACACCACCTGTGGTATCTGGTGAGAAGCACCAGCGCTGCAGCAGTCCACTGAGGCCCGTGATAAGGCAGCTCGATGGTATAGCTCCCCACAGGTGGAGCTAGGTATCAGGGCAGCGTATGCAGGGGGAATGCAGGACAGGCGAGACCCAGCTGGGTCAGAGCAAGAACGGAAATGGACACGGTAGTCACTTCAGTACCTTTTACTGGAGGAAATTCAGGCACATCCTGGAGCACAGTAGGGTGAAGGGTGCATATCAGGATCCTCCCCAATGAGCGGGTGTAGGGCCTCCTGTTTCTTGCCTCTGCGCAGTAAGTTTCTGACCTGCCTGGAGCTAGGCCTAACTTTGTCTCTGTCCTGCGCTGGCTGACCTTGTGGTAGGGCCTTCTCTTGAAGTTCACGCTCCCAGTATGCGGGGCCTAAGCGTCTCCTGGCTCTGTTACGTATCAGCACCTTAGCGATCCTGGGACTTGTAGTTCTCCAGGGATTCCGGTTATGCCTTACTGGGTCATAGAGATCCCGGTAAGCTCGGATCCGGTGTCCGGTAAATGCTTCGGGGTGAGCTGGTTAAGCTCCTCTGCCCCTTATGTACTAACTCGCCACTCGCCTTCGGCCTACTCGGGCCCTCAATAGGCTATACACACTAGCGGCAGCTTGCCGCGCTTCACCGATCTTATGACGCCGGCACACCTTAAGCTCTATCTGGGCTCCCTGAATCTAGCTAGCAGGAGCCTCGTGCTCCACTGCTGAACTATTAACTGAGTTCTCTAGACTAGACTGAGCTCCACTGCAGACTGACCTCTCTTAGGCTTCTCTACTGCAGGAACTCTTCAGAGAAACTGAACTGCCTAGCTCCACCTTCCCTATTTAGATCCCTAACGGTCTCCCTCTGCTGGTCTGAGGTGGAAGGTGGAGATGTGTGAATGTTTATGGGGGCCTCTTGTGGAGGATTCCATCAATACACTCTTCTAGGATCTGTGATACCAAGCGCAGCGGGGCGTCACAGATGCTATTGACGACGAGGTTAGGTTGCGCCTTCCTGGACAGAGACGGAGTACTGGAAGCACGTCAACAACTGCATCCTCAACCACAACTCCGCCTCTGACCACAAGTCGTAGTGGCTCTTCAGGTCGCATGGGCTCTAAGCCTTGCATAGCCTGGGCATTTATTCAGATCGATAAGGATGACCCAACTCGTGTTATCTGTAATATTTGTCACCAAAAGCTAAGTAGAGGCCAAAAAATCCATAGTTTGAGTACTTCATGCATGTACCGTCACATGGATATGAAGCATAAGTTGCAGTGGGAAGCTCACTGTGCTATAATGCGGCCTAGCAGGCTGGGCCAACCACCGTCTGCCCCATCTTGTGCATCCGCGGCCTCTTCATCCTCTGTGACTGGGGGGACAGCAGTCACACATGTTTTTGGATGCAGACCTGCCACCTCTTTACCTGCAACAGCCAGTGTGATTGGCAGGTCGTCAGTTCATTGGGAAGTGGAAACACCTGCTGGTGTTGAGAGCTCTCTGACATCGAGAGCACCACCTTTGGATCAAGGCAACCTAACATGTCCGCCTGCATCTTCCTCACAGACCGGCAGTTTGCCAGGGACACCCTACTCAACCCCGTCAAAGCACAACAGCCAGCCCTCGGTCCCTCAGATGTGGACAAGTAAAAGATCATTTCCTCCTAGCCATGAGAAAGCTAAGAGGTTGAATTTCACCATCTGCAAGCTGTTGGCTACAGAAATGCTGCCTTTCCGCCTGGAGGACACAGTGGATTTTTGAGACCTTATGTCCGTCGCAGTGCCCCAGTACCAGATGCCCAGTCGGCACTACTTCTCAAAGAAAGGTGTGCCTGCGCTCCACCAGCATGTCGCACACAACATCACCGCTTCTTTGAGAAACTCTGTGTGTGACAGGGTGCATTTCACCACAGACACTTGGACGAGTAGGCATGGACAGGGGCGTTACATGTCGCTGACAGGGCACTGGGTAACTATGGTGACAGCAGGACAAGGGGCTGCTGTCCAAGTCTTGCCGTCCCCGCGAGTTGTACGTCAATCCTCTTTATCTAGAAGTTCCTCCACTGTTTCTGCCTCCTCAACCTCCTCTCGGTCCTCCACCTGCACCCAAAGTCTGTCTGGTAATGCCACCTGCTTTCTAACTGCACACCTCCTTACTATGCTGGCAGCAGGGCTCAACGGCATCAGTGTTTACTTTGAAATGTCTGGGAAATGTGAGTCACACAGCTGAGGACTTGTGGTCAGCTCTGGAGACCCAGTTTCATGAATGGTTGTCTCCACTGGACCTGCAACCAGGGAAGGCCGTGTGCGACAATGCTGCAAACCTGGGTGCGGCCCTTCGCCGGGGCAATGTTACACACGTGCCTTGTATGGCTCACGTGTTGAACCTGGTTGTCCATAAATTTTTAGCCCACTATCCCGGACTAGATGGCCTTCTGCAGAGGGCACGGTCGCTGTGTGCTCACTTCTGCCGTTCGCATCCCGCAGCTCAACGACTTACATCTCTACAGAAGTCGTTGGGACTGCCAGTTCACCGGCTGAAATGCGATGTGCCGACACGGTGGAATTCAACTCTGCACATGTTGCAGCGACTGTGGCAGCACCGACAAGTCCTGGTGCAATAGTTTCTGACGTATAGCCTGGGCCAACGAGATCCAGAGGTGGGGCAAATCACACAGCAGGAGTGGTCTCAGATCAGGGACCTATGAAGTTGACGCGCCCCCTGGGCCGTGGGGTACCCGGAGCCGGGTCGGTAGACGCTGGGGGTTGTAGTCACTGTGGCGGTGACCCGGTCCGTGACCCAGGGCGGTCAATCCAATGGTAATTTGTATATATGGATTTTATAATGTCCGACTACGCCACCTGTGGAGTGCGGCCAAAGGGGCCGCCGCTGCGGAACAGTCCTCTGAAGCTGGTGGTTTTGCTGCAATGGTATTATTACTCACCACAGGAAGAGTGTAGCTTCAGGGCAGTGTGGGTGGATGATGGTGGTTGTAGTGCAGGCAGTCAGTAATGAACACAGAGTCCGTGTGATGCAGTCCCAAGATCTTTACTCACAGTTGTTGCAGTCCAGATTACAGGTACCAGAGCTATCTCACCCATCGTGCTGTGCGTACTCAGTGAGGGGCTCAGTCCACCCCCAGATAGCTCCGGAGTACTTAGCAGGACCCCCTTCTGTGTGTCCTTTCTCTGGCCTTCTCCCTGCACCTCACACCCAGTGACACTTCTATCCGGTATCCTCGGGCCTTGGCGGGCGACTTGTGTTCCGTCCCCTGGGTCCTATGTGGCTACCTTCTTAGTGAGACTGGTGTGGACTTTTGCCTGCAGTACATGAAATGCTGCAGCCTCCGGTTTCTAGTTGAGCCTTGCTGTTTCTCCTCTAGTTGAGGGTCCGGTTCCCCTTATCTGGCCTGACCCCTCTACCTCCTGGTAGCAGCGGGAGTACAGGTGGCCTTCTGCACGGCCCGTAGCCCTAGGGTCCCTTTGGTTCCTGGAGTCTTCCTGCTCCCACTCCTCTCTTCTCTCCTTCAGTCCTGGGCCTCCCAGGCTAGGCCCGCCTCCGGAGCAGAGCTCATGCCGAGCCTCTGCTCCTGTCACTTTTCCTCCTCTGACTGGCTTGCTCTTTCTAAGATGGCTTCCTATTTATACTCTCCCTGTCATGTGCTCCCCTAAGCTGCTCCCCTAAGCACCCACTACATAGGATCCTCCCACCAGCTAGGGACCTGGGACTTCTCTCTCTCTTAGGAGCAATCTCGCCCTAACCCCACTGCGGGTATGTGTTGGATGCAGGTGTTAGGGTCCCGAGCCATACGCCTTCCTTACCTGAGGGTGAGATACCACACCTCTGGGTGAGATGCAGTAACTCTGTGGTGACTGCACCCTCAGGGGCGCCACACACCTTTCTGCACAGTTTTGAAATGGCGACGAAGATGTTTAGTGCTGACGACGATGCCATTATCAGCATAACTATTCCGGTGATTTACATGCTGGAGCACACATTAAACAGAATTCAGAGTCAGGTGGTCGGACAAGAGGAGGTGTAGGAAGTAGAGGAGGAGTCGTATGCGGAAGGGATAACATCTCCAAGGTCCAGACGGTTGGCAGCACCAAGGAGGCAGGCATGGGAGGGTGGGGGAGAGGGATTAAACAGGGCGCATGGTAGCAGCCAAACTGTTGAGGAAGGTGCAGGAGCCGAGGAAGAAGTGGAGGATGAACTGGCGATGGGCATGGAAGACTCATCAGATGAGGGAGACCTTGATCACATTTCTGTTGTGCGAGGTTGGGGGGAGAGGGCAGAGGAAAGAAGCATGATTCTTACCTCGCTACCAACACAACAAGGACTTGGTCCTCCTGGATGCGCAAGACACATGAGTGCCTTCTTGCTGCACTACCTGCAACATGACCCTCAGATTGCAGAATTCGAAGTAATCTCGACTACTGGGTTGCCACACTCTTAGATCCCCGGTACAAAAGTAAATTTGCCGAAATAATTCCTGCCATAAAAAGGGATTGACGCATGCAGGAGTATCTGCAGACGCTGTTGCAGAATCTTACATGTGCTTTTCCACAAAACACCAGTGGTGCACGAAGTGAATCTCACAGTTCTAACTTGCCAACCGCGGGACTGTCGAGTCTTCATCACTCAAACCGTAACAGTAACACAGTATCTGCTGGTAACAGCAATTTTGTGAAATCGTTTCACCACTTTTTTAGACCATCCTTTGCAAGGCCACAGGAGACAAGAAGTCTGACACATAGTCAATGCCTAGAGAGGATGGTGGAGGAGTATCTCCAAGTGAACATCGAAGTAATGACTGTGTCACTGGACCCTTGCTCATTTTGGTATTCCAATCTGGAAAAATGGCCGGAGCTCGCCACTCACGCCTTGGAGATCTTGTCATGCCCTGCAGCCAGTGTTCTCTCTGAACGTGTGTTCAGCGCTGCTGATGGTGTGCTGACAGATAAGCGCACGCGGCTGTCCACTGAGAATGTAGACAGACTCACGTTCATAAAGATGAACAAATCATGGATTCGCAAGGACTTTTCTAATCCTGTGTTATCCTTGGAAGGCTAAAAGCTTGAGGATTTGGTAATATCACCTCACCAACCGTTTTAAGCAACTGTGGGGCAATTGATGCCACTTAACCCTAGAACGCATGACCATAAAAATCTACACTTTCATATACTTGGGGCCTTTTAGGCCCGTGTGCAAATAACATTGAATAACTCAAACTCAAATGACAAACAACTATATACATGAAGAATACCTAGAGTTTCAAAATTCTAACTAAAGTAATCTTGCAGAAAATAGAAAACAATTAACAGGGCGGGACTGCGAGGCCCCAGGTATGCGTTCTAGGGTTAAGTGGTGTCTGTGCCACAATTTTGGGAAAAAATGGAAACTCTTTTTGGAATCCCCTTGCTGTGTCTTGCGTGACGTTGGCATCGTCAATTCCAGGTGGGTTGGGTCGCTCCCCCCCCCTTTTAACTGTAAGAAACTACATACACTATGGCTTGGGGTAACACAGATGATTGAGTCTGAAGAGTGGTTTACTCAGAGGTCTGCTCCAAATCTTCAGTGTCTGCTAGTCAGCGAAGAATTTTTAACTGCATCTAGCCTAGGCAATACTTTGGGCGTAGTAGCCCAGCTGCGAAGCAAGCTGCACCGCCTGTGTATCTAATAAGAATTTTTAAATGCATCTAGCCTAGGCAGACTGTGGGGACCCCCAACCAAACCCAGACGCTTAGCCCCCCTACCGCCCCCCTTTCCTTGACAATACAATAATGTAACTCTTACAACTGGATGGGTGAGGATCGGTCACAGCTTTATTAACTCTTTATACTCATTCCATTAGAAAGACATTTTATTTCTAAAATAATTCAGCTTGTTGCAGCATGCCCTGGGTCTCCACTCCGGCAACTTGGCCAACAAGTGTAACTCTCCAACATGTCCTTTCTATTTCCAGGCCACGGAGGATCCTGCGTACTCGTATGCAGGACTCTGACCCCCACCCATCACTCTTAACGCTTGTTCCACTCCGTCCTGGAGTCCTGACAGGAATATGTCCAGTCCAATATCCATTAAGTGAACACCGTCGGGCCGTATGAGGCCTGCTTTATCTCCTTCCAGTTGTCGGTGTCGTACCACTACACCGCCTCTGTCTCTTCTAAATTTTGCCATCCGAATATTTATTACCCGCCTTGTCCGTTCGATGGCCGTGATGTCTCGCGCACCTTGCCATACCGCTATCGGCACAATCTCTGACCATACTATAGCTAGTTTTGTGAAAAATTCTCTGAAGCGCTCAGTGTCTAGTTTCATTATTGACATTAGTTATGCGCTCTTGTGATGACCTAGGTTGTTTCCCCCGACCTGTATAACTAAGATGACCAGACATCTTGCCTCTCTCCCTACCTTGATTACCTCCATTAGTACCTGTGGCCATAGCAGGCCTCTAATACCTCTCCAGTTGAAATATGTGTTATGAAACTCTAATTTCCTCCCGCCTGGGCGGACTTTCGCCCTTCAATCTGCCCAATATAGATACGAGTGGCCTATCACCCACACTGTTGGCTTAGCGTCACCTGTAAAAGAAACAAACCACGTTAGGATAACAAGTCCGGTCTTATGTATCTTGCCAAACACGTGGATCACCATCTCTCTATCCTCTGAACTTCCGTTTCTGACAGTCCTGCTCTTGCTGCTTCCATGGCCGCGCCTATGCGGAATGAGTGTGTCCCGTAATCTTTGGGGTGGTTCCCTGCCGATGTTATGCATTTATTAAATATAGCTTGGAACTGGTATCTTGATAATGGCGTCCCATCAATGTGTGATAGGAACAAATTACTTTGTGATCTGATGGTTAGATATGGTTTTACTATTGTTACCCGACTCAGTGTACCGTTTGTGGGTTGTAGAAGTATCCAAGTGCCCCTGCCTGCTGGAACCATTTTCGATTTGTGTATGCGTAGAAGTATTGCATTATTGCCTATGACTACGTCCTGGTGTAATAAGCCTCCACTGGTGCTAATTTTGGATTGAGGGACTAATTCGCTTATGCATAGCGCCCCGAAGAAGGCGATCACAAATGCAGTAGACAGTAGTGTTGCTTCAAATTGTGAGTGTCATGTTAATGGTGTTAGGGATATGATGTGAGAAATCAGTTTTAGTGACACGGGACCGGACGTCTACACTCCTGACTTGGCTGACCCCTTTTCCACCCTTTTATGGATTGTCTGATGATGAATCTTTGTCACATCTCCCCAATTCAGTAGTTGGAAGTGAAATGCTACTCCGGTCAGACACCGCTGCGCTGACGCCCCTGATATGCCCCTCATCATTAGCTGGTGGAGAAATTCTTTGGTGACTTGTGATCTGGATTGTTCACATTGGTCAACCCGTCTGCCTGCTACTAGTCGTGTCCACTCTTCCCATGCCTTACCGTATGCTTGCCACGTCGACGGGGCAACTGACGCTCTGATTAATGGCATCAACTATTCGCCACTAGATCCCATAGGGAAGGTGGGCAACTGTTGTCCCGATGGGTGGGCATTGTGGAAGAGCTCTGTGAAAATCTGCCAATTGAATTGTTATAAAGCGTTAGCAGCAGCTTTAGACCCCTCAGCATAGTGGCAAGCGCGGACCCATACATTGTGTTTTAGGCACAGGAATGCTAGCCTGGGTAGTAGGCCTAGCACTGGGAGAGACGATGATGCCATCTTATTAATGCAGTGCGCTAAGCTGGTGTTTTTTGTTATGAAGCGTATATTTTTGTAAGCCAGGAGCGCGTCCCATATTTCTATTGCTACCACTATTGGGAAGAAAAATTATTTTCAGGGCTAGATGCAGCGAAAAATTATTATTAATTGAAAAGCTGGTGGAGCTTGGTATAGATGGCCTAATACAATGAGACCCACACACTGCTAGAAGGCCAAATATTTTTTCAGAGTTAGATGCAGAAAAAAATTATATTCAGTTTGCAACCTGATGGAGGTCAGTATAGATGGACTAATAGAACAAGTCCCACACACTGCTAGAAGGCCAAATATTTTTTCAGAGGTAGATGCAGACAAAAAATTATTTTGAATTTGCAACCTGATGGAGGTCAGTATAGATGACTAATAGAACAAGTCCCACACACTGCTAGAAGGCCAAATATTTTTTCAGTGCTAGATGCAGAAAAAAATTATATTCAGTTTGCAACCTGATGGAGGTCTGTATAGATGGATTAATAGAACAAGTCCCACACACAGCTAGAAGCCCAATATTTTTTCAGAGGTAGATGCAGAAAAAAATATATTCAGTTTGCAACCTGATGGAGGTCTGTATAGATGGATTAATAGAACAAGTCCCACTCACAGCTAGAAGCCCAATATTTTTTCAGAGGTAGATGCAGAAAAAAATATATTCAGTTTGCAACCTGATGGAGGTCTGTATAGATGGATTAATAGAACAAGTCCCACACACAGCTAGAAGCCCAATATCTTTTCAGAGGTAGATGCAGAAAAAAATATATTCAGTTTGCAACCTGATGGAGGTCAGTATAGATGGACTAATAGAACAAGTCCCACACACTGCTAGAAGGCCAAACATTTTTTCAGAGCTAGATGCAGAAAAATATTATATTCAATTTGCAACCTGATGGAGGTCAGTATAGATGGACTAATAGAATGATGCTATGCCCAAAAGATTTTACTTCACTAGGTGCAGTAAAAAAATTGGTATTCTATACACAGGTGGTATATCTTGCAACACAGATAGGCTACTCCACTGACTAACACACTCTGCAATAGGCCAAAAAGGATTAGCTTTGCTAGATTCAGCCAAATGCTGTGAAAAAACTTGCACAGCACTGGCACAGACCTGCCTGGCAAAAACTGATAGGAACTGATGTAACCTAGTCCTGAAAAGGACTCCAATTACAATTAGTCTTTACTCCCACAATCTATCTATTTAAGAGCACAGACCTGCCTGATAAAAGTCGTAGGAAATGCTGTAACCTAGTCCTTAAAAGGACTGCAATCACAACTATTCCCTACTCCCAAGCTATCTGTAGATTTGTGCGAAAATTGGCTTGAAATTAACAAGGTATAGCGCACACAGCAACAGCGATGCCGTCTAACACGCAGCTGCAGCAGTGAGAAAATGGTGGCGACGGGGAAAATGGCTTGGTCTTATAGGGCAAGGACATGTGACATACACTGCCAATGACACATGCCCTTGCTTGTGTGAAAAAAAGCACTTCGCTCCGTGTGTGCGCTGCTGATAGGTTGACAGATTGCACCTCCCCACTGCAAATGCGGGAAAGAGAAAAAAAAATGGAGATCTTCATTGTTCCTGCAGAGATCCATCCCCTGCCCGTCCCCCCACCCCGCTGTACACTCAAACTGCGTATTAACATTAATTTTCATCATTACTGAGAAAAAATCCAGTTATGATTTTGGTGCACGAACAGTTATCGAACATAACCTCGAACAGCCGAATTTTTCTCAAATTGTTCGTGTTCGCCGAACGGCTCGAACACCGCCCAAAACAGCTCGAATTTGAGATTGGCGAACAGTTCGAGTAGAACAGCGCTCATCCCATTTTTTTGGTCTTTATTAAAATGAAAAGGTTGATCGAAAAGTTTGGGGGATCTAAGAGTGTGGCAACCCAGTAGTCATGATTACTTCGAATTCTGACAATATGAGGGTCATGTTGCAGGTAGTGCAGCAAGAAGGCACTTATGTGTCTTGCGCATCTCGGAGCCCCAAAATTATTTTCCGGGCTAGATGCAGCTAAAAATTATTATTAATTTTAAATCTGGTGGAGCTTAGTATAGATGGCCTAATAGGATCAGTGCTGCACACTGCTACAAAGCCCAAATTATTTTCCAGTCAAGATACAGATAAACATGATTAGTAATTTTAAATCTGGTGGAGCTTATTATAGATGGCCTAATAGAATCAGTGCTGCACACTGCTACAAAGCCCAAATTATTTTCCAGCCAAGATACAGATAAACATGATTAGTAATTTGAAAGCTTAAAACGGTTGGTAGGGTGATTTTAACCAATCATCAAGCTTTTACTCTCCCCAGGATGACACAGGGGTAGAAAAGTCGTTTCGGATCCATGATTTGTTCATCTTTATGAACGTGAGTCTGTCTACATTATCAGTGGAGAGCCGCGTGCGCTTATCTGTCAGCACACCACCAGCAGCGCTGAACACACGTTCAGACAGAACGCTGGCTGCGGGGCATGACAAGATCTCCAAGGTGTAAGTGGCTAGCTCCGGCCATTTATCCAGATTGGAAGCCAAAAAAGAGCAAGGGTCCAGTGACACAGTCATGGCTTCAATGTTTACTTGGAGATACTCCTGTACCATCGTCTCTAGGCGTTGACTATGTGTCAGACTTCTTGTCTCCTGTGGCCTTGCAAAGGATGGGCTAAAAAAGTGGTGAAATGATTCCGCAAAATTGATGTTACCAGCAGATACTGTGGTTCTGTTACGGTTTGAGTGCTGAACACTTGACGGTCCCACGGTTGGCAAGTTGGAACTGTGAGATTCACTACGTGCACCACTGGTGTTTTGTGGAAAAGCACATGTAAGATTCTGCAACAGTCTCTGCTGATACTCCTGCATGCATGCATCCCTTTCTATGGCAGGAATAATTTCTGCAAATTTACTTTTGTACCGGGGATCTTACAGTGTGGCAACCCAGTAGGCAGGATTATTTCTAATTCTCACAATTCGAGGGTCATGTTGCAGGTAGTGCAGCAAGAAGGCACTCATGTGTGTTGCGCATCCAGGAGCACCAAGTCCCTGTTGTGTTGGTGGCGAGGTAACAATCATGCTTCCTTCCCCTGTCCTCTCCCCCCAACCTCGCACAACAGAAATGTGATCAAGGTCTCCCTCATCTGATGAGTCTTCCATCAGTTCGTCCTCCACTTCTTCCTGGGCTCCTGCACCTTCCTCACTAGTTTGGCTGCTACCATGCGCCCTGGTAAAACCATATCCCCCACCCTCACATGCCTGCCGCCTTGGTGCTGCCGACCGTCTGGACCTTGCAGATGTTAGCCCTTCCACATACAACTCCTCCTCTACTTCCTCCACCTCCTCTTGTGCCACCACCTGACTCCGAATTCTGTTTAACATGTGCTCCAGCATGTAAATCACCGGAATAGTCATGCTGATAATGGCATCGTCAGCACTAAACATCTTCGTCGCCATTTCAAAACTGTGCAGAAGGGTGCATAGGTCCCTGATCTGAGACCACTCCTCCAACGTGATTTGCCCCACCTCTGGATCTCGTTGGCCCAGGCTATACGTCAGAACGTATTGCACCAGGGCTTGTCGGTGCTGCCACAGTCGCTGCAACATGTGCAGAGTTGAATTCCACCGGGTAGGCACATCGCATTTTAGCCGGTGAAGTGGCAGGCCCAACGACTTCTGTAGAGATGTAAGTCGCTGAGCTGCGGGATGCGAACGGCGGAAGTGAGCACACAGCGACCGTGCCCTCTGCAGAAGGCCATCTAGTCTGGGATAGTGGGCTAAAAATTGCTGGACAACAAGGTTCAACACGTGAGCCATACAAGGCACGTGTGTGACATTGCCCCGGCGAAGGGCCGCACCCAGGTTTGCAGCATTGTCGCACACGGCCTTCCCTGGTTTCAGGTCCAGTGGAGACAACCATTCATGAAATTGGTTCTCCAGAGCTGACCACAACTCCTCAGCTGTGTGACTCACATTTCCCAGACATTTCAAAGTAAAAACCGCCTGATGACGTTGAGCCCTACTGCCAGCATAGTAAGGAGGTGTGCAGGATCCCTTCTGCGCAGTTAGAAAGCTTGTGGCATGACCAGACAGGCAGAAGCAGTGGAGGAACTTTGACATAAAGAGGATTGACGCACAACTCGTGGGGACGGCAAGACTTGGACAGCAGCCCCTTGTCCTGCTGTCACCATAGTTACCCAGTGCCCAGTCAGCGACATGTAACGCCCCTGTCCATGCCTACTCGTCCAAGTGTCTGTGGTGAAATGCACCCTGTCACACACAGAGTTTCTCAAAGAAGCGGTGATGTTGTGTGCGACATGCTGGTGGAGCGCAGGCACACCTTTCTTTGAGAAGTAGTGCCGACTGGGCATCTGGTACTGGGGCACTGCGACGGACATATGGTCTCAAAAATCCTCTGTGTCCACCAGGCGGAAAGGCAGCATTTCTGTAGCCAAGAGCTTGCAGATGGTGAAATTCAACCTCTTAGCTTTCTCATGGCTAGGAGGAAATGGTCTTTTACTTGTCCACATCTGAGGGACCGAGGGCTGGCTATTGTGCTTAGACGGGGTTGATAAGGGTGTCCCCGGCAAACTGCCGGTCTGTGCGGAAGATGCAGGCGGACATGTTAGGTTGCCTTGATCCAAAGGTGGTGCTATCGATGTCGGACAGCGCTCAACACCAGCTGGTGTTACCACCTCCAAAGAAAATGATGACCTGCCAATCACGCTGGCTGTTGCGGGTAAAGAGGTGGCAGGTCTGCGCCCCAAAACTGGTGTGACTGCTGTCCCCCCAGTCACAGAGGATGAAGAGGCCGCGGATGCACAAGATATGGCAGACGGTGGTTGACCCGGCCGGGTAGGCCGCATTGTAGCACACTGAGCTTCCCACTGCAACTTATGCTTCATGTCCATGTGCCGGTTCATGCATGAAGTACTCAAACTATGTATTTTTTGGCCTCTACTTAGCTTTTGCTGACAAATGTTACAGATAACACGAGTTGGGTCATCTTTATCGATCTGAAAAAATGCCCAGGCTATGCAAGGCTTAGCACCCATGCGACCTGAAGAGCCACCACGACTTGTGGTGAGAGGCAGAGTTGTGTTTGAGGATGCAGTTGTTGACGTGCTTCCAGTACTACGTCTCTGTCCAGGAAGGCGCAACCTGACCTCGTCGTCACTAGCATCTTCCTCCACCTCCTCTGCTGACCTCATCTCTTGGCTGACTGTGGGTTGACAGTAAGTGGGATCTCCAACCTCATCATCATCACCCTGTGCGTTATCACACCCGTCGTCCTCAGAGCCAACCTGTTCCTGCCCTGACAAAAAACTAAAGTTGTCGCTCCAATCAGGTATTTGAGTCTCATCATCGTCTTCCTCATTGTCTCCACCAACAGGAGTTACAGTTTGGGAATGAGGGTCTACATTATGGTCAGAACCTTCTGCGTCTGGTCCTGGATCCGACTCATAAAGATTCTGGGCATCAGTGCAGATCATTTCCTCGTCTGGATTCACAGAAGCGCTGGAGCAGACCTCTGATTCCCAGGCTATAGTATGAGTAAACAGCTCTGCAGACTCAACCATCTGTTCTACCTCATACTCAAACGGGCAGCTGGAGATTTTTGGGTGCTGTGAGGAAGCAAGTGCGATTGGGGTGACACCTTTGAGGACTGGAGTATTTGTGATGTTGAAGTTGATGTGGAGGAGAGCCCACTTAAAGGATCACTTGATATCCGTTGAAGCACCTGCTGTTTTTGTGACTCATCTGGAATTTGTAGCGATTGGCGTGGCCGTAAGAAAGGGATCTTATCACATTGTCCGCTAAAAGAAGTAGACATTTTAGTTTGGCTGGAAGATGGTCTTTCTTCTGCAGATGTTACTGTTGCTTTAACACCTACCCCACGGACACAACCTTTTTTCCCCTTCCCAACATGCCTATTCCCCTTTCCACCAGCAGCAGGCGTTTTTCCACTCATTTTGGTGGTTAACTAATTCACAACTCTGGAGTTGTTTGCACAAAAAAACAATGGATGGGAACCGAGCAGAGCTGAGTGGCCAAACTGTGGTATTAGGCCAAAACTATTGGCTGGGTTAGATGCAGAAAAAAATTATATTCAATTTGCAACCTGATGGAGGTCAGTATAAATGGAATAATAGAACAAGTCCCACACTCAGCTAGAAGCCCAAATATTTTTTCAGAGGTAGATGCAGAAAAAAATTGTATTCAGTTTGCAACCTGATGGAGGTCAGTATAGATGGACTAATAGAGAAAGTCCCACACACTGCTAGAAGGCCAAATATTTTTTCAGAGCTAGATGCAGACAAAAAATTATTTTTAATTTGCAACCTGATGGAGGTCAGTATAGATGGACTAATAGAGAAAGTCCCACACACTGCTAGAAGGCCAAATATTTTTTCAGAGCTAGATGCAGATAAAAATTATTTTTAATTTGCAACCTGATGGAGTTCAGTATAGATGGACTAATAGAGAGAGTCCCACACACTGCTAGAAGGCCAAATATTTTTTCAGAGCTAGATGCAGAAAAAAATTATATTCAGTTTGCAACCTGATGGAGGTCAGTATAGATGGACTAATAGAACAAGTCCCACACACAGCTAGAAGCCCAAATATTTTTTCAGAGGTAGATGCAGAAAAAAATTATATTCAGTTTCCAACCTGATGGAGGTCAGTATAGATGGACTAATAGAACAAGTCCCACACACAGCTAGAAGCCCAAATATTTTTTCAGAGGTAGATGCAGAAAAAAATTATATTCAGTTTGCAACCTGACGGAGGTCTGTATAGATGGATTAATAGAACAAGTCCCACACACAGCTAGAAGCCCAATATTTTTTCAGAGGTAGATGCAGAAAAAATATATATTCAGTTTGCAACCTGATGGAGGTCAGTATAGATGGACTAATAGAGAAAGTCAAACACAATGCTAGAAGGCCAAATATTTTTTCAGAGCTAGATGCAGACAAAAAATTATTTTTAATTTGCAACCTGATGGAGGTCAGTATAGATGGACTAATAGAGAAAGTCCCACACACTGTTAGAATGCCAAATATTTTTTCAGAGCTAGATGCAGATATAAATTATTTTTAATTTGCAACCTGATGGAGGTCAGTATAGATGGACTAATAGAGAAAGTCCCACACACTGCTAGAAGGCCAAATATTTTTTCAGAGCTATATGCAGAAAAAAATTATATTCAATTTGCAACCTGATGGAGGTCAGTATAGATGGACTAATAGAACAAGTCCCACACACAGCTAGAAGCCCAAATATTTTTTCAGAAGTAGATGCAGATAAAAATTATTTTTAATTTGCAGCCTGATGGAGGTCAGTATAGATGGACTAATAGAGAAAGTCCCACACACTGCTAGAAGGCCAAATATTTTTTCAGAGCTAGATGCAGACAAAAAATTATTTTGAATTTGCAACCTGATGGAGGTCAGTATAGATGGACTAATAGAGAAAGTCCCACACACTGCTAGAAGGCCAAATATTTTTTCAGAGCTAGATGCAGACAAAAAATAATTTTTAATTTGCAACCTGATGGAGGTCAGTATAGATGGACTAATAGAGAAAGTCCCACACACTGCTAGAAGGCCAAATATTTTTTCAGAGCTAGATGCAGATAAAAATTATTTTTAATTTGCAACCTGATGGAGGTCAGTATAGATGGACTAATAGAGAAAGTCCCACACACTGCTAGAAGGCCAAATATTTTTTCAGAGCTAGATGCAGAAAAAAATTATATTAAGTTTGCAACCTGATGGAGGTCAGTATAGATGGACTAATAGAGCAAGTCCCACACACAGCTAGAAGCCCAAATATTTTTTCAGAGGTAGATGCAGAAAAAAAATATATTAAGTTTGCAACCTGATGGAGGTCAGTATAGATGGACTAATAGAGAAAGTCCCACACACTGCTAGAAGGCCAAATATTTTTTCAGAGCTAGATGCAGAAAAAAATTATTTTTAATTTGCAACCTGATGGAGGTCAGTATAGATGGACTAATAGAGAAAGTCCCACACACTGCTAGAAGGCCAAATATTTTTTCAGAGCTAGATGCAGATATAAATTATTTTTAATTTGCAACCTGATGGAGGTCAGTATAGATGGACTAATAGAGAAAGTCCCACACACTGCTAGAGGGCCAAATATTTTTTCAGAGCTAGATGCAGAAAAAAATTATATTCAGTTTGCAACCTGATGGAGGTCAGTATAGATGGACTAATAGAAGAAGTCCCACACACTGCTAGAAGCCCAAATATTTTTTCAGAGCTAGATGCAGAAAAAAATTATATTCAATTTGCAACCTGATGGAGGTCAGTATAGATGGACTAATAGAATGATGCTATGCCCAAAAGATTTTACTTCACTAGGTGCAGTAAAAAAATTGGTATTCTATACACAGGTGGTATATCTTGCAACACAGATAGGCTACTCCACTGACTAACACACTCTGCAATAGGCCAAAAAGGATTAGCTTTGCTAGATTCAGCCAAATGCTGTGAAAAAAACTTGCACAGCACTGGCACAGACCTGCCTGGCAAAAACTGATAGGAACTGATGTAACCTAGTCCTGAAAAGGACTGCAATTACAATTAGTCTTTACTCCCACAATCTATCTATTTAAGAGCACAGACCTGCCTGATAAAAGTCGTAGGAAATGCTGTAACCTAGTCCTTAAAAGGACTGCAATCACAACTATTCCCTACTCCCAAGCTATCTGTAGATTTGTGCGAAAATTGGCTTGAAATTAACAAGGTATAGCGCACACAGCAACAGCGGTGCCGTCTAACACGCAGCTGCTGCAGTGAGAAAATTGTGGCGACGGGGAAAATGGCTTGGTCTTATAGGGCAAGGACATGTGACATACACTGCCAATGACACATGCCCTTGCTTGTGTGAAAAAAAGCACTTCGCTCCGTGTGTGCGCTGCTGATAGGCTGACAGATTGCACCTCCCCACTGTAAATGCAGGAAAGAGAAAAAAAAATGGAGATCTTCATTATTCCTGCAGAGATCCATCCCCTGCCCCTCCCCCAACCCCGCTGTACACTCAAACTGTGTATTAACATTAATTTTCATCATTACTGAGAAAAAATCCAGTTATGATTTTGGTGCACGAACAGTTATCGAACATAACCTCGAACAGCCGAATTTTTCTCAAATCGTTCGTGTTCGCCGAACGGCTCGAACACCGCCCAAAACAGCTCGAATTTGAGATTGGCGAACAGTTCGAGTCGAACAACGCTCATCTCTACCAAAGATCTCACATTTGGACTCATCAGACCAAAGCACAGATTTCCACTGGTTTAATGTCCATTCCTTGTGTTCTTTAGCCCAAACAAGTCTCTTCTGCTTGTTGCCTGTCCTTAGCAGTGGTTTCCTAGCAGCTATTTTACCATGAAGGCCTGCTGCACAAAGTCTCCTCTTAACAGTTGTTGAAGAGATGTGTCTTCTGCTAGAACTCTGTGTGTTGCATTGACCTGGTCTCTAATCTGAGCTGCTGTTAACCTGCGATTTCTGAGGCTGGTGACTCGGATAAACTTATCCTCAGAAGCAGAGGTGACTCTTGGTCTTCCTTTCCTGGGGCGGTCCTCATGTGAGCCAGTTTCTTTGTAGCGCTTGATGGTTTTTGCAACTGCACTTGCTGACACTTTCAAAGTTTTCCCAATTTTTCGCACTGACTGACCTTCATTTCTTAAAGTAATGATGGCCACTCATTTTTATTTACTTAGAATTTGCATTATGGCAAGAAAAAAACAGCTAACAGTCTATTCAGTAGGACTATCAGATGTGTATCCACCAGACTTCTGCACAACACAACTGATGGCCCCAACCCCATTTATAAGGCAAGAAATCCCACTTATTAAATCTGACAGGGCACACCTGTGAAGTGAAAACCATTTCCGGTGACTACCTCTTGAAGCTCATCAAGAGAATGCCAAGAGTGTGCAAAGCAGTCATCAAAGCAAAAGGTGGCTACTTTGAAGAACCTAGAATATAAGACATATTTTCAGTTGTTTCACACTTTTTTGTTAAGTATATAATTCCACATGTGTTAATTCATAGTTTTGATGCCTTCAGTGTGAATGTACAATTTTCATAGTCATGAAAATACAGAAAAATCTTTAAATGAGAAGGTGTGTCCAAACTTTTGGTCTGTACTGTATATATATTATATGTGGGGACTCCTTCTGACTGTGGATTTGCTGGAACTTTAGACCCTATCTATAGTTTTCAATGGTTTCAATTAACCCTTCCGGTGCCAGTGTGGATAGCTTGAAAATCCAGCTGTTGATTTATTAGTTTCTGATATTTGTAATGTGATCAGGTTCTGTATGTGTTCCAATATAGTAAGTCTTAGACTTGTGCTGTCTTTCTTGTAATCTAATAAAAAAATGCTAGATAAACTATGGTTCAAAACCCCATTTTTATATAATACATATGTTATTTATCCTACAACTAAGAGGTGTAGCGCCGGCGTCCCTGCCCTCTGCTAGGCAGGGACGCTGTTCCCCTCACCTCTCTGCTCCGTGCCCGGCGTCCTCCTCCCGCTCTGCTGGCAGCGCGCGCTCCTTCCCGGCCACTGTGCTTCCCTCCCTCTTAAAGGGGCCGCGCGCGCCGTCCTAAGGAGTCCCCGGCCAATGGCCGGAGGACTTCACTATATAAGGCACCTCCTCCAAAATGGAGGTGCCCGAGCAATGTTGTTGCACTGTTCACTACTCTGCTTCAGCCCTCAGGTCCCGTTGCCAGTTACCTGCCAGATACCTGCCAGATTCCTGCCAGCTTGCTGTCTTATTCCTGCCTGATATTCTGCTACCTGCCTGCTAGCCTGAGGTCCGACGGTCTGCCTTACAACTCCTGTCAGTCTGTCTAAGGACTATCTTGCCCGCTCACCTGGGAGCGCACATCAACTACCTGCCTGCTTGCCTGAGGTCCGACGGTCTGCCTTCCAACTCTTGTCAGTCTGTCTATGGACCAGCTTGCCCGCTCACCTGGGAGCGCACATCTGCTACCTGCCTGCTAACCTACCTGGAGGCTCCGCCGTCACGTGCTGTGACCACCTGCCTGTCCAGTGACTCCTGCCCGCTCACCTGGGAGCGCTCATCTGCTGCCTGTCTGTTAGCCTACCTGGAGGCTCTGCCGTCACGTGCTGTGACCACTCGCCTGTCCAGAGACTTCTGCCCGCTCACCTGGGAGCGCTCATCTGCCGCCTGTCTGTTGGTCTTCCTGGAGGCTCCGCCGTCACATGCTGTGACCACCCGTTTATCCAGAGACTCTCGCCTGCTCACCTGGGAGCTCACGTCTACCATCAGCCGCCACAGGTCGTACCAACCCTTTATCCAGAGACTGTCCCGGTCACCTGCTGTGACTGCCCGCCTGGTCGCCACCCACTCCCTTACAAGGACCGCCCCCTTGTATAGTAGCTCAGAGGTTCCGCCTCCCAGACCCGTTACAAGAGGTTGTGTAGTCCTTCCAACATACTGTAGATTAAAATAACATTCAAGCAGATAAAACATTAAGGATGTTCCACAATTAAAAATCTGATTAATCTGAAAAGTCTCTCTGGTTGTTATTGTTGTAAATGTTGAGCAGCCATGCTTTATAATCAAGCAGTATTTACATTTAGAATTGTTGTACTGAAAACAACCTTTTAATTCTGGAAAAAAGGAGAATCCCCCTGGTCTTTAGTTGTATTATTTATTGGTTTGAATAATACAACTCAGTTTTTTTTTGAAGGGTTGCATAGTAAAATAGCAATATTTGCAGATGATACTAAACTTTGTAAAGTAGTTAATACAGATGAGGATAGGGCACAGCTACAGGAGGATTTAGATAAATTGGGGAGTTGGGCCAAAAATGGCAATTGGGGTTCAATGCCGATAAATGTAAGGTTATGCACATGGGAAAGAAAAACAGCAGTCACCCATACATATTAAATGGGAAACCGTTGGGGAAATCTGACATGGAGAAGGACCTGGGCATCTTGGTTAATAGCAAATTAAATTGGAGTGCCCAGTGTCAGGCAGCAGCTGCGAAGGCAAATAGAGTCATGGCATGCATCAGAAGAGGAATAGGGGCATATGATGAGAACATTGTTCTTCCTCTGTATAAAGCGCCGGTAAGGCCGCACTTAGAATATTGTGCACAGTTCTGGGCTCCGGTGCTCAGGAAAGACATATTGGAGCTAGAGAGGGTACAAAGGAGGGCGACTAAGGTAATAAAGGGAATGGAGGGACTGGAATACCCAGAGAGGTTGTCAAAATTAGGCCTATTTACGTTGGAAAAGAGAAGGCTTAGGGGAGACCCCATAAACATGTATAAATACATCAGGGGGCAGTACAGAGATCTCTCCCATGACCTGTTTATACCAAGGATGGTGACAAAGACGAGGGGGCACACTATGCGGCTGGAGGAAAGGAGGTTCCTGCACCAGCATAGAAGGGGATTCTTTACGGTCAGAGCCGTGAGACTCTGGAACTCTCTGGGAGAGGAAGTGGTGATGTCCAACTCACTTAATGAGTTCAAGAGAGGCCTGGACGCCTTTCTTGAGAACAATAAAATTACATCTTATGCTTAGTGATAGTTAATTAATCCAGGGATTTAATCTGACTGCCAGATTGGTGTCGGGAAGTGAATTTTTCCTCAATGATGTAAATTGGCCAATACCGCATGGTTTGTTTTTTTTTGCCTTCCCCTGGATCAACGCTGCGGAATAGCTGCAGTGCACAAGAAATAGGCTGAACTGGATGGACGCTTGTCTTTTTTCGGCCTTATAAACTATGTAACTTATAAACTATGTAACTATGTACCAGTGTTTAGTCAAAATGTCCCTCATATTCGTCCACTCATGATTGAAAGTGGAAATGAACCTTGCCCTGTTATAACCACGCCTGACGCACCTCCGGCTGTATCCTCTCTGTTCAAATCTGATTTTCAGATCTTTAGCCTGTGTCTCAAACTTATCATTTGTGTAACATATCTGCCTCATTGTTAGGAACTGTCCAACCGGGACGGTCCTAATGGTGGCTGGGTTGTGGGCAGAATCTGCATAGATCAGGGCATTAACTGAGGTCAGCTTTCTGTAGACATCAGTTTGGATGGATGAGTTGTCGACAACCTCCAAAGTTATGTCCAGAAAGTCGATCTTCTTCATGTTGTAAGTATAAGTCAACCTGTTATCACACAAATTCAAATTCAATTGTGCCATAATGCCTCGATCTGCTACACTGTTCCCTGCCAGAAGAATACAATATCATCAATATATCTTAGCCACCAGAGCACATGGTAAGTGGCCCCTATGCCCGCGTCACCAAAAACCTGTCTCTCCCACACACCGAGGAAGAGATTGACGGGGGCATGTAGGCCGCACCCATGGTTGTGCCGTGCCTCTGCAGATAAAAAGAATCTTTAAATACAAAACTATTATAGGCAAGAATAAAGTGCAGCAGCTCACACATAGCGCCATCCAGGATGAAGGCAGTCAAGAAGAGTCGGACTGCGTCCAGGCCATTAGTATGGCTAATGCAGGTGTAAAGGGTTTCAACATCGACTGTGACCAGCAGGTCCCCTCTTCCACAAGGATGCCATCAACCCTGGTTAGGACGTCCGTTGTTTATCTAACATCAGATGGTAATGTTTCTACAATTGGTTTCAAGTAGAAATCAATAAATTTACAGATGGGTTCACATAACTCATCTATTCAGGTCACAATTGGACATCCTGGTGAATTGAGGGCATCCCTGTGGACCTTGGGTAGAAGGTAGAAGGTGGGGGTTTTGGGAAATCTCACTGTGAGTCCCTCTACCAACTTTTTGCTGATGATTCTATCCTCGCAAGCTCGTGCAAGGATTCCCTTTAGTTGGGCTGAGAAGAAGGTCATTGGATTATATGATAATTTGGTGTAAGTATTAGTGTCCTTTAATTGTCGGAACACTTCCCGTTCGTATTTTTCGCAAGACCACACGACAATGTTTCCCCCCTTATCTGCTGCCTTATATATCACATCTTGGTATGATTGGAATTGTTTGATGGCCTCATGATGGTAATACTAGAGGGTATCATATCTCCTTCTTGTAGACAGTTTTTCAAGTCATCTGAGACCAATTTCGTGAAAATTTTGATGGCTGGACATAGAGACTAGGGGGGAAACCTCATTGACTTAGGCAGTGTGATTTGTGGGTACCCACTTGGTTGTTGAGGCCCTTGTTCTTCCAATAATTCCTCCAAGTTTTGTAGTGCCTCCCACTCAACCCCTCTCATGGGTTCCTGGGTCCCTGTATTTATGTTGTGTAATTTCTTAAGGATGAGCTTACGGGAAAGCAGCTAGAGGTCTTTTAAGGCTGTGAAATAATGAAAGGCCCTTGCTCAAGACCTCCAGCTGAGCAGTGGTAAGAACACGAGAGGACAAGTTGATTACTTGGGGCCCTTCCTGGGAACCACTCATCTGGTGCTGGGCTGTTCCTTTGCTTTTATTGGTCTGTCTGGTCTGAATTCTCTTTGTCATGCGAGTTGAGAGGCCAGTTCCCTCAGGCATTTTGAAGGAGGAAGGTTGTTTATCCTCATAAGGGGTGTTAGATGTAATTGAGGTAGATATAGACCTAGAGTAGGAACTACCTCTATAGGGTGGAAGAGATCAATCTGAATATATTTATCAAGGAATGCATTGTTCCCCAATTCGGTGTCCTCTTCCTGAGTAGATCCTTAAATTTAATAATAGTGTCCTGTAAATTCTGATCCCCTACCATTCCCACATTGTTAGTGTCTTTGAAAGCATCATTTAATTATGAGAGCCAAGTGCACTCATGGGCACTGAAATCCATTATATACCTGAAGGAAACTGTGGAAAACACAGAAAAATATATAAGTAAACAATAAGCCGAAAGCATGCTGAAAATCCAGTGAGACCCGGCAGCAGTGGGTGCCGTGAATCACCAGAAGCACCAACTAAAATCAATGAATTATCAACTTGGAGGGAACAGAGTTTAGTTGGTATAAAAATTAATATTTATTACTCATAGAATAAAAACATGTAAGAAATGTCAAGACAGAAACAACGAAATGTCAGTCATAGTACATTAAAGCCACACAAAATAATATGTACCTATATAGCAAAGTACAGTGCAGGCAAGATGAACCTCACTATAACAGGTAAGTAAACTATAGTCAATGTTTATGATAGTAGCTCAGGAACGTAGTAAAGTTAAATTGTCATCAGTCACATTAAAAAACACCCTGCGCCACAAAATATTTCAGCTGAATGTGCATCCCATGAAAAGGATACCTTTATCCAAAGTTTGGTTCCACCTACATCTAAAATGTGTGTAGAATTATTTTTTACTGATTTTTGCTATAAAACAATGGATATCAGCTGATAAAGCTTTCTTCTTTATTTTCTTTTAACAAAATATAACAATTATTAATGTCCGTGATGTTGGTCTATTAATAATGCTTTGCTATTCTAATATTTTATTACAATATTTTGTCCATATTGGAATTGTTTGTATGTGATGTGTATTTCAATTCTAAACTAAAAATAAAAGGCAACCAACTAAGCACAGCTTTGGTTTAAGGTGTTAAAATCACAGTCTTATTATTTAATATGATGTGATTAGTACCATCTGGATCCTTTATTTATTCAGTTTTAATTTTAAATTCTCTTACAAGTTTTTCCTTTGTATACATATGCTCGGTCCATCCACTGATATATATATAATCTTTTATCTGTGTTGGTCATAATATATTATGACATAATATAATACATCTTTCCCTTTTAGTTTTATATTTAATATGCTTGGCCAATGTGACTCCACATTCATCGAATTTTAGAAAAAGTTTTATAGTATTTCTTTTCTTGAAATGTCAATTTATTGTTAAATTGAAATTATTGTTCATCTTCAGAATCATGTAGTGTAGAGTAGTTATTCATACATACTTACGCATATTGGGAAAAATTTAATAAGTTAAACACATCAGAATTCTGACTTAGTTTGCATCAAGAAGACCTTCTTAATTGCCTTGCACCAAATTTCTTATATAAGAAAGATAAGATAAGATGTTTTGAAAGATAAGATAAGATAGATACGATGTTTTGAACGCCTCTTTTCACATTTTATTGCAATGTTGCGGTGGACAAAAAAATTAATTCTGGAGTTTCAATTTTTTTTCTAATTATGCCATTTACAAATCGGCTTAATTGATTTTATATTTTAACAGATCTGACTTTTACAAATGCAGTGATACCAAATATGTGTTTGTTTGTTTGTGTTTAATTGTTTAATTCTTATTAGGGCAAAAGGGGGTGATTTGAAAAATTTTTTTTACCCTTAAGGGACTTGAAGCTGCGATCATCTGATCGCTTGTGCTATACATGGCAGTGCATCAGCACTACTATGTATAGTGAAAATTACAATTAAATGCTGTCTTTCACTGGAAAATTGCCAACACAAGCATGAAGGTCTTTAGCAGACTCCTAGCTGTCATGGCACCCTATCGGTGCCCTACGGTCACGTCACGTATGCGCTGATGGGCGCATGGAATGACACATCACCCTGCCAGCGTATGTTAAATGCCGCTGTCAGAGATTGACAGCAGCATTAAACAGGTTAACAGCCATGGGCGGAGCAATGCTCCCCCCCCGCGGCTGTTAGAGGCAGATGATGGCTGATTAGATCAGCCATTATCTGCTATGAAAGAGGTGGCCTTGGCGTGCGAGCCTGCATAAAAGTCAGGGACATGATATATCACATAAATGTACGTCATATGTCATGAAGAGGTTAAGCAGAAAATGTTTTAGGAGACTCAGGCTTTTTTTTTCCTGAAGCTCCTTTTGTATTGTTTCTTCGGTTATTTCCTGAGGTTTTTTCTGACAGTTTTGGCTGCTGGCGTTTTCTCGGAAGGTTTTCTCGTGGTTTTTATTAGATCTTTTTTATTGTAGTTTCCTGGTCGATTTTTCACTCTATTTAATAATGGAGATACCTTTAACATTTTTTGAGTTTAAATAATGGTAAAACACTCCAAAAGATGTCTGGCCATCTATTCAGTTGGTCCATTACAATCTAAGTCAGTGTACAGACTGAATTCATAGTGGAAATCGGCAGAGAAATGAAAATGCTGCTTTTTTAACTACTTGCTGTTTTTAGAACCCTAAAGTGGTTAAAAGTTGTTCAAAAGCCTGAACATATGCACAGCAAGTCATCATTACACAGAAGTGGATATGTTCATTCTTTTGAGGATTTTCTATTATTTTATGTCATTTCTGTGACAGAAGAAGAGGTTATGTGCACATACCCTAAAAGATCTAAAAACACTAATATAGCATACTCTGTAGAAACCAAATTTTTTATCAGTTTCAAAGATTTTGGCCACAACTGTACAATACACTCTCCTATAGTCAACAATGTTAAAGGTGCTGACACTAGCATTACTTCAGGTAAGCAATGAGTCATTTATTCTAATGTAATCTAGCAATTTGAAGCTAAGCAGTTGATAAAATTATCATTCTCCATTGGGTCTGCCCTGCTTCTAAGGCTTTTCCTCTCTCTCTGTATACATCCACAGTCACTTACAACTCCTTGAGGTTCACTAGCCATGCCACCATTCAGAATTCATTCCAGATGCTACTGACTGATCCCCACAATGTAGGGCTATGCCTGACTGACTGGCTACATCCTGATCAAAGGACAGACCGGAAATCCCTGTAACCTCTGTGATTTTATCAGACTTTGGCCGGAAGTGAGGATCTGGAGGTCATATAACCTCTATATGGGTTCAACTGGGATTTTTCTTTTCTGTCCTCTGAAATGTACCATTTTATATTTTCAAATTGAACAAGACATGGATGGCAATTCTCCTTTAATCTAAAAAAATAATAAAAAAATAATAATAATTCTAAACTCTAATTTATTGTACTATCGATTGTCAAACAGGCCCATATCCTATGCATATAAACTCATATTTGACTGTTAAAAGATGCTGGTATTGTCAAAAAGCTATCTCCAGCAACACTCTGACTTCTCTGCAGTAAGTAATATTACTTCTCATATGCTCACTAATCAACAACAAAGAGCCTTCATGACATGTTTTCTCTAATGTTATCAATAGAGATTAGCGAATGTTTTGATGTCGGGTTCGGCAAATAAACCCGAACATCAAAATAATGCTTGTGTTCGGCAAGCCTATCACGAACCCAAACTGGGACCGAACATTCCTGGTTTCCAGTGATGTCATCTGCGTGACAGTGTGGGAATCAGGGGCTGTGACCAGTGGTAACATTGCCACCGCCGGTCACAGCGCTGGGGGATCATATTGACAGGTGTCAGTGTGATCCCACAGCTGTGACAGTCACCCACGGAAAAAATCTTACCACGGGTGACAGGCTCCGGCTGATGTGGCGAATAGCCCCATCATCCAGCGCCTGCTGTCACTATACACAAGCTGCACAATCGCCGCTGATGGGAGAAGTAATCTCTCATCAGCTGCGCTTGCGCAGTGAAAGTAAAAATAAATAAATAATTATTTAAATAAAAATAATAAACACATTATACTCACCTACCACTTACCTACACCTTGAACCCGATGTTCTCGTCCCCTGTAAAAAATAAAAAAACACCATATACACACCTTACAGCTAGTCCCGAAGCCATTGTTCAATTCAATAAAGATAAATAATAATAAACCAACCTCATCCTCACCTGTCCGCCGCAGTTCATATACCGACTGTCCCACGTCGATGTCAGTGATAAGACGCTCACATCTCTGGATGTGGCTGTGCTATCAGGCAGCCGGCGATACACTGACAGAAGCGCTATGGCTCCCGCAGTGTATCACGAGAAAAGTCACTGGAGTTCAAACAGCTGAGCGCTTCTGTGATCTCACTTACGGCATTGGTGCTGTGTGGAAATTTTCCCACACAGCAATAATGCAGTAAATGAGATCACTGGAGCTTCCGCTGTTTGAACTAAAGTGACCTCACTCCTACAGCGCAGCACTACACATTTATAGGAGTAATTACACTCCTGTCAGTGTATACAGTGCTGTCTTCTACAGCAGTTACGTCAGTGACGTGACTGCTGTAGAAGTGACTCGGATCGCCGTGGGACACTGGGATTACGTCATGATTGCAGACAGGTGAGGGATATGGTTAATAATAATAATAATAATAATTTTTTACTTATATAGTGCCAACAAATTCCGCAGCACTTTACAATTAAGCGGGGACATGTACAGACAATAAATTCAATACAATTTAAGGACAGTTTAAACAGTTACATTAGGAGTGAGGTCCCTGCTCGCAAGCTTACATTCTACAAGGAAATGGGGGGACACAATAGGTGAAAAGTGCTTGTTATTTCAGGTGTGGCAATTATAATAAATAGGGATTTTCATATAAAGCAGTATGATCCGGTCATCAGCCTGTATGTCTAAGTCAATACTCGAGTACCGAGTGCAGTTATCTTGTGCATGGAGGGTGTGGAGACAGATGAAGAGTAGGGAACAGATTCTGAATGATATTTAGAAGGAGGGAACAGGGGAAAGTTAATTTACTGAGTAGTTAAGGTGGTAGGCTTGTTTAAAGAGAGAGGTTTTTAAAGCGCTCTTGAAGATATGGGGGCTAGGCACAGGTTAGTGTCGAATATGACCCCCAGGCAGCGGGCGTGCTGGTTGGGAGTTATGGTTACACCCTCCAAGGTAATTTCGATGTTAGGTAGAGTTGGGTTAGCGGAGGGGAGAAACACAAGAAGTTCAGTTTTAGAGAGATTCAGTTTAAGATATAGGGAGGACATGATGTTAGAGACAGCAGACAGACAATCCTTGGTATTTTGTACTAGGGTAGGGGTGATGTCAGGTGAAGAGGTGTATAGTTGGGTGTCGTCAGCATAGAGATGATACTGGAACCCAAATCTGCTGATTGTTTGTCCAATAGGGGCATTGTATAGAGAGAAGAGGAGGGGGCCTAGGACTGAGCCCTGCGGAACTCCGATAGTAAGGGGACAAGGAGAGGAAGAGGAGCTGGCAAAAGATACCGTGAAGGAGTGGTCAGAGAGGTAGGAGGAGAACCAGGAGAGAACGGTGTCCTTGAGGCCTATAGAACGGAGCATAGTGAGTAGTGTTGAGCCACCCCCGTAGTGTTCGGGTTCGGTTCGTCGAACACCGGGATGTTCGAGGAACTGTTCGTCGAACTGTTCGTCGAACACCTTAGAACACCGTCGAACACCGTTAAAACCAATGGCAGGCAAACAAAAACACATAAAAACACATAGAAAACACCTTCAAAGGTGTCCAAAAGCTGACAAACTGCTAAGAAGACGCTCTCTTTAAAAAAGCCGGCCAGCAATTCAGCAGCGGCATACACCGGTACCCGACAATTTAGACAAGAAGGAATAGCGCATCACACATAGATTAGATAGATAGAAACATGTCAGTCACATATATAAGAAGTACAGTGACAGTGTTGGTAACTGTACTTGTCATTTAGTGTAAAGGATTTAATTAAAAAAATAATAGTGTTTTTATGCACCGTCTCTTTGAAAAAGCCGGCCGGCAATTCAGCAGCGGTACCCGACAATTTAGAACAGAAAGAATAGAGCTTTACACATAGATTAGATAGATAGAAACATGTCAGTCACATATATAATAAGTACAGTGACAGTGTTGCTTACTGTACTTGTCATTTAGTGTAAAAGATTTATTTAAAAAAATAATAGTGTTTTCATGCACCGTCTCTTTAAAGAAGCCGGCCGGCAATTCAGCAGCGGTACCCGACAATTTAGAACAGAAAGATAGAGCATCACACATAGATTAGATAGATAGAAACATGTCAGTCACATATATAAGAAGTACAGTGACAGTGTTGGTTACTGTACTTGTCATTTAGTGTTAAAATAAAGGATTTATTAAAAAAAAAAAATTGGCGTGGGGTTCCTGGTAATTTTAGTCTCTAGCGGAGGTTAAGCAGACAGCTGGGGCAGATGTTTGAAGCCTGGGAAGGGGGTAATACCCATGGAGCTTCCCAGGCTACTAATATCAGCCCCCAGCTGAATACCTAGCCTTTACTAGCTATTAAAATGGGGGACCCCCCCAAAAAATGACGGTTAGTCCCCCCTATTTTAATAGCTAGCAAAGGCTAGGCAGACAGCTGGGGGCTGATATTAATAGCCCAGGAAGGGTGCCATGAAATTGGCCCCCTCCCAGGCTAGAAACACCAGCCATTAGCCGTCCCAGAAATGGCGCATCCATAGGATGCGCCAATTCTGGCACTTAGCCTCGCTCTTCCCACTGCCCTGTAGCGGTGGCAGTGTGGTAATAGGGTTGGGGTTGATGTCAGCTTATAATGCCAGCTGACATTAAGCCCAGGTTAGTAATGGAGAGGCGTCTATAAGACACCCCCATTACTAACCCCATAGTCAAAGTTAAAAAAAAACACAAACACCCAGAATAAAGTCCTTTAATTGAAATAAACACACAATTCTTTATTGTTCTAAATTAAACCATACTTACCATCACGCCCATTCCAGCTGAAGCCAACGATCTCCTGCAATAAATGAAAAATAATAAAGCAACATCATCCTTACCTTTCGATGGTTCCCAGGACAGCTCCAGCTCTGCTACATCGAGATGACAGGCTGGACCGCAGCAGAAAGCTGCCATCCAGCCTGTCATCCCGCAGACACTGAGAAGCGCAGGCTTGCTTGCGCTCCTCAGTGTCTGGCTGTGACGGCATCCAGATGAGCCGACAATGAACTCAGCTCGCCACATGCACGTCACTGACAGCGTGGGAGAATTCTCCTGCGCATGTGGTGAGCGTGAGAGAATTCTCCTGCTGAAGCGCTGAGTGCAGGAGAATTTTCCCATGCTGTCAGTGACGTGCATGAGGTGAGCTGAGTTCATTGGACATGACCTCGGCTCATCTGGATGCCGTCACAGCCTGACACTGAGGAGCGCAAGCAACCTGCGCTTCTCAGTGTCTGCGGGATGACAGGCTGGATGGCAGCTTTCTGCTGCGGTCCAGCCTGTCATCTCGATGTAGCAGAGCTGGAGCTGTCCAGGGAACCATCGAAAGGTAAGGATGATGTTGCTTTATTATTTTTCTTTTATTGCAGGAGATCGTTGGCTTCAGCTGGAATGGGCGTGATGGTAAGTATGGTTTAATTTAGAACAATAAAGAATTGTGTGTTTATTTCAATTAAAGGACTTTATTCTGGGTGTTGTGTTTTTTTAAAATACTTTATTAGAAATTCATGGCGGTCATGTCTAATATTGGCGTGACCCCATGAATTTCTGGCTTAGGGCCAGCTGATAATGCCAAGCTGGCCCTAACCCCTTTATTACCCAGTGAGCCACTGCACCAGGGCCCTGGATGAGTTGGGTACAGCGCCAGAAGATGTCCAGCCAGGTACAGCAGGCAGGAAGGGGCTGCCCCCAACCACCAGCTGCCTATTTGTACCTGGCTGGACACAACAATATAGGGAAGCCCTTTTTTTCTTAATTATTTCATGAATTTCATGAAATAATTAAAAAAAAAAAATACGTGGGGAGTTGCCCTATTTTTGTGTCCAGCCAGGTACAACTAGGCAGCTAGGGGCTGGAATCCGCAGCGCAGGGAGGCCCAAGCTTTCTGGGCCCCCCCCGCTGCAAATTGCAGTCCGCAGCCACCCCGTAAAATGGCGCGTTCATAGAAGCGCCATCTTCTGGCACTGTACCCAACTCATCCAGGTCCCTGGTGCGGTGGCTCACTGGGTTATAAAGGGGTTAGGGCCAGCTTGGCATTTTCAGCTGGCCCTAAGCCCGAAATTCATGGGGTCACGCCAATATTAGACATGACCACCATGAATTTCTAGTAAAGTATTTAAAAAAAACACAACACCCAGAAAAAAGTCCTTTAATTGAAATAAACACACAATTCTTTATTGTTCTAAATTAAACCATACTTACCATCACGCTCATTCCAGCTGAAGCCAACGATCTCCTGCAATAAAAGAAAAATAATAAAGCAACATCATCCTTACCTTTCCATGGTTCCCACGACAGCTTCAGCTCTGCTACATCGAGATGACAGGCTAGACTGCAGCAGAACGCTGCCATCCAGCTTGCCATGCCGCAGACACTGAGTAGCGCAGGCATGCTTGCGCTCCTCAGTGTCTCGCTGTGACGGCATTCAGATGAGCCAAGTTCATGTTCAATGAACTCGGCTCACCTCATGCACGTCACTGACAGCGTGGGAAAATTATCCTGCACTCAGCGCTTCAGCGTGAGAATTCTCCCACGCTGTCAGTGACGTGCATGAGGTGAGCTCATGTCCAATGAACTCAGCTCACTTCATGCACGTCACTGACAGCGTGGGAAAATTCTCCTGCACTCAGCGCTTCAGCGTGTGAATTTTCCCACGCTGTCAGTGACGTGCATGAGGTGAGTTCATGTCCAATGATCTCAGCTCACATCATGCACGTCACTGACAGCGTGGGAGAATTCTCACGCTGAAGCGCTAAGCGCAGGAGAATTCTCCCACGCTGTCAGTGACGTGCATGAGGTGAGCCGAGTTCATTGGACATGACCTCGGCTCATCTTTATGCCGTCACAGCGAGACACTGAGGAGCGCAAGCATGCCTGCGCTTCTCAGTGTGTGCGGCATGGCAAGCTGGATGGCAGCGTTCTGTGAATGTAGCAGAGCTGAAGCCGTCGTGGGAACCATGGAAAGGTAAGGATGATGTTGCTTTATTATTTTATTTTTATTGCAGAAGACATTGGCTTCACCTGGAATGGGCGTGATGGTAAGTATGGTTTAATTTAGAACAATAAAGAATTGTGTCTTTATTTCAATTAAAGGACTTTATTCTGGGTGTTTGTGTTTTTTTTTTAACTTTGACTATGGGGTTAGTAATGGGGGTGTCTTATAGACGCCTCTCCATTACTAACCTGGGCTTGATGTCAGCTGGCATTATAAGCTGACATCAACCCCAGCCCTATTACCCCACTGCTACTGCTACAGGGCAGTGGGAAGAGCGAGGCAAAGTGCCAGAATTGGCGCATCCTATGGATGCGCCATTTCTGGGGCGGCTGACGGCTGGTGTTTCTAGCCTGGGAGGGGGCCAATATTCATGGCACCCTTCCTGGGCTATTAATATCAGCCCCCAGCTGTCTGCCTAGCCTTTGCTAGCTATTAAAATAGGGGGACCCCACGTCATTTTTTTGGGGGGGTCCCCCATTTTAATAGCTAGCAAAGGCTAGGTATTCAGCTGGGGGCTGATATTAATAGCCCAGGAAAGGTATTCAGCTGGGGGCTGATATTAGTAGCCTGGGAAGCTCCGTGCGTATTACCCCCTTCCCAGGCTTCAAACATCTGCCCCAGCCGTCTGCTTAACCTCCGCTAGAGCCTAAATTATGGGGAACCCCACGCCAATTTTTTTTTAAATAAATCCTTTATTTTAACACTAAATGACAAGTACAGTAATCAACACTGTCAATGTGCTTCATATATATGTGACTGACATGTTTCTATCTATCTAATCTATGTGTGGTTCTCTATTCCTTCTATTCTAAATTATTGGGTACCGCTGCTGAAATGCCGGCCGGCTTTTTTAAAGCGACGGTGCATGAAAACACTATTATTTTTTTTAATAAATCCTTTACACTAAATGACCAATACAGTAAGCAACACTATCACTGTACTTCTTATATATGTGACTGACATGTTTCTGTCTATCTAATCTATGTGTGATTCTCTATTCTTTCTGTTCTAAAGTGTACCGGTGTATGCCGCTGCTGAATTGCCGGCTTTTCATGTTTCACTGTGAGCACTGTTCCCAATCGATTTGGGCAATCACTGTAATACCACAACCACCATGGCTGTGGCATTACAGTGAGTGGCAGACAATCCCTGCATGATTGGTGCTCTAAATAGCGCCAGACATGCAGGACACGCATTTGGTGCACGAACAGTTATCAACATAACCTCGAACAGCCGAATTTTTTGCAAATCGTTCGGGCTCATCGAACAACTCGAACACCGCCCAAAACAGCTCGAATTTGAGATTGGCGAACAGTTCTAGTCAAACACCGCTCATCTCTAATAGTGAGGAGGAGCTGGTGATCTACAGTGTCAAATGCGGCAGAGAGATACTGGAGAATCAGCAGGGAGTCGTGACCTTTGGATTTGGCTGTTAGTAGATCATTAGAGACTTTAGTGAGGGCAGTTTCAGTGGAGTGTAATGAGCGGAAACCAGATTGTAGAGGGTCGAGGAGAGAGTTATCTGAGAGATAGCGGATTAGACGGGAGTGGACCAAGCGTTCCAGGAGTTTAGAGATGAAAGGAAGGTTAGAGACAGGTTTGTGTAGTGCCGGCGTCCCTGCCCTCTGCTAGGCAGGGACGCTGTTCCCCTCACTGCTCTGCTCCGTGCCCGGCGTCCCTCTCCCGCTCTGCTGGCAGCGCGCGCTCCTTCCCGGCCACTGTGCTTAGGGCGCACGCGCGCGCCCTCCCTCCCTCTTAAAGGGGCCGCGCGCGCCGTCCTAAGGAGTCCCCGGCCAATGGCCGGAGGACTTTACCATATATAAGGCACCTCCTCCAAAATGGAGGTGCCGAGCAATGTTGTTGCACTGTTCACTACTCTGCTTCAGCCCTCAGGTCCCATTGCCAGTTACCTGCCAGATACCTGCCAGATACCTGCCAGATTCCTGCCAGCTAGCTGTCTTTCCTGCCTGATATTCCGCTACCTGCCTGCTAGCCTGAGGTCCGACGGTCTGCCTTACAACTCCTGTCAGTCTGTCTAAGGACCAGCTTGCCCGCTCACCTGGGAGCGCACTTCAGCTACCTGCCTGCTTGCCTGAGGTCCGACGGTCTGCCTTCCAACTCCTGTCAGTCTGTCTATGGACCAGCTTGCCCGCTCACCTGGGAGCGCACATCTGCTACCTGTCTGCTAGCCTACCTGGAGGCTCCGCCGTCACGTGCTGTGACCACCTGCCTGTCCAGTGACTCCTGTCCGCTCACCTGGGAGCGCTCATCTGCTGCCTGTCCGCTAGCCTACCTGGAGGCTCTGCCGTCACGTGCTGTGACCACCCGCTTATCCAGAGACTCTCGCCCGCTCACCTGGGAGCGCTCATCTGCCGCCTGTCTGTTGGTCTTCTTGGAGGCTCCGCCGTCACATGCTGTGACCACCCGTTTGTCCAGAGACTCTCGCCTGCTCACCTGGGAGCTCAAGTCTACCATCAGCCGCCACAGGTCGTACCAACCCTTTACCCAGAGACTGCCCCGGTCACTTGCCGTGACCATCTGCCCGTTCTTCCAGAGACTGTCCCGGTCACTTGCCGTGACCATCTGCCCGTTCACCCAGAGACTGCCCCAGTCACTTGCCGTGATCTCCTGCCCGTTCTTTCAGAGACTGTCCCGGTCACCTGCTGTGACTGCCTGCCTGGTCGCCACCCGCTCCCTTACAAGGACCGCCCCCTTGTATAGTAGCTCAGAGGTTCCGCCTCCCAGACCCGTTACAGTTTGCTCGGGCCATGGAATCCGGTGGCACCCAAGCTCCCTCGCTCTCGGACCTGTGTCATGAACTGTCCCGTCAAAGGTCCCAACAGGAGTCCATCCTGGGTCACCTGCGGAATGTCAATACTCGCCTGGACACTCTGACTGCTCCACCAACAACCTCCGCCAGTGCCATGTCTCGCAATCCGGCAGCTCCGCTGTCCACTAACACCATGATATCCTACCCCGGACCTCGGCTTTCTGCACCTCCTCGCTTCGGAGGCGACTCAGCCCAGGCTCGGGGCTTCATAAATCAGTGCACCCTGCACTTTGAACTATTGTCCCACCAGTTTAACTCCGACCGAGCCAAAATTGTATTCATCATGTCCCATCTCACCGGGGAGGCCCTGGCCTGGCTAAATCCTATATGGGAGAGAGGAGACCCCCTGGTGTCCAACTTGTCTGCTTTTCTCACAGCTTTCCGGAAAGTCTTCGACGAACCTGGACGGAAGACCTCATCCGCATCATCGTTGCTACGCCTCCGTCAGGAAAGTCTCACCGTGGGCCAATATGCCATACGGTTCCGTACCCTTGCCTCAGAGCTGGTCTGGGATAACGACGCTCTGGTTTCCGTCTTCTGGGAGGGTCTGTCCGGCCGTATTAAAGATGAACTTGCCGGTCGGGACATTCCTACCACTCTCGATGACTTAATAACTCTTGCCACCCGGATTGACCTACGGTTCCAGGAGCGTGCCAGAGAGGTCACCCGTGAGAGGAGGTTACCACGTCTAGCTCCTACTTTTCAGAAACCCGTCACTCCTTCTGTCTCTAACCAGGTACACCCTCCTGAGCCTATGCAGGTCGACCAGACCAAGATGGTCAAGACCCGTCAGGACTTACGCCGTGCCGAGGGGACCTGCTTCTACTGTGGCAGTAAGGAGCACCGGATCTGTGCCTGCCCGGAGAGGTCGGGAAACGCCTGTGTCTAGGTTCGCTCAGAGAGGTCCACCTAGACAAGAATAAATCCTCTCCATCCCTGCTGTTGTCAGTTTCAATCGTCTACGGGGAGAACCGTTATTTCGAACTAGCCCAACTGGACTCTGGAGCAGCCGGGAATCTTATTTCACAGTCCCTGGTAGAGAAATACCGCATCCCCACCAAACCTCTGGCTGTACCCTTGTCTGTTGCTGCCGTGGATGGGGGACTCTTACCACGCCCCATCCAACTCATCACCGAATCCATTACTCTGTAGGTGGGAATGCTGCATTCTGAAAGTATCTCCTTCCATGTTCTGCCTGGACTCTCTCACGCCCTCTTGCTAGGCCTACCTTGGCTCCAGAAACATGCACCCGTTCTTGACTGGCAGACCGGAGAAGTCCTTCGCTGGGGACAGGGCTGCCATAAGACCTGTCTGGTTCCCGTTCATCCCGTCCGTCCTTCTCCTACCCCAGCTAATCTACCTGGACTTCCGATTCCTTATTGGTCTTATGCTGATGTCTTTAATAAAAAGGAGGCAGAGACACTACCCCCTCATAGACCATACGACTGCCCTATCGACCTGTTACCTGGTACTTCTCCTCCCCGTGGGCGTATTTATCCATTATCCGTTGCTGAGACCCGGTCGATGTCCGAATATATTGAGGAGAATCTGGCCAGGGGATTCATCCGGAAATCTACCTCCCCGGCGGGAGCAGGCTTCTTTTTCGTCAAAAAGAAGGACGGCTCTCTCCGTCCCTGTATAGACTATAGAGGCCTTAACCAGATCACGGTGAAGAATAAGTACCCCCTTCCGCTCATTCCGGAGTTATTTAATCGTCTGAGGGGGGCTAGAATCTTCACCAAACTGGACCTCTGTGGGGCGTACAACCTGGTTCGTATCCGTCAGGGGGATGAATGGAAGACGGCATTCAACACCCGGGACGGCCACTATGAATATCTGGTAATGCCCTTTGGCCTCTGTAACGCTCCTGCCGTCTTTCAAGAGTTGGTCAATGACATCTTCCTGGACCTTCTCTACTCCTGCGTAGTGGTGTACCTGGACGACATCTTGGTCTTCTCTCCGGATCTCCAGACTCACCGGAGGGATGTTCGTCAGGTCCTGCTCAGGCTCAGGCAGAACCATCTCTACGCTAAATATGAGAAGTGCCTCTTTGAGCAGACCTCGCTTCCGTTTCTGGGCTACATTATCTCTCAGACCGGCCTACAAATGGATCCTGAGAAACTGTCTGCCATCGAGAAATGGCCCCGACCAGAGGGGTTGAAGGCTATTCAACGGTTCCTGGGCTTCGCCAACTATTACCGCCTCTTGATCCCGCACTTCTCTTCCCGGACTGCCCCAATTTCCGCGCTCACCCGTAAGGGTACTAATCCCAAAGAGTGGCCGCCCGAAGCAGAGGAGGCCTTTCTTTCCCTAAAACAGGCCTTCTCTTCCGCCCCGGTGCTGCATCGCCCGGACGGCAACAAGCAGTTCTTCCTGGAAGTTGACGCCTCCTCCTCTGGAGCCGGAGCGGTACTTACTCAAAAATCATCTTCCGGGAGAATGGTAACTTGTGGCTTCTTCTCCAAACTCTTCTCCTCTTCTGAGCGCAACTATTCCATAGGAGACCGAGAGTTATTGGCCATCAAGCTGGCGTTGGAGGAGTGGCGTTACCTACTCGAGGGAGCTCTTCATCCGGTAATAATTTACACTGACCACAAGAACTTGGCTTACCTCCAGCATGCCCAGAGACTTAACCCGCGCCAAGCCCGGTGGTCCTTGTTTTTTGCTCGCTTTGATTTTGTTCTTCATTTTCGCCCGGCTGACAAAAACGTCAAAGCAGACGCCTTGTCCCGATCCTTTCTGGTGTCCGATCTCGAGGAAGAACCTAAACATATCATCGATCCCGCCAGGTGGCTCCCGTGAGTCTAAATCGTCTCCCTCCCGGTAAGACGTTTGTTTCAGTACCTGATCGGGAGAAGATCCTACACTGGGGCCATTCGTCTAAACTAGCTGGCCACGCCGGTCAGAAAAAGACCCTCCAGCTTATTGCCCGGCACTATTGGTGGCCTACCCTGCACAAGGACATAATAGACTTTGTTTCTGCCTGTGTGTCCTGCGCCCGCAACAAAGTCCCGAGACATCTGCCAGCCGGACGCCTCCTTCCGCTTCCTGTACCTGCTGCCCCCTGGCAGCATATAGCAATGGACTTTATAACTGATCTCCCCGTCTCTGCCGGTTGTACGGTCATTTGGGTGGTCGCTGACCGCTTTTCCAAGATGGCTCACTTTATTCCCCTGCCAGGCCTTCCGTCTGCACCCGAGCTGGCTAAAGACTTTATCCGCCACATCTTCCGTCTTCATGGCCTGCCCCTCCACATCGTGTCGGATCGTGGGGTACAGTTCACCTCACGTTTCTGGAGAGCCACTTGTAAACTACTAGACGTCACCCTGGACTTCTCTTCCGCTTACCACCCACAGTCCAATGGTCAAGTGGAGCGGATCAATCAGAACCTGACCAGTTACCTCCGGCACTTCGTTAATGCCCACCATTCTGACTGGGTGGATCTCCTACCATGGGCCGAGTTCTCTTATAATAATCACGAGAGCGAATCCTCCTCCAAATCCCCGTTTTTTGTAGTCTTTGGTCAGCATCCTCGGATTCCTTTTTCTGTCTCCACCTCTGTGGACAACCCGGCTGCGGAATCTCTCGTTAGCAAATTTTCCTCCATATGGGAGAGTACCCGGTCCGCACTCCTTCTGTCATCCGAGAGTATGAAAAGACACGCTGACAAAAAACGCCTGGATCCTCCACAATTTCGTCCAGGAGATAAAGTCTGGCTCTCATCTAAATATGTTCGACTCAAGATACCTTCTTACAAGTTAGGGCCTCGGTTCATCGGTCCTCTGGAGGTCATCAGTCAGATCAACCCGGTGGCCTATAAATTGAAACTCCCGGCCAACTTACGGATCCCTAACTCCTTCCATGTATCTCTCCTCAAACCCGTGGTGCTTAACTCTTTTTCCAAGTCTACAGGTACGCCTCCTGCTCCGGTTTCTGCTGAGGACGAGTTTGAGGTAGAGAACATTCTTGCCACCAAAAGGGTAAGAGGAAAGACCTTTTTTCTGGTAGATTGGAAGGGGTTTGGTCCTGAGGAGAGAACGTGGGAGCCCCGGGAGAACATCCATGCCCCTCTCATCCTAGCTAAATTTCTATCTGGCCTAAAAAAGGGGGGGCCTAAAGGGGGGGGTACTGTAGTGCCGGCGTCCCTGCCCTCTGCTAGGCAGGGACGCTGTTCCCCTCACCGCTCTGCTCCGTGCCCGGCATCCCTCTCCCGCTCTGCTGGCAGCGCGCGCTCCTTCCCGGCCACGGTGCTTAGGGCGCGCGCGCGCCCTCCCTCCCTCTTAAAGGGGCCGCGCGCGCCGTCCTAAGGAGTCCCCGGCCAATGGCCGGAGGACTTTACCATATATAAGGCACCTCCTCCAAAATGGAGGTGCCCGAGCAATGTTGTTGCACTGTTCACTACTCTGCTTCAGCCCTCAGGTCCCGTTGCCAGTTACCTGCCAGATACCTGCCAGATTCCTGCCAGCTAGCTGTCTTTCCTGCCTGATATTCCGCTACCTGCCTGCTAGCCTGAGGTCCGACGGTCTGCCTTACAACTAATGTCAGTCTGTCTAAGGACCAGCTTGCCCGCTCACCTGGGAGCGCACTTCAGCTACCTGCCTGCTTGCCTGAGGTCCGACGGTCTGCCTTCCAACTCCTGTCAGTCTGTCTATGGACCAGCTTGCCCGCTCACCTGGGAGCGCACATCTGCTACCTGTCTGCTAGCCTACCTGGAGGCTCCGCCGTCACGTGCTGTGACCACCTGCCTGTCCAGTGACTCCTGTCCGCTCACCTGGGAGCGCTCATCTGCTGCCTGTCCGCTAGCCTACCTGGAGGCTCTGCCGTCACGTGCTGTGACCACCCGCTTATCCAGAGACTCTCGCCCGCTCACCTGGGAGCGCTCATCTGCCGCCTGTCTGTTGGTCTTCTTGGAGGCTCCGCCGTCACATGCTGTGACCACCCGTTTGTCCAGAGACTCTCGCCTGCTCACCTGGGAGCTCAAGTCTACCATCAGCCGCCACAGGTCGTACCAACCCTTTACCCAGAGACTGCCCCGGTCACTTGCCGTGACCATCTGCCCGTTCTTCCAGAGACTGTCCCGGTCACTTGCCGTGACCATCTGCCCGTTCACCCAGAGACTGCCCCAGTCACTTGCCGTGATCTCCTGCCCGTTCTTTCAGAGACTGTCCCGGTCACCTGCTGTGACTGCCTGCCTGGTCGCCACCCGCTCCCTTACAAGGACCGCCCCCTTGTATAGTAGCTCAGAGGTTCCGCCTCCCAGACCCGTTACAGTTTGTAGTTAGCAGTGCAGTTCTGGTCCAGGGATGGCTTTTTAAGTAAAGGGGTTATGATGGCATGTTTAAATGAGGAGGAAAAGATACCTAAAGAAAGAGAAAGGTTAAATATTTTAGTCTGGTGAGTGGTGACCACCGGTGAGAGAGACTGCAGGAGATGTGACGGAATGGGGTCAAGGTGGTAGGTTGTAGGTTGAGAAGAAATGAGGAGCTGGGTAACTTCTTCTTCTGTAACAGATTCAAAGATGGCTAGTGAACTTGAAGTGCAGCAAGGATGGGGATCCAGGCACTGAGGAAATTGGGCTGAGATGTCCTGATGGATGTGGTTGATTTTTTCTAGGAAATAAGTGGCCAGATCCTCCCCGGTGAGGTTGGTGGTGGGGGTCTGTGCTTTAGGGCTCAGGAGGGAGTTTAAGGTTTCAAAAAGTCATTTTCGATTGTTGGACAGTGAAGTGATGAGAGTGGTGAAGTAGGATTGTTTGGCCAGATGAAGGGCAGAGTTATAGGTTTTGAGCATGAATTTATAGTGGATGAAGTCCTCTGCTAAAAGATATTTTTTCCACTGCCGCTCAGCACACCTAGAACAACGCTGGAGAAAGCATGTTTGCATTGTGTGCCAGGGCTGCCATTGTCTGTGTCGGGTCTTTCTGCGTGTAGAAGGTGAGGCTTCATCTAGGGCACTCTTCAGTGTATTATTGTAGTGTGACAATGCTAAGTCTGGACAGGAGAGGGAGGAGATGGGGGCTAAAAATGTGTGGAGATTGCCCATAAGCTGCTGGGTATTAATGGTACGTGTGTTCCTATAAGTGTGGTAAGTGCGGATGTCCCGGGTGAGGAGACGGTTCTTGACAGAGAAGGAAAGAAGGTTGTGGTCAGAGAGTGGGAGAGGAGTTAGTAAAGTCATGCAGCGAGCAGAGATGGGAGAAAACCTGGTCCAGAGTATTCCCGTCTTCATGCGTAGGAGAATTAGTAAATTCTGAGAGGCCGAATGAGGAGGTTAGAGAAAGTAGATGAGAAGCTGATTGGGAGAGGGGATCATTGATGGGGATATTAAAGTCTCCCATGATGATGGTGGGGATGTCACAGGATAGAAAGTGAGGAAGCCAGGTGGCAAAGTTATCCAGGAACTGGCGGGAGGAGCCTGGAGGGAGATACACAACCGCCACTCTCAGGAAGAAGGGTTTGAAGAGTCTGACGGTATGCACTTCAAAGGAAGGAAACATGAGTGAGGGAACTGGGGGGATGACCTGGAAAGCACATTGTGGTGAAAGGAGCAAACCAACACCTCCACCCTGTCTATTCTCAGGTCTGGCAGTATGAGAAAATTTCAGCCCACCAAATGAGAGAGCTGCAGCTGCAGTGGTGTCTGAATGCTGGATCCAGGTTTCTGTAATAGCCAGAAGGTTAAGGGAATTAGAGAGGAAAAAATAGTGAATAGTGTTAGTTTATTACACACAGACCGTGCGTTCCAGAGAGCGCAATGGAAAGCGATAGGATAGGGAATGCACTGAATGTTAATAAGATTAGCAGGGTTTCTATATGCAGCTTGAGGAGAGTGGTGTATGCTAGTGGAGGGAGGCCCAGGGTTGGGGGAGATGTCGCCAGCGACTAGGAGAAGGAGAAAAAAGAGAAAGAGCAGGTGGTGCAATGATTTGTATGAACGTTTTGAGTGCTGTATGGAGGTGGAGGATGGTTTGGAGTGGGTGAGAAAGGTCAGTAGAGCCTCAGAGTTATACATGGGAGAGGGGAGAAGGGAGGGGTGGATATGGAGTGAGTGCACAGAATGTGTTAAAGGGCGGACGAGATGAGAGAAAGCAGAAGTTAAAACAAGTAAGAAGCAGATTGCTATGACCAATGCATAATGTAATACAAATGACCAAGAAGCAGTATGTTTGTTTGAATATCTTATACACCTTACCTGTCTCCTGCCCTGTCTAACTGCCATTGTATAACTGCTTATTAAACGCACTTTAAGCTATTGCACTTAAAGTCTGTTGCACGCGTGACCCAGCACGCGTGCTATCCTGAGCCAGAGCTGAATATATATGAATTGAAATGGTTGTTTTTTATTTTTGATTTCTTACAGGAGACGAGGGATTCAGGGACTGGGCATTAGGTGAGTATACAGTGTTTTTTATTTTTAAATAATTATTAAAATCATGTGGAATTTTATTTAAATAAAAGACTTCATTCTGGCAGTGTCTTTATTGAAAAAAATGTCAAAAACCTTACTACGGGGTTAGTAATGGAAGCGTCTTATAGATGCCTCTTCATTACTAACGTGGGCTTCATGTCAGACACCAATACAAGGCTGACATGAACCCCACCCTATTACCCCACTCACGAGGCTAAGCACCTGATTTGGCACATCTTATGTATGTGCCATTTCTGGGTCCTCTGAGGGCTGATGTTATTAGCCTCGGAGGGTGCCAGCATATTAATATCAGCTCACAGCTGTCTGTTTAGCCTTTGCTGGTTAGATTTTATAGGGGGATCCTGTGTCAAATTTTTTCTGGGGTCCCCATGTAATTTAGCCAGTAAAAGCTAAGCAAACAGCTGTGAACTGTTATTAATAGCCAGGGAACATCTTTTGCTATTGGACCATTCCCCGGATAGTAATATCAGCCCCCAGCGGTCAGCTTTCCCTTTGTTGGTTATGAAAATGTCGCGGGAGCCCACGCCATTTCTTTTTATTTAATTCTTCATTTTATTTCATTTATAAGAAATCCCATGCCCACTGTGCTTGTTTTTGATGCTGCATATACTCACCCACAGCATGACAATTTATGTAGCGGAGACACCAAGTGTCCGCTGCAGATTTTGACCGATTGAAATGTAATTACATGCGGTGGATCCGCATGTACTGACAAAGTAAGTGCTGCATCCAAAATGCTGCATGTCCGGATCGTGAAATATTCTGCGTCCAAAATGCTGCATGTCCGGATTGTGTGCACATACCCTAACCCTTGGATTTCCATTGGACCAGGGCTGAGTATTTTCTCTTCGTCTGAAATGCTGCAGTCTAATGCTGCACTTGCTTTTTCAGTACATGCGGATCCACTGCATGTAATGACATTTCTTGCATCTCCGCTACAGAAATTGACATACTGCGGGTGAGTTTACGCAGCGTCAAAAACAAGCACAGTGGGCATAGGACTTCTTATAAATTAAATAAAATGAAGAATTAAATGAAAAAAATTCCGTGGGCTCCCGCGTCATTTTCATAACCAGCAGAGGGAAAGCTGAATGCTGGGGGCTGATATTACTAGCCAGGAAAGGGGCTATTAGTAGTGATGAGCGAGCACTAAAATGCTTGGGTACTCGTTGTTCGAGTCAAGCAAATTGGAATGCTCGAGTGTTCGGTCCGAGTAATGAGTATTTTTCAGGCGGCTCCCCCGGCGGTCTGCAGAGGGCTAAAAATGTCCCAAATCGATGGGAACAGTGCTCAAATGACCTGGGAACAGCATGAGGAAGACTCATTGTCAGAGGTATTACTCCTCTTTTATGGACTCACAATAAAACATGCAAAAATGAAACCAAAATGGATTTTCCTGGGAAATATGTTAAAGAACATCCTTTCGAGGATAATGACTTGTATATAAGGCAAAATAAATAACCAAAAACAAAACTGCTCCTCAACACCTTGGGCTATGTTCACACGTAGCGTTTTTGATGCATTTTTGCACTTTTGCATTGCTTTCAACCAACACAAATGCATTCACTGGGAAATGTCATTTTAACATTTTACAACCTTATCTAGCCATGTGGTGTGTGACACATCATCAGGAACATGCATACAGTGCTGAAAAGACATGGGAACAACATGGGGAAGACCCCTGGAAGCATCTCTTACTCCCAGGTTACTGCCTAAAAGTGTGCCCATCATAAGTGATAATTGGCGCATGCGAAGATGCCTCCCGCCATGCACCTGTCATTGCAGACTTGCAACAATCACCGTCCACGTCCTTGTCCCAGTGCAGCATTCAGATGTCCCTACCCCATTCCTTGGAATGCAAGCGCAAGTATGCTGCCAGCCAGACCAGCTGCAATAATATACTGACAAAATTTTTTACAGCTGCTTTCACTTGAAATGTGGCCTTTTAGGCTCGTGGAGGTGGAAGCTGTCCACTACCTCATGGCGGTGGCCGGGTGTCCATACTATGTCCCCAGTCGCCGCCATTTCTCCCAGTGTCATCTTCGCTTTCCACAAGGACGGGTCCTACAACATTACCCGTGCCCTCCCCAGTGCACTTAGGTGGGAAGTACCGCCTAACCACAAACACGTGTAGAAGTCAATGTGGCCAGAGACAGTATGGAGCCAGTCCACATTAAAAATGCAGCCATAGTGTCCAGAAACCTTCCCAAACACATTTCTTAGCCAGGGCTGCATCTCGGCAGGTTTTGACGGGCCCACCGGAGAATCCTCGGGTGAGCCCTGGCTTCTCTATCAGGAGAGTTCATGATAGGCGCAAACTTTGCAGCTGCTATGGGGCTCTTGAGTGGGGGAGAAAGGTGGGCCCTCAAAATCAAATCCTCTGGTGAGCACAATGTTTTTTAGTCTTATATTGCTTCTCAGTGGGAGTTGTATTTCACCACAGCCATATTCTTTAGCTCGGTGAAAGGACTGGCATAGAGGGAAGCCATATCTACTCCGACTGTCATTTCTCCTTCACCAGGTTCCGCCCATTGTCACAAACGACCATGCCTGGCTGTATGTTCAGCGGTGAGAGCCACAGATCAGGCTGCTGTGTTAAAGCTTTAAACTCTGCAGCAGTGGGCGGTTTGTCACCTAGGCATTAAGCATGTTATCTTCAGCACAGCCTGTTGCCGCTTGGCCAAGGCAGTGCTGCAGTGCTTTCAGCTTGTGACTGATATGGTCATTTTGGAGATGGAGGCCGAACTGGAGGAGGAGGTGCAGGAGCTGAACAATGTGATTAAATTGAGGTTACATTGGCGAGTCTGGTTTTTATACTAAACAAAGATCCTACTGTGTTTTTATTTGTTTCTAAATTTTTTTTTTTTACATTATTTTTTTAAGACAAATGCATTTACCAGGAAATGTCATTTTAACATTTCACAACCTTATCTGGCCATCTGGTGTGTGACACATCAGACACATCCTGTTTCATTTAAGATGGAGGGACTCTGAAAGTCACAAAGACTATTTTTATAGGGTCATCAGGCGGCCCTTATTATTCTTAAAGGGCCAGCAGTTGGTCTTCGCTATTGTTAGAATGCCATCTGCCGGCTATGCTTTGTTATTCACATTATTAATGAGTGGGTCTCCTATACTGTTATTGCGTATGCAGTAACTGCAAGGCCTGCTAAAAATATGGACGCAACCCAATACCACTTAGAAGAGACATAGAGGAGGGTCTCAGTAAAAAAAATGTTCCCTTTATACAGGAGCACAGGAGCGGGTCTCCTATGGTGGTAATGCCCATGCTTTGACTGCAATGGCTGCCAAACTTTGGGTAAAACCCCACTAACAATTTAAAGACACATAGAGCTGGGCCACAGCAATGACATGTTCCCATTAAAAAGGAGAGGGTCTGCTATACAGTTATAGGGTATGCAGTGAATTCAACGGTTGCCAAAATTTAGAGGAACTCCAATGCTGCTTGCAAGAGACATAGAGGTCTGAGGGTCTCTTGAAAACAATGTACCATTATTAGGAAGTTTACTTTGGTACCATGATTAAGGCTTTTCTAAGCTGAAACGCATATCCGTTTTTTTACTCTGTCTGCCCATATGGTGTGAATTGGTTCTTTTGGGAAGTGCATTTTTTTATGGAAATATCATCCTTCAAATAAATCCTCACTAGATGGATTTTGGTCTGAAGTCGTGTTCAATGCTGCAGCTTGCTGCTATCCGAGCAGAAAGGAGGAAACACCGGAAGGAGTTTAAAGGTGAGCAGACTTTATCATTTTCTTTGTATCATTAGGAAGTGGGTCTCCCATACTGTTTGCCTATGCAGTAAAGCAACGGCTGCCAAAAATTTGGAGGAACTCCAATGCCCCTTGCAAGAGACGTAGAGGTCGGAGGGCTTCCTGCAAAAAATGCTCCCATTATTAGGAAGTGTGTCTTCCATACTGTTTGCCTATGCAGTGAAGCAACGGCTGCCAAAAATTTGTAGCAAATCCAATGCCCCTTGCAAGAGAAGTAGAGGTCAGAGGGCCTCCTGCAAAAAAATTTTGCATTATTAGGAAGTGTGTCTCCCATACTGTTTGCCTATGCAGTGAAGCAACGGCTGCCAAACATTTGGAGGAACTATAATGCTCCTTGAGAGAGACGTAGATATGTTGATATGGTACATATGGTGGTGATAAGGTGGTGGAGGATGAGGATGTGGAGAAGGAGGAGGACAAGAGCAAATAGACAAAATCAGGAAGCGTATACCCTTGTCTGGGTGTGAAGACAAAGGTGCATGGGAATAGAGTTAGACCTCCCCAAAAAACCCCACTGTATTTGAGTTTATGTTACGCTGCTATCATTCGGTGGTGTTGAGAAGTCTGGCCCAATCCAGCCTTTGTTAATTTTTATAAGAGTCAGCCTGTCAGCATTTTCAGTTGACAGGCGAATGCGCCTATTGGTTATAATTCCGCTGGCGGCACTAAAAACCCGCTCAGACAAAACACTAGCAGCAGGGCATGCCAGAACCTCCAAGGCGTAGAGAGCCAGTTCATGCCACATGTTCAGCTTGGATACCCAATAATTATAAGGCACAGAGGAATCACAGAGGATGTTGGTACGGTCAGCAAGGTGCTCCCTCACCATCTTCCGAAACTTTGCACTCCTTGGGAGAGTACCCCGCACCTCAGGACCTGTGCGATGGGAGGGTCAAAGAAAACTGTCCCCGAACTTTGACAGTGTTCCCCTGCCTCTGGTGGATTGCATTTGTGGCTCTCCCGTCTGTACTCCTCGGTTGTTTAACGAACTGTGACTTCTGTCGCCAGCATTTTCAGATGAGAATTTTTTTAATAATTCCGCAACAAGGGCCTTCTCGTACTGCACCATTTTATTAGGCCTGTCCTACAAGGGAATAAGAGATAGAAAATTCTGCCTGTAGTGTGGGTCTAGAAGCGTCATCAACCAGTAATGACTGTCGCCCAAAATTTGGACAACACGAGGGTCATGGAAAAGGCAGTGTTACAAACTCAGCCATGTGTGCCAGCCTGCAAAGAGGCAAGACTGCCGAGTCCTCACCAAGAGGACGACTGACCATGCTCTCCTCCTCATCCTCCTCCTCTTCCTCCTCCTCTCTGTCCTCAGGCCAACCACGCTGAACAGACGGTATGACAGTTGTGCAGGTAGCACCATCTATAGCGCAGGAAACTAGCTCCTGTTCTTCCTTCTCCTCCTCTTCCTCATTGTCATCCAATCCACGTTGGGATGAGATGAGGCTGGGCTGTGTGGAATCACCCTGTATTGTTCCTTGCTCCATCTCATCGTGCTCCACCTGCAATGCATCCTCTTTGATTGTGAGCAGAGACCGTTTCAGAAGACAGAGAAACGGGATGGTGACGCTAATTATGGCGTCATCGCCGCTCATCATCTTGGTGGAGTCCTCAAAGTTTTGGAGAATGGTACACATGTCTGACATCCATGTCCACTCCTGAGGTTTTATGTGTGGCTTCTGACCTGAATACCGACAACTGCCCTCTTCTGCTCACAATTACTTCTCAACATCTGCAATGTAGAGTTCTAATACATGGAGATATCGCAGATCAGTCGGCGATCTTGAAGCTGCAAACGCTGCTGAAGCACGGCAAGGGCGGCAGAAGCTGTACCTGACTTTCTAAAATGGGCACACAGGTGGCATACTTTGACAAGCAGATCCAACAGCTCCAGGTAGGTTTTGAGAAATCGCTGAACTACAAGGTTAAGCACATGGGCCAGGCATGGTATGTGTGGGAGCTCGCCTCGCCTCAGAGCCGCCACCAGATTCCTGCCATTGTCACACACATGACCATGCCTGGCTGTAAGGTCAGCAGTTTCAGCCAGAGATCTGCCTTCTCTTTCAGAGCTGTCCACAACTCTTCAGAATTGTGTGGTTTGTCACCTAAGCATATTAGCTTCAGCACAGCCTGTTGCTGCTTGGCTGAGGCAGTGCTGCAGTGCTTCCAGCTTGCGACTGATGTGATCATTTCGGAGATAGATGCTGAAGAGGAGGAGGTGCAGGAGCTGTAGAATGTGGGGCAACCCGCAGACACTGTTGCTGGACCCTGGGGTTCAGCCCACTTAGTCGGGTGCTTTGCTGCCATATGCCTGAACATGCTGTTGGCGGTCAGGCTGCTAATTTTGCAGCCCCTGCTGATGCTGGCCTGGCAGGTGGTGCAAATAGCATTTTTGGGGTTATCTGCAGAGTCTTTAAAAAATAACCAGACTCGGGAAAACCTATCAGTTGTACTGGCAACATCCATCTTGTTGGCATTACGAGGAACGCTTTCCCGCCTTCTGTCTGCGGCCACCACACTGCTTCTTCCTGCCTGTTTTGGTGCTACACCTCTGTCCCCCTGTGTGCTGCTGTCCTTGCTCTTTGTGTCCCCCTGCCAGGTTGGATCAGTTAGTATATCATCCACCACCTCGTCTTCCATTTCGGCATCTTAGTCCTCCTCCAGACTTTCTGACAATCATCATCATCCACCTTTTGTGACAGTAATTGCACTTTACCACCATCGCCTTCATGTGACTGTGTATGCTCCAATATTTGGGCATCCCTAAACGTGTTCTCCTCTTGACTCACTTGAAGCTGGCTGGGCGAGAGGCCTGAATCTACAAATGGAAAAATGAACAGCTCTTCTGAGTGTCCAAGCATGTGATCAGTTGTCTACGGGCACTAGGCATGGTGGGAGAAAGGAGGATCAGGGTGAAGAATATTCGGTCCAGACTCATGGCTACTGAGACTTGACCGTGTGGAAGACAGGGTGGAGGTAGAGGTGGCCAAGTGATTGGAAGCATTTTCTTCTATCCAACCAATAACCTTTTGACACTGCTCTGTGTTCAATAGTGGTGCTCTTTGGTCCCCTAGTAATTGGGACAGGAATGTCGAGGGACAAGATGTGGGTGTTTGTTGTGGCACAATTTCACCTTGCTCACAGCCATGTCCTTGGCCTCTGCATGCACCATCACCATCAAGTCCACTTCCCCGTCCCTTGCCACGCACCTTGCCCATTTTAAATGGAGGACAATATTTTCCACGTTCACGAGAAATGGCTGATTTTGAAATGCAGTTATATGCGATGCATCTGACAGAGAACCCCGATTTAAAATAGCAGGCCTGCTACTTTACTAATATTATTCTACACAAAGAAGTAGTGTGAAAAGCTTCACCGACACACTACAACGGAATGAAAATGGAAGAAATGTATGATTTTTGAAGTCTTTTCGGTGATATGTCTGACAGAGAACCACGGCTTTAAATTTAAAATTAATTCACTAATATTATTCTACACGGAGGCCTAGTGTGAATAGCTTCATCGACACACTGCAACAAAATGGAAAAGGAGGCGAATATTTTCCACGTTCAGTTCAAATTTCTGGATTTTTATCACTGAAATATGGAACAGATCTGGCTTGATTCTACAGTGAGCAGAAAAATGGTGTACTCTGGATTGCTTTTTAAGCAAATAACAAGGATTAAGATAAAAAAAATTGCCTTGCTATGTCTAGAAATATCTGTAATTATTACAGCAGCATCAACAGGACGTTCAATGAACCCTCTTGTGATATATCATACACTGCAGTCTGCCACATACACTGCCAGCCTGCCTAGCACCGATTATATGCAGCTGGATTAGTCCTCATAAGGACTGTTAGTTCAGATGGATATACAGTACAGACCAAAAGTTTGGACATACCTTCTCATTTAAAGATTTTTCTGTATTTTCATGACTTTGAACATTGTACATTCACACTGAAAGCATCAAAACTATGAATTAACACATGTGGAATTATATACTTAACAAAAAAAGTGTGAAATAACTGAAAATATGTCTTATATTCTAGGTTCTTCAAAGTAGCCACCTTTTGCTTTGATGACTGCTTTGCACACTCTTGGCATTCTCTTGATGAGCTTCAAGAGGTATGCACATGATGCGCTAATTAACGCACCGAACTCACATTGCGTTGCAAAACGCACCATGACCATTTCTACCGCGATTACGCCACAAATTCGCGGCCATTGAGGAACAGTGAAACACAGCAAACCCGCAGGTATATGTGTATTTGTTGCGTTTCAATTAAATTCAATGGCCACGAATTTGCGTCGTAATCGCGGTGCATGTGGTACCCAGGATGAAGAGGAGACTACAACTCCTCTTCATCCTGGCTACCACGCGGTGAAAAAAAAGAAATAAAAAAGTTAAAAATAAAAAAAAACTGTATACTCACCTCTCCGGTCTCCTCCCTGCCGCTTCCTCTCTCCTCGGCGTCCCGTGGTGTACTTGCAGGACCTGCGGTGACGTCATTTAATCAGCTGATGGTCACGCGACTGCTGACGTCAGCGGTCAGGTGATGGTCGTGTAAGCATCAGCTAACTAAATGACGTCACCGCAGGTTTCTGCCAGTACACCGCAGGACACTGAGGAGAGCGGACGCGGCCGGGAGGAGACCGGAGAGGTGAGTATACAGGGTTTTTTTATTTTTAACTTTTTAATTCTTTTTTTTACTATAGAAGCAGCATTTAAAGCATCTAAGTGGGTTACACAATATAAATCCATGCCAGTTGCATGGATTTATATTGTTTGACCAACTTGTCAAGCACTTTTCCAAGTGATGCTCAAAATCGCTTGGAAAAGTGCTTGAAAAAATCCATGCAAAAACATATGTAAAAACGCTGAAAAAACACTTCTCCCTGGCAGAAAAAATGCATGTAAATCTGCATGCGTTTTTTTCTGCAAGAAAGAGGCAAAAACGCACTGCATCAAATCTGCATCGTGGGCACTAAAACTAACTCAAGGTTCCTAAGCACACAGTGGCCTCCATAATCCTTAAATGGAAGAAGTTTGGGACCAACAGAAGTCTTCCAAGACCTGGCCCCATCCAGCCAAACTAAGCAATCGTGGGAGAAGAGCCTCGGTGAGAGAGGTAAAGAAGAACCCCAAGATCACTGTGGTTGAGCTCCAGAGATGCAGTAGGGAGATGGGAGAGCCCTCCACCAGTCGGGCCTTTATGGCAGAGTGGCCAGACGGAAGCCTCTTCTCAGCGCAAGACATATGAAAGTCCGCATAGAGTTTTCTCAAAAACACATGAAGGACTCCCAGACTATGAGAAATAAGATTCTCTGGTCTGATAAGGCGAAGATAGAACTTTGTGGTGATAATTCTAAGTGGTATGTGTGGAGAATACCAGGCATTGCTCATCACCTGCCCAATACAATCCCAACGGTGAAACATGGTGGTGGCAGCATCATGCTATGGGGGTGTTTATCAGCTGCAGGGACAGGAAGACTGGTTCCAATTGAAGGAAACATGAATGTGGCCAAGTACAGAGATATCCTGGAGGAAAGCATCTTCCAGAGTGCTCTGGACCTCAGACTTGGCAGAAGGTTCACCTTCCAACAAGACAATGACCCTAACCACACAGCTAAAATAACAAAAGAGTGGCTTCAGAACAACTCTGTGACCATTCTTGACTGGCCCAGCCACAGACCTGACCTAAACCCAATTGAGCATCTCTGGAGAGACCTGAAAATGGCTGTCCACCAACGTTCACCATACAACCTGACGGAACTGGAGAGGATCTGCAAGGAAAAATGGCAGAGGATCCCCAAATCCAGGTGTTAAAAACTTGTTGCATCATTCCCAAGAAGACTCATGGCTGTACTAGCTTAAAAGAGTTCTTCTACTCAATACTGAGCAAAGGGTCTGAATACTTATGAACATATGATATTTCAGTTTTTCTTTTTTAATAAATTTGCAAAAATTTCTACATTTCTGTTTTTTTCAGTCAAGATGGGGTGCAGAGTGTACTTTAAAGAGAAAAAAATGAACTTTTTAGAATTTACCAAATGGCTGCAATGAAACAAAGAGTGAAAAATTTAAAGGGGTCTGAATACTTTCCGTACCATCTGTAGATATATGTTGTGGAATACAAACTATAAACAAGCAAATCTCTACCTGATGCAGCAGCACCTCTTCCTACTCTGCCTGATTCCGGGGTAGACTATGACGAGCATGGTGGTGCCCGGTCCTATATACACCTGATAATGCTGTGTGGCCAGCCAATCACTGTAATGCCCACAACCAACACGGCTACGGCATTACAGTGCATGGCAGGCAGTCCCTGCATGTTCATTGGCTCTCTAAAGAGCGCCAAACATGCAGGAAGGGGACCCGAGTTCCTGCCCGAGCAACCCAGAAATACTCGGCAAGCACCAAGCTCGTCGAGCACAGTGATGCTCGGGCGAGTACCGAGCAGTGGCGAGCACATTCGCACATCACTAGCCATTAGTCAAAGATGTTCCCTGGCTATTAATAACAGCTCACAGCTGATTGCTTAGCCTTTACTGGCTAGATTACAGATGGACCCCAGAAAAAAAATTGACGTAGGGTCCCCCTATAAAATCTAACCAGTAAAGGCTAAACAGACAGCTGTGAGCTGATATTAAGAGCCAGAGAAGGGGCCATGGATCCTGGCCCCCTCTGTGGCTAATAACATCAGGCCTCAGTGGACCCAGAAATAGCGCATCCATAGGATGCACCAAATCTGCCGCTTAGCCTCCCTCTTCCCACTGCCGTGTAGCGGTGGTGAGTGGGGTAATAGGTTGGGGTTAGTAATGGAGAATTGTCTATAAGACACTCCCATTACTAACCCCGTAGTAAGATTTTTGACTTTTTTTTTCAGTAAAGACACGGCCAGAATAAAGTCTTTCATTTAAATAAAATTCCACATGCTTTTAATAATTTATTTAAAAATAAAAAGCACACAATACTCATCTAATGTCCAGTCCCCGAATCCCTAGTCTCCTGTAAGAAACCAAAAATAAAAATCAACCATATCCCTCACCTGTCCACAGTCATGACGTATTCCCAGTGTCCCATGGAGATCCGGGTCACTTCTACAGCAGTCACATCAGCAATCACTGATGTGACAACTGTAGAAGACAGCACTGTATACACTGACAGAAGTGTAACCACTCCTGTCAGTGTATAATGCTGCAATGCAGGAGTGAGATCACTTGAGTTCAAACAGCTAAAAATCAGCTGAGAGCTCCAGTGATCTCATTTACGGCATTAGTGCTGTTTGAACTCTGGTGACTTCAGTGCCGGCAGCTTCCCGCGATACACTGCGGGAGCCATAGCGCTCCTGTCAGTGTATCGCTGGCTGCCTGATAGGACGCTCACATCTCCGGATGTGGCTATGCTATCACTGACATCGAGGTGGGACACTCGGTATATGAACTGCGGCGGACAGATGATGATGAGGTTGATTTATTATTATTTATCTTTATTGCAGGGAACAATGGCTTCGGGACTAGCTGAAAGGTGTGTTTGGTGTGCATGGTGTTTTTTTATTTTTTATTTTTTACAGGGAAGGAGAACATTGGGGTCAAGGTGTAGGTAAGTGGTAGGTGAGTATAATGTGTTTATTATTTTTATTTAAATAATTATTTATTTATTTTTACTTTCACTGCGCAAGCGCAGCTGATGTGAGCTTACTTCTCCCATCAGCGGCAGTTGCGCAGCTCATGTACAGTGACATTAGGCGCAGGATGATGGGGCTAGTAGTCCCATCAGCCGGCGCCTGTCACCCACGGTAAGCTTTTTTCCGCGGGTGACTGTCACAGCTGCGGGATCACACTGATACCTGTCAGTATGATCCTGCAGCGCTGTGCCGGCGGTAGCGATGTTACCGCAGGTCACAACCCCTGATTCCCGAGCTGTCACGCAGATTAAAATGTGGGAAAACAGGGTTGTTCGGGCCCGGTGCCCAAAAAGCTCGTTAACCCAAGCACAAATACGAATGTGCCATATTCGTGCTGAATTTGAAACTTGCGATCGTTTCCCGAACATATTCGCTCATCTCTAGTTATCAATAACAAAATATTAAAATTGTTTTGTTTCTGAGAGGTCCATTTACTTCAATAGCACCGAAGTTATCCCAATTTACCTATTTACTCAACCCTTTATTATGACATTGGCTTAATCTTCAAACGGATTCAAGTTTTTTTCTACCTCTTTTTGTATACAAGCTTGTGTTGAACCTACTGGTTACAATTGCAAAGTACTGCAGAACTTTCATTTCTATTCATTAAAAATGTAAATTAAATAAATGCAGAAAGTTCATTTACCATTTTTCATTTCTCAAGTTCAAAGATGGCACACATAAAAGGATAACGTTAGGGACTTTCGGTCTATGACAAAAAAAGTCAATTTAATTAAACAATTTAACAAATAAGTACCGTCATCATCATAAACAGACCTGTAATACAAGATGACCATGTGTTTAATGCTGCAGCAATAAGTTTATTAAAGATGGATATTTGTGCTTCCTTTGGACTAAAGAAATAAAAATTACGGTAACTGAATTTTATCATTCCTTATCATCCTTCAGGGCCACACAAAGTAATATTAAATCAAATAGAGGGTCGAAACCATCAAATTTGCAAGCACTTGCCTGCCAAAGGCAAATTCTCCAGCAGTGTATATATTTGTAATGTCTGGTGAAGGTGAAAGAAGATGACCAGGTTGCAGGGCTGCAGATTTGATCAAAAAGATATAATACTTATTTCTGCTCAAGACTTAACTGTCCAACTAGTGTCTAATGAGCTGTTACACAACCTGGAAGTTCACAATCCTGAAGATCATATACCAAGATAATAGTGTTTTTGATCCAGCATACTAGTGAACATTTGTTTGATTTGCAATCCTTTCTGGACACCTGAAATTTAAGAAATAAAGCATACACATATCAGATGAATTCTTTAGATTGGTAAGAAAGGGGAGGAATTGTAAGAAAATGTAAACCTTGTTGGTAGAATTACAAATAGAGGGAAACACTGAGAAAGTAATTTTTAGTGTAATCTATAAACTCCCTTAACATCACTGAGGAGATTAAAGGTCAGCTGTGTAATCGGAGTGGGCTGAATAGGTTAGTACGTAGTAATTATTGGAGATAATTTTATTAATGATTCTGTTTTAACTGAAAAAGTGTGAAAATTTGTCGAAGACCAAACAAGGGGCGATGATTTATTGGATCTTGTTATTTCTAACAATGTGGAACTTGTTACAAATGTAACTGTTCGTGAAAGCTTTGGTACCACTGATCACAGTATATTTTTGAATTTTGCTTAACCTCATCATACCGAGCCTGTTTTCACCTTGCTGACCAGGACAAATTTTACAATTCTGGCCAGTGTCACTTTATGAGGTATTAACCCTGGAATGCTTCAACATATCCAGGTGATTCGGAGATTGTTTTTTGTGACACATTGTACTTTGTTTGTGGTAAATTTAGGTAAATATTTTTTGTGTTTATTTGTGAAAATATCAGAATTTTTGTGAGTATTTTGCAATTTTCAAAGTTTTAAATTGTATGCCCTTAAACCAGATAGTTATAGCACACAAAATAGGTAATAAATACCATTTACCACATGTCTACTTTACATCACTATCATTTTTGAAAGATATTTTTTTTTGTTAGGAAGTTAGAAGGGTTAAAAGTTTCAGAAATTTCTCATTTTTCCAACATTTCCAAAAATATTTTTTTTTAGGGACCACATCACATTTGAAGAAACTTTGAAGGGCCTCTATGATATAAAATACCCAAAAGTGACATCATTTTAAAAACTGCACCCTCAAAGTGCTCAAAACCATATTCAATATATTTATTAACCATTCAGGTGCTTCACAGAAATTAAAGCAATGTGGAAGAAAAAAATTAAAATATAATTTTTCATGCAAAAATGTTGCCCCAAATTTTTCATTTTCACAAGGGTAACAGGAGAAAATGGACCATGCAATTTGTTGCGTAATTTATCTCAGTACGCTAATACCCCATTTGTGGTGAAAAACTACTGTTTGGGCACATGGCAGAGCTCAGAAGGGAAGGAGCACCATTTGACTTTTAGAAAGCAAAACTGTCTGGAATCAATAGCAGACACCATGTCGTGTTTGCAGTGCCCCTGATGTGCCTAACAATGGAACCCCCCATCACAAGTGACTATTTTGGAAATTACACCCTTCAAGTCATTTATATAGAGATGTGATGAACACCTTGAACCCACAATTGTTTCACAGAATTTTAGAACATTGAGATGTGAAAATGAAAAAATACATTTTTCCCACAAAAATATTGTTTTTGTCCTCAAGTTTTCATTTTTACAAGGGTAACAGGATAAAATTTGCCATACAATTTGTTGTTCAATTCCTCTTGAGTACACTAATAACTCATATGTGGTGAAAAACTACTGCTTGGGGCACGGCAGGGCTCAGAAAGAAAGAAGAACATCTTGACTTTTGGAATGCAAAATTAGCTGGAATCGATATAGGACACAATGTTGTGTTTGCAGAGTCCCTGATGTGCCTGAACAGTGGAAATCCCCCACAAGTGACCCCATTTTGGAAATGACACCCCTCTTGGAATTTATTTAGAGGTGTGGTGAGCACCTTGAACCCACAGGTGCTTCACAGAATTTTATAACGTTGAACCATGAAAATGAAAAAATACACTTGCCACAAAAATGTTGCTTCAACCCCAAATTTTTCATTTTCACAAGGGTAACAGAAGAAAATGAATACAATTTGTTGGGTAATTTGTCAAAAGTACAGTGATACCCCATGTGTTGTGGAAAATTACTGTTTGGGCACATGTCAGGGCTCGGAAGGGAAGGAGCACCAATTGAATTCTGGAGTGCAATTTTGGCTGGAATAGATGTCATGTTATATTTGAAGAGTCCCTGACATGTCATTACAGTAAAAACTCCAACAAGTGACCGCATTTAGGAAACTATACCTCTTGAGGAATTCATCTAGAGGTGTGGTGAGTATTTTGAAGTTTTGATACTGTAAAGTCCACTTCTTCTTCCTTGAAACTCCTTTCCTAATGGGGCACACCATGCAGAAATAGCAATTGGTAGTGTGATCGGTTAGCTCTGTCCAGAAAATTGGGACTGCAAAAGGCATAGATTACCTCTTTCCATGCCTTCACAGGGTAAGATGAGATGCACATCTATTGCAGCATATATGCGGAGCCCAACTCTTGTCCTGATCTGCTATTCTGCAGCTAAAATACAGGTTGTAGGCTTCCTTATCATGGTACATTAACAACTAATGTCCACAATAAATAGGATGGCACTTCACTAGTGATGAGCAAGCACTAGAATACACGGGTACTCGTTGCTTGAGTCGAGCAAATTGGAATGCTCGAGTGCTCGACCCGAGCAACGAGCCCAATGTAAGTCTATGGGAAACTCAAGTATTTTTCTGGCGCCCCCCTCCCTCCCGGCGGTCTGCAGAGGGACTAAAAATTGCCCACATAGATGGGAACAGTACTCAAATGACGTGAGAACAGCGTGGGGAAGACCCCTGGAAGCATCTCTGACTGCTGTGAACAATGTTGTCAAAGTATTACTCCACTTTTACGGACTGACAATAAAACATACAAAAACAAAGCTAAAATGGATTTTCCTGGAAAAAATGTTAAGAAACATTCTTTCCAGGTAATGACTTGTATATAAGGCAAAATAAATGACAAAAAACAAAAATGCTCCTCCACACCTTGGGCTATGTCCACACGTAGTGTTTTTTATGTGTTTTTGCACTTTTGCATTGCTTTCAACTGTGAAAAATACATTCACCAGTAAATTTTGTTTTAACATTTTACTACCTTATCTGGCCATGTGGTGTGGGAGACATGACCAGACACCTTCTGTTTCATTTATGAAAGAGAGACTCTGAAAATCACAAAGTCACAAAGCCTATTTTTAAAGGGCCATCAGGTGGCCCTTACTATTTTTAAAGGGCCAGCAGTCCATCTGAGGTGGTCACATTTTCTTTTTCGGACGTATTCTGTAAAGTTTGACATTTGGATGTTCAGCAGGCAGCCCTCACAATTTATGGATGTCCAGCAGGCAGCCCTCACAATTTACAGAGTGCCAACTGGCGCTTTGGGGACAGATGAGACAGAGCTTTTTGGTAACACACATCATTCAACTGTTTACTGTAAATGGAATAAGGCCTACAAATAAAAGAACGCAGTACTTCTAGTGAAATATGGTGGAGGTTCAAAGATATTTAGTGGTTGTTTTGCTGACTCTGGCTCAGGGTGCCTTTACTGTGTGCAAGGAATCAAAAAATGTCAAGATTCACACATGATTTTGGGTCACAATGTAGTGCCCAGCGTCATAAAGCTGAGCTTGCATCCTAGGTCATGGGTCTTTCAGCAAGACAATGACCCAAAACATACTTCAAGAAGCACCCACAAATGGATGGAAATAAAGCACTGGAGAGTTCTGAAGCAGTAATTTCAGATCCAGTAGTGTTGAGTATCCCTCCACTTTCTCTTATACACCAAAGCTACAGAGAAACTGAGAATGAACACATGAAATCAGTAAATTTTGTTAACTTTTTTTAATTTCTGTAAAATTTGGAAAATTTCTGCCAACTTCGATGAATTTCTGTCAACTATGATACATTTCTGTCAACCTTGATTCATTTCTGAGTACAGATCACCGTAAAAATTATGAATTGCTCAATGAGTGCATGGAAAACAACAATCAAGTTATGCACTGTGGAAGATATGTATGTGGTCAGAATATGAACACTCATTTCTAGGTGATGAAACCATCTAGCACCTGTCCCTATTTTAAAAGCAGCTAACATCGTTATCAATAGAGAATAGAATTTTTTAATTTTTTTGGCACGGAGTATAATACAATAATTCCTGACTTGATGCCTGTAAGACGCTATACCAACTGCTATAGCTCACCCACACATGAATTTCAGATAAGAGAGGTCATATTGTACAATAAAAAATAGAATTTAACTGGCTCTGAAGAGGTTTTTTGGTGCTTTGCAGCATCAAACTGTGAAGGAAAGCAAGCAACACTGCCTGAATTTGTGAGTAAAGATTACTGTTAAAAATTATGAATTGGTCAACGAGTTCATAGAAAAAATCAATCAAATTATGGATTGTTCTAGGGATGTATGCGACCAGAATGAACACTCATTTCCAGCTGATGATACAATCTAGCACCTGTCCCTATTTTAAAAGCAGCTAAAAGCGTTATCAATAGGGGATAGAATTTTTTTTTGGCATGCAGTGTAATAAAATAATCCCTGACTAGATGCCTTTAAGACAATATCCCAACTGTTATAGCTCGCCCACACACATATCTCAGATAAGAGAGATAATATTGTACAATAAAAATTAGAATTTAACTGGCTCCGAAGTGGGGTTTTTTGGTACGTTGCAGCACCAAACTGTACGGAATGCAAGCAACCCTGCCTGCTACCTTGAATTTGTGAGTAAAGATCACCGCTAAAAATTATGAATCGGTCAACAAGTGCATGGAAAGAATCAATCAAGTTATGGATTGTTCTAGGGATGTATGAGAGCAGAAGGAACACTCATTTCCAGATGATGATACTACATCTAGCTCCTGACCCTATTTTAAAAGCAGCTAACAGCGGTATCAATAGGGAATAGAATAGATTTTTTTTGCAGCAGCACATTGTATAAGGCAATAATCCCTGGCTGGATCCGTGTAATGCACTATCCATACTGCGATAGCTCACCTGTACACGAATTTCAGATAAGAGAGGTAATATTGTACAATTAAAAAATAGATTTTAATCTGATCTGAAGAATTTTTCTTGCTACGTGGCAGCAACAAACTGTGTAGGAATGCAACCAACACTGCCTGCTTTGATGAATTTCTGAGTGTAGATAATATTAAAAAACATGAATCTGTAAATGAATTTTGGAAAAAAGCAATTAAGTTATTAGACAGTGTAAGAGATGTATGCAACCAGAATGAACACTCATTTACACCTGATGATAGCTGCATTTAGAATAGGGACAGGTGGTAGGTAACAGGGGTATCAACAGGGAACAGATTTTTTTTTGTTTGCTTGCAGCATCAAGAGTATAAGGCAATAATCCCACTCTGGATGCGTGTAATATGCTATCCATAGTGCGATAGCTCATCCATACACAAATTTCAGATAAGAGTTAATATTGTAGAATATAGAATCAATTTGAATTGGCCTTCCTATTATTTAGGAGTGGGTCTCCTATACTGTTATTGCGTATGCAGTAAGTGCAAGCTGCCAAAAATTAGGACGCACCTAATACCAATTTGAAGAGATGTAGTGATTAGTGAAGGACCTCAGTAAAAATGTATTTTCCATCATTAAGGAGTGGGTCTTCTAGACTGTTATTGCGTATGTAGCAAATTCAAAAAATTATGACGCACGCCAATACCAATTTGAAGAGACGTAGTGGAGGGCCTCAGTAAAAAAAAATATTCTCCATTATTAAGGAGTGGGTCTCATTGACTGGTAATGCCCATGCACTAAGTGCATGGGCTGAAAGACATTTACCCATGTGGGGTATACACATATATTACATTGAATGTTAGAGGTAGGCCTCTAAAAACAGTTCCTACGGGCATCATAAACACCAAAATTATGTGGGTGTTGCATGACGGTCATTCTGGTGATATGGTGGTAGAGGATGAGGAGAGAGATAAAGAGGAAGACGACATAAAATAGATGAAATCCTGAAGCATGTACCCTTGTCTGGGTGTGAAGGGGTGCATGGGAACAGACCCCCCAAAAGTAACCACTGGATTTGAGTTTATGTTCTGCTGCTATCATCTAGTGGTGTCGAGAAGTCTGGCCCAATCCAGCCAATGTTCATTTTAATAAGAGTCAGCCTGTCAGCATTTTCAGTTGACAGGCAGATGCGCCAATCAATTATTATACCCCCCGCAGAACTAAAAACCCTCCCAGGGCAGGCCAGGACCTCGAAGGCGTACAGAGCCAGTTCATGCCACATGTCCAGCTTGGATACCCAATAGTTGTACGGCACAGAGGAATCACAGAGGATGCTGGCATGGTCAGCAAGGTACTCCTTCAGCATCTTCCAAAACTTTTCCCTCCTTGTCAGAGTACCCTGCGTATCAGGGCCTGGGCGCTGGGAGAGTCTGAGAAAATTGTCCCAGACCTTTGACAGTGTTTCCCTGCCTCTTCTGCATCTGGTTTGTGTCTCCTGTACTCCTTGGTTGTCCATGGAACTGTGACCTCTGCCGCCAGCGTTGTCAGATGGGAATTTTTTAATAATTCTTCAACAAGGGCCTTCTGGTACTGTATCATTCTCCGTGTAGCGCGGGTCCAGAAGTGTGACCGACAAGTAATTACTGTTGCCCAAAATGTGTACAACGCAAGGGTCACGGGAAAAGCAGGGGAACATAAACTCGGACATATGTGCTAGAGTGCCAACAGCAAAGACTTCCCTGTCCCCACCAAGAGGACAACTGTCCATGTTCTCATCTTTATCCTCCTTCTGGTTCTCCTCCTCCCCCTCTTCAGGCCATCCACGCTGAACAGGCGGTATGAATGTGGTGTGGGTAGTACTGTCTTTAGCGCAGGAAACTAGCTCCTGCTCCTCCTCCTCCTGTTCCTCCTCCTTATTATCACCCAATCCACGTTGAGATGAGATTAGGCTGGGCTGTGTAACATCAGCCTGTATAGTTCCTTGCTCCATCTCATCATCCTCAACCTGCAATGCCTCCTCTTTACTTTTGAGCAGTGAGCGTTTCAATAGAGAGAGAAGTGGGATGGTGACACTAATTATGGCGCTGTCGCCCCTCACCATCTTGGTTGAGTCCTCAAAGTTTTGGAGAATGGCACAGATGTCTGACATCCATGTCCACTCCTCAGCTCTTATGTGTGGAGGCTGACCGGAATACCGATGGGCGTGTTGAAGCTGGTACTCAACAACTGCCCCCTGCTGCTCACAAATCCTTCCCAACATATACAATGTTGAGTTCCAAAGCATGGTGACATCGCACATTAGTCGGTGTTCTGGAAGCTGCAAATGCTGCTGAAGCACTGCCAGGGTGGCGGGAGCTATAGTTGACTTTCATAAATGGGCACACAAGTGGCGTAATTTCATAAGCAGCTCAGGCAGATCTGGGTAGGTTTTTGTTAGAACCCTCCTGTTAGTTCTGTTTCTATTTTGTTGGTCACATGACTTTCTGCCTATATAATGCAGCTCCGCCCTTCTGGCCTTGCTGGACTTCAGTGTTACATTTACTCTTAAGCTAGCCAGGTGCCTTGTACCTAACTCTGTAGTTTGCTTGGTCTTTTGACCACTAGTACTTTTTGTTTGTTTGTCTTTTCTCTGCTACAATTTCTGCTAGGAGGTGTCCAACTTATCCCAGTCCTTAGTTCTTGTAGGGACCCCTCCCTTATATCTATAGGTCTGCGTTCAGACTAGCCGAGGACTTAGGCGGGTCTGTTCACAAGGAACAGGTTCCCTGCTGCATCGTATGGAATCAGCTTAGTCCAATTGTAGGGACAGTATTCCTTTCTTTCCTTAGTGCTTGTAGCAGTTCATAACAGTAAGTCCAGCCCAAAATAAAACAGTCTAAGGAAAGTAATCCAGATCAGCATGGTGTCGGTTCAGGAGTGGGCTCAACTCCTGCAGGGACTGTCTTTGGAGGTGGCCGAGCTCCAGAAACACGTGAGTAGCTGTCCTGGAGCGCATTTTGTCGAACCGAAGGTAGGACTGACAGATTTTTTTTATGGTAAACAGAAAGATTTTTTTTCCTTTAAAAACGCTTGTTTATTATATTTTCGTTTAAGACCCAGATCCTCGGGGAATGAATCACAGCGCATTGGGTTTATAATGTCACTTTTGCGTAAAGAACCACAGGGATGGGCCTTTTCTCTACAACCTAATGATCCGTGTTTTAGATCTGTGGAAGATTTTTTTTCTGCTATGGGGTTGTTGTATGATGATCCTGATCGAGTCTCATCTGCTGAAACGGAATTAAGACGTTTGAAGCAGGGATCAGGTGATGTGGAAAATTATTGTACATACTTCAAAAGATGGTCAGCCGAAGTGGAATGGAATGACTCAGCATTAAAATGTCTGTCTCTTGCTGGTCTAGGTGAAAGAGTTAAGGATCTGCTGATTGCCTTCCCAAAACCTGGAACCTTGCAGGAGGCAATGCAATTAGCTATACGTGTGGACAGGAGACTGCATGCTAGGATTAATGAGGAGAAATCTACTGCTATGGCAGCTCCTAGTTTTCAGAGGGTTTGCTCGGAAGGTGGAGAACCGATGGAGATTGGGGCGATGTCACCCCACTCTCAGGAAAAAGACCGCAGGTTTGCTAAGGGATTGTGTTTTTATTGTGGTAAATCTGACCACTTTATTAAGAACTGTGTGCTTCATTTGAACAAAGTGAAAAAAAAAGAGGTCAGTTACACCAGTATAGCTTGTTTAAACTCAAAAGGAGTATTTCTTTCTGGAAGCACCTCATTCCAGGAGGAGTTGATTGAATTTCGGGTATTTGTGGATTGTGGTTCTACACTCAATGTGATTGATAAGGGATTTTTGGAAAAATTTTAATTAGAATCCAAACTTTTGTCATCTCCTATTTCTGTGGTTGCTGTTGATGGCCCTCCCTTGAAATGTATTACTCACAAGGTTTTTGAATATCCCCTCACCATTAATGGTATTCACCAAGAGAATTTGGATTTGGCGGTATTAAATAATTTGCCTTCTCCAGTGGTTTTGGGGTTACCTTGGTTAAAATTGCACAATCCTGAACTGGACTGGTCTACCCATGAAATTAAGTCTTGGAGTCCTAAGTGTCATGATAAATGTTGTAACAGTCGCATTGCTGCTGTGGAAAGAGGGGAATTACCTGTACCTATTCAGGATTTTTGGAAGGTTTTTTCTGAGGAGGAGTCGCAAGTTTTGCCTCCTCATAGGGACTATGATTGCACCATTGAGTTTGTTCCTAGAGCTACTCTTCCCAAGAGTCGCTTATTTAATCTGTCTATCCCTGAGAGAAAGGCCTTGGAGGAATACATACAGACAAGCTTGGCCGCCGGTCACATTAGACCTTCTAAGTCTCCTGTGGCTGTTGGATTTTTTTTTGTAAAAAAAAGGACGGCGGTTTACGTCCATGTCTGGACTTTCGCGAAATTAATAAAATTACCGTACGCAATTCCTACCCACTGCCATTAATTCCTGACTTGTTCAACCAGTTAGTGGGGGCCAAGTGGTTCTCTAAAATTGATCTCCAGGGGGCATACAATTTGTTACGTATGAAGGAAAGCGATGAATGGAAAACTGCTTTTAACACTCCGGTGGGTCATTTTGAGAATCTGGTTATGCCTTTTGGTCTTACCAATGCACCAGCGTTTTTTCAGAACCTTATTAATGACATCCTAAGACCATTGATTGGTGAGAATGTGGGGGTGTATTTAGATGACATTTTGATTTATTCGCCGGATCTGGAGTCTCATTGGCAGAGCATACGTGAGGTATTGCAGTTGTTAAGTGACAATTCACTTTTTGCTAAGCTGGAGTAATGTGAGTTCGCTGTGCAGAGAATTAGTTTTTGGGCCACATTATCTCCAGTGAGGGCTTTGAGATGGACCCTGTGAAGGTTCAGGCGGTGCAGGAATGGCCTAGGCCTATTGGTTTGAAATCGATACAGAGATTTTTGGGTTTCGCCAATTATTACAGAAAATTCATTAAGAATTTTTCTATTATTGTTAAGACGCTGACCGATCTCACCAGGAAATGTGCGAATACGGTTCAGTGGACTACGGAGGCCATTGAAGCTTTTGTGTATATCAAGGAGAGGTTCAGTTCTGCCCCCATCCTTATGCAGCCTGATGAGACCAAGTCTTTTTTGGTCGAGGTTGATGCTTCTTCGGTGGGGGTTGGGGCTGTATTGTCTCAGGAAAACAAGGATGGAGTACATCCCTGTGCCTTTTTTTTAAAAAAAATTTCTGAGACCGAACTTAATTACGATGTTGGTAATCGGGAATTGCTGGCTATTAAACTCGCATTTGAACATTGGCATCATCTCTTGGAAGGTGCTAAATTTCCCATTCAGGTTTTCACTGATCATAAGAATCTGATCTATCTTGATGCTGCCAAGCGCTTGAATGCCCATCAGGCTAGGTGGGCACTTTTTTTTTCGCGGTTTAATTTTTCTGTTACTTACATCCCGGGTACCAAGAATGTAAAAGCTGATGCTTTATCTTGCAGCTTTTCTCCCATGGTTGGTACCGAGGAGGAGGAGAGCATTTTACAGGAAGGTGTTGTGATAGCAGCATTGGACTCCGTTTTGGAAGACGGGATTCTGAAAGCACAGGAGGATGCCCCGTCTAACACTCCCCATGGGAGGTTGTTTGTGTCTAGGAACTTTAGGAGAGATTTGCTTGTGGAGTGTCATGAGTCTCGATTGGCAGGTCATCCAGGAATTTCTGAGACTAAGAGTCTTGTAGGTCGCAGTTTTTGGTGGCCTGGGTGGCAGAAGGAAGTCATTAAGTGGGTGCGTCAATGTACTGTGTGTGCTAGATCTAAGTCTTCACATGCTCCTGCTGCGGGGTTGCTTTGCCCTCTGGAGGTTCCTAGTGCACCTTGGACGCATCTTGCTATGGATTTTATTACTGACCTTCCTGCCTCTGAGGGTTTCACTGTCATCTGGGTGGTCGTGGACCGTTTTAGCAAGATGTGTCACTTGGTTCCTTTCATCAAACTGCCCTGCGCTAAGACACTCACTAAGGCTTTTGTTAAGGAAATTGTCAGACTCCATGGCGTTCCTACCGACATTGTTTCCGATAGGGGACCTCAGTTCGTGGCTCGTTTTTGGCGTGCCTTTTGTGACAGGTTGGGAGTTCATTTGTCATTTTCATCTGGATATCATCCTGAGTCTAATGGACAGACAGAAAGAAAGAACCAGGATGTTGAACAGTTTTTGCGTTGTTTTGTGGCTGACAATCAAGAGGGGTGGTCTGAGTTTCTGCCACTTGCTGAATTTGCTCTTAACAACCATACATCCTCTTCTGCAGGGTGTTCTCCTTTTTTTTGTTGTACTGGGAGACATCCGTCGTTTGGGTCATTCTCCAAATTGGTATCGGCTGTGCCGGAGGAGGAGAATTTTTCCGGTGATTTGGAGAGTGTTTGGACTGATGTACGTTGTAACCTTCAAGAGGCTAACGAAAAATCTAAGAGGTACTTTGACAGGAAACGTCAAGAGGTTTTGTTTACGGTTGGTGACATGGTTTGGTTGTCCTCTAAGAATCTGCGGTTGAGGATTCCTTCTAAGAAATTGGGCCCGAAATTTGTAGGGCCGTTTAAGGTACTTCAGGTAGTTAACCAATCTGCTGTTAGGTTGGAGGTTCCTATCTCCTGGAAGATTAATCCGGTGTTTCATGTTTCCTTATTGAAAAAAGCTGAGGTTTCGGATAGGGACGCCACTGTCTCTGTTCCTCCGGTGGTGGAAGACGGTGAATATGAAATTTCTCGCATCCTTAATTCTAGATGGCATAGAGGGAGCTTGCAGTATCTCGTCGCTTGAAAAGGTTTCGGTCCCGAGGATAACTCCTGGGTAAAGGCGGATGATGTCTCTGCTCCTAGACTTATCAGAGCGTTTCACAGGAGGTTTCCTGATAGACCTGGGCCTGGAGGATCCGGAGGATCCTCATAGAAGAGGGGGTACTGTTAGAACCCTCCTGTTAGTTCTTTTTCTGTTTTGTTGGTCACATGACTTTCTGCCTATATAATCCAGCTCCGCCCTTCTGGCCTTGCTGGACTTCAGTGTTACATTTACTTTTAAGCTAGCCAGGTGCCTTGTACCTAACTCTGTAGTTTGCTTGGTCTTTTGACCACTAGTACTTTTTGTTTGTTTGTCTTTTCTCTGCTACAATTTCTGCTAGGTGTCCAACTTATCCCAGTCCTTAGTTCTTGTAGGGACCCCTCCCTTATATCTATAGGTCTGCGTTCAGACTAGCCGAGGACTTAGGCGGGTCTGTTCACAAGGAACAGGTTCCCCGCTGCATCGTAGGGAATCAGCTTAGTCCTATTGTAGGGACAGTATTCCTTTCTTTCCTTAGTGCTTGTAGCAGTTCATAACAGTTTTTGAGGAACCACTGAACCACTAAGTTGAGCACATGGGCCAGGCATGGTATGTGTGCAAGGTTGCCAAGCTTCAGAGCCGCCACCTGGTTCCGGCCATTGTCACACATGACCATGCCTGGCTGTAGGTTCAGCGGTGAGAGCCACAGATCTGCTTGCTCTGTTACAGCTTTCAACAACTCTGCAGCAGTGTGCGGTTTGTCGCCTAAGCAGATAAGCTTCAGCAGAACCTGTTACAGCTTGGCCAAGGCAGTGCTGCAGTGCATACAGCTTGCATCTGATGTGTTCATTTCAGAGATGGAGGCTGAAGAGAAGTAGGAGGAGGAGATGCAGGAGCTGCAGAATATGGGGACAACCCTGATTGACCCTGGGCTCACAATCCTCGACGTCGGGAGGACATGTTCCATCATAAACATCATCCACTTTTTGCGACAGTGATTTCACTTTTCCACCGTCACCTTCATGTGACCATGGCTGCTCAAATATTTGGGCATCACTATATGCAATCTCTTCTTGCCCTGCTTGAAGCGGACCGAGCAAGAGGCCAGAATCTATAAATGGAAATGTGAACAGCTCTTCGGAGTGTCCAAGTGTGGGATTACTTGTGTCTGGGTACTCAGCATGGTGGGAGGAAGGGGGATCAGGGTGAGGAATATGCGGTCCAGACTCACGGTTATTGAGACTGGACTGTGTGGAAGACAGGGTGATGGCGGTGGTGGCAAGCTGACTGGAAGCATTATCTACTATTTAACCAACAACCTTTTCACACTGCTCTGGCTTCCTAGAAAGTGGGATTGACATGATGTGGGTGCTTGTTGTGCTCTCTCAGCAGGCACAGTTTCATCTTGCCCGCGGCCTCAGCCTCTGTGTGCACCATCAGCATAGCGTCCACTTCCCTGTCTCTTACCACGCGCCTTGCCCATTTTAAATGGAGTATAATACTTTGCAGTTTGCAAAAAATGTCATGGTTATTACAGCAGTAATATTTGATCACGTCTGATGACAATTTTTTTTTGTCACTGCCGGTATATCGATGCTATTGGTTAGCAAACAAGTGTAGAAACTGTAGATATATTTTGAACACACAACTGCCACACTTTAAAAAGGAGTAAAAAGGAGTATAATATTTGTCTGCTTCCAAAAAAATTCAGGATGATACTGCAGTAGTATTTGACCACCTGAGATGATGGACAAGTTTCTCTGCTTGCACAATACAGCAATGCTATTCAAAACAACCAAATAATGCTGTATGCTGCAAATAAGCAAATGGAGCAATAAAAATGGCGCATTATATTGCTTTTCACCAAAATTAGCAGGATCAAGAGCAAAAAGAATATTATTATCCCTGATATATAGGGCTATAGATAGGAGTTTCAGCAGCAGAAATCACATGCAATGGACCCTATTCTGTACTATACTAGGTCTCTCCACAAACTCTGCTTAACTAGTGCTGTCAGCAGGATTAATATTCATCTGAATGAGCCCTTACAACTACTGTTAGAGTAGATTAATAATTGTGGTGTAGAATCTCTGTTTAAAATACACACCAATTGTCTCCCTCGTTCAACTGCAGCACTCCTTACTCCACCTCTTTGACCGGTAGACTGTGAAAGCATAGGGTCCCGGGTCTTATATAGACCCAATGACGCTATGAGGCCAGCCAATCACTGTAATGCCACAACCATGCTATGGCATTACAGTGACTGTCAGGCAATCTCTGCATGGTAATTGGCTTCATAATATGCGCCAAACATGTGGGGCGAGGACTCAGGCTCCCGCCCGAACATTCCAAAATACTTGCCGAGTAACGAGCATCTCGAGCACTGTGATGCTCGGGCGAGTAACAAGTAGTGACGAGCATGCTCAGTCATCTCTACACTTCACATGAATACAACAATGAATGACCCAGCCTAAAGATTCAGACAGAAAATAAGCGATCCATCAAGTAAAAACATGATTTTATTAAGACATGAAATTGAAAAAGAACAATAAAAAAGCCGAATGCTGTATACGGGACGCTGAACTGGACAACATTATGTAATGAATACACAAAGAAATAAATGAATGTATAACAAATGAATATAGTACAACAATGTATTATACTGCAATATCAATATACTATAAGATAGGAGATAGGAAATAATAAAGGCTATAATATTTACCTTAAAAGGCTACAAGAAGGTGTTAATAGGCTATGCTTGAGGTAAATAGATACAGTGGGTATGGAAAGTATTCAGACCCCTTTAAATTTTTCACTCTTTGTTTCATTGCAGCCATTTAGTAAATTCTAAAAAGTTCATTTTTTTTCTCATTAAAGTACACTCTGCACCCCATCTTGACTGAAAAAAAACAGAAATATAGACATTTTTGCAAATTTATTAAAAAAGAAAAACTGAAATATCACATGGAAAAATACATAGCATGTCTATTAATTTTGCGCCGTAATTGCCGCCATTGACTTGCATTGAAACGCATATTATCCGTGTCAGCACATTTGCACATACGGATATTATGCAATTCTATGTGCGTATGGTACCCGGGTTTGGAGAAGAGGAGACTCTCCTCCAGACTCGGGTACCATAGAACCTGTTAAAAAAAGAATTTAAAATAAAAAATAAAGATTATACTTACCTTTCGATGGCCCCCCGGTGTTTTCTCCGCTCTGTCTGGTCTGTTGTATGGGTCACGGTGGTGTGAAAGGACCTCCCATGACGTCATTGAGTCATGTGACAGGTCACGCGACCGCTGACGTCGGTGGTTGCGTGACCTGTCACATGACTCAAAGACGTCATGGGAGGTCCCTTCACACCACCGTGACAGATACAACACACCAGACGCAGCGGAGAAAACACCGGGGGCCATCGGAAGGTAAGTATAATCTTTATTTTTTACCATTTTTATTCTTTTTTTATAACTATTACTTGGTCACACTATATAAATCCATGCCGGTTGCATGGATTTATATACACTGTGTGCAGAATTATTAGGCAAGTTGTATTTTAGAGGATTATTTTTATTACTGATCAACAACTATGTTCTCAATCAACCGAAAAGACTCATAAATATCCAAGCTTAATATTTTTGAAAGTTGGAGTGGGTTTTTTTTAGATTTGGCTATCTTAGGAGGATATCTGTTTGTGCAGGTAACTATTACTGTGCAGAATTATTAGGCAACTTAATAAAAACCAAATATAATCCCATCTCACTTGTTTATTTTCACCAGGTAAACCAATATCAGTGCACAAAATTTAGAAATAAACATTTCTGACATGCCAAATCAAAAACCAAAAAAATTAGTGATCAATATAGCCACCTTTCTTTATGATGACACTCAACAGCCTTCCATCCATAGATTCTGTCAGTTGCTTGATCTGTTTTCGATCAACATTGCGTGCAGCAGTCACCACAGCCTCCCAGACACTGTTCCGAGAGGTGTACTGTTTTCCCTCCCTGTAGATCTCACAATTTATGATGGACCACAGGTTCTCTATGGGGTTCAGATCAGGTGAACAAGGGCGCCATGTCATTATTTTTTCTTCTTTTAGACCTTTACTGGTCAGCCACGCTGTGGAGTAGTTGTATGCATGTGATGGAGCATTGTCCTGCATGAAAATCATGTTTTTCTTGAACGATACCGACTTCTTCCTGTACCACTGCTTGAAGAAGTTGTCTTCCAGAAACTGGCAGTAGGTCTGGGAGTTGAGCTTCACTCCATCCTCAACCCAAAAAGGTCCCCCAAGTTCATCTTTGATGATACCAGCCTATACCAGTACCCCACCTCCACCTTGCTGGCATCTGAGTCAGATGCCCTTTATTGATCCAGCCTCTAGCCCATCCATCTGGCCCATCATTTCATCAGTCCATAAAACCTTTGGAAAATCAGTCTTAAGATATTTTTTGACCCATTCTTCACGTTTTATCTTATGTTTCTTGTCCAAAGGTGGTCGTTTTTCAGCCTTCCTTACCTTGGCCATGTCCCTGAGTATCGCACAACTTGTACTTTTTGATACTCCAGTAACGTTGCAGCTCTGAAATATGGCAAAACTGGTGGCGAATGGCATCTTGGCAGCTTCATGCTTGATTTTCCTCAATTCATGGGCAGTTATTTTGCGCCTTTTTTGGCCAACATGCTTCTTGCGACCCTGTTGGCTATTTGCCATGAAACGCTTGATTGTTCGGTGATCACGCTTCAAAAGTTTGGAAATTTCAAGACTGCTGCAACCCTCTGCAAGACATCTCACAATTTTGGACTTTTCAGAGCCCGTCAAATCTCTCTTCTGACCCATTTTGCCAAAGGAAAGGAAGTTGCCTAATAATTAAGCACACCTTAGATACGGTATTGATGTTATTAGTCAACACTAGTGTTGAGCATTCCGATACTGAAATATCGGGTATCGGCCGATATTCGCGGTATCGGAATTCCGATACTTAATTCTGATACTTTTACAATATCGAATACCGGAATCGGAAGTTCCCATAATGCCTGCGCTCTGCAGTGTCTCTGAAGGATGACAAGCTGGATGGCAGTGCTCAGCTGAGATCCAGCCTGTCATCAGAATGCCATCCCAGCATAGGAGAATTCTCCTGATCGTTTAAAAGCCGGCGGGCGGTAAAAAGCCGCCGGCTTTTAAACAATCACACAGCCCCATACTGCTTCCCCGCAGCCTCCCACCCCGATCCTCCGCTCCCCTCGCCACCTTCCATCCCGATCATAAGTTAGGACCGGGCGGGGAGCGCAGCACCAAGGAGCGGGGAGCGAAGGACCCGGGCGGGGAGGCCGGCAGTGAAAAGACTTCACCGCCGGCTTTCCCGTTCTGTGCTGCGCTCTCCCGCCAGTTATTTCAAATGAACAGCTGAGGTATCAGGTGATTCTGATCAGCTGTTCATTTGAAGTCGCCGCGGTGCCCTCAGAGGGTTCACGTGAGTTCATGCTTGACTGCATTGCATGAACTCACATGAACTTTCCCACGGCGGCACAGGTCAGCCTCACCTCCCAGACGATCAGCCCGTCATGATTGCTGTGTGTGTGGGTGTCTGTGCGCGGTGTCTGCGAGTGTGTGCGGGGTGTCTGTGCGTGTGTCTGCGAGTGTGTGCGGTGTCTGTGCGATGTCTGCGGGTGTGTGCGTGCAGGCAGACATAGGCCGATGTGACACTACTACTCCCATCGGCCTATGTCTGTCCCCCGTCCACTCGTGCCAGCAGGATCAGCTCGATGGGAGCAGTAGTTCCCATCAGCCTGATCCTGCTATTTAAATTGCCCTACTGTGTCCCCAATAAATTTTAAATACATTTCATTGGTGGCCAGTGGTTACCTAAAATAAATTAGTTTATACATTACCTGTCCCCGCCGATCGCCACCTAAAATAAAGTAAAAAATAAAAAACTACACCTATACTCACCTAGACACCTAATTCCCCGAAGCCATCGATCTCCTGTAATAAAATATAAAATAATAAACCACAACCTTATCCTTACCCCTCCGTAGTAGTCCACGAGTGTCCCACGATGATCTCCAGTTTAGAGCAGCCACATAGAATGTGACCGCTCTGAACCGCCGCCGCCGCTAGAATGACGGGGCCGTAAAGTAGCCCCGTCATTGCATAAGTGGGTTCGCCGGAGTTCAGGCAGCGCTGCTCCGGTTAGCTCCTTTCCGGCCCTGCTGTATCGTGAGAAATTCCCACGGTACAGCAGTGCCGTAAAGGAGGTCTCCGGAGCTGCGCTGCCTGAATGCACTCCGGTGACCTCAGTCAGTGGCTCCTGCTGCCGGGAGCGGACGTGTTCCCGGCAGTGTGAGCTTACAGCAGCCATGCACAGCTGTCACCATCTCCAGATGTGACAGCTGTGCATGGGAGATCAGCGCAGGAACGTGGACAGGTAACTATTTTTTTTAGTAAACTAAGAATTAAATAAAATTGTGTGTTTTATTTCAAATAAATTATTTTTTTCTGGGTGTAGTGTGTTTTTTCTTTTTAACACTTTGTAGGTTAGTAATGGGGGTGTCTTATAGACGCCCATCATTACTAACCAGGGCTTCATGGCAGCTGGCGCTGACATGAACCCCACCACTATTACCCCCTGCCACCGCACCAGGGCAGCGTGGAAGAGCAAGGCTAAGTGCCATAATTGGCGCATCCTATGGATGCGCCATTTCTGGGGCGGCTGACGGCTGGTGTTTCTAGCCTGGGAGGGGGCCAATATTCATGGCGCCCTTCCTGGGCTATTAATATCAGCCCCCAGCTGTCCACCTAGCCTTTGCTAGCTATTAAATAGGGGGTACCCCACGTCATTTTTTTGGGGGGGGGCCCATTTTAATAGCTATTAAAGGCTAGGTATTCAGCTGGGGGCTGATATTAGTAGCCTGGGAAGCTCCGTGGGTATTACCCACTTCCCAGGCTTCAAACATCTGCCCCAGCCGTCTGCTTAACCTCCGCTAGAGCCTAAAATTATGGGGGATCCCACGCCAATTTTTTTTTAAATAAATCCTTTATTTTAACACTAAATGACATTTGAGGAGTTAATAAAGATGCAGTCCCTAAATTATTATTTATTTTTTAATTAATTTTTCCCAAAAATTTTGACGTGGGCTTTGCCATATTTTTGTATGCCAGCCAGGTACAGCATCCAGCTTCTATGAACGCGCCATTTTCCGGGGTGGCTGCGGACTGCAATTTGCACCTGGGGGGGGGGGGGCAGAAAGCTTGGGCCTCCCTGAGCTGCAGATTCCAGCCCCCAGCTGCCTAGTTGTACCTGGCTGGGCACACAAATAGGGAGAAGCCCCACGTATTTTTTTTTTAAATTATTTCATGAAATTCATGAAATAATAAAGAAAAAAAGGGCTTCCCTATATTGTTGTGTCCGGCCAGGTACAAATAGGCAGCTGGTGGTTGGGGGCAGCCCGTTCCTGCCTGCTGTACCTGGCTGGACACAAATATAGTGCGAAGCCCCTCGTCAATTTTTTTTTAATTATTTCAACACCCAGAAAAAAGTCCTTTAATTGAAATAAACACACAATTCTTTATTGTTCTAAATTAAACTCTACTTACCATCACGCCCATTCCAGCTGAAGCCAACGATCTCCTGCAATAAAAGTAAAATAATAAACCATCCTCATCCTTACCTTTCCATGGTTCCCACGACAGCTTCAGCTCTGCTACATCGAGATGACAGGCTGGACCGCAGCAGAACGCTGCCATCCAGCCTGTCATCCCGCTGCACTGAGAAGCGCAGGCATGCTTGCGCTCCTCAGTGTCTCTCTGTGACGGCATAAAGATGAGCCGAGGTCATGTCCAATGAACTCGGCTCACCTCATGCACGTCACTGACAGCGTGGGAAAATTCTCCTGCACTCAGCGCTTCAGCGTGAGAATTTTCCCACGCTGTCAGTGACGTGAATGAGGTGAGGTCATGTCCAATGAACTCAGCTCACCTCATGCACGTCACTGACAGCGTGGGAAAATTCTCACGCTGAAGCGCTGAGTGCAGGAGAATTCTCCCACGCTGTCAGTGACGTGCATGAGGTGAGCTGAGTTCATTGGACATGAACTCGGCTCATCTGGATGCCGTCACAGAGAGACACTGAGGAGCGCAAGCATGCCTGCGCTTCTCAGTGTCTGCGGGATGACAGGCTGGATGGCAGCGTTCTGCTGCGGTCCAGCCTGTCATCTCGATGTAGCAGAGCTGAAGCTGTCCTGGGAACCATGGAAAGGTAAGGATGAGGTTGCTTTATTATTTTTCTTTTATTGCAGGAGATCGTTGGCTTCAGCTGGAATGGGCGTGATGGTAAGTAGAGTTTAATTTAGAACAATAAAGAATTGTGTGTTTATTTCAATTAAAGGACTTTATTCTGGGTGTTTGTGTTTTTTTTTTAACTTTGACTATGGGGTTAGTAATGGGGGTGTCTTATAGACGCCTCTCCATTACTAACCTGGGCTTGATGTCAGCTGGCATTATAAGCTGACATCAACCCCAGCCCTATTACCCCACTGCCACCGCTACAGGGCAGTGGGAAGAGCGAGGCTAAGTGCCAGAATTGGCGCATCCTATGGATGCGCCATTTCTGGGGCGGCTGACGGCTGGTGTTTCTTGCCTGGGAAGGGGCCAATATTCATGGCACCCTTCCTGGGCTATTAATGTCAGCCCCCAGCTGTCTGCCTAGCCTTTGCTAGCTATTAAATTAGGGGGGACCCCACGTCATTTTTTTGAGGGGGTCCCCCATTTTAATAGCTAGTAAAGGCTAGGTATTCAGCTGGGGGCTCATATTAGTAGCCTGGGAAGCTCCGTGGGTATTACCCCCTTCCCAGGCTTCAAACATCTGCCCCAGCCATCTGCTTAACCTCCGCTAGAGACTAAAATTAAGGGGAACCCCACGCCAATTTTTTTTAAAATAAATCCTTTATTTTAACACTAAATGACAAGTACAGTAAGCAACACTGTCACTGTACTTCATATATATGTGACTGACATGTTTCTATCTATCTAATCTATGTGTGAAGCTCTATTCTGTCTGTTATAAATTGTCGGGTACCGCTGCTGAATTGCCGGCCGGCTTTTTTAAAGAGACAGTGCATGAAAACACAATTATTTTTTTAAATAAATCCTTTACACTAAATGACAAGTACAGTAAGCAACACTGTCACTGTACTTCATATATATGTGACTGACATGTTTCTATCTATCTAATCTATGTGTGAAGCTCTATTCTTTCTGTTCTAAATTGTCGGGTACCGGTGTATGTCGCTGATGAATTGCTGGCTTTTCATGTAATACATTCTACATTATTCTTAGTTGTTTTACTTCATGTAAAATTAACCTACAAGGAAAGAAAGGGTTTATTTTCATTCCGATATTTGTGTCCCATTGACTTGCATTGGTTTCCGGTATCGGAATCGGCGATATCCGATACCTTTTGGGTATCGGTCCGATCCAATCCAATACGATATTTCCTGATATCGGAAGGTATCGCTCAACACTAGTCAACACCCCTCCTCATTACAGAAATGCACATCACCAGATTTACTTAATTGGTAGTTGGCTCTCAAGCCTATGCAGCTTGGAGTAGGACAACATGTATAAAAAGTATCAAAGTGATCAAAATACTCATTTGCCTAATAATTCTGCACACGGTGTAGTGTGACCAAGTTGTCAAGCACTTTTCCAAGTGATGCTAAAATCGCTTGGAAAAGCGCTTGATAACCCGCATGCAGAAATGCATGCAAAAACGCTTGACAAACGCTTCTACCTGGCAGGAAAAACGCATGTAAAATCTGCATGCATTTTTCCTGCCAGGGAGAAGTGGAAAAAATATGCAGCATTTCTGCATCGTGGGCACTTAGCCTTAGTGACAATAACTGTTTACATTAACTTGATGTAAATAAACCACTGAGGTGAATTATACTTTATGTTAAAGTGACACTGCATAATAAAAAATTATATATTACATTTTATTATAAATTAATTTTAACAATGTGAAATATAAAGGTGACAAGATTAGATTTAACATAGCTTAATAGAGATCCATTAATCTGCTGGGGTCAACTTCAGTCGGTCTATACAATGAAAATGATCTTACAAGTAAAAAAATAAATATCATAAATTAAAAGTGATAATTACAATAAAGTGACACGTGCATCATCCTTGAACAATATAATAATTAAAAATAAAAAAGATAAAAGAAATAGAACACAGATTAGCTACACAATCTTGAAAATTAGATTACCCTACTATCCAAACCCATTTTCCTATAAAAAGGTGATAACGACAAGGTAAACGAGTCCATATGCCTTATTATAATCTTCTAGCAAGATGTATGTTTTTATCTTATTCTTAAAACAAACTGAAAAACTGGAAGGACAACTAGCACATATAGGGTCTTATCTGATATCCAAGTGGTGCAAAATATTAAAGGTATGCTCAGTCACAACTCTTATAGAGAAGCCTGGGAAAAGCGGGGTGACAGGTGGATTAATCGGCCAGCACACTTTAGGATAGATTGGAGGGGTGCAAGAGTGGTAGAAGGGAGGCCACAGAGCAGGAGCTTGTAGTAAAAGAGGCGGGAGATGATGAGGGCATGCGCTGTTTTTATAGATGCATGGTTGAGGAATGTGCGGATCCCCAAGATACTTTGGAGTTGGAGTCTGCAGCAAGTGGAAAGGGCTTGGAACTGACGTTTGAAGGACAGATCCGAATCAAGCTTGCGGGACTGGGGACAGTGGGCAGCCATTTACTTTGATGGATAGGTCTGTTGGGGGTGGATGAATGAGATGGTGGAAAGATTAAGCATTCGGTTTTATCCATGTTAACTTTTACAAATTTAGAAGAGAAGAAAGATGAAATACAGGACACACATTGTGGGATTCTTGTTAGTAAGGCGGTGATACCAGGTCCAGAGAGGTAGATATGTGTGTTATTAGCATATAGGTGATACTGAAAGCCGTGAGACCATAAGCCTGTCCCAGGCCAAATGTATAGATGGAGAAGAGCCTGGGTCCCAGAACATTACCCATGCCCTACCCAGTGCACTTACTGGGAAGGACCGCCTAACCACAAACACGTGGACAAGTGAATGTGGCCAGGGACGGTACAGAGCCAGTCTACAGCTTGTTGGTGAGAGTTGTATTTCACCACAGCCGTATTCTTTAGCTCGGTAAAAGGACTTGGGAAACCGTATCTACTCCAGCAGTCATTTCTCCCAGGAAGTCCTCTAATGCAGCTTCTTGCATAAGCAATGGCAGCCCTTCCAACATCATCTCACATTCTCATTGGTGCTTAGCCACAAAGATCTTTCTTTACGCCTTGAATTTAACCACTACAGAGTTGGACAATGGCCTGATCTGCAATGCGTTTTGAGAAATAACGTGCATAAGCAAAGCCACGGTTTAGGCCACTGAAGGTCATTAAGTGAAACTCATACAGCTTTCCCACAGACTGAAAGAGGGGTATCAAGACTTCCAAGACAGGCAAGACTTCCCTGTCCCCCCCAAGAGAATGACTGTCCATGTTCTCATCCTCATCCTCCTCATTATCACCCAATAAGCATTGAGATGAGATGAGGCTGGGCTGCATAGTTACGTGCTCCACCTGCAATGCCTCCTCTTTAACTGTGAGCAGCGAGCTTTTCAGTAGACAGAGAAAGTTTTGGAGGACGGCACAGATGTCAGACATCCATGTGCACTCATCAGCTCTTATGTGCGGAGGCTGACCTGAATGTCGATGGGCGTGTTGAAGCTGGTACTCACCAACTGCCCTCTGCTGCTCACAAATCCTTCCCAACATCTACAACTTGAATTCCAACATGTGGTGGCATCGCACAACAGTCGGTGAGCTGGAAGCTGCAAACGCTGTTGAAGCACTGCCAGGGTGGGGGAAGCTATAACTGACTTTCTCAAATGGGCACACATGAATTGTACTTTTACAAGCAGCTGTGGCAGATCTGGGTAGGTTTTGAGAAATCACTGAACCACTAAGTTGAGCACATTTAGTGCTCTCTCATTACTAATGTGTACCCCTGTATGGAGAACAATATCAGCACCGAAAAATTGAAACATGAAATATAGCCTTCTTTATATACCACTGTACTAAGAAAACCAATTTTGATTCTATCTTGTGTACCCCTGTGACAAAAATATCTGCACCAAATAATTTCACTAGAGTAGAACTAGTATAATGGTGACCGACAAGTCTTCCACTAAAGTCAAACCCAATGGAGACCCAATCAGGATACTCCACATTTAAAAAAATTAGTGGCAGACACCATCAAAGTGACATCGATTTCACCACAGTAGAAGTAGTTTAATGGAGACAGAAACGTCTTCCACTACAGCCAAACACAATAGATGGAGACCCAATCAGGATTCTCCACATTTCCAAAAATTAGTGGCAGACACTAGCAATGTGTAATCAATTTCACAACAGTAGAAATAGTGTAAATAAGATCCACACCTCTTCCAGTACAGCCAACCCAGGAGATGGAGATTCAATCGGAAGTGTTTACATTTAAAAAAATAGGGCCTAAGAACAGAATTATAATAATAATAATAATTTTTTATTTTTATAGCACCAACATATTCCGCAGCACTTTACAATTTTAGGGGGGACTTATACAGACAATACAGAATAAGCATATCTCAAATCACAAGGAGTGAGGGCCCTGCTCGCAAGCTTACAGTCTATGAGGAAATGGGGGAGACACAAAATGCAAAGTGTACATATATTGTATAACGCAGCCTTGATATACTAAATAGGATAAATAATAATACATGGACTGTATGTGTACAGCCCTGACCGAGGCTATTAAGTACATGGATGGTATGAACCTGAAATTTAAGAAGATTTTAATATGAGGGAAAACTGGGACGGACAGATAGTGTGTTTAGGCGATACGCCAGTCGAAAGAAATGGGTTTTTAGGGTTCACTTGAAACTGTGGGTATTGGGAATTAATCGAACTGTCCTGGGTTGTGCATTCCAAAGAATTGGCGCAGCACGCGAGAAATCTTGGAGATGGGAGTGGGAAGTTCGGATTATGGAGGATTTTAGTTTTAAGTCATTGGCAGAACAGAGGGCACGTGTAGGGTGGTAGACTGAGACAAGGGAGGAGATGTAGGGGGGTACTGAAGCATGGAGCGCTTTGTAGGTAAGCGTGATAAGTTTAAATTGAACTCTATATTGGATCGGTAACCAATGCAATGACTGGCACAGGGAAGAGGCATCGGTGTAGCGGTTGGCGAGGAATATGATCCTTGCTGCTGCTTAAAGGACGGATTGGAGAGGGGAGTGTTTAGTAAGAGGGAGACCAATTAGTAGAGAGTTGCAATAGTCGAGACGAGAATGAATAAGAGCTACAGTAAGAGTTTTTGCTGAGTCAAAGGTGAGAAATGTCCTGATTCTTGAGATGTTTTTGAGGTGTAGATGACATGAACGAGTGAGTGATTTGATGTGAGGAGTGAAGGAAAGATCTGAATCAAAAATGACCCCAAGACAGCGGGCTTGTTGCTGGGGAGTAATGGTTGAGCCACAAACGGAAATGGGCATATCGGGCACAGGTAGGTTAGTGGAGGGAGGAAATACGAGTAGTTCAGTTTTTTACAGATTCAGTTTTAGGCAGAGGGAGGACATAATGTTAGACACAGCAGAAAGACAATCACAGGTCTTTTGTAGTAATGCAGGGGTGATGTCCGGAGCAGAGGTGTATAATTGGGTGTCATCAGCATAGAGATGGTACTGAAAACCAAATCTGCTGATTGTTTGTCCAATAGGAGCGGTGTATAAGGAGAAAAGAAGGGGGCCTAGGACTGATCCTTGAGGAACCCCGACAGTAAGGGGAAGATGAGAGGAGGAGGAGCCGGCAAAAGATACAGAGAAGGAGCGGTCAGAGAGATAGGAGGAGAACCAGGAGAGAACAGTGTCCTTGAGGCCAATAGTGCGGAGCATATTGAGGAGGAGCTGGTGATCCACAGTGTCGAATGCTGCAGAGAGATCCAGGAGAATCAGCAGGGAGTAGTGACCATTAGATTTAGCTGTTGGTAGATCATTAGAGACTTTGGTGAGGGCAGTTTCAGTAGAATGTAAAGAGCGGAAACCAGATTGTAGAGGGTGAAGAAGAGAGTTGTCTGAGAGATAGCGAATTAGACGGGAATGGACCAGGCATTCCAGGAGTTTAGAGATAAATGGAAGATTGGAAACAGGTCTGTAGTTGGCCGTGCAGTTCTGATCAAGGGATGGTTTTTTAAGTAATGGATGTATGCTGGCGTGTTTAAAAGACGAGGGAAAGATACCAGATGAGAGGGAGAGGTTGAAAATTTTAGTTAGGTGAGTGGTGACAGATGGAGAAAGGGACTGAAGGAGATGTGAGGGAATAGGGTCACTGGTGCAGGTAGTAGGGCGAGAAGATGCAAGGAGCCTGATCACTTCATCTTCCGTGACTGGTTCGAAGTCAGAAAGTGAGCAAGATACAATGTGGCAGGAGAGAGCATGTATAACGTTTGGGGATTGGGAGAAAATTTCCTATCGGATATGGTCAATTTTTTCTTTGAAATAATTGGCCAGATCGTTAGCGCTGAGGTCGGTGGTCGGGGCCTGTGCTGTTTGATTGAGGAGAGAATGAAATGTGTCAAAGAGGCGTTTAGGATTATTGGAAAGTGAGATGATGAGATTGTTAATGTAGGTTTGTTTGGAGAGGTTAAGGGCAGAGTTATATGTTTTCAGCATAAATTTATAATGGAGGAAATCGTCGGGCAGATTAGATTTTCTCCACAGCCGTTCAGCGCACCTGGAGCACCTCTGGAGAAGACGTGTTTGAGGCGTGTGCCAGGGTTGTCGCCGTCTATGCCGAATTGTTCTTTGTGTAAAAGGTGCGGCTTCATCCAGGTCGCATAGCAATATTTCATTATAATGCTTCAATGCAGAGTCGGGACATGAGAGGGAGGAGATTGGGGCCAATGATGATTGCAACTTTTTCATAAATTTCTGGGTGTTAATGGCGCGTATATTTTTATAAGTGTGGAAAGTGGGGGTTTCTTGAGTAGCCTCACAGTTCTTGACAGAGAATGAAGGAAGATTATGGTCAGAGAGTGGAAGGTGAGAGTTAGTAAAGTCATGTACTGCGCAAAGCCCGAAGAAGATCAGGTCCAATGTGTTCCCGTCTTCATGTGTAGGAGAATTAGTAAGCTGTGAAAGGCCGAAGGAGGAGGTTAGGGATAAAAAATGAGCGGCAAATGGGGAAAGAGAATTGTCAATTGGGATGTTAAAATCTCCCATGATTAGAGTGGGGATGTCACAGGATAGAAAGTTTGGAAGCCAGGCAGCAAAGTGATCCAGGAACTGACGGGAGGGACCTGGAGGGCAATAGACAACCGTCACTCGCAGGGAGAAGGGCCGGTAGAGTCTGACTGTGTGGGCCTCAAAAGAAGGGAAGGGTACTGGGGGGATAACCTGAAAAGTACATTTTGTTGAAAGAAGCAGACCAACACCTCCACCTGATCTGTTGTCAGGTCTCGGGGTATGAGAGAAGTGTAGGCCACGATAGGAGAGAGCTGCAGCGGCGGTGGTGTCTGACTGCTGGATCCAGGTTTCGGTGAGAGCCAGAAGGTTGAGGGAATTAGAGAGGAAAAAGTCATGGATGTAAGAGAGTTTATTACATGCTGAGCGCGCATTCCAAAGGGCACAGTTGAATGAGACAGAAGATAGGCAGGGAATATTAATGAGATTAGCAGGGTTTCTGAATGTAACAGGGAAAGAGTTAGTGTTATTATTACTGGAGGGTCCTGGATTAGGAGAAATATCACCTGCGACTAAGAGAAGGAAGATACAGAGAGTGAGCAGATGGTTGAGTGGTTTGCAACAGTGTTTCCTGTGTTGTATGGTGGGAATGAATGGATCTGTGTGGTATAACATTGTGAAGCGAGCATGACAGCTGTACATAGGACAAGAGAGGAAAGAGGGGTTAATATGGATGAAGTGTGCTGAATTTGTGGGAGAACGGTGAATGTGATGATTGTAGAAGCCAGAATATAAATGGCACAAATACAAATGGTGATAACTATTTGCAAAACAGATGACCAGGAAGCAAGTTTGCTTAATTGTCTTGCATGTCTTACCTGTCTCCTGCCCTGTCCAACTGCCATATCTAACTGCCGTGGCACTTTGATAAACTATGGCACTTCGATAAAGTATACATAAATGCTATATGCATAAATGTCCCCACATAAATGCTGCCCCTTGACTATGTCTCCATATATAGGGACGTATCTGCTTAGATCTACACAGATTTAACTCGTTAACAATCAATCAACTAGCTTAAGACAACAGGAGACAATAAAACTGCAGAAAAAAAAAAAGAACAGATTGGCAACTCAACATGGATCATAAACTGTTAAAGTAAGTGTGATGACCTTAAAGTATCATGGGTTAAACAACGTAGATGAATGAGATATACAGTACAGACCAAAAGTTTGGACACACCTTCTCATTTAAAGATTTTTCTGTATTTTCATGACTATGAAAATTGTACATTCACACTGAAGGCATCAAAACTATGAATTAACACATGTGGAGTTATATACTTAACAAAAAAGTGTGAAACAACTGAAAATATGTTTTATATTCTAGGTTCTTCAAAGTAGTCACCTTTTGCTTTGATGACTGCTTTGCACACTGTTGGCATTCTCTTGATGAGCTTCAAGAGGTAGTCACCGGAAATAGTTTTCACTTCACAGGTGTGCCCTGTCTGGTTTAGTAAGTGGGATTTCTTGCCTTATAAATGGGGTTGGATCCATCAGTTGTGTTGTGCAGAAGTCTGGTGGATACACAGCTGATAGTCCTACTGAATAGACTGTTAGAATTTGTATTATGGCAAGAAAAAAACAGCTAAGTAAAGAAAAACGAGTGGCCATCATTACTTTAAGAAATGAAGGTCAGTAGGACCAAAAAATTGGGAAAACTTTGAAAGTGTCCCCAAGTGCAGTTGCAAAAACCATCAAGCGCTACAAAGAAACTTGCTCACATGAGGACCGCCCCAGGAAAGGAAGACCAAGGGTCACCTCTGCTTCTGAGGATAAGTTTATCTGAGTAACCAGCCTCAGAAATCGCAGGTTAACAGCAGCTCAGATTAGAGACCAGGTCAATGCCACACAGAGTTCTAGCAGCAGACACATCTCTACAGCAACTGTTAAGAGGAGACTTTGTGCAGCAGGCCTTCATGGTAAAATAGCTGCTAGGAAACCACTGTTAAGGACAGGCAACAAGCAGAGGAGACTTGTTTGGGTTAAAGAACACAAGGAATGGACATTAAACCAGAGGAAATCTGTGCTTTGGTCTGATGAGTCCAAATTTGAGATCTTTGGTTCCAACCACCGTGTCTTTGTGCGACGCAGAAAAGGTGAACGGATGGACTCTACATGCCTGGTTCCCACCGGGAAGCATGGAGGAGGAGGTGTGATGGTGTGGGGGTGCTTTGCTGGTGACACTGTTGGGGATTTATTCAAAATTGAAGGCATACTGAACCAGCATGGCTACCACAGCATCTTGCAGCAGCATGCTATTCAATCCGGTTTGCGTTTAGTTGGACCATCATTTATTTTTCAACAGGACAATGACCCCAACACACCTCCAGGCTGTGTTAGGGCTATTTGACCAAGAAGGAGTGTGATGGGGTGCTACGCCAGATGACCTGGCCTCCAAAGTCACCAGACCTGAACCCAATCGAGATGGTTTGGGGTGAGCTGGACCGCAGAGTGAAGGCAAAAGGGCCAACAAGTGCTAAGCATCTCTGGGAACTCCTTCAATATTGTTGGAAGACCATTTCTGGTGACTACCTCTTGAAGCTCATCAAGAGAATGCCAAGAGTGTGCAAAGCAGTCATCAAAGCAAAAGGTGGCTACTTTGAAGAACCTAGAATATAAGACATATTTTCAGTTGTTTCACACCTTTTTGTTAAGTATATAATTCCACATGTGTTAATTCATAGTTTTGATGCCTTCAGCGTGAATGTACAATTTTCATAGTCATGAAAATACAGAAAAACATTAAATGAGAAGGTGTGTCCAAACTTTTGGTCTGTATTGTATATACCAGTGATTAGCTGCAGAGCATTGCAAGTAATATGGAGATACAATGCAGGTTTCAGAAGATAACACGTAATAGAGGAGTGAGATATATATACCAGTGATTAGCTGCAGAGCATTGCAAGTAACATGGAGATACAATGCAGGTTTCAGAATAGATAACACGTAGTAGAGGAGTGAGATATATATACCAGTGATTAGCTGCAGAGCCAGTTTCCATGGCCTAGAGATTGGAAATGGTGGAGTTCAACCTCTTAACTTTGTCATGTGTAGAATGAAACAATCCTTTACGTGATGACAACTGCGGGACTGAGGGCTGGCTGCAGTGCTGAGAGAGAGCAGAGTATGGTGAAATTGACAAACTGATAGACCGTGAGTGAGGTACAGGCAGAGATGTTAAATTGGATTGAGAAACGTGTAGTGTGCTCAGTGAAACAAACACAGCAGGCATGCATAAAAGCTTGTTTCGATACTCCAACATAAGCGGGTCCCTTTCCAGGGCAGGAAGCATCTGGCAAAATTGACTCTTATTAAGTGGATCTAACAGAGTGGCTTCCCAGTAGTCAGCATTATTTCAAATCCTAACCATATGTGGATCATGCTGCAGATAGTGCATCAAGAAGGTACTCATATTTCGGGCTATTCCGGGAGGTCCAAAATCAGGCTGTATTGTGGGCTGCGTAACACTGATGCTTTTTTCCTCCATCCCCTCCTGCCAACCACGTTCAACCAAGAGGAGATAATTACCCTCTTCATCCTCTGACAGCTGCTCGCCCATCACCTCTTCCTCCTCCATTACTTCCTTTGCTCTTGCACCTTCACTAACAGTTTGCCTGGTATCACCAAACCCCCTCGATTGCAGGAATTCTCCGTCACTTGGCATCCACCTGTGTGACGAGAGTCTGGAACTTTGAGACATTCTCATCCCTTCCACATCCTCCTCTTCTTCTGGGACCACCACCTCCTGCCACAGGTTATTCAAAACCTGCTCCATAATGTAGATGACCGGAATAGTGGTGCTGATGATGGCATCGTCAGAGCTAACCAGTTTAGAAGCCATTTCAAAACTGTGCAGAAGGGTGCAGAGGTCCTTAATCTGTTCCCACTCTGTAATCGTGATATGACCCTCGTCCGTAGGCTATATGACATGACATACTGCGTCAGAGCTTGTTGCTGCTGACACACTCGCTGCAACATGTGCAGAGTGGAATTCCACCGCGTCGGCACATTGCAGATAAACCTGTTAACTGGCATGGACAAAGACCTCTGTATCGATGCAAGTCGATGCCATGAGGGATATGAACGGCGTAAGTGAGCACACAGCTTCCGTACTTTGTGAAGCAGCTCATCCAGGCCAGGAAGGTGGCGGAGAAATCACTGTACCACCAGGTTGAGGACGTGAGTCATGCAAGGCATGTGTGTGAGCTTGCCTCGGCCTAGGGCCGCTAACTGGTTCGGCCTTCCATGGCACTAGGTTCAGCAGAGACAGCCATTGCTCAAACTGAGCCTGGAGAGCTGCCCACAACTCTTCACCTGTATGACTGCGATCTCCAAGGCATATTAATTTTAAGACTGCCTGATTGCGGTGAGCCCTGACTTCACAGTACAGAAGTGGTGTGGGTTCATTCTGCACCCTTGGAACGCGTGTCTCGTTAAGGCAGAGGTTGAGTGCGCAGGTGGAGGCCCTAGATGAGGTGGAGGATGCAGAACCAGTGGAGGAAGTGCGAAATACAGAGATTTCTTCCGCAAGCCTTGGGGATTCCAAGATTTGTGGAGCAGCCCCTTCCCCGCCTACCCCCACAGCCACCAGAGTCACCCAGTGCCCAGTCAGTGAGATGTGATGCCCTTGGCCATGCTTACTTGTCCAGGTGTCTGTGGTGAAATGAACCCTGGCAGACAAGGAACAGGTGATGTTGCCTGTGACATGCTGGTGTAGCGCAGGCACAGCTTTCTTGGAAAAGTAATAGCGACTAGGCAACTGGTACTGGGGGATTGCGACAGCCATCAGCTTTCAGAAACCGTCTGTATCTACCAGGTGGAAAGGCAGCATTTCCGTGGCCAACAGATTGTAGATGGTGGAGCTCAACCTTTTAGCTTTGTCATGTGTAGGATGAAACAATCTTTTACGTGACCACAACTGTGGGACCGAGGGCTGGCTCCGGTGCTGAGAGAGGGCGGAGTATGGTGAACCGGACAAACTGCTGGACCATGAATGAGGTGCAGGCACAGATGTTACTGTGGATTGAGAAACATGCGGTGTGCTCGGTGAAACAAACACAGCAGGCATGTCCGCTTCCATTACAGTTGATGGGCTCTCACTCAGCCTGACTGGAGCCGGTAAATTACTGGAGTTTCTGCGATGGGAGACCTGAGTGAAAATACTTGGCACGGTAAAAGAGGAGGAGAAAGAAACAGCAGATGCATTTTATGGGCCAGCTGATGGTTGTTGAGGTCCGCTGGTCCGCATTTCTGCGTGGTGAGATTCCCAGCGTAACACATGTTGTTTGAGCATGTGAACGTTCATGCATGTAATAGTCAAATTATTGCAGTTTTTCCCTCTACTGAGTTTATCGCAAAGTTTGCAGATAACGTGAGTTGGCTCATCCTTTGCGGTGACAAAAAAGGCCCATGCTAGGCAACCCTTGCCACCCATGTGAGCTGCAGAGCCATGACTGCTGCTGGCCACAGCCACGGTTGTGGCTAAGGATGCAGTGCTCCTCAGCCTTGCATCACTCTGTGTCTGTGTCGTACGGCGAAATGTAACCTCCTCGTCATCCTCCTCCACTTCCTCAGATGAGCTACTCGGCTGTGTGACTCTGGGTTCACATCAAGTAGGATCTTCAACCTCATCATCATCCAATGTGTTATCCCATTCCTCACCCTCAGAGTGACCCTTCTCCTCTTGTTGCCCTGACAGCACAGTACAGTCCGCATGAGCCTCAGATATCTGAGTCTCATCGTGATCACCTCCCTCCCCTTTGGTTAACGTCTGGTGACGAGGGTCAGGAACCTGCTCGGACCCTACTTTGTCCTGCCCTGAATCCAAGCTAAAAAAATTTTGGGCATCGGTGCAGATGCTTTCCTCCTCTTGACTCTGACTGTTTAGAGAACACTTCTGATGCCCATGGTATAGAATGGGTGAACAGTTCTACAGACTCGCCCATCTGTGGTTCGCTACAGTCAGTTGGGCAGTTGGACTGTTTGACGCGGGGGGAAGCATGGGTAATTGAGGTGCCACCTCTGTGGACTGTACTGCATGTGATGTTGAGGTGGAGGAAGAAGAGGAGAGGCCACTTGAAGCAGAGCTTGCCATCCACTGGAGCACCTCCTTTTTCTGGCCCTTATCAACAAGGCGTATCGCTGTGCGGCTGCCAAAGGAAGGGAGTGCAGTAGGCCGTCCACTAACATAAGTTGTCAGTTGCCTTTGGACAGGATCTGTTTGTGTTGGTCCACTAGTGCTTTCACTAACATTACCACCTACCCCACGTACACCTTGATCACCAAGCCTATTCCCCCTTCCACCACGACCTCTCTTTTCCCCACTCATGTTGCTCAGATACTGTGGTAGGAGCACGCTATTAACTAAAGAAAAATTAGTTTTTTTCCTCTGCAACAGCTCTGCACACACCCAAATTTCAGCGACACTAAATGACAAGGTAAGATATGTCCTGCCGTATAACGTTACTAACAAACGAAAGAAATTTTTTAGTGTGGATGAGGCCGATAAAACCTACGAGATATTCTCCAAACAATTTCAAACTGAGATGTCCCTGTTCTATCACGTTAGTGACAGAAGAAAGTATATTTTTACTGTGAATGAGGCCTGTATATCATAAAAGATATGATACGAACAATTTGAAACCGAGATGTCCCTTGCTGTATAACGTTAGGAACAGAACAAAGTATTTTTTTTTAGTGTGGATGAGGCCTATATAACGTAGGAAATATTCTCCAAACTATTTCAAACTGAGATTTCCCCTGCTGTATCACATTAGGAACAGAAGATTTTTTTTTCTTTACTGTGGATGAACCCAGTATGATATAGAATATATGCTCCAAAATATTTCAAACTCAGATCTAGCCTGCTGTATCACGTTACTCAGAGCAAAAAATATTTTTTTGTTCCTCCGAATAAGCTCTGCATACAGCTGAATTTGACCGCCACTGACGAAGTAGCAGGCTTATAGCACAGTGTATCACGTTTGTCATGTGAAAAAATATTTCTTGGACTGTGCCTAGCAAGAGAAAAAAATTATTTTTTTACTCTGAAACCAGCTGAATTTCAACGCCACTAAAATAGTGTCTGGCTTTTAGCAGACTGGATCACGTTTGTGTTACAAAAAAAGCTTTTGTGGACTCTGCCTGCCAACCAAAAAATATATTTGTTTTACTGTGCATACAGCTGCATTTCACCCACCAAAAAAAGGAAAAACTGGGCTAACACAGCTTGCACTATCACAGTGGCAAAAGAAAAAAAAAGAGTTTTGTGCTCTGCAATCAGAAGCTCTGCAGACTCTGCATAGAACAGAATTTCATCCCCATAAAGTGAAAAGGTGGGCTGCACTTGCTTGCTTGATCACAATAGAAAGTGCAAAAATCGATTGAAGGTATACTCATGCATGGAGCTCAATACAAGCGGTGCACAATGCTGTTCTATGGCATGGGCCCTGCTCTTTTTGTCAGAATCTCAGGACTTGCACAAGAAAACAAAAAATGTGCTGCACCATCAATTGCACAGATACACAGGCCAGGAATTATCTACACTATCTGACTTCTACACAAGCGCCCATCTAGCTAGCTAATATCTGTCATTACACAGGAGAACACTGAGCTGCCTCTGTCTCCCCAGCAGTTGCATGGATAGAATGGGGCTGAGGGAACATGGCCGCTTTTGCATAGGGAGGACGTGTGATTTCAGCAGCCAATTGTACAAGCCCTTTTGTCTGGACAGTGTGGATGCTTCCTGCGCTTTGATTGGCTAGCCGTGCTATCCTGGCTTAAAGTTACCGCCTACCGGAATAAAAAAGAAGCGTGCGCCGCTGATCTGACCTCTTCTGAGCTCTCCACAGCCCCCACACTCAGCTACCACGCCTCCCCGCTCAACATACACTTGCACTATGAGCAAAACTGTTCAAAACGCTGTGGTTGCCCCGAGCAAATTCGTCCAACACTAATAATAAGTTATACTAAAATACTAAAAATGAAGAAGAAAGAAAGAATAAAGAAAGAAAAATTATTAAAATATATTGAAAACCAGCTACTGGCCTAAACCAAATACACAACATCCTCCCCGCCCTTAAAAAATACCAATCTAGCGAAAAGCAGAGAATCCCAGGTTTTCATTCAGGCCCTGTGGACTCAGAGTACCTAATCAATAAATCCACCGACTCTCAACTTGAGCCAAGATCCTACCTAAATAACCCCCTCGAGATCCCAGATCAGCTTGATCTATTGCTTTAATCTGCAGGCTCTGAGAAATACTATTATCGTACCTCTTGAAATGATGAGGCAAAGTCTTCAAAAAGGATTTCATCTTCACTGAACAAGCTTTTTCAATTTTATGGATATTTTCTCTGAAGCGCACTTTCAATTTGCGGTTAGTTAGTCCTATATATACTTTGCCACATGGGCATTCCACGTGATAAATTACCCCCTGGAAAAACAATTCAGATACTTACATATTTCATATGTGCGTGAGCCATCAAAATTTCTGAAATTATTAGTTTTGATGAGATTAAGACATGCCTCATCACAGGCCACAAGGAAGAAAACCCCTTGATGAATTTCTTTCTTCCACATATTCTTTTTTAGGGTCATAATGCTGTGGACCTATAGATCTTTCAAATTAGGAGAGCATATACTGTTTTTCTTCACATTATAATTGTATGACCTAATATAAGCACAGTCTTTTTAATTAAATTTATTCTCCACTTTGAACATGCACCATTCCTTATTGTCCTTTTTATACTCATAGACTTGGTAACCACTCAAAGGGTTTTTGATTTAGTTTATAAAGTTTTAGCATTGGGCACATTTTTCTTGTGATACACACACCCTCAGTATACCCATCGTAAGTCCTGGTCTCCGCATTACCATTTCTGTGAACCCCGCTATTTCTCTCTGTTATCTACTGCAGTGGCACTGCCAGTGCGCATGCGCTGCTGCACTGCCTCTGGTACTTCCGGTGATGCTCACATCTTGACATACAGGTAATTATGCTTACGTGTCACGGGGCATTACTAGGAAGATCCTTTACTATAGGAGCAGGGGGCAGCATCATGCGCCGGTTATGTCTCTGATGACCTTGGCCTTTTTCACGGCGCTGATTGGATTGCGTCATATTTAAATATTTGCCTGCCCCTTACTCTGACTGCCCCAGAAGAAGCTGGCAGCGAAACGCACGTCGGAATGAGGGGACGCTAACTGCTTACTGTTTTTGCCTAGGGAATTTTATAATCACAGGTATTTGACTGTCGATAAAATATGTTTATAAGTATATTGGTACACACACAGAGTTTATTGCAGTGTATGATATATTTCCGTACCTGGCTTTTCTGTGTATAATCTTTTGCCCCACCTTCCATCCTAACTAATATACGAGTACAAATACAGAGTGTGCAATAAGCTGAAAAAGAGAATGGACAGCACCTCCAAAAACAACATGAGGTTCTTAGTTTAACATTCTGATCAGACTGTATGAAGCCCACTGCCATGTCACGGCAAATCTCTTAGTGGGTCCTAACATTTCCTGCCTGAAAGGGAGCGGTGAAATGCGCCAACCCCTGCCGCAGCGACAATGCACCAGCAGGGCGGGTGGCCCGGTGCTCCACAGCACCCATGCTGCAAGACTGAATCCCCATGACTCCAGACCATGCCGCCCCACCAGCTCAAAACCACAGAGTGCATGGCAAGGGGTGATGCACTTTTTTCCCCTATTGTTCACACTATTGTTGTATAGGGTCATCTCTCTGTGTTATGTATTTACCTCAAGTAAAGCCTATTAACACCCTCTTGTGACCTTGTAAGGTACATATTATATAGCCTTTATTATTTTGTATATCTTATAGTATATTTATATGGCAGTATAATACATTGTTGTATCATATTCATGTGATTATTTCCTTTATGCATTAATTTATTTCTTTGTGTATTTATTATATAATATTGTCCAGTTCAGTGTTCCCTATATGGTATTCAGCTTTTTTATTGCTCTTTTTTAATTTTATGTCTTAATAAAATCATGTTTTTACTTGATGGATCGCTTCTTTTCTCAGTCTGAATCTTTAGGCTGGGTCATTCGTTGTTGTTTCCTTATCATGTTAGTAAAGTTTCACCTTTGAGACGCAAAATTAACGTCTCCGCATATGTAGCAAAAATGATCCGCTTTCTTAATGCAAGAACGAGTCATATCTGAAAAAACATATAGAAAGATGTCAATATGCTAAGAAATTAAGCTAAGAAATAAGAAAACTGTATGCCTTACACAGAGAGCATTTAAAAAAGAAGGTGATGCAACTATAGTTAGGATTACGTCATTGCAGCTGACTTGATGTTTTTTGATTTGTCACCCTAAGATAATAGAATACTGAAGGCTCAATAGACTAAATAGTTGATGTAATACACTAGCTGCTATCAATGCAATAATGATTATGAATTAATAAAGACACAATTTTTTATAAGCATGAAAGGTGTCATAAGTATTTTAAACCTTCTCTGGATCTTGAAAATTAGAGCCAATCAGCAAATTTAAGAATCACATATATTTCAGCACTAGTGATGAGCGAGCATGCTCGCTACTGCTCAGTGCTCACCCGAGCATCTCACTGCTCGAGATGCTCGGTGCTCACCGAGTATTTCCAGGTTGCTCAGGCGGGAACTCGGGTCCCCTCCCTGCATGTTTGGCGCACTTTAGAGAGCCAATGAACATGCAGGGATTGCCTGCCATGCACTGTAATGCCATAGCCATGTTGGTTGTGGGCATTACAGTGATTGGCTGGCCGCACAGCGTCATCAGGTCTATATCAGACCTGGCCCGCCATGCTCGTCACAGTCACTCTGGATCAGACAGTGTAGGGAGAGCTGCTGCTGTGTCAGGGAGAGATTTGATAGTGTATTAGGTAGTGTAGGGAGAAAAACTGTACATTACACATATCCATCTTAACAAACAGTCCTTCTGAGGACTAATCCATCTGCAGAGATATCAGGCAGGCAGGGTGTATAGGCAGGTGGTGTATATAGCAGACTCCAGTGCATATAGCACAAGAGGCTCCATTCCAATTCTGCCTTCTGCTGCTGTTAGATATTTCTATACAAAGGCCCAGGTCTCAGGGGCCAGGAATACTTTTCTTTTAATCTTAATCCTCATTATTTGCTTAAAAAGCAATCCAGAGAACACAGTTTTTCTGCGCCATTTGCTTGTTTTGGGAGAGGTGCTGCTGCGTCAGGGACAGATTTGCTTGTGTATTAGGTAGTGTAGGGAGAAAAACCGTACATTACACATATCCATCTTAGCAAACAGTCCTTCTGAGGACTAATCTAACTACAGAGATATCAGGCAGGCAGGGTGTATAGGCAGGCAGTGTATATAGCAGACTGCAGTGCATATAGCACAAGAGGTTCCATTCCAATTCTGCCTTCTGCTGCTGTTAGGTATTTCTATACAAAGACCCAGGTCTCAGGGGCCAGGAATACTTTTCTTTGGATCTTAATCCTCATTATTTGCTCAAATAGCAATCCAGAGAACACCATTTTTTCTGCACCATTTGCTTGTTGGCACTGCAGAATACAGCCAAGTCCTTTCCATATTAGAGAGCTAGAAATCCAGCTATTTAAAACTGTGTTTTCTCCGTCAAAGGGATCACATATACGTTGTCAGAAAATACTGCCATTTCTGGCCTCCATTTAAAATTTCCTTTAGTGTGTCTTTGAAGCAATTCACGCCAGTTTGCTGTTCAAACTACTTACCTACAGGCCAGGCACTCTGTTTTCTTTATCACACGGATCACATATAAGTTCGCTCAAAACTCAGTCATTTGTAGTGAGCGTGGAAGATACTGTCCTCCATTTAAAATGGGCAAGGCACATGGCAAGGGACGGGGAACTGGACGTGATGGTAATGATGCATGCAGAGGCCAAGGACAAGGCCGTGGGCAAGCCGAAATTGTGCCACAACAAACACCCACATCTTCTTGCCTGATCTTCCTGTCCCAATTTCTAGGGGACTGCAGCACACCACTATTCAACCCAGAGCAGTGTCAAAAGGTTGTTGGCTGGATAGCGGATAATGCTTCCAGTCACTTAGCCACCACCACCACCACCCTGTCTTCCACACAGTTAAGTCTCATTAGCCATGAGTTTGGACCGCATATTCCTCACCCTGATCCTCCTTCCTCCCACCATGCCGAGTACCCAGAGACAACTGATCCCATACTTGGACACTCTGAAGAACTGTTCACTTTTCCATTTATAGATTCGGGCCTCTCGCCCGGTCCACTTGAAGAGGGGCAAGAGGAGATTGTGTGTAGCGATGCCCAAATATTTGAGCAGCCATGGTCACATGAAGGCGATGGTGGGAAAGTAACACAAGAGGTGGACGATGATGAGACACAATTGCCAGAATGTCAGGAGGAGGACCAGGGTGCAGAAGTGGAAGACAAGGTGGTGGATGATATAGTAACTAACCCAACCTGGCAAGAGGACATGCAGAGCGAGGACAGCAGCACACAGGGGGAGGGAGGCAGAGCACCCCAACAGGCAGGAAGAAGCAGTGTGGGGGCCGCAGACAGAAGGCAGGCAACCGTTCCCAGTAACAGCAACATGAAGGAAGTTGCCAGTACAACTGTTAGGTTTTCCCGACTCTGGTTGTTTTTTAAAGACTCTGCCGATAACCCCAAAAAGGTTATTTGCACCACCTGCCAGGCCAGCATCAGTGGGGTGGCAAAATGACCAGTCTGACTACCACCAGCATGATCAGGCACATGGCAGCAAAGCACCTGACTTTGTGGGCCAAACCCCAGGGTTTAGGAGCAGTGTCTGCGGGTGGCACCATGGCTTCTTCTGCTGTTGTGCATGCAAGCCAATCCCCTGTCCATGGTGCATGCGAAGACGCCTCCTGCCCTGCACCTGTCATTGCACACTCTCAAGTAGCAGCATCAGGAAGCATGTCCATGTCCTTGTACCAGCGCAGCGTTCCATTATCCATACCCCAGTCCTTGGAAAGCAAGCACAAATATGCAGCCAACGCCACACAGGCCACACTACTAAATTCTCACATTTCACGACTGCTTGCGCTCGAAATGTTGCTTTTTATGCTCGTGGAGATGGAAGCATTCCGCATTACACAAGCACGAGTCCCAAAACATTAGCCGTGCTCTCAACAACGCAGTTACCGGTAAAGTCCACTTAACTATGGACACGTGGACAAGTGCTTCTGGGCATGGACGGAACATCTCGCTGACGGCACACTGGGTTGACATAGTGGAAGCCGGGACCCAGTCGGACCTTGGGACGGAACACGTTCTCCCGATGCCAAGGATTGCGGGCCCTAGGTCAATCAGGGTTGCCCCCATGGTCTACAGCTCCTGCTCCTCATCCTTCTCAGCCTCCTCCTCCTCTTAAGCCTCCATCTCCGAAATGATCACATCAGTCACAAGCTGGAAGCACTGCAGCACTGCCTCGGCCAAGCGGCAACAGGCTGTGCTGAAGCTAATATGCTTAGTTGAAAAAACACACAATGCTGAAGTGTTGTGGACAGCTCTGAAAGAGCAGGCAGATCTGTGGCTCACACCGCTGAACCTACAGCCAGGCATGGTCATGTGTGACAATGGCCGGAACCTGGTGGCAGTTCTGAGGAAAGGCGAGCTCGCACACATATCATGCCTGGCCCATGTGCTTAACCTCGTGGTTCAGCGGTTTCTCAAATCCTACCCGGAGCTGCCGGATCTGCTTGTTAAAGTACGCCGCCTGTGTGCCCATTTTAGAAAGTCAGTTAAAGCTTCCGCCGCCCTTGCAGTGTTTCAGCAGCGCTTGCAGCTTCTGGCTCACCGACTGGTGTGTGATGTCCCCACGTGTTGGAACTCTAGACTGCAGATGTTGGGAAGGATTTGTGAGCAGAAGAGGGCAGTTGTTGAGTACCAGCATCAACAAGGCCGTCGGTATTCAGTTCAGACTCCACACATAAGACCTCAGGAGTGGACATGGATGTCAGACATATGTACCATCCTCCAAAACTTTGAGGACTCCACCAAGATGGTGAGCGGCGATGACACCATAATTAGTGTCACCATCCCGCTACTCTGTCTTCTGAAACGCTCTCTGCTCACAATCAAAGAGGATGCATTGCAGGCGGAGCACGATGACATGGAGCAAGGAACCATATAGGGTGATTACACACAGCCAAGCCTCATCTCATCCCAACGTGGATTGGGTGACAATGAGGAAAAGGAGAAGGAGCAGGAAGGACAGGAGCTAGTTTTATGCACTATAGACGGTAGTACCTGCACAGATGTCATACCGTCTGTTCAGCGTGGATGGCCATAGGACAGAGAGGAGGAGGAGGAGGAGAGCATGGTCAGTCATCCTCTTGGTGAGGACACGGAAGTCTTGCCTGTTAGTAGTCTGGCAAGCATGGCTGAGTTTATGTTACCCTGCCTTTCCCATGACCTTCGTGTTCTCAAAATTTTGGGTGACAGTCATTACTGGTTGGTGACACTTCTAGACCCACGCTACTAGGAGAGCTTTATATCTCTTATTCCTGAGGTGGACAGGTCTACAAAAATGGGGCAGAACCAGAAGGCCCTTGTTGCGGAACTATTAAAAAAATTCCCATCTAAAAACTCTGGCGACAGAGGGCACACTTTGTTGGACAACCAAGGACTACAGGCGAGAGAGACACAAATTCAATCCAGCAGAGGAAGGGGAACACTGTCAAAGTTCAGGGAGAGTTTTCTATGACCCTCCCATCGCACAGGCCATGAGGAGCGGGGTACTCTCACAAAGAGTGCAAAGTTTGGGAAGATGCTGAGAGAGTACCTTGCCGACCGTACCAACGTCCTCCGTGATTCCTCTGTACCTTATAATTATTGGGTATCCAAGCTGGATACGTGGAATGAACTGGCTCTCTATGCCTTGGAGGTTCTGGCCTGCCCTGCCGCAAGCATTTTATCAGAGCGGGTTTTTAGTGCCGCTGGTAGAATTATAACTGATAAGCGCATCCGCCTGTCAACCGAAAATGCTGACAGGCTGACTCTTATAAAAATTAACAAAGGCTGGATTGGGCCAGACTTCTCAACACCACCAAATGATAGCAGCGTACCATAAACTCAAATCCAGTGTCTTTTCTTGGGAGGTGTATTCCCATGCACCTTTTCACAGCCACACATGGGTATACGCTTCCTGATTTTGTCTATTTGCTCTTGTCCTCCTCCTTCTCCTCATCCTCCACCACCATATCGCCAGGGTGACCGTGGTCGGTGATGCAACACCCACATAATTTTTTTAAAGACACCCTTTATGATGCCCGAGAAAATTTTTTATTATACAGTATGTTCATGTATATCCCCCAGGGGGAAATGTTTGTCAGCCCATACACTTAGTGCATGGGTATTACAAGTATAGGAGACCCGGTCCTTTCTATTGGGAACATTTTTTTATGAGGCCCTCCTCCACATCTCTTCCAAGGGGCATTGAAGTGCCACCAAATTTTTGGCAGCCCTTGCATTCACTGCATAGGCCAACACTATGGGAGACTCTTTCCTTTCTAATGGGAATTTGTCATTACTGTGGCCCTGCTCTGTGTGTCTTTAAGTTCTTAGTGGGATTTTTCCTAAAATTGGTCAGCCGTTGGATTCACTGCATACCCTATAACTGCATAGCAGACTCTCTTATTTCTAATGGGTACATGTCATACTTGTTACTGTTGCCCTGCTCTGTGTGTCTTTCAATTCTTAGTGGGGTTTTTCCTAAAATTGGTCAGCCGTTGGACTCACTGCATACACTATAACTGTATAGCAGACCCTCTCCTTTCTAATGGGAACATGTCGTACCTTGTTACTGTGGCCCTGCTCCGTGTGACTTTAAATTCTTAGTGGGGTTTTTCCTAAAATTGGTCAGCCATTGGAATCACTGTATACCCTATAACTGTATAGCAGACGCTCTCCTTTCTAATGGGAACATGTCATACCTTGTCACTGTGGCCCTGCTCCGTGTGTCTTTAAATTCTTAGTGGGGTTTTTCCCAAATTTTGGCAGCACTTGCAGTCACAGCATGGGCATTATCACTATAGGAGACCCGCTCCTTTATAATGGGAACATTTTTTTTACTGAGACCCTCCTCTATGTCTCTTCAAAGGGGTATTGGGTTGCGTCCAAATTTTTGGCAGCCCTTGCAGTCACTGTATATGCAATAACAGTATAGGAGACCCACTTGTTAATAATGGGAACAACAAAGCATAGCCGGCTGATGACTCTCTAACAATAGCTACGGCCGACTGCTGGCCTTTTAAGAATAGTAAGGGCAGTCTGATGTCCCTGTAAAAATAGGCTTTATGACTTTCAGAGTCCCTCCATCATAAATAAAAAAGGATGTGTCTGATGATGTGTCACACACCACATTGCCAGACAAGGTTGTAAAATGTTAAAATGACATTTCCCAGTGAATGCATTTGTCTTAAAATATAACGTAAAAAAAAAAACCAATAGGATCTTTCTTTAGTATAAAAAACACCATTACCAATTTAACCTCAATGTAATCAGATTGTTCAGCTCATGCACCTCCTGCTCCATCTCCGAAATGATCACATCAGTCACAAGCTGACAACACTGCAGCACTGCCTTGTCCAAGCGGAAACAAGCTGTGCTGAACATAACATGCTTAAAGCTTAATTGACAAACCGCCCAGCGCTGCAGAGTTGTTGAAAGCTGTAACACAGCAGCCTGATCTGTGGCTCTAACTGCTGAACATACAGCCAGGCATGGTCGTGTGTGACAATTTCCAGAACCTGGTGACAGAGAAATAACCGCCGGGGAAGATACGGTTTCCCTCTATGCCAGTCCTTTCACCGAGCTAAAGAATATGGCTGTGGTGAAATATAACTCCCACTGAGAAGCTGTTTCAGATTGAAAAACATTGTGCCCACCAGAGGATTTAATTCTGAGGGCCAACCACTCAAGAGCTCCATAGCAGCTGCAAAGTTAGCGCTATCATGAACTCTCCTGAGGTAGAAGTCAAGGCACACCAGAGGATTCTCTGGTGGGACCGTCCAACCCTGCTGGGAAGCAGTCCTGGCTAAGAAAAGTGTGTGGGAAGGTTCTCAGACACTCTATGGCTGCTTTTTTACTGAGGAGGACACACATGCAAACACAGGGAGAACATACAAAGTCCTTGCAGATGTTGTCCTTGCTGGGATTTGAACCCAGGGTACAAGCGCTGCAAGGCTTCAGTGCTAACCACTGATCCAATGTGCTGCCGTTCACCCTCTAATATCTAACAGGCTGGAGAAACTTGTACCTACTGCCACTCTATCTTCAGCTCCTTTGTGAGAAAATGTATTTGGGCAGCCACTCAGTCTACCAAATAAAATTCCAGAGAAGGAAATTGGGGATGGCTTCGCTACTGGTACTGGGGGCAGTGCTAATACCATGGCTTCGTACCATAGTTTGCTGGAAATATTCCAGGCTGGTAGGAGGCAAGAAAAAATTCCCACAGAAAAGTACCAGCAGTATTGTTCAGGCCACATTTCAAGTGCAAGCAGCTTTAGAGGACTTCCTGGGAGAAATGACACGCAGGATAGATACGGTTTCCCTCTATGCCAGTCCTTTCACCGAGCTAAATACAACTCTTAGCCAAAAAAGTTGTGGACTGGCTCCGTACCGTCCCTGGCCACAATCACCTGTCCACGTGTTTGTGGTTAGGCGGTCCTTCCCAGTAAGTGCACTGGGGAGGGCACGGGTAATGTTGTGGGACCCGTGCTTGTAGAAGGCGGAGGCGATACCAGGAAATATAGTGGCGGCTGGGGACCGAGTATGGACACCCGGCCGCCCCCGGCATGAGGTTGTGAAAAGCTTCCGCCTCCACGAGCTTCAAAGGCAATATTTCAATTGCAAAGAGCTGCCCAGAAATCTGGCAGTTTAGTGTTGCGGCCTGTGGGTGGGTGGCTGGCTGCATACTTGCACTTGCATTCCAAGTAACAGAAAACTAAGCAGATGGTGGCCTCTGTCATCATCATGGCCTCACCTCAGCACTATGAACTCTCCTGAAGGAGAAGCAAGGGCCCGCCGGAGGAGTCTCCGGTTCTCTGGTGAGCCCGTCCAGCCCTGCCGTAAAGCAACCCTGGCTAAGAAAAGTGTTGGGGAAGGTTCCCGGACACTATATGGCTGCTTTTTAATGTGGATCGGCCATGCTTATGCATGTTATTTCTCAAAATGCATTACAGATCAGGCCAATGTCCAACTCTGTTTTCAAGAAATTACATGCGCTAAGAAAGATGTGTGTGTGGTCAAAGCACCACCGACAAGTGCGAGTTGATGTTGGACGGGCTGCCATTGCTTCTACAAAAAGCTCAATTACAGGACTTCCTGGGAGAAATGACACGCAGGGTAGATACGGTTTCCCTCTATGCCAGTCCTTTCACCGAGCTAAATACAACTCTTAGCAAAAAAAGTTGTGGACTGGCTCCGTACCATCCCAGGCCACATTCATCTGTCCTCGTGTTTGTGGTTAGGCGGTCCTTCCCAGTAAGTGCACTGGGGAGGGCACGGGTAATGTTGTGGGACCCGTGCTTGTGGAAGGCGCAGGCGATACCGGGAAATATAGTGGCGGCTGGGGACCGAGTATGGACAGCCGGCCACCGCCGGCATGAGGTTGTGAAAAGCTTCCGCCTCCATGAGCTTAAAAGGCCATATTTCAAGTGCAAAGAGCTGCCCAGAAATCTGGCAGTTTAGTGTTGCGTCCTGTGGGTGGGTGGGTGGCTGGCTGCATACTTGCACTTTCATTCCAAGTAACAGAAAACTAAGCAGATGGTGGCCTCTATCATCATCATGGCCTCACCTCGGCACTATGAACTCTCCTGAAGGAGAAGCCAGGGTCCTCCGGAGGAGTCTCTGGTTCTCTGGTGGGCCCGTCCAACCCTCCAAAAAGCAGCCCTGGCTAAGAAAAGTGTGGGGGAAGGTTCCCGGACACTGTATGACTGCTTTTTAATGTGGATCGGCCATGCTTATGCATGTTATTTCTCAAAACGCATTACAGATCAGGCCAATGTCCAACTCTGTATTCAAGAAATTACATGTGCAAAGAAAGATGTGTGTGTGTCAAAGCACCACCGACAAGTGCGAGTTGATGTTGGACGGGCTGCCATTGCTTCTGCAACAAGCTCAATTACAGGACTTCCTGGGAGAAATGACACGCAGGGTAGATACGGTTTCCCTCTATGCCAGTCCTTTCACCGAGCTAAATACAACTCTTAGCAAAAAAAGTTGTGGACTGGCTCCGTACCGTCCCTGGCAACATTCACTCGGCCGCCGCCGACATGAGGTTGTGAAAAGCTTCCGCCTCCATGAGCCTAAAAGGCCACATTTCAAGTCCAAGCAGCTGTCAAAAATTTGACAGTATAGTATTTCAGCCTGTGGGTGGGTGGGTGGCTGCCTGCATAATTGCGCTTGCATTCCAAGGAATGGGGTAGGGACAACTGAACGCTGCAGTGGGACAAGGACATGGATAGTGATTGTTGCAAGTCTGCAATGACAGGTGCATGACGGGAGGCATCTTCGCATGTGCCAAGGATCACTTATTATAGGCACACTTTTAGGCAGAGACCTGGGAGTCAGAGATGCTTCCAGAGGTCTTCCCCATGCTGTTCCCATGTCTTTTCAGCACTGTATGCATGTGTCTGATGATGTGTCACACACCACATGGCCAGATAAGGTTGTAAAATGTTAAAATGACATTTCCTGGTGAATGCATTTGTCTTGGTTGAAAGCAATTCAAAAGTGCAAAAACGCATCAAAAACGCTACGTGTGAACATAGCTCGAGTTGTGGAGGAGTATTTTTGTTTTCGGTGATTTATTTTGCCTTATATACAAGTCATTACCCTGGAAAGGATGTTCCTTAACATATTTCTCAGGAAAATCCATTTTGGTTTAGTTTTTGTATGTTTTATTGTGAGTCCGTAAAAGTGGCGTAATATTCTGACAACGTTGCTGACAGCAGTGATCTGGGAGTCAGAGATGCTTCCAGGGGTCTTCCCCATGCTGTTCCCATGTCATTTGAGCACTGTTCCCATCGATTTGGGCAATTTTTAGGCATTCTGCAGACCTCAGGGGGGAGTCGCCTGAAAAATGCTCGAGTTTCCCATAGACTTACATTGGGCTCGTTGCTCGGGTCGAGCACCCAAGTATTCCAATTTGCTCGACCCAAGCAATGAGTACCCGAGCATTTTAGTGCTCACTCATCACTATTCAGCACCACTAAATTAGTTAAGTTCAATTGTTTTCTTCTCTGAACCAATTTTGTTATAGAACAGTGTTACCTAATGATTAGCCCTAAATTTGTGGATGTATTGTGTAAAAGCTTTTGCAACTGCCTAATCATTTTGTGATTAGCAAACCATTTGCAGACCCCCCAAAAAGGGGAAAACTTTTCAAGCCTAGTTAAAAAACAATAACTTCTTCACATTTAAAACAGCACACCTGTTTTGTCTCCATAATTAAAGTCTTCTTTATAGCTGTTTATCTAATTATTGCTTCTGCATTTAGTTAAACTCTTGATGCTCCCCAAGCAGAGATAACTATTGTACCCAACAGTCTCCACCACTTGTGTATAAACCGCAGCAAGACATGTATCTGCCCACAAAAAGCCTGAAACTGTTGTATGTGGTTAATAGGCTACTGGACACCATTGCTTGCTGTTCATTTTTCTCTAGCCAGTAGGCTGAGGTCAATTGGTCATTAAAGAGGCAGTGTTCAATAGACTCCAAGAGTGCTATTCACATATTTTTCAGGCAATTATAGGCTTTTTAATTATGTGATTCATTGCAAATTTATTTGCTGGGAATCAAAATTTTGTGGAAAATTCAGCGGCGCCTGTGCATTTGAATGTCAAAAGATTAGCTTTTCTTTAGAGATGCCTTCAATAGACTTGGTGATATGAACATAAGGCATAAAATAGGAATTATGTAATTATGTAAACATTAAATATTGAAAAAGATAAGTCATGCAGTTAATGGGAACTTTCCTATTAACAACAAGAGGCTGAAACCTATAGAGCCCCAATACAGTTCCCTATGAGTTTTATAAAATGAAGGCTATCCTCTGTGAGTCGACTGAACAGGGAAGAGAAATGTATTGCTATTGATTTATTTAGTTTACAGAAGATCAACTGGATACAATTATAGTGAACTCTCAGTTGTTCAAATAAATGCAGTGATTAAAATAAATAAAAAATAAAGGAAAATGTGGCACGTACTCACTCGAACTCTTTTGATCTAATGTTACATTTTGTTCAAGTCTCAGAAGCCATTTAGTGTGACAAATATACAATAATAGATGACTTCTTGCTTTTTTTAAGCAATGCGGCCATTAGAGTAGACCAAAGATCAAAAGAAAACTGCGGTCTGAATGATTATGTGATTTAAATGCATTCAAAATCAATAAAGAGATCTCCGGGGGCAGCTTCTGTACTGGTACACCTGGATTAACAGGATTAATGGGAAAAGATTCCTAGAATTATTTTACTATCTTTGGCACCTAGAGGGAAGTATGGTGATTAGAGGGTATTACTGAATTCATGTTTCAGAAATAGTAGTCTTACACTTGATTTTTTTGTACCTTAAAATAACTGATTTTTAATAGGATTTACTCTACACATTCAGTTTAGTATAAAATAGGTAACAAATAGTAATGGGCAAACTCATCAGTTGTCTTAACTACAGTTGCTATCAATTTTATTCAAACCTTATTTATTGCAAATTAGTAAAATTCTGCTGTTTGCAATAAACCAAACAAGAACAATTTAAATAGCTAAACACAACTAATATAACAAGTGGTTTCTCCAAATTCAACACAAAATTTAAACTTAAAATGACTATTGCAGTCTCAGGATTATTCAAGTACCCGAACAGAATCCCTTCGACACCAGATTCCTGAGGAGGAAAGTGGTCAAAAACCCTCGAGTGACTGCAAAAATCCTGAAGCACGATTTGGTGGTAACAGGCAGATACGAATAAAAAGGCAGATACGAAATGCTGCAGGCCTGCATGCCTGAACCCCAAGGCCTACACCTCTATTGGCCCAAAAGCACAAGTTAAAATGGCTCCATGTGAGAATTATATTAAAAATCAACTTTTATTAATTATTATTTATAAATTGTGTAATACCAAAACAGACAAAAAATGGGACAGTAGTCTTTTTATAAATCAGACTATCTCCATCCACCTAACAGTGTATATTCCTGTCTACTTATCTCTACAGTATAAGGTACAAAATAGAGTTTAACAAATATGACCATCTGTGACTCCATGTATAATTACCATTGGTTATCTTTTCAGTTCTCTGACCAATTTCTGTGTATTAAATTGATTTAGACCTTAATAGGACCCAACCAACAGACACAGAAATAATTAAATGTAATAAACAATGGTTTATATTTCTATTGGCACGTTCTTTGGGGGCTGAATTCTTTCAACAATGGTTAGTAAAAAAATCATCCCAAGCAACCTACTTGAGATCAAGTCACATATATATCCGCAGTGGTTCATAATAGGGCCAATGACAACTCTATCAACAGTGGTTCATAATAATTGCCCTTAGCTGTAATCCCCATTAACAGTAGTTAGTAGGATAACATGAGTGAAATCATATCAATAAACATTTGTAAATAATATGATTAATATTGCACATCTCTCCATCTGGATCTCCAACGCGGCTGCGTGTGACTGTCAGTAATCTTATTGACGTCACCACCGGTCATACGCAGTCGTGCTCTCACGTTCCGCTCATTGTATCCTGAATGCCAGGCTGAGCGGTCGCATTACTTATGTCACCACTCAGCAATGCATCCAGATGTAGCAGAGTTGGGGCTCGTCGTGGGACATATGGATTATCGGCGGACAGGTGAGAAATACTTTTATTTTAATTTTGATCTTAATAAATGGGTAAAAGAGGGTAATTGTTGGGGACTGTTTTGTTCAAAAGACTTTTTTGTGAGTGTGTGTGTGTGTGTGTGTGTGTGTGTGTGCGTGTGTCTTTCTTACTTTTGATTTCGGGGTTAGTAATGGGGGCATCTTATAGACGCCTCTCCATTACTAACCCCTGGGCTTGATGTAAGCTGACAAAAAACAGCTGATATCAACCCCAAAACCATTACCCAACTTGCCAACCCACCAGTGGAAAGAGCTGAGGCTAAGTGCCAGTATTGGTGCATCTAATGGATGCACCATTTCTGGGGCGGCTGAGGGCTAGTGTTTTTAGTCTGGGAAGGGGTTAATATTCATGTAGACTGAAAAAAGATAATTACCTCATATCACCTGATACTCACAGGAATCCCAGGCTCACGGATTAGTGTCCAGCATACACTTGCAAGGATATATAAAGAAGGTAAAATCCGGTGCCACATGCGATAAATCCTTTTATTCCAAAAATAAAAATCACAACATGTCCCTAGGAGGGGAACAACTGGACGCGTTTTGAGGACACAGCCCCTTAATCGTCAGTATACAAATGAATTAAAAAACAACACATTTATAATAAAAACTGTGACCACCCCTAAACATGTGTGATAAATTAGTATACAAATTAGGATATTAACTCCTACTTAGACAAAATTTGCGTGCAACGAATTCACATAGAATATTCAGATATAAACTTAAGGGAAAAAAAAGAAAATTTTTTTTTTTTATAAATGTAATAGATTTGCCATATAAATGCACAGAAACAGAACATGCATATAATATTATAAATGCAAGTATATATGTATAATTTAATAGAAAAACATTAGATCTGATCTATAATTCATACCTTGCAGTATCCGTGCATTATTTTCAATATCCATAATTTTTCTTTGCTATGGAGCATTTTTTCCCAATTACCGCCACGATGGGGACGTGGTACTCTCTCTATGCCTCTAATATTTAATGTGCTTATATTGCCCGCATGTACCTCCCTGAAATGTTTGGAGAGACCTGATAACCTGATGGATTTTGAAGCAGGATTTGCTCCGGTAATATGTTCTGATATTCTTGATTTAAGGGCTGTGATAGTACAGCCTATATAATATTTTGAACAGCTGACACAAGTTGCCATATAGACAACATGAGAGGTGTTACAATTTATATAAGACTCTATGTCATATTTCCTACCCGTGTGTAGATCAGAGAAACTTGAACCCATAGCGACATACAGTAGTTGCACATACAGCATCTATTTTCACCACATTTATACATGCCGACATATTTCAGCCAGGTGGGACTTTGTGCTTTATTTTTCAAAAATACGCTGGGTGACAACATATTGCGTAGATCCTGACCTTTCCTTGAAACCACCCTACAGCCTGCTTCCAATATATTAGACAATTTGTCATCCTGATATAATATGGGTAAATTCTTGAGAAAAATTTGTTTAATGTTGTAAAAATTATCACTATATGGCGTAGAGAAAGTTAATGAAGATTTCGCCTTATTGGAACTATGTTTTTCTGATTGTGTCAACAAACCCTCTCTATCTTTAGATGTAGCTATAGATACAGCCCTATCGATCATCCATTTTTCATATCCCCTAGATTTTAGTCTCGCTGACATGGTTTTAGTTTCCTCCTTAAAACCCTCTTGTTCACTGCAATTACTTCTAGCTCTAACGAACTCACCCACTGGTAAATTTTTTATAACATGCTTTGGGTGACTACTTTCAGCTCTCATGAGAGAATTACCGCTGAGGGGCTTGCGGAAAAGTTTAGAGGTAATTTTCCCTGTACTCACACAACCAGTTAATACGACATCCAAAAACGGAGTTGCCTCCTTGTGAATCTCCATAGTGAATTTTAAATTATAGTTGTTATCCTCCAAATAATTTAAGAATTCTGTAAGAGGCGGTGCGGGAGACCCAGATGACAGACCCCATATGAGGATCATGTCATCAATGAATCTCCCGCACCACCAAATATTGTTCCTATATGGACAATATTCACTAAAAATATATTCTTCCTCCCTTCTTTTCATGTAAACATTGGCCAGTGAAGGGGAAAACTTAGAGCCCATCGGACAACCGCAAAGCAGTAAGTAAAATTTATCATTGAAGATGAAAAAATTACTCTTAAAAAGAAATTCCAAACTCAATAACAAAAATTCCTTGACACCATCAGTGAAAACATCAGTTTGATTAAAAAAATATTGCACAACCCTCAATGCCTTATCGTGAGGTATTGAGGAATATAACTGGACAACATCAGATGTTATCCAATTACAGTCCTCATGCCAAGACATATGATTAATGGCCTGCATTAGATGCTTCGTATCTTTTATCATACCTGGTGATCCCTCCAGTAAGACACATAATCTGGAATCCACCCACCCCGAAAGTCTCTCATGGAGGGAATGTATACCCGCCATGATTGGCCTCAGGGGAGGCGGAAACACAGACTTATGCGTCTTAGGGAGGGCATGAAAAATCGGGATTACAGGCTGGTCAGGAGACAAAAAATCCTTCATCTTGGAATCAATGGCTCCAAGAGCTACTCCTTCCTCCAGTAGCTTGTTTAATTTTGTTGTAAAAATTTTTGTTGGATCAGAGACTAAGGGGCGGTAGGTGGTGGAATCAGATAATATATCTTCTACCAGTTTTTTATATAATCCTGAATCCAAAATCACCACCGACCCCCCCTTGTCTGAAGGTCTAATGACAATGTTAGAATTAGCCCTTAGGGAAGTTATTGCTTCCCTTTCCCTTTTGGAAAGATTATTTGATACTCTCAATTTTCCATCATCCAAAAGATCATTTAGATCCCTTTCCATTGCGTCTTGAAAGGAATCCATAGCTGGTATCCTCTCCGCAATGGGATAATAATTTTCATTGGATGTAGTAAAATTGGATATTTCCAAATCATTTCTGAATTTCATACATTTTTTGATCTCAACATTATTTTCTAAATTATGTAAATCCTTGACACACATGATTTCCTGTAACCCCATATGTAATGGATAACAGTCAGGCAATATAGGAGGGACACAATCATGATCTGTGGAGACCTGAAGGATGTTTCTATCATAAAAATGTCTTTTAACTGCTAAATTTCTTGTGAACTTGTTTACATCCTTCAATGTTTGAAATAGATCAGCATTTTTGTTAGGTACAAAATTTAAACCTTTCTCCAAAACTTTAAGTTCATGTTCAGAAAAAAATGCAAGCAGATAAATTGTGAACTGAGACTATATCTATGTTATTTATTTCCTGTATTTCTTTTTTCCTCCTTCTCCATGAGCGCCGCTTCGGCTTTTGTTGCAGTTTTTTGAAACAGCAGATGTGGAGGCATATCTGGTATTGTATGCTCTAAGAGAGCAATTTTCATCCTGACCAGAAACCGACACATCTGATTCATCTGTGCTTACTGATGAGACAGGTGAAGAAAAACTCACATTACGGTTGCTCACTTGTCCAGGTGGATTTCTCAAAATGGATTTTATGGTGCCTGATTTCATGGAATTTTTAGGACTTTTAGGTGTGCTAGCGGTAGATGAAAAATGAGTTTTTCCAGGAGTATGATGTTTCCATACGCAGACAGAATCACTCTCATAGTCTTTTAGATCTCGTTTATACTTTTAACTTTTTAAATCAATGATAGTCTTTTCAAGTTCATCGATTTTTTTATGCATATTCTCTTATTGTGATTCATATACATTCTGAGAAATAAACTTATCCGCTGCATCTTGCAAAACCTTAATATCATTCTCTAAAGACTCCAATTTACTTTCCTCCTCCATAATGATGAGATTCATTAATTTAAAGGAACATTCCGAAAGAAAATTATTCCACTTACTTGTAAATTCATCACTGAACGGAGTAGTTGCAATCTTTTTAATGCGAAGGCCTCGAGGAATCATCTTTTTCAAGACGTATTTTTTCAAGGTGGCATGATCCCACCAAACCTTTAGATGCTGAATCAAAGCCTTCTCCAAAGTAAAAAATGCCTCACGAATTTCAGGAGCACTCATGTCCATTTTTCCACCACCAGAGAAAATAGAGTCCAGCTTTTTTGCACGCAAATTTCGGCATAATGATAGGTAGTCTCGCATAGATTCCATGGGTCAGATTTAACCAGCCCAAATGAAAAGAACAATGTCTTCAAAATGTGAGAGGTGAGAGCTAAGCTGAGTACTAGTAGACTGAAAAAAGGTAATTAGCTCATATCACCTGATACTCACAGGAATCCCAGGCTCACGGATTAGTGTCCAGCATACACTTGCAAGTATATATAGAGAAGGTAAAATCCGGTGCCACATGCGATAAATCCTTTTATTCCAAAAATAAAAATCACAACATGTCCCTAGGAGGGGAACAACTGGACGCGTTTCGAGGACACAGCCCCTTAATCGTCAGTATACAAATGAATTAAAAAACAACACATTTATAATAAAAACTGTGACCACCCCTAAACATGTGTGATAAATTAGTATACAAATTAGGATATTAACTCCTACTTAGACAAGATTTGCGTGCAACGAATTCAGATAGAATATTCAGATATAAACTTATGGAAAAAAAAATAATTTTTATAAATGTAATAGATTTGCCATATAAATGCAAAGAAACAGAACATGCATATAATATTATAAATGCAAGCATATATGTATAATTTAATAGAAAAACATTAGATCTGATCTGTAATTCATACCTTGAGGTATCCTGTTTCAAAATCCATCAGGTTATCAGGTCTTTCCAAACATTTCAGGGAGGTACATGCGGGCAATATAAGCACATTAAATATTAGAGGCATAGAGAGAGTACCACGTCCCCATCGTGGCGGTAATTGGGAAAAAATGCTCCATAACAAAGAAAAATTATGGATACTGAAATTAAATGCACGGATACCGCAAGGTATGAATTATAGATCAGATCTAATATTTTTCTATTAAATTATATATATATGCTTGCATTTATAATATTATATGCATGTTCTGTTTCTGTGCATTTATATGGCAAATCTATTACATTTATACTTTTTTTTTTTCCCCTAAGTTTATATCTGAATATTCTATGTGAATTCGTTGCACGCAAATCTTGTCTAAGTAGGAGTTAATATCCTAATTTGTATACTAATTTATCACACATGTTTAGGGGTGGTCACAGTTTTTATTATAAATGTGTTGTTTTTTAATTCATTTGTATACTGACGATTAAGGGGCTGTGTCCTCGAAACGCGTCCAGTTGTTCCCCTCCTAGGGACATGTTGTGATTTTTATTTTTAGAATAAAAGGATTTATCGCATGTGGCACCGGATTTTACCTTCTTTATATACTGTGGTGGCCAAAAGTATTGGCACCCCTGCAATTCTGTCAGATAATACTCAGTTTCTTCCTGAAAATGATTACAATCACAAATTCTTTGGTATTATCTTCATTTAATTTGTCTTCAATGAAAAAACACAAAAAGAATTGTCCTAAAGCCAATTTGGATTTAATTCCACACCAAACCTAAAAAAGGGGGTGGACAAAAGTATTGGCACTGTTTGAAAATCATGTGATGCTTCTATAATTCGTGTAATTAACAGCACCTGTAACTTACCTGTGGCACCTAACAGGTGTTGGCAATAACTAAATCACTCTTGCAGCCAGTTAACATGGATTAAAGTTGACTCAACCTCTGTCCTGTGTCCTTGTGTGTACCACATTGAGCATGGAGAAAAGAAAGAAGACCAAAGAATTGTCTGAGGACTTGAGAAACCAAATTGTGAGGAAGCATGAGCAATCTCAAGGCTACAAGTCCATCTCCAAAGACCTGAATGTTCCTGTGTCTTCCGTGCGCAGTGTCATCAAGAAGTTTAAAGCCCATGGCACTGTGGCTAACCTCCCTAGATGTGGACGGAAAAGAAAAATTGACGAGAGATTTCAACGCAAGATTGTGCGGATGGTGGATAAAGAACCTCGACTAACATCCAAACAAGTTCAAGCTGCCCTGCAGTCCGAGGGTACAACAGTGTCAACCCGTACTATCCGTCGGCATCTGAATGAAAAGGGACTGTATGGTAGGATACCCAGGAAGACCCGACTTCTTACCACGAGACATAAAAAAGCCAGGCTGGAGTTTGCCAAAACTTACCTGAGAAAGCCTAAAACGTTTTGGAAGAATGTTCTCTGGTCAGATGAGACAAAAGTAGAGCTTTTTGGGAAAAAGCATCAACATAGAGTGTACAGGAAAAAAAAAGAGGCATTCGAAGAAAAGAACATGGTCCCTACAGTCAAACATGGCGGAGGTTCCCTTATGTTTTGGGGTTGCTTTGCTGCCTCTGGCACTGGACAGCTTGACCGTGTGCATGGCATTATGAAGTCTGAAGACTACCAACAAATTTTTCAGCCAAATGTAGGGCCCAGTGTGAGAAAGCTGGGTCTCCCTCAGAGGCCATGGGTCTTCCAGCAGGACCATGACCCAAAACACACTTCCAAAAGCACTATAAAATGGTTTGAGAGAAAGCACTGTAGACTTCTAAGGTTGCCAGCAATGAGTCCAGACCTGAATCCCATAGTACACCTGTGGAGAGATCTCAAAATGGCAGTTTGGAGAAGGCACCCTTCAAATATCAGGGACCTGGAGCAGTTTGCCAAAGAAGAATAGTCTACAATTCCAGCAGAGCATTGTAAGAAACTCATTGATGGTTACCGGAAGCGGTTGTTCGTAGTTATTTTGGCTAAAGGTTGTGCAACCAAGTATTAGGCTGAGGGTGCCAATACTTTTGTCTGGCCCATTTTTGGAGTTTTGTGTGAAATGATCAATGATTTGATTTTTGCTTCATTCTCTTTTGTGTTTTTTCCTTGCAAGCAAATTAAATGAAGATAATAAGACCAACGAATTTGTGATTGCAATCATTTTCAGGAAGAAACTGAGTATTATCTGACAGAATTGCAGGGGTGCCAATACTTTTGGCCACCACTGTATCCTGTTAATATTCATGGTCCCGTCCTAGCCTTTTAATATCAGCCCGCAGCTGTCTGTTTAGCCTTTGCTAGTTTTTAACTATAGGGGGAACCCCACATCATTTTTTGGGGGGGTACCTCCATTTTAATGACCAGTATGGCCTATGCAGACAACTGCGAGCTGATATTAATAGCCTGGTAAGTTTCATGGATTGTGGCCCCTCCCCAAAATAATAACACCAGCCCCCAGCTGTCAGCTTTCCCTCAGCTGGTTAGTCACTGCTATCAGTGAGTTCAGGCGTATGGTGATGAGAGTAGTATTCATCAGCCGACGCCTGACTGGTGGTAACCTTTTCACCGCAGGTTAGAGCTGCAGGCTCACACGCTGTCATCAGCATCAGTAAGGTTACCGCCAATCAGAGCCGGTGTTTTCCGTGCTGTGACACAGATGACAGCATGGGAATCGCCAGATGTTCGGGTCCCCCATTCAAATCCAGGTTCAGGATCGAGTTCGGGTACCATTCTGGTACCCGAACTGCACTTTTTTATCAAGTTTGGCCAAATTCGATGGACCTGAACATCCACGGGTCCACCCATGACTATAATTTGGCCTTTCTTGAATCTCATAGAAAATGGATGGATTTTAAGAACTCAATTGCAGAACACAAATCAAAGAATATTAGTGAACTGATGGCCATTGTCCAGGTGTAAAGATGAGTAGATCGATCTGCGTGGGGTCAACTTTGAGTCGAATTTCCTAAAATTTGCAAGTCAGCATGAATTCAAACTCTGCAATTTGATTTGTAAGGATCACCCTGGCACTCAGAGATTGGGATAATGACTTCAGTTGTAGCCACACAGGCTTTTTCATAGTGCATTGCAGCTATCACATACCATGGTCTTTCACAGCAAATCAGGTTGGCTATCACAGACAGAATAAAAGATTTGGGCCAGTCAAGGAGTGCCATTTTTTTCTTGTACAGAATAGGGATAGGAGGTCACTGCCGTGATAAAGTATATTAAAAATGGGCGTGCTAGTCTCAGTCTGGGAATACTAATCCAAAGGTTCAAGTGATCTACAGTACAGACCAAAAGTTTGGACACACCCTCTCATTTAACGATTTTTCTGTATTTTCATGGCTATGAAAATTGTACATTCACACGGTCGTCCTATACATCCACTAGCTGTCCACTAGCCCACCAGGTAATAAATATTATGGCTGCTCATTTGTCATATTTGTTATATGCATTATAGATCTTATTCTTTGGTCATTTGGGTCCATGTATACCTATCCTTACAATATAGGATTGCTTTGCAACCATTTAAATAGTGATTTAGTAACATGGTAGCCAATTTTCTATACATATTTGGTTAGTATTATTTTTTGCCTGGTGGTGTATTTATGGAACAAAATTTTGCATAGTATTTGTGGACGACATCCATTCTATGAAGTATACTGGTGTTCTTTTTAGCCACATTCTTGTAATGTTGGATTTTTTATTTCAATAAAAGTTATATTTTATGATCTCGTCAACTCAGTTTCTTGTTTTTTGGATTAATTAATTTCCAATATACAAGTGGTTGTTAATTCACACTGAAGGCATCACAACTATAAATTAACACATGTGGAATTATATACTTAACTAAAAAGTGTGAAACAACTGAAAATATGTCTTATATTTTAGGTTCTTCAAAGTAGCCACCTTTTGCTTTGATGACTGCTTTGCACACTCTTGGCATTCTCTTGATGAACTTCAAGAGATAGTCACCGCGCCCTCTGACCTGAGACGTCACAGGGAGCGCACAGCAGGAAAACAGCGGATCTGCGGAGGCACGGGGAGAGGTAAGTATCCGGCTGCCGGGGCCCTGAGCAAGCAGGGGAGAAGGGCGGGCGCTGGCACCGCTCTCCTCCGCCCATAGCCCGGCGGGGTGACCGACCGCCAGTGGGCCCCCCCGCCTGCTCAGGGCTTCGGCACACTTGCCCGGGTGCGCCGGGTGCTGACGCCGGCCCTGCTCAGGGGCCAGGAAAAATTATTTTATTTCCATCTAAATCCTCTTTTTTTTTCCCTCAGTGAGACTGTACAAATACCCGTCTTATTAACCTTTTGGTATTCCCCCCCCCCCCCCCCAAAAAAAAGAAATTGAGTGTGTCTGTGAGTGTTCAGACACAAATATATCTGTTTAAAAGAGTCTGGTTTCGGCCAGATAAGTAGAACTGTGGTTTTGCAGTTCCAAGGTTCAAATCTCTGTATTATCCACTTTTTTGCCTTTTTTCCATAAAAAAAAACTGTTTGAGTGTCTCACTGACTGTTCAGACACAAACATATCTATTTAAAAAAGTCTGGTATACTCCAGGAAATTAGAACTGCGGCTTTCCTCTTCCACGGTTCAAATCTGGGTGTTATCCACCTTTTTGCCTTTTTTCCATAAAAAACAACAGTTTGAGTGTCTCAGTGACTGCTCAGAGACAAATATATCTATTTAAAGAAGTCTGGTATACGCCAGGAAATTAGAACTGTGGTTTTCCTCTTCCACAGTTCAAATTAACCACCTTTTTGCCACATTTCCATAAAAAAAAAAGTTTCAGTGTCTCGCTGACTGTTCAGACACAAATATATCTGTTTAAAAGATTCTGGTGTAGGCCAGAGAACTAGAACTGTGGTTTTCCTCTTCCACGGTTCAAATCTGGGTGTAATCCACCTTTTTGCCTTTTTTACATAAAAAAAAACAGTTTGAGTGTCTCACTGCCTATTCAGACACAAATATATCTGTTTAAAAGAGTCTGGTGTAGGCCAGAGAACTAGAACTGTGGTTTTCCTCTTCCACGGTTCAAATCTGGGTGTAATCCACCTTCTTGCCTTTTTACATAAAAAAAAACAGTTTGAGTGTCTGTCTTCCACACGGTCAAGTCTTAGTAGCCATGAGTCTTGACCGCATACTCCTCCTCACCCTGATGCTCCTTACTCCCTGTTGTCAGACAGCAACTGATCCCACAGTTGGACACTCTGAAGAGCTGTTCACTGGTCCATTTCCATATTTGGGCCCCTCGCCTGCTCCGCTTGAAGTGGTGGAAGAGGAGATCTCATGTAGCGATGGCCAGATATTTGAACAGCCACGGCCACAGGAAGGCGACGCTGGCAATTTGTCACAAGAGGTAGACAATGATGAGACACAATTGCCATGAAGTGAGGAGGAGGACTGTGGTGTGGAAGTGGAAGAGGAGGAGGTGGTGGATGATCTAGTAACTGACCCAACGTGGCAGGAGGACACGCAGAGTGAGGCCAGCAGCACACAGCGGGAGGGAGGCAGAGTACCCCAAAAGGCAGGAAGAAGCAGTATGGTGGCCGCAGACAGAAGGCGGGCAACCGTTCCACGTAACACCAACACGAGGGACGTTGCCAGTACACCCGGGAGGTCTTCCAGAGTCTGGAATTTTTTTAAAGACTCTGCTGATAACCCCAAAGAGGCCATTTGTACCACCTGCCAGGCCAACATCAGCAGCGGTGACAAAACTACCAGCCTGACCACCAATAGCATGATCAGGCACATGTCAGCAAAGCACTCGACTTTGTGGGGCGAACCCCAGGGTCCACGACCATTGTCAGCAGGTGTCACCACTGCTTTTTCCGCTGTTGTGCATGTAAGAGAACCCCCTGTTGTGCGTGCAAGGCAATCCCCTGTCCATAATGCATGCAAAGATGCCCCTTCATCTCAGTCTCCACTTGTTATGGCAGTTTCTCAATAAACAGCATCAACGTCCATGTCCACGTCCCACCGCAGCGTTCAATTGTCCATATCCCAGACCTTTGAACGAAAGCGCAAATTCGCAGCCAACGCCCCACAGGCCACAGTCCTAAATTTGCACATTTCACGACTGCTTGCATTGGAAATGCTGCCTTTTAGGCTAGTGGAGACGGAATCCTTCCGCAACCTTATGGCGGTGGCCGTCCCCCAGTACTCGGTCCCCAGCCAACACTATTTTGCCCAGTGTGCCATCCCCGCACTACACAAGCACGTGTCCCAAAACATCTGCCGTGCCCTCAACAATGCAGTTACTGGGAGAGTCCACCTGACAGCGGACACGTGGACAAGTGCTTGTGGCCAGGGACAGAACATGTCCCTGACGGCACACTGGGTAAACATAGTGGAAGCCGGGACCCAGTCGGACCTTGGGACGGAACACATCCTCCCCACACCAAGGATTGCGGGCCCTATGTCAGTCAGAGTTGCCCCCACAGTGTACAGCTCCTGCGCATCATCCTCCTCCTCCTTCTCATGTTCAGCCTCCATCTCAGGTATCACCATATCAGTTACAAGCTGGAAGCACTGCAGTACTGCCGCAGCCAAGCGGCAACAGGCTGTGCTGAAACTAATAAGCTTAGGTGATAAACCTCACACTGCTTGGGAGTTGTGGACAGCTGTGAAAGAGCAGGCAGATCTGTGGCTGAGACCGCTTAACCTACATCCAGGCATGGTCGTGTGTGACAATGGTCGTAACCTGGTGGCGGCTCTGAGGTGAGGCGAGATCACACAGGTACCATGCCTGGCTCATGTGCTTAACCTCATGGTTCAGTGGTTTCTTAAATCATATCCCGAGTTGCCAGATATGCTCGTCAAAGTACGCCGCCTGTCAGCTCATTTTCGGAAGTCGGCTACAGCTTCCGCCGCCCTTGCTGTGCTGCAGCAGCGTTTGCAGCTTCCGGCACACCGACTGGTGTGTGATGTCCCCACACGTTGGAACTCTACCCTCCACATGTTGCAAAGGATTTGTGAGCAGAAGAGAGCAGTTGTAGAGTACCAGCATCAATAACGCCATCGGTATTCAGATCAGACTCCACACATAAGACCTCAGGAGTAGAGATGAGCGATGTTCGACTCGAACTGTTCGCCAATCTCAAATTCGAGCTGTTTTGGGCGGTGTTCGAGCCGTTCGGCGAACACGAGCGATTTGAAAAAAATTCGGCTGTTCGAGGTTATGTTCAATAACTGTTCGTGCACCAAAATCATAACAGGATTTTTTCTCAGTAATGATGAAAATTAATGTTAATACGCAGTTTGAGTGTACAGCGGGGCGGGGGGAGGGGCAGGGGATGGATCTCTGCAGGAATAATGAAGATCTCCATTTTTTTTTTCTCTTTCCCGCATTTACAGTGGGGAGGTGCAATCTGTCAGCCTATCAGCAGCGCACACACGGAGCGAAGTGCTTTTTTTCACACAAGCAAGGGCATGTGTCATTGGCAGTGTATGTCACATGTCCTTGCCCTATAAGACCCAGCCATTTTCCCCGTCGCCACCATTTTCATACTGCTGCAGCGGCTTGTTAGACGGTACCGCTGTTGCTGTGTGCGCTATACCTTGTTAATTTCAAGCCAATTTTCGCACAAATCTACAGATAGCTTGGGAGTAGGGAATAGTTGTGATTGAAGTCCTTTTAAGGACTAGGTTACAGCATTTCCTACAACTTTTATCAGGCAGGTCTGTGCTCTTAAATAGATAGGTTGTGGGAGTAAAGACTAATTGTAATTGCAGTCCTTTTCAGGACTAAGTTATATCAGTTCCTATCAGTTTTTGCCAGGCAGGTCTGTGCCAGTGCTGTGCAAGTTTTTTTCACAGCATTTGGCTAAATCTAGCAAAGCTAATCCTTTTTGGCCTATTGCAGAGTGTGTTAGTCAGTGGAGTAGCCTACCTGTGTTGCAAGCTACACCACCTGTGTATAGAATACCAATTTTTTTACTGCACCTAGTGAAGTAAAACCTTTTGGACATAGCATCATTCTATTAGTCCATCTATACTGACCTCCATAAGGTTGCAAATTGAATATAATTTTTTTCTGCATCTAGCTCTGAAAAAATATTTGGCCTTCTAGCTGTGTGTGGGACTTGTTCTATTAGTCCATCTATACTGACCTCCATCAGGTTGCAAACTGAATATAATTTTTTTCTGCATCTACCTCTGAAAAAATATTTGGGCTTCTAGCGGTGTGTGGGACTTGTTCTATTACTCCATCTATACTGACCTCCATCAGGTTGCAAATTCAAAATAATTTTTTGTCTGCATCTAGCTCTGAAAAAAATATTTGGCCTTCTAGCAGTGTGTGGGACTTGTTCTATTAGTCCATCTATACTGACCTCCATCAGGTTGCAAATTAAAAATAATTTTTATCTGCATCTAGCTCTGAAAAAATATTTGGCCTTCTAGCAGTGTGTGGGACTTGTTCTATTAGTCCATCTATACTGACCTCCATCAGGTTGCAAATTAAAAATAATTTTTATCTGCATCTAGCTCTGAAAAAATATTTGGCCTTCTAGCAGTGTGTGGGACTTGTTCTATTAGTCCATCTATACTGACCTCCATCAGGTTGCAAATTAAAAATAATTTTTATCTGCATCTAGCTCTGAAAAAATATTGGCCTTCTAGCAGTGTGTGGGACTTGTTCTATTAGTCCATCTATACTGACCTCCGTCAGGTGGCAAATTAAAAATAATTTTTATCTGCATCTAGCTCTGAAAAAATATTTGGCCTTCTAGCAGTGTGTGGGACTTGTTCTATTAGTCCATCTATACTGACCTCCATCAGGTTGCAAATTAAAAATAATTTTTATCTGCATCTAGCTCTGAAAAAATATTTGGCCTTCTAGCAGTGTGTGGGACTTGTTCTATTAGTCCATCTATGCTGACCTCCATCAGGTTGCAAATTAAAAATAATTTTTATCTGCATCTAGCTCTGAAAAAATATTTGGCCTTCTAGCAGTGTGTGGGACTTGTTCTATTAGTCCATCTATACTGACCTCCATCAGGTTGCAAATTAAAAATAACTTTTATCTGCATCTAGCTCTGAAAAAATATTTGGCCTTCTAGCAGTGTGTGGGACTTGTTCTATTAGTACATCTATACTGACCTCCATCAGGTTGCAAATTAAAAATAATTTTTATCTGCATCTAGCTCTGAAAAAATATTTTGCCTTCAAGCAGTGTGTGGGACTTGTTCTATTAGTTCATTTATACTGACCTCCATCAGGTTGCAAATGAAAAATAATTTTTATCTGCATCTAGCTCTGAAAAAATATTTGGCCTTCTAGCAGTGTGTGGGACTTGTTCTATTAGTCCATCTATACTGACCTCCATCAGGTTGCAAATTAAAAATATTTTTTATCTGCATCTAGCTCTGAAAAAACATTTGGCCTTCTAGCAGTGTGTGGGACTTGTTCTATTAGTCCATCTATACTGACCTCCATCAGGTTGCAAACTAAAAATAATTTTTATCTGCATCTAGCTCTGAAAAAATATTTGGCCTTCTAGTAGTGTGTGGGACTTGTTCTATTAGTCCATCTATACTGACCTCCATCAGGTTGCAAATTAAAAATAAGTTTTATCTGCATCTAGCTCTGAAAAAATATTTGGCCTTCTAGCAGTGTGTGGGACTTGTTCTATTAGTCCATCTATACTGACCTCCATCAGGTTGCAAATTAAAAATAATTTTTATCTTCATCTAGCTCTGAAAAAATATTTGGCCTTCTAGCAGTGTGTGGGACTTGTTCTATTAGTCCATCTATACTGACCTCCGTCAGGTTGCAAATTAAAAATAATTTTTATCTGCATCTAGCTCTGAAAAAATATTTGGCCTTCGAGCAGTGTGTGGGACTTGTTCTATTAGTCCATTTATACTGACCTCCATCAGGTTGCAAATTAAAAATAATTTTTATCTGCATCTAGCTCTGAAAAAATATTTGGCCTTCTAGCAGTGTATGGGACTTGTTCTATTAGTCCATCTATACTGACCTCCATCAGGTAGCAAATTAAAAATATTTTTTATCTGCATCTAGCTCTGAAAAACATTTGGCCTTACAGCAGTGTGTGGGACTTGTTCTATTAGTCCATCTATACTGACCTCCATCAGGTTGCAAACTAAAAATAATTGTTATCTGCATCTAGCTCTGAAAAAATATTTGGCCTTCTAGCAGTGTGTGGGACTTGTTCTATTAGTCCATCTATACTGACCTCCATCAGGTTGCAAATTAAAAATAATTTTTATCTACATCTAGCTCTGAAAAAATATTTGGCCTTCTAGCAGTGTGTGGGACTTGTTCTATTAGTCCATCTATACTGACCTCCATCAGGTTGCAAATTAAAAATAATTTTTATCTGCATCTAGCTCTGAAAAAATATTTGGCCTTCTAGCAGTGTGTGGGACTTGTTCTATTAGTCCATCTATACTGACCTCCGTCAGGTGGCAAATTAAAAATAATTTTTATCTGCATCTAGCTCTGAAAAAATATTTGGCCTTCGAGCAGTGTGTGGGACTTGTTCTATTAGTCCATTTATACTGACCTCCATCAGGTTGCAAATTAAAAATAATTTATATCTGCATCTAGCTCTGAAAAAATATTTGGCCTTCTAGCAGTGTGTGGGACTTGTTCTATTAGTCCATCTATACTGACCTCCATCAGGTTGCAAACTGAATATAATTTTTTTCTGCATCTACCTCTGAAAAAATATTTGGCCTTCTAGCAGTGTGTGGGACTCATTGTATTAGGCCATCTATACCAAGCTCCACCTGCTTTTAAATTAATAATAATTTTTAGTTGCATCTAGCCCTGAAAATAATTTTTCTTCCCAATAGTGGTAGCAATTGAAATATGGGTCGCGCTCCTGGCTTACAAAAATATACGCTTCATAACAAAAAACACCAGCCTAGCGCACTGCATTAATAAGATGGCATCATCGTCTCTCCCAGTGCTAGGCCTACAACCCAGGCTAGCATTCCTGTGCCTAAAACACAATGTATGGTTCCGCGCTAGCCACTATGCTGAGGGGTCTAAAGCTGCTGCTAACGCTTTATAACAATTCAATTGGCAGATTTTCACAGAGCTCTTCCACAACGCCCACCCATCGGGCAACAGTTGCCCACCTTCCCTATGGGATCTAGTGGCGAATAGTTGATGCCATTAATCAGAGTGTCAGTTGCCCCGTCGACGTGGCAAGCATACGGTAAGGCATGGGAAGAGTGGACACGACTAGTAGCAGGCAGACGGGTTGACCAATGTGAACAAGCCAGATCACAAGTCACCATAGAATTTCTCCACCAGCTAATGATGAGGGGCATATCTGGGGCGTCAGCGCAGCGGTGTCTGACCGGAGTAGCATTTCACTTCCAACTACTGAATTGGGGAGATGTGACAAAGATTCATCATCAGACAATCCATAAAAGGGTGGAAAAGGGGTCAGCCAAGTCAGGAGTGTAGACGTCCGGTCCCGTGTCACTAAAACAGATTTTTCACATCATATCCCTAACACCATTAACATGACACTCACAATTTGAAGCAACACTACTGTCTACTGCATTTGTGATCGCCTTCTTCGGGGCGCTATGCATAAGCGAATTAGTCCCTCAATCCAAAATTACCACCAGTGGAGGCTTATTACACCAGGACGTAGTCATAGCCAATAATGCAATACGTCTACGCATACACAAATCGAAAATGGTTCCAGTGGGCAGGGGCACTAGGGTACTTCTACAACCCACAAACGGTACACTGAGTCGGGTAACAATAGTAAAAACATATCTAACCATCAGATCACAAAGTAATTTCTTCCTATCACACATTTATGGAACGCCATTATCAAGATACCAGTTCCAAGCTATATTTAATAAATGCATAACATCGGCAGGGAACCACCCCAAAGATTACGGGACACACTCATTCCGCATAGGCGCGGCCACGGAAGCAGCAAGAGCAGGACTGTCAGAAACGGAAGTTCAGAGGATAGGGAGATGGCGATCCACGTGTTTGGCAAGATACATAAGACCGGACTTGTTATCCTAACGTGGTTTGTTTCTTTTACAGGTGACGCTAAGTCAACAGTGTGGGTGATAGGCCACTCGTATATATATTGGGCAGAAAAAAGGGCGAAAGTCTGCCCAGGCGGGAGGAAATTGGAGTTTCATAACACATATTTCAACTGGAGAGGTATTAGAGGCCTGCTATGGCCACAGGTACTAATGGAGGTAATCAAGGTAGGGAGAGAGGCAAGATGTCCGGTCATCTTAGTTATACAGGCCGGGGGAAACAACCTAGGTCATCACAAGAGCGCATAACTAATGGCACTGAGCGCTTCAGAGAATTTTTCACAAAACTAGCTATAGTATGGTCAGAGATTGTGCCGATAGCGGTATGGCAAGGTGCGCGAGACATCACGGCCATCGAACGCACAAGGCGGGTAATAAATATTCGGATGGCAAAATTTAGAAGAGACAGAGGCGGTGTAGTGGTACGACACCGACAACTGGAAGGAGATAAAGCAGGCCTCATACGGCCCGACGGTGTTCACTTAATGGATATTGGACTGGACATATTCCTGTCAGGACTCCAGGATGGAGTGGAACAAGCGTTAAGAGTGATGGGTGGGGGTCAGAGTCCTGCATACGAGTACGCAGGATCCTCCGTGGCCTGGAAATAGAAAGGACATGTTGGAGAGTTACACTTGTTGGCCAAGTTGCCGGAGTGGAGACCCAGGGCATGCTGCAACAAGCTGAATTATTTTAGAAATAAAATGCCTTTCTAATGGAATGAGTATAAAGAGTTAATAAAGCTGTGACCGATCCTCACCCATCCAGTTGTAAGGGTTACATTATTGCATTGTCAAGGAAAGGGGGGCGGTAGGGGGACTGAGCGTCTGGGTTTGGTTGGGGGTCCCCACAGTCAGCCTAGGCTAGATGCATTTAAAAATTCTTATTAGATACACAGGCGGTGTGGCTTGCTTCGCAGCTGGGCTACTACGCCCAAAGTATTGCCTAGGCTAGATGCAGTTAAAAATTCTACGCTGACTAGCAGACACTGAAGATTTGGAGCAGACCTCTGAGTAAACAGCTCTTCAGACTCAACCATCTGTGTTACCCCAAGCCATAGTGTATGTAGTTTCTTACAGTTAAAAGGGGGGGGAGCGACCCAACCCACCTGGAATTGACGATGCCAACATCACGTAAGACACAGCAAGGGGACTCCAAAAAGAGTCTCCATTTTTTCCCAAAATTGTGGCACAGACACCACTTAATCCTAGAACGCATACCTGGGGCCTCGCAGTCCCGCCCTGTTAATTGTTTTCTATTTTCTGCAAGATTACTTTAGTTAGAATTTTGAAACTCTAGGTATTCTTCATGTATATAGTTGTTTGTCATTTGAGTTTGAGTTATTCCATGTTATTTGCACACGGGCCTAAAAGGCCCCAGGTATATGAAAGTGTAGATTTTTATGGTCATGCGTTCTAGTGTTAAGTGGCATCAATTGTCCCACAGTTGCTTAAAACGGTTGGTGAGGTGATATTACCAAATCCTCAAGCTTTTAGTCTCCCAAGGATAACACAGGGTTAGAAAAGTCCTTGCGAATCCATGATTTGTTCATCTTTATGAACGTGAGTCTGTCTACATTCTCAGTGGACAGCCGCGTGCGCTTATCTGTCAGCACATCATCAGCAGCGCTGAACACACGTTCAGAGAGAACACTGGCTGCAGGGCATGACAAGATCTCCAAGGCGTGAGTGGCGAGCTCCGGCCATTTTTCCAGATTGGAATACCAAAATGAGCAAGAGTCCAGTGACACAGTCATGGCTTCGATGTTCACTTGGAGATACTCCTGCACCATCCTCTCTAGGCATTGACTATGTGTCAGACTTCTTGTCTCCTGTGGCCTTGCAAAGGATGGTCTAAAAAAGTGGTGAAACGATTCCACAAAATTGCTGTTACCAGCAGATACTGTGTTACTGTTACGGTTTGAGTGATGAAGACTCAACAGTCCCACGGTTGGCAAGCTAGAACTGTGAGATTCACTTCGTGCACCACTGGTGTTTTGTGGAAAAGCACATGTAAGATTCTGCAACAGCGTCTGCAGATACTCCTGCATGCGTCAATCCCTTTTTATGGCAGGAATTATTTCGGCAAATTTACTTTTGTACCGGGGATCTAAGAGTGTGGCAACCCAGTAGTCAGGATTACTTCGAATTCTGCAATCTGAGGGTCATGTTGCAGGTAGTGCAGCTAGAAGGCACTCATGTGTCTTGCGCATCCAGGAGGACCAAGTCCTTGTTGTGTTGGTAGCGAGGTAAGAATCATGCTTCCTTCCTCTGCCCTCTCCCCCCAACCTCGCACAACAGAAATGTGATTAAGGTCTCATTCATCTGATGAGTCTTCCATGCCCATCGCCAGTTCATCCTCCACTTCTTTGTCGGCTCCTGCACCTTCCTCAACAGTTTGGCTGCTACCATACGCCCTGGTTAATCCCTCTCCCCCATCCTCCCATGCCTGCCGCCTTGGTGCTGCCAACCGTCTGGACCTTGGAGATGTTATCCCTTCCGCATACGACTCCTCCTCTACTTCCTCCACCCTTCTTGTCCCACCACCTGACTCTGAATTCTGTTTAATGTGTGCTCCAGCATGTAAATCACCGGAATAGTCATGCTGATAATGGCATCGTCGTCAGCACTAAACATCTTCGTCGCCATTTCAAAACTGTGCAGAAGGGTGTGTGGCGCCCCTGAGGGTTCAGTCGCCACAGAGTTACTGCATCTCACCGAGAGGTGTGGTATCTCACCCTCAGGTAAGGAAGGCGTATGGCTCGGGACCCTAACACCTGCATCCAACACATACCCGCAGTGGGGGTAGGGCGAGATTGCTCCTAAGGGAGAGCACAGTCCCAGGTCCCTAGCTGGTGGGAGGGTCCTATGTAGTGGGTGCTTAGGGGAGCAGCTTAGGGGAGCACATGACAGGGAGAGTATAAATAGGAAGTCATCTTAGAAAGAGCAAGCCAGTCAGAGGAGGAAAAGTGACAGAAGCAGAGGCTCGGCATGAGCTCTGCTCCGGAGGCGGGCCTAGCCTGGGAGGCCCAGGACTGAAGGAGAGAAGAGAGGAGTGGGAGCAGGAAGGCTCCAGGAACCGAAGGGACCCTAGGGCTACGGGCCGTGCAGAAGGCCACCCGTACTCCCGCTGCTACCAGGAGGTAGAGGGGTCAGGCCAGATAAGGGGAACCGGTCCCTCAACTAGAGGAGAAACAGCAAGGCTCAACTAGAAACCGGAGGCTGAGGCATTTCATGTACTGCAGGCAAAAGTCCACACCAGTCTCACTAAGAAGGTAGCCACATAGGACCCAGGGGACGGAACACAAGTCGCCCGCCAAGGCCCGAGGATACCGGATAGAAGTGTCACTGGGTGTGAGGTGCAGGGAGAAGGCCAGAGAAAGGACACACAGAAGGGGGTCCTGCTAAGTTCTCCGGAGCTATCTGGGGGTGGACTGAGCCCCTCATTGAGTATGCACAGCACGACGGGTGAGATTGCTCTGGTACCTGTAATCTGGACTGCAACAACTGTGAGTAAAGATCTTGGGACTGCATCACATGGACTCTGTGCTCATTACTGACTCCCTGCACTACAACCACCATCATCCACCCACACTGCCCTGAAGCTACACTCTTCCTGTGGTGAGTAATAATACCATTGCTGCAAAACCACCAGTTTCAGAGGACTGTTCCGCAGCGGCGGCCCCTTTGGCCGCACTCCACAGGTGGCGTAGTCGGACATTATAAAATCCATATATACAAATTACCGTTGGATTGACTGCCCTGGGTCACGGACCGGGTCACCGCCACAGTGACTACAACCCCCAGCGTCAACCGGCCCGGCTCAGGGTACCCCACGGCCCAGGGGGCGCATCAACTTCATAGGTCCCTGATCTGAGACCACTCCTGCAGCGTGATTTGCCCCACCTCTGGATCTCGTTGGCCCAGGCTATACGTCAGAACATATTGCACCAGGGCTTGTCGGTGCTGCCAGAGTCGCTGCAACATGTGCAGAGTTGAATTCCACCGTGTCGGCACATCGCATTTCAGCCGGTGAACTGGCAGGCCCAACGACTTCTGTAGAGATGTAAGTCGTTGAGCTGCGGTATGCGAACGGCGGAAGTGAGCACACAGCGACCGTGCCCTCTGCAGAAGGCCATCTAGTCCGGGATAGTGGGCTAAAAATTTATGGACAACCAGGTTCAACACGTGAGCCATACAATGCACGTGTGTGACATTGCCCCGGCGAAGGGCTGCACCCAGGTTTGCAGCATTGTCGTACACGGCCTTCCCTGGTTTCAGGTCCAGTGGAGACAGCCATTCATGAAACTGGGTCTCCAGAGCTGACCACAAGTCCTCAGCTGTATGACTCAAATTTCCCAGACATTTCAAAGTAAACACTGATGCCATTGAGCCCTGCTGTCAGCATAGTAAGGAGGTGTGCAGGATTCCTTCTGCGCAGTTAGAAAGCACGTGGCATTACCCGACAGGCTTTGGATGCAGGTGGAGGACCGAGAGGAGGTTGAGGAGGCAGAAGCAGTGGAGGAACTTCGAGATAAAGAGGATTGACGCAAAACTCGTGGGGACAGTAAGACTTGGACAGCAGACCCTTGTCCTGCTGTCACCATAGTTACCCAGTGCCCAGTCAGCGACATGTAACGCCCCTGTCCATGCCTACTCGTCCAAGTGTCTGTGGTGAAATGCACCCTGTCACACACAGAGTTTCTCAAAGAAGCGGTGATGTTGTGTGCGACATGCTGGTGGAGCGCAGGCACACCTTTCTTTGAGAAGTAGTGCCGACTGGGCATCTGGTACTGGGGCACTGCGACGGACATAAGGTCTCGAAAATCCACTGTGTCCTCCAGGCGGAAAGGCAGCATTTATGTAGCCAACAGCTTGCACATGGTGAAATTCAACCTCTTAGCTTTCTCATGGCTAGGAGGAAATGGTCTTTTACTTTTCCACATCTGAGGGACCGAGGGCTGGCTGTTGTGCTTTGACGGGGTTGAGTAGGGTGTCCCCGGCAAACTGCCGGTCTGTGAGGAATATGCAGGCGGACATGTTAGGTTGCCTTGATCCAAAGGTGGTGCTCTCGATGTCAGAGAGCGCTCAACACCAGCAGGTGTTTCCATTTCCCAATGAACTGACGACCTGCCAATCACACTGGCTGTTGCAGGTAAAGAGGTGGCAGGTCTGCGTCCAAAAACATGTGTGATTGCTGTCTCCCGAGTCACAGAGGATGAAGAGGCCGCGGATGCACAAGATGGGGCAGACGGTGGTTGGCCCAGCCTGCTAGGTCGCATTGTAGCACAGTGAGCTTCCCACTGCAACTTATGCTTCATATATATGTGATGGTACATGCATGAAGTACTCAAACTATGGATTTTTTGGCCTCTTCTTAGCTTTTGGTGACAAATATTACAGATAACACGAGTTGGGTCATCCTTATCGATCTGAATAAATGCCCAGGCTATGCAAGGCTTAGAGCCCATGCGACCTGAAGAGCCACTACGACTTGTGGTCAGAGGCAGAGTTGTAGTTGAGGATGCAGTTGTTGACGTGCTTCCAGTACTCCGTCTCTGTCCAGGAAGGCGCAACCTAACCTCGTCGTCAATAGCATCTGTGACGCCCCGCTGCGCTTGGTATCACAGATCCTAGAAGAGTTTATTGATGGAATCCTCCACAAGAGGCCCCCATAAACATTCACACATCTCCACATTCCACCTCAGACTAGGAGAGGGAGCCCGTTAGGGATATAAATAGGGAAGGTGGAGCTAGGCAGTTCAGTTCCTCTGAAGAGTTCCTGCAGTAGAGAAGCCTAAGAGAGGTCAGTCTGCAGTGGAGCTCAGTCTAGTCTAGAGAACTCAGTTAATAGTTGAGCAGTGGAGCACGAGGCTCCTGCTAGCTAGATTCAGGGAGCCCAGATAGAGCTTAAGGTGTGCCGGCGCCATAAGATCGGTGAAGCGCGGCAAGCTGCCGTTAGTGTGTATAGCCTAGTGAGGGCCCGAGTAGGCCGAAGGCGAGTGGCGAGTTAGTACATAAGGGGCAGAGGAGCTTAACCAACTCACCCCGAAGAATTTACCGGACACCGGATCCGAGCTTACCGGGATCTCTATGTCCCAGTAAGGCATAACCGGAATCCCTGGAGAACTACAAGTCCCAGGATCGCTAAGGTGCTGATACGTAACAGAGCCAGGAGACGCTTAGGCCCCGCATACTGGAAGCGTGAACTCCAAGTGAAGGCCCTACCATAAGGTCAGCCAGCGCAGGACATAGACAAAGTTAGGCCTAGCTCCAGGCAGGTCAGAAACTTACTACGCAGAGGCAAGAAACAGGAGGCCCTACACCCGCTCATTGGGGAGGATCCTGATATGCACCCTTCACCCTACAGTGCTCCGGGATGTGCCTGAATTTCCTCCAGTAAAAGGTACTGAAGTGACTACCGTGTCCGTTCCCATTCTTGCTCTGACCCAGCTGGGTCTCGCCTGTCCTGCATTCCCCCTGCATACGCTGCCCTGAGACATAGCTCCACCTGTGGGGAGCTATACAATCGATCTACCTTATCACGGGCCTCAGTGGACTGCTGCAGCGCTGGTGCTTCTCACCAGATACCACAGGTGGCGTCACGAACTCTTATAAAATTAACAATTATCCACCCTTTTAAAGAGTGACCCCAGGGTACGGGTCAGGGAGCCGACCACCGCGACATCCCCAAGGCCAGGCAAAGGCCCGGGTGACCTCATCAACTGGCTGACTGTGGGTTGACAGTAAGTGGGATCTCCAACCTTGTCATCATCACCCTGTGTGTTATCACACCCGTCGTCCTCAAAGCCAACCTCTTCCTGCCCTGACCGAAAAGTCAAGTTGTCGCTCCAATCAGGTATTTGAGTCTCATCATCATCTTCATCTTTGTCTCCACCAACAGGAGTTACAGTTTGGGAACGAGGGTCTACATTATGCTCAGAATCTTCTTCATCTGGTCCTGGATCCGACTTATAAAGATTCTGGGCATCAGTGCAGATCATTTCCTCATCTGGATTAACAGAAGCTCTGGAGCAGACCTCCGTTTCCCAGGCTATAGTATGAGTAAACAGCTCTGCAGACTCAACCATCTGTGTTACCCCATACTAAGACGGGCAGCTGGAGACTTGGGAGCTGTGAGGAAGCAAGTGCGATTGGGGTGACACCTCTGAGGACTGGAGTATTTGTGATGTTGAAATTGAGGTGGAGGAGAGCCCACTTGAAGGAGCACTTGATATCCGCTGAAGCACCTGCTGTTTTTGTGCCTCATTTGGAATTTGTAGCGATGGGCGTGTCCGTAACAAAGGGATCGTATCACATTGTCCACGAAAAGAAGTCGACATGTTAGTTTGGCTGGAAGATGGTCTTTCTTCTGCAGATGTTACTCCCCCCCCACCGCGGGGGGGCTCGACCCACCAGCGGACAAGCACCAGTATTGGGAGAGGGGGGCTGGCCGTCAGGGTCCACCGCGGCTCTGGCACAAACCCGGCGACACGGAGGTGGCACGGGCAGGAACAGACTGGCCATGTCGGCTTCTCACTTTTTGGATTTTAGAAGGGCATGACATGCCTATATCTGTGTCTCCCCCTCCTTTTACTCCTCCACCTCTTTTCTTTTCACATGACTATATGTACATTTCACTTTTCCATGTGTTAGTTATGTCTTCTGAGCAGTTTGTCAGCTTTTGGACACCTTTGAAGGTGTTTTCTATGTGCTTCTATGTGTTTTTGTTTGCCTGCCATTGGTTTTAACGGTGTTCGAAGGTGTTCGACGAACAGTTCGACGAACAGTTCGGCGAACACAAGGGAGTTCGAGGAACCAAACCGAACTCGAACACTACAGGGGTGGCTCAACACTACTCAGGAGTGGACCTGGATGTCTGACATTTGTACCATCTTGACAAACTTTGAGGAGTCCACCAAGATGGTGAGTGGCGATGACGCCATCATTAGCGTAAGCATCCCACTTGTTTGTCTTTTGCAATGCTCTCTGCAGGGAATTAAAGAGGAGGCATTGCAGCCAGAGTATGATGAGATGGATCAAGAAGCCGTAGCGGGCGATTACTCACAGCCCAGCCTCATCTCATCCCAACGTGCATTGGGGGACAATGAGGGAGAGGAGGAGGAGGAGGAAGAATTGGAGCTGGTATCATACCGTCGGTTCAGCATGGGTAGCCTGAGGACAGGGGGGAGGAGGAAGAGGAGGAGAGCATGGTCAGTCGTCATCTTGGTGAGGACAAGGAAGTCTTTCCCCTTTACCAGTCTGGCAAGCATGGCTGACTTTATGTTCCGCTGCCTTAACCGTGACCCTCGCGTTGTCAAAATGTTGGGTGACAGTCATTACTGGTTGGTGACACTTTTAGACCCCCGCTACAAGGAGAACTTTCACTCTCTTATTCCTGAGGTGGAGAGGTCTACAAAAATGGGGCAGTACCAGAAGGCCCTTGCTGCAGAACTGTTAAAAAAATTCCCATCTGAACATGCTAGCGGCAGAGGTCACAGTTCGTTGCCCAACCAAGGCGTACAGGCGACAGAGATGCAACTCCAATCCAGCAGAGGCAGGGGAACACTGTCAACGTTCTGGGACAGTTTTCTGAGACCCGCCCAGCTTACAGGCCCTGAGGCGCGGGGTACTCTCACAAGGAGTAGAAAGTTTCAAAAGATGGTGAGGGAGTACCTTGACGACCGTACCAGCATCCTCCGTGATTCCTCTGTGCCTTTTAATTATTGGATATCCAAGCTGGACACTTGGAATGAACTCGCTCTGTATGCCGTGGAGGTCCTGGCCTGCCCTGCTGCTAGCATGTTATCGGATCGTGTTTTTAGTGCCGCTGGGGTAATTATAACTGATAAGCGCACTCTCCTGTCAACTGACAATGCTGACAAGCTGACCCTTATCAAAATGAACAAGGGCTGGATTGGGCCAGACATCTCATCACCACCAAATGACAGCAGAGTAACATAAAGTCAAATCAAATGTGTTATTTTGGGAGGTGTATTCCCATGCGCCGCTTCACACCCACACATGGGTATACGCTTCTTCATTTCGGCTGTTTTTTGCTCTTCTCCTTATCCTCAGCCTCCACCACCACTATACCACCAGGGTGACCGTGGTCCATGTTTCCAGCATTGCAAGTTCCTCCGTCCTAATTTTTGGCAGCTTTTGCTTGGAAGGCATAGGCATAGACTATGGGAGACCCAATCCCCAATAATGGGAATAATGATTTTAATATGCTGTACTGCATGGCTCTTGTAAGGGGCATTGCAAGTTCCTCCGTCCTAATTTTTGGCAGCTTTTGCTTGGAAGGCATAGGCAAAGACTATAGGACACCCACTCCCCAATAATGGGAATAATGTTTTTAATATGCTGTACTGCATGGCTCTTGTAAGGGGCATTAAAATCGTCTTGTTAAGCTACTGTGACCTCCACATCTCTTCCAAGGGTCATTGATATTGTCTTTTTATTCCACTGGCACCTCCACATCTCTTCCAAGGGGCATTGATAATGTCTTTCTATTCCACTGGGACCTCCACGTCTCTTCCAAGGGGCATTAAAACCGTCTTGTTAAGCTTCTCTGACCTCCATGTCTCTACCAAGGGGCATAAAAATGGTCTTGTTAAACCACTCTGAACTCCACATCTCTTCCAAGGGGCATTAAAATCATCTTGTTAAGCTACTGTGACCTCCACGTCTCTTCCAAGGGTCATTGATATTGTCTTTTTATTCCACTGGGACCTCCACGTCTCTTCCAAGGGGCATTGATAATGTCTTTTTAATCCACTTGGACCTCCACCACTCTTCCAAGAGGCATTGATATTGTCTTTTTATTCCACTGCGACCTCCACCACTCTTCCAAGGCGCATTGATATTGTCTTTTTATTCCACTATAACCTCCACCACTCTTCCAAGGGGCATTGATATTGTCTTTTTATTCCACTGGGACCTGCACGTCTCTTCCAAGTGGCATTAAAGCCGTCTTGTTGAACCACTCTGAACTCCACGTCTCTTCCAAGGGGCATTAATACTGTCTTGTTAAGCTACTGTGACCTCCACCTCTCTTCCAAGTGGCATTAACACCGTCTTGTTAAACCACTCTGAACTCCACGTCTCTTCCAAGGGGCATTAAAATCGTCTTGATAAGCTACTGTGACCTCCACGTCTCTTCCAAGGGTCATTGATATTGTCTTTTTATTCCACTGGGACCTCCACCACTCTTCCAAGGGGCATTGAAATGTTGCTTTTAATTACCTCTACACTCCACGACTCTTCCAACGGGCATTGCATTTCCTCCTAATTTTAGTCAGCTTTTGCTTTTCAATGCATAGGCGAACACTAAGGGAGACCCACTCCCCAATAATGGGTAGAAGGTTTTTAGTATACTGTAATCCTTGTCTGTTTCAAGGGGCATTGCAGTTCCTCATAATTTTTGGAAAGCCTTCCATTCACTGCTTAGGCCAAAAGTGTACAGGAGACCCAGTTGCTATAAATGGAAAAAAAGGTTTAGTTAAGGCCCTCTGGCCTCCATGTCACTTCCAAGGGGCATTGGAGTGCCTCAAAATTTTTGGTAGGCATTGCACTCACTGTATGCCCTATAACTGTGAAGCCGAACTGCTCCTTTTGGTACAGAAGCATATCCTGCAAGACATTTGTGGTTGACTGGCCTGATATTGATGTGAATGGTCCCTGTTCCTCCTGCTCTTTCTCCTTTGCCACCACCTCATCCATCATTCATCACCTGAAGCTTTGTTTTAACGGGAGTCATAGAACTGGGATAGTAGCAGGAAAACGACCAGCAATCCTCGGAGGAGGTAGGATATGCGCCAAAACGCTGACCACCTCAGGCCTAGCTGCTAATACATACATGCGCTTGCATTTCAAGGAACAGAAAGCTAAGGAGATGGATGGCCTCACGATCATGAATAATTTACTTGTTGTGTAGGAGGCCGACCACTGCTGCTGCTTACCTTCTGAACTTTGTGTTGAAGCCTGATTAACCCAGGACCCGCAATCCTCTATGTCTGGAGAACATGTTGCATCCCAGTGTCCAACTGTGTCCCGGTTTCCACAATATTAACCCAGTGTAAAGGCGTCAGTGAGATGGACCATCCCTGGCCACATTCATTTGTCCACGTGTTTGTGGTTAGGCTGTCCTTCCCACTAAATGCACTGGGGAGGGCACAGGTAATGTTTTGGTATGCGCGCTTGTGTATAAGGCTCACCGGGACAAATAGAGGCGGCTGGGGACCGTTTATGGACACCCGACCGCCTCCAGGCGGCTGGGGACCGTGTGTGGGCACCCAGCCGCGGGGCAGTTGGGGACCGAGTATGGACACCCGACCGCCCCCTAGCAGCTGGGGACCAAGCGTGGACACCCGGCCGCCGGGCGGCTGGGGACTGAGTATGGATACCAGGCCACCGGCGCAGCCATGATGTGGTGGCCAGATTCCGTCTCCACATGCCTAAAAGGCACAATTTCAAGTGCAAGCAAGCAGTATGGTATTGCAGCCTGGGGGTGGGTGGGTGGCAGGCTGCATACTTGCGCTTGCATTGTAAGGAATGGGGGAGATACAATTGAACACTGCCCTGGGACAAAGACTTAAACGGAGATAGTTGCAAGTCTGCAATGACAGGTGCAGAGCGGGAGGCATCTTCGCATGTGCCATGAACAGGGGTTGGCGTGCACACACTACAGCGGAATAGGCTGTCCTTCCCACTAAATGCACTGGGGAGGGCACAGGTAATGTTTTGGTATGCGCGCTTGTGTATAAGGCGCACCGGGACAAATCGGGGCGGCTGGGGACCGAGTATGGACACCCGGCTGCCCCCTGGTGGCTGGGGACCGAGTGTGGACACCCAGCCGTCGGGCAGCTGGGGACTGAGTATGGATACCAGGCCACCGACGCAGCCATGACATGGTGGTCGGCGTCTGCCTCCACAAGCCTAAAAGGCCTCATTTCAAGTGCAAGCAAGCTAGCAGTATGGTATTGCAGCCTGGGGGTGGGTGGGTGGCAGGCTGCACACTTTCGCTTGCATTTCAAGAAAACAAAGCAGATGCTAACTTCTATCATCATCATCATGCTCCTCACCTTGGCACTCTCAATGCCCCTGATGGAGAAGCCAGGGTCCACTGGATGAGTCTCTGGTTGTCTGATGGGTTCGTCCAATGCTGCCATAAAGCAGGCCAGGCTAAGAAAAGTGTGGGGAAGGTTCCCGGGACAAATAGTGGCGGCTGGGAACTGAGTATGGAGACCTCACCGTCGACGCAGCCATGAGGTAGTGGCCAGCTTTGGCCTCCTCCAAACTAAAAGGCCCCATTTCAAGTGCAAGCTAGCAGTATAGTATTGCAGCCTGCGGGTGGGTGGGTGGTTGGCTGCATATTTGCGCATGCATTGCAAGGAATTGGGGAGATACAATTGAACACTGCCCTGGGACAAGGACTTGCACGGGGATAGTTGCAAGTCTGCATCTTCTGATGCGGCAAGGATCACTTCTGATGGGCACACTTTTAGGCAGTGACCTGGGTGTCAGAGATGCTTCCAGGGGTCTTCCCCATGCTGTTCCCATGTCTTTTCAGCACTGTATGCATGTGTCACACAGCACATGGCCAGATAAGGTTGTAAAATGTTAAAAATACATTTTCCGGTGAATGTGTGACGCCCTCCCTGTGCCGGGTCAGTGTAGGTGTCGCGGGGATGCAGTCGTGGCCTAGACCCGTTCCGTGCCCAGGGCTGTCACATAAAAATTGGGCTTCTTTTAGGATGAGTGGTTGTTGGAGTACGCCACCTGTGGTTTCTGGTGAAGGCCACCAGCGCTGCGACAGTCCTCTGAGGCTGGTGTTCTGGCAGCACAGTTGGGACTACTCCTCACAGGCGGAGTAGGCCTCAGGGCAGTGGTTGATGAAACTGTGTGGAGGTATGGTGGGTGCAGTGCCGCGCGGGAATAAACAAGCGGAGGCGGTGAATGAAGTCATCTGGGTCTTTACTCACTTTAGATGAACTTTCAGCCACAAAGCTTCTCTCTGCTACACACGGCGTACTGTGGCCAACGGGAAGGGGGTTCAGCACTTCCCAGGTAGATCAGGAGCACCTGTCAAGATCCCGCAGGTGTGTGTTCCTCTCCTTGGTAAGTTCTCCCACTGAGTCTTCTCCTGACTGTGTGTGGAATGAACGTGGTGTAAGGCCGGGTCCCACTGGGTAAACGCAGAGAATCCCCAGAGCATAATGAAGAGCATCGAATAACTTTGATTAAATATATTTCCTAGCCAAATTCAAGCAAACTGACAAATTAGCATTTTGGCAAATTCACTCAATACTATATGCAGCAAGTCATAACAGCCAAAGTGTGCTTTACTAAGTATTACAGACACTTGTCAGGAAGAGGTTGTATAATTCTAATTCTGCAGTAGTAATTAAAAGTGTCGTTTTGTAATGAATTTGGAGAAACCAATTGTTATATTACTTGTTTTCAGTTATTTAAATTGTTATTGTTTCATTACTTAATTGCAAACAGCAGAAAGTTTATAAAATTTGCTAATAAGCATAATTCGTAATGGGGGTTGAATAATTTTGATTGCAACTGTAATTAGTTGTCTAATTGAATTGACAGCAAATATTCAACTACTGAGTTTCAAATAAAACCGGGATTTTGATGTTTCTTTTTATGACAATAGCTAGTTCTAGAGCTCTAAAAGGATATTTTGACCTTGGTTGTTCCAGGTTGCCATTTTACATTACAACTAGTGTTGAGCGATACCTTCCGATATCGGGAAATATCGGATCGGATTGGATAGGACAGATACCGAAAAAGTATCGGATATCGCCGATTCCGATACCGGAAACCAATGCAAGTCAATGGGACAGAAATATCGGAATGAAAATAAACCCATTCTTTCCTTGTAGGTTAATTCTACATGAAGGAAAACAAACTAAGAATAATGTAGAAAGTATTGGGGGAGGTGGGGGAGACAATAAAGGCATAGAGGTTTAGCCCAATCAAATGGAATAGCAGGAATTAATATTTTTTTTAAGACGTTCTGAGTTACGGAAATATTGACTATGTTAAGTATTTTTAGATTTTGTCAGATATTTATGTTTCACTACTTCCATGCTCTTCACCTTCTTTTTTACTTCTCCCACACTTTCTCCTTCATCATCCTCAGCATCTTTTTCATCCTCTTCTTCTTCACCTTCTTCATCTTCTTCTTCTTCACCTTCTTCGTATTATTCTTTTTTTTTACATTCTTCATATTCTACTTCTTCATCTTCTTCATCTTCTTCTTCTTCATCATATTCTTATTTGTGGCAGGCATTCCTGTAGTTGTTATCTATAAAAGGTTGGACATTACACCTTTCGTTCTGCCCGTCACAAAAGATTTACAACAGGATTTGTCCGCGTTCAGTTTGGCCTGCAGCAGCAGGTCTTTTCCAGGGGCACCACGAGGAGGAACGGACTCACCCCCATACACTGCTTAGTCATCTTCTGCTTATAATTTAGATATTATCTTTTGCTCTGATTTTTAGTCTTATGCTTAATGTTTTTCCGCTTTTTGTTCTGCAGCTTCTTGTATTTCTGCTTCTTGGTTTTCTGTCTCTTGTTCTTCTGCATCTTGGTGCTTGTCTTCTCTTCTTTGTCCTCTTGGTCAACTTCTTCAGGGTCATCTTCTTGGTCTTCTTCGGGGTGATCTTCAGGGTCGTCGTCTTCGGGGGTCCTTGTCTTCGGGGTCCTCATCTTCTTCGGGTTAGTCTTCTGGGTCCTCGTCTTCGGGGTCCTCGTCTTCTTCGGGGTGGTCTTCAGGGTCCTCGTCTTCTTCAGGGTGGTCTTCAGGGTCCTCGTCTTCTTCGGGGTGGTCTTCAGGGTCCTTGTCTTCAGGGTCGTCGTCTTCGGGGTCCTCGTCTTCTTAGGGTTGGTCTTCAGGGTCCTCGTCTTCAGGGTCCTCGTCAGGGAGATCTAGAGTGATTACCAAGAACCATTTCAAAAAGCTTGAACTTGGAAATGTAGCAGAAGGTACAAGAAAGCTGAGGAACTACCGAGGACCAGCTGACGGTACTGGAACCCGGATGGGTAGCAGAAGGTACAAGAGCCAATGGAACTGCCGAAGACCAGCTGACGGTACTGGAACTCGGTTACTAAGCAGGAGGTACCTGTGCCAGAAAGCACTACCAAGGACCAGCAGACGTTGGTGGAACTTGGATACCGAGAAGGAGGCACCTAATCCAAAGGCACTGCCGAGAACCAGCTGACGGTACTGGAACCCGGATGGGTAGCAGAAGGTACCCATGTAAAAAAAAGTTCAAGGCCGCGAGCCGGCCGCAGTTACCAAAACCCACAGTCCTACAGGGGGTGCTTGTCCTATTGGCACTATGGAACCAGCCTTCATTGCCAGATCCCGCAGCCCACATAGGAGTCACCTAAACTGCAGGCACCATAGAGTCGGCTAACCCGACCGCAACACGACAGGACAATGCATTGGAGGCAAAGTGACGTTGACACTACCCGGAAACAGCTGGCGTGCTGGAACCAGGCTGGGCAGGAGGGAGTACCCGTGCCAAAGTCACTGCCGAGAACCAGCTGACGGTACTGGAACCCGGATGGGTAGCAGAAGGTACAAGAGCCAATGGAACTGCCAAAGACCAGCTGACGGTACTGGAACTCGGTTACTAAGCAGGAGGTACCTGTGCCAGAAAGCACTACCAAGGACCAGCAGACGTTGGTGGAACTTGGATACCGAGAAGGAGGCACCTAATCCAAAGGCACTGCCGAGAACCAGCTGACGGTACTGGAACCCGGATGGGTAGCAGAAGGTACCCATGTAAAAAAAAGTTCAAGGCCGCGAGCCGGCCGCAGTTACCAAAACCCACAGTCCTACAGGGGGTGCTTGTCCTATTGGCACTATGGAACCAGCCTTCATTGCCAGATCCCGCAGCCCACATAGGAGTCACCTAAACTGCAGGCACCATAGAGTCGGCTAACCCGACCGCAACACGACAGGACAACGCATTGGAGGCAAAGTGACGTTGACACTACCCGGAAACAGCTGGCGTGCTGGAACCAGGCTGGGCAGGAGGGAGTACCCGTGCCAAAGTCATTGCCGAGAACCAGCTGACGGTACTGGAACCCGGATGGGTAGCAGAAGGTACAAGAGCCAATGGAACTGCCGAAGACCAGCTGACGGTACTGGAACTCGGTTACTAAGCAGGAGGTACCTGTGCCAGAAAGCACTACCAAGGACCAGCAGACGTTGGTGGAACTTGGATACCGAGAAGGAGGCACCTAATCCAAAGGCACTGCCGAGAACCAGCTGACAGTACTGTAACCTGGATGGGTAGCAGAAGGTACCCATGTAAAAAAAAGTTCAAGGCCGCGAGCCGGCCGCAGTTACCAAAACCCACAGTCCTACAGGGGGTGCTTGTCCTATTGGCACTATGGAACCAGCCTTCATTGCCAGATCCCGCAGCCCACATAGGAGTCACCTAAACTGCAGGCACCATAGAGTCGGCTAACCCGACCGCAACACAACAGGACAACGCATTGGAGGCAAAGTGACGTTGACACTACCCGGAAACAGCTGGCGTGCTGGAACCAGGCTGGGCAGGAGGGAGTACCCGTGCCAAAGTCACTGCCGAGAACCAGCTGACGGTACTGGAACCCGGATGGGTAGCAGAAGGTACAAGAGCCGATGGAACTGCCGAGAACCAGCTGGCGGTACTGGAACCCAGGGTAAATACTAAAAACAGAGTGGAGCCAGAGGTGTAATTGGAGCAAGTTTTAAATCCGTAGTACAGTGGATGTGGACAAAGCAGGAGAATTTGCCGGACACACAGCTGGGGATCAGCTGACGTTACTGAACCCCAATAACACTGGAGCAAGCGTTGACTGTGCAGACGGCACTTCTGAGCAGCAACTAGCGGTATTGGAGCCCAAGGTAAATACTAAAAACGAAGGAGCCAGAGGTGTATTTGGAGGAGGTTTTAAATCCGTAGTACAGTGGATGTGGACAGAGCAGGAGAAATTGCCGTCCGCACAGCAGGGGAACGGCTGACGTTACTGAACCCCAATAACACGGCAGCAAGTGTTGACTGTGCAGACGGCACTTCCGAGCGCCAACTGGCGGTGTTGTAGCTCAGGGATAATACTGAAAACAGAGGAGCCAGAGGTGTATTTGGAGGAGGTTTTAAATCCGTAGTACAGTGGATGTGGACAAAGCAGGAGAATTTGCCGGACACACAGCTGGGGATCAGCTGATGTTACTGAACCCCAATAACACTGGAGCAAGCGTTGACTGTGCAGACGGCACTTCCGAGCGCCAACTGGCGGTGTTGGAGCCCAGGATTAATACTAAAAACGGAGGAGCCAGAGGTGTATTTGGAGGAGGTTTTAAATCCGTAGTACAGTGGATGTGGACAAAGCAGGAGAATTTGCCGGACACACAGCTGGGGATCAGCTGACGTTACTGAACCCCAATAACACTGGAGCAAGCGTTGACTGTGCAGACGGCACTTCTGAGCAGCAACTAGCAGTATTGGAGCCCAGGGTAAATACTAAAAACGGAGGAGCCAGAGGTGTATTTGGAGGAGGTTTTAAATCCGTAGTACAGTGGATGTGGACAAAGCAGGAGAATTTGCCGGACACACAGCTGGGGATCAGCTGACGTTACTGAACCCCAATAACACTGGAGCAAGCGTCGACTGTGCAGACGGCACTTCTGAGCATCAACTAGTGGTATTGGAGCCCAGGGTAAATACTAAAAACGGAGGAGCCAGAGGTGTATTTGGAGGAGGTTTTAAATCCGTAGTACAGTGGATGTGAACAGAGCAGGAGAAATTGCCGTCCGCACAGCAGGGGAACGGCTGACGTTACTGAACCCCAATAACACGGCAGCAAGTGTTGACTGTGCAGACGGCACTTCCGAGCGCCAACTGGCGGTGTTGTAGCTCAGGGATAATACTGAAAACAGAGGAGCCAGAGGTGTAATTGGAGAAACTTTCAAATCTGTAGTAGTGAGAATGTGGACAGAGCAGGAGAAATTGCCGTCCGCACAGCAGGGGAACAGCTGACGTTACTGAACCCCAATAACACGGCAGCAAGTGTTGACTGTGCAGACGGCACTTCCGAGCGCCAACTGGCGGTGTTGGAGCTCAGGGATTACAGTTCAGGTGGTAGAAACATGAACAGAACAGGAGACCTGGATACTGTTGCCAACCAATTATTTATTCTGGAAGAGGACTGGCAAATTCATGAGAGATCCAGGCCTTGTTCATTTTGAGAAAAGTAAGCCGGTCAACGTTATCGGAGGATAGTCGCATGCGACGGTCTGTTAGTACACCACCTGCGGCACTAAAGACGCGTTCCGATAATACACTAGCAGCAGGGCAAGCTAGCACCTCCAATGCATACTGACTAAGCTTTGGCCATGTATCCAGCTTACAGACCCAAAACTTGAAGGGAGAAGAGCCGTCTGGGAGAACACTAAGAGGGCAAGACATGTAGTCTGTCACCATCTGACGGAAACGTTGCCTCCTGCTGACTGGAGCCGTCTGTGATGGTGTAGACATTTGTGGCGGCGGGGACGCAAAACTTTGCCACATTTCGGCCATACTGGTCTTGCCTTGTGCTGAGGCGCTGCTTCTGCTCCCTGTTTGTGCAGAGCTTCCTCCACTGCCTCGACGCACTGAGCTGCTTTGTAAAGAACTAGCAGCACTGCTCTCGGTTGGAATGGAGAACATGATGGAATGCACCAGTGCGTCTTGGTACTCCCGCATTTTACGCTCCCGGTTCAACGGTGTTATGAGGCTTTGTAAGTTGTCCCGGTAGCGAGGATCTAGGAGGGTGGACACCCAATAATCAGCCGTGTTGAGAATGTGGGCGATGCGGCGGTCGTTTCTCAGGCACTGCAGCATGAAATCAACCATGTGCTGCAGACTGCCAACTGGCCAAGAAACACTGTCCCCTGCTTGAGGCGTGATCTCTGCCTGCTCTGCATCACCCCACCCTCGCTCTAGATACTGACTACTAGAGCATTGTGTACCTCCCTCCTCTGGACAGATGTCTTCCTCATCCATTGACTCCTCCTCATCCTCCTCACAAAGTGTCCCCTGCCTAGGCCTTTGTGAGGAACCACGTTGCGCAGACTGTAGAGAAGCAGATGGCATTTGTGACTCCTCATCCTCCACCTCTTCCAAAACCTCGTCCCTTAGTGCTTGCAGTGTTTTTTCAAGCAGGCAGATAAGGGGGATAGTCATGCTGACTAGTGCATCATCTGCACTCGCCATCCGCGTGGAATAATCGAAGGCACGCAAAATGTGGCAAATGTCCTTCATAGAGGCCCACTCAGTGGTGGTGAAGTGTGAACGGCGCGCACTGCGACTTGTTTGCGCCTGCTGCAGCCGGTACTCCATTACTGCTGCCTGCTGCTCACACAACCTCTCCAACATATGTAACGTTGAATTCCACCTGGTGGGTAGGTCACATATGATGCGATGTTCCGGAAGACGTAATCGGCGCTGCAGTGCTGCAATGCATGATCTTGCATTGCTGGAACGCCGCAAGTGAGCGCACTCTATGCAGACCTTGTGAAGCAGTGCATCAAGATCCGGATAGTCCCTCAGAAAACTCTGCACGACCAAGTTGAGCACATGTGCCAGACATGGGATGTGAGTGAGGTTGCCTAGGCCCAGAGCTGCCACCAGATTTCGGCCATTGTCACACACTACCATGCCTGGCTGGAGATTCGCTGGCACAAACCACACGTCGCTCTGCTGCTTGATGGCATTCCAGAGCTCCTGCGCTGTGTGGCTTCGATTCCCCAAAGAAATTAATTTTAATACGGCCTGTTGACGTTTGGCCACGGCTGTGCTCATATCGGTCATCATAACAGGTAACCGTTCACGGGTCGATGTGGAGGTAGACCGTGACGGCTCCTGCAGCGCTGATTCAGAGGAACTGGAGTATGAGGAGGAGTCAATGTGTACAGACTGGATTCCTGCAATCCTTGGAGTTGGCAGAACACGTACAGCGCCACTCTCAAAATTTGTACCCGGCTCCACAACATTTACCCAATGGGCAGTGAGGGAAAGGTATCGTCCCTGTCCATGCTTACTGGTCCACGCATCGGTGGTCAGGTGGACCTTGCTACTGACGGCGTTTTGTAGCGCATGTTTAATTTTTCCCTCCACATGATGTTGCAGGGCAGGGATGGCTTGCCTGCTGAAATAAAAGCGGCTGGGCACGTTGTATTGTGGGACTGCCAATGCCATAAAGTTACGGAATGTGTCAGTCTCCACCAGCCTGAATGATAGCATTTCAAGAGCCAGTAGTTTAGCAATGCCAGCATTCAGAGCCTGTGCTCGGGGGTGGTTTGCCGAGTATGGGCGCCTTTTCTCCCATGCCTGTGCTAACAATGGCTGTAGACTGGCCTGGGAGTGTGAGGATGACTGGGAAAGTGGTGCTGTGAGTGGAATTACACTGTGTCTCTGTACAACAGTACCAGAGATTCTTCCATGGCGATCCTGTGAGGAAGCCGAACCAGCTGTGAGTGAGCTGGAGGAAGAGGCTACAGCACGAGCTGAAGAGGTGGTAGGTGGCACTGTAGGTTGGCCTAGGTCTTCAGTGTGTTTTTGTAACTCCACCACGTGCTTGGTCCGCACATGTTTCCACATATTTGTGGTATTGAGGTTGCTGACACTTCTCCCTCTTTTCACCTTCTGATTACACAGCTTGCATTTGACAAAGCAAATGTCATCTGCAACTGTGTCAAAAAAGGACCAGGCACTGCAAGTCTTGGGAGCGCCCGCTTTGGATTTTGGAAGAGCCATGCTCCTAATGGATGCCGAAGTGGAGGCTACAGGCAACCAAGTCTGCCCCCTCCCTCTCCCTCCTTTTTGGGCCGTTCGGGGAATCTCTTCCTCAGAGCTGCTCCCACCACCTTCCTGTCCCTCACGCCATGATGGGTCAAGGACCTCATCATCTACACCACCCTCTTCAAACAACTGCTTCTACTGGGTAGTCTCGACAGCACAGTACGCACCAGAAAGTGGCACCTGAGTCTCATCATCAGATGCGTACTGAGGTGTGCTGCTGACCATAGGCACTGGCCCACCCGTCTCTTCAGATTCAGAGAGACAAAACGGTTGCGCATCACTGCATACTACCTCTTCTTCAAATTCTAGAATTCTGCTTGGCTGGCCCCCTCTTTCCAAGCCAAGAGATTCAGAGAACAGAAGTAGAGATGGCTCCTGTCCAGGGCTCTCTGACTGCCTGGGCAATTTGGCAGGTGGTGAAGAGACAGATGGGTGCTCTTCAGTGCTCAGGACCTGAGAGGATCTGGAACTAATTGAAGTCGATGCATTAGCTGCCATCCATCCGACAACGGCTTCAATTTGGTCCTCGCGCAGCAGTGGGGTACGGTTAGCTCCTACAAAGCTGCGCATAAAGGACTGTTCCCTGGTAAAACTGGGGGATGCTGAGTCACTGGTGCCCGCAGCAGGCACAGAATCCCCACGTCCTCTCCCTGCAGGCACAGAATCCTCACGTCCTCTCCCTGCAGAAACTCCACGCCCACGCCCACGCCCACATGCCTTACTCCCTGCCTTCTTCATCTTGGTAGACTGATAAAGATAGGCAGAAAAGTACTAAGGGCTTAGTGTGCTTATTCCTGAACAGCTGCTAACAGGTATAAGAAACACTAATTTTATAAAGTGTGGACTAGACTTTAATATGAGCTAATGTGGCCTACACAACTGTAAAGTGGAGTGTTTGGTGAACTTTATTTAGGTTTTTTTTGTCACAAAAAGACACTGGATGTGCCTAAAGATGTAATAACGATAGTATCACAAACTTTTTGTAGCTATTACAATGTAGGAAGGTAACCTACAATGCAATAGATGAGGCTGCAAAAAATAGGCTAATACTAATCTGGCTGGGGCTGCAGGGCCCAATGCTGCAGAAAGGCTCCTCTAACTACTCCTATATAGTGTGTTTGGAACCAATTTAGCTGAATACGGATGGAACCACCACACTAATAGGAGATATCAGGAAAAATTATGAATTGGCAATAAAGGACAAAGTATGAGGCAGTGACACACACTGAGTGCACTACAACCAGACGGGGTTGAAGCACACACTACAGGGTGAGCTGCACTCACACACCAGACCTTGCAGACAGCGGTGAACAGTACAGATGCAGAGCACTGTGCACTAGCGCTGCAAGACCAAAAAAATTTCTCTATCTACTCCTATATAGTGTGTTTGGAACCAATTTAGCTGAATACGGATGGAACCACCACACTAATAGGAGATATCAGGAAAAATTATGAATTGGCAATAAAGGACAATGTATGAGGCAGTGACACACATTGAGTGCACTACAACCAGACGGGGTTGAAGCACACACTACAGGGTGAGCTGCACTCACACACCAGACCTTGCAGACAGCGGTGAACAGTACAGATGCAGAGCACTGTGCACTAGCGCTGCAAGACCAAAAAAATTTCTCTATCTACTCCTATATAGTGTGTTTGGAACCAATTTAGCTGAATACGGATGGAACCACCACACTAATAGGAGATATCAGGAAAAATTATGAATTGGCAAAAAAGAACAATGTATGAGGCAGTGACACACACTGAGTGCACTACAACCAGACGTGGTTGAAGCACACACTACAGGGTGAGCTGCACTCACACAAAGAGACCTTGCAGAAAGCGGTGAACAGCACAGAGAACTGTGCACTAGCACTGCAAGGCACAGCGATTTATAAAGTAGCTTGGGGAAAGCAGAATAGACCAAATAGGTAGCTAAAACTGTCCCTCAGAACAACAGCGTCCTATCCCTTACTGAATTCACAGCAGAGTGAGCTCAAAATGGCGGTGGCGGCTTTTATAGTGCATCATGACATCATTTCAGCAGCCAATCACAGCCATGCCATTAGTTAAGATGCCTACATGCCTAACATGATGTGCCCACACTTCTTAGGATCCTCATTGGCTGAATAAAATGAAAATGGCTCATTGCATTATGGGAACTTCCGATTCCGGTATACGATATTGCAAAAGTATCGGAATTAAGTATCGGAATTCCGATACTGCGAATATCGGCCGATACCCGATATTTCAGTATCGGAATGCTCAACACTAATTACAACTAGTGATGAGCAAGCATGTTTTGTTAAGTTAGCAAATGTTAACCCTTTCGCCGAGTATGCTCGGGCCGAGCACTGAGTAGTTGCAGCTTCTCAGTGATATATTTGAATCACTCCTATATGCATGATTTGCGACTGTTTGACAGCTTTAATACATGTGAGGAATGTGTAAGAAATAGACATTCTTCACATGTAGTAAAGCTGTCAAACAGTCGCAAATCATGCACACAGGAGTGATTCAAACATATCACCGAGCACCTGTAAATACTCGGTGCTCGGTCAAAGCATACTCGGGCGAAAGGGTTAACAAAACATACTCGCTCATCACTAATTACAACCCAATACATGTCTGCTAGCAGTAGACATGAGGTCGGTTTTTCCCACTTCCATAAATGATAGCGATAATTGCACCATCTCCTCTTTCTTCATCACCAATAATAACTTTTTCAAGGCCCTTTGGGATGTGTTTCTCCAAACATAGGGTACCATTTTGCTATTGTAGCTGCTTATGTAACCCAATTAAACGATGCAGGGGTTTAACAACCTTATTCTGGATGCATGATTGTTATTTACCATTAGTGTTGAGCGAGCACTAAAATGCTCGGGTGCTCGAAGCTCGGGCCGAGCTCACTGTGATACTCGGGTGCTCGACCCGAGCAACGAGCCCAATGTTAGTCTATGGGAGACCCGAGCATTTTTGTGGCGGCACCCCCGGCAGTCTGTAGAAAGCCTAAAAAGTGCCCAAAACAATAGTGACAGTGCTCAAATGACATGGGGACAGCATGGGGATCGCCCCAGGAAGCATTTCTGACCCCCAGGTCACTGCTGTGTATAAGGTAAAAAAAAAAGTGGATTTAGATGAAAAAAAAAGGATTTTTCCTGGCCCCTGAGACCTGGGGCTAAGTCTAGCAATTTGAGCAGCAGCAGCACATAAGACTTTAATGCAGTGTGTAATTCTTTCCCTACAGTAAGACTAAGCTGAATCCCTATGATGTAGTGGCCTGCCTGTTCCTAGCGAACAGACCCGCCTTAGTCCTCGGCAAGTCTAAACGAAGACCTATAGCATTAAGGGAGGGGTCCCTAAAAGAACTAAGGACTGGGACAAAAATGGGACACCTCCTAAACAGAGAAGTTGTTGCAGAACACAAAAAGACAAACTGACAAAAGGTACTAGAGGTCCCAGAAGGACCAAGCGAACAGACAGAGAAAGGCACCGAAGCACCAGGCTAGAGAAACTGTCAAATACTGAAGTCCAGCACAGCCAGAAGGGCGGAGCTGGAATACAAAGGCAGATGGTCACGTGACCACAAAAGACAAAATGGAAAAAAAAAACAGGAAGGTTCTAACAGTAGCTATATGTCATTGGTCGGGAACCCCTATCCGACCATGACGTATAGGTGTGTCAAATGTTGTGAAGGGGTTAAAACATTTTTTCCATTTTCTACTGCTTTTTAGTTCTTTTAGGGGACTCAAACTCCAATCCCATATACTATATTGTGTAATACTGCTCTAATGCTTTACATAGACAAATCATGGGATACTATGAAGCTCAGCCTTAGTGCTAACATGGCACTTAGGAGGCCTTCACCATTTACTCCAGCTGCTATGGTATCCCATTAATTTCCCATTGTGGAGGGTGGGAGTCAATGAAAGCCAAAGCACACATATGGGCAATGATATGATTTAAATGTTGCAGTTACAGGCAGATGTCAGCTATATAGCGCAGTAAGCTCAGTTTCATATCTTAATTAGCAACCTGTGATGAACATGTACATCAAAAGTTGTTAAGAGGATAAGTTGCACACCATTGCACCCTGTCTTTCACACCTTCATTTCCCTTGAAATTCAAATTATTTAGCAAACAGTGCAAGAGAGAAATATTAAAATACCCTTATCTGTCCTAATTTTTTCGAATGTAGTCGGTGTCAGTCTATGATTTTATGATATTCCCAGATATCTCTTGCTTTTCTAGTGTCTATTTATCTGGGCTTATTTGGATTTATAAGGGTTGGCAGCGAGTCTGAATTATTCAATCTCCTGTCACACCAGCCCCCTGATAATGTCTCCTTGTCTGCAGTCTGAGGTGAAGGGGTGTGGTGGGGGCGTGACAGGAGCGGCTCTTCACTGCTCAACCCTCCAGTCTGGGACATTACAGCAGTGAACAGCTCCATGCTGTTATCAGCCAGTCTCCTGATAATAGGGGGCATGGCCACTCACCCCTCTTCTCAGGCTGGCTGTTACTCACAGCAGGAAGCTCCACACTGGTGTGTGATATAATGTACCATACATGAGGGGAGAACAGTGAAAAGCAGCTCCTGTCACACTTAATTACCAGTGTTATAAAGACAATAAAACTGCACTGGGCATCTCATCTTTACAGTTTATATGGGCAGGGACAGAACAATTTTTTTTTAATCTCCCCGGAGTACCCCTTAAGTGATACACTTAGTTGGCCACATTATTTATACAGGATTTTAGGGCTTCTTGCATTCTCCATTTCCAATTGCATGTAAAGCAAATACCTGATCTTCTTTGTTACTAATGATTTGTTTACTTAAAGCAACTGATCCGTACAGTGTGAAGCATAGAGATAGGCAGAGCCAACACTGTTAATAACAGTCCTAGATATCCCTTATTAATGACCCCAGAAAGGTGTAAAAAAATGATACCTTCCAGATCAATATCATTCCTTTGTAATCAATGCTATGTCCCACATCAATTTGTTGAAATCAACATGTACTGGGGGTACCAAAAGATCGCTGCAGCCAACCAGCAGCCACTGATTGGCTGCAGCATTCACGTTTTGTTCAAGTAGATGAAGCACTGGATCCATTAATAAGAGGTTTTTCATTAGTGTACAGAACCTTTAAATAGCAGGTATTTAACCCCTTAAGCCCCGCGGGTGGTTTGCACGTTAATGACCGGGCCAATTTTTACAATTCTGACCACTGTCACTTTATGAGGTAATTACTCTGGAACGCTTCAACAGATCCCCCTGATTCTGAGATTGTTTTTTCGTGACATATTGTACTTCATGATTGTGGAAAAATTTCTTCGATATCACTTGCGTTTATTTGTGAAAAAAACAGAAATTTGGCGAAAATTTTGAAAATTTTGCAATTTTCAAAATTTGAATTTTTAAGCCCTGAAATCAGAGCGATATGTCACACAAAAGAGTTAATAAATAACATTTCCCACATGTCTACTTTACATCAGCACAATTTTGGAACCAAAATTTTTTTTTGTTAGGGAGCTATAAGGGTTAAAAGTTGACCAGCGATTTCTCATTTTTCCAACAAAATTTACAAAACCATTTTTTTAGGGACCACATCACATTTGAAGTCACTTTGAGAGGTCTTTATGACAGAAAATACCCAAAAGTGACACCATTCTAAAAACTGCACCCCTCAAGGTGCTCAAAACCACATTCAAGAACTTTATTAACCCTTCAGGTGCTTCACAGGAATTTTTTGAATGTGGAAGAAAAAAATGAACATTTAACTTTTTTCACAAAAATGTTAATTTAGACCCAATTTTTTTTATTTTCACAGGGGTAACAAGAAAAAATGGACCCCAAAATTTGTTGTGCAATTTCCCCTGGGCACGCAGATACCCAATATTTGGGGAAAAAATACTGTTTGGGCGCACGGCAGGGCTTGGAAGGGAAGGAGCGCTATTTGACTTTTTGATTGTAAAATTTGCTTGAATAATTAGCGGACGCCATGTTGTGTTTGGAGAGCCCATGTGTGCCCAAACTTTGGAGCTCCCCCACAAGTGACCCCATTTTGGAAACTAGACCCCCCAAGGCACCTTTCTAGATGCATAGTGAGCACTTGGAACCCCCAGGTGCTTCACAAATTGATTCGTAACAATGAAAAAGTGAAAAAAAAAAACAGTTTTTCATTTTTATGAATCAATTTGTGAAGCACCTGAGTGTTCCAAGTGCTCACAATGCATCTAAATAGGTGCCTTGGGGGGTCTAGTTTCCAAAATGGGGTCACTTGTGGGGGAGCTCCAATGTTTGGGCACACAGCGGCTCTCCAAACGCAACATGGTGTCGCTAACAATTTGAGCCGATTTTCCGTTAAATTTGTTAGAGGACACCATGTTGCATTTAGAGAGTCCCTGTGTGCCCAAACATTGGAGCTCCCCCACAAGTGACCCCATTTTGGAAACTAGACCCCCCAAGGCACCTATCTAGATGCATAGTGAGCACTTGGAACCCCCAGGTGCTTCACAAATTGATTCGTAACAATGAAAAAGTGAAAAAAAAAACACTTTTTCATTTGTATGAATCAATTTGTGAAGCACCTGAGGGTTCCAAGTGCTCACTATGCATCTAGATAGGTGCCTTGGGTGGTCTAGTTTCCAAAATGGGGTCACTTGTGGGGGAGCTCCAATATTTGGGCACACAGCGGCTCTCTAAATGCAACATGGTGTCCGCTAACAAATTTAACGCAAAATTGGCTCAAATTGTTAGCGACACCATGTTGCGTTTGGAGAGCTGCTGTGTGCCCAAACATTGGAGCTCCCCCACAAGTGACCCCATTTTGGAAACTAGACCCCCCAAGGCACCTATCTAGATGCATAGTGAGCACTTGGAACCCCCAGGTGCTTCACAAATTGATTCGTAACAATGAAAAAGTGAAAAAAAAAACACTTTTTCATTTTTACGAATTAATTTGTGAAGCACCTAGGGGTTCCAAGTGCTCACTATGCATCTAGATAGGTGCCTTGGGGGGTCTAGTTTCCAAAATGGGGTCACTTGTGGGGGAGCTCCAATGTTTGGGCACACAGGGACTCTCTAAATGCAACATGGTATCCGCTAACAAATTGAATGGAAAATCGGCTCAAATTGTTAGCGGACGCCACATTGCGTTTGGAGAGCCCCTCTGTGCCCAAACTTTGGAGCTCCCCCACAAGTGACCCCATTTTGGAAACTAGACCCCCCAAGGCACCTTTCTAGATGCATAGTGAGCACTTGGAACCCCCAGGTGCTTCACAAATTGATTCGTAATAATGAAAAAGTGAAAAAAAAAACACTTTTTCATTTTTACGAATTAATTTGTGAAGCACCTAGGGGTTCCAAGTGCTCACTATGCATCTAGATAGGTGCCTTGGGGGGTCTAGTTTCCAAAATGGGGTCACTTGTGGAGGAGCTCCAATGTTTGGGCACACAGGGACTCTCCAAATGCAACATGATATCCGCTAACAATTTGAGCCGACAATTTGTTAGCGGATATCATGTTGCATTTGGAGAGTCCCTGTGTGCCCAAACATTGGAGCTCCCCCACAAGTGACCCCATTTTGGAAACTAGACCCCCCAAGGCACCTATCTAGATTCATAGTGAGCACTTGGAACCCCAGGTGCTTCACAAATTGATTCATAAAAATGAAAAAGTGTTTTTTTTTTCACTTTTTCATTTTTACGAATCAATTTGTGAAGCACCTGGGGGTTCCAAGTGCTCACTATGCATCTAGAAAGGTGCCTTGGGGGGTCTAGTTTCCAAAATGGGGTCACTTGTGGGGGAGCTCCAAAGTTTGGGCACAGAGGGGCTCTCCAAACGCAATGTGGTGTCCGCTAACAATTTGAGCCGATTTTCCATTTAATTTGTTAGCGGATACCATGTTGCATTTAGAGAGTCCCTGTGTGCCCAAACATTGGAGCTCCCCCACAAGTGACCCCATTTTGGAAACTAGACCCCCCAAGGCACCTATCTAGATTCATAGTGAGCACTTGGAACCCCAGGTGCTTCACAAATTGATTCATAAAAATGAAAAAGTGTTTTTTTTTTCACTTTTTCATTTTTACGAATCAATTTGTGAAGCACCTGGGGGTTCCAAGTGCTCACTATGCATCTAGAAAGGTGCCTTGGGGGGTCTAGTTTCCAAAATGGGGTCACTTGTGGGGGAGCTCCAAAGTTTGGGCACAGAGGGGCTCTCCAAACGCAATGTGGTGTCCGCTAACAATTTGAGCCGATTTTCCATTCAATTTGTTAGCGGACACCATGTCGCGTTTGGAGAGCCCGTGATGTGCCTAAACAGTGGAGCTCCCCCACAAGTGTCCCCATTTTGGAAACTATACCCCTCAAAGATTTTATTAAGGTGTATAGTGAACATTTTGAACCCAGAGGTACGGCACATTATTTGTTTACATTAGGTCATCATATTGAATAAGTTTTCATTATTCTTGAGCGCAAGTGCTCGCTACTTGAGTTTGCATCGGGTACTCAGGTATGCACCATGTACAGCGTGTGCTCGAGTGACATGCTCGAGTCCCTGCTCCGCATGTTTCACGGTTATTAGACACCCAAAAAAAAACATGCGGGGATCGCTCGTGCATGGCAGGCAATCCCCGTAAAGTTTTTTGGCCGCGAAGCATATGGGGCAGAGACTCGAGCATGTCACTCAAATACCCACGATACTAAATGCATACCAGAGCACCCGATGCAAACTCAAGTAGCAAGCACTTGCTCTCAACACTAGTCGCCATATCGTCATCTTTTTTTCTTACTTTTGAAAAAAATCCCAACCCCAGCCCTAACCCTAGCACAACCCTAGCCCCAGCACAACCCTAGCCCCAGCACAACCCTAGCCCCAGCACAACCCTAGCCCCAAACCCAGCCCTAACCCTAGCCCAATCCTAACTCGAGTTTATTTTTGACGCCGTTCCTTGTGCGGTATAAGTGATTAGACGACTTTATTCTTCGGGTCGGTGTGATTACAGCAATGCCAGAATCATATGGGGTTTTTATGACTGACAGCTGTCACACACTAAAAGACGCATTTTTTGTAAAATCTAGTTTTTGCATCGCCATATTTTGAGAGCTATAATTTTTCCAAATTTTGGCAGACAGTCATGTGACGGCTCGTTTTTTGCGGGATGACTTGACGTTGTTATTGGTGCCATTTTCAGGCACGTGACATTTTTTGATCGCTTTCTATTCCGATTTTTGGGAGGCAGAATAAACAAAAACCAACAATTCAGGAATTGTTTTTTTTTTTTTTTTTTTATTCTGTTCCGCGTGTGGTAAAATTGATGAGGCAGCTTTACTCTTCGGGTCAGTACGTTTACAGCGGTACCACATTTGTATAATTTTTCTATGTTTTGGCGCTTATACACAATAAAAGCTATTTTATAGAAAAAAATATTTTTTAGTATCGCTTTATTCTGAGAGCTATAACTTTTTTATTTTTCGGCTGATGGAGCTATATGGCGGCTTGTTTTTTGCGGGACGAGATGACGTTTTCAGCGGTATCATTTTTATTTATATGCGTCTTTTTGATCGCGTGTTATTACACTTTTTGTTTGGCGGTATGGTGATAAAGCATTGTTTTTTGCTTGGTTTTTTTTTTTTTTTTTTTACCGTGTTCACTGAAGGGGTTAACTAGTGGGACAGTTTTATAGGTCAGGTTGTTCCGGACGCGGCGATACCAAATATGTGTACTTTTATTGTTTTTTTTTTATTTTTTTTATAATAATATTTATTGATGGGTACATTATATTTTTATTTTTGGTGTATTATTTTTTTTATTTTTTTATAATATTTTTGCACATTTTTTTTTTTTTTTTTTTTTCCACTTTCACACAGTTTATACACTTTATTACTTTGTCCCACTCTGGGACTTTCACTTTTTTTTTTCTGATCGCCTGCATGGCACAGGAATGGAGCACCATCCCTATGCCATGAAGGCTGTCAGAAGTGCACAGTGTGAAGATTGCTTGGAGATGCACTGCGCATGTCCAAGCAATCTTCCTGCTCTCTGGTGACCCGGATGTTGTCATGACGACATCGGGTCGTCATGGCAACACCCGGGAAGCCTTTGCAGACTGCGCTGGAAGCCGGAAGAGGAGGTGAGTATCGGCGATCACCTCCCCTTGCCCCCGCAATGCCGCGATCGACTTCGATCGACTTCGATCGCAGCATCGCGGGGGTTAATGTGCTGGGAGCGGTGCGTGACCGCTCCCTGCACATAGTACCGGGTGTCAGCTATGACAATCAGCTGACACCCGGCGGCGATCGCGCCCGCACAGCCTGTGTGCGCGCGCGATCGCCATGACGTACTAATACGGGTCTGGCTCTTAAGTCCCAGGGCACAGACGCGTATTAGTACGTCAGATGTTATTAAGGGGTTAATGATATCTACCCAGGAATGTTTCACATACATTTAAGTGAATCTGTCAATTCATTCAATCACTCCAAACCAATTACATGACTATGTAGGCTATGCCAATATAAGCAATTTGGTAGCTTTATTAAAAGAAAACAAAAAAAAATGCAGTTCTATTCCTGAGGAATCCACATTATAAGTGATATGCAAATGAGGCTGGAAATACCCATTTGCAAATCCAATTCTGCTGTCTCCTACTCCTTTGGCTCCTTACTCAATTTTTGGAGTAAGCGCTCACTCACATGAGCGTATAAATCTGACAAGTGCAATCTGATAAAAAAAGGGATTAGGGATTACGCTCAGATCAGTGTTATTCAATGAGGCAGTGCAGAGCTGCGTTTTTTTCTCAGCTGTATTCAGCGTGAGGAAAAATTTGCAGCATGCTGTGATTTGACCCTGAAATTGGTTCAGTGTGAGAAAAAAAATCAGATGCCATATGATCCATCAGTAAGGCATTAGATTTTTATAGATACATTGCAATTCTGTGAAATGGGAAACTAAATGGTCCTGTAAAAGATTAATAGCTACTGAGTAAACAAAACGGATTGCATGCGGACTGCACACGGATGACAAGTGATAAAAAATAATCAATTCCTGAAAAAAGTAGTCACATTTTGTTCATTTTGGCAACAGAGTTGTTCCTCTTGAGATAGCCTCGAAATACACCATGTGTTACAAATCCGGATCGTGGAACCACTGTGCCGTAGTACAAGGATGGACCAGAGGGGCGTGACTAAGAGACTACCCGGACCAACCCTGGCTACACGGCAGCTTAGTCGACTCCATGAGCCAAGGAGGGACTGGTGGACCAGGTGCCACTCTGGGACAGGCTTTGAGAGAGCAGATGACCCCCACTAGATTGGCAGCTGAAGCGGACAGGCACGGCAGATGGTCTGGCAGATGAGCACGGCTAGTAGGCAGACAAGTAGTGCAGGAAGACGGACAGGCTCGACTGATAGACAGGCAGGCAGACACGGCTGATAGACACGCTGGAGGGCAAGCACTGGGACCTGAGGGCTGGAGAGAGTGTTTAGAAAACAATCTACAACATTTCACCGGCACCTCCATTTTGGCGGCAGTGCCATATATAGCAGATGTCCTCCGGCCATTGGCAGGGGACATTTTAGGATGGCGCACGCCGCCCCTTTAAAAAACAGGGAGCGCGCGCATGCGTGTCCTAAGAGCAGTGCCCGGGGATCTGCGCGCGCACACCCCAGGCAGCCATCCTGTTTCATTTTTAAAGGAGGGACTCTGAAAGTCAAAAACACTATTTTTACAGGGCCATCAGGCGGCCCTTACTATTCTTAAAGGGCCAGCAGTCAACTATGCTTTGTTGCTCCCATTATTAAAGAAGAGACATAGAGGAGGGTCTCAGTAAAAAGAATTCCCATTATAAAGGAGTGGGTCTCCTATAGTGGTATTGTCCATGCAGTTACTGCAAGGGCTGCCAACATTTTTGGAAAAAAACAATACCAATTTGAAGACACATAGAGCTGGGCCACAGTAACGACATGTTCCCATTAGAAAGGAGTGGGTCTCCCATACCGTTTGCCTGTGCAGTGAATGCAACAGCTGTCAAAAATTTGGAGGAACTCCAATGTCCCTTGCAAGAGATGTAGAGGTCGGAGGGCCTCCTGAAAACAATGTTCCCATTTTTAGGAAGTGGGTCTCCCATACTGTTTGCCTATGCAGTGAATGCAACGGCTGCCAAAAATTTGGAGAAACTTCAATGTCCTTTGCAAGAGATGTAGAGGTTGGAGGGCCTCCTGAAAACAATGTTCCCATTTTTAGGAAGTGGGTCTCCCATACTGTTTGCCTATGCATTAAATGCAATGGCTGCCAAAAATTTGGAGTAACTCCAATGTCCCTTGCAAGAGACATAGAGGTCGGAGGGCCTCCTGAAAACAATGTTCCCATTTTTAGGAAGTGGGTCTCCCATACTGTTTGCCTATGCATTAAATGCAATGACTGCCAAAAATTTGGAGAAACTCCAGTGCCCCTTGCAAAAGATGTAGATATGGTGATATGGTAGATATTGTGGTGATATGGTGGTGGAGGATGAGGAGAAGGAGGAGGAGAAAAGCAAATAGACAAAATAAGGAAGCTTGTACCTATGTCTGGGTGTGAAGACAGAGGTGTATGCACTGTATAAAATAATAATCTTTTTATTTATATATCACCAACATATTCCGCAGCGCTTCACAATTCAGACAATTACAGACATTATGGGCGCTGTCCCCATGGGGGCTCACAATCTAGATTCCCTATCAGTATGTCTTTGGAGTGTGGGAGGAAACTGGAGAACCCGGAGGAAACCCCCGCAAGCATGGGGAGAACAAAGAAACTACTTGCAGATGTTGTCCTTGGTGGGATTTAAACCCAGGACACCAGTGATGCAAGGCTGCAGTGCTAACCGCTGAGTCACCGTGCTGTCCGTATTTGAGTTCATTACGCTGCTATCATTCGGTGGTGTTCAGAAGTCTGGCCTAATCCAGCCCTTGTTCATTTTTATATGAGTCAGCCTGTCAACATTTTCAGTTGACAGTTGGTTGCGCCTATCGGTTATAATTCCATGAGCATCACTAAAAACCCGCTCAGACAAAATGCTAGTGGAAGGGCAGGCCAGGACCTCCAAGAGAGCCAGTAGCGTATAGAGCCAGTTCATGCCATGTGTCCTGCTTGGATACCCAATAATTATAAGGCACAGAGGAATCACCGTGGACGTTGCTACGGTAGGCAAGGTACTCCTTCAGCATGTTCCGAAACTTTTCTCTCCTTGTGAGAGAACCCCTTGCATCAGGGTCTGTGCGATTGGAGGGTCTGAGAAAACTATCCCAGAACTTTGACAGTATTCCCCTGCCTCTGCTGGATTGAAGTTGTGTCTCTCTCGCCTGTACTCTTTGGTTGTCCAACGAACTGTGACCTCTGCCACCAGCATTTTCAGATGGGAATTTTTTTAATAATTCTGCAACAAGGGCATTCTGGTACTGTTCCATTTTATTAGGCTTGTCTGGCAAGGGAATAAGAGACAGAAAGCTCTCCTTGTAGCATGGGTCTAAAAGTGTCACTAACCAGTAATGACTGTCACCCAAAATTTGGACAACGCGAGGGTTACGAGAAAGGCAGCGTAACATAAACTCAGCCATGTGTGCCAGACTTCAAAGAGGCAAGACTGCCGTGTCCTCACCAAGAGGAAGACTGACCATGCTCTCCTCCTCAACCTCCTCCTCCTCCTCCCTGTCCTCAGGCCATCCACGCTGAACAGACGGTATGGCAATTGTGCAGGTAGTACCGTCTATAGAGTAGGAAACTAGCTCCTGTTCTTCCTCATACTCCTCTTCCTCATTATCACCCAATCCACATTGGGATGAGATGAGGCTGGGCTGTGTGGAATCACCCTGTATGGTTCCTTGCTCCATCTCATCATGCTCCGCCTGCAATGCATCCTCTTTAATGGTGAGCAGAGAGCGTTTCAGAAGACAGAGAAGCCGGATGGTGATGCTAATTATGGTGTCATATGGAGTCTGACCTGAATATCGATGGCCGTGTTGATGCTGGTTGTCAACAACTACCCTCTTCTGCTCACAAATCCTTCCCAACATCTGCAATGTAGAGTTCCAATGCATGGAGACATCGAACTCCAGTCGGTGAGCTGGAAGCTGCAAATGCTGCTGAAGCACTGCAAGGGCGGCGGAAGCTGTAGCTGATGTTCTAAAATGGGCACACATGCAGCGTACTTTGATAAGCAGATGCGACAGATCTGGATAGGTTTTGAGAAACCGCTGAACCACAAGGTTAAGCACATAGGCCAGGCATGGTACGTGTGTGAGCTTACTTCACTTCTGAGTCGCCTCCAGGTTTTGCCCATTGTCACACACGACCATGCCTGGCTGTAGGTTCAGCGGTGTGAGCCACAGATCTGCCTGCTCTTTCAGAGCTGTCCACAACTCTTCAGCATTTTGCGGTTTGTCACCTAATCATACTATCTTAAGCACAGCCTGTTGCTGCTTGGCCATGGCAGTGCTGCAGTGCTTCCAGCTTCTGAATGATGTGCTCATTTCGAAGATTGAGGCTGAAGAGGAGGAGGAGGAGGTGCAGGAGCTGTAGAATGTGGGGGCAACCCTGATTGGCCCAGGGCCCGCAATCCTCAGCGTCGGGAGGACGTGTTCCATCCCAAGGTCCAACTGGGTCCCAGCTTCCACTATATTAACCCAGTGTGCCGTCAGCGAGATGTACCATCCCTGACCAGAAGCACTTGTCCACGTCTCCGTGGTTAAGTGGACTTTCCCAGTAACTGCATTGTTGAGGGCAAGGCTAATGTTGTGGGACATGTGCTCATGTAATGCGGGGACGGCACACTGGGAGAAATAGTAGTGGCTGGGGACCGAGTACCGAGGGATGGCCACCACCATCAGGTTGCAAACAGCTTCTCTCTACACGAGCCCAAAAGGCAACATTTCGCGTGCAAGCAATCGTGAAATATGTGAATTTAGTAATGTGGCCTGTGGGGCGTTGGCTGCGTATTTGCGCTTGCGTTCCAAGGACTGGGGTAGGGACAACTGAACGCTGCGCTGGGACAAGGAAGTGGACGTGCTTGCTGATGGTGCTAGTTAAGAGTGTGCACCGTTACGTGCAGGGCATAAGGCATCTTTACATGTGCCATGGACAGGGGATTGTCATGCACGCACAGCAGTGGAAGAAGCAGTGGCATCACCCACAGACACTGTTTCTGGACCATGGGTTTCAGCCCACTTAGTAGGGTGCTTTGCTGCCATTTGCCTGATCATGCTGGTGGTGGTCAGACTGCTAGTTTTGCTACCCCTGCTGATGCTGGCCTGGCAGGTGGTGTAAATGGCCTTTTTGGGGTTATCTGCAGAGTCTTTAAAAAACAACCAGACTCGGGAAGACCTAACAGTTGTACTGGCAACTTCCGTTGTGTTGGTGTTACAGGGAACGCTTTCCCACCTTGTGTCTGCGGCCGCCTCACTGCTTCTTCCTGCCTCTTGTGGTGCTACATCTCCCTTCCCCTGTGTGCTGCTTTCCTCGCTCTGTATGTCCCCCTGCCAGGTTGGGTCAGTTACTATATCATCCACCACCTCGTCTTCCACTGCCGCACCCTGGTCCTCCTCCTGACTTTCTAGCAATTGTGTCTCATTATCATCATCATCCACCTCTTGTGAAAGTAATTTCACTTTCCCACCATTGCCTTCATGTGACCATGGCTGATCAAATATTTGGGCATCGCTACACGCGTTCCCCTCTTGAGTCACTTGAAGCTGGCCGGGCGAGAGTCTACAAATGGAAAAGTGAACAGCTCTTTTGAGTGTCCAAGTGTGGGATCAGTTGTCTCCGGGCACTCAGCATGGATGGAGGAAGGAGGAAGGAGGATCAGGATGAGGAATATGCAGTCCAGACTCACGGCTACCGAGACTTGACCGTGTGGAAGACAGGTTGGTAGTGGTGGTGGCAAAGTGACTGGAAGCATTATCTGCTATCCAACCAACAACCTTTTGACATTGCTTTGGGTTCAATAGTGGTATGCTGCGGTCCCCTCGTAATTGGGACAGGAAGGTCGGGCGACAAGATGTGGGTGTTTGTTGTGGCACAATTGCAGTTTGCCCACGGCCTCGGCCTCTGCATGCACCATTACCATCACATCCACTTCCCTGTCCCTTGCCACGCACTTTGCCGATTTTAAATGGAGGACAATATTTTCCATGTTCACTAGAAATGGCTGATTTTGGATGGGAGTTATATGTGATACGTCTGACAGAGAACCATGGTTTTAAATAGCAGGCCTGTAATTTACTGATATTATTCTTCACAGAGACCTAGTGTGAATAGCTTGACCGACACACTGCAACGAAATGGAAGGCAGAAATGGCTGATTTTGGAACACTGTTATATGTGATATGTCTGAAAGGGAACCACGGTTTTAAATAGCAGGCCTATAATTTTCTAATAATATTCTTCACAGAGACCTAGTGTGTATAGCTTGACCGACACACTGCAACAAAGTGGAAGGCAGAAATGGCTGATTTTGGAATACTGTTATATGTGATATGTCTGACAGAGAACCACGGTTTTAAATAGCAGGCCTGTAATTTTTTTATATTATTCTTCACAGAGACCTAGTGTGAATAGCTTGACCGACACATTGCAACAAAATGGAAGGCAGAAATGGCTGATTTTTGAACACTGTTATATGTGATGTGTCTGACAGAGAACCACAGTTTTAAATAGCAGGCCTGTAGTTTACTAATATTATTGTCCTCAGCTACCTAGTGTGAATAGCTTGACTGACACACTGTAACAGAATGGAAAAGGAGGCCAATATTTTCCAAGTTCAGTGCAAATTTCTGGATTTTGATCGCTGAAATATGGAACAGATCTGGCTGAATTCTGCAGTGCTAACAAGCAAATGGAGCAGAAAAATGTTGTACTCTGGATTGCTTTTAAAGCAAATAACCAGGAATAAGATAAAAAAAAATTGCCCTGGCCCCTTATACCTGGAGCTATGTCTACAAATATCTGTAAGCACAGCAGCAGCAGGAACGTACAATGCCTGCCTGCCTAACTCCTGCTATCGCCTTCACCACTGACAATATGCAGCTGGATTAGTCCTCAGAAGGACTGTTAGTTCAGATGGATATATAGATATACATTGCCTACAAGTAGTATTCAACCCCCTGCAGATTTAGCTGGTTTGATAAGATGCAAATAAGTTAGAGCCTTCAAACTGCAAACGAGAGTAGGTTTTATGAACAGAAGCATAAATCTTACAAACCAAAAAGTTATGTTGCTCAGTTGAATTTTATTAAATTTTAAACATAAAAGTGTGGGTCAATTATTATACAACCCCTATGTTTAATATTTTGTGGAATAACCCTTGTTTGCAATTACAGCTAATAATCGTCTTTTATAAGACCTGATCAGGCCGGCACAGGTCTGTGGAGTTATCTTGGCCCACTCCTTCATGCAGATCTTCTCCAAGTTATCTAGGTTCTTTGGGTGTCTCATGTGGACTTTATTCTTGAGCTCCTTCCACAAGTTTTCAATTGGGTTAAGGTCAGGAGACTGACTAGGCCACTCCAACACCTTGACTTTTTCCCTCTTGAACCAGGCCTTGGTTTTCTTGGCTGTGTGCTTTGGGTCGTTGTCTTGTTGGAAGATGAAATTACGACCCATCTTAAGATCCTTGATGGAGGAGCGGAGGTTCTTGGCCAAAATCTCCAGGTAGGCCGTGCTATCCATCTTCCCATGGATGCGGACCAGATGGCCAGGCCCCTTGGCTGAGAAACAGCCCCACAGCATGATGCTGCCACCACCATGCTTGACTGTAGGGATGGTATTCTTGGGGTCGTATGCAGTGCCATCCAGTCTCCAAACGTCACGTGTGTGGTTGGCACCAAAGATCTCGATCTTGGTCTCATCAGACCATAGAACCTTGAACCAGTCTGTCTCAGAGTCCTCCAAGTGATCATGAGCAAACTGTAGATGAGCCTTGACATGACGCTTTGATAGTAAAGGTACCTTACGGGCTCGTCTGGAACGGAGACCATTGCGGTGGAGTACGTTACTTATGGTATTGACTGAAACCAATGTCCCCACTGCCATGAGATCTTCCCGGAGCTCCTTCCTTGTTGTCCTTGGGTTAGCCTTGACTCTTCGGACAAGCCTGGCCTCGGCACGGGAGGACACTTTCAAAGGCTGTCCAGGCCGTGGAAGGCTAACAGTAGTTCCATAAGCCTTCCACTTACGGATGATGCTCCCAACAGGTAGACAGGTAGGCCCAACTCCTTGGAAAGGGTTTTGTACCCCTTGCTAGCCTTGTGACCCTCCACGATCTTGTCTCTGATGGCCTTGGAATGCTCCTTTGTCTTTCCCATGTTGACCATGTCTGAGTGCTGTTCACAAGTTTGGGGAGGGTCTTAAATAGTCAGAAAAGGCTGGCAAAAGAGATCTTTAATCCACACATGTGAAGCTCATTATTCTTGGTGCCTGAACTACTTCTTAATACTTTAGGGGGACCAAACAGAATTCTTGTGGTTTGAGGGGTTGAATAATAAATGACACTCTGAATTAACTTTTAATGTTTTTAAAAAAAAAAAAAAAAAAAAACAAAACCAAAATTTGCTGCAGTGCATTTCCCACTTCCAGGCTGATCTACAGTACAAATGTCACAATGCCAAGTTAATTCCGCATGTGTCAACCAGCTAAATCTGCAGGGGGTTGAATACTACTTGTAGGCACTGTATGTTGTGAAATACCTATAGTAACTCTAAACAAGCAAATCTCTCCCTGACTCAGCAGCAGCTCTCCCTACTCTACCTGATTCCGGGGTAGACTGTGATGAGCATAGCGGCGCCAGGTCTTATATAGAGCTGATGACACTGTGCCGCCTTCCAATCACTGTAATGCCCACAAACAACATGGCTACGGCATTACAGTGCATGGCAAACAATCCCTGCATGTTCATTGGCCCTCTAAAGAGCGCCAAAAATGCAGGGCAGGGAAACAAGTACTGAGCAGTGGTGAACACGTTCACTCATCACTACTCTCTATATAAAAAGCGGCCATGTTCCCTCAGTGCCATTTTATGCATGTCACTGCTGATAGACTCTGCTGCTGAGTGTGCTCCTATTTAATGAGAGATATTAGCTAGATAAATAGGCGGTTGTTTTGAAGTCAGATCATTTAGATAAGTTCTGTGCTGTGGGCCTATGAAATTGACCTTGCAGCACTTTTTTTTTCTTGTGCAATTACTTAGGTTCAGACAAATACAGCAGGTCCCATAGCACAGAACTGTGTTGTGCACTGCTTTTCATTTGCTAATGTGATAGTGTAAGCTATAGTAGCCCAATTTGTCATTTTTTGTGGGTGAAATTCAGCTGTATGCACAGTAAAAAAAATAAATGTTTTCTGTTGCTAGCCAGTCTCCAAAAAATAGCTTTTTCTGTCGCAAACGTGATACAATCTGCTAAAAGCCACCTACTACTTTAGTGGCTTTGAACTTCAGCTGTTTTCAGAGTAAAAAAATATATTTTTTCTGCTGCTAGCCAGACCATGAAAAATATTTTTATCTGTCGCAAACGTGATACACTCTGCTAAAAGCCACCTACTACTTTAGTGACATTGAACTTCAGTTCTTTTCAGAGTAAAAAAGTAGATTTTTTCTGTTGCTAGCCAGACTACAAAAAATATTTTTTTCTGTCGCAAACATGTTACACTCTGCTCTAAGCCACCTAGTTCTTTAGTGGTGGTGAAATTTAGCTGTATGCAGAGCTTATGCAGAGTAAAAAAATCTATTTTTGCTGTTACTAACGTGATACAGCTTGCTAGATCTCAGTTTGAAATATCTTGGAGCATATATTCTATGCTATACAGGCCTCATCCCCAGTAAAAAAATACTTTCTTCTGTTTCTAACGTTATAAAGCAGGGGACATCTCAGTTTGAAATTGTTTGTAGAATATCTCCTATGTTATACAGGCCTCATCAACACTAAAAAAATACTTTCTTCTATTCCGAAAGTTATACAGTAGGGGGCATCTCAGGGTACCAAAGGAGGGTGGTTCCCTGCAATCGAGGGGGGTTGGTGATACCAGATAAACTGCTAGTGAAGGTGAAATAGGCGAGGAACAAATGGAAGAGAAAGATGTGATGGGCGAACAACAGTCAGAAAATGAAGAGGATAATCATCCCCTCTCTGTTTGTGTTTGGCAGGGGATGGAGGAAACAAGCATCAGAGTTACCCATCCACCAACACAGCATGGGTTTGAACCTCATTTAAGAGCCCGACATATGAGTGCCTTCTTGCTGCACTATCTGAAACATGATCCCCGTATAGTTATGATTTGAAATAGTGCTGACTACTGGGTTGGCACTCTGTTACATCCACATTATAAGAGTAAATTTTGTCAGATGCTTCCCACCCTGGAAATTGACCCACGAATGTTGGAGTATCGAAACATGCTTTTACACAACCTTAAGATAGGTTTTCCCCAAGACAGCAGTGAGGCACACAGAGTGCATCGCAGCTCTACACTTCTAACCTCCGGCACGTCAATTCGTCAATGCCAAAATATTAGCAGCAGGAGTAGTGTAAGTGACAGAAGCAATTTCTGTGAGTCCTTTCACACATTTTTTAGACCAGATTGTCAACAGCACAACATTGTACAAGTTTGACACGTGGTGAACGACTGGAGATGATGGTGCACTCCTGATTGAGTCTCCATGTCTGCCACTAATTTTTGTAAATGTGGAGAATTCTGATTAGGTCTCCATCTGCTATGTTGGCTGTAGTGGAAGAGGTGTCTGTCCCCATTATACTACTTCTAATCTAGTGAGATTTATGCCACTTCGGTGGTATCATGTCCTAATTTTTTTAATGTGAACACTCCTGGTTGGGTCTCCATTTTCTGGGTTGGCTGTAGTGTAAGAAGTTTTGGTCTCTGCTAAAATAGTTATACTCTAGTGAAATTATTTTTTGTTGCAGATATTGTTCTCCACATAGGGGTACACAAACATGATAAACTCAAAATTGGTTTTCAATACACAACCATCAGCCGCCTCATCAAACGCATCTGCTGCTTCTTCCTCCTCCTCTGTTACCGTGCCAAGTATTGTCACGCAGGCAGAACCTCCGGTTGTATACCTGCTCCAGTCAGACTGAGTGAGAGCCCGTCAGCTCTATCGGAAGTGGACATGCCTGTTGTGTTTGTTTCACTGAGCACACCACATGTTTCTCAATCCCCCGTAACATCTCCGCCTGCATCTCACTCACTGTTCAGCAGTTTGTCCGATTCACCGTACTCTGACCTCTCTCAGCACTGCAGGCAGCCCTCGGTCCCGCAGTTGTGGTTACGTAAAAGATTGTTGCCTCCTACACATGACAAAGTTAAAAGGTTGAACTCCACCATCTCCAATCTGTTGGCCACGGAAATGGTGGTCTTAGGCCCTAATTTTTTTAAAATGTGAACACTCCTGATTGAGTCTCCATCTACTGGGTTGGCCGTAGTGGAAGATGTGTCGGTCCCCATTATACTACTTCTACTCTACTGAAATTGATGCCACTTTTGTGGTTTTAGGCCATCATTTTTTAAAATGTGAACACTCCTGATTGAGTCTTCATTTAGAATGTAAGCCCGCAAGGGCAGGGTCCTCTTCCCTCTGTATCTATCATTGATAGTTTTGTTTTTGTTAGTCTGGCATGTAACCCCTTCTTATGTACAGCACCATGGAATCAATGGCGCTATATCAATAAATAATAATAATTTACTGGGTTGGCTGTAGAGGAAGAGGTGTCGTTCCTAATTCTACAATTTCTACTGTACTGAAATTGGTGCCTCTTTGCTGGTGCCTGCCACTAATTTTTTGAAATGGTGAGAATCCTGATTGGGTCGCCATTAGTGATGAGCGAGTATGTTTTGTTAACCCTTTCGCCGAGTATGCTTGGCCGAGCACCGAGTATTTATAGTGTGCTCGGTGATATGTTTGAATCACTCCCGTGTGCATGATTTGCGACTTTTTGACAGCTTTGATACATGTGAGGAATATGTAAGAACCAGACATTCCTCACATGTATTAAAGCTGTCAAACAGTCGCAAATCATGGTCACGGAGCAACAAAAACTTAATCCCCGAGCACGATGTAAATACTCGGTGCTTGCCCGAAAGGGTTAACAGAACATACTCACTCATCACTAGTCGCCATCTATTGGGTTGGCTGTAGTGGAAGAGATTTTGGTCTCCATTAAACTACTTCTACTCTGATGAAATTGATGCCACTTGGTGGTGTTAGGCCCTAATTTAGAGAAATGTGAACACTCCTGATTGAGTCTCCATCTACTGGGTTGGCTGTAGTGGAATAGGTGTATGTCCCCATTATAATAGTTATACTCTATTGAAATTAATTCTTTGGTGTAGATATTGTTCTCACAGGAGTACACATGATAAAATAGAAATTGGTCTTCTTTCTACTGTGGAATATAAAACAGGCTATATTTCATCTTTTAATTCTTTGGTGCAGATATTGTTCTACACACATGGGTACACAGACATGATAAACTCAAAATTGGTATAGAAAGCAGTCTGCATCTGAGCTTAAAATTCTTTGGGTCAAGTATTGTTCTCCATACAGGGGAAAAAAAAAAGTTGGATCCGAGCAGCTTCCTGACCCTTGTCCCCAGACATTAACCCCTGGGTGGGGGGAGGTGATCCTGAAGAGACTCAGATATCTGAGGGTCATGTGGACTGTGCTGTCAGGGCGAGAAGAGGAGGAGGGTGAGTGTCAGGGTGAAGAATGGGATAACACATTAGATGATGTTGAGGTTGTGGATCCCACTTGGTGTGAACCCAGAGGCATGCAGCTGAGTAGCTCATCTGAGGAGTATGAGGAGGAGGAACACGGGGAGGTTACATTGCGTCCTACGGCGCACACGCGGAGGGATGCAACCACAACGAGCACTGCATCCTTAGTCACAACTGTGGCTGTGGCCAGCAGTGGTCACGGGTCTGCAGCTCGCAGGAACGGCAAGGGTTGCCAAGCCTGGACCTTTTTTGAGACCACAAAGGATGAGCCAGCTCACGTTAGCTGCAAACTTTGCAAGAAAAAGCTCAGTAGAGGAAAAAGACGCCATAATTGATTACTACATGCATGAACCTTCACATGCGCAATCATCATGCTTTACACTGGCAATCTCACTGTGATAAAATGCAGACCAGCAGACCTCAACAACCATCAGTCGCCCCATCAATTGCATCTGCTGCTTCTTTTTCCTCCTCTGTTACTGTGCCAAGTATTGTCACACATGTCTCTGACCGCAGAACCTCCGGTTCTTTACCCACTCCAGTCAGGCTGAGTGAGAGCCCGTCAGCTGTAATGGAAGTAGACATGCCTGCTGTGTTTGATTCACCGAGGACACCACATGTTTCTCAATCTACCGTAACATCTCCGCTTGCACCTCACTCATGGTCCCGCAGTTTGTCCAGTTCACCATACTCCGCCCTCTCTCAGCAATGCAGCCAGCCCTCGGTCCTGTAGTTGTGGTCACGTAAAAGATTGTTTCCTTCTACACATGACAAAGCTAAGAGATTGAACTTCACCATCTCCAATTAGTTGGCCACGGAAATATTGGTGTCAGGCCCTAATTTTTTGAAATGTGAACACTCCTGGTTTGGACTCCATCTGCTGGGTTGGCTGTAGTGGATTTTCATCTTTTAATTCTTTGGTGCTGATATTGTTCTCCATACAGGGGTACACATTAGTAATAAGAGAGCACTAAATGTGCTCAACTTAGTGGTTCAGCGGTTTCTCAAAACCTACCCAAATCTGCTAGAGCTGCTTGTGAAAGAACAATGCATGGGTGCCCATTTCAGAAAGTCTGTTAGAACCCTCCTGTTTGTTTTTTCCATCTTGTGTTTTGCGGTCACATGACCATCTGCCTTTATATTCCAGCCCCGCCCTTTTGGTTGTGCTGGACTTCAGTGTTTGACTGTTTCTCTAGCCAGGTGCTTCTGTGCCTTTCTCTGTCAGTTCGCTTGGTCCTTCTGGGACCTCTAGTACCTTTTTGTCAGTTTGTCTTTTTGTGTTCTGCAACTACTTCTCTGTTTAGGAGGTGTCACATTTTTTTGTGTCAGTCCTTAGTTCTTTCAGTGACCCCTCCCTTAATACTATAGGTCTTCGTTCAGACTAGCCAAGGACTAAGGCGGGTCTGTTCGCTAGGAACAGGCAGCCCGCTACATCGTAGGGATTCAGCTTAGTCTTACTGTAGGGACAGCTTTCCCCTATCTTTCCTTAGTTCATGTTTCAGATCATAACAGTAAGTCCAGCCCAAAAAACTGAAAGGAAAGAAATTTGGGGATCAGTATGGCTTCCGTCCAGGATTTGGCTCAACGCCTGCAGGGATTGTCTCTGCAGGTGGCCGAGCTTCAGCAACACGTGAGTGGAGCGCATTTTGTCGAACCCAAGGTAGGACTGCCTGATGTTTTTTATGGTAAACAGCAAGATTTTTTTCCTTTAAAAACGCTTGTTTGTTATATTTTCGTTTGAAACCAAGGTCCTCTGGGAATGAATCACAGTGCATTGGTTTTATTATGTCACTTTTGCGCAATGAACCACAGGGGTGGGCCTTTTCTCTCCAACCTAATGATCCATGTTTAAGGTCTGCTGAAGAATTTTTTTCTGCTATGGGGCTATTATATGACGATCCTGATCGAATCTCATCTGCTGAGGCAGAACTCAGGCGTTTGAATCAGGGGTGAGGTGATGTTGAAAATTATTGCACACATTTCAGGAGATGGGCCTCAGAAGTTAAATGGAATGATCCTGTGCTGAAATGTTTATTCCTTGCTGGTCTGAGTGAAAGAGTTGAGGATCTGTTAATTGCATTCCCTGCACCTGAGACTTTGCAGGATGCCATGCAATTAGCTGTTCGTGTGGTCAGGAGGCTGAGGTTCAGGCTGAATTAGGTAAAGACTCCTGTAATGTCAGTTCCTAGTCCCCAGAATCTCTGCTCAGACGGCGGAGAACCGATGGAGGATCTGGAGATGTCACTCCACTCTCAGGAAAGAGACCGGAGGTTCGCTGAGGGATTGTGTCTTTACTGTGGTAAAGCTGACCATTTTAAGTATTGTGAGCTTCATTTAAGTAAATAAAAAAAAAAGGTCAGTTATGCTCGTATAGCTGGTTTACGCTCTGCAGGAGTATTTCTTTCTGGGATTACTACTTTGGAGGGAGATTTGATTGAATTTCAGGTATTTATGGATTGTGGTTCAACACTTAATGTGATTGATAAAGGTTTTTTGGAAAACCTTAAATTGAAATCCAAACCTTTGTCATCACCTATTTCTGTGACTGCAATTGATAAAACTCCCTTGAAATGTATTACTCACAAGGTTGCGGCATTTCTCCTCACTATCAATGGAGTTCACCAAGAAATTTTGGACTTGGTTGTTTTAGATAATTTACCCTCTCCGGTTGTTCTAGGATTGCCTTGGTTAAAACTGCACAATCCTTTACTGGACTGGTCTACTAATGTGATTAAGTCTTGGAGTCCGAAGTGCTATGATAAATGTTGTAATGGTCGCATTGCTGCTGTGGAAAAAGGGGAATTACCTGTACCTATTCCAGAGTTTTGGAGGGTTTATTCGGAGGGGGAGTCGCATGTTTTACCTCCTCATAGGGATTATCATTGCGCCATTGAGTTTGCTCCGGGAGCTACTCTTCCCAAGAGTCGCTTGTTTAATCTGACTATCCCTGAAAGAAAGGCCTTGGAGGAATACATACAGACTAGCCTGGCTGCTGGTCACATTAGACCTTCTAAGTCGCCTGTGGCAGTTGGGTTTTTCTTTGTTAAAAAAAAGGACGGGGGTTTACGTCCATGTCTGGATTTTCTTGAAATTAATAAGATTACCGTACGCAATTCCTACCCATTGCCGTTAATTCCTGACTTGTTTAACCAGTTAGTGGGGGCCAAGTGGTTCTCTAAAATTGATCTACAGGGGAACATACAAGTTGTTACGAGTGAAGGAGGGTGATGAATGGAAAACTGCTCTTAACACTCCGGTAGGTGATTTTGAGAATCTGGTGATGCCTTTTGGTATTTCCAATGCACCTGCATTTTTTCAGAACTTTATTAATGACATCCTGACACCTTGGATTGGTAAGAATGTGGTTGTGTATTTGGATGACATTTTGATTTATTCACCAGATCTAGAGTCCCATTGGAAGAGTGTACGTGAAGTTTTGCAGTTATTCAGTGATAATTCACTCTTTGCTAAGCTGGAGAAATGTGAGTTTGCTGTGCAGAAAATTAGTTTTTTGGGCTACATTGTCTCCAGCGAGGGCTTTGAGATGGACCCTGTGAAGGTTCAGGCTGTGCAGGAATGGCCTAGGCCTATTGGTTTGAAATCTATACAGAGATTTTTGGGTTTTGCCAATTATTACAGTAAATTCATTAGGAATTTTTCTGTAATTGTTAAACCTCTAACCAATCTCACCAGGAAAGGTGCGAATAAGGCCCAGTGGACAACTGAGGCCATTGAAGCGTTTGAGTATCTCAAAGAGAGGTTCAGTTCTGCCCCTATCCTTATGCAGCCTGATGAGACCAAGCCTTTTTTGGTCGAGGTCGATGCTTCATCGGTGGGTTTCGGAGCAGTTTTGTCTCAGGAGAACAAGGGTGGAGTACATCCTTTTGCCTTCTTTTCGAAAAAAAATTCGGAAACCGAACTGTATTATGATGTTGGAAATCGGGAGTTGCTGGCTATTAAACTCGTGTTTGAACATTGGCGTCATTTTTTGGAAGGCGCAAGATTTCCTACTCAGGTTTTCACAGATCATAAGAATTTGATCTATCTGGATGCTGCAAAGCACTTGAATGTCAGTCAAGTTAGGTGGGCACTTTTTTTTTCTCGGTTTCATTTTTCTTTTACCTATATCCCTGGTACTAAGAATGTTAAAGCAGATGCTTTATCTCGCAGCTTCTCTCCTATGGTCGGTGCCGAGGAGGAGGAGAGCATTTTACGGAAAGGAGTTGTGGTGGCAGCATTGGACTTCGTGTTGGAGAATGGGATTCTGAAAGCTCAAGATGATGCTCCATCTAACACTCCCCATGGGAGGTTGTTCGTGCCTAGAGCCTTTAGGAGAGATTTGTTTGTGGAGTGTCATGAGTCTCGGTTGACAGGTCATCCAGGAATTTCGGAGACTAAGAGATTTATCAGTCGCAGTTTTTGGTGGCCTGGATGGCAGAAGGAAGTCATCAAGTGGGTGCGTCAATGTACTGTGTGTGCTAGGTCAAAGGCTTCACATACTCCTGCTGCGGGGTTGCTTTGCCCTCTGGAGGTTCCTAGTGCTCCTTGGACGCATCTCACAATGGATTTTATTACTGATCTTCCTGTGTTCGAGGGTTTTACTCTCATCTGGGTGGTCGTGGACCATTTTAGTAAGATGTGTCATTTGGTTCCATTCATTAAGTTGCCCTGCGCCAAGACACTCGCTAAGGCGTTTGTTAAGGAGATTGTCAAGCTCCATGGCGTTCCCACGGATATTGTTTCTGATAGAAGACCTCAGTTTGTGGCTCACTTTTGGCGTGCTTTTTGTGACAGGTTGGGAGTCCATTTGTCATTTTCATCTGGTTATCATCCTGAGTCTAATCGACAGACTGAAAGAAAGAACCAAGATTTTAAATAGTTTTTGCGCTGTTTTGTGGCGGACAATCAAGAGGTGTGGTCTGAGTTTCTGCCTCTCGCAGAATTTGCTCTTAACAATCATACATCCTCCTCTGCTGGGTGTTCTCCTTTTTTTGCTGTACTGGGAGACATCAGTCTTTTGGGTTGTTCTCCAAATTGGAGTCGGCAGTGCCAGAGGAGGTTAATTTTTCCGGTGATTTGGAGAGAGTTTGGACTAATGTACTTTGCAACCTTCAAGAGGCTAATGTAACGGGTCTGGGAGGTGGAACCTCTGAGCAACGATACAAAGGGGCAGTCCTTGTAAGGAAGCGGGTGGCTCCCAGGGTAGGCGGGCAGGTAGTCACGGCAAGTGACGGGGACAGTCTCTGGGTAGAATGGCAGGAGGTCACGGCAAGTGACGGGGACAGTCTCTGGGTAGAAGGGCAGGAGGTCACGGCAAGTGACGGGTACAGTCTCTTGACAGGCGGGTGGTCACGGCAAGTGACGGCTAAGCCTCCAGATAGGCTAGCAGGTGGGTAGCAGGCGGACGCTCCCAGGTGAGCGGGCAAGAGTCTCTGGACAGGCAGGTGGTCACAGCAAGTGACGGCTAAGCCTCCAGATAGGCTAGCAGGCAGGTAGCAGGTGGACGCTCCCAGGTGAGCGGGCAAGAGTCTCTGGACAGGCAGGTGGTCACAGCAAGTGATGGCTGAGCCTCCAGGTAGACTAGCAGGCAGGTAGCAGGTGGACGCTCCCAGGTGAGCGGGCAAGAGTCTCTGGACAGGCAGGTGGTCACAGCAGGTGACGGCAGAGCCTCCAGGTAGGCTAGCAGGCAGGTAGCAGGCGGACGCTCCCAGGTGAGCGGCCAAGAGTCTCTGAACAGGCAGGTGGTCACAGCAGGTGACGGCAGAGCCTCCAGGTAGGCTAGCAGGCAGGTAGCTGGCGGACGCTCCCAGGTGAGCGGGTAAGAGTCTCTGGACAGGCAGGTGGTCACAGCACGTGAAGGCAGAGCCTCCAGGTAGGCTAGCAGGCAGGTAGCAGATGAGCACTCCCAGGTGAGCGGGCAATCAGATCCATAGACAGACTGGCAGGGCTGGTAGGCAGACTGTCGGACCGCAGGAATGTAAGCAGATAGACAAGTATCAGGCAGGTATCAAGCAGGAATCTGGCAGGTAACTGGCAGGTATCTGGTAACGGGAACTGAGGGCTGAAGCAGAGTGATAGGCTATGCAACAACATTGCTCGGGCACCTCCATTTTGGAGGAGGTGCCTTATATATGGTGAGGTCCTCCGGCCATTGGCCGGGGACTCCTTAGGACGGCGCGCGCGGCCCTTTTAAGAGAGGGGGAGCACGCGCGCGCGCGCCCTAAGCACAGTGGCCGGGAAGCAGTGCGCACTGCCAGCAGAGCGGGAGGAAGACGCCGGGCACGGAGCGGAGAGGTGAGGGGAACAGCGTCTCTGCCTAGCAGGAGGCAGGGATGCCTACGCTACAGTACCCCCCCCTTTAGGCCCCCCCTTTTTTAGGCCAGACAGAAATTTATCAAGGATGAGAGGGGCATGGATGTTCTCCCGGGGCTCCCACGTTCTCTCCTCAGGACCAAACCCCTTCCAATCCACTAGAAAAAAGGTCTTTCCTCTTACCCTTTTGGTGGCCAGAATGTTCTCTACCTCAAACTCGTTTTCAGCGGAAACTGGAGCAGGAGGCGTACCTGTAGACTTGGAAAAAGAGTTAAGTACCACGGGTTTGAGGAGAGATACATGGAAGGAGTTTGGGATCCGCAAGTTGGCCGGGAGTTTCAATTTATAGGCCACTGGGTTTGATGACTTCCAGTGGGCCGATGAACCGAGGCCCTAACTTGTAGGAAGGAATCTTGAGCCGGACATACTTGGACGAGAGCCAGACTTTATCTCCAGGACGGAATTGTGGAGGATCCAGGCGTTTTTTGTCAGCGTGTTTTTTCATCCGCTCGGACGACTGAAGGAGTTCGGATCGGGTACTCTCCCAAATGGAGGAGAATTCGCTAACGAGAGATTCCGCAGCCGGATTGTCCACCGAGGTGGAGACGGGAAATGGGATCCGAGGATGCTGACCGAAGACTACAAAAAACGGGGATTTGGAGGAAGATTCGCTCTCGTGATTATTGTAAGAGAACTCGGCCCATGGTAGGAGATCCACCCAGTCCGAATGGTGGGCATTAACGAAGTGCCAGAGGTAGCTGGTCAGGATCTGATTGATCCGCTCCACTTGACCATTGGACTGTGGGTGGTAAGCGGAGGAGAAGTCCAGGGTGACGCCAAGCAGCTTACATGTGGCTCTCCAGAAGCGTGAGGTGAACTGAACCCCACGATCCGACATGATGTGGAGGGGCAGGCCATGGAGACGGAAGATGTGGCGGATAAAGTCTTTAGCCAGCTCGGGTGCAGACGGGAGGCCCGGCAGGGGAATGAAGTGAGCCATCTTGGAAAAGCGGTCAGCGACCACCCAAATGACCGTACAACCGGCAGAGACAGGGAGATCCGTTATAAAGTCCATAGCTATATGCTGCCATGGGGCAGCAGGTACTGGAAGAGGAAGGAGGCGACCGGCTGGCAGATGTCTCGGAACCTTGTTGCGGGCGCAGGACACACAGGCTGAAACAAAGTCTATTACGTCCTTGTGCAGGGTAGGCCACCAGTAATGCCGGGTAATAAGCTGGAGGGTCTTTTTCTGACCGACGTGGCCAGCTAGCTTAGACGAGTGACCCCAGTGTAGGACCTTCTTCCGATCAGGTACTGTTACGAACGTCTTATCAGGAAGGAGACGGTTTAGATTCACGGGGGCCACCTGCATTACTCTGGCGGGATCAATGATGTGCTTAGGCTCCTCCTCTAGATCAGACACCAGGAAGGATCGGGACAAGGCGTCAGCTTTGATGTTTTTGTCTGCCGGGCGAAAATGAAGAACGAAATCAAAGCGGGCAGAAAACAAGGACCACTGGGCTTGGCGCGGGTTAAGTCTCTGGGCGCTCTGGAGGTAAGCCAAGTTCTTGTAGTCCGTGTAAATAATTACCGGGTGAAGGGCCCCCTCGAGCAGGTAACGCCACTCCTCCAGTGCTAGCTTAATGGCCAATAACTCTCGGTCTCCTATAGAATAATTGCGCTCAGAAGGGGAGAAGAGTTTGGAGAAGAAGCCGCAAGTTACCATTCCTCCGGAAGACGACTTTTGGGTAAGTACCGCTCCGGCTCCAGAGGAGGAGGCGTCCACTTCCAGGAAGATTTGTTTGTTGCCGCACCGGGGCGGAAGAGAAAGCCTGTTTTAAGGAATGAAAGGCTTCCTCTGCTTCGGGCGGCCATTCTCTGGGATTAGTGCCCTTACGGGTGAGCGCAGAGATTGGGGCAGTCCGGGAAGAGAAGTGCGGTATGAAGAGGCGGTAGTAGTTGGCGAAGCCCAGGAACCGCTGAATAGCCTTCAACCCCTCTGGTCGGGGCCACTTCTGGATGGCAGACAGTTTCTCAGGATCCATTCGTAGGCCGGTCTGAGAGATTATGTAGCCCAAAAACAGTAGCGAGGTCTGCTCAAAGAGGCACTTCTCATATTTAGCGTAGAGGTGGTTCTGCCTGAGCCTGAGCAGGACCTGACGAATATCCCTCCGGTGAGTGAGAAGATCCGGAGTGAAGACCAAGATGTCGTCCAGGTACACCACTACGCAGGAGTAGAGAAGGTCCCGGAAGATGTCATTGACCAACTCTTGAAAGACGGCGGAAGCGTTATAGAGACCGAAGGGCATTACCAGATATTCATAGTGGCCGTCCCGGGTGTTGAATGCCGTCTTCCATTCATCCCCCTGACGGATACGGACCAGGTTATACGCCCCACGGAGGTCCAGCTTGGTGAAGATTCTAGCCCCCCTCAGACGGTCAAATAATTCTGGAATGAGCGGAAGGGGGTATTTATTCTTCACCGTGATCTGGTTAAGGCCTCTATAGTCTATACAGGGACGGAGTGAGCCGTCCTTCTTTTTGACGAAGAAGAAGCCTGCTCCCGCCGGGGAGGTCGATTTCCAGATAAATCCCCGGGCCAGATCCTCCTCAATATATTCAGACATGGACCGGGTCTCAGCAGCGGACAAGGGGTAAATACGCCCACGGGGAGGAGTAGCGCCAGGTATCAGGTCGATTGGGCAGTCGTATGGTTTATGAGGGGGTAATGTCTCTGCCTCCTTTTTATTAAAGACGTCCGCATAAGACTAATAGGGAACCGGAAGCGGAAGACCAGGTAGATTGGCTGGGGTAAAAGAAGGACGGACAGGATGGACGGGAACTAAGCAAGTCTTATGGCAGTCCTGTCCCCAGCGAAGGACTTCTCCGGTCTGCCAATCAAGCACGGGTGCATGTTTCTGAAGCCAAGGTAGGCCTAGCAAGAGGGCGTGAGAGAGTCCAGGCAGAACATGAAAGAAGATGCTCTCTGAGTGCAGAATTCCCACCTGCAGGGTTATAGATTCAGTGATGAGTTGGATGGGATGTGGTAAGAGGCCCTCATCTACGGCAGCGACAGATAAGGGTACAGCTAGAGGTTTGGTGGGAATGCGGTATTTCTCTACCAGGGACTGAGAAATGAGATTTCTGGCAGCTCCAGAGTCAAGTTGGGCTAGTTCAAAATAACGGTTCTCCCCGCAGATGATAGAGACCGACAGCAACAGAGATGGAGAGGGTTTACTCTTATCTAGGGCGACCTCTCTGAGCGATCCTAGACACAAGCGTTTCCCGACCTCTCCGGGCAGGAACGGATCTGGTGCTCCTTACTGCCACAGTAGAAGCAGCTCCCCTCGGCTCGGCGTAACTCTTGACGGGTCTTGACCAACTTGGTCTGGTCGACTTGCATAGGCTCGGGTAAGTGCGCCTGGGGAGTAACGGGAGAAGTGACAGGTTTCTGGAAGGTAGGGGCTAGACGTGGAAACCTCCTCTCACGGGTGACCTCTTTGGCGCGCTCCTGGAAGCGGATGTCAATCCGGGTGGCAAGAGATATTAAGTCGTCCAGAGTGGTAGGAATGTCCCGACCGGCGAGTTCATCTTTAATACGGCCGGACAGACCCTCCAAAAAAACAGACACCAGGGCGTCGTTATCCCAGGCAAGCTCCGAAGCAAGGGTACGGAACCGTATGGCATATTGGCCCACGGTGAGATTTCCTTGACGGAGGCCTAGCAGAGATGATGCGGATGAGGTCTTCCGTCCTGGTTCGTCGAAGACTTTCCGGAAAGCCGTGAGAAAGGCTAGCAGGTTGGACACCAGGGGGTCCGGGAAGGGATGCCATGGTGTTGATGGGCTGCGGCGGTGCCGGGGTAGTAAGTGTGCGTGTGGAGGCAGCTCCCGAAGAGGTAGACAATGTGTCCAGGCGGGAGTTAACACTACGCAGATGACTCAGGATGGACTCCTGTTGGGACCTCTGACGGGAAAGTTCATGACACAAGTCCGAGAGCGAGGGAGCTTGGGTGCCACCGGGTTCCATGGCCCAAGCAAATTGTAACGGGTCTGGGAGGTGGAACCTCTGAGCAACGATACAAAGGGGCAGTCCTTGTAAGGAAGTGGGTGGCTCCCAGGGTAGGCGGGCAGGTAGTCACGGCAAGTGACGGGGACAGTCTCTGGGTAGAAGGGCAGGAGGTCACGGCAAGTGACGGGGACAGTCTCTGGGTAGAAGGGCAGGAGGTCACGGCAAGTGACGGGGACAGTCTCTTGACAGGCGGGTGATCACGGCAAGTGACGGCTAAGCCTCCAGATAGGCTAGCAGGCGGGTAGCAGGCGGACGCTCCCAGGTGAGCGGGCAAGAGTCTCTGGACAGGCAGGTGGTCACAGCAAGTGACGGCTAAGCCTCCAGATAGGCTAGCAGGCAGGTAGCAGGTGGACGCTCCCAGGTGAGCGGGCAAGAATCTCTGGACAGGCAGGTGGTCACAGCAAGTGATGGCTGAGCCTCCAGGTAGACTAGCAGGCAGGTAGCAGGTGGACGCTCCCAGGTGAGAAGGCAAGAGTCTCTGGACAGGCAGGTGGTCACAGCAGGTGACGGCAGAGCCTCCAGGTAGGCTAGCAGGCAAGTAGCAGGCGGACGCTCCCAGGTGAGCTGCCAAGAGTCTCTGAACAGGCAGGTGGTCACAGCAGGTGATGGCAGAGCCTCCAGGTAGGCTAGCAGGCAGGTAGCTGGCGGACGCTCCCAGGTGAGCGGGTAAGAGTCTCTGGACAGGCAGGTGGTCACAGCACGTGACGGCAGAGCCTCCAGGTAGGCTAGCAGGCAGGTAGCAGATGAGTGCTCCCAGGTGAGCGGGCAATCAGATCCATAGACAGACTGGCAGGGCTGGTAGGCAGACTGTTGGACCGCAGGAATGTAAGCAGATAGACAAGTATCAGGCAGGTATCAAGCAGGAATCTGGCAGGTAACTGGCAGGTAACTGGCAGGTATCTGGTAACGGCACCTGACGGCTGAAGCAGAGTGATAGGCTATGCAACAACATTGCTCGGGCACCTCCATTTTGGAGGAGGTGCCTTATATATGGTGAGGTCCTCTGGCCATTGGCCGGGGACTCCTTAGGACGGCGCACGCGGCCCCTTTAAGAGAGTGGGAGCACGCGCGCCCTAAGCACAGTGGCCGGGAAGCAGCGCGCGCTGCCATCAGAGCGGGAGGAAGACGCCGGGCACGGAGCGGAAAGGTGAGGGGAACAGCGTCCCTGCCTAGCAGGAGGCAGGGACGCCGACGCTACAGCTAACAAGAAGTCCAAGAAGTATTTTGACAGGAAGCATAAGGAGGTTTTGTTTACTGTGGGTGACATGGTTTGGTTGTCCTCGAAGAACCTGCGGTTGAGGATTCCCTCTAAAAAACTGGGTCCTAAGTTTGTGGGTCCATTTAAAGTGCTTCAGGTTGTCCCTACTTCCTGGAAGATTAATCCTGTGTTTCATGTTTCCTTGTTTAAAAAGGCTGATGTATCTGATAAGGACGCCACTGTCACAGTCCTCCTGTGGGGAAGACGGCAAATATGAAATTTCTCGTATCTTGAATTCTATATGGCATAGAGGGAGATTACAGTATCTCGTCTCCTGGAAGGGTTTCGGTCCCGAAGACAACTCCTGGGTAAGGACGGATGATGTCTCTGCTCCTAGGCTTGTTAAAGCTTTCCACAAGAGGTTTCCGGATAGGCCTGGGCCTGGAGGATGCGGAGGATCCTCATAAAAGAGGGGGTACTGTTAGAACCCTCTGTTTTTTCCATCTTGTGTTTTGCGGTCACGTGACCATCTGCCTTTATATTTCAGCTCCGCCCTTTTGGCTGTGCTGGACTTCAGTGCTTGACTGTTTCTCTAGCCAGGTGCTTCTGTGCCTTGCTTGGTCCTTCTGGGACCTCTAGTACCTTTTTGTCAGTTTGTCTTTTTGTGCTCTGCAAATACTTCTCTGTTTAGGAGGTGTCCCATATTTTTGTCTCAATCCTTAGTTCTCCTGATATATTCCCTTACGTAATCTCCGGTCATCCCAAGACCTTCTCTCCTCAACACTTATTTGTTTCTCACCCAATCACCTCCAAGACTTCTACCAAACATCCCCCATCCCCTGGAATTCTGTGTCTTAACTAGAGATGAGCGTTGTTCTACTCGAACTGTTCGCCAATCTCAAATTCGAGCTGTTTTGGGCGGTGTTCGAGACGTTCGGCGAACACGAACAATTTGAGAAAAATTCGGCTGTTCGAGGTTATGTTCGATAACTGTTCGTGCACCAAAATCATAACTGGATTTTTTCTCAGTAATGATGAAAATTAATGTTAATACGCAGTTTGAGTGTACAGCGGGGTGGGGGGAGGGGCAGGGGATGGATCTCTGCAGGAACAATGAAGATCTCCATTTTTTTTTCTCTTTCCCGCATTTACAGTGGGGAGGTGCAATCTGTCAGCCTATCAGCAGCGCACACACGGAGCGAAGTGCTTTTTTTCACACAAGCAAGGGCATGTGTCATTGGCAGTGTATGTCACATGTCCTTGCCCTATAAGACCAAGCCATTTTCTTCCCCGTCGCCACCATTTTCTCACTGCTGCAGCTGCGTGTTAGACGGCACCGCTGTTGCTGTGTGCGCTATACCTTGTTAATTTCAAGCCAATTTTCGCACAAATATACAGATAGCTTGGGAGTAGGGAATAGTTGTGATTGCAGTCCTTTTAAGGACTAGGTTACAGCATTTCCTACGACTTTTATCAGGGAGGTCTGTGCTCTTAAATAGATCGGTTGTGGGAGTAAAGACTAATTGTAATTGCAGTCCTTTTCAGGACTAGGTTACATGAGTTCCTATCAGTTTTTGCCAGGCAGGTCTATGCCAGTGCTGTGCAAGTTTTTTTCACAGCATTTGGCTGAATCTAGCAAAGCTAATCCTTTTTGGCCTATTGCAGAGTGTGTTAGTCAGTGGAGTAGCCTATCTGTGTTGCAAGATATACCACCTGTGTATAGAATACCAATTTTTTTACTGCACCTAGTGAAGTAAAATCTTTTGGGCATAGCATCATTCTATTAGTCCATCTATACTGACCTCCATCAGGTTGCAAATTAAAACTAATTTTTATCTGCATCTACAGTAACTCTGGAAAAATATTTGGGCTTCTAGCAGTGTGTGGGACTTGTTCTATTAGTCCATCTATACTGACCTCCATCAGGTTGCAAACTGAATATATTTTTTTCTGCATCTACCTCTGAAAAAATATTGGGCTTCTAGCTGTGTGTGGGTCTTGTTCTATTAATCCATCTATACTGACCTCCATCAGGTTGCAAACTGAATATAATTTTTTTCTGCATCTAGCTCTGAAAAAATATTTGGCCTTCTAGTAGTGTGTCGGACTTTCTCTATTAGTCCATCTATACTGACCTCCATCAGGTTGCAAATTAAAACTAATTTTTATCTGCATCTACAGTACCTCTGAAAAAATATTTGGGCTTCTAGCAGTGTGTGGGACTTGTTCTATTAGTCCATCTATACTGACCTCCATCAGGTTGCAAACTGAATATAGTTTTTTCTGCATCTACCTCTGAAAAAATATTGGGCTTCTAGCTGTGTGTGGGTCTTGTTCTATTAATCCATCTATACTGACCTCCATCAGGTTACAAACTGAATATATTTTTTTCTGCATTTACCTCTGAAAAAATATTTGGCCTTCTAGTAGTGTGTCGGACTTTCTCTATTAGTCCATCTATACTGACCTCCATCAGGTTGCAAATTAAAACTAATTTTTATCTGCATCTACAGTACCTCTGAAAAAATATTTGGGCTTCTAGCAGTGTGTGGGACTTGTTCTATTAGTCCATCTATACTGACCTCCATCAGGTTGCAAACTGAATATATTTTTTTCTGCATCTACCTCTGAAAAAATATTGGGCTTCTAGCTGTGTGTGGGTCTTGTTCTATTAATCCATCTATACTGACCTCCATCAGGTTGCAAACTGAATATATTTTTTTCTGCATCTACCTCTGAAAAAATATTTGGCCTTCTAGTAGTGTGTCGGACTTTCTCTATTAGTCCATCTATACTGACCTCCATCAGGTTGCAAATTAAAACTAATTTTTATCTGCATCTACAGTACCTCTGAAAAAATATTTGGGCTTCTAGCAGTGTGTGGGACTTGTTCTATTAGTCCATCTATACTGACCTCCATCAGGTTGCAAACTGAATATATTTTTTTCTGCATCTACCTCTGAAAAAATATTGGGCTTCTAGCTGTGTGTGGGTCTTGTTCTATTAATCCATCTATACTGACCTCCATCAGGTTGCAAACTGAATATATTTTTTTCTGCATCTACCTCTGAAAAAATATTTGGCCTTCTAGTAGTGTGTCGGACTTTCTCTATTAGTCCATCTATACTGACCTCCATCAGGTTGCAAATTAAAACTAATTTTTATCTGCATCTACAGTACCTCTGAAAAAATATTTGGGCTTCTAGCAGTGTGTGGGACTTGTTCTATTAGTCCATCTATACTGACCTCCATCAGGTTGCAAACTGAATATAGTTTTTTCTGCATCTACCTCTGAAAAAATATTGGGCTTCTAGCTGTGTGTGGGTCTTGTTCTATTAATCCATCTATACTGACCTCCATCAGGTTGCAAATTCAAAATAATTTTTTTCTGCATCTAACCCAGCCAATAGTTTTGGCCTAATACCACAGTTTGGCCACTCAGCTCTGCTCGGTTACCATCCATTGTTTTTTTGTGCAAACAACTCCAGAGTTGTGAATTAGTTAACCACCAAAATGAGTGGAAAAAGGCCTGCTGCTGGTGGAAAGGGGAATAGACGTGTTGGGAAGGGGAAAAAAGGTTGTGTCCGTGGGGTAGGTGTTAAAGCAACAGTAACATCTGCAGAAGAAAGACCATCTTCCAGCCAAACTAAAATGTCTACTTCTTTTAGCGGACAATGTGATAAGATCCCTTTCTTACGGCCACGCCAATCGCTACAAATTCCAGATGAGGCACAAAAACAGCAGGTGCTTCAACGGATATCAAGTGCTCCTTTAAGTGGGCTCTCCTCCACATCAACTTCAACATCACAAATACTCCAGTCCTCAAAGGTGTCACCCAAATCGCACTTGCTTCCTCACAGCTCCCAAATCTCCAGCTGCCCGTCTGAGTATGAGGTAGAACAGATGGTTGAGTCTGCAGAGCTGTTTACTCATACTATAGCCTGGGAATCAGAGGTCGACTCCAGCGCTTCTGTGAATCCAGACGAGGAAATGATCTGCACTGATGCCCAGAATCTTTATGAGTCGGATCCAGGACCAGACGCAGAAGGTTCTGACCATAATGTAGACCCTCATTCCCAAACTGTAACTCCTGTTGGTGGAGACAATGAGGAAGACGATGATAAGACTCAAATACCTGATTGGAGCGACAACTTTAGTTTTTTGTCAGGGCAGGAACAGGTTGGCTCTGAGGACGACGGGTGTGATAACGCACAGGGTGATGATGATGAGGTCGGAGATTCCACTTACTGTCAACCCACAGTCAGCCAAGAGATGAGGTCAGCAGAGGAGGTGGAGGAAGATGCTAGTGACGACGAGGTCAGGTTGCGCCTTCCTGGACAGAGACGTAGTACTGGAAGCACGTCAACAACTGCATCCTCAAACACAACTCTGCCTCTCACCACAAGTCGTGGTGGCTCTTCAGGTCGCATGGGTGCTAAGCCTTGCATAGCCTGGGCATTTTTTCAGATCGATAAAGATGACCCAACTCGTGTTATCTGTAACATTTGTCAGCAAAAGCTAAGTAGAGGCCAAAAAATACATAGTTTGAGTACTTCATGCATGAACCGGCACATGGACATGAAGCATAAGTTGCAGTGGGAAGCTCAGTGTGCTACAATGCGGCCTAGCCGGCCGGGCCAACCACCGTCTGCCATATCTTGTGCATCCGCGGCCTCTTCATCCTCTGTGACTGGGGGGACAGCAGTCACACCTGTTTTGGGGCGCAGACCTGCCACCTCTTTACCCGCAACAGCCAGCGTGATTGGCAGGTCATCATTTTCTTTGGAGGTGGTAACACCAGCTGGTGTTGAGCGCTGTCCGACATCGATAGCACCACCTTTGGATCAAGGCAACCTAACATGTCCGCCTGCATCTTCCTCACAGACCGGCAGTTTGCCGGGGACACCCTTATCAACCCCGTCTAAGCACAATAGCCAGCCCTCGGTCCCTCAGATGTGGACAAGTAAAAGACCATTTCCTCCTAGCCATGAGAAAGCTAAGAGGTTGAATTTCACCATCTGCAAGCTCTTGGCTACAGAAATGCTGCCTTTCCGCCTGCTGGACACAGAGGATTTTCAAGACCTTATGTCCGTCGCAGTGCCCCAGTACCAGATGCCCAGTCGGCACTACTTCTCAAAGAAAGGTGTGCCTGCGCTCCACCAGCATGTCGCACATAACATCACCGCTTCTTTGAGAAACTCTGTGTGTGACAGGGTGCATTTCACCACAGACACTTGGACGAGTAGGCATGGACAGGGGCGTTACATGTCGCTGACTGGGCACTGGGTAACTATGGTGACAGCAGGACAAGGGGCTGCTGTCCAAGTCTTGCCGTCCCCACGAGTTGTGCATCAATCCTCTTTATGTCAAAGTTCCTCCACTGCTTCTGCCTCCTCAACCTCCTCTCGGTCTTCCACCTGCACCCAAAGCCTGTCTGGTCATGCCACAAGCTTTCTAACTGCGCAGAAGGGATCCTGCACACCTCCTTACTATGCTGGCAGTAGGGCTCAACGTCATCAGGCGGTTTTTACATTGAAATGTCTGGGAAATGTGAGTCACACAGCTGAGAAGTTGTGGTCAGCTCTGGAGAACCAATTTCATGAATGGTTGTCTCCACTGGACCTGAAATCAGGGAAGGCCGTGTGCGACAAAGCTGCAAACCTGGGTGCGGCCCTTCGCCGGGGCAATGTCACACACGTGCCTTGTATGGCTCACGTGTTGAACCTGGTTGTCCAGCAATTTTTAGCCCACTATCCCAGACTAGATGGCCTTCTGCAGAGGGCACGGTCGCTGTGTGCTCACTTCCGCCGTTCGCATCCCGCAGCTCAGCGACTTACATCTCTACAGAAGTCGTTGGGCCTGCCACTTCACCGGCTAAAATGCGATGTGCCTACCCAGTGGAATTCAACTCTGCACATGTTGCAGCGACTGTGGCAGCACCGACAAGCCCTGGTGCAATACGTTCTGACGTATAGCCTGGGCCAACGAGATTCAGAGGTGGGGCAAATCACGCTGGAGGAGTGGTCTCAGATCAGGGACCTATGCACCCTTCTGCACAGTTTTGAAATGGCGACGAAGATGTTTAGTGCTGACGATGCCATTATCAGCATGACTATTCCGGTGATTTACATGCTGGAGCACATGTTAAACAGAATTCGGAGTCAGGTGGTGGCACAAGAGGAGGTGGAGGAAGTAGAGGAGGAGGAGTTGTATGCGGAAGGGCTAACATCTGCAAGGTCCAGACGGTCGGCAGCACCAAGGCGGCAGGCATGTGAGGGTGGGGGAGATGGTTTTACCAGGGCGCATGGTAGCAGCCAAACTAGTGAGGAAGGTGCAGGAGCCCAGGAAGAAGTGGAGGACGAACTGATGGAAGACTCATCAGATGAGAGAGACCTTGATCACATTTCTGTTGTGCGAGGTTGGGGGGAGAGGACAGAGGAAGGAAGCATGATTGTTACCTCGCCACCAACACAACAGGGACTTGGTGCTCCTGGATGCGCAACACACATGAGTGCCTTCTTGCTGCACTACCTGCAACATGACCCTCGAATTGTGAGAATTAGAAATAATCCTGACTACTGGGTTGCCACACTGTTAGATCCCCGGTACAAAAGTAAATTTGCAGAAATTATTCCTGCCATAGAAAGGGATGCACGCATGCAGGAGTATCAGCAGAGACTGTTGCAGAATCTTACATGTGCTTTTCCACAAAATACCAGTGGTGCACGTAGTGAATCTCACAGTTCCAACTTGCCAACCGTGGGACCGTCAAGTGTTCAGCACTCAAACCGTAACAGAACCACAGTATCTGCTGGTAACATCAATTTTGCGGAATCATTTCACCACTTTTTTAGCCCATCCTTTGCAAGGCCACAGGAGACAAGAAGTCTGACACATAGTCAACGCCTAGAGACGATGGTACAGGAGTATCTCCAAGTAAACATTGAAGCCACGACTGTGTCACTGGACCCTTGCTCTTTTTGGGCTTCCAATCTGGATAAATGGCCGGAGCTAGCCACTTACGCCTTGGAGATCTTGTCATGCCCCGCAGCCAGCGTTCTGTCTGAACGTGTGTTCAGCGCTGCTGGTGGTGTGCTGACAGATAAGCGCACGCGGCTCTCCACTGATAATGTAGACAGACTCACGTTCATAAAGATGAACAAATCATGGATCCGAAACGACTTTTCTACCCCTGTGTCATCCTGGGGAGAGTAAAAGCTTGATGATTGGTTAAAATCACCCTACCAACCGTTTTAAGCTTTCAAATTACTAATCATGTTTATCTGTATCTTGACTGGAAAATAATTTGGGCTTTGTAGCAGTGTGCAGCACTGATCCTATTAGGCCATCTATACTAAAGCTTCACCAGATTTAAAATTAAAAATAATTTTTAGCTGCATCTAGCCCGGAAAATAATTTTGGGGCTCCGAGATGCGCAAGGCACATAAGTGCCTTCTTGCTGCACTACCTGCAGCATGACCCTCATATTGTCAGAATTCGAAGTAATCATGACTACTGGGTTGCCACACTCTTAGATCCCCCAAACTTTTCGATCAACCTTTTCATTTTAATAAAGACCAAAAAAATGGTCATTTTTGAAATTATAAGCATTAGCAGGTTGTTAGAAACTGAAATCAAACAGTTTTCAACTCAAAACTTTATTCTAGGTGATGTTACATTTTCACATAGGACCCCTTGTTCGAAAGGAGCTTCTGAACTCTCTCGTCCATTGAATTTGTCAGGTTTTGGATGGTTTCTGCTTCAATTGTTTTGCATGAGGACAGAATACCCTCCCAGAGCTGTTGCTTAGATGTGAACTGCCTCCCGCCATCATAGACACTCCTTTTAATGATGCTCCAAAGGTTCTGAATGGGGTAGAGGTCAGGGGAGCATGGGGGTCACACCATAAGTTTGTCCCCTTTTATGCCCATATCAGCCAGAGATGCAGATGTTTTATGTGCAGCATGAGATGGTGCATTATCATGCAGAAAAATGATCTTGCTGTGAAATACACGGTTCTTCTTCTTGAACCATGGCAGGAAGAGCTGTTTGAGAAAATCCACATACATTATGGAGTTCATCTTTAGCGCCTTCAGGGATCCTAAAGGGGCCGACAATCTCTCTCCCCATGATTCCAGCCCAAAACATTACTCCACCTCCTCCTTGTTGGCGCTGTAGCCGTGTTTGCGTGGGGTGTCCATCAACCAGCCATCCTCCACTCCATCCATCTGAACCATCGAGCGCTGCACGGCACTCATCCGTGAACAAAACAGTTTTCAAATCAGTCTTCATGTAATGTTTGGCCCACTGGAGCCGTTTCTGCTTGTGTGAAGTGGATAGAGGAGGTCGACAGGATGGCGCATGCACAGCTGCAAACCTCTGAAGGACCCTGCATCTTGTTGTTCGGGGGACGTTGGAGGCACAAGCAGCTTCAAAAACTTGTCTGCTGCTATGACAAGGCTTTTTTGCCGCTGCTCTTTCAACCTGACGTAATTGCCTGTAGGAAAGAGTCCTCAATTTGCCCTTATCAGCACGCACATGTGTGTACTGTGAATCAGTTACATACTTCTTGATTGCCAAGACACTTCATCCTGATCATCGCACAATGTTGATTGTAGTCATGCCTTGACCTAAACACTCCACAATTTGTTGCTTCTCAGCAGCCGACACATCCTTTTTCTTTCCCATTTTGGCAGAAAATGTAGGCTGCTTAATAATGTGAGAGACCCTTTTTAAGTAGTCTTGCCTTTCATTGGACACACCTGCCAAACTAATTAGCACAGGTGTCTGCAATTGCTTACAGTGATATAAAGAGCCCTGACACACATCACCATCAATGAGTTTAACTGACAAACAAACAAATTCTTCCCTTATCACTCCTAAACACTTTTTGCATAATAATTTGGAACGCAGTGTACATGTGCTTTTCCACAAAACACCAGCGGTTCACGTAGTGAATCTTACAGTTCTAACTTGCCAACCGTGGTCTGTATGGAGTTGTTCAATAAAGGGCCCAAAATTAAGATAACATAGATGGGAGAGGTCTCTATGAATAGGAATTCCTAAGTATTTGATACCCTGTGAGGGCCAGGCAAAGGGAAAGTTGGACTGGATGGAATCCTATATGGATTTGGGGAGGGAGACATCAAGGGCCTCAGACTTCGCTGCATTGATTTTAAAATTTTACCATGTAACAAAGTGATCTATTTCAGCCATAACAGCATGGATGGATATATGTGATTGAGTGATATATACTAGGACATCATCAGCAAATAGAGAGCACTTGTACTCGGTGCCTCCCACCTCAATCCACCTAATATTGGGGTTATGGTGAATTGATGAGAGCAGGTGCTCCGTCACTAGGATGTATAAGAGAGGGGACAGAGGACATCCCTACCTTGTCCCATTGGTGATTGTGAAAGGTGATGAAAATGTTCTGACGCACCCCCTGGGCCTTGGGACACCCGGAGCCGGACCCTTTTTGGTGGATGCTGGTGGTTGTAGTCTTCGTGGCGGCGACCCGGTTCCGTGGCTCAGGGCGGTCAAACCAGTGGCGGAACTATTTATGTGGTTTTGATGTTTAAATGTCCGACTACGCCACCCGTGGATTGCGGTCAGAGTGAACCGCCGCTACTGGGCAGACCGCTGAGGCTGGTGTTGTGGGTGCAGCAGAGCGTAGCATAACTCCCCACGGGAGGAGTATAGCCTCAGGGCAGTGTATGCGGAGGATGGGGGTGATGGTGCAGGGCAGCAGCAGTAACGACACGGAGTCAGTGATGCAGTCCAGGGCCTTTACTCACAGTTCTTATTATCCAGACCACGTCTGCAGGTAACGGCTGCCCACGTCGTACTGTGCTCACCAGGTGAGGGGCTCAGACAACTCCCAGATAACTTTGGAGCACTTCACAGGACCCCCTTTGTGTGTCCTTTGTCTGGCCTTTCTTACCAACACTTCTGTCCGGCTGCCTCGGGCCTCCTCTTGGTAAACTTGGCGCCAGTTTCCCTGACCCTATGTGGTGCCTTCCTAGCGGGTGTAGCGAGGGGCTGCGCCACATAAAATGTCAGAGCCTCCGGTTTCTAGCTGAGGGTCGTTTCCTGCCTCCACTAGTTCGGGGACTAATGTTTAGGCAGCCAGTCTACCAAATAAAATACCTGAGGTACGGAAATTGTGGATGGCTTTTCTTCTGGTACTGTTTGCTCAATGTCTAGTAGTCTGGTTTTCATACTAAAGATCCTGCTAATTTTTACAGTTTTAAATGAGCACACAAAGACCATGGATTCTACAGCAGCACATCCAGGCCAGGATAGTGGCAGAGAAATTGCTGTACCATCAGGTTGAGGATGTGAGTCATGCAAGACACGTGTGTCAGGTTGCCCCCACCAGGTTTGCACCATTATCGCACACAACCTTCCCTTGCTCCAGGTTCAGTGGAGACAGCCATTGCTCAAACTCGGCCTGGACAGCTGTCCACAACTCTTCAGCTGTGATCTCCAATGCATATTAATTTTAACACTGCCTGGTATGGGGATTTAACCTTTTTATAATTATCATTGGGGATAGTTATTCTACACTCTTACACCTCTCTCTGTTCGGGCAAAGGTACCATGCCTTTATGGATGGGAGTATTTGTAGTAATATCATACTCCAAGATTGGATTATTTAAGTATATGTCTATTTATGACTTGGGGGTTCTCCTAACTAAAGGATTGTTTGAGTATCCTTCTGCCGGTGAATGGTTGTAGAATTTGTGTTTCTCACCATTTTGATGAGGGCTGTCCCATGACTGTTTACCTTTAGGTCCCTAGACATAATGTTTTTTCTTTCTTTCTCTTATTTTCCCCCCTACTTTTTCTTTTTATTGTTGTTTTTCTGTTATTCTTTATTATATTTATTTTGAATATTTTGAACTTGTGTACCAAGGACTCTTATAGTGTATATTTTTTAATGTTTATTCTTTACACATCTTCTTGTTTGGATACTGTTTATGGTCATCCCATTGATTAGTCCCGTTTCTGTTTACACATTTCCATCCTTGTGAATTACAGGGATATTACATTCAGCTCTCATTGCTGTAAGAACAATCGCCTTACCTGTGGGGTGTTTGGCATCCTTCTGTGTGTTTGATGGCGATGCGTCTTTCTGACTTTGCATGGGATTCTGTGGTGTGTGCGCAGAGTGTGGGTGGTTTACTGCACTAATACGCATGGCTAAGGCACCGATGACGGTATTTCCCGGTGGGCGGATCTGTGGGCATTTTGTAATGTTCGGCGAATATTCGACGAATAAATTGGCGAATATTGCAGATTTGACAATCGTAATCCGAACCGAATATTAAAACATTCGACCATCTCTAATTCTGAAATATCACTGTGTATTATAGCAGCTGCACGACATTGTGAAGCTGAGGGAGCTTGCAGCATGCTGTCAGACACAGCTAGACTACTATTAGAAAAGGCATAGATAGATTATTACTATCTCTGCATAGCGCTGATCAAACACTGTGTATACAGTACAGAGATTGTTGACAGTGTTTCCTCGTCTGGAACCAATGATCATATGATCTTTGAGTGTAGGAATGGAACAGAACTTGCTGAATCCTAACAGATACAGATCACCTCTGTTATGCAGCCAAGAGATTAAATACTCCCTGTAATTGGGGCTAATATAAAAGCCCCAGTTACAGGGGAAATCATACAAAAATATGTAGATGTTGAAATGTCCCCTAAAGATATTTAATGAATAAATTAAGAATGAATAAATAAAAAATAGCAACCAATTAAAAAAAAACATGCTGCACATCCAAATCTTTGTTATTAGCCCCACTTATTTCGGAGAAAAATATGCCTGATTTATAAAAATAGTTGTGACGGAAGGGGGAACAACATTTAAAATCCATTTTAGTGGTTCTTTGTGGTCGTAAAAAAAATTGTGAAAAACAGACATGTGTCCTTTTCACCGCACTCCTGACGAAGCCTAGTGAGGAGACATGCATGTCAAGGTGCTTGTTTGCCCCCTCCTTATCCTCCTTTTGGCTTTTTTAATTTACTATGTCTCAAAGTATTTATTGAATTTAATGTTTGCACCCTACTCTGTCTTAGTACATACAGTTGAAACTAAAAGTTCACATACACTATATAAAAAGACACATATGCATGTTTTTCTCAATATCTGGCATGAAATCAGAATAAACCTTTCCCGTTTTAGGTCAATGTAATTACTTTTATGCCCAAAAATGACAAAAGTATTCTCGGAGTGATACCATTATTGGCTAACCAGAAAAAATATACAGTACAGACCAAAAGTTTGGACACAGCTCATTTAAAGATTTTTCTGCATTTTCATGACTTTGAAAATTGTACATTCACACTGAAGGCATCAAAACTATGAATTAACACATGTGGAATCACAGTAAAGACCAAAAGTTTGGACACACCTTCTCATTTAAAGATTTTTTGGTATTTTCATGACTATGAAAATTGGACATTTACACTGAAGGCATCAAAACTATGAATTAACACATGTGGAATTATATACTTAACAAAAAAGTGTGAAACAACTGAAAATATGTCTTGTATTCTAGTTTCTTCAAAGTAGCCACCTTTTGCATTCTCTTGATGAGCTTCAAGAGGTAGTCACCGGAAATGGTTTTCACTTCACAGGTGTGTCCTGTCAGGTTTAATAAGTGGGATTTCTTGCCTTATAAATGGGGTTGGGACCATCAGTTGTGTTGTGCAGAAGTCTGGTGGATACACAGCTGATAGTCCTACTGAATAGACTGTTAGAATTTGTATTATGTCAAGAAAAAAGCAGCTAAGTAAAGAAAAATGAGTGGCCATCATTACTTTAAGAAATGAAGGTCAGTCAGTCCGAAAAATTGGGCAAACTTTGAAAGTGTCCCCAAGTGCAGTTGCAAAAACCATCAAGCGCTACAAAGAAACTGGCTCACATGAGTACCGCCCCAGGAAAGGAAGACCAAGAGTCACCTCTGCTTCTGAGGATAAGTTTATCTGAGTCACCAGCCTCAGAAATCGCAGGTTAACAGCAGCTCAGATTAGAGACCAAGTCAATCTCACACAAAGTTCTAGCAGCAGACATATCTCTTCAACAACTGTTAAGAGGAGACTTTGTGCAGCAGGCCTTCATGGTAAAATAGCGGCTAGGAAACCACTGCTAAGGACAGGCAACAAGCAGAAGAGACTTGTTTGGGCTAATGAACACAAGGAATGGACGTTAGACCAGTGGAAATCTGTGCTTTGGTCTGATGAGTCCAAATTTGAGATCTTTGGTTCCAACCACCATGTCTTTGTGCGACACAGAAAAGGTGAACGGATGGACTCTACATGCCTGGTTCCCACCGTGAAGCATGGAGGAAGAGGTGTGATGGTGTGGGGGTGCTTTGCTGGTGACACTGTTGGGGATTTATTCAAAACTAAAGGCACACTGAACCGGCATGGCTACCACAGCATCTTGCAGCGGCTTGCTATTCCATCTGGTTTGCGTTTAGTTGGACCAACATTTATTTTTCAACAGGACAATGACCCCAAACACACCTCCGGGCTGTGTAAGGGCTATTTGACTAAGAAGGAGAGTGATGGGGTGCTACGCCAGATGACCTGGCCTCCACAGTCACCAGACCTGAACCCAATCGAGATGGTTTGGGGTGAGCTGGGCCGCAGAGTGAAGGCAAAAGGGCCAACAAGTGCTAAGCATCTCTGGGAACTCCTTCAAGATTGTTGGAAGACCATTTCCGGTGACTACCTCTTGAAGCTCATCAAGAGAATGCCAAGATTGTGCAAAGCAGTCATCAAAGCAAAAGGTGGCTACTTTGAAGAACCTAGAATATAAGACATATTTTCAGTTGTTTCACACTTTTTTGTTAAGTATATAATTCCACATGTGTTAATTCATAGTTTTGATGCCTTCAGTGTAAATGTACAATTTTCATAGTCATGAAAATACAGAAAAATTTTTAAATGAGAAGGTGTGTCCAAACTTTTGGTCTGTACTGTATATATGCAAGCTTTCAGAGCAAAGAGGCTCCATCGTCAGGCAATATTACAAATGAATTCAAAAGATACAAGGCACAACATTTGAGAGATGTTACAGCAAACATTTGTTCATGAGGTGTAAGGGATGATGCCTCCTACTGATAAGTCAAGGAGATCAAATTAGTATATTTTGTTGCAAATGGAGAAGAGGCCAAGGGAATGTTTAATTATCTGGAGGTGTGAATTGTGTCCATGCAGTGAGTCATAAACCCACGTGTTAGATTGAGTCCTGTTGTTAAGGAATTGAACATCCTTATCAATTTGAATTCCCAGATTTTTCTCTCTCTGTTGTCTGTGAAATGACCTTTCGGTATTAAGACTTTTAAATCTGTCATTCAGTGTCCCAGACTAGAGAAATGTTTTCCCACAGGCGTGTCCAGTTCGTTCTTAATTGTGTGTCTGTGTAAATTCATTCTCATTTGCAGTTTTTGCATCGTTTCTCCCATATAGACACCTTCCGGGCACCTTGTACATTGTATCATGTACACCACATTGGAGGATGTACATGAAAAGACATCCATGATTTTGTAATCCTGATTTGTGTTTGGTATATGAACTGTATGTGATGGTAATATATGGGTACAAGTTTTGCATTTTTTGTTTTTACATGGGAATGTGCCCGTCACTGATGGTGATGAGAGGACACTTCTGACAAGGAGATTCCTTAAGTTAGGGGGATGTTTGTAGTAGAGAAGTGGTAGTTCTGGGAATATATCTTTTAGTTTGTGGTCTGTGGAATATGGGTTGGAGATCAGCACCAATTTTCTTTAGGATATTCATGTGGGGGTTGTATGTGACCACAAGAGGCACCCTGTTGTTGTCCTCCCTCTGTCTGTAATCCAGAAGGCTGCTTCTTGGGATTCTTGTAGCTCTGTGGATCTGTTCATCTATTACCAGTGGATGGTACCCTTGTTGCAGGAATGTTTTCCTCAGTTATAGCAGCTGCAGTTTTCTGTCCTTGCTGTCTGAACAGATTCGAATGTACCTGAGAGCTGTAGATGATGGATTTTTTTGTGTGTCTTGGATGAAACCTGTTCCATCTAAGTTATGCTGGATGTCCTGTGGGCTTATGGAAAATTGATGTTTGTATGGTGCTGTCTTTGATGTATATGGTCGTGTCCAGAAAATGTATTTGGGATTTTGAGAAGTTGAGGGTGAGCTTGATGGTTGGGTGGAACCTGTTGAAGTTTAGTTTAGGTCAATTAGGATTACCATAATTTTTAATATTTGCCAAATGCCAGAATAATGAGAGAGGGAGAATGTTTTAAGGCATTTTTATTACTTACTGCAAAGTCAAAAGTTTACATACACTAAGATTACTATGCCTTTAAACAATTCTGGACTGCCCATATGATGATGTTGTTATGGGTCCGGGTGGTGGTGCTGAGATTCAAGGAGGGACCAGTGGGGCGTAACTAAGTGCCTACCCGGACCAATCCTTGCTACATGGCAGCTCGACTCCGTGAACCAAGGACGGACCGGGAAGGTGGATCAGGTGCCACTCTGGGACCAACCTCGTGTGAGAGCAGACGACTCCCATGGGACTAATGGCCGAAGCCATCAGGCACGACAGATGAGCATGGCTGGTAGGCAACGCAGGTAGACAGGCAAGCTTGGCTGGCAGACTGACAGGTGGACACGGCTGATAGACAGGCTGGCGGGCACGGCTGAAAGACAGGCTGGCGGGCACGGCTGAAAGACAGGTAGGCAGGCAGCACTGGAGCCTGAGAGCTGGAGAGAGTGTTTAGAACATAAACAACAACTTTGCAAGGCACCTCCATTTTGGAGCAGATGCCTTAAATAGGGGCAATCCTCTGGCCATTGGCCAGGGACTTTTTAGGATGGCACACACAGCCCCTTTAAGAGGGAGGGAGCGCGCTCGCGCCCTAAGTACAGTGCCCGTGGATCTGCGCGTGGTGGACACACCCCAGGCAGATGCTGCGGTGAAGCCAGAGGGAAGAGCGGGGGACGCCGGACTGGGTCTGCGGCGGTGAGTGGATCGGCGTCTCTGCCGGGCAGGAGGCAGAGACGCTGACGCTATAGATGTCCTGTGTTTGGAAGCTTCTGTTTTATTGGCAACATCTGAGTTAATTACAAACACACCTGTGGATGTATTTTAATGCACACTTGAAACACATTGCTTCTTTGTGTTGCATCATGGAAAAGTAAAGAAATTAGCAAAGATATCAGGAAGAGAATTGTGGACTTGCCCAAGTTTGACTAATCCTTGGGTACAATTTCAAGATACCTGGAGGTGCCTCGTTCAGCTGTACAAACAATTATACACAAGTACAAACAAGATGGGAATGTACAGCCATCATGCTGCTCAGGAAGGAGACAGGTTGTGTGTCTCAGAGATAAACATGCTTTGGTCCGACATGTGCATATCAACCCAAGGGCAAAAGCAAAAGACCTTGTAAAGATAATGGCGGAAGCTGGTAAGATTGTGTCAATATCCACAGTCAAGCGAGTACTGTATCAACATGGGCTGAAAGGCCACTCTACCAGGAAGGAGCCATTACTCTAAAAGAAGCAAAAAAAAAGCCAGATTAATGTTTGCAAATGCACACAGGAACAAATACCTTAATTTTTAGAGACGTCTTGTGGTCTGATGAAACTAAAATTGAACTTTTTGGGCATAATGACCATCATTACATTTGGAGGAAAAAAAGGAGAAGATTGGAAGTTTAAAAACACCATCCCAACTGTGAAACACTGGCGGTGGCAGCATCATGTTGTGGGGTTGTTTTGCTGCAGGAGGGACAGGTGCACTTCACAAAATAGATGGCATCATGAGAAAAGAAGATTATGTGGCAATACTGAAGCAACATCTCAAGATATCAGCCAGGAAGTTAAACCTTGGGTGGAAATAGGTCTTCCAAATGTACAATGACCCGAAGCATACTGTCAAAATGGTAACAAAGTGGCTTGAGGATAATTAAGTAAATGTTTTGGAGTGGCCATCAAAAAGCCCTGATCTCAATCCTATTGAAAATGTATGGGTAAAGCTGAAAAGGCAGATGCGAGCAAGGCAACCTACAAACCTAGATCAGTTACACCAGTTTTCTCAGGAGGAATGGGCCTAAATTTCGACCAACTATTGTGAGTAGTGTTGAGCCACCCCCGTAGTGTTCGAGTTCGGTTCGGTTCGTCGAACACCCGTGTGTTCGCCGAACTGTTCGTCGAACTGTTCGTCGAACACCTTCGAACACCGTTAAAACCAATGGCAGGCAAACAAAAACACATAGAAACATAGAAAACACCTTCAAAGGTGTCCAAAAGCTGACAAACTGCTCAGAAGACACAACTAACACATGGAAAAGTGACAAGTACATATAGTCATGCGAAAAGAAAAGAGGTGGAGGAGTAAAAGGAGGGGGAGACACAGATATAGGCATGTCATGCCCTTCTAAAATCCAAAAAGTGAGAAGCCGAGACGGCCAGTCCGCTCCTGCCCGTGCCACCTCCGTGTCGCCGGGTTTGTGCCAGAGCCGCGGTGAACCCTGACGGCCAGCCCCCCTCTCCCAATACTGGTGCCTGTCCGCTGGTGGGTCGAGAGAGCCCCCCTGTGGTGGAGGCAGCTCTAAGCTTTTTAATTTAAATTGTCCCTCTAATTTGAATGAATACACTTTAAATCCATTTACAAGGATCTATTGGAGGGCAAGTCTCATGCCAGCAGCCGCGTAATTCCAGCTCCAGTAGCGTCCACTAAAGCTGCTGCAGTTAAAAAGCTTTTATAAGGATCGAGCTCGGCTGTCCACCGCAAGGCATCCTAGTGCCAGTCCCAGCCCCTATGCCTTGGGGTGCCTCCTGATGCTCTTCACTGAGTATCCCGTGGTCCCGAAGCATTTCCTTTGAAAAAATTAAGTGTCCAAACTACAGGTGGTGTAGCTTGCTTAACAGCCGGGATAATCCGCTGACTAGCAGACACTGCTACTAGGCACAAAGTATTTCCTGGGCTAGATGCAGTTAAAAATTTGTAAGTAGATACTCTCGTTGGATGCTGAGAAAGCATTCCATAAGGTCTCCTGGCACGCCATATATGATTCTCTTAAAAAGCTTGGAGTAGGGGTCTAGGGGACCCTTTTATAGCCAAAATCACGGCCCTGTATCACAATACGTCACCTAGGCTGAAGATAAATGGAACTGTAGCACCGAGGGCTCGGTTGCTACAGACGTATTGCACCTCACCCAGAGGTGTGATATCTCACTCTCAGATAAGGATGGAGTGTGGATCAGGACCCGACACCTGCATGCATTACACCACATTGCCGTGGGGCAGGGCGACCAATATGCCCCTGAGATGGGCACGACAGTCCCTGTCCCTGGCTGGAGTGGGGGGAGGGAACACTGAGGAAGGGGAACCCTGCAGTGCAGGAGCAGGGAGGAAGCAGTTCCTGGGTGCATTGAGAAGGGAGTATAAAAGGTGGGCACCATCTTAGTTCAGTGCAGAGAAGTCTGAGCAGAAGTGGCAGGGAGCAGGGGCTCTGCATGAGCTCTGCTCCGGAGGCGGGCCTAGTAACAGAGGCCCAGGCCTGCAAGAGGGAGAAGGAAGGAAGAGGAGCGGAGAAGGCTCCAGGAACGAGGAATGAAGGGATCCCAGGGGTGCGGACGGGCGAGTCGCCACCGCACGCCCGAATCCACCTGCGTGGAGGGGTCAGACCAAAGGGGGAGACCGGTCCCCGAACTAGTGGAGGCAGGAAACGACCCTCAGCTAGAAACCGGAGGCTCTGACATTTTATGTGGCGAAGCCCCTTGCTCCACCCGCTAGGAAGGCACCACATAGGGTCAGGGAAACTGGCGCCAAGTTTACCAAGAGGAGGCCCGAGGCAGCCGGACAGAAGTGTTGGTAAGAAAGGCCAGACAAAGGACACACAAAGGGGGTCCTGTGAAGCGCTCCAAAGTTATCTGGGAGTTGTCTGAGCCCCTCACCTGGTGAGCACAGTACGACGTGGGCAGCCGTTACCTGCAGACGTGGTCTGGATAATAAGAACTGTGAGTAAAGGCCCTGAACTGCATCACTGACTCCGTGTCGTTACTGCTGCTGCCCTGCACCATCACCCCCATCCTCCGCATACACTGCCCTGAGGCTATACTCCTCCCGTGGGGAGTTATGCTACGCTCTGCTGCACCCACAACACCAGCCTTAGCGGTCTGCCCTGTAGCGGCGGTTCACTCTGACCGCAATCCACGGGTGGCGTAGTCGGACATTTAAACATCAAAACCACATAAATAGTTCCGCCACTGGGTTGACCGCCCTGAGCCACGGAACCGGATCGCCGCCACGAAGACTACAACCACCAGCATCCACCAAAAAGGGTCCGGCTCCGTGTGTCCCAAGGCCCAGGGGGTGCGTCAGAACATTTTCATCACCTTTCACAATCACCAATGGGACAAGGCAGGGATGTCCTCTGTCCCCTCTCTTATACATCCTAGTGACGGAGCACCTGCTCTCATCAATTCGCCATAACCCCAATATTAGGTGGATTGAGGTGGGAGGCACCGAGTACAAGTGCTCTCTATTTGCTGATGATGTCCTAGTATATATCACTCAATCACATATATCCATCCCTGCTGTTATGGCTGAAATAGATCACTTTGTTACATGGTAAAATTTTAAAATCAATGCAGCGAAGTCTGAGGCCCTCGATGTCTCCCTCCCTAAATCCATATAGGATTCCATCCAGTCCAACTTTCCCTTTGCCTGGCCCTCACAGGGTATCAAATACTTAGGAATTCCTATTCATAGAGACCTCTCCCATCTATGTTATCTTAATTTTGGGCCCTTTATTGAACAATTCCATACAGACAACGGTTGGCAAGTTAGAACTGTAAGATTCACTACGTGAACCACTGGTGTTTTGTGGAAAAGCACATGTACACCGCGTTCCAAATTATTATGCAAAAAGTGTTTAGGAGTGATAAGGGAAGAATTTGTTTGTTTGTCAGTTAAACTCATTGATGGTGATGTGTGTCAGGGCTCTTTATATCACTGTAAGCAATTGCAGACACCTGTGCTAATTAGTTTGGCAGGTGTGTCCAATGAAAGGCAAGACTACTTAAGAAGGCTCTCTCACATTATTAAGCAGCCTACATTTTCTGCCAAAATGGGAAAGAAAAAGGATGTGTCGGCTGCTGAGAAGCAACAAATTGTGGAGTGTTTAGGTCAAGGCATGACTACAATCAACATTGTGCGATGATCAGGATGAAGTGTCTTGGCAATCAAGAAGTATGTAGCTGATTCACAGTACACACGTGTGCGTGCTGATAAGGGCAAATTGAGGACTCTTTCCTACAGGCAATTACGTCAGGTTGAAAGAGCAGCGGCAAAAAAGCCTTGTCATAGCAGCAGACAAGTTTTTGAAGCTGCTTGTGCCTCCAACGTCCCCCGAACAACAAGATGCAGGGTCCTTCAGAGGTTTGCAGCTGTGCATACGCCATCCTGTCGACCTCCTCTATCCACTTCACACAAGCAGAAACGGCTCCAGTGGGCCAAACATTACATGAAGACTGATTTCAAAACTGTTTTGTTCACGGATGAGTGCCGTGCAGCGCTCGATGAATGGAGTGGAGGATGGCTGGTTGATGGACACCCCACGCAAACACGGCTACAGCGCCAACAAGGAGGAGGTGGAGTAATGTTTTGGGCTGGAATCATGGGGAGAGAGATTGTCGGCCCCTTTAGGATCCCTGAAGGCGCTAAAGATGAACTCCATAATGTATGTGGATTTTCTCAAACAGCACTTCCTGCCATGGTTCAAGAAGAAGAACCGTGTATTTCACAGCAAGATCATTTTTCTGCATGATAATGCACCATCTCATGCTGCACATAAAACATCTGCATCTCTGGCTGATATGGGCATAAAAGGGGACAAACTTATGGTGTGACCCCCATGCTCCCCTGACCTCTACCCCATTCAGAACCTTTGGAGCATCATTAAAAGGAGTGTCTATGATGGCGGGAGGCAGTTCACATCTAAGCAACAGCTCTGGGAGGGTATTCTGTCCTCATGCAAAACAATTGAAGCAGAAACCATCCAAAACCTGACAAATTCAATGGACGAGAGAGTTCAGAAGCTCCTTTCGAACAAGGGGTCCTATGTGAAAATGTAACATCACCTAGAATAAAGTTTTGAGTTGAAAACTGTTTGATTTCAGTTTCTAACAACCTGCTAATGCTTATAATTTCAAAAATGACCATTTTTTTGGTCTTTATTAAAATGAAAAGGTTGATCGAAAAGTTTGGGGGATCTAAGAGTGTGGCAACCCAGTAGTCATGATTACTTCGAATTCTGACAATATGAGGGTCATGCTGCAGGTAGTGCAGCAAGAAGGCACTTATGTGTCTTGCGCATCTCGGAGCCCCAAAATTATTTTCCGGGCTAGATGCAGCTAAAAATTATTTTTAATTTTAAATCTGGTGAAGCTTATTATAGATGGCCTAATAGGATCAGTGCTGCACACTGCTACAAAGCCCAAATTATTTTCCAGTCAAGATACAGATAAACATGATTAGTAATTTGAAAGCTTAAAACGGTTGGTAGGGTGATTTTAACCAATCATCAAGCTTTTACTCTCCCCAGGATGACACAGGGGTAGAAAAGTCGTTTCGGATCCATGATTTGTTCATCTTTATGAACGTGAGTCTGTCTACATTATCAGTGGAGAGCCGCGTGCGCTTATCTGTCAGCACACCACCAGCAGCGCTGAACACACGTTCAGACAGAACGCTGGCTGCGGGGCATGACAAGATCTCCAAGGCGTAAGTGGCTAGCTCCGGCCATTTATCCAGATTGGAAGCCCAAAAAGAGCAAGGGTCCAGTGACACAGTCGTGGCTTCAATGTTTACTTGGAGATACTCCTGTACCATCGTCTCTAGGCGTTGACTATGTGTCAGACTTCTTGTCTCCTGTGGCCTTGCAAAGGATGGGCTAAAAAAGTGGTGAAATGATTCCGCAAAATTGATGTTACCAGCAGATACTGTGGTTCTGTTACGGTTTGAGTGCTGAACACTTGACGGTCCCACGGTTGGCAAGTTGGAACTGTGAGATTCACTACGTGCACCACTGGTATTTTGTGGAAAAGCACATGTAAGATTCTGCAACAGTCTCTGCTGATACTCCTGCATGCGTGCATCCCTTTCTATGGCAGGAATAATTTCTGCAAATTTACTTTTGTACCGGGGATCTAACAGTGTGGCAACCCAGTAGTCAGGATTATTTCTAATTCTCACAATTCGAGGGTCATGTTGCAGGTAGTGCAGCAAGAAGGCACTCATGTGTGTTGCGCATCCAGGAGCACCAAGTCCCTGTTGTGTTGGTGGCGAGGTAACAATCATGCTTCCTTCCTCTGTCCTCTCCCCCCAACCTCGCACAACAGAAATGTGATCAAGGTCTCCCTCATCTGATGAGTCTTCCATCAGTTCGTCCTCCACTTCTTCCTGGGCTCCTGCACCTTCCTCACTAGTTTGGCTGCTACCAAGCGCCCTGGTAAAATCATCTCCCCCACCCTCACATGCCTGCCGCCCTGGTGCTGCCGACCGTCTGGACCTTGCAGATGTTAGCCCTTCCGCAAACAACTCCTCCTCCTCTACTTCCTCCACCTCCTCTTGTGCCACCACCTGACTCCGAATTCTGTTTAACATGTGCTCCAGCATGTAAATCACCGGAATAGTCATGCTGATAATGGCATCGTCAGCACTAAACATCTTCGTCGCCATTTCAAAACTGTGCAGAAGGGTGCATAGGTCCCTGATCTGAGACCACTCCTCCAGCGTGATTTGCCCCACCTCTGAATCTCATTGGCCCAGGCTATACGTCAGAACGTATTGCACCAGGGCTTGTCGGTGCTGCCACAGTCGCTGCAACATGTGCAGAGTTGAATTCCACCGGGTAGGCACATCGCATTTTAGCCGGTGAAGTGGCAGGCCCAACGACTTCTGTAGAGATGTAAGTCGCTGAGCTGCGGGATGCGAACGGCGGAAGTGAGCACACAGCGACCGTGCCCTCTGCAGAAGGCCATCTAGTCTGGGATAGTGGGCTAAAAATTGCTGGACAACCAGGTTCAACACGTGAGCCATACAAGGCACGTGTGTGACATTGCCCCGGCGAAGGGCCGCACCCAGGTTTGCAGCATTGTCGCACACGGCCTTCCCTGGTTTCAGGTCCAGTGGAGACAACCATTCATGAAATTGGTTCTCCAGAGCTGACCACAACTCCTCAGCTGTGTGACTCACATTTCCCAGACATTTCAATGTAAAAACCGCCTGATGACGTTGAGCCCTACTGCCAGCATAGTAAGGAGGTGTGCAGGATCCCTTCTGCGCAGTTAGAAAGCTTGTGGCATGACCAGACAGGCTTTGGGTGCAGGTGGAAGACCGAGAGGAGGTTGAGGAGGCAGAAGCAGTGGAGGAAAAATGACATAAAGAGGATTGACGCACAACTCGTGGGGACGGCAAGACTTGGACAGCAGCCCCTTGTCCTGCTGTCACCATAGTTACCCAGTGCCCAGTCAGCGACATGTAACGCCCCTGTCCATGCCTACTGGTCCAAGTGTCTGTGGTGAAATGCACCCTGTCACACACAGAGTTTCTCAAAGAAGCGGTGATGTTGTGTGCGACATGCTGGTGGAGCGCAGGCACACCTTTCTTTGAGAAGTAGTGCCGACTGGGCATCTGGTACTGGGGCACTGCGACGGACATAAGGTCTCGAAAATCCTCTGTGTCCACCAGGCGGAAAGGCAGCATTTCTGTAGCCAAGAGCTTGCAGATGGTGAAATTCAACCTCTTAGCTTTCTCATGGCTAGGAGGAAATGGTCTTTTACTTGTCCACATCTGAGGGACCGAGGGCTGGCTATTGTGCTTAGACGGGGTTGATAAGGGTGTCCCCGGCAAACTGCCGGTCTGTGAGGAAGATGCAGGCGGACATGTTAGGTTGCCTTGATCCAAAGGTGGTGCTATCGATGTCGGACAGCGCTCAAGACCAGCTGGTGTTACCACCTCCAAAGAAAATGATGACCTGCCAATCACGCTGGCTGTTGCGGGTAAAGAGGTGGCAGGTCTGCGCCCCAAAACAGGTGTGACTGCTGTCACCCCAGTCACAGAGGATGAAGAGGCCGCGGATGCACAAGATATGGCAGACGGTGGTTGGCCCGGCCGGCTAGACCGCATTGTAGCACACTGAGCTTCCCACTGCAACTTATGCTTCATGTCCATGTGCCGGTTCATGCATGAAGTACTCAAACTATGTATTTTTTGGCCTCTACTTAGCTTTTGCTGACAAATGTTACAGATAACACGAGTTGGGTCATCTTTATCGATCTGAAAAAATGCCCAGGCTATGCAAGGCTTAGCACCCATGCGACCTGAAGAGCCACCACGACTTGTGGTGAGAGGCAGAGTTGTGTTTGAGGATGCAGTTGTTGACGTGCTTCCAGTACTACGTCTCTGTCCAGGAAGGCGCAACCTGACCTCGTCGTCACTAGCATCTTCCTCCACCTCCTCTGCTGACCTCATCTCTTGGCTGACTGTGGGTTGACAGTAAGTGGGATCTCCGACCTCATCATCATCACCCTGTGCGTTATCACACCCGTCGTCCTCAGAGCCAACCTGTTCCTGCCCTGACAAAAAACTAAAGTTGTCGCTCCAATCAGGTATTTGAGTCTTATCATCGTCTTCCTCATTGTCTCCACCAACAGGAGTTACAGTTTGGGAATGAGGGTCTACATTATGGTCAGAACCTTCTGCGTCTGGTCCTGGATCCGACTCATAAAGATTCTGGGCATCAGTGCAGATCATTTCCTCGTCTGGATTCACAGAAGCGCTGGAGTCGACCTCTGATTCCCAGGCTATAGTATGAGTAAACAGCTCTGCAGACTCAACCATCTGTTCTACCTCATACTCAGACGGGCAGCTGGAGATTTGGGAGCTGTGAGGAAGCAAGTGCGATTTGGGTGACACCTTTGAGGACTGGAGTATTTGTGATGTTGAAGTTGATGTGGAGGAGAGCCCACTTAAAGGAGCACTTGATATCCGTTGAAGCACCTGCTGTTTTTGTGCCTCATCTGGAATTTGTAGCGATTGGCGTGGCCGTAAGAAAGGGATCTTATCACATTGTCCGCTAAAAGAAGTAGACATTTTAGTTTGGCTGGAAGATGGTCTTTCTTCTGCACCTACCCCACGGACACAACCTTTTTTCCCCTTCCCAACACGCCTATTCCCCTTTCCACCAGCAGCAGGCCTTTTTCCACTCATTTTGGTGGTTAACTAATTCACAACTCTGGAGTTGTTTGCACAAAAAAATCAATGGATGGTAACCGAGCAGAGCTGAGTGGCCAAACTGTGGTATTAGGCCAAAACTATTGGCTGGGTTAGATGCAGAAAAAAATTATTTTTAATTTGCAACCTGATGGAGGTCAGTATAGATGGACTAATAGACCAAGTCCCACACACCGCTAGAAGCCCAAATATTTTTTCAGAGCTAGATGCAGAAAATTTTTTTATTCAATTTGCAACCTGATGGAGGTCAGTATAGATGGACTAATAGACCAAGTCCCACACACTGCTAGAAGCCCAAATATTTTTTCAGAGCTAGATGCAGAAAAAAATTATTTTTAATTTGCAACCTGATGGAGGTCAGTATAGATGGACTAATAGACCAAGTCCCACACACCGCTAGAAGCCCAAATATTTTTTCAGAGCTAGATGCAGAAAAAAATTATTTTTAATTTGCAACCTGATGGAGGTCAGTATAGATGGACTAATAGACCAAGTCCCACACACCGCTAGAAGCCTAAATATTTTTTCAGAGCTAGATGCAGAAAAAAATTATATTCAATTTGCAACCTGCTGGAGGTCAGTATAGAAGGACTAATAGAACAAGTCCCACACACTGCTAGAAGCCCAAATATTTTTTCAGAGCTAAATGAAGAAAAAAATTATTTTTAATTTGCAACCTGATGGAGGTCAGTATAGATGGACTAATAGACCAAGTCCCACACACTGCTAGAAGCCCAAATATTTTTTCAGAGCTAGATGCAGAAAAAAAATATTTTTAATTTGCAACCTGATGGAGGTCAGTATAGATGGACTAATAGACCAAGTCCCACACACCGCTAGAAGCCCAAATATTTTTTCAGAGCTAGATGCAGAAAAAAATTATTTTTAATTTGCAACCTGATGGAGGTCAGTATAGATGGACTAATAGACCAAGTCCCACACACCGCTAGAAGCCCAAATATTTTTTCAGAGCTAGATGCAGAAAAAAATTATATTCAATTTGCAACCTGCTGGAGGTCAGTATAGAAGGACTAATAGAACAAGTCCCACACACTGCTAGAAGCCCAAATATTTTTTCAGAGCTAAATGAAGAAAAAAATTATTTTTAATTTGCAACCTGATGGAGGTCAGTATAGATGGACTAATAGACCAAGTCCCACACACTGCTAGAAGCCCAAATATTTTTTCAGAGCTAGATGCAGAAAAAAATTATTTTTAATTTGCAACCTGATGGAGGTCAGTATAGATGGACTAATAGACCAAGTCCCACACACCGCTAGAAGCCCAAATATTTTTTCAGAGCTAGATGCAGAAAATTTTTTTATTCAATTTGCAACCTGATGGAGGTCAGTATAGATGGACTAATAGACCAAGTCCCACACACTGCTAGAAGCCCAAATATTTTTTCAGAGCTAGATGCAGAAAAAAATTATTTTTAATTTGCAACCTGATGGAGGTCAGTATAGATGGACTAATAGACCAAGTCCCACACACTGCTAGAAGCCCAAATATTTTTTCAGAGCTAGATGCAGAAAAAAATTATTTTTAATTTGCAACCTGATGGAGGTCAGTATAGATGGACTAATAGAACAAGTCCCACACGCTGCTAGAAGCCCAAATATTTTTTCAGAGATAAATGAAGAAAAAAATTATTTTTAATTTGCAACCTGATGGAGGTCAGTATAGATGGACTAATAGACCAAGTCCCACACACTGCTAGAAGCCCAAATATTTTTTCAGAGCTAGATGCAGAAAAAAATTATTTTTAATTTGCAACCTGATGGAGGTCAGTATAGATGGACTAATAGACCAAGTCCCACACACTGCTAGAAGCCCAAATATTTTTTCAGAGCTAGATGCAGAAAAAAATTATATTCAATTTGCAACCTGCTGGAGGTCAGTATAGAAGGACTAATAGAACAAGTCCCACACACTGCTAGAAGCCCAAATATTTTTTCAGAGCTAAATGAAGAAAAAAATTATTTTTAATTTGCAACCTGATGGAGGTCAGTATAGATGGACTAATAGACCAAGTCCCACACACTGCTAGAAGCCCAAATATTTTTTCAGAGCTAGATGCAGAAAAAAATTATATTCAGTTTGCAACCTGATGGAGGTCAGTATAGATGGACTAATAGAATGATGCTATGCCCAAAAGATTTTACTTCACTAGGTGCAGTAAAAAAATTGGTATTCTATACACAGGTGGTATATCTTGCAACACAGATAGGCTACTCCACTGACTAACACACTCTGCAATAGGCCAAAAAGGATTAGCTTTGCTAGATTCAGCCAAATGCTGTGAAAAAAACTTGCACAGCACTGGCACAGACCTGCCTGGCAAAAACTGATAGGAACTGATGTAACCTAGTCCTGAAAAGGACTCCAATTACAATTAGTCTTTACTCCCACAATCTATCTATTTAAGAGCACAGACCTGCCTGATAAAAGTCGTAGGAAATGCTGTAACCTAGTCCTTAAAAGGACTGCAATCACAACTATTCCCTACTCCCAAGCTATCTGTATATTTGTGCGAAAATTGGCTTGAAATTAACAAGGTATAGCGCACACAGCAACAGCGGTGCCGTCTAACACACAGCTGCAGCAGTGAGAAAATGGTGGCGACGGGGAAAATGGCTTGGTCTTATAGGGCAAGGACATGTGACATACACTGCCAATCACACATGCCCTTGCTTGTGTGAAAAAAAGCACTTCGCTCCGTGTGTGCGCTGCTGATAGGCTGACAGATTGCACCTCCCCACTGCAAATGCGGGAAAGAGAAAAAAAAATGGAGATCTTCATTGTTCCTGCAGAGATCCATCCCCTGCCCCTCCCCCCGCCCCGCTGTACACTCAAACTGCGTATTAACATTAATTTTCATCATTACTGAGAAAAAATCCAGTTATGATTTTGGTGCACGAACAGTTATCGAACATAACCTCGAACAGCCGAATTTTTCTCAAATTGTTCGTGTTCGCCGACCGGCTCGAACACCGCCCAAAACAGCTCGAATTTGAGATTGGAGAACAGTTCGAGTAGAACAACGCTCATCTCTAATTGTGAGAAGCATGTGGAAAGAAATCCCAAACATTTGACCAAAGTCATTCAGTTTAAGGGCAATGGTACCAAATACTAATGAAATGTATGTAAACTTTTGACTTTGTAGTAAGTAATAAAAATGCCTTAAAACATTTTCTCTCATTATTCTGGCATTTGGCAAATATTACAAATTATGGTAATCCTAATTGACCTAAAATGGGAAAGGTTTATTCTGATTTCATGTCAAATATTGAGAAAAACATAAATATGTGTCTTTTTATATAGTGTATGTAAACTTCTGGTTTCAACTGTACTGTATATCACAATGTGGACTGATATTACTACAGATTAGAGAGAGCGTTTTGTGGCTTTCATCTTTTTAATGTTTATATTATGACTGCAATTGCTCTTTACATCATGTCATAGTACATATTTTCTATACCATTTATATCATATTGCAGATTTTGTATTATTCTCTTCCACTTTACTCACCATCTGTGCTCTACATAACTACTATTGTCAATTTGGAGTAAAGATTTAGGGGGGCTTATCTTTGCCTCTCTTTATCTGGATTCACTGATCCTTATTATGGATTTATCTTCATCTTTATTAGTGATGAGCATCATGGTGCTCGACAAGCTCGGCGCTCGGCCTGTATTTCCGGGTTGCTCGGGCAGGAACTCGGGTCCCCTCTCTGCATGTTTCTTTAGAGAGCCAATGAACATGCAGGGATTGCCTGCCATGCACTGTAATGCCGTAGCCATGTTGGTCGTGGGCATTACAGTGATTGGCTGGCCGCACAGCGTCATCAGGTCTACATCAGACCTGGCGCCGCCATACTCGTCACAGTCACTCCGGATCAGACAGTGTAGGGAGAGCTGCTGCTGTGTCAGGGAGAGATTTGATCGGGTATTAGGATAAAAACCATACATTACACATATCCATCTTAACAAACAGTCCTTCTGAGGACTAATCCATCTGCAGAGATATCAGACAGGCAGGGTGTATAGGCAGGCGGTGTATATAGCAGACTGCAGTGCATATAGCACAAGAGGCTCCATTCCAGTTCTGTCGGCTGCTGCTGTTAGATATTTCTGGAAATAGGCCCAGGTCTCAGGGGCCAGGAATAAAGACTTTTTGCATTTTAATCCTCATTATTTGCTTAAAAAGCAATCCAGAGAACACGGTTTTTCTGCGCCATTTGCTTGTTGGCACTGCAGAATACAGCCAGGTCCTTTCCATATTACAGCGCTAAAAATCCATCTATTGAAAACTGTGTTTTCTCCGTCACACGGATCACATATACGTTTTCAGAAAATACAGCCTTTTCTGGCCTCCATTAAATTGTTTTTTCAGTGTGTCAGCAAAGTTTTTGACACTGGTTTGCTGTTCAAAACAGTTACCTACAGGCCAGTTATTTAAAACTGTGTTTACTCTGTCACACGGATCACATATACGGTGTCAGAAAATACTGCCATTTCTGGCCTCCATTAAAAAAAAATTTCAGTGTGTCAGTGAAGCAATTGACACCAGATTGCTGTTCAAACTACTTACCTACAGGCCACGTATTTAAAACTGTGTTTTCTCCGTCACAAGACTTACATATATGTTGTCAGAAAATACTGCCATTTCTGGCCTCCATTAAATTTTTTTTTCAGTGTGTCAGCAAATTTTTTGACACTGGTTTGCTGTTCAAAACAGTTACCTACAGGCCAGGTATTTAAAACTGTGTTTCTCCATCACACGGCTCACATATACGTTTTCAGAAAATACTGCCATTTCTGGCCTCCATTAAAAAAAAATTTCAGTATGTCAGTGAAGTAATTGACACCAGATTGCTGTTCAAAATAGTTACCTACAGGCCAAGTATTTAAAACTCTTTTTTCGTCGTCACACGTCTCACATATACGTTGTCAGATAATACTGCCATTTCTGGCCTCCATTAAAAATTTCTTTCAGTGTCTCAGTGAAGCAATTCACAGCAGTTTGCTGGTCAAACTACTTACCTACCGGCCAGGTATTTAAAACTCTGTTTTCTCAGTCACACAGATCACATATAAATTCGCTCCAAACTCAGTCATATGTAATGAGCGTGGAAGATACTGTCCTTCATTTAAAATGGGCAAGGCACGTGGCAAGGGACGGGAACTGGACGTGATGGTAATGGTGCATGCAGAGGCCCAGGACAAGACCGTGGGCAAGCCAAAATTGAGCCACAACAAACACCCACATCTTCTCGCCTGACCTTCCTGTCCCAATTTCTAGGGTACCGCAGCACACCACTATTCAACCCAGAGCAGTGTCAAAAGGTTGTTGGTTGGATAGCAGATAATGCTTCCAGTCACTTAGCCACCACCACAATCACCCTGTCTTCCACACGGTCAAGTCTCAGTAGCCGTGAATCTGGACCGCATATTCCTCACCCTGATCCTCCTTCCTCCCACCATGCCAAGTAACCAGAGACAACTGATCCCACACTAGGACACTCTGAAGAGCTGTTCACTTTTCCATTTATAGATTCGGGCCTCTCGCCCGATCCACTTGAAGTGGGGCAAGAGGAGATCGCGTGTAGCGATGCCCAAATATTTGAGCAGCCACAGTCACACGAAGGCGACGGTGGGAAAGAATCACAAGAGGTGGACGATGATGAGACACAATTGTCAAAAAGTCAGGAGGAGGACTAGGGTGCGGAAGTGGAAGACGAGGTGGTGGATGATATAGTAATTGACCCAACCTGTCAGGAGGACATGCAGAGCGAGGACAGCAGCACACAGGGGGAGGGAGGCAGAGCACCCCAACAGGCAGGAACGAGCAGTGTGGTGGCCGCAGACAGAAGGCAGGCAACCATTTCCCGCAACACCAACACAAAGGAAATTGTTAGGTCTTCCGAGTCTGGTTGTTTTTCAAAGACTCTGCCGATAACCCCAAAAAGGCCATTTGCACCACCTGCCAGGCCAGCATCAGCAGGGGTGGCAAAACGACCAGCCTGACCACCACCAGCATTATCAGGCACATGGCAGCAAAGCACCCGATTTTGTTGGCCGAACCCCAGGGTCCAGGAGCAGTGTCTGCAGGTGGCACCATTGCTTCTTCCGCTGTTGTGCATGCAAGCCAATCCCCTGTCCATGGTGCATGCGAAGATGCCTCCTGCCCTGCACCTGTCGTTGCACACTCTCAAGTAGAAGGATCAGGAAGCACGTCCATGTCCTTGTCCCAGCGCAGCGTTCAGTTGTCCATACCCCAGTCCTTGGAACGCAAGCGCAAATATGCAGCCAACGCCCCACAGGCCACACTACTAAATTCTCACATTTCACGACTGCTTGCGCTTTAAATGTTGCCTTTTAGGCTCGTGGAGACGGAAGCATTCCGCAACCTGATGGTGGCGGCCGACCCTCGGTACTCGGTCCCCAGCCGCCACTATTTCTTCCGGTGTGCCGTCCCCGCATTACACAAGCACGTGTCCCAAAACATTAGCCGTGCTCTCAACAATGCAGTTACCGGTAAAGTCCATCTAACCATGGACACGTGGACAAGTGCTTGTGGGCAGGGAAGGTAAATCTTGCTGATGGCACACTGGGTTAACATAGTGGAAGCCGGGACCCAGTCGGACCTTGGGATGGAACACGTCCTCCCGACGCCAAGGATTGTGGGCCCTAGGTCAATCAGGGTTGCCCCCACGGTCTACAGCTCCTGCACCTCATCCTCCTCAGCCTCCTCCTCCTCTTCAGCCTCCATCTCCAAAATGACCTCATCAGTCACAAGCTGGAAGCACTGCAGCACTGCCTCGTCCAAGCGGCAACAGGCAGTGCTGAAGCTAATATGCTTAGGTGAAAAACTGCACAATGCTGAAGAGTTGTGGACAGCTCTGAAAGAGCAGGCAGATCTGTGTCTCACACCACTGAACCTACAGCCAGGCATGGTCGTGTGTGACAATGGCCGGAACCTTGTGGAGGCTCTGAGGAGAGGCAAGCTCACACATGTACCATGTCTGGCCCATGTGCTTAACCTCGTGGTTCAGCGGTTTCTCAAAGCCTACCCGGTGCTGCCGGATCTGCTTGTTAAAGTACGCCGCCTGTGTGCCTATTTTAGAAAGTCAGCTACAGCTTCCGCCGCCCTTGTAGTGTTTCAGCAGAGTTTGCAGCTTCCGGCTCACAGACTGGTGTGTGATGTCCCCATGCATTGGAACTCTACACTGCAGATGTTGGGAAGGATTTGTGAGCAGAAGAGGGCAGTTGTTGAGTACCAGCATCAACAAGGCAGTCGGTATTCAGTTCAGACTCCACACATAAGACCTCAGGAGTGGACATGGATGTCAGACATATGTACCATCCTCCAAAACTTTGAGGACTCCACCAAGATGGTGAGCGGCGATGACGCCATAATTAGCATAACCATCCCGCTTCTCTGTCTTCTGAAACGCTCTCTGCTCACAATCAAAGAGGATACATTGCAGGCGGAGAACGAAGAGATGAAGATAGGAACCATACAGGGTGACTACACACAGCCAAGCCTCATCTCATCCCAACGTGGATTGGGTGACAATGAGGAAGAGGAGGAGGAGGAAGGACAGGAGCTAGTTTCATGCACTATAGACGGTACTACCTGCACAGCTGTCATACCATCTGTTCAGCGTGGACGGCCAGAGGACAGAGAGGAGGAGGAGGAGAGCATGGTCAGTCATCCTCTTGGTGAGGACACGGAAGTCTTGCCTGTGAGTAGTCTGGCACGCATGGCCGAGTTTATGTTACGCTGCCTTTCCCATGACCCTTGCGTTCTCAAAATTTTGGGTGGCAGTCATTACTGGTTGGTGACACTTCTAGACCCACGCTACAAGGAGAACTTTATATCTCTTATTCCTGAGGCGGACAGGTCTACAAAAATGGGGCTGTACCTGAAGGCCCTTGTTGCGGAACTATTAAAAAAATTCCCATCTGAAAACTCTGGCGGCAGAGAGCACACTTCGTTGGACAACCAAGGCGAGAGAGACACAACTTCAATCCAGCAGAGGAAGGGGAACACTGTCAAAGTTCTGGGAGAGTTTTCTCAGACCCTCCCATCGGACAGGCCCTGAGGCGCGGGGTACTCTCACAAGGAGTGCAAAGTTTGGGAAGATGCTGAGGGAGTACCTTGCCAACCGTACCAGCGTCCTCAGTGATTCCACTGTGCCTTATAATTATTGGGTATCCAAGCTGGATACGTGGAATGAACTGTCTCTCTATGCCTTGGAGGTCCTGGCCTGCCCTGCCGCCAGAGTTTTATCAGAGCGAGTTTTTAGTGCCGCTGGTGGAATTATAACTGATAAGCGCATCCGCCTGTCAACTGAAAATGCTGACAGGCTGACTCTTATAAAAATGAACAAGGGCTGGATTGGGCCCGACTTCTCAACACCACCGAATGATAGCAGCGTAACATAAACTCCAATCCAGTGTCTTTTCTTGGGAGGTGTATTCCTATGCACCTTTTCACACCCACACAGGGGTATACGCTTCCTGATTTTGGCTATTTGCTCTTGCCCTTCTCCTTCTCCACCACCATATCACCAGGGTGACCGTGGTCCGTGATGCAACACCCACCTAATTTTTTTAAAGGGTGTTTATGATGCCCGTAAAAAAAATTTTTTATACAGTATGTTCATGTATACCCCCCAGGGGTAAATGTTTGTCAGCCCATTCACTTAGTGCATGGGCATTACAAGAATAGGAGGTCCGCTCCTTTCTAATGGGAACATTTTTTTATGAGGCCTTCCTCCATGTCTCTTCCAAGGGGCATTGAAGTGCCTCCGAATTTTTGGCAGCCCTTGCATTCACTGCATAGGCCAACACTATGGGAGACTCTCTCCTATCTAATGGGAATTTGTCGTTACTGTGGCCCAGCTCTGTGTGTCTTTAAATTCTTAGTGGGGTTTTTCCTAAAATTGTCAGCCGTTGGACTCACTGCATATCCTATAACTGTATAGCAGACTCTCTCCTTTCTATTGGGAGCATGTCGTACTTGTTACTGTGGCCCTGCTCTGTGTGTCTTTAAATTTTTAGTGGGGTTTTTCCTAAAATTGTCAGCCATTGGACTCACTGCATACCCTATAACTGTATAGGAGACCCTCTCCTTTCTGACGGGAACATGTCGTACCATGTTACTGTGGCCCTGCTCCGTGTGTCTTTAAATTCTTAATGGGGTTTTTACTAAAATTGGTCAGCCGTTGCACTCACTGCATACCCTATAACTGTGTAGCAGACCCTCTCCTTTCTAATGGGAACATGTCGTACCTTGTTACTGTGGCCCTGCTCTATGTGTCTTTAAATTCTTAGTGGGGTTTTTCCCAAATTTTGGCAGCCCTTGCAGTCACAGAATGGGCATTACCACTATAGGAGACCCGCTCCTTTATAATGGGAACATTTTTTTTACTAAGACCCTCCTCTATGTCTCTTCAAAGGGGTATTGGGTTGCGTCCAAATATATGGCAGCCCTTGCAGTCACTGGAAACGCAATAACAGTATAGGAGACCCACTTGTTAATATTGGGAACAACAAAGCCGGCAGATGGCTCTCTAGCAATAGCTAGGGCCGACTGCTGGCCTTTTAAGAATAGTAAGGGCCATCTGATGTCCCTATAAAAATAGGCTTTCTGACTTTCAGAGTCCCTCCATCACAAATAAAACAGGATGTGTCTGATGATGTGTCACACACCACATTGCCAGATAAGGTTGTAAAATGTTAAAATGACATTTCCCGGTGAATGCATTTGTCTTAAAAAAAAATGTAAAAAAAACAAAACAACAGGATCTTTCTTTAGTATAAAAAACAGCGTCACCAATTTAACAACAATGTAATCACATTGTTCAGCTCATGCACCTCCTCCTCCATCTCCGAAATGACCACATCAGTCACAAGCTGACAGCACTGCACCACTGCCCTGGCCAAGCGGCAACAGGCTGTGCTAAAGATAGCATGCTTAATGCTTAGGTGACAAACCGCCCACCACTGCTGAGTTGTTGAAAGCTGTAACACAGCAGCCTGATCTGTGGCTCTCACCGCTGAACATACAGCCAGGCATGGTCGTGTGTGACAATGGGTGGAACCTGGTGACGGAGAAATGACAGCCGCGTGGTGAAATACAACTCCCACTGAGAAGCTGTTTCAGATTGAAAAACATTGTGCCCACCAGAGGATTTGATTCTGAGGGCTGACCTTTCTCCCCCGCTCAAGAGCCCCATAGCAGCTGCAAAGTTAGCGCTATCATGAACTCTCCTAAGGTAGAAGCCAAGGCACACCAGAGGATTCTCTGGTGGGACCGTTCAACCCTGCCAAGAAGCAGTCCTGGCTAAGAAAAGTGTGTGGAAAGGTTCCCAGACACTCTATGGCTGCTTTTTTACTGAGGAGGAAACACAGGCAAACACGGGGAGAACATAGAAAGTCCTTGCAGATGTTGTTCTTGCTGGGATTTGAACCCAGGATCCCAGCGCTGGAGAAATAGTGATGGTTGGGGACCGAGTATGGACACGAGGCATGAGGCATGTGGTTGTGAAAAGCTTCCGCCTCCACGAGCTTAAAAGGCCACATTTCAAGTGAAAGCAGCTTTACAGGACTTCCTGTAAGAAATGACACGCAGGGTAGATAGGGTTTCCCTCTATGTCAGTCCTTTCACCGAGCTAAATACAACTGTCAGCAAAAAAAGTTGTGGACTGGCTTTGTACTGTCCCTGGCCACATTCACCTGTCCACGTGTTTGTGGTTAGGAGGTCCTTCCCAGTAAGTGCACTGGGGAGGGCACGGGTAATGTTGTGGGTCCCGTGCTTGTGGAAGGTGGAGGCGATACCGGGAAATATAGTGGCGGCTGGGGACCGAGTATGGACAACGGGCCGCCACCGGCATGAGGTTGTGAAAAGCTTTTGCCTCCACGAGCTTAAAAGGCCATATTTCAAGCACAAAAAGCTGCCCAGAAATCTGTCAGTTTAGTGTTGCGGCCTGTGGGTGGGTGGGTGGCTGGCTGCATACTTGCACTTGCATTCCAAGTAACAGAAAACGAAGAAGATGGTGGCCTCTATCATCATCATGGCCTCACCTCGGCACTATGAACTCTCCTGAAGGAGAAGCCAGGGCCCGCCGAAGGAGTCTCCCGTTCTCTGGTGGGCCCGTCCAACCTTGCCGAAAATCAGCCCTGGCTAAGAAAAGTGTGGGGGAAGGTTCCCAGACACTCTATGGCTGCTTTTTTAATGTGGATCGGCCATGCTTATGCATGTTATTTCTCAAACCGCATTACAGATCAGGCCATTGTCCAACTCTGTATTCAAAAAATTAAATGCGCAAAGAAAGATGTGTGTGTGTCAAAGCAACACCGACAAGGGCGAGTTGATGCTGGACGGGCTGCCATTGCTTCTGCAACAAGCTGCATTACAGGACTTCCTGTGAGAAATGACATGCAGGGTAGATAAGGTTTCCCTCTATGCCAGTCCTTTCACCGAGCTAAATACAACTGTCAGCAAAAAAAGTTTTGGACTGGCTCCGTACCATCCCTGGCCACATTCACCTCTCCAAGTGTTTGTGGTTAGGGCGGTCCTTCCCAGTAAGTGCACTGGGGAGGGCACGGGTAATGTTGTGGGACCCGTGCTTGTGGAAGGCGGAGGCGATACCGGGAAATATAGTGGCAGCTGGGGACCGAGTATGGACACCCGGCTGCCGCTGGCATGAGGTTATGAAAAGCTTCTGCCTCCACGAGCCTAAAAGGCCACATTTCAAGAGCAAGCAGCTGTCAAAAATTTGGCAGTATAGTATTGCAGCCTGTGGGTGGGTGGGTGGCTGGCTGCCTGCATTCTTGCGCTTGCATTCCAAGGAATGGGGTAGAGACAACTGAACGCTGCAGTGGGACAAGGACGTGAACGGTGATTGTTGCAAGTCTGCAACGACAGGTTCATGGTGGAAGGCATCTTCGCATGCGCCAAGGATCACTTATGATCGGCAAACTTTTAGGCAGTGACCTGAGAGTCAGAGATGCTTCTATAGGTCTTCCCCATGCTGTTCCCATGTCTTTTCAGCACTGTATGCATGTGTCTGATGATGTGTCATACACCACATGGCCAGGTTAGGTTGTAAAATGTTAAAATTAAATTTCCTGGTGAATGCATTTGTCTTGGTTGAAAGCAATGCAAAAGTGCAAAAACGCATCAAAAATGCTACGTGTGAACATAGCCCAAGGTGTGGAGGAGTATTTTTGTTTTGGGCTATTTATTTTGCTTTATATACATTGTGTATGTCATGGAAAGGATATTCCTTAACATATTTCCCAGGAAAATCCATTTTGATTTCGTTTTGGTATGTTTTATTGTGAGTCCGTAAAAGTGGCGTAATACCTCGGAAAACGTTGTTGACAGAAGTGACCTGGGAGTCAGAAATGCTTCCAGGGGTCTTCCCTATGCTGTTCCCATGTCATTTGAGCACTGTTCCCATTGATTTGGGCAATTTTTAGGCCCTCTGGAGACCGCCGGGGGGAGCCGCCTGAAAAATTCTCGAGTTTCCCATAGACTTACATTGGGCTCGTTGCTCGGGTCGAGCACTCGAGTATTCCAATTTGCACGACCCGAGCAACGAGTACCCGAGCATTTTAATGCTCGCTCATCACTAATCTTTATCCCTGTATATGTTTTAGTCATTCCTCTCCCTACCATATTTTGTATATATTTGTGAATTATTGTAATATTCATTCATTTTTCCTCCCTCTACTAACCTACTTATAGCTAACTTTGCAATTTCCTTGTATGTTGCCACCCTAACTCCCAAGCAACAAGCTCGCTGTCTTGCAGTAATATTTGACACACAACTTTCCTTTATTCCCCATGTACAATCACTCACTCGCTCATGTCACCTGCACCTTAGAAACATCTCCAGAATCCGACCTTTTGGCTGTGTGCCCACGATGCGTATTTCATGCGTCTTTGGTGCGGAAATTTCCGTAGCGTAAATGCATGATAAACGCGTGGTAAGCCTTCTGCCATGGTCCCCTATGCAATTCCGCACTTTCAATGCCCATGCTGCATATTTTTCCGCAGCGTTTATGCTGCACTCAAAAATCCGCAGCATGTCCGTTAATTTTGCGGAAGCGCAGCGTTTTCGCCGCCATTGACTTGCATTAGAACGCGCCAATAACGCAAGACTGCATCTGTACTTGCGTAATTGGCGCGTTTTAATGTGCGGATGGTACCCGGGTGTAGAGGAGAGAAGACTCTCCTACACACCCAGGAACCATAGAGACTGTAAAAAAAAAAGAATAAAATAAAAAATAAAGTTTATACTTACCTTCTGATGCACTCAAAATGCATGTTCCAAATTATTATGCACAGCAGAGTTTTCAACCTTTTCATTTTAATAAAGAACAAAAAAATGGTCATTTTTAAAATTATAAGCATTAGCAGGTTATTACAAACTGAAATCAAACAGTTTTCAACGCAAAACTTTATTCTAGGTGATGTAACATTTGCACATAGGACCCCTTGTTCGAAAGGAGCTTCTGAACTCTCTCATTCATTGAATTTGTCAGGTTTCGGATGGCTTCTGCTTCAATTGTTTTGCATGAGGACAGAATAACCTCCCAGAGCTGTTGCTTAGATGTGAACTGCCTCCTGCCATTATAAACACTCCTTTTGATGATGCTCCAGAGGTTCCTATGAATGCGCCATTTCTGGGGCGGCTGACGGCTGGTGTTTCTAGCCTGGGAGGGGGCCAATATTCATGGCTCCCTTCCTGGGCTATTAATATCCCAGGCTTCAAACATCTGCCCCAGCCGTCTGCTTAACCTCCGCTAGAGCCTAAAATTAAGGGGAACCCCACGCCAATTTTTTTAATAATAAATCCTTTATTTTAATACTAAATGACAAGTACAGTAACCAACACTATCACTGTACTTCATATATATGTGACTGACATGTTTCTATCTATCTAATCTATGTGTGATGCTCTATCTTTCTGTTCTAAATTGTCGGGTGCCGCTGCTGAATTGCCGGCCGGCTTTTTTAAAGAGACAGTGCATGAAAACACTATTATTTTTTTAAATAAATCCTTTACACTAAATGACAAGTACAGTAAGCAACACTATCACTGTACTTATTATATATGTGACTGACATGTTTCTATCTATCTAATCTATGTGTGAAGCTCTATTCTTTCTGTTCTAAATTGTCGGGTACAGATGCTGAATTGCCGGCCGGCTTTTTTAAAGAGACGGTGCATGAAAACACTATTATTTTTTTTGATAAATCCTTTACACTAAATGACAAGTACAGTAAGCAACACTGTCACTGTGCTTCTTATATGTGTGACTGACATGTTTCTATCTATCTAATCTATGTGTGATGCTCTATTCCTTCTTGTCTAAATTGTCGGGTACCGGTGTATGCCGCTGCTGAATTTGCCGGCCGGCTTTTTTAAAGAGAGTGTCTTCTGAGCAGTTTGTCAGCTTTTGGACACCTTTGCAGGTGTTTTCTATGTGTTTCTATGTGTTTTTGTTTGCCTGCCATTGGTTTTAACAGTGTTCGACGGTGTTCTAAGGTGTTCGACGAACAGTTCCTCGAACATCCCGGTGTTCGACGAACCGAACCGAACCCGAACACTACGGGGGTGGCTCAACACTAGTTAGCACTGAAGACTTGCAGCGCTGGGATCCTGGGTTCAATCCCAGCAAGGACAATATTTGCAAGGACTTTGTATGTTCTACCCGTGTTTGCGTGTGTTTCCTCCTCAGTAAAAAAGCAGCCATAGAGTGTCCGGGACTGCTTCTTGGCAGGGTTGGATGGTCCCACCAGAGAATCGTCTGGTGTGCCTTAGCTTAAACCTCAGGATAGTTCATGATAGCGCTAACTTTGCAGCTGCTATGGGGCTCTTGAGCGTGCGAGAAAGGTTAGCCCTCAGAATCAAATCCTATGGTGGGCACAATGTTTTTCAATCTGAAACAGCTTCTCAGTGGGAGTTGTATTTTACCACAGCCATATTCTTTAGCTCAGTGAAAGGACTGGCATAGAGAGAAACCGTATCAACCCCGGCTGTCATTTCTCAGTCACCAGGTTCCGCCCATTGTCACACACGACCATGCCTGGTTGTATGTGAGAGCCACAGACCAGGCTGCTGTGTTACAGCTTTCAACAACTCTGCAGTGCTGGGCGGTTTGTCAATTAAGCATGTTATCTTCAGCAAAGCCTGTTGCCGCTTGACCAAGGCAGTGCTGCAGTGCTGTCAGCTTGTGACTGATGTGGTCATTTCGGAGATGGAGGAGGAGGTGCATGAGCTGAACAATGTGATTACATTGTTGTTAAATTGGTGACGCTGTTTTTTATACTAAAGAAAGATCCTATTGTTTTGTTTTTTTTACATTTTTTTTTAAGACAAATGCATTCACCGGGAAATGTCATTTTAACATTTTACAACCTTATCTGGCAATGTGGTGTGTGACACATCATCATACACATCCTGTTTTATTTATGATGGAGGGTCTCTGAAAGTCATAAAGCCTATTTTTATAGAGACATCAGACATCCCTTACTATTCTTAAAAGGCCAGCAGTCAGCCCTAGCTATTGTTAGAGAGCCATCAGCCGGCTATGCTTTGTTGCTCCCATTATTAACAAGTGGGTCTCCTGTACTGTTATTGCATATCCAGTGACTGCAAGAGCTGCCAAATATTTGGACGCAACCCAACACCCCTTTGAAGAGACATAGAGGAGGGTCTCAGTAAAAAAAATGTTCCCATTAAAAAGGAGCAGGTCTCCTATAGTGGTAATGCCCATGCTGTGACTGCAAGGGCTGCCAAAATTTGGGAAAAACCCCACTAAGAATTTAAAGACACATAGAGCAGGGACACAGTAACAAGGTACGACATGTTCCCATTAGAAAGGAGAGGGTCTGCTATACAGTTATAGGGTATGCAGTGAGTGCAATGGCTGACAATTTTAGCAAAAACCCCAATAAGAATTTAAAGACACATGGAGCAGGGCCACAGTAACAAGTATGACATGTTCCCATTAGAAAGGAGTGAGTCTGCTATACAGTTATAGGGTATGCAGTGATTCCAACGGCTGACAATTTTAGGAAAAACCCCACTAAGAATTTAAAGACACACAGAGCAGGGCCACAGTAACAAGGTACGACATGTTCCCATTAGAAAGGAGAGGGTCTGCTGTACAGTTATAGGGTATGCAGTGAGTTCAACGGCTGACCAATTTTAGTAAAAACACCACTACGAATTTAAAGACACATGGAGCAGGGCCACAGTGACAAGGTACGACATGTTCCCATTAGAAAGGAGAGGGTCTGCTATACAGTTATAGGGTATGCAGTGATTCCAACGGCTGAAAATTTTAGGAAAAACCTCACTAAGAATTTAAAGACACACAGAGCAGGGCCAAAGTAACAAGGTACGACATGTTCCCATTAGAAAGGAGAGGGTCTGCTATACAGTTATAGGGTATGCAGTGAGTCCAACGGCTGACCAATTTTAGTAAAAACACCACTAAGAAATTAAGGACACATGGAGCAGGGCCACAGTAACAAGGTACGACATGTTCCCATTAGAAAGGAGAGGGTCTGCTATACAGTTAGACACACGGAGCAGGGCCACAGTAATGACAAATTCCCATTAGGAAGGAGAGAGTCTCCCATAGTGTTGGCCTATGCAATGAATGCAAGGGCTGCCAAAAATTTGGAGGCACTTCAATGCCCCTTGGAAGAAACGTGGAGGAGGGCCTCATAAAAAAATGTTCCCATTAGAAAGGAGCGGGCCTCCACTACTTGTAATGCCCATGTATGGGCTGAGAAACATTTACCTCTGGAGGGTATACATGAACATACTGTATAAAATAATTTTTTTACTGGTATCATAAACACCCTTTAAAAAAATTATGTGGGTGTTGCATCACGGACCACGGTCACCCTGGTGATATGGTGGTGGAGAAGGAGGAGGACAAGAGCAAATAGACAAAATCAGGAAGCGTATACCCATGTGTGGCTGTGAAAAGGTGCATGGCAATACACCTCCCAAGAAAAGACACTGGATTTGAGTTTATGTTACTCTGCTATCATTCAGTGATGTTGAGAAGTCTGGCCCAATCCAGCCCTTGTTCATTTTTATAAGGGTCAGCCTGTCAGCATTTTCAGTTAACAGGCGGATGCGCTTATCAGTTATAATTCCCCCAGCGGCACTAAAAACCCGCTCTGATAAAATGCTGGCGGCCGGGCAGGCCAGGACCTCCAAGGCATAGAGAGCCAGTTCATTCCACGTATCCAGCTTGGATACTCAATAATTATAAGGCACAGAGGAATCACGAAGGACGTTGGTACAGTCGGCAAGGTACTCCCTCAGCATCTTCCCAAACTTTGCACTCCTTGTGAGAGTACCCCGCGACTCAGGGCCTGTGCGATGGGATGGTCTGAGAAAACTCTCCCAGAATTTTGACAGTGTTCCCCTGCCTCTGCTGGATTGAAGTTGTGTCTCTCTCGCCTGTACTCCTTGGTTGTCTAACGAACTGTGCCCTCTTCCGCCAGCGTTTTCAGATGGGAATTTTTTTAATAGTTCCGCAACAAGGGCCTTCAGGTACTGCCCTATTTTTGTATACCTGTCCTCCTCAGGAATAAGAGATATAAAGTTCTCCTTGTAGCGTGGGTCTAGAAGTGTCACCAACCAGTAATGACTGTCACCCAAAATTTTGAAAACGCGAGGGTCATGGGAAAGGCAGCGTAACATAAACTCAGCTATGCGTGCCAGACTGCTAACAGGCAAGACTTCCGTGTCCTCAACAAGAGGATGACTGACCAGGCTCTCCTCCTTCTCCTCTCTGTCCTCTGGCCATCTGCGCTGAACAGACAGTATGACAGCTGTGCAGGTAGTACCGTCTATAGTGCATGAAACTAGCTCCTGTCCTTCCTCCTCCTCCTCTTCCTCATTGTCACCCAATCCACTTTGGGATTAGATGAGGCTTGGCTGTGTGTAATCACCCTGTATGGCTCCTTCCTCCATCTCATCATGCTCCGCCTGCAATGCATCCTCTTTGATTGTGAGGAGAGAGCGTTTCAGAAGACACCTCACCATCTTGGTGGAGTCCTCAAAGTTTTGGAGGATGGTACATATGTCTGACATCCATGTCCACTCCTGAGGTCTTATGTGTGGAGTCTGAACTGAATACCGATGGCCTTGTTGATGCTGGTACTCAACAACTGCCCTCTTCTGCTCACAAATCCTTCCCAACATCTGCAGTGTAGTATTCCAATGCGTGGGGACATCACACACCAGTTTGTGAGCCGGAAGCTGCAAATGCTGCTGAAACACTGCAAGGGTGGCGGAACCTGTAGCTGACTTTCTAAAATGGGCACACAGGCGGCGTATTTTAACAAGCAGATCCGGCAGCTCCGGGTAGGATTTGAGAAACCGCTGAACCACGAGGTTAAGCACATGGGCCAGGCATGTTACGTGTGTGAGCTCACCTCGACTCAGAGCCGCCACCAGGTTTCGGCCATTGTCACACAGGACCATGTCTGGCTGTAGGTTCAGCGGTGTGAGCCACAGATCTGCCTGCTCTTTCATAGCTGTCCACAACTCTTCAGCATTGTGCGGTTTGTCACCTAGGCATATTAGCTTCAGCACAGCCTGTTGCCGCTAGGCCGAGGCAGTGCTGCAGTGCTTCCAGCTTGTGACTGATGTGGTCATTTCGGAGATGGAGGCTGAAGAGGAGGAGGAGGCTGAGTAGGATGTGGTGCAGGAGCTGTAGACTGTGGGGGCAACCCTGATTGACCTAGGGCCCGCAATCCTTGGCGTCGGGAGGACGTGTTCCGTCCCAAGGTCCAACTGGGTCTCGGCTTCCACTATGTTAACCCAGTGTGCCATCAGCGAGATGTACCGTCCCTGCCCACAAGCACTTGTCCACGTGTCCGTGGTTAGGTGGACTTTACCGGTAACTGCGTTGTTGAGAGCACCGCTAATGTTTTGGGACACGTGCTTGTGTAATGCGGGGACAGCACACTGGGAAAAATAGTGGCGGCTGCGGACAGAGTACCGAGGGACAGTCGCCGCCATCAGGTTGCAGAATGTATCCGTCTCCATGAGCCTAAAAGGCAACATTTAGAGCGCAAGCAGTCGTGAAATGTGAGAATTTAGTAGTGTGGCCTGTGGGGCTTTGGCTGTATATTTGCGCTTGCGTTCCAAGGACTGGGGTATGGACAACTGAACGCTGCGCTGGGACAAGGACATGGACAAGCTTCCTGATGCTGCTACTTGAGAGTGTGCAACGACAGGTGCAGGGCAGGAGGCATCTTCGCATGCACAATGGACAGGGGATTGGCTTGCATGCACAACAGAGGAAGAAGCAATGGTGCCACCCGCAGACACTGTTCCTGGACCCTGGGGTTAGGCCCACAAAGTCGGGGGCTTTGCTGCCATGTACCTGATCATGCTGGTGGTGGTCAGGCTGGTCGTTTTGCCACCCCTGCTGATTCTGTCCTGGCAGGTGGTGCAAATGGCATTTTTGGGGTTATCGGCAGAGTCTTTAAAAAACAACCAGATTTAGAATATAAAAACTACCGCACTCCTGGAGTGGTAGAGGTGCTCAGGTAGGGTAACAGGTCCGTAGTATTATCATAAAATAACCTGGCACTCAATAGTAATGAGAGTTATTTTAAACAAATTTTAATTTTAAATTGCAGCACAACAAGCAGACGTTTCGATCACAAGGACCTTCATCGGTGTACTACAAAAGTGAAAAAAAAACAAAAATAAGAGTCACATGGACAAGTATGCATACAGGATACATGGTACAATGTAATCAACATGATAATCATTGGATATAACCAAACGGTCATGTGTACAAGATACAGAGTATACAACATGGTGAATGGAAGGGAAGGAGGATTAGGACGACAATGGATGGTGTAGGATGAACTTAGAAGAGAGAACCTACCAGATATGTTGTGTTGAGAGGAGTAAGGATGTGGCCGGAGTATGGCACTGAGTACTGTGGAGGAAATGCAGTCTGAGTAGAAGGGCCGATGCCAGAAGTACTTATGGAGTGGAGGAAGAGGTGAAACAATACCTGTGGGATGCAGAGTCAGGGTGCAGCCGTATGGGGAGAGGAACACGGTGTCCACCGTTGGTTCAGGTCAGGCTGATGTGGGGGGGTAGAAGTGAAAGTTTATATAGGGGATGGGGCAGTGCAGAGACGGTCCGGAGCCAATCATTGGTGGCAGTGGAATAGATGCGAGTGGTAAGAGATGCGGTGTAGGACCTGTGAACCGGAAGTAGCGTCAAATGACGTTCGACAGGTCCTATTGGGCGTACGCCGTCACGTGACCGGATATGACGTATGTGATGCGTTCCACTGGTTCGGCTGTGCGTTCCACTCGGTTCAGGAGCGCTGTAGTGCTGGTAGAGATGCAGGAAGAAGGATGGATTAGGAGTAGGGTACAATCAGGAAGGGAGATAGGAATGGGAACACCATTAGGATGGAATCTGAGGGGACAAAGAATAAATGTAAATGATTTGCAAATATAACAAGTTACAAAATAGATATCATCAAATTTACAGATATGTGAAACCTAGAAGACATTCAATCTAAGGAAAATTGGCAATATAAGTGCAAATCGTTGTCAAGCAACTGAATACAGAAAATAATATTAATATTGCTGTGAAAATGGTGGAAATCATGAACTCACAAAACATAGGGTACTTAAATAAATGAACACAGTTCATATTCCTTGTTTAGACCTTTTGGAGATAAGGATTGTAGCTCGTGTATCCAGTATGCCTCTCTGTATTTGAGTAGGCGGACGCGGTCCCCTCCGCGTCTCGGGGGGGCAACATGTTCTATAACCTGGAACTTGTGTTGTGAGACGGAATGTCCTGCTGATATAAAATGTGCTGGAATGGGTAGGAGGAGATTTTTGCAACGTATGGTCGACTTATGTTTTGAAATCCTGTCTTTGATGCATTGAGTAGTTTCGCCGACATATATAATTATGGCCACAGGGGCACTTAATTACGTAAATTATGTAAGATGAATTGCAGGTAAAAAAGTCCTTAATCTTGTACTGTTTCCCTGATTGGGGATGGTGTAGAGTGTTGCCCCTGATGATGTTGTTGCACTGGAAGCATTGGAGGCATGGAAAAGTACCTGTTTTGGGTGTGGCCAGGAATCTTTGTCGGGGTCTGGTATTGATGGTACCAATGTCTGCGTGTACGAGTCGGTCACGAATGTTAGGAGCCCTTTTGTAGCAAGGTAAGAAAGGTACTTTAAATTCAGGGACTGATGGATAAGCTGCTCGGAGTATATTCCAATGTTGTCTGATTTTTCTGTGTAATATGAAAGTCATAGGATGGTACGTATGTACAAAGGGGATGCGGTTGTTTGACGTAAGTCGAGATTGAGTGGTGGGTTCTAGTGCCTTGGAAAGGGTATCTGAGGGGTATCCTCTCGCCAAAACTTATTCCTCATCTCGTTCAATCTCATAGTTTGGGTAGCCGGGTTGGTGACTATACGTTGGACACGATGGAATTGGGATTTAGGAACCGAGGAGAAAATGGACCTGGGATGTAAACTGGAAAAATGTAAGAGGCCATTTCTATCTGTGGGTTTCACGTAAAGATCTGATGAAAGATGACCAAATTTGTCTTTGCTGATGGTTGTGTCCAGGAAGTTAACGGATTCCTTGCTAAACGTGATGGTGAATCGGAGGCCTTCCCAAGATGAGTTTAGAGACTCAAAAATGACATCAGAGTTTCAGGGGGCCCCCTCCATATGCAAAAAATGTCATCTATATAGCGCTTCCAGACTATGGAGTAGGTCTGGAAGAGTGGGTGTGTGTATACCACCTCTTCCTCAAATACAGATATATAACTATTTGCATATGGGGGGGCCACATTTGACCCCATTGCTGTACCCTGTTTTTGTAAATAAAAGGTATCCTGAGAAAGGAAGAAGTTCTTTCTTAAGACCAAGTTTAAAAGATCAAGGCAAAGTTGGCTGACTTCAGGCAGTGTCTGTGAGTCTTCGAATAGTTTCTTTACACATTGGATGCTCTTATCATAGGGGATGGAGGTGTATAGATTATTCATGTCAAGAGTGACCAGTAGGGACTCTGGATGAATCTGCCTGATGTCCCTAATAGTGGTGAGGAAAGCGCCTGTGTCCAGGATGTAGGATGTTGTTTCCTTGACTAGAGGGGTCAATATCTTTTCTAAAAAAATTGATAGTGGAGATAAGATAGACTCAGTAGAGGCTACGATCGGACATCCCTGGGGATTTTCCAAGTTCTTATGGATTTTGGGTAGTGTATAGAATACCGGAGTGATAGGGAATTTTTTGTTAGATACTCGTAGGTAGGAGATTTTATCCATGATGACAATCGCCCCACCCTTGTCTGCCAGTTTGATAGTGATTGATGGGTTAGATTCAAGAGTCTTCAATGCCTATTTGTCTAGAGGGGATAAATTGTGATGGTAATGTATCCGACCCAAATCGATGACAGAGCGTAGTTTATGAAAGGTTTGGTCAATGAACTGAATGAAAGTCTCAGCAGCATGATAATATTGTGGGGGTCGGTAGTTGCTTTTGTTTTTCAGTCCCAGACTGACTGCCGTGATCTTGACAGGGTTAGATGTGGGTGTAGTAGTGTTAACCACCTTCTCCTGCGTGAAGTGTGCCTTGAGTCTAATTGACCGATAGAATCTTTGCAATTCCATGTCTAATTTAAATGTGTTACATTTGTTAGACGGGCAAAAGGATAAACCTTTTTGTAATACCGATTGTTCAGCTATGCTGAGTGACCGTGAAGAGAAGTTGACAATCATTGGGGTCGTACCTGGGAGCGTGTCACTCTGGCAAAGTTTCTGTCGCCTCCGGTTGGTGCCGCCTCTGCTCGTCCTCCTCTTCTTCTGTTGCTCTTCTGACGGTAACCTAAAAAACGAGTTGACGTTGTTGCTTGACCTGGTCTGTCCAACTCTGAGCCAGAGGAGGACAGGTCGGTAGAAGAGTGGCCGGGATAAACGGGTCCACGCCTGGTAGTGGAGTAATCGCGCCATTTGTACACCCGGACTTTTAGGTAATCCTCAGTGTCACGGATAAACTTTAATCTTTTTCTATTTTCGGTATCCCGTCTGTGTTGCTCAATATTCTGGTTGACTTTGGTCCTTAGAGAGCTGAGTTCTTCCGTAGAGATAGTGGATGTCAGCTGGGATTCGATGTTGGAAATCTGTTCCTTAGTAGAGATGATTTCTTTCTGTAAAAATTCAATTGTTAAAGTCATTAAATCGAATGAACATTTGTTCAAGATGCATTCAAATTTAGTGCAGTACTCTTCCTGGTCACTGAAGAGTGTAGGGCGTAAAGGGACCCTAAGTCCACGTGGAATACGTTGGACACGAATATATTCAGTAAGAGTAGCGCAGTGTAGCTCGATGTTGGTGAGGTGTCGTAATTCCTTCTCCCAGTCCCTTCCTCTCGTCTCCTTAGATGGGATCTTCAAGAAGTCACACGGTAGGTTAGATTTGGAGATAATGCTGGAGGTTTCCTCGGCGTTGTAGAAGAAAGTATTGGTGGACATGACACACCAGGGTGCTGGTATATAGAAACCAGATTTAGAATATATAAACTACCGCACTCCTGGAGTGGTAGAGGTGCTCAGGTAGGGTTACAGGCTCGTAGTATTATCATAAAATAACCTGGCACTCAATAGTAATTAGTAGTGTTGAGCGATACCTTCCGATATCAGGAAATATCGGATCAGATTGGATCGGGCCGATACCCAAAAAGTATCGGATATCGCCGATTCCGGTACCGGAAACCACTGCAAGTCAATGGGACACAAATATAGGAATGAAAATAAACCCTTTCTTTCCTTGTAGGTTAATTCTACATGAAGGAAAACAACTAACAATAATGTAGAATGTATTGGGGGAGGTGGTTGCCCAAATCGATGAGAACAGCGCTCACAGTGAAACATGAAAAGCCGGCAATTCAGCAGAGGCATATACCGGTACCCGACAAATTAGAACAGAAAGAATAGAGCTTCACACATAGATTAGATAGATAGAAACATGTCAATCACATATATAATAAGTACAGTGACAGTGTTGGTTACTGTACTTGTCATTTAGTGTTAAAGGATTTATTTAAAAAAATAATAGTGCTTTCATGCACCGTCTCTTTAAAAAAGCCGTCCGGCAATTCAGCAGCGGTACCCGACAATTTAGAACAGAAAGATAGAGCATTACACATAGATTAGATAGATAGTAACATGTCAGTCACATATATAATAAGTACAGTGACAGTGTTCGTTACTGTACTTGTCATTTAGTGTTAAAATAAAAGATTTATTAAAAAAAAAATTGGCGTGGGGTTCCCCATAATTTTAGTCTCTAGCGGAGGTTAAGCAGACGGCTGGGGCAGATGTTTGAAGCCTGGGAAGGGGGTAATACCCACGGAGCTTCCCAGGCTACTAATATCAGCCCCTAGCTGAATACCTAGCCTTTACTAGCTATTAAAATGGGAGACCCCCAAAAAAAAATGACGTGGGGTCCCCCCTATTTTAATAGCTAGCAAAGGCTAGGCAGACAGCTGGGGGCTGATATTAATAGCCCAGGAAGGGTGCCATGAATATTGGCCCCTCCCAGTCCAGAAACACCAGCCGTCAGCCGCCCCAGAAATAGCGCATCCATAGGATGCGCCAATTCTGGCACTTAGCCTTGCTCTTCCCACTGCCCTGTAGCGGTGGCAGTGGGGTAATGGGGTTGGGGTTGATGTCAGCTTATAATGCCAGCTGACATCAAGCCCAGGTTAGTAATGGAGAGGCATCTATAAGACACCCCCATTACTAACTCCATTGTGAAAGTTAAAAAAAACACAAACACCCAGAATAAAGTCCTTTAATTGAAATAAACACACAATTCTTTATTGTTCTAAATTAAGCCATACCTACCGTCACGCCCATTCCAGCTGAAGCCAACGATCTCCTGCAATAAATGAAAAATATTAAACCAACATCATCCTTACCTTTTGATGGTTCCCAGGACAACTCCAGCTCTGCTACATCGAGATGACAGGCTGGACCGCAGCAGAAAGCTGCCATCCAGCCTGTCATCCCGCAGACACTGAGAAGCACAGGCTTGCTTGTGCTCCTCAGTGTCTGGCTGTGACGGCATCCAGATGAGCCGACAATGAACTCAGCTCACCTCATGCACGTCACTGACAACGTGGGAGAATTCTCCTGCGCATGCGGTGAGCGTGAGAGACTCTGCTCATCGGGATGCCGTCACAGCCTGACACTGAGGAGAGCAAGCAAGCCTGCGCCTCTCAGTGTCTGCCTGCGGCATGACAGGCTGGATGGCAGCTTTCTGCTGCAGTCCAGCCTGTCATCTCGATGTAGCAGAGCTGGAGCTGTCCTGGGAACCATCGAAAGGTAAGGATGATGTTGGTTTATTATTTTTCTTTTATTGCAGGAGATCGTTGGCTTCAGCTGGAATGGGCGTGATGGTAGGTATGGTTTAATTTAGAACAATAAAGAATTGTGCATTTATTTCAATTAAAGGACTTTATTCTGGGTGTTGTGTTTTTTTTTAAATACTTTACTAAAAATTCATGGCGGTCATGTCTAATATTGGCGTGATCCCATGAATTTCAGGCTTTGGGCCAGCTGAAAATACCAAGCTGGCCCTAACCCCTTTATTATCCAGTGAGCCACCGCACCAGGGCCCTGGATGAGTTGGGTACAGAGCCAGAAGATGGCGCTTCTATGAACGCGCCATTTTCCGGGGTGGCTGCGGACTGCAATTTGCAGCGGGGGGGGCAGAAAGCTTGGGCCTCCCTGTGCTGCAGATTCCAGCACCCAGCTGCCTAGTTGTACCTGGCTGGACACAAAAATAGGGCGAAGCCCCACGTATTTTTTTTTTTCAATTATTTCATGAAATTCATGAAATAATTAAGAAAAAAAGGGCTTCCCTATATTGTTGTGTCCGGCCAGGTACAAATAGGCTGCTGGTGGTTGGGGGCAGCCGTTCCTGCCTGCTGTACCTGGCTGGACACAAATATAGTGCGAAGCCCCACGTCAATTTTTTTTAAATTATTTCATGAAAATCATGAAAGAATTTTAAAAAAAAAGGGCTTCACTATATTGTTGTGTCCGGCCAGGTACAAATAGGCAGCTGGTGGTTGGGGGCAGCCCGTTCCTGCCTGCTGTACCTGGCTGGACACAAATATAGGGCGAAGCCCCACATCAATTTTTTTTAAATTATTTCATGAATTTCCTGAAATAATTAAAAAAAAATTGATGTGGGGCTTCGCCCTATATTTGTGTCCAGCCAGGTACAGCAGGCAGGAACGGGCTGCCCCCAACCACCAGCTGCCTATTTGTACCTGGTTGGACACAACAATATAGGGAAGCCCTTTTTTTCTTAATTATTTCATGAATTTCATGAAATAATTGAAAAAAAAAATACGTGGGGCTTCGCCTTATTTTTGTGTCCAGTCAGGTACAACTAGGCAGATGGGGGCTGGAATCTGCAGCGCAGGGAGGCCCAAGCTTTCTGGGCCCCCCCCGCTGCATATTGCAGTCCGCAGCCACCCCGGAAAATGGCGCGTTCATAGAAGCGCCATTTTCTGGCGCTGTACCCAACTCATCCAGGGCCCTGGTGCGGTGGCTCACTGGGTAATAAAGGGGTTAGGGCCAGCTTGGTATTTTCAGCTGGCCCAAAGCCTGAAATTCATGGGATCACGCCAATATTAGACATGACCCCATGAATTTCTAGTAAAGTATTTAAAAAAAACACAACACCCAGAATAAAGTCCTTTAATTGAAATACACACACAATTCTTTATTGTTCTAAATTAAACCATACCTACCATCACGCCCATTCCAGCTGAAGCCAACGATCTCCTGCAATAAAAGAAAAATAATAAACCAACATCACCCTTACCTTTCGATGGTTCCCAGGACAGCTCCAGCTCTGCTACATCGAAATGACAGGCTGGATCGCAGCAGAAAGCTGCCATCCAGCCTGTCATGCCGCAGGCAGACACTGAGAAGCGCAGGCATGCTTGCGCTCCTCAGTGTCAGGCTGTAACGGCTTCCAGATTAGCCGAGTCTCTCACGCTCACCGCATGCGCAGGAGAATTCTCCCACACTGTTAGTGACCTGCATGAGGTGAGCTGAGGTCATTGTTGGCTCATCTGGATGCTGTCACAGCCTGACACTGAGGAGCGCAAGCATGCCTGCGCTTCTCAGTGTCTGCCTGCGGCATGACAGGCTGGATGGCAGCTTTCTGCTGCGATCCAGCCTGTCATGTGAATGTAGCAGAGCTGAAGCCGTCCTGGGACCCATGGAGAGGTAAGGATGATGTTGCTTTATTATTTTACTTTTATTGCAGGAGATCATTGGCTTCAGCTGGAATGGGCATGACGGTAGGTATGGTTTAATTTAGAACAATAAAGAATTGTGTGTTTATTTCAATTAAAGGACTTTATTCTGGGTGTTTGTGTTTTTTTTTAACTTTGACTATGGGGTTAGTAATGGGGGTGTCTTATAGACGCCTCTCCATTGCTAATCTGGGCTTGATGTCAGCTGGCATTATAAGCTGACATCAACCCCAGCCTTATTACCCCACTGCCACCGCTACAGGGCAGTGGGAAGAGCGAGGCTAAGTGCCAGAATTGGCGCATCCTATGGATGCGCCATTTCTGGGGCGGCTGACGGCTGCTGTTTCTAGCCTGGGAGGGGGCAAATATTCATGGCACCCTTCCTGGGCTACTAATATCAGCCCCAGCTGTCTGCCTAGCCTTTGCTAGCTATTAAAATAGGGGGGACCCCACGTCATTTTTTTTGGGGTCCCCCATTGTAATAGCTAGTAAAGACTTGGTATTCAGCTGGGGGCTGATATTAGTAGCCTGGGAAGCTCCATGGGTATTACCCCCTTCCCAGGCTTCAAACATCTGCCCCAGCTGTCTGCTTAACCTCCGCTAGAGACTAAAATTAGGGGGAACCCCACGCCAATTTTTATTTTAATAAATCCTTTATTTTAACACTAAATGACAAGTACGGTAACCAACACTGTCACTGTACTTATTATATATGTGACTGACATGTTTCTATCTATCTAATCTATGTGTGATGCTCTATCTTTCTGTTCTAAATTGTCGGGTACCGCTGCTGAATTGCCGGTCGGCTTTTTTAAAGAGACGGTGCATGAATACACTATTATTTTTTTAAATAAATCCTTTTACACTAAATGACAAGTACAGTAACCAACACTGTCACTGTACGTCTTATATTTGTGACTGACATGTTTCTATCTATCTAATCTATGTGTGAAGCTCTATTCTTTCTGTTCTAAATTGTCGGGTACCGGTATATGCCGCTGATGAATTGCCGGCGTTTCATGTTTCACTGTGAGCACTGTTCCCATCAATTTGGGCAACCACTGTAATGCCACAACCACCATGGCTGTGGAATTAACGTCTTAAAAAAATATTAATTCCTGCTATTCCATTTAATTGTAATGTAAGGGAGATAATGTAATGTCAGCGCTTGAGCAGGACAATTCTCCCACGCTGGGATGGCATTCTGATGACAGGCTGGATCGCAGCTGACCGCTGCCATCCAGCTTGTCATCCTTCACAGACACTGCAGAGCGCAGGCATTATGTGAACTTCCGATTCCAGTATTCGATATTGTAAAAGTATCGGAACTCAGTATCGGAACTCCGATACAGCAAATATCGGTAGATACCCGATATTTCAGTATCGGAATGCTCAACACTAGTAATGAGAGTTATTTTAAACAAATTTTAATTGTAAATTGCAGTACAACAGGCTGACGTTTCGGTCACAAGGACCTTCATCGGTGTACTACAAAAGTGAAAAAAAACAAAAATAAGTGTCACATGGACAAGTATGCATACAGGATACATGGTACAATGTAATCAACATGATAATCATTGGATATAACCAAACTGTCATGTGTACAAGATACAGAGTATACAACATGGGGAATGGATGGGAAGGAGGATTAGGACGACAATGGATGGGGTAGGATGAACTTAGAGGAGAGAACCTACCAGATATATTGTGTTGAGAGGAGTAAGGCTGTGGCCGGAGTATGGCACTGAGTACTGTGGAGGAAATGCAGTGTGAGTAGAAGGGCAGATGCCAGAAGTACTTATGGAGTGGAGGAAGAGGTGAAACAATACCTGTGGGATGCAGAGTCAGGTTGCAGCCGTACGGGGAGAGGAACACGGTGTCCACCGTTTGTTCAGGTCAGGCTGATGTGGGGGGGTGAAAGTTTATATAGGGGATGGGGCAGTGCAGAGACGGTCCGGAGCCAATCATTGGTGGCAGTGGAATAGATGCAAGTGGTAAGAGACGCGGTGTAGGACCTGCAAACCGGAAGTAGGGTCAAATGACGTTCGACAGGTCCTATTGGGCGTACGCCGGTCACGTGACCGGATATGACATACGTGATGCGTTCCACTGGTTCGGCTGTGCGTTCCACTCGGTTCAGGAGCACTGTAGTGCTGGTAGAGATGCAGGAAGGAGGATGGATTAGGAGTAGGGTACAATCAGGAAGGGAGATAGGAATGGGAACACCATTAGGATGGAATCTGAGGGGACAAAGAATAAATGTAAATGATTTGCAAATATAACAAGTTACAAAATAGATATCATCAAATTTACAGATATGTGAAACCTAGAAGACATTCAATCTAAGGAAAATTGGCAATATAAGTGCAACTCGTTGTCAAGCAACTGAATACGGAAAATAATATTCAGATATCAGCATGGTGTCGGTTCACGAGTTGGCTTATCGCCTACAGGGACTGTCTTTGGAGGTGGCCGAGCTCCAGCAGTAGCTGTCCTGGAGCGCATTTTGTGGAACCGAAGGTAGGACTGCCAGATTTTTTTTATGGTAAACAGCAAGATTTTTTTTCCTTTAAAAACGCTTGTTTATTATATTTTCGTTTAAGACCCAGATCCTCTGGGAATGAATCACAACGCATTGGGTTTATAATGTCACTTTTGCGCAAAGAACCACAGGGATGGGCCTTTTCTATCCAGCCTAATGATCCGTGTTTTAGATCAGTGGAAGATTTTTTTTCTGCTATGGGGTTGTTGTATGATGATCCTGATCGAGTCTCATCTGCTGAAACTGAATTAAGACGTTTGAAGCAGGGATCAGGTGATGTGGAAAATTATTGTACATACTTCAGAAGATGGTCAGCCGAAGTGGAATAGAATGACTCCGCATTAAAATGTCTGTTTCTTGCTGGTCTAGGTGAAAGGGTTAAGGATCTGCTGATTGCCTTCCCAACACCTGGAACCTTGCAGGAGGCAATGCAATTAGCTAAACGTGTGGACAGGAGACTGCGTGCTAGGATTAATGAAGAGAAATCTACTGCTATGGCAGCTCCTAGTTTTCAGAGGGTCTGCTCGGAAGGTCGAGAACCAATGGAGATTGGGGCGATGTCACCCCATTCTCAGGAAAAAGACCGCAGGCTTGCTAAGGGATTATGTTTTTATTGCAGTAAATCTGACCACTTTATTAAGAACTGTGTGCTTCGTTTGAACAAAGAAGAAAAAAAGGTCAGTTACGCCCGTATAGCTTGTTTAAACTCACAGGGAGTATTTCTTTCTGGGAGCTCCTCATTTCAGGAGGAATTGATTGAATTTAGGGTATTTGTGGATTGTGGTTCTACACTCAATGTGATTAATAAGGGATTTTTGGAAAAATTTATATTAGAATCCAAACTTTTGTCATCTCCTATTTCTGTGGTTGCTGTTGATGGCTCTCCTTTGAAATGTATTACTCACAAGGTTTTTGAATTTCCCCTCACCATTAATGGTATTCACCAAGAGAATCTGGATTTGGCGGTATTAAATAACTTGCCTTCTCCAGTGGTTTTGGGGTTACCTTGGTTAAAATTGCACAATCCTGTACTGGACTGGTCTACCCATGAAATTAAGTCTTGGAGTCCTAAGTGTCATGATAAATGTTGTAACGGTCGCATTGCTGCTGTGGAAAGAGGGGAATTATCTGTACCTATTCAGGATTTTTGGAAGGTTTTTTCTGAGGAGGAGTCACAAGTTTTGCCTCCTCATAGGGACTATGATTGCACCATTGAGTTTGTCCCTGGAGCTACTCTTCCCAAGAGTCGCTTATTTAATCTGACTATCCCTGAGAGAAAGGCTTTGGAGGAATACATACAGACAAGCTTGGCCACCGGTCACATTAGACCTTCTAAGTCTCCTGTGGCTGTTGTATTTTTTTTGTAAAAAAAAAGGATGGCGGTTTACGTCCATGTCTGGACTTTCGCGAAATTAATGAAATTACCGTACGCAATTCCTACCCACTGCCATTAATTCCTGACTTGTTCAACCAGTTAGTGGGGGCCAAGTGGTTCTCTAAAATTGATCTCCGGGGGGCATACAATTTGTTACGAAAGAAGAAAGGTGATGAATGGAAAACTGCTTTTAACTCTCCGGTGGGTCATTTTGAGAATCTGGTTATGCCTTTTGGTCTTACCAATGCACCAGCGTTTTTTCAGAACATTATTAATGACATCCTAAGACCGTTGATCGGTAAGAATGTGGTGGTGTATTTGGATGACATTTTGATTTATTCGCCGGATCTGGAGTCTCATTGGCAGAGCATACGTGAGGTATTGCAGTTGTTAAGTGACAATTCGCTTTTTGCTAAGCTGGAGAAATGTGAGTTCGCTGAGCAGAGAATTAGTTTTTTGGGCTACATTATCTCCAGCGAGGGCTTTGAGATGGACCCGGTGAAGGTTCAGGCGGTGCAGGAATGGCCTAGGCCTATTGGTTTGAAATCGATACAGAGATTTTTGGGTTTCGCCAATTATTACAGAAAATTCATTAAGAATTTTTCTATAATTGTTAAGCCGCTGACTGATCTCACCAGGAAAGGTGCAAATACGGTTCAGTGGATTACGGAGGCCATTGAAGCTTTTGTGTATCTCAAGGAGAGGTTCAGTTCTGCCCCCATCCTTATGCAGCCTGATGACACCAAGCCTTTTTTGGTCGAGGTTGATGCTTCTTCGGTGGGGGTCGGGGCTGTTTTGTCTCAGGAAAACAAGGATGGAGTGCATCCCTGTGCCTTTTTTTCAAAAAAATTTCTGAGACCGAACTTAATTACGATGTTGGTAATCGGGAATTGCTGGCTATTAAACTCGCATTTGAACATTGGCGTCATCTCTTGGAAGGTGCTAAATTTCCCATTCAGGTTTTCACTGATCATAAGAATCTGATCTATCTTGATGCTGCCAAGCGCTTGAATGCCCATCAGGCTAGGTGGGCACTTTTTTTTTCGCGGTTTAATTTTTCTGTTACTTACATCCCGGGTACCAAGAATGTAAAAGCTGATGCTTTATCTCGCAGCTTTTCTCCCATGGTTGGTACCGAGGAGGAGGAGAGCATTTTACAGGAGGGTGTTATGATAGCAGCATTGGACTCCGTTTTGGAAGATGGGATTCTGAAAGCCCAGGAGGATGCCCCGTCTAACACTCCCCATGGGAGGTTGTTTGTGCCTAGGAACTTTAGGAGAGTTTTGTTTGTGGAGTGTCATGTGTCTCGGTTGGCAGGTCATCCAGGAATTTCTGAGACTAAGAGACTTGTAGGTCGCAGTTTTTGGTGGCCTGGGTGGCAGAAGGAAGTCATTAAGTGGGTGCGTCAATGTACTGTGTGTGCTAGATCTAAGTCTTCACATGCTCCAGCTGCGGGGTTGCTTTGCCCTCTGGAGGTTCCTAGTGCACCTTGGACGCATCTTGCTATGGATTTTATTACTGACCTTCCTGCCTCTGAGGGTTTCACTGTCATCTGGGTGGTCGTGGACCGTTTTAGCAAGATGTGTCACTTGGTTCCTTTCATCAAACTGCCCTGCGCTAAGACACTCGCTAAGGCCTTTGTTAAGGAAATTGTCAGACTCCATGGCGTTCCTACCGACATTGTTTCCAATAGGGGACCTCAGTTCATGGCTCGTTTTTGGCGTGCCTTTTGTGACAGGTTGGGAGTTCATTTGTAATTTTCATCTGGAAATCATCCTGAGTCTAATGGAAAGACAGAAAGAAAGAACCAGGATGTTGAACAGTTTTTGCGTTGTTTTGTGGCTGACAATCAAGAGGGGTGGTCTGAGTTTCTGCCACTTGCTGAATTTGCTCTTAACAACCATACATCCTCTTCTGCTGGGTGTTCTCCTTTTTTTGTTGTACTTGGAGACATCCGTCATTTGAGTCATTCTCGAAATTGGTATCGGCTGTGCCGGAGGAGGAGAATTTTTCCGGTGATTTGGAGAGAGTTTGGACTGATGTATGTTGTAACCTTCAAGAGGCTAACAAAAAATCTAAGAGGTACTTTGACAGGAAATGTCAAGAGGTTTTGTTTACGGTTGGTGACATGGTTTGGTTGTCCTCTAAGAATCTGTAGTTGAGGATTCCTTCTAAGAAATTGGGCCCGAAATTTGTAGGGCCGTTTAAGGTACTTCAGGTAGTTAACCAATCTGCTGTTAGGTTGGAGGTTCCCACCTCCTGGAAGATTAATCCGGTGTTTCATGTTTCCTTACTGAAAAAAGCTGATGTTTCGGATAGGGACGCCACTGTCTCTGTTCCATCAGTGGTGGAAGACGGTGAATATGAAATTTCTCGCATTCTTAATTCTAGATGGCATAGAGGGAGATTGCAGTATCTCGTCGCTTGGAAAGGTTTCGGTCCCGAGGATAACTCCTGGGTAAAGGCGGATGATGTCTCTGCTCCTAGACTTGTCGGAGCGTTTCACAGTAGGTTTCCTGATAGATCTGGGCCTGGAGGATCCGGAGGATCCTCATAGAAGAGGGGGTACTGTTAGAACCCTCCTGTTAGTTATTTTTCTATTTTGTTGGTCACATGACTTTCTGTCTATATAATCCAGCTCCGCCCATCTGGCCTTGCTGGACTTCAGTGTTTCTTTTACTCTTAAGCTAGCCAGGTGCCTTGTACCTAACTCTGTAGTTTGCTTGGTCTTTGGACCACTAGAACTTTTTGTTTGTTTGTCTTTGCTCTGCTACAATTTCTGCTAGGAGGTGTCCATCTATATCCCAGTCCTTAGTTCTTGTAGGGACACCTCCCTTTTATCTATAGGTCTGCGTTCAGACTAGCCGAGGACTTAGGTGGGTCTGTTCACAAGGAACAGGTCCCCCGCTGCATCGTAGGGAATCAGCTTAGTCCTATTGTAGGGACAGTTTTCCTATCTTTCCTTAGTGCTTGTAGCAGTTCATAACAGACACCGTGTTCCTCTCCCCATACGGCTGCACCCTGACTCTGCATCCCACAGGTATTGTTTCACCTTTTCCTCCACTCCATAAGTACTTCTGGCATCTGCCCTTCTACTCACACTGCATTTCCTCCACAGTACTCAGTGCCATACTCCGGCCACAGCCTTACTCCTCTCAACACAACATATCTGGTAGGTTCTCTCCTCTAAGTTCATCCTACCCCATCCATTGTCATCCTATTCCTCCTTCCCATCCATTCCCCATGTTGTATACTCTGTATCTTGTACACATGACAGTTTGGTTATATCCAATGATTATCATGTTGATTACATTGTACCATGTATCCTGTATGCATACTTGTCCATGTGACACTTATTTTTGTTTTTTTTCACTTTTGTAGTACACCGATGAAGGTCCTTGTGACCGAAACGTCAGCTTGTTGTACTGCAATTTACAATTAAAATTTGTTTAAAATAACTCTCATGACTATTGAGTGCCAGGTTATTTTAAAAAACAACCAGACTCGGGAAGACCTAACAGTTGTACTGGCAACTTCCTTCATGTTGGTGTTATGGGGAACGGTTGCTTGCCTTCTGTCTGCGGCCACCACATTGCTTCTTCCTGCCTGTTGGGGTGCTCTGCATCTCTCCCCCTGTGTGCTGCTGTCCTCGCTCTGCATGTCCTCCTGCCAGGTTGGGTCAGTTACAATATCATCCACCACCTTGTCTTCCACTTCCGCACCCTGGTCCTCCTCCTGACTTTCTGGCAATTGTGTTTCATCATCGTCCACCTCTTGTGACACTTTCCCACTGTCGCCTTCGTGTGAGCGTGGCTGCTCAAATATTTAGGTATCGCTACACGCGATCTCCTCTTGCCCCGCTTCAAGTGGACCGAGCAAGAGACCCAAATCTATAAATGGAAAAGTGAACAGCTCTTCAGAGTGTCCAAGTGCGGGATCAGTTGTCTCTGGGTACTCGGCATGGTGGAAGGAAGGAGGATGAGGGTGAGGAATATGCGTTCCAGACTCACGGCTACTGAGACTTGACCGTGTGGAAGACATGGTGGTGGTGGTGGTGGCTAAGTGACTGGAAGCATTATCCGCTATCCAACCAACAACCTTTTGACACTGCTCTAGGTTCAATAGTCGTGTGATGCGGTCCCCTTTAAATTGGGACAGGAAGGTCAGGCAAGAAGATGTGGGTGTTTGTTGTGGCACAATTTCGGCTTGCCCACGGCCTTGTCCTCGGCCTCTGCATGCATCATTACCATCATGTCCAGTTCCCTGTCCCTTGCCACGTGCCTTGCCCATTTTAAATAGAGGACAGTATCTTCCACGCTCACTACAAATGACTGAGTTTGGAGCAAACTTATATGTGATCCGTGTGACGGAAAAAACATAGTTTTAAATACCTGGCCTGTAGGTAAGTAGTTTGAACAGCAAACTGCTGTGAATTGCTTCACTGACACACTAAAGGAAATTTTTAATGGAGGCCAGAAATGGCAGTATTTTCTGACAACATATATGTGATCTGTTTGACGGAGAAAACACAGTTTTAATTAGCTGGATTTCTAGCGCTCTAATATGGAAAGGACCTGGCTGTATTCTGCAGTGCCAACAAGCAAATGGCGCAGAAAAAATGGTGTACTCTGGATTGCTTTTTAAGCAAATAATGAGGATTAAGATCCAAAGAAAAGTATTCCTGGCCCCTGAGACCTGGGCCTTTGTATGGAAAAATCTAACAGCAGCAGAAGGCAGAATTGGAATGGAGCCTCTTGTGCTATATGCACTGGAGTCTGCTATATACACTGCCTGCCTATACACCCCGCCTGCCTGATATCTCTGCAGATGGATTAGTCCTCAGAAGGACTGTTTGTTAAGATGGATATGTGTAATGTATGGTTTTTCTCCCTACACTACCCAATACACAATCAAATCTCTCCATAACGCAGCAGCAGCTCTCCCTACACTGTCTAATTCTGGAGTGACTGTGACGAGCATGGCGGCGCCAGGTCTGATATAGACCTGATGACGCTGTGTGGCTAGCCAATCACTGTAATGCCCACAACTAACATGGCTACGTTATTACAGTGCATGGCAGGCAATCCCTGCATGTTCATTGGCTCTCTAAAGAGAGCCACCTGAGCAACCCGGAAATACTCGGCAGCCAAAGCGTTTTAACAACACTTTTGTTGCCAGCACGGTTACCCTGAGGGAGTGCTTACCGACCAAGGCACAGCGTTTGAAGCAGAAGTGTTTCTGTAACTTGTATGGCTGCAAGAAAATAAGGATGACGCCGTATCATCCCCAGACCAACGGGTTATGCGAGAAAATGAACCAGGTAGTCATAGACCTGTTGAAGACGCTGCCCCTTGAAGAGCGGAGCCTGTGGCCAGAGAAGTTACCGGATTTGGTAGACCTATATAAGTTCACCACATCCCGGTGAACTCCACCAACTGTACACTTGCCTACCTGATGAGGGCAAGACCTGGCAAGTTACCCATTGACTTAGACATGGGAGTTTTAACACCTGAGACAACATCACCAGATGCAGACTGGATGCAGACTGGGATACGGAGCGGCAACAACAATACCGCAAGGTGCAAGAATGTGTAGAGAGAAGTTTGTCCCAGGTGAAACAGAGGCAGGAAAGAACTTATAATCAGCATGCACCTGCAGTTCCCTTGTCACCTGGAGAACAGGTACTCAAAAGGAAGAGACGAGTTCACAAATTAGACGATCAATGGGAGGTTGAGCCATACACCGTCTTACCTGCAAATTTCGACAACACCAAGGTATGCCTCATCAGTAAAGATGGAGGTGAGACTTCGGCGGCAGTCTCAAGAGACCACCTAAAGATGTGCCCTGATCAATTGAGAGACCAAGAGGAAGACCAAAACAGCCCCTAGCAAACAGAAAAGGTGGAAGAGACGGTCCAAACCATCCTTGGAGAATTTCCCTGGTCTTGGACGCAGGTGAACCAAGCAGTGGTGGTACCTGTCCTGACCTTTCCCCAAGTACCAGAAGCCACAGAGACTCTAGAACAGTTGAGAGACCAGACGGCCCCAGCAACAGATGCCACAACCGCAGTGGAACGAGTGAATCTGTCCCCTGCTAGAGGTGAATCTGTCAGTGAATCTGTCACACCAGCGGCAGACACTAGAGACCCGGATAGGTCATTAGCAATAACTGTACTGCATAGATCAACCCGTAGTACCAGAGGTCAGCTGCCTGCCCGTTATAGAGACTAAGGTGTAATAAGATAATAGTGTATAGTATATAATTGCAAATGTTAAGCATGAGAGCCTACAGAGACTTCCTGTAAGAACTTTTAAGCAATCGTGAGTGTAGATAGTTATTATATTATATTTATGGACAAAACCAGGCCACCGACAGAGTGCCCTGAAGCCACGCCTAGGGGCAATACATGTTGTGGGTTAAGGCAGTTCCCACCAACCAACCTTCAGGTACCCAGAAAAAGACAATTTCCGGTTAGCGGCGTAAAGGATAAGTGCCGCAATGACTGCTCCCAATTTTTGTTTGGTTTTTTGTTGTTCTGTAATTTTTGCCTTTTTGAGACTTTGTAAATTTTTTGTAATATAAATTGTTATTGTTGTTAATTGTTTAACTCTAAAGGTGTCCTCAGTCCGGCAGTACTGAATTTAACTAGGGGGGAATGTGGCACCCCAGGAGTCCGGTTGCCTTATTGGCATTGCCTCCCTCACAGGGGGTGATGCCATGCCTAGAAGCAAGGAGGGGTCCCCTTATCAGGTAACACCAGCATCCAACACTTTTCCTGGCTCCAGACCTGAAGGGGGAGCTCTAACCCTGTTTCAGGGAAGCTTCCCCTTTAAATTGGAGCCCAGAGGCAGGGGTTAGAAAAGTCAGTTGGAGTGAGAAAAGTCAGTTGGAGACAAGAGAGCGACGAGGGAGAACCTGAGGAGGGGAGCTGTGACCGAGCTCGCCCGAGAGAAAAGCACCAGAAACCGGACACCGGAGTCTGTGATTGCTCGGGTACTAAAGTCCTTGCAGCTAAATCCGGAGGGCAAGAGACTGCAGGTCTCCTGGGCCCACCAAACACCCGGCGGCTCAGCAGCATACTAGGGCCCGCAGCCGCCACGAGCGACGCCTGAAAAAGGCTCGAGCTGCCTGCCATACGGATGAGGATTTAATGATTGCTCAGGAAAGAGGGCCGCAGCATAGCTTTAGGCAGCAGGGCCAAAGAGGACTGCGCAGAAGGAAGGCCTACAACTCCACCTGGCGAGGTGGATCCCCAAATTGCTTGTAGGCTGCCCGGATCTCGATTACCTTCTGTGATCAATGCCCCGGTCTGCTCCAGCAAACCTCAAGAAAAGGTAGAGGAAACTGCAGGGGCGTACATAGGAATCATGGGGCCCCATAGCAGAAGTTCTAATTGGGCCCCCCCCCAAAAAAAAATGTAAATAATTGTCGTGGTCACACAAGAGCAGATGTCACAACTTTCCATCCGTTACATAGTAATTTTCCCCCTGCTGTAGTCCTAAATCCCTCTTTCATTGCCACATAAAGTGTCATGCCATCAAAAGTGTCCCCCAAACACAGTATGATACCCCCATGGTGAATTCCTCCACATGCGCAGTATAATGTCCCAACCTCAACTCCCAGGGCAAAGTTTGGTGACCCCAACACAGTATGATCCCCCAACTGTGACCCCTTAGAGCTAGAGAGGATGATACATGATAAGGGAGGGTGTTATACATAAAAAAAGGTGAAACTATATAACTAAGGACGGCGTTATACAAAATAAGAGAGTACACTGTATACTGAGTATGCTATACATAATACAGCTACATTCCTGCATCTGTGTGCAGTGTCGGTGTGCTGCCCACTTTTACAAATGCACTGAGCATGTCCTATTCTGATCCTCAAAATCGGATCAGAACAGGACAGTCTCTGACCTCACAGATCTCATTCTCAGATCCATGATTTTCATGGATGTGTTATGCATCTATAAAACTCGACAAGTCCGTGGACCATGCGATAAAAAATTCTGGCAGCACACGGACATTTCACACAAATGTGAGAAAGCAGCCTAAGGGATTTTACAGATAACATTATCACTTTAAGTCACACAGTGCAGATACAGAATAATATTTACAACCAGGAACTTACCGCTAACGTCTCATCTGATCAGAGTCAGTTTCTGCTGCTTCTTCTCCATCTGGTCAGACCTTCATGTCGACATCTCCCAGCCACGACTCATCTTGTCATGATGATCAGTACAGCCCTAAAAATAACAAGGTCACATATATTGTATATATACTTGTGTCTCCCCTACACTGCGCCCCTGAATACAGATATGCACCCCACCATTAATATACTATTAGCCACTTAGTAATCAAAATACAAAGTGATCAGCAGCACTGTGCCCCCCATTAACTATAATCTCTGCCACCCAATAATATAAATTATTCAGTCTCTGTGACTCTCCCCAATTAACTGTAAGGCTATGTGCACACGGAAAATATACAAGGCTTTGCAGTACAAGCAAAGTGAAACCCCCATCATTGCTCTCTCCCAGCACCACCATCACTGCTCTCCCCATTGTCACCATCCCCATCATTGCTCATTCCAGCCCCATCATTGCTCTCCCCATTGCCACCATCCCCATCATTGCTCTCCCCAGTCCCACCATTCCCATCATTGCTTTCCCCAACCCCACCATCCCCATCATTGCTCTCCCCAGCCCCATCAGCCCTATAATTGCTTTCCCCAGCCCCATCATCCCCATCATTGCTCTCCTCAGCTCCATCAGCCCCATCATTGCTCTACCCAGCCTCACCATCCCTATAATTGCTCTCCCCATTGCCACCATCCCCATCATTGCTCTCCCCAGTCCCACCGTCCCCATCATTGTTTTCCCCAGCCCTATCAGCCCCATCATTGCTCTCCCCAGCCCCACCATCCCCATCATTGCTCTCCCCAGCCCCACCATCCCCATCATTGCTCTCCCCAGCCACATCAGCCCCATCATTGCTCTCCCCAGCCCCACCAGCCCCATCATTGCTTTCCCCAGCACCATCAGCCCCATCATTGCTTTCCCCAGCCCCACCATCCCCATCATCGCTCTCTCCAGCTCCATCAGCCCCATCATTGCTCTCCCCAGCCCCACCATCCCCATCATTGCTCTCCCCAGCCACATCAGCCCCATTATTGCTCTCCCCAGCCCCACCATCCCCATCATTGCTCTCCCCAGCCCCATCAGCCCCATAATTTCTCTCCCCAGCCCCACCATCCCCATAATTGCTCTCCCCAGCTCCATCAGCCGCATCATTGCTCTCCCCAGCCTCACCATCCCTATAATTGCTCTCCCCATTGCCACCATCCCCATCATTGCTCTCCCCTGTCCCACCATCCCCATCATTGCTTTCCCCAGCCCCATCATTGCTCTCCCCAGCCCCACCATCCCCATTATTGCTCTCCCCAGCCCCACCATCCACATCATTGCTCTCCCCAGCCCCATCAGCCCCATCATTGCTCTCCCCAGCCCCACCATACCCATCATTGCTCTCCCCATTGCCACCATCCCCATCATTGCTTTCCCCAGCCCCACCATCCCCATCATTGCTTTCCCCAGCTTCATCAGCCCCATCATTTCTCTCCCCAGCCCCACAATCCCCATAATTGCTCTCCCCAGCTCCATCAGCCCCATCATTGCTCTCCCCAGCCCCACCATCCCCATCATTGCTCTCCCCAGCCCCATAAGCCCCATCATTGCTCTACCCAGCCCCACCATCCATATCATTGATCTCCTCAGCCCCATCATTGCTCTCCCCATCACCACCATCCCCATCATTGCTCTCCCCAGTCCCACCATCCCCATCATTGCTCTCCCCAGCTCCATTAGCCCCATAAATGCTCTCCCCAGCCCTATCAGCCCCATCATTACTCTCCCAGCACCACCATCCCCATCATTGCTCTCTCCAGCTCCATCAGCCCCATCATTGCTCTCCCCATCACCACCATCCCCATCATTGCTCTCCCCATCACCACCATCCCCATCATTGCTCTCCCCAGCCCCACTATCCCCATCATTGCTCTCCCCAGCCCCATCAGCCCCATAATTTCTCTCCCCAGCCCCACCATCCCCATAATTGCTCTCTCCAGCTCCATCAGCCGCATCATTGCTCTCCCCAGCCTCACCATCCCTATAATTGCTCTCCCCATTGCCACCATCCCCATCATTGCTCTCCCCTGTCCCACCATCCCCATCACTGCTCTCCCCTGTCCCACCATCCCCATCATTGCTTTCCCCAGCCTCATCAGCCCCATCATTGCTTTCCCCAGCCCCACCATCCCCATCATCGCTCTCTCCAGCTCCATCAGCCCCATCATTGCTCTCCCCAGCCCCACCATCCCCATCATTGCTCTCCCCAGCCACATCAGCCCCATCATTGCTCTCCCCAGCCCCACCATCCCCATCATTGCTCTCCCCAGCCCCATCAGCCCTATAATTTCTCTCCCCAGCCCCACCATCCCCATTATTGCTCTCCCCAGCTCCATCAGCCGCATCATTGCTCTCCCCAGCCTCACCATCCCTATAATTGCTCTCCCCATTGATACCATCCCCATCATTGCTTTCCCCTGTCCCACCATCCCCATCATTGCTTTCCCCAGCCCCATCTGCCCCATCATTGCTCTCCCCAGCCCCACCATCCCCATTATTGCTCTCCCCAGCCCCACCATCCCCATCATTGCCCTCCCCAGCCCCATCAGCCCCATCATTGCTCTCCCCAGCCCCACCATCCCCATCATTGCTCTCCCCATTGCCACCATCCCCATCATTGCTTTCCCCAGCCCCACCATCCCCATCATTGCTTTCCCCAGCTTCATCAGCCCCATCATTTCTCTCCCCAGCCCCACCATCCCCATAATTGCTCTCCCCAGCTCCATCAGCCCCATCATTGCTCTCCCCAGCCCCACCATCCCCATCATTGCTCTCCCCAGCCCCATAAGCCCCATCATTTCTCTACCCAGCCTCACCATCCATATCATTGATCTCCTCAGCCCCATCATTGCTTTCCCCATTACCACCATCCCCATCATTGCTCTCCCCAGTCCCACCATCCCCATCATTGCTCTCCCCAGCTCCATTAGCCCCATAATTGCTCTCCTCAGCCCTATCAGCCTCATCATTACTCTCCCCAGCACCACCATCCCCATCATTGCTCTCTCCAGCTCCATCAGCCCCATCATTGCTCTCCCCATCACCACCATCCCCATCATTGCTCTCCCCATCACCACCATCCCCATCATTGCTCTCCCCAGCCCCACTATCCCCATCATTGCTCTCCCCAGACCCACATCCCCATCATTGCTCTCCCCAGCTCCATCATCCCCATCATTGCTCCCCCCAGCCCCTTCATTCCTCTCCCCAGCACCACATCCCCATCATTGCTCTCCCCAGAACCATCATCCCCATCATTTCTCTCCCCATCCCCCTCATTGCTCTCCCCAGCCCCACCATTGCTCTCCCCCACCTCCCCTCATTCTCCTGTTCCTCTCCCCAGTGTTTTAAGTAAAAAAAAATAAAAACTTACCTCTCAGCACGCTCTCCTGCAGCATCCTCCTAGTTGCTGGCAATTTTCTTCCTGACCTAGGCGAGCGCAGCATGATGATGTCATCAAGCTGCGCGCGTCTCTGTCAAGGAGGAAGCAGAGAATGGATCCCTCCAGCTCCGCTGCCATTTTCCTCCTGTCAGCAGCAGAGCTGCAGGGATCACTCCATGCCCAACGCGTGCAGGGAGCAGCTGCACCGACGGCGGTATGTCCTCCCCTGAACTGCTATGGGGCACCCTCGTGTCACGGACCCCATAGCAGTCGAATGGCCTGCCGCCATTTGCGGTACGCCACTGGGAAACTGCCATTCTTGTGTCATCAGGTCATTATCTGCACCCTCAGTCCTGCATCCCAACAACCATCCAATATACTGCCCTGGGGCCTAGCTCTGCCCATGGAGAGCTGCACTATCTCAGCTGTGTCACCATCAGCCCCAGTGGATCTGAATAGCAGCGGCGGCCCCCTATAGCCGCACACCACGGGTGGCATCACAAAACTTTTCCCCTAAACAAACTGTCCTTGTCCTTGTTATTGACCTCCTAGGGCCCCGAACTGGGTCACGCCCTGTGACAATCCCAAGGAACCGATCGACCCGGTGGCGAGTACCCCATGGTCCTAGGGGGCACGTCATATACAGTATAGTAAGTGCTAATGTGGCGCCCCTGATGGTTCAGTTGCCACAGAGATACTGCACCTCACCCAGAGGTGTGGCATCTCCTTCTCTCAGGTAAGGATGGAGTACTGCCCGGGACCCTAACACCAGCACTCAACACTACACTACTCCAGGCCGGCTGGAAGGGCATTATGCATGGTATTCTGCTGCCCCGTCCCTGGCTGGAGTGGGGGGAACCAAAGTGAGGAGGAACCATGTAGTGGGTGTGGGTGGAGGATGCAGAACAGGGGAGCACTTGAAGAAGATACATATATATATAGGGAAGCCATCATTTTAGGGAGTGGAATGGAAGAGTGAGTCAGAGGAGCAGAAGTGAGAGGAGCAAAGGCTCTGCAGGAGGGAGGCAGGCTCAGCCTGTCATGCCCAAGACTGAGAGAGGAGTGGGAGCCAGGGAGGAAGGCTCCAGTAACAGAAGGGATCTCAGGGGGTACGGTGAGTGCAGGACGGCACCCGTACACCAGAATCTGCCAGGCGGTAGAGGGGTCAGGCTGAAAGAAGGGAACCGGTCCCTGGACTAGCCGAGTTACTTTAAGTCTCAGCTAGAAAACCAGAGGCTTCTGCACTTTCAAAGTGCAGTTGCCACATCTGCACCTCTGCCGCCGAGAAGAGCACCAAGATAGGTCCGGGAACTTCAAGTTGCCCAGAGGGATCTCAAGGTACCCGATCGGGACTTTGTGTGGCGGGGCGCAGGGCAGGAGGGAAAGACCCAGCACGGGAAGTCGGCTAAGAAAGGAACATACAGAGAGGGGTCCCGTTAAGTGGTCTTAAGATACTTGAGGGAGTGCTGAACCCCTGTCTGGTGAACGCAGCGCGATGTGGGAGACTGTCAGCTGTTGAGTGCTACCTGAGGAACCTGAATAACTGTGAGTAAACTCGGAAGACTGCACCCCACTGTTTCTGTCAGTTATTTCTACCACGCTATCGCTCCTGCACTACAACGCCCAGCATCACCATCTGCACCTACAGTGCCCTGGAGCTGTGCTCTGCCTGTGGAGAGCCACACCAACCCAGCTGCCCTAACATCTGCCCCAGAGGTCTGCAGCAGCGCCGATACCCATTACCGGGAACCACAGGTGACGTCACGAGACAAAACTGTTATTCATCCCATCAAGTAACAAACCCCTTTTAAAGAGTGACCCCAGGGTACGGGCCCGGGAGCCGACTGCCGTGACATCCCAAGAAGGTAAAGGCCCGGGTACCGAGCCCCCCATATCCCCCTGGGCGAGTCATCTCTTCCTGGCGTCAAGAACAGGATTCAAACAGACCCGTTATCACCGGGTATTGTGCACCTAGAGACTGTTTTTTTTTCCACTGAATGTGGCGCCCGCCCCAGATGAACGATTGCCATTATGTGTGTTCTCAAACACAACAAGGAATCACCTCCCATCGTGGGCCGGGTCCCAGAGTGGCGCCAAAAGCGAGGCCCGCCCCGAGCAACATTGACCATGTATGTAGATGTGTCTATCAAAGTGGGGGGGGGCGCCCCTAGGAGTGACCGACAACAGGCTGCCATGGAACCACCCCCGAAATGGGAGAGGAGGAGGAGAGAAGCAGTGGAGACAGGGTGTGGTCTTAACCAGTCTAGACAGACCTCACCCGGCAACCAGCATGGACGGAAGCCAGGACCGAGCCTCCGCCCCTGGCCTGCAGCAAAAAGCGATCCCCCTCACCCTGGAGGGAGAGATATCCAAGCTGTCCCCGGAGGATACTGAGTTCCTCCAAGACGAGGTGCAGGAGCAGAGCCGTAAAGTGGAAGAGGCTTAGTGGGCAGCGGTTGCGAAATGGAAAGAGGAGCTGCTAGAGAAGATCTCAGCCCGGCGGCAGCAAACGCTGCGTGTCGCCAGTGTTGGCATATGCAGCAGATTAGGACTTATTATAAGTGAAAGGAGGACTTTATACTAACCAGACAGCAGATGGCGATAGTGTGTAAAGTTATATGCTTGCTGTAATGTGGGGGAGGAAAGCTCAATTGTTGGTTGTTTTTACTTCCTGTGTCTTTCTTTCCTGAATGTGTTATGTCAGCAGCACACAGACTGTGTGACACTGAATTGTATCTCATGTTTAACCAGTATGAAGTAAATACTATTTACTCAAGATATCTTGCTGACTGAAGCTCTCGTAAGTACAGTGGTGACTGTAAGAAGATGCACTCTGCGACAGCCAGCAGTGTCCCAGCCCTGGCGGAGCCTGATGAGCGCCAGGAGGCAGCGTGCAGCACAGGAGCAGGTAGGAGAAGTTCCCCTGTCCCGGGCGCTGAAAGTGCTGACCTGCTCCTGGAACTCCTGCAGAACCCTCCGTCCCCAGGCACGCACGCCCTAGAGCAACTTCTGAGCCTGGAACCTCTAACCCCGGGCGCCTAATCCGCGGACCTGCTGCTCGGCCCCCTTCCAGGAACCGCCGGCCCCCGCACCTGAGTGGGTGTATGGGACCCCCTCCTATGACTGGTCCGCAGAGTCGAGGACCAGCAAGGACCCCCTCTAGCGCCAATATCAGCACCCCAGGTTGCCTGCCAGGAAGGAGAAGAATTTAGGTGGGACAACAGGGGGGGGACCTTATGGGGTTCCCACTGGAGACCCAGGCCCAGGCTCTCCAGAGGGAGGAATACTGCAGGAAAGAACTCCTGCAGTTGGAGAAAGAACGGCGCACCCAGCGGGTGCGCTGGGAACAACTGGAGTCCCGGAATAAGTCCGCAAAGGCTAAAGTTCGCCAGGCCGAGTCCATCATGCCCAGTCCCCGGGTGAAAGGGCTCATCGTTAAATTCGACCTGGAAGATGGATGGGGCTTCATAAGGGATCCACAATTTGCATGGGACATCTTTGTAAATCGGCGGGATGTCGAGCCCCACATTGAACAGGGCCATCCCGACCGAAACCTGTATCCCGGTGACTGTGTCACTTACACCAGACACCATGGGGAACGCGGGTGGTATGCCCTCCAAGTACATCGTGTGGTCGAGGAGGAAGAGGACATGCCCCTGCAGCCTGAGGCTGATGACCCGGCTGGGTCAGTCGGCAAAAAACAGGAATACCCCCCCGGCGGGGACACCACTACTGAGCAAGAGTAAGTGGAACTGAACTGTGTAAATAGTTACCCGTAAGGGTACAGAAGAAAATTTGTGTGTGAACTGGAAAATAATGTGTGCCTTTAGTTACCAGTAAGGGTATAAAGACTTGCAGGCAGAGGACTGTGAGCAGCCGAGAACTATCCATTGTAAATACACTGTGTTCAGAATTATTAGGCAAGTTGTATTTTAGAGGATTATTTTTTATTATTGATCAACAACTATGTTCTCAATCAACCCAAAAGACTCATAAATATCCAACCTTAATATTTTTGGAAGTTGGAGTGGGATTTTTTAAGATTTGGCTATCTTACGAGGATATCTGTTTGTGCAGGTAACTATTACTGAGCCGAATTATTAGGCAACTTAATAAAAACCAAATATAATTCCATCTCACTTGTTTATTTTCACCAGGTAAACCAATATCAGTGCACAACATTTAGAAATAAACATTTCTGACATGCAAAATCAAAAACCAAAAAAATTAGTGATCAATATAGCCACCTTTCTTTATGATGACACTCAACAGCCTTCCATCCATAGATTCTGTCAGTTTCTTGATCTGTTTTCGATCAACATTGCGTGCAGCAGCCACTACAGCCTCCCAGACACTGTTCAAAGAGGTGTACTGTTTTCCCTCCCTATAGATGTCACATTTTATGATGGACCACAGGTTCTCTATGGGGTTCAGATCAGGTGAACAAGGGGGCCAGGTCATTATTTTTTCTTCTTTTAGACCTTTACTGGCCAGCCACGCTGTGGAGTAGTTGGATGCATGTGATGGAGCATTGTCCTGCATGAAAATCATGTTTATCTTGAAGAATACTGACTTCTTCCAGTACCATTGCTTGAAGAAGTTGTCTTCCAGAAACTGGCAGTAGGTCTGGGAGTTGAGCTTCACTCCATCCTCAACCCGAAAAGGTCCCACAAGTTCATCTTTGATGATACCATCCCATACCAGTACCCCACCTACACCTTGCTGGCGTCTGAGTCGGAGTGGAGCTCTCTGCCCTTTACTGATCCAGCCTCTGGCCCATCCATCTGGCCCATCCAAGAGTCCCTCTCATTTCATCAGTCCATAAAACCTTTGAAAAATCAGTCTTAAGATATTTCTTGGCCCATTCTTGACGTTTTATCTTATGTTTCTTGTTCAAAGGTGGTCGTTTTTCAGCCTTCCTTACCTTGGCCATGTCCCTAAGTATCGCACACCTTGAGCTTTTTGATACTCCAGTAACGTTGCAGCTCTGAAATATGGCAAAACTGGTGGCGAATGGCATCTTGGCATCTTCACGCTTGATTTTCCTCAATTCATGGGCAGTTATTTTGCGCCTTTTTTGGCCAACACGCTTCTTGCGACCCTGTTGGCTATTTGCCATGAAACGCTTGATTGTTCGGTGATCACGCTTCAAAAGTTTGGAAATTTCAAGACTACTGCATCCCTCTGCAAGACATCTCACAATTGTGGACTTTTCAGAGCCCGTCAAATCTCTCTTCTGACCCATTTTGCCAAAGGAAAGGATGTTGCCTAATAATTAAGCACACTTTATATAGGGTGTTGATGTCATTAGTCAACACCCCTCCTCATTACAGAGATGCACATCACCAGATTTACTTAATTGGTAGTTGGCTCTCAAGCCTATGCAGCATGGAGTAGGACAACATGTATAAAAAGTATCATGTGATCAAAATACTCATTTGCCTAATAATTCGGCACACAGTGTAGTTGCACTTATTAAAGTGCCCCCTATTGGTTTTATATTAAGAGACCACTGAACAAAAACCCATTTGGCGTGGCCGAAGACGTGGTCCAACACCTAGATCACTTATGCCCTGTAGCCACGCCCAGGGCCTACGTTGAGGGTTTTCAGACCGGTCCCTCATGCTACTCATGTTGCACCTTCACCAGTGAGATGGACACCTGGTTATGGGACTCACTGTAACTTTAAGAAGAATGTCTTATATGAAAAATGTTTTATATATTTGAAGAAAGTTTTATAATGTTTTTGATAAAAGTAACCAGTACCGTTTAAGAAAAATTGTGCCTCCCATAAAGGGAAGAAAGCGTTTGTTTATAATCTTATATGTGATGCATCTAAAAATTGCATGTCTGTAATATACCGTGTTTTACTCTGTTCCAGCCCGCGAACGTGCTGTGTTTTACCAGGGGGGAATGTGGCGCCCCTGAGGGTTCAGTCGCCACAGAGGTACTGCACCTCACCCAGAGGTGTGGCATCTCCTTCTCTCAGGTAAGGATGGAGTACTGCCCGGGACCATAACACCTGCACTCAACACTACACTACTCCAGGCCGGCTGGAAGGGCATTATGCACGGTATTCTGCTGCCCCGTCCCTGGCTGGAGTGGGGGGAACCAAAGTGAGGAGGAACCATGTAGTGGGTGTGGGTGGAGGACGCAGAACAGCGGAGCACTTGAAGAAGATACATATATATATAGGGAAGCCATCTTTTTAGGGAGTGGAGTGGAAGAGTGAGTCAGAGGAGGAGAAGTGAGAGTACCAGGGGCTCTGCAGGAGCTCTGCTCGGGAGGCAGGCTCGGCCTGTCATGCCCAAGACTGAGAGAGGAGTGGGAGCCAGGGAGGAAGGCTCCAGTAACAGAAGGGATCCCAGGGGGTACGGTGAGTGCAGAACGGCACCCGTACGCCCGAATCTGCCAGGCGGTAGAGGGGTCAGGCTGCAAGAAGGGAACCGGTCCCTGGACTAGCCGAGTTACTTTAAGTCTCAGCTAGAAAACCGGAGGCTTCTGCACTTTCAAGGTGCAGTTGCCACATCCACACCTAAGCTGCCGAGAAGGGCACCAAGCAAGGTCCGGGAACTTCAAGTTGCCCAGAGGGATCTCAAGGTACCCGATCGGGACTTTGTGTGGCGAGGCGCAGGGCAGGAGGGAGAGACCCAGCGCAGGAAGTCGGCTAAGAAAGGAACATACAGAGAGGGGTCCCGTTAAGTGCTCTTGAGATACTTGAGGGAGTGCTGAACCCCTGCCTGGTGAACACAGCGTGACGTGGGAGACTGTCAGCTGTATAGTGCTACCTGAGGAACCTGAATAACTGTGAGTAAACTCGGATGACTGCACCCCACTGTTTCTGTCAGTTATTTCTACCACGCTATCGCTCCTGCACTACAACGCCCAGCATCACCATCTGCACCTACACTGCCCTGGAGCTGTGCTCTGCCTGTGGAGAGCCGCACCAACCCAGCTGCCCTAACATCTGCCCCAGAGGTCTGCAGCAGTGCCGGTACCCATTACCGGGAACCACAGGTGACGTCACGAGACAAAACTGTTATTCATCCTATCAAATAACAAACCCCTTTTAAAGAGTGAGCCCAGGGTACGGGCTGGGAGCCGACTGCCGTGACATCCCAAGAAGGTAATGGCCCGGGTACCGAGTCCCCCATATCCCCCCTGGGCGAGTCACAAACAGTGTTTCCTTCCTCCTTCTGTTAGTCATCACCTGATCACTGAGTATTGAGAAGAAACAGGAGCTACTGGGTGTTAGTAGTCATAGATAGCTCTGCAGTGCAGGCAGGAGGCTGACATTGCTCTGTGACTGGGCTATACCATCCCTAGCTACAATGCAGATCAGCAATAATAATAATAATGTATACAATGTGTGAAATGCATAAAAAAATACATTAAAAAAACAGGAAGCAAAACTTAATAAAAAAAAAAAAAAAACACTGTCAGGCCAAGTCGCATTTTCTAGATAATAAGAATGGTTTCGGAAAGGGGACTAAAAAAAAATAATTGTTAAAAACAGACATGTATTTCCTTTTTTTCCTCTACGTTTTTCTCCAATATCAGGAAAAATGAATATAATAGCGAAAAAACTTAGGCCCCTTGTATCAGACAAAAAAAGGGTAAAAGTTATTTGGTTAACCGAATGAGAAAAAAAATTAGATGTCTTAAAACCACACGTGCAAAAAAAAAACACTGAAAATTGCCTATTCACAAATGAGGAAAAATGGCCTTACTTTTAAACTGAATAAAATACTCTATGGATCAAAGTACTGCAGGAATGCTCATTAGAATGACTTGGTAACACACGATTAGTTTGTTAAAAATGTGAAAATAATTATTATGAAATCCTACTATACCTCCTTTATAAGATAAAGAGAAGTTGTAATAACTAAGAGTCCGGAAGCACTAAGCATATACAGAGCAAAGTTACTGAATAAGCCAATGTCAATAGTACTCTGGATACCATGATTCCATGACCCTATCTCGAATTTCACTAGATCTGAAATCTCACCCAGTAGCGGCCATATTATACTTTTCAATGTGAACCTATTGTTTTGCTTGTCAAATTACTGCAATGCCTTAAAGCACACAATGCAAACATAATTAAAATAATACATAAAAAGATGAGACTTAGCTCTGTGTGCAATAGAGCTTTGTTTGAAGTGGTAAAAATATATATAAATGGAAATAATAAGCAGAGAGTCTGTTTACTGGTAATAAAAGCAAGAATCATTTCCAGACAGGGGATAAAATTGCTCCAGGAGTAGTTACCTGAGGGCTACAAATTGTAGAGATGGATTTCCAACCCATTGGATTATGTGTATTGTAGTATTAAATCTTGTCTGATATTCAGACCTTGCGGTATTCTGGTAGCTAATCTAAAAATCCAAAAGGATTCTCTATTGAGCAATTTCCTTTTGTGTTCCCCTCCTCTAAAAGGTTTATATACTTTTTTTTCCCCACACAGGATATTTCTCTTATATTCTCTCTCTTTTTATTTGTTTGTTTCATGATTTATATATACACTTTTCTTAGATTTGTTTTTTGCTGTGATGGTATAATATCATTACTTTTAACATGTATTCTGTTATATGAGCATGTCACTTTTAAATTTACTCCTATTCACTAATTAGTTATTTACCACCTGTGCCTAGGTGGAGTTACCTTTGTATGTTTAGTTATATATACTACTATGCTTCACAGTGAATTTATCCCATGATTAAGGCTAACATCTAGCTGAAACGCGTTGGGACGACCATGCCCTGTGGATTAGTACTCCGTGTGTTGTCGTTGAGACATGGCTGCTTTTATATGTTTTCAATAAATGCTATATTTTAATGAAGATCCGCTGGATACCTGCTGCTCTCCTTCTCCTTGCTCTATATTCCAAGTGATTGCCTGGAACCAAGGCTATTCCGCTGTCAGATCACCTCTAACACAGAGCCTCCAGCTGTCTACTAACGGGTGAGCTGATATTTTTTCCCTCTCCCTCTTCCCTGCTATTTTGCAAAGAATCAGGGTGCCCTGATTAAGCGATCAGTGACTGTCCGAGTTGTTGGATCCTACTAATTTAACATTTATTACTTGAGATGATTGAATCTTTTAGGCGTTTTTTCCAGAAAATGTTATTTGAAGTGAATGGCAAGTACTTCTAAGCATTTTATTGCCTAGAAAAGATGTGTAGCAGTCTGAGGTCTCCTAGGACTCTTTAATGTGACCATAGTCTTAGTATCTTTAAAGTGACCTCAACATAAAAACGGAGGGCAACAACTGCTTGTTTAATAACATACTGCACAGACTTTTCATGCTTTTTAAAAGAAAAAGAAACGGTCCAAAAATTACCCCTCTTAGTTTTTTGTCTTCAGGCATACCATTCTGTTGCTACCTGTAAGTCCATGAGAAGTATCGAAATTTTTTGCAAATGACCCAACTAAAAATTCATCTGCCTAAGCCTTTTGTCCACACCAAACCTAATTGACCATGCATTTTATGAAGTATGCACACAGGGTCTTGAATTTGATGACAACTTTCCAATATTGTGGCAACAACAGTGTGTCTGTGTTTCCTATCAACTTTGGATGGTACTTTCTGTGACTAACATGGTGTGTAGATCCTGAGAAACAGTCAGGGTTTCATTCCTTGTGTGATTACCCTATCCAACCATATAAGTTAGTGACAAAAAATGACACTACTGAATGAAGAAACTGCAATGGATAATTTAGATGTAGCTAAAAAGCAGGTAATAGATACTCCCATCTCCAGAAGAATTAACCATTTTAAATTATGTTAAACTAGAAACCCTTGAAGAATTGATGCCTTCACAACATGTTTAATATTGTAATCTCTTGAAGACATACCCAACAGCATTGAGTAGGATCTGTCTTCTAAGCGAGGCACATTGATATGACTCAGCAGTCTGCAGTCATATAGAGTAACTGCAATCCTTTTAAAAATCATTGTTCTCTGCAGCACATTGTCCCATGTAAGTAAACAGGACATGTGCTGCTGAAAACATGATGTTCTATGTTTACCCAATCACTGATGAAACACTGTTGTTAAAAATGTCATTGACCAACACTGATGGAACTCGTATCTAAAATACTGATGAATAATGATCTGCATTTTTAGTTACAAGAAATATGAGCCAATCAGTGAACTCAGCTTATGCCATCTATTCAGGAAGAGCCACTGAGCTCACTGATTGGCTGCAGTGCTATAGATGAAATGTCGACAAAATCTAGATGTGGAGAACAGAGTGGGAGAGTGGGTAAGTGCTTCGTTAACGTTCACCTGGTGCAATTGTCACAGGCACAACTCCTATGTAGACATGAAGAAAAATAACTGCTGCTGCCCCTTGGCTGGAGGATAAATCCTCCAGGAAATATAGCATCCAGTTAGATAAAACACTTTAGTTGGGCTTCGATGCTGGAATAAACCGATTCTTCAACAATGATGATAAGGTTTTCCATTTCAATGTCGCCCGGCTTCATTATCAAGTGAAATAACCAATTTGCTTTTTTCCCTTGATAAAGAAGCCAGCACGGCATTGAAATGTGTTATCATAAAAAAAAAGCCTTATCGTTGTTGAAGAATCAGTTTACTCCAGCAGTGCAGCCTATATAACATGTTTTATCCAACTAGATCCCATAGATGAAATGCCGGCGCAGACAATAACTGATACCAGGTTCTTCAGCGTAGACTTAGCACCGGACCAGGGGAGGGTGACATTTTATTTTTTTTTTAAAACAAACTGTGCTTGGGGACTGGAGTTTTTTAAAACGGAAAACCCCTTTAATGTAAGTCAACCTCGAATAACATGGCAGGTAAAAATAGTGTACAAAAGTTTATCTTAGACTTTCAATGCCTTTTATAAAATTGACCTGCTTTTATACTGCTGGTATAGTGCTGCTTTATCTGATACTTTGCAATCCAGTCTGATGCCTCCCATGATTTGGAGCTTCCAGTGCTCATAAAGAAATGCATTGCTATTAATGATGCTGTAGTTCTGCTGAGCGCAATGGGGGAAGTCTCGATTCCATGCTGATTTCCTTCATTATGCAGTCCCAGAATCTTGCCATCATGCAAGCTTAACAGAACTACTTTACTTTCACTCAGTGCATCTATAATCAGAATCTGACTTATTGTTTAAATCAAATGGATTATAAAAAAAAATAAGAAGAAATGAAAACAGATTGTAAAATTGATTATAAACTAATTAGCAAAAGTAAAAGAAGGTAAAAAACTCCATGATATTTTTACCTCTATTCTTAGTCAAGGTTGCCATCCTTAAATTTTTTTTTTCTGGAACACAAACCTAAAAATAACAAACAGCAGATATTTTTTTTCTAGACAATTTGGAAAACTATAATGAAACATAACGATAATGCAGATAGGACATGCTGCAGTTTTTGTTTTTTATTTCACAAAAAATCTACAATACTATTTCATATTTAATAGGTTTATAAATCAAATGTTCTGGAAAACTTTTCCATGTTGTGAACACTATTTCCATGATGTGAGCATTATTGTTAAAGGGGTTATCCGGGACTTTTATTATTTTTACGCATGGAGCTGAGGACAACAAGTAGATAGTTGCTAACTACCTGCCTGTTCTGCCCAACGACAATTTCTGCCGTCTCGGAGCCATCACAGACTGCTCTTGTCAACGAATCCCCCTCCACTGATGTCATGTCAACAGAGCAACTCCTTCTCTTCTGCTTTGCCCCATCAATGGGATGTCACTGCCAATGTCATGCTGATTGACTTCCAGCTCCCCATTACCCAATTGCGGGGAGCTCGCTGTCAATCAGCATGATGTTTACAGAGACGCCTCAGTGACAGAGTGGAAGAGAAGACGCTTCTCTGTCAATGAGAAGTAAAATACAGCAGGACAATCACCAGCTGAGCCAGGAGAGATCGTCCTTTTGCAGAACAGGTAAGTAGTTAGCAACTACCTGCCTGTTAGTTCTTAGCCCCATACACAAAAATAATACTTCCTGGAAAACCCCTTTAATATACAATAGTTCTGCTGCTGTTCTTCAATTTTATTTGTGCAGATGAACAGGATGAAAGTGCTAGTTCAAGACAAATCTTGTTTGTTTAACTCTTGCGAACCTTGCTTTAAAATATAAAAGGCGGAAAAAAAATACAATATCTTGGTGTACAAGTCAACAATCAAAAATATCCTCCTCTTCTTTCTCTTTGGTGTAATTTTTCCTGACAACGTCAGCCCCCAGGTAGAGAGTTTCAGTCGTCACCAGATCTACAAAGACATTATGATTGTGAGTGCATTGTTAAAAGCTTTAACTTGAAAATGTTCCTTTTTGTGCAACACTGTCCATGAGTGTCCCCTTATTATTCTTCTGCTTTTTATGATTTCACAAGTGTTGTTATGAGTCATCATTTTTTCTTATGTAATCATTAAAAGGATTGTCCGGGTTCACCTGTCACTAGCCCACGTGTTCAGTGTTGTGTAAAATAATAGACTGAGTTTTACTTACCCTTCTCAGATCCCAGTATGTGCCTCTCAAGCATTGCCCTAGCCTTAGTTGATCAGCTACAGCATGATGTCACATCAACAGCGCTGCAGCCAATCACTGAGCTCATTGACTCAGTCAATGTAGATTGCACGAGCTGCCGAACTCAGTGAATGGCTGTAGCACTGTTGTAATTTCACGCTGCAGCCCATCAACAAAGCCCAGGGCAGTGACAGACACAGTGCTGGGCCCAGGAAGGATGAGCAAACCATACTTTGATATTTTACACAGCACTGAGCTTTGGGCTAAAAATAAGTGAAAAGGAACAATCCATTGAAGCATGATTATTTTACTTCCTGCATAGAAATGGTGCATCACTTACAAATACCGAAAACTTGTGTGTGATAGAAGGTAAAGGAGTGAGAGCATTCACTAAAATCAAAATAATGAAAAGCAGTATCACCCAGAATTCTTTTATTCTAGTATTCATGCAGATTAATAAGCAGCAAGTAGATTAGAGACTGTCAATCAAAATGGCTCAAATAGCAGAATAAAGTTCTGATTATCAGAAGACAATGCAGTAAATAGCAGAGGAACGGGAATGCAGCAGGTTAAGATAGTAGCTGTGTTATGATGGAGACATTTTAATTACAAAAGAACAGCAAATACATTCAATGCATTTTACACAGATGAATAAGGTCATGTATTAAAGTTGTAATCTTTACGTGATGAAAAGCTGTTTGTATAAGAAAAATTCTGAAAAACAGGACATGAGTCTCTCGGTGCAAATTTTATATCCTGTTATTTATTCTACCTAATCTTGTTTTTAAAAAATATTTTCTCATTTATCTATATTTCTTTCTCTCCATCTTGTAAAGGAAGCCTGTGATTCACCCAGCTGCATCTATTGCCTACCTCAAGTATTATGCAGAGTCTAAATTCCAACAATATTTGACTTCAAACATAAAAGACTCTTCACGCTTTGATATCGTACATCTCTGACTCACAAAAAATCGTTCTGACGAATGTTTTGGTAGCTCATAGATTTCAACATTGTGTATATTTCCAACTAGACTTTGGAATTAAAGTCTCTCGCCGGCCTTGATGAGGGGGCGTTTTGGATCGGACGCTCCTGATTCATCAAGAGTTCATGCCTCTTAATGAGTCAGGTGAAGAACATAGTGGCGTGCACCGCTATGTGCGCTTTGCCACAAATTTTACTCAAGCCTCTAGTAAGATTTGTGGCATAGTGAATAGGGTTGAGCGAGTATGTTCTGTCCAAGTATGCTCGGGCCGAGCTTCGAGTATTTACAGCTGCTCGGTGATATGGTTGAATCGCTCCCGTGTGCATGATTTGCGACTGTTTGACAGCTTTATTACATGTGAGGAATGTGTAAGAAATAGAAATTCCTCCCATGTAATAAAACTGTCAAACAGTTGCAAATCATGCACACGGGAGCGAATTAACCTTATCACCGAGCAGCTATAAATACTCGGAGCTCGGCCCGAGCATACTCGCCGAAAGGGTTAATAGAACATACTCACTCAACACGAATAGTGAACTCCGCCAATCGCCACCACCAGCTCAAACTCCACCCACTTTGTTGGAGTTGGGGCAAGAATGGCGTGAAAATGGCAGAAGTTTCTTTTTATTAGCAGCCTTGCTTTGCGCAAAAAATTGCAACGTTTCAAAGCTTTTTTTGCCAGAAATCTGACAAAAAAGCATTGATGTTAACTTCCTATTTTCAAGTCTTATATTTTATTGGATACTTCAGGTGTCTTTTAATATTCCATGAGTGACAAACTATAGATTGGAAGCTGCATGGAGCTAATGCACCTTTTATTTGTGGATTCTGACACATATTATTTCACCCAAGTAAAGTTGTGCAAATTTATTAGAGTGAAATGGAATTCTATTTGAATTTTCCAAAAATTTGTTTTCTCCGCTGCGAGGATCAAACTGGTGACGGTGAGGAACGGAGGGGTTAGAGAGGTGAGTTTATGGATTTTTTCAATTTTTACATCTTAATCATAGAATCATAGAATCATAGAATGGTAGAGTTGGAAGGGACCTCCTGGGTCATCTGGTCCAACCCCCTGCTCAAAGCAGGATTCACTAGATCATCTCAGACAGATGTCTGTCCAGCCTCTGTTTGAAGACGTCCATTGAAGGGGAACTCACCACCTCTCGTGGCAGCCTGTTCCACTCATTAATCACCCTAACTGTCAAAAAGTTTTTTCTAATATCTAATCTGTGTCTCCTCCCATTTAGTTTCATCCCATTGCTTCTAGTCTTTCCTTGTGCAAATGAGAATAAAGATGATCCTTCTACAATGTGACAGCCCTTGACATATTTGTAGACAGCTATTAAGTCTCCTCTCAGTCTTCTTTTTTGCAAGCTAAACATTCCCAAATCCTGCAACCGTTCCTCATAGGACATGGTTTGCAGACCAGTCACCATTCTGGTCGCTCTTCTCTGAACTTGCTCCAGTTTGTCTATGTCTTTTTTAAAATGTGGTGCCCAAAACTGTACACAGTATTCCAGATGAGGTCTGACCAAAGAGGAGTAAAGACCGATAATGACTTCACGTGATCTAGACTGTATGCTTCTGTTAATACATCCCAGAATTGTATTTGCCTTTTTTGCTGCTGCATCACACTGTTGACTCATGTTCAGTCTATGATCTATTAGTATACCTAAGTCTTTTTCACATGTACTGTTGCTTAGCTCTATTCCTCCCATTCTGTATATGCTTTTTTCATTTTTATTGCCCAGATGTAGTACTTTGCATTTTTCCCTGTTAAAAACCATTCTGTTGGTTGCTGCCCACTGCTCCAGTTTATTTAGGTCTTTTTGAATCCTCTCTCTCTCTTCTCTAGTATTAGCTATCCCTCCTAGCTTTGTGTCATCAGCAAATTTAAACAGTTTACCCTCAATTCCTTCATCTAAATCATTGATAAATATGTTGAACAATACAGGTCCCAGGACGAAGCCCTGTGGTACCCCACTTGAGACATTCATCCAGCTGGATGTGAAGCCATTTACAACCACCCTTTGAGTCCGATCACTAAGCCAGTTATGAATCCACCTAACAGTTGCCTGGTCCATTGCATACTTGGTCATTTTTTCAATAAGGATGGTGTGAGATACTTTGTCAAATGCTTTGCTGAAGTCAAGATATACTATATCTACAGCATTTCCCTGATCCACCCAGTCAGTGATTCTGTCATAGAAGGAAATTAAGTTAGTCTGACATGACTTGTTAGTTACAAACCCATGCTGACTCTGGTTAATCACTTCATTCTTATCCATGTACTTACATACATGTTGTTTAATAATTTGTTCAAAGATCTTTCCTGGTATAGAAGTCAGACTCACCGGCCTATAGTTCCCTGGGTCCACCTTCTTCCCCTTTTTGAAGATAGGAACAACATTTGCTCTTCTCCAGTCTTCTGGGACTTCTCCTGTTCTCCAAGAATTTTCAAAGATTATGGAGAGTGGTTCTAAAATTTCTTCTACGATCTCCTTCAGTACTCTGGGGTGTAATTCATCTGGACCTGGAGACTTGAACTCATTTATGTTAGCTAAATATTCCCTCACAATCTTTCTGTTTACAGATAACTTGGATTCCTCTACTCCTTTAAAAGGACAGTGAAGATCAGTTGATGTTACATTTTCTTTCTGAGAGAAAACAGATGCAAAATAGGAATTAAAAAGTTCGGCCTTCTCAACATCCTCTCTTACCATTTCTCCATTTTCATCCTGTAAAAATCCTATAGCATCTTTGACTTTTCTTTTACTTTTGACATACCCCCAAAATCCTTTTTTATTGCTTTTGACATCTCTTGCAAGCCTTAATTCATTGTCAGCTTTAGCTAACCTGATACGTGCCCTACAGGATCTGCAGACTGCATTATAATCTTCTTTAGATATGCCTCCCTCTTTCCATTTAATAAACATTTCTTTCTTTCTTTTTAGCATGTGTTTAAGTTCTGTGTTCATCCATCCTGGTTTCCTTAAATGCTTCCCATTCTTCCTACTTTTCGGGATTGTTAACGATTGTGCTTTGAGAATCTCATTTTTAAAAATTTCCCATCCTTCCTGGACATTTTTGTCCTTAAGGACATCCAGCCATTGGATCCCTCCTATTCTCTTTCTGAGTCTCTTAAAATCTGCCTTTCTAAAATCTAACCTTGAAGTCTGAGTCTTCACATGTCTTCCTCCTCTAGTTATCCAAAATTCTATAATAGCATGATCGCTGCCTCCTAGGGTCCCAGCCACCTTTACCTCCTCAACCATTTCCTCCCTGTTTATAAGGATTAGATCCAAAGTAGCAGATCCCCTTGTTTTCTCCCCTACCTTTTGGAAGATAAAGTTGTCAGCAAGAGAGGATAAGAATTTGCTTGACCTGTTAGTTTTACTTGAGAGAGATTCCCAACAAATGTCTGGATAGTTGAAATTTCCCATGACCACTACGTCATATTTTTTGGATAACTTGGTCATTTGATACATAAAGAGTTCATCCATATCTTCAGCTTGCCCAGGTGGCCTGTAGTAAATGCCTACAATGGTGTCCTTTCCGTTGTTCTCTCCTTGTATTCTTACCCAAACAGTTTCCACAGAACTCCCAGTCTCTGAAGCTTCAATCTCTGTGCAGATATACGCTTTTCTAACATACAATGCAACACCTCCTCCTCGTTTATCAAGTCTGTTTCTTGCAAATAAGTTGTATCCTTTTAGCCTTGTATTCCAATCATGTGTATCGTCCCACCAAGTTTCAGTGATTCCAATGACATCATATTCCTTTTCCTGCATTAGTAGTTCCAATTCTCCTTGTTTGTTGCCCATGCTTTGTGCATTTGTATAAAAACATTTTAGTTTGTGATTGGTTTCTCTTCCTCCCATATTTTTATTATTTAAATTGTTTTGTCTTTGTTCTTCCTTTCCACTTCCAGTAGCAGAGATCTCAATAGTATTTGTCAGCTGTATGGCTTTTTCTGGCCTTTTGCTTCCCTTCCCACATTGTTCTAGTTTAAAGCTCTTCTGATGAGTGTAGCAAGGCGACTTCCAAATACATGTTTTCCAGTCTTCGTAAGGTGCACCCCATCTCTAGCAAGTAGTCCATCGTATAGGTAATTCATTCCGTGATCCAGAATTCCAAATCCTTGTTGACGGCACCATCGACGTAGCCAGTTGTTCACCTGTAGAATCTTATTGCACCTCATTGTTCCATGGCCATCCACTGGGAGGATGGATGAGAAGACCACCTGCGCTCCCAATTCTTTCACTTTCTTGCCTAAGTCTTCAAAGTCACTGCAGATGGTTTCCAGGTCCTTTCTTGCGGTGTCATTTGTCCCCACATGTATTAGCAGGAATGGGTAGTGATCTGTAGGTCTGAAGAGTCTTGATATCCTGTCAGACACATCTTTAATTTTTGCTCCTGGAAGACAGCACATTTCTCTTGAGGTTATGTCTGGTCTGCAGATAGCGGCCTCTGTTCCTCTTAACAGGGAATCCCCCATGACCACCACTCTCCATTTTTTCTTCACAACATTCTTCTTTCTCCATCCAGGAGGATTCTGAGGGCTTACAAGGTTATTCATTGCTGGCAAAGTCTTATTTTGCTGTATTTCTTCATGGTTCTCCTGCGTGAGAGCCTGGTACTGGTTCCTGAGCAGTATGGGTGCTGACTGCCTCTCGATCCTCCTGCTTCTGTGGGTCACATGCTTCCATTCCTCTGTTTCGTCAGGTGCAGTTCGAATTTCTTCTCTTTCTGAATCATGAAGAGATAATTCTGCTCTGTCTAAGAACTCTTCACCTTCCTTAATGATTTTCAAGGTAGTTAACCTCTCTTCTAGATTTCGCAACTTTTCCTCCAACAGGGACACAAGCTTGCATTTCTGGCATGTGAAGTTTGGCTTTTCCACTGGCAAGTCTGTGAACATGTAGCAGGATATGCAGCTCACCAAATGGCTCCTGGACTCTTCCATGTTCTTATTGTTAATGTTCTGAAAACAGTGAAAAAAGCTTAAAAGAAAAGTTTCAAAATGCGCGCGCCGGTAGGCGCGCGGTTTACCGATGTCCTCTTTTCAGCTCCAACAGCCAAAATCCAGTGTTCTTTGAGCTCGCGGAGACTCTTCACTTACCCCAAAATGCAGTGGGAATATGCAAATTATCTCCTCAGGACTCCTCCCCTGGTTTACCGATGTCCTCTTTTCAGCTCCAACAGCCAAAATCCAGTGTTCTTTGAGCTCGCGGAGACTCTTCACTTACCCCAAAATGCAGTGGGAATATGCAAATTATCTCCTCAGGACTCCTCCCCTGGTTTACCGATGTCCTCTTTTCAGCTCCAACAGCCAAAATCCAGTGTTCTTTGAGCTCGCGGAGACTCTTCACTTACCCCAAAATGCAGTGGGAATATGCAAATTATCTCCTCAGGACTCCTCCCCTGGTTTACCGATGTCCTCTTTTCAGCTCCAACAGCCAAAATCCAGTGTTCTTTGAGCTCGCGGAGACTCTTCACTTACCCCAAAATGCAGTGGGAATATGCAAATTATCTCCTCAGGACTCCTCCCCTGGTTTACCGATGTCCTCTTTTCAGCTCCAACAGCCAAAATCCAGTGTTCTTTGAGCTCGCGGAGACTCTTCACTTACCCCAAAATGCAGTGGGAATATGCAAATTATCTCCTCAGGACTCCTCCCCTGGTTTACCGATGTCCTCTTTTCAGCTCCAACAGCCAAAATCCAGTGTTCTTTGAGCTCGCGGAGACTCTTCACTTACCCCAAAATGCAGTGGGAATATGCAAATTATCTCCTCAGGACTCCTCCCCTGGTTTACCGATGTCCTCTTTTCAGCTCCAACAGCCAAAATCCAGTGTTCTTTGAGCTCGCGGAGACTCTTCACTTACCCCAAAATGCAGTGGGAATATGCAAATTATCTCCTCAGGACTCCTCCCCTGGTTTACCGATGTCCTCTTTTCAGCTCCAACAGCCAAAATCCAGTGTTCTTTGAGCTCGCGGAGACTCTTCACTTACCCCAAAATGCAGTGGGAATATGCAAATTATCTCCTCAGGACTCCTCCCCTGGTTTACCGATGTCCTCTTTTCAGCTCCAACAGCCAAAATCCAGTGTTCTTTGAGCTCGCGGAGACTCTTCACTTACCCCAAAATGCAGTGGGAATATGCAAATTATCTCCTCAGGACTCCTCCCCTGGTTTACCGATGTCCTCTTTTCAGCTCCAACAGCCAAAATCCAGTGTTCTTTGAGCTCGCGGAGACTCTTCACTTACCCCAAAATGCAGTGGGAATATGCAAATTATCTCCTCAGGACTCCTCCCCTGGTTTACCGATGTCCTCTTTTCAGCTCCAACAGCCAAAATCCAGTGTTCTTTGAGCTCGCGGAGACTCTTCACTTACCCCAAAATGCAGTGGGAATATGCAAATTATCTCCTCAGGACTCCTCCCCTGGTTTACCGATGTCCTCTTTTCAGCTCCAACAGCCAAAATCCAGTGTTCTTTGAGCTCGCGGAGACTCTTCACTTACCCCAAAATGCAGTGGGAATATGCAAATTATCTCCTCAGGACTCCTCCCCTGGTTTACCGATGTCCTCTTTTCAGCTCCAACAGCCAAAATCCAGTGTTCTTTGAGCTCGCGGAGACTCTTCACTTACCCCAAAATGCAGTGGGAATATGCAAATTATCTCCTCAGGACTCCTCCCCTTGTTTACCGATGTCCTCTTTTCAGCTCCAACAGCCAAAATCCAGTGTTCTTTGAGCTTACATTTATTGTGCTCTGGGGTCTGGAGAGACCCAAGACCATAATGATTAATATTCAGTTTTTCAATTTGCAGAGACTAACTTCTCCATGAAACGCATTTCTAGTAAAAATCTGTGCAAACAGGCGAATTCAAATTTTGTCTGGTCTGCTCATCTCTAATCATTTGGATGGGTCCAAGCCATCACTTACAGTCATATGAAAAAGTTTGGGCACCCCTATTAATCTTAAGCTTAATGTTTTATAAAAATTGGTGTTTTTGCAACAGCTATTTCAGTTTGATATATGTAATAACTGTTGGACACAGTAATGTTTCTGCCTTGAAATGAGGTTTATTGTACTAACAGAAAATGTGCAATCTGCATTCAAACAAAATTTGAAAGGTGCATAAGTATGGGCACCCTTATCATTTTCTTGTTTTAAATACTCCTACCTACTTTTTACTGACTTACTAAAGCACTTTTTTTGGTTTTGTAACCTCATGGAGCTTTGAACTTTATAGCCAGGTGTATGCAATCATGAGAAAAGCTACTTAAAGTGGCCACTTGCAAGTTGTTCTCCTGTTTGAATCTCCTCTGAAGAGTGGCATCATGTGCTCCTCAAAACAACTGTCAAATGATCTGAAAACAAAGATTATTCAACATAGTTGTTCAGGGGAAGCATACAAAAAGCTGTCTCAGAGATTTAACCTGTCAGTTTCCACTGTGAGGAACATAGTAAGGAAATGGAAGAACACAGGGACAGTTCTTGTTAAGGCCAGAAGTGGCAGGCCAAGAAAAACATCAGAAAGGCAGAGAAGAAGAATGGTGAGATCAGTCAAGGACAATCCTCAGACCACCTCCAGAGAGCTGCAGCATCAACTTGCTGCAGATGGTGTCACTGTGCATCGGTCAACTATACAAGGCACTTTGCACAAGGAGAAGCTGTATGGGAGAGTGATGCGAAAGAAGTCGTTTCTGCAAGCACGCCACAAACAGAGTTGACTGAGGTATGCAAAAGCACATTTGGAGAAGCCAATTTCTTTTTGGAAGAAGGTCCTGTGGACTGATGAAATCAAGATTGAGTTATTTGGTCATACAAAAAGGCGTTATGCATGGTGGCAAAAAAACACAGCATTCCAAGAAAAACACTTGCTACCCACAGTAAAATTTGGTGGAGGTTCCATCATGCTTTGGGGCTGTGTGGCCAATGCTGGCACTGGGAATCTTGTTAAAGTTGAGGGACGCATGGATTCCACTTAGTATCAGCAGATTCTTGACAATAGTGTTCAAGAATCAGTGATAAATATGAAGTTACAAAGTGGATGGATCTTTCAGCAAGACAATGATCCAAAACACCGCTCCAAATCTACTCAGGCATTCATGCAGAGGAACAACTACAATGTTCTGGAATGGCCATCCCAGTCCCCAGACCTGAATATCATTGAACATCTGTGGGATCATTTGAAGAGGGCTGTCCATGTTCGACGACCATCAAACTTAACTGAACTGGAATTGTTTTGTAAAGAGGAATGGTCAAAAATACCTTCATCCAGGATCCAGGAACTCATTAAAAGCTACAGGAAGCGACTAGAGGCTGTTATTTTTGCAAAAGGAGGATCTACTAACTATTAATGTCACTTTTCTGGTGAGGTGCCCATACTTATGCACCTGTCAAATTTTGTTTGAATGCAGATTGCACATTTTCTGTTAGTACAATGAACCTCATTTCAAGGCAGAAACATTACTGTATCCAACAGTTATTACATATATCAAACTGAAATAGCTGTTGCAAAAACACCAATTTTTATAGAACATTAAGCTTAAGATTAATAGGGGTGCCCAAACTTTTTCATATGACTGTATATCCTCTTTTGGTAAACATATTTATTGTCATGTGTTTTCACCTTTAGAAGTATTGTGAATTCATATAAATATTATCCAGTATAACTTTGAAACATATAGATTTTATATAAAAAAAAAATATATAAAATGCTATTGTGTTTTATTTTTTTTGTTTTTTTGTCAGCAACTTTGCTAATAGGGCGTTAAAACCATGATCGCCCCACAGAAGTTCATTAATGTTATATTATTCTGTGCTGCTATAATTTTCAATAAAATTTTTCTATTTTATTATTTTGTGCAAGGTTTCTTGAGAAACTGTATATTGCTTTAAGTTTCAGTTAGTGAACTAGAGAACAGTACAGGACCATGTATGAGATAAATGTGATGGAGAGGGTCACACTGATTGGTACTAGAGATGATCAAATCAATAGATTTTGGAATTTGCTAGGTTTGGCGAATTTTTCCAAAAAATGTGATTTGCAAATGACACGCCCCCTAGGACCGTGGGGTACTCCCCACCGGGTCGGTCGGTTCCTTGGGATAGTCACGGGGGCATGACCCAGTCCGGGGCCCTGGGTGGTCAATAAAAAAGAACAGTTTATTTAGGAGAAAAGTTTTGTGACGCCACCAGTGGTATGCAGCTATAGTTGGCCACCGCTGCTGAAAGAGACAGCTGGGGCCATTGGTGACGCAGCTGGGATGGATTTGCTCCCCACGGGTAGAGCGGGGCCCCAGGGTAACCGGTACGGTTTTTGTAGAGAATTGTGGATGTTGGGGTGCAGGACTGAGGGTGCAGATAATGACCAGACGACACAGGAATGGTGGTTTCCTCTACCTTTACTTGATGTTTGATGGTGCAGACCGGGGCACTGGTAACAGAAGGTAATGGAGAGCCGGGCAGCCTAGAAGCAATTTGGGATCCACCTCACCAGGTGGAGTTATAGGCCTTCCTTCTGCGCTGTCCTCTTTGGCCCTGCTGCCTAAAGCTATGCTGCGGCCCTCTTTCCTCAGTGATCGTTAAATCCTCGCCCGTATGGCAGGCTGCTTGAGCCTTTTCCAGGTGTCGCTCCTTCGTGGCGGCTCCAGGCTTTAGTATGCTGCTGAGCCGCCGGGTGTTTGGTGGGGCCTGGAGACCTGCAGTCTCTTGCTCTCCAGATTTAGCTGCCGGGACTTCAGTACCCGAGCAACCACGGACTCCGGTGTCCAGTTTCTGGCGCTTTTCTCTGGGGCGAGCTGGTCACAGCTCCCCTCCCCAGGTTCTCCCTCGTCTTCCACTCGCTCTCCTCCATCCCCAACTGACTCCCCTAACCCCCGCCTCCGGGCCCCAATTTACAGGGGAAGCTCCCCTGAAACCGGGTTAGAGCTCCCCCTTCTGGTCTGGAGCTAGGAAAAGTGTTGGATGCTTGTGTTATCTGATAAGGGGACCATTCCTTGCTTCCAAGCATGGCATCACTCTCTGTGAGGGAGGCAATGCCAATGTGGCAACCGGACTCCTGGGGTGCCACACAAAGAATAAATTCATTGCTAGTTGCATGCATTCCAATTACTTTGAAAAGATGCGTGGAACACTTTGAGGTCTCTGAGGACAATTTCCAATCCATTCAATTTTTTTAACACAAACACAGCCTTAGTAATGTCAAAGTGACCTATCCTCAAAAAATAAGCAACAGGACATTTAGTAGCACAGTACACTGACAAACATTTCATGCTGGACAATTCTGTGTGGATCACTGACTTAAAAGGAAGGTGTCGCTGTCAGAATTAACATCATTAGGCTGTAACTGAGACAAGCGGTGTGCAATATAGTCAATATTGCCCTCTGCTTCATCCCCACTAATGTGCTAGGCAGAGGCAAAGGAGGCAAATTTTCACCTGCTTTGGGTAGTATTACTGTGTTTATTTTTTTCCTTTTACACTACTCTGTTCATTGCTATTGCCACATTTTATTTGACCATACATTTTGTTCAACACTATAATCAACCATTGAAGATCTTTTTAACACCAATTATTCCACCATTGCTACAAAAGGACACAACAAGAAATGCTTGGAAGGTCTTGTACACGCACATTGGCATGTACAGCTATCAAATCGGACTACAACATGTGTGCAAAAACAGACATGCACAGCTAAATGTCTACCTTTTTTCGGTAAAATTCAAGCTCTACCGAAAGTTGAAAAAATAAGAAATGCTAGGAAAGTACACAACTAAAATGAGATCACCTGCAACATGGCACTGTATAAAACTATTGTGCTGTTCTCCTTTGCTTTCTAGTGCATGTATGAAGAAAAGATGTGTAATTATAATTCAAATGCAGTAGGACGAATGCCAGTGGACCCAAATTATCAATCACATGGAATCTGTCACTGCTGCTGTCCCTTTCTTTATCCCCCCCCTATCAATTGAATATCTGTATTATTCTCAAATGATTACTTTCATATTTTTCAGTACTACAGTTGTACAACACATTACTGTCTGGAGTATTTGTTCAAATATTTTTAGGGCTTTCTCTTTTTTTCTCCATTACTAAGCTATGATCTCTGAAGTCCTCTCACTATCCTAAAATTGCACTAAAATGGCTGCTGCATTCCCTGCCTAGGTTTCTATACAAGTTATAACTGCAAGGCATTATGTAGAAGACAGCACAATTGCACCTGAGGTCATGTCAGCCTTCTTTGTCTGCATCAATCTTCTGCAATTTGTAAAAAGATGTTAAGCATTTTGTTTGGCAAATTGCTACAATCGTAAAGTTGGTACAAATACAGATAAGTTGGCGTCTTGGGCAGAGAACTGACTAATAAGGTTTAACATCTAAATGTAAGGTTATACACTTGAGAATAGAAAATACTTAACCATTTTTGCTTACTAAATAGGGAAACATTGGATTATACTGGCATGGAAAAGGATTTAAGAATTTTAGTTGCCAGTAAACTTAACTTTAGCAGGCATTGTTAGGCAACTTCTGCCAAGACAAATAAGATTATGGGGCTCATATACACATGAGAAGAACATAGTACTACTACTTTATAAACAACTATTCAGACCACAAATTGAAAAATTTCATACAATTTTGGGCATCAGTGCACAAGAAAAAAATAGGGTTTAAACAGGTTTAAAGGCAGGAATCCAAAGTAATAAATAAAATGGGTCAACTGCAGTACCAGAAAGATAATCAATATTTGCTGTACTTAGTTTAGAAAAATATGGCTGAAGGGAGACCTAATACCTATGTAGAAAATTATCAAATTTCTATAGAGAGAGCTTTCTCCTAATCTACTGTGGGAAAAATAAGTATTTGATACACTGCCGATTTTGCAAGTTTTCCCACCAACAAAGAATAGAGAGGACTGTAATTTTTATCGTAGGTACACTACAACTGCGAGAGATAGAATCTTGAAAAAAAATTCAGAAAATCCCATTGCATGATCTTTACATAATTAATTTGCATTTTATTGCATGAAATAAGTATTTGATGCAATAGAAAAACTGAACATTGATACAGAAATATTTGGTACAGTAACCTTTGTTTGTAATTACCGAGGTAAGACGTTTCCAGTAGTTCTTGACCAAGTTGCACACGCTCCTAAGACTTTTTGTAAACACCTTCCGTTGAAGATAATGCCTGTGAGCGGCGCTATCCTTGGCTGCTCACAGGCATCACGTGAACCCGCGCTGACATCACGACAAGTGAGGTGTGACTCAGCGCTGGGGTCACCGTGGTGACTGCTGGGTTGTGGGCGGGGTTACCCCCCCGCATCACACCCAGCATCCACCGAGCGCTTTCCCAATGAATGGGGAGAGGCAGAGGGTGCGGTGGATGCCGGGTGTGGCTCGGGGGTAACCCCGCCCACAGCCTGGCATCCACTGTGAAACCAGGAAGAAAAAGCCCCCCGGCTGCTGCCAGCACTTGTTGTGACATCAGCGGATGTCAGAGCCGAGGGTCACGTTTTGGCTGTGAGCGGCCAGTGATAGCGCCGCTCACAGGCATTATCTGCAATGGAAGGTATTTACAAAAAGTCTAAGGGGCCCTGGGGGCATACATTGGGGGTGGTAATCTAAAGTAGTGGACAACCCCTTTAACCTCTTTACAGCCCATGACGTATTAATATGCGTCTGTGCCCTGGGCTTTAAGAGCCTGAAATGTATTAATACATCATGGCGATCGCGCGCGCACACAGGCTGTGCGGGCGCGATCGCCACCGGGTGTCAGCTGATTGTCACAGCTGACACCCGGTACTATGTGCAGGGAGCGGTCCTGCACCGCTCCTGGCACATTAACCCCCGCAATGCTGCGATCAAAGTCGATCGCAGCATTGCGGTGGCTAAGGGGAGGTGACGGCAATACTCACCTCCTCTTCCGGCCTCCAGCGCTGTCTGCCGCAGCTTCCCGGGTGTTGCCAACAACTTCCGGGTCAACAGACAGCAGGAAGATTGTTTGCTCATGTGCAGTGCATGAGCAAACAATCGTCTCGCTGTGCAGCACTGACTGCCTGCATAGCACAGGGATGGTGCTCCATCCCTATTCTATGCAGGCGATCAGAATAAAAAAAGTGAAAGTCCAGAGTGGGACAAAGTAAAAAAGATAAAAAAAACTCTAAGAAAGTGAAAAAAAAAAAAAAAAAATTGTAAAAATATTAAAAATAAAATAAAAAAAATAATCCACCAAAAATAAAAATATAATGTACCCATCAATAAATATTATGAAAAAAAACAAAAAAAAAACAATAAAAGTACACATATTTGGTATCGCCGTGTCCAGAACGACCCGACCTATAAAACTGTTCCACTAGTCAACCCCTTCAGTGAACACAGTAAAAAAATAAAATAAAAAACGAAGCAAAAAACAATGCTTTATCATCATTCCGCCAAACAAAAAATGGAATAACACGCTATCAAAAAGACAAATATAAATAAAAATTGTACCGCTGAAAACGACATCTTGTCCTGTAAAAAACAAGCCACTATACAGCTCCATCATCCAAAAAATCTAAAAGTTATAGCTCTCAGAATAAAGCGATGCAAAAAAAATATTTTTTCTATAAAATGGCTTTTATTGTGTAAAAGCGCCAAAACATAGAAAAACAATATAGATGTGGTACCGCTGTAAACGTACTGACCCGAAGAATAACGCTACCTTATCAATTTTACCACACGCGGAGTAGAATAAAAAAAATTAAAAAAAAACTTCCAGAATTGTTGGTTTTTGTTTATTCTGCCTTCCAAAAGCTGGAATAGAAAGCGATCAAAAAATGTCACGTGCCTGAATATGGCACCAATAAAAAAGTCAACTTGTCCCGCAAAAAACAAGCTGTCACATGACTCTGTCGGCCAAAATATGGAAAAATTATAGCTCTCAAAATATGGTGATGCAAAAACTAGATTTTACAAAATATGTGTCTTTTAGTGTGTGACAGCTGTCAGTCATAAAAACCCGATATGATTCTGGTATCTCTGTAGTCGCATCGACCCGAAGAATAAAGTAATCTCATCACTTATACCGCACAAGGAACAGCGTAAAAAATAAACGCTAGGGCTGGGGTTGGGGTTAGGGTTGTGCTAATGTTAGGGTTGGGGTCAGGGTTGGGCTAGGGTAGGGTTAGGGTTGTTTTTTTTTTTTATATAAAACAAAATGACGATATGGCAACTAGTGTTGAACGCAAGTGCTTGCTACTTGAGTTTGCATCGGGTGCTCGGGTATGCATTGAGTATAGCGGGTGCTCCAGTCTCCGCCCCATATGCTTTGCGGCCAAAAAAACCTCGCGGGGATTGCCTGCCATGCTCGAGCGATCCCCGCATGTTTTTTTTGGGGTGTCTAATAACCATGAAACATGCGGGCGGAGACTCGAGCATTTCACTTGAGCACCCGTCATACATGGTGCATACCTGAGTACCCGATGCAAACTCAAGTAGTGAGCACTTGCGCTCAAGACTAATGACAACTTATTCAATATGATGACCTAATGTCATCAAATTCTGTGTCGTACCTCTGGGTTCAAAATGTTCACTATACCACTTGATAAAATCCTTGAGGGGTGTAGTATCCAAAATGGGGTCACTTGGGGGGTTTCAACTATTTAGGCACATCAGGGGCTCTTCAAACGCGACATGGCGTCCGCTCTCGATTCCAGCCAATTTTGCGTTCAAAAAGTCACACAGTGCTCCTTCCCTTCTGAACTCTGCGGTGCGCCCAAACACTGTATTTTCCCCACATATGGGGTATTGGCGTATTCAGGAGAAATTGTACAAAAGTTTTTGGGGTCCATTTTCTCCTCTTACCATTGTGAAAATAAAAAAATGGGGCTAAAACATCATTGTTGTGGAAAAAGTTAGATTTTTTTATTTTCACGGCTCCATGTTATAAACTTCTGTAAAGGACTTGGGGGTTCAGGGTGCTCACCACACATCTAGATAAGTTCCCTGAGGGGTCTAGTTTCCAAAATGGTGTCACTTGTGGGGGGTTTCCACTGTTTAGAAACATCAGGGGCTCCGCAAATGCAAAATGGCGTCCGCTAATTATTCAAGCAAATTTTACATTCAAAAAGTCAAATGGCGCTCCTTCCCTTCCGAACCCTGCTGTGCGCCCAAACAGTGGTTTTCCCCCACATATGGGGTATCTGCTTACTCAGGAGAAATTGCACAACAAATTTTGCGGTCCATTTTTTCCTGTTACCCCTGCGAAAATAAAAAAAAATTGGGTCTAAAGTAACATTTTTGTGAAAAAAGTTAAATGCTAATTTTTTTCTTCCACATTCCAAAAATTCCTGTGAAGCACCTGAAGGGTTAATAAACTTCTTGAATGTGGTTTTGAGCACCTTGAGGGGTGAAGTTTTTAGAATGGTGTCACTTTTGGGTATTTTCTGTTATAAAGACCCCTCAAAGTGACTTTAAATATGATGTGGTCCCTAAAAAAATGGTTTTGTAAATTTTTTGGGAAAAATTAGAAATCGCTGGTCAACTTTTAACCCTTATAGCTCCCCAATAAAAAACATTTTGGTTCCAAAATTGTGCTTATGTAAAGGAGACATGTGGGAAATGTTATTTATTAACTATTTTGTGTAACATATCTCTCTGATTTAAGGGCATGAAAATTCAAATTTTGAAAATTACAAAAATTTTCAAAATTTTCACCAAATTTCCATTTTTTTCACAAATAAACGCAAGTGATATCGAAGAAATTTTACCACAATCATGAAGTACAATATGTCACAAAAAATAATCTAAGAATCAGGGGGATCCGTTGAAGCATTCCAGAGTAATTACTTCATAAAGTGACAGTGGTCAGAATTGTAAAAATTGGCCTGGTCATTAACGTGCAAACCACCCTCGGGGGTAAAGGGGTTAATACTCAGACAAATGTTGGTGAGAGAGTTGTCCTTAAAAGGCCCGCCTTGGGTGGTGACATCAATAGAGTCCACTGGTTAACTTGTAAATCCTAGTGTAGACCACAGCAAAGGAAGGCAGCCACAGGAGAGGGGACAATGGGCCGGCTCCAAAGAAAGGACAGGTGCATAACACTATGGCACTTTCCATTTGGTGGGAATTATTGATAATACACTGGAGGATTCAAAGAGGGCCTGTATGCCGTTCTTGAATATAATAATTGAATATAATGATTATGGGTAAACATTACAATATATGGGGTGTTAATAATAATAATCTTTTTATTTATATAGCGCCAACATATTCTGCAGTGCTTTACAATTCAGCAATTTATGGACATTATTGGTACTGTCCCCATAGGGGCTCACAATCTACATTCCCTATCAGAATGTCTTTGGAGTGTGTGAGGAAACCGGAGAACCTGGAGGAAACCAACACAAACACGGGGAGAACATACAAAGTCCTTGCAGATGTTGTCCTTGGTGGGATTTGAACCCAGGACCCCAGCGCTGCGAGGCTAACCACTGAGCCAACATGCTGCCCATTGAGCAGGGAATTCATTTTGACCACCTGATTTTTTAATAGGTTGACTTTTTTTCCTAAGATGAGGAAAAATGGCTTCTGCATTATTGGAAATACATGATGCCATACTGCTAAACTAAAGATACTGAGGAGCAATAAAACAAGCTATCAATGTCAGGTTAGAAATGTTGATCTGTTTTCTGTGTTTTAACAAGTATCTATTAATTTTGTATAGCTGAAATGAACATGAGAAATACTTTTTTTGTGTCTCATTTAATGTGTAGATATGAAAGCATGCATGACTACTTTTGGAATGGATACACTGCAATGTACTTCATCTTATATTCACTGTTTATCAACCCTTTCTTTTGCTTCACGAGATAAGAAAAGAAAATGTGTAGGAAAGAAGATTTAAAACAACTAGATCTATCTGCAGCATTGGCACTGGGTGAGTTAGTGTGGGTGATGATTCCTAAACTTAATGCATTTATCCTAGAGAAGAGAAAGCTCATGGGTGATATGATATCTTTATAGACATTTGTAAACGACACCTTTAAAAACTAGTGTAATAGGTTTTTCTTTTTGCAGACCCACAGTGAGTCACAGCCTATGGTTAAGAGAAATGTAATTTCTGGATGATTGAATCGATCTGCTGCATATCAACTTTAAATCAAATTTCATGAAATTTGTAGGTCCCTGTGAATGTGCTCAATTTGCAATTTGATTCTCGTGAATCATCAAAAAAATGTCGGGTACCATTTCACACATTGCCAAGGACTGCATCAGCCGTAGGCTCAAATAACATCAACCGCTGCCGTGCAGGCTTTTTCTTTATGCTTTGTAGCTATTACATTACATTGTCGAGTACAAGAAGTCTGGGGAGACTATCACAGGCACTATAAAAAATGAGGCAGGGAAACCAGTGGCCATTTTAGGGTTTTACATCCCAGGGAGAGGAGGTCAGAGCTTACAGATCATCATTAAACATAGGGATAGAAGGCCTTAAACAGAATATATCTACTAGTACTGCTACAGTACTTAAGAACATAGAAAATGGAAGTGATAGTCTCAGAATTTGAATAAAAATACACAGATTCAAGTGATAGGGGGAAACCGAGATGGGAGAGGTGCAGGAGATGCAGAGTCTATGTGACTGAATTGAATAATATGTGATATACTACTGCAGCACAGCACCATTTCCAGCTGCCTAGTAACCTAATTACACAATTTTTTCACATTCTTGATGCCCTACAAATTTTAAAGGGAACTTGAAAGCTGATACGTGCTGCATGATTCACAGGCAGCATGTATCAGTTGCTGGTTGCACAATCACAGTCACATATAATTAAATCTGGAATGCTGGGGCATTTCAGAGAAAATAATACTTTAAAAGCTGCCTGGGACTGAGCTGCACAGAAGACCAGACAGACAGTTGGGACCGTAGCAGCTTTTCACTGCCTACACCACTGGAGTGACAGGTCTCGCCTTATACATGCATGTAGGGAGAGCCCTGTCACTCAAGAGAAGTGGGCAGGGAGAAGCCACCGGGAAACCACATGTCCAACTAATCTTCTGTGTGGCTCAGTGCCTTGTGGCTTTTAGAGTATGTTTTTCTCTTAAAGGTCGCAGTGGCATTTCAGGGTCAAAAATACCTGGCTGAAATTGTGTCTGATACATGCTGCCTGTAAATTGGGCATCATGTATCAGTTTTCCCTTTAAGTCCCTTAACCCATAGTCCCATTTTTTCCAACTAAAGAAAAATAGAAGCCATTTTGTATTACAAAAGAAAAAAGAAAATACCAACATATAAGACATTTAAAAACCTTGTCTATCTCACAAATTTTACATCCATATACATCACAACAAGGCAGTGCCCTGTTGCAGGTGCAGGATTTTGGGCCATGTACCTGTAAGAGGAGAACAGCTATTTTCTATACTGTAGGGAAAATAAGTATTTGATGCACTGACGATTTTGCAAGTTTTCCCACCTATAAAGAATGAAGAGGTATGTAATTTGTATAGTAGAACACTTCAACTGTGAGAGTCAGAATCTAAAAATAAAAAAAACAGAAAATCAAATTGTATGATTTTTAATTAAATAAATTGCATTTTATTGCATGAAATAAGTATTTGATCGATCACCTACCAACCAGCAAGAATTCTGGCTCTCACAGACCTATTAGTTTTTCTTTAAGAAGCACTCCTACTCATTACCTGTATTAATTGCACCTGTTACTCCAACCTCTCCACCATGGCCAAGACAAAAGAGCTGTTTAAGGACACCAGGGACAAAATTCTAGACCTACATATGGCTGGGATGGGCACAGGACAATAGGCAAGCAGCTTGGTCAGAAATCAACAACTGTTGGCACAATTATTAGAAAATGGAAGAAACACAAGATGACTGTCAATCTTCTTCGGTCTGGGGTTCCATGCAAGATCTTGGCTTGTGGTGTGAGGATGATTCTGACAAAGGTCAGGAATGAGCCCAGAACTACAAGGGAGGACCTGGTCAATAACCTGAAGAGAACTGAGACCACAGTCTCAAACATTATCGTTGGTAACACACTACGCCATCATGGATTAAAATCCTGCAGGCCGCGCAGCGTCTCCCTGCTCACGCCAGCCAGGCCCATTTGAAGATCACCAATGACCATCTGGATAATCCAGAGGAGGTATGGGAGAAGGTCATGTGGTCAGATGAGACCAAAATAGAACTTTTTGGTATCAACTTCACTCGTCGTGTTTGGAGGAAGAAGTATGAGTACAACCCCAAGAACACTGTCCCAACGTGAAGCATGGTGGGGGAAATATCATGTTTTGGGGGTGCTTTTCTGCAAAGGGGACAGGATAACTGCACCGTATTGAAGGGAGGATGGATGGGGTCATGTTTTGCAAGATTTTGGGCCATGTACCTGTAGGACGAGGACAGAATTTTCTATAGAGTAACTGTATATACCCTACCGTTCAAAAGTTTGGGGTCATTTTGAAATTTCATTATTTTTGAAAGAAAAGCACATTTTTTTCAATGAAGCTAACATTAAATGAATCAGAAATACACTCTATACATTGTTAATGTGGTAAATGACTATTCTAGCTGCAAACGTCTTGTTTTTATTGCAAAATCTATATAGGTGTATAGAGGAGGCCCATTTCCAACAACCCCCCCCTCCAGTGTTTTAATGGTACATTGTGTTTGGTAACTGTGTAAGAAGGCTAATGGATGTTTAGAAAACCCTAGAAAACCCTTGCACAAGTATGTTAGCCCAGCTGGAAACGGTTTGGCTGATTTGAGAAGCTATAATATTGACCTTCCTTTGAGCTAGTTGAGAATCTGGAGCATTACATTTGTTTGTTCTATGAAACTCTCAAAATGGCCAGAAAAAGAGAACTTTCATGTGAAACTCGACAGTCTATTCTTGTTCTTAGAAATGAAGGCTATGCCATGCGAGAAATTGCCAAGAAACTGAAGATTTCCTACAACGGTGTGTACTACTCCCTTCAGAGGAGAGCACAAACAGGCTCTAACCAGAGTAGAAAGGGAAGTGGGAGGCCCCGCTGCACAACTGAGCAACAAGACAAGTACATTAGAGCCTCTAGTTTGAGAAATCGACGCTTTGCAGCTCCTCAACTGGCAGCTTCATTAAATAGTACACGCTAAACGCCAGTGTCAACATCTACAGTGAAGAGGCGACTTTGGAATGCTGGCCTTCAGGGTAAAGTGGCAATGAAAAAGCCATATTTGAGACAGGCTAATAAAAGGAAAAGATTAATATGGGCAAAAGAACACAGACATTGGACAGAGGAAGATTGGAAAAAAGTTTTATGGACAGACAAATCAAAGTTTGAGGTGTTTGGATCACACAGAAGAACATTTGTGAGATGCAGAACAACTGAAAAGATGCTGGAAGAGTGCCTGACACCATCTGTCAAGCATGGTGGAGGTAATGTGATGGTCTGGGGTTGCTTTGGTGCTGGTAAGGTGGGAGATTTGTACAAGGTAAATGGGATTTTGAATAGGGAAGGCTATCACTCCATTTTGCAACGCCATGCCATACTCTGTGGACAGCGCTTAATTGGAGCCAATTTCGTCCTACAACAGGACAATGACCCAAAGCTCACCTCCAAATTATGCATGAACTATTTAGGGAAGAAGCAGGCAGCTGGTATTCTATCTGTAATGGAGTGGCCAGCGCAGTCACCAGATCTCAACCCCAGTGAGCTCTTGTGCGAGCAGCTTGACCATATGGTACACAAAAAGTGCCCATTAAGTAAATCCAACGTGTGGGACGGACTTCAGGAAGCATAGGGTGAAATTTCTCAAGATTACCTCAGCAAATTAACAGCTAGAATGCCAAAGGTCTGCAATGCTGTAATTGCTGAAAAGGGAGCATTCTTTTAAGAAAGCAGAGTTTGAAGGAGAAAATTATTCTTTCAAATAAAAATCATTATTTCTAACCTTGTCAATGTCTGGTCTATATTTTATATTTATTTTGCAACTCATTTGATAAATAAAAGTATGAGTTTTCATGGAAAACACAAAATTGTTTGGGTGACCCCAAACTTTTGAACGGTAGTGTATATTACATATATGCTATGCCATATAAATTCATAGTATTGTTTGCCACAATGTTTTATTTATTCTATGTCCAGTTGCTGTGCATGCCAACAGTTAAAGAAGAGAGATGTCTAAGCGTAGGACAATCTCTGAAGATATTGTGATGACTTTTATGAGTTATATGAAGCATCTCATATAGAAAATGCAGTAATATAATTGTTCATAGTATTGTTATTCTTTGCAAAAGTGTGATTAATTAACTTGTGCTTAATAGGAAAATTCATGAGGTAGCAATCTGAAAAGTAACTGCAGAAGAAGTGGTAGAAATACCTAGACATGGTGGAAATATCATTAAAGGGGTTTTCCCATGAATAAAAGTTAATTGTAATCAATAGATCTTGGAATAATAATAAGTTCCGCATTTTGATGTGTTTAAATAAAATGTCCCTGTACTGAGATAATCTTATAAATGTGCCCCCTGCTGTGTACTGTGTAATGGTTGTGTCTGACTGTGCAGGTGTAGATGGGATCACACGGGGCCGCTACCATCACGCTTTGTGCCGGACCTTTTCTTCGCCCAATGCCCCTTCTACTATTCAGGACTGAGACTGAGGTGTGTGCTGCAGTGGAAGATTTGCTGTACACCGCTCATGCAACCGACACCGACTTCAAGCAAGACAATAGATCGTAAATCCGGGTTAACAGACTCACTTTTACTGTGCAATTCTTCCATACATGGTTGCAATATACAGATCAAGACAAGTTCTTTGGTTAGTGAAGTACCCTTGGTAATGTGCCTCTCCAGTGTTTGCTCTCGTCCCTTCCTGAGACGCAACATCTTCCACTTCTTCTGGGACCCGGCTGAGAATCTCCCCTCTAGGGATACAGAGGCCTCACCTTGAGCACCTCTAAAAGGCTATGAGCCTAGGACTGTTCCGGTGTCCAGATTCTGTCTCAAATATGTCCTCATTCTGTTCTGGTAACTTGCACCAGTAAAACACTTCTTCACTGCTGATACTGCTGATGGAGTCTGCTTTCCTATCTGCTCAGTTGTCCTCCACATTCCATCTCTCTCTGTATATGGAACAGAACCTACCCCGGTTCTGTGCACTCGGGTCTTGAACCCAGGACTGAGGTGACCTGACACAGGCCTCCCCTGATGGCAGGTGTACTCTGCCTAATGCTCCTCACTTCTCCCTCTCCTCTCCTGGACTGTCTGTAACCAGGAAATGATTTTCTATAAAAACTGCTCTAAGGCTGTAACTCCTCCCAGCTAATGATGTAACCCCTGTATTAACTACCTAGTGTCTAAGCAGTGTAGTGTACTAAATCTCTATCTCTATTGTATGGTTCCCCCAACTGGGCAGACCTCCCACATCTAAGGGACGGCCTTAGGTGAAGCCTATAGGAGAACCAGCATACAATAATCGGCCATAGGGATTTCACACAAGAAACACTTTATCATAAATCACAAACATATAAAAAATATAAAGACAATTAAGAACCCCTTCTTGACCCGACGTCTTCATCACCCAGCAGCTCCCTACACAGGAACATGGTCTGATCATACCACATCTCCAGGGCAGGGTAGGACGCAAAAGAGTATACAGATATTACTGCAGGGGATCACAGCTGATTTTTTCTATGAAGTAAAACATAATTTTAAAACAAGCAGTGAAATGTTGTACCTCACAAAACAGAAACAGCTGTGATCCCATGCTGTAATTTCTGAATATTCTTTTGCTTCCTCCTCTGCCCACGAGATGTGGTATGATCAGACCATGTTCCGTACACGGTCAGACTCAGCCATTACACAGTACACAGCAGGGGCACATTTATAAGATTATCTTACCACAGGAACATTTTATTTAAACACATCCAATTGTGGAAGTTATTATTATTATAAGATCTATTGATTAAAATTCACTTTCGTTCGTGGGAAAATCCCTTTAACACTGAGAAGTGAGCTTGACAGAAGAGAAGGAAGCCAGCTGTTATTCTGTACGGTCTGAAATCAGCTGTGGGTTGTGGTGTCCAAAGCAGCTAGAAAAGGTTTGAAGCTGAGAAGGATACATATAAGCTGGTCCTGAAAGCATAAGAGCAAAGACTAGGTTAACCAGGTCAGGGCACAGGTACTACTGCAGAAGTGGGCTATAGAGAAACAAAGGAAAGAAAATAACATTGAGAAGGAAAGTTCAAGTTATTTATGCTGTGCGGTTGAAAATACTTGCCAAGTTCTATACAGCCAATTGTAACCATCAAACGTATACTTCCTTAGTTTGCAGAAGATGTGCCTACCTTGTGTACATAGTTTCCTATAAGTTCATCAATAAAGAATGTTGTATTTTAACAAAGTGGAATGAGATCTTTATTGTGTACTGCATTAACCTGAGGTTTCCTTACTATCATCAGTATGCATGCCACCTGAGTGAGGTATATCAAAGCAAGCCAGTAATGCCCAAACCTAGAAGTACAGAACAGTGGTGTGAACATCTTGGCCCATACAACCCTTAAATACCAATTTAGCATTTTACATTCATTTTCGCTGGATGAAAAAAGCATAATAGGTTAAAATAAATGGATGGTTTTCGCTGCTATGAAATATATTCATTAAAGTAATAAAGTAATAATTATCAACAGACATGCTGTAGAAGATTAGCTAGGTAACAGTGGTCTAAATGGGATCAAACACAGTCATAGACAATGACAGAGAAGTTCAGTTTAATCAGGGTAACCCCTATTCTTTATTGTTGGCGTTCAAAGCAAAAGTAAAACTTTTACATCAGAACACAAAACACAAACTAACCCCTGCTCAACTGGGCACTATCTAGAATATACAGCAAATCCTCATCAATAGCTCCAACTGGATGTCCTTAATACTAGAGACTCTTGAACACTTGACTCGAGTATTTGAGAGGCCTTTTTCTTACCACCCACCTGAATTTAACACCCCCCTTTTGTAACTCCTCCCTTTGAAATAAAGACCAAGACCAACTGCTAGATTAAATTGGCCAACTCGGCCTTTATTATAACAAACGTACAAATAATAATAACATTTTGGCAGAAGGAGGTTTTTGGAGCTCCAAAGGCCTGGCATTAACCTATTGAAAACTTCTGGCGTTACCCCCTGCAGCGACCACCAGCTCGAGGGCACCTCCGTTACCGGAAACCTTCACCATACCACCGACTCCTCAGCGACCACACCCTGAAGAGTCCCAAAACTCCGTCAGGCTACACTCCAATTCCAAAACACAATTGGAGGGTGCCATCTACAAATTTCCACCAACTTCAAGAACCCCTTCACACCGTTACAGTGAGCATTGCTTGACACCTCAACGATGCGAGTCACCCCACCAACAATAGCACCCTCTCAATACATTCCTGAATTCTCAAAGACCAAAGGTTGATCCCGATCATATTTACATGGACACCACCAGTCCTCCAAAAAAGTCCCTTCTCCCGCTTCGAAATCCGTATGCCTAACCACTATCCCCCCATTTCTCGCTACAAAACTACCCACCTGCCTATTAACTTTAATTCTTAGCCTATTAATTTTCTCCAAGGATCTAGCGCCCCGCCACACTTTCCGAAGAACAATGTCAGACCAAACTATCCGCAAATTTTAATAGGATAACCATAATCGCAAAATGTCATGGCGTATGTCTCTAATTAAATCATGGCATATGCAGATGCACAGGTCGTTCCCGCCCACATGGAGCACCAACACTTCTGGGTGTTGGTGGGATCCAAATGAGCATAACGGTGAAATTCCGTTAACACCTGTCTCCAGCTCGTGGCGCAAATTCCCATCCATCTTACCACCACGTCACTCCTAACCCAACCCATCTGCCACCCCTGCTTATGCACAACCCCCCTGATTGCCCCCCAATATACATAAGAATGCCCCAGGATCCAAACCAAACGTGGGAGACCGAATAAATTGAAAAGGAAAAAGGGGGGTGGGAAGTGTGCGGGTGAGGGGACGGATGGGATAAGCGGGGAAAATACGTTGTAAGAAAATGCAAACTTCAAATGACAAAACCTTCTTCTGCAAAAAAAACCCAATTCCTCCAACAATTTAAAAGAAACAGGCCTACGAGAATCTACCCTCAAGTGCTTTTTACAAAAACCTTTTAGGGCTTGACCTACAAGAAAATCCTTGGTAAAATCCCTCACCCCTCTCAATTTACAACCAAAATCTAACCCGGCAATCCACCTACTAACTCTAGCAACCGATCATTAACCCTTTGAAGCTGCGTGCCCCAACCAAGACAACAAAGCCCCTACTCGATCATCCTCAGAACCACCTCCCCTAACTGCCCAACCCAGCTCTCCCAATCCTTCCAAACCACCTCGTACGTTACCCATGTACTATCCGCCAGAGAAGCCCTTATTAATAGTTCTGATGCCCGCAAGCCAGTTCCAAGAGCTCCACTGGCCACCTGCAGCCTGTGGACTCTGCATTTGGTGCCAGTGTTCGAAAACGGTCCCACTGTAAACGAGAAAGAGAATTGGCTATTGAATTCTCTACCCATGGCACATGGACTTCTGTCACCCAAGTATTCAAAATGCAAGGACTGCAACACAAAATAACGCAACAAAAGAACCACTGGAGGCGAGGATAACGGCAAATTGTTCATTGCCATTACCACTGACAAGTTGTCACACTGGAACCTAATCTTTTTATTGTGGAAAAAACTGCCCCACACTGACACTGCCACCACAATCGGAAAAAATTCCAATAATGTCAAATTCCTAGTGAACCCAGCATCAATCCAACATTTCGGCCATCCTCCAATGCACCATTGACCCTTGAAGTATGCACCAAATCCTGTACTACTCGCTGCGTCCGTAAAACAATTCACAATCGAAATTCTCAAATGAGTCAGTGATTATTATGGACCGACCATTAAACGTCTCAAGAAACTCTTCCCACACTACCAAATCTTCCTTGAGGCACTTAGTTAACCGAATGTAATGATGCGGATCAGTAACCCCGACCGTGGCAGCCAACAGTCGCCGAGAAAAAACCCACACCATCAGAATGATTAAGCAGGCAAAGTTAAGCAGTGATTGAAGTTACTTCAGTCTAATCTTTTTGACCTAAAATGCCCTGTGCACCTTGCCACGCAATGCTGACACCTTCTTCTCCGGCAACCTACACTCCAACAAAATAGTGTCGATAGTAATGCCTAAAAAACTCAGGCACGTAGCGGGACCCTCCGTCTTCCCTTGCACCAATGGTACCCCAAAAAGCTGAAATACCCATTCTATCGTCCTCAGCAATACTTGACAAACTGGTGAACCTGGAGGCCCAATACATAAAAAATCTTCCAAGTAGTGGATAACTGAAAAAACCCCAGCTACTACAAGAACAGCCCACTCCAAAAAAGAACTAAAAGTTTCAAACAGCGCACAAGACAATGAACACCCCATAGGCAAACACTAGTGATGAGCGAACATGCTCGCTACTGCTCGGTGCTCGCCCGAGCATCTCACTGCTCGATATGCTCGGCGCTCGCGGAGCTTTTCTAGGGTTGCTCGGCAGGAGTTCAGGCCTCCTCCCTGCATGTTTGGCGCTCTTTAGAGCACCAATCAACTTGCAGGGGTTGTCTGCCACACACTGTAATGCCATGTTGGTTGTGGCATTACAGTGATTAACTGGCTTGCACAGCATCATTAGGTCTATATCAGACCTGGTACCGCCGTGCTCATCACAGTCTACACCGGAATCAGGCAATGTAGGGTGAGGTGCTGCTGAACTAGTGAGAGATTTGCTTGTTTCTTAGTTAGTGTAGATATACGAGCATTTATTATTCACATATCCATCTAACAAACAGTCCTTCTGAGGACTAATCTAGCTGCATAGATATCAGTGCTAGGCCTGCAGGCAGTGTATGTGCAGACTGCAGTGCACATAGCAAGAGGGTCCATTCCAGTTCAGCCTGTTGCAGTTCCCTGCAGGAAGTGGTGGAGGTGGAGCCTGCAGTGAGCTGTGTGCCGTGTGCTGTCTGGACTGTGTGCTGCTGTGGAGAGAGCTCCTGGGAAGGGAGGTTTTTTTTTCTATCTGGGACTTTTTGTCTGCCCCCTTCCCAGGAAAGAGGGCTCAGAGTGGGACTGGCCTCCGGGGCTGGGCCCCCGGCTCCCACCTCCCGGTCCAAGCTGGCGGGGGGTGGGAGGAACACCAAGCCGGCTAAGGCGACAAGATCTGGCCAAGACAGCAGGGGTTCCAGCATGAGGACCCGGAGGACCCCCGAGGCTACGACCGCGGCGGCTCCTCCCTCCGGAGGTAGGTCGAGTACGAGCGGAGGTGCTGCAGCGGTGCCCCCTGATTGGGGTACCAAGGCGTCGAGGGAGGCAACCGTCACCTATGCCTCCCGTATACATGCGCACCTCTGCGAGTATGAGGACGCCACAAAGAAGCTAAGTTCCCTCTGGGGGGAGTTGAGGGTGGCTCAGGAGAGGTCCGTGAGGGCCTCTGGCAGTAAGAAGCCTGAGCTATCCGCCGCGGTCCGGAAGATCAAGCGGGCCATTCAAGACCTGGAAGACCGCAGGAGCACCATACTGGCAGGAAGTGGACCCTTCATGGAGAAGCTGCTTAATGATGACCGGTTCAGAGCCATGACCGGTGGGGCTCTGGAGGGGTCGCAGGGCCCCAGCCAGGCGGTGGAGGAGGAGGAAGAAGAGGTATGCGTGGAGGAGGCTGCACCCTACCCACCGCCTGGTGGCCTGGTAAGTGATCTCCAGGCATCGCATAGCGGGATAGCCCCTGAGCAGATGGCTCTCCCGTCTGATTCTAGCCCTTCAGAGGGCAGCGGGAGCGAGGGGGAGGATGAGGAGGATGGGAGCAGTAGCAGTGAGGGGGGCTGCCTTATCATGCAGCAGATCCAGCAGATCGAGTCCCCGATACGTTTTGGTCAGCTTACGTTCGGGGATGAGATCTGCGAGGATGAGGCACCCGTGAGGGGGATGAAGAGAAAAGCAAAAAAAAAGAGAAAAACAACTGTTGCGCACAAGTTTGTGTATGTCCCCCTCTCTGGGGCCCCCCCGTCCCGTTGTGCGGCACCCGCCACCCACCCCAGCTTGGACTCTGTTGTGGGTCCACAGCGAGGGAGCGGGGAGAACATAGGCCATGGCACGCAGAGCGCTGCCTCTGTTTGTGGTAATGGAGGCAGTGGGTCCAAGGTGTCTGATATGGAGCATGGCGCGGAGGGCGGCCCGACGGTGGGTGTGATCTGTGGTGGTGCTCAGGCTGGATCCCCTGTAAAAGGGAGGTCTGGCCTGGCACCTGGTGCGCCTGCTGGCGTGCAGGGGGCAGCTTGTACATCTGCCGCTGCCTCCTGCTCTGCTGGCGGCGCACCGACAGCCGGGGCCGCATCTCCGGCGGCGTGTGCTGGGGTGTCTGGGTCCCTCACGCACGGATCCACTAAATCTGGATCACTTTCAGGGACCCAGAGACCTGGTAAGGTGAAGGGCGCGGGGCCTGCGGCTCCGGCAGAGCCGGCTCATAAAGGAAAGGTGGGGCTTGCTCCCCTGGCAAAATCCGTGGCGAGGTCGGGGCCCCCTGCGCAGGGGCCCAGTAATGGGTCAGCGCGGGGGGCTCCACCGCCGCTGGGTGCCGAGGGGGAGTGGCCTAGCCTGGGGCCGGCCGCCGGAGCTGGGGTGGCCAGGCTGTTTGTCGTAAAGGGTGTGACGGTAGGGGGTGCTATGCCCCTGAGAGCTGGTGCCGCTGGTCCAGGGGCCCCTGTGAGTAGACCCAGTTCCGGGTCGGCTTCGGGGGTCCCGGCGCGGCCGGCTTCTGGGGGCGTGGCCTCCCAGCCGTCCACGGCACCAGTGGGAGTGGCCTCCGGGGCCCCCACCGTGCTGCCTGGTGTGGGGGGTGTGGCCTCCCTGTCATCCACGGCACCGGTGGGAGTGGCCTCTGGGGCCCCCACTGTGCTGCCTGGTGCGGGGGGCGTGGCCTCCCTGTCACCCAAGGCACCGGTGGGAGTGGCCTCTGAGGCCCCCACTGTGCTGCCTGGTGCGGGGGGCTTGGTCTCCCTGTCACCCACGGCACCGGTGGGTGTGGCCTTTGGGGCCCCCACCGTGCTGCCTGGTGCGGGGGGCGTGGCCTCGCGGGGAAACCCCACCCAAGTGGGCGTGGCTCCACCCGAAAAGGGGCGGGGCTTAGCGCCGGCAGCTGCTACTGCTGGGAGCAGTGGTGCCAAGGCTGCGGCAGACAACGGAGGAGGTGCCTGCCTGTCGGTGTCCTCTGTGCCCACGGGCTTATCTGGGGCAGGGGCGCCGGCAAAAATGGCAGCAGCACCAGGTTCCCAAAACCCCCCGGCAGGGAAGGTGCTGCCAGCAGGTGGCGGCAGTGCTGCTGCAGGGAAAAAATGCTTGCAGAAAAAAAAAAACTGTGACCCCAGTGTGCATGTGAGTGAGAGTGGGGCGAGGGGTGTGACTACTGACGTGGATGGGGATAGCGTGGGTATGGATGTGGCTGTGATTGAAGATACAAGTGTTGAGGTGTCTGTGGAAGGGAGTAAGAATGGTGTGTCTGTTGGTAGTGGGGGTGGGGCTGGTCCATCTGCCCCCCCGGCTGCTGGTCCCCGGAGTTTTGCGGGGGTAGTAGCCGGGGCCTCGGGGTCTTCTCGGGGGGCTTCCTCACCTCTGGACCTCAGGGACGGTGACTTGCGATGCCGTTTCCTGGAGGCCCTCAAGAAGGGAGAACGGACGATCCAGGTAGAGGGAAGAGAGGTGGACCTGGCCTTTTGGCTAGATAGACATGGCCTGGCCGCCTTCCAAGATAAAAAGGAGGGGGAGACAGCGTGGTCCCTCCCGACAGCCGGGCAGGGGGTGGCCAGGAGGAATGTAGTTCGTCTTCGGTGGAGGGGCAGTGAAGCGTGCCCGCCAAGAGCAAGGGTCGTGGAGCTCCTCCTGAAGATGAACTTCAGGGCGACTGACATATTTGCCCTGATCCATCCTTTTGGTACCCCCATCTTCGACATCAGTTTTGTTCGGCCGGAGGGCCTAGAGCTTTTTTGGTCGAATTTTGAACTGGTGAAGGGGGAGCCCGGCTGGCGAGACTTTGCCGTGCAGGCGGTGTCTCGCCAAAATGGAGTAAAGAGAGTGACCGTTCTAACTAATAACGAGTCGCTCTCTGGGGTCGATATTATGACGTGGCTTTCCCGCTATGGGGAGGTCACGGACGTCCCAAAAAAGAACAGGGACGAGTTTGGCATCTGGTCAGGGGGCTGGACCTTCATGATGAGGTTGAAGGTCTCAGGCGGTACTGTCACCCACATCCCCTCCTCAGCATTTCTGGGGAGGGACAGGATCCTGATCTTTTACCAGGGGCAGCCGAAGGTCTGCCACAGGTGCGGTGATCCCCGCCACTTCAGCGCGGGCTGCAAGGTACAGAAATGTGCCTTGTGTGGCGGGGTAGGTCATCTTGCCGCGGCCTGTGGTGACATTAGGTGTCACCTGTGTGGTGACCTAGGTCACCCGTACAGCCGCTGCCCCCGCTCCTTTTCTAACGCCATCTCTGGTCAGGCAGGGGTGAGCCATGGGGGAGTCCCTGGCGGTTCATCTTCTGCTGATGCTGGAGGTGGGGGCGGGAGAGGGGCTGGGGGGCCAGTGAAGGAAGGCGTGGCCAATACATCTGCCCGCCAGTGGCATCAGGTGAGGCGCCGTGGGGGTAGGGGGCAGGATAAGCCCCAGGCGACTGGGGTGATGTCTGTACCCTCCTCGGAAGCGGCAGCCGGTGCCCCTGAGGCCCTGGGGGAGGAGGCGGTGAACGAGGAGATCAGGAGGATGGAGAGGGAGGAGGTGGCTGCTTCTGATGACTCCTCCCAGTATGAAAGTCTGGACGAGGAGGTGGTAGAGCAGCCTAAAACAAAAGGTGACAGTAAGACCAGTAAGAGTCGGAGGAGGAACCGAAAGGGGGCAAAAACATCTAAGGCCCCCCCCCCTGGCCACTAAGGTGCCTACGGAAGGGCTCACCGGCTCCCCTCTGATCCCCCTCTCCAACCGGTTCCATGCCCTCGATGACTCTGCTGTGTCGGAGGTCGGGGCTGAGGGACCGGCGGTAACATCTGAGGTGCCTTCAGGGAGCGGCGGGGTCCGTCCTCCGGAGGGCTCACTTTCCTCTGGGGGGGGGACTGCTCTGGGGTCCAGGGGTGAGGAACCCGGTACTGGGAAGGTGGTGACGGGTGCTATGGACACCTCGGTGTCACTAAAGAGGAGGGGAGAGTCTGGCTCCTCCTCTGAAGGTGAGCACAAAAAATCTGGGGGTACGGTCAAAAAGAAGGCCGTCTAACTCAATCACCCATGATGGCGGAACCTACCCCGTTGACTCTGGCGTCGATTAATGTCGCCAGTATAAAGTCAGATGCGGCCAGATTTATGGCCTTTGATTTTTTCAACCGAGTTAAGGCTGACATTTTATTTTTGCAGGAGACCAGACTAACGGACATGGGGGCCATTTACAAAGCAAGGAGGGAGTGGAGGTGCGGGCCCTCATACTGGTCTCTTGCGGCCGAGCCGTATAGCGGGGTAGCGGTCCTTTTTAAGGCCGCTTCGGTGGAATGCAGACGGGTGATCGAGGTAGAAATGGGGAGGTGCTTGGTCCTTGACGTCTTCATGGGGGGACAGGAGCTCCGGCTCATTAACGTCTATGGTCCACAGTCAGAGTGGGACCGTAAATGTCTCTTCCTGAAGATCAAGCCCTATCTTTTTACCAGCCGGCAGGTGGTCTTCGGTGGGGACTTTAATACCATAACCAGATCCCGTGATAGGGGAGGCCCCGGAGACCGAAGGCTGGCTTTTGATAGTAATACCCTTAACAGCATAGCAAGCGAAGCTCGCCTGGTGGATGTCCACATCCGGCACACCCCAGGTCACGGGGGTTTCACCTTTCATAGGGGTAGTTGTAGGTCTAGGATAGATAGGTTTTTTTTAAAGGAGGAAGCCGTCTATTCTGCAGTGTCCGCTGTTGAGGTGGAATTCTCCGATCACTGTTTCATTTCCTTTTCTTTGAATGTTGCAGAGACTCCCCGGATAGGGAGAGGCCTATGGAAGCTGAATTCGTCCCTGTTGGAAGAAGCGGATGTGAGACAATCCTTTGAGGAATTTCTTCAGAGCCAGGTGCCTCTCTTGGGTCTCTGTAGCAGTAAGTCTGAGTGGTGGGAGATCTTCAAAACAAGGGTTGCGGGGTTCTTCCGTCAGCTTTCGAGCCTCAGAGGCCTGAACAGGTACCGCCTGTATCGGGAGCTGGGGAGGAAACTCGAGCAGCTCGTCTCGACTGGAGGGGACCGTGAGGAAATCTCCAGGGTGAAGGCCTTGCTCAAGGGGTGCCAGTATGATAGGCACACATCCTTAGTTTTTGAGAGGGATTTCGGGAGGTACCGCTCGCCCGACCCCTACAGGAACTGCAGGATGTCAGTGAGTTGCAAGATGGTAGCAGGACTGATCGACAGTACGGGTTCCCTGAACAGATCCAAATCAGGGATCCTGGAGGTGGTCAGATCCTTCTACTCGCATCTCTTGGGAAGGAGGGATCCAGATCGGGATGAGATGTCGGCTTTCCTGGCTGAAACCATCCCTGAACCAGGGGATGACCCCTCTCTTCATGGTTTGGCAGAAGCAATCAGGGAAGAGGAAGTGAGACGGGCCATTGATGGGCTCCGGCCCAAAAAATCGCCCGGTCCGGATGGCTTAACATCCGAGTTTTACAGGACTTTTAGGGACTCTTTGGTCCCCCTCATGACTGAGGTTTTTAATGAATGTCTCTCCTCGGACATTCTTCCCGGTTCAATGAGGAAGTCCGCCCTGATTATCCTGTCAAAGGGTAAAGACTCGTCCCGTATTGAGAATTGGCGTCCCATAACGCTTCTCAATACGGACCGAAAGGTTCTGGCAAAGGTGCTTTTCAATCGGTTGGTGAAGTTTGCACCCCGGCTCCTTTCGGGGGCCCAGCACTGCTCTGTTCCAGGCCGCAGTACTTTTAGTGCTGTGCTCGGTGTCCGAGAGGCAGTGGAGCAGGGCAGGGCAGGTCTCTGGAAGGGGTACTTGCTGTCCTTAGACCAGGCGAAGGCCTTTGACCGGGTTAACCATGAGTACCTCTGGTCCGTCCTTCTGAGGTACGGTCTGCCCGGGAGGTTTGTTGATTGGTTGAGAGTATTATACAATGGGGCAGAGACTTTTCCGCTTGTGAACGGTTGGGTCGGACCCCCTTTTGAGGTGAGGTCTGGTGTCCGCCAGGGCTGTCCTCTGAGCCCACTGTTATACGTGTTCGCGATCGACCCCTTTTTAAGGAGAGTGGAACGCGGACCGTTGGTGGGAGTCGGGATGGACCGGGCGGAGCCAGAGGCCACCTTGAGGGTAGTGGCGTACGCCGACGACGTTTCCCTCTTTGTATCCTCGAGAGAGGAGGCGTACTGGGTCATGTCTGAAGTTGAGCGCTACTCGGTGGCTTCTGGGTCCATGATCAACCGGGATAAGTGTGAGAGTCTCTGGCTGGGAGGGGGAGATCCAAGTTTCGATCTCCCGGACACCCTCCCAGGGCCTCAGGCCACAGCAAAAATTTTAGGCATCAGTTTCGGCCCGGGGGACTATCCCCAGCAAAACTGGGAGGGCAGACTTAAGATTGCCGCCCAGAAGGTGGATCAGTGGAAGGGTTGGTCCTTGACCCTGAGGGAAAGGGTTAACCTGGCCAAGGGGTATTTGCTCCCTTTATTAATATACCTGGGCAGCGTCTGCATCTTGCCAGAACCTCTTTGGACACGGGTCTACAGCCTGTTCTTCCAACTATTATGGGGGAATAGGCTGAACCTGATCAAGAGGGAGGTCACGTACCGCACGAGGAGACTAGGAGGGTTGGGTATGGTCAACCCGGTGGTGTTTCTAGTAAACACCTTTCTTAAGGCAAACATCGCCAACCTCTGGTTAGAGAGGGCTCCTCCGTGGGTATTCTCCTGTAGGGGGTGGTTTCGGCCTTTCTTCCAGGAATGGGAGACAGGAGGGCGGGTGAAGGACCTTCGCACGCCTCATGGGCATCTTCCGGATTATGCTACCCTGGTTGTGAAGGCGATCCGCCGGTGGGGTCTGGGAGTGTGGGAGATCAGGACCTTGTCAAGGAGGTTACTTGACAATAGGGTTCTGTTGACCCACTTCCAGAAGCCCCTGGCCCTCAAGGATTGCCCAAGCCGGGATCTGGAGGTGGGGCTCGGGTTATTAAACTCTAAGCGGATCCCCTTGAAGTTTTGGGACTTGACTTGGCGCTGCTTCCATGGGAGACTGTATGTGAGGGGCAACCTGAAGTACAGGAACTCTGATGACCGGGATTGTCCCCGCGAGGAGTGTGGCGGCATGCTTGAAAGCATGGAGCACTTCCTGCTTCAATGTCCCTTTAATACAGAGGTCTACAGTAGGGTGGGTGCTTCCATTGGCTGGCCTAGGCTGGCAGGCCTTTCCTATGCGGAGTGGGCCTATGGGGCATTCAGGTCCCTTGGTGGCCGAGATCGGAGCACTGTCTTCTTAGTTAGTTTAGTGACTAGGTTTTACACGTGGAATGCACGGTGTTTAGTGTCCATCCAGCATAAAGTCCTCCCCCGGGAAGAGGTGATTAGGAACATCCTGGGTGACCTGGCAAAAGTGCGCTCGCTGGAGTATGAGAGGCTGGGTGCAGGGAGGGCTTCCCTTCTATGGAGGGGGTTCTCATTTAATGTGCCCTAGGGAGAGTTAGGGTATGTGTGTCAGTGATAGGGTTAGTTTAGTCCTTTCTATATTTTATATTTATTTGTAGGGTCAGGTGGATGTGTAGGGTCAGGGAGGGACAGGTAGGGACAGTCTTTAGGGATAGGTAGTTAGCATTAGGTTGGTAGTGAGGGTCAGAGAGGGACAGGTAGGGATAGATTGGTAGGGCGGTAGGGACAGGTTTTTCTTTTTCTTTAATAGGGAGGGACAGGGTGTTTGTGTGCTAGATTATTGTGAGAACCTCGGTAGTCTCCAGTTTCCTGGTGGTGGGCTGCTCCCCTCACATTATAGTTTTTTGTTTTACGGTATTGGAAACCCGAATATAGGGCTTGCAAGTACTGAACTTGGGTCTGACTTTTGTTCATGGTTATGGTCATTTGTTTATATTGTGCTATTGTTATGTTGTGTTTGCTTTGGTTATGTTGAGTACTGTATATACATGTATAGTTTTGTGTATTGTATGTATGTGTAATTTGCGCACGGGGGGGTTTAGTGTAGGTTGGGTGGGGGGTTTCAGGGGGGGAGGGGGAGGGGTTTTTGGGAGAATGGACGTCCTACGGGATGCGGGAAAAAGGACCCGTTATTTGTGGGCCACAAACTTTCGTGGGACCTAAAAGAGATGCTGTGATAAGGCCACAGACTTTCGTGGGACCTTGGGTGTTTTAAAAAATGGTGGTGGGGAAAAAAAAAAAAAAAAAATAATATAAAAAACTACAAAAAAAAGGTTTGCTGTGTATTAAGTTTTGTTTCGGCCAGGTGGCCTATTTCTTTGTTTTTGGCAGTGGGCCAGTTTGTTGTTTTGTTTTGGGGGTTTAGGTATGAATGTGGAGTGAATGTTGGAAGGGGATATTTTTGGAAAAAAAGGTTTAAGGTCTTCCCTTGCTGGGGGGATTTTGGGAAATGGACTTTATGTTATGAATAGTGTTGAGCATTCCGATACTGAAATATCGGGTATCGGCCGATATTCACTGTATCGGAATTCCGATACTTAATTCCGATACTTTTATAATATCGAATACCGGAATCGGAAGTTCCCATAATGCCTGCGCTCTGCAGTGTCTGTGAAGGATGACAAGCTGGATGGCAGCGCTCAGCTGCGATCCAGCTTGTCATCAGAATGCCATCCCAGCGTGGGAGAATTCTCCTGATTGTTTAAAAGCCGGCGGGCGGTAAAAAGCCGCCGGCTTTTAAACAATCACACAGCCCCATACTGCTTCCCCGCAGCCTCCCACCCCGATCCTCCGCTCCCCTCGCCACCTCCAATCCCAATCGTAAATTAGGACCGGGCGGGGAGCGCAGCACCAAGGAGCGAAGGACCCGGGCGGGGAAGCCGGCAGTGAAAAGACTTCACCGCCGGCTTTCCCGTTCTGTGCTGCGCTTTCCCGCCGGTTATTTCAAATGAACAGCTGAGGTATCAGGTGATGCCGATCAGCTGTTCATTTGAAGTAGCCGCGGTGCCCTCAGAGGGTTCATGTGAGTTCATGCTTGACTGCATGAACTCACATGAACTTTCCCACGGCCGCACAGGTCAGCCTCACCTCCCGGACCCGTCATGATTAGTGTGTGCGGGGTGTGTGTGTGCGGGGTGTGTGTGTGTGCGGGGTGTGTGTGCGGGGTGTGTGTGTGCGGGGTGTGTGTGTGCGGGGTGTGTGTGTGTGCGGGGTGTCTGTGCGTGCAGGCAGACATAGGCCGATGTGACACTACTACTCCCATCGGCCTATGTCTGTCCCCCGTCCACTCGTGCCAGCAGGATCAGCTCGATGGGAGCAGTAGTTCCCATCAGCCTGATCCTGCTATATAAATTGCCCTACTGTGTCCCCAATAAATGTTAGATACATGTCATTGGTGGCCAGTGGTTACCTAAAAGAAATTAGTTTATACATTACCTGTCCCCGCCGATCGTCACCTAAAATAAAGTAAAAAATAAAAAACTACACCTATACTCACCTAGACACCTAATTCCCCGAAGCCATCGATCTCCTGTAATAAAATATAAAATAATAAACCACAACCTTATCCTTACCCCTCCGTAGCAGTCCACGAGTGTCCCACGAAGATCTCCAGTTCAGAGCAGCCACATAGAATGTGACCGCTCTGAACCGCTGCCGCCGCTAGAATGACGGGGCCGTAAGGGTTCACCAGAGTTAAGGCAGCGCTGCTCCGGTTAGCTGCTTTACGGCACTGCTGTATCGTGAGAAATTCCCACGGTACAGCACTGCCGTAAAGGAGGTCTCCGGAGCTGCGCTGCCTGAATGCACTCCGGTAACCTCAGTCAGTGGCTCCCGCTGCCGGGAGCGGACGTGTTCCCGGCAGCGTGAGCTTACAGCAGCCATGCACAGCTGTCACCATCTCCAGATGTGACAGCTGTGCATGGGAGATCAGCGCAGGAACGTGGACAGGTAACTATTTTTTTTTAGTAAACTAAGAATTAAATAAAATGGTGTTTTATTTCAAATAAATTATTTTTTTCTGGGTGTAGTGTGTTTTTTCTTTTTAACACTTTGTAGGTTAGTAATGGGGGTGTCTTATAGACACCCATCATTACTAACCTGGGCTTCATGGCAGCTGGCGCTGACATGAACCCCACCACTATTACCCCCTGCCACCGCACCAGGGCAGCGTGGAAGAGCGAGGCTAAGTGCCAGAATTGGCGCATCCTATGGATGCGCCATTTCTGGGGCGGCTGACGGCTGGTGTTTCTAGCCTGGGAGGGGGCCAATATTCATGGCACCCTTCCTGAGCTATTAATATCAGCCCCCAGCTGTCTGCCTAGCCTTTGCTAGCTATTAAAATAGGGGGGACCCCACGTCATTTTTTTTGGGGGGGTCCCCCATTTTAATAGCTAGTAAAGGCTAGGTATTCAGCTGGGGGCTGATATTAGTAGCCTGGGAAGCTCCGTGGGTTTTACCCCCTTCCCAGGCTTCAAACATCTGCCCCAGCCGTCTGCTTAACCTCCGCTAGAGACTAAAATTATGGGGGATCCCACGCCATTTTTTTTTAAAATAAATCCTTTATTTTAACACTAAATGACATTTGAGGACTTAATAAAGATGCAGTCCCTAAATTATTATTTATTTTTTAATAAATTTTTCCCAAAACTTTTGACGTGGGCTTCGCCATATTTTTGTATGCCAGCCAGGTACAGCATCCAGCTTCTATGAACGCGCCATTTTCCGGGGCGGCCGCGGACTGCAATTTTCAGCGGGGGGCAGAAAGCTTGGGCCTCCCTGCGCTGCAGATTCCATCCCCCAGCTGCCTAGTTGTACCTGGCTGGACACAAAAATAGGGAGAAGCCCCACGTTTTTTTTTTTTTAATTATTTCATGAAATTCATGGAATAATTAAGAAAAAAAGGGCTTCCCTATATTGTTGTGTCTGGCCAGGTACAAATAGGCAGCTGGTGGTTGGGGGCAGCCCGTTCCTGCCTGCTGTACCTGGCTGGACACAAATATAGTGTGAAGCCCCACGTCAATTTTTTTTTAATTATTTCAGGAAATTCATGAAATAATTAAAAAAAAATTATGTGGGGCTTCGCCCTATATTTGTGTCCAGTCAGGTACAGCAGGCAGGAACGGGCTGCCCCCAACCACCAGCTGCCTATTTGTACCTGGCCGGACACAACAATATAGGGAAGCCCTTTTTTTCTTAATTATTCCATGAATTTCATGAAATAATTAAAAAAAAATTGACGTGGGGCTTCGCACTATATTTGTGTCCAGCCAGGTACAGCAGGCAGGAACGGGCTGCCCCCAACCACCAGCTGCCTATTTGTACCTGGTTGGACACAACAATATAGGGAAGCCCTTTTTTTCTTAATTATTTCATGAATTTCATGAAATAATTAAAAAAAAAAAATACGTGAAGCTTCTCCCTATTTTTGTGTCCAGCCAGGTACAACTAGGCAGCTGGGGGATGGAATCTGCAGCGCAGGGAGGCCCAAGCTTTCCCCCCCCCCCCCCCCCGCTGAAAATTGCAGTCCGCAGCCACCCCGGAAAATGGCGCGTTCATAGAAGCTGGATGCTGTACCTGGCTGGCATACAAAAATATGGCGAAGCCCACGTCAAAAGTTTTGGGAAAAATTAATTAAAAAATAAATAATAATTTAGGGACTGCATCTTTATTAACTCCTCAAATGTCATTTAGTGTTAAAATAAAGGATTTATTCTAAAAAAAATTGACGTGGGGCTTCGCCCTATATTTGTGTCCAGCCAGGTACAGCAGGCAGGAATGGGCTGCCCCCAACCACCAGCTGCCTATTTGTACCTGGTTGGACACAACAATATAGGGAAGCCCTTTTTTTCTTAATTATTCCATGAATTTCATGAAATAATTAAAAAAAAATTGACGTGGGGCTTCGCACTATATTTGTGTCCAGCCAGGTACAGCAGGCAGGAATGGGCTGCCCCCAACCACCAGCTGCCTATTTGTACCTGGTTGGACACAACAATATAGGGAAGCCCTTTTTTTCTTAATTATTCCATGAATTTCATGAAATAATTAAAAAAAAAAATGCTTGGGGCTTCGCCCTATTTTTGTGTCCAGCCAGGTACAACTAGGCAGCTGGGGGCTGGAATCCGCAGCGCAGGGAGACCCAAGCTTTCTGGGCCACCCCCGCTGCAAATTGCAGTCCGCAGCCGCCCCAGAAAATGGCGCGTTCATTGAAGCGCCATCTTCTGGCGCTGTACCCAACTCATCCAGGGCCCTGGTGCGGTGGCTCACTGGGTAATAAAGGGGTTAAGGCCAGCTTGGTATTATCAGCTGGCCCTAAGCCCAAAATTCATGGGGTCACGCCAATATTAGACATGACCACCATGAATTTCTAGTAAAGTATTTAAAAAAACACAACACCCAGAAAAAAGTCCTTTAATTGAAATAAACACACAATTCTTTATTGTTCTAAATTAAACCATACTTACCATCACGCCCATTCCAGCTGAAGCCAACGATCTCCTGCAATAAAAGTAAAATAATAAAGCAACCTCATCCTTACCTTTCCATGGCTCCCACGACGGCTCCAGCTCTGCTACATCGAGATGACAGGCTGGACCGCAGCAGAACGCTGCCATCCAGCCTGTCATCCCGCAGACACTGAGAAGCACAGGCATGCTTGTGCTCCTCAATGTCTGGCTGTGACGGCATAAAGATGAGCCGAGGTCATGTCCAATGAACTCAGCTCACCTCATGTACGTCACTGACAGCGTGGGAAAATTCTCCTGCACTCAGCACTTCAGCGTGAGAATTTTCCCACACTGTCAGTGACGTGCATGAGGTGAGCTGAGTTCATTGGACATGACCTCACCTCATGTATGTCACTGACAGCGTGGGAGAATTCTCACGCTGAAGCGCTGAGTGCAGGAGAACTTTCCCACGCTGTCAGTGACGTGCATGAGGTGAGCTGAGTTCATTGGACATGAACTCGGCTCATCTGGATGACGTCACAGAGAGACACTGAGGAGCGCAAGCATGCCTGCCTTCTCAGTGTCTGCGGGATGACAGGCTGGATGGCAGCTTTCTGCTGCGGTCCATCCTGTCATCTCGATGTAGCAGAGCTGGAGCTGTCCTGGGAACCATCGAAAGGTAAGGATGAGGTTGCTTTATTATTTTTCTTTTATTGCAGGAGATCGTTGGCTTCAGCTGGAATGGGCGTGATGGTATGGTTTAATTTAGAACAATAAAGAATTGTGTCTTTATTTCAATTAAAGGACTTTACTCTGGGTGTTTGTGTTTTCTTTTAACTTTGACTATGGGGTTAGTAATGGGGGTGTCTTATAGACGCCTCTCCATTACTAACCTGGGCTTGATGTCAGCTGGCATTATAAGCTGACATCAACCCCAACCCTATTACCCCCTGCCACCGCACCAGGGCAGCGTGGAAGAGCGAGGCTAAGTGCCAGAATTGGCGCATCCTATGGATGCGCCATTTCTGGGGCGGCTGACGGCTGGTGTTTCTAGCCTGGGAGGGGGCCAATATTCATGGCACCCTTCCTGGGCTATTAATATCAGCCCCCAGCTGTCTGCCTAGCCTGTGCTAGCTATTAAATTAGGGGGGACCCCACGTTATTTTTTTGGGGGGGTTCCCCCATTTTAATAGCTAGTAAAGGCTAGGTATTCAGCTGGGGGCTGATATTAGTAGCCTGGGAAGCTCCGTGGGTATTACCCCCTTCCCAGGCTTCAAACATTTGCCCCAGCTGTCTGCTTAACCTCCGCTAGAGCCTAAAATTAAGGGGAACCCCACGCCAATTTTTTTTTAAATAAATCCTTTATTTTAACACTAAATGACAAGTACAGTAATCAACACTGTCACTGTACTTCATATATATGTGACTGACATGTTTCTATCTATCTAATCTATGTGTGATTCTCTATTCTTTCTGTTCTAAATTGTCGGGTACAGATGCTGAATTGCCGGCCGGCTTTCTTAAAGAGACGGTGCATGAAAACACTATTATTTTTTTAAATAAATCCTTTACACTAAATGACAAGTACAGTAAGCAACACTGTCACTGTACTTCATATATATGTGACTGACATGTTTCTATCTATCTAATCTATGTGTGAAGCTCTATTCTTTCTGTTATAAATTGTCGGGTACCGCTGCTGAATTGCCGGCCGGCTTTTTTAAAGAGACGGTGCACGAAAACACTAATATTTTTTTTAATAAATCCTTTACACTAAATGACAAGTACAGTAAGCAACACTGTCACTGTACTTCATATATATGTGACTGACATGTTTCTATCTATCTAATCTATGTGTGATGCTCTATTCTTTCTGTTGTAAATTGTCGGGTACCGGTGTATGCCGCTGATGAATTGCCGGCTTTTCATGTCATTCTACATTATTCTTAGTTGTTTTACTTCATGTAGAATTAACCTACAAGGAAAGAAAGGGTTTATTTTCATTCCGATATTTGTGTCCCATTGACTTGCATTGGTTTCCGGTATCGGAATCGGCGATATCCGATACTTTTTGGGTATCGGCCCGATCCAATCCGATACGATATTTCCTGATATCGGAAGGTATCGCTCAACACTAGTTATGAACATTGTAGGACATTTTTGCTTTGCTTTATAATTTATACTGGACATTATAATTTTGGATTTGTTTGTGTTTCGTTGGGGTTTGTGTCTTGGTTCTTTGTGTAGTGTGTTTTTATGGTTTGTTTTATATTTTTATAATAAAAGAGCTCCAGTTCAGCCTGTTGCAGTTCCCTGCAGGAAGTGGTGGAGGTGGAGCCTGCAGTGAGCTGTGTGCCGTGTGCTGTCTGGACTGTGTGCTGCTGTGGAGAGAGCTCCTGGGAAGGGAGGTAATCGTTTCCATCTGGGACTTTTTGTCTGCCCCCTTCCCAGGAAAAAAGGCTCATAGTGGGACTGGCCTCCGGGGCTGGGCCCCCGGCTCCCACCTCCCGGTCCAAGCTGGCGGGGGGTGGGAGGAACACCAAGCCGGCTAAGGCGACAAGATCTGGCCAAGACAGCAGGGGTTCCAGCATGAGGACCCGGAGGACCCCCGAGGCTGCGACCGCGGCGGCTCCTCCCTCCGGAGGTAGGTCGAGTACCAGCGGAGGTGCTGCAGCGGTGCCCCCTGATTGGGGTACCAAGGCGTCGAGGGAGACAACCGTCACCTATGCCTCCCGTATACATGCGCACCTCTGCGAGTATGAGGACGCCACAAAGAAGCTAAGTTCCCTCTGGGGGGAGTTGAGGGTGGCTCAGGAGAGGTCCGTGAGGGCCTCTGGCAGTAAGAAGCCTGAGCTATCTGCCGCGGTCCGGAAGATCAAGCGGGCCATTCAAGACCTGGAAGACCTCAGGAGCACCATACTGGCGGGCAGTGGACCCTTCATGGAGAAGCTGCTTAATGATGACCGGTTCAGAGCCATGACCGGTGGGGCTCTGGAGGGGTCGCAGGGCCCCAGCCAGGTGTTGGAGGAGGAGGAGGAAGAAGAGGTATGCGTGGAGGAGGTCGCACCCTACCCACCGCCTGGTGGCCTGGTAAGTGATCTCCAGGCATCGCATAGCGGGATAGCCCCTGAGCAGATGGCTCTCCCGTCTGATTCTAGCCCTTCAGAGGGCAGCGGGAGCGAGGGGGAGGATGAGGAGGATGGGAGTAGCAGCAGTGAGGGGGGCTGCCTTATCATGCAGCAGATCCAGCAGATCGAGTCCCCGGTACGTTTTGGTCAGCTTACGTTCGGGGATGAGATCTGCGAGGATGAGGCACCCGGGAGGGGGACGAAGAGAAAAGCAAAAAAAAAAAAGAAAACATCTATTGCACATAAATTTGTGTTTGTCCCCCTCTCTGGGGCCCCCCTGTCCCGTTGTGCGGCACCCGCCACCCACCCCGGCTTGGACTCTGTTGTGGGTCCACAGCGAGGGAGCGGGGAGAACATAGGCCATGGCACGCAGAGCGCTGCCTCTGTTTGTGGTAATGGAGGCAGTGGGTCCAAGGTGTCTGATATGGAGCATGGCGCGGAGGGCGGCCCGACGGTGGGTGTGATCTGTGGTGGTGCTCAGGCTGGATCCCCTGTAAAAGGGAGGTCTGGCCTGGCACCTGGTGCGCCTGCTGGCGTGCAGGGGGCGGCTTGTACATCTGCCGCTGCCTCCTGCTCTGCTGGCGGCGCACCGACAGCCGGGGCCGCATCTCCGGCGGCGTGTGCTGGGGTGTCTGGGTCCCTCACGCACGGATCCACTAAATCTGGATCACTTTCAGGGACCCAGAGACCTGGTAAGGTGAAGGGCGCGGGGCCTGCGGCTCCGGCAGAGCCGGCTCATAAAGGAAAGGTGGGGCTTGCTCCCCTGGCAAAATCCGTGGCGAGGTCGGGGCCCCCTGCGCAGGGGCCCAGTAATGGGTCAGCGCGGGGGGCTCCACCGCCGCTGGGTGCCGAGGGGGAGTGGCCTAGCCTGGGGCCGGCCGCCGGAGCTGGGGTGGCCAGGCTTTTTGTCGTAAAGGGTGTGACGGTAGGGGGTGCTATGCCCCTGAGAGCTGGTGCCGCTGGTCCAGGGGCCCCTGTGAGTAGACCCGGTTCCGGGTCGGCTTCGGGGGTCTCGGCGCGGCCGACTTCGGGGGGCGTGGCCTCCCAGCCGTCCACAGCACCAGTGGGAGTGGCCTCTGGGGCCCCCACCGTGCTGCCTGGTGCGGGGGGTGTGGCCTCCCTGTCATCCAAGGCGCCGGTGGGAGTGGCCTCTGAGGCCCCCACTGTGCTGCCTGGTGCGGGGGGCTTGGTCTCCCTGTCACCCACGGCACCGGTGGGAGTGGCCTCTGGGGCCCCCACTGTGCTGCCTGGTGCAGGGGGCGTGTCCTCGCGGGTAAATCCCGCACAAGTGGGCGTGGCTTCACCCAAAAGGGGCGGGGCTTAGCGCCGGCAGCTGCTGGGAGCAGTAGTGCCACAGCTGTGGCTAAAAATGGAGGTGGTGCCTGCCTGCCGGTGTCCTCTGTGCCCACGGGCTTATCTGGGGCAGGGGCGCCGGCAAAAATAGCTGCAGCACCAGGCTCCCAAAACCCCCCGGCAGGGAAGGTGCTGCCAGCAGGTGGCAGCAGTAGTAATGCTGTTGAAAAACCTGCTGGCAGAAAGTGTGTGGAGAAAAAAAACAACTGTGACCCCAGTGTGCATGTGAGTGGGAGTGGGGCAAGTGGGGTGACTGTCGGTATGGATGTGTCTGTGGTGGAGGAAGCGAGTGCTGGTGTGTCTGTTGCTAGTGGGGGGGTGGGGGTGGGGCTGGTCCATCTGCCCCCCCGGCTGCTGGTCCCCGGAGTTTTGCGGGGGTAGTAGCCGGGGCCTCGGGGTCTTCTCGGGGGGCTTCCTCACCTCTGGACCTCAGGGATGGTGACTTGCGACGCCGTTTCCTGGAGGCCCTCAAGAAGGGAGAACGGACGATCCAGGTAGAGGGAAGAGAGGTGGACCTGGCCTTTTGGCTAGATAGACATGGCCTGGCCGCCTTCCAAGAGAAAAAGGAGGGGGAGACAGCGTGGTCCCTCCCGACAGCCGGGCAGGGGGTGGCCAGGAGGAATGTAGTTCGTCTTCGGTGGAGGGGCAGTGAAGCGTGCCCGCCAAGAGCAAGGGTCGTGGAGCTCCTCCTGAAGATGAACTTCAGGGCGACTGACATCTTTGCCCTGATCCATCCTTTTGGTACCCCCATCTTCGACATCAGTTTTGTTCGGCCGGAGGGCCTAGAGCTTTTTTGGTCGAATTTTGAACTGGTGAAGGGGGAGCCCGGCTGGCGAGACTTTGCCGTGCAGGCGGTGTCTCGCCAAAATGGAGTAAAGAGAGTGACCGTTCTAACTAATAACGAGTCACTCTCTGGGGTCGATATTATGACGTGGCTTTCCCGCTATGGGGAGGTCACGGACGTCCCAAAAAAGAACAGGGACGAGTTTGGCATCTGGTCAGGGGGCTGGACCTTCATGATGAGGTTGAAGGTCTCAGGCGGTACTGTCACCCACATCCCCTCCTCAGCATTCCTGGGGAGGGACAGGATCCTGATCTTCTACCAGGGGCAACCAAAGGTCTGCCACAGGTGCGGTGATCCCCGCCACTTCAGCGCGGGCTGCAAGGTGCAGAAATGTGCCTTGTGTGGCGGGGTAGGTCATCTTGCCGCGGCCTGTGGTGACATTAGGTGTCACCTGTGTGGTGACCTAGGTCACCCGTACAGCCGCTGCCCCCGCTCCTTTTCTAACACCATCTCTGGTCAGGCGGGGGAGAGCCATGGGGGGGTCCCCAGCGGTGCATCCTCTGCTAGAGCCGGAGGTGGGGGCGGGAGAGGAGCTGAGGGGCCGGTGAAGGAAGGCGTGGCCAGTACATCTGCCCACCAGTGGCATCAGGTGAGGCGCCGTGGGGGTAGGGGGCAGGATAAGCCCCAGGCGACTGGGGTGATGTCTGTTCCCTCCTCGGAAGCGGCAGCCGGTGCCCCTGAGGCCCTGGGGGAGGAGGCGGTGAGCGAGGAGATCAGGAGGATGGAGAGGGAGGAGGTGGCTGCTTCTGATGACTCCTCCCAGTATGAAAGTCTGGACGAGGAGGTGGTGGAGCAGCCTAAAACAAAAGGTGACAATAAGACCAGTAAGAGTCGGAGGAGGAACCGAAAAGGGGCAAAAACATCTAAGGCCCCCCCCCTGGCCACTAAGGTGCCTACGGAAGGGCTCACCGGCTCCCCTCTGATCCCCCTCTCCAACCGGTTCCATGCCCTCGATGACTCTGCTGTGTCGGAGGTCGGGGGTGAGGGACCGGCGGTAACATCTGAGGTGCCTTCAGGGAGCGGCGGGGTCCGTCCTCCAGAGGGCTCACTTTCCTCTGGGGGGGGGACTGCCCTGGGGTCCAGGGGTGAGGAATCCGGTACTGGGAAGGTGGTGACGGGTGCTATGGACACCTCGGTGTCACTAAAGAGGAGGTGAGAGTCTGGCTCCTCCTCTGAGGGTGAAAAAAGTAAATTGAGGGGTGCGGTTAAAAAGAAGGCCGTCTAACTCAATCACCCATGATGGCGGAACCTACCCCGTTGACTCTGGCGTTGATTAATGTCGCCAGTATAAAGTCAGATGCGGCCAGATTTATGGCCTTTGATTTTTTCAACCGAGTTGAGGCTGACATTTTATTTTTGCAGGAGACCAGACTAACGGACATAGGGGCCATTTACAAAGCAAGGAGGGAGTGGAGGTGCGGGCCCTCATACTGGTCTCTTGCGGCCGAGCCGTATAGCGGGGTAGCGGTCCTTTTTAAGGCCGCTTCGGTGGAATGCAGACGGGTGATCGAGATAGAAATGGGGAGGTGCTTGGTCCTTGACGTCTTCATGGGGGGACAGGAGCTCCGGCTCATTAACATCTATGGTCCACAGTCAGAGTGGGACCGTAAATGTCTCTTCCTGAAGATCAAGCCCTATCTTTTTACCAGCCGGCAGGTGGTCTTCGGTGGGGACTTTAATACTATAACTAGACCCCGTGATAGGGGAGGCCCCGGAGACCGAAGGCTGGCTTTTGATAGTAATACCCTTAACAGCATAGCAAGCGAAGCTCGCCTGGTGGATGTCCACATCCGGCACACCCCAGGTCACGGGGGTTTCACCTTTCATAGGGGTAGTTGTAGGTCTAGGATAGATAGGTTTTTTTTAAAGGAGGAAGCCGTCTCTTCTGCAGTGTCCGCTGTTGAGGTGGAATTCTCCGATCACTGTTTCATTTCCTTTTCTTTGAATGTTGCAGAGACTCCCCGGATAGGGAGAGGCCTATGGAAGCTGAATTCGTCCCTGTTGGAAGAAGCGGATGTGAGACAATCCTTTGAGGAATTTCTTCAGAGCCAGGTACCTCTCTTGGGTCTCTGTAGCAGTAAGTCTGAGTGGTGGGAGATCTTCAAAACAAGGGTTGCGGGGTTCTTCCGTCAGCTTTCGAGCCTCAGAGGCCTGAACAGGTACCGCCTGTATCGGGAGCTGGGGAGGAAACTCGAGCAGCTCGTCTCGACTGGAGGGGACCGTGAGGAAATCTCCAGGGTGAAGGCCTTGCTCAAGGGGTGCCAGTATGATAGGCACACATCCTTAGTTTTTGAGAGGGATTTCGGGAGGTACCGCTCGCCCGACCCCTACAGGAACTGCAGGATGTCAGTGAGTTGCAAGATGGTAACAGGACTGATCGACAGTACAGGTTCCCTGAACAGATCCAAATCAGGGATCCTGGAGGTGGTCAGATCCTTCTACTCGCATCTCTTGGGAAGGAGGGATCCAGATCGGGATGAGATGTCGGCTTTCCTTGCTGAAACCATCCCTGAACCAGGGGATGACCCCTCTCTTCATGGTTTGGCAGAAGCAATCAGGGAAGAGGAAGTGAGACGGGCCATTGATGGGCTCCGGCCCAAAAAATCGCCCGGTCCGGATGGCTTAACATCCGAGTTTTACAGGACTTTTAGGGACTCTTTGGTCCCCCTCATGACTGAGGTTTTTAATGAATGTCTCTCCTCGGACATTCTTCCCTGTTCAATGAGGAAGTCCGCCCTGATTATCCTGTCAAAGGTTAAAGACTCGTCCCGTATTGAGAATTGGCGTCCCATAGCGCTTCTCAATACGGACCGAAAGGTTCTGGCAAAGGTGCTTTTCAATCGATTGGTGAAGTTTGCACCCCGGCTCCTTTCGGGGGCCCAGCACTGCTCTGTTCCAGGCCGCAGTACTTTTAGTGCTGTGCTCGGTGTCCGAGAGGCAGTGGAGCAGGGCAGGGCAGGTCTCTGGAAGGGGTACTTGCTGTCCTTAGACCAGGCGAAGGCCTTTGACCGGGTTAACCATGAGTACCTCTGGTCCGTCCTTCTGAGGTACGGTCTGCCCGGGAGGTTTGTTGATTGGTTGAGAGTATTATACAATGGGGCAGAGACTTTTCCGCTTGTGAACGGTTGGGTCGGACCCCCTTTTGAGGTGAGGTCTGGTGTCCGCCAGGGCTGTCCTCTGAGCCCACTGTTATACGTGTTCGCGATCGACCCCTTTTTAAGGAGAGTGGAACGCGGACCGTTGGTGGGAGTCGGGATGGACCGGGCGAAGCCAGAGGCCACCTTGAGGGTAGTGGCGTACGCCGATGACGTTTCCCTCTTTGTATCCTCGAGAGAGGAGGCGGACTGGGTCATGTCTGAAGTTGAGCGCTACTCGGTGGCTTCTGGGTCCATGATCAACCGGGATAAGTGTGAGAGTCTCTGGCTGGGAGGGGGAGATCCAAGTTTCGATCTCCCGGACACCCTTCCAGGGCCTCAGGCCACAACAAAAATTTTAGGCATCAGTTTCGGCCCGGGGGACTATCCCCAGCAAAACTGGGAGGGCAGACTTAAGATTGCCGCCCAGAAGGTGGATCAGTGGAAGGGTTGGTCCTTGACCCTGAGGGAAAGGGTTAACCTGGCCAAGGGGTATTTGCTCCCTTTATTAATATACCTGGGCAGCGTCTGCATCTTGCCAGAACCTCTTTGGACACGGGTCTACAGCCTGTTCTTCCAACTATTATGGGGGAATAGGCTGAACCTGATCAAGAGGGAGGTCACGTACCGCACGAGGAGACTAGGAGGGTTGGGTATGGTCAACCCGGTGGTGTTTCTAGTAAACACCTTTCTTAAGGCAAACATCGCCAACCTCTGGTTAGAGAGGGCTCCTCCGTGGGTATTCTCCTGTAGGGGGTGGTTTCGGCCTTTCTTCCAGGAATGGGAGACAGGAGGGCGGGTGAAGGACCTTCGCACGCCTCATGGGCATCTTCCGGCTTATGCTACCCTGGTTGTGAAGGCGATCCGCCGGTGGGGTCTGGGAGTGTGGGAGATCAGGACCTTGTCAAGGAGGTTACTTGACAATAGGGTTCTGTTGACCCACTTCCAGAAGCCCCTGGCCCTCAAGGATTGCCCAAGCCGGGATCTGGAGGTGGGGCTCGGGTTATTAAACTCTAAGCGGATCCCCTTGAAGTTTTGGGACTTGACTTGGCGCTGCTTCCATGGGAGACTGTATGTGAGGGGCAACCTGAAGTACAGGAACTCTGATGACCGGGATTGTCCCCGCGAGGAGTGTGGCGGCATGCTTGAAAGCATGGAGCACTTCCTGCTTCAATGTCCCTTTAATACAGAGGTCTACAGTAGGGTGGGTGCTTCCATTGGCTGGCCTAGGCTGGCAGGCCTTTCCTATGCGGAGTGGGCCTATGGGGCATTCAGGTCCCTTGGTGGCCGAGATCGGGGCACTGTCTTCTTAGTTAGTTTAGTGACTAGGTTTTACACGTGGAATGCACGGTGTTTAGTGTCCACCCAGCATAAAGTCCTCCCCCGGGAAGAGGTGATTAGGAACATCCTGGGTGACCTGGCAAAAGTGCGCTCGCTGGAGTATGAGAGGCTGGGTGCAGGGAGGGCTTCCCTTCTATGGAGGGGGTTCTCATTTAATGTGCCCTAGGGAGAGTTAGGGTATGTGTGTCTGTGATAGGGTTAGTTTAGTCCTTTCTATATTTTATATTTATTTGTAGGGTCAGATGGATGTGTAGGGTCAGGGAGGGACAGGTAGGGTCAGTCTTTAGGGATAGGTAGTTAGCATTAGGTTGGTAGTGAGGGTCAGAGAGGGACAGGTAGGGACAGGTAGGGATAGATTGGTAGGGCGGTAGGGACAGGTTTTTCTTTTTCTTTAATAGGGAGGGACAGGGTGTTTGTGTGCTAGATTAGGGTGAGAACCTCGGTAGTCTCCAGTTTCCTGGTGGTGGGCTGCTCCCCTCACACTATAGTTTTTTGTTTTACGGTATTGGAAACCCGAATATAGGGCTTGCAAGTACTGAACTTGGGTCTGACTTTTGTTCATGGTTATGGTCATTTGTTTATATTGTGCTATTGTTATGTTGTGTTTGCTTTGGTTATGTTGAGTACTGTATATACATGTATAGTTTTGTGTATTGTATGTATGTGTAATTTGCGCACGGGGGGGTTAGTGTAGGTTGGGTGGGGGGTTTCAGGGGGGGAGGGGGAGGGGTTTTTGGGAGAATGGACGTCCTACGGGATGCGGGAAAAAGGACCCGTTATTTGTGGGCCACAAACTTTCGTGGGACCTAAAAAGAGATGCTGTGATAAGGCCACAGACTTTCGTGGGACCTTGGGTGTTAAAAAATGGTGGTGGGAAAAAAAAATAAATAAAAAAAAATAAAAAAATAAAAAAAATAAAAATGGGAGAGGGTTTTTTTTTTTTTTTTGTGTGTGTATAGGTGTTAAGCTTTTTGGCCAGGTGGCCCGTCTCTTTTTTTTTTTGGGCGATGGGCCTGGTTTCTTAGTTTTCCTTTTGTTAGGGGGTTAGGTGTGAATGTGAGCGAATGTTGGGGTAAAGTAAGGAATATGTAAGGTCTTCCCTTGCCAGGGGGGTCCTTGGGAAAAGTAAGGACCAGTATTTTGCTGGACTCTGGACTCTGGAGAGTCTTGGACTTGCTGGGGTCCTAGGACTAAATTTTGCTGGGGTTTTAGTTGTTTTTGTACAGTGTCTGTATTTGTGTTGTGTTTTTGTGTTTTTGTATTTTTATAATAAAAAGAGCTCCAGTTCAGCCTGTTGCAGTTCCCTGCAGGAAGTGGTGGAGGTGGAGCCTGCAGTGAGCTGTGTGCCGTGTGCTGTCTGGACTGTGTGCTGCTGTAGAGAGAGCTCCTGGGAAGGGAGATAATCGTTTCCATCTGGGACTTTTTGTCTGCCCCCTTCCCAGGAAAAAAGGCTCATAGTGGGACTGGCCTCCGGGGCTGGGCCCCCGGCTCCCACCTCCCGGTCCAAGCTGGCGGGGGGTGGGAGGAACACCAAGCCGGCTAAGGCGACAAGATCTGGCCAAGACAGCAGGGGTTCCAGCATGAGGACCCGGAGGACCCCCGAGGCTGCGACCGCGGCGGCTCCTCCCTCCGGAGGTAGGTCGAGTACCAGTGGAGGTGCTGCAGCGGTGCCCCCTGATTGGGGTACCAAGGCGTCGAGGGAGGCAACCGTCACCTATGCCTCCCGTATACATGCGCACCTCTGCGAGTATGAGGACGCCACAAAGAAGCTAAGTTCCCTCTGGGGGGAGTTGAGGGTGGCTCAGGAGAGGTCCGTGAGGGCCTCTGGCAGTAAGAAGCCTGAGCTATCCGCCGCGGTCCGGAAGATCAAGCGGGCCATTCAAGACCTGGAAGACCTCAGGAGCACCATACTGGCGGGCAGTGGACCCTTCATGGAGAAGCTGCTTAATGATGACCGGTTCAGAGCCATGACCGGTGGGGCTCTGGAGGGGTCGCAGGGCCCCAGCCAGGTGGTGGAGGAGGAGGAAGAAGAGGTATGCGTGGAGGAGGTCGCACCCTACCCACCGCCTGGTGGCCTGGTAAGTGATCTCCAGGCATCGCATAGCGGGATAGCCCCTGAGCAGATGGCTCTCCCGTCTGATTCTAGCCCTTCAGATGGCAGCGGGAGCGAGGGGGAGGATGAGGAGGATGGGAGTAGCAGCAGTGAGGGGGGCTGCCTTATCATGCAGCAGATCCAGCAGATCGAGTCCCCGGTACGTTTTGGTCAGCTTACGTTCGGGGATGAGATCTGCGAGGATGAGGCACCCGGGAGGGGGACGAAGAGAAAAGCAAAAAAAAAAAAGAAAACATCTATTGCACATAAATTTGTGTTTGTCCCCCTCTCTGGGGCCCCCCTGTCCCGTTGTGCGGCACCCGCCACCCACCCCGGCTTGGACTCTGTTGTGGGTCCACAGCGAGGGAGCGGGGAGAACATAGGCCATGGCACGCAGAGCGCTGCCTCTGTTTGTGGTAATGGAGGCAGTGGGTCCAAGGTGTCTGATATGGAGCATGGCGCGGAGGGCGGCCCGACGGTGGGTGTGATCTGTGGTGGTGCTCAGGCTGGATCCCCTGTAAAAGGGAGGTCTGGCCTGGCACCTGGTGCGCCTGCTGGCGTGCAGGGGGCGGCTTGTACATCTGCCGCTGCCTCCTGCTCTGCTGGCGGCGCACCGACAGCCGGGGCCGCATCTCCGGCGGCGTGTGCTGGGGTGTCTGGGTCCCTCACGCGCGGATCCACTAAATCTGGATCACTTTCAGGGACCCAGAGACCTGGTAAGGTGAAGGGCGCGGGGCCTGCGGCTCCGGCAGAGCCGGCTCATAAAGGAAAGGTGGGGCTTGCTCCCCTGGCAAAATCCGTGGCGAGGTCGGGGCCCCCTGCGCAGGGGCCCAGTAATGGGTCAGCGCGGGGGGCTCCACCGCCGCTGGGTGCCGAGGGGGAGTGGCCTAGCCTGGGGCCGGCCGCCGGAGCTGGGGTGGCCAGGCTTTTTGTCGTAAAGGGTGTGACGGTAGGGGGTGCTATGCCCCTGAGAGCTGGTGCCGCTGGTCCAGGGGCCCCTGTGAGTAGACCCAGTTCCGGGTCGGCTTCGGGGGTCCCGGCGCGGCCAGTTTCGGGGGGCGTGGCCTCCCAGCCGTCCACGGCACCAGTGGGAGTGGCCTCTGGGGCCCCCACCGTGCTGCCTGGTGCGGGGGGCGTGGCCTCCCTGTCACCAAAGGCACCGGTGGGAGTGGCCTCTGGGGCCCCCGCCGTGCTGCCTGGTGTGGGGGGCGTGGCCTCCCTGTCATCCACGGCACCGGTGGGAGTGGCCTCTGGGGCCCCCACTGTGCTGCCTGGTGCGGGGGGCGTGGCCTCCCTGTCACCCACGGCACCGGTGGGAGTGGCCTCTGGGGCCCCCACTGTGCTGCCTGGTGCGGGGGGTGTGGCCTCCCTGTCACCAAAGGCACCGGTGGGAGTGGCCTCTGGGGCCCCCACTGTGCTGCCTGGTGCGGGGGCGTGGCCTCCCTGTCACCCACGGCACCAGTGGGAGTGGCCTCTGGGGCCCCCACTGTGCTGCCTGGTGCGGGGGGCGTGTCCTCGCGGGGAAATCCCGCACAAGTGGGCGTGGCTTCACCCGAAAAGGGGCGGGGCTTAGCGCCGGCAGCTGCTGGGAGCAGTAGTGCCACAGCTGTGGCTAAAAATGGAGGTGGTGCCTGCCTGCCAGTGTCCTCTGTGCCCACGGGCTTATCTGGGGCAGGGGCGCCGGCAAAAATAGCTGCAGCACCAGGCTCCCAAAACCCCCCGGCAGGGAAGGTGCTGCCAGCAGGTGGCAGCAGTAGTAATGCTGTTGGAAAACCTGCTGGCAGAAAGTGTGTGGAGAAAAAAAACAACTGTGACCCCAGTGTGCATGTGAGTGGGAGTGGGGCAAGTGGGGTGACTGTCGGTATGGATGTGTCTGTGGTGGAGGAAGCGAGTGCTGGTGTGTCTGTTGCTAGTGGGGGGAGTGGGGGTGGGGCTGGTCCATCTGCCCCCCCGGCTGCTGGTCCCCGGAGTTTTGCGGGGGTAGTAGCCGGGGCCTCGGGGTCTTCTCGGGGGGCTTACTCACCTCTGGACCTCAGGGACGGTGACTTGCGACGCCGTTTCCTGGAGGCCCTCAAGAAGGGAGAACGGACGATCCAGGTAGAGGGAAGAGAGGTGGACCTGGCCTTTTGGCTAGATAGACATGGCCTGGCCGCCTTCCAAGATAAAAAGGAGGGGGAGGCAGCGTGGTCCCTCCCGACAGCCGGGCAGGGGGTGGCCAGGAGGAATGTAGTTCGTCTTCGGTGGAGGGGCAGTGAAGCGTGCCCGCCAAGAGCAAGGGTCGTGGAGCTCCTCCTGAAGATGAACTTCAGGGCGACTGACATCTTTGCCCTGATCCATCCTTTTGGTACCCCCATCTTCGACATCAGTTTTGTTCGGCCGGAGGGCCTAGAGCTTTTTTGGTCGAATTTTGAACTGGTGAAGGGGGAGCCCGGCTGGCGAGACTTTGCCGTGCAGGCGGTGTCTCGCCAAAATGGAGTAAAGAGAGTGACCGTTCTAACTAATAACGAGTCGCTCTCTGGGGTCGATATTATGACGTGGCTTTCCCGCTATGGGGAGGTCACGGACGTCCCAAAAAAGAACAGGGACGAGTTTGGCATCTGGTCAGGGGGCTGGACCTTCATGATGAGGTTGAAGGTCTCAGGCGGTACTGTCACCCACATCCCCTCCTCAGCATTCCTGGGGAGGGACAGGATCCTGATCTTCTACCAGGGGCAACCAAAGGTCTGCCACAGGTGCGGTGATCCCCGCCACTTCAGCGCGGGCTGCAAGGTGCAGAAATGTGCCTTGTGTGGCGGGGTAGGTCATCTTGCCGCGGCCTGTGGTGACATTAGGTGTCACCTGTGTGGTGACCTAGGTCACCCGTACAGCCGCTGCCCCCGCTCTTTTTCTAACACCATCTCTGGTCAGGCGGGGGAGAGCCATGGGGGGGTCCCCAGCGGTGCATCCTCTGCTGGAGCCGGAGGTGGGGGCGGGAGAGGAGCTGAGGGGCCGGTGAAGGAAGGCGTGGCCAGTACATCTGCCCACCAGTGGCATCAGGTGAGGCGCCGTGGGGATAGGGGGCAGGATAAGCCCCAGGCGACTGGGGTGATGTCTGTACCCTCCTCGGAAGCGGCAGCCGGTGCCCCTGAGGCCCTGGGGGAGGAGGCGGTGAACGAGGAGATCAGGAGGATGGAGAGGGAGGAGGTGGCTGCTTCTGATGACTCCTCCCAGTATGAAAGTCTGGACGAGGAGGTGGTGGAGCAGCCTAAAACAAAAGGTGACAATAAGACCAGTAAGAGTCGGAGGAGGAACCGAAAAGGGGCAAAAACATCTAAGGCCCCCCCCCTGGCCACTAAGGTGCCTACGGAAGGGCTCACCGGCTCCCCTCTGATCCCCCTCTCCAACCGGTTCCATGCCCTCGATGACTCTGCTGTGTCGGAGGTCGGGGGTGAGGGACCGGCGGTAACATCTGAGGTGCCTTCAGGGAGCGGCGGGGTCCGTCCTCCAGAGGGCTCACTTTCCTCTGGGGGGGGGACTGCCCTGGGGTCCAGGGGTGAGGAACCCGGTAAGACTGGGAAGGTGGTGACGGGTGCTATGGACACCTCGGTGTCACTAAAGAGGAGGGGAGAGTCTGGCTCCTCCTCTGAGGGTGAAAAAGGTAAATTGAGGGGTGCGGTTAAAAAGAAGGCCGTCTAACTCAATCACCCATGATGGCGGAACCTACCCCGTTGACTCTGGCGTCGATTAATGTCGCCAGTATAAAGTCAGATGCGGCCAGATTTATGGCCTTTGATTTTTTCAACCGAGTTGAGGCTGACATTTTATTTTTGCAGGAGACCAGACTAACGGACATGGGGGCCATTTACAAAGCAAGGAGGGAGTGGAGGTGCGGGCCCTCATACTGGTCTCTTGCGGCCGAGCCGTATAGCGGGGTAGCGGTCCTTTTTAAGGCCGCTTCGGTGGAATGCAGACGGGTGATTGAGGTAGAAATGGGGAGGTGCTTGGTCCTTGACGTCTTCATGGGGGGACAGGAGCTCCGGCTCATTAACATCTATGGTCCACAGTCAGAGTGGGACCGTAAATGTCTCTTCCTGAAGATCAAGCCCTATCTTTTTACCAGCCGGCAGGTGGTCTTCGGTGGGGACTTTAATACTATAACCAGATCCCGTGATAGGGGAGGCCCCGGAGACCGAAGGCTGGCTTTTGATAGTAATACCCTTAACAGCATAGCAAGCGAAGCTCGCCTGGTGGATGTCCACATCCGGCACACCCCAGGTCACGGGGGTTTGACATTTCATAGGGGTAGTTGTAGGTCTAGGATAGATAGGTTTTTTTTAAAGGAGGAAGCCGTCTCTTCTGCAGTGTCCGCTGTTGAGGTGGAATTCTCCGATCACTGTTTCATTTCCTTTTCTTTGAATGTTGCAGAGACTCCCCGGATAGGGAGAGGCCTATGGAAGCTGAATTCGTCCCTGTTGGAAGAAGCGGATGTGAGACAATCCTTTGAGGAATTTCTTCAGAGCCAGGTGCCTCTCTTGGGTCTCTGTAGCAGTAAGTCTGAGTGGTGGGAGATCTTCAAAACAAGGGTTGCGGGGTTCTTCCGTCAGCGTTCGAGCCTCAGAGGCCTGAACAGGTACCGCCTGTATCGGGAGCTGGGGAGGAAACTCGAGCAGCTCGTCTCGACTGGAGGGGACCGTGAGGAAATCTCCAGGGTGAAGGCCTTGCTCAAGGGGTGCCAGTATGATAGGCACACATCCTTAGTTTTTGAGAGGGATTTCGGGAGGTACCGCTCGCCCGACCCCTACTGGAACTGCAGGATGTCAGTGAGTTGCAAGATGGTAGCAGGACTGATCGACAGTACGGGTTCCCTGAACAGATCCAAATCAGGGATCCTGGAGGTGGTCAGATCCTTCTACTCGCATCTCTTGGGAAGGAGGGATCCAGATCGGGATGAGATGTCGGCTTTCCTGGCTGAAACCATCCCTGAACCAGGGGATGACCCCTCTCTTCATGGTTTGGCAGAAGCAATCAGGGAAGAGGAAGTGAGACGGGCCATTGATGGGCTCCGGCCCAAAAAATCGCCCGGTCCGGATGGCTTAACATCCGAGTTTTACAGGACTTTTAGGGACTCTTTGGTCCCCCTCATGACTGAGGTTTTTAATGAATGTCTCTCCTCGGACAGTCTTCCCGGTTCAATGAGGAAGTCCGCCCTGATTATCCTGTCAAAGGGTAAAGACTCGTCCCGTATTGAGAATTGGCGTCCCATAGCGCTTCTCAATACGGACCGAAAGGTTCTGGCAAAGGTGCTTTTCAATCGGTTGGTGAAGTTTGCACCCCGGCTCCTTTCGGGGGCCCAGCACTGCTCTGTTCCAGGCCGCAGTACTTTTAGTGCTGTGCTCGGTGTCCGAGAGGCAGTGGAGCAGGGCAGGGCAGGTCTCTGGAAGGGGTACTTGCTGTCCTTAGACCAGGCGAAGGCCTTTGACCGGGTTAACCATGAGTACCTCTGGTCCGTCCTTCTGAGGTACGGTCTGCCCGGGAGGTTTGTTGATTGGTTGAGAGTATTATACAATGGGGCAGAGACTTTTCCGCTTGTGAACGGTTGGGTCGGACCCCCTTTTGTGGTGAGGTCTGGTGTCCGCCAGGGCTGTCCTCTGAGCCCACTGTTATACGTGTTCGCGATCGACCCCTTTTTAAGGAGAGTGGAACGCGGACCGTTGGTGGGAGTCGGGATGGACCGGGCGGAGCCAGAGGCCACCTTGAGGGTAGTGGTGTACGCCGACGACATTTCCCTCTTTGTATCCTCGAGAGAGGAGGCGGACTGGGTCATGTCTGAAGTTGAGCGCTACTCGGTGGCTTCTGGGTCCATGATCAACCGGGATAAGTGTGAGAGTCTCTGGCTGGGAGGGGGATATCCAAGTTTCGATCTCCCGGACACCCTTCCAGGGCCTCAGGCCACAGCAAAAATTTTAGGCATCAGTTTCGGCCCGGGGGACTATCCCCAGCAAAACTGGGAGGGCAGACTTAAGATTGCCGCCCAGAAGGTGGATCAGTGGAAGGGTTGGTCCTTGACCCTGAGGGAAAGGGTTAACCTGGCCAAGGGGTATTTGCTCCCTTTATTAATATACCTGGGCAGCGTCTGCATCTTGCCAGAACCTCTTTGGACACGGGTCTACAGCCTGTTCTTCCAACTATTATGGGGGAATAGGCTGAACCTGATCAAGAGGGAGGTCACGTACCGCACGAGGAGATTAGGAGGGTTGGGTATGGTCAACCCGGTGGTGTTTCTAGTAAACACCTTTCTTAAGGCAAACATCGCCAACCTCTGGTTAGAGAGGGCTCCTCCGTGGGTATTCTCCTGTAGGGGGTGGTTTCGGCCTTTCTTCCAGGAATGGGAGACAGGAGGGCGGGTGAAGGACCTTCGCACGCCTCATGGGCATCTTCCGGCTTATGCTACCCTGGTTGTGAAGGCGATCCGCCGGTGGGGTCTGGGAGTGTGGGAGATCAGGACCTTGTCAAGGAGGTTACTTGACAATAGGGTTCTGTTGACCCACTTCCAGAAGCCCCTGGCCCTCAAGGATTGCCCAAGCCGGGATCTGGAGGTGGGGCTCGGGTTATTAAACTCTAAGCGGATCCCCTTGAAGTTTTGGGACTTGACTTGGCGCTGCTTCCATGGGAGACTGTATGTGAGGGGCAACCTGAAGTACAGGAACTCTGATGACCGGGATTGTCCCCGCGAGGAGTGTGGCGGCATGCTTGAAAGCATGGAGCACTTCCTGCTTCAATGTCCCTTTAATACAGAGGTCTACAGTAGGGTGGGTGCTTCCATTGGCTGGCCTAGGCTGGCAGGCCTTTCCTATGCGGAGTGGGCCTATGGGGCATTCAGGTCCCTTGGTGGCCGAGATCGGGGCACTGTCTTCTTAGTTAGTTTAGTGACTAGGTTTTACACGTGGAATGCACGGTGTTTAGTGTCCACCCAACATAAAGTCCTCCCCCGGGAAGAGGTGATTAGGAACATCCTGGGTGACCTGGCAAAAGTGCGCTCGCTGGAGTATGAGAGGCTGGGTGCAGGGAGGGCTTCCCTTCTATGGAGGGGGTTCTCATTTAATGTGCCCTAGGGAGAGTTAGGGTATGTGTGTCTGTGATAGGGTTAGTTTAGTCCTTTCTATATTTTATATTTATTTGTAGGGTCAGATGGATGTGTAGGGTCAGGGAGGGACAGGTAGGGACAGTCTTTAGGGATAGGTAGTTAGCATTAGGTTGGTAGTGAGGGTCAGAGAGGGACAGGTAGGGACAGGTAGGGATAGATTGGTAGGGCGGTAGGGACAGTTTTTTCTTTTTCTTTAATAGGGAGGGACAGGGTCTTTGTGTGCTAGATTAGGGTGAGAACCTCGGTAGTCTCCAGTTTCCTGGTGGTGGGCTGCTCCCCTCACATTATAGTTTTTTGTTTTACGGTATTGGAAACCCAATAGGGCTTGCAAGTACTGAACTTGGGTCTGACTTTTGTTCAAGGTTATGGTCATTTGTTTATATTGTGCTATTGTTATGTTGTGTTTGCTTTGGTTATGTTGAGTACTGTATATACATGTATAGTTTTGTGTATTGTATGTATGTGTAATTTGCGCACGGGGGGGTTAGTGTAGGTTGGGTGGGGGGTTTCAGGGGGGGAGGGGGAGGGGTTTTTGGGAGAATGGACGTCCTACGGGATGCGGGAAAAAGGACCCGTTATTTGTGGGCCACAAACTTTCGTGGGACCTAAAAAGAGATGCTGTGATAAGGCCACAGACTTTCGTGGGACCTTGGGTGTTAAAAAATGGTGGTGGGAAAAAAAATAAATAAAAAAATAAAAAAAAATAAATAAATAAAAAAAAAAAAAAAAAAAGGGAGAGGGGTTTTTTTGTGTGTGTGTGTGGGTGTTAAGCTTTTTGGCCAGGTGGCCCGTCTCTTTTTTTTTTTTTTTTTTTTTTTTTTTTTTTTTTTGGGCGATGGGCTTGGTTTCTTAGTTTTCCTTTTGTTAGGGGGTTAGGTGTGAATGTGAGCGAATGTTGGGGTAAGGTAAGGTATATGTAAGGTCTTCCCTTGCCAGGGGGGTCCTTGGAAAAGTAAGGACCAGTATTTTGCTGGACTCTGGACTCTGGAGAGTCTTGGACTTGCTGGGGTCCTAAGACTATATTTTGCTGGGGTTTTAGTTGTTTTTGTACAGTGTCTGTATTTGTGTTGTGTTTTTGCGTTTTTTTATTTTTATAATAAAAAGAGCTCCAGTTCAGCCTGTTGCAGTTCCCTGCAGGAAGTGGTGGAGGTGGAGCCTGCAGTGAGCTGTGTGCCGTGTGCTGTCTGGACTGTGTGCTGCTGTGGAGAGAGCTCCTGGGAAGGGAGGTAATCGTTTCCATCTGGGACTTTTTGTCTGCCCCCTTCCCAGGAAAAAAGGCTCATAGTGGACTGGCCTCCGGGGCTGGGCCCCCGGCTCCCACCTCCCGGTCCAAGCTGGCGGGGGGTGGGAGGAACACCAAGCCGGCTAAGGCGACAAGATCTGGCCAAGACAGCAGGGGTTCCAGCATGAGGACCCGGAGGACCCCCGAGGCTGCGACCGCGGCGGCTCCTCCCTCCGGAGGTAGGTCGAGTACCAGCGGAGGTGCTGCAGCGGTGCCCCCTGATTGGGGTACCAAGGCGGCGAGGGAGGCAACCGTCACCTATGCCTCCCGTATACATGCGCACCTCAGTGAATATGAGGACGCTACAAAAAAGCTAAGTTCCCTCTGGGGGGAGTTGAGGGTGGCTCAGGAGAGGTCCGAGAGGGCCTCTGGCAGTAAGAAGCCTGAGCTATCCGCCGCGGTCCGGAAGATCAAGCGGGCCATACAAGACCTGGAGGACCGCAGGAGCACCATCATGGCGGGCAGCGGACCCTTTAAGGAAAAGTTGCAGAATGATAGCCGGTTCAGAGCCATGACCGGTGGGGCTCTGGAGGGGTCGCAGGGCCCCAGCCAGGCGGTGTTGGAGGAGGAAGAGGTATGCATGGAGGAGGCTGCACCCTACCCACCGCCTGGTGGCCTGGTAAGTGATCTCCAGGCATCGCATAGCGGGATAGCCCCTGAGCAGATGGCTCTCCCGTCGGATTCTAGCCCTTCAGAGGGCAGCGGGAGCGAGGGGGAGGATGAGGAGGATGGGAGCAGTAGCAGTGAGGGGGGCTGCCTTATCATGCAGCAGATCCAGCAGATCGAGTCCCCGGTACGTTTTGGTCAGCTTACGTTCGGGGATGAGATCTGCGAGGATGAGGCACCCGTGAGGGGGATGAAGAGAAAAGCAAAAAAAAAGAGAAAAACAACTGTTGCGCACAAATTTGTGTATGTCCCCCTCTCTGGGGCCCCCCTGTCCCGTTGTGCGGCACCCGCTACCCACCCCGGCTTGGACTCTGTTGTGGGTCCACAGCGAGGGAGCGGGGAGAATATAGGCCATGGCATGCGGAGCGCTGTCTCTGTTTGTGGTAATGGAGGCAGTGGGGCGGAGGTGTCTGATATGGAGCATGACAAGGAGGGCGGCCCGACGGTGGGTGTGATCTATGGTGGTGCTCAGGCTGGATCCCCTGTAAAAGGGAGGTCTGGCCTGGCACCTGGTACGCCTGCTGGCGTGCAGGGGGCGGCTTGTACATCTGCCGCTGCCTCCTGCTCTGCTGGCGGCGCACCGACAGCCGGGGCCGCATCTCCGGCGGCGTGTGCTGGGGTTTCTGGGTCCCTCACGCGCGGATCCACTAAATCTGGATCACTTTCAGGGACCCAGAGACCTGGTAAAGTGAAGGGCGCGGGGCCTGCCACTCCGGCAGAGCCGGCTCATAAAGGAAAGGTGGGGCTTGCTCCCCTGGCAAAATCCGTGGCGAGGTCGGGGCCCCCTGCGCAGGGGCCCAGTAATGGGTCAGCGCGGGGGGCTCCACCGCCGCTGGGTGCCGAGGGGGAGTGGTCTAGCCTGGGGCCGGCCGCCGGAGCTGGGGTGGCCAGGCTTTTTGTGGCAACGGGTGTGACGGTAGGGGTTGCTATGCCCCTGAGAGCTGGTGCCGCTGGTCCAGGGGCCCCTGTGAGTAGACCCGGCTCCGGGTCAGCTTTGGGGGTCCCTGCGCGGCCGGCTTCGGGGGGTGTGGCCTCCCAGCCGTCCACGGCACCAGTGGGAGTGGCCTCTGGGGCCCCCACCGTGCTGCCTGGTGCGGGGGGCGTGGCCTCCCTGTCACCAAAGGCACCGGTGGGAGTGGCCTCTGGGGCCCCCGCCGTGCTGCCTGGTGTGGGGGGCGTGGCCTCCCTGTCATCCACGGCACCGGTGGGAGTGGCCTCTGGGGCCCCCACTGTGCTGCCTGGTGCGGGGGGCGTGGCCTCCCTGTCACCCACGGCACCGGTGGGAGTGGCCTCCGGGGCCCCCACCGTGCTGCCTGGTGTGGGGGGCGTGGCCTCCCTGTCATCCACGGCATCGGTGGGAGTGGCCTCTGGGGCCCCCACTGTGCTGCCTGGTGCGGGGGGCGTGGCCTCCCTGTCACCCACGGCACCAGTGGGAGTGGCCTCTGGGGCCCCCACTGTGCTGCCTGGTGCAGGGGGCGTGTCCTCGCGGGTAAATCCCGCACAAGTGGGCGTGGCTTCACCCGAAAAGGGGCGGGGCTTAGCGCCGGCAGCTGCTGGGAGCAGTAGTGCCACAGCTGTGGCTAAAAATGGAGGTGGTGCCTGCCTGCCAGTGTCCTCTGTGCCCACGGGCTTATCTGGGGCAGGGGCGCCGGCAAAAATAGCTGCAGCACCAGGCTCCCAAAACCCCCCGGCAGGGAAGGTGCTGCCAGCAGGTGGCAGCAGTAGTAATGCTGTTGGAAAACCTGCTGGCAGAAAGTGTGTGGAGAAAAAAAACAACTGTGACCCCAGTGTGCATGTGAGTGGGAGTGGGGCAAGTGGGGTGACTGTCGGTATGGATGTGTCTGTGGTGGAGGAAGCGAGTGCTGGTGTGTCTGTTGCTAGTGGGGGGAGTGGGGGTGGGGCTGGTCCATCTGCCCCCCCGGCTGATGGTCCCCGGAGTTTTGCGGGGGTAGTAGCCGGGGCCTCGGGGTCTTCTCGGGGGGCTTCCTCACCTCTGGACCTCAGGGACGGTGACTTGCGACGCCGTTTCCTGGAGGCCCTCAAGAAGGGAGAACGGACGATCCAGGTAGAGGGAAGAGAGGTGGACCTGGCCTTTTGGCTAGATAGACATGGCCTGGCCGCCTTCCAAGATAAAAAGGAGGGGGAGACAGCGTGGTCCCTCCCGACAGCCGGGCAGGGGGTGGCCAGGAGGAATGTAGTTCGTCTTCGGTGGAGGGGCAGTGAAGCGTGCCCGCCAAGAGCAAGGGTCGTGGAGCTCCTCCTGAAGATGAACTTCAGGGCGACTGACATCTTTGCCCTGATCCATCCTTTTGGTACCCCCATCTTCGACATCAGTTTTGTTCGGCCGGAGGGCCTAGAGCTTTTTTGGTCGAATTTTGAACTGGTGAAGGGGGAGCCCGGCTGGCGAGACTTTGCCGTGCAGGCGGTGTCTCGCCAAAATGGAGTAAAGAGAGTGACCGTTCTAACTAATAACGAGTCGCTCTCTGGGGTCGATATTATGACGTGGCTTTCCCGCTATGGGGAGGTCACGGACGTCCCAAAAAAGAACAGGGACGAGTTTGGCATCTGGTCAGGGGGCTGGACCTTCATGATGAGGTTGAAGGTCTCAGGCGGTACTGTCACCCACATCCCCTCCTCAGCATTCCTGGGGAGGGACAGGATCCTGATCTTCTACCAGGGGCAACCAAAGGTCTGCCACAGGTGCGGTGATCCCCGCCACTTCAGCGCGGGCTGCAAGGTGCAGAAATGTGCCTTGTGTGGCGGGGTAGGTCATCTTGCCGCGGCCTGTGGTGACATTAGGTGTCACCTGTGTGGTGACCTAGGTCACCTGTACAGCCGCTGCCCCCGCTCTTTTTCTAACACCATCTCTGGTCAGGCGGGGGAGAGCCATGGGGGGGTCCCCAGCGGTGCATCCTCTGCTGGAGCCGGAGGTGGGGGCGGGAGAGGAGCTGAGTGGCCGGTGAAGGAAGGCGTGGCCAGTACATCTGCCCACCAGTGGCATCAGGTGAGGCGCCGTGGGGGTAGGGGGCAGGATAAGCCCCAGGCGACTGGGGTGATGTCTGTACCCTCCTCGGAAGCGGCAGCCGGTGCCCCTGAGGCCCTGGGGGAGGAGGCGGTGAACGAGGAGATCAGGAGGATGGAGAGGGAGGAGGTGGCTGCTTCTGATGACTCCTCCCAGTATGAAAGTCTGGACGAGGAGGTGGTGGAGCAGCCTAAAACAAAAGGTGACAATAAGACCAGTAAGAGTCGGAGGAGGAACCGAAAAGGGGCAAAAACATCTAAGGCCCCCCCCCTGGCCACTAAGGTGCCTACGGAAGGGCTCACCGGCTCCCCTCTGATCCCCCTCTCCAACCGGTTCCATGCCCTCGATGACTCTGCTGTGTCGGAGGTCGGGGGTGAGGGACCGGCGGTAACATCTGAGGTGCCTTCAGGGAGCGGCGGGGTCCGTCCTCCGGAGGGCTCACTTTCCTCTGGGGGGGGGACTGCCCTGGGGTCCAGGGGTGAGGAACCCGGTAAGACTGGGAAGGTGGTGACGGGTGCTATGGACACCTCGGTGTCACTAAAGAGGAGGGGAGAGTCTGGCTCCTCCTCTGAGGGTGAAAAAGGTAAATTGAGGGGTGCGGTTAAAAAGAAGGCCGTCTAACTCAATCACCCATGATGGCGGAACCTACCCCGTTGACTCTGGCGTCGATTAATGTCGCCAGTATAAAGTCAGATGCGGCCAGATTTATGGCCTTTGATTTTTTCAACCGAGTTGAGGCTGACATTTTATTTTTGCAGGAGACCAGACTAACGGACATGGGGGCCATTTACAAAGCAAGGAGGGAGTGGAGGTGCGGGCCCTCATACTGGTCTCTTGCGGCCGAGCCGTATAGCGGGGTAGCGGTCCTTTTTAAGGCCGCTTCGGTGGAATGCAGACGGGTGATCGAGGTAGAAATGGGGAGGTGCTTGGTCCTTGACGTCTTCATGGGGGGACAGGAGCTCCGGCTCATTAACATCTATGGTCCACAGTCAGAGTGGGACCGTAAATGTCTCTTCCTGAAGATCAAGCCCTATCTTTTTACCAGCCGGCAGGTGGTCTTCGGTGGGGACTTTAATACTATAACCAGATCCCGTGATAGGGGAGGCCCCGGAGACCGAAGGCTGGCTTTTGATAGTAATACCCTTAACAGCATAGCAAGCGAAGCTCGCCTGGTGGATGTCCACATCCGGCACACCCCAGGTCACGGGGGTTTCACCTTTCATAGGGGTAGTTGTAGGTCTAGGATAGATAGGTTTTTTTTAAAGGAGGAAGCCGTCTCTTCTGCAGTGTCCGCTGTTGAGGTGGAATTCTCCGATCACTGTTTCATTTCCTTTTCTTTGAATGTTGCAGAGACTCCCCGGATAGGGAGAGGCCTACGGAAGCTGAATTCGTCCCTGTTGGAAGAAGCGGATGTGAGACAATCCTTTGAGGAATTTCTTCAGAGCCAGGTGCCTCTCTTGGGTCTCTGTAGCAGTAAGTCTGAGTGGTGGGAGATCTTCAAAACAAGGGTTGCGGGGTTCTTCCGTCAGCTTTCGAGCCTCAGAGGCCTGAACAGGTACCGCCTGTATCGGGAGCTGGGGAGGAAACTCGAGCAGCTCGTCTCGACTGGAGGGGACCGTGAGGAAATCTCCAGAGTGAAGGCCTTGCTCAAGGGGTGCCAGTATGATAGGCACACATCCTTAGTTTTTGAGAGGGATTTCGGGAGGTACCGCTCGCCCGACCCCTACAGGAACTGCAGGATGTCAGTGAGTTGCAAGATGGTAGCAGGACTGATCGACAGTACGGGTTCCCTGAACAGATCCAAATCAGGGATCCTGGAGGTGGTCAGATCCTTCTACTCGCATCTCTTGGGAAGGAGGGATCCAGATCGGGATGAGATGTCGGCTTTCCTGGCTGAAACCATCCCTGAACCAGGGGATGACCCCTCTCTTCATGGTTTGGCAGAAGCAATCAGGGAAGAGGAAGTGAGACGGGCCATTGATGGGCTCCGGCCCAAAAAATCGCCCGGTCCGGATGGCTTAACATCCGAGTTTTACAGGACTTTTAGGGACTCTTTGGTCCCCCTCATGACTGAGGTTTTTAATGAATGTCTCTCCTCGGACATTCTTCCTGGTTCAATGAGGAAGTCCGCCCTGATTATCCTGTCAAAGGGTAAAGACTCGTCCCGTATTGAGAATTGGCGTCCCATAGCGCTTCTCAATACGGACCGAAAGGTTCTGGCAAAGGTGCTTTTCAATCGGTTGGTGAAGTTTGCACCCCGGCTCCTTTCGGGGGCCCAGCACTGCTCTGTTCCAGGCCGCAGTACTTTTAGTGCTGTGCTCGGTGTCCGAGAGGCAGTGGAGCAGGGCAGAGCAGGTCTCTGGAAGGGGTACTTGCTGTCCTTAGACCAGGCGAAGGCCTTTGACCGGGTTAACCATGAGTACCTCTGGTCCGTCCTTCTGAGGTACGGTCTGCCCGGGAGGTTTGTTGATTGGTTGAGAGTATTATACAATGGGGCAGAGACTTTTCCGCTTGTGAACGGTTGGGTCGGACCCCCTTTTGAGGTGAGGTCTGGTGTCCGCCAGGGCTGTCCTCTGAGCCCACTGTTATACGTGTTCGCGATCAACCCCTTTTTAAGGAGAGTGGAACGCGGACCGTTGGTGGGAGTCGGGATGGACCGGGCGGAGCCAGAGGCCACCTTGAGGGTAGTGGCGTACGCCGACGACGTTTCCCTCTTTGTATCCTCGAGAGAGGAGGCGGACTGGGTCATGTCTGAAGTTGAGCGCTACTCGGTGGCTTCTGGGTCCATGATCAACCGGGATAAGTGTGAGAGTCTCTGGCTGGGAGGGGGAGATCCAAGTTTCGATCTCCCGGACACCCTCCCAGGGCCTCAGGCCACAGCAAAAATTTTAGGCATCAGTTTCGGCCCGGGGGACTATCCCCAGCAAAACTGGGAGGGCAGACTTAAGATTGCCGCCCAGAAGGTGGATCAGTGGAAGGGTTGGTCCTTGACCCTGAGGGAAAGGGTTAACCTGGCCAAGGGGTATTTGCTCCCTTTATTAATATACCTGGGCAGCGTCTGCATCTTGCCAGAACCTCTTTGGACACGGGTCTACAGCCTGTTCTTCCAACTATTATGGGGGAATAGGCTGAACCTGATCAAGAGGGAGGTCACGTACCGCATGAGGAGACTAGGAGGGTTGGGTATGGTCAACCCGGTGGTGTTTCTAGTAAACACCTTTCTTAAGGCAAACATCGCCAACCTCTGGTTAGAGAGGGCTCCTCCGTGGGTATTCTCCTGTAGGGGGTGGTTTCGGCCTTTCTTCCAGGAATGGGAGACAGGAGGGCGGGTGAAGGACCTTCGCACGCCTCATGGGCATCTTCCGGCTTATGCTACCCTGGTTGTGAAGGCGATCCGCCGGTGGGGTCTGGGAGTGTGGGAGATCAGGACTTTGTCAAGGAGGTTACTTGACAATAGGGTTCTGTTGACCCACTTCCAGAAGCCCCTGGCCCTCAAGGATTGCCCAAGCCGGGATCTGGAGGTGGGGCTCGGGTTATTAAACTCTAAGCGGATACCCTTGAAGTTTTGGGACTTGACTTGGCGCTGCTTCCATGGGAGACTGTATGTGAGGGGCAACCTGAAGTACAGGAACTCTGATGACCGGGATTGTCCCCGCGAGGAGTGTGGCGGCATGCTTGAAAGCATGGAGCACTTCCTGCTTCAATGTCCCTTTAATACAGAGGTCTACAGTAGGGTGGGTGCTTCCATTGGCTGGCCTAGGCTGGCAGGCCTTTCCTATGCGGAGTGGGCCTATGGGGCATTCAGGTCCCTTGGTGGCCGAGATCGGGGCACTGTCTTCTTAGTTAGTTTAGTGACTAGGTTTTACACGTGGAATGCACGGTGTTTAGTGTCCACCCAGCATAAAGTCCTCCCCCGGGAAGAGGTGATTAGGAACATCCTGGGTGACCTGGCAAAAGTGCGCTCGCTGGAGTATGAGAGGCTGGGTGCAGGGAGGGCTTCCCTTCTATGGAGGGGGTTCTCATTTAATGTGCCCTAGGGAGAGTTAGGGTATGTGTGTCTGTGATAGGGTTAGTTTAGTCCTTTCTATATTTTATATTTATTTGTAGGGTCAGATGGATGTGTAGGGTCAGGGAGGGACAGGTAGGGACAGTCTTTAGGGATAGGTATTTAGCATTAGGTTGGTAGTGAGGGTCAGAGAGGGACAGGTAGGGACAGGTAGGGATAGATTGGTAGGGCGGTAGGGACAGTTTTTTCTTTTTCTTTAATAGGGAGGGACAGGGTCTTTGTGTGCTAGATTAGGGTGAGAACCTCGGTAGTCTCCAGTTTCCTGGTGGTGGGCTGCTCCCCTCACATTATAGTTTTTTGTTTTACGGTATTGGAAACCCAATAGGGCTTGCAAGTACTGAACTTGGGTCTGACTTTTGTTCAAGGTTATGGTCATTTGTTTATATTGTGCTATTGTTATGTTGTGTTTGCTTTGGTTATGTTGAGTACTGTATATACATGTATAGTTTTGTGTATTGTATGTATGTGTAATTTGCGCACGGGGGGGTTTAGTGTAGGTTGGGTGGGGGGTTTCAGGGGGGGAGGGGGAGGGGTTTTTGGGAGAATGGACGTCCTACGGGATGCGGGAAAAAGGACCCGTTATTTGTGGGCCACAAACTTTCGTGGGACCTAAAAAGAGATGCTGTGATAAGGCCACAGACTTTCGTGGGACCTTGGGTGTTAAAAAATGGTGGTGGGGAAAAAAAAAAAAAAAAAAAATAGGGTTGCTGTGCATTAAATTTTCGGCCAGGTGGCCTATTTCTTTATTTTTGGCGATGGGCCAGTTATTTAGTTTTCCTTTTTTTTTTTAGGGGGTTAGGTATGAATGTGCAGGTATGGATGTTGTGTATGCTGGGGGTCGGGTGCGTTTTAGGGCGCACCCTGGAGGTATGGTAGGGTCTTCCCTTGCTGGGGGGTCTCCTAGAGAGTCTGCTGGAGGACTTGGACTTTGTGTCGTCACATATTTCTTTGTTGGACTTGTATAATTTCAGATTTTAGGTTATGTCTTGCTGGGGTTTTTTTTTTTTTTGTTTGTTAGTTGTTTGTTTGTTAATTGTATCTGTGGTTTGGTTTTTGTGTTTTGTATATGTGTTTTTGTACTTTTATAATAAAAGAGCTCCAGTTATGTCTGCTGCTGGTGCTTTTACAGATATTCCTAGAAATAGCCAGGGACCAGGAATAATTTTTTTTTATCCTAATCCTAATTATTTGCTTAAAAAGCAATCCAGAGAACACAGTTTTTCTGCTCCATTTGCTTGTTGGCACTGCAGAATACAGCCAGATCCTTTCTATATTACAGCCCTAAAAATCCATCTATTTAAAACTGTGGTTTGTCCGTCACATGGATCACATATAAGCGCTGAAAATTCTGCCATTTCTGGCCTCCATTGAAATTTTGTTGCAGTGTGTTAGCGAAGTTATTGACACCAGTTCGCTATTAAAAATAGTTACTAGAGATGAGGGGTGTTCGACTAGAACTGTTCGCCTATCTCAAATTCGAGCTGTTTTGGGCGGTGTTCGAGTCGTTAGACGAACTCTAACAATTTGCAAAAAATTTGGCTTTTCGAGGTTATGTTCGATAACTGTTCGTGCACCAAAAGCGTAACTGGATTTTTTCACATCATGCAGGGATTGTCTGCCACTCACTGTAATGCCACAGCCATGGTGGTTGTGGCATTACAATGGTTGCCCAAATCGATGGGAACAGTGCTCACAGTGAAACATGAAAAGCTGGCAATTCAGCAGCGGCATACACCGGTACCCGAAAATTTAGAACAGAAAGAATAGAGCATCACACATAGATTAGATAGATAGAAACATGTCAGTCACATATATAAGAAGTACAGTGACAGTGTTGGTTACTGTACTTGTCATTTAGTGTTAAAGGATTTATTAAAAAAAATAATAGTGTTTTCATGCACCGTCTCTTTAAAAAAGCCGGCCGGAAATTCAGCATCGGTACCCGACAATTTAGAACAGAAAGAATAGAGCATCACACATAGATTAGATAGAAACATGTCACATATATAATAAGTACAGTGATAGTGTTGATTACTGTACTTGTCATTTAGTGTTAAAATAAAGTATTTATTAAAAAAAAAATTGGCGTGGGGTTCCCCGTAATTTTAGTCTCTAGCGGAGGTTAAGCAGAAGGCTGTGGCAGATGTATGAAGCCTGGGAAGGGGGTAATACCCACAGAGCTTCCCAGGCTACTAATATCAGCCCCCAGCTGAATACCTAGCCTTTACTAGCTATTAAAATGTGGACCCAAAAAAATAATGACGTGGGGTCCCCCCTATTTTAATAGCTAGCAAAGGCTAGGCAGACAGCTGGCGGCTGATATTAATAGCCCTGAAGCTATTATGATTAGGTGACAAGCCACAAAACGCTGAAGAGTTGTAGACAGCTCTGAAAGAGCAGGCAGATCTATGGCTGACATTGCTGAACCTACAGCCAGGCATGGTCATGTGTGACAATGGCTGAAACCTGGTGATGGCTCTGAGGCAATGCGAGCTGACACATGTACCATGCCTGGCCCATGTGCTTAACCTCAAAACTTACCCGGGGCTGCCGGATCTGCTTGTCAAAGTACGCCGCCTGTGTGCCCATTTTAGAAAGTCAGCTACAGCTTCCGCCGCCCTTGCCGTGCTTCAGCAGCGTTTGTAGCTTCCGGCTCACCGACTGGTGTGTGATATCCCCACGCGTTGGAACTCTACTGCAGATGTTGGGAAGGATTTGTGAGCAGAAGAGGGCAGTTGTTGACTACCAGCATCAACAAGGCCGTCGGTATTCAGTTCAGACTACACACATAAGACCTCAGGAGTGGACATGGATGTCAGACATATGTACCATCCTCCAAAATTATGAGGACTCCACCAAGATGGTGAGTGGCGATGACGCCATAATTAGCGTCACCATCCCGCTTCTCTTTCTTCTGAAATGCTTTATGCTCACAATCAAAGAGGATGCATTGGAAGCAGAGCAGGATGAGATGGAGCAAGGAACCATACAGAGTGATTACACACAGCCCAGCTTCATCTCATCCCAACGTGGATTGGGTGACAATGAGGAAGAGGAGGAGGAGCTAGTTTCATGCGCTATACAGGGTACTACCTGCACAACTGTCATACCGTCTGTTCAGCGCGGATGGCCTGAGAACAGGGAGGAGGAGTAGGAGAGCATGGTCAGTCGTTCTCTTGGTGAGGACACAGAAGTCTTGCCTGTTAGCAGTCTGGCATGCATGGCTGAGTTTATGTTATGCTGTCTTTCCTGTGACCCTCGTGTTCTCCAAATTTTGGATGACAGTTAGTGATGGGTGAGCACTAAAATGCTCGGGTGCTCGATGCTCGGGTCGAGCAAATTGGAATGCTCGGGTGCTCGACCCGAACAACTAGCCCCATGAAAGTTTATGGGAAACTCGAGCATTTTTCAGGCAGCTCCCCCTGACGTTCTGCAGAGGGCCTAAAAATTGCCCAAATCGATGGGGACAGTGCTCAAATGACATTTTAACAGCATGGGGAAGACCCCTGGAAGCATTTCTGACTCCCAGATCACTTCTGTCAACAACGTTGTCAGAGGTATTACGCCACTTTCACGGACTCACAATAAAACATACAATAACGAAACCAAAATGTATTTTACTGGGAAATGTGTTAAGGAACATCCTTTCCAGGGTAATGACTTGTATATAAGGCAGAATAAATAACCAAAAACAAAAATACTCCTCCACACCTTGGGCTATGTTCACACGTAGTGCTTTTGATGCGTTTTTGCATTTTTGCATTGCTTTCAACTGTGATGAATCCATTCATCGGGAAATTTCATTTTAACATTTTACAACCTGATTTGGCTATGTGGTGTGTGAGACATGATCAGACACATTCTGTTTATTTTATGAAGGAGGGACTCTGAAAGTCACAAAGCATATTTTTAAAGGGCAATCAGGCAGCCTTTACAATTCTTAAAGGGCCAGCTGTCGGCCCTCTCTATTCTTAGAGTGCCATTAGCCGGCTATGCTTTGTTGTTCCCATTACTAAAGAATGGGTCTCCTATACTGTTATTGCATATGCAATGAGTGGCAGGTCTGCCCAAAATTTGAACGCACCCCAATACCCCTTTGAAGAGTCTTAGAGGAGGGCCTCCTTAAAGCAATGTTTACCATTATTAGGAAGTAGGTCTCCCATTGTGTTGGACTATGTAGTGAATGCAAGGGCTGCCAAAAATTGGGAGGCACTCCCATGCCCCTTGGAAGAGACGTAGAGGGCCTCATGAAAAAATGTTCCCATTATTAGGAAGTGGGTCTCCCGTAGTGTTGGCCTATGCAGTGAATGCAAAGGCTGCCAAAAATTGGGAGGCACTCCAATGCACCTTGGAAAAGACTTGGAGGAGGGCATCAGAAAAAAATGTTCCCATTAGAAAGGAGCCAGTCTCCTATACTTGTAATGCCCATGCAGTAAGTGTATCAGCTGACAAACATTTACCCCTGGGGGGAATACATGAACATATTGTATAAAAAAATTTTTTACGGGCATCATAAAAACCCTTTAAAAAAATGATGTGGCTGTTGCATCATGGAACACGATCACCCTGGTGATATGGAGGATGAGGCCTGTGCAATGGGAGGGGGTGAGAAAACTCTCCCAGAACTTTGACAGTGTTCAGCTGCCTCTGCTGGATTGGAGTTGTCTCTCTCTTGGCTGTATTCCTTTGTTGTCCAACAAACTGTGACCTCTGCCGCCAGCGTTTTCAGATGGGAATTTTTTTTAATAGTTCTGCTATTAAGGCTAAGGGCCTTCTGATACTGCCCCATTTTTGCAGACCTGTCCACCTCAGGAATAAGAGATATAAAGTTATCCTTGTAACGTGTGTCTAGAATTGTGACCAACCAGTAATGACTGTTACCCAAAATTTTGAGAAAGCGAGGGTCACGGGAAAGGCAGCAAAACAAACTCAGCCATGCATGCCAGACTGCTAACAGGCAAGACTTCCGTGTCCTCACCAAGAGGACGACTGACCATGCTCTCCTCCTCCTCGTTCTTATCCTCTCTGTCTTCTGTCCATCCACACTGAACAGACGGTATGACAGTTGTGCAGGTAGTACCGTCTAAAGCGCATGAAACTAGCTCCTGTTCTTCCTCCCCTTCCTCATTGTCACCCAATCCATGTTGGGATGAGATGAGGCTGGGCTGTGTGTAATCACCCTGTATGGTTCCTTGCTCCATCTCATCCTGCTCAGCCTGCAATGCATCCTCTTTGATTGTGAGCAGAGAGCGTTTCAGAAGACAGAGAAGCAGGATGGTGACACTAATTATGGTGCACCATCTTGCTGGAGTCCTCAAAGTTTTGGAGGATGGTACATCCATATCCTGAGGTCTTATGTGTGGAGTCTGAACTGAATACCGACGGCCTTGTTGATGCTGGTTGTCAACAACTGCCCTCTTCTGCTCACAAATCCTTCCCAACATCTGCAGTGTTGAGTTTCAACATGTGGGGACATCACACACCAGTCGGTGAGCCGGAAGCTACAAACGCTGCTGAAGCACGGCAAGGGCGGCGGAAGCTTTAGCTGACTTTCTAAAATGGGCACACAGGCGGCGTACTTTGACAAGCAGAATCGGCAGCTCCGGGTAAGTTTTGAGGTTAAGCACATGGGCCAGGCATGGTACATGTGTCAGCTCGCCTTGCCTCAGAGCCATCACCAGGTTTCAGCCATTGTCACACATGACCATGCCTGGCTGTAGGTTCAGCGATGTCAGCCACAGATCTGCCTGCTCTTTCAGAGCTGTCTACAACTCTTCAGCATTGTGTGGCTTGTCACCTAATCATAATAGCTTCAGCACAGCCTGTTGCTGCTTGCCCGAGGCAGTTCTGCAGAGCTTCCAGCTTGTGACTGATGTGGTCATTTTGGAGATGGAGGCTGAAGAGAAGGAGGAGGCTGAGGAGGATGAGGTGCACGAGCTGTAGACTGTGGGGGCAACCCTGATTGACCTAGGGCCTGCAATCCTTGGCATCGGGAGGATGTGTTCCGTCCCAAGGTCTGACTGGATCCCGGGTTCCACTATGTTAACCCAGTGTGCCGTCAGCGAGCTGTACCATCCCTGCCCACAAGCACTTGTCCACATGTCCGTGTTTAGGTGGACTTGCCCTGTAACTGCATTGTTGAGGGCACGGCTAATGTTGTGGGACACGTGCTTGTGTAATGCGGGGACGGCACACCGGGAGAAATAATGGTGACTGGGGACAGAGTACCGAGTGACGGCCGCCGCCATCAGGTTGCAGAAAGCTTCTGTCTCCATGAGCCTATAAGGCAACATTTTGAGCGCAATCAGTCGTGAAATGTGGGAATTTAGTAGTGTGGCCTGTGGGGCGTTGGCTGCGTATTTGCGCTTGCGTTCCAAGGACTGGGGTATGGAGAACTGAACGCTGTGCTGGGACAAGGACGTGCTTGCTGATGGTACTAGTTGAGAGTGTGCAACGACAGGTGCAGGGCAGGAGGCATCTTCGCATGCACTATGGACAGGGGATTGGCTTGCATGCGCAACAGCGGAAGGAGCAGAGGTGTCACCCGCAGACACTGTTCCTGGACCCTGGGGTTCGACCCACAAAGTCGGGTGCTTTGCTGCCATGTGCGTGATCATGCTGGTGGTGGTCAGGCTGGTAATTTTGCTACCCCTGCTGATGCTGGCCTGGCAGGTTGTGCAAATGGCCCTTTTGGTGTTATTGGCAGAGTCTTTAAAAAGCAATCAGACTCGGAAAGAGCTAACAGTTGTACTGGCAACGTCAGTCGGGTTGGTGTTACGGGGAACGGTTGCCCACCTTCTGTCTGTGGCCACCACACTGCTTCTTCCTGCCTGTTGGGGTGCTCTGCATCTCTCCACCTATGTGCTGCTGTCCTCGCTCTGCATGTCCTCCTGCCAGGTTGGGTCAGTTACTATGTCATCCACCACCTTATCTTCCACGTCCGCACCCTGGTCCTCCTCCTGACTTTCTGGCAATTGTGTCTCATCATCGTCCACCTCTTGTGACACTTTCCCACCGTAGCCTTCGTATGACCGTGGCTGCTCAAATATTTGGGCATCGCTACATGCGATCTCCTCATGCCCCGCTTCAAGTGGACCAGGCTAGAGGCCTGAATCTATAAGTGAAAAAGTGAACAGCTCTTCGGAGAGTCCAAGTGTGGGATCAGTTGTCTCTGGGCACTCGGCATGGTGGGAGGAAGGAGGATCAGGGTGAGGAATATGGGGTCCAGACACACGGCTACTGAAACTTGACTGTGTGGAAGACAGGGTTGTGGTGGTGGCAAAGTGACTGGAAGCATTATCTGCTATCCAACCAACAACCTTTTGACACTGCTCTGGGTTCAATAGTGGTGTGCTGCGGTCCCCTATTAATTGGGACAGGAAGGTCGAGCGAGAACATGTGGGTGTTTGTTGTGGCACAATTTTAGCTTGCCCACGGCCTCGGCCTCTGTACGCACCTTCACCATCACTTCCAGTTCCCTGTCCCTTGCCCATTTTAAATGGAGGACAATATCTTCCACGCTCACTACAAATGGCTGAATTTAGAGCGGACTTTTGTGTGATCCATGTGACAAACAAACCACAGTTTTTAATAGCTGGCCTGTAGGTAATTATTTTTAGCAGCAGACCGGTGTCAATAAATTCACTGACACACTGAAACAAAATTTTAATGGAGGCCAGAAATGGCAATATTTTCAGTGCAATTATATGTGATCCGTATGACGGACAAACCACAGTTTTAAATAGCTGGATTTTTAGTGCTGTAATATGGAAAGGACCTGGCTGTATTCTGCAGTGCCAACAAGCAAATGACACAGATAAACCATGTTCTCTGGATTGCTTTTTAAGCAAATAATCAGGATTAAGATAAAAAAATATAGATTTTTGGCCACTGATACCTGGGCCTATTTCTACAAATATGTGTGAAAGCACCAGCAGACAGAACTGGAATGGACCCTCTTGCTATGTGCACCGCAGTCTGCTATATACCCTGCCTGCCTGCCTAGCACTAATATCTCTGCAGCTGGATTAGTCCTCAGAAGGACTGTTAGTTGAGATGGATATGTGTCTCTAATATAGTCTGGTATACCTACACTAACTACAAACAAGCAAATATCTCTCTAGCTCAGCAGCACCTCTCCCTACACTGTCTGATTACGGAGTAGACTGTGACGAGCATGGCAGCTCCAGGTCTGATATAGACCTGATGACGCAGTGCGGCCAGCCAATCACTGTAATGCCACAACCAACATGGCTGCGGCATTACAGTGAGTGGCAGACAATTCCTGCATGTTGATTGGCTCTCTAAAGAGCACCAAACATGCAGGGAGTGGACCAGAGGTCCCGCCAAGCAACCCCAGAAATAGTCGGTGAGTGCCGAGCATCTCGAGCAGTGAGATGCTTGGACGAGCACCGAGCTGTAGCGAGCATGCTCGCTCATTACTAGTGACAGTCATTATTGGTTGGTGACACTTCTAGACCCACCCTACAAGGAGAACTTTATATCTCTTATTTTCAAGGCGGACAGGTCTAGTAAAATGAGGCAGTACCAGAAGGTCCTTATTATTAAAAAGATTCCCATCTGAAAACGCTGGCGGCAGAGGTCACAGTTTATTGGACAACCAAAGGAGTACAGGCGAGAGAGACACAACTCCAATCCAGCAGAGGCATGGGAACACTGTCAAAGTTATGGGACAGTTTTCTCAGACTCTCCCATCGCACAGGCCCTGAGGCACAGTGTACTCTCACAAGGAGTGCAAAGTTTGGGAAGATGGTGAAGGAGTACCTTGCCGACCATACCAACGTCCTCAGTGATTCCTCTGTGCCTTATAATTATTGGGTATTCAAGCTGGACACGTGGCATGAACTGTCTCTCTACGCCTTGGAGGTCCTGGCCTGCCCAGCAGCTAGCGTTTTATCAGAGCGGGTTTTTAGTGCCGCCAGTGGAATTATAACCGATAAGCACATCCGCCTGTCAACTGAAAATGCTGACAGGCTGACTCTTATAAAAATAAACAAGGGCTGGATTGGGCCAGAATTCTCAATACCACCGAATGATAGCAGCGTAACCTAAACTCAAAAACAGTGTCTTTTTTTAGCAGGTCTAATTCTATTCCCATGCACCTCTGTCTTCACACCTAGACATGGGTATACGCTTCCTGATTTTGTCTATTTGCTGCTGTCCTCCTCCTTCTCCTCATTCTCCGTCACCATATCATTCACCACCATATTTACCATATCACCTCCTCTACGTGTCTTGCAAGGGGCATTAGAGTGCCTCCAAATTTTTGGCAGCTTTTGCATTCACTACATAGGCAAACACTATGGAAGACCCACTTCCTAATAATGGGAACACTGTTTACAAATTTTTGGCAGCCCTTGCAGTCACTGCATACGCAGTAACAGTATAGGAGACCAACTCGTTAATAATGGGAACAACCAAGCATAGCGGGCTGATCGCTCTGTAACAATAGTGAGGGCCAACTGATGGCCCTTAAAGAATAGTAAGGGCCACCTGATGACCCTATAAAAATAGGCTTTGTGACTTTCAGAATCCCTCCATCATAAATGAAACAGGATGTGTCTGATGATGTGTCCTGCCATGAGACCCTTCGTCATTTTAGACTGAATTTTTTGCATTACCACCTCGGGGTGCTGATAAGCAGACTTCAGATTCTTCAGTCTAAAATGAACCTCGTGAGCTCGTGCCAGTATCCTGAAACCAAACCTAAAACCATTGCCACCTCCTCAGCTCCCTGAGCCGTTGAACTTCCATCCGCTGACCAAACAGACAGGTGACCCCCCAACGTTGCTGTTATTTGAGTCCAAACGCCTCAACAATTCCCTTACCTCACAAATGCCCCAGATGATCGGACCCCACATTTCACGAATCCACTATGCCACCCCTAACACCGCTGTCTAAATAACCCTGTGCCGTATCTGACACCATCCCATTCACTGCCCCTGACACGACTATACTAGGAAAAGACAAACAAGACAAGATATGGAACCATATTCACCAAGCTGCGTCAGCCCACAGAACCCACCAGCCGCCAATCCTGAATCCCGTTGACCACAATCCCTCCGACCTGCCGTACCACTGACCATTGCTTGCCGATCCACCATCAATCCGAGTAGCTCACCTCTGGCTGGCACGATCACCGCTGACCAAAGAAACCATTGCGTCCCCTCTTCAGTTGCACCGGCACACTGGCGAGCTCCATCCTCATCTTCCAAAGACCCCAACCGTCCTCGGCTGTGTCCAGTGGGGTTAAGCTGATGCTGTAAGCCAGCAGGCACCTTGGTGGACACCCCCTACTGGAAGGCCCCGCCGCTATATCTTTGAAGCCTGCTGCACTAGATAACGGAAACCTGGTCTTGTGATCAGAAGCAGGACCAGGCTCTGCCCTTGCCAGCCTCGGAGTAGGATTGCTCCCCGGCCTGGACCTGCGGCCTGGGGCCGGGCGCCGCTGGTCCTGTCCATCAGGGGAGAGCTGCTCCTGGAACTGGGCTCTCCATGACCTCCGCATCTGCGGCGCTTCTGCCTCACCATTACCAGCTGGGGAGTTCAGGGTCTCCTGCACCCTGGATCGCAAGCAGGCACCGTTGCTCCCACAGACTGCAGCACAGAGGTGCTCAAGGAACTGGTCAGCCTCTGTCATTGCCACCGGCACCACAAATACAGGAGAAGGAGAGCAGGTAACTGTAGATGACATCCTAAAGCTGTGCCACTGTGACCAAAAGTGCCCCCACAGCCCCACCCACACCTTTTATATGACCTTGTCAGGTGACCCCAAGCCATCCCCTCATCCAAACCATTCCCTTAAACGTTTGATCCCCAACCCTGCTACGTGCAACACACTTAACCCCTGCTAGCCCCACAAAGCCGAGTCATGGCACACTCTGCCCATGGCTCTGCTAGGGCACCGTTTTTTCCTTTTTGTTCTATCAGTCAGTTTTCCTCCTAGGGTGCACACACTGTACAACATTGCTAACTCAGTAATGAATCAGCCCAACATCTGGACTGACAGAAGACTTCAGAGATAATCAGAATAATAAAAATATAGGCACGAAAAATTAATTTCTCAAAGACCTTAGCAAAGGCATTGCCAGTGTCTTAAAAGATCAGGCGTCCAAGCCCCAAAGTACAATATATTGCTCTCCATGAGCTGCCCCTCTCTCACAGCTACATAAAGTAAAAGTATATATAAATAACCATGAGAAAAAATATATACACCCATATGACCCTTCTTAGCTTGATGATTTGCAACAATTGCTTCTCTAAGATCATTGTTGATGTCTTTCCACCTTTGCATTGTGTTAATACTAGTGATGAGCGAGCACTAAAATGCTTGGATACTCGTTGCTCGGGTCGAGCAAATTGTAATACTCGGGTGCTCGACCCGAGCAACGAGCCCAATGTTAGTCTATGGGAAACTAGAGCATTTTTCAGGCGGCTCCCCCCGGCGGTCTGCAGAGGGCCTAAAAATTGCCCAAATCGATGGGAACAGTGCTCAAATAACATGGGAACAGCTTGGGGAAGACCCCTGGAAGCATTTATGACTCCCAGGTCACTGCTGTCAACAACGTTGTCAGAGTATTACTCCACTTTTATAGATTCACAATAAAACATACAAAAACAAAACCAAAATGGAATATCCTGGGAAAATATATTAAGGAACATCCTTTCCAGGGTAATGACTTATATATAATGCAAAATAAATAACCAAAAATACTCCTCCACACCTTGGACTATGTTCACATGCAGCACTTTTGATGCATTTTTGCACTTTTGCATTGCTTTCAACAAAGACAAATGCATTCACTGGGAAATGTCATTTTAACATTTTACAACCTTATCTGGCCATGTGGTGTGTGACTCATCATCAGACACATGCATACAGTGCTGAAAAGAAAAGGGAACAACATGGGGAAGACCTCTTGAAGCATTTCGGATTCTGAGGTCACTGCCTAAAAGTGTGCCCATCATAAGTGATCCTTGGCGCATGAGAAGATGCCTCCCACCATGCACCTGTCATTGGAGACTTGCAACAATCACCATCCACATCCTTGTCCAAGTGCAGTGTTCAGTTGTCCCTACCGCATTCCTTGGAATGCAAGCGTAAGTATACAGCCAGCCACCCACCCAGAGGCTGCAACACTAAACTGGCCAGCTGCTTACACTTGAAATATGGCCTTTTAGGCTCGTTGAGGCGGAAGCTTTTCACAACCTCATGCCGGTGGCAGCCGGGTGTCCATACTCGGTCCCCAGCTGCCACTATTTCTCCTGGTATTGTCTCTGCCTTCCACAAGTACGGGTCCCACAACATTACCCGTGACTTCCCCAGTGCACTTACAGGGAAGGACCGCCTAACCACAAACACGTGGACAGGTGAATGTGGCCAGGGACGGTACGGAGCCAGTCCACAGCTTTTTTTGCTGAGAGTAGTATTTAGCTCGGTGAAAGGACTGGCATAGAGGAAAACCGTATCTACTCTGGCTGTCATTTCTCCGTCACCAGGTTCCACCCATTGTCACATACAACCATGCTTGGCTGTATGCTCAGCGGTGAGAGCCACAGATCAGGTTGCTGTGTTATAGCTTTCAACAACTCTGCAGCGCTGGGCGATTTGTCAATTAAGCATGTTATCTTCAGCACAGCCTGTTGCCGCTTGGCCAAGGCAGTGATGCAGTGTTGTCAGCTTGTGACTGATGTGGTCATTTCGGAGATGGAGGAGGAGGTGCAGGAGCTGAACAATGTGATTATATAGAGGTTAAATTGGTGACGCTGTTTTTTATACTAAAGAAAGATCCTAGTGTTTTGTTTTTTTTATGTTTTTTATTAAGACAAATGCATTCACCGGGAAATGTCATTTTAACATTTTACAACCTTATCTGGCAATGTGGTGTGTGACACATCATCAGACACAACCTGTTTTATTTATGATGGAGGATCTCTGAAAGTCATAAAGCCTATTTTTATAGGGACATCAGTCGACCTTTATTATTTTTAAAAGCCCAGCAGCCGGAGAGTGAGAGGCCTTCGACCTAGCGCACACAGAACACTGACGCACCCACTTGATGACTTCCCTTTGCCACCCTGGCCACCAGAAACTCAAAGTAACCCAAAAAACTAATTTTATGAACAGCAAACTGACACTTCTTCAATTTAGCAAAGAGTGTGTTATCTCTCAGTATCTGAAGAACTTCGCGGACTCTCTGCCAATGAGACTCAAGATCCGATGAATAAATCAAAATGTCATCCAGATAAACAATAGGACTCCTAGCGATCAAGGGTCTCAGAATGTCATTGATGAAATATTGAAAAAATGCAGGGGCGTTAGTAAGCCCAAAAGGCATCACCAAACACTCAAAATGTCCTTCCGGGGTGTTAAAAGCTGTCTTCCATTCATCTCCGTCCTTCACCCGCAGTAAATTATATGCCCCACGAAGGTCAATCTTAGAAAACCATTTAGATCCAGTCAATTGGTTATACAAATCCGGAATAAGTGGTAACGGGTAAGGATTGCGAACAGTGATTTTATTAATCTCCCAAAAATCCAGACATGGCCTAAGACCCCCATCCTTCTTTTTGACAAAAAAGAACCCAACCGCCACAGGAGACTTAGAGGGTCTTATGTGACCTGCAGCTAAACTAGTCTGAAGGTACTCCTTCAAAGCCTCCCTCTCGGGAATTGTCAGATTAAACAACCGGCTCTTAGGGAGCTTAGCATCAGGGACGAAGTCAATAGCGCAATCGTAATCTCTATGAGGTGGTAAAGCTTTCGACTCCACCTCCGAAAAAACCCTCCAAAAATCCTGAATGGGTTCAAGTAACTCCCCCTTCACAACAGCTGCAATGTGAACATTACAACACTTACCATAACACCCCTGACCCCAGGATCCTATGGAACCAGACGACCAGTCCAGCAAAGGATTATGCACTTTTAACCAGGGCAACCCCAGGACGACCGGGGAAGGCAACTTAGCAAGTACAAATAAGTCAATCTGCTCCTGATGTTTCATATTTATAGTAAGCGGAAACCCAGTGACCTTTTCAAGAATGCTCCCATGCTCCAGGGGAGTATTATCAATCGCCACCACAGAAAAAGGAGACGACAAAAGTTCAGAATCAAACTTATACTTTTCAAGAAATTGTTGATCAATCAAATTAAGTGCAGAACCACAATCCACCATAACCTGAAACTCAATCAAACGACCCTGACAGGTGGTATTACCAGGAAAAAACACCCCAGCAGAACGTAAAAACGCAATGCGAACGGGAGTGTTATTTCTACTGACCATTTTTTTTCTTTCCTTAAGCGAACCTCACATTGCTTTAAAAAATTATCAGCCTTACCGCAATACAAGCAAAGTCCCTTAGAGAACCTCCTGTCCCTCTCCCTGGAACGGGATGACATTGCCCCGACCTGCATAGGGTCCCCAGTGTCAGCAGGAATATCGTGAGAAACAGAATCCAACAATACAGGCAACTTATCCTCATTCTGTCTAGCCCTCAACCTTCTATCCACACGGATAGCTAACTCCATGGCAACTTGCAGAGTATCAGGTGCAGGGAATGCAGTGACCAAATCTTTAACCCTTTCACTCAAGCCTGCCAGAAACGGAAACTTGAGTGCAGGGTCATTCCACCTGACCTCTGCAGACCATCGTCTGAACAGGGTGCAATAACTCTCAGCATCAAGAGAACCCTGTTTGAGACGTCTGAGCTCTGTCTCAGCTGATGCAACCCGATCAAAATCATCATACAGCAAACCCATGGCATTAAAAAATGCTTCCAGAGACCTCAGACAATGATCATCAGGAGACAAAGAAAACGCCCAGATTTGAGGTTCCTTACGCAATAGAGACATAATTCCTACACGCTGTAGTTCATTACCAGAAGATCTAGGTCTGAGCCAAAAATACAACAAACAAGCATTTTTAAATGAAAAAAAAATCCTGTCGTTTCCCGAAAAACAGTCAGGAAATCCTACCTTAGGTTTTTCATAGTGTTCTGCAAGGTATTTACTCAAGTACTGCTGAAGATCGGCAAATTCCAAAGTTAACCCTTGCAGGTGTTGAGCAAGTTCCTGGACGGAAATCATACTGAAGAAAGGAGGGGAAAGGAGAGGGGAAAAAAAAACAAAAAAAACTCTTTTTTAACGTGGCTGGACATACTGTGTTATGTTCTGCAACATAGAACTAAGGAATAGGAGGGAAAAGCTGTCCCTGCACTGAGACTCAGCTTAACCCTACGCTTGGGTGGGGGCCCTATTCCTTATGAATAGCCCCACCAAAACTCCTGCACTGAACTCAAACAAAGACCTGTAGGAGGGTAGGAGAGGGAAAAAGCGGTCCCTAAAAGATCTAAGGACTGGGAGCAAAAGCAGGAGACCTCCTAACAGAAAAGCTAGTTGCAGAATCGCAAATTAAAGAAAACAAAACTGGTGGAACAAAAAGTCCCAGGATAACTATAGTCAAAAGCAAGCAGAACTAAACAAGGCTACTTAGCCAGAGCACGAGCGTTAACAACACTGATGTCCAGCAGGGAATGGGGGCCAGGTGCAGGGTAATAAAGAGTGCAGAGATCACTTGACCAAGAAACCCAGCACCAGAGGAAAAGACTAGAAGCAAGAAAACCACAACAAGATGGCCAATAGAAAAATAACATAGATTCTAACAACTTGTCCACGTGTCCGTGGTTAGGTGGACTTTCTCGGTAACTGCGTTGCTGAGGGCACGGCTAATGTTTTGGGACACGTGCTTGTGTAATGCGGGGATGGCAAAACGGGAGAAATAGTGGAGGCTGGGGACCGAGTACCGAGGGACGGCCGCCGCCATCAGGTTGCGGAATGCTTCCGTCTCCACGAGCCTAAAAGGCAACATTTTGAGCGCAAGCAGTCGCGAAATGTGAGAATTTAGTAGTGTGGCCTGTGGGGTGTTGGCTGCATATTTGCGCTTGCGTTCCAAGGACTGGGGTATGGACAACTGAATGCTGCGCTGGGACAAGGACAAGGACGTGCTTCCTGATGATGCTACTTGAGAGTGCGCAATGACAGGTGCAGGGAAGGAGGCATCTTCGCATGCACCATGGACAGGGGATTGTCTTGCATGCACAACTGCGGAAGAAGCAATGGTGCTACCTGCAGACACTGTTCCTGGACCCTGGGGTTCAGCCCAGAAAGTCGGGTGCTTTGCTGCCATGTGCCTGATCATGCTGGTGGTGGTCAGGCTAGTCGTTTTGGCAACACTGCTGATGCTGGCCTGGCAGGTGGTGCAAATGGCCTTTTTGGGGTTATCGGCAGAGTCTTTAAATAGCAACCAGACTCGGGAAGACCTAACAGTTGTACTGGCAACTTCCTTCGTGTTGGTGTTACGGGGTATGGTTGCCTGCCTTCTGTCTGCGGCCAACACACTGCTTCTTCCTGCCTGTTGGGGTGCTCTGCCTCCCTCCCCCTCTGTGCTGTTGTCTTCGCTCTGCATGTCCTCCTGCCAGGTTGGGTCACTTACTATGTCATCCACCACTTCATCTTCCACGTTCACACCCTGGTCCTCCTCCTGACTTTCTGGCAATTGTATCTCATCATCGTCCACCTCTTGTGACACTTTCCCACCGTCGCCTTCGTGTGACAGTGGCTGCTCAAATATCTGAGCATCGCTATACGCGATCTCCTATTGCCCCGCTTCAAGTGGACCGGGCGAGAGGCCCGAATCTATAAATGGAAAAGTGAACAGCTCTTCAGAGTGTCCAAGTGTGGGATCAGTTGTCTCTGGGCAGTCGGCATGGTGGGAAGAAGGAGGATCAAGGTGAGGAATATGCGGTCCAGACTCACGGCTACTGAGACTTGACCGTGTGGAAGACAGGGTAGTGGTGGTGGTGGTGGCTAAGTGACTGGAAGCATTATCCGCTATCCAACCAACAACCTTTTGACACTGCTCTGGGTTCAATAGTGGTGTGCTGCGGTCCCCTACAAATTGGAACAGGAAGGTCAGGCGAGATGATGTGGGTGTTTGTTGTGGCACAATTTCAGCTTGCCCACGGCCTTGTCCTTGGCCTCTGCATGCACCATTACCATCACGTCCAGTTCCCAGTCCCTTGCCACGTGCCCATTTTAAATGGAGGACAGTATCTTCCACGGTCACTAGAAATGACTGAGTTTGGAGCGAACTTTTATGTGATCAGTGTGACGGAGAAAACAAAGTTTTAAATACCTGGCCTGTAGGCAAGTAGTTTGAACAGCAAACTGCTGTGAATTGCTTCACTGATACACTGAAAGAAATTTTTAATGGAGGCCAGAAATGGCAGTATTTTCTGGCAACGTATATGTGATCCGTGTGACGGAGAAAACAGAGTTTTAAATGCTTGGCCTGTAGGTAAGTAGTTTGAACAGCAAATTGCTGTGAATTGCTTCACTGACACACTAAAGGAAATTTTTAATGGAGGCCAGAAATGGCAGTATCTTCTGGCAACGTATATGTGATCCGTGTGATGGAGAAAACAGACTTTTAAATACCTGGCCTGTAGGTAAGTAGTTTGAACAGCAAACTGCTGTGAATTGCTTCACTGATACACTGAAAGAAATTTTTAATGGAGGCCAGAAATGGCAGTATTTTCTGGCAACGTATATGTGATCCGTGTGACAGAGAAAACAGAGTTTTAAATACCTAGCCTGTAGGTAAGTAGTTTGAACAGCAAACTGCTGTGAATTGCTTCACTGACATGCTAAAGAAATTTTTAATGGAGGCCAGAAATGTCACTATTTTCTGACAACGTACAGTACAGACCAAAAGTTTGGAACACCTTCTCATTTAAAGATTTTTCTGTATTTTCATGACTATGAAAATTGTACATTCACACTGAAGGCATCAAAACTATGAATTAACACGTGGAATTATATACTTAACAAAAAAGTGTGAAACAACTGAAAATATGTCTTATATTCTAGGTTCTTCAAAGTAGACACCTTTTGCTTTGATGACTGCTTTGCACACTCTTGGCATTCTCTTGATGAGCTTCAAGAGGTAGTCACCGGAAATGGTCTTCCAACAATCTTGATGGAGTTTCCAGAGATGCTTAGTACTTGTTGGCCCTTTTGCCTTCACTCTGTGGTCCAGCTCACCCCAAACCATCTCGATTGGGTTCAGGTCTGGTGACTGTGGAGGCCAGGTCTTCTGGCGTAGCACCCCATCACTCTCCCTCTTGGTCAAATAGCCCTTACACAGCCTGGAGGTGTGTTTGGGGTCATTGTCCTGTTGAAAAATAAATGATGGTCCAGCTAAACGCAAACCGGATGGAATAGCATGCCACTGCAAGATGCTGTGGTAGCCAGGCTGGTTCAGTATGCCTACAGTTTTTAATAAATCCTCAACAGTGTCATCAGCAAAGCACCCCCACACCATCACACCTCCTCCTCCATGCTTCATGGTGGGAACCAGGCAAGTAGAGTCCATCCGTTCACCTTTTCTGCGTCGCACAAAGACACGGTGGTTGGAACCAAAGATCTCAAATTTGGACTAATCAGACCAAAGCACAGATTTCCACTAGTCTAATGTCCATTCCTTGCGTTCTTTAGCCCAAACAAGTCTCTTCTGCTTGTTGCCTGTCCTTAGCAGTGGTTTTCTAGCAGCTATTTTACCATGAAGGCCTGCTGCACAAAGTCTCCTCTTAACAGTTGTTGAAGAGATGTGTCTGCTGCTAGAACCCTGTGTAGCATTGACCTGGTCTCTAATCTGAGCTGCTGTTAACCTGCGATTTCTGAGGCTGGTGACTTGAATAAACTTATCCTCAGAAGCAGAGGTGACTCTTAGTCTTCCTTTCCTGGGGCGGTCCTCATGTGAGCCAGTTTCTTTGTAGCGCTTGATGGTTTTTGCAACTGCACTTGGGGACACATTCAAAGTTTGCCAATTTTTCGGACTGACTGACCTTCATTTCTTAAAGTAATGATGGCCACTCGTTTTTCATTACTCAGCTGCTTTTTTCTTGCCATAATACAAATTCTAACAGTCTATTCAGTAGGACTATCAGCTGTGTATCCACCAGACTTCTGCACAACACAACTGATGGTCCCAACCCCATTTATAAGGCAAGAAATCCCACTTATTAAACCTGACAGGGCACACCTGTGAAATGAAAACCATTTCCGGTGACTACCTCTTGAAGCTCATCAAGAAAATGCCAAGACTGTGCAAAGCAGTCATCAAAGCAAAAGGTGGCTACTGCTATGCCGGTACGCAGGAGAAGGGATTTCTCGCGGCGTCCAGCCAGGCCCTTTCCTGCTGGTTAGTAATTGTCAGCATTTAGGTTCCGTTCTAGGGATTCTAAGTGTGGTTTCTGCTTTTCTGCTCATGTGCCGCTAAGCCATGCCCCCTTGTGGCCATGTGCCGCTGAGCCATGCCTCCTTTCCATCATGTGTCACTAAGCCACACCCCTTGTGGTCATTTGCCACTAAGACACGCCCCCTGCTGTATGGTACAACGTGGTTGGTTGTCCTGAGGGGCTTGGGCTGTCTCTAGTGTATTTAAGGGCTCCGTGGGCTCCGCCCCATTGCCTAGTCTATCTCTTTCTAACCTGGGGTGAGGTCTCTGGCAGTAAATGCAGTGTGTGAGAGTCGTTGTCAAGGGTTCCTGCTGAAAGCTCCCTAGTCATCCTAGCCATCAATTAGGGCTAGAGGAATGCTGTGAGCAGCACGCACTACCATGTCGATTCACCGGTTGGTGTTCACGCCACGGAGGAGTCCTTGCTACCGATCCAGCATTCCAGGGTCCGCCATTGTATGTGTGGTCACACTGCCGCTTTTACACCCATGTGTTGTGTGCTGCAGAGATCCTCCTTCTCTTTAGGAACTTAGGTTCCAGGCCTTTCCTGGCCTGCAGCTATCTGCAGCTCTACACGCCACCATCTAGCGCTCAGGCATTTCATGCTGCCAAATCCTTCCTGCTCTGCACAGTGGTGTCTTGCAGTGCAGAAGTTTATTAGTTTAGTTTCTGGAGTGTTGTTAACTCACAGCATTGTACCTTGTTTAGTTACTACTTGTGTGTGCACTTAACACACTAGTTCATTTCTTTCTCTGTGCTTAGCTGAACATTCCTCTGGGACTCAGCTGCTGCAGCTCCTCTGCAGTCCGGTGGACCCCGACGTGTCCTTTAAGTTTTATTTTATTTTATTAAAGGACACGCCAGCATAACATTAGACTAGGCCAGGGTCTGGCTGAATATGACGACTACTGCACAGAGTCAGAATGGCTCATCCTCGATGCAACGCCATATCCAGAACAATGTTCGCTGACTCTGGACATTCCGACTCTGACCGCTTAGGCTGTAGGCCAGACGGTAGCCGCCCTAATACCCTCCCCTGTCCCAACGCCTCGCCTAGCGCTTCCAAGTAAGTTTTCGGGGAGCGCTCGGACCTGTCGGGGGTTTCTCAATCAATGTGCCGTGTACTTCGAGTTACAACCGCAGGTGTACCTCACTGATAGGTCTAGGGTGGGATTTATATTTTTCTTGCTCTCCGAGCGGGCGCTGGAGTGGTTTACTCCACTCTGGGAACAGTCGGATCCAGTTGTGCAGACTGTAGCCGGTCACGCAACAGCCCTCAAACAGGTCTTTTTGGGTACTGAGGGCACCAATAACACTGCCATTCATCTTCTCGCTATTAGTCAGGCTACGTCGTCCGTAAGCGACTATGCGGTGCGTTTCCGCACCCTAGCAGCTGAGTTGGATTGGCCAGACAAAGCTCTGATTCCCATTTTCTGGAGAGGTCTGGCCTCCCATGTAAAAGATGCGTTGGCTACACAAGAGGTGCCAGTAACGATTGAGGCATTGATTAATCTTGCTACCAGAATTGACCTTCGGTTTGCCGAGAGATGACTAGAGGTGACTGCTGAGAAGCTACGGGAGCGTTCTGCTCGAACCTTCTCAGTGCCTCTGAGTGAGAGTTCGGGCAATTTGACCCCTCTGTGCCCATGGAGGTGTCACGCATGGAGGGTCTTTGTCTTCCCAAACAGTCAATAAAATCTGGTCTATTGTCCCACACCCCTCGGGGGTCTGGGCGATGTGCCTGTCGCTCTCCGCATGTTAAACGGGGAGTTCTAGTGTCTGTTGGAGGCGAGTCACTAGAAAATGAATTTTTCCTCCAAAATTCTGCTGCCTTCCTCAGTCATTCTTGATCAGAAGACTGTGTAGATAGGAGCTTGAGAGGACTCGGGAGCAAAGGCAAACTTTATGTCCAAGTCTTTCGCTCAGAGCCACTCATTAATTTTACTTCCTAATCCTGTTAAAATCCAAGTATTTAACGGGTTTGTTCTGCCTAAGGAGGTTACCCATCGTACTGAGGCTATACAGCTCCAGATAGGAGCTAGCCATTACGAATCTATTTCTTTCCTAGTGATGGAGGAGGGGGGTGGATTCGGTACTTTTGGGCCTGCCCTGGCTCCGGAGGCATTCCCCCCATCTGGACTGGTCGACTGGTCAGGTTATCCAGTGGAGCTCTTCCTGCCAGGGGAATTGTATTCGTCCGGTGCTTCTGGTTTCTCGTTCTGAGTTACCTCCGGAGCTGTCAGCGTTACCCGTTCAATACGTGGAGTATGCAGATGTTTTCTCCAAAAAAGCTGCAGAGACTCTACCTCCTCACCGGGCATATGATTACGCCATAAATTAACTACCGGGTTCGGAACCCCCAAGAGGCAGGGTATATCCTTTGTCAGTCCGTGAGACGAAAGCAATGTCAGAATACATTGCAGATAATCTAGAAAGGGGGTTTATCCGTAAATCAAATCCACGGGCAGATGCTCTGTCTCGCTCGTTTGACCCCCTGGGTGAAGAGTCGGATCCGCAGCTTATTGTTCCATCTGAGAGTTTACTCTCTGTGAACCCTGTCACCTTGCAGGGACTTCCGCCTGGGAGGACTTTTGTGCCAGAGTCTCGTAGGCAAGAGGTTCTCCATTGGGGTCACTCCTCCAAGATTGGAGGGCACTTTGGGGACAAACGAACCAAAGAGCTAATTTCTTGGTCCTATTGGTGGCCCAAGATGTCTACTGATATCTCCCATTTTGTCGCCGCTTGCGTCTCTTGTGCGCGAAATAAGCCGTCTAGGGAACGGTCGGCGGGGCTTTTTATGACTCTTCCCGCTGTGGAGGATTGGGCAACGAATGCCAGGGATATCTGGGATCAGACTGAGGAGTCTTTGCTTGCTTCTAACAAGCATATGAGGGTCACGGTCGATAGGTATCGGCGTCCTGCTACAAGTTATGCTCCTGGGGACTTGCTGGATTTCAAGCGCTGTAATATGGAAAGGACCTGGCTGTATTCTGCAGTGCCAACAAGCAAATGGCGCAGAAAAACGGTGTTCTCTTTTTAAGCAAATAATGAGGATTAAGATCCAAAGAAAAGTATTCCTGGCCCCTGAGACCTGGGCCTTTGTATAGAAATATCTAACAGCAGCAGAAGGCAGAATTGGAATGAAGCCTCTTGTGTTTTATGCACTGCAGTCTGCTATATACACTGCCTGCCTGCCTATATACACTGCCTGCCTGATATCTCTGTAGATGGATTAGTCCTCAGAAGGACTGTTTGTTAAGATGGATATGTGTAATGTACGGTTTTTCTCCCTACACTACCTAATACACAAGCAAATCTCTACCTAACGCAGCAGCACTTCTCCCTACACTGTCTGATTCCGGAGTGACTGTGACGAACATGGAGGCGTCAGGTCTGATATAAACCCGATGACGCTATGCGGCTAGCCAATCACTGTAATGCCACAACCAACATGGCTACGGCATTACAGTGAGTGGCAGGCAATCCCTGCATGTTGATTGGCGCTCTAAAGAGCGCCAAACATGCAGGGAGGGGACCCGAGCTCCCACCGAGCAATCCCGGAAATACTCGCTGAGCGTCTCCAGCAGTGAGATGCTCGGGCGAGCACCGAGCAGTAGCAAGCATGCTCTCTCATCACTAGTTAATACGCCTAAATGTTCCATACCAGCAAGCTGCCAAAACTTCTGCTTTTATAAAGATGGTCACACATGTTGATAAACAATTAATCAAGAGTATTTAATACTCTTCCCATGGATGCATTAAGCGTTTACTTAGTTTTTCATACAATGCTTTTGCATTTTGTCCTACTTTTTATTATATAAATGATGAAATTGTGTAATTTTTCATGTGGTGTTCATCATCTGAGGTTGTATTTACCAAATCTCAAGACCTTCTTTGGACCAAATATTTTATTTTGTCCTGATGAGTAAATCTATAGAGATCAAAGAGAGTGTACTTAGTTTTTATCATGACTGTATATACAGTTATATGAAAAAGTTTGGGCACCCCTATTAATCTTAAGCTTAATGTTTTATAAAAATTGGTGTTTTTGCAACAGCTATTTCAGTTTGATATATGTAATAACTGTTGGACACAGTAATGTTTCTGCCTTGAAATGAGGTTTATTGTACTAACAGAAAATGTGCAATCTGCATTCAAACAAAATTTGACAGGTGCATAAGTATGGGCACCTCACCAGAAAAGTGACATTAATATTTAGTAGATCCTCCTTTTGCAAAAATAACAGCCTCTAGTCGCTTCCTGTAGCTTTTAATGAGTTCCTGGATCCTGGATGAAGGTATTTTTGACCATTCCTCTTTACAAAACAATTCCAGTTCAGTTAAGTTTGATGGTCGCCGAGCATGGACAGCCCTCTTCAAATGATCCCACAGATGTTCAATGATAGTCAGGTCTGGGGACTGGGATGGCCATTCCAGAACATTGTAATTGCTCCTCTGCATGAATGCTTGAGTAGATTTGGAGCGGTGTTTTGGATCATTGTCTTGCTGAAAGATCCATCCCCTGCGTAACTTCAACTTTATCACTGATTCTTGAACATTATTGTCAAGAATCTGCTGATACTGAGTGGAATCCATGCGTCCCTCAACTTTAACAAGATTCCCGATGCCGGCATTGGCCACACAGCCCCAAAGCATGATGGAACCTCCACCAAATTTTACTGTGGGTAGCAAGTGTTTTTCTTTGAATGCTGTGTTTTTTTGCCACCATGCATAACGCCTTTTTGTATGACCAAACAGCTCAATCTTGGTTTCATCAGTCCACGGGACCTTCTTCCAAAAAGAAATTGGCTTCTCCAAATGTGCTTTTGCATACCTCAGCCGACTCTGTTTGTGGCATGCTTGCAGAAACGACTTCTTTCGCATCACTCTCCCATACAGCTTCTCCTTGTGCAAAGTGCGTTGTATAGTTGACCGATGCACAGTGACACCATCTGCAACAAGATGATTCTGCAGCTCTCTGGAGGTGGTCTGAGGATTGTCCTTGACTGATCTCACCATTCTTCTTCTCTGCCTTTCTGATGTTTTTCTTGGCCTGCCACTTCTGGCCTTAACAAGAACTGTCCCTGTGTTCTTCCATTTCCTTACTATGTTCCTCACAGTGGAAACTGACAGGTTAAATCTCTGAGACAGCTTTTTGAATCCTTCCCCTTAACAACTATGTTGAATAATCTTTGTTTTCAGATCATTTGAGATTTGTTTTGAGGAGCCCATGATGCCACTCTTCAGAGGAGATTCAAACAGGAGAACAACTTGCAAGTGGCCACTTTAAGTAGCTTTTCTCATGATTGCATACACCTGGCTATGAAGTTCAAAGCTCAATGAGGTTACAAAACCAAAAAAAGTGCTTTAGTAAGTCAGTAAAAAGTAGGTAGGAGTATTTAAAACAAGAAAATGATAAGGGTGCCCATACTTATGCACCTGTCAAATTTTGTTTGAATGCAGATTGCACATTTTCTGTTAGTACAATAAACCTCATTTCAAGGCAGAAACATTACTGTGTCCAACAATTATTACATATATCAAACTGAAATAGCTGTTGCAAAAACACCAATTTTTATAAAACATTAAGTTTAAGATTAATAGGGGTGCCCAAACTTTTTCATCTAACTGTAGTTATGATATACTACCGTTTTCCTATCCTATAATTAAATATTGCTTGCATACTAAAACACACTATAGTAAAACACATTATACAAAGATCAATATTACTAATATGACCACAATACAACAATACAAGGCAGAAAAAATGCCACTTCATAATGACCTCTACCATTACCACTATCTAGTGAATAAATATTACCATACGCCTACAGACGAAAACACACTGTTCAAAGACAAATATTACATATAATACCACTGTACACCTACCACTACATAATGGCTGATCTTAACCTCCAAAATGATACTAAATTAAAACCACATAAATTATTATTAAAATGACTGACATTCACACCAAACACTTAGTGTATACTGTAGTATAGTGGTAAATACCTGTTCTGTAGATGGTATAAGTAATTACAGTAGAATTGCATTCAGTGTACTGATCTACAGTGGACATTTTTCGTACCGTTTGAAATCATTCCCTTTTTCCTTGTAGATCTGGCTATTATAGCCTTGACTTATATCTGCAGAGTTTACAACAAAGAAACATTTGACTTCTCACATTACCAGCACCATCCCCACTTATTCCAACCTCCAAAAACTCCCCATCTGTATGTTAACCTCAATTTTGTGCCTATATCTGCCTCGCAGTTCAGTGTCCCCCAATACTCAAAAAAAGTTATAATTACCTCTTCCCCTCAAAAAAATTTCTAAACAGACAATGCCCCTGAAAACAACAGTACTAGTGCTTCCCTTATTGCCTCAAAGTAATAGAACGGTATAATTCCAAAGTAATAAATCCCCCTTTTTGCACACAAACAGTAATAATGTCCTCTTAAAAGTAATAATGCCCCAAGTGCAGACCTTCAAATAACAATACCCCCTGGGCGTTCCTTTAAAGTAAAAATACCCACTTACGGTATAAAAACTAATACTACACTTTTAATATCCCTTCGAAACTAATAATGTTCCCTGAGTGCCCCCTTCAAAACAAATAATGTCCCCTCAAAAACAAATAATGGTCCCAGTGTCTCCTTGAAAACTAGTAATGCCCCTTGTATACTCAAAACTATTAATGCTCCCAGAGTGCCCCCTTGAAAACTAATAATTCCTACTGACTTTCCCCTTCAAAATGAATTATGCCCCTTGAATGCTTTTACATATAATATGAAAAATAAAGCTTATGCTCACCAAATCATGATTACCCCCATCAACTGCAGTCTCCAAGCCCTCCTCTGACTTGCAAAGGCAATGCCTACAGAAGCCTGAAACCTATAAAACAGAGCGAGGTAGGGCAATGATCCTGCAGCTCCCATCTCTCCCTCGTGACCAAACAGTATCGGCGTCATGTTTACACCAATACAGTTCAAAGTGGTAATTCACAAAAGTCCGGGGCACTGAGCAAGAAGTCCAGGGCCATAGTTCTGGATTTTTAGAGTTAGCAACTCCATTGTTCCTTAGAAAGCTATATTTTGCTAGAAATATCCAACTTTCCTGGATTTTTATACCTACCAAGACTTTTATGGAAGGGATCAGGGGTGTACGGCTGTGTCCATAAAGGAAGGGTGCCTACCAATGCCTATTTCTATAATTTTTTTTATCATTTTTATTGGATGGACATTATTACTGTATGGAGGCAGAAATGGTGTATAATAATACTGCATTGTATTTTTTGCCACTAGTTGGGGGGGCAATACTATTGTATTTGAACACAGAGACCAACAATACTACTGTATGGGGACATGAAGAGGGATTTTACTATTGAACAGGGGCCACAAAAGAAGTCATATGTATTAAAGGGAATCTCTCAGCAAGTGTCACGGGTATGTCAGAAGTGACAGACAGTCACCCAGCAGTTGGTTGCAGGAGATCTCTTCGTTTGGCATTACAGACACCTTCTTAGCTGTTTCACTCTAGGACTCAGCGGCTACCTCCTTCCTACTAATTGACACCCTGGTCTAGGAGTTTAAATAGTTTCACTTTGTATCAGGAGGGAACCGGATATATTCACATGTTTCCTTGTGAATGCTTGGAGCTCTCAGACTGCTATCTTCCTCTGTGGTGCTAGGAGGACTCTTGGAGTTATCTCTCTGAATTTGGCTAAAGCTAAGCTACTCCCCCCTTGTCTGTCTCCCCTTGCTGTCTTTAGTGTTTAGTGGGAACTGACAAGCTTTCATTCCTCCCCTTCCCTATATGGGGACAAGTGCTAGGGAAATACAGGGTTTAGGTTCGAGTGCAGAGATTGGTGAAGAATCAATATAGGGACGTTAGTGGAGACAGGGTGATATCAGATCAGCCTAGGAGGTGTCCACTGCCCCCTTTCCCTAGAGTCTGGGCTCCCTTTCCCCTTTCCCTTTGTGTTGCACTAAGTCTTTCCCACACCTTGAGTGACAGCAGGTTTTTGCTATGTAATCTGAGGATCTGAGGACTGCATGAGGTAGGGGCTGAGATATAGATTACAGTGATGTGTCACTTATCAGACTGTATGCTGTGGTTTCCATACAATAAATGTTTTATCGCCAGGAAATTATCACTGCACAGACTAGCTCCCTACTTCCAAGTGGTCAGACTATGCCCCCTTCTCTGATAAGCATCTTACTGTCAGTAGACAATATACACAGAAAGCTGTGGTGTGGACTTAGTTAGCTTTTGAGCTCTGCTACATGCTACAACTAATAACTGTGATTGTGTCAGAATAGCTGCCCCCCATAAACTAAGTGATATATCATTGGTATGCGGGTTTCTTTGACTACATCATGCTTCTCTCAGATGAGGTAGCAAAAACCTGCTGACTGATTCCTTTTACTATTGCATAGGGCCACAGAGTAGGGATGAGCGGATCCATGGATGTTCGGGTTCGTCGGGTTCTGCCGAACTGTAGTTCAAAGTTCGGTTCAGGCATCAGAACTTGACCAGAGCTTGACCAATAACCTGAACACAATAGAAGTCAATGGGGACCCAAACTTCAGTGCTTTAAAATGGCAGTAAAATGGTCATACTAAGGACTAGAGGGCTGCAAAGGGAAGAAAAATGGGAGTAAGAGTAGGACAATTGCCCTGCAAACAAATGTGGATAGAGAAATGACTTAAATAACATAGAATAAAAAAGAATAATAAGCTTGAACCAGGAGGCAGCGGTCCAAGTGGAGGATGAGGTTGAGGAGAAGGTGGATGTGGCGGTGTAAGTTGAAGAGGGGGGAGGAGGAGAAGGTAGTCAACACTGTTTTTGTGTTTTCTTTTGTTTATTTTTTTGGGGGTACTCTGAAAACAGGCTCTGTGGGAAAACTCTGCATATAGGAGGCAGTGCAATAATCTGCTGGTCAGATCCCACCGGGCATCGGATAGAGAGGAATTGCCACCCGTGCCCTAGTACTGAGAGGAGCTCAGAGGGAGACCTGGCCTATCTACACACGCACAGACGGGAAAGGGAGAGGTCTGTAGTGCAGGAACACTCTGGTGTAGGGTCCCGACTGAATGCTGGACTTCCTCGGAGGTAGTCAGACCCCCGTCCCTGGTAGCCGCAGGACTCCGCGGGGAGCAGGGAGACGCCTTCCCGCTGTCGTCTCTAAGTGAGTAAAGCCTTGGAAGTTCACCCCTATGGCCTCCGGACTCTTCATTCTGCGCCATGCCATGCGACGCGGTGCCCGTACTCCCCGCACTACTACCCCCCCTTCCATCCTGCCTACCTGCCCCTAGGCCTTGCTCCGCCTTTGGGGAGCAGTGAGAACTTTGGCCGCCATGACACCAGGCCTCGGCGGACTGCAGCGGCGCTGGTGACCCTTCACCAGGCACCACAGGTGGCGTAGTCGTTAAATAAGCCACTCAACCCGGACGAGCCCACAACATCTTACTTTTCATGTGACGGCCCTGAGCACAGGTCGCGTCCGGGCCACTGCTGCACCCCATCTCTTCATCACAGGACCCGATGCTGAGTCCCCCCATAACCCAGGGTAAACTTAGAAGGGGCTCTTTCGAGAATGAGGCATCACAGTAATACAGGTGGAGAGTAGTGTTGAGCGAGTATGTTCTGTTCTGAGTATGCTCAGGCCGAGCTCCGAGTATTTACAGCTGCTCGGTGATATGTTTGCATCGCTCCCGTGTGCATGATTTGCAACTGTTTGACAGCTTTATTACATGTGAGGAATGTGTAAGAAATAGACATTCCTCACATGTATTAAAACTGTCAAACAGTCGCAAATCATGCACACAGGAGCGATTCAAATATATCACCGAGCTGCTGTAAATACTCAGAGCTCGGCCCGAGCATACTCGGCGAAAGGGTTAATAGAACATACTCGCTCAGCACTAGTGGAGAGTTATACACAGAAGCTTTTTGGCACAGTACTCCCACAGACATGTGTAAAGTAAAAATAAATGTTTTTTTAGGCACAGTATTCCCACAAACATGAGTGCGAAGTAAAAAATGTGGCTTTTGACACAATCTTCTCACAGACATGGGTGCAGAGTACACAGGGGTATTTTTGGCACAGTATTCCCACAGACACAGGTGCAGAGTAAAAAAAAGTGGCTTTTTGGCAAAGTAGTCAAAGTAAAAAAAGTGTTTTTTAGGCACAGCACTCCCACAAACACGGGTGCAGAGTCCACACACAGAGGCTTTTTTGCAGAGTGTGCACACAGAACCTAGCACTGTCCCTCACTCGAACTGTGTTCTGTCCCTACGCCTATCAGAGCAGATTGGCGGCAGCACCCATTTTCCAGCATTTATACAAGGGCTCCAAATTGGACACATGGCCTGAGTTTGCCCTTTACACCTTGGAGGTTCTGCCTACCTTTGGCAGAATAGAGGAGTATACCAGCTGCACCAACCCATTGTTATACTCCACATCAGATTGTTTGTTCTGTTTGCCATTCCCATTGTTTTGGGGCCTCCCCAAATTGAAATAAAAAAAAACAAAAAAAACAAAGTGGCTGCTTTGCAGAGTATCCCCACAGAGGCTGTTTAAATGAGTACAACCACATAGGCTTTTTGGCTGAGTGTTTTTTAGGCAGAGTACTCCCACAGACATGGGTGCAGAGTACACAGAGGCTTTTTGGAACAGTACTCCCACATACACATGTGCAGAGTAAAAAAGTGGCTTTTTGGCACAGTACTCTCATAGACACGGGTGCAGAGTACACAGAGGCTTTTTGGCACAGTACTCCCACAGACACAGGTGCAGAGTAAAATAAGTGTTTTTTAGGCACAGTACTCCCGCAGACACTGGTGCAGAGTTAACAAAAAATGTGTTTTTTAGGCACAATACTCTCACAGACAAGGGTGCAGAGTGAAAAAAAGGGACTTTTGGCACAGTACTTTCAGACACAGGCGCCAAGTAAAAAAAGTGTTTTTTAGGCACAATACTACCTAAGAGACTTTTTTGCAGAGTGCACACACAGAACCTAACTCTGTCCCTCACTCGAGCTGTGTCCTGTCCCTACGCTAATCAGAGCAGAATGGCGGCGGCACCCGTGATCCAGCATTTATACAGGCCGGGTCATGTTGCGCCCCGGCCAATCACAGCCATGCCAATACATGGCATTGCTGTGATGGCTCCAAAAGTGCCCATAGCCTAAAAGCTTGTTGATTGGTGTGATGCAATCTTTCAACAAATTTTATTGGGCACCAAATCCGAACAGTAAAATGGACTTCCAATAAAAAGTTTGTGTTCAGAGTTCGACCCTTTACTGTTCGGTTTCGCTCATCTCTACCACAGAGAGGACATTTTTATTGTAAGGGGGTCACACAGAGAGATATCACTATTGAAATACATTTTATTTTTGCTGATACAGTTACCGTGGAAGGAACAAAAGGGAAGTACTGTTAATATGCAATTCTATGCAGTGCTATGCGGTACTATTGCAATTCTCTTCTACATGTGGAGCAGTGTAGAAGGTGGGGAAAAAAAGTGTTAAATGTGCTGTAGAAGTGATCAATCATGGATGTGTTATTTTCTGCAGATATGTGTCCTATCTCGAAGAAGTCATATCGGTCTGTGCCAGAAGAAGAAAAGCAATTATTAATGAGTTCAATTGTAGGTATTATTGCTTAGTCAGTGGTTTTACCTTATACCGTAATTATACAAAGTACAGAGCTCCTGTGTAATAACTGTCACTGGTGGTAATGTTAGTGTTAGTACTGTGGTTTTTGATAGTGATCAGTATGATGGTATTATTCAGTTACTATGTGGTGATAATATGTGATCCAGTCATGATGTGGCAGTATTTGGCAATTAATTGTATGTGGTATTATTAGTATATTGGTCTTGATATAATGGATCTTGTACAGTAATTAGGATGGTGGTTATACTCAGACACTATGTGTTGATAATATATGGTCTGTGTGTGGCGGTATTTATCTCTTTCATTTGTTTTTTATTGGTATACTAGTTTTGGCATAGCTGACTTGTTCAGTTACAATATGGTGATATTTGTTATGTTTGACTATTATTTAAAAGTATTACTTCGAAAAGTATTTTATTGCTGTGTTTGCTATAAGAGTTATATATTTTATCTGTAGCTTTTTTTAATGAGGGAGAGGGGCCGGAGTGAACACATACTGTATGTCTATATAGGATCTAGAACGCAGCAGACGTCTGTACATCTAACTAACATGATGGTGGAGAAATATTGGGGAAATATAGTAATCTTGGATCACTTGTCTTGCCATCTATCTATATAATTGTCTTATCCCGTCTGTCTGTCTGTCTTTCTGTCTGTCTGTCTGTCTGTCTATCTGTCTTTCTGTCTGTCTGTCTGTCTGTCCTGGAAATCCCGGGTCGCTGATTGGCCCGGCCACGGCCAATCAGCGACGCGGCATTTCAGAAAAACATGGTAGCCGTTAGCGGCTCATGTGCGGCACGGAGGTCAGCGGCGATGCAGCCGGGAGATGCAGCCTGCTGCTCGCAGCATAAGTCCCCCGACCGCAGGCGCCGCTGACCTACATGCGGCTATCGTCGGGAGATCAGCAGCTACGGCCGCTTATCTCCCGAGGGCAAGTGTGACGCCCCTCCCCTCCCCTCCTTTCCCCTCCTCTCCACTCCTCTCCCCTCCCCTCTCCCCTCCCCTCTCCTCCCCTCTCCCCTCCCCTCTCCTCCCGTCCCTCCCCCCGCTCGATCAGGACCCCTGCACCCGGCGTCATACTTACCCCTCCCCTCCTCTCCCCTCCCCTCCCCTCCTCTCCCCTTCCCTCTCCTCTCCTCCCATCCCTCCCCCCGCTCGATCAGGACCCCGGCACCCGGCGTCATACTTACCCCTCCCCGTGCCTCCGCAGCAGCTCCTGTGTCTTCCGATGCAGCTCTGTGATGTCTCAGGTCAGAGGGCGCGGTGATGTCTTTACACCGCGCTCTCTCCTGACCGGTCACAGCGCACAGCGTGAAGATGCCGGCTGCGCTCGAGTCCAGAGAAGCATTGAGGTGAGTATTGGATTTTTTTTTTGTATGGGGCCATAGGGGACCTGCATGGGGCACTATGGGGGGATGGGACATCCTGCATGGGGTATTATATAGGGGGGATGTGACAGCCTGCATGGGGCATTATATGGGGGGAGAGGTGACATCCTACATGGGGCATTATATGGGGGAACAAGTGACATCCTGCATGGGGTATTATATAGGGGGGATGTCACTTCCTGCATGGGGCATTATAAAGGAGGGTCGGGAGACATATGTTAGAATACCCGGTGCGTTAGAATCGGGCCACCATCTAGTTATCTTATACAGCGTCACCTCGAGTATTTAAAACCGGGCGCCGCCATCTTGGACACAGTCGCTCCGGATTAGACAGTGTAGGGACAGCGCTGCTGATTTAGGGAGAGATATAAACTGCGAAATAGTTAGTGTAGGGTCTGTAAAGGCTGCCAGAACAAACAAACAGTCCTTTTCAGGACTAATATCCATCCCAGATACCAGGCAGGCAGGCTGTATAGGAGACACAGTGGTTATACCAGCAAACGCTGCATTACAGTCCTGTGTGCTCCTGTTGCTGAAATTGCTGGATTTAGCACCAGGTGTCGGGGGCCAGGAAAAATCTTTTTTTTTTCATCTAAATCCTCCTTTTTTTTCCTCCTTCACACTGTACAAATACCCGTCTTATTAACCTTTTGGTGTGTCCCCCCCCCCCCCCAAAAAAAAAGCGTGTCTCTGATTTTTCAGACACAAATATAACTGTTGAAAATAGTCCGGTGTAGGCTAGAGAAACAGAAGTGTTGTTTTGCACTTCCATGGTTCAAACCTCTGTATTATCCATTTTGGGCCATTTGTATCTAAAAAAAACAAAAACAGTCTGAGTGTGTCGCTCACTGTTCAGCCGCAAATATCTCTATTTAAAAAAGTGTGGTATACCCCAGTAAACAATAACTGTGGTTTTGCCATACCACGGTAAAAAATCTCTATTATTCAGCTTTTGGTAGTTTTTTCCGTAAAGAAAAACAGTAGTGTCTCCTGACTGTTGTGACACAAAAATATATCTGTTGAAAATAGTCTTGTGTAGGCCCGACATCCCAGTGTGGTTTCGCAGTTCCACGGGTCAAATCGCTGTACTATCCAGTTTTGGGCCTTTAGTATCTAAAAAAAAAGCAGTTTGAGTGTGTCTCTCACTGTTCAGCCGCAAATATCTCTATTTAAAAAAGTGTGGTATACCCCAGTAAACAATAACTGTGGTTTTGCCATCCCACGGTAAAAAATCTCTATTATTCAGCTTTTGGTAGTTTTTTCCGTAAAGAAAAACAGTAGTGTCTCCTGACTGTTGTGACACAAAAATATATCTGTTAAAAATAGTCTTGTGGAGGCCCGACATCCCAGTGTGGTTTCGCAGTTCCATGGGTCAAATCGCTGTACTATCCAGTTTTGGGCCTTTGGTATGTAAAAAAAAAGCAGTTTGAGTGTGTCGCACACTGATCAGCCGCAAATATCTCTATTTAAAAAAGTGTGGTATACCCCAGTAAACAATAACTGTGGTTTTGCCATCCCACGGTAAAAAATCTCTATTATTCAGCTTTTGGTAGTTTTTTCCGTAAAGAAAAACAGTAGTGTCTCCTGACTGTTGTGACACAAAAATATATCTGTTGAAAATAGTCTTGTGTAGGCCCGACATCCCAGTGTGGTTTCGCAGTTCCACGGGTCAAATCGCTGTACTATCCAGTTTTGGGCCTTTGGTATCTAAAAAAAAAGCAGTTTGAGTTTGTCGCTCACTGTTCAGCCGCAAATATCTCTATTTAAAAAAGTGTGGAATACCCCAGTAAACAATAACTGTGGTTTTGCCATCCCACGGTAAAAAATCTCTATTATTCAGCTTTTGGTAGTTTTTTCCGTAAAGAAAAACAGTAGTGTCTCCTGACTGTTGTGACACAAAAATATATCTGTTGAAAATAGTCTTGTGTAGGCCCGACATCCCAGTGTGGTTTCGCAGTTCCACGGGACAAATCGCTGTACTATCTAGTTTTGGGCCTTTAGTATCTAAAAAAAAAGCAGTTTGAGTGTGTCGCTCACTGTTCAGCCGCAAATATCTCTATTTAAAAAAGTGTGGTATACCCCAGTAAACAATAACAGTGGTTTTGCCATCGCACGGTAAAAAATCTCTAATATTCAGCTTTTGGTAGTTTTTTCCGTAAAGAAAAACAGTAGTGTCTCCTGACTGTTGTGACACAAAAATATATCTGTTAAAAATAGTCTTGTGGAGGCCCGACATCCCAGTGTAGTTTCGCAGTTTCATGGGTCAAATCGCTGTACTATCCAGTTTTGGGCCTTTGGTATGTAAAAAAAAAGCAGTTTGAGTGTGTCGCACACTGATCAGCCGCAAATATCTCTATTTAAAAAAGTGTGGTATACCCCAGTAAACAATAACTGTGGTTTTGCCATCCCACGGTAAAAAATCTCTATTATTCAGCTTTTGGTAGTTTTTTCCGTAAAGAAAAACAGTAGTGTCTCCTGACTGTTTTGACACAAAAATATATCTGTTGAAAATAGTCTTGTGTAGGCCCGACATCCCAGTGTGGTTTCGCAGTTCCACGGGTCAAATCGCTGTACTATCCAGTTTTGGGCCTTTGGTATCTAAAAAAAAACCAGTTTGAGTTTGTCGCTCACTGTTCAGCCGCAAATATCTCTATTTAAAAAAGTGTGGAATACCCCAGTAAACAATAACTGTGGTTTTGCCATCCCACGGTAAAAAATCTCAATTATTCAGCTTTTGGTAGTTTTTTCCGTAAAGAAAAACAGCAGTGTCTCCTGACTGTTGTGACACAAAAATATATCTGTTGAAAATAGTCTTGTGTAGGCCCGACATCCCAGTGTGGTTTCGCAGTTCCACGGGTCAAATCGCTGTACTATCCGTTTTGGGCCTTTGGTATCTAAAAAAAAAAGCAGTTTGAGTGTATCGCTCACTGTTCAGCCACAAATATCTCTTATTTAAAAAAGTGTGGTATACCCCAGTAAACAATAACTGTGCTTTTGCCATCCCACGGTAAAAAATCTCTATTATTCAGCATTTGGTAGTTTTTTCCGTAAAGAAAAACAGTACAGTCTCCTGACTGTTGTGACACAAAAATATATCTGTTGAAAATAGTCTTGTGTAGGCCGGACATCCCAGTGTGGTTTCGCAGTTCCACGGGTCAAATCGTTGTACTATCCAGTTTTGCGCCTTTGGTATCTAAAAAAAAAAGCAGTTTGAGTGTGTCGATCACTGTTCAGCCGCAAATATCTCTATTTAAAAAAGTGTGGTATACCCCAGTAAACAATAACTGTGGTTTTGCCATCCCACGGTAAAAAATCTCTATTATTCAGCTTTTGGTAGTTTTTTCCGTAAAGAAAAACAGTAGTGTCTCCTGACTGTTGTGACACAAAAATATATCTGTTGAAAATAGTCTTGTGTAGGCCCGACATCCCAGTGTGGTTTCGCAGTTCCACAGGTCAAATCGCTGTACTATCCAGTTTTGGGCCTTTGGTATCTAAAAAAAAAGCAGTTTGAGTGTGTCGCTCACTGTTCAGCCGCAAATATCTCTATTTAAAAAAGTGTGGTATACCCCAGTAAACAATAACTGTGGTTTTGCCATCCCACGGTAAAAAATCTCTATTATTCAGCTTTTGGTAGTTTTTTCCGTAAAGAAAAACAGTAGTGTCTCCTGACTGTTGTGACACAAAAATATATCTGTTGAAAATAGTCTTGTGTAGGCCCGACATCCCAGTGTGGTTTCTCAGTTCCACGGGTCAAATCGCGGTACTATCCAGTTTTCGGCCTTTGGTATCTAAAAAAAAAGCAGTTTGAGTGTGTCGCTCACTGTTCAGCCGCAAATATCTCTATTTAAAAAAGTGTGGTATACCCCAGTAAACAATAACTGTGGTTTTGCCACCCCACGGTAAAAATCTCTATTATTCAGCTCTTGGTAGTTTTTTCCGTAAAGAAAAACAGTAGTGTCTCCTGACTGTTGTGACACAAAAATATATCTGTTGAAAATAGTCTTGTGTAGGCCCGACATCCCAGTGTGGTTTCGCAGTTCCACGGGTCAAATCGCTGTATTATCCAGTTTTGGGCCTTTGGTATCTAAAAAAAAAGCAGTTTGAGTGTGTCGCTCACTGTTCAGCCGCAAATATCTCTATTTAAAAAAGTGTGGTATACCCCAGTAAACAATAACTGTGGTTTTGCCATCCCACGGTAAAAAATCTCTATTATTAAGCTTTTGGTAGTTTTTTTCCGTAAAGAATAACATTAGTGTCTCCTGACTGTTGTGACACAAAAATATATCTGTTGAAAATAGTCTTGTGTAGGCCCGACATCCCAGTGTGGTTTCGCAGTTCCACGGGTCAAATCGCTGTATTATCCAGTTTTGGGCCTTTGGTATCTAAAAAAAAAGCAGTTTGAGTGTGTCGCTCACTGTTCAGCCGCAAATATCTTTATTTAAAAAAGTGTGGTATACCCCAGTAAGCAATAACTGTGGTTTTGCCATCCCACGGTAAAAAATCTCTATTATTCAGCTTTTGGTCGTTTTTTCCGTAAAGAAAAACAGTAGTGTCTCCTGACTGTTGTGACACAAAAATATATCTGTTGAAAATAGTCTTGTGTAGGCCCGACATCCCAGTGTGGTTTCGCAGTTCCACGGGTCAAATCGCTGTACTATCCAGTTTTGGGCCTTTGGTATGTTAAAAAAAAGCAGTGTGAGTGTGTCGCTCACTGTTCAACCGCAAATATCTCTATTTAAAAAAGTGTCGTATGCCCCAGTAAACAATAACTGTGGTTTTGCCATCCCACGGTAAAAAATCTCTATTATTCAGCTTTTGGTCGTTTTTTCCGTAAAGAAAAACAGTAGTGTCTCCTGACTGTTGTGACACAAAAATATATCTGTTGAAAATAGTCTTGTGTAGGCCCGACATCCCAGTGTGGTTTCGCAGTTCCACGGGTCAAATCGCTGTACTATCCAGTTTTGGGCCTTTGGTATGTTAAAAAAAAAGCAGTTTGAGTGTGTCGCTCACTGTTAAGCCGCAAATATCTCTATTTAAAAAAGTGTGGTATACCCCAGTAAACAATAACTGTGGTTTAGCCATCCCACGGTAAAAAATCTCTATTATTCAGCTTTTGGTAGTTTTTTCCATAAAGAAAAACAGTAGTGTCTCCTGACTGTTGTGACATAAAAATATATCTGTTGAAAATAGTCTTGTGTAGGCCCGACATCCCAGTGTGGTTTCGCAGTTCCACGGGTCAAATCGCTGTACTATCCAGTTTTGGGCCTTTGGTATCTAAAAAAAAAAGCAGTTTGAGTGTGTCGCTCACTGTTCAGCAGCAAATATCTCTATTTAAAAAAGTGTGGTATACCCCAGTAAACAATAACTGTGGTTTTGCCATCCCACGGTACAAAATCTCTATTATTCAGCTTTTGGTAGTTTTTTTCCGTAAAGAAAAACAGTAGTGTCTCCTGACTGTTGTGACACAAAAATATATCTGTTGAAAATAGTCTTGTGTAGGCCCGACATCCCAGTGTGGTTTCGCAGTTCCACGGGTCAAATCGCTGTATTATCCAGTTTTGGGCCTTTGGTATCTAAAAAAAAAGCAGTTTGAGTGTGTCGCTCACTGTTCAGCCGCAAATATCTCTATTTAAAAAACTGTGGTATACCCCAGTAAACAATAACTGTGGTTTTGCCATCCCACGGTAAAAAATCTCTATTATTCAGCTTTTGGTAGTTTTTTCCGTAAGGAAAAACAGTAGTGTCTCCTGACTGTTGTGACATAAAAATATATCTGTTGAAAATAGTCTTGTGTAGGCCCGACATCCCAGTGTGGTTTCGCAGTTCCACGGGTCAAATCGCTGTACTATCCAGTTTTGGGCCTTTGGTATCTAAAAAAAAAAAGCAGTTTGAGTGTGTCGCTCACTGTTCAGCCGCAAATATCTCTATTTAAAAAAGTGTGGTATACCCCAGTAAGCAATAACTGTGGTTTTGCCATCCCACGGTAAAAAATCTCTATTATTCAGCTTTTGGTAGTTTTTTCCGTAAAGAAAAACAGTAGTGTCTCCTGACTGTTGTGACACAAAAATATATCTGTTGAAAATAGTCTTGTGTAGGCCCGACATCCCAGTGTGGTTTCTCAGTTCCACGGGTCAAATCGCTGTACTATCCAGTTTTGGGCCTTTGGTATGTTAAAAAAAAGCAGTGTGAGTGTGTCGCTCACTGTTCAACCGCAAATATCTCTATTTAAAAAAGTGTCGTATGCCCCAGTAAACAATAACTGTGGTTTTGCCATCCCACGGTAAAAAATCTCTATTATTCAGCTTTTGGTCGTTTTTTCCGTAAAGAAAAACAGTAGTGTCTCTTGACTGTTGTGACACAAAAATATATCTGTTGAAAATAGTCTTGTGTAGGCCCGACATCCCAGTGTGGTTTCGCAGTTCCACGGGTCAAATCGCTGTACTATCCAGTTTTGGGCCTTTGGTATCTAAAAAAAAAAGCAGTTTGAGTGTGTCGCTCACTGTTCAACCGCAAATATCTCTATTTAAAAAAGTGTGGTATACCCCAGTAAGCAATAACTGTGGTTTTGCCATCCCACGGTAAAAAATCTCTATTATTCAGCTTTTGGTAGTTTTTTCCGTAAAGAAAAACAGTAGTGTCTCCTGACTGTTGTGACACAAAAATATATCTGTTGAAAATAGTCTTGTGTAGGCCCGACATCCCAGTGTGGTTTCGCAGTTCCACGGGTCAAATCGCTGTACTATCCAGTTTTGGGCGTTTGGTATCTGAAAAAAAATCAGTTTGAGTGTGTCGCTCACTGTTCAGCCACAAATATCTCTATTTAAAAAAGTGTGGTATACCCCAGTAAACAATAACTGTGGTTTTGCCATCCCATGGTAAAAAATCTCTATTATTCAGCTTTTGGTAGTTTTTTCCGTAAAGAAAAACAGTAGTGTCTCCTGACTGTTGTGACACAAAAATATATCTGTTGAAAATAGTCTTGTGTAGGCCCGACATCCCAGTGTGGTTTCGCAGTTCCACGGGTCAAATCGCTGTACTATCCAGTTTTGGGCCTTTGGTATCTAAAAAAAAAAGCAGTTTGAGTGTGTCGCTCACTGTTCAGCCGCAAATATCTCTATTTAAAAAAGTGTGGTATACCCCAGTAAACAATAACTGTGGTTTTGCCATCCCACGGTAAAAAATCTCTATTATTCAGCTTTTGGTAGTTTTTTCCGTAAAGAAAAACAGTAGTGTCTCTTGACTGTTGTGACACAAAAATATATCTGTTGAAAATAGTCTTGTGTAGGCCCGACATCCCAGTGTGGTTTCTCAGTTCCACGGGTCAAATCGCTGTACTATCCAGTTTTGGGCCTTTGGTATGTTAAAAAAAAGCAGTGTGAGTGTGTCGCTCACTGTTCAACCGCAAATATCTCTATTTAAAAAAGTGTCGTATGCCCCAGTAAACAATAACTGTGGTTTTGCCATCCCACGGTAAAAAATCTCTATTATTCAGCTTTTGGTCGTTTTTTCCGTAAAGAAAAACAGTAGTGTCTCCTGACTGTTGTGACACAAAAATATATCTGTTGAAAATAGTCTTGTGTAGGCCCGACATCCCAGTGTGGTTTCGCAGTTCCACGGGTCAAATCACTGTACTATCCAGTTTTGGGCCTTTGGTATCTAAAAAAAAAAGCAGTTTGAGTGTGTCGCTCACTGTTCAGCCGCAAATATCTCTATTTAAAAAAGTGTGGTATACCCCAGTATACAATAACTGTGGTTTTGCCATCCCACGGTAAAAAATCTCTATTATTCAGCTTTTGGTAGTTTTTTTCCGTAAAGAAAAGCAGTAGTGTCTCCTGACTGTTGTGACACAAAAATATCTGTTGAAAATAGTCTTGTGTAGGCCCCACATCCCAGTGTGGTTTCGCAGTTCCACCGGTCAAATCGCTGTACTATCCAGTTTTGGGCCTTTGGTATCTAAAAAAAAAGCAGTTTGAGTGTGTCGCTCACTGTTCAGCCGCAAATGTCTCTATTTAAAAAAGTGTGGTATACCCCAGTAAACAATAACTGTGGTTTAGCCATCCCACGGTAAAAAATCTCTATTATTCAGCTTTTGGTAGTTTTTTCCATAAAGAAAAACAGTAGTGTCTCCTGACTGTTGTGACATAAAAATATATCTGTTGAAAATAGTCTTGTGTAGGCCCGACATCCCAGTGTGGTTTCGCAGTTCCACGGGTCAAATCGCTGTACTATCCAGTTTTGGGCCTTTGGTATCTAAAAAAAAAAGCAGTTTGAGTGTGTCGCTCACTGTTCAGCAGCAAATATCTCTATTTAAAAAAGTGTGGTATACCCCAGTAAACAATAACTGTGGTTTTGCCATCCCACGGTACAAAATCTCTATTATTCAGCTTTTGGTAGTTTTTTTCCGTAAAGAAAAACAGTAGTGTCTCCTGACTGTTGTGACACAAAAATATATCTGTTGAAAATAGTCTTGTGTAGGCCCGACATCCCAGTGTGGTTTCGCAGTTCCACGGGTCAAATCGCTGTACTATCCAGTTTTGGGCCTTTGGTATCTAAAAAAAAAAGCAGTTTGAGTGTGTCGCTCACTGTTCAGCCGCAAATATCTCTATTTAAAAAAGTGTGGTATACCCCAGTAAGCAATAACTGTGGTTTTGCCATCCCACGGTAAAAAATCTCTATTATTCAGCTTTTGGTAGTTTTTTCCGTAAAGAAAAACAGTAGTGTCTCCTGACTGTTGTGACACAAAAATATATCTGTTGAAAATAGTCTTGTGTAGGCCCGACATCCCAGTGTGGTTTCGCAGTTCCACGGGTCAAATCGCTGTACTATCCAGTTTTGGGCGTTTGGTATCTAAAAAAAAATCAGTTTGAGTGTGTCGCTCACTGTTCAGCCACAAATATCTCTATTTAAAAAAGTGTGGTATACCCCAGTAAACAATAACTGTGGTTTTGCCATCCCATGGTAAAAAATCTCTATTATTCAGCTTTTGGTAGTTTTTTCCGTAAAGAAAAACAGTGTCTCCTGACTGTTGTGACACAAAAATATATCTGTTGAAAATAGTCTTGTGTAGGCCCGACATCCCAGTGTGGTTTCGCAGTTCCACCGGTCAAATCGCTGTACTATCCAGTTTTGGGCCTTTGGTATCTAAAAAAAAAGCAGTTTGAGTGTGTCGCTCACTGTTCAGCCGCAAATATCTCTATTTAAAAAAGTGTGGTATACCCCAGTAAACAATAACTGTGGTTTTGCCATCCCACGGTAAAAAATCTCTATTATTCAGCTTTTGGTAGATTTTTCCGTAAAGAAAAACAGTAGTGTCTCCTGACTGTTGTGACACAAAAATATATCTGTTGAAAATAGTCTTGTGTAGGCCCGACATCCCAGTGTGGTTTCGCAGTTCCACGGGTCAAATCGCTGTACTATCCAGTTTTCCGCCTTTGGTATCTAAATAAAAAAGCAGTTTGAGAGTGTCGCTCACTGTTCAGCCGCATATATCTCTATTTAAAAAAGTGTGGTATACCCCAGTAAACAATAACTGTGGTTTTGCCATCCCACGGTAAAAAATCTCTATTATTCAGCTTTTGGTCGTTTTTTCCGTAAAGAAAAACAGTAGTGTCTCCTGACTGTTGTGACACAAAAATATATCTGTTGAAAATAGTCTTGTGTAGGCCCGACATCCCAGTGTGGTTTCGCAGTTCCACTGGTCAAATCGCTGTACTATCCAGTTTTGGGCCCTTGGTATCTAAAAAAAAAAGCAGTTTGAGTGTGTCGCTCACTGTTCAGCCGCAAATATCTCTATTTAAAAAAGTGTGTTATACCCCAGTAAACAATAACTGTGGTTTTGCTATCCCACGGTAAAAAATCTCTATTATTCAGCTTTTGGTCGTTTTTTCCGTAAAGAAAAACAGTAGTGTCTCCTGACTGTTGTGACACAAAAATATATCTGTTGAAAATAGTCTTGTGTAGGCTCGACATCCCAGTGTGGTTTCGCAGTTCCACGGGACAAATCGCTGTACTATCCAGTTTTGGGCCTTTGGTATCTTAAAAAAAAAAGCAGTTTGAGTGTGTCGCTCACTGTTCAGCCGCAAATATCTCTATTTAAAAAAGTGTGGTATACCCCAGTAAACAATAACTGTGGTTTTGCCATCCCACGGTAAAAAATCTCTATTATTCAGCTTTTGGTAGTTTTTTCCATAAAGAAAAACAGTAGTGTCTCCTGACTGTTGTGACACAAAAATATATCTGTTGAAAATAGTCTTGTGTAGGCCCGACATCCCAGTGTGGTTTCGCAGTTCCACCGGTCAAATCGCTGTACTATCCAGTTTTGGGCCTTTGGTATCTAAAAAAAAAGCAGTTTGAGTGTGTCGCTCACTGTTCAGCCGCAAATATCTCTATTTAAAAAAGTGTGGTATACCCCAGTAAACCATAACTGTGGTTTTGCCATCCCACGGTAAAAAATCTCTATTATTCAGCTTTTGGTAGATTTTTCCGTAAAGAAAAACAGTAGTGTCTCCTGACTGTTGTGACACAAAAATATATCTGTTGAAAATAGTCTTGTGTAGGCCCGACATCCCAGTGTGGTTTCGCAGTTCCACGGGTCAAATCGCTGTACTATCCAGTTTTCCGCCTTTGGTATCTAAATAAAAAAGCAGTTTGAGAGTGTCGCTCACTGTTCAGCCGCATATATCTCTATTTAAAAAAGTGTGGTATACCCCAGTAAACAATAACTGTGGTTTTGCCATCCCACGGTAAAAAATCTCTATTATTCAGCTTTTGGTCGTTTTTTCCGTAAAGAAAAACAGTAGTGTCTCCTGACTGTTGTGACACAAAAATATATCTGTTGAAAATAGTCTTGTGTAGGCCCGACATCCCAGTGTGGTTTCGCAGTTCCACGGGTCAAATCGCTGTACTATCCAGTTTTGGGCCCTTGGTATCTAAAAAAAAAAGCAGTTTGAGTGTGTCGCTCACTGTTCAGCCGCAAATATCTCTATTTAAAAAAGTGTGTTATACCCCAGTAAACAATAACTGTGGTTTAGTCATCCCACGGTAAAAAATCTCTATTATTCAGCTTTTGGTAGTTTTTTCCATAAAGAAAAACAGTAGTGTCTCCTGACTGTTGTGACACAAAAATATATCTGTTGAAAATAGTCTTGTGTAGGCCCGACATCCCAGTGTGGTTTCGCAGTTCCACCGGTCAAATCGCTGTACTATCCAGTTTTGGGCCTTTGGTATCTAAAAAAAAAGCAGTTTGAGTGTGTCGCTCACTGTTCAGCCGCAAATATCTCTATTTAAAAAAGTGTGGTATACCCCAGTAAACAATAACTGTGGTTTTGCCATCCCACGGTAAAAAATCTCTATTATTCAGCTTTTGGTAGATTTTTCCGTAAAGAAAAACAGTAGTGTCTCCTGACTGTTGTGACACAAAAATATATCTGTTGAAAATAGTCTTGTGTAGGCCCGACATCCCAGTGTGGTTTCGCAGTTCCACGGGTCAAATCGCTGTACTATCCAGTTTTCCGCCTTTGGTATCTAAATAAAAAAGCAGTTTGAGAGTGTCGCTCACTGTTCAGCCGCATATATCTCTATTTAAAAAAGTGTGGTATACCCCAGTAAACAATAACTGTGGTTTTGCCATCCCACGGTAAAAAATCTCTATTATTCAGCTTTTGGTCGTTTTTTCCGTAAAGAAAAACAGTAGTGTCTCCTGACTGTTGTGACACAAAAATATATCTGTTGAAAATAGTCTTGTGTAGGCTCGACATCCCAGTGTGGTTTCGCAGTTCCACGGGACAAATCGCTGTACTATCCAGTTTTGGGCCTTTGGTATCTTAAAAAAAAAAGCAGTTTGAGTGTGTCGCTCACTGTTCAGCCGCAAATATCTCTATTTAAAAAAGTGTGGTATACCCCAGTAAACAATAACTGTGGTTTTGCCATCCCACGGTAAAAAATCTCTATTATTCAGCTTTTGGTAGTTTTTTCCATAAAGAAAAACAGTAGTGTCTCCTGACTGTTGTGACACAAAAATATATCTGTTGAAAATAGTCTTGTGTAGGCCCGACATCCCAGTGTGGTTTCGCAGTTCCACCGGTCAAATCGCTGTACTATCCAGTTTTGGGCCTTTGGTATCTAAAAAAAAAGCAGTTTGAGTGTGTCGCTCACTGTTCAGCCGCAAATATCTCTATTTAAAAAAGTGTGGTATACCCCAGTAAACAATAACTGTGGTTTTGCCATCCCACGGTAAAAAATCTCTATTATTCAGCTTTTGGTAGATTTTTCCGTAAAGAAAAACAGTAGTGTCTCCTGACTGTTGTGACACAAAAATATATCTGTTGAAAATAGTCTTGTGTAGGCCCGACATCCCAGTGTGGTTTCGCAGTTCCACGGGTCAAATCGCTGTACTATCCAGTTTTCCGCCTTTGGTATCTAAATAAAAAAGCAGTTTGAGAGTGTCGCTCACTGTTCAGCCGCATATATCTCTATTTAAAAAAGTGTGGTATACCCCAGTAAACAATAACTGTGGTTTTGCCATCCCACGGTAAAAAATCTCTATTATTCAGCTTTTGGTAGTTTTTTCCGTAAAGAAAAACAGTAGTGTCTCCTGACTGTTGTGACACAAAAATATATCTGTTGAAAATAGTCTTGTGTAGGCCCGACATCCCAGTGTGGTTTCGCAGTTCCACGGGTCAAATCGCTGTACTATCCAGCTTTGGGCCTTTGGTATCTAAAAAAAAAAAGCAGTTTGAGTGTGTCGCTCACTGTTCAGCCGCAAATATCTCTATTTAAAAAAGTGTGGTATACCCCAGTAAACAATAACTGTGGTTTTGCCATCCCTCGGTAAAAAATCTCTATTATTCAGCTTTTGGTAGTTTTTTCCATAAAGAAAAACAGTAGTGTCTCCTGACTGTTGTGACATAAAAATATATCTGTTGAAAATAGTCTTGTGTAGGCCCGACATCCCAGTGTGGTTTCGCAGTTCCACGGGTCAAATCGCTGTACTATCCAGTTTTGGGCCCTTGGTATCTAAAAAAAAAGCAGTTTGAGTGTGTCGCTCACTGTTCAGCCGCAAATATCTCTATTTAAAAAAGTGTGTTATACCCCAGTAAACAATAACTGTGGTTTAGTCATCCCACGGTAAAAAATCTCTATTATTCAGCTTTGGTAGTTTTTTCCATAAAGAAAAACAGTAGTGTCTCCTGACTGTTGTGACATAAAAATATATCTGTTGAAAATAGTCTTGTGTAGGCCCGACATCCCAGTGTGGTTTCGCAGTTCCACGGGTCAAATCGCTGTACTATCCAGTTTTGGGCCTTTGGTAGCTAAAAAAAAAAGCAGTTTGAGTATGTCGCTCACTGTTCAGCCGCAAATATCTCTACTTAAAAAAGTGTGGTATACCCCAGTAAACAATAACTGTGGTTTTGCTATCCCACGGTAAAAAATCTCTATTATTCAGCTTTTGGTCGTTTTTTCCGTAAAGAAAAACAGTAGTGTCTCCTGACTGTTGTGACACAAAAATATATCTGTTGAAAATAGTCTTGTGTAGGCCCGACATCCCAGTGTGGTTTCGCAGTTCCACGGGTCAAATCGCTGTACTATCCAGTTTTGGGCCCTTGGTATCTAAAAAAAAAGCAGTTTGAGTGTGTCGTTCACTGTTCAGCCGCAAATATCTCTATTTAAAAAAGTGTGGTATACCCCAGTAAACAATAACTGTGGTTTAGCCATCCCACGGTAAAAAATCTCTATTATTCAGCTTTTGGTAGTTTTTTCCGTAAAGAAAAGCAGTAGTGTCTCCTGACTTTTGTGACATAAAAAAATATCTGCTGAAAATAGTCTTGTGTAGGCCCGACATCCCAGTGTGGTTTCGCAGTTCCTCCGGTCAAATCGCTGTACTATCCAGTTTTGGGCCTTTGGTATCTAAAAAAAAAAGCAGTTTGAGTGTATCGCTCACTGTTCAGCCGCAAATATCTCTATTTAAAAAAGTGTGGTATACCCCAGTAAACAATAACTGTGGTTTTGCCATCCCACGGTAAAAAATCTCTATTATTCAGCTTTTGGTAGTTTTTTCCGTAAAGAAAAACAGTAGTGTCTCCTGACTGTTGTGACACAAAAATATATCTGTTGAAAATAGTCTTGTGTAGGCCCGACATCCCAGTATGGTTTCGCAGTTCCACAGGTCAAATCGCTGTACTATCCAGTTTTGGGCCTTTGGTATGTTAAAAAAAAGCAGTGCGAGTGTGTCGCTCACTGTTCAGCCGCAAATATCTCTATTTAAAAAAGTGTGGTATAACCCAGTAAACAATAACTGTGGTTTAGCCATCCCTCGGTAAAAAATCTCTATTGTTCAGCTTTTGGTAGTTTTTTTCCGTAAAGAAAAACAGTAGTGTCTCCTGACTGTTGTGACACAAAAATATATCTGTTGAAAATAGTCTTGTGTAGGCCCGACATCCTAGTGTGGTTTCGCAGTTCCACCGGTCAAATCGCTGCACTATCCAGTTTTGGGCCTTTGGTATCTAAAAAAAAAGCAGATTGAGTGTGTCGCTCACTGTTCAGCCGCAAATATCTCTATTTAAAAATGTGTGGTATATCCCAGTAAACAATAACTGTGGTTTTGCCATCCCACGGTAAAAAATCTCTATTATTCAGCTTTTGGTAGTTTTTTCCGTAAAGAAAAACAGTAGTGTCTCCTGACTGTTGTGACACAAAAATATATCTGTTGAAAATAGTCTTGTGTAGGCCCGACATCCCAGTGTGGTTTCGCAGTTCCACGGGTCAAATCGCTGTACTATCCAGTTTTGGGCCTTTGGTATCTAAAAAAAAAAGCAGTTTGAGTGTGTCGCTCACTGTTCAGCTGCAAATATCTCTATTTAAAAAAGTGTGGTATACCCCAGTAAGCAATAACTGTGGTTTTGCCATCCCACGGTAAAAAATCTCTATTATTCAGCTTTTGGTAGTTTTTTCCATAAAGAAAAACAGTAGTGTCTCCTGACTGTTGTGACACAAAAATATATCTGTTGAAAATAGTCTTGTGTAGGCCCGACATCCCAGTGTGGTTTCGCAGTTCCACGGGTCAAATCGCTGTACTATCCAGTTTTCCGCCTTTGGTATCTAAATAAAAAAGCAGTTTGAGAGTGTCGCTCACTGTTCAGCCGCATATATCTCTATTTAAAAAAGTGTGGTATACCCCAGTAAACAATAACTGTGGTTTTGCCATCCCACGGTAAAAAATCTCTATTATTCAGCTTTTGGTAGTTTTTTCCGTAACGAAAAACAGTAGTGTCTCCTGACTGTTGTGACACAAAAATATATCTGTTGAAAATAGTCTTGTGTAGGCCCGACATCCCAGTGTGGTTTCGCAGTTCCACGGGTCAAATCGCTGTACTATCCAGTTTTGGGCCTTTGGTATCTAAAAAAAAAAAGCAGTGCGAGTGTGTCGCTCACTGTTCAGCCGCAAATATCTCTATTTAAAAAAGTGTGGTATACCCCAGTAAACAATAACTGTGGTTTTGCCATCCCACGGTAAAAAATCTCTATTATTCAGCTTTTGGTAGTTTTTTTCCGTAAAGAAAAGCAGTAGTGTCTCCTGACTGTTGTGACACAAAAATAAATCTGTTGAAAATAGTCTTGTGTAGGCCCGACATCCCAGTGTGGTTTCGCAGTTCCACCGGTCAAATCGCTGTACTATCCAGTTTTGGGCCTTTGGTATATTAAAAAAAAGCAGTTTGAGTGTGTCGCTCACTGTTCAGCCGCAAATATCTCTATTTAAAAATGTGTGGTATATCCCAGTAAACAATAACTGTGGTTTTGCCATCCCACGGTAAAAAATCTCTATTATTCAGCTTTTGGTAGTTTTTTCCATAAAGAAAAACAGTAGTGTCTCCTGACTGTTGTGACACAAAAATATATCTGTTGAAAATAGTCTTGTGTAGGCCCGACATCCCAGTGTGGTTTCGCAGTTCCACCGGTCAAATCGCTGTACTATCCAGTTTTGCGCCTTTGGTATCTAAAAAAAAAGCAGTTTGAGTGTGTCGCTCACTGTTCAGCCGCAAATATCTCTATTTAAAAAAGTGTGGTATACCCCAGTAAACAATAACTGTGGTTTTGCCATCCCATGGTAAAAAATCTCTATTATTCAGCTTTAGGTAGTTTTTTCCGTAAAGAAAAACAGTAGTGTCTCCTGACTGTTGTGACACAAAAATATATCTGTTGAAAATAGTCTTGTGTAGGCCCGACATCCCAGTGTGGTTTCGCAGTTCCACAGGTCAAATCGCTGTACTATCCAGTTTTGGGCCTTTGTTATCTAAAAAAAAAAGCAGTTTGAGTGTGTCGCTCACTGTTCAGCCGCAAATATCTCTATTTAAAAAAGTGTGGTATACCCCAGTAAACAATAACTGTGGTTTTGCCATCCCACGGTAAAAAATCTCTATTATTCAGCTTTTGATAGTTTTTTCCGTAAAGAAAAACAGTAGTGTCTCCTGACTGTTGTGACATAAAAATATATCTGTTGAAAATAGTCTTGTGTAGGCCCGACATCCCAGTGTGGTTTCGCGGTTCCACGGGTCAAATCGCTGTACTATCCAGTTTTGGGCCTTTGGTATCTAAAAAAAAAAGCAGTTTGAGTGTGTCGCTCACTGTTCAGCCGCAAATATCTCTATTTAAAAAAGTGTGGTATACCCCAGTAAACAATAACTGTGGTTTTGCCATCCCACGGTAAAAAATCTCTATTATTCAGCTTTTGGTAGTTTCTTTTCCGTAAAGAAAACAGTAGTGTCTCCTGACTGTTGTGACACAAAAATATATCTGTTGAAAATAGTCTTGTGTAGGCCCGACATCCCAGTGTGGTTTCGCAGTTCCACCGGTCAAATCGCTGTACTATCCAGTTTTGGGCCTTTGGTATCTAAAAAAAAAAGCAGTTTGAGTGTGTCGCTCACTGTTCAGCCGCAAATATCTCTATTTAAAAAAGTGAGGTATACCCCAGTAAACAATAACTGTGGTTTAGCCATCCCACGGTAAAAAATCTCTATTATTCAGCTTTTGGTAGTTTTTTCCGTAAAGAAAAACAGTAGTGTCTACTGACTGTTGTGACATAAAAATATATCTGTTGAAAATAGTCTTGTGTAGGCCCGACATCCCAGTGTGGTTTCGCGGTTCCACGGGTCAAATCGCTGTACTATCCAGTTTTGGGCCTTTGGTATCTAAAAAAAAAGCAGTTTGAGTGTGTCGCTCACTGTTCAGCCGCAAATATCTCTATTTAAAAAAGTGTGGTATACCCCAGTAAACAATAACTGTGGTTTTGCCATCCCACGGTAAAAAATCTCTATTATTCAGCTTTTGGTAGTTTTTTTCCGTAAAGAAAAATAGTAGTGTCTCCTGACTGTTGTGACACAAAAATATATCTGTTGAAAATAGTCTTGTGTAGGCCCGACATCCCAGTGTGGTTTCGCAGTTCCACCGGTCAAATCGCTGTACTATCCAGTTTTGGGCCTTTGGTATCTAAAAAAAAAGCAGTTTGAGTGTGTCGCTCACTGTTCAGCCGCAAATATCTCTATTTAAAAAAGTGTGGTATACCCCAGTAAACAATAACTGTGGTTTTGCCATCCCACGGTAAAAAATCTCTATTATTCAGCTTTTGGTAGTTTTTTCCGTAAATTAAAACAGTAGTGTCTCCTGACTGTTGTGACACAAAAATATATCTGTTGAAAATAGTCTTGTGTAGGCCCGATATCCCAGTGTGGTTTCGCAGTTCCACGGGTCAAATCGCTGTACTATCCAGTTTTGGGCCTTTGGTATGTTAAAAAAAAGCAGTGTGAGTGTGTCGCTCACTGTTCAGCCGCAAATATCTCTATTTAAAAAGGTGTGGTATACCCCAGTAAACAATAACTGTGGTTTTGCAATCCCACGGTAAAAAAATCTCTATTATTCAGCTTTTGGTAGTTTTTTCTGTAAAGAAAAACAGTAGTGTCTCCTGACTGTTGTGACACAAAAATATATCTGTTGAAAATAGTCTTGTGTAGGCCCGACATCCCAGTGTGGTTTCGCAGTTCCACCGGTCAAATCGCTGTACTATCCAGTTTTGGGCCTTTGGTATCTAAAAAAAAAGCAGTTTGAGTGTGTCGCTCACTGTTCAGCCGAAAATATCTCTATTTAAAAAAGTGTGGTATACCCCAGTAAACAATAACTGTGGTTTAGCCATCCCACGGTAAAAAATCTCTATTATTCAGCTTTTGGTAGTTTTTTCCGTAAAGAAAAACAGTAGTGTCTCCTGACTGTTGTGACATAAAAATATATCTGTTGAAAATAGTCTTGTGTAGGCCCGACATCCCAGTGTGGTTTCGCGGTTCCACGGGTCAAATCCCTGTACTGTCCAGTTTTGGGCCTTTGGTATCTAAAAAAAAAGCAGTTTGAGTGTGTCGCTCACTGTTCAGCCGCAAATATCTCTATTTAAAAAAGTGTGGTATACCCCAGTAAACAATAACTGTGGTTTTGCCATCCCACGGTAAAAAAATCTCTATTATTCAGCTTTTGGTAGTTTTTTCCGTAAAGAAAAACAGTAGTGTCTCCTGACTGTTGTGACACAAAAATATATCTGTTGAAAATAGTCTTGTGTAGGCTCGACATCCCAGTGTGGTTTCGCAGTTCCACGGGACAAATCGCTGTACTATCCAGTTTTGGGCCTTTGGTATCTTATAAAAAAAAGCAGTTTGAGTGTGTCGCTCACTGTTCAGCCGCAAATATCTCTATTTAAAAAAGTGTGGTATACCCCAGTAAACAATAACTGTGGTTTTGCCATCCCACGGTAAAAAATCTCTATTATTCAGCTTTTGGTAGTTTTTTCCATAAAGAAAAACAGTAGTGTCTCCTGACTGTTGTGACACAAAAATATATCTGTTGAAAATAGTCTTGTGTAGGCCCGACATCCCAGTGTGGTTTCGCAGTTCCACCGGTCAAATCGCTGTACTATCCAGTTTTGGGCCTTTGGTATCTAAAAAAAAAGCAGTTTGAGTGTGTCGCTCACTGTTCAGCCGCAAATATCTCTATTTAAAAAAGTGTGGTATACCCCAGTAAACAATAACTGTGGTTTTGCCATCCCACGGTAAAAAATCTCTATTATTCAGCTTTAGGTAGTTTTTTCCGTAAAGAAAAACAGTAGTGTCTCCTGACTGTTGTGACACAAAAATATATCTGTTGAAAATAGTCTTGTGTAGGCCCGACATCCCAGTGTGGTTTCGCAGTTCCACCGGTCAAATCGCTGCACTATCCAGTTTTGGGCCTTTGGTATCTAAAAAAAAAGCAGATTGAGTGTGTCGCTCACTGTTCAGCCGCAAATATCTCTATTTAAAAAAGAGTGGTATACCCCAGTAAACAATAACTGTGGTTTTGCCATCCCACGGTAAAAAATCTCTATTATTCAGCTTTTGGTAGTTTTTTCCGTAAAGAAAAACAGTAGTGTCTCCTGACTGTTGTGACACAAAAATATATCTGTTGAAAATAGTCTTGTGTAGTCCCGACATCCCAGTGTGGTTTCGCAGTTCCACGGGTCAAATCGCTGTACTATCCAGTTTTGGGCCTTTGGTATCTAAAAAAAAAAGCAGTTTGAGTGTGTCGCTCACTGTTCAGCCGCAAATATCTCTATTTAAAAAAGTGTGGTATACCCCAGTAAACAATAACTGTGGTTTTGCCATCCCACGGTAAAAAATCTCTATTATTCAGCTTTTGGTAGTTTTTTTCCGTAAAGAAAAGCAGTAGTGTCTCCTGACTGTTGTGACACAAAAATATATCTGTTGAAAATAGTCTTGTGTAGGCCCGACATCCCAGTGTGGTTTCGCAGTTCCACCGGTCAATTCGCTGTACTATCCAGTTTTGGGCCTTTGGTATCTAAAAAAAAAGCAGTTTGAGTGTGTCGCTCACTGTTCAGCCGCAAATATCTCTATTTAAAAAAGTGTGGTATACCCCAGTAAACAATAACTGTGGTTTTGCCATCCCACGGTAAAAAATCTCTATTATTCAGCTTTTGGTAGTTTTTTCCGTAAAGAAAAACAGTAGTGTCTCCTGACTGTTGTGACACAAAAATATATCTGTTGAAAATAGTCTTGTGTAGGCCCGACATCCCAGTGTGTTTTCGCAGTTCCACGGGTCAAATCGCTGTACTATCCAGTTTTGGGCCTTTGGTATCTAAAAAAAAAAGCAGTTTGAGTGTGTCGCTCACTGTTCAGCAACAGATATCTCTACTTAAAAAAGTGTGGTATACCCCAGTAAACAATAACTGTGGTTTTGCCATCCCACGGTAAAAAATCTCTATTATTCAGCTTTTGGTAGTTTTTTCCGTAAAGAAAAACAGTAGTGTCTCCTGACTGTTGTGACACAAAAATATATCTGTTGAAAACAATCTTGTGTAGGCCCGACATCCCAGTGTGGTTTCGCAGTTCCACCAGTCAAATCGCTGTACTATCCAGTTTTGGGCCTTTGGTATCTAAAAAAAAAGCAGTTTGAGTGTGTCGCTCACTGTTCAGCCGCAAATATCTCTATTTAAAAAAGTGTGGTATACCCCAGTAAACAATAACTGTGGTTTTGCCATCCCACGGTAAAAAATCTCTATTATTCAGCTTTTGGTAGTTTTTTTCCGTAAAGAAAAACAGTAGTGTCTCCTGACTGTTGTGACACAAAAATATATCTGTTGAAAATAGTCTTGTGTAGGCCCGACATCCCAGTGTGGTTTCGCAGTTCCACCGGTCAAATTGCTGTACTATCCAGTTTTGGGCCTTTGGTATCTAAAAAAAAAGCAGTTTGAGTGTGTCGCTCACTGTTCAGCCGCAAATATCTCTATTTAAAAAAGTGTGGTATACCCCAGTAAACAATAACTGTGGTTTTGAAATCCCAAGATAAAAAAATCTCTATTATTCAGCTTTTGGTAGTTTTTTCTGTAAAGAAAAACAGTAGTGTCTCCTGACTGTTGTGACACAAAAATATATCTGTTGAAAACAATCTTGTGTAGGCCCGACATCCCAGTGTGGTTTCGCAGTTCCACCGGTCAAATCGCTGTACTATCCAGTTTTGGGCCTTTGGTATCTAAAAAAAAAGCAGTTTGAGTGTGTCGCTCACTGTTCAGCCGCAAATATCTCTATTTAAAAAAGTGTGGTATACCCCAGTAAACAATAACTGTGGTTTTGAAATCCCAAGATAAAAAAATCTCTATTATTAAGCTTTTGGTAGTTTTTTCCGTAAAGAAAAACAGTAGTGTCTCCTGACTGTTGTGACACAAAAATATATCTGTTAAAAATAGTCTTGTGTAGGCCCGACATCCCAGTGTGGTTTCGCAGTTCCATGGGTCAAATCGCTGTACTATCCAATTTTGGGCCTTTTGTATGTAAAAAAAAAGCAGTTTGAGTGTGTCGCTCACTGTTCAGCCGCAAATATCTCTATTTAAAAAAGTGTGGCCTACCCCGGTAAACAATAACTGTGGTTTTGCCATCCCACGGTAAAAAATCTCTATTATTCAGCTTTTGGTAGTTTTTCTCCATAAAGAAAAGCAGTAGTGTCTCCTGACTGTTGTGACACAAAATATATCTGTTGAAAATAGTCTTGTGTAGGCCCGACATCCCAGTGTGGTTTCGCAGTTCCACGGGTCAAATCGCTGTACTATCCAGTTTTGGGCCTTTGGTATCTAAAAAAAAAAAGCAGTTTGAGTGTGTCGCTCACTGTTCAGCCGCAAATATCTCTATTTAAAAAAGTGTGGTATACCCCAGTAAACAATAACTGTGGTTTTGCCATCCCACGGTAAAAAATCTCTATTATTCAGCTTTTGGTAGTTTTTTTCCGTAAAGAAAAACAGTAGTGTCTCCTGACTGTTGTGACACAAAAATATATCTGTTGAAAATAGTCTTGTGTAGGCCCGACATCCCAGTGTGGTTTCGCAGTTCCACCGGTCAAATTGCTGTACTATCCAGTTTTGGGCCTTTGGTATCTAAAAAAAAAGCAGTTTGAGTGTGTCGCTCACTGTTCAGCCGCAAATATCTCTATTTAAAAAAGTGTGGTATACCCCAGTAAACAATAACTGTGGTTTTGAAATCCCAAGATAAAAAAATCTCTATTATTAAGCTTTTGGTAGTTTTTTCCGTAAAGAAAAACAGTAGTGTCTCCTGACTGTTGTGACACAAAAATATATCTGTTAAAAATAGTCTTGTGTAGGCCCGACATCCCAGTGTGGTTTCGCAGTTCCATGGGTCAAATCGCTGTACTATCCAATTTTGGGCCTTTTGTATGTAAAAAAAAAGCAGTTTGAGTGTGTCGCTCACTGTTCAGCCGCAAATATCTCTATTTAAAAAAGTGTGGTATACCCCAGTAAACAATAACTGTGGTTTTGCCATCCCACGGTAAAAAATCTCTATTATTCAGCTTTTGTTAGTTTTTTCCGTAAAGAAAAACAGTAGTGTCTCCTGACTGTTGTGACACAAAAATATATCTGTTGAAAATAGTCTTGTGTAGGCCCGACATCCCAGTGTGGTTTCGCAGTTCCACCGGTCAAATCGCTGTACTATCCAGTTTTGGGCCTTTGGTATCTAAAAAAAAAGCAGTTTGAGTGTGTCGCTCACTGTTCAGCCGCAAATATCTCTATTTAAAAAAGTGAGGTATACCCCAGTAAAGAATAACTGTGGTTTTGCCATCCCACGGTAAAAAATCTCTTTTATTCAGCTTTTGGTAGTTTTTTCCGTAAAGAAAAACAGTAGTGTCTCCTGACTGTTGTGACACAAAAATATATCTGTTGAAAATAGTCTTGTGTAGGCCCGACATCCCATTGTGGTTTCGCAGTTCCACGGGTCAAATCGCTGTACTATCCAGTTTTGGGCCTTTGGTATGTTAAAAAAAAGCAGTGTGAGTGTGTCGCTCACTGTTCAGCCGCAAATATCTCTATTTAAAAAAGTGTGGTATACCCCAGTAAACAATAACTGTGGTTTTGCCATCCCACGGTAAAAAATCTCTATTATTCAGCTTTTGGTAGTTTTTTCCGTAAAGAAAAACAGTAGTGTCTCCTGACTGTTGTGACACAAAAATATATCTGTTGAAAATAGTCTTGTGTAGGCCCGACATCCCAGTGTGGTTTCGCAGTTCCACGGGTCAAATCGCTGTACTATCCAGTTTTGGGCCTTTGGTATGTTAAAAAAAAATCAGTTTGAGTGTGTCGCTCACTGTTCAGCCGCAAATATCTCTATTTAAAAAAGTGTGGTATACCCCAGTAAACAATAACTGTGGTTTAGCCATCCCACGGTAAAAAATCTCTATTATTCAGCTTTTGGTAGTTTTTTCCGTAAAGAAAAACAGTAGTGTCTCCTGACTGTTGTGACATAAAAATATATCTGTTGAAAATAGTCTTGTGTAGGCCCGACATCCCAGTGTGGTTTCGCGGTTCCACGGGTCAAATCGCTGTACTATCCAGTTTTGGGCCTTTGGTATCTAAAAAAAAAGCAGTTTGAGTGTGTCGCTCACTGTTGAGCCGCAAATATCTCTATTTAAAAAAGTGTGGTATACCCCAGTAAACAATAACTGTGGTTTTGCCATCCCACGGTAAAAAATCTCTATTATTCAGCTTTTGGTAGTTTTTTTCCGTAAAGAAAAACAGTAGTGTCTCCTGACTGTTGTGACACAAAAATATATCTGTTGAAAATAGTCTTGTGTAGGCCCGACATCCCAGTGTGGTTTCGCAGTTCCACGGGTCAAATCGCTGTACTATCCAGTTTTGGGCCTTTGGTATGTTAAAAAAAAGCAGTGTGAGTGTGTCGCTCACTGTTCAGCTGCAAATATCTCTATTTAAAAAAGTGTGGTATACCCCAGTAAACAATAACTGTGGTTTTGCAATCCCACGGTAAAAAAATCTCTATTATTCAGCTTTTGGTAGTTTTTTCTGTAAAGAAAAACAGTAGTGTCTCCTGACTGTTGTGACACAAAAATATATCTGTTGAAAATAGTCTTGTGTAGGCCCGACATCCCAGTGTGGTTTCGCAGTTCCACCGGTCAAATCGCTGTACTATCCAGTTTTGGGCCTTTGGTATCTAAAAAAAAAGCAGTTTGAGTGTGTCGCTCACTGTTCAGCCGAAAATATCTCTATTTAAAAAAGTGTGGTATACCCCAGTAAACAATAACTGTGGTTTAGCCATCCCACGGTAAAAAATCTCTATTATTCAGCTTTTGGTAGTTTTTTCCGTAAAGAAAAACAGTAGTGTCTCCTGACTGTTGTGACATAAAAATATATCTGTTGAAAATAGTCTTGTGTAGGCCCGACATCCCAGTGTGGTTTCGCGGTTCCACGGGTCAAATCGCTGTACTATCCAGTTTTGGGCCTTTGGTATGTTAAAAAAAAGCAGTGTGAGTGTGTCGCTCACTGTTCAGCCGCAAATATCTCTATTTAAAAAAGTGTGGTATACCCCAGTAAACAATAACTGTGGTTTTGCCATCCCACGGTAAAAAAATCTCTATTATTCAGCTTTTGGTAGTTTTTTCCGTAAAGAAAAACAGTAGTGTCTCCTGACTGTTGTGACACAAAAATATATCTGTTGAAAATAGTCTTGTGTAGGCCCGACATCCCAGTGTGGTTTCGCAGTTCCACCGGTCAAATCGCTGTACTATCCAGTTTTGGGCCTTTGGTATCTAAAAAAAAAGCAGTTTGAGTGTGTCGCTCACTGTTCAGCCGCAAATATCTCTATTTAAAAAAGTGTGGTATACCCCAGTAAACAATAACTGTGGTTTTGCCATCCCACGGTAAAAAATCTCTATTATTCAGCTTTTGGTAGTTTTTTCCGTAAAGAAAAACAGTAGTGTCTCCTGACTGTTGTGACACAAAAATATATCTGTTGAAAATAGTCTTGTGTAGGCCCGACATCCCAGTGTGGTTTCGCAGTTCCACGGGTCAAATCGCTGTACTATCCAGTTTTGGGCCTTTGGTATGTTAAAAAAAAGCAGTGCGAGTGTGTCGCTCACTGTTCAGCCGCAAATATCTCTATTTAAAAAAGTGTGGTATACCCCAGTAAACAATAACTGTGGTTTTGCCATCCCACGGTAAAAAATCTCTATTATTCAGCTTTTGGTAGTTTTTTCCATAAAGAAAAACAGTAGTGTCTCCTGACTGTTGTGACACAAAAATATATCTGTTGAAAATAGTCTTGTGTAGGCCCGACATCCCAGTGTGGTTTCGCAGTTCCACCGGTCAAATCGCTGCACTATCCAGTTTTGGGCCTTTGGTATCTAAAAAAAAAGCAGATTGAGTGTGTCGCTCACTGTTCAGCCGCAAATATCTCTATTTAAAAAAGAGTGGTATACCCCAGTAAACAATAACTGTGGTTTTGCCATCCCACGGTAAAAAATCTCTATTATTCAGCTTTTGGTAGTTTTTTCCGTAAAGAAAAACAGTAGTGTCTCCTGACTGTTGTGACACAAAAATATATCTGTTGAAAATAGTCTTGTGTAGTCCCGACATCCCAGTGTGGTTTCGCAGTTCCACGGGTCAAATCGCTGTACTATCCAGTTTTGGGCCTTTGGTATCTAAAAAAAAAAGCAGTTTGAGTGTGTCGCTCACTGTTCAGCCGCAAATATCTCTATTTAAAAAAGTGTGGTATACCCCAGTAAACAATAACTGTGGTTTTGCCATCCCACGGTAAAAAATCTCTATTATTCAGCTTTTGGTAGTTTTTTTCCGTAAAGAAAAGCAGTAGTGTCTCCTGACTGTTGTGACACAAAAATATATCTGTTGAAAATAGTCTTGTGTAGGCCCGACATCCCAGTGTGGTTTCGCAGTTCCACCGGTCAATTCGCTGTACTATCCAGTTTTGGGCCTTTGGTATCTAAAAAAAAAGCAGTTTGAGTGTGTCGCTCACTGTTCAGCCGCAAATATCTCTATTTAAAAAAGTGTGGTATACCCCAGTAAACAATAACTGTGGTTTTGCCATCCCACGGTAAAAAATCTCTATTATTCAGCTTTTGGTAGTTTTTTCCGTAAAGAAAAACAGTAGTGTCTCCTGACTGTTGTGACACAAAAATATATCTGTTGAAAATAGTCTTGTGTAGGCCCGACATCCCAGTGTGTTTTCGCAGTTCCACGGGTCAAATCGCTGTACTATCCAGTTTTGGGCCTTTGGTATCTAAAAAAAAAAGCAGTTTGAGTGTGTCGCTCACTGTTCAGCAACAGATATCTCTACTTAAAAAAGTGTGGTATACCCCAGTAAACAATAACTGTGGTTTTGCCATCCCACGGTAAAAAATCTCTATTATTCAGCTTTTGGTAGTTTTTTCCGTAAAGAAAAACAGTAGTGTCTCCTGACTGTTGTGACACAAAAATATATCTGTTGAAAACAATCTTGTGTAGGCCCGACATCCCAGTGTGGTTTCGCAGTTCCACCAGTCAAATCGCTGTACTATCCAGTTTTGGGCCTTTGGTATCTAAAAAAAAAGCAGTTTGAGTGTGTCGCTCACTGTTCAGCCGCAAATATCTCTATTTAAAAAAGTGTGGTATACCCCAGTAAACAATAACTGTGGTTTTGCCATCCCACGGTAAAAAATCTCTATTATTCAGCTTTTGGTAGTTTTTTTCCGTAAAGAAAAACAGTAGTGTCTCCTGACTGTTGTGACACAAAAATATATCTGTTGAAAATAGTCTTGTGTAGGCCCGACATCCCAGTGTGGTTTCGCAGTTCCACCGGTCAAATTGCTGTACTATCCAGTTTTGGGCCTTTGGTATCTAAAAAAAAAGCAGTTTGAGTGTGTCGCTCACTGTTCAGCCGCAAATATCTCTATTTAAAAAAGTGTGGTATACCCCAGTAAACAATAACTGTGGTTTTGAAATCCCAAGATAAAAAAATCTCTATTATTCAGCTTTTGGTAGTTTTTTCTGTAAAGAAAAACAGTAGTGTCTCCTGACTGTTGTGACACAAAAATATATCTGTTGAAAACAATCTTGTGTAGGCCCGACATCCCAGTGTGGTTTCGCAGTTCCACCGGTCAAATCGCTGTACTATCCAGTTTTGGGCCTTTGGTATCTAAAAAAAAAGCAGTTTGAGTGTGTCGCTCACTGTTCAGCCGCAAATATCTCTATTTAAAAAAGTGTGGTATACCCCAGTAAACAATAACTGTGGTTTTGAAATCCCAAGATAAAAAAATCTCTATTATTAAGCTTTTGGTAGTTTTTTCCGTAAAGAAAAACAGTAGTGTCTCCTGACTGTTGTGACACAAAAATATATCTGTTAAAAATAGTCTTGTGTAGGCCCGACATCCCAGTGTGGTTTCGCAGTTCCATGGGTCAAATCGCTGTACTATCCAATTTTGGGCCTTTTGTATGTAAAAAAAAAGCAGTTTGAGTGTGTCGCTCACTGTTCAGCCGCAAATATCTCTATTTAAAAAAGTGTGGCCTACCCCGGTAAACAATAACTGTGGTTTTGCCATCCCACGGTAAAAAATCTCTATTATTCAGCTTTTGGTAGTTTTTCTCCATAAAGAAAAGCAGTAGTGTCTCCTGACTGTTGTGACACAAAATATATCTGTTGAAAATAGTCTTGTGTAGGCCCGACATCCCAGTGTGGTTTCGCAGTTCCACGGGTCAAATCGCTGTACTATCCAGTTTTGGGCCTTTGGTATCTAAAAAAAAAAAGCAGTTTGAGTGTGTCGCTCACTGTTCAGCCGCAAATATCTCTATTTAAAAAAGTGTGGTATACCCCAGTAAACAATAACTGTGGTTTTGCCATCCCACGGTAAAAAATCTCTATTATTCAGCTTTTGGTAGTTTTTTTCCGTAAAGAAAAACAGTAGTGTCTCCTGACTGTTGTGACACAAAAATATATCTGTTGAAAATAGTCTTGTGTAGGCCCGACATCCCAGTGTGGTTTCGCAGTTCCACCGGTCAAATTGCTGTACTATCCAGTTTTGGGCCTTTGGTATCTAAAAAAAAAGCAGTTTGAGTGTGTCGCTCACTGTTCAGCCGCAAATATCTCTATTTAAAAAAGTGTGGTATACCCCAGTAAACAATAACTGTGGTTTTGAAATCCCAAGATAAAAAAATCTCTATTATTAAGCTTTTGGTAGTTTTTTCCGTAAAGAAAAACAGTAGTGTCTCCTGACTGTTGTGACACAAAAATATATCTGTTAAAAATAGTCTTGTGTAGGCCCGACATCCCAGTGTGGTTTCGCAGTTCCATGGGTCAAATCGCTGTACTATCCAATTTTGGGCCTTTTGTATGTAAAAAAAAAGCAGTTTGAGTGTGTCGCTCACTGTTCAGCCGCAAATATCTCTATTTAAAAAAGTGTGGTATACCCCAGTAAACAATAACTGTGGTTTTGCCATCCCACGGTAAAAAATCTCTATTATTCAGCTTTTGTTAGTTTTTTCCGTAAAGAAAAACAGTAGTGTCTCCTGACTGTTGTGACACAAAAATATATCTGTTGAAAATAGTCTTGTGTAGGCCCGACATCCCAGTGTGGTTTCGCAGTTCCACCGGTCAAATCGCTGTACTATCCAGTTTTGGGCCTTTGGTATCTAAAAAAAAAGCAGTTTGAGTGTGTCGCTCACTGTTCAGCCGCAAATATCTCTATTTAAAAAAGTGAGGTATACCCCAGTAAAGAATAACTGTGGTTTTGCCATCCCACGGTAAAAAATCTCTTTTATTCAGCTTTTGGTAGTTTTTTCCGTAAAGAAAAACAGTAGTGTCTCCTGACTGTTGTGACACAAAAATATATCTGTTGAAAATAGTCTTGTGTAGGCCCGACATCCCATTGTGGTTTCGCAGTTCCACGGGTCAAATCGCTGTACTATCCAGTTTTGGGCCTTTGGTATGTTAAAAAAAAGCAGTGTGAGTGTGTCGCTCACTGTTCAGCCGCAAATATCTCTATTTAAAAAAGTGTGGTATACCCCAGTAAACAATAACTGTGGTTTTGCCATCCCACGGTAAAAAATCTCTATTATTCAGCTTTTGGTAGTTTTTTCCGTAAAGAAAAACAGTAGTGTCTCCTGACTGTTGTGACACAAAAATATATCTGTTGAAAATAGTCTTGTGTAGGCCCGACATCCCAGTGTGGTTTCGCAGTTCCACGGGTCAAATCGCTGTACTATCCAGTTTTGGGCCTTTGGTATGTTAAAAAAAAATCAGTTTGAGTGTGTCGCTCACTGTTCAGCCGCAAATATCTCTATTTAAAAAAGTGTGGTATACCCCAGTAAACAATAACTGTGGTTTAGCCATCCCACGGTAAAAAATCTCTATTATTCAGCTTTTGGTAGTTTTTTCCGTAAAGAAAAACAGTAGTGTCTCCTGACTGTTGTGACATAAAAATATATCTGTTGAAAATAGTCTTGTGTAGGCCCGACATCCCAGTGTGGTTTCGCGGTTCCACGGGTCAAATCGCTGTACTATCCAGTTTTGGGCCTTTGGTATCTAAAAAAAAAGCAGTTTGAGTGTGTCGCTCACTGTTGAGCCGCAAATATCTCTATTTAAAAAAGTGTGGTATACCCCAGTAAACAATAACTGTGGTTTTGCCATCCCACGGTAAAAAATCTCTATTATTCAGCTTTTGGTAGTTTTTTTCCGTAAAGAAAAACAGTAGTGTCTCCTGACTGTTGTGACACAAAAATATATCTGTTGAAAATAGTCTTGTGTAGGCCCGACATCCCAGTGTGGTTTCGCAGTTCCACGGGTCAAATCGCTGTACTATCCAGTTTTGGGCCTTTGGTATGTTAAAAAAAAGCAGTGTGAGTGTGTCGCTCACTGTTCAGCTGCAAATATCTCTATTTAAAAAAGTGTGGTATACCCCAGTAAACAATAACTGTGGTTTTGCAATCCCACGGTAAAAAAATCTCTATTATTCAGCTTTTGGTAGTTTTTTCTGTAAAGAAAAACAGTAGTGTCTCCTGACTGTTGTGACACAAAAATATATCTGTTGAAAATAGTCTTGTGTAGGCCCGACATCCCAGTGTGGTTTCGCAGTTCCACCGGTCAAATCGCTGTACTATCCAGTTTTGGGCCTTTGGTATCTAAAAAAAAAGCAGTTTGAGTGTGTCGCTCACTGTTCAGCCGAAAATATCTCTATTTAAAAAAGTGTGGTATACCCCAGTAAACAATAACTGTGGTTTAGCCATCCCACGGTAAAAAATCTCTATTATTCAGCTTTTGGTAGTTTTTTCCGTAAAGAAAAACAGTAGTGTCTCCTGACTGTTGTGACATAAAAATATATCTGTTGAAAATAGTCTTGTGTAGGCCCGACATCCCAGTGTGGTTTCGCGGTTCCACGGGTCAAATCGCTGTACTATCCAGTTTTGGGCCTTTGGTATGTTAAAAAAAAGCAGTGTGAGTGTGTCGCTCACTGTTCAGCCGCAAATATCTCTATTTAAAAAAGTGTGGTATACCCCAGTAAACAATAACTGTGGTTTTGCCATCCCACGGTAAAAAAATCTCTATTATTCAGCTTTTGGTAGTTTTTTCCGTAAAGAAAAACAGTAGTGTCTCCTGACTGTTGTGACACAAAAATATATCTGTTGAAAATAGTCTTGTGTAGGCCCGACATCCCAGTGTGGTTTCGCAGTTCCACCGGTCAAATCGCTGTACTATCCAGTTTTGGGCCTTTGGTATCTAAAAAAAAAGCAGTTTGAGTGTGTCGCTCACTGTTCAGCCGCAAATATCTCTATTTAAAAAAGTGTGGTATACCCCAGTAAACAATAACTGTGGTTTTGCCATCCCACGGTAAAAAATCTCTATTATTCAGCTTTTGGTAGTTTTTTCCGTAAAGAAAAACAGTAGTGTCTCCTGACTGTTGTGACACAAAAATATATCTGTTGAAAATAGTCTTGTGTAGGCCCGACATCCCAGTGTGGTTTCGCAGTTCCACGGGTCAAATCGCTGTACTATCCAGTTTTGGGCCTTTGGTATGTTAAAAAAAAGCAGTGCGAGTGTGTCGCTCACTGTTCAGCCGCAAATATCTCTATTTAAAAAAGTGTGGTATACCCCAGTAAACAATAACTGTGGTTTTGCCATCCCACGGTAAAAAATCTCTATTATTCAGCTTTTGGTAGTTTTTTTCCGTAAAGAAAAACAGTAGTGTCTCCTGACTGTTGTGACACAAAAATATATCTGTTGAAAATAGTCTTGTGTAGGCCCGACATCCCAGTGTGGTTTTGCGGTTCCACGGGTCAAATCGCTGTACTATCCAGTTTTGGGCCTTTGGTATCTAAAAAAAAAGCAGTTTGAGTGTGTCGCTCACTGTTCAGCCGCAAATATCTCTATTTAAAAAAGTGTGGTATACCCCAGTAAACAATAACTGTGGTTTTGCCATCCCACGGTAAAAAATCTCTATTATTCAGCTTTTGGTAGTTTTTTTCCGTAAAGAAAAACAGTAGTGTCTCCTGACTGTTGTGACACAAAAATATATCTGTTGAAAATAGTCTTGTGTAGGCCCGACATCCCAGTGTGGTTTCGCAGTTCCTCCGGTCAAATCGCTGTACTATCCAGTTTTGGGCCTTTGGTATCTAAAAAAAAAGCAGTTTGAGTGTGTCGCTCACTGTTCAGCCGCAAATATCTCTATTTAAAAAAGTGTGGTATACCCCAGTAAACAATAATTGTGGTTTTGCCATCCCACGGTAAAAAATCTCTATTATTCAGCTTTTGGTAGTTTTTTCCGTAAAGAAAAACAGTAGTGTCTCCTGACTGTTGTGACACAAAAATATATCTGTTGAAAATAGTCTTGTGTAGGCCCGACATCCCAGTGTGGTTTCGCAGTTCCACGGGTCAAATCGCTGTACTATCCAGTTTTGGGCCTTTGGTATGTTAAAAAAAAGCAGTGCGAGTGTGTCGCTCACTGTTCAGCCGCAAATACCTCTATTTAAAAAAGTGTGGTATACCCCAGTAAACAATAACTGTGGTTTTGCCATCCCACAGTAAAAAATCCCTATTATTCAGCTTTTGGTCGTTTTTTCCGTAAAGAAAAACAGTAGTGTCTCCTGACTGTTGTGACACAAAAATATATCTGTTGAAAATAGTCTTGTGTAGGCCCGACATCCCAGTGTGGTTTCGCAGTTCCACGGGTCAAATCGCTGTACTATCCAGTTTTGGGCCTTTGGTATCTAAAAAAAAAAGCAGTTTGAGTGTGTCGCTCACTGTTCAGCCGCAAATATCTCTATTTAAAAAAGTGTGGTATACCCCAGTAAACAATAACTGTGGTTTAGCCATCCCACGGTAAAAAATCTCTATATTCAGCTTTTGGTAGTTTTTTCCGTAAAGAAAAACAGTAGTGTCTCCTGACTGTTGTGACATAAAAATATATCTGTTGAAAATAGTCTTGTGTAGGCCCGACATCCCAGTGTGGTTTTGCGGTTCCACGGGTCAAATCGCTGTACTATCCAGTTTTGGGCCTTTGGTATCTAAAAAAAAAGCAGTTTGAGTGTGTCGCTCACTGTTCAGCCGCAAATATCTCTATTTAAAAAAGTGTGGTATACCCCAGTAAACAATAACTGTGGTTTTGCCATCCCACGGTAAAAAATCTCTATTATTCAGCTTTTGGTAGTTTTTTCCGTAAAGAAAAACAGTAGTGTCTCCTGACTGTTGTGACACAAAAATATATCTGTTGAAAATAGTCTTGTGTAGGCCCGACATCCCAGTGTGGTTTCGCAGTTCCACGGGTCAAATCGCTGTACTATCCAGTTTTGGGCCTTTGGTATGTTAAAAAAAAGCAGTGTGAGTGTGTCGCTCACTGTTCAGCCGCAAATATCTCTATTTAAAAAAGTGTGGTATACCCCAGTAAACAATAACTGTGGTTTTGCCATCCCACGGTAAAAAAATCTCTATTATTCAGCTTTTGGTAGTTTTTTCCGTAAAGAAAAACAGTAGTGTCTCCTGACTGTTGTGACACAAAAATATATCTGTTGAAAATAGTCTTGTGTAGGCCCGACATCCCAGTGTGGTTTCGCAGTTCCACGGGACAAATCGCTGTACTATCCAGTTTTGGGCCTTTGGTATCTAAAAAAAAAAGCAGTTTGAGTGTGTCGCTCACTGTTCAGCCGCAAATATCTGTATTTAAAAAAGTGTGGTATACCCCAGTAAACAATAACTGTGGTTTTGCCATCCCACGGTAAAAAATCTCTATTATTCAGCTTTTGGTAGTTTTTTTCCGTAAATAAAAGCAGTAGTGTCTCCTGACTGTTGTGACACAAAAATATATCTGTTGAAAATAGTCTTGTGTAGGCCCGACATCCCAGTGTGGTTTCGCAGTTCCACCGGTCAAATCGCTGTACTATCCAGTTTTGGGCCTTTGGTATCTAAAAAAAAAGCAGTTTGAGTGTGTCGCTCACTGTTCAGCCGCAAATATCTCTATTAAAAAAAGTGTGGTATACCCCAGTAAACAACAACTGTGGTTTTCCTCTTTCACGGTTCTAATCTACTCTTTATTACCCTTTTTCCATTGATAGTGCATGTGTAAGCTATTTTACTTCATTTACAATGGGCAAGGCGCGTGGCAAGGGACGTGGAAGTGGACGTTCTGGTGATGGTTCGTGCAGAGGTCGGGGCCGTGGCCAAAGTGAAAATGTGCCACAACCAACAGCCACATCTTCTCGCTCCCACTTCTTGACCGAATTACTAGGGAAGCACAGAACAACACCAGTATTGAGAACTGATCAGTGTGAACAGGTTATTAATTGGATAGCAGATAATACTTACAGTTACCTGGGCACCACCACCTACGGTCTGTCTTCCACACAGTCAACTCTTGGTAGCCGTGATTCTCGACCGCATATTCCTCCTCACCCTGATGCTCCTTCCTCCCACTATGCCGCGTGTTGTCAGACAGCTAGCGATCCCACACTTGGACACTCTGAAGAGCTGTTCATTGGTCCATTTCCATATTTGGGCCCCTCGCCTGATACGCTTGAAGTGGTGGAAGAGGAGATCCCATGTTGCGATGCCCAAATATTTGAACAGCCACGGCCACAGGAAGTCGACGTTGGCAATCTGTCACAAGAGGTGGACGATGACGAGACACAATTGCCAGGAAGTGAGGAGGAGGATCGTGGTGCACAAGTGGAAGAGGAGGAGGTGGTGGATGATCTAGTAACTGACCCAACGTGGAAGGAGGACATGCAGAGTGAGGCCAGCAGCACACAGGGGAATGGAGGCAGAGTACCCCAACAGGCAGGAAGAAGCAGTGTTGTGGCCGCAGACAGAAGGCAGGCAACCGTTCCCCGTAACACCAACATGAGGGACGTTGCCAGTACAAGCGGTAGGTCTTCCAGAGTCTGGAATTTTTTTAAAGACTCTGCTGATAACCCCAAAAAGGCCAAATGTTCCACCTGCCATGCCAGCATCAGCAGGGGTGACAAAACTACCAGCCTGACCACCACCAGCATGATCAGGCACATGGCAGCAAAGCACCCGACTTTGTGGGGCGAAACCCAGGGTCCACAACCAGTGTCAGCGATTGTCACCACTGCTTCTTCCACTGTTGTGCGTGCAATAGAACCCCCTGTTGTGTGTGCAAGGCAATCCCCTGTCCATACTGCATGTAAAGATGCCCCCTCCTCTCAGTCTCCACTTGTTATAGCAGTTTCTCAAGAAACAGCATCAACGTCCACATCCACGTCCCACCGCGGCGTTCAATTGTCTATATCCCAGACCTTTGAACGAAAGCGGAAATTCGCAGCTAATGGCCCACAGGCCACAGTCCTAAATTCGCACATTTCACGACTGCTTGCGTTGGAAATGCTGCCTTTTAGGCTCATGGAGACGGAATCCTTCCGCAATCTTATGGCGGTGGCTGTCCCTCGGTACTCGGTCCCCAGCCGACACTATTTTGCCCGGTGTGCCATCCCCGCACTACACAAGCACGTGTCCCAAAGCATCTGCCGTGCCCTCAACAACACAGTTACTGGGAGAGTCCACCTGACAACGGACACATGGACAAGTGCTTGTGGCCAGGGACGGTACATCTCTCTGACGGCACACTGGGTAAACATAGTGGAAACCGGGACCCAGTCGGACCATGGGACGGAACACATCCTCCTCACACCGAGGATTGCGGGCCCTATGTCAGTCAGAGTTGCCCCCACAGTGTACAGCTCCTGCGCATCCTCCTCCTCCTCCTCCTCCTCCTCATGTTCAGCCTCCATCTCAGATATCACCACATCAGTTACAAGCTGGAAGCATTGAAGTACTGCCTCCGCCAAGCGGCAACAGGCTGTGCTGAAACTCATAAGCTTAGGTGATAAACCTCACACTGCTTGTGAGTTGTGGACAGCTGTGAAAGAGCAGGCAGATCTGTGGCTGAGACCGCTGAACCTACATCCCGGCATGGTCGTGTGTGACAATGGCCGTAACCTGGTGGCGGCTCGGAGGCGAGGTGAGATCACACACGTACCATGCCTGGCTCATGTGCTTAACCTCGTGGTTCAGCGGTATCTTAAATCGTACCCCGAGTTTCCAGATCTGCTCGTGAAAGTACGCCGCCAGTCAGCTCATTTTCGCAAGTCGGCTACAGCTTCCGCCGCCCTTGCTGTGTTGCAGCAGCATTTGCAGCTTCCGGCACACCGACTGGTGTGTGATGTCCCCACATGTTGGAACTCTACCCTCCACATGTTGCAAAGGATTTGTGAGCAGAAGAGAGAAGTTGTGGAGTACCAGCTGCAACAAGGCTTCAGGTCAGGTCAGACTCCACACATAAGACCTCAGGAGTTGACCTGGATGTCTGACATATGTTCCTGACAAACTTTGAGGAGGCCACCAAGATGGTGAGTGGCGATGACGCCATCATTAGTGTCAGCAACCCACTTGTCTGTCTTTTGCAACGCTCTCTGCAGAGAATTAAAGAGGAGGCATTACAGCCAGAGTATGATGAGATGGATCAAGAAGCCGTAGCGGGCGATTACACACAGCCCAGCCTCATCTCATCCCAACGTGCATTGGGGGACAATGAGGGAGAGGAGGAGGAGGAAGAACAGGAGCAGCTATCATGCGTTGTAGACGGTAGTACCTGTACAAGTGTCATACCGTCGGTTCAGCGTGGGTGGCCTGAGGACAGGGGGGAGGAGGAAGAGGAGGAGGAGGAGGAGAGCATGGTCAGTCGTCATCTTGGTGAGGACACGGAAATCTTGCCCGTTACCAGTCTGGCACGCATGGCTGACTTTATGTAATGCTGCCTTAACCGTGACCCTCGCGTTGTCAAAATGTTGGGTGACAGTCATTACTGGTTGGTGACACTTGTAGACCCCCGCTACAAGGAGAACTTTCACTCTCTTATTCCTGAGGTGGAGAGGTCTACAAAAATGGGGCAGTACCAGAAGGCCCTTGCTGCAGAACTCTTAAAAAAATTCCCATCTGAACACGCTAGTGGAAGAGGTCACAGTTCGTTGCCCAACCAAGGCGTACAGGCGAGAGAGATGCAACTCCAATCCAGCAGAGGCAGGGGAACACTGTCAACGTTCTGGGACAGTTTTCTGACACCCGCCCAGCTTACAGGCCCTGAGGCGTGGGGTACTCTCACAAGGAGTGGAAAGTTTCAAAAGATTATGAGGGAGTACCTTGCCGACCGTATTAGCATCCTCCGTGATTCCTCTGTGCCTTTTAATTATTGGGTATCCAAGCTGGACACTTGGAATGAACTCGCTCTGTACGCCTTGGAGGTCCTTGCCTGCCCTGCCGCTAGCGTGTTATCGGAGCGTGTTTTTAGTGCCGCTGGGGGAATTATAACTGATAAGCGCACTCGCCTGTCAACTGACAATGCTGACAAGCTGACCCTTATCAAAATGAACAAGGGCTGGATTGGGCCAGACTTCTCATCACCACCAAATGACAGCAGAGTAACATAAAGTCAAATCCACTGTGTTATTTCGGGAGGTGTATTCACATGCACCGCTTCACACCCACATATGGGTATACGCTTCCTCGTTTCGGCTATTTTATCTTCTTCTCCTTATCATCAGCCTCCACCACCACTATATCACCAGGGTGCCAGCATTGCAAGTTCCTCCGTCCTTATTTTTGGCAGCTTTTGCTTGCAAGGCATAAGCAAATACTATGGGACACCCACTCCCCAATAATGGGACTTATGGTTGTAATATGCTGTACTGCATGGCTCTTGTAATGGGCATTGCAAGTTGCTCCGTCCTAATTTTTGGCAGCTTTTGCTTGGAAAGCATAAGCAAACACTATGGGAGACCCACTCCCCAATAATGGGACTTATGTTTGTAATATGCTGTACTGCATGGCTCTTGTAAGGGGCATTGCAAGTTGCTCCGTCCTAATTTTTGGCAGCTTTTGCTTAGAAAGCATAAGCAAATACCATGGGACACCCACTCCCCAATAATGGGACTTATGTTTGTAATATGCTGTACTGCATGGCTCTTGTAAGGGGCATTGCAAGTTGCTCCATCCTAATTTTTGGCAGCTTTTGCTTGGAAAGCATAAGCAAATACTATGGGAGACCCACTCCACAATAATGGAACTTATGTTTGTAATATGATGAACTGCATGGCTCTTGTAAGGGGCATTGCAAGTTGCTCCGTCCTAATTCTTGGCAGCTTTTGCTTGGAAAGCATAAGCAAATACTATGGGACACCCACTCCCCAATAATGGGACTTATGTTTGTAATATGCTGTACTGCATGGCTCTTGTAAGGAGCATTGCAAGTTGCTCCGTCCTAATTTTTGGCAGCTTTTGCTTGGAAAGCATAAGCAAATACTACGGGACACCCACTCCCCAATAATGCGACTTATGTTTGTAATATGCTGTACTGCATGGCTCTTGTAAGGGGCATTGCAAGTTGCTCCATCCTAATTTTTGGCAGCTTTTGCTTGCAAGGCATAAGCAAATACTATGGGACACCCACTCCCCAATAATGGGACTTATGTTTCTAATATGCTGTACTGCATGGCTCTTGTAAGGGGCATTGCAAGTTGCTCCGTCCTAATTTTTGGCAGATTTTACTTGCAAGACATAAGCAAATACCATGGGACACCCACTCCACAATAATGGGACTTATTTTTGTAATATGCTGTACTGCATGGCTGTTGTAAGGGGCATTGCAAGTTGCTCCGTCCTAATTTTTGGCAGCTTTTGCTTGGAAAGCATAAGCAAATACTATGGGAGACCCACTCCCCAATAATGGGACTTATGTTTGTAATATGCTGTACTGCATGGCTCTTGTAAGGGGCATTGCAAGTTGCTCCACCCTAATTTTTGGCAGCTTTTGCTTGCAAGGCATAAGCAAATACTATGGGAGACCCACTCCCCAATAATGGGACTTATGTTTGTAATATGCTGTACTGCATGGCTCTTGTAAGTGGCACTGCAAGTTGCTCCGTCCTAATTTTTGGCAGCTTTTGCTTGCAAGGCATAACCAAATACTATGGGACACCCACTCCCCAATAATGGGACTTATGTTTGTAATATGCTGTACTGCATGGCTCTTGTAAGGGGCATTGCAAGTTGCTCCACCCTAATTTTTGGCAGCTTTTGCTTGCAAGGCATAAGCAAATACTATGGGAGACCCACTCCCCAATAATGGGACTTATGTTTGTAATATGCTGTACTGCATGGCTCTTGTAAGGAGCATTGCAAGTTGCTCCGTCCTAATTTTTGGCAGCTTTTGCTTGGAAAGCATAAGCAAATACTATGGGACACCCACTCCCCAATAATGGGACTTATGTTTGTAATATGCTGTACTGCATGGCTCTTGTAAGGGGCATTGCAAGTTGGTCCATCCTAATTTTTGGCAGCTTTTGCTTGGAAAGCATAAGCAAATACCATGGGACACCCTCTCCCCAATATTGGGACGTATATTTGTAATATGCTGTACTGCATGGCTCTTGTAAGGGGCATTGCAAGTTGCTCCGTCCTAATTTTTGGCAGCTTTTGCTTGGAAAGCATAAGCAAATACTATGGGAGACCCACTCCCCAATAATGGGACTTATGTTTGTAATATGCTGTACTGCATGGCTCTTGTAAGGGGCATTGCAAGTTGCTCCGTCCTAATTTTTGGCAGCTTTTGCTTGCAAGGCATAAGCAATTACTATGGGACACCCACTCCCCAAAAATGGGACTTATGTTTGTAATATGCTGTACTGCATGGCTCTTGTAAGGGGCATTGCAAGTTGCTCCGTCCTAATTTTTGGCAGCTTTTGCTTGCAAGGCATAAGCAAATACTATGGGACACCCACTCCCCAATAATGGGACTTATGTTTGTAATATGCTGTACTGCATGGCTCTTGTAAGGGGCATTGCAAGTTGCTCCGTCCTAATTTTTGGCAGCTTTTACTTGCAAGGCATAAGCAAATACTAGGGGACACCCACTCCCCAATAATGGGACTTAAGTTTGTAATATGCTGTACTGCATGGCTGTTGTAAGGGGCATTGCAAGTTGCTCCGTCCTAATTTTTGGCAGCTTTTGCTTGGAAAGCATAAGCAAATACTATGGGAGACCCACTCCCCAATAATGGGACTTATGTTTGTAATATGCTGTACTGCATGGCTCTTGTAAGGGGCATTGCAAGTTGCTCCACCCTAATTTTTGGCAGCTTTTGCTTGCAAGGCATAAGCAAATACTATGGGAGACCCACTCCCCAATAATGGGACTTATGTTTGTAATATGCTGTACTGCATGGCTCTTGTAAGTGGCACTGCAAGTTGCTCCGTCCTAATTTTTGGCAGCTTTTGCTCGCAAGGCATAACCAAATACTATGGGACACCCACTCCCCAATAATGGGACTTATGTTTGTAATATGCTGTACTGCATGGATCTTGTAAGGGACATTGCAAGTTGCTCTGTCCTAATTTTTGGCAGCTTTTGCTTGCAAGGCATAAGCAATTACTATGGGACACCCACTCCCCAAAAATGGGACTTATGTTTGTAATATGCTGTACTGCATGGCTCTTGTAAGGGGCATTGCAAGTTGCTCCATCCTAATTTTTGGCAGCTTTTGCTTGCAAGGCATAAGCAAATACTATGGGACACCCACTCCCCAATAATGGGACTTATGTTTGTAATATGCTGTACTGCATGGCTCTTGTAAAGGACATTGCAAGTTGCTCCGTCCTAATTTTTGGCAGCTTTTGCTTGGAAAGCATAAGCAAATACCATGGGACACCCACTCCCCAATAATGGGACTTATGTTTGTAATATGCTGTACTGCATGGCTCTTGTAAGGGGCATTGCAAGTTGCTCCGTCCTAATTTTTGGCAGCTTTTGCTTGCAAGGCATAAGCAAATACTATGGGACACCCACTCCCCAATAATGGGACTTATGTTTGTAATATGCTGTACTGAATGGCTCTTGTAAGGGGCATTGCAAGTTGCTCCGTCCTAATTTTTGGCAGGTTTTGCTTGCAAGGCATAAGCAAAAACTATGGGACACCCACTCCCCAATAATGGGACTTATGTTTGTAATATGCTGTACTGCATGGCTCTTGTAAGGGGCATTGCAAGTTGCTCCGTCCTAATTTTTGGCAGCTTTTGCTTGCAAGGCATAAGCAAATACTGTGGGACACCCACTCCCCAATAATGGGACTTATGTTTGTAATATGCTGTACTGCATGTGACGCGCCCCCTGGGCCGTGTGTACACGTGTGTGGGATACCCGGTGCCGGGTCTCGTGGGTCTGTAGTCTCCATGGCGGTGACTCGGTCCCGTGGCTCAGGCTGGTCAAACCAGTGGCAGTCTTTCTTAGGTTTTGAGGTTAATTGTCCGACTGCGCCTCCCGTGGATTGCGGTCAGGGAGTACCACTGCTGTGTGCGCAGCAGAGAATGGGATAGCTCCCCACGGGAGGAGTATAGCTACAGGGCAGTGAGTATGGATGATGGGGGGTGATGGTGCACGAGCGCAGCAGGAACGACTCAGAGTCTTTGCAGTGCAGTTCAGGGTCTTTACTGATGATTATAAGGTAGACCCTCCCAGGAGTACTGGCTAGCATAAGAGGCCTGGTCAGTCTGTGAGCAAGCAGGAGTTCCCCTGGCCAGGTGGAGTTGTAGGCCTCCCCGTCTGTCTGCACTCTTCCTGGCTACCTTGCTGTAAGTAGAAGTAGCCCACGTCCCTGAGTGTACCGTGTAGTGCTCACCCGTATGGCTGGTGACTTGGGGCCTTCTGTTAGCCTCCGCTCCACGACGGTGGTGCTGGTCCCTTGCTTGTGACTGAGCCTCGGGGCTTCTATGGCCAGAGGACCTGAAATCCCCTGCCGGCTGGTTTCTGCTGCTGGATATATAAGTCCTCACAGCCTCGGACTCCTGTGTCCGGTTCCTATTGTCTTCTGCCAGGGCGAGCTCTGCTCAGCTTCCAGCCCCTGGTCTTTAGCTCCTAGCTCCTACAGAGCTCCTTGCTGTTACTTTCCCTTGCTCTCACTCTGACTCTGACTGTTCTCTGTTCTCAGACTCACTCAACCCCGCCCCAGATCCAGTTTATAAGGGCAGAATTCTCCCCTCCCAGGACTGGGGCAGGAGGATGTTAAATGTTTAAGGGATCCTGACCAGGAAACCTCCCACTTGCTCTCTGACGTAATATCTCTATTACTGTGGTGACCAGACCCCTGGGGTGCCACACATGGCTCTTGTAAGGGGCATTGCAGTTCCTCATAATTTTTGGAAAGCCTTCCATTCACTGCTTAGGCCAACAGTGCACAGGAGACCCAGTTGCTATAAATGGAAAAAAAGGTTTAGTTAACGCCCTCTGACCTCCATGTCATTTCCAAGGGGCATTGGAGTGCCTCGAAATTTTTGGTAGGCATTGCACTCACTGTATGCCCTATAACTGTGTTGCCGAACCGCTCCTTTTGTTACAGAAACATATCCTACAAGACATATCTGTTTGACTGGCCTGATATTGATGTGAATGGTCCCTGTTCCTCCTGCTCTTTCTCCTTTGCCACTACCTCATCCATCATTTATCACCTGAAGCTTTGTTTTAACGGGAGTCATAGAACTTGGATAGTAGCAGGAAAACATCCAGCAATCCTCGGAGGAGGTAGGATATGCGCCAAAACGCTGACCACCTCAGGCCTAGCCGCTACTACATACATGCGCTTGCATTACAACAAAACAAAGCAGATGCTAACTTCTATCATCCTCATCATGCTCCTCACCTTGGCACTCTTAACTCCCCTGATGGAGAAGCCAGGGCCCACCGGAGGAGTCTGATAGTCCGGTGGGCTCGGCCAATGCTGCCCTAAAGCAGGCCAGGCTAAGAAAAGTGTGGGAAAGGTTACCGGGACAAATAGGGGTGGCTGGGGACCGAGTATGGACACTCGGCCACCACCTGGAGGCTGGGTAGCAAGGGGTTTGGCATGCACACACTACAGCGGAATAGGCTCTCCTTCCCACTAAATGCACTGGGGAGGGCACAGGTAATGTTTTGGTATTCACGCTTAATCTTATGTATAAGGCACACCAGGACAAATAGGGGCGGCTGGGGACTGAGTATGGATACCTCGCTGCCGAAGCAAGCCTTGAGGTAGTGGCCAGCTTCGGCCTCCTCCAAACTAAAAGGCCCCATTTCAAGTGCAAGCTAGCAGTATGGAATTGCAGTCTGGGGGTGGGTGGGTGGCACGCTGCACACTTACACTTGCATTAAAAGAAAACATAGCAGATGCTAACTTCTGTCATCATCATCATGCTCCTCACCTTGGCACTCTCAACTCCACCGATGGAGAAGTCAGGGCCCACCGGAGGAGTCTGTTTCTCTGGTGGGCTCGTCCAATGCTGCCTAAAGCAGGCCGGGCTAAGAAAAGTGTGTGGGGGGATGTTCCAAGGAGAAATAGGGGCGGCTGGGGACCGTTTATGGACACCCGGCTGCGGGGCGGCTGGGGACTGAGTATGGACACCCGGCCGCCAGGCAGCTGGGGACTGAGTATGGATTCCAGGCCGCCAACATAGCCATGACATGGTGGCTTGATTCCGCCTCCACATGCCTAAAAGGCCCAATTTCAAGTTCAAGCAAGCAAGCAGTATGGTATTGCAGCCTGGGGGTGGGTGGGTGGCAGGCTGCATACTTGCGCTTGCATTGCAAGGAATGGGGGAGGAACAATTGAACACTGCCCTGGGACTAGAACTTGCATGGGGATAGTTGCAAGTCTGCATCTTCTGATGCGGCAAGGATCACTTATGATGGGCACCCTTTTAGACAGTGACCTGGGAGTCAGAGATGCTTCCAGGGGTCTTCCCCATGCTGTTCCCATGTCTTTTCAGCACTTTATGCATGTGTCACACAGCACATGGCCAGATAAAGTTGTAAAATGTTAAAATTACATTTCCCGGTGAATGCATTTGTCATAGTTGAAAGCAATACAAAAGTGCAAAAACACATAAAAAATGCTACTTGTGAACATAGCCGAAGGTGTGGAGGAGTATTTTTGTTTTTGGTCATTTATTTTAATTTATACACAAGTCTTTTCCCTGGAAAGGATGTTCTTTAACATATTTCACAGGAAAAATGTTTCACTTTCGTTTTTGAACGTTTTATTGTGAGCCCGTAAAAGTGGCTTAATACCTCTAACCACGTTGTTGACAGCAGTGACCTGGGGGTCAGAAATGCTTCCTGGGGCGATCCCCATGCTGTCCCCATGTCATTTGAGCACTGTCACTATCGTTTTGGGCACTTGTTAGGCTTTTAAAAGACTGCCGGGGGTGCCACCGCAAAAATGCTCGAGTCTCCCATAGACTAACATTGGGCTCGTTGCTCGGGTCGAGCACCCGAGTATCACGGCGAGCTCGGCCCGAGTTTCGAGCACCCAAGCATTTTAGTGCTCGCTCAACACTAGTGAAGTGGGGTCCCGAGAGATGCTCCATCCTTACCTGGAAGAGGAGATACCACACCTCAATCTGAGGCGCAGTACCCCTGTGGCAACTGAACCCTCAGGGGCATCACAAATGCTCATTACACCACTCCAGCTCTGGGCCAGCCCTACAGTTAACCCTGTCTCCCTCTGATCAACAGGAAACTGTAGTCTAGTAGTATGAGGATAAAACACACAGTAAATACAACTTGCACACAAAACAACATGGGACTTCAGATGGGGTGCTGCGCTATCTTCTCCACCTTTACACATGCATACAGAATCCACATAAATCGGTTTGTGCACATTGTTAATAGCTACTTAGATCTTAGTCATTAGTCACCTAGAATATAAAAATAGATAGAAATCATATGAGGATTAGCACCAGTATAATCTTTTTTTTCCAAATAGCTGTAATAGGCATTAAACAAAAAAGCATTAAACCAAGATTATGAGTCTGTACTTTCAAATTGATGCAGAAAAACTCAATCTTGGTTTTCGTCTGTCCTTCAGTTTTTCAGATCAATCATTTTATTGTGCACAGTCTTTAGATTCTCACTATACAAAAGCCTTGAACTGAAGTAAATTTTAGGCTCTTTATGTGAATGAAATGGTGTTAGTAATTTCTTTTTGTAAGATTTAAATTCTGCATTATCTTCAATGTTCTCTTCTTCTCCTAGCAACCCAACACTGCCTATCTGTACTTCCATCTCATCTGTACTTCAGAGGTTACGTCTGCCTCTCTTATCTCTCCTTCCTTGTTCTCTTCCCCTCTCTTCATGTCTAATTTCTCTATCTTTTTCTTCATGGTTTAATCTACAGTTATTGATGCACACAGTAGTTGTGCCTTCCAGTATTTTATACCATTGTTGCATTTTATATAATGTATTTTTTATTTTTACCCTCAGCTGATTTCATGTTCTTTCGGTAAATTACAACTCCTTGTAAAGACCACTTTATTAGAAGACTGATAAAATATCATGTGAATTAATGTCATTTTAGAACACTATGGGTTAAGCAAGAATTGGCAAAAGAAAAAAAAATAAAAGAACAATCCAGGGAGCAAGGAAAGCAACTCCTAGTGATGGGGAAGGGTGCAGAGCAGCTGCTGGGAAAATGGTTTTCAAAGAACTAATGGGATTTCAAGAACAATTTCTGGAAAGTTCATTTTTTTCCGCTTGGCAGGACAAGTTAGAGAAAATGAAAGAAATTTGTTTAGTGAACCTTAATCTACTCTCTCGGCACACTGCGGCTTCCTGAGGCTGTAATCTGTCACATACATTACAGTGTCACCCTACTGTGGGAGGGATGAGTTCCTGGAGAACAAAACTACCTTATCTGTAATCAAATCAATGACTCACTGGGGTATTCATGACCCAAAAGTAGACAACTTGTCAAGATATCACCCCATGAGTGTATATGGACGGTTAAAATTGTTCGACTAACTTCCAGGAATAAAAGAGACATCATACGGCATCCTGTGAGAGGGGATGTTGTATAGTGACTAATAGGTAGCTTGTCACAGTGAGCCTCTGAAGATAATATAAGTGCAAGTTATGCATGTTGTCACCATGACACACTTCAAACACGAAATCACACATCATGTATTGTGATCTGCTAAAATCATAGAGACAATGCAAAGCATATGAATGCACGGTGTCCTTTCCTTTCTGACACCATCTTTGTAAAGGAAATGTTCCTCATTAAAATACAATGACTAACGCTGCGTGATGTCAGCCATACAAGAACTGGAGAAAGGCAGCAGCATTTGCTATACTGATGAGCAGAAAATGGTGAAGTTTTTAAATCCAGTTTGAGGATTATTACTAGTCTGGGTATTTGCGATGCTCTGTATATTACAAAGTCTGATGAATAAGAACTGATACCCAAAATTGTATCAGTATTGCTTTAGCAGTCAATAAGATTATTTCTTTTGCAAAGTCAAATGAAAGCTGCAATCTATAATCACTATGGGTAGAGGCCTGGCCCCAGTAGTAGTATCATTTATTTCAATAATAATTGGACATTGCTATGAAATTCACGACCTTTTTTTTAGCTGCTCCGGGACTTTAAACGTCTGGGTGGTCTTGTTCCTACTCTCCAGTGACATTCTAAAACATTTCTGTATAAGAGCACGCTACACGTGATTCTGTAGCTATGGACCGGCTTGGACTGGCCCACAGGAGAACAGGAGAATCCTCTGGTGGGCCTCTGTGCAAGACTGGGCCACCATCCTCTTATATGCACTTGGCACTTTATACTTGTGTGACGCTCGCAAGCCCTGCCCTGGGAAGAGGTGGGATACTCGGAGCCGGGTCAGATGTTGAGGGGGATGCAGCCGTGGCCTGGACCCGTTCCATGCCCAGGGCCGTCACATTAAAAATGATGTTAGGGCTTTCCGGGTTGAGTGGTAATTTGTCGACTACGCCACCTGTGGTGTCTGATGAAGAGCCACCAGCGCCGCTACAGTCCGCTGAGGCCCGGTGTCATGGCGGCTAAAGTTCTCGCTGCTCCCCACAGGCGGAGCGCGGCCTAAGGGCAGGCAAGGCAGGATAGAGGGGGCTTAGTAGCGCGGGGAGTACGGGTACCGCGTCGCGTGGTATGGCGCGTAATGAACAGTCCGGAGGCCATAGGGATGAATTTCCAAGGCTTTACTCACAGTTCTCTTAAGCAGCGCAAGGCTTCTCCCTGCTCCTCGCGGAGTCCTGCGGCCACCAGGAACGGGGGTACGACTAGCTCCAAGGAAGACCAGGGTGAGGTAGCATCCCTACACCAGAGTGTTCCTGCACTACAGACTTTACCCTTTCCCGTCTGTGCGTGTGTAGATAGGCCGGGTCTCCCTCTGACCTCCTCTCAGGTGTAGGACTCGGGTGGCAATTCCTCTCCATCCGAAGCCCGGCGGGATCCTCAGGGCCTAACCGGGCTTTCCCGTCCTGGACATAGAGTACGAGGTCGGGTGTCGGGGGCCGGTACCCCTCTTGCAGCCGGAATCCCTCTGAATAGATCAGGTAGGCGAGGACAGGTGGCGTACTTCGCTCCGTCTGCATCCTCCCCGGGACTCATTTGCTAAGGAGACACACTCTAAAGCTCCCGGGCCTTCATGATCCTGGTCATTGGCCAGGCTGAGACATTCCGTGTCTGCAACCTTCCTCTCGTCCCATAGATCGGGGTACGAGGGCTGTGTCCCATACCGGTGCAGGCCCACGCAGGATCTGCGCTCCCGGAGGGAAGTCACATTACACACAGTATTTTGACAGCACAGTGACAGCCGACAGACTAGCAATGGCTAGACTGAAGGACCAAAGAACAGGACAGAACCAAGATCAAAGATGGCATTCTATTAAATATGAAATTAGAAGTGTCACTAACTAACTGTTCCTCCACCCACACCCACTAAATGGTTCCTACCACTTTGTGCTACCCAGTCTCCCTGTAACCAGGGGAGCAACACTAGTGCATACTAGCTCCCTCTGGTGGAATGTGGTGTTGGATGCAAAAGGCTAGGTCACTACCATCACACCAGGCTTACCTCAGAGGAGGAACACCACACTCCATTAAAGAAGTGCAGCATTCCTGTGGCGGTCGAACCCTCAGGGGCGCCACATTCCCCCCTGGTAAAACACAGCATGTCCGCGAGCTGCAAAGGAAGCAACACCCAGGAAAATTCTTTTTATATAAACAAATAAAACTATCATCCCTTTATGGGAGGCACATTTCTTGTAACGTTGCTTAACAGTTATAAAAGTACAAAAGTGCAAAGTATAAAATTATAAAAGTACAAAGATATAAAAGTGCAAAATTATAAATTAAGACAAGAGACTTTTTGATCAAGGCAGCGGACTGGTTAAAGGTGACGACAGTCAGTTCAGTAGCAAGAGGGACCTGCCCTAAACCCTCTGCGTGGGCCCTGGGGTGGCTGCAGGGCATGAAGATCCGGAGGTGGACCCCCACACAAGCCATTCCAGACAGGTTTTGCTTCTGAAGTCTGAGGTAGAAGGAAGGCGCCGTTTTGTATGAAACCAATAGGGAGCACCTAAATAGATGCATAACTATTTACAATGCAGTCCGCCGCCTGCCATTGTCCGCAGGGACCAAAGTCTCTATATAAAGGAAAAACACAAAAAATAACAGCAATTATTTGAACCTAAAACAACAACAACAGCAGCCGGGGGCTGCTTTAGGCTTGAGGCTCACGCGGAGGGAAAGGCTCATTCCTCCCGACAGAGGCTAGCCGGTCACCTGAGGCTGAGGGCGGGGTGGCGTCGCTCCCAGACACTTTGCGGACGTCCAGGGCGTACCACCCTCGCTCCCCCTGGTGGCGAGTGAAAGTCATAGTATCGCCCGGGAAGAGGTTCCGGCCGGGGTGTCCCTTCTTAAGGCGCGGTTCGACGTCCCGCCTGCTGACGAACACATCGTCCTGGAGCATTGGACTCCGGATAAACCCCCACCCCGCCTCATGGTGAAAACGCACAACCTGGCCTTCATACCGGGGACTGGGATGGGTGGCCTCCTCCTGTCACGCCCGAGTCTTTGCAGCCTTGGTCCTGACTTCGAGGTGCTCGCAGCGTTGCTCCCGCCGACGTTGCTCCTGTGCTAGCTGGAAGATTTGATCGCTGCACCATTGGCTCCTCCTTCGCGCTTCCGCTCAGGTCTCCCACGGGAAGCCCATTAGGTCGCCCCCCTGGTTTTCCCAGGCCCACTCCTCGGCCTCGGGCCAGGTCACCGCTGGTGCAGGTAGCGGGGAGAGGACGGGTTGCTGCAAGTCCTCGGAAGATGCGGACCAGTCCGGGTTGGAGCCGGCAGCCTCCTCCGCAGCTCCAGGCACCTCCGTTTCTGAGCTTGGTTGACAGCGCAGGTCCCCACCGATGGCTGCCAATTGCAGCTCAGGAGCTAGCGCTTGCTCCCAGGTGACCGCGTGGGGGACTATGTACTCTGCCATGAGGTCCAGGATAGTCTCTGATGGCTCTGCAGCCGGGGCAGGGGTTGCAGACTCACCCGCCGCTAGGTCACTCTCGACTTAGACCTCCGGGTCGACTGGTCCTGGAACCTCCACTCCTCGGCGGCGGGCTCAAATACGTTGCAGCATCTCCGCTTTCCATGCTGCCGTTGCCGCCTCCTGGGCCTCCTTCTGTCTCCTTGCAAGTCCCGGAGCTTCCATGTGGAGAAACTCAATATCTCCCGGAGTTAATACGCTGCCGCCTTGCTCTCTTCCGGGTGAAGGGCCTGAACCGGGTTCAGTGGTCGCATGGTCTTGTTCCCCAGAGTCATCCATGTCTGCCTCCGTTGACTGCCAAGCTTCGACTGCAATGGCCACACCTTGTTGCTTTTCTTCATCATCCTCCTCTTTCGGGGCGGTTCCTGGGCGAGATGCTGACAGGCCCGCCTTCGTTCAGCCCATCCAGATTGACGGGCATTACCCCGCGGACAGTCTCTGATGGAAGGGGCAGTCCACATTTTTGGTGCCAAGTGGGAGCCCAGCCCACGATGGGAGGTGTACAAAGACAGTCTTTTCACAGCATCATGGTGCCTGTTCTTCTTGGGCGGGCGCCATTTTAAGTGTAAAACAACAGTCCAAGGTGTAAGGCACAAAGTACCCGATAGCAATGGGCACTTTTCTCCGTTGCTGTGGGCACGCAATCCTGCCGACTACGCCAGTGATGTGACGCTTGCAAGCCCTGCCCTTGGAAGAGGTGGGATACTCGGAGCCGGGTCAGATGTTGAGGGGGATGCAGCCGTGGCCTGGACCCGTTCCGTGCCCAGGGCCGTCACATTAAAAATGATGTTAGGGCTTTCCGGGTTGAGTAGTAATTTGTCGACTACGCCACCTGTGGTGTCTGATGAAGAGCCACCAGCGCCGCTACAGTCCGCTGAGGCCCGGTGTCATGGCGGCTAAAGTTCTCGCTGCTCCCCACAGGCGGAGCGCGGCCTCAGGGCAGGCAAGGCAGGATAGAGGGGGCTTAGTAGCGCGGGGAGTACGGGTACCACGTCGCGTGGTATGGAGCGTAATGAACAGTCCGGAGGCCATAGGGATGAATTTCCAAGGCTTTACTCACAGTTCTCTTAAGCAGCGCAAGGCTTCTCCCTGCTCCTCGTGGAGTCCTGCGGCCACCAGGAACGGGAGTCCGACTACCTCCAAGGAAGTCCAGTGTGAGGTAGCATCCCTACACCAGAGTGTTCCTGCACTACAGACTTTACCCTTTCCCATCTGTGTGTGTGTAGATAGGCCGGGTCTCCCTCTGAGCTCCTCTCAGGTGTAGGGCTCGGGTGGCAATTCTTCTCCATCCGAAGCCCGGCGGGATCCTCAGGGCCTAACCGGGCTTTCCCGTCCTGGACATAGAGTACGAGGTCGGGTGTCGGGGGCCGGTACCCCTCTTGCAGCCGGAATCCCTCTGAATAGATCAGGTAGGCGAGGACAGGTGGCGTACTCCGCTCCGTCTGCATCCTCCCCGGGACCCATTTTCTAGGGAGCCACACTCTAAAGCTCCCGGGCCTTCTTGATCCTGGTCCTTGGCCGGGCTGAGACATTCCTTGTCTGCAACCTTCCTCTCGTCCCATAGATAGGGGTACGAGGGCTGTGTCCCAAACCGGTGCAGGCCCACGCAGGATCTGCGCTCCCAGAGGGAAGTCACATTACACACAGTATTTTGACAGCACAGTGACAACCGACAGACTAGCAACGGCTAGACTGAAGGACCAAAGAACAGGACAGAACCAAGATCAAAGATGGCATTCTATTAAATATGAAATTAGAAGTGTCACTAACTAACTGTTCCTCCACCCACACCCACTAACTGGTTCCTACCACTTTGTGTTCCCCAGTCTCCCTGTAACCAGGGGAGCAGCACTAGTGCATACTAGCTCCCTCTGGTGGAATGTGGTGTTGGATGCAAAAGGCTAGGTCACTACCATCACACCAGGCTTACCTCAGAGGAGGAACACCACACTCCATTAAAGAAGTGCAGCATTCCTGTGGCGGTCGAACCCTCAGGGGCGCCACACTTGAATCACGCTGTACAGACAAAGCTAGTATCTTATTCATCTAACAATCTACGCAGTTCATTTTATATAAATGTGTGATTGAGAAAAAAGTCACAGTTGTATGTAGGTGAAAAGTGGGGTCCTGGAGTTGGATACTGGTGGGCCCTTGGCACCCCAGTCTGACACTGGCTGTGGAAGCCAGGATCCAGCTGGCAGACATGGTTTTTCCATTGCTGTACACACAGCACTAAACAAGTGCTATTTACACAGTGATAGGAAGCATTGGTGATGACTAGTGTTGAGCGAACATGCTCGACACTGCTCGGTACTAGCCCGAGCATCACGCTACTCGGGATGTTCGGCGAGCACCGAGCATTTCCGGGTTACTCGGGCGGGAGCTCGGGTCTCCGCCCTGCATGTTTGGCGCTCTTTACAGAGCCAATGAACATGCAGGGATTGCCAGCCAGTCACTGTAATGCTGTAGCCATGTTGGTTGTGGGCATTACAGTGATTGGCTGGCCGCACAGCGTCACCTCGAGTATTTAAAACCGGGCGCCGCCATCTTGGACACAGTCGCTCCGGATTAGACAGTGTAGGGACAGCGCTGCTGTAGGGTCTGTAAAGGCTGCCAGAACAAACAAACAGTCCTTTTCAGGACTAATATCCATCCCAGATACCAGGCAGGTAGGCTGTATAGGAGACACAGTGGTTATACCATCAAACGCTGCATTACAGTCCTGTGTGCTCCTGTTGCTGAAATTTCTGGACTTAGCACCAGGTGTCGGGGGCCAGGAAAAATCCTTTTTTTTTCATCTAAATCCTCCTTTTTTTTCCTCTTTCACACTGTACAAATACCTGTCTTATTAACCTTTTGGTGTGTCCCCCCCACCTCAAAACAAAGCGTGTCTCTGATTTTTCAGACACAAATATAACTGTTGAAAATAGTCTGGTGTAGGCTAGAGAAACAGAAGTGTTGTTTTGCACTTCCACGGTTCAAACCTCTGTATTATCCATTTTGGGCCATTTGTATCTAAAAAAAAAAAACAGTTTTGAGTCTGTCGCTCACTGTTCAGCCGCAAATATCTCTATTTAAAAAAGTGTGGTATACCCCAGTAAACAATAACTGTGGTTTTGCCATCCCACGGTAAAAAATCTCTATTATTCAGCTTTTGGTAGTTTTTTCCGTAAAGAAAAACAGTAGTGTCTCCTGACTGTTGTGACACAAAAATATATCTGTTGAAAATAGTCTTGTGTAGGCCCGACATCCCAGTGTGGTTTCGCAGTTCCACGGGTCAAATCGCTGTACTATCCAGTTTTGGGCCTTTGGTATCTAAAAAAAAAAGCAGTTTGAGTGTGTCGCTCACTGTTCAGCCGCAAATATCTCTATTTAAAAAAGTGTGGCATACCCCAGTAAACAATAACTGTGGTTTTGCCATCCCACGGTAAAAAATCTCTATTATTCAGCTTTTGGTAATTTTTTCCGTAAAGAAAAACAGTAGTGTCTCCTGACTGTTGTGACACAAAAATATATCTGTTGAAAATAGTCTTGTGTAGGCCCGACATCCCAGTGTGGTTTCGCAGTTCCACGGGTCAAATCGCTGTATTATCCAGTTTTGGGCCTTTGGTATCTAAAAAAAAAGCAGTTTGAGTGTGTCGCTCACTGTTCAGCCGCAAATATCTCTATTTAAAAAAGTGTGGTATATACCAGTAAACAATAACTGTGGTTTTCCTCTTCCACGGTTCTAATCTACTCTTTATTACCCTTTTTCCATTGATAGTGCAAGTGTAAGCTATTTTACTTCATTTACAATGGGCAAGGCGCGTGGCAAGGGACGTGGAAGTGGACGTTCTGGTGATAGTTCGTGCAGAGGACGGGGCCGTGGCCAAGGTGAAAATGTGTCACAACCAACAGCCACATCTTCTCGCTCCCACTTCTTGACCAAATTACTAGGGAAGCACAGAACAACACCAGTATTGGGAACTGATCAGTGTGAACAGGTTATTAATTGGATAGCAGATAATACTTCCAGTTACCTGGGCACCACCACCTCCGGTCTGTCTTCCACACGGTCAACTCTTAGTAGCCGTGAGTCTCGACCGCATACTCCTCCTCACCCTGATGCTCCCTCCTCTCACCATGCCGAGTGTCGTCAGACAGCAAGTGATCCCACACTTGGACACTCTGAAGAGCTGTTCACTGGTCCATTTCCATATTTGGGCCCCTCGCCTGATACGCTTGAAGTGGTGGAAGAGGAGATCCCATGTTGTGATGCCCAAATATTTGAACAGCCACGGACACAGGAAGTCGACGTTGGCAATCTGTCACAAGAGGTGGACGATGACGAGACACAATTGCCAGGAAGTGAGGAGGAGGATCGCGGTGCGCAAGTGGAAGAGGAGGAGGTGATGGATGATCTAGTAACTGACCCAACGTGGAAGGAGGACATGCAGAGTGAGGCCAGCAGCACACAGGGGAGGGAGGCAGAGTACCCCAAAAGGCAGGGAGAAGCAGTGTGGTGGCCGCAGACAGAAGGCAGGCAACCGTTCCACGTAACACCAACACGAGGGACGTTGCCAGTACAAGCGGTAGGTCTTCCAGAGTCTGGAATTTTTTTAAAGACTCTGCTGATAACCCCAAAAAGGCCATATGTTCCACCTGCCATGCCAGCATCAGCAGGGGTGACAAAACTACCAGCCTGACCACCACCAGCATGATCAGGCACATGGCAGCAAAGCACCCGACTTTGTGGGGCGAAACCCAGGGTCCACGACCAGTGTCAGCGGGTGTCACCACTGCTTCTTCCACTGTTGTGCGTGCAATAGAACCCCCTGTTGTGTGTGCAAGGCAATCCCCTGACCATACTGCATGTAAAGATGCCCCCTCCTCTCAGTCTTCACTTGTTATGGCAGTTTCTCAAGAAACAGCATCAACGTCGACGTCCACGTCCCACCGCAGCGTTCAATTGTCCATATCCCAGACCTTTGAACGAAAGCGGAAATTCGCAGCTAACGCCCCACAGGCCACAGTCCTAAATTCGCACATTTCACGACTGCTTGCGTTGGAAATGCTGCCTTTTAGGCTGGTGGAGACGGAATCCTTAAGGAATCTTATGGCGGTGGCCGTCCCTCGGTACTCGGTCCCCAGCCGACACTATTTTGCCTGGTGTGCCATCCCCGCACTACACAAGCACGTGTCCCAAGGCATCTGCCGTACCCTCAACAACGCAGTTACTGGGAGAGTCCACCTGACAACGGACACGTGGACAAGTGCTTGTGGCCAGGGACGGTACATCTCTCTGACGGCACACTGGGTAAACATAGTGGAAGCCGGGACCCAGTCGGACCTTGGGACGGAACACATCCTCCCCACACCGAGGATTGCGGGCCCTATGTCAGTCAGAGTTGCCCCCACAGTGTACAGCTCCTGCGCATCCTCCTCCTCCTCCTCCTCCTCATGTTCAGCCTCCATCTCAGATATCACCACATCAGTTACAAGCAGGAAGCATTGCAGTACTGCCTCCGCCAAGCGGCAACAGGCTGTGCTGAAACTCATAAGCTTAGGTGATAAACTTCACACTGCTTGTGAGTTGTGGACAGCTGTGAAAGAGCAGGCAGATCTGTGGCTGAGACCGCTGAACCTACATCCCGGCATGGTCGTGTGACAATGGCCGTAACCTGGTGGCGGCTCTGAGGCGAGGTGAGATCACACACGTACCATGCCTGGCTCATGTGCTTAACCACGTGGCTCAGCGGTTTCTTAAATCGTACCCCGAGTTGCCAGATCTGCTTGTGAAAGTACGCCGCCAGTCAGCTCATTTTCGCAAGTCGGCTACAGCTTCCGCCGCCCTTGCTGTGTTGCAGCAGCATTTGCAGCTTCCGGCACACCGACTGGTGTGTGATGTCCCCACACGTTGGAACTCTACCCTCCACATGTTGCAAAGGATTTGTGAGCAGAAGAGAGCAGTTGTGGAGTACCAGCTGCAACAAGGCCGTCGATATTCAGGTCAGACTCCACACATAAGACCTCAGGAGTGGACCTGGATGTCTGACATATGTACCATCCTGACAAACTTTGAGGAGGCCACCAAGATGGTGAGTGGCGATGACGCCATCATTAGTGTCAGCATCACACTTGTCTGTCTTTTGCAACGCTCTCTGCAGAGAATTAAAGAGGAGGCATTGCAGCCAGAGTATGATGAGATGGATCAAGGAGCCGTAGCGGGCGATTACACACAGCCCAGCCTCATCTCATCCCAACGTGCATTGGGGGACAATGAGGGAGAGGAGGAGGAGGAGGAGGAGGAAGAACAGGAGCTGCTATCATGCGTTGTAGACGGTAGTACCTGTACAAGTGTCATACCGTCTGTTCAGCGTGGGTGGCCTGAGGACAGGGGGGAGGAGGAAGAGGAGGAGGAGGAGAGCATGGCCAGTCGTCATCTTGGTGAGGACACGGAAATCTTGCCCGTTACCAGTCTGGCACGCATGGCTGACTTTATGTTACGCTGCCTTAACCGTGACCCTCGCGTTGTCAAAATGTTGGGTGACAGTGATTATTGGTTGGTGACACTTGTAGACCCCCGCTACAAGGAGAACTTTCACTCTCTTATTCCTGAGGTGGAGAGGTCTACAAAAATGGGGCAGTACCAGAAGGCCCTTGCTGCAGAACTCTTAAAAAAATTCCCATCTGAACACGCAAGCGGCAGAGATCACAGTTCGTTGCCCAACCAAGGCGTACAGGCGAGAGAGATGCAACTCCAATCCAGCAAAGGCAGGGGAACACTGTCAACGTTCTGGGACAGTTTTCTGACACCCGCCCAGCTTACAGGCCCTGAGGCGCGGGGTACTCTCACAAGGAGTGGAAAGTTTCAAAAGATGGTGAGGGAGTACCTTGCCGACCGTACCAGTGTCCTCCGTGATTCCTCTGTGCCTTTTAATTATTGGGTATCCAAGCTGGACACTTGGAATGAACTCGCTCTGTACGCCTTGGAGGTCCTGGCCTGCCCTGCCGCTAGCGTGTTATCGGAGCGTGTTTTTAGTGCCGCTGGGGGAATTATAACTGATAAGCGCACTCGCCTGTCAACTGAGAATGCTGACAAGCTGACCCTTATCAAAATGAACAAGGGCTGGGTTGGGCCAGACTTCTCATCACCACCAAATGACAGCAGAGTAACATAAAGTCAAATCCACTGTGTTATTTCGGGAGGTGTATTCACATGCACCGCTTCATACCCACACATGGGTATACGCTTCCTCGTTTCGGCTGTTTTATCTTCTTCTCCTTATCCTCAGCCTCCACCACCACTATACCACCAAGGTGCCAGCATTGCAAGTTCCTCCGTCCTTATTTTTGGCAGCTTTTGCTTGCAAGGCATAAGCAAATACTATGGGACACCCACTCCCCAATAATGGGACTTATGATTGTAATATGCTGTACTGCATGGCTCTTGTAAGGGGCATTGCAAGTTGCTCCGTCCTAATTTTGGCAGCTTTTGCTTGGAAAGCATAAGCAAATACCCTGGGACACCCACTCCCCAATAATGGGACTTATGTTTGTAATATGCTGCACTGCATGGCTCTTGTAAGGGCATTGCAAGTTGCTCCGTCCTAATTTTTGGCAGCTTTTGCTTGCAAAGCATAAGCAAATACCATGGGACACCCACTCCCCAATAATGGGACTTATGTTTGTAATATGCTGTACTGCATGGCTCTTGTAAGGGGCATTGCAAGTTGCTCCGTCCCAATTTTTGGCAGCTTTTGCTTGGAAAGCATAAGCAAATACTATAGCTGACCCACTCCCCAATAATGGGACTTATGTTTGTAATATGCTGTACTGCATGGCTCTTGTAAGGAGCATTGCAAGTTGCTCCGTCCTAATTTTTGGCAGCTTTTGCTTGGAAAGCATAAGCAAATACTATGGGACATCCACTCCCCAATAATGGGACTTATGTTTGTAATATGCTGTACTGCATGGCCCTTGTAAGGGGCATTGCAAGTTGCTCCATCCTAATTTTTGGCAGCTTTTGCTTGGAAAGCATAAGCAAATACTATGGGAGACCCACTACCCAATAATGGGACTTATGTTTGTAATATGTTGTACTGCATGGCTCTTGTAAGGGGCATTGCAAGTTGCTCCGTTCTAATTTTTGGCAGCTTTTGCTTGCAAGGCATAAGCAAATACTATGGGACACCCACTCCCCAATAATGGGACTTATGTTTGTAATATGCTGTACTGCATGTGACGCGCCCCCTGGGCCATGTGTACACGTGTGTGGGATACCCGGTGCCGGGTCTCTGGGGTCTGTAGTCTCCGTGGCGGTGACCCGGTTCCGTGGCTCAGGCTGGTCAAACCAGTGGCAGTCTTTCTTAGGTTTTGAGGTTAATTGTCCGACAGCGCCACCCGTGGATTGCGGTCAGGGAGTACCACCGCTGCGAGGCAGACCGCTGAGGCTGGTGTTGTGTGCGCAGCAGAGAATGGGATAACTCCCCACGGGAGGAGTATAGCCTCAGGGCAGTGAGTATGGATGATGGGGGGTGATGGTGCACGAGCGCAGCAGGAACGACTCAGAGTCTTTGCAGTGCAGTTCAGGGTCTTTACTGATGATTATAAGGTAGACCCTCCCAGGAGTACTGGCTAGCATAAGAGGCCTGGTCAGTCTGTGATCAAGCAGGAGTTCCCCTGGCCAGGTGGAGTTGTAGGCCTCCCCGTCTGTCTGCACTCTTCCTGGCTACCTTGCTGTAAGTAGAAGTAGCCCACGTCCCTGAGTGTACCGTGTAGTGCTCACCCGTATGGCTGGTGACTTGGGGCCTTCTGATAGCCTCCGCTCCACGACGGCGGTGCTGGTCCCTTGCTTGTGACTGAGCCTCCGGGCTTCTATGGCCAGAGGACCTGAAATCCCCTGCCGGCTGGTTTCTGCTGCTGGATATATAAGTCCTCACAGCCTCTGACTCCTGTGTCTGGTTCCTATTGTCTTCTGCCAGGGCGAGCTCTGCTCAGCTTCCAGCCCCTGGTCTTTAGCTCCTAGCTCCTACAGAGCTCCTTGCTGTTACTTTCCCTTGCTCTCACTCTGACTCTGACTGTTCTCTGTTCTCGGACTCACTCAACCCCGCCCCAGATCCAGTTTATAAGGGCAGAATTCTCCCCTCCCAGGACAGGGGCAGGAGGATGTTGCATGTTTAAGGGATCCTGACCAGGAAACCTCCCACTTGCTCTCCGACGTAATATCTCTATTACTGTGGTGACCAGACCCCAGGGGTTCCACACATGGCTCTTGTAAGGGGCATTGCAGTTCCTCATAATTTTTGGAAAGCCTTCCATTCACTGCTTAGGCCAACAGTGCACAGGAGACCCAGTTGCTATAAATGGAAAAAAAGGTTTAGTTAACGCCCTCTGACCTCCATGTCATTTCCAAGGGGCATTGGAGTGCCTCGAAATTTTTGGTAGGCATTGCACTCACTGTATGCCCTATAACTGTGTAGCCGAACCGCTCCTTTTGTTACAGAAACATATCCTACAAGACATATCTGGTTGACTGGCCTGATATTGATGTGAATGGTCCCTGTTCCTCCTGCTCTTTCTCCTTTGCCACTACCTCATCCATCATTTATCACCTGAAGCTTTGTTTTAACAGGAGTCATAGAACTTGGATAGTAGCAGGAAAACATCCAGCAATCCTCGGAGGAGGTAGGATATGCGCCAAAACGCTGACCACCTCAGGCCTAGCCGCTACTACATACATGCGCTTGCATTACAACAAAACAAAGCAGATGCTAACTTCTATCATCCTCATCATGCTCCTCACCTTGGCACTCTCAACTCCCCTGATGGAGAAGCCAGGGCCCACCGGAGGAGTCTGATAGTCTGGTGGGCTCGAACAATGCTGCACTAAAGCAGGCCAGGCTAAGAAAAGTGTGGGAAAGGTTACCGGGACAAATAGGGGTGGCTGGGGACCGAGTATGGACACCTGGCCACCCCCTGGAGGCTGGGGAGCAAGCGGGGACACCCGGCCACCAGGCGGCTGGGGACTGAGTATGGATACCATGCCGCCGACACAGCCATGGCGTGGTGGCCAGATTCTGCCTCCACATGCCTAAAAGGCCCACTTTAAAGTGCAAACAAGCAAGCAGTATGGTATTGCAGCCTGGGGGTGGGTGGGTGGCAGGCTGCATACTTGCGCTTGCATTGCAAGGAATGGGAGAGGTACAATTGAACACTGCCCTGGGACAAGGACTTGAATGGTGATAGTTGCAAGTCTGCAACGACAGGTGCAAGGTGGGAGGCATCTTCGCATGTACCATGAACAGGGGTTTGGCATGCAAACACTACAGCGGAATAGGCTCTCCTTCCCACTAAATGCACTGGGGAGGGCACAGGTAATGTTTTGGTATACGCGCTTAATCTTATGTATAAGGCACACCAGGACAAATAGGGGCGGCTGGGGACTGAGTATGGATACCTCGCTGCCGAAGCAGCCATGAGGTAGTGGCCAGCTTCGGCCTCCTCCAAACTAAAAGGCCCCATTTCAAGTGCAAGCTAGCAGTATGGAATTGCAGTCTGGGGGTGGGTGGGTGGCAGGCTGCACACTTACACTTGCATTAAAAGAAAACATAGCAGATGCTAACTTCTGTCATCATCATCATGCTCCTCACCTTGGCACTCTCAACTCCACCGATGGAGAAGTCAGGGCCCACCGGAGGAGTCTGGTTCTCTGGTGGGCTCGTCCAATGCTGCCTAAAGCAGGCCGGGCTAAGAAAAGTGTGTGGGGGGATGTTCCAAGGAGAAATAGGGGCGGCTGGGGACCGTTTATGGACACCCGGCTGCCCCCAGGCGGCTGGGGACCGTGTGTGGACACCCGGCCGCGGGGCGGCTGGGGACCGAGTATGGACACCCGGCCGCCAGGCAGCTGGGGACTGAGTATGGATTCCAGGCCGTCAACACAGCCATGACGTGGTGGCCAGATTCCGCATCCACATGCCTAAAAGGCCCAATTTCAAGTTCAAGCAAGCAAGCAGTATGGTATTAAAAACACAAAGAGAAACTGAGTGTATGGCATATAAGAAAAAACTTTATTAGTAAAAGTATAAATACATAATACCACATGTATAATAAATAGATGCAGATGGGGAACCAATGCGGATGCAAAAAAGCACCTGAAGAGTATCCACAGCTAACATATGTAGCAGGAGAGTATGGAAAAGGGGGAGAAAGGAGCGACCCAGAGTAACATGTGCTAACTGATGACAGAGTAGGAGAGGTATATATAGGGATATGAATGGTTAAAATATAATAATAGATAAATATCACACTTTTCCCACAATGGGGCAAGAGTGGGTATAGTCCATAGTAAAAAATACACTCACCAATATAATCACCAGGGGACGCTCAAGGGGGGAAAGGGGGACAAAGCAGGAGCAGACCAGTGTGGGACCTGCAGGCCTCGACGCGTGTTTTGCAAATTCGCTTTGTCAAGAGGCATAACAGTGAAGACACCGGCGTCTTTTTAAATATCCCTCCAGAATTTGGTCACATGTACACGCATGTGACCGGAAGGAAATGGCCGCCAACCGGAAGGCATAAGCGGCGCATGCGCGGGGATCGTCAGAACATCCCGCCCCCATAGCGCCCGTCATGACGTCGGCGCGAACCCGGAAATGCAAAAGAGCAAGGTCCGGGGTAGCGCCAAACACCATGGAGATAGACGCGTGTTTGCCACCACAAAAATGCTTGAGTCTCCCATAGACTAACATTGGGCTCGTTGCTTGGGTCGAGCACGGCCCGAGCTTCGAGCACCCGAGCATTTTAGTGCTCGCTCAACACTAGTGATGACGCTTCCTCCTCCTCATGTGATCACTGCATATAGAGAGGGAGCAGGAGCTGCTGAAACATAGGAGACCCAGACATCGCTCCTATGCAGCCAGGAGGCTACATTTCCCTTGTAACTGGAGCCAATATACCAGTTACTAGGGAAATACATACCTGTTAAAAAAAAAAAAAAAGGGCTCAATACCTAAAAATATTTGATAAAGAATTCGGAACAAATTTTTAAATGTATAAAAAACACACTCATTTTCCTTTTACATCGATATCACCCAATATCAGCAAAAAAATTTAAAAAACAAAGAGAGAATATGACAGTGACATGAAACTGAAGCACCACATATCATGAAAAAAAGGCGGAAAAACTATTTGAATATTCGAACTAAAAAAAATTGTATATTGTATAGCTCTTTTAACAGCCGAAAAAAAATTGCCTGAATTTACAGAACATACATTTCAGTAGGCCAACATTTCAGATTTTAAAATAAATTTTCAAGCTGTTGTTATAAAGTATTCTAATTTATTGAGATAATGACTTTTGTGTTTTCATTGGCTGTAAGCCATAATCAACAACATTAACAGAAATAAACACTTGAAATAGATCACTCTGTGTGTAATGACTCTACAGTCATGGCCAAAAGTATTGAGAATGAGACAAATAGTAATTTTTCCAAAGTTTACTGCTTCATTTTTTGTAATGGCAATTTGCATATACTCCTAAATGTCAAAGAGTGATCAGCTTAACAGCAATTACTGTACTTGCAAAGTCAATATTTGCCCAGAAAATGAACTTTAACCCCCAAAACACATTTCAACATCATTGCAGTCCTGCCTTAAAAGGAGCAGCTAACATCGTTTTAGTGATTGATCCATTAACACAGGTGTGGGTGTTGATGAGGACAGGGCTGGCGATCAATCAGTCATGATTAAGTAAGAATGACATCACTGGACACTTTAAAAGGAGGCTGGTTCTTGGTATCATTGTTTCTCTTCAGTTAACCATGGTTATCTCTAAAGAAACACGTGCAGCCATCATTGCACTGCACAAAAATAGCCTAACAGGGAAGAGTATCACAGCTACAAAGATTGCACCTCAGTCAACAATCTATCGCATCATCAAGAACTTCAAGGAGAGAGCTTCCATTGTTGTCAAAAATGCTCCAGGGCGCCCAAGAAAGACCAGCAAGTGCCAGGACCGTATCTTAAAACTGTTTCAGCTGCGGGATCGGACTACCGGCAGTGCCGAGCTTGCTCAGGAATGGCAGCAGGCTGGTGTGAGTGCTTCTGCACGCACTGTGAGGCGGAGACTCTTTGAGCAAGGGCTGGTTTCAAGGAGGGCAGCAAAGAAGCCACTTCTCTCCAGAAAAAACATCAGGGACCGACTGATATTCTGCAAAAGGTACAGGGAGTGGACTGCTGAGGACTGGGGCATAGTCATTTTCTCTGATGAATCCCCTTTTCGATTGCTTGGGACATCTGGAAAACAGCTTATTCGGAGAAGAAGAGGTGAGCGCTACCACCAGTCTTGTCTCATGCCAACTGTAAAGCATCCTGAAACCATTCATGTGTGGGGTTGCTTCTCAGCCAAGGGAATCGGCTCACTCACAGTCTTGCCTAAAAACACAGCCATGAATAAAGAATGGTACCAGAATGTCCTCCAAGAGCAACTTCTCCCAACCGTCCAAGAGCAGTTTGGCGCCCAACAATGCCTTTTCCAGCATGATGGAGCACCTTGCCATAAAACAAAGGTGATAACTAAATGGCTCATGGAACAAAACATAGAGATTTTGGGTCCATGGCCTGGAAACTCCCCAGATCTTAATCCCATTGAGAACTTGTGGTCAATCATCAAGAGACGGGTGGACAAACAAAAACCAACAAATTCTGGCAAAATGCAAGCATTGATTATGCAAGAATGGACTGCTATCAGTCAGGATTTGGTCCAAAAGTTGATTGAGAGCATGCCAGGGAGAATTACAGAGGTCTTGAAGAAGAAGGGGCAACACTGCAAATATTGACTTTCTGCATTAACTCATTCTAACTGTCAATATAACCTATTGGTACTCATAATATGATTGCAATTATATTTCTGTATGTGATATAAACATCAGACAAACACTAATAAAAACCAGAGGCCAGCAGATCATGTGAAAATATAATTTTGGTGTCATTCTCAAAACTTTTGGCCATGACTGTATATAATATATGATTTTCACTTTTTGTATTGAAGAACTGAAATAAATTAACTTTTTCATGATATTTTAATTTAGTGAGATGCACCTGTATCATTTGTGCTACCTGTGCAGTCGCACAGGGGCCTGAGAAGTAGGGGGGCCCATTCCACCTCTAAAGCAGTAAGCGGCTTTAGTCACAGACACAACGAGGGGCTCATATACTCTTTTTGCACAGGGACCCTCTTCTGTCTGTGTCCGGCACAGGTAGAGTAAGATGTGTCTGGCAGCTGCATGTCTTCATCTTTATCTGCTCCTGTGCACTACAATGTCAACATTGGACTTTTCTAGCTATGGGATTGTGCACACACTGCAGATTTGTCATGGTTTTTTCTACCCAGAGTTGTCACAAAATCTGAAGGGTTTCCTGATTCCTGAAAAGTGATTGAGAATCCTGAAGTCTCATGCACACGTTGCTTATTTTTTCCTTGCAGATTTGGTGCAGATATAAATCTGCTACATGTCAATTCTTTTAGTGTTTTTGCTGCAGATTTCACCCATACTAATGAGCGGGGAAAAATCTGTACCAAAAACGTAAGTCAAAAAAGCACCTATTTTACCGTGTATTTTGCCTGCCAAGACATGCAAAAATGGTGCAAAAATTTCTGTACCAAATGTTCGACGTGTGCACATACCCTAAGGTGGCAAGCAGATGGGGCACCTGACAAACAAAAGAATAAATCTAATATTATGACAGCGTTAGTATGTTAACATGTATAAAATTATTATTACTGAGGGTAGTTTGGATCTATATTCAGGCGTTTAACATTCTATGAAAATCTTTTACTGAATTTTTGCAAACAATTGTCTAGAACGGCTAAATCCCCGTGGGTAGCGAGTAGCTGTAATATAATCGTAATTGTATAGCCATAAAGAGGATGCTATTTTTACCAAAAGATGAAACAGGGGAGTTATTAGGACCAGAAGCATTACGATATTAATCAAAATATAGACCTTACAGAACAGGATGACCCCATTTAAAGCACAAAGATAATGCCAGCATAACACCAGTATCATCTCAATGTATTCCATTTTTTCCCAGTATGGATTGGAAAATTGATATATTTTTCTGCATGAGTTGTCCAATGCTAATTCCATCAATCTTAATGTAAAATAGAAAAAAAAAAAAGTATAATTTTTTTCTACAGGAAAAATCATACAGAATATCCCGGCAACTGATCCTTTCCATACAGAAACACCTAGCAGGAGGTCATATTATGAAATATTTCTAGTGTTAATCTAGTTTAATGAACTTTATATAATCTCCATTGCTGTTTAGCTTGATTATATATGACAGCTTTTTATAAATGTATCTATTGAGAGTTGTTGAATATGCTATCCTACTACTTGAAAAAAACACATTGGCATAGCCTGTGATGTTCATGCCTTTTCATTATTTTCAAGTGGGGATGGGTCGCAAAAAACAATAGATGCTGTCAATGTCATACTGTAAAGCTGACGACACTAAGAAACAATAAAACATACTGTCAATGTCAGGCTAGGAATGTTGATCTCCCCTCTATGTGACAAATATGTTCTATGTGATTTAACATGTACCCATTAGCTGAAAAGAACATGAGAAATGCTTTATTTGTGTCTTAATATTTGTAGGTCACACAGCAGAATAGGTAAGTATTAGTAACCTTTGCATAGATGCTATTCCCTTTATCTTACATTTGCTGTTTATCAATTATTTATTTTTGTACATAAAGTAAGATATTATTGTGTAGGTAAGAAGATTTTAAGCCGCTAGATCTATTTGAAGCATTGTCACTAAATGAGTTACTGTGAGTGATGATTTCTAGTGATGAGCGAACGTGCTCGCCACTGCTTGGTACTCGCACGAGCGTCACGGTGCTCGACAAGCCGGCAAAGCGTTTTCTGTCAGAGATATCACCTGTAAGAGTGTTCCAAAATCAGACATTTCTTCCATTTTCATTTCGTTGCAGTGTGTCGGTCAAGCTATTCACACTAGGTGTCTGTGAAGAATAATATTAGTAGATTACAGACCTGCTATTTAAATCCGTGGTTCTCTGTTAGACATATCACCTATAAGAGTGTTCCAAAATCAGCCATTTCTTCCATTTTCATATTGTTGCAGTGTGTCTGTCAAGCTATTTACACTAGGTGTCTGTGAATAAAATAATATTAGTAAATTACAGGCCTGTTATTTAAAACCGTGGTTCTCTGTCTGACATATCACCTATGAGAGTGTTCCAAAATCAGCCATTTCTTCCATTTTTATTTCATTGCAGTGTGTCGGTCAAGCTATTCACATTAGGTCTCTGTGTAGAATAATATTAGTAAATTATAGGCCTGCTATTTAAAATCGTGGTTCTCTGTCAGACGTATCACATATAACTATGTTCCAAAATCAGCCATTTCTCGTGAACGTGGAAAATATTGTCCTCCATTGAAAATGGACAAGGTGCGTGGCAAGTGCGTGGCAATGGAAGTGATGGTGCATGCAGAGGCCGAGGCCGTGGCCATGGGCAAGCTGAATTTGTGCCACAACAAACACCCACATCTTGTCACTCGACCTTCCTGTCCCAATTACTAGGGGACCGCAGTACACCACTATTGAACCCAGAGCAGTGTCAAAAGGTTGTTGGTTGGATAGCAGATAATGCTTCCAGTCGCTTTGCCACCACCACTACCACAATGTCTTCCACATGGTCAAGTCTCAGTAGCAGTGAGTCTGGACCGCATATTTCTCACCCTGATCCTCCTTCCTCCCACCATTCCGAGTGCCTGGCCACAACTGATCCCACACTTGGACACTCAGAGAAGCTGTTCACTTTTCCATTTGTAGATTCGGGCCTCTCGCCCGGCCAGCTTCAAGCGAGTCAAGAGGAGAATGCGTGTAGCGATGTCCAAATACTTGAGCAGCCATGGTCACACAAAGGCAATGGTGAGAAAGTGCAATTACTGTGGCAAGAGATGGATGATGATGATGATGAGACACAATTGCCAGAAAGTTAGGAGGAGGACTAGGGTGCAGAAGTGGAAGACAATGTGGTGGATGATATAGTAACTGACCAAACCTGGCAGGAGGACATGCAGAGCGAGGACAGCAGCACACAGAGGGAGGGAGGCGTAGCACTACAACAGGCAGGAAGAAGCAGTGTTTTGGCAACAGATACAAGGCGGAAAAGTGCTTCTTGTAACGCCAACACGACGGAAGTTGCCAGTACCACTGTTAGGTCTTCTCGAGTCTGATTGTTATTTAAAGACTCTGCAGACAAACCCAAAATGGCCATTTGCTCCACCTGCCAGGCCAGCATCAGCAGGGGTAGCAAAACTAGCAGCCTGACCGCCACCAGTATGATCAGGCACACCCCAGGGTCCAGGAACAGTGTCTTCAGGTGAAACGACTGCTTCTTCCGCTGTTGTGCATGCATGCCAATCCTTTGTCCATGGCGCATGCCAAGATGCCTCCCAACCTGAACGTGCCATTGCACACTCTCAATTAGCACCATAAGCAAGCACGTCCATGTCCTTGTCCCAGCGTAGCGTTCAGTTGATAATGCCCCAGTCCTTGGAACGCAAACGCAAATATGCAGTCAACGCCCCCAGGCCACACTACTAAATTCACAAATTCCGCGAATGCTTGCACTCGAAATGTTGCCTTTTAGGCTCATGGAGATGGAAGCTTTCCTCTACCTGATGATGGCGGCCATCCCGCGGTACTCGGTCCTGTAGCATCGGCGTCTCTGCCCCGTTCTAGGCAGAGACGCCGTCCCTCTCACCTCCCCGCTCCTGGCGCGGCGTCCTCCAGCGCTGCTCTCCCCGCTGCTTCCGGCACGCGCTCCTTCCCCGCCAGTGTGCTTAGGGCGCGCGCGCGCGCGCGCTCCCCCTCTCTTAAAGGGACCGCGCGCGCCGTCCTAAGGAGTCCCCGGCCAATTGCCGGAGGACCTCCCATATAAAAGGCACCTCCTCCAAAATGGAGGTGCCCGAGCAATGTTGTAGCACTGTTCACTACTCTGCTTCAGCCCTCAGGTCCCGTTGCCAGTTACCTGCCAGATTCCTGCCAGTCTGCTGTCTAATTCCTGCCTGATATCCTGCTACCTGCCTGCTAGCCTGAGGTCCGACGGTCTGCCTTACTACTCCTGTCAGTCTGTCTAAGGACCAGCTTGCCCGCTCACCTGGGAGCGCACATCAACTACCTGCCTGCTTGCCTGAGGTCCGACGGTCTGCCTTCCAAAATTGTCAGTCTGTCTATGGACCAGCTTGCCCGCTCACCTGGGAGCGCACATCTGCTACCTGCCTGCTAGCCTACCTGGAGGCTCTGCCATCACGTGCTGTGACCACCTGCCTGTCCAGTGACTCCTGCCCGCTCACCTGGGAGCGCTCATCTGCTGCCTGTCTGCTAGCCTACCTGGAGGCTCTGCCGTCACGTGCTGTGACCACCCGCCTGTCCAGAGACTTCTGCCCGCTCACCTGGGAGCGCTCATCTGCCGCCTGTCTGTTGGTCTTCCTGGAAGCTCCGCCGTCACATGCTGTGACCACCCGTTTATCCAGAGACTCTCGCCTGCTCACCTGGGAGCTCACGTCTACCATCAGCCGCCACAGGTCGTACCAACCCTTTACCCAGAGACTGCCCCGGTCACTTGCCGTAACCATCTGCCCGTTCACCCAGAGACTGCCCCGGTCACTTGCCGTGACCTCCTGCCCGTTCTTCTAGAGACTGTCCCGGTCACCTGCTGTGACTGCCTGCCTGGTCGCCACCCGCTCCCTTACAAGGACCGCCCCTTTGTATAGTAGCTCAGAGGTTCCGCCTCCCAGACCCGTTACAGGTCCCCAGCCGCCACTATTTCTCCCAGTGTGCCGTCCCCGCATTACACGAGCACGTGTCCCACAACATTAGCCATGTCCTCAACAATGCAGTAACTGGGAAATACCACCTCACCACGGACACATGGACAAGTGCTTGTAGGCAGGGATGGTACATCTCGCTGATGGCACACTGGGTTAACATAGTGGAAGCCGGAACCCAGTCGGACCTTGAGATGGAACACATCCTCCGGATGCCGAGGATTGCGGGCCCTGGGTCAATCAGGGTTGCCCCCACATTCTACAGCACCTGCACCCCCTCCTCCTCTTCAGGCTCCATCTCTGAAATGACTGCATCAGTCGCAAGCTGGAAGCATTTCAGCATTACCTCGGCCAAGCGGGAACAGGCTTTGCTGAGGCTAATATGCTTAGGTGACAAACCGCACAATGCTGAAGAGTTCTGGACAGCTCTGAAAGAGCAGGCAGATCTATGGCTGACACCACTGACCCTACAGCCAGGCATGGTTGTGTGCGACAATCGCGGGAACCTGGTGGCGGCTCTGAGGTGAGCTGAGCTCACACACGTATCATATCTAGCCCATGTGCTTAAACTTGTGGTTCAGCGGTTTCTCAAAACCTACCCAGATCTGACGAATTGTCTTGTCAAAGTACGCCACCTGTGTGCCCATTTTAGGAAGTCAGCTACAGCTTCCAACGCCCTTGCCGTGCTTCAGCTTCCAGATCACTGATGTCTCCACGTGTTGGAACTCTACATTGCAGATATTGGGAAGGATTTGTGAGCAGAAGAGGGCAGTTGTTGACTACCTGCATCAACAAGGCCGTTGGTATTCAGGTCAGACTCCACACATAAGACCTCAGAAGTGAACATGGATGTCAGACATCTGTACCATCCTCCAAAACTTTGAGGACTCCACCAAGATGGTGAGCGGCGATGACACCATAATTAGCATCACCATTCCGCTTCTTTATCTTCCGAAATGCTCTCTGCTTACAATCAAAGAGGATGCATTGCAGGCGGAGCGCGATGAGATGGAGCAAGGAACCATACAGGGTGATTCCACACATCCTAGCCTCATCTCATCCCAATGTTGATTGGGTGACAATGAGGAAGAGGAGGAGGAAGAAGAACAGGAGCTAGTTTCCTGCTCTATAGACGGTACTACTTGCACAACTGTCATACCGTCTGTTCAGCGTGGATGGCCTGAAGACAGGAAGGAAGAGGAGGAGGAGAGTAAGGTCAGTGGTCCTCTTGGTGAGGCCTTAGAAGTCTTGCCTCTTTGCAGTCTGGCACACATGGCTGAGTTTAATGTTACGCTGCCTTTCCCGTGACCCTCGCGTTGTCCAAATTTTGGGTGACAGTCATTACTGGTTGTGAAACTTCTAGACCCACACTACAAGGAGAACTTTTTGTCTCTTATTCCTGCGCAAGACAGGCCTAATAAAATGGGGTAGTACGAGAAGGCCCTTGTTGCGGAATTATTGAAAAAATTCCCATCTGAAAACGCTGGCGGCAGAGGTCACAGTTCATTAGACCACCAGGGAGTACAGGCAAGAGAGACACAAATGCAATCCAGCGGAGGCAGAGGAACAGTGTCAAAGTTCTGGGACAGTTTTCTCAGACCCTCCCACCACACAGGCCCTGAGACGCGGGGTACTCTCACAAGGAGTGAAACGTTTCGGAAGATTGTGAGGGAGTACCTTGCCGACCGTACCAACTTCCTCCGTGATTCCTCTGTGCCTTATAATTATTAGGTATCCAAGCTGGACACATGGCATGAACTCGCTCTCTATGCCTTGGAGGTCCTGGCCTGCCCTGCCGCTAGCATTTTGTCAGAGCGGGTTTTTAGTGCCGCCGGTGGAATTATCACCGATAGGCACATCCGCCTGTCAACTGAAAATACTGACAGGATCACTGTTGTAAAAATGAACATGGGCTGGATTGGGTTAGACTTCTCAACACCACCAAATGATAGCAGCGTAACATAAACTCAAATACAGTGTCTTTCTTTTTGGGAGGTCTAACTCTATTCCCATGCACCTCTGTCTTCACACCCAAACATGGGTATACGCTTCCTGATTTTGTCTACAGTACAGACCAAAAGTTTGGACACACCTTCTCATTTAAAGATGTTTCTGTATTTTCATGACTATAAAAATTGTACATTCACACTGAAGGCATCAAAACTATGAATTAACACATGTGGAATTATGTACTTAACAAAAAAGTGTGAAACAACTGAAAATATATCTTATATTCTAGGTTCTTCAAAGTAGCCACTTTTTGCTTTGATGACTGCTTTGCACACTCTTGGCATTCTCTTGATGAGCTTCAAGAGGTAGTCACCGGAAATGGTCTTCCATCAATCTTGAAGGAGTTCCCAGAGATGCTTAGCACTTGTTGGCCCTTTTGCCTTCACTCTGCGGTCCAGCTCACCCCAAAACATCTCGATTGGGTTCAGGTCTGGAGACTGTGGAGGCCAGGTCATCTGGCATAGCACCCCACCACTCTCCTTCTTGGTCAAATAGCCCTTACACAGTCTGGAGGTGTGTTTGGGGTCATTGTCCTGTTGAAAAATAAATGATGGTCCAACGAAACGCAAACCGGATGGAATAGCATGACGCTGCAAGATGCTGTGGTAGCCATGCTCGTTCAGTATGCCTTAAATTTTGAATAAATACCCAACAGTGTCACCAGAAAAGCACCCCCACACCATCACACCTCCTCCTCCATGCTTCACGGTGGGAACCAGGCATGTAGAGTCCATCCGTTCACCTTTTCTGCGTCGGACAAAGACACGGTGGTTGGAACCAAAGATCTCAAATTTGCACTCATCAAACCAAAGCACAGATTTCCACTGGTCTAATGTCCATTCCTTGTGTTCCTTAGCCCAAACAAGTCTCTTCTGCTTGTTGCCTGTACTTAGCAGTGGTTTCCTAGCAGCTATTTTCCCATGAAGGCCTGCTGCATAAAGTCTCCTCTTAATAGTTGTTGAAGAGATGTGTCTGATGCTAGAACTATGTGTGGCATTGACCTGGTCACGAATCTGAGCTGCTGTTAACCTGCGATTTCTGAGGCTGGTGACTCGGATAAACTTATCCTCAGAAGCAGAGGTGACTCTTGGTCTTCCTTTCATGGAGCGGTCCTCATGTGAGCCAGTTTCTTTGTAGCGTTTGATGGTCTTTGCAACTGCACTTGGGGACACTTTCAAAGTTTTCCCAATTTTTCATACTGACTGACCTTCATTTCTTAAAGTAATGATGGCCACTCGTTTTTCTTTACTTAGCTGCTTATTTCTTGCCATAATACAAATTCTAACAGTCTATTCAGTAGGACTATCAGCTGTGTATCCACCAGACTTTTGCACAACACAACTGATAGTCCCAACACCATTTATAAGGCAAGAAATCCCACTTATTAAACCTGACAGGGCACACCTGTGAAGTGAAAACCATTTCCGGTGACTACCTCTTGAAGCTCATCAAGAGAATGCCAAGAGTGTGCAAAGCAGTCATAAAAGCAAAAGGTGGCTACTTTAAAGAACCTAGAATATGACATATTTTCAGTTGTTTCACACTTTTTTGTTAAGTATATAATTCCACATGCGTTAATTCATAGTTTTGATGCTTTCAGTGTGAATGTACAATTTTCATAGTCATGAAAATACAGAAAAATCTTTAAATGAGAAGGCGTGTCCAAACTTTTGGTCTGTACTGTATTTGCTCTTGTCCTCCTCCTTCTCATCATCCTCATCCTCCACATCCTACTCCTCCATATCACCATATCTACGTCTCTTGCAAGGGACATTGGAGTGCCTCCAATTTTTTTGCAGCCGTTGCATTCACTGCATAGGTGTAACATCCCTGGCGGTGTGCTGGCATTATTTACCACCTCCCACCAGGCAAGACCGCCATCTTACCTATCAGTCCTGGCTGCACACTTTGCTCCAGTATCTGCTGTGTGCATGTCTCTTGTCTGCTTGCTTAGGGCGGTGGCACGGTTACTGTCTGATTCTTATAGTTACTGTGTGCGCACTCCTAATGCGTCCCCAGCCTATTGTTGTAAGTCACTGGATACTTAAACCCCCTCCACCCAGTAAGAGGGGCCTGAGTATCACTTTCTTTCAGTGTGTTCTGTGCAACTGAGTTTCGAGGTCCTGTCCTGTATCTTGTCTGTTTCCGCCACCCTGGAGGCTGAGTACCCAGGCCTGTTACCTCTATCTGTGACTTGTAGTCTGTTCCGCCACCCTGGGGGCTGTATACCCAGGCCAGTTACCTGTATCAGTGACTTCTAGTCTGTTTCCGCCACCCTGGGGGCTGAGTTCCCAGGCTCGTTACTGTATCTTGTTCCTAGTTCAGTTCCTGTCTGAAGTGTCCTAGCCCGTTACTTGTTTGTCTCTATGTTCGTATCTTCCCTTTTCCTTCCGTGTCTGAACTTGCACCTAACTCCAATTCATTGTCTCTCTACTTCTGTTTGTGAGTTTAGTGTTCACTCGCTACTTCATTGTAAGTACCTAGTGTGTATCTGCTCTGCTTGTCTACCACACCTGCGGATTTTGCTCTGCTCTGCTTGTCTACCGCACCTGCAGTTTTGCTCTGCTCTGCTTGTCTACCGCACCTGCGGTTTTTGCTCAGCTCTGCTTGTCTACCACACTTGCGGGTTTTGCTCTGCTCTGCTTGTCTACCGCATCTGCGGGTTTTGCTCTGCTCTGCTTGTCTACCGCACCTGCAGGTTTTGCTCTGCTCTGCTTGTCTACCGCCCCTGTGGGTGTTGCTCTGCTCTGCTTGCTTACTGCACCTGCGAGTTTTGCTCTGCTCTGCTTGTCTACCGCACCTGCGGGTTTTGCTCTGCTCTGCTTGTCTACCGCACCTGCGGGTGTTGCTCTGCTCGTTTACCGCACCTGCGGGTTTTGCTCTGCTCTGCTTGTCTACCGCACATGCGGGTTTTTCTCTGCTCTGCTTGTCTACCGCATCTGCGGGTTTTGCTCTGCTCGTCTACAGCACTTGCGGGTTTTGCTCTGCTCTGCTTATCTACCGCACCTGCGAGTTTTGCTCTGCTTTGCTTGTCTACCGCACCTGCGAGTTTTGCTCTGCTATGCTTGTCTACCGCACCTGCGAGTTTTGCTCTGCTTTGCTTGTCTACCGCACTTGCGGGTTTTGCTCTGTTCTGCTTGTCTACTGCACCTGCGGGTTTTGCTCTGCTCTGCTTGTCTACCGCACCTGTGGGTTTTGCTTTGCTCTGCTTGTCTACCGCACCTGCGGGTTTTGCTCTGCTCTGCTTGCTTACCACATCGGCAGGTTTTCCTCTGCTCTGCTTGTCTACCGCACCTGCGGGTTTTGCTCTGCTCTGCTTGTCTACCGCATCTGCGGATTTTGCTCTGCTCTGCTCGTTTACCGCACCTGCGGGTTTTGCTCTGCTCTGCTTGTCTGCCGCACCTGCGGCTCTGTTCCTGTATCCCAGTCTATACTGGTCCCTATCCTGCCTGCGTTCCTACCTGCCAGTACCCACCTGTCTGCAATCCAGCCGTGCCTGCCAGTACCCACCTGTCTGCATACTAGCCGTGCCTGCCAGTACCCACCTGTCTACATACCCACCGTGCCTGCCAGTACCCACCCGTCAGTATGCCAGCCTAACTTGCCTGTTCCTGCATTCCCCGGTGTGGGTCAACCGCTGTGACCGGGGTCTGACCTGGAGTAGCACCTGGTCCCTCTGCTTGGTTCTTCCCTCGCTCACGGAGTCGACTGAGCCGCCATGTGACCTTGGTCGGACCGAGTTGATACTTAGTCACACCCCTCCAGGCACTCCTCGGTTCATGGTCCAGTGAGATCACTAATCATGTTCACGCCAGTCAGTCCAGGCGTGTGCATAACAATTTGCACAGACCATGGTCCCCGTTGAGCCCCACGGCCCTTCGCTCTCAGAGACATTTGAATTCTTGTCTGGCGAATACGTGCACCATGGAAAAAATTTTATCAAGCTGAGGTCCAGGCGATTTACGCACCAGTCCAAATGGAGCTATCAGCACTCGTTCCTGCGGATCCACCACGGTACTACGGGGATCCAAAACAAAGCCGTGCGTATGTGGAGCAATGTATACTGCATTTCAAATTCCATACTCACTATTTTCCCACTGATTGGGTTAAAGTAGCATTTATGATGTCCTACTTAGCGGGTGATGCCTTGAATTGGATCACCCCCCAATGGGAAGCATGAGATCCTATCGTCTCTGACCTGCAGGCCTTCCTGGTGGCCTTTCTAATGGTCTTCAATGACCCTAACCGTGAGGCTTCTGCTAAAGCTTCCCTTCCCAATATCCTGGAGCAGTCCCGATGGGTGATGCGTGTAGGTAGCCCACCAGCTCTCCTGCCTGAAGAGACTGCTGCCCACACAAAATCCACACAGGATGACAATGCTCCACAGAATTCTTCTCTTCCCAACCTAAAGAGGTAGTCCAGATGTGCTAGGCGTAGAGGTAAACCGTCACGCCAGGTTCTGTCCTCCCAAAGACCTCCTGTTCCCTAGCCTGTCGAGGTAGCTACCCGCACAGAATCCATGAAAGATGACCATGTTCGTCAGGCAAATCAGAGGCCGGAACTCAAACACAAAATCAGATTGTGGTCCCGCTGCGGTTGTTTGGGACACCCTGATGGTCTTTGTCCAGCGAAGGTTGGAGAATCCCAAGACATTAGGCCTGTAGGAGAGGCTGCCCTTGGCGTTAGTGTTTCCTCTCCACAGATGACCGTGACTGTCTCCGTGGCAAGTGAAGGCCTTGGATTAACCAGAAGTTTCGGGCGTATAGCCTTGAAGAGTCGGTGTCTGATTCCCGTCCGACAACTCCAGAATCCGGTTTGGGCATTGTCAGCGGAAGGACGAGCCCTACTTAGAAACAGTCAAAATATGTCTGTACAAATTAAGCTCCAGATTGGAGCATTACACATGAAGAAGTTCACATTCCAGGTGCTGTCTGGTTTACCCACAGGTCGTCCAGAGCCGAGAGACCTAGTGCCCGCTCAGGTCTGGAGATCCTGCATGGTGTTTCCTGGGGGACTGCTGAGGTACAAGGGGTGTCCAGTCCCCGTATCTTCAGGACAGTCAGCAGTGTCTTCTTCTTCTTCTTCTTCTTCACCAGATCTGCTAGTCGCTGACTCGCTGTGTGCTGAAGTCTCCGAAGGAAGGGAAGTGGAGGCATTGTCCCCACACAGTCTCGATTGTACCAATGCTCTGGCTTCAGGTACCGTCCCACCTCGCTGATGTGTCATCTCAGAAACCAGACTGAAGTTGGTCCCTAAGCAAGGATCCTCCATCTCTAATAAATCTGGCAATAAGTCCATCAAGGTGGTGGCTACCTCCAAGTCTCTGCACTCCTCCAACCAGGCGGAGGACTTCCAGTTGTCTCTTGAATCTTCTGGGGTGCTACCTGATAACAAATGGAGAGAGACTTTTCTGCACCCTGTGCCTGGTACTTCGCCCCCTTCATCCAGTAAGCTTGGCAAAGTGTTCGTCAAGGCGGTGGTTACCCCCGAGTCTCTGCACCCCTTCAACCCGGTGGAAGATCTCCAGTTGTCCCGTGAATTCTTAGGGGTGCTACTCGATATTAACAAATGGAGAGAGACTTTCCTGTGTCCTGTTCCTGGTACTTCACTCACTTCATCTGTTGCTGAGGATGGCTCGATGGGAGGAAGCATCCTAGTCACCAAGATGGTGAGACCAGTTTCGTTCCCTCTAGTGGACAGAAGAGGTAATATTCTTGAAGAGAAGGATCGGCCTCCAAATTCTCTGCAGAAAATCCTTGCAGGCTTGAAGAAGAGGGCGAGTAAAGGGGGGGGTACTGTAACATCCCTGACGGCGTGCTGGCATGGTTTACCACCTCCCACCATGCAAAACCACCATCTTACCTATCAGTCTTGGCTTCACACTTTGCTCCAGTATCTGCTGTGTGCATGTCTCTTGTCTGATTGCTTAGGTCGGTGGCGCGGTTACTGTCTGATTCTTATAGTTACTGTGTGCGCACTCCTAATGCGTCCCCAGCCTATTGTTGTGAGGCACTGGATACTTATACCCTGTCCACCCAGTAAGAGGTGCCTGAGCATCACTTTCTTTCAGTGTGTTCTGTGCAACCGAGTTGCCAGGTCCTGTCCCATATCTAGTCTGTTTCCACCACCCTGGGGGCTGAGTACCCAGGCCCAGGGCCGGCATCAGCATCTGGCGCACCCGGGCAAGTGCCAGGGCCCTGAGCAGGCAGAGGGGCCCACTCACTGTTGGGGACCCCTGCGTGCTATGAAACCCGTGAGTAGTGTGGTGCCAACACCCGCTTTCTCCCGCTTGCTCAGGGCCTCAGCACAATACTACAATACTTACCTCTCCCCATGCCTCCGCAGCAGCTCCGGTCTCTTCCGCTGCTGCTGCACTGTGACATCTCAGGTTAGAGGGCGCGCTGACGTCTTTACACCGCGCTCTCTCCTGAGCAGTCACAGGCAGAGCGGGAAGACACTGGCGCGGGTGAGAAGTCTGGAGCAGCGGCAGCAGGTGAGAAGTGAGGTATTTATTTTTTTGTTTTTTAATATATGGAGGCGTGGGGCATTATAAGGGGGGGAGAGATGACATCCTGCATGGGGCATTATAAGGGGGGGTGACATCCTGCATGGGGCATTATAAAAGGGGTGACACCCTGCATGGGGCATTATAAGAGGGGGTGACATCCTGCATGGGGCATTATAATAGGGGGTGACATCCTGCATGGGGTATTATAAGAGGGGGTGACATCCTGCATGGGGCATTATATGGGGGGGTGACATCCTGCATGGGGCATTATATAGGGGGAGAGGTGACATCCTGCATGGGGCATTATATGAGGAGTGACATCCAGCATGAAGCATTATATGAGGGTCGACATCATGCATGGGGCATTATATGAGGAGCGACATCCTGCATGTGGCATTAAATGAGGGAAGACATCCTGCATGGGGCATTATAAGAGGGAGTGACATCCTGCTTGAGGAATTATAAGGGGGGTGACATCCTGCATGGGGCATTATGTGGGGGGAACAGCCTGCATGAGGCATTATAAGGAGAGGGGGTGACATCCTGCATGGGGCTTTATAAGGGGGTGACATCCTGCAAGGGGCATTATAAGAGGGGGTGACATCCTGCATGGGGCATTATGTGGGGGGAACAGCCTGCATGGGGCAATATAAGGGGGTGACATCCTGCATGGGGCCTTATAAGGGGGGTGACATCCTGCATGGGGCATTACAAGGGAGGGGAGAGGTAACATCCTGCATGGGGCATTATGTGGGGGGAACAGCCTGCATGGGGCATTATGTGGTGGGAACAGCCTGCATGGGGCATTATGTGGGGGGAACAGCCTGCATGGGGCATTATTTTAGGGCCAGTATTCTGTATGGAGCATTATAAGGGGGCCAGTATCATGTGCAAAGTGTAATATGGGGGCCAGTATACTGCATGGAGAATTATTTGGGGGCCAGTATTCTGTATGGAGAATTATAAGGGGGTCAGTATTTTGTACAGAGCCTAATATGGGGGTCAGTATCCTGCATGGAGCATTATTTGGGGGCCAGTATTCTGTATGAAGCATTATAAGGGGGCCAGTATCCTGTACAGAGCATAATATGGGGGCCAGTATCCTGCATGGAGCATTATTTTGGGGCCAGTATTCTGTATGGAGCATTATAAGGGGGCCAGTATCCTGTACTGAGCGTAATATGGGGGCCAGTATCCTGCATGGAGAATTATTTGGGGGTCAGTATTCTGTATGTAGCATTATAAGGGGGCCAGTGTTCTGTACAGAGCGTAATATGGGGGTCAGTATCCTGCATAGAGCATTATTTAGGGGCCAGTATTCTGTATGGAGCATTATAAGGGGGCCAGTATCCTGTACAGAGCGTAATATGGGGGCCAGTAACCTGTATGGAGCATTTTGTGGGGGCCATTAATCTGTATGGAGCAATTCACCAGTTTCTGAGCTGTTGTGGAATTTACAATAGATATTGGTCATGTAATGTAAGAAGTGAAATCTTTGGCCTTGTACTATATACAGTACAGACCAAAAGTTTGGACACACCTCATTTAAAGATTTTTCTGTATTTTCATGACTTTGAAAATTGTACATGCACATGGAAGGCATCAAAACTATGAATTAACACATGTGGAATTATATACTTAACAAAAAAGTGTGAAACAACTGAAAATATGTCTTATATTCTAGGTTCTTCAAAGTAGCCACCTTTTGCTTTGATGACTGCTTTGTACACTCTTGGCATTCTCTTGATGAGCTTCAAGAGGTAGTCACTGGAAATGGTCTTCCAACAATCTTGAAGGAGTTCCCAGAGATGCTTAGCACTTGTTGCCCCTTTTGCCTTCACTCTGCGGTCCAGCTCACCCCAAACCATCTCGATATGGTTCAGGTCTGGTGACTGTGGAGGCCAGGTCATCTGGTGTAGCACCCCATCACTCTCCTTCTTGGTCAAATAGTCCTTACACAGTCTGGAGGTGTGTTTGAGGTCATTGTCCTGTTGAAAAATAAATGATGGTCCAACTAAACGCAAACCGGATGGAATAGCATGCCACTGCAAGATGCTGTGGTAGCCATGCTGGTTCAGTATGCCTTCAATTTTGAATAAATTCCCAACAGAGTCACCAGCAAAGCACCCCCACACCATCACACCTCCTCCTCCATGCTTTATGGTGGGAACCAGGCATGTAGAGTCCATCCGTTCACCTTTTCTGCGTCTCACAAAGACACGATGGTTGGAACCAAAGATCTCAAATTTGGACTCATCAGACCAAAGCACAGATTTCCACTGGTCTAATGTCCATTCCTTGTGTTCTTTATCCCAAACAAGTCTCTTCTGCTTGTTGCCTGTCCTGAGCAGGGGTTTCCTAGCAGCTATTTTACCATGAAGGCCTGCTGCACAAAGTCTCCTCTTAACAGTTGTTGTAGAGATGTGTCTGCTGCTAGAACTCTGTGTGTACTGAGAGACAGAAACACAGATGCAAACAACACAGTGAAGATAAATCTAATCCCAATGGACCCATGTTATTGCATATAGGACTAATAAAGAGAACGGGCCATCATCTTGTAACAGTAAAGGAAAGGGGGGATTGTTCCTCTGTGAAGCAGAGAAACAAAAAGATGGCCACACAAGTTCAAAATTGTAAAGAAGTAAGAAAATTCCTTTATTAACACATGTAGTAAACACAAATTACAAAGATAAATGCGGACGACAGAGTAGACACAGAGTGCTGGATCCACATGAATAAAACAATGTTAAAAACTGTGACACAGCGCCCGAAAGGTCAGCCTATATAGCAAGTGGAAATATAAGGGGGACAGCAACAGGGTCACATGTATTAATAAATATATACCACCCATCAAGAATACCTTTTCCTAATTGTACCCCCAAAACAATAATATCCCATCACAATCAAAATACCCAGAAACAAAAGGGTTAAAAACCCTTATACAGATGGAAGTAATACAAACAATTGGTCATAAATAAGCTAAAATAGCTATGTACCTGGGTAAGGCCACCAGACAGGCTCTGCTACCGTCACCCCGACGCACGTTTCGGTAGGAAAACCTTTTTCAAGGGGTAATACTGCACACCAACCATCCACCTTTTATACCCCCACATCCATATCTGCAGCGTGCATATGTTGCACAGTAAAGCGGAAGTGCCGTGTAACTGACTACCTGTTTCACTCACTGCATGTAACTGACTTCCTGCCTCACTCACAGCGTCTCCATGGAGAGGCGTCAACAGCCCTGTCATGTGGCTCCAGGCTCCACCCCCTCACTTCACATGATGAAGCCCGAGTAACTGGCTTCCTGTCTCACTCTCTGCATGTGACTGACTTCCGGCCACATTCATTGCGTATCCATGGAGAGGCATCAACAGCCCTGTCATGTGGCTCCAAGTTCCGCCCCCTCGCTTCACATGATCAAGCCCAAGGTGCCACCCCCATGATCATGGGATATAAACACCACAGCTGCCCGGCCAAAAATGACGCGGAAACCCCGCCGCACCACAGGCGCACAGCGGCATCGGCATCACAAGGATGTCGAGAGCCACAGGGCGCATGCGCGAAGCAGAGGGACCGCGTACCGGCCGGACAGCGATGGCGTGCACCGGAGCCACCACCAAGGCACCTGACAGCTGGCAGAAGACAAAGAAAGGGAACGAAAGAAGAAAGGATTAAAGGGAGAAGGAGGAGAGGACAAAATTGACTCAGGTGGAACATAGGAGGCAGACAAGAAAGGGAGCAAATAGGAAATGTGTATACAAATAAGTACTGCAATCAAAAGTATTACCATAATAGGTGGAAGACATATATATATCCAAAACTGTTAACCTATATCCATATCAGTACATACAATATAGAGTACATAAATATCAATCCCATTAGAGCATTGTACAATACAATCTTCTGCAGATTCGTCTCATTAGAAAAAAAAAATAATAATACATTGATGTAACAGCAAAAACCACACATATCTCTCAATATATGCTATATCGGTGGATTATGCAATCATCTTCTCATGGTGTCTGCAAGACTACATCATCACCATCCTCCATGGAATCCAATTAGATAGCTGCATGATGTCAAACAATGGAGAACCGGCAGGTAAGGGCAACTCACTCATCACTGGTAACAGGGCAGACAATATGTCACGGGCAACAATCTAGTGGAGAGTCAATGTGCAGCATTAAAATAAGAACAATGATAAAATATGAAATGCAAAAAAGAATATAAAAACAACTGAGGACATCACATGCAGACCGGAAATTAAAGAAATGGGACGAAGCTAATACTCTCGTTCAACCCCTTCGGTTGCAGGGTTTTAAGTGCCCATATCCATTTAGACTCCAGCTGGGCCAACCTCTGGGTCACTCGACCACCACGGATACCTACAACTATATTGTCTATACCTCTCACTCTCAGCCCAGTGGAGTCACATCCATGGTATAATTTGAAGTGGCGTGGGATGGTCTTGAGGGTGGATGCATCAGTGTGGCCAAGTGCCGCCTCTATGCCCAGTACGTGTTCCCTTACCCATGTTTTAAAATGACGAGTAGTCATGCCCACATAGATGAGACCACACGGGCAGGTTGCATGGTATATCACGTACCGTGTTTGGCAGGTGATGTAACTAGTGATCGGAAATCTATTACCGTCAGAGTCCTAAAATTCATTACTTCGATCAATGTTGGGACAGGCGACACACCGGCTACACGGACTACATCCACGCCGTACACCACCCACACCACTCAAAAAAGTCTGTCGGGGTACCCCCTCATAATGACTCCGCACGAGATGATCCCTTAAATTTTTAGCGCGTCTGAAAGTTAAGCATGGTTTTTCAGACACATATCTCGTTAGAATCGGGTCATTCATGAGCACCGGCCATGCTTTCTCCAGTGCTCTCCTCATAGCCGGTGCTTGAGTGTGGTACTTAGTGATGAACCTAATGATCTCAGTGTTGGTATCATCTCTTGACCCATATAAGAGATCATCTCGTGCAGAGTATTTAGCCCTATTAAAGGCCTTTTTCACAGATCTACGGCTATAACCACGGGCATAAAACCTCTCCATTAACTCCCTGGACTGAGCGAGAAAATCACTGTCCGTTGAGCAGAGCCGTCTTAAATGCAGAAATTGGCCCACCGGAACCGACCTTATCATGTGTTGTGGGTGGGATGACGATGCATGCAGCAATGTATTGGTGGATGTGGGTTTCCTGAATATATTGGTCTTAATGCTCTGATTCGCTTCTCTATTAAGAGTCACGTCCAGAAATTCAGCCCTGTTGGGATCACACTGATATGTAACGTGGATATTTACGTTATTGCAATTGAGTTTGTCCATAAATTCAATTAAGCATTGCTGTGAGCCCTGCCAGATCAGGAAGATGTCGTCGATGTAGCGTGCCCAAAAGAGGACACGGTCCATCGACGACCCTAGATCTGACAGGGAGAGGTCTCTCTCCCACAGCCCCAGGAAGAGGTTAGCATATGAAGGGGCGAAAGCCGCCCCCATCGCTGTCCCCTGGAGCTGTAGGTAGAAAGACCCCTTGAAAATAAAAAAATTGTGCGTCAGTGTGAAATCCAACAATTCCACCAGTAAGGACCTCATTTCTTCTGACAGGTTAGACCCCCCCAGGAAGAAAGCCACAGCCCGTAAACCGTCAGCATGCTTGATATTGGTATACATGGATTCAATATCCACTGTTACCATCATAGTGTCATGATCTAAATAAAGGCCATCAACTCTCCTAAGGAGATCACCCGTATCACGTAGAAATGATGGGAGGTTCTCTACCAAAGGCTGCAATTTGGAATCAATCCAGCGGCTAACATTCTCGAGAAAGTTACCCCTTCCCGAAATTATCGGACGCCCAGGTGGTTTATTAATGTTTTTATGTAATTTCGGGAGTAGGTACATTGTAGGGATGGTAGGCTCAGTCACTCTCAATGCTGACGCTAGTTCACGGGTGATCACCCCCTCTCCACTCGCCCTATCCAAAATAGATTCCAATTGTACACAGAATGCCGACAAGGGGTTGAACGTAAGCTTCTTGTAGCAATTTTTATTGTGAAGCTGGCGGAATGCTTCGCATTCATACATATCAAGAGGCCAGATAACAACGTCTCCCCCCTTGTCGGCAGGCTTAATTACTACTCCTGGAAGTTCCCTAAGTACCTTTAATCTCCTCCTTTCATTCTTGGTCAGATTGTCACCAGATATGTATTTAGGAATTTTATGAAATTCTTTGCTGACAATCTGAACAAACATGTCCACATTGGTACATGAGGATAATGGAGGGAATTTCTTTGATCTAGGGCAGATGGAAGGGGGTATCTTACCGCTTTCAGATGTATTATGATCTACTGCCAGTTCCTCCAGTGCCTTTAATGCCATTTGTTCTTTTTCTGAAGGAAATAATTTACAGGTATTATCATTATGAAAATGGCGCTTGAACAGCAATGATCGTGCAAACATATGTAGGTCCTTCACCGCGGTGAACTCATCGAACCCAGCAGACTGCGAAAAGGAAAGGCCCCTGCTGAGAAGCGACAGGTCCTCTGCAGAGAGTAAATGACCACTAAGGTTAACCACCTTATTATCAGAATCACTGCCTATGCACATATGATGTACAACAGCACTGGAGGAACTGTTTACCTTAGCATTCCCAGAATCAGATTGTTCAGAAGGTCCACCATTACGACGTTTATACGGATGAAAATTACGGTACTTTCTGGTATACGTCCCAGGTCCCGTTGAAATCGATGAGGTGGACCAATCAGAAATATCACTTAGGGAAGACGTAGAAGCCGCAATTGACATACGAGGTACATTGGATCGTGCACTAGGGGATGGTCTCCATTTATACTCTTGCTTCATTTGATAATCACGTGTATCCCTCTTGAGTAGTGTTGAGCATTCCGATACTGAAATATCGGGTATCGGCCGATATTCACTGTATCGGAATTCCGATACTTAATTCCGATACTTTTATAATATCGAATACCGGAATCGGAAGTTCCCATAATGCCTGCGCTCTGCAGTGTCTCTGAAGGATGACAAGCTGGATGGCAGCGCTCAGCTGCGATCCAGCTTGTCATCAGAATGCCATCCCAGCGTGGGAGAATTCTCCTGATTGTTTAAAAGCCGGCGCGCGGTAAAAAGCCGCCGGCTTTTAAACAATCACGCAGCCCCATACTGCTTCCCCGCAGCCTCCCACCCCGATCCTCCGCTCCCCTCGCCACCTCCCATCCCGATCGTAAATTAGGACCGGGCGGGGAGCGCAGCACCAAGGAGCGAAGGACCCGGGCGGGGAAGCCGGCAGTGAAAAGACTTCACCGCCGGCTTTCCCGTTCTGTGCTGCGCTTTCCCGCCGGTTATTTCAAATGAACAGCTGAGGTATCAGGTGATGCTGATCAGCTGTTCATTTGAAGTAGCCGCGGTGCCCTCAGAGGGTTCATGTGAGTTCATGCTTGACTGCATGAACTCACATCAACTTTCCCACGGCCGCACAGGTCAGCCTCACCTCCCGGACCCGTCATGATTAGTGTGTGCGGGGTGTGTGTGTGTGCGGGGTGTGTGTGCGGGTGTGTGTGCGGGTGTGTGTGCGGGCAGACATAGGCCGATGTGACACTACTACTCCCATCGGCCTATGTCTGTCCCCCGTCCACTCCTGCCAGCAGGATCAGCTCGATGGGAGCAGTAGTTCCCATCAGCCTGATCCTGCTATTTAAATTGCCCTACTGTGTCCCCAATAAATGTTAAATACATGTCATTGGTGGCCAGTGGTTACCTAAAAGAAATTAGTTCATACATTACCTGTCCCCGCCGATCGCCACCTAAAATAAAGTAAAAAATAAAAAACTACACCTATACTCACCAAGACACCTAATTCCCCGAAGCCATCGATCTCCTGTAATAAAATATAAAATAATAAACCACAACCTTATCCTTACCCCTCCGTAGTAGTCCACGAGTGTCCCACGAAGATCTCCAGTTCAGAGCAGCCACATAGAATGTGACCGCTCTGAACCGCTGCCGCCGCTAGAATGACGGGGCCGTAAGGGTTCACCGGAGTTCAGGCAGCGCTGCTCCGGTTAGCTCCTTTACGGCACTGCTGTATCGTGAGAAATTCCCACGGTACAGCACTGCCGTAAAGGAGGTCTCCGGAGCTGCGCTGCCTGAATGCACTCCGGTGACCTCAGTCAGTGGCTCCCGCTGCCGGGAGCGGACGTGTTCCCGGCAGCGTGAGCTTACAGCAGCCATGCACAGCTGTCACCATCTCCAGATGTGACAGCTGTGCATGGGAGATCAGCGCAGGAACGTGGACAGGTAACTATTTTTTTTTTAGTAAACTAAGAATTAAATAAAATGGTGTTTTATTTCAAATAAATTATTTTTTTCTGGGTGTAGTGTGTTTTTTCTTTTTAACACTTTGTAGGTTAGTAATGGGGGTGTCATATAGACGGCCATCATTACTAACCTGGGCTTCATGGCAGCTGGCGCTGACATGAACCCCACCACTATTACCCCCTGCCACCGCACCAGGGCAGCGTGGAAGAGCGAGGCTAAGTGCCAGAATTGGCGCATCCTATGGATGCGCCATTTCTGGGGCGGCTGACGGCTGGTGTTTCTAGCCTGGGAGGGGGCCAATATTCATGGCACCCTTCCTGAGCTATTAATATCAGCCCCCAGCTGTCTGCCTAGCCTTTGCTAGCTATTAAAATAGAGGGGACCCCACGTCATTTTTTTTTGGGGGGTCCCCCATTTTAATAGCTAGTAAAGGCTAGGTATTCAGCTGGGGGCTGATATTAGTAGCCTGGGAAGCTCCGTGGGTTTTACCCCCTTCCCAGGCTTCAAACATCTGCCCCAGCCGTCTGCTTAACCTCCGCTAGAGACTAAAATTATGGGGGATCCCACGCCATTTTTTTTTTAAATAAATCCTTTATTTTAACACTAAATGACATTTGAGGACTTAATAAAGATGCAGTCCCTAAATTATTATTTATTTTTTAATAAATTTTTCCCAAAACTTTTGACGTGGGCTTCGCCATATTTTTGTATGCCAGCCAGGTACAGCATCCAGCTTCTATGAACGCGCCATTTTCCGGGGCGGCCGCGGACTGCAATTTTCAGCGGGGGGGGGGAGGGCAAAAAGCTTGGGCCTCCCTGCGCTGCAGATTCCATCCCCCAGCTGCCTAGTTGTACCTGGCTGGACACAAAAATAGGGAGAAGCTCCACGTTTTTTTTTTTTTAATTATTTCATGAAATTCATGGAATAATTAAGAAAAAAAGGGCTTCCCTATATTGTTGTGTCCGGCTAGGTACAAATAGGCAGCTGGTGGTTGGGGGCAGCCCGTTCCTGCCTGCTGTACCTGGCTGGACACAAATATAGTGTGAAGCCCCACGTCAATTTTTTTTTAATTATTTCAGGAAATTCATGAAATAATTAAAAAAAAATTATGTGGGGCTTCGCCCTATAATTGTGTCCAGCCAGGTACAGCAGGCAGGAACGGGCTGCCCCCAACCACCAGCTGCCTATTTGTACCTAGCCGGACACAACAATATAGGGAAGCCCTTTTTTTCTTAATTATTCCATGAATTTCATGAAATAATTAAAAAAAAAAATGTGTGGCGCTTCGCCCTATTTTTGTGTCCAGCCAGGTACAACTAGGCAGCTGGGGGCTGGAATCTGCAGCGCAGGGAGACCCAAGCTTTCTGGGTCCCACCCGCTGCAAATTGCAGTCCGCAGCCGCCCCGGAAAATGGCGCGTTCATAGAAGCGCCATCTTCTGGCGCTGTACCCAACTCATCCAGGGCCCTGGTGCGGTGGCTCACTGGGTAATAAAGGGGTTAAGGCCAGCTTGGCATTATCAGCTGGCCCTAAGCCCGAAATTCATGGGGTCACGCCAATATTAGACATGACCGCCATGAATTTCTAGTAAAGTATTTAAAAAAAACACAAACACCCAGAAAAAAGTCCTTTAATTGAAATAAAGACACAATTCTTTATTGTTCTAAATTAAACCATACTTACCGCCACACCCATTCCAGCTGAAGCCAACGATCTCCTGCAATAAAAGTAAAATAATAAAGCAACCTCATCCTTACCTTTCCATGGTTCCCAGGACAGCTTCAGCTCTGCTACATCGAGATGACAGGCTGGACCGCAGCAGAACGCTGCCATCCAGCCTGTCATCCCGCGGACACTGAGAAGCGCAGGCATGCTTGCGCTCCTCAGTGTCTTTCTGTGACGTCATCCAGATGAGCCGAGGTCATGTCCAATGAACTAAGCTCACCTCATGCACGTCACTGACAGCGTGGGAAAATTCTCCTGCACTCAGCGCTTCAGCGTGAGAATTCTCCCACGCTGTCAGTGACGTGCATGAGGTGCGCCGAGTTCATGGGACATGACCTCACCTCATGCACGTCACTGACAGCGTGGGAAAATTCTCACGCTGAAGCGCTGAGTGCAGGAGAATTCTCCCACGCTGTCAGTGACGTACATGAGGTGAGCCGAGTTCATTGTCGGCTCATCTGGATGCCGTCACAGCCAGACACTGAGGAGTGGAAGTATGCCTGCGCTTCTCAGTGTCTGCGGGATGACAGGCTGGATGGCAGCGTTCTGCTGCGGTCCAGCCTGTCATCTCGATGTAGCAGAGCTGGAGCCGTCGTGGGAGCCATGGAAAGGTAAGGATGAGGTTGCTTTATTATTTTTCTTTTATTGCAGGAGATCGTTGGCTTCAGCTGGAATGGGCGTGATGGTAAGTATGGTTTAATTTAGAACAATAAAGAATTGTGTGTTTATTTCAATTAAAGGACTTTTTTCTGGGTGTTTGTGTTTTTTTTAAATACTTTACTAGAAATTCATGGTGGTCATGTCTAATATTGGCGTGACCCCATGAATTTCGGGCTTAGGGCCAGCTGATAATGCCAAGCTGGCCTTAACCCCTTTATTACCCAGTGAGCCACCGCATCAGGGCCCTGGATGAGTTGGGTACAGCGCCAGAAGATGGCGCTTCTATGAACGCGCCATTTTCCGGGGCGGCTGCGGACTGCAATTTGCAGCGGGTGGGGCCCAGAAAGCTTGGGCCTCCCTGCGCTGCAGATTCCAGCCCCCAGCTGCCTAGTTGTACCTGGCTGGACACAAAAATAGGGCGAAGCTCCACGTTTTTTTTTTTTTAAATTCATGAAATTCATGGAATAATTCAGAAAAAAAGGGCTTCCCTATATTGTTGTGTCCGGCTAGGTACAAATAGGCTGCTGGTGGTTGGGGGCAGCCCGTTCCTGCCTGCTGTACCTGACTGGACACAAATATAGGGCGAAGCCCCACATCAATTTTTTTAAATTATTTCATGAATTTCCTGAAATGATTTAAAAAAAATTGACGTGGGGCTTCGCACTATATTTGTGTCCAGCCAGGTACAGCAGGCAGGAACGGGCTGCCCCCAACCACCAGCTGCCTATTTGTACCTGGTTGGACACAACAATATAGGGAAGCCCTTTTTTTCTTAATTATTTCATGAATTTCATGAAATAATTAAAAAAAAAAAATACGTGAAGCTTCTCCCTATTTTTGTGTCCAGCCAGGTACAACTAGGCAGCTGGGGGATGGAATCTGCAGCGCAGGGAGGCCCAAGCTTTCTGCCCCCCCCCCTCCCCCCGCTGAAAATTGCAGTGCGCAGCCACCCCGGAAAATGGCGCGTTCATAGAAGCTGGATGCTGTACCTGGCTGGCATACAAAAATATGGTGAAGCCCACGTCAAAAGTTTTGGGAAAAATTAATTAAAAAATAAATAATAATTTAGGGACTGCATCTTTATTAACTCCTCAAATGTCATTTAGTGTTAAAATAAAGGACTTATTTTAAAAAAAATTGACGTGGGGCTTCGCCCTATATTTGTGTCCAGCCAGGTACAGCAGGCAGGAACAGGCTGCCCCCAACCACCAGCTGCCTATTTGTACCTGGCCGGACACAACAATATAGGGAAGCCCTTTTTTAAAAAAATTATTTCATGAAATAATTAAAAAAAAATTGACGTGGGGCTTCGCACTATATTTGTGTCCAGCCAGGTACAGCAGGCAGGAATGGGCTGCCCCCAACCACCAGCTGCCTATTTGTACCTGGTTGGACACAACAATATAGGGAAGCCCTTTTTTTCTTAATTATTCCATGAATTTCATGAAATAATTTTAAAAAAAAATGCGTGGGGCTTCGCCCTATTTTTGTGCCCAGCCAGATACAACTAGGCAGCTGGGGGCTGGAATCCGCAGCGCAGGGAGACCCAAGCTTTCTGGGCCACCCCCGCTGCAAATTGCAGTCCGCAGCCGCCCCAGAAAATGGCGCGTTCATAGAAGCGCCATCTTCTGGCGCTGTACCCAACTCATCCAGGGCCCTGGTGCGGTGGCTCACTGGGTAATAAAGGGGTTAAGGCCAGCTTGGCATTATCAGCTGGCCCTAAGCCCAAAATTCATGGGGTCACGCCAATATTAGACATGACCACCATGAATTTCTAGTAAAGTATTTAAAAAAACACAACACCCAGAAAAAAGTCCTTTAATTGAAATAAACACACAATTCTTTATTGTTCTAAATTAAACCATACTTACCACCACGCCCATTCCAGCTGAAGCCAACGATCTCCTGCAATAAAAGTAAAATAATAAAGCAACCTCATCCTTACCTTTCCATGGCTCCCACGACAGCTTCAGCTCTGCTACATCGAGATGACAGGCTGGACCGCAGCAGAACGCTGCCATCCATCCTGTCATCCCGCAGACACTGAGAAGCGCAGGCATACTTCCACTCCTCAGTGTCTGGCTGTGACGGCATCCAGATGAGCCGAGGTCATGTCCAATGAACTCCGCTCACTTCATGTACGTCACTGACAGCGTGGGAAAATTCTCCTGCACTCAGCACTTCAGCGTGAGAATTTTCCCACGCTGTCAGTGACGTGCATGAGGTGAGCTGAGTTCATTGGACATGACCTCACCTCATGTATGTCACTGACAGCGTGGGAGAATTCTCACGCTGAAGCGCTGAGTGCAGGAGAATTTTCCCACGCTGTCAGTGACGTGCATGAGGTGAGCTGAGTTCATTGGACATGAACTCGGCTCATCTGGATGACGTCACAGAGAGACACTGAGGAGCGCAAGCATGCCTGCGCTTCTCAGTGTCTGCGGGATGACAGGCTGGATGGCAGCTTTCTGCTGCGGTCCAGCCTGTCATCTCGATGTAGCAGAGCTGGAGCTGTCCTGGGAACCATCGAAAGGTAAGGATGAGGTTGCTTTATTATTTTTCTTTTATTGCAGGAGATCGTTGGCTTCAGCTGGAATGGGCGTGATGGTAAGTATGGTTTAATTTAGAACAATAAAGAATTGTGTCTTTATTTCAATTAAAGGACTTTACTCTGGGTGTTTGTGTTTTCTTTTAACTTTGACTATGGGGTTAGTAATGGGGGTGTCTTATAGACGCCTCTCCATTACTAACCTGGGCTTGATGTCAGCTGGCATTATAAGCTGACATCAACCCCAACCCTATTACCCCCTGCCACCGCACCAGGGCAGCGTGGAAGAGCGAGGCTAAGTGCCAGAATTGGCGCATCCTATGGATGCGCCATTTCTGGGGCGGCTGACGGCTGGTGTTTCTAGCCTGGGAGGGGGCCAATATTCATGGCACCCTTCCTGGGCTATTAATATCAGCCCCCAGCTGTCTGCCTAGCCTGTGCTAGCTATTAAATTAGGGGGGACCCCACGTCATTTTTTTGGGGGGGTCCCCCATTTTAATAGCTAGTAAAGGCTAGGTATTCAGCTGGGGGCTGATATTAGTAGCCTGGGAAGCTCCGTGGGTATTACCCCCTTCCCAGGCTTCAAACATTTGCCCCAGCTGTCTGCTTAACCTCCGCTAGAGCCTAAAATTAAGGGGAACCCCACGCCAATTTTTTTTTAAATAAATCCTTTATTTTAACACTAAATGACAAGTACAGTAATCAACACTGTCACTGTACTTCATATATATGTGACTGACATGTTTCTATCTATCTAATCTATGTGTGATTCTCTATTCCTTCTATTCTAAATTGTCGGGTACAGATGCTGAATTGCCGGCCGGCTTTCTTAAAGAGACGGTGCATGAAAACACTATTATTTTTTTAAATAAATCCTTTACACTAAATGACAAGTTCTGTAAGCAACACTGTCACTGTACTTCTTATATATGTGACTGACATGTTTCTATCTATCTAATCTATGTGTGAAGCTCTATTCTGTCTGTTATAAATTGTCGGGTACAGATGCTGAATTGCCGGCCGGCTTTTTTAAAGAGACGGTGCACGAAAACACTAATATTTTTTTTAATAAATCCTTTACACTAAATGACAAGTACAGTAAGCAACACTGTCACTGTACTTCATATATATGTGACTGACATGTTTCTATCTATCTAATCTATGTGTGAAGCTCTATTCTTTCTGTTGTAAATTGTCGGGTACCGGTGAATGCCGCTGATGAATTGCCGGCTTTTCATGTCATTCTACATTATTCTTAGTTGTTTTACTTCATGTAGAATTAACCTACAAGGAAAGAAAGGGTTTATTTTCATTCCGATATTTGTGTCCCATTGACTTGCATTGGTTTCCGGTATCGGAATCGGCGATATCCGATACTTTTTGGGTATCGGCCCGATCCAATCCGATACGATATTTCCTGATATCGGAAGGTATCGCTCAACACTACTCTTGAGTTCAGCAGCATGGTTTATTAGAATTTTTTTGACAAGGTCATCAATCATCTGATCAGTCGTGGTTTCAAACTTGGTCAATCTATCAGACTTAGGGTCCAATTTAATAGAGGCCTGAGAGGCATCAATCAGACTGTCCAATTTGTCGATCATGTGGGTATTTAAACCTATTAATAATTTCATAAATCCAATTGAACAACTGTTGCCTAATTCCTCCCACTTTGCTACAAATTCGTCATCCTCCACATGAAAGGCCGGCACCACTCGAACACGTTACCCCCTTGGAATAAATTTTCTCGATATATAGGTTTCCAGCAGGGCACGGTTCCACCATAATTTAGTACGTTTACATAGTAGCCCCTCTAGATTATTAGATTCATCATCCCACTTCGCATCTCCGATCTGCTGTGAACCACCAGCCTCTGCCCCAAAAACCTGCTCCGCTTGTAAATGCCAAGTACGTTCTTTGGCTCTGTAGTCCATGGTCTCAGTAGCCAAACCTGTGCTGAACACAGTAGATATATATAGTGAGAGACAGAAACACAGATGCAAACAACACAGTGAAGATAAATCTAATCCCAATGGACCCATGTTATTGCATATAGGACTAATAAAGAGAACGGGCCATCATCTTGTAACAGTAAAGGAAAGGGGGGATTGTTCCTCTGTGAAGCAGAGAAACAAAAAGATTGCCACACAAGTTCAAAATTGTAAAGAAGTAAGAAAATTCCTTTATTAACACATGTAGTAAACACAAATTACAAAGATAAATGCGGACGACAGAGTAGACACAGAGTGCTGGATCCACATGAATAAAACAATGTTAAAAACTGTGACACACCGCCCGAAAGGTCAGCCTATATAGCAAGTGGAAATATAAGGGGGACAGCAACAGGGTCACATGTATTAATAAATATATACCACCCATCAAGAATATCTTTTCCTAATTGTACCCCCAAAACAATAATATCCCATCACAATCAAAATACCCAGAAACAAAAGGGTTAAAAACCCTTATACAGATGGAAGTAATACAAACAATTGGTCATAAATAGAGATGAGCGTTGTTCTACTCGAACTGTTCGCCAATCTCAAATTCGAGCTGTTTTGGGCGGTGTTCGAGCCGTTCGGTGAACACGAACGATTTGAGAAAAATTCGGCTGTTCGAGGTTATGTTCGATAACTGTTCGTGCACCAAAATCATAACTGGATTTTTTCTCAGTAATGATGAAAATTAATGTTAATACGCAGTTTGAGTGTACAGCGGGGTGGGGGGAGGGGCAGGGGATGGATCTCTGCAGAAATAATGAAGATCTCCGTTTTTTTTTCTCTTTCCCGCATTTACAGTGGGGAGGTGCAATCTGTCAGCCTATCAGCAGCGCACACACGGAGCGAAGTGCTTTTTTTCACACAAGCAAGGGCATGTGTCATTGGCAGTGTATGTCACATGTCCTTGCCCTATAAGACCAAGCCATTTTCCCCGTCGCCACCATTTTCTCACTGCTGCAGCTACGTGTTAGACGGCACCGCTGTTGCTGTGTGCGCTATACCTTGTTAATTTCAAGCCAATTTTCGCACAAATCTACAGATAGCTTGGGAGTAGGGAATAGTTGTGATTGCAGTCCTTTTAAGGACTAGGTTACAGCATTTCCTACGACTTTTATCAGGCAGGTCTGTGCTCTTAAATAGATAGGTTGTGGGAGTAAAGACTAATTGTAATTGGAGTCCTTTTCAGGACTAGGTTACATCAGTTCCTATCAGTTTTTGCCAGGCAGGTCTGTGCCACTGCTGTGCAAGTTTTTTTCACACCATTTGGCTGAATCTAGCAAAGCTAATCCTTTTTGGCCTATTGCAGAGTGTGTTAGTCAGTGGAGTGGCCTATCTGTGTTGCAAGATATACCACCTGTGTATAGAATACCAATTTTTTTACTGCACCTAGTGAAGTAAAATCTTTTGGGCATAGCATCATTCTATTAGTCCATCTATACTGACGTCCATCAGGTTGCAAATTGAGCATAATTTTTTTCTGCATCTAGCTCTGAAAAAATATTTGGCCTTCTAGCAGTGTGTGGGACTTTCTCTATTAGTACATCTATACTGACCTCCATCAGGTTGCAAACTGAATATATTTTTTTCTGCATCTACCTCTGAAAAAATATTGGGCTTCTAGCTGTGTGTGGGACTTGTTCTATTAATCCATCTATACAGACCTCCATCAGGTTGCAAATTGAATACAATTTTTTTCTGCATCTAGCTCTGAAAAAATATTTGGCCTTCTAGCAGTGTGTGGGACTTTCTCTATTAGTCCATCTATACTGACCTCCATCAGGTTGCAAATTAAAAATAATTTTTATCTGCATCTAGCTCTGAAAAAATATTTGGGCTTCTAGCTGTGTGTGGGACTTGTTGTATTAGTCCATCTATACTGACCTCCATCAGGTTGCAAACTGAATATATTTTTTTCTGCATCTACCTCTGAAAAAATATTGGGCTTCTAGCTGTGTGTGGGACTTGTTCTATTAATCCATCTATACAGACCTCCATCAGGTTGCAAACTGAATATAATTTTTTTCTGCATCTAGCTCTGAAAAAATATTTGGCCTTCTAGCAGTGTGTGGGACTTTCTCTATTAGTCCATCTATACTGACCTCCATCAGGTTGCAAACTGAATATAATTTTTTTCTGCATCTAGCTCTGAAAAATATTGGGCTTCTAGCTGTGTGTAGGACTTGTTGTATTAGTCCATCTATACTGACCTCCATCAGGTTGCAAACTGAATATATTTTTTTCTGCATCTACCTCTGAAAAAATATTGGGCTTCTAGCTGTGTGTGGGACTTGTTCTATTAATCCATCTATACAGACCTCCATCAGGTTGCAAACTGAATATAATTTTTTTCTGCATCTAGCTCTGAAAAAATATTTGGCCTTCTAGCAGTGTGTGGGACTTTCTCTATTAGTACATCTATACTGACCTCCATCAGGTTGCAAACTGAATATAATTTTTTTCTGCATCTAGCTCTGAAAAAATATTTGGCCTTCCAGCAGTGTGTGGGACTTTCTCTATTAGTCCATCTATACTGACCTCCATCAGGTTGCAGACTGAATATAATTTTTTTCTGCATCTAGCTCTGAAAAAATATTTGGCCTTCTAGCAGTGTGTGGGACTTTCTCTATTAGTCCATCTATACTGACCTCCATCAGGTTGCAAATTAAAAATAATTTTTATCTGCATCTAGCTCTGAAAAAATATTTGGGCTTCTAGCTGTGTGTGGGACTTGTTCTATTACTAAATCTATACTGACCTCCATCAGGTTGCAAATTGAATATAATTTTTTTCTGCATCTAGCTCTGAAAAAATATTGGGCTTCTAGCTGTTGTGGGACTTGTTGTATTAGTCCATCTATACTGACCTCCATCAGGTTGCAAACTGAATATATTTTTTTCTGCATCTACCTCTGAAAAAATATTGGGCTTCTAGCTGTGTGTGGGACTTGTTCTATTAATCGATCTATACAGACCTCCATCAGGTTGCAAACTGAATATAATTTTTTTCTGCATCTAGCTCTGAAAAAATATTTGGCCTTCTAGCAGTGTGTGGGACTTTCTCTATTAGTCCATCTTTACTGTCCTCCATCAGGTTGCAAATTAAAAATAATTTTTATCTGCATCTACCTCTGAAAAAATATTTGGGCTTCTAGCTGTGTGTGGAACTTGTTCTATTAGTCCATCTATACTGACCTCCATCACGCTGCAAATTCAAAATAATTTTTTGTCTGCATCTAGCTCTGAAAAAATATTTGGCCTTCTAGCAGTGTGTGGGACTTTCTCTATTAGTCCATCTATACTGACCTCCATCAGGTTGCAAATTAAAAATAATTTTTATCTGCATCTAGCTCTGAAAAAATATTTGGGCTTCTAGCTGTGTGTGGGACTTGTTCTATTACTCCATCTATACTGACCTCCATCAGGTTGCAAATTGAATATAATTTTTTTCTGCATCTAGCTCTGAAAAAGTATTGGGCTTCTAGCTGTGTGTGGGACTTGTTGTATTAGTCCATCTATACTGACCTCCATCAGGTTGCAAACTGAATATATTTTTTTCTGCATCTACCTCTGAAAAATTATTGGGCTTCTAGCTGTGTGTGGGACTTGTTCTATTAATCCATCTATACAGACCTCCATCAGGTTGCAAACTGAATATAATTTTTTCCTGCATCTAGCTCTGAAAAAATATTGGGCTTGTAGCTGTGTGTCGGACTTGTTCTATTAATCCATCTATACAGACCTCCATCAGGTTGCAAATTGAATACAATTTTTTTCTGCATCTATCTCTGAAAAAATATTTGGCCTTCTAGCAGTGTGTGGGACTTTCTCTATTAGTCCATCTATACTGACCTCCATCAGGTTGCAAATTAAAAACAATTTTTATCTGCATCTAGCTCTGAAAAAATATTTGGGCTTCTAGCTGTGTGTGGGACTTGTTCTATTACTCCATCTATACTGACCTCCATCAGGTTGCAAATTGAATATAATTTTTTTCTGCATCTAGCTCTGAAAAAATATTGGGCTTCTAGCTGTGTGTGGGACTTGTTGTATTAGTCCATCTATACTGACCTCCATCAGGTTGCAAACTGAATATATTTTTTTCTGCATCTACCTCTGAAAAAATATTGGGCTTCTAGCTGTGTTTGGGACTTGTTCTATTAATCCATCTATACAGACCTCCATCAGGTTGCAAACTGAATATAATTTTTTTCTGCATCTAGCTCTGAAAAAATATTTGGCCTTCTAGCAGTGTGTGGGACTTTCTCTATTAGTCCATCTATACTGACCTCCATCAGGTTGCAAACTGAATATCATTTTTTTCTGCATCTAGCTCTGAAAAAATATTTGGCCTTCTAGCAGTGTGTGGGACTTTCTCTATTAGTCCATCTATACTGACCTCCATCAGGTTGCAGACTGAATATAATTTTTTTCTGCATCTAGCTCTGAAAAAATATTTGGCCTTCTAGCAGTGTGTGGGACTTTCTCTATTAGTCCATCTATACTGACCTCCATCAGGTTGCAAATTAAAAATAATTTTTATCTGCATCTAGCTCTGAAAAAATATTTGGGCTTCTAGCTGTGTGTGGGACTTGTTCTATTACTCCATCTATACTGACCTCCATCAGGTTGCAAATTGAATATAATTTTTTTCTGCATCTAGCTCTGAAAAAGTATTGGGCTTCTAGCTGTGTGTGGGACTTGTTGTATTAGTCCATCTATACTGACCTCCATCAGGATGCAAACTGAATATATTTTTTTCTGCATCTACCTCTGAAAAAATATTGGGCTTCTAGCTGTGTGTGGGACTTGTTCTATTAATCCATCTATACAGACCTCCATCAGGTTGCAAACTGAATATAATTTTTTTCTGCATCTAGCTCTGAAAAAATATTTGGCCTTCTAGCTGTGTGTGGGACTTGTTCTATTACTCCATCTATACTGACCTCCATCAGGTTGCAAATTGAATATAATTTTTTTCTGCATCTAGCTCTGAAAAAATATTGGGCTTCTAGCTGTGTGTGGGACTTGTTGTATTAGTCCATCTATACTGACCTCCATCAGGTTGCAAACTGAATATATTTTTTTCTGCATCTACCTCTGAAAAAATATTGGGCTTCTAGCTGTGTGTGGGACTTGTTCTATTAATCCATCTATACAGACCTCCATCAGGTTGCAAACTGAATATAATTTTTTTCTGCATCTAGCTCTGAAAAAATATTTGGCCTTCTAGCAGTGTGTGGGACTTTCTCTATTAGTCCATCTATACTGACCTCCATCAGGTTGCAAACTGAATATAATTTTTTTCTGCATCTAGCTCTGAAAAAATATTTGGCCTTCTAGCAGTGTGTTGGACTTGTTCTATTAGTCCACCTATACTGACCTCCATCAGGTTGCAAATTCAAAATAATTTTTTGTCTGCATCTAGCTCTGAAAAAATATTTGGCCTTCTAGCAGTGTGTGGGACTTTCTCTATTAGTCCATCTATACTGACCTCCATCAGGTTGCAAATTAAAAATTATTTTTATCTGCATCTAGCTCTGAAAAAATATTTGGGCTTCTAGCTGTGTGTGGGACTTGTTCTATTACTCCATCTATACTGACCTCCATCAGGTTGCAAATTGAATATAATTTTTTTCTGCATCTAGCTCTGAAAAAATATTGCGCTTCTAGCTGTGTGTGGGACTTGTTGTATTAGTCCATCCATACTGACCTCCATTAGGTTGCAAACTGAATATATTTTTTTCTGCATCTACCTCTGAAAAAATATTGGGCTTCTAGCTGTGTGTGGGACTTGTTCTATTAATCCATCTATACAGACCTTCATCAGGTTGCAAACTGAATATAATTTTTTTCTGCATCTAGCTCTGAAAAAATATTTGGCCTTCTAGCAGTGTGTGGGACTTTCTCTATTAGTCCATCTATACTGACCTCCATCAGGTTGCAAACTGGATATAATTTTTTTTCTGCATCTAGCTCTGAAAAAATATTTGGCCTTCTAGCAGTGTGTGGGACTTTCTCTATTAGTCCATCTATACTGACCTCCATCAGGTTGCAAACTGAATATAATTTTTTTCTGCATCTAGCTCTGAAAAAATATTTGGCCTTCTAGCAGTGTGTGGGACTTGTTCTATTAGTCCACCTATACTGACCTCCATCAGGTTGCAAATTCAAAATAATTTTTTGTCTGCATCTAGCTCTGAAAAAATATTTGGCCTTCTAGCAGTGTGTGGGACTTTCTCTATTAGTCCATCTATACTGACCTCCATCAGGTTGCAGACTGAATATAATTTTTTTCTGCATCTAGCTCTGAAAAAATATTTGGCCTTCTAGCAGTGTGTGGGACTTTCTCTATTAGTCCATCTATACTGACCTCCATCAGGTTGCAAATTAAAAATTATTTTTATCTGCATCTAGCTCTGAAAAAATATTTGGGCTTCTAGCTGTGTGTGGGACTTGTTCTATTACTCCATCTATACTGACCTCCATCAGGTTGCAAATTGAATATAATTTTTTTCTGCATCTAGCTCTGAAAAAATATTGGGCTTCTAGCTGTGTGTGGGACTTGTGTATTAGTCCATCTATACTGACCTCCATCAGGTTGCAAACTGAATATATTTTTTTCTGCATCTACCTCTGAAAATATATTGGGCTTCTAGCTGTGTGTGGGACTTGTTCTATTAATCCATCTATACAGACCTCCATCAGGTTGCAAACTGAATATAATTTTTTTCTGCATCTAGCTCTGAAAAAATATTTGGCCTTCTAGCAGTGTGTGGGACTTTCTCTATTAGTCCATCTATACTGACCTCCATCAGGTTGCAAATTAAAAATAATTTTTATCTGCATCTAGCTCTGAAAAAATATTTGGGCTTCTAGCTGTGTGTGGGACTTGTTCTATTACTCCATCTATACTGACCTCCATCAGGTTGCAAATTGAATATAATTTTTTTCTGCATCTAGCTCTGAAAAAGTATTGGGCTTCTAGCTGTGTGTGGGACTTGTTGTATTAGTCCATCTATACTGACCTCCATCAGGATGCAAACTGAATATATTTTTTTCTGCATCTACCTCTTAAAAAATATTGGGCTTCTAGCTGTGTGTGGGACTTGTTCTATTAATCCATCTATACAGACCTCCATCAGGTTGCAAACTGAATATAATTTTTTTCTGCATCTAGCTCTGAAAAAATATTTGGCCTTCTAGCTGTGTGTGGGACTTGTTCTATTACTCCATCTATACTGACCTCCATCAGGTTGCAAATTGAATATAATATTTTTCTGCATCTAGCTCTGAAAAAATATTGGGCTTCTAGCTGTGTGTGGGACTTGTTGTATTAGTCCATCTATACTGACCTCCATCAGGTTGCAAACTGAATATATTTTTTTCTGCATCTACCTCTGAAAAAATATTGGGCTTCTAGCTGTGTGTGGGACTTGTTCTATTAATCCATCTATACAGACCTCCATCAGGTTGCAAACTGAATATAATTTTTTTCTGCATCTAGCTCTGAAAAAATATTTGGCCTTCTAGCAGTGTGTGGGACTTTCTCTATTAGTCCATCTATACTGACCTCCATCAGGTTGCAAACTGAATATAATTTTTTTCTGCATCTAGCTCTGAAAAAATATTTGGCCTTCTAGCAGTGTGTGGGACTTGTTCTATTAGTCCACCTATACTGACCTCCATCAGGTTGCAAATTCAAAATAATTTTTTGTCTCCATCTAGCTCTGAAAAAATATTTGGCCTTCTAGCAGTGTGTGGGACTTTCTCTATTAGTCCATCTATACTGACCTCCATAAGGTTGCAAATTAAAAATTATTTTTATCTGCATCTAGCTCTGAAAAAATATTTGGGCTTCTAGCTGTGTGTGGGACTTGTTCTATTACTCCATCTATACTGACCTCCATCAGGTTGCAAATTGAATATAATTTTTTTCTGCATCTAGCTCTGAAAAAATATTGGGCTTCTAGCTGTGTGTGGGACTTGTTCTATTAATCCATCTATACAGACCTCCATCAGGTTGCAAACTGAATATATTTTTTTCTGCATCTACCTCTGAAAAAATATTGGGCTTCTAGCTGTGTGTGGGACTTGTTCTATTAATCCATCTATACAGACCTCCATCAGGTTGCAAACTGAATATAATTTTTTTCTGCATCTAGCTCTGAAAAAATATTTGGCCTTCTAGCAGTGTGTGGGACTTTCTCTATTAGTCCATCTATACTGACCTCCATCAGGTTGCAAACTGAATATAATTTTTTTCTGCATCTAGCTCTGAAAAAATATTTGGCCTTCTAGCAGTGTGTGGGACTTTCTCTATTAGTCCATCTATACTGACCTCCATCAGGTTGCAGACTGAATATAATTTTTTTCTGCATCTAGCTCTGAAAAAATATTTGGCCTTCTAGCAGTGTGTGGGACTTTCTCTATTAGTCCATCTATACTGACCTCCATCAGGTTGCAAATTAAAAATTATTTTTATCTGCATCTAGCTCTGAAAAAATATTTGGGCTTCTAGCTGTGTGTGGGACTTGTTCTATTACTCCATCTATACTGACGTCCATCAGGTTGCAAATTGAATATAATTTTTTTCTGCATCTAACCCAGCCAATAGTTTTGGCCTAATACTACAGTTTGGCCACTCAGCTCTGCTCGGTTCCCATCCATTGTTTTTTTGTGCAAACAACTCCAGAGTTGTGAATTAGTTAACCACCAAAATGAGTGGAAAAAGGCCTGCTGCTGGTGGAAAGGGGAATAGGCGTGTTGGGAAGGGGAAAAAAGGTTGTGTCCGTGGGGTAGGTGTTAAAGCAACAGTAACATCTGCTGAAGAAAGACCATCTTCCAGCCAAACTAAAATGTCTACTACTTTTAGCAGACAAGGTGATAAGATCCCTTTCTTACGGCCACGCCAATCGCTACAAATTCCAGATGAGGCACAAAAACAGCAGGTGCTTCAACGGATATCAAGTGCTCCTTTAAGTGGGCTCTCCTCCACATCAACTTCAACATCACAAATACTCCAGTCCTCAAAGGTGTCACCCCAATCGCACTTGCTTCCTCACAGCTCCCAAATCTCCAGCTGCCCGTCTGAGTATGAGGTAGAACAGATGGTTGAGTCTGCAGAGCTGTTTACTCATACTATAGCCTGGGAATCAGAGGTCGACTCCAGCGCTTCTGTGAATCCAGATGAGGAAATAATCTGCACTGATGCCCAGAATCTTTATGAGTCGGATCCAGGACCAGACGCCGAAGGTTCTGACCATAATGTAGACCCTCATTCCCAAACTGTAACTCCTGTTGGTGGAGACAATGAGGAAGACGATGATGAGACCCAAATACCTGATTGGAGCGACAACTTTAGTTTTTTGTCAGGGCAGGAACAGGTTGGCTCTGAGGACGACGGGTGTGATAACGCACAGGGTGATGATGATGAGGTTGGAGATCCCACTTACTGTCAACCCACAGTCAGCCAAGAGATGAGGTCAGCAGAGGAGGTGGAGGAAGATGCTAGTGACGACGAGGTCAGGTTGCGCCTTCCTGGACAGAGACGTAGTACTGGAAGCACGTCAACAACTGCATCCTCAAACACAACTCTGAATCTCACCACAAGTCGTGGTGGCTCTTCAGGTCGCATGGGTGCTAAGCCTTGCATAGCCTGGGCATTTTTTCAGATCGATAAAGATGACCCAACTCGTGTTATCTGTAACATTTGTCAGCAAAAGCTAAGTAGAGGCCAAAAAATACATAGTTTGAGTACTTCATGCATGAACCGGCACATGGACATGAAGCATAAGTTGCAGTGGGAAGCTCAGTGTGCTACAATGCGGCCTAGCCGGCCGGGCCAACCACCGTCTGCCATATCTTGTGCATCTGCGGCCTCTTCATCCTCTGTGACTGGGGGGACAGCAGTCACACCTGTTTTGGGGCGCATACCTGCCACCTCTTTACCCGCAACAGCCAGCGTGATTGGCAGGTCATCATTTTCTTTGGAGGTGGTAACACCAGCTGGTGTTGAGCGCTGTCCGACATCGATAGCACCACCTTTGGATCAAGGCAACCTAACATGTCCGCCTGCATCTTCCTCACAGACCGGCAGTTTGCCGGGGACACCCTTATCAACCCCGTCTAAGCACATTAGCCAGCCCTCGGTCCCTCAGATGTGGACAAGTAAAAGACCATTTCCTCCTAGCCGTGAGAAAGCTAAGAGGTTGAATTTCACCATCTGCAAGCTCTTGGCTACAGAAATGCTGCCTTTCCGCCTGGTGGACACAGAGGATTTTCGAGACCTTATGTCCGTCGCAGTGCCCCAGTACCAGATGCCCAGTCGGCACTACTTCTCAAAGAAAGGTGTGCCTGCGCTCCACCAGCATGTCGCACACAACATCACCGCTTCTTTGAGAAACTCTGTGTGTGACAGGGTGCATTTCACCACAGACACTTGGACGAGTAGGCATGGACAGGGGAATTACATGTCGCTGACTGGGCACTGGGTAACTATGGTGACAGCAGGACAAGGGGCTGCTGTCCAAGTCTTGCCGTCCCCACGAGTTGTGCGTCAATCCTCTTTATGTCAAAGTTCCTCCACTGCTTCTGCCTCCTCAACCTCCTCTCAGTCTTCCACCTGCACCCAAAGCCTGTCTGGTCATGCCACAAGCTTTCTAACTGCGCAGAAGGGATCCTGCACACCTCCTTACTATGCTGGCAGTAGGGCTCAACGTCATCAGGTGGTTTTTACTTTGAAATGTCTGGGAAATGTGAGTCACACAGCTGAGGAGTTGTGGTCAGCTCTGGAGAACCAATTTCATGAATGGTTGTCTCCACTGGACCTGAAACCAGGGAAGGCCGTGTGAGACAATGCTGCAAACCTGGGTGCGGCCCTTCGCCGGGGCAATGTTACACACGTGCCTTGTATGGCTCACGTGTTGAACCTGGTTGTCCAGCAATTTTTAGCCCACTATCCCAGATTAGATGGCCTTCTGCAGAGGGCACGGTCGCTGTGTGCTCACTTCCGCCGTTCGCATCCCGCAGCTCAGCGACTTACATCTCTACAGAAGTCGTTGGGCCTGCCACTTCACCGGCTAAAATGCGATGTGCCTACCTGGTGGAATTCAACTCTGCACATGTTGCAGCGACTGTGGCAGCACCGACAAGCCCTGGTGCAATACGTTCTGACGTATAGCCTGGGCCAACGAGATCCAGACATGGGGCAAATCACGCTGGAGGAGTGGTCTCAGATCAGGGACCTATGCACCCTTCTGCACAGTTTTGAAATGGCGACGAAGATGTGCTGACGATGCCATTATCAGCATGACTATTCCAGTGATTTACATGCTGGAGCACATGTTAAACAGAATTCGGAGTCAGGTGGTGGCACAAGAGGAGGTGGAGGAAGTAGAGGAGGAGGAGTTGTATGCGGAAGGGCTAACATCTGCAAGGTCCAGACGGTAGGCAGCACCAAGGCGGCAGGCATGTGAGGGTGGGGGAGATGGTTTTACCAGGGCGCATGGTAGCAGCCAAACTAGTGAGGAAGGTGCAGGAGCCCAGGAAGAAGTGGAGGACGAACTGATGGAAGACTCATCATGAGGGAGACCTTGATCACATTTCTGTTGTGCGAGGTTGGGGGGAGAGGACAGAGGAAGGAAGCATGATTGTTACCTCGCCACCAACACAACAGGGACTTGGTGCTCCTGGATGCGCAACACACATGAGTGCCTTCTTGCTGCACTACCTGCAACATGACCCTCGAATTGGGAGAATTAGAAATAATCCTGACTACTGGGTTGCCACACTGTTAGATCCCCGGTACAAAAGTAAATTTGCAGAAATTATTCCTGCCATAGAAAGGGATGCACGCATGCAGGAGTATCAGCAGAGACTGTTGCAGAATCTTACATGTGCTTTTCCACAAAACACCAGTGGTGCACGTAGTGAATCTCACAGTTCCAACTTGCCAACCGTGGGACCGTCAAGTGTTCAGCACTCAAACCATAACAGAACCACAGTATCTGCTGGTAACATCAATTTTGCGCAATCATTTCACCACTTTTTTAGCCCATCCTTTGCAAGGCCACAGGAGACAAGAAGTCTGACACATAGTCAACGCCTAGAGACGATGGTACAGGAGTATCTCCAAGTAAACATTGAAGCCATGACTGTGTCACTGGACCCTTGCTCTTTTTGGGCTTCCAATCTGGATAAATGGCCGGAGCTAGCCACTTACGCCTTGGAGATCTTGTCATGCCCCGCAGCCAGCGTTCTGTCTGAACGTGTGTTCAGCGCTGCTGGTGGTGTGCTGACAGATAAGCGCACGCGGCTCTCCACTGATAATGTAGACAGACTCACGTTCATAAAGATGAACAAATCATGGATCCGAAACGACTTTTCTACCCCTGTGTTATCCTGGGGAGAGTAAAAGATGGATGATTGGTTAAAATCACCCTACCAACCGTTTTAAGCTTTCAAATTACTAATCATGTTTATCTGTATCTTGGCTGGAAAATATATTTGGGCTTTGTAGCAGTGTGCAGCACTGATTCTATTAGGCCATCTATAATAAGCTCCACCAGATTTAAAATTACTAATCATGTTTATCTGTATCTTGGCTGGAAAATAATTTGGGCTTTGTAGCAGTGTGCAGCACTGATCCTATTAGGCCATCAATACTAAGCTCCACCAGATTTAAAATTAATAATAATTTTTAGCTGCATCTAGCCCGGAAAATAATTTTGGGGCTCCGAGATGCGCAAGACACATAAGTGCCTTCTTGCTGCACTACCTGCAACATGACCCTCATATTGTCAGAATTCGAAGTAATCATGACTACTGGGTTGCCACACTCTTAGATCCCCCAAACTTTTCGATCAACCTTTTCATTTTAATAAAGACCAAAAAAATGGTCATTTTTGAAATTATAAGCATTAGCAGGTTATTAGAAACTGAAATCAAACAGTTTTCAACTCAAAACTTTATTCTAGGTGATGTTACATTTTCACATAGGACCCCTTGTTCGAAAGGAGCTTCTGAACTCTCTCGTCCATTGAATTTGTCAGGTTTTGGATGGTTTCTGCTTCAATTGTTTTGCATGAGGACAGAATACCCTCCCAGAGCTGTTGCTTAGATGTGAACTGCCTCCCGCCATCATAGACACTCCTTTTGATGATGCTCCAGAGGTTCTGAGTGGGGTAGAGGTCAGGGGAGCATGGGGGTCACACCATAAGTTTGTCCCCTTTTATGCCCATATCAGCCAGAGATGCAGATGTTTTATGTGCAGCATGAGATGGTGCATTATCATGAAAAAAAATGATCTTGCTGTGAAATACACGGTTCTTCTTCTTGAACCATGGCAGGAAGTGCTGTTTGAGAAAATCCACATACATTATGGAGTTCATCTTTAGCGCCTTCAGGGATCCTAAAGGGGCCGACAATCTCTCTCCCCATGATTCCAGCCCAAAACATTACTCCACCTCCTCCTTGTTGGCGCTGTAGCCGTGTTTGCGTGGGGTGTCCATCAACCAGCCATCCTCCACTCCATCCATCTGGACCATCGAGCGCTGCACGGCACTCATCCGTGAACAAAACAGTTTTGAAATCAGTCTTCATGTAATGTTTGGCCCACTGGAGCCGTTTCTGCTTGTGTGAAGTGGATAGAGGAGGTCGACAGGATGGCGTATGCACAGCTGCAAACCTCTGAAGGACCCTGCATCTTGTTGTTCGGGGGACGTTGGAGGCACCAGCAGCTTCAAAAACTTGTCTGCTGCTATGACAAGGCTTTTTTGCCGCTGCTCTTTTAACCTGACGTAATTGCCTGTAGGAAAGAGTCCTCAATTTGCCCTTATCAGCACGCACACGTGTGTACTGTGAATCAGCTACATACTTCTTGATTGCCAAGACACTTCATCCTGATCATCGCACAATGTTGATTGTAGTCATGCCTTGACCTAAACACTCCACAATTTGTTGCTTCTCAGCAGCCGAGACATCCTTTTTCTTTCCCATTTTGGCAGAAAATGTAGGCTGCTTAATAATGTGAGACAGCCTTCTTAAGTAGTCTTGCCTTTCATTGGACACACCTGCCAAACTAATTAGCACAGGTGTCTGCAATTGCTTACAGTGATATAAAGAGCCCTGACACACATCACCATCAATGAGTTTAACTGACAAACAAACAAATTCTTCCCTTATCACTCCTAAACACTTTTTGCATAATAATTTGGAACACAGTGTACATGTGCTTTTCCACAAAACACCAGTGGTTCACGTAGTGAATCTTACAGTTCTAACTTGCCAACCATGGTCTGTATGGAGTTGTTCAATAAAGGGCCCAAAATTAAGATAACATAGATGGGAGAGGTCTCTATGAATAGGAATTCCTAAGTATTTCATACCCTGTGAGGGCCAGGCAAAGAGAAAGTTGGACTGGATGGAATCCTATATGGATTTGGGGAGGGAGACATCGAGGGCCTCAGACTTCGCTGCATTGATTTTAAAATTTGACCATGTAACAAAGTGATCTATTTCAGCCATAACAGTATGGATGGATATATGTGATTGAGTGATATATACTAGGACATCATCAGCAAATAGAGAGCACTTATACTCGGTGCCTCCCACCTCAATCCACCTAATATTGGGGTTATGGCGAATTGATGAGAGCAGGTGCTCCGTCACTAGGATGTATAAGAGAGGGGACAGAGAACATCCCTGCCTTGTCCCATTGGTGATTGTGAAAGGTGATGAAAATGTTCTGACGAGCCCCCTGGGCCTTGGGACACCCGGAGCCGGACCCTTTTTGGTGGATGCTGGTGGTTGTAGTCTCCGTGGCGGCGACCCGGTTCCGTGGCTCAGGGCGGTCAAACCAGTGGCGGAACTATTTATGTGGTTTTGATGTTTAAATGTCCGACTACGCCACCCGTGGATTGCGGTCAGAGTGAACCGCCGCTCCAGGGCAGACCGCTGAGGCTGGTGTTGTGGGTGCAGCAGAGCGTAGCATAACTCCCCACGGGAGGAGTATAGCCTCAGGGCAGTGTATGCGGAGGATGGGGGTGATGGTGCAGGGCAGCAGCAGTAACGACACGGAGTCAGTGATGCAGTCCAGGGCCTTTACTCACAGTTGTTATTATCCAGACCACGTCTGCAGGTAACGGCTGCCCACGTCGTACTGTGCTCACCAGGTGAGGGGCTCAGACAACTCCCAGATAACTTTGGAGCGCTTCACAGGACCCCCTTTGTGTGTCCTTTGTCTGGCCTTTCTTACCAACCCTTCTGTCCGGCTGCCTCGGGCCTCCTCTTGGTAAACTTGGCGCCAGTTTCCCTGACCCTATGTGGTGCCTTCCTAGCGGGTGTAGCGAGGGGCTGCGCCACATAAAATGTCACAGCCTCCTGTTTCTAGCTGAGGGTCGTTTCCTGCCTCCACTAGTTTCGGGGACCGGTCTCCCCCTTTGGCCTGACCCCTCCACGCAGGTGGATTCGGGCGTGCGGTGGCGACTCGCCCGTCCGCACCCCTGGGATCCCTTAGTTCTTCGTTCCTGGAGCCTTCTCCGCTCCTCTTCCTTCCTTCTCCCTCTTCCAGGCCTGGGCCTCTGTTACTAGGCCCGCCTCCGGAGCAGAGCTCATGCAGAGCCCCTGCTCCCTGCCACTTCTGCTCAGACTTCTCTGCACTGAACTAAGATGGTGCCCACCTTTTATACTCCCTTCTCAATGCACCCAGGAACTGCTTCCTCCCTGCTCCTGCACTACAGGGTTCCCCTTCCTCAGTGTTCCCTCCCCCCACTCCAGCCAGGGACAGGGACTGTCGTGCCCATCTCAGGGGCATATTGGTCGCCCTGCCCCACGGCAATGTGGTGTAATGCATGCAGGTGTCGGGTCCTGATCCACACTCCATCCTTACCTGAGAGTGAGATATCACACCTCTGGGTGAGGTGCAATACCTCTTTAGCAACCGAGCCCTCAGGGTAATACAGTTCCATTTATCTTCAGCCTAGGTGACGTATTGCGATACAGGGCCGTGATTTTGGCTATAAAAGGGTCCCCTAGACCCCTACCCCAAGCTTTTTAAGAAAATCATATATGGCGTGCCAGGAGACTCTATGGAATGCTTTCTCAGCATCCAACGAGAGTATCTAATTACAATTTTTTAACTGCATCTAGCCCAGGAAATACTTTGTGCCTAGTAGCAGTGTCTGCTAGTCAGCGGATTATCCCGGCTTTTAAGCAAGCTACACCACCTGTAGTTTTGACACTTATTTTTTTCAAAGGAAATGCTTCGGGGCCACGGGATACTCAGTGAAGAGCATCAGGAGGCACCCCAAGGCATAGGGGCTGGGACTGGCAGTAGGATGCCTTGCGGTGGACAGCCGAGCTCGATCCTTATAAAAGCTTTTTAACTGCAGCAGCTTTAGTGGACGCTACTGGAGCTGGAATTACGCGGCTGCTGGCATGAGACTTGCCCTCCAATAGATCCTTGTAAATGGATTTAAAGTGTATTCATTCAAATTAGAGAGACAATTTAAATTAAAAAGCTTAGAGCTGCCTCCACCACAGGGGGGCTCGCTCGACCCACCAGCGGACAGGCACCAGTATTGGGAGAGGGGGGCTGGCCGTCAGGGTTCACCGCGGCTCTGGCACAAACCCGGCGACACGGAGGTGGCAGGGGCAGGAGCGGACTGAACGTGTCGGCTTCTCACTTTTTGGATTTTAGAAGGGCATGACATGCCTATATCTGTGTCTCCCCCTCCTTTTACTCCTCCACCTCTTTTCTTTTCGCATGACTATATGTACTTGTCACTTTTCCATGGGTTAGTTGTGTCTTCAGAGCAGTTTGTCAGCTTTTGGACACCTTTGAAGGTGTTTTCTATGTGTTTCTATGTGTTTTTGTTTGCCTGCCATTGGTTTTAACGGTGTTCGAAGGTGTTCGACGAACAGTTCGACGAACAGTTCGGCGAACACACGGGTGTTCGACGAACCGAACCGAACTCGAACACTACGGGGGTGGCTCAACACTAGTCATAAATAAGCTAAAATAGCTATGTACCTGGGTAAGGCCACCCGACAGGCTCTGCTACCATCACTCCGACGCACGTTTCGGTAGGAAAACCTTTTTCAAGGGGTAATACTGCACACCAACCATCCACCTTTTATACCCCCACATCCATATCTGCAACGTGCACATGTTGCACAGTAAAGCGGAAGTGCCATGTAACTGACTACCTGTTTCACTCACTACATGTAACTGACTTCCTGCCTCACTCACAGCGTCTCCATGGAGAGGCGTCAACAGCCCTGTCATGTGGCTCCAGGCTCCACCCCCTCACTTCACATGATCAAGCCTCTGTGTGGCATTGACCTGGTCTCTAATCTGAGCTGCTGTTAACCTGCGATTTCTGAGGCTGGTGACTCAGATAAACTTATCCTCAGAAGCAGAGGTGACTCTTGGTCTTCCTTTCCTGGGGCGGTCCTCATGTGAGCCAGTTTCTTTGTAGCGCTTGATGGTTTTTGCAACTGCACTTGGGGACACTTTCAAAGTTTCCCAATTTTTCGGACTGACTGACCTTCATTTCTTAAAGTAATGATTGCCACTCGTTTTTCTTTACTTAGCTGCTTTTTACTTGCCATAATACAAATTCTAACAGTCTATTCAGTAGGACTACTAGCTGTGTATCCACCAGACTTCTGCACAACACAATTGATGGTCCCAACCCCATTTATAAGGCAAGAAATCCCACTTATTAAACCTGACAGGGCACACCTGTGAAGTGAAAACCATTTCCGGTGACTACCTCTTGAAGCTCATCAAGAGAATGCCAAGAGTGTACAAAGCAGTCATCAAAGCAAAAGGTGGCTACTTTGAAGAACCTAGAATATATTTTCAGTTGTTTCACACTTTTTTGTTAAGTATATAATTCCACATGTGTTGTTAATTCATAGTTTTGATGCCTTCAGTGTGAATGTACAATTTTCATAGTTATGAAAATACAGAAAAATCTTTAAATGAGAAGGTGTGTCCAAACTTTTGGTCTGTACTGTATATATTTCTCTGCTGTATCTGTGCATCATGAAGAGTGGTATGTGTTAAAGGGGCACACAGAGACTCTTTTTCCCGGGGCCCATTAAAACCTGGAGCCGGCCCTGCCCAGGCCTGTTACCTGTATCTGTGACTTCTAGTCTGTTCCGCCACCCTGGGGGCTGTATACTCAGGCCCGTCACCTGTATCTGTGACTTCTAGTCTGTTTCCGCCATCCTGGGGGCTGAATTCCCAGGCTCGTTCCTGTATCTTGTTCCTGGTTCAGTTCCTGCCTGAAAAGTGTCCTAGCCCGTTACTTGTTAGTCTCTGTGTTCATATCTTCCCTTTTCCTGCAGTGTCTGAACCTGCACCTAACTCCAATTCGTTGTCTCTGTACTTCTGTTTGTGAGTTTAGTGTTCACTCGCTACTTCATTGTAAGTACCTAGTGTGTATCTGCTCTGCTTGTCTACCGCACTTGCGGATTTTGCTCTGCTCTGCTTGTCTACCGCACCTGCGGTTTTGCTCTGCTCTGCTTGTCTACCGCATCTGGGGATTTTGCTCTGCTCTGCTTGTCTACCGCATCTGTGGTTTTGCTCTGCTCTGCTTGTCTACCGGACCTGCGGGGTTTGCTCTGCTCTGCTTGTCTACCGCACTTGCGGGTGTTGCTTTGCTCTGCTTGTCTACCGCATCTGCGGGTTTTGCTATGCTCTGCTTGTCTACCGCACCTGCGGGTTTTGGTCTGCTCTTCTTGTTTACCGCACCTGCGGGTTTTGCTCTGCTCTGCTTGTCTACCGCACCTGCGGGTTTTGCTCTGCTCTGCTTGTCTACCGCATCTGCGGGTTTTGCTCTGCTTGTCTACCGCACCTGCAGGTTTTGCTCTGCTCTGCTTGTCTACTGCATCTGCGAGTTTTGCTCTGCTCTGCTTGTCTACCGCACCTGCGAGTTTTGCTCTGCTCTGCTTGTCTACCGCACCTACGGGTGTTGCTCTGCTTTTCTTGTCTACTGCACCTGCGGTTTTTGCTCTGCTCTGCTTGTCAACCGCACCTACGAGTTTTACTCTGCTCTGTTTGTCTACGGCATCTGCGGGTTTTGCTCTGCTCTGCTTGTCTACCGCACCTGCGGATTTTGCTCTGCTCTGCTTGTCTACCGCACCTGCGGGTTTTGCTCTGCTCTGCTTGTCTACCGCACCTAAGGGTTTTGCTCTGCTCTGCTTGTCTACCGCATCTGCGGGTTTTGCTCTGCTCTGCTTGTCTACCGCACTTGCGGGTTTTGCTCTGCTCTGCTCGTCTACCGCATCTGCGGGTTTTGCTATGCTCTGCTTGTCTACCGCACCTGCGGGTTTTGCTCTGCTCTGCTTGTCTACCGCACCTGTGGGTTTTGCTCTGCTCTGCTCGTTTACCGCACCTGCGGGTTTTGCTCTGCTCTGCTTGTCTACCGCACCTACGAGTTTTGCTCTGCTCTGCTTGTCTACCGCATCTGCGGGTTTTGCTCTGCTCTGCTTGTCTACCGCACCTGCGGGTTTTTCTCTGCTCTGCTCGTTAATCACACCAGCGGGTTTTGCTCTGCTCTGCTTGCGGCTCTGTTCCTGTATCCCAGTCTGTACTGGTCCCTATCCTGCCTGCGTTCCTACCTGCCAGTACCCACCTGTCTGCATACCAGCTGTGCCTGCCAGTACCCACCTCTCTGCATACCAGCCGTGCCTGCCAGGACCCAACTGTCAACATACCAGCCGTGCCTGCCTGTACCCACCTGTCAGTATGCCAGCCTAACTTGCCTGTTCCTGCATTCCCCGGTGTGGGTCAACAGCTGTGACCGGGGTCTGACCTGGAGTAGCACCTAGTCCCTCTGCTCAGTTCCTCCCTGGTTCACGGAGTCGACTGAGCCACCGTGCGACCTTGGTCAGACCAAGTTGATACTTAGTAACGCCCCTCCAGGCACTCCTCGGTTCATGGTCCAGTGGGATCACTAATCATGTTCACGCCAGTCAGTCCGGGCGTCTGCGTAACAATAGGCAAACAGTATGGGAGACCCACTTCCTAATAATGGGAACATTGTTTCAGGAGGCCCTCCAACCTCTATGTCTTTAGCAAGGGGCATTGGAGTGCCTCCAAATTTTTTGCATTCACTGCATAGGCAAACAGTATGGGAGACCCACTCCTTTTTAAAGGGAGCAAGTCGTACTCTTTACTGTTGCCCAGCTCCATGTGTCTTTAAATTGTTAATGGGGTTTTTCCTAAACTTTGGTAGCCGTTGGATTCACTGCATACCCTATAACTGGATAGCAGACCGTCTCCTTTCTAATGGGAACATGTCGTTACTGTGGCCCAGCTCTATGTGTCTTTAAATTGTTAGTGGGTTTTTTCCTAAATTTTGGCAGTTGTTGGATTCACTGCATACCCTATAACTGGATAGCAGACCCTCTCCTTTCTAATGGGAACATGCCCTTACTGTGGCCCAGCTCTATGTGTAGAAAAACCTATAAGAAGCAAAATGAAAATAAACCTGCTGTAAATAAATAAAAAGCAAGTGCATTTCAATAAAATAGGTTTCTTAATAACACTGTTTTTGATCAAAAATAGTATGAAAGCTGTCCCACCAGCGACAAGGTAAACCCGTTCGGGATAGAACCTACTCTGTCTAATATTAAAAACCTTACCATGTGTCAAGGTTGACCTCTGTGTGAATAAGGGCAGACTGAGGTCCCGGTCCCAAACTAGGAACACCAGCCAAGGGAAGCTTTTTAAATGTGTTGTCCAGCTCTAGGAAGGGAGGCCACACCCAGGTTTGCACAGAATGCAAAGAAAAAAACACAAAATTTGAGCTTGGTTTAAAATGGTATACATGCAGCACATAAGCTCTATGTGTCTTTAAATTGTTAGTGGGGTTTTTCACAAATTTTGGCAGCCCTTGCAGTCACTGCATGGGCATTACCACTATAGGAGACCCACTCTTTTATAATGGGAACATTTTTTTTACTGAAACCCTCCTCTATGTCTTTTCAAAGGGGAATTTGGTTGGGTCCAAATTTTTGGCAGCCGTTGCTGTCACTGCATGCCCAATAACAGTATAGGAGACCCACTCTTTAATAATGGGAACAACAAAGTATAGCTGACTGCTGGCCCTTTAAGAACAGTAAGCCTGTAAAAATAGTGTTTGTGACTTTTACAATCCCTCCTTCATAAATGAAACAGGATGTGTCTGATGATGTTTCACACATCACATGGCCAGATAAGGTTGTAAAATGTTAAAATGACATTTCCTGGTGAATGCATTTGTCTTGGTTGAATGCAATGCATAAGTGCAAAAATGCATCAAAAACGCTACATGTGAACATAGCCCAAGGTGTGGAGGAGCATTTTTGTTTTTCGTTATTTATTTTGCCTTATATACAAGTCATTACCCTGGAAAGAATGTTCCTTAATATATTTCCCAGGAAAATCCATTTTGGTTTCGTTTTTGTATGTTTTAATGTGAGTCCATTTGTTGTTGACAGACAGCAGTGACCTGGGAGTCAAAAATGCTTCCAGGGGTCTTCCCCATGCTGTTCTCATTTCATTTGAGCACTGTTTCCATCAATTTGGCCAATTTTTAGGCCCTCTGCAGACCACCATGGGGAGCCGCCGGAAAAATGCTCGAGTTTCCAATAGACTTACATTGGGCTCGTTACTCGGACCGAGCACTCAAGCAATTTGCTCGATCCGAGCAATAAGTACCAGAGCATTTTAGTGCTCGCTCATCACTAATGATTTCTAAACTTGAAGAGGACCTTTCTCTAGTTTAAACTGGACACAAGATGGAATAGTGGCTGTAGAAGTGAATTAAACATTTTTTTATTTTCTTTATTTCTCATCTCCATTGCAGAGATGTTATCTCATAATGTTTAGATTTTTTATTTCCCCCTCAATCAAGGGGGCAGAGATTCTTTTCAGGGAGCGGTCACTTTTTCCCCTGCATGAAGCCTCCAGCTTATATTTGGTCAACATCAGGCAAGGGAAAAAGTAACCTGGAAAGAAAAAAAACATGCTGCAAGAGAGGGTCAAAACCAGTTTTCACAGCCTTTTTCAGAGAGAGATATATGATGACAAAAAGTACTGTTCTCCTCACTGATCTCACTGACGGCATTTACTGTGATTACAAGGAGGGGAGTGGAGCAGAGTTGTGTGTCCTTAAAAACACCTCTGAATCTGCAGCTCTCATCCCTCATCCCGACTTCCTGTTCTGTCACACCCACAATGCCATTAGATGAGATCTACAGATCCGTTTTTTTTTTTGCACGGTCCCACTATCAGTATTTAGTCAGTATTCGGTCAGTATTTTTTCTCAGGAGTGGGAGCCTAAACCAGAAGTGGGTGATAAATGCAGAATTGGGGCACTTTTTTCTATTATACCTTTTCTCTGATTGTTCCTCACCTGGTTTTGGCTCCCACTCCTGAGAAAAAATACTGACCTAATACTGACCAAATACTGATAGAGGGGCCGTGGCTGAAGAGTGACTCACATTCGAAATGGCTGTCAGCCAAATTTTATCTCCACCATCTCTGTGATGGAACTGCAATAAAACTACATTTTAACATGCTGTGGTGAGCGCCCCACTCTTTCTTCATTTTTTATCACTTGGGACACATTCTTGGTGAGCACCATCAAAGTAGTTTGTTAGCTGCTGAATCCTGACATTACAACCATTGCTGCTGATATGCATATAATATGAATGAGAGCAGGGCCAGATCTTTGTTATTCTATATACATAAAAAATTAAAGCAATTGGTTTGTGCCACCATATTCTATAAAATATGAGCCCTCATAAAACTCTATTAGATACAACTTTTTGTTTGGCTAATTGAGTTTTATGAGGGCTCACTTTTTGCTGTACAAGTTTTAGCTTTTTTTTATTCCATTCTTGGCTATACTGTATATGATTTTTTTCAGCTTTTTTTGTTCAGGTTTTTTGTGGGAGGCAAGATGACTAAATAACAGCTATTCTGTCATGTTGATTCTTTCTTTGTCTCAGAAGTCACCTTTAAGGATAAATATGATATTTTATTAGCTCAAACATTTATGCACACAGTGATACCTAATGTTAGTTATTTTTTAGATGTTGCTTAGATTACTTTTATATTTTTAAAAATATATTTTTGTTCTTATATTTTTTTTAGTCTTTATAGGGATCACTGTGTTAACATTGTTACCTTGAGATTGTTCATATTTTTCAACAATTTTGGCTCTCAAATCCTCAGACAGTTCTCTTCTCTTTCTTTCCTTCATGCATAGTGTGGCACACACAGACACACAATGCAGTCAAATTCTTTTATCTGGTTTCAGGCAAGATTTTTATATTGACAACAGCTATTACTTGAGACAGGTGAGTTTGAATGAGCATCACATGCTGGAAACAAAATTGTTTACCCACAATTTTGGAAAGGTGCCAACAATTTTGTCCAACCCATTTTGGGGTTTTGTGTAAAATTATGTCCCATTTGCCTTTTTTTCCTCAGTTTTTTGTGTTGTTCCAATAAACATAAAGGAAATAATATGTGTATAACAAAGCATGTGTAATTGCAATAATTTTCTGGGCAAAATACTTCATTTTCTGAATCAATTTCAAGGGTGCCAACACTTTTGGCGTGGACTGTACATTTTAGAAACAGAAAAAACTGCCTGGCACAGCAAAACTAGTGTGAACAGGTGCAAGCTGGGACAAGCAAGTCAATAAATCTTGAAAAAAATAGCTGCACTCTGAAATGCTAAAACCAATGAATTTAGAAAATTGGAACTGCATAACTGCCATAAAAATTTGTGAATGCTACATTTTGTAAATATGAAATATTGAAAAATGGAACTGCAATAATGCTACAGAAAAAATGAAGGTACTTAGCGCATAAATTCATGAAGGCCCAGCAGCCATCAACAAGGTGTACCTTATTGTTGGAAACCTATCCTGTACATTGGAGAGTCAATCAACTGGAGTGAGGCAGGGCTAAGCCAGCTGAGTTATTTATAAGGGTCTCTCCCTATGGCCCCCAACTGTCTTTTCAAACTATGTCTCTCTAAAACATATTTTCAGAGTAAAACATATCTGTCTGCACTTGCTTAGACAGGCTCTGATTTATGCTGCTCATGGCTCTGGCAGCATAAATCTAGTGACAGATTCCCTTTAATTCAAACTATATGTCAGATTTCAAATATCTCTTGCTTTTTATTTACTCCACATTTCCTTTTCTTTTCCCAAGTCTCATATTCAAGCATTGTGTAAGCACCACACCATTAAAATGGCTTGGCAACTAAGACTGGAAAAAAATGTTTGCATACTGTTTCTTAGCACAGGCGCTTGTACTGATTCCTTTGTGCATAGCAAAGTAATCAGTAAGCCTAACAGAACAATACTTATCTTTAATATTGCCCATACTTACAGCAAGTACTATTTGTAATGTATTTATCTACAAAAATGCAAATATGTTGGAAAATATGAAAGTTGACTCGTCTATTCAAAATTTGGATTTGCTCCCATCTCTCCTGTTTTCCCTACGAATGGCCGTTACATTTACTTTTCACTCCCTAATCTTTTACTGATGTATTTTTTCTGCTTGCAAGCTTTAGCATTCAGCACCAGCCATAGACGCCTGATTCAAAGAATCATTTTTTCCCAGCTGTCTTATTTCTGCTAGAAATGACAGAAAAGTACAGATAAAACAAGGATGTCACATATCTGGTTTTTAATAACTCACAGTGCTTCCTTGCTTTAATGTTATCATTCTAAACATCCTAAAAAACTATATATAGTGATGGACATTGTGAATAACTCTCTTTCTCTTTTTTGCTGTCCAAAAGAGCACAAGTGTAGAAGTGTAAAATGTTAAACTAAGCCCTAAATCAACAACTAGTAGTCCCACTTCTAATAACTTGTAATGAAATGTCTTGTATCATTCCTTTTATTCCTTTCACTCTCATGCTGGATTTACACAAGTTGACCGTGAGTCCTTGACCATTAAGCGACCACACATCAGCTATATGTGAATTGGTTGTTTAATTGCCTATTGAAACCAATTGACAGCACTTCCATGAGCATACAACTATTGTTAATACCATCATTCTACATGTATAGAATATGTTGTGCCGCCCAGAATAATAATTTTTAAGGTGGCTAAAAAAATCATCATCATCATTATATAACTGTGAGCTGCTATATTTCCCTAGCTTAATTTTATTCATTTTCTAGTTCTATTTGTGTCATTTTTCTAAGCCACTTTATATAAATATATCCGAGTAAGGCTATTTATATATTGAATATTTCCCCTATGTTTAGCATGTAATCCAGGAAAGGAATGCTCCTGATGTACATATTAACATGACCATAGGGCTCTATTGCCAAACAGATGCCAAAAAAGCAGAATAGTAGACTTCTCTTTTCCATCCTGCATCATCCAGTAAAAAAAAAAACGTATCTGTAAAATGCATACAATTTTGTCCAAAAGATGCCACTATTAGGTAGCCATATGAGTTCCATTTAGTGTACACATTTTGAACTTTTTCCTGCAAATTCAGTAAATGGCGGACTAAAAACATGTCATGAACATATCCTATAATGGATACGATTTAATAGAAAAATCTGATAAAGACAGTAGGACATTTCTAATTATTTATTCCATTTAACGAGGCCAGCAGTTTTATTTGAGCTTATTGGAAACTTACAAAACACTTTCCATGAAATGAGAGAAAACTGCAACCTACCTGCCACTCCTTAAAAATGTCCAGAAATAATACTTTTCTAGCTTTACTGAGAAATCCAGCTTACTTGGACACCCTTATTTCACCCAACATTTTTGGTAAGAGCTAACCCTCCTCATGCCGTAAGCGCTCTAGGTATATGTATATACAGTGGTGTGAAAAAATGTTTGTTCACTTCCTGATTTCTTATTCTTTTGTATGTTTGTCACATTTAAATGTTTCAGATCACAAAACAAATTTAAATATTAGACAAAGATAACACAAGTAAAAAAATGCAGTTTTTAAATTAAAGTCTTTATTACTAAAGGAAAAAAATCCAAACCTACAGGGCCCTGTGTGAAAAAGTGATTTCCCACACCAACTCCCCTTAAAACATAAATTAACTGTGGTTTATCACATCTTTGGGAAGCTAAGTTCAATTTCTCTTGGCACATAGGCCTGATTACTGCCACTTCAGTTCTCAAACAAGAAATCACTTAAAATAGGATCTGCCTGACAAAGTTAAGTAGACCAAAAGATCCTCAAAAGCTAGACATCATGCTGCGATCCAAAGAAATTCAGGAACAAATGAGAAACAAAGTAATTGAGATCTATCATTCTGGAAAAGGTTGTAAAGCCATTTCTAAAGCTTTGGGACTCAAGTGAACCACAATGAGAGCCATTATCCACTAATGGCAAAAACACGGTAAACCTTCCCAGGAGTGGCCACCCAACAACTATGGAAAGGCTGAGTGGAGACTCCTAGCAGATCTAATATCGCCCTGACTACTCTATTGTCCCTATATAGGTTCTGCATCTATCACCAAGCAGGAAACCTAATCCCTGAATGTCCCTAGAGCTAGGCTCTAGGTAGGGAGGGGACAGGGTGAACACTAATCAGGCCTCACTGTAACTAAAGACAACAAGAAAACAAACAAAGGGGATACACTTAGCTTGAGAAGACACCAGAAAGATAACACCAACTGTCCTCCAAGGGAAGTCCAAGAAGTAACTAGCCGACTACTAGTACTCCAGGCATGGACAGAGGAACATAAAACTATCACCGGCGACTCTCTGGAGATCTGGAGACACAGAGTTTTTAACTACCAAGCAAGGGTGTGTAAATTAGGAGCAGTAGGTGGAGGTATCAGCTGGGTCCTAAAGGGAGAAGGATATCGCATCACTACACTACAGAGATGAGAGGATCAAGAAGGCGTCTGCAATTCCAAGCGCAGTGACCTTCTACAGCTGGATCCAGATTGTCTGTCACAGTTGATCCACATGACGCACCCCCTGGGCCATGGGGTACTCGGTGATGGGCCGGTCGTTGCTAGGGGAGATGTCACAGTGGCGGTGACCCAGTCCGTGACCCAGGACGGTCAATCCAAAGGGGATTATTTACAGGGAAATTAATAAAGTTTTATATATGTATAGTTTGTGACGCCACCTGTGGTATGCGGCTATATGGAGCCTCCGCTGCTGTGCAGAACCTCTGGAGTTGATGTTGGTGCAGCAGGGTTGGTTCAGCTCTCCACAGGCAGAGCTTAGCTCCAGGGCAGGGAATGTGGTAAATGTTATAGGTGATTCTGGGCGTTGTAGTGCAGGGGTGATTGCGCAGATAATAATCACAGAGACAGTGGGGTGCAGTCCTCAGGGTCTTTACTCACGGTTGTTGCAGTCCAAGTTACAGGTACCAGTGTAACTTCCCTCGTCGTGCTGCGCTTACTCAGGGAGGGGTTCAGTCCACCCTCAGATATCTCCAGAGTACTTAGCGGGACCCCCTTCTGTGTGTTCTCTCTCTGGCCATTTCCCTGCACCTCATACCAAGTGTCCCAATCCGGTACCTGCGGGCTTTGTCTGGCAACGTCTGTTCCGTCCCCTGGGTCCTCTATAGCTACCTTCTTGGAGAGACTGGTATGAACTGTTGGCTGCAGGACTTGAAATACTGCAGCCTCCGGTTTCTAGTTGAAATGTACAGTCTTCCGCTAGTTGAGGGACCGGTCCCCTTTGTGCGGCCTGACCCCTCCACCTCCTGGTAGATTCGGGCATACAGGTGGCCTCCAGTACTGCCCGTACCCCTGGGGTCCCTTCTTCGTTCCTGGAGCCCTTCCTGCTCCTCTACCCTTCTCCCTGAGTCCTGGGCCTCTCCTCAGGCCCTCCGCTTGAGCAGAACTCTTACAGAGCCCCTGCTCCCAACTCCTCTCTCTGCAGACTGTTCTGATCTCCTGCTCTCTACTCTCCCTGAACAAGATGGCTTCTCTATTTATACTTTCCTTTCATGTGCTCCCCTAAGCTACTTCCTCCACCCACACCCACTACATATCTCCTCCCAACAGGGACCCGGGACTGTGCTCTCCCTTAGGAGCAATCTCGCCCTGCCCCCACTGCTGGTATGTGTTGGATGCAGGTGTTAGGGTCCCGAGCTGTACTCCTTCCTTACCTGAGAGTGAGATACCACACCTCTGGGTGAGATGCAGTACCTCTGTGGCGACCGAACCCTCAGGGGCGCCACACACACCCATGGTAAAACACAGCACGTCCGCGGGCTGAAACAGAGTAAAACACAGGGTATTTCAGACATACAAAATTTTTTAGATGCATCACATTTAAGATCATATAACATTTCTTCCCTTTATGGGAGGCACTTTTTCCTGAACGTTACTGGTTATGTTTTTATCAAACATTATAAGACTTTTTAAAGAACATTTTTCTTCATACATATAAAACATTTCTCACATAAAACATTTTTCAACAGGTTACAGCACGATCTGCAACCGGGTGTCCATTCTCTTTAACAAGGTGCTATTCAGTGAACATGAGGGACCCGCTCGAAAACCCTCAATGTAGGCCTTGGGCGTGGCTGCAGGGCATGGATGATCCAGGTGTTGGACCACGTCTTCGGCCACGCCAAATGGGTTTTTGTTCTGAGGTCAGCTTTGTATATATAAAACCAATAAGGGGCACTTTAAGAAGTGCAACTATTTACAGATGAAAGTTCTTTGGTCATTCACCGTCCATAACCTGATATTCTTTTCAAACGGGTAACTATTAAACCTTAAATGCACACAATTTAAATTTTTAAACTGGCAGGGTTGTACCCTTCCAGGTAACTATAGACAGTTTCTTTAGACTAAACAGTTTAACAGGGGTACTCTCTCCGGGGGAACTCCTGGTTCCTGCAGGCTGACCCAGCCGGGTCTTCAGCCTCGCGCTGCAGGGGCATGTCTCTCCTTTTCGCCACTCGATATACCTGGAGGGCATACCAGCCGCGCTAGCCCATGTGCCGAGTAAATGTGACGTAGTCACTGGGGTAAAGGTCTCGGCCGGAATGCCCCTGTTGGAGGTGGGGTTCCACATCCCGCCGGTTAACGAATACATCTCGATCAGTGTGCGAATCCCTCACAAAGCCCCACCCGGCGTCCAGATCGAACTTGACCACTATCCCCTCCAGACGGACACTAGGGGTGGCAGCTCTCGCTTTGCGGGACCGGGTTTTGGCCGCCATGTTCCAGGCCTCCATCTGTTCCCACTGCACCTGCCAGTCGTGACACCCCCACTCCAACTGCAGGAGCTCCCTCCTGCAGTGCTCTTCCTTCCGGAGGGCCTGGGCCTGAGTCTCCCTCGGGAACCCCATGAGGTCCCCTTCCCGGTTATCCCACCAGAACTCCTCTCCTCCTTGGCAGGTAAAGGGGGGTGCAGGTGCAGGTGCCAGCGGGGGTCCTTGCTGGTCCTCATATCTGGCGGACCAGTCGTAGGTGGTGTTTCCATAGACCCACTCGGGTGCGGGGGCAGGTGGCTTCGGTAGGGGGCCCAGGAGCATGTCGGCACAACAAGAGCCTGGGATCGGGGTTTCCGCCAGGGGGTCTAGGGGCCGGTCAGTGAAGCAGATGCTCAGGACGGGAGATTCCGCCTGGAGACAGAGGAGCAGATTGGCAGAGCAGGCGCCCAGGATTGGAGGTTCCGCCAGGGAGCCTAGGGGGTAGGTCGGTGGAGCAGGCGCCAGGGATCGGAGGTTCCGCCAGGGAGCCCAGGAGCAGGCTAGCACTCTCAGCGCCCGGGACAGGGAATCTCTCCTTACCTGCTCCCGCGGCTGCACTTGTGCCATCCTCTGCCTCCTGGCTCCGTTATGTTCTTCCGGGGCTGGGACGCTGCTGGTGGAGTGCAGCACTGGCTGCTGCCAGATCATCAACTTCTCCAGCAGCTCCTTTTTCCAGCCGGCAATAGTATCCTGCTGGGCCTTCTCCATTCTCCGGCCTAGCTCCTGGATTTCAGCCTGGAGGAATTCGGTATCCTCCAGGGATAGCTCTGCCATGGCCTCCTCCAAGGTGAGAGGCTTTGCCGCTTGCTGCAGACCATGGATGGGAGCTGGCTCCTGACTCTCCATCTTGCCCTCCGGGTGCGGTCTGTCTTGGCTCCTGGAGACTCCGCCCTGTCTCCCATATTTCTTCTCTCCTCTCCCATTTCGGGGGCGGTTCCATGGCAACTTGCAGTCGGACACAGATTGGGGTGCCCCCCCCAGCTTGATAGACACATCCACATACATGGTCACTGTTGCTTGGGGCTGGCCTCGCTTTTGGCGCCATTCTGGAATCCGGCCCACGATGGGAGGCGGTTTCTTGTTGTCTATTGGCTCACACATAATGGCGCCCGTTATTCTGGAGCAGGGGCCACATTCAGTATAGAACACAGTCTCTAGGCGCACAATACCCGATGATAATGGGTGGGTTCATATCCTGTTCATGGCGCCAAAGATGACACGCCCCTTTGGCCATGGGGTACTCGATGCCGGGCCAGTCGTTGCTAGGGGAGATGTCACAGTGGCTGTGACCCGGTCTGTGACCCAGGGCAGTCAATCCAAAAGGGATTATTTACAGGGGAATTAATAAAGTTTTATATATATATAGTTCGTGACTCCACCTGTGGTATGCGGCTAAATGGAGCCGCCGCTGCTGTGCAGAACCTCTGGAGCTGATGTTGGTGCAGCAAGGTTGGTTCAGCTCTCCACAGGCATAACTTAGCTCCAAGGCAGGGAATGTGGTAGATGTTATAGGTGATGCTGGGCGTTGTAGTGCAGGGGTGATTGCGCAGATAATAATCACAGAGACAGTGGGGTGCAGTCCTCAGGGTCTTTACTAACGGTTGTTGCAGTCCAAGTTACAGGTACCAGTGTAACTTCCCTCGTTGTGCTGTGCTTACTCAGGGAGGGGTTCAGTACATCCTCAGATATCTCCAGAGTACTTAGCAGGACCCCCTTCTGTGTGTTCTCTCTCTGGCCGTTTCCCTACCCCTCATACCAAGTGTCCGAATCCGGTACCCGCAGGCCTTGTCGGGCGACGTCTGTTCCGTCCCCTGGGTCCTCTATAGCTACCTTCTTGGAGAGACTGGTATGGACTGTTGGCTGCAGGACTTGAAATACTGCAGCCCCCAGTTTCTAGTTGAGACATACAGTCTTCCGCTAGTTGAGGGACCGGTACCCTTTGTGCGGCCTGACCCCTCCACCTCCTGGTAGATTTGGGCATACGGTTGGCCTCCAGCACTGCCCCTACCCCTGGGGTCCCTTCTTCGTTCCAGGAGCCCTTCCTGCTCCTCTCTCCTTCTCCCTCAGTTGTGGGCCTCTCCTCAGGCCCTCCGCCTGAGCAGAGCTCTTACAGAGCTCCTGCTCCCAATTCCTCTCTCTGCAGACTGTTCTGATCTCCTGCTCTCTACTCTCCCTGAACAAGATGGCTTCTCTATTTATACTTTCCTTTCATGTGCTCCCCTAAGCTACTTCCTCCACCCACACCCACTACATAGCTCCTCCCAACAGCTAGGGACCTGGGACTGTACTCTCCCTTAGGAGCAATCTCGCCCTGCCCCCACTGCTGGTATGTGTTGGATGCAGGTGTTAGGGTCCCGAGCTGTACTCCTTCCAAACCTGAGAGTGAGATACCACACCTCTGGGTGAGATGCAGTACCTCTGTTGCGACCAAACCCTCAGGGGTGCGACACACACGTGACAAAGAGATCACAAAAGACACCACAATAACATCTAAAGAATTGCAGGCCTCACTTGCTTCAGCTAAGATCAGTGTTCATGACTTAACCATAAGAAAGAGACTGGGAAAAATGGCATGCATGGCAGAGTTCCAAGATGAAAACACTCCTGAGCAAAAGCAACATAAAGGCCCATCTCAGTTTTGACAGAAAATATCTTGATGATCACCAAGACTTTTGGGAGAATACTCTGTGGACTGACTAAACAAAAGTTTAACATTTTGAAAGGTATATTTCCCATTACATCTGGCACAGAAGTAACACAGCATTTCAGAAAAGGAACATCATACCAACAGTAAAATATGGTGGTGGTATTGTGACGGTATGGGGCTGTTTTTCTGCTTCAGGACCTGAAAGACTTGCTGTGGTAAATGGAACCATGAATTCTGCTGTCTACTAAAAAATCCTGAAGGAGAATGTCCAGCCATCTGTTCGTGAGCTAAAGCTGAAGTGCACTTGGGTTATGCAGCAAGACAATGATGCAAAACACACCAGCAAGTCCACCTTTATATGGCTTAAGAAAAACAAAATTAAGACTTTCGAGTGGCCTAGTCAAAGTCCTGACCTTAAAAAGAAAGTTCATGTTCGGAAACTCACCAATGTGGCTGAATTACAACAATTTTGCAAAGATGAATGGGCCAAAATTCCTCCAGAGCATTGTAAAAGACTCATTTCCAGTTATCGCAAATGCTTGATTGCAGTTGTTGTTATTAGGTTTAGGGGGCAATCACTTTTTCACACAGGACCCTGTAGGTTTGGATTTCTTTTCCCTTTAATAATAAAGACCTTCATTTAAAAACTGCATTTTTTTTACTTGTGTTATCTTTGTCTAATATTTAAATTTGTTTTGTGATCTGAAACATTTCAGTGCGACAAACATGCAAAAGAATAAGAAATCAGGAAAGGGGGAAAACACTTTTTCACACCACTGTATATACATATACCTAGTGTCAGGGCTGGCTCCAGGTTTTTCTGGGCCCTGGGCGAAAGAGTCTCAGTGGGTCCCTTTAACACATACCACGATTCATGATGCACAGATACCGCAGAGAAATGTAGGCATATTATAATGCAAAGATTTCACTTCTTACATTACATGAGTGAAATCTATTGTAAATTCCACAATAGCTCAGAAACCGGCGAATCGCTCCACACAGTATACTGGCCCCCATAAAATGCTCCATACAGAATACTGGCCCCCATAAAACGCTCCGTACAGGATACTGGCCCTCATAACGCTCCATAGAGGATACTGGCCCCCATATAATGCTCCATGCAGGCTGTTCCCCCCACATAATGCCCTATGCAGGCTGTTTCCCCCTTATAATGCCCCATGCAGGCTGTTCCTCCCCTTATAATGCCCCATGCAGGATGTCACCCCCGATATAATGCCCCATGCAGGGTGTCACCCCCCATATAATGCCCCATGCAGGATATCACTCCCCCCCATATAATGCCCCATGCAGAATGTCACCCCCCCCATATAATGCCCCATGCAGGATTTCACCCCCCATATAATGTTCCATGCAGGATGTCACTCCCCCCCCCATATAATGGCCTATGCAGGATGTCCCCACCCCCATATAATGCCCCATGCGGGATGTCCCTTTCCCCACCATATAATGCCACATGCAGGATGTCACCCCCCCTCTTTATAATGCCACATGCAGGATGTCACCCCCCACTTTATAATGCCCCATTCAGGCATACATTAAACAAATGTACTCACCTCACTCCTCCTCACCTGCTGCCGCTGCTCAGGTCCGAACTCCAGCATCGCCGGCATCGTCCCGCTCTGCACTGCCTGTGATGGCCCAGGGGAGGGAGCAGTGGAAGACGTCACCGTACCCTCTGACCTGAGATGTTACAGGGAGCGCACAGCATGAAGACAGCGGATCTGTGGAGGCATGGGGAGAGGTAGGTATCCGGCTGCCGGGGCCCTGAGCAAGCGGGGGAGAAGGGCGGGCGCTGGCACCGCTCTCCTCCGCCCATGGCCCGGCGGGGTGCCCAAACTCAAGTGGGCCCCCCGCCTGCTCGGGGCCATGGCACTTGCCAGGGTGTGCCGGGTGCTGACGTCGGCCCTGCCTAGTGTGCTTATGGCATGAGGAGGGTTATCTTTTACCAAAAATGTTGGGTGAAATAAGGGTGTCCAAATAAGCTAGATTTCTTAGTAAGGCCACTGCCCCACTATCAGTATTTCGTCAGTATTTTTTCTCAGGAGTGGGAGCCAAAATAAAACTCCTGGCCTTGTTAAAGGGAATAAGTAATCAGAAAATGTCCTACTCTTTATACGTTTTTTCTATTAAATGGTATCTATCATAGGATATGTTCATGACGTTTTTAGTCCTCCATTTACTGAATTTTCAAAATGTGTACACTAGATGGAACTCATAATCGTTGCATCTTTTAGCCAAAATTGTATGCATTTAACAGATGCGTTTTTTTTACTGAATGATGCAATTTATTTTGTCACACAACACCCCAGAACTTGCTGCATGCTATACAGTCTTAGGAAAATAATGATAAAAGACAGATAAGAAACATAGATAGATAAGAACATAGTTTTATTGATTTACAGGTCACTAGTCGTATACAATATCATGTACACTTTTGCCCATTTGTGTACAACAAAGACAAAGTAACGATGGAGTGGGAAGAAAGATGGCTGCCCTAATAACAACAAATTTAAAGTCAGTATTAAGATCTTTTATCATTATATATTTATAACTTTAACTATGTTAAAGGGCATCCACTACACCTAGATAGGATTAAAGGTTTCTTCACAAAATAGGAGCAGATTCTTTACTGTAAGATTAGTGGAAATATTGAGCTCTCTGCCACAATAAATTGTGCTTAGTTATTCATTGAAAATTATAAAAGGGGTCTGGATTAGTGATGGGCAAGCACTAAAATGCTCGGGTGCTCGTTGTTCGGGTCAAGCACATTGGAATACTTGGGTGCTCAACTTGAGCAATGAGCCTAATGTAAACCTATGGGAAACTTGAGCATTTTTCAGGCGGCTCACCCTGGCGGTCTGCAGAGGGCCCTAAAAATTGCCCAAATCGATGGGAACAGTGCTCAAATGACATGGGAACAGCATGGGGAAGACCCCTGGAAGCATTTCTAACTCCCAGGTCACTGCTGTCAACAATGTTGTCAGAGGTGTTACACAATTTTTACAGACTCACAATAAAACATACAAAAACGAAACCAAAATGGATTTTCCTGGGAAATATGTTAAGGAACATCCTTTCCAGGGTAATGACTTGTATATAAAGCAAAATAACCAAAAACAAAAATGCTCCTCCACGCCTTGGGTTATGCTCACACGTAGCGTTTTTGATGCGTTTTTGCACTTTTGCATAGCTTTCAACCATGACAAATGCATTTACCGGGAAATGCAATTTTAATATTTTACAACCTTATCTGGCCATGTGGTGTGTGAGACATGATCAGACACATCCTGTTTCAATTATGAAGGAGGGACTCTGAAAGTCACAAAGCCTATTTTTATAGGGCCATCAGACGGCCTTTACTACTCTTAAAGGGCCAGCAGTCGGCCCTCACTATTCTTAGAGAGCCATCAGCCGGCTACGCTTTGCTTTTCCCATTACTAAAGATTGAATCTCCTATACTGTTATTGCGTATGTGGCTCTAAAAAGACGCTCTGACAAAACGCAAGCGGCAGGGCAGGCCAGGACCTCCAAGGTGTAGAGAGCCAGTTCATGCCACGTGTCCAGCTTGGATACCCAATAAGGATAAGGCACAGAGGAATCACGGAGGACGTTGGTGCGGTCGGCCAGGTACTCCCTCAGCATCTTCCCAAACTTTGCACTCCTTGTGAGAGCACCCCGCGCCTGTGCAATGGGAGGCGCTGAACTTTGACAGTGTTCCCCTGCCTCTGTCAGCCACAGATCTGATTGCTCTTTCAGAGCTGTCCACAACTCTTCAGCATTGTGCGGTTTGTCACCGAAGCATATTAAATTCAGGACAGCCTGTTGCCGCTTGGCTGAGGCAGTGCTGCAGTGCTTCCAGCTTGTAACTGATGTGGTCATTTCGGAGACGGAGACTGAATAGGAGGAAGAGGCTGAGGAGGATGAGGTGCAGGAGCTGTAGACTGTGGGAGCAACCGTGATTGACCTAGGGCCCGCAATCCCCGACGCCGAGGATGTGTTCCGTCCAAAGGTCCGACTGGGTCCCGGCTTTTACGATTTAACTCAATGTGCCATCAGTGAGATGTACCGTCCCTGCCCACAACCACTTGTCCACGTGTGCTTGGTTAGGTAGACTTTCCCAGTAACTGCATTGTTGAGGGTACGGCTAATGTTGTGGGACATGTGCTTGTGTAATGCAGGGATGGCACACTGGGAGAAATAGTGGTGGCTGGGGACCGAGGGACGGCCGCCGCCATCAGGTTGCGGAAAGCTTCTATCTCCATGAGCCTAAAAGGCAACATTTCGAGCGCAAGCAGTCGTGAAATGTAGAAATTTAGTAGTGTGGCCTGTGGGGCGTTGCCTGCATATTTGCGCTTGCTTTCCAAGGACTGTGGTATGGACAACTGAACGCTGCGCTGGTACAAGGACGTGTTAGCTGATGGTGCTAGTTGAGAGTGTGCAATGACAGGTGCAGGGCAGGAAGCATCTTTGCATGCACTATGGACAGGGAATTAGCTTGCACGCACAACAGCAGAAGAAGCAGTGGGGTAACCCGCAGACACTGTTCCTGAATCCTGGGCTTCAGCCCACAAAGTCGGGTGGTTTGCTGCCATGTGTCTGATCATGCGGTGGTGGTCAGGCTGGTAATTTTGCAAAGTCTGCTGATTCTGGCCTGGAATGTGGTGCAAATGGCCTTTTTGAGGTTATCGGCACAGTCTTTAACCCCTTTACAGCCTGTGCCGTAATTGTACGCACAAGGCTGTAACCTTCGGTTGAGTGAGGGCTCCAGCGCTGAGCCTGCACTGAACCGAGCACATGTCAGCTGATTATTACAGCTGACATGTGCCCACAACAGCCGCAGGTGGAATCGCGATCCACCTGCGGCAGTTAACATGTTAAATGCCGCTGTTATTCTCTGACAGCGGCATTTAACAGCGCCGTGCCGAAAGCGCGTCACTTACCTCGCCCATCGGTGACCCGTCACGTGATCGCAAGTCACCGATGCGTGGACATGACAACCCTGTGTCTGCAGCAGACTCCAGTGGTTGTCATGAGCTGATCACTATGAGCACCACATAGTGGCTGGTGCTCATGGCACAGGACCATTTCTGCTACACAGAGGTGATCTGCTGATCACCTCTATGTAGCAGAGCCGATCAGACAAGTGTTGCTTCTAGTCTCCTATGGAGACTATAGAAGCAAGCAAAAACTGAAAAAAAATGTTCTTAAAAATATTTAAAAAATTAAAAAAATGTAAAAGTTTAAATCCACCCCCCTTTCGCCCCATTCAAAATAAAATAATAATAAAAAAAACACATACACATATTTGGTATCTCCGCGTTCAGAATGGCCCGATCTATCAGTATAAAAAAAGAATTAATCCGATCGGTAAACGGCGTAAAGAGAAAAAAAATTTAAACGCCAGAATTGCGTTTTTTGGTTGCCGCAACATTGCAATAAAATGCAATAACGGACGATCAAAACATCGGATCTATCCCAAAATGGTATCAATAAAAACTTCAGCTCGGCGTGCAAAAAATAAGCCGCACCAGATCCCGGAAAATGAAGAAACTACGGGTCTTGGAAAATTGCGCCATTTTTTTTTTTTTAGCAAACTTTGGAATTTTTTTTCACCACTTAAATAAAAAGAACCTACACATGTTTGGTGTCTACAAGCTAGTAATGACCTGGAGAATAATAATGGCAGGTCATTTTTACATTCAGTGAACGTGGTAAAAAAAAAAAAAAAAAAACATCTGTGGTATTGCACTTTTTTTGCAATTTCACCGCACTTGGAATTTTTTTCCTGTTTTCCCATACATAATATGGTAAAACGAGTAATGGCGTTGAAAAGTACAACTCGTCCCGCAAAAAATAAGCCCTCACACGGCCATATTGACAAAAAAATAAAAACGCTTTGTCTCTGGGAACAAGGGGAGCAAAAAACAAAAATGCAAAAACGTAAAATCCCAGGGTCCTTAAGGTTAAAAAACGACCAGACTCGGGAAGACCTAACAGTTGTACTGGCAACTTCTGTCGTGTTGGTTTTACGGGGAACAGTCGCCCACCTTCTGTCTGTGGCCACCACACTGCTTCTTCCTGCCTTTTGGGGTGCTCTGCCTCCCTCCTTCTGTGTGCTATTTTTAACAGCAAACTGGTGTCAATAACTTCGCTGACATGCGGCAACAAAATTTCAATGGAGGCCAGAAATGGCAGAATTTTCAGTGTAGTTATATGTAACATACATAGTAACATAGTTTTTAAGGTTGAAGGAAGACTAAGTCCATCTAGTTCAACCCATAGCCTAACATGTTGATCCAGAGGAAGGCAAAAAACCCCATGTGGCAAACACTAAGCTCCACATTGGGGAAAAAATTCCTTCCCGACTCCATACGACAGTCAGACAAGTTCCCTGGATCAATGCCCTATCAAGGAATCTAGTATATACAGTATAACCTGTAATATTATACTTTTCAAGAAAGGCATCCATGCCCTTCTTAAATTTTAATAGTGAATCACTCATTACAACATCCTGCGGCAGAGAGTTCCATAGTCTCACTGCTCTTACAGTAAAGAATCCCTGTCTGTGATTATGATTAAACCTTCTTTCCTCCAGACGTAGAAGATGCCCCCTTGTCACCGTCTCTGGCCTCAGAGTAAAAAGATCAGTAGAAAGGTCTTTGTACTGTCCCCTCATATACTTGTACATAGTAATAAGATCACCCCTAAGCATTCTTTTTTCCACACTAAATAACCCCATGAGATCCATGTGACAGATAAACCACAGTTTTAAATAGCTGGCGTGTAGGTAACTATTTTTAACAGCAACCTCGTGTCAATAACTTCGCTGACACACTGCAACAAAATTTCAATGGCGGTCAGAAATGGCAAAATTTTCAGTGCAATTATATGTGATCTGTGTGACAGACAAACCACAGTTTTAAATAGGTGGGCTGTAGGTAACTATTTTTAAAATCAATCTCGTGTCAATAACTTCGCTGACGCACTGCAACAAAATTTCAATGGAGGTCATAAATGGCAGAATTTTCAGTGCAATTATCTGATATCTCTGCAGCTGGATTAGTCCTCAGAAGGACTGTTAGTTGAGATAGATATGTAGGGAATCTTGTGGTATACCTACACTAACTAATAAACAACCAAATCTCTCCCTAGATCAGCAGCACCTCTCCCTACACTGCCTGAATGCGGAGTAGACTGACAAGCATGGCGGCGCCAAGTCTGATATAGACCTGATGACGCTGTGCGGCCAGCCAATCACTGTAATGCCACAACCAACATGGCTGCGTCATTACAGTGTGTGTCAGACAATCCCTTCATGTTGATTGGAGCTCTAAAGAGGATCTCAGAAGTACTCGGGGAGCTCCGTGCATCTCAAGTACTGAGATGCTCGGGCGAGTACCAAGTACTTGCGAGTAGGCTCGCTCATCACTAGTCTGGATGCCTTTCTTATAAGTTATGTTTAAACATCGTGAATTTGTTACCTAAGATTAGGAAAACTGGGTTCTGCTTGATATATTTTTTTAATTTTCTGTGAATTGAAATTGCAGGAGAATGGATTGCAATTGATGGATTTATGTCTTGTTTAAGCCTTAGTAGGTAGAGTACCTATTGCTTCATTAAATGACCAAAAATAGTCATTTATAGTGTTATGCGTAATGCCCAGTTCAGTGGCTCATGCAAACTATCCTACTAGGTCTCCGTAAAGCATTTGTACAAGCTTCATCCATATGTATGGATCTACACAACTCCTATTTAAGTCTGTTGGATCCAACTGTACCTTAGATTACCTCATTGTTTTTTACTGCTGCATTCCATATTAATTCAGCAGAAAAAATAAATACAGTACAGACCAAAAGTTTGGACACACCTTCTCATTTAAAGATTTATCTGTATTTTCTTGACTATGAAAATTGTACATTCACACTGAAGGCATCAAAACTATGAATTAACACATGTGGAATTATATACTTAACAAAAAAGTGTGAAACAACTGAAAATATGTCTTATATTCTAGGTTCTTCAAAGTAGCCACCTTTTGCTTTGATGACTGCTTTGCACACGCTTGGCATTCTCTTGATGTGATTTAAGAGGTTTCACCAGAAATGGTCTTCCAACAATCTTGAAGGAGTTCCCAGAGATGCTTAGCACTTGTTGGCCCTTTTGCCTTCACTCAGCGGTCCAGCTCACTCCAAACCATCTCGATTGGGTTCAGGTCTGGTGACTGTGGAGGCCAGGTCATCTGGCGTAGCACCCCATCACGCTCCTTCTTGGTAAAATAGCCCTTACACAGCCTGGAGGTGTGTTTGGGGTCATTGTCCTGTTGAAAAATAAATGATGGTCCAACTAAACGCAAGCCGGATGGATAGCATGCCGCTGCAAGATGCTGTGGTAGCCATGCTGGTTCAGTATGCCTTCAATTTTGAATAAATCCCCAACAGTGTCACCAGCAAAGCACCCCCACACCATCACACCTCCTCCTCCATACTTCACAGTGGAACCAGGCATGTACAGTCCATCTGTTCACATTATCTGCGTCGCACAAAGACACCGTGGTTGGAACCAAAGATCTCAAATTTGGACTCATCAGACCAAAGCACAGATTTCCACTGGTCTAATGTCCATTCCTTGTGTTTTTTAGCCCAAACAAGTTTCTTATGCTCGTTGCCTGTCCTTAGCAGTGGTTTCCTAGCAGCTATTTTACCATGAAGGCCTGCTGCACAAAGTCTTCTCTTAACAGTTGTTGTAGAGATGAGTCTGCTGCTAGAACTCTGTGTGGCATTGACCTGGTCTCTAATCTGAGCTGCTGTTAACCTGCGATTTCTGAGGCTGGTGACTCGCATAAACTTATACTCAGAAGCAGAGGTGACTCTTGGTCTTCCTTTCCTGGGGCGGTCCTCATGTGTGCCAGTTACCTTGTAGCGCTTGATGGTTTTAGCAACTGCACTTGGGGACACTTTCAAAGTTTGCACAATTTTTCATACTGACTGACCTTCATTTCTTAAAGTAATGATGGCCACTTGTTTTTCTTTACTGAGCTGCTTTTTTCTTGCCATAATACAAATTCTAACAGTCTATTCAGTAGGACTATCAGCTGTGTATCCACCTGACTTCTGCACAACACAACTGATGGTCCCAACCCCATTTATAAGGCAAGAAATCCCACTTATTAAACCTGACAGGGCACACCTGTGAAGTGAAAACCATTTCCGGTGACTGCCTCTTGAAGCTCATCAAGAGAATGCCAAGAGTGTGCAAAGCAGTCATCAAAGCAAAAAGTGGCTACTTTGAAGAACCTAGAATATAAGACATATTTTCAGTTGTTCCACACTTTTTTGTTAAGTATATAATTCCACATAGTTTTGATGCCTTCCGTGTGAATGTACAATTTGATGCCTTCCGTGTGAATGTACAATTTTCAAAGTCATGAAAATACAGAAAAATCTTTAAATAAGGTGTGTCCAAACTTTTGGTCTGTACTGTATATATCACCTCAATATGACAAGGTACAGAGTGTTTATGCAGTGTTTAACCACATGGTTTCTGTGTGCTTACATAAAATACCCATATACATGCTTCTACCGTGCGCATGAATACTTAAATCACCAATCCAGCATTTTTTCTTCATTGCAGCACTGAATTGGTGTCACTAATTTAAGTTCCCTGCATGTAACCTTATACTTACCAGTCTCCATCCTGCCAGATTCCTCCACTGGGCGAGCCGTGAGTCACAACTCAATGTAAAAACCAGGGGAGGAGTCCTGAGGAGATAATTTGCATATTCCCACTGCATTTTGGGGTAAGTGAAGAGTCTCCGCAAGCTCAAAGAACACTGGATTTTGGCTGTTGGAGCTGAAAAGAGGACATCGGTAAACCGCGCGCCTACCGGCGCGCGCCTTTTGAAGCTTTTTTTTTAAGCTTTTTTCACTGTTTTCAGAACATTAACAATAAGAACATGGAAGAGTCCAGGAGCCATTTGGTGAGCTGCATATCCTGCTACATGTTCACAGACTTGCCAGTGGAAAAGCCAAACTTCACATGCCAGAAATACAAGCTTGTGTCCCTGTTGGAGGAAAAGTTGCGAAATCTAGAAGAGAGGTTAACTACCTTGAAAATCATTAAGGAAGGTGAAGAGTTCTTAGACAGAGCAGAATTATCTCTTCATGATTCAGAAAGAGAAGAAATTCGAACTGCACCTGACGAAACAGAGGAATGGAAGCATGTGACCCACAGAAGCAGGAGGATCGAGAGGCAGTCAGCACCCATACTGCTCAGGAACCAGTACCAGGCTCTCACGCAGGAGAACCATGAAGAAATACAGCAAAATAAGACTTTGCCAGCAATGAATAACCTTGTAAGCCCTCAGAATCCTCCTAGATGGAGAAAGAAGAATGATGTGAAGAAAAAACAGAGAGTGGTGGTCATGGGGGATTCCCTGTTAAGAGGAACAGAGGCCGCTATCTGCAGACCAGACATAACCTCAAGAGAAATGTGCTGTCTTCCAGGAGCAAAAATTAAAGATGTGTCTGACAGGATATCAAGACTCTTCAGACCTACAGATCACTACCCATTCCTGCTAATACATGTGGGGACAAATGACACCGCAAGAAAGGACCTGGAAACCATCTGCAGTGACTTTGAAGACTTAGGCAAGAAAGTGAAAGAATTGGGAGTGCAGGTGGTCTTCTCATCCATCCTCCCAGTGGATGGCCATGGAACAATGAGGTGGAATAAGATTCTACAGGTGAACAACTGGCTACGTCGATGGTGCCGTCAACAAGGATTTGGATTTCTGGATCACGGAATGAATTACCTATACAATGGACTACTTGCTAGAGATGGGGTGCACCTTACGAAGACTGGAAAACATGTATTTGGAAGTCGCCTTGCTACACTCATCAGAAGAGCTTTAAACTAGAACAATGTGGGAAGGGAAGCAAAAGGCCAGAAAAAGCCATACAGCTGACAAATACTATTGAGATCTCTGCTACTGGAAGTGGAAAGGAAGAACAAAGACAAAACAATTTAAATAATAAAAATATGGGAGGAAGAGAAACCAATCACAAACTAAAATGTTTTTATACAAATGCACAAAGCATGGGCAACAAACAAGGAGAATTGGAACTACTAATGCAGGAAAAGGAATATGATGTCATTGGAATCACTGAAACTTGGTGGGACGATACACATGATTGGAATAAAAGGCTAAAAGGATACAACTTATTTGCAAGAAACAGACTTGATAAACGAGGAGGAGGTGTTGCATTGTATGTTAGAAAAGCGTATATCTGCACAGAGATTGAAGCTTCAGAGACTGGGAGTTCTGTGGAAACTGTTTGGGTAAGAATACAAGGAGAGAACAACGGAAAGGACACCATTGTAGGCATTTACTACAGGCCACCTGGGCAAGCTGAAGATATGGATGAACTCTTTATGTATCAAATGACCAAGTTCTCCAAAAAATATGACGTAGTGGTCATGGGAGATTTCAACTATCCAGACATTTGTTGGGAATCTCTCTCAAGTAAAACTAACAGGTCAAGCAAATTCTTATCCTCTCTTGCTGACAACTTTATCTTCCAAAAGGTAGGGGAGAAAACAAGGGGATCTGCTACTTTGGATCTAATCCTTATAAACAGGGAGGAAATGGTTGAGGAGGTAAAGGTGGCTGGGACCCTAGGAGGCAGTGATCATGCTATTATAGAATTTTGGATAACTAGAGGAGGAAGACATGTGAAGACTCAAACTTCAAGGTTAGATTTTAGAAAGGCAGATTTTAAGAGACTCAGAAAGAGAATAGGAGGGATCCAATGGCTGGATGTCCTTAAGGACAAAAATGTCCACGAAGGATGGGAAATTTTTAAAAATGAGATTCTCAAAGCACAATCGTTAACACTCCCGAAAAGTAGGAAGAATGGGAAGCATTTAAGGAAACCAGGATGGATGAACACAGAACTTAAACACATGCTAAAAAGAAAGAAAGAAATGTTTATTAAATGGAAAGAGGGAGGCATATCTAAAGAAGATTATAATGCAGTGTGCAGATCCTGCAGGGCACGTATCAGGTTAGCTAAAGCTGACAATGAATTAAGGCTTGCAAGAGATGTCAAAAGCAATAAAAAAGGATTTTGGGGGTATGTCAAAAGTAAAAGAAAAGTCAAAGATGCTATAGGATTTTTACAGGATGAAAATGGAGAAATGGTAAGAGAGGATGTTGAGAAGGCCGAACTTTTTAATTCCTATTTTGCATCTGTTTTCTCTCAGAAAGAAAATGTAACATCAACTGATCTTCACTGTCCTTTTAAAGGAATAGAGGAATCAAAGTTATCTGTAAACAGAAAGATTGTGAGGGAATATTTAGCTAACATAAATGAGTTCAAGTCTCCAGGTCCAGATGAATTACACCCCAGAGTACTGAAGGAGATCGTAGAAGAAATTTTAGAACCACTCTCCATAATCTTTGAAAATTCTTGGAGAACAGGAGAAGTCCCAGAAGACTGGAGAAGAGCAAATGTTGTTCCTATCTTCAAAAAGGGGAAGAAGGTGAACCCAGGGAACTATAGGCCGGTGAGTCTGACTTCTATACCAGGAAAGATCTTTGAACAAATTATTAAACAACATGTATGTAAGTACATGGATAAGAATGAAGTGATTAACCAGAGTCAGCATGGGTTTGTAACTAATAAGTCATGTCAGACTAACTTAATTTCCTTCTATGACAGAATCACTGACTGGGTGGATCAGGGAAATGCTGTAGATATAGTATATCTTGACTTCAGCAAAGGATTTGACAAAGTATCTCACACCATCCTTATTGAAAAAATGACCAAGTATGCAATGGACCAGGCAACTGTTAGGTGGATTCATAACTGGCTTAGTGATCGGACTCAAAGGGTGGTTGTAAATGGCTTCACATCCAGCTGGATGAATGTCTCAAGTGGGGTACCACAGGGCTCCGTCCTGGGACCTGTTTTGTTCAACATCTTTATCAATGATTTAGATGAAGGAATTGAGGGTAAACTGATTAAATTTGCTGATGACACAAAGCTAGGAGGGATAGCTAATACTAGAGAAGAGAGAGAGAGGATTCAAAAAGACCTAAATAAACTGGAGCAGTGGGCAGCAACCAACAGAATGGTTTTTAACAGGGAAAAATGCAAAGTACTACATCTGGGCAATAAAAATGAAAAAAGCATATACAGAATGGGAGGAATAGAGCTAAGCAACAGTACATGTGAAAAAGACTTAGGTATACTAATAGATCATAGACTAAACATGAGTCAACAGTGTGATGCAGCAGCAAAAAAGGCAAATACAATTCTGGGATGTATTAACAGAAGCATACAGTCTAGATCACGTGAAGTCATTATCGGTCTTTACTCCTCTTTGGTCAGACCTCATCTGGAATACTGTGTACAGTTTTGGGCACCACATTTTAAAAAAGACATAGACAAACTGGAGCAAGTTCAGAGAAGAGCGACCAGAATGGTGACTGGTCTGCAAACCATGTCCTATGAGGAACGGTTGCAGGATTTGGGAATGTTTAGCTTGCAAAAAAGAAGACTGAGAGGAGACTTAATAGCTGTCTACAAATATGTCAAGGGCTGTCACATTGTAGAAGGATCATCTTTATTCTCATTTGCAGAAGGAAAGACTAGAAGCAATGGGATGAAACTAAATGGGAGGAGACACAGATTAGATATTAGAAAAAACTTTTTGACAGTTAGGGTGATTAATGAGTGGAACAGGCTGCCACCAGAGGTGGTGAGTTCCCCTTCAATGGACGTCTTCAAACAGAGGCTGGACAGACATCTGTCTGAGATGATCTAGTGAATCCTGCTTTGAGCAGGGGGTTGGACCAGATGACCCAGGAGGTCCCTTCCAACTCAACCATTCTATGATTCTATGATTCTATGATTAATGTACTATGAGAGGCAGAACAAGGCTTTTATAGACTTACATTGACAGTTTGTAGTGGGTGTTACCTCTGAATTCTGGTCAGTGAGAAGTTGTGGTCACAAGATGGTGGCGCGGGAACGGAGTGGCTCTGGGAAGAGCTGAAGACAGCAGCTAGTGAGTATAATATTAGGTTCAGGCACCTTATGTTAGTGGCACAACTCTAGTGCTGCAATAAAAAAAATGATGGAGTGGTGCTTTAACACCATCAATATTAGATGTATTTGTGCTGCATCCATTTTTTTGGCTTTCAGCACAAATGCTGAATGGGGAAATCCATGACTTTTGTCTGTTTACTCTTTATTTGAAATTATCCATATTGATTTTACTTAAGAATTGTAATATTGCAGTAATGAATTGACATACTCTACACTAGGGGTCACAAACTCAACCACGTAAATAGGATGCACATAAAAAAAAATTTGAATATGATGGGCCACGTTCTTTGTGGGAGAAGATTATGTTTTCAGTGATACCATTATTTTTCTATATGACTTTTTGATCATCATTTTTTTTGTGTGTTTTTATTTGTTTTAATGGAGTCATATGGGTTATAGTGCAGGTATTCTCTTTTACTTAAATTTTTACTTAAAGCAGCATTTTTAGTGGCCAAATATTAATCCATTATTTTTTCATTCTTTATTTTACATTTTTTTTAAAATGTTTTCTTCTTTTTTTAAGCCCAATTGACCCCATACAGTAATATAGTTTTACAATTAGCCCCATATTTTGGCCCCCATCCTGTAATAATGTCTCCAATCCTGTTATAATGTCCCCTCTCATATAATAATGCCCCCTGTCCTGTAACAATACTCCCTTTCCTGTAACAATGTCCCCAATTCTGTAATAACATCCTCAAGTATTTAATAATGTCCCTGTTTTGTAAAAATGTTCCTCAGCCTGTAATAATGTCCCAGTTTTGTAAAAATGTCCCTCAACCTGTAATCATGTCCCCGGTCTTGTAATAATGTCCCTCTTCCTGTAATAAAGTCCCCAGTCCTATAATAATGTCCCTCAGCCTGAAATAATGTCTCCAAGCCTGTAATAATGTCCCTCAGCCAGTAATAAGGTACCCTGTCCTGTAATAAATGTGCTTCACCCTGTAATAATGTCCATCACCCTGTAAAAATGTCCCTCGTACTGTAATAATGTCCTTAATCCTGTGTGGTATGACGCCTCACTTGGCCGCTTCTGGAAGTAGACTCAGGAACCCAGGTTTTCTTTGCAGGCTTTATTAACACCATAAAGCTCTGCACTCCAGCAAAATAAACACCGCCTTACTTGGCAAAACAACAAAACAAAAAAATAAACTGTAGCAGAGTCCAGTGTGCTAGTCTCTCACACAGGTTATGTCCAGCCTTCAGCTCCCTCCTGAGCTATGGCTGTCCAGTCTGGAGACCTTGCCTCTCCAAACACAACACAGAGAGAAAAACAGGACTGAACATTTAAACTTTGCTCAGCCACACCCTGAGGTGGAGGTATGGGGAATGACGTCCCTCCCATCACTATGTCATTCCGCTAAAACCACGCCCTTTAAGTGAGTTAACCCACCAGCATATAACATGCTGGCAGAAAGTCCACTGGTTTCAGTTCACACAGACTAGCAACCTGTACGACACATACCTCCCCTCATATACCATACCAGTGACTCTGTCACACCTGAATATCCCCAAGCCTGTAATAATGTCCCCTATCCTGTAATAATGTCCCTGAGCCTGTAATACTGTCCTCAATCCTGTATTAATGTCGGCTTTCCTGTAATAGTGTCCCTCACCCTGTAATAATGTCCGTCACCCTGTAATAATGTCCCCCATCATGTAATAGTGCCCCCTGTCCTGTAATAGTGTCCTCAATCCTATAATAATGTCCCCAATCCTGTAATAATATTCTCAAGCCTGTAATAATGTCCTACATTATGTAATAATTAGAGATGAGCGTTGTTCTACTCGAACTGTTCGCCAATCTCAAATTCGAGCTGTTTTGGGCGGTGTTCGAGCCGTTCGGCGAACACGAACAATTTGAGAAAAATTCGGCTGTTCGAGGTTATGTTCGATAACTGTTCGTGCACCAAAATCATAACTGGATTTTTTCTCAGTAATGATGAAAATTAATGTTAATACGCAGTTTGAGTGTACAGCGGGGTGGGGGGAGGGGCAGGGGATGGATCTCTGCAGGAACAATGAAGATCTCCATTTTTTTTTCTCTTTCCCGCATTTACAGTGGGGAGGTGCAATCTGTCAGCCTATCAGCAGCGCACACACGGAGCGAAGTGCTTTTTTTCACACAAGCAAGGGCATGTGTCATTGGCAGTGTATGTCACATGTCCTTGCCCTATAAGACCAAGCCATTTTCCCCGTCGCCACCATTTTCTCACTGCTGCAGCTGCGTGTTAGACGGCACCGCTGTTGCTGTGTGCGCTATACCTTGTTAATTTCAAGCCAATTTTCGCACAAATATACAGATAGCTTGGGAGTAGGGAATAGTTGTGATTGCAGTCCTTTTAAGGACTAGGTTACAGCATTTCCTACGACTTTTATCAGGCAGGTCTGTGCTCTTAAATAGATAGGTTGTGGGAGTAAAGACTAATTGTAATTGGAGTCCTTTTCAGGACTAGGTTACATCAGTTCCTATCAGTTTTTGCCAGGCAGGTCTGTGCCAGTGCTGTGCAAGTTTTTTTCACAGCATTTGGCTGAATCTAGCAAAGCTAATCCTTTTTGGCCTATTGCAGAGTGTGTTAGTCAGTGGAGTAGCCTATCTGTGTTGCAAGATATACCACCTGTGTATAGAATACCAATTTTCTTACTGCACCTAGTGAAGTAAAATCTTTTGGGCATAGCATCATTCTATTAGTCCATCTATACTGACCTCCATCAGGTTGCAAACTGAATCTAATTTTTTTCTGCATCTAGCTCTGAAAAAATATTTGGCCTTCTAGCAGTGTGTGGGACTTGTTCTATTAGTCCACCTATACTGACCTCCATCAGGTTGCAAACTGAATATATTTTTTTCTGCATCTACCTCTGAAAAAATATTGGGCTTCTAGCTGTGTGTGGGACTTGTTGTATTAGTCCATCTATACTGACCTCCATCAGGTTGCAAACTGAATATATTTTTTTCTGCATCTACCTCTGAAAAAATATTGGGGTTCTAGCTGTGTGTGGGTCTTGTTCTATTAATCCATCTATACAGACCTCCATCAGGTTGCAAACTGAATATAATTTTTTTCTGCATCTAGCTCTGAAAAAATATTTGGCCTTCTAGTAGTGTGTGGGACTTTCTCTGTTAGTCCATCTATACTGACCTCCATCAGGTTGCAAACTGAATATATTTTTTTCTGCATCTACCTCTGAAAAAATATTGTGCTTCCAGCTGTGTGTGGGTCTTGTTCTATTAATCCATCTATACTGACCTCCATCAGGTTGCAAACTGAATATAATTTTTTTCTGCATCTAGCTCTGAAAAAATATTTGGCCTTCTAGTAGTGTGTCGGACTTTCTCTATTAGTCCATCTATACTGACCTCCATCAGGTTGCAAATTAAAAATAATTTTTATCTGCATCTACAGTACCTCTGAAAAAATATTTGGGCTTCTAGCTGTGTGTGGGACTTGTTGTATTAGTCCATCTATACTGACCTCCATCAGGTTGCAAACTGAATATATTTTTTTCTGCATCTACCTCTGAAAAAATATTGGGCTTCTAGCTGTGTGTGGGACTTGTTGTATTAGTCCATCTATACTGACCTCCATCAGGTTGCAAACTGAATATAATTTTTTTCTGCATCTACCTCTGAAAAAATATTGGGCTTCTAGCTGTGTGTGGGACTTGTTGTATTAGTCCATCTATACAGACCTCCATCAGGTTGCAAACTGAATATAATTTTTTTCTGCATCTAGCTCTGAAAAAATATTTGGCCTTCTAGTAGTGTGTGGGACTTTCTCTGTTAGTCCATCTATACTGACCTCCATCAGGTTGCAAACTGAATATATTTTTTTCTGCATCTACCTCTGAAAAAATATTGGGCTTCTAGCTGTGTGTGGGTCTTGTTCTATTAATCCATCTATACTGACCTCCATCAGGTTGCAAACTGAATATAATTTTTTTCTGCATCTAGCTCTGAAAAAATATTTGGCCTTCTAGTAGTGTGTCGGACTTTCTCTATTAGTCCATCTATACTGACCTCCATCAGGTTGCAAATTAAAAATAATTTTTATCTGCATCTACAGTACCTCTGAAAAAATATTTGGGCTTCTAGCTGTGTGTGGGACTTGTTGTATTAGTCCATCTATACTGACCTCCATCAGGTTGCAAACTGAATATATTTTTTTCTGCATCTACCTCTGAAAAAATATTGGGCTTCTAGCTGTGTGTGGGACTTGTTGTATTAGTCCATCTATGCTGACCTCCATCAGGTTGCAAACTGAATATATTTTTTTCTGCATCTACCTCTGAAAAAATATTGGGCTTCTAGCTGTGTGTGGGTCTTGTTCTATTAATCCATCTATACAGACCTCCATCAGGTTGCAAACTGAATATAATTTTTTTCTGCATCTAGCTCTGAAAAAATATTTGGCCTTCTAGCAGTGTGTGGGACTTGTTCTATTAGTCCACCTATACTGACCTCCATCAGGTTGCAAATTCAAAATAATTTTTTGTATGCATCTAGCTCTGAAAAAATATTTGGCCTTCTAGCAGTGTGTGGGACTTTCTCTGTTAGTCCATCTATACTGACCTCCATCAGGTTGCAAACTGAATCTAATTTTTTTCTGCATCTAGCTCTGAAAAAATATTTGGCCTTCTAGCAGTGTGTCGGACTTTCTCTATTAGTCCATCTATACTGACCTCCATCAGGTTGCAAATTAAAAATAATTTTTATCTGCATCTACAGTACCTCTGAAAAAATATTTGGGCTTCTAGCTGTGTGTGGGACTTGTTGTATTAGTCCATCTATACTGACCTCCATCAGGTTGCAAACTGAATATATTTTTTTCTGCGTCTACCTCTGAAAAAATATTGGGCTTCTAGCTGTTTGTGGGTCTTGTTCTATTAATCCATCTATACAGACCTCCATCAGGTTGCAAACTGAATATAATTTTTTTCTGCATCTACCTCTGAAAAAATATTGGGCTTCTAGCTGTGTGTGGGACTTGTTGTATTAGTCCATCTATACTGACCTCCATCAGGTTGCAAACTGAATATATTTTTTTCTGCATCTACCTCTGAAAAAATATTGGGCTTCTAGCTGTGTGTGGGACTTCTTCAATTAATCCATCTATACAGACCTCCATCAGGTTGCAAACTGAATATATTTTTTTCTGCATCTACCTCTGAAAAAATATTGGGCTTCTAGCTGTGTGTGGGTCTTGTTCTATTAATCCATCTATACTGACCTCCATCAGGTTGCAAACTGAATATAATTTTTTTCTGCATCTAGCTCTGAAAAAATATTGGGCTTCTAGCTGTGTGTGGGACTTGTTGTATTAGTCCATCTATACTGACCTCCATCAGGTTGCAAACTGAATATATTTTTTTCTGCATCTACCTCTGAAAAAATATTGGGCTTCTACCTGTGTGTGGGACTTGTTCTATTAATCCATCTATACAGACCTCCATCAGGTTGCAAACTGAATATATTTTTTTCTGCATCTACCTCTGAAAAAATATTGGGCTTCTAGCTGTGTGTGGGACTTGTTGTATTAGTCCATCTATACTGACCTCCATCAGGTTGCAAACTGAATATATATTTTTCTGCATCTACCTCTGAAAAAATATTGGGCTTCTAGCTGTGTGTGGGACTTGTTGTATTAGTCCATCTATACTGACCTCCATCAGGTTGCAAATTGAATATAATTTTTTTCTGCATCTAACCCAGCCAATAGTTTTGGCCTAATACCACAGTTTGGCCACTCAGCTCTGCTCGGTTACCATCCATTGTTTTTTTGTGCAAACAACTCCAGAGTTGTGAATTAGTTAACCACCAAAATGAGTGGAAAAAGGCCTGCTGCTGGTGGAAAGGGGAATAGGCGTGTTGGGAAGGGGAAAAAAGGTTGTGTCCGTGGGGTAGGTGTAAAGCAACAGTAACATCTGCAGAAGAAAGACCATCTTCCAGCCAAACTAAAATGTCTACTTCTTTTAGCGGACAATGTGATAAGATCCCTTTCTTACGGCCACGCCAATCGCTACAAATTCCAGATGAGGCACAAAAACAGCAGGTGCTTCAACGGATATCAAGTGCTCCTTTAAGTGGGCTCTACTCCACATCAACTTCAACATCACAAATACTCCAGTCCTCAAAGGTGTCACCCAAATCGCACTTGCTTCCTCACAGCTCCCAAATCTCCAGCTGCCCGTCTGAGTATGAGGTAGAACAGATGGTTGAGTCTGCAGAGCTGTTTACTCATACTATAGCCTGGGAATCAGAGGTCGACTCCAGCGCTTCTGTGAATCCAGACGAGGAAATGATCTGCACTGATGCCCAGAATCTTTATGAGTCGGATCCAGGACCAGAAGCAGAAGGTTCTGACCATAATGTAGACCCTCATTCCCAAACTGTAACCCCTGTTGGTGGAGACAATGAGGAAGACGATGATAAGACTCAAATACCTGATTGGAGCGACAACTTTAGTTTTTTGTCAGGGCAGGAACAGGTTGGCTCTGAGGACGACGGGTGTGATAACACACAGGGTGATGATGATGAGGTTGGAGATCCCACTTACTGTCAACCCACAGTCAGCCAAGAGATGAGGTCAGCAGAGGAGGTGGAGGAAGATGCTAGTGACGACGAGGTCAGGTTGCGCCTTCCTGGACAGAGACGTAGTACTGGAAGCACGTCAAAAACTGCATCCTCAAACACAACTCTGCCTCTCACCACAAGTCGTGGTGGCTCTTCAGGTCGCATGGGTGCTAAGCCTTGCATAGCCTGGGCATTTTTTCAGATCGATAAAGATGACCCAACTCGTGTTATCTGTAACATTTGTCAGCAAAAGCTAAGTAGAGGCCAAAAAATACATAGTTTGAGTACTTCATGCATGAACCGGCACATGGACATGAAGCATAAGTTGCAGTGGGAAGCTCAGTGTGCTACAATGCGGCCTAGCCGGCCGGGCCAACCACCGTCTGCCATATCTTGTGCATCCGCGGCCTCTTCATCCTCTGTGACTGGGGGGACAGCAGTCACACCTGTTTTGGGGCGCAGACCTGCCACCTCTTTACCCGCAACAGCCAGCGTGATTGGCAGGTCATCATTTTCTTTAGAGGTGGTAACACCAGCTGGTGTTGAGCGCTGTCCGACATCGATAGCACCACCTTTGGATCAAGGCAACCTAACATGTCCGCCTGCATCTTCCTCACAGACCGGCAGTTTGCCGGGGACACCCTTATCAACCCCGTCTAAGCACAATAGCCAGCCCTCGGTCCCTCAGATGTGGACAAGTAAAAGACCATTTCCTCCTTGCCATGAGAAAGCTAAGAGGTTGAATTTCACCATCTGCAAGCTCTTGGCTACAGAAATGCTGCCTTTCCGCCTGGTGGACACAGAGGATTTTCGACACCTTATGTCCGTCGCAGTGCCCCAGTACCAGATGCCCAGTCGGCACTACTTCTCAAAGAAAGGTGTGCCTGCGCTCCAAAAGCATGTCGCACACAACATCACCGCTTCTTTGAGAAACTCTGTGTGTGACAGGGTGCATTTCACCACAGACACTTGGACGAGTAGGCATGGACAGGGGCGTTACATGTCGCTGACTGGGCACTGGGTAACTATGGTGACAGCAGGACAAGGGGCTGCTGTCCAAGTCTTGCCGTCCCCACGAGTTGTGCGTCAATCCTCTTTATGTCAAAGTTCCTCCACTGCTTCTGCCTCCTCAACCTCCTCTCGGTCTTCCACCTGCACCCAAAGCCTGTCTGGTCATGCCACAAGCTTTCTAACTGCGCAGAAGGGATCCTGCACACCTCCTTACTATGCTGGCAGTAGGGCTCAACATCATCAGGCGGTTTTTACTTTGAAATGTCTGGGAAATGTGAGTCACACAGCTGAGGAGTTGTGGTCAGCTCTGGAGAACCAATTTCATGAATGGCTGTCTCCACTGGACCTGAAACCAGGGAAGGCCGTGTGCGACAATGCTGCAAACCTGGGTGCGGCCCTTCGCCGGGGCAATGTCACACACATGCCTTGTATGGCTCACGTGTTGAACCTGGTTGTCCAGCAATTTTTAGCCCACTATCCCAGACTAGATGGCCTTCTGCAGAGGGCACGGTCGCTGTGTGCTCACTTCCGCCGTTCGCATCCCGCAGCTCAGCGACTTACATCTCTACAGAAGTCGTTGGGCCTGCCACTTCACCGGCTAAAATGCGATGTGCCTACCCGGTGGAATTCAACTCTGCACATGTTGCAGCGACTGTGGCAGCACCGACAAGCCCTGGTGCAATACGTTCTGACGTATAGCCTGGGCCAACGAGATCCAGAGGTGGGGCAAATCACGCTGGAGGAGTGGTCTCAGATCAGGGACCTATGCACCCTTCTGCACAGTTTTGAAATGGCGACGAAGATGTTTAGTGCTGATGATGCCATTATCAGCATGACTATTCCGGTGATTTACATGCTGGAGCACATGTTAAACAGAATTCGGAGTCAGGTGGTGGCACAAGAGGAGGTGGAGGAAGTAGAGGAGGAGGAGTTGTATGCGGAAGGGCTAACATCTGCAAGGTCCAGACGGTCGGCAGCACCAAGGCGGCAGGCATGTGAGGGTGGGGGAGATAGTTTTACCAGGGCGCATGGTAGCAGCCAAACTAGTGAGGAAGGTGCAGGAGCCCAGGAAGAAGTGGAGGACGAACTGATGGAAGACTCATCAGATGAGGGAGACCTTGATCACATTTCTGTTGTGCGAGGTTGGGGGGAGAGGACAGAGGAAGAAAGCATGATTGTTACCTCGCCACCAACACAACAGGGACTTGGTGCTCCTGGATGCGCAACACACATGAGTGCCTTCTTGCTGCACTACCTGCAACATGACCCTCGAATTGTGAGAATTAGAAATAATCCTGACTACTGGGTTGCCACACTGTTAGATCCCCGGTACAAAAGTAAATTTGCCGAAATTATTCCTGCCATAGAAAGGGATGCACGCATGCAGGAGTATCAGCAGAGACTGTTGCAGAATCTTACATGTGCTTTTCCACAAAACACCAGTGGTGCACGTAGTGAATCTCACAGTTCCAACTTGCCAACCGTGGGACCGTCAAGTGTTCAACACTCAAACCGTAACAGAACCACAGTATCTGCTGGTAACATAAATTTTGCGGAATCATTTCACCACTTTTTTAGCCCATCCTTTGCAAGGCCACAGGAGACAAGAAGTCTGACACATAGTCAACGCCTAGAGACGATGGTACAGGAGTATCTCCAAGTAAACATTGAAGCCACGACTGTGTCACTGGACCCTTGCTCTTTTTGGGCTTCCAATCTGGATAAATGGCCGGAGCTAGCCACTTACGCCTTGGAGATCTTGTCATGCCCCGCAGCCAGCGTTCTGTCTGAACGTGTGTTCAGCGCTGCTGGTGGTGTGCTGACAGATAAGCGCACGCGGCTCTCCACTGATAATGTAGACAGACTCACGTTCATAAAGATGAACAAATCATGGATCCGAAACGACTTTTCTACCCCTGTGTCATCCTGGGGAGAGTAAAAGCTTGATGATTGGTTAAAATCACCCTACCAACCGTTTTAAGCTTTCAAATTACTAATCATGTTTATCTGTATCTTGACTGGAAAATAATTTGGGCTTTGTAGCAGTGTGCAGCACTGATCCTATTAGGCCATCTATAATAAGCTCCACCAGATTTAAAATTAAAAATAATTTTTAGCTGCATCTAGCCCGGAAAATAATTTTGGGGCTCCGAGATGCGCAAGACACATAAGTGCCTTCTTGCTGCACTACCTGCAGCATGACCCTCATATTGTCAGAATTCGAAGTAATCATGACTACTGGGTTGCCACACTCTTAGATCCCCCAAACTTTTCGATCAACCTTTTCATTTTAATAAAGACCAAAAAAATGGTCATTTTTGAAATTATAAGCATTAGCAGGTTGTTAGAAACTGAAATCAAACAGTTTTCAACTCAAAACTTTATTCTAGGTGATGTTACATTTTCACATAAGACCCCTTGTTCGAAAGGAGCTTCTGAACTCTCTCGTCCATTGAATTTGTCAGGTTTTGGATGGTTTCTGCTTCAATTGTTTTGCATGAGGACAGAATACCCTCCCAGAGCTGTTGCTTAGATGTGAACTGCCTCCCGCCATCATAGACACTCCTTTTAATGATGCTCCAAAGGTTCTGAATGGGGTAGAGGTCAGGGGAGCATGGGGGTCACACCATAAGTTTGTCCCCTTTTATGCCCATATCAGCCAGAGATGCAGATGTTTTATGTGCAGCATGAGATGGTGCATTATCATGCAGAAAAATGATCTTGCTGTGAAATACACGGTTCTTCTTCTTGAACCATGGCAGGAAGTGCTGTTTGAGAAAATCCACATACATTATGGAGTTCATCTTTAGCGCCTTCAGGGATCCTAAAGGGGCCGACAATCTCTCTCCCCATGATTCCAGCCCAAAACATTACTCCACCTCCTCCTTGTTGGCGCTGTAGCCGTGTTTGCGTGGGGTGTCCATCAACCAGCCATCCTCCACTCCATCCATCTGGACCATCGAGCGCTGCACGGCACTCATCCGTGAACAAAACAGTTTTGAAATCAGTCTTCATGTAATGTTTGGCCCACTGGAGCCGTTTCTGCTTGTGTGAAGTGGATAGAGGAGGTCGACAGGATGGCGTATGCACAGCTGCAAACCTCTGAAGGACCCTGCATCTTGTTGTTCGGGGGACGTTGGAGGCACAAGCAGCTTCAAAAACTTGTCTGCTGCTATGACAAGGCTTTTTTGCTGCTGCTCTTTCAACCTGACGTAATTGCCTGTAGGAAAGAGTCCTCAATTTGCCCTTATCAGCACACACACGTGTGTACTGTGAATCAGCTACATACTTCTTGATTGCCAAGACACTTCATCCTGATCATCGCACAATGTTGATTGTAGTCATGCCTTGACCTAAACACTCCACAATTTGTTGCTTCTCAGCAGCCGACACATCCTTTTTCTTTCCCATTTTGGCAGAAAATGTAGGCTGCTTAATAATGTGAGAGAGCCTTCTTAAGTAGTCTTGTCTTTCATTGGACACACCTGCCAAACTAATTAGCACAGGTGTCTGCAATTGCTTACAGTGATATAAAGAGCCCTGACACACATCACCATCAATGAGTTTAACTGACAAACAAACAAATTCTTCCCTTATCACTCCTAAACACTTTTTGCATAATAATTTGGAACGCAGTGTACATGTGCTTTTCCACAAAACACCAGTGGTTCACGTAGTGAATCTTACAGTTCTAACTTGCCAACCGTGGTCTGTATGGAATTGTTCAATAAAGGGCCCAAAATTAAGATAACATAGATGGGAGAGGTCTCTATGAATAGGAATTCCTAAGTATTTGATACCCTGTGAGGGCCAGGCAAAGGGAAAGTTGGACTGGATGGAATCCTATATGGATTTTGGGAGGGAGACATCGAGGGCCTCAGACTTCGCTGCATTGATTTTAAAATTTTACCATGTAACAAAGTGATCTATTTCAGCCATAACAGCAGGGATGGATATATGTGATTGAGTGATATATACTAGGACATCATCAGCAAATAGAGAGCACTTGTACTCGGTGCCTCCCACCTCAATCCACCTAATATTGGGGTTATGGCGAATTGATGAGAGCAGGTGCTCCGTCACTAGGATGTATAAGAGAGGGGACAGAGGACATCCCTGCCTTGTCCCATTGGTGATTGTGAAAGGTGATGAAAATGTTCTGACGCACTCCCTGGGCCTTGGGACACCCGGAGCCGGACATTTTTGGTGGATGCTGGTGGTTGTAGTCTTCGTGGCGGCGACCCGGTTCCGTGGCTCAGGTCGGTCAAACCAGTGGCGGAACTATTTATGTGGTTTTGATGTTTAAATGTCCAACTACGCCACCCGTGGATTGCGGTCAGAGTGAACCGCCGCTACAGGGCAGACCGCTGAGGCTGGTGTTGTGGGTGCAGCAGAGCGTAGCATAACTCCCCACGGGAGGAGTATAGCCTCAGGGCAGTGTATGCGGAGGATGGGGGTGATGGTGCAGGGCAGCAGCAGTAACGACACGGAGTCAGTGATGCAGTCCAGGGCCTTTACTCACAGTTCTTATTATCCAGACCACGTCTGCAGGTAACGGCTGCCCACGTCGTACTGTGCTCACCAGGTGAGGGACTCAGACAACTCCCAGATAACTTTGGAGCACTTCACAGGACCCCCTTTGTGTGTCCTTTGTCTGGCCTTTCTTACCAACACTTCTGTCCGGCTGCCTCGGGCCTCCTCTTGGTAAACTTGGCGCCAGTTTCCCTGACCCTATGTGGTGCCTTCCTCGCGGGTGTAGCGAGGGGCTGCGCCACATAAAATGTCAGAGCCTCCGGTTTCTAGCTGAGGGTCGTTTCCTGCCTCCACTAGTTCGGGGACCGGTCTCACCCTTTGGCCTGACCCCTCCACGCAGGTGGATTCGGGCGTGCGGTGGCGACTCGCCCGTCCGCACCCCTGGGATCCCTTCATTCCTCGTTCCTGGAGCCTTCTCCGCTCCTCTTCCTTCCTTCTCCCTCTTCCAGGCCTGGGCCTCTGTTACTAGGCCCGCCTCCGGAGCAGAGCTCATGCAGAGCCCCTGCTCCCTGCCACTTCTGCTCAGACTTCTCTGCACTGAACTAAGATGGTGCCCACCTTTTATACTCCCTTCTCAATGCACCCAGGAACTGCTTCCTCCCTGCTCCTGCACTACAGGGTTCCCCTTCCTCAGTGTTCCCTCCCCCCACTCCAGCGAGGGACAGGGACTGTCGTGCCCATCTCAGGGGCATATTGGTCGCCCTGCCCCACGGCAATGTGGTGTAATGCATGCAGGTGTCGGGTCCTGATCCACACTCCATCCTTACCTGAGAGTGAGATATCACACCTCTGGGTGAGGTGCAATACGTCTGTAGCAACCGAGCCCTCAGGGTGCTACAGTTCCATTTATCTTCAGCCTAGGTGACGTATTGCGATACAGGGCCGTGATTTTGGCTATAAAAGGGTCCCCTAGACCCCTACCCCAAGCTTTTTAAGAGAATCATATATGGCGTGCCAGGAGACTCTATGGAATGCTTTCTCAGCATCCAACGAGAGTATCTAATTACAAATTTTTAACTGCATCTAGCCCAGGAAATACTTTGTGCCTAGTAGCAGTGTCTGCTAGTCAGCGGATTATCCCGGCTGTTAAGCAAGCTACACCACCTGTAGTTTAGACACTTAATTTTTTCAAAGGAAATGCTTCGGGACCATGGGATACTTAGTGAAGAGCATCAGGAGGCACCCCAAGGCATAGGGGCTGGGACTGGCAGTAGGATGCCTTGCGGTGGACAGCCGAGCTCGATCCTTATAAAAGCTTTTTAACTGCAGCAGTTTTAGTGGACGCTACTGGAGCTGGAATTACCGCGGCTGCTGGCATGAGACTTGCCCTCCAATAGATCCTTGTAAATGGATTTAAAGTGTATTCATTCAAAATAGAGAGACAATTTAAATTAAAAAGCTTAGAGCTGCCTCCACCACAGGGGGGCTCGCTCGACCCACCAGCGGACAGGCACCAGTATTGGGAGAGGGGGGCTGGCCGTCAGGGTTCACCGCGGCTCTGGCACAAACCCGGCGACACGGAGGTGGCACGGGCAGGAGCGGACTGGCCGTGTCGGCTTCTCACTTTTTGGATTTTAGAAGGGCATGACATGCCTATATCTGTGTCTCCCCCTCCTTTTACTCCTCCACCTCTTTTCTTTTCGCATGACTATATGTACTTGTCACTTTTCCATGTGTTAGTTATGTCTTCTGAGCAGTTTGTCAGCTTTTGGACACCTTTGAAGGTGTTTTCTATGTGTTTCTATGTGTTTTTGTTTGCCTGCCATTGGTTTTAACGGTGTTCGAAGGTGTTCGACGAACAGTTCGACGAACAGTTCGGCGAACACACGGGTGTTCGACGAACCGAACCGAACTCGAACACTACGGGGGTGGCTCAACACTAGTAATAATGTCCCTTAGCCTGTAGTAATGTCCCCTGTCCTGTAGTAATGTCCCCATGCCAGTTCCATCTTATAGTTATGTTCCTATCCTGCTCCCATCTTATAGTAATGTCCACATCCTGGTCCCATCTTATAGTAATATTCCCATCTTGGTCACATATAATAATGTCCCCATCCTGGCTCCATCTTATATAAATGTCCCTATCTTTGTCCTCTTCTTGTAGCAATGTCCCCCATTTTGCTGCTCTTTACATACACATGAAAAAAAAATTCTTCTCACCTTACCTCGCTCCCTCAGCTAACAGCATCCCCTTCCTCTTCCACAGCAGGGGTGCTTTTCAACGACATCATGTGCGGCCGTGACGGGACGCAGACGTCAGCTGTTGGCCTCTGATTGGCTAGTCTCTGGTATTGTGGTGCAGAGAGCTGATCTCTGTTCTGCAATACTATTCAAATGAAAGTTGAAAAGAAGTGCTGGGGTTGGTAGGTCCCTAGCTTGCTGGACGTGATTGTTTCAGGAGCCTCAGGGGCTGCATGCAGTCTGTGGCCTTTGTGTTTGAGACCCCTGCTCTACACCCTAAAATATTGGAATGTGATGAGATTATCTATTTCACATCTTTTCTTGTGGTATGACTTTAAATCTCCTTCCTGATATTAAAGGAAATCCACAACAATTTGATATTTACCACACATACAAAACCCAGGAACATATTTTAGATCAATTCACTCATTGTGGAGCACAAATCATTATCAAGAGATACTTTACAAATGACTTTATTCTAAAGAATCACCTCTTTGACATTTTTCTTTCCCCTTGCCAGGATATTACAGGAAACTACAACCCGCAAACAAGCAGTGTATCAGTGTAGAAAAGCCTCTCAAGGGTCTTCCCGGAAAAGCTTTATTAACTTCACCAAAACACTGACCTGTAAGAGTATATATAGTAAGAAACAGCAATTACGTAATGAAAAAAAGCCAACGTTACTGATCCTCATCACGATATAACTATGAGTGAAGGATGAAATGTGAGCAATATGTACCAAAAGCTAAGAGTACATTCCCTCCCAGAATTCATGGATGCATATAAAAATACACTAGATGGTGGCCTGATTCTAACGCATCGAGTATTCTAGAATATGTATGCGGCAGACCGGGCGCAATCAGCAGAGCGGTGTTTAAATTTGGCGCCAAAATCGCTGATTGGTCGCGGCCGGCAACCGCGACCAATCAGCAAAGCGGTGTTGAAATTTGGCGACTATATCGCTGATTGGTCACGGCCGGCGGTCGCGACTAATCAGCAGAGCGGGGTTTAAATTTTGCGCCAATAATGCTGATTGTTCGCGGCCAGCGAACGTGACCAATCAGCAGAGCGGGGTTTAAATTTGGCGCCAATAATGGTGATTGGTCACGGCCGCGACCATTCAGCAGAGCGGGGTTTAAATTTTGCACCAATAATGCTGATTGGTTGCGGCCGGCGGTTGCGACCAATCAGCAAAGCGGTGTTTAAATTTGGCGCCAATAATGGTGATTGGTCATGGCCGCGACCATTCAGCAGAGCAGTGTTTAAATTTGGCGGCAATAATGTTGATTAGTCGCGGCCGGCAATTTGGCGCCAACAATGCTGATTAGTCGCGGCGGGCAACCGCGACCAATCAGCAGAGCGGGGTTTAAATCTGGCGCCAAAATCGCTGATTGGTGGCGGAAGGCGGTCGTGACCAATCAGCAGAGCGGGGTTTAAATTTGGCGCCAATAATGCTGATTGGTCGCAATCGCCGGCCGCGACTAATCAGCATTGTTGGCGCCAAATTGCCGGCCGCGCTATTTAAATGTGCCACACAAATCACTGATCTTGCCGCCAAAGTTAAACACTACTGTGCTGATTGGTCGCGGACGCTGCCCGCGACCAATCACCGATTTGGGCGCCAAATTTAAATATCGGCCGCGACCAATCACCGATCTTGGCTCCACATTTAAACACCGCTGTGCTGATTGGTCGCGGCCGATATTTAAATTTGGCTCCCAAATCGGTGATTGGTCGCGGGCAGCGCCAGCGACCAATCAGCGATTTTTAACACAAATGTCCAGACCTTTGTAACACCATGCGGATACTGTGGGGACATCAGCGGCTAGGGTGTGAAGGGAGGACCGGGGAGTGGCGCTGCGGGTTGGGATACTTCTGCTGCGAGCGCCCGCTCATGTCCCTGGTTCTCACAGCAGAAGTATCCGCAAAGGCAGCGCCGCTGACATCCATGCGCCTAGGGTGTGAAGGGAGGACCGGGGAGCGGCGCTGACATCCAATTGGTTGCGGCCGCTATTTAAATGTGCCGCACAAATCGGTGATTGGTCGCAGTCTTGGCCCGCGACCAATCACTGATCTTGCCGCCAAAGTTAAACACTACTGTGTTGATTAGTCGCGGCCGATATTTAAATGTGGCGCCCAAATCGGTGATTGGTCGCGGGCAGCGTCCGCGACCAATCAGCACAGCGGTGTTTAACTTTTGCGGTAAGATCAGTGATTGGTCGGGTCCGAAGACCGCGACCAATCATCGAATCGTCTTGGTGAGGACCGAGGAGCGGCGCTGCCTGTGCGGGTACTTCCGCTGCGAGAAGCCGGGACATGAGCGGGCGCTCGCAGCAGAAGTATCCCGTCCCGCAGCGCCGCTCCCCGGTCCTCCCATCCGCATGGAGGTCAGCGACACCGGCGGTCCTTCCGCCGCTCATCTCCCGACTGCATCTCTGTCCCGCAGATGGGTCCGGCAGTCGAGGTCCTTCTGCTGGTACCGGCCGGGAGATGAGCGCCTCGCACCGGTCATCTCCCGGCTGCATCGCCGCTGAGCTCCGTCCCGCAGATGAGTCGCTAACGGCCGCCATCTTTTTTCAGAAATCCCGCGGCGCTGATTGGCCGCTGCCGGACCAATGAGCGACGCGGGATTTCCTGGACAGACAGACAGACAGACAGAAAGACAGACATAAAGACAGACAGACAGATAGACAGACAGACAGATGGGATAAGACAATTATATATATACAGTGCCTACAAGTAGTATTCAACCGCCTGCAGATTTAGCTGGTTGAAACATGTGGAATTAACTTGGCATTGTGACATTTGTACTGTAGATCAGCCTGGAAGTGGGAAATGCACTGCAGCAATTTTTTTTTTTGTTTGTTTTTAAAACGTTAAAAGTTAATTCAACCCCTCAAACCACAAGAATTCCGTTTGGTCCCCCTAAAGTATTAAGAAGTAGTTCAGGCACCAAGAATAATGAGCTTCACATGTGTGGATTAAAGATCTCTTTTGCCAGCCTTTTCTGACTATTTAAGACCCTCCCCAAACTTGTGAACAGCACTCAGACATGGTCAACATGGGAAAGACAAAGGAGCATTCCAAGGCCATCAGAGACAAGATCGTGGAGGGTCACAAGGCTGGCAAGGGGTACAAAACCCTTTCCAAGGAGTTGGGCCTACCTGTCTCCACTGTTGGGAGCATCATCCGTAAGTGGAAGGCTTATGGAACTACTGTTAGCCTTCCATGGCCTGGACAGCCTTTGAAAGTGTCCTCCCGTGCTGAGGCCAGGCTTGTCCGAAGAGTCAAGGCTAACCCAAGGACAACAAGGAAGGAGCTCCGGGAAGATCTCATGGCAGTGGGGACATTGGTTTCAGTCAATACCATAAGTAACGTACTCCACTGCAATGGTCTCCGTTCCAGACGAGCCTGTATGGTACCTTTACTTTCAAAGCGTCATGTCAAGGCTCGTCTACAGTTTGCTCATGATCACTTGGAGGACTCTGAGACAGACTGGTTCAAGGTTCTATGGTCTGATGAGACCAAGATCGAGATCTTTGGTGCCAACCACACACGTGACGTTTGGAGACTGGATGGCACTGCATACGACCCCAAGAATACCATCCCTACAGTCAAGCATGGTGGTGGCAGCATCATGCTGTGGGGCTGTTTCTCAGCCAAGGGGCCTGGCCATCTGGTCCGCATCCATGGGAAGATGGATAGCACGGCCTACCTGGAGATTTTGGCCAAGAACCTCCGCTCCTCCATCGAGGATCTTAAGATGGGTCGTAATTTCATCTTCCAACAAGACAACGACCCAAAGCACACAGCCAAGAAAACCAAGGCCTGGTTCAAGAGGGAAAAAGTCAAGGTGTTGGAGTGGCCTAGTCAGTCTCCTGACCTTAACCCAATTGAAAACTTGTGGAAGGAGCTCAAGAATAAAGTCCACATGAGACACCCAAAGAACCTAGATAACTTGGAGAAGATCTGCATGGAGGAGTGGGCCAAGATAACTCCACAGACCTGTGCCGGCCTGATCAGGTCTTATAAAAGACGATTATTAGCTGTAATTGCAAGCAAGGGTTATTCCACAAAATATTAAACATAGGGGTTGTATAATAATTGACCCACACTTTTATGTTTAAAATTTAATAAAATTCAACTGAGCAACATAACTTTTTGGTTTGTAAGATTTATGCTTCTGTTCATAAAACCTACTCTTGTTTGCAGTTTGAAGGCTCTAACTTATTTGCATCTTATCAAACCAGCTAAATCTGCAGGGGGTTGAATACTACTTGTAGGCACTGTAGATTAGGAGTAATTTCAAATTAAAAAGCAAAATGGAATAAAATACTTGTTAATGCATTTTTAAAGTCCTATATTTTTGGACTATGAAAAATGTATTAAGAGGCATCCCGGTGCCTAATTCTAGACATGCAGGCTTGGTGAGTTCCTTACTGCCTAGTTTACTCTATCAGTTCACCTAGCTAATACCTTATACAATGAGTCCAATTGCCTGACATGAACCACAATCAGAAATATTCTGTCTTCTTCATGCTATGTGGTATTAGTCAGCTACACAATGGCTTCATATTTTATGGGGCAAATTGATTCTGTAGGTTCAGACACAGGCATGCTAATAGAGAAGAGATACTGAAATCCAGTTGTTACAAATTATTAGGGGATTCGTGGCAGCTCTGGGTATGCTGGAGTTTAAATTTATTTTTTTTAACTTTTGCCAGCAAGAGTTAATGTTAGTCTCTTGCTGGCAGTTTTTTAGGCTGGTCAGCTGATGTTCATTGGTAACCACTCCCACCTCCCTTTAAGTACTCCCTCCCACTTCCATCATCTGATCATCTGTTATAGAGTTCATTCTATGCAGACCAGGGGCGGACACAGACAGCTTGGGGCCCTTGTGCAAGAAATATGTTTGGGCCTCCCTCCTTTTATGGCGACCAAGCTACAGATATATATATATACATATATATATATATATATATATATATACACACACACACATTTTTTTTTACAGTCTCCTCTCATTATATATATTGATGCCTCTTATTACACAGTGCCCTCTCTTTATGTATAGCACCTTCCCTTATTACATAGTTTACATAGTTTACATAGTTTATAAGGCCGAAAAAAGACAAGCGTCCATCCAGTTCAGCCTATTTCTTGTGCACTGCAGCTATTCCGCAGCGTTGATCCAGGGGAAGGCAAAAAAAAAAAAACATGCGGTATAGGCCAATTGACATCATTGAGGAAAAAATTCACTTCCCGACACCAATCTGGATTAATTAACTATCACTAAGCATAAGATGTAATTTTATTGTTCTCAAGAAAGGCGTCCAGGCCTCTCTTGAACTCATTAAGTGAGTTGGACATCACCACTTCCTCTCCCAGAGAGTTCCAGAGTCTCACGGCTCTGACCGTAAAGAATCCCCTTCTATGCTGGTGCAGGAACCTCCTTTCCTCCAGACGCATAGTGTGCCCCCTCGTCTTTGTCACCATCCTTGGTATAAACAGGTCATGGGAGAGATCTCTGTACTGCCCCCTGATGTATTTATACATGTTTATGAGGTCTCCCCTAAGCCTTCTCTTTTCCAACGTAAATAGGCCTAATTTTGACAACCTCTCTGGGTATTCTAGTTCCTCCATTCCCTTTATTACCTTAGTCGCCCTCCTTTGTACCGTCTCTAGCTCCAATATGTCTTTCCTGAGCACCGGAGCCCAGAACTGTGCACAATATTCTAAGTGCGGCCTTACCAGCGCTTTATACAGAGGAAGAACAATGTTCTCATCATATGCCCATATTCCTCTTCTGATGCATGCCATGACTCTATTTGCCTTCGCAGCTGCTGCCTGACACTGGGCACTCCAATTTAATTTGCTATTAACCAAGACGCCCAGGTCCTTCTCCATGTCAGATTTCCCCAACGGTTTCCCATTTAATATGTATGGGTGACTGCTGTTTTTCTTTCCCATGTGCATGACCTTACATTTATCGGCATTGAACCCCATTTGCCATTTTTTGGCCCAACTCCCCAATTTATCTAAATCCTCCTGTAGCTGTGCCCTATCCTCATCTGTGTTAACTACTTTACAAAGTTTAGTATCATCTGCAAATATTGCTATTTTACTATGCAACCCTTCCACTAGATCATTAATAAATATATTAAATAATATAGGGCCCAAGACAGACCCTTGAGGCACCCCGCTAGTAACCCTGACACACTCTGAGCTTACTCCATTGATAACCACCCTCTGCTTTCTATCACTCAGCCAGCTATTTACCCACTTACACACATTATCCCCCAGACCAAGCATTCTCATTTTATATACCAACCTTTTGTGTGGCACGGTATCAAACGCTTTGGAGAAGTCAAGGTATACAACATCCACTGACTCTCCCCGGTCCAGCTGTGAGCTCACCTCCTCGTAGAAGGCAATCAGGTTTGTTTGGCAGGAGCGATCTCTCATGAATCCATGTTGATATGGAGTTAGACAGTTATTATCATTAAGATATTCTACAATAGCATCTCTAAGAAATCCTTCAAACAATTTACCCACAACAGACGTTAAGCTGACTGGTCTATAGTTCCCAGGGTCACTTTTAGACCCCTTTTTGAATATTGGTACCACATTTGCTTGGCGCCAGTCTAGTGGGGCAGTCCCTGTCCATAAAGAGTGCTTGAATATAAGATACAGCGGTCTGTCTATCACATTACTTAATTCTTTTAGTACCCGGGGGTGTATGCCATCTGGGCCTGGTGACTTGTCTATTTTGATATTATTTAGGCGTTTCTGAACTTCCTCCTGGGTTAGGTGGGTGATATTTAGTGGAGGGTTTACTTTATCACTTTGCATTTCCTCCGATAAATTGTTTTCTTTTGTGAAAACAGTGGAGAAGAAGCTATTGAGTAGGTTTGCTTTACCCTCATCGCCCTCTATGATTTTACCCAGGTTATTTTTCAATGGGCCAACTCCATCAGTTTTAATCCTTTTACTGTTTATATAGTTAAAGAACAGTTTGGGATTCGTTTTTTGCTTTCTTTGGCAATTAGTCTCTCTTTCTCCTCTTTTGCTATTCTTATTTGTTTCTTACAGATTTTGTTTTTTTCCCTATAAGTTATTAGCGCTTCCTCGCTGCCTTCTTGTTTAAGTTTACCAAAAGCCCTTTTTTTGTTTTTCATTGCCCTCTTGACTTCCTTATTTAGCCACATTGGCTTCCTCCTATTCCTAGCTCTTTTATTCCCATAAGGTATGTACCTTCTACAGTGACTATGTAGGACTGTTTTGAAAATTTCCCATTTTCTATCCGTGCTCCTATTACTGAAGATACTATCCCAGTCTATAAGGTGAAGGGCATCTCTTAGCTGATCAAACTTTGCCCTCCTGAAGTTCAGTGTTTTTGTGACTCCCTTGCTGGGCACCCTACTGAAGCACATGTGGAATTGTATAATGTTGTGGTCACTATTTCCCAGGTGCCCCCCGACCTGCACCTCAGTTATTCTGTCTGGCCTGTTAGTTAATATTAAGTCTAAAAGGGCCGTCCCTCTAGTTGGTTCCTGCACAAGTTGTGACAAATAATTGTCTTTGATAATTGACAGAAACCTGTTTCCTTTCTGAGATCTACAGCTTTCGGTTTCCCAGTCTATATCGGGGTAGTTGAAGTCCCCCATAATAATCACCTCGTTATTTTTTGCTACTTCGTCTATTTGTCTCATTAATAGACTTTCCGTGGCTTCTGCTATATTTGGTGGTTTATAACAGACTCCTATGATAATTTTATTATTGTTTTTTGCCCCATGTATCTCCACCCATAAGGACTCGACCTCCTCATTTCCCTCCCATACATCCTCCCGTATTGTAGGCTTTAGACACGTCTTTACATATAGACAGACTCCACCCCCTTTCCGATTTCTTCGATCCCTTCTAAACAGACTGTAACCCTGTAAGTTAACTGCCCAGTCATAGCTTTCATCCAACCATGTCTCGGTTATTCCCACTATGTCATAGTTACCTGTAGATATTTCTGCTTCCAGTTCATCCATCTTGTTTGTCAGGCTCCTGGCATTTGCTAGCACGCAGTTTACACGATTTTGTTTTGTTCCAATCTTCTCCCTGTGGATTGTATTAGAAATTTTCTTACCTTCCTTCCAAGTATCTTGTCTTGGACCTTCTTTGTCGCACTTCATATCTTTCATTAGTATGTCCTCTGGTTGCATGTTCGTGTCCGGCGTTTTTCTTCCCATCCCCTCTTCTTCTAGTTTAACGCCCTCCTGATGAGTGTTGCGAGTCTCCTGGCGAATGTGTGTTTCCCGGGTTTGTTGAGGTGTAGTCCGTCTCTGGCAAGGAGTCCATCATAGAGGTAATTCACACCGTGGTCCAGGAATCCAAATCCTTGTTGTCTGCACCATCGTCTCAGCCAGCTGTTCACATCAAGGATCCTGTTCCATCTCCTGACGCCATGCCCGTCTACTGGAAGGATAGAAGAAAAAACTACCTGCGCATCCAGTTCTTTTACTTTCTTCCCCAATGCTTCAAAGTCCTTGCAGATTGTCGGTAGGTCCTTCTTTGCCATGTCATTGGTGCCAACATGTATCAGAAGAAATGGGTGGACATCCTTGGGACTGATGAGCTTTGGTATCCTATCGGTAACATCCTTGATCTTCGCCCCTGGGAGGCAGCATACTTCTCTTGCGGTTATATCCGGTCTGCAGATAGCTGCTTCTGTTCCTCTCAGTAGTGAGTCTCCCACCACCACCACTCTTCTTCCCTTCTTGGCTGTCCTTTTTCTTGTCGCTTCTGGGTGTTTCTGGGTGCTCTTTTCTTTTTTGCTTGCTGGTAGTTCCTCATCCTTAGGTGTGCCATCTTCGTCCTCCACAAGTCCTTGGAATCTGTTTCTCAGTTGTGTGGTTGGTGGTGTCTCCATGGTCTTCTTGCTTCTTTTGGTCACTTGCCTCCACTTGTCTGCCTCTGGAGGTTCTCTGACGCTTCCTTCACTTTCTGTGACCAGTAGTGACGCTTCTGTTCTGTCCAGGAAGTCTTCATTTTCCTTGATGAGTTTTAATGTCGCAATTCTTTCTTCCAGTCCCCGCACCTTTTCTTCTAAAAGAGCCAGTAGTCTACACTTCTGGCAGGTGAAGTTGGTTTCAGCTTCTGGTCGATCTGTGAACATGTAGCACATGTTGCAGCTCACCATGTAGGTTGTCACATCTGCCATGCTGCTCCTTGTCCCTGCTGACTTGATGTCTGTCTTCTTTCTTGTGATACCCTAGGAGAAACAAATTCGCCGCCGTTAGGCGCGCTGTTTGGCGATGCTTTCCAAGCAGCTGGTCCCGGCTGTACCCAACGATCTTCTAGCTGAAGGAGACTCTTCGCTTTTCCCAGAAGGCACCTGGAATATGCAAATTTCCCTCTTCAAGCTTCAATCCCTGGTCTGGCGATGCTTTCCAAGCAGCTGGTCCCGGCTGTACCCAACGATCTTCTAGCTGAAGGAGACTCTTCGCTTTTCCCAGAAGGCACCTGGAATATGCAAATTGCCCTCTTCAAGCTTCAATCCCTGGTCTGGCGATGCTTTCCAAGCAGCTGGTCCCGGCTGTACCCAACGATCTTCTAGCTGAAGGAGACTCTTCGCTTTTCCCAGAAGGCACCTGGAATATGCAAATTGCCCTCTTCAAGCTTCAATCCCTGGTCTGGCGATGCTTTCCAAGCAGCTGGTCCCGGCTGTACCCAACGATCTTCTAGCTGAAGGAGACTCTTCGCTTTTCCCAGAAGGCACCTGGAATATGCAAATTGCCCTCTTCAAGCTTCAATCCCTGGTCTGGCGATGCTTTCCAAGCAGCTGGTCCCGGCTGTACCCAGCGATCTTCTAGCTGAAGGAGACTCTTCGCTTTTCCCAGAAGGCACCTGGAATATGCAAATTGCCCTCTTCAAGCTTCAATCCCTGGTCTGGCGATGCTTTCCAAGCAGCTGGTCCCGGCTGTACCCAACGATCTTCTAGCTGAAGGAGACTCTTCGCTTTTCCCAGAAGGCACCTGGAATATGCAAATTGCCCTCTTCAAGCTTCAATCCCTGGTCTGATTCCTCTTGTTATGTTCTTGTTTCCTCTTGTTATGTTCAGCACCGTACCTTACATATCGGATTCTCGCTATTTTTGTTACTTATAGCATCCTGTCTTTATTAAATATCATCCTCTCTTGTTAGATATATAATACAATGACTGCTGATGAGAAAGCTTCTTTTGTGATGGAAGAGCAGAAGGACTGGTCTTCTGGTCAGATGCGGCCCCATCAGCAGTCATTTTATGTCTAACAATAGAGGACTATGTAAAAAAGAAAGGGCACTGTGAATAACAAAAATAATGAGAATACTCAATGTAAGGGACGTGCTGTAGATGACAAGATATTTTACTATGTAATAATGGACAGCGCTGCACATAACAGAGGATGCTACATAATAAAGGACGGCACCATACATAACTAGAGGATGTTACATAATAAGGGACAGTGTTATACATAGTAAAAGAGGAAACTATGTAAATAAGGAAAAGAATGTACACTCTATACTAAGGGATTGAGCTATATGTATCAAGAAAGTACATTATACACTAAGGGACACAACTATATATAACAAGAAAGTACATTATATACTAAGGGACTGTACTATACTTAATAAGGCTACATTCCTGTATCCGTGTGAAGTATTAGTGTGCTGCCCGATTTTTTTTCTTGGACAGAACACAGACCCATTGAGTATGTCTTATTCTGATCCTCAAAATCGGACCAGAAAAGGACGTGCTCTGAGTTTCGCAGATCTCAGTCTCGGATATGTGATTTTCACGGATGTGTGAATGGATCTGCAAAACTGAGTCAATGTACTGTCCAATAAAAAAATCTGACAGCACACAGACATTTCACACAAATGACCTTAGGGAAGTTGTTTTACAAATAACATAATTACTCCAAGTTACACAGTATAAAGAATAAATACTTACATCCAATGAGCGCTGACGTCTCGTCTGATCAGAGCCATTTTCTGCTGTTTCTTCTCCCTCTGGTCAGACCTTCATGTTGACATTTCCCAGCCATGGCCCATCTTGTCACACTGATCACCGCAACCCTGAAAATAACAAGGTCTCATATTGTATACATAAATGTGTCTCCCCCGCACTGCGCCCCTGCCTGCAAATATGTACTACACTATTCATATATATTAGCCACAAACTATTCAAAATATAAACTTATTAGCCAGCCCTGTGCCCACCATTTACTATAGTCTCCGATGCCCAATAAATATAAATTGATCAGTTACTCTGACTCTCCCCCTTCATTTCAACACTATGTGCATACGTTGCATTTTTGTTGCTTTTTTCCACACAGATTTGTGGAAAATACGCAGTGTTTTACAGTATAAGCAAAGTCAATGAGACTTAGCAAGTTTCGTGTACATGTTGCTTATTTTGTCCTTGCAGATTTGCTGCAGATTAAAATCTGCATAAAGTCAATCCTTGGCAGAGTATTTCACCCAAACTAATGAATGGGGAAAAATGCAACAAAAACTAATGTAAAAAAACACAGTGAAAACATGTATTTTATGCAGCATTTTTCCTGCCAACACATCAGGATTTACAGCAGAATTTTACTGCTACAAATCCTGAACGTGTGCCTCTACCCTTAGTCCCTATCCTGTGTCCAACCTCTCACACACAGATTCACTATACATCCCTGATAATGTCATAATTAATTAGGGGGTGGGAGAAGACATTATCTGGGTCTTTTAATGAATTGGAGGTGGGAGAAAATGCTATCAGGTACTTAGCAAAATTTGTACCTGGGCCCCCACCTGCATGTTGGTCAGATGTATGGGCCCTTTTAGTGTTTTAGATCCTATAAAGACATGTATTCGCACCCCATATAATGATGTTCCTCATCCTGGCCCCTTCCAGGTATAATGTCCCCCATCCTGGTAGGTAAGCCAGCTCTATTGCGTCAAGTGATAAATATCCTCTGCTACACCTTGGCAATGGTTGGCAGCCTATGTTCATTTCACTCAGAAATAGTCTAAATACGATAAACAAAATGAGAGAAAGGTGGCGCTCACCATTTTCATGCAGGAAACGTAGTTTTTAATTAAAAAAACACATACAGGAGCAGCAGTGTGAGGAGGATTGTGGGGGAGAGAGTGTCACTGGACTACGGCCATTTCGCATATGAATGCGCTTCTACAGGTCCACGTCACGTATTCACGCGTGAAAAGGCCGTAGTCCAGCGACGCTCTCTCCCCCACACTCCTCCTCAAAGCGCTGCTCCTGTATGTCTGTCTTTTTTAAATTAAAGACTACTGTTCCTGTATGTCAATGGTGAGTGCCACCTTCCTTTCATTTTGCTTATCGTATTCTTACATGGATAATGTCTACCAAACTGGCCTCCTTCTTGGTATAATGTCTCCCATCCTGGTTTCCTTCCTAGGATATAATGTGCCACCTCCTGGTTTCCTTCCTGTTATAATGGGCCCCATCCTGGTCCCATTCCTTGGATAATGTGCTCCATCCTATGCCACTTCCTCTGATAATTTGTCTTGATCTTCTGCAACACATGAAAAAAAATATATATTCTAGTCACCTTCCTCCGCTCCCACACCACACAGCGTCCACTCCTGCAGCCGGCGCAGGAGCCACTAGCTGACTTAGATGTCCCCACCATCACTCATGACATCACTGCCACCAGTCATTGGCATGCCAAGGCCAGCTGTTGGCTGCAAATTGGCAAGCGGCGTGTATTGCAGCACAGGGAGCGGGAGGATCACCTGCGCTGCAATATATTTCAGCTGAATGTGCGTCTGAGGATGCACATCTAGCTGAAATATTCACTGGTGTCAGTAGGCCCCCCTTCACCTCGGCGTCAAATGCAGCGGTGATTTCTCTGCTCCCATGAAACCCCCCTTTAACGATATTTACCTTTACACATACTGCCTACAGTGTCTCAGGTACTAATTAGTGATGAGCGAGCACTAAAATAGTCGGGTACTCATTGCGCGGGTCGAGCAAATTGGAATGCTCGAGTGCTCGGTCCGAGCAACGAGCCCAATGTAAGTCTATGAGAAACTCAAGCATTTTTCCGGTGCTCCTCCCCCTTCCCCGGCGGTCTGCAGAGGGCCTAAAAATTGTCCAAATCGATGGGAACAGTGCTCAAATTACATGGTTACCGCATGGGGAAGACCCCTGGAAGCATCTCTGACTCCCAGATCACTGCTGTCAAAAATGTTGTCAGAGTATTAAGCCACTTTTATGGACTTACAATAAAACATACAAAAACGAAACCAAAATGGATTTGTTAGAACTCTCCTGTTAGTTTTTTTCTATCTTGCTGGTCACATGACCTTTTTTGCCTATTTAATCCTGCTCCGCCCTCCTGGCCTTGCTGGACTTCATTGTAATTTCTACTCTTAAGCTTGCCTGGTGCTTAGTTACCTTTCTCAGTCAGTTTAGCTAGGTCTTCAGACCTTTATGTTCTATGTTGTGTGTTTGTCTTTTACTGCTACAATCTCTGCTAGGAGGTGTCCAACTTTATCCCAGTCCCTAGTTCTTGTAGGGATCCCTCCCTTGCATCTATAGGTCTTCGTACAGACTAGCCGAGGACTTTAGCGGGTCTGATCACAGGATCAGGTTCCCCGTTACATCGTAGGGATCTAGCTTAGTTCTATTGTAGGGACAGATCTCCTTTCTTTCTTTAGTGCTTGTAGCAGATCATAACAGTAAGTTCAGCCCAAAAATATCTCTAAGGAAAGACTTCCAGTTTCCATCATGGTGTCGGTTCAGGATTTGGCTCAACGCCTGCAGGGACTCTCTCTGGAGGTGGCCGAGCTCCAACAACACTTGAGTAGCTGTTCTGGAGCACATTTTGTGGAGCCAAAGGTACGTTTGCCTGACTTATTTTTTGGTGATCAGCAAGAGTTTTTTTCCTTTAAAAATGCTTGTTTGTTGTATTTTCGTTTGAGACCCAGATCCTCTGGTGATGAATCACAGCGCATAGGGTTCATAATGTCACTTTTGTGCAAAGAACCTCAGGGATGGGCCTTTTCTCTCCAACCTAGTGATCCGTGCTTTAGATCAGTGGATAGTTTTTTTTATGCTTTGGGGTAGTTGTATGATGATCCTGATCGTGTCTCATCAGCTGAGACTGAATTGAGACGTTTGAGGCAGGGATCAGGTAATGTGGAAAAATATTATATAAGGATTTGCTGATTGCTTATCCCACACCTGGAAACTTGCAGGAGGCAATGCAATTAGCTATACGGGTGGACAAGAGACTGCGTGCAAGGGTTAATGAGAGTAAATCCTCTGCCATGTCAGCTCCTAGTCTTGAGAGGGTCTGTAATGACATTGGAGAGCCGATGGAGATTGGGGCGATGGCACCCCGCTCTCAGGAAAAAGACCGCAGGTCTTCTGAAGGTTTGTGCTTTTATTGCGGGAAATCTGACCATTTTATTAAGAACTGTGTGCTTCGTATGAACAAAGAAAAAAAAAAGTCAGTTACGCCCGTATTGCCTGTTTAAATACTAAAGGGGTATTTCTTTCTGCTACTACTGCTGCTCAGGAAGAATTAATTGCATTTCGGATATTTGTGGATTGTGGTTCTACTCTGAATGTGATTGATGGGGGATTCTTGGAAAAACTTAAATTAAAACCCAAACCTTTGTCATCCCCTATTGCTGTGGTTTCTGTCGATGGCTCCCCCTTGAAGAGTGTTACTCGCAAGGTCTTTGAATTTCCCCTCACTATTAATGGTATTCACCAAGAAAATTTGGATTTGGTAGTATTAAATAATTTGCCTTCTCCAGTAATTTTGGGATTACCCTGGTTAAAATTGCACAATCCTGTACTGGATTACCAATGAAATTAAGTCCTGGAGCCCTAAGTGTTATGACAAGTATTGTAACGGACGTATTGCTGCGGTGGAAAAAGGGGAATTACCTGTACCTATTCAGGATTTTTGGAGAGTTTTTTCTGAGGAGGAGTCACAAATTTTGCCTCCCCATAGAGACTACGATTGTACCATTGAATTTGTCCCTGGAGCGACTCTTCATAAAAGTCGTTTATTTCATCTTACTATTCCTGAGAGAAAGGCTTTGGAGGAATACATACAGACAAGCTTGGCCGCCGGTCACATTAGGCCTTCCAAATCTCCTGTGGCTGTTGGATTTTTTTTTGTTAAAAAAAAAGGACGGCGGTTTACGTCCTTGTCTGGATTTTCGTGAAATTAATAAAATTACTGTACGCAATCCTTACCCACTGCCATTGATTCCTGATTTGTTTAACCAGTTAGTGGGGGCCAAGTGGTTCTCTAAAATTGATCTCCAGGGGGCATACAATTTGTTGCGCATGAAGGAGGTGATGAATGGAAGACTGCTTTTAACACTCCTGTGGGTCATTTTGAGAATCTGGTTATGCCTTTTGGTCTTACCAATGCTCCAGCATTTTTTCAGAATCTTGTTAATGACATCCTTAGACCTTTGATCTGCAAAAATGTGGTTGTGTATTTGGATGACATTTTGATTTATTCACCGGATCTGGAGTCTCATTGGCGGAGCGTACGTGAGGTATTACAGTTATTAATTGACAATTCACTTTTTGCTAAGCTGGAGAAATGTGAGTTCGCTGTACAGAGAATTAGTTTTTTGGGCTACATTATCTCCAGCGAGGGCTTTGAGATGGACCCTGTGAAGGTTCAGGTGGTTCAGGAATGGCCTAGGCCTATAGGTTTGAAATCGATACAGAGGTTTTTGGGTTTCGCCAATTATTACAGAAAATTCATTAAAAAATTTTCTATTATTGTCAAACCACTGACCGATCTCACCAGGAAAGATGCTAATGCGGTTCAGTGGACTACTGAGGCCATTGAAGCTTTTGTGTTTCTAAAGGAGAGGTTCAGCTCTGCCCCCATCCTTATGCAGCCTGATGTGACTAAGCCGTTTTTGGTTGAGGTTGATGCTTCTTCTGTGGGGGTCGGTGCGGTGTTGTCTCAGGAAAACAAGAATGGAGTACATCCCTGTGCTTTTTTTTCAAAAAATTTTTCTGAGACTGAACTTAATTACGATATTGGTAATCGGGAATTGCTGGCTATTAAACTCGCATTTGAACACTGGCATCATCTCTTGGAAGGTGCTGAATTTCCCATTCAGGTTTTCACTGATCATAAAAATCTGATCTATCTTGATGCTGCCAAGCGCTTGAATGCCCGTCAGGCTAGGTGGGCACTTTTTTTCTCGCGGTTTAATTTTTCCGTTACTTACATCCCGGGTACCAAGAATGTTAAAGCTGATGCTTTGTCTCGCAGCTTTTCTCCCATGGTCGGTGCTGAGGAGGAGGGGAGCATTTTACAAGAAGTTGTTGTGATTGCTGCATTGGACTCCATTTTGGAAGGCGAGATTCTTAAAGCTCAGGAGAATGCCCCATCTAACACTCCCCATGGGAGGTTGTTTGTGCCTAGGACCTTTAGGAGAGATTTGTTTGTTGAGTGTCATGAGTCTCGGTTGGCAGGTCATCCAGGAATTTCTGAGACCAAGAGACTTGTGGGTCGCAGTTTTTGGTGGCCTGGATGGCAGAAGTAAGTCAGTAAGTGGGTGCGTCAATGTACGGTGTGTGCTAGATCTAAGTCTTTACATACTCCTGCAGCGGGGTTGCTTTGACCTCTGGAGGTTCCTAGTGCACCTTGGACACATCTGGCTATGGACTTTATTACTGACCTTCCCCCCTCTGAGGGTTTCACAGTCATCTGGGTGGTCGTGGACCGTTTTAGCAAGATGTGTCACTTGGTTCCTTTCATCAAACTGCCCTGCAGTTCCTACTGACATTGTTTCGGATAGGGGACCTCAGTTCGTGGCTCGTTTTTGGCATGCTTTTTGTGACAGGTTGGGAGTTCATTTGTCGTTTTCATCCGGATATCATCCTGAGTCTAATGGCCAGACAGAAAGGAAGAATCAGGATGTTGAGCAGTTCTTGCGTTGTTTTGTGGCAGACAATCAGGAGGGGTGGTCTGAGTTTCTGCCACTTGCTGAGTTTGCTCTTCACAACCATACATCCTCTTCTGCTGGTTGTTCGCCTTTTTTTTGTTGTTCTGGGAGACATACATCTTTTGGGTCATTCTCCAAATTGGTATCGGCTGTGCCTGAAGAGGAGAGTTTTTCTGGTGATTTGGAGAGAGTTTGGACGGATGTGCGTGGTAATCTTCAGGAGGCTAACAAAAAATCTAAGAGGTACTTTGATAGGAAACGGCAAGAGGTTTTGTTTGCTATTGGTGACATGGTTTGGTTGTCCTCTAAGAATTTGCGGTTGAGGATTCCTTCTAATCCTCAATACAACGTGTTTCGACGGCATGCAACCTCGTTCACCTGATGAAGACGGCTTGCATGCCGTCAAAACACGTTGTGTTTTTACAAGGACTTCAATAAAGGTGGCAATTGCTGAATTTTATATGCCTTAGTGCTTTCAATCACCAGCTTTTACCTGTTGAATTTTCCACATTTCACCTCTTTTGGGGTTACTGGTGAGCTGCTTTGGCTTACTTTTTAATTTTAGCTCATGGACTGTTTGCCCCTCATTTTGACATCCTAGCACTTCCTACTACCAGCTTCAATGTCCTTTTTTTTCTTTTCACAAAAACAATTTAAAGACACATAGAGGTGAGCCATAGTAACGACATGTTCTCATTAGAAAGAAGTGGGTCTGCCATATTGTTCCTGCGTATGCAGTGACTGCAACGGCTGTCAAAAATTTAGAGTCACTCCAATGCCCCTTGCAAGAGACGTAGAGGTCGAAGGGCCTCCTGAAAAAAATGTTCCCATTATTAGGAAGTGGGTCTCCCAAACTGTTTGCCTATGCAGTGAATGCAATGGCTGCCAAAAATTTGGAGGAACTCCAATGCCCTTGCAAGAGATGTAGATATGGTGATATGGTAGATATGGTGGTGATATGGTGGTGGAGGTTGAGGATGAGGAGAATGAGGAGGACAAGAGCAAACAGACAAAATAAGGAAGTTTATACCCATGTTTGGGTGTGAAGACAGAGGTGCATGGAAATAGAGTTAGACCTCCCAAAAAAAAAGACACTGTATTTGAGTTTATGTTACACTTCTATCATTCGGTGGTGTTGAGAAGTCTGGCCCAATCCAGCCCTTGTTCATTTTTATAAGAGTCAGCCTGTCAGCATTTTCAGTTGACAGGCTGATGCGCCTATCGGTTATAATTCCACCAGTGGCACTAAAAACCAACTCTGACAAAACGCTAGAGGCAGGGCAGGCCAGGACCTCTAAGGTGTAGAGAGCCAGTTCATGCCACGTGTCCAGCTTGGATACCCAATAATGATAAGGCACAGAGGAATCATGGAGGACGTTGGTACGGTCAGCAAGGTACTCCTTCAGCATCTTCAGAAACTTTGCTCTCCTTGTGAGAGTACCACGCGCCTCAGGGCCTGTGCATTGGGAGGGTCTGAGAAAACTGTCCAAGAACTTTGTCAGTGTTCCCATGCCTCTGCTGGATTGGATTTGTGTCTCTCTCGCCTTTACTCCTTGGTTGTCCAATGAACTGTGACCTCTGCCGCCAGCATTTTAAGATGGAAATTTTTTTAATAATTCGCAACATGGGCCTTCTCGTACTACCCCATTTTATTAGGCCTGTCAGGCACGGGATTAAGAGACAGAAAGTTCTCCTTGTAGCGTGGGTCTAGAAGTGTCATCAACCAGTAATGACTGTCACCCAAAATGTGGACTACGCGAGGGTCACGGGAAAGGCAGCGTAACATAAACTCATGTGTGCCAGACTGCTAATAGGCAAGACTTCTGTGTCCTCACCAATAGGACTTTTTGATTGCAAAAAGAACTTCGGCACTTGGGCTGTAAGCCTGTATGGACAATATGTCTTTGCTTGGGCTTTTAACCTACAATGTATGGGCTGGTAGAGCAGGTACGTGTTCACACTATTAGAAGTTTGACAGCCTTTTTTCTGACCATGTGTCCCTCCCATTCAGTCACAGGTGGTTTTAACTAGCTCTACCAGCCCATACATTGTAGGTTAAAAGCCCAAGCAAAGACATATTGTCCATACAGGCTTACAGCCCAAGAGTGGCATATCCAGTGGTAGCATAGTGTAGTTTCCCATCATACGAAGGTGACCTTGTCGTGGTTGATGGGCACACATAAATTGGCCAAATTATGCGCAAAAAAACCTTCATTTTTCAAAGTGACATTAGTCTAGATACAATATTTCTTATATTTTCATGTATGGAGTGCCGAAGTTCTTTTTGCAATTGATTACTCTTTTCTTCAGAGCACCCGAATAGACCAGTGAGCGACCCCTCTCTTTTTTCTATTAATCATTTTTGGGATCCCGCTCCTGGAGCATTGCAGCAGGTACGTGTTCACACTATTAGAAGTTTGACAGCCTTTTTTCTGACCATGTGTCCCTCCCATTCAGTCACAGGTGGTTTTAACTAGCTCTACCAGCCCATACATTGTAGGTTAAAAGCCCAAGCAAAGACATATTGTCCATACAGGCTTACAGCCCAAGAGTGGCATATCCAGTGGTAGCGTAGCGTAGTTTCCCATCATACGAAGGTGACCTTGTCGTGGTTGATGGGCACACATAAATTGGCCAAATTATGCGCAAAAAACCTTCATTTTTCAAAGTGACATTAGTCTAGATACAATATTTCTTATATTTTCATGTATGGAGTGCCGAAGTTCTTTTTGCAATTGATTACTCTTTTCTTCAGAGCACCCGAATAGACCAGTGAGCGACCCCTCTCTTTTTTCTATTAATCATTTTTGGGATCCCGCTCCTGGAGCATTGCAGCAGGTACGTGTTCACACTATTAGAAGTTTGACAGCCTTTTTTCTGACCATGTGTCCCTCCCATTCAGTCACAGGTGGTTTTAACTAGCTCTACCAGCCCATACATTGTAGGTTAAAAGCCCAAGCAAAGACATATTGTCCATACAGGCTTACAGCCCAAGAGTGGCATATCCAGTGGTAGCGTAGCGTAGTTTCCCATCATACGAAGGTGACCTTGTCGTGGTTGATGGGCACACATAAATTGGCCAAATTATGCGCAAGAAACCTTCATTTTTCAAAGTGACATTAGTCTAGATACAATATTTCTTATATTTTCATGTATGGAGTGCCGAAGTTCTTTTTGCAATTGATTACTCTTTTCTTCAGAGCACCCGAATAGACCAGTGAGCGACCCCTCTCTTTTTTCTATTAATCATTTTTGGGATCCCGCTCCTGGAGCATTGCAGCAGGTACGTGTTCACACTATTAGAAGTTTGACAGCCTTTTTTCTGACCATGTGTCCCTCCCATTCAGTCACAGGTGGTTTTAACTAGCTCTACCAGCCCATACATTGTAGGTTAAAAGCCCAAGCAAAGACATATTGTCCATACAGGCTTACAGCCCAAGAGTGGCATATCCAGTGGTAGCGTAGCGTAGTTTCCCATCATACGAAGGTGACCTTGTCGTGGTTGATGGGCACACATAAATTGGCCAAATTATGCGCAAAAAACCTTCATTTTTCAAAGTGACATTAGTCTAGATACAATATTTCTTATATTTTCATGTATGGAGTGCCGAAGTTCTTTTTGCAATTGATTACTCTTTTCTTCAGAGCACCCAAATAGACCAGTGAGCGACCCCTCTCTTTTTTCTATTAATCATTTTTGGGATCCCGCTCCTGGAGCATTGCAGCAGGTACGTGTTCACACTATTAGAAGTTTGACAGCCTTTTTTCTGACCATGTGTCCCTCCCATTCAGTCACAGGTGGTTTTAACTAGCTCTACCAGCCCATACATTGTAGGTTAAAAGCCCAAGCAAAGACATATTGTCCATACAGGCTTACAGCCCAAGAGTGGCATATCCAGTGGTAGCGTAGCGTAGTTTCCCATCATACGAAGGTGACCTTGTCGTGGTTGATGGGCACACATAAATTGGCCAAATTATGCGCAAAAAACCTTCATTTTTCAAAGTGACATTAGTCTAGATACAATATTTCTTATATTTTCATGTATGGAGTGCCGAAGTTCTTTTTGCAATTGATTACTCTTTTCTTCAGAGCACCCGAATAGACCAGTGAGCGACCCCTCTCTCACCAATAGGACGACTGACCATGCTCTCCTCCTCATCCTCCTCCTCCCCGTCCTCAGGCCATCCACACTGAACAAACGGTATGACAGTTGTGCAGGTAGTACCGTCTAAAGCGCAGGAAAATAGCTCCAGTTCTTCCTCCTCCTCCTCTTCCTTATTGTCACCTAATCCACGTCGGGATGAGCTGAGGCTAGGCTGTGTGGAATCACGCTGTATTGTTCCTTGCTCCATCTCATCGTGCTCCGCCTGCAATAGATCCTCTTTGATTGTGAGCAGAGCGCGTTTCAGAAGACAGAGAAGCGGAATGGTGGCGCTAATTATGGCATCATCGCCGCTCACCATCTTGGTGGAGTCCTCAAAGTTTTGGAGGATGGTACAAATGTATGACATCCATGTTCACTCCTGAGGTCTTAAATGTGGAGTCTGACCTGAATACCGATGGCCATGTTGATGCTGGTAGTCAACAACTGCCCTCTTCTGCTCACAAATCCTTCCCAACACCTGCAATGTAGAGTTCCAACGTGTGGGGACATTACATCGCACATCAGTCAGTGAGCTGGAAGTTGCAAACGCTGCTGCAGTACGGCAAGGGTGGAGGAAGCTGTAGCTGACTTTCTAAAATGGGCACACAGGCGGCATACTTTGACAAGCATATCCGGCAGATCTGGGTAGGTTTTGAGAAACCGCTGAACCACAAGGTTAAACACATGGGCAAGGCATGGTACATGTGTGAGCTCACCTCTCTTCAGAGCCGCCACCAGGTTCCGGCCATTGTCACACATGACCATGCCTGTCTGTAGGGTCAGCGGTGTCAGCCACAGATCTGTGTGTTGTTTCAGAGCTGTCCACAACTTTTCAACGTTGTGCGGTTTGTCACTTAAGCATATTAGCTTCAGCATAGCCTGTTGCCGCTTGGCTGAGGCAGTGCTGCAATGCTTCCAGATTGCGACTGATGTGGTCACTTTGGAGATGGAGGCTGAAGAAGTGGAGGAGTAGGTGCAGGAGCTGTAGAATGTGGGGGCAACCCTAATTGACCTAGGGCCCGCAATCCTCGGCATCGGGAGGACGTGTTCCATCCCAAGGTCTGACTTGGTCCCTGTTTCCACTATATTAACCCAGTGTGCCATCAGCGAGATGTATTGTCCCTGCCCACAAGCACTTGTCCACATGTCTGTGGTTAGGTGGACTTTCCCAGTAACTGCATTGTTGACGGCATGGCTACTATTGCTGGACATGTGCTTGTGTACTGTGAAGACGGCACACTGGGAGAAATAGTGGAGGCTGGGAACTGAGTACCAAGGGACGGCCGTCGCCATCAGATTGTGGAAAGCTTCCGTCTCAACGAGCCTAAAAGGCAACATTTCGAGCACAAGCATTCGCTGTGGGGCACTTGCTTTCCAAGGACTGGGGTAGGGACAACTGAACGCTGCGCTGGGACAAGGACGTGGACATGCTTGCTGATGGTGCTAGTTGAGTGTGTGCAACAACAGGTGCAGGGCGGGAGGGATCTTCGCATGCGCCATGGACAGGGGATTGTCATGCACACAGAACAGCAGAAGAAGCAATGGTTCATCCGCAGACACTGTTTCTGGACCCTGGGGTTTGGCCCACTTAGGCGGGTGCTTTGCTGCCATGTGCCTGATCATGCTGGTGGTGGTCAGGCTGCTAGTTTTGCTACCACTGCTGATGCTGGCCTGGCAGGTGGTGCAAATGGTCTTTTTGGGGATATTTGCAGGGTCTTTAAAAAGCAACCAGACTCGAGAAGACCTAACAGTTGTACTGGCAACTTCCGTCGTGTTGGCGTTACGGGAAATGCTTTACTGCCTTGTGTCTGCGGCCACCACACTGCTTCTTCCTGCCTGTTGTGGTGCTATACCTCACTCCCCTGTGTGCTGCTGTCCTCGCTCTGCATGTCCCCCTGCCAGGTTCGGTCAGTTACTATATCATCCACCACCTCGTCTTCTGCACCCTGCTCCTCCTCCTGACTTTCTGACAATTGTGTCTCATCATCATCCACCTCTTGCGGCAGTAATTTCACTTTCCCACTTTTGCCTTCAAGTGACTGTGGCTGCTCAAATACTTGGGCATCGCTACACGCGTTCTCTTCTTCACCCGCTTGAAGCTGGCCGGGCGCGAGGCCCGAATCTATAAATGGAAAAGTGAAGTGCTCTTCTGAGTTTCCAAGTGTGGGATCAGTTGTCTCCAGGCACTTGGCATGGTGGGAGGAAGCAGGATCAGGGTGAGGAATATGCGGTCCACACTCACGGCTACTGAGACTTGACCATGTGGAAGACAGGGTGGTGGTGGTCGTAGTGGCAAAGTGACTGGAAGCACTATCTGCTATCCAAACAACAACCTTTTGACACTGCCCTGTGTTCAATAGTGCTGTCCTGCGGTCCCCTAGTAATTGGGACAAGAAGGTCGACAAGATGTGGGTGTTTGTTGTGGCACAATTTCAGCTTGCCCATGGCCTCGACCTCGGCCTTGGCCTCTGCATGCACCATCACCATCACGTCCACTTCCCCGTCCCTTTCCACGCACCTTGCCCATTTTAATGGAAGACAATATTTTACACCTTCACTACAAATGGCTGGATTTGAACCACAGTCATATGTGATACATCTGACGGAGAACAACGGTTTTAAAGAGCTGGCCTGTAGTTTGCTAATACTATTCTTCACAGAGACCTAGTGTGAATAGCTTCGCTGACACACTGCAACGAAATGGAAATGGAGGCCAAAAATGGCTGAATTTGGAACGTAGTTATATGTGATACGTCTGACGGAAAACCACGGTTTTAAAAAGCGGGCCTGTAGTTTACTGATACTATTCTTCACAGTGACTTTGTGTGAATAGCTTCTCTGACACACTGCAACAAAATGGAAATGGAGGCCAATATTTTCCACGATCACTACAAATTTCTGGATTTTTATCGCTGTAATATTCTGCAGTGCTAATAAGCAAATGGAGCAGAAAAATTGTGTACTCTGGATTGCTTTTTAAGCAAATAATCAGGATTAAGATAAAAAAAAATAGCCTTGGCCCCTGACCTGGGGCTATGTCTACAAATATCTGTAATAGCAGCAGTCTGAATGGACCCTCTTGTGCTGTATCATGCACTGCAGTCTGCCCCATACCCTGCCTGCCTGCCTAATTCCTGCTATCACCACTGGATATATGCAGCTGGATTAGTCCTCAGAAGGACTGTTAGTTCAGATGGATAAATAGATATGTTGTGAAATACCTATACTAACTATAAACAAGCAAATCTCTCCCTGACTCAGCAGCAGTTCTCCATACTCTGCCTGTTTCCGGGGTAGACTGTGATGAGCATAGTGGCACCAGGTCTAATATAGACCTGATGACGCTGTGCGGCCAGCCAATCACTGTAATGTCCACAACCAACATGGCTATGGCAGTGCAGTGCGTGGCAAGCAATCCCTGAATATTCATTGGCTCTCTAAAGGGCACCAAACATGCAGGGTGGATACCCCAGCTCCTGCCAGAGCACCCCCGGAAATACTCGCCAAGCACCGTGATGCTTGGGCGAGTACCGATTAGTGGCGAGCACATTCACTCATCATTAGTACTAATATATATATATATACAGTACAGACCAAAAGTTTGGACACACCTTCTCATTTAAAGATTTTCCTGTATTTTCATAACTATGAAAATTGTACATTCACACTGAAGGCATCAAAACTATGAATTAACACATGTGGAATTATATACATAACAAAAAAGTGTGAAAAAACTGAAAATATGTCTTATATTCTAGGTTCTTCAAAGTAGCCATCGTTTGCTTTGATGACTGCTTTGCACACTCTTGGCATTCTCTTGATGAGCTTCAAGAGGTAGTCACCGGAAATGGTCTTCCAACAATCTTAAAGGAGTTCCCAGAGATGCTTAGCACTTGTTGGCCCTTTTGCCTTCACTCAGCAGTCCAGCTCACCCCAAACCATCTCGATTGGGTTCAGGTCTGGTGACTGTGGAGGCCAGGTCATCTGGCGTAGCACCCCATCACTCTCCTTCTTGGTCAAATAGCCCTTACACAGCCTGGAGGTGTGTTTGGGGCCATTATCCTGCTGAAAAATAAATGATGGTCCAATTAAATGCAAGCCACTGCAAGATGCTGTGGTAGCCATGTTGGTTCAGTATGCCTTCAATTTTGAATAAATCCCCAACAGTGTCACCAGCAAAGCTCCCCCACACCATCACACCTCCTCCTCCATGCTTCCCGGTGGGACCCAGGCATGTAGAGTCCATCCGTTCACCTTTTCTGCATCGCACAAAGACACGGTGGTTGGAACCAAAGATCTCAAATTTGGACTCATCAGACCAAAGCACAGATTTCCACTGGTCTAATGTCCATTCCTTGTGTTCTTTAGCCCAAACAAGTCTCTTCTGCTTGTTGCCTGTCCTTAGCAGTGGTTTCCTAGCAGCTATTTTACCATGAAGGCCTGCTGCACAAAGTCTCCTCTTAACAGTTGTTGAATGTATTCGACCCCAAGGCTGTAGGTCTGGTGGGGGGAGAAACAAAAAACAGGCGAAGATCTAAGTGTAGATGTATATATATATATATAGGAACAGAAGAAAAATGAACTGCTCACCTTTAGCAGATCTTGTACCAAGGCTTATCGACCAATTCTGGTCTAATGTGGGTAGCTGGTCCACTGGTATGCAGCTTCAATCTGGATTGAATGGATCTCCCAGCTGGAGTCCGTAAGAATAAGGTTCAGAGTATATATCCAATCATTTTTTTTATAAGTTTTATCTATTTAATAACTTGAATAAATCTTCTGAAGAAGTAAATCCTTTTTTTGGATAATTATTCCTTGTGACCCTGGGAGCGCTCAATTGGCTGGATACATATTCTGAACCTTAACAGTTGTTGAAGAGATGTGTCTGCTGCTAGAACTCTGTGTGGCATTGACCTGGTCTCTAATCTGAGCTGCTGTTAACCTGCGATTTCTGAGGCTGGTGACTCGGATAAACTTATCCTCAGAAGTAGAGATGACCCTTGGTCTTCCGTTCCTGGGGCGGTCCTCATATGAGCCAGTTTCTTTGTAGCGCTTGATGGTTTTTGCAACTGCACTTGGGGACACTTTCAAAGTTTTCCCAATTTTTCGTACTGACTGACCTTCATTTCTTAAAGTAATGATGACCACTCGTTTTTCTTTACTTAGAATTTGTATTATGGCAAGAAAAAAGCAACTAACAGTCTATTCAGTAAGACTATCAGCTGTGTATCCACCTAACTTCTGCACAACACAACTAATGGTCCCAGCCCCATTTATAAGGCAAGAAATTCCACTTATTAAACCAGACAGGGCACACCTGTGAAGTGAAAACCATTTCCGGTGACTACCTCTTGAAGCTCATCAAGAGAATGCCAAGAGTGTGCAAAGCAGTCATCAAAGCAAAAGATGGCTACTTTGAAGAACCTAGAATATAAGACCTATTTTCAGTTGTTTCACACTTTTTTGTTAAGTATATAATTCCACATGTGTTAATTCATAGTTTTGATGCCTTCAGTGTGAATGTACAATTTTCATAGTCATGAAAATACAGAAACATCTTTAAATGAGAAGGTGTGTCCAAACTTTTGGTCTGTACTGTATATATATATATATATATATATATATATATATATACACTGTGTGCCGAATTATTAGGCAAATGAGTATTTTGATCACATGATACTTTTTATACATGTTGTCCTACTCCAAGCTGCAAAGGCTTGAGAGCCAACTACGACTTAAGTAAATCTGGTGATGTGCATCTCTGTAATGAGGAGGGGTGTTGACTAACGACATCAACACCCTATATAAGGTGTGCTTAATTATTAGGCAACTTCCTTTCCTTTGGCAAAATGGGTCAGAAGAGAGATTTGACGGGCTCTGAACAGTCCAAAATTGTGAGATGTCTTGCAGAGGGATGCAGCAGTCTTGAAATTTCCAAACTTTTGAAGCGTGATCACCGAACAATCAAGCGTTTCATGGCAAATTGCCAACAGGGTCGCCAAAAGCTTGTTGGCCAAAAAAGGAGCAAAATAACTGCCCATGAATTGAGGAAAATCAAGCGTGAAGCTGCCAAGATGCCATTTGTCACCAGTTTTGCCATATTTCAGAGCTGCAATGTTACTGGAGTATCAAAAAGCACAAGGTGTGCGATACTCAGGGACATGGCCAAGGTAAGGAAGGCTGAAAAACGACCACCTTTGAACAGAAACATAAGATAAAACGTCAAGAATGGGCCAAGAAATATCTTAAGACTGATTTTTCAAAGGTTTTATGGACTGATGAAATGAGAGTGACTCTTGATGGGCCAGATGGATGGGCCAGAGGCTGGATCAGTAAAGGGCAGAGAGCTCCACTCCGAGTCAGACGCCAGCAAGGTGGAGGTGGGGTACTGGTATGGGCTGGTATCATCAAAGATGAACTTGTGGGACCTTTTCGGGTTGAGGGTGGAGTGAAGCTCAACTCCCAGACCTACTGCCAGTTTCTGGAAGACAACTTCTTCAAGCAGTGGTACAGGAAGAAGTCGGTATCATTCAAGAAAATCATGATTTTCATGCAGGACAATGCTCCACCACATGCATCCAACTACTCCACAGCGTGGCTGGCCAGTAAAGGTCTAAAAGCAGAAAAAATAATGACATGACCCCCTTGTTCACCTGATCTGAACCCCATAGAGAACCTGTGGTCCATCATAAAATGGGAGATCTACAGTGAGGGAAAACAGTACACCTCTCGGAACAGTGTCTGGGAGGCTGTGGTGGCTGCTGCACGCAATGTTGATCGAAAACAGATCAAGCAACTGACAGAATCTATGCATGGAAGGCTGTTGAGTGTCATCATAAAGAAAGGTGGCTATATTGATCACTAATTTTTTGGGATTTTGTTTTTGCATGTCAGAAATGTTTATTTATAAATTTTGTGCACTGATATTGGTATACCTGGTGCAAAGAAACAAGTGAGATGGGATTATATTTGGTTTTTATTAAGTTGCCTAATAATTCAGAACAGTAATAGTTACCTGCACATACAGATATCCTCCTAAGATAGCCAAATCTAAAAAAAAAAAACCTCCAACTTCCAAAAATATTAAATTTGGATATTTATGAGTCTTTTGGGTTGATCAATAATAGTTGTAGTTGTTGATCAATAATAAAATTAATCCTCTAAAATACAACTTGCCTAATAATTCTGCACACAGTGTATATATATATATATATATATATATATATATATATATATATATATATATATATATTTTAACATTGAGAGATAGAATATCCAAAGAAAATCAAGAAAATCACATTGTATAAAATAGATACATTTATTTGCATTTTGCAATGAGAAATGAGTATTTGATCCCCTACAAACCATTATGAGTTCTGGCTCCTACAGACCAGTTAGACGCTCCTAATCAACTTGTTACCTGCATTAAAGACATCTGTCTTACATAGTCACCTTTATAAAAGACTCCTGTCCACAGACTCAATCAGTCAGCCTCTAACTGCTACAACATGGGCAAGACCAAAGAGCTTTCTAAGGATGTCAGGGACAAGATCATAGACCTGCACAAAGCTGGAATGGGCTACAAAATCTTAAGTAAGACGCTGGGTGAGAAGGAGACAACTGTTGGTGTAATAGTAAGAAAATGGAAGAAATACAAAATGACTGTCAATCGACATCGATCTGGGGCACCATGCAAAATTTCACCTCATGGGGTATCCTTGATCATGCGGTAGGTGAGAGATCAGCCTAAAACTACACGAGGAGGACTTGTTAATGATCTCAAGGCAGCTGGGACCACAGTCACCAAGAAAACCATTGGTAACGCATTACGCCTTAAAGGTTTAAAATCCTGCAGTGCCCGCAGGGTCCCCCTGCTCAAGAAGTCACATGTGCAGGCCCATCTGAAGTTTGCCAATGAACACCTGGATGATTCTGTGAGGTATTGGGAGAAGGTGCTGTGGTCAGATGAGTCAAAAATTGAGCTCTGTGGCATTAACTGAACTCGCCGTGTTTGGAGGAAGAGAAATGCTGCCTATGACCCAAAGAACACCATCCCCACTATCAAGCATGGAGGTAGAAACATTATGTTTTGGGAGTGTTTCTCTGCTAAGGGCACAGGACTACTTCATCGCATCAATGGGAGAATGGATGGAGTCATGTAAAGTAAAATCCTGAGTGACAACCTCCTTCCCTCCGCCAGGACATTAAAAATGGGTCGTGGCTGGGTCTTCCAGCAAGACAAAGATCCAAAACATACAGCCAAGGCAACAAAGGAGTGGCTCAGAAAGAAGCACATTAAGGTCATGGAGTAGCCTAGCCAGTCTCCAGACCTTAATCCCATAGAAAACTTATGGAGAGAGTTGAAGCTCCAAGTTGCAAAGCAACAGCCTCAAAATCTTAATGATTTAAAGATGATCTGCAAAGAGGAGTGGACCAAAATGCCTGCTGACATGTGCGCAACCCTCATCATCAACTACAAACAACGTATGGCTGCTCTGCTTGCCAAGTATTAAGTGTTGTTTGCCAAAGGAATCAAATACATATTTCTCACTGCAAAATGCAAATAAATTTATCTAATTTATACAATGTGATTTTCTTGATTTTTTGGGGGGATATTCTATCTCTCAATGTTAAAATTAATCTACCCTTAAAATTATAGACTGTTCATGTCTTTGTCAGTGGGCAAACTTACAAAAATAGCAAGGGATCAAATAATTATTTCTTTTACTGTATATACACTTTTACAGACAGGTTCACATAAGTATGCTATAGATAACCACAGTACGCATCACTACATATAAGCACTTTGCACAAGTACAGATTATATATATGTAGCACCCTGAGGATTCGGCTGCTACAGGGGTATTGCACCTCAACCCAGAGGTGTGATATTCCACTCCCGAGTAAGGAAGGAGTGTGGAACTGAGCTCGGTAGGCTGCATGCACTACACACATCCCATTTCCGAGGAGCAGACCGACGGTACTCCCACTTAGAAATGTGCAGGTACGACCGAGTCTGTTCCTGGCTGGAGTGGGAGGGGGGTGGTACATCCCAAGTAGTGTAGGGGCAGATAGGGGGAGCAGCCTGGGTAAAGATAGGAGCTCATTGGGTGCTGGTCACCTGAGCTCACACATAGAGGGTGTATATAAGGTGGGCACCAACTAAGAACAGGGTCAGTTGCAGAGAGGAAGTCAGCGAGCAGAGGAGAAGAAAGACCCAGAGTGAGAGAGGAGAAGAGAGAGAGAGACCCAGAGGGGGAAACAGCAGAAAAGGACTCCAAGAACCCAACTTAAATCCCCGGGTGAAGAGTCGGCACAGGGTACCGGAACCCAAGCTGGTGGGGGCAAAAACACACCCCAGCCAGAGACCGGAGACCGTGGGCAGCGTTTGTCACGGTCACCCACCACATCCACCACGAAGGCATACCACGTGGAGGGTCAGGGAACCCGAGGCCAAGGGTCTCCCAACAGAAGGCCCGAGGGAGCTGGACCTGGGTGGATCAATAGTGGGGACGGCCAGAGAACGGACAGAAGGAGAGCTCAGGGTCACGCTCCGGACTTATTTGGGGGTTGGCTGGATCCAGAACCTGGTGGACGCAGCACGGCTCGGGAGGTCACTCGAAGCTGGAGTGACCAGAACATCAGCAGTGAGTAAACATCCTAAACTGCATAACCCGACTCTGTCTCTGATTGCCGTCTACACTGCATCACCACAACCCCCATCCTCTGCACCTGATCCCCCTGAGGCTATACCCCACCCGTTGGGGGTTATATCATCAAAGCTGCACCTACACCATCAGCCTCAGCGGACCCTGCTGCAGCGGCGGCCACAGTGACCGCAACACAACGGGTGGCGTAGTCGACATTAAGAACTTAGCAACATCTGTAGGACTGCCACATACAACTCAGTTTGACACCCTGGGCACGGACCGGGTCACAGCCACTCGGAAGACTACAACTCCCATCTGATCCGGCTCCGGATATTCCCCCTAAAGAATATGGCCCAGGGGGCGCGTCAACTTTGGCGTAGTCGGCAGGATTACGTGCCCACAACAACCGGGTACTGCGTGCCTGAAAGAAAGAACGAGTTTACCTCAAAAAGAAGTCTCCTGCCGGTTCCGGAGGGTCCCCGCCATCGGACTCCATCACAGATTGATTCCCGCCGGGTGTCCGCCATTAACAACTTTTTCCCGCCATCTGCAGAGTTTCCCGCCACTGGGAAGCGATTCCCGCCATTTCCAAAGGTTTCCCGCCTTGGAAGAGCGGACGCCATTATGGGCGTGCCAGAGGGTGGCGAGAGGCCACCTCCCATCGTGGGCCAGGACCGAAAATAGCGCCAAAAGTGGAAACCGCCCCCACCAACAGAGACTGTGATGCTAGAGGTGTCTGTCAGCGTGAAAGAACCGCCCCTGGAGCTGACAGTCACCCAGTGGCCCCGGGACCGCCCTCGAAGTGGGAGGAGACGAAAGAAAAGAACGAAGATGGGTGCCGCCTGGAGCAGTCTGGAGCGAGCGCACCCGGAGGCAGGAAGCCTGGAAAGGAGTAGCAGAGAAGCTCACCCGGAGATGGCGAGAGAGCAGAGCAGCACCGGCCCGCTGGCCAGGAGCCTGCTGGAAGAAGAGCAGAGCAGCACCGACCCGTTGGTCAGGAGCCTGCTGGAAACCACGACCCCACTAGGCCTAGTGGAGGTCCTCGCACAGCTCCCCCGAGACCGGGAGTGTGCACAGACTGCCCTGGAGGGCCTCGCACGGAGGATGGCCCGGGTACAGCGAGAGACATTGGCGGAGTGGAGCCGAGAGATGGCCCAGCAAACCAAGACCCGGAGCACGCCAGCCAAGATGAGGAGACAGACCGCCTCTGAGGACGGCGCGGGAGGACCCAAGGCCGGAGACGGCGCCGAGAAGGGAGCCGAACGCATGGAGGCAGGTAAAGGGGACGTCTATACCCCAAATCAGGACACCGCTTGCCTGCCCCAGCTCCCCGTCGCAGAGCCCGAAAGTCCCCCTGCTGTGCCCGAAAACGCCATGTCACCGACGCAGACTAGGCCCCAACCGGAAGCCGCCGCCGCGACCCCTGTGACGTCATGCGCACCGACCCCGAGCGTGGCAAAACAGGAAGTAACACCAGCCTGGTCGCAGGGCCTAGAATTCCCGGGCGTCGCATCACCAACAGCGCCCCCTACCTCCGCGGAGCCTCCGGCCTGGCCGCAAGGCCAGGTAGCCCAGGGCGCCGCCGTCCTAACGGTGCCCTTCACCTTCCAGGTGCCCCAGGCCTGGCCGCAAGGCCTGGGCAACCCGGGCGCCACCACCACCGCGCCCGCACCCGTAAAACCAAGGGTGCCGCGTCTGGGAGAGGACTTGTTTGCCCAGCACACGTGGCCGGACGGGCAGCCTTTCATCTGGCCTCAGAGGTATTATGAACTGGAGCACCAGAGGAGAGTTGGGGCCATGTGTGCACCCCTGATTCCGGTTCCAAAGCCCGTAAAAAGGACCTCGCCCCCGCTAGAAGAGGCCCAATTTGAGTGGGACCCCACCGGAGAAGACCTAATGGGGTTCACTCAAGAAACCAGGGCAGCTGCAGCGGAGCGTGCTGAGTGTTACCGACAGCAGCTCGAGGAGTTTGCGAGGGAGCGGAGAGAGAGGCGGGTCCGGGAACAACAGGCCCAAATAAGGAGCGCCGAGCAGAAGAGCCGAACCAGGAGGGACCCCCGTGCAGCGCACAGTCCCCGTACCACCGGGACTGTAATAAAGTTTAACCTGCAGCATGGGTGGGGCTTCATCAGAGACAACAACACCCCCGGCGACGTCTTTGTCACGCGCAGAGACGTGGAGTCCCATCTGCCGGAGGGGCACAGAGGTCGTGACCTTTACATCGGGGATGAGGTCACCTTTACCCGGCACAAGTGTGCCAAAGGACCTTACGCCCTCCATGTGCATCGCCTGACAGAGGAGGAGTTGCGATGTGAGGAGGAAGAGCAAGAGGATCCGGACGGGTCTGAAGCTGAGATCCCCAAAGAAGGAGCAGGAGGAAGACGTTGTTGGGTACAGCGGGGCAGGTGCTGTAAATAGTTACCCGATCGGGGTATAAAGAAACTGTTACTGCAAATATAGTCCCCGTTGGGACCAGCTGAGTGAACTGTTCACCCGTTTACCCTTAATCCCACAGGCTGAGGACTGTGAGCAGCCATTCCCTTTCCCTCCTTAACTGGCCGAGGACTGAGAGCGGCCATACCCTTGTACATAGTTGCGCTTCCTAAAGCGCCCCCTACCGGTTTTATAGGAAAACCATGTTTTCTAGAAAGACTGTCGCACTGTACCCGGTCACACGTTGCACAGTGACCGGAGGAGGAGCCAGAGGCGACGAGAAAGTTTTATATATATAATGTTTTATATATTTTAAATGTTTATGAAAAATTTTGTATGTTTTTGGTGTTATGTCTTACAGCCCGAGGACGTGCTGTGATTTACCAGGGGGGAATGTAGCACCCTGAGGATTCGGCTGCTACAGGGGTATTGCACCTCAACCCAGAGGTGTGATATTCCACTCCCGAGTAAGGAAGGAGTGTGGAACTGAGCTCGGTAGGCTGCATGCACTACACACATCCCATTTCCGAGGAGCAGACCGACGGTACTCCCACTTAGAAATGTGCAGGTACGACCGAGTCTGTTCCTGGCTGGAGTGGGAGGGGGGTGGTACATCCCAAGTAGTGTAGGGGCAGATAGGGGGAGCAGCCTGGGTAAAGATAGGAGCTCATTGGGTGCTGGTCACCTGAGCTCACACATAGAGGGTGTATATAAGGTGGGCACCAACTAAGAACAGGGTCAGTTGCAGAGAGGAAGTCAGCGAGCAGAGGAGAAGAAAGACCCAGAGTGAGAGAGGAGAAGAGAGAGAGAGACCCAGAGGGGGAAACAGCAGAAAAGGACTCCAAGAACCCAACTTAAATCCCCGGGTGAAGAGTCGGCACAGGGTACCGGAACCCAAGCTGGTGGGGGCAAAAACACACCCCAGCCAGAGACCGGAGACCGTGGGCAGCGTTTGTCACGGTCACCCACCACATCCACCACGAAGGCATACCACGTGGAGGGTCAGGGAACCCGAGGCCAAGGGTCTCCCAACAGAAGGCCCGAGGGAGCTGGACCTGGGTGGATCAATAGTGGGGACGGCCAGAGAACGGACAGAAGGAGAGCTCAGGGTCACGCTCCGGACTTATTTGGGGGTTGGCTGGATCCAGAACCTGGTGGACGCAGCACGGCTCGGGAGGTCACTCGAAGCTGGAGTGACCAGAACATCAGCAGTGAGTAAACATCCTAAACTGCATAACCCGACTCTGTCTCTGATTGCCGTCTACACTGCATCACCACAACCCCCATCCTCTGCACCTGATCCCCCTGAGGCTATACCCCACCCGTTGGGGGTTATATCATCAAAGCTGCACCTACACCATCAGCCTCAGCGGACCCTGCTGCAGCGGCGGCCACAGTGACCGCAACACAACGGGTGGCGTAGTCGACATTAAGAACTTAGCAACATCTGTAGGACTGCCACATACAACTCAGTTTGACACCCTGGGCACGGACCGGGTCACAGCCACTCGGAAGACTACAACTCCCATCTGATCCGGCTCCGGATATTCCCCCTAAAGAATATGGCCCAGGGGGCGCGTCAACTTTGGCGTAGTCGGCAGGATTACGTGCCCACAACAACCGGGTACTGCGTGCCTGAAAGAAAGAACGAGTTTACCTCAAAAAGAAGTCTCCTGCCGGTTCCGGAGGGTCCCCGCCATCGGACTCCATCACAGATCGATTCCCGCCGGGTGTCCGCCATTAACAACTTTTTCCCGCCATCTGCAGAGTTTCCCGCCACTGGGAAGCGATTCCCGCCATTTCCAAAGGTTTCCCGCCTTGGAAGAGCGGACGCCATTATGGGCGTGCCAGAGGGTGGCGAGAGGCCACCTCCCATCGTGGGCCAGGACCGAAAATAGCGCCAAAAGTGGAAACCGCCCCCACCAACAGAGACTGTGATGCTAGAGGTGTCTGTCAGCGTGAAAGAACCGCCCCTGGAGCTGACAGTCACCCAGTGGCCCCGGACCGCCCTCGAAGTGGGAGGAGACGAAAGAAAAGAACGAAGATGGGTGCCGCCTGGAGCAGTCTGGAGCGAGCGCACCCGGAGGCAGGAAGCCTGGAAAGGAGTAGCAGAGAAGCTCACCCGGAGATGGCGAGAGAGCAGAGCAGCACCGGCCCGCTGGCCAGGAGCCTGCTGGAAGAAGAGCAGAGCAGCACCGACCCGTTGGTCAGGAGCCTGCTGGAAACCACGACCCCACTAGGCCTAGTGGAGGTCCTCGCACAGCTCCCCCGAGACCGGGAGTGTGCACAGACTGCCCTGGAGGGCCTCGCACGGAGGATGGCCCGGGTACAGCGAGAGACATTGGCGGAGTGGAGCCGAGAGATGGCCCAGCAAACCAAGACCCGGAGCACGCCAGCCAAGATGAGGAGACAGACCGCCTCTGAGGACGGCGCGGGAGGACCCAAGGCCGGAGACGGCGCCGAGAAGGGAGCCGAACGCATGGAGGCAGGTAAAGGGGACGTCTATACCCCAAATCAGGACACCGCTTGCCTGCCCCAGCTCCCCGTCGCAGAGCCCGAAAGTCCCCCTGCTGTGCCCGAAAACGCCATGTCACCGACGCAGACTAGGCCCCAACCGGAAGCCGCCGCCGCGACCCCTGTGACGTCATGCGCACCGACCCCGAGCGTGGCAAAACAGGAAGTAACACCAGCCTGGTCGCAGGGCCTAGAATTCCCGGGCGTCGCATCACCAACAGCGCCCCCTACCTCCGCGGAGCCTCCGGCCTGGCCGCAAGGCCAGGTAGCCCAGGGCGCCGCCGTCCTAACGGTGCCCTTCACCTTCCAGGTGCCCCAGGCCTGGCCGCAAGGCCTGGGCAACCCGGGCGCCACCACCACCGCGCCCGCACCCGTAAAACCAAGGGTGCCGCGTCTGGGAGAGGACTTGTTTGCCCAGCACACGTGGCCGGACGGGCAGCCTTTCATCTGGCCTCAGAGGTATTATGAACTGGAGCACCAGAGGAGAGTTGGGGCCATGTGTGCACCCCTGATTCCGGTTCCAAAGCCCGTAAAAAGGACCTCGCCCCCGCTAGAAGAGGCCCAATTTGAGTGGGACCCCACCGGAGAAGACCTAATGGGGTTCACTCAAGAAACCAGGGCAGCTGCAGCGGAGCGTGCTGAGTGTTACCGACAGCAGCTCGAGGAGTTTGCGAGGGAGCGGAGAGAGAGGCGGGTCCGGGAACAACAGGCCCAAATAAGGAGCGCCGAGCAGAAGAGCCGAACCAGGAGGGACCCCCGTGCAGCGCACAGTCCCCGTACCACCGGGACTGTAATAAAGTTTAACCTGCAGCATGGGTGGGGCTTCATCAGAGACAACAACACCCCCGGCGACGTCTTTGTCACGCGCAGAGACGTGGAGTCCCATCTGCCGGAGGGGCACAGAGGTCGTGACCTTTACATCGGGGATGAGGTCACCTTTACCCGGCACAAGTGTGCCAAAGGACCTTACGCCCTCCATGTGCATCGCCTGACAGAGGAGGAGCTGCGATGTGAGGAGGAAGAGCAAGAGGATCCGGACGGGTCTGAAGCTGAGATCCCCAAAGAAGGAGCAGGAGGAAGACGTTGTTGGGTACAGCGGGGCAGGTGCTGTAAATAGTTACCCGATCGGGGTATAAAGAAACTGTTACTGCAAATATAGTCTCCGTTGGGACCAGCTGAGTGAACTGTTCACCCGTTTACCCTTAATCCCACAGGCTGAGGACTGTGAGCAGCCATTCCCTTTCCCTCCTTAACTGGCCGAGGACTGAGAGCGGCCATACCCTTGTACATAGTTGCGCTTCCTAAAGCGCCCCCTACCGGTTTTATAGGAAAACCATGTTTTCTAGAAAGACTGTCGCACTGTACCCGGTCACACGTTGCACAGTGACCGGAGGAGGAGCCAGAGGCGACGAGAAAGTTTTATATATATAATGTTTTATATATTTTAAATGTTTATGAAAAATTTTGTATGTTTTTGGTGTTATGTCTTACAGCCTGAGGACGTGCTGTGATTTACCAGGGGGGAATGTAGCACCCTGAGGATTCGGCTGCTACAGGGGTATTGCACCTCAACCCAGAGGTGTGATATTCCACTCCCGAGTAAGGAAGGAGTGTGAAACTGAGCTCGGTAGGCTGCATGCACTACACACATCCCATTTCCGAGGAGCAGACCGACGGTACTCCCACTTAGAAATGTGCAGGTACGACCGAGTCTGTTCCTGGCTGGAGTGGGAGGGGGGTGGTACATCCCAAGTAGTGTAGGGGCAGATAGGGGGAGCAGCCTGGGTAAAGATAGGAGCTCATTGGGTGCTGGTCACCTGAGCTCACACATAGAGGGTGTATATAAGGTGGGCACCAACTAAGAACAGGGTCAGTTGCAGAGAGGAAGTCAGCGAGCAGAGGAGAAGAAAGACCCAGAGTGAGAGAGGAGAAGAGAGAGAGAGACCCAGAGGGGGAAACAGCAGAAAAGGACTCCAAGAACCCAACTTAAATCCCCGGGTGAAGAGTCGGCACAGGGTACCGGAACCCAAGCTGGTGGGGGCAAAAACACACCCCAGCCAGAGACCGGAGACCGTGGGCAGCGTTTGTCACGGTCACCCACCACATCCACCACGAAGGCATACCACGTGGAGGGTCAGGGAACCCGAGGCCAAGGGTCTCCCAACAGAAGGCCCGAGGGAGCTGGACCTGGGTGGATCAATAGTGGGGACGGCCAGAGAACGGACAGAAGGAGAGCTCAGGGTCACGCTCCGGACTTATTTGGGGGTTGGCTGGATCCAGAACCTGGTGGACGCAGCACGGCTCGGGAGGTCACTCGAAGCTGGAGTGACCAGAACATCAGCAGTGAGTAAACATCCTAAACTGCATAACCCGACTCTGTCTCTGATTCCCGTCTACACTGCATCACCACAACCCCCATCCTCTGCACCTGATCCCCCTGAGGCTATACCCCACCCGTTGGGGGTTATATCATCAAAGCTGCACCTACACCATCAGCCTCAGCGGACCCTGCTGCAGCGGCGGCCACAGTGACCGCAACACAACGGGTGGCGTAGTCGACATTAAGAACTTAGCAACATCTGTAGGACTGCCACATACAACTCAGTTTGACACCCTGGGCACGGACCGGGTCACAGCCACTCGGAAGACTACAACTCCCATCTGATCCAGCTCCGGATATTCCCCCTAAAGAATATGGCCCAGGGGGCGCGTCATATACACACAAGTTTGCTAATACACACAGATAATAGTAAGTCTGCACACATTTTATTACTTACATATGATGTCCCTCTGGCTAGTGCATTCTTCCATCTTCAGCAGCTCCTTCCTGGTGATCTTCTGTCCATCCATCAGCACTACTGGCCAGATCTCCAGCTATCAGCCAGTCTCGTCTCCGGCCTCTTCACGACAGTGAGTCTGACACTTCCCTCCTGCCACCTGAGAAGTTCTGAGCTGCCTGACCCATGCGGGGGCATTTATGCATATAGCATTTATGCATACTTTATCGAAGTGCCATAATTTAGCAAAGTGCCCTGGCAGTTAGAAAATGGCATTGCTAATATTCATCTTTCTTCTCTTCTTACAGGTATATATTTTTCACTGCTTGTGTGATCTGTCCTGAAAACTGCATTATATCTCCATGCAATGCTCTGCAGCCTATCAATTTCTGGTATATATTTTTCACTGCTTGTGTGATCTGTCCTGAAAACTGCATTATATCTCCATGCAATGCTCTGCAGCCTATCAATTTCTGGTATATATTTTTCACTGCTTGTGTGATCTGTCCTGAAAACTGCATTATATCTCCATGCAATGCTCTGCAGCCTATCAATTTCTGGTATATATTTTTCACTGCTTGTGTGATCTGTCCTGAAAACTGCATTATATCTCCATGCAATGCTCTGCAGCCTATCAATTTCTGGTATATATTTTTCACTGCTTGTGTGATCTGTCCTGAAAACTGCATTATATCTCCATGCAATGCTCTACAGCCTATCAATTTCTGGTATATATTTTTCACTGCTTGTGTGATCTGTCCTGAAAACTGCATTATATCTCCATGCAATGCTCTGCAGCCTATCAATTTCTGGTATATATTTTTCACTGCTTGTGTGATCTGTCCTGAAAACTGCATTATATCTCCATGCAATGCTCTGCAGCCTATCAATTTCTGGTATATATTTTTCACTGCTTGTGTGATCTGTCCTGAAAACTGCATTATATCTCCATGCAATGCTCTGCAGCCTATCAATTTCTGGTATATATTTTTCACTGCTTGTGTGATCTGTCCTGAAAACTGCATTATATCTCCATGCAATGCTCTGCAGCCTATCAATTTCTGGTATATATTTTTTCACTCCTCTAGCTTTTTTATTCCATGATACTTAAAGGTCATCACACTTACTTTAAGAGTTTATGATCCATGCCGAGTTTACTAGTCTGTTTTTTTTTTTTTTTTTTTTCCCTGCACTTTATGGTCTCCTGTTGTCTTTTAAGCTAGTGATTGATTGTTAATGAGTTAAATCTGTGCAGATCTAAGCAGATACGTCCCTATATATTGAGACTTAGTTAAGGGGAGGCATTTATGCGGGGGCATTTATGCATATAGCATTTATGCATACTTTATCGAAGTGCCATAATTTAGCAAAGTGCCCTGGCAGTTAGAAAATGGCAGTTGGACAGGGCAGGAGACAGGTAAGACATGCAAGACAATTAAACAAACTTGCTTCCAGGTCATCTTTTTGGCAAACAGTATTCACCATTTGTATCTGTGCCATTTATACTCTGGTTGCTACAATCATCCACATTCACCGTTCTCCCACAAATGCGGCACACTTCATCCATATTGATCCCTCACTCCTCTCTTCTCCTATGTACAGTTGTCATGCTCTCTTCACAATGTTATACCACGCAGATCCATTCATTCCCACCATACAACACAGGAAACGCTCTCACAAATCACTCAATCATCTGCTCACTCTCTGTATCTTCCTTCTATTAGTCGCAGGTGATATTTCTCCCAACCCAGGACCCTCCAGTAATAATAACACTAACTCTTTCCCTGTTACATTCAGAAACCCTGCTAATCTCATTAATATTCCCTGCATATCTTCTGTCTCATTCAACTGTGCCCTTTGGAATGCACGCTCAGCTTGTAATAAACTCTCTTACATCCATGACTTTTTCCTCTCTAATTCCCTCAACCTTCTGGCTCTCACTGAAACCTGGATCCAGCAGTTGGACACCACTGCCGCTGCAGCTCTCTCCTATGGTGGCCTACATTTCTCTCATACCCCGCGACCTGACAACAGATCAGGTGGAGGTGTTGGTCTGCTTCTTTCAACAAAATGTACTTTTCAGGTTATCCCCCCTGTACCCTCCCTTATCTTCCCGTCCTTTGAGGCCCACACAGTCAGACTCTACCGGCCCTTCTCCCTGCGAGTGGCGGTTGTCTATCGCCCCCCAGGTCCCCTCCGTCAATTCCTGGATCACTTTGCTGCCTGGCTTACAAATTTTCTATCCTGCGACATCCCCACGATAATCATGGGAGACTTTAACATCCCAATTGGCGATCCTCTTTCCCCATCTGCCACGCATCTTTTATCATTAACCTCCTCCTTCGGCCTTTCACAGCTTGCTAATTCTCCTACACATGAGGACGGGAACACATTGGACCTGATCTTCTCCCGGCTTTGCTCAGTACATGACTTTACTAACTCTCCCCTTCCACTCTCTGACCATAATCTTCTTTCATTCTCTGTCAAGAACTGTGACTCTACTCAAGACACTCCCACCGTCCACACTTATAGAAATTTACGCGCCATTAACACCCAGAAATTTATAAAAAGGTTGCAATCATCATTGGCCCCAATCTCCTCCCTCTCATGTCCTGAATCTGCATTGAAGCATTATAACAAAATAATGCTATGCGCCCTGGATGAAGCCGCACCTCCTACACAAAGAACAATTCGGCATAGACGGCGACAACCCTGGCACACGCCTCAAACACGTCTTCTCCAGAGGTACTCCAGGTGCGCTGAACGGCTGTGGAGAAAATCAAATCTGCCCGAAGATTTCCTCCACTATAAATTTATGCTGAAAACATATAACTCTGCCCTTCACCTCTCCAAACAAACCTACTTTAACAACCTCATCATCTCGCTTTCCAATAATCCTAAACGACTCTTTGACACGTTTCATTCTCTCCTCAATCAAACAGCACAGGCCCCGACCACCGACCTCAGCGCTGACGATCTGGCTAACTATTTCAAAGAAAAAATTGACCATATCCGACAGGAAATTTTCTCCCAATCCCCAAATGTTATGCATGCTCCCCCCCGCCACATTGTATCTTGCTCATTTTCTGACTTCGAACCAGTCACGGAAGATGAAGTGATCAGGCTCCTTGCATCTTCTCGCCCTACCACCTGCACCAGCGACCCTATTCCCTCACATCTCCTTCAGTCCCTTGCTCCAGCTGTCACCTCTCACCTAACTAAAATTTTCAACCTTTCCCTCTCATCTGGTATCTTTCCCTCTTCTTTTAAACATGCCAGCATACAACCATTACTTAAAAAACCATCCCTCGACCAGAACTGCACGGCCAACTACAGACCTGTTTCCAATCTTCCCTTTATCTCTAAACTCCTGGAACGCCTGGTCCACTCCCGTCTAATCCGCTATCTCTCAGACAACTCTCTTCTTGACCCTTTACAATCTGGTTTCCGCTCTTTACATTCTACTGAAACTGCCCTCACTAAAGTCTCTAATGATCTACTAACAGCTAAATCTAATGGTCACTACTCCCTGCTGATTCTCCTGGATCTCTCTGCAGCATTTGACACTGTGGATCACCAGCTCCTCCTCACTATGCTCCGCACTATTGGCCTCAAGGACACGGTTCTCTCCTGGTTCTCCTCTTATCTCTCTGACCGCTCCTTCTCTGTGTCTTTTGCCGGCTCCTCCTCCTCCCTACTTCCTCTTACTGTCGGGGTTCCTCAAGGATCAGTCCTAGGCCCCCTTCTTTTCTCCTTATACACCGCTCCTATTGGACAAACAATCAGTAGATTCGGTTTTCAGTACCATCTCTATGCTGATGACACCCAATTATACACCTCTGCTCCGGACATCACCCCTGCATTACTGCAAAAGACCAGTGTTTGTCTTTCTGCTGTGTCTAACATTATGTCCTCCCTCTACCTAAAACTGAATCTGTCAAAAACTGAACTACTCGTCTTTCCTCCCTCCATTAATCTACCTGTGCCCGATATTGCCATCTCCGTTTGTGGCTCAACCATTACTCCCCAGCTACAAGCCCGCTGTCTTGGGGTCATTTTTGATTCAGATCTTTCTTTCACTCCTCACATCAAATCACTCGCTCGTTCATGTCATCTACACCTCAAAAACATCTCAAGAATCAGGACTTTTCTCACCTTTGACTCGGCAAAAACTCTTACTGTCGCTCTTATTCATTCTCGTCTTGACTATTGCAACGCTCTACTAATCGGTCTCCCTCTTACTAAACTCTCCCCTCTCCAATCCGTCCTGAACGCAGCAGCCAGGATCATATTCCTCGCCAACCGCTACTCAGATGCCTCTTCCCTGTGCCAGTCATTGCATTGGTTGCCCATCCAATATAGAGTTCGTTTTAAACTTATCACGCTTACCCACAAAGCGCTCCATGCTTCAGTACCCCCCTACATCTCCTCCCTTGTCTCAGTCTACCACCCTACACGTGCGCTCCGTTCTGCAAATGACTTGAAACTAAAATCCTCCATAATCCGAACTTCCCACTCCCGTCTCCAAGATTTCTCGCGTGCTGCGCCAATTCTCTGGAATGCACTACCCAGGACAGTTCGATTAATTCCCAATACCCACAGTTTCAAGCGAACCCTAAAAACACATTTCTTTAGACTGGCGTATCACCTAAACACACTCTGTCCATCCCAGCTTTCCCCCATATTAAAATCTTCTTCAACTTCGGGTTCAAACCAACCATGCACATAATAGCCTCTGTCAGGACTGCACACATACTGGCTGGCGACCAGTCCATGTATTATTATTTATCCTATTCAGTATATCAAGGCTGCATTATACAATATATGTACTTTTTACCTTTTGTGTCTCCCCCACTTCCTCATAGACTGTAAGCTCGCGAGCAGGGCCCTCACTCCGTTCGATATGAGATATGCTTATTCTGTATTGTCTGTATAAGTCCCCCCTAAAATTTGTAAAGTGCTGCGGAATATGTTGGCGCTATAAAAATAAACTATTATTATTATATGTTAACATCGGCCATCACATCAACCTCGCCTCCTCCTGTAGCCAATTACCAGCCCCTGTACTGAGGGGTCTTTATTGGGGAACGGCTGCACTGGCCATTCAGGTAGCATTCACACTGCAGCTACTGCTTGTGAATGGACCAGTGCAGCGGTTTTCCAATAAAGCCCCCTCAGTACAGGGGGTGGAGGTAGCTATAGGGGGGATTGATGTGACAGCTGTCAGAACTGCTCAGAAGGAAGGAGAGTTGTCAGATGTACTGACTGCTCGGAGACTGTTCAGAGCAGCAGTAAGAGTCTGTGAAGAGGCATGAAACAGGATTGGCTTAGAGTATCAGCCATACTCACCAGGCCTATTTCTTCCAGTCTGTGCCTTAAAGACACTGACAAAGCCAGGGGCATGTCCAGGAATCTCCCTCTCCTTCCTTATAGAGGACCGGCAGCATCTTCTAAGAGGAGAACATGGGTCCCCTTCTAACATATTCTGCTGAGTGTAGGCCCCTGTCTGATGGGAAATGACTCAGGTAAGGACCCCCTTCTTCTCCTCTTATATACAGTGGCATGTAAAAGTTTGGGCACCCCTGGTCAAAGTTAGTGTTATTGTGAACAGTTAAGCAAGTTGAAGATGAAATGATCTCTAAAAGGCCTGAAGTTAAAGATAACAGATTTCCTTTGTATTTAGGCAAAACATATATATTTTTTAATCTTTTACATTTTAAAAATGACGAAAAAGGAAAATGGACCAATGCAAAAGTTTGGGCATCCTGCATGGTTTGTACCTAGTAGCACCCCCTTTTGAAAGTATCACAGCTTGTAAAAGCTTTTTGTAGCCAGACAAGAGTCTTTCAATTCTTGTTTGAGGGATTTTCATCCATTGTTCCTTGGAAAATCCTTCCAGTTCTGTGAGATTCCTTGGTCATCTTGCATGCACTGCTATTTTGAGGTCTAGCCACAGATTTTCATTGATGTTCAGAAGAAGGGACTGTGAGGGCCATTGTAAAACCTTCAGATTGCACCTTTTGAGGTAGCCTATTGTGGATTTTGATGTTTGTTTAGGATCATTAACCATTTGTAGAAGCCATCCTCTTTTAAACTTCAGCTTTTTTACAGATGGTGTTATGTTTGCATCAAGAATTTGCTGAAATTTCATTGAATCCATTGTTCCCTCTACCCGTGAAATGTCCCCTGTACCATCGGCTGCAACACAACCCCAAAGCATGATTGATCTACCCACATGCTTAATAGTTGGCGAGATGTTATTTTCCTGAAATTTGGTGGCCTTTTTTCTCCACACATACCTTTAATCATTGTGGCTAAAGACTTCTATTTTAACCTTTTCGGTCGACTGAACTTGTTTCCAAAATGTATCAGGCTTGTTTAGATGTTCTTTTGCATACTTCTGATGCTGAATTTTATGGTGAGGCTGCAGGAGAGGTTTTCTTCTGATGACTCTTCCATGAAGGTCATATTTGTGCAGGTGTCTCTGAACAGTAGAACAATGAACCACAAAGCTAGAGTCTGTTAAATCTTTCTGTCGGTCTTTTAAGGTCAAGCTGGGGTTGTGATTTGCCTCTCTAGCAATCCTACGAACAGCTCTCACTGACATTTTGTTTGGTCTTTCGGACCTTATCTTGACCTTCACTGTTCCTGTTAACTGACATTTCTTAATTACATTTCAAACTGAGGAAAGGGCAACTTGAAAACACTTTGCTATCTTCTTATAGCCTTCTCCTGCTTTATGGGCCTCCATCATTTTCATTTTCAGGGTGCTAGGCAGCTGCTTAGAAGAACCATGGCTGCTGTTTTTTTGGCATAAAGTTAGAGGAGGCTTGGTTTTTACAAAGCTGGGAAATTTTCATCACCTGGCATTTCCTAACGATGGGAGTGAACAAGCCATAACCCTAACAGGCTAATTAAGGTCTGAAACCTTGGTCAAAATTATCAAAGCACACAAATCTCCAAGGGTGCCCAAACTTTTGCATAGGCCCATTTCCCTTATTGTAATTTTTTTAAATGAAAAAAAAAGACAATATATATATATTTATTTGCCTAAAATACAACTGAAATATGTCATCTTTAACAATATGCCTTTTAGAGATCATTTCATCTTCAACTTGCTTAACTGTTCACAATAACAGTGATTTTGACCAGGGGTGCCCAAACTTTTACATGCCACTGTAGGTGCTGCCTCTAGTTCTATGTGAAAACAGGACATTGTAGCAGCTGATCGGGCCCCCTCTACTTCGGAGCCCCTGTACCGCTGCATCGGCGGTATGTCCGCCCCTGATGCAGACCAGATAGAGGTGTGGAGTCCTCCTGTGACTTTGGTGGAGCCGTTGTAGGAGTTCTGTACTCTGGTGCCGTTGTTGGAGCTTTGCTGCAGATTCGGAGCTTTGCTGCAGATTCCAAGTTAAGTTGTTTTTTCTTGCTGCCAGTCCTTTGTTTGTCACCTTACCCTGTGTTCTTTACCTGTAGTGACAAGGCTAGTGTCCCTGTCGCACAGTGCACTAGCCAGGGTTTGTTGAGGAGACAGTCAGGGACTAGGCATGTGACGGTGGTGGGGGGAAGGAGGTTTTAGAGAAGATTAGGAACAGACACAGTTTGGTGTCAGGAGATGTCCCATCCCTCATTCCCTACCATTAGGGCCTTCCTTCCCCCTATATAATCCCGTTGTACCCAGATATTGTGCTGTATGCCGGACACCCAGGTGTCCGGTTCGTTACACCAATGGTCAGGAAAAAACTAAACAAATATTAATGGGCTTAGAGATTAATACATTTCAAGATGATGTGCTGATAAGGCTGCGTTCACACATCCATATGACACGTTCGTGTGCTGAGTATTTTTTTGTTTTGGACAGCACAAAGACCCATAGAGTTTGATGAAAATATACAAAGTGTAAAATCTGTGAGTTCAGAGCATGTCCTATTCTTTTCTGTGATTGCGGATCAGAAATAGAAATTCATGTCAATGGTAATCCTTCTTGAGGTCTATTTTGTTGGTTTGGGAACAAAGACATTCCTTTAATAAAGAAAGCATGATAAGATAAAAATGGATGCAACACAAACGCCACACGAAGGCAATAATGATGATTCGTGAGAAAAAAAACCAGTCCATTTCTCATAGATGATCCATTTCACATAGATGTGTAAATGTAATCTGAGATGTCAAAATTGGTAAAGGGAAGTGAGATTTTGAAATATAAATCTACACTACTAAAATTAATGTGCTCGTGAAAATCACATTGCACTCAGATGTCATCCGAGTGGAGTCTGATGGTTTCCATAGACTCGACTCCTTGACTTGCATGGCCGAGTGCAGTCCTATTTTCATGGACTGATAGAATGGAGAAGATGCAGATTTTTTTTCCATCTTCTCATCAGAGAGAACACTGTGATCACACGCTAATCAAATTCTAATCAGAGTTTGATCTGAGTGTGTTTAGCATAATCGACCCAATTCTCTCTGAGAATATACGCTGGTGTGACCCTAGCCTTAGGATGACAAACTTTTCCAGTTAGGTCAGTATTTTCCATCAGTATTGGAAACCCTATAAGGAGTTCAAGTCACCTGTCATGTTGCCCATTGTGTAAAATTGGCAAAAACTGTTAAACTTGACCTGTGATGTACATTTACATCATTGGTCCATCAGGAATGTTTGAAGCTGGCTCAGGAGGTAAGTCTGCTTCATGCCAGGCAGATGTTGGCTGTGTTAGGTAGCCGGTATCTGCTTGTAACTGCAGTGATCGGAGCTTGCACCAAATTCTGCAGTTTAATGAAGTAAATACAGTTGTCAATCTTTGACAGCGGCATTTAAATTATGCTACGCTATAGGTTATCATAACTGCTGAAGGCCGCCATAACTGCCATGTTAATTCTCCTGGAATGCTCCTCCACAAGAGAAAAGAGATTTCACTATATGTTACAATACAATAGTATTGCAGTATATACTGTAGTATAAGTGATCACACAATAACAGTTTCAATTCCATTAACAGAGCCGTAAAAAATATTTATATATATATATATATATATATATATATATATATATATATATACACACACACAAGTGCTTCTCACTAAATTAGAATATCATCAAAAAGTTAATTTATTTTAGTTCTTCAATACAAAAAGTGAAACTCATATATTATATAGAGTCATTACAAACAGAGTGATCTATTCCAAGTGTTTATTTCTGTTAATGTTGATGATTATGGCTTACAGCCAATAAAAACACAAAAGTCATTATCTCAGTAAATTAGAATAATTAATAAAAACACCTGCAAATGCTTCCTAAGCGTTTAAAAAAGGTCCCTTAGTCTGTTTCAGTAGTCTCCACAATCTTAGGGAAGACTGCTGACTTGACAGATGTCCAGAAGGCAGTCATTGACACACTCCACAAGGAGGGTAAGCCACAAAAGGTCATTGCTAAAGAAGCTGGCTGCTCACAGAGTGCGATATCCAAGCATATTAATGCAAAGTTGAGTGTAAGGAAAAAGGGTGGTAGAAAAAGGTGCATAAGCAACCTGGATAACCGCAGCCTTGAAAGGATTGTTAAGAAAAGGCCATTCAAAAATTTGGGGGAGATTCACAAGGAGTGGACTGCTGCTGGAGTCATTGATTCAAGAGCCACCACACACAGACGTATCCAGGACATGGGCTACAAGTGTCACATTCCTTGTGTCAAGCCACTCATGACCAATAGACAACGCCAGAAGCATCTTACCTGGGCCAAGGAGAAAAAGACCTGGACTGTTGCTCAGTGGTCCAATGTGTTGTTTTCAGATGAAAGTAAATTTTGCATTTCATTTGGAAATCAAGGTCCCAGAGTCTGGAGGAAGAGTGGAGAGGCACACAATCCAAGCTGCTTGAGGTCTAGTGTGAAGTTTCCACAATCAGTGATGGTTTGGGGAGACAAGTCATCTGCTGGTGTAGGTCCACTGTGTTTTATCAAGACCAAAGTCAGCGCAGTCATCTACCAGGAAATTTTAGAGCTTCCCTCTGCCGACAAGCTTTTTGGAAATGGAAATTTCATTCTCCAGCAGAATTTTGCACCTGTCCACACTGCCAAAAATACCAGTACCTGGTATAAAAACAACAGTGTCACTGTGCTTGATTGGCCAGTAAACTCGCCTGACCTTAACCCCATAAAGAATCTATGGGGCATTGTCAAGAGGAAGATGAGAGACACCAGACAACAATGCAGATGAGTGGAAGGCTGCTAGCAAATCAACCTGGACTTCCATAACACCTCAGCAGTGCCACAGGATGATCGCCTCCATGCCACGCTGCATTTATGCAGTAACTGATGCAAAAGGAGCCCCGACCAAGTATTGAGGGCATTTACTGAACATACATTTCAGTAGGCCAATATTTCTGATTTTAAAAACATTTTTCAAGCTGGTGTAATAAAGTATTCTAATTTTCTGAGATAATGACTTTTGTGTTTTCATTGGCTGTAAGCCATAATCATCAACATTAACAGAAATAAACACTTGAAATAGATCCCTCTGTTCGTAATGACTCTAAATAATTAGTAATGATCGAACGTGCTCGCCACTGCTCGTTACTCACCCGAGCATCACAGTGCTCGACAAGCTCGACGCTCGGCGAGTATTTCCGGGTTGCTCGGTCGGGAACTCGGGTCCCCGCCCTGCATGTTTGGCACTCTTTAAAGAGCCAATGAACATGCAGGGATTGCTTGCCACGTACTGTAATGCCATAGCCATGTTGGTTGTGGGCATTACAGTGATTGGCTGGCCGCACAGCGTCATCAAGTCTATATAAGACCTGGCACCGCTATGCTTGTCACAGTCAACCCCGGAAACAGATAGAGTAGAGAGAGCTGTTGCTGAGTCAGGGAGAGAGTTGCATGGTTATAGTTAGTATAGGTATTCCACAACATACAGTATATATATATCCAGCTGAACTAACAGTCCTTCTGAGGACTAATCCAGCTGCATATTTTCAGTGGTGATAGCAGAAGTTAGGCAGGCAGGTGGTCTATGTGGCAGACTGCAGTGCATGATACAGCACAAGAGGGTCTATTGAACATGCTGTCTGCTGTGCTGCTGTTCTTACAGATATTTGTAGACATAGCCCCAGATATCAGGAAATTATTTTTTTTATCTTAATCCTGGTTATTTGATTAAAAACCAAGACAGGCAGGGTATGTGACAGACTGCAGTGCATGATACAGCACAAGAGGGTCCATTGCATGTTCAACTTCTGACTGATCCTGCTGTGACAAATATTTGTAGACATAGCCCCAGGTATCAGGGGCCAGTGTCAATTTTTTTTATCTTAATCCTGGTTATTTGCTTAAAAAGCAATCCAAGGTACACCATTTTTCTGCTCCATTTGATTGTTAGCACTGCAGAATACAGCCAGATCTGTTCCATATTACAGCGATAAAAATCCAGAAATTTGTAGTGATCGTGAAAAATATTGGCCTCCATTTCCATTTTGTTGCAGTGTGTCGGTCAAGATATTTACACGAGATCTCTGTGAAGAACAGTATTAGTAAACTACAGGCCTGCTATTTCAAACCGTGGTTCTCTATCAGACGTATCACATATAACAGCATTCCAAAATTAGCCATTTCTGGCGTCCATTTCCATTTCGTTGCAGTGTGTTGGTCAAGCTATTCACACTAGGTCTCTGTGAAGAATAGTATTAGTAAACTACAGGCCTGCTATCTAAAACCGTGGTTCTCTGTCAAACGTATCACATATAACAGCGTTCCAAAATCAGCCATTTCTAGTGAACATGGAAAATATTGTCCTCCATTTAAAATGGGCAAGATGCATGGCAAGGGACTGGGAAGTGGCTGTTGGCAAGCTAAAATTGTATCTCAACAAATACCCACATCTTGCCGCTTGACCTTCCTCTCCCAATTACTAGGGGACCGCAGCACACCACTATTGAACCCAGAGCAGTGTCAAAAGATTGTTGGTTGGATAGCCAATAATAGATAATGATTCAAGTCATTTTGCCACCACCATCAACACCCTGCCTTTCACACAGTCACGTCTCAGTAGCCGTGAGTCTGGACCGCATATTCCTCACCATAATCCTCCTTCCCACCATGCTGAGTGCCCGGAGACAACTGTCAGGAGGAGGACCAGGGTGCGAAAGTGGAAGACAAGGTGGTGGATGATATAGTAACTGACCCAACCTGGCAGGGGGACATGTAGAGTGAGGACAGCAGCACACAGTGGGAGGGAGGCATAGCACCACAACAGGCAGGAAGAAGCAGTGTTGGGGCCGCAGACACAAGGCCGGAAAGTGTTCCCTGTAACGCCAATATGACAGAAGTTGCCAGTATGACTGTTAGGTCTTCCCGAGTCTGCTTGTTTTTTAAGGACTCTGCATAAAACTCCCAAAAAGGCCATTTGCACCACCAGCAGGCCAGCATCAGCAGGGGTAGGAAAAGTAGCAGCCTGACCACCACCAGCACAATCAGGCACATGGCAGCAAAGCACCCAACTAAGTGAGCCGAACCCCAGGGTCCAGAAACAGTGTCTGCGGGTGACACCACTGCTTCTTCCGCTGTTGTACGTGCACGCCAATCCCCTGTCCATGGCGCATGCGAAGATGCCTCCTGCCCTACATGTGTCCTTGAACACTTTCAACTAGCACCATCAGCAAGCACATCCATATCCTTGTCCCAGCGCAGCATTCAGTTGTCCTTACCCCAGTCCTTGGTATGCAAGCACAAATACGCAGCCAACGCCCCACAGGCCACACTACTAAATTCACACATTTTGCGAATGCTTGTGATGGAAATGTTGCGTTTTAGTCTCATGGAGACGGAAGCTTTCCGCAACGAGATGGAGATGGCCATCCTTCAGTACTAGGTCCCCAGCCACCACTATTTCTCCGGGTGTGCCGTCCCCGCATTACACGAGCACGTATCCCACAAAATTAGCCATGCCCTCAACAATGCAGTTAGTGGGAAAGTCCACCTAACCACAGACACGTGGACAAGTACTTGTGGGCAGGGACGGTACATCTCGCTGACAGTATGCTGGGTTAATATAGTGGAAAATGGGACCCAGTCGGACCTTGCGGCGGAACATATCCTCCCGAAGCCAAGGATTGCGGGCCCTGGGTCAATCAGGGTTGCCCCCACATTCTGCAGCTCCTGCAACTCCTCCCCCTCCTCTTCAACCTCCATCTCTGAAATGACCACAGCAGTCACAAGCTGGAAGCACTGCAGCACTGCCTCGGCCAAGTGGCAACAGGCTATGTTGAAGCTAATATGCTTAGGTGACAAACCGCACAACGCTAAAGAGTTGTGGACAGCTCTGAAAGAGCAGGCAGATCTGTGGCTGACACCGCTGACCCTACAGCCAGGCATGGTCGTGTGTGACAATGGCCAGAACCTGGTTGCGGGTCTGAAGAGAGGTGAGCTCACACAAGTACTATGCCTTGCCCATGTGCTTAACCTCGTGGTTCAGATCTCAAAATCTACCTGGATCTGCTTGTCAAAGTACGTCGCCTGTGTGCCCATTTTAGAAAGTCAGCTACAACTTCTGCCACCCTTGCTGTGCTTCAGCAGCATTTGCTGCTTCTGGCTCACCGACTGGTGTGCGATGTCCCCAGGCGTTGGAACTCTACATTGCAGATGTTGGGAAGGATTTGTGAGCAGAAGAGGGCAGTTGTTGACTACTAGCATCAACAAAGCCATCGGTATTCAGGTCAGACTCCACACATAAGACCTCAGGAGTGGACGTGGATGTCAGACATCTGTACTATCCTCCAAAACTTTGAAGACTCCACCAAGTTAGTGAGCGGCGATGACGCCATAATTAGCGTCACCATCCCACTTCTCTATCTTCTGAAATGCTCTCTGATCACAATTAAAGAGGATGCATTGCAGACGGAGCACGATGAGATGGATTAAGGAACCATACAGGGTGATTCCACACAGCCTCATCTCATCCCAACGTGGATTGGGTGACAATGAGGAAGAGGAGGAGGAGGAAGATCAGGAGCTAGTTTCCTGCACTATAGACGGTATTACCTGCACAACTGTCATACCGTCTGTTCAGCGTTGATGGCCTGAGGACAGGGAGGAGGAGGACAATGAGAAGGAGAGCATGGTTAGTCATCCTCTTGGTGAGGACACGGAAGTCTTGCCTGTTTGCAGTCTGGCATTCATGGCTGAGTTAATGTTATGCTGCCTTTCCCATGACCCTCGCGTTGTCCAAATTTTTGGTGACAGTCATTACTGGTTGGTTACACTTCTAGACCCACACTACAAGGAGAACTTTTGTCTCTTATTCCTACGCAGGACAGGCCTAATAAAATGGGGCAGTAAAAGAATGCCCTTATTGCACAATTATTAAAAAAATTCCCATCTGAAAACGCTGGCGACAGAGGTCACAGTTCATTGGACAACCAAGGAGTTCAGGCGAGAGAGACACAAATCCAATCCAGCAGAGGCAGGGGAATACTATCAAAGTTCTGGGACAGTTTTCTCAGACCCTCCCATCACACAGGCCATGATGTGTGGGGTACTCTCACAAGGAGGGACAAGTTTCAGAAGATGCTGAAGGAGTACCTTGCCGACCGTACCAACATCCTCCGTGATTCCTCTGTGCCTTATCATTTTTGGGTATCCAAGCTGGACACGTGGCATGAACTGGCTCTTTACACCTTGGAGGTCCTAGTGTTTTGTCATAACGGATTTTTAGTGCCGCTGGTGGAATTATAACCAATAGGCACATCCACCTGTCAACTGAAAATGCTGACAGGCTGACTCTTATAAAAATGAACAAGGGCTGGATTGGGCCTGACTTCTCAACACCATCAAATGATAGCAGCGTAACAAACTCAAATACAGTGTCTTTTTTTGGAGGTCTAACTCTATTCCCATGCACCTCTGTTTTCACACCCAGACATGGGTATACGCGTCCTTATTTTGTCTATTTGCTCTTGTCCTCCTCCTTCTCCTCATCCTCATCCTCCACCACTATATCACCACCATATCTACCATATCACCATGTCTACGTCTCTTGCAAGGGGCATTGGAGTTTCTCCAAATTTTTGGCAGCTGTTGCATTCACTGCATAGGCAAACAGTATGGGAGACCCACTTCCTAATAATGGGAGCATTGTTTTCAGGAGGCCCTCCGACCTCTACGTCTCTTGCAAGGTACATTGGAGTTCCTTCAAATTTTTGGCAGCAATTGCATTCACTGCATAGACAAACAGTATGGGAGACCCACTTCCTAATAATGGGAACATTGTTTTCAGGAGGCTCTCCAACCTCTACGTTTCTTGCAAGGGATTTTGGAGTTTCTCCAAATTTTTGGCAGCCGTTGCATTCACTGCATAGGCAAACAGTATGGGAGACCCAGTTCCTAAAAATGGGAACATTGTTTTCAGGAGGCCCTCCAACCTCTATGTCTCTTGCAAGGGACATGGGAGTTCCTCCAAATTTTTGGCAGCCGTTTCAGTCACTGTATACGCAAAAACAGTATGGAAGACCCACTCCTTTTTACTGGGAACATGTCATTGCTGTGGCCCAGCTCTATGTGTCTTTAAATTGTTATTGGGGTTTTTCCTAAATGTTGGCAGCCATTGAACTCACTGCATAATCTATAACTGTATAGCAGACCATCTCCTTTCTAATGGGAACATGTCGCACTCGTTACTGTGGCCCAGCTCTATGTGTCTTTAAATTGTAAGTGGGGTTTTTCCTAAATTTTGGCAGCCGTTGGACTCACTGCATACCCTATAACTGGATAACACAACCGCTCCTTTCTGGGAACATGTCGTTACTGAGGCCCACCTCTATGTGTCTTTAAATTGGTATTGGGGTTTTTCCTAAATTTTGGCAGCCGTTGGACTCACTGCATGCCTTATAACTGTATAGCAGACCCTCTCCTTTCTAATGGGAACATGTCATTATTGTGGCCCAGGTCTATGTGTCTTTAAATTGTTAGTAGGGTTTTTTCTAAATTTGGCAGCCGTTGGACTCACTGCATACCCTATAACTGTATAGCAGACCCTCTCCTTTCTAATGGGAACATGTTGTTACTGAGGCCCAGCTCTATGTATTTTTAAATTGTTATTGGGGTTTTTCCCAAATTTTGGCAGCCCTTGCAGTCACTGCATGGGCATTACCACTATAGGAGACCAACTCCTTTATAATGGTAACAATTTTTTTTACTGAGAGCCTCCTCTATGTCTCTTCAAAGGAGTATTTGGGGTGCGTCAAACTTTTGGCAGCCCTAGCAGTCACTGCAAACGCAATAACAGTATAGGAGACCCACTCTTTAATATTGGAAACAATAAAGCATAGCCGACTGCTGTCCCTTTAATAATAGTAAGGGCCGCCTGATGGCCCTATAAAAATAGTGATTGTGACTTTCACAGTCCCTCCTTTATAAATGAAACAGGATGTGTCTGATGATGTCTCACACACCACATGGCCAGATAAGGTTGTAAAATGTTAAAATTATATTTCCCAGTGAATGCATTTTTCACCGTTGAAAGCAATGCAAAAGTGCAAAAACGCATCAAAAGCGCTACTTAGCTTGTGAAGATAGCCCAAGGTCTGGAGAAGTATTTTTGGTTTTGGTTATTTATTTTGCCTTATATAACAGTCATTACCCTGGAAAGGATGTTCTTTAACATTTTTCCCAAGAAAATCCATTTTGGTTTCATATTTGTATGTTTTATTGTGAGTCCATAAAAGTGGCGTAACACCTCTGATAACATTGTTGACAGCAGTGACCAGGGAGTCACAGATGCTTCCAAGGGTCTTCCCCATGCAGTTCCCATGTCATTTCAGAACTGTTCCTATCAATTTTGACAATTTTTAGGCCCTCTGTAGATCTCTGGGGGGGTGCACGCCAGAAAATGAGTTTCCCATAGACTTACATTGGACTAGTTGCTCAGACCGAGCACTCTTGCAATCCAATTTGCTCGACCCGAGCAACGAGTACCCGAGCATTTTAGTGCTCATCACTATCTATAATATATGAGTTTCACTTTTTGTATTGAAGAACTGAAATAAATTAACTTTTTGATGATATTCTAATTTAGTGAGAAGTACTTGAGCACTTGTATATATATATACACACACAGACACACACACACATTCAAATTACCCTCTTTTCCCCCCTTAAAAGTAAAAAATAAATATTTTTTTAAGTTAAATAAACATACTGGTACTTAGAAGAAAAATCAATACAACTGAATTGCCATTTTTTTTATGCTGCACTTCTGCTGCTTGTACTGGTTACACGTGGATGACAGATGGGTAAGAGTGAACATTATATACTGTAGTATAAATGATCACACAATAACAGTTTCAATTCCATTTTTTGCGGAGAAGTAAAAAAAAAATATATATATATAATATATATATATATATATATATATATATATATATATATAGTTTTATGAAAAAGTTTGGGCACCCCTATTAATCTTAAGCTTATTGTTTTATAAAAATTGGTGTTTTTGCAACAGCTATTTCAGTTTGATATATGTAATAACTGTTGGACACAGTATTGTTTCTGCCTTCAAATGAGGTTTATTGTACTAACAGAAAATGTGCAATCTGCATTCAAACAAAATTTGACAGGTGCATAAGTATGGGCACCTCACCAGAAAAGTGGCATTAATATTTAGTAGATCCTCCTTTTGCAAAAATAACAGCCTCTAGTCGCTTCCTGTAGTATTTAATGAGTTCCTGGATCCTGGATGAAGGCATTTTTGACCATTCCTCTTTACAAAACAATTCCAGTTCAGTTAAGTTTGATGGTCGCCGAGCATGGACAGCCCTCTTCAAATGATCCCACAGATGTTCAATGATATTCAGGTCTGGGGACTGGGATGGCCATTCCAGAACATTGTAATTGTTCCTCTGCATGAATGCCTGAGTAGATTTGGAGCGGTGTTTTGGATCATTGTCTTGCTGAAAGATCGATCCCCTGCGTAACTTCAACTTTATCACTGATTCTTGAACATTATTGTCAAGAATCTGCTGATACTGAGTGGAATCCATGCGTCCCTCAGCTTTAACAAGATTCCCGGTGCCGGCATTGGCCACACAGCCCCAAAGCATGATGGAACCTCCACCAAATTTTACTGTGGGTAGCAAGTGTTTTTCTTGGAATGCTGTGTTTTTTTGCCGCCATGCATAACGCCTTTTTGTATGACCAAACAACTCAATCTTGGTTTCATCAGTCCACAGGACCTTCTTCCAAAAAGAAATTGGCTTCTCCAAATGTGCTTTTGCATACCTCAGCCGACTCTGTTTGTGGCATGCTTGCAGAAACAGCTTCTTTCGCATCACTCTCCCATACAGCTTCTCCTTGTGCAAAGTGCATTGTATAGTTGACCGATGCACAGTGACACCATCTGCAGCAAGTTGATGCTGCAGCTCTCTGGAGGTGGTCTGAGGATTGTCCTTGACTGATCTCACCATTCTTCTTCTCTGCCTTTCTGATGTTTTTCTTGGCCTGCCACTTCTGGCCGCAACAAGAACTGTCCCTGTATTCTTCCATTTCCTTACTATGTTCCTCACAGTGGAAACTGATAGGTTAAATCTCTGAGACAGCTTTTTGTATCCTTCCCCTGAACAACTATGTTGAATAATCTTTGTTTTCAGATCATTTGACAGTTGTTCTGAGGAGCCCATGATGCCACTCTTCAGAGGAGATTCAAACAGGAGAACAACTTGCAAGTGGCCATTTTAAGTAGCTTTTCTAATGATTGCATACACCTGGCTATGAAGTGCAAAGCTCAATGAGGTTACAAAACCAAAAAAAGTGCTTTAGTAAGTCAGTAAAAAGTAGGTAGGAATATTTAAAAAAAGAAAATGATAAGGGTGCCCATACTTATGCACCTGTCAAATTTTGTTTGAACGCAGATTGCACATTTTCTGTTAGTACAATAAACCTCATTTCAAGGCAGAAACATTACTGTGTCCAACAGTTATTACATATATCAAACTGAAATAGCTGTTGCAAAAACACCAATTTTTATAAAACATTAAGCTTAAGATTAATAGGGGTGCCCAAACTTTTTCATATAACTGTATATGTACATATATACACACACACACACACACACACAAATTCAAGTTAACCTCTTCCCCCCTTTAAAAGTTAAAAGTTGTTTTTTTTAAATTACATAACCATACTTTGAAGAAAAATCAATACAACTGAATTGCCATTTTTTTATGCTGCACTTATGCTGCTTGTACTGGTTACACATTGGTGACAGTTGGGTAAGAGTGAACAGTATATACTGTAGTATAAGTGATCACACAATAACAGTTTCAATTCCATTTTTTGCAGAGACATAAAAAGATATAAATATATATATATATATATACAGTACAGACCAAAAGTTTGGACACATCTTCTCATTTAAAGATTTTTCTGCATTTTCATGACTATGAAAATTGTACATTCACACTGAAGGCATCAAAACTATGAATTAACACATGTGGAATTATATACTTAACAAAAAAGTGTGAAACAACTGAAAATATGTCTTATATTCTAGGTTCTTCAAAGTAGCCACCTTTTGCTTTGATGACTGCTTTGCACACTCTTGGCATTATCTTGATGAGATTCAAGAGGTAGTCACCGGAAATGGTTTTCACTTCACTGGTGTGTCCTGTCAGGTTTAATATGTGGGAGTTCTTGCCTTATAAATAGGGTTGGGATCATCAGTTGTGTTGTGCAGAAGTCTGGTGGATACACAGCTGATAGTCCTACTGAATAGACTGTTAGAATTTGTATTATGGCAAGAAAAAAGCAGCTAAGTAAAGAAAAACGAGTGGCCATCATTACTTTAAGAAATGAAGGTCAGTCAGTCCGAAAAATTGGGAAAACTTTGAAAGTGTCCCCAAGTGCAGTTGCAAAAACCATCAAGAGCTTCAAAGAAACTGTCTCACATGAGGACCGCCCCAGGAAAGGAAGACCAAGAGTCACCTCTGCTTCTGAGGATAAGTTTATCCGAGTCAGCAGCCTCAGAAATCGCAGGTTAACAGCAGCTCAGATTAGAGACCAGGTCAATACCACACAGAGTTCTAGCAGCAGACACATCTCTTCAACAACTGTTAAGAGGAGACTTTGTACAGCAGGCCTTCATGGTAAAATAGCTGCTAGGAAACTACTGCTAAGGACAGGCAACAAGCAGAAGAGACTTGTTTGGGCTAAAGAACACAAGGAATAGACATTAGACCAGTGGAAATCTGTGCTTTGGTCTGATGAGTCCAAATTTGAGATCTTTGGTTCCAAACACCGTGTCTTTGTGCGACGCAGAAAAGGTGAACGGATGGACTCTACATGCCTGGGTCCCACCGGGAAGCATGGAGGAGGAGGTGTGATGGTGTGGGGGAGCTTTGCTGGTGACACTGTTGGGGATTTATTCAAAATTGAAGGCATACTGAACCAGCATGGCTACCACAGCATCTTGCAGCGGCATGCTATTCCATCCGGTTTACGTTTAGTTGGACCATCATTTATTTTTCAACAGGACAATGACCTGAAACACACCTCCAGGCTGTGTAAGGGCTATTTGACCAAGAAGGAGAGTGATGGGGTGCTACGCCAGATGACCTGGCCTCCACAGTCACCAGACCTGAACCCAATCTAGATGGTTTGGGGTGAGCTGGAACGCAGAGTGAAGGCAAAAGGCCAACAAGTGCTAAGCATCTCTGGGAACTCCTTCAAGATTGTTGGAAGACCATTTCCAGTGACTACCTCTTGAAGCTCATCAAGAGAATGCCAAGAGTGTGCAAAGCAGTCATCAAAGCAAAAGGTGGCTACTTCGAAGAACCTAGAATATAAGACATATTTTCAGTTGTTTCACACTTTTTTGTTAAGTATATAATTCCACATGTGTTAATTCATAGTTTTGATGCCTTCAGTGTGAATGTACAATTTTCACAGTCATGAAAATACAGAAAAATCTTTAAATGAGAAGGTGTTTGGTCTGTACTGTATATATATTGTACACACACACAAATTCAAGTTAACCTCTTTCCCCCTTTAAAAGTTAAAAAAATAATAATAATTGCATAACCATACTTCGAAGAAAAATCAATACAACTGTTTTGCCATTTTTTGATGCTGCATTTCTGCCAAAAATTACGATAAAAAGATACCAAAATGTTATGTTTGCCCAAGTTTTTCATTTATTAATTTTTAAAAAAATATCAACACTGATATAATAAAAAATAGCATCTCCACAATCATACTGACCTTGAGCATCATGTTGCCAGATGATTTCTACCATACAATGAATAGTGTAAAAGCAAAAACTCCAAAAAACAATGGCAAGATTACATTTTTTTCACAATTTCATTGCAGATGTAATTTTTTATATGGTAAAATAAATGGTGGTATTTAAAATTACAACTTGACCCACAAAAACAAGCCAACATGTGGCTATGTTTGTGTAGAAATAAAATGCTATGGCTCTTGGAACAAAGTGAAGAACAAGAATAAGCAACAAAAGCGTAAAAATGAAAGAACTAACGGATCTTTAAGTGGTTAATGGATCGGTGTGTTTTATCTATTTATAATCTGTTCATTTCAAACGTGTGTGTATATACATTTGTAACAGTGGTATCATAAATTGACACTGGAGTGAGAGGCTCAAGTGGTTTTCTGTATTTGTTGCCCAGACAAATTGAGAGAAGACTATCCATGAACAATGGGGGAGGCCATGTAGTTGGATAATGGGGTCTTTCTGCACCCTAAAGAGCAAGGCCTACTCCCCAAAAGCAGATGCAGAGATTGAAGTTTACTCCTTGACTACTTTAAAGACTTTAAGGACAAAATAACCATTTACAAAATTATCTGCCATTTCTATGCTTATGTCCCAGGAAAAGGCTGATTTGTATAGAGCCAAGAAAGGTGGTAAAAAATAAAAAAAATTATACACACTTTTCCGTTCACCAATGCAGACACTGCACCCCTAGCCCAGTCCTTTGCAAAACTCTCTTTGACCTCTTCTTAACTTGTCCACGTCATATGACATTCTCCCTCTCTATCTTCTCTCCCTCCAACTTCACTCTGAGACAAAGCTCCCAGTGGTTAGTAGGATTTTGATGTCATGATGTACATCATGACATCATGACATGTGTTGCCTGAAACCTAATTAGCATTTCATGTCATGTGTGCCACAAAAAGTAATAAGACACAATCAATTTGCGATAAATAAATAATACTCTTAGGTAGAGATGAGCGGATCAAGCAAAATTCGAGTTTGCCTGTTCGCGCACTTTTTCCTGGAAATTTGATTCGGAGAAGTAAGTTATTCTCTGTAAATTTAATTTACTTTATTATGCTTTGGGGTCTCTCTAGACCAGGGGTCTCAAACTCGGCTCAGTATATGGGCCGCACATAGAAAAAATGTGAAGTTGAAGGGCCGCATTCTTTGCAGGGTGATATGAAATTTTTAATGATACCATATTGTTTTTTCTATACACCTTTTAGATAATTTGTTTTAACATTTTTGTCTATTTTATCTTATTCTTTTAAATGGCATTCATTTTATGGGCTGTGGTACAGTTTTATAGTTTTTTACAAGTTTACAGTTTTACAGTTTTTACAATTTTTATTTCCTTTTTGTCTCCCCTAATTGCCCACATACAGTGATTTTTTTTCTTACAATTAGCACCATATAGTAATTGTGACCAACTTCTTATAGTAGTTTCCCAATCTTGGAGTATTGTGCTCATCCTGGTCCCCATCTTGTAGTAATGTGCCCATATTGGTCCCCATCTTGTAGTAATGTGCCCATCCTGGTTTCCATCTTGTAGTAATGTGCCCATCCCGGTCCCCATCCTGTAGTAATGTGCCCATCCTGGTCCCCATCTTGTAGCAATGTGCCCATCTTGGTTTCCATCTTGAAGTAATGTGCCCATCCTGGTCTCCATCTTGTAGTAATGTGCCCATCCTGGTTCCCATCTTGTAGTAATGTGCCCATCCTGGTCCCCATCTTGTAGTAATGTGCCCATCCTGGTTCCCATCTTGTAGTAATGTGCCCATCCTGGTCCCCATCTTGTAGTAATGTGCCCATCCTGGTTCCCATCTTGTAGTAATGTGCCCATCCTGGTTCCCATCTTGTAGTAATGTGCCCATCCTGGTCCCCATCTTGTAGTAATGTGCCCATCCTGGTTCCCATCTTGTAGTAATGTGCCCATCCTGGTTCCCATCTTGTAGTAATGTGCCCATCCTGGTCCCCATCTTGTAGTAATGTGCCCATCCTGGTTCTCATCTTGTAGTAATTTGCCCATCCTGTCCCCATCTTGTAGTAATGTGCACATCCTGGTCCCCATCTTGTAGTAATGGCCCATGCTGGTCCCCATCTTGTGGAAATGTGCCCATCCTGGTTCCCATCTTGTAGTAATGTGCCCATCCTGGTCCCCATCTTGTAGTAATGTGCCCATCCTGGTCCCCATCTTGTAGTAATGTGCCCATCCTGGTTCTCATCTTGTAGTAATTTGCCCATCCTGTCCCCATCTTGTAGTAATGGCCCATGCTGGTCCCCATCTTGTGGAAATGTGCCCATCCTGGTTCCCATCTTGTAGTAATGTGCCCATCCTGGTCCCCATCTTGTAGTAATGTGCCCATCCTGGTCCCCATCTTGTAGTAATGTGCCCATCCTGGTTCTCATCTTGTAGTAATTTGCCCATCCTGTCCCCATCTTGTAGTAATGTGCCCATCCTGGTTCCCATCTTGTAGTAATGTGCCCATCCTGGTCCCCATCTTGTGGAAATGTGCCCATCCTAGTTCTCATCTTGTAGTAATTTGCCCATCCTGTCCCCATCTTGTAGTAATGTGCCCATCCTGGTCCTCATCTTGTAGTAATGTGCCCATCCTGGTTCTCATCTTGTAGTAATGTGCACATCCTGGTCCCCATCTGGTAGTAATGGCCCATGCTGGTCTTCATCTTGTAGTAATGGCCCATGCTGGTCCCTAACTTGTAGAACATTCAACTGAAAAGAATCACTGACTTTGGTGGCCCTCAGGATCAGGCCGCAATCATTGCGGGGGCTACGGTGCATGCGGGCCACATTAAGCAGCCTCAGGGGACGCATGCAGCCCTCGGGCTGCATGTTTGAGACCCCTGCTCTAGACCTTAGAGCGTAATAAACGTAATATGTAAAAAATAAAAAAAAATCATTATGCTCACCACACGCTCACCTCTTTAGCCCCTCCGCTACTCATCCCCACCGGTCCAGTACTTGCTGTATCTTCTGATCCCACAATGTTTATTTTGGAATGGTTAATCCACTCTAAATGTGCCAGACTTCCAAGTGTCATGGCACTCAGGAAGGACCCGCAAAGGTGCACAGGAAGTCAATGGCATCATGATGTCACGACGTGTGCCATTACCTCCCGTGTGACTATGCAGAACTCTCTCGAGTGTCATGACAACCAGTGATCCAACACAGTGCGAGAGGCCCAAAGATTCATTTGCCAGCGGGATCAGAAGATGCGGTGAGGATCGGACTGGTGGCGGTGATTAGAGGAGGAGCCAAAGAGGGGAGCATTGTGGGGAGTATAACCTTTTGATGGCCCATTTTGGCAAATGCAGATTTTGGTAAAATTTGAGTAGAATTCAATTCCTCATCTCTACTCTCAGTGCTATACATGTTAGAAGTTTAATTGGCTTCATGCAGAGACGTATGGGATGCCTGGCTCCAAACATGAACCCCTCTATACAGTTGTGTTTCCTCATTTTGCCTGTAAGGATTTTATCCTCCACCCATGCAATGAATTATATGGCTAAAAGAAATTATATTTCTTATCTCATTAATGGCAATAAGGATGACTCATATGCATTAGAACATTACATAAATGTAATTGTCAGAACCCTCCTGCTTGTTTTTTCCATCTTGTGTTTTGCGGTCACGTGACCATCTGCCTTTATATTCCAGCTCCGCCCTTTTGGCTGTGCTGGACTTCAGTGTTTGACTGTTTCTCTAGCCAGGTGCTTCTGTGCCTTTCTCTGTCAGTTCGCTTGGTCCTTCTGGGACCTGTAGTACCTTTTTGTCAGTTTGTCTTTTTGTGTTCTGCAACTACTTCTCTGTTTAGGAGGTGTCCCATTTTTTGTCCAAGTTCTTAGTTCTTTTAGGGACCCCTCGCTTTATGCTATAGGTCTTCGTTCAGACTAGCCGAGGACTAAGGCGGGTCTGTTCGTTAGGAACAGGCAGCCCGCTACATCGTAGGGATTCAGCTTAGTCTTACTGTAGGGACAGCTTTCCCCTATCTTTCCTTAGTTCATGTTGCAGATCATAACAGTAACATCCCAACAACTCCTAAGTATTTCAGTAAAATACAACCCATAATATATTGTAGCTAATAAAAACAGAACCAAAATACTGTAAAAGTAGCCTGTCATTGATTTCAGACATAAAATCATGTCTCAGAAGAAAATTAACTTTTGCAAAAACAAATAAAAGTAGCAAGAATTTATTATCCCCAACTTCAGAGTCTTTAGCTCAAAAATTATTTTAATTAAGACCAATGACAGCAAGGTAACTAAAACTGTATTATAAATGTCAGAATATGCCAGGAATTATTTCATGACCTCAACCCTCAATACTCAGATAAAGAAAAAGAAGATAATATAAAATAGATACTTTCAATTGGGCTAATTTAATTATGATTTAGGAAACAAAACAATTTCTAACGAATATTAACCAAGAACTTGAAATAGGTAATCTCAAATCAAGAATGTAACAATATACACTGATTACAGCTGATGCACATTTATTATATCAGTGCCACAGGACAATGGATGCAGAGTAAAATATCTCAAGAAGCCATCTTCACTTACCTCTCTGCTGATTTATTCAGCCATATCATTGTTCTTATGGTAGTAATATGCTGGTGGACATGTTGGAACTGAGCAGATGAAACATTGCAACAGCTCTAAACAGGTCAGAAAATCTGTTAAGAATGTTGAGATCTCAATGATTTTCAGAAATCAAATATGAAAAAGCATTTGACCAAGATGCAAGTGTTTGGCATAATCCAAGTTACAAATTGTCCAAAGACTCGCAAAGTCACAAATTGTACAAGATGTCCGATGTTTGCACAATGCTCACCAAAAGTTGAGAAAGTGTTTATCAAGTATCAGGACAGGTTGTGGCCAAGAGCTGTTTGATTTATTAAGCTGCGCAAATCTACATCTGCAAATAAGATTTCCGAGCTGATTCATTAAGACTGGCATTGTGCAAGTCCACAAAAGGGCTCGGTGGAGAACGATGCACCTAATTCATTAAGAGGTGCACGCTTGCTGATGTTCAACCCATGCCAACCCCCCTATTTGCGTAGCTGTGCGAGACAGGCATGTAAATGCCACATGTTGCAGTATTTTTGAGCAATTATCAACTAATTAAGGTGTTTCACTTCATAATTCAACACCTTAACTCCTTTACCACCTTGGGTTTTTATGTTTTTGTTTTTTGCTCCTCTTTTTCCCAGAGCCATAGCTTTTTTACTTTTTGGTCAATATGGCCATGTGAAGGCTTGTTTTTTGCAGGATGAGTTGTACTTTTGAAAGACACTGTTGATATTACCATATCGTGTACTGGAAAACAGTAAAAAAAAAATTCCAAGTGCAGTAAAATTGCAAAAAAAGTGAAATTCCACAATTGTTTTTTTTTTACCATGTTCACTAACTGCTAAAACTGACCTGCCATTATGATTCTCCAAGTCATTATGAGTTCCCAGAAACCAAACATGTATAGATTTTTTTTTATTTGAGTGGTGAAAAAAAATCCAAAGCTTGTAAAAAAAAAAAAAAAAAATGGCGCCATTTTCCGAGACCCGTAGCTTCTCCATTTTTCAGGATCTGGGGCGGGGTGAGGGCCTTAATTTTGTGCACTGAGCTGATGTTTTTATTGATACCATTTTTGGGTACATCCGATGTTTTGATTATGCATTATTGCATTTTATTGCATTGTTGCGGCGACCAAAAAAACATAATTCTGGTGTTGATTTTTTTTCTCATTACGACGTTTACCGATCAGATTAATTATTTTTTTACATTGATATATCGAGCAATTCTGAACGCGGCAATGCCAAATAAGTGTATTTTTGATTTTTGAACGGGGCAACAGGGGGGTAATTTGAACTTACACATATACAGTACAGACCAAAAGTTTGGACACACCTTCTCATTTAAAGATTTTTCTGTATTTTCATGACTATGAAAATTGTACATTCACACTGAAGGCATCAAAACTATGAATTAACACATGTGGAATTATATACTTAACAAAAAAGTGTGAAACAACTGAAAATATGTCTTATATTCTAGGTTCTTCAAATTAGCCACCTTTTGCTTTGATAACTGCTTTGCACACTCTTGGCATGCTCTTGATGAGCTTCAAGAGGTAGTCACCGGAAATGGTTTTCACTTCACAGGTGTGCCCTGTAAGGTTTAATAGGTGGGATTTCTTGCCTTATAAATGGGGTTGGGACCATCAGTTGTGTTGTGCAGAAGTCTGGTGGATACACAGCTGATAGTCCTACTGAATAGACTGTTAGAATTTGTATTATGGCAAGAAAAAAGCAGCTAAGTAAAGAAAAACGAGTGGCCATCATTACTTTAAGAAATGAAGATCAGTCAATGCGAAAAATTGGGAAAACGTTGAAAGTGTCCCCAAGTGCAGTTGCAAAAACCATCAAGCGCTACAAAGAAACTGGCTCACATGATGAGGACCGCCCCAGGAAAGGAAGACCAAGAGTCACCTCTGCTTCTGAGGATAAGTTTATCCGAGTCACCAGCCTCAGAAATCGCAGGTTAACAGCAGCTCAGATTAGAGACCAGGTCAATGCCACACAGAGTTCTAGCAGCAGACACATCTCTTCAACAACTGTTAAGAAAAGACTTTGTGCAGCAGTCCTTCATGGTAAAATAGCTGCTAGGAAACCACTGCTAAGGACAGGCAACAAGCAGAAGAGACTTGTTTGGGCTAAAGAACAAAAGGAATGGACATTAGACCAGTGGAAATCTGTGCTTTGGTCTGATGAGTCCAAATTTGAGATCTTTGGTTCCAACCACCGTGTCTTTGTGCGACGCAGAAAAGGTGAACAGATGGACTCTACATGCCTGGTTCCCACCGTGAAGCATGGAGGAGGACGTGTGATGGTGTGGGGGTGCTTTGCTGGTGACACTGTTGGGGATTTACTCAAAATTGAAGGCATACTGAATCAGCATGGCTACCACAGCATCTTGCAGTGGAATGCTATTCCATCCGGTTTGCGTTTAATGGGACCATCATTTATGTTTCAACAGGACAATGACCCCAAACACACCTCCAGGCTGTGTAAGGGCTATTTGACCAAGAAGGAGAGTGATGCCTCCACAGTCACCAGACCTGAACCCAATCGAGATGGTTTGGGGTGAGCTGGACCGCAGAGTGAAGGGAAAAGGGCCAACAAGTGCTAAGCATCTCTGGGAACTCCTTCAAGATTGTTGGAAGACCATTTCCGGTGACTACCTCTTGAAGCTCATCAAGAGAATGGCAAGAGTGTGCAAAGCAGTCATCAAAGCAAAAGGTGGCTACTTTGAAGAACCTAGAAAATAAGACATATTTTCAGTTGTTTCACACTTTTTTGTTAAGTATATAATTCCACATGTGTTAATTCATGGTTTTGATGCCTTCAGTGTGAATGTACAATTTTCATAGTCATGAAAATACAGAAAAATCTTTAAATGAGAAGGTGTGTCCAAACTTTTGGTCTGTACTATATATATATATATATATATATATATATATATATACACTGCTCAAAAAAATAAAGGGAACACTCAAATAACACATCCTAGATCTGAATGAATGAAATATTCTCATAGAATACTTTGTTCTGTACAAAGTTGAATGGGCTGACAACAAAATCACAAAACAATCATCAATGGAAATCAAATTTATTAACCAATGGAGGCCTGGATTTGAAGTCACCCCCAAAATTAAAGTGGAAAAACACACTACAGGCTGATCCAACTTTGATATAATGTCCTTAAAACAAGTCAAAATGAGGCTCAGTATTGTGTGTGGCCTCCACGTGCCTGTATGACCTCCCTACAATGCCTGGGCATGCTCCTGATGAGGTTGCGGATGGTCTCCTGTGGGATCTCCTCCCAGACCTGGACTAAAGCATCCGCCAACTCCTGGACAGTCTGTGGTGCAACGTGACGTTGGTGGATGGAGCGAGACATGATGTCCCAGACGTGTTCAATCGGATTCAGGTCTGGGGAACGGGCGGGCCAGTCCATAGCTTCAATGCCTTCATCTTGCAGGAACTGCTGACATACTCCAGCCACATGAGGTCTGGCGTTGCCCTGAATTAGGAGGAACCCAGGGCCAACCGCACCAGCATATGGTCTCACAAGGGGTCTGAGGATCTCATCTCGGTACCTAAAGGCAGTCAGGTTACCTCTGGCGAGCACATGGAGGGCTTTGCGGCCCTCCAAAGAAATGCCACAGAACACCAGGATTGGCAAAGTCGCCACTGGTGCCCTGTGCTCTTCACAGATGAAAGCAGGTTCACACTGAGCACATGTGACAGACGTGACAGAGTTTGGAGACGCCGTGGAGAGCGCACAGCCCTCCATGTGCTCGCCAGAGGTAACCTGACTGCCATTAGGTACCGAGATGAGATCCTCAGACCCCTTGGCGACCCGCGATCATGTGACAGGAGCGCTGATGGGAAGGTCTTATGACGCGCTTCCGGCGTGGCCATGTTAAATGCCGCTGTCGGAGTTTGACCACGGCATTTGACATGTTAACAGCTGTGGGTGGATCGTAATTCCACCCATGGCTGTTAGGGGCACATGACAGCTGATCAGATCAGCTGTCATGTGTCAGAAAAGATGCAGGCTCAGCACCAGAGGCCACATCAAACGGGGAGGCAACCTTGGACATATCTATACGCCAAAGACGTAAAGGGGTAAATAAATCACCCCCTACATTTTATAAAAGTGCATGTAAAAACAACATAAAGACAAAAATCTTGGAAAACGCACACATATAGCCTTCCTATAGCTTTACAAAACCTTCAATTTGCAATATGGCACCCATACTAGTCTGAGTGGTTCAATTGTACCTCTATATGTATATATTATTTCAAAAAGAGACATGAAAAGTTTTTTCTATAAGATTGCATATGGATCTGTAAAAAAAATGATGGTATTAGCTGCTGTATTACTTTTAAGGGAGCATATTCTTAGGGGTCGGACGAGTGCTATCCGATTTTTTTATCAGATTGCACTCGGACCAATGTTATTCAATGGGGCAGTGCTGATGACTGATTTTTTTCACTGACAGAATTTATCTGTGAAAAAAATCGCAACATGCTGCAATTTCATTCTGAAATCAGAAGACACTCACTCATTCAAGTGTTTAGGTGCTTTGAAAACATCGGACTGCACTCGGATGACATCTGACTGCAAACCAATTTCCATGGATTCATAGAATTGAGAAGATGGAGAAATTTTGTTCTTCTTGTTCTCCTCACAGTGTGCTATGGGTCTCTCATCGGAGAGGATCGGTTCACACCAAGCTGAGAAATCTGTGATCTGAGTTTGATCGGAGACTCATTGGCATAATCATCTTGATTCTCTTAGATGAAAGAATCTACAGTCGTTTTACCCTGGCCTAACATGGTGCTGGGGTGAGGCAGTGCCTCTGCGTGGGGACTGTGTGTGCTGCTGTGCACATTGCCCTGATATAGGTAATACCACCACTACAACAAGTGAGTTGATTGCCTTGAAGAAAATTGCAACTATTTAATAGCCATGTTAATGACTTACTGTGGTAGAACATTAAGAAATCATATCTTTGTACTGCATAAATACCTCTGAATTGAATCCATATTTGGACTATTAAAAGAGGAGTACAATTTCTTTTTAATCAGCAATTTCAAAATGAGCTCCATGGTTCGTTAGTTGATGCCGGACAGGCTCCCACGCATGAACATTATGAAATAAAAAAGATGTTAACTATGTTTTCTTTGCATTAACAGCGCATTAAAAGTTAATGGCGTCTGCAAAAAACAAGGAACCATCAAGCGTCTTCAAAGATATGACATGACGGAAGCAATATAATTCAGGCAAAAATATTAACTCTTTTTCCAGTTTATTACCACAACAGTCATTTTATTTCCTTTTTTATCTATTTTTTTTTTTTATAAATTTCGGATCCTTGTGAAATATCTGAACTGGTTTTCACATAAAATGGATTATTATGTTTCTGAAGTGTGCATAAGTAAACTTCTGCCATCATTCAGGCTTACTTTCATTAATGAACTGAAGACATGCCAATAGGGAGTTAACATTTTTAAATGTTTTAAGATGCATTAGAATTGGTAGATATTCCTGACAAGACCCGTACACAGTCCTACTACAAGGTCCATGATGCTTGGGGCACATCATTCAGTCTGATGTGAAGTGCAAATAATTGAACCATGTGAATTTGAAACACTGATCAAGATTACAGATAAGTAAATTCTCAATAATGCAGATCACTGATTTGAGGCAAATTTTACTACTGCGAAGTTTTTGTTGTTGCCCATGTGCATAATTGTCTGTTTTCTTCTTTTATTGTGGATCCCATTTTTTAAAGAGAAAATGAGAAAAATAGGTTCAGACTGACCCAGTTGAGTACCAAAGGATCTTCTCGTAAAACCAGATGCTGACACATAATGGTCCCCAAGACAGATCAGAAGACATCACCATTGGAGCTAATCATGAAACTTACCTCTTGTTACTAAGTGATGGGTTAGAGTACATGATTCACAAATAACCTACACATCCATATGAATAATATGTGTTACATGTAACACAAGTGGAGTGCACATGATCTAAATTGAGGTGGTGGGTAGTCAAGCATTGGGCATGGATGAAAGTGGAGGGGATGAAATAAAAACTGTGCTGCTGGTTAAAATGTGGTGGCATTTGTAATGACCGGAGGTCCGAGAGAGATCCAGTGAGTCACAAATTGAGACAGAGACAGAAATAAACAACACTTTCTTTACTAAAACAGGGATTAGACTAAAATTCAGTATTGAATGAATCAGTCTCAGGTTCTGCCTGGGACACTGTCTCTACTAAATACACACAATCAGCAAAAGCTGAAATCAATGTGCCAATCTCAAGGTTTCCAGCTTGTGTGAATTATTCTAGAGATCTGGAACAATTTTACCTAAACACTGTGTCAGTCTAGTGAGGGCGGTCTATGGGGACCCCCTGAGATGGCACACTGCATACAATCCTACCACTATGAACAATAATAATGCATGAAACTATATCAATTGCTCTTATACCCTTATTATCAGGATATCCGGATATCTTAAAGTTATGGTACCGTTAACCTCAGATGCAGTCTATCACAGGCCTGTGAATCACGGTGGCTGCAGCTAGTCCCGGAAAACTTTGGCGCCAAAACAAAAACAAAGTTCACAAAACAGCAAAAATTCCTTGTCTTGTCGGCCGATGCCGAGCCCACATGCCGGGGACTTTAGTCCTGTAGCCTCAGATTGTCTGGGAAGATCTTTTCACAAAGTCTTGTCAATATCCTCTCAGTGGAAATGGCACCAGAAACCTTCTTTCCTCCCGACGTCTCTCACTCTTATCCTGTACACCAACCACATGCTCAGTCACAGAAATGGATTCCTCAGTCCCTTCATCACTCGACACGTGACTCCTCCAGCACAAAGTCTATAATCCACTCAGCATGGACTTCCACAAAACTCCACAGAGTCACACAGCTTCCCCAGCTCAGCACTTGTCCTTAAACAGAGATAGGGGTAAACAAACTCCACACAGAAGAGTGTAAAGACAGCATCCTATTGCAGTTCCTTTTCACAGACTTCCTGTCTAGACTTACACATCAGACGCTCCTAGAATACACACAGTTTCTAGCACTGCCCCTCCTCTGAGCCCAGCCAGGCAAAAGTCACAGGGTCCTAGTGCTCTCCTGCTGTTATCACATTTCACACTTTCACATGCCACCCCACTAGAGGTTGGCGTCCTCGACACACCTCCCCACTCAAAGTCGTCTTGTGCATAGCGTTGTGGAGGTATACCCGCCGTAGCTCGAATAGTCCTCCTGAGACCCACCCCAACAGGCTCGGCTCCTGAGGGAGCAGAAGTCTCTTCAACGGGAGCCAATGAGGCTGCTCCCTACTGAGGTGTGGCGCCCGGTGCCACATCATACGGATCAGGTAACTGACCTGATTCCCCGTTCTCCGAAGGACATACCACATTCTCAATACTCTCTCCACACGGGGACAGATAGGTCGCAGGGGGCAAGTAAGCAGGGGCAGAGACAGACCCAGGATCAAATTCGAGAGTATTAGGGATGCCCACCCCTCGGGACACGGCCTGTGGTTCCAGGGAAACGGGGACGGCATCTTTAAACCAGCACCGTTGTAGCATGTTACGATGAAGATTACGGGATGGTCCCCCTGTCCCCACCGGTTCAACCTCGTAGACTGGAATCTCAGGGCTCAGTCGTTTTTTTACCAGGTACGGAGTCGCCTCCCACCGTTCACTCAGCTTTCCGAACCGTCGTTTGATTCTCACCAACACTCTATCCCCCGGGGAGAAAGGCTCGGTTTGCACGGGGCGAGTGTCCCTATGGGTCACCTGACTGAGTCGATCATCCACCACCTGACACACCACCCTCAATCGCCGCCGGTGTTCCCGAACCCATTCTGATGTGGTCCGAGGGGGATTGGAGGAGGGATCTGGCATGCTCCAATCCTCAATGTCCTGCCCTGGCCTCCCGAACATCAACATGTGTGGTGAGTAGCCAGTAGTGCTGTGCACTCTATTATTGTAGGCCCACATCAATTCAGGAAGATACTCAGGCCAGCGTACCTGTTAATTACCCTCCAACGTCCTCAACATCTGCAACAGAGTCCGATTAAAGCGCTCACAAGCTCCATTAACTTGGGGATGGTAAAGTGTCGTTCTCGACTGTGCGACACCATACAGCTGGTACAGCTCCTTCATCAATGCCCCCTGAAAACATGCCCCTTGATCCGAGTGTATTCTTTGCGGACACCCAAACACCTGAATGAAATATCGACACACGGCTTCAGCCGCCGACTCCGCCGTCTGATCTCTTGTCGGCACTGCTACAGCATACTTGGTGAATTGGTCTGTCATTACCAAGCAATAGGAATACCCAGACGTTGAGTATCCTATCAGGACATAGTCAATCATGAGCAGCTCTAAAGGAGCGGAAGTCTTAATAGATTGCGTGGGTGCCCGCTGCTCAGGGCTCTTACTGAGACCACAGACCCGACACTGCCAACACGCCTCTGTCACCATCTCCCCCAATTCAGGACAATAGAGGACTCGCTATAGCCACTGGAGTGTCTTTTCACTCCCAAAGTGGGCCCCCTTCTCATGCGCCTCGCGAGCGACTACCGGACCCATCCCCATAGGAATTACTAGCTGGTACCGGTGCTGCAGCTCAGATGGCAGGTACACCTTACGGTTAGTGTTGAGCCACCCCCGTAGTGTTCGAGTTCGGTTCGGTTCGTCGAACACCCGTGTGTTCGCCGAACTGTTCGTCGAACTGTTCGTCGAACACCTTCGAACACCGTTAAAACCAATGGCAGGCAAACAAAAACACATAGAAACACATAGAAAGCACCTTCAAAGGTGTCCAAAAGCTGACAAACTGCTCAGAAGACACAACTAACACATGGAAAAGTGACAAGTACATATAGTCATGCGAAAAGAAAAGAGGTGGAGGAGTAAAAGGAGGGGGAGACACAGATATAGGCATGTCATGCCCTTCTAAAATCCAAAAAGTGAGAAGCTGACACGCTCAGTCCGCTCCTGCCCGTGCCACCTCCGTGTCGCCGGGTTTGTGCCAGAGCCGCGGTGAACCCCGACGGCCAGCCCCCCTCTCCCAATACTGGTGCCTGTCCGCTGGTGGGTTGAACGAGCCCCCCTGTGGTGGAGGCAGCTCTAAGCTTTTTAATTTAAATTGTCTCTCTAATTTTAATAAATACACTTTAAATCCATTTACAAGGATCTATTGGAGGGCGAGTCTCATGCCAGCAGCCGCGTAATTCCAGCTCCAGTAGCGTCCACTAAAGCTGCTGCAGTTAAAAAGCTTTTATAAGGATCAAGCTCGGCTGTCCACCGCAAGGCATCCTACTGCCAGTCCGAGCCCCTATGCCTTGGGGTGCCTCCTGATGCTCTTCACTGAGTATCCCGTGGTCCCGAAGCATTTCCTTTGAAAAAATGAAGTGTCCAAACTACAGGTGGTGTAGCTTGCTTAACAGCCGGGATAATCCGCTGACTAGCAGACCCTGCTACTAGGCACAAAGTATTTCCTGGGCTAGATGCAGTTAAAAATTTGTAATTAGATACTCTCGTTGGATGCTGAGAATACATTCCATAGAGTCTCCTGGCACGCCATATATGATTCTCTTAAAAAGCTTGGGGTAGGGGTCTAGGGGACCCTTTTATAGCCAAAATCACGGCCCTGTATCGCAATACGTCACCTAGGCTGAAGATAAATGGAACTGTAGCACCCTGAGGGCTCGGTTGCTACAGAGGTATTGCACCTCACCCAGAGGTGTGATATCTCACTCTCAGGTAAGGATGTAGTGTGGATCAGGACCCGACACCTGCATGCATTACACCACATTGCCGTGGGGCAGGGCGACCAATATGCCCCTGAGAAGGGCACGACAGTCCCTGTCCCTGGCTGGAGTGGGGGGAGGGAACACTGAGGAAGGGGAACCCTGTAGTGCAGGAGCAGGGAGGAAGCAGTTCCTGGGTGCATTGAGAAGGGAGTATAAAAGGTGGGCACCATCTTAGTTCAGTGCAGAGAAGTCTGAGCAGAAGTGGCAGGGAGCAGGGGCTCTGCATGAGCTCTGCTCCGGAGGCGGGCCTAGTAACAGAGGCCCAGGCCTGGAAGAGGGAGAAGGAAGGAAGAGGAGCGGAGAAGGCTCCAGGAACGAGGAACGAAGGGATCTCAGGGGTGCGGACGGGCGAGTCGCCACCGCACGCCCGAATCCACCTGCGTGGAGGGGTCAGGCCAAAGGGGGAGACCGGTCCCCGAAACTAGTGGAGGCAGGAAACGACCCTCAGCTAGAAACAGGAGGCTGTGACATTTTATGTGGCGCAGCCCCTCGCTACACCCGCTAGGAAGGCACCACATAGGGTCAGGGAAACTGGCGCCAAGTTTACCAAGAGGAGGCCCGAGGCAGCCGGACAGAAGGGTTGGTAAGAAAGGCCAGACAAAGGACACACAAAGGGGGTCCTGTGAAGCACTCCAAAGTTATCTGGGAGTTGTCTGAGCCCCTCACCTGGTGAGCACAGTACGACGTGGGCAGCCGTTACCTGCAGACGTGGTCTGGATAAAAAGAACTGTGAGTAAAGGCCCTGGACTGCATCACTGACTCCGTGTCATTACTGCTGCTGCCCTGCACCATCAACCCCATCCTCCGCATACACTGCCCTGAGGCTATACTCCTCCCGTGGGGAGTTATGCTACGCTCTGCTGCACCCACAACACCAGCCTCAGCGGTCTGCCCTGGAGCGGCGGTTCACTCTGACCGCAATCCACGGGTGGTGTAGTCGGACATTTAAACATCAAAACCACATAAATAGTTCCGCCACTGGTTTGACCGCCCTGAGCCACGGAACCGGGTTGCCGCCACGGAGACTACAACCACCAGCATCCACCAAAAAGGGTCCGGCTCCGGGTGTCCCAAGGCCCAGGGAGCGCGTCAGAACATTTTCATCACCTTTCACAATCACCAATGGGACAAGGCAGGGATGTTCTCTGTCCCCTCTCTTATACATCCTAGTGACGGAGCACCTGCTCTCATCAATTCGCCATAACCCCAATATTAGGTGGATTGAGGTGGGAGGCACCGAGTACAAGTGCTCTCTATTTGCTGATGATGTCCTAGTATATATCACTCAAGCACATATATCCATCCATGCTGTTATGGCTGAAATAGATCACTTTGTTACATGGTCAAATTTTAAAATCAATGCAGCGAAGTCTGAGGCCCTCGATGTCTCCCTCCCCAAATCCATACAGGATTCCATCCAGTCCAACTTTCCCTTTGCCTGGCCCTCACAGGGTATCAAATACTTAGGAATTCCTATTCATAGAGACCTCTCCCATCTATGTTATCTTAATTTTGGGCCCTTTATAGAACAACTCCATACAGACCACGGTTGGCAAGTTAGAACTGTAAGATTCACTACATGAACCACTGGTGTTTTGTGGAAAAGCACATGTACACTGTGTTCCAAATTATTATGCAAAAAGTGTTTAGGAGTGATAAGGGAAGAATTTGTTTGTTTGTCAGTTAAACTCATTGATGGTGATGTGTGTCAGGGCTCTTTATATCACTGTAAGCAATTGCAGACACCTGACCTGTGCTAATTAGTTTGGCAGGTGTGTCCAATGAAAGGCAAGACTACTTAAGAAGGCTGTCTCACATTATTAAGCAGCCTACATTTTCTGCCAAAATGGGAAAGAAAAAGGATGTGTCGGCTGCTGAGAAGCAACAAATTGTGGAGTGTTTAGGTCAAGGCATGACTACAATCAACATTGTGCGATGATCAGGATGAAGTGTCCTGGCAATCAAGAAGTATGTAGCTGATTCACAGTACACACGTGTGCGTGCTGATAAGGGCAAATTGAGGACTCTTTCCTACAGGCAATTACGTCAGGTTGAAAGAGCAGCGGCAAAAAAGCCTTGTCATAGCAGCAGACAAGTTTTTGAAGCTGCTTGTGCCTCCAACGTCCCCCGAACAACAAGATGCAGGGTCCTTCAGAGGTTTGCAGCTGTGCATGCGCCATCCTGTCGACCTCCTCTATCCACTTCACACAAGCAGAAACGGCTCCAGTGGGCCAAACATTACATGAAGACTGATTTCAAAACTGTTTTGTTCACGGATGAGTGCCGTGCAGCGCTCGATGGTCCAGATGGATGGAGTGGAGGATGGCTGGTTGATGGACACCCCACGCAAACACGGCTACAGCGCCAACAAGAGGAGGTGGAGTAATGTTTTGGGCTGGAATCATGGGGAGAGAGATTGTCGGCCCCTTTAGGATCCCTGAAGGCGCTAAAGATGAACTCCATAATGTATGTGGATTTTCTCAAACAGCACTTCCTGCCATGGTTCAAGAAGAAGAACCGTGTATTTCACAGCAAGATCATTTTTCTGCATGATAATGCACCATCTCATGCTGCACATAAAACATCTGCATCTCTGGCTGATATGGGCATAAAAGGGGACAAACTTATGGTGTGACCCCCATGCTCCCCTGACCTCTACCCCATTCAGAACCTTTGGAGCATCATTAAAAGGAGTGTCTATGATGGCGGGAGGCAGTTCACATCTAAGCAACAACTCTGGGAGGGTATTCTGTCCTCATGCAAAACAATTGAAGCAGAAACCATCCAAAACCTGACAGATTCAATGGACGAGAGAGTTCAGAAGCTCCTTTCGAACAAGGGGTCCTATGTGAAAATGTAACATCACCTAGAATAAAGTTTTGAGTTGAAAACTGTTTGATTTCAGTTTCTAACAACCTGCTAATGCTTATAATTTCAAAAATGACCATTTTTTTGGTCTTTATTAAAATGAAAAGGTTGATCGAAAAGTTTGGGGGATCTAAGAGTGTGGCAACCCAGTAGTCATAATTACTTCGAATTCTGACAATATGAGGGTCATGCTGCAGGTAGTGCAGCAAGAAGGCACTTATGTGTCTTGCGCATCTCGGAGCCCCAAAATTATTTTCCGGGCTAGATGCAGCTAAAAATTATTATTAATTTTAAATCTGGTGAAGCTTTAGTATAGATGGCCTAATAGGATCAGTGCTGCACACTGCTACAAAGCCCAAATAATTTTCCAGTCAAGATACAGATAAACATGATTAGTAATTTTAAATCTGGTGGAGCTTATTATAGATGGCCTAATAGAATCAGTGCTGCACACTGCTACAAAGCCCAAATTATTTTCCAGCCAAGATACAGATAAACATGATTAGTAATTTGAAAGCTTAAAACGGTTGGTAGGGTGATTTTAACCAATCATCAAGCTTTTACTCTCCCCAGGATGACACAGGGGTAGAAAAGTCATTTCGGATCCATGATTTGTTCATCTTTATGAACGTGAGTCTGTCTACATTATCAGTGGAGAGCCACGTGCGCTTATCTGTCAGCACACCACCAGCAGCGCTGAACACACGTTCAGACAGAACGCTGGCTGCGGGGCATGACAAGATCTCCAAGGCGTAAGTGGCTAGCTCCGGCCATTTATCCAGATTGGAAGTCCAAAAAGTGCAAGGGTTCAGTGACACAGTCGTGGCTTCAATGTTTACTTGGAGATACTCCTGTACCATCGTCTCTAGGCATTGACTATGTGTCAGACTTCTTGTCTCCTGTGGCCTTGCAAAGGATGGGCTAAAAAAGTGGTGAAATGATTCCGCAAAATTGATGTTACCAGCAGATACTGTGGTTCTGTTATGGTTTGAGTGCTGAACACTTGACGGTCCCACGGTTGGCAAGTTGGAACTGTGAGATTCACTACGTGCACCACTGGTATTTTGTGGAAAAGCACATGTAAGCTTCTGCAACAGTCTCTGCTGATACTCCTGCATGCGTGCATCCCTTTCTATGGCAGGAATAATTTCTGCAAATTTACTTTTGTACCGGGGATCTAACAGTGTGGCAACCCAGTAGTCAGGATTATTTCTAATTCTCACAATTCGAGGGTCATGTTGCAGGTAGTGCAGCAAGAAGGCACTCATGTGTGTTGCGCATCCAGGAGCACCAAGTCCCTGTTGTGTTGGTGGCGAGGTAACAATCATGCTTCCTTCCTCTGTCCTCTCCCCCCAACCTCGCACAACAGAAATGTGATCAAGGTCTCCCTCATCTGATGAGTCTTCCATCAGTTCGTCCTCCACTTCTTCCTGGGCTCCTGCACCTTCCTCACTAGTTTGGCTGCTACCATGCGCCCTGGTAAAACCATCTCCCCCACCCTCACATGCCTGCCGCCTTGGTGCTGCCGACCGTCTGGACCTTGCAGATGTTAGCCCTTCCGCATACAACTCCTCCTCCTCTACTTCCTCCACCTCCTCTTGTGCCACCACCTGACTCCGAATTCTGTTTAACATGTGCTCCAGCATGTAAATCACCGGAATAGTCATGCTGATAATGGCATCGTCAGCACTAAACATCTTCGTCGCCATTTCAAAACTGTGCAGAAGGGTGCATAGGTCCATGATCTGAGACCACTCCTCCAGCGTGATTTGCCCCACCTCTGGATCTCGTTGGCCCAGGCTATACGTCAGAACGTATTGCACCAGGGCTTGTCGGTGCTGCCACAGTCGCTGCAACATGTGCAGAGTTGAATTCCACCGGGTAGGCACATCGCATTGTAGCCGGTGAAGTGGCAGGCCCAACGACTTCTGTAGAGATGTAAGTCGCTGAGCTGCGGGATGCGAACGGCGAAAGTGAGCACAAAGCGACCGTGCCCTCTGCAGAAGGCCATCTAGTCTGGGATAGTGGGCTAAAAATTGCTGGACAACCAGGTTCAACACGTGAGCCATACAAGGCACGTGTGTGACATTGCCACGGCGAAGGGCCGCACCCAGGTTTGCAGCATTGTCGCACACGGCCTTCCCTGGTTTCAGGTCCAGTGGAGACAACCATTCATGAAATTGGTTCTCCAGAGCTGACCACAACTCCTCAGCTGTGTGACTCACATTTCCCAGACATTTCAATGTGAAAACCGCCTGATGACGTTGAGCCCTACTGCCAGCATAGTAAGGAGGTGTGCAAGATCCCTTCTGCGCAGTTAGAAAGCTTGTGGCATGACCAGACAGGCTTTGGGTGCAGGTGGAAGACCGAGAGGAGGTTGAGGAGGCAGAAGCAGTGGAGGAACTTTGACATAAAGAGGATTGACGCACAACTCGTGGGGACGGCAAGACTTGGACAGCAGCCCCTTGTCCTGCTGTCACCATAGTTACCCAGTGTCCAGTCAGCGACATGTAACGCCCCTGTCCATGCCTACTCGTCCAAGTGTCTGTGGTGAAATGCACCCTGTCACACACAGAGTTTCTCAAAGAAGCAGTGATGTTGTGTGCGACATGCTGGTGGAGCGCAGGCACACCTTTCTTTGAGAAGTAGTGCCGACTGGGCATCTGGTACTGGGGCACTGCGACGGACATAAGGTCTCGAAAATCCTCTGTGTCCACCAGGCGGAAAGGCAGCATTTCTGTAGCCAAGAACTTGCAGATGGTGAAATTCAACCTCTTAGCTTTCTCATGGCTAGGAGGAAATGGACTTTTACTTGTCCACATCTGAGGGACCGAGGGCTGGCTATTGTGCTTAGACGGGGTTGATAAGGGTGTCCCCGGCAAACTGCCGGTCTGTGAGGAAGATGCAGGCGGACATGTTAGGTTTCCTTGATCCAAAGGTGGTGCTATCGATGTCGGACAGCGCTCAACACCAGCTGGTGTTACCACCTCCAAAGAAAATGATGACCTGCCAATCACGCTGGCTGTTGCGGGTAAAGAGTAGTGTTGAGCCACCCCCGTAGTGTTCGAGTTCGGTTCGGTTAGTCGAACACCCGTGTGTTCGCCGAACTGTTCGTCGAACTGTTCGTCGAACACCTTCGAACACCGTTAAAACCAATGGCAGGCAAACAAAAACACATAGAAACACATAGAAAACACCTTCAAAGGTGTCCAAAAGCTGACAAACTGCTCAGAAGACATAACTAACACATGGAAAAGTGACAAGTACATATAGTCATGCGAAAATAAAAGAGGTGGAGGAGTAAAAGGAGGGGGAGACACAGATATAGGCATGTCATGCCCTTCTAAAATCCAAAAAGTGAGAAGCCGACACGGCCAGTCCGCTCCTGCCCGTGCCACCTCCGTGTCGCCGGGTTTGTGCCAGAGCCGCGGTGAACCCTGACGGCCAGCCCCCCTCTCCCAATACTGGTGCCTGTCCGCTGGTGGGTCGAGCGAGCCCCCCTGTGGTGGAGGCAGCTCTAAGCTTTTTAATTTAAATTGTCTCTCTAATTTGAATGAATACACTTTAAATCCATTTACAAGGATCTATTGGAGGTCAAGTCTCATGCCAGCAGCCGCGGTAATTCCAGCTCCAGTAGCGTCCACTAAAGCTGCTGCAGTTAAAAAGCTTTTATAAGGATCGAGCTCGGCTGTCCACCGCAAGGCATCCTACTGCCAGTCCCAGCCCCTATGCCTTGGGGTGCCTCCTGATGCTCTTCACTAAGTATCCCATGGTCCCGAAGCATTTCCTTTGAAAAAATTAAGTGTCTAAACTACAGGTGGTGCAGCTTGCTTAACAGCCGGGATAATCCGCTTACTAGCAGACACTGCTACTAGGCACAAAGTATTTCCTGGGCTAGATGCAGTTAAAAATTTGTAATTAGATACTCTCGTTGGATGCTGAGAAAGCATTCCATAGAGTCTCCTGGCACGCCATATATGATTCTCTTAAAAAGCTTGGGGTAGGGGTCTAGGGGACCCTTTTATAGCCAAAATCACGGCCCTGTATCGCAATACGTCACCTAGGCTGAAGATAAATGGAACTGTAGCACCCTGAGGGCTCGGTTGCTAAAGACGTATTGCACCTCACCCAGAGGTGTGATATCTCACTCTCAGGTAAGGATGGAGTGTGGATCAGGACCCGACACCTGCATGCATTACACCACATTGCCGTGGGGCAGGGCGACCAATATGCCCCTGAGATGGGCACGACAGTCCCTGTCCCTGGCTGGAGTGGGGGGAGGGAACACTGAGGAAGGGGAACCCTGTAGTGCAGGAGCAGGGAGGAAGCAGTTCCTGGGTGCATTGAGAAGGGAGTATAAAAGGTGGGCACCATCTTAGTTCAGTGCAGAGAAGTCTGAGCAGAAGTGGCAGGGAGCAGGGGCTCTGCATGAGCTCTGCTCCGGAGGCGGGCCTAGTAACAGAGGCCCAGGCCTGGAAGAGGGAGAAGGAAGGAAGAGGAGCGGAGAAGGCTCCAGAAACGAGGAATGAAGGGATCCCAGGGGTGCGGACGGGCGAGTCGCCACCGCACGCCCGAATCCACCTGCGTGGAGGGGTCAGGCCAAAGGGGGAGACCGGTCCCCGAACTAGTGGAGGCAGGAAACGACCCTCAGCTAGAAACCGGAGGCTCTGACATTTTATGTGGCGCAGCCCCTCGCTACACCCGCTAGGAAGGCACCACATAGGGTCAGGGAAACTGGCGCCAAGTTTACCAAGAGGAGGCCCGAGGCAGCCGGACAGAAGTGTTGGTAAGAAAGGCCAGACAAAGGATACACAAAGGGGGTCCTGTGAAGTGCTCCAAAGTTATCTGGGAGTTGTCTGAGCCCCTCACCTGGTGAGCACAGTACGACGTGGGCAGCCGTTACCTGCAGACGTGGTCTGGATAATAAGAACTGTGAGTAAAGGCCCTGAACTGCATCACTGACTCCGTGTCGTTACTGCTGCTGCCCTGCACCATCACCCCCATCCTCCGCATACACTGCCCTGAGGCTATACTCCTCCCGTGGGGAGTTATGCTACGCTCTGCTGCACCCACAACACCAGTCTCAGTGGTCTGCCCTGTAGCGGCGGTTCACTCTGACCGCAATCCACGGGTGGCGTAGTCGGACATTTAAACATCAAAACCACATAAATAGTTCCGCCACTGGTTTGACCGCCCTGAGCCACGGAACTGGGTCGCCGCCACGAAGACTACAACCACCAGCATCCACCAAAAAGGGTCCGGCTCCGGGTGTCCCAAGGCCCAGGGGGTGCGTCAGAACATTTTCATCACCTTTCACAATCACCAATGGGACAAGGCAGTGATGTCCTCTGTCCCCTCTCTTATACATCCTAGTGACGGAGCACCTGCTCTCATCAATTCGCCATAACCCCAATATTAGGTGGATTGAGGTGGGAGGCACCGAGTACAAGTGCTCTCTATTTGCTGATGATGTCCTAGTATATATCACTCAATCACATATATCCATCCATGCTGTTATGGCTGAAATAGATCACTTTGTTACATGGTAAAATTTTAAAATCAATGCAGCGAAGTCTGAGGCCCTCGATGTCTCCCTCCCCAAATCCATATAGGATTCCATCCAGTCCATCTTTCCCTTTGCCTGGCCCTCACAGGGTATCAAATACTTAGGAATTCCTATTCATAGAGACCTCTCCCATCTATGTTATCTTAATTTTGGGCCCTTTATTGAACAACTCCATACAGACCACAGTTGGCAAGTTAGAACTGTAAGATTCACTACGTGAACCACTGGTGTTTTGTGGAAAAGCACATGTACACTGCGTTCCAAATTATTATACAAAAAGTGTTTAGGAGTGATAAGGGAAGAATTTGTTTGTTTGTCAGTTAAACTCATTGATGGTGATGTGTGTCAGGGCTCTTTATATCACTGTAAGCAATTGCAGACACCTGTGCTAATTAGTTTGGCAGGTGTGTCCAATGAAAGGCAAGACTACTTAAGAAGGCTCTCTCACATTATTAAGCAGCCTACATTTTCTGCCAAAATGGGAAAGAAAAAGGATGTGTCGGCTGCTGAGAAGCAACAAATTGTGGAGTGTTTAGGTCAAGGCATGACTACAATCAACATTGTGCGATGATCAGGATGAAGTGTCCTGGCAATCAAGAAGTATGTAGCTGATTCACAGTACACACGTGTGCGTGCTGATAAGGGCAAATTGAGGACTCTTTCCTACAGGCAATTACGTCAGGTTGAAAGAGCAGCGGCAAAAAAGCCTTGTCATAGCAGCAGACAAGTTTTTGAAGCTGCTTGTGCCTCCAACGTCCCCCGAACAACAAGATGCAGGGTCCTTCAGAGGTTTGCAGCTGTGCATGCGCCATCCTGTCGACCTCCTCTATCCACTTCACACAAGCAGAAACGGCTCCAGTGGGCCAAACATTACATGAAGACTGATTTCAAAACTGTTTTGTTCACGGATGAGTGCCGTGCAGCGCTCGATGGTCCAGATGGATGGAGTGGAGGATGGCTGGTTGATGGACACCCCACGCAAACACGGCTACAGCGCCAACAAGGAGGAGGTGGAGTAATGTTTTGGGCTGGAATCATGGGGAGAGAGATTGTCGGCCCCTTTAGGATCCCTGAAGGTGCTAAAGATGAACTCCATAATGTATGTGGATTTTCTCAAACAGCACTTCCTGCCATGGTTCAAGAAGAAGAACCGTGTATTTCACAGCAAGATCATTTTTCTGCATGATAATGCACCATCTCATGCTGCACATAAAACATCTGCATCTCTGGCTGATATGGGCATAAAAGGGGACAAACTTATGGTGTGACCCCCATGCTCCCCTGACCTCTACCCCATTCAGAACCTTTGGAGCATCATTAAAAGGAGTGTCTATGATGGCGGGAGGCAGTTCACATCTAAGCAACAGCTCTGGGAGGGTATTCTGTCCTCATGCAAAACAATTGAAGCAGAAACCATCCAAAACCTGACAAATTCAATGGACGAGAGAGTTCAGAAGCTCCTTTCGAACAAGGGGTCCTATGTGAAAATGTAACATCACCTAGAATAAAGTTTTGAGTTGAAAACTGTTTGATTTCAGTTTCTAACAACCTGCTAATGCTTATAATTTCAAAAATGACCATTTTTTTGGTCTTTATTAAAATGAAAAGGTTGATCGAAAAGTTTGGGGGATCTAAGAGTGTGGCAACCCAGTAGTCATGATTACTTCGAATTCTGACAATATGAGGGTCATGCTGCAGGTAGTGCAGCAAGAAGGCACTTATGTGCCTTGCGCATCTCGGAGCCCCAAAATTATTTTCCGGGCTAGATGCAGCTAAAAATTATTTTTAATTTTAAATCTGGTGAAGCTTTAGTATAGATGGCCTAATAGGATCAGTGCTGCACACTGCTACAAAGCCCAAATTATTTTCCAGTCAAGATACAGATAAACATGATTAGTAATTTGAAAGCTTAAAACGGTTGGTAGGGTGATTTTAACCAATCATCAAGCTTTTACTCTCCCCAGGATGACACAGGGGTAGAAAAGTCGTTTCGGATCCATGATTTGTTCATCTTTATGAACGTGAGTCTGTCTACATTATCAGTGGAGAGCCGCGTGCGCTTATCTGTCAGCACACCACCAGCAGCGCTGAACACACGTTCAGACAGAACGCTGGCTGCGGGGCATGACAAGATCTCCAAGGCGTAAGTGGCTAGCTCCGGCCATTTATCCAGATTGGAAGCCCAAAAAGAGCAAGGGTCCAGTGACACAGTCGTGGCTTCAATGTTTACTTGGAGATACTCCTGTACCATCGTCTCTAGGCGTTGACTATGTGTCAGACTTCTTGTCTCCTGTGGCCTTGCAAAGGATGGGCTAAAAAAGTGGTGAAATGATTCCGCAAAATTGATGTTACCAGCAGATACTGTGGTTCTGTTACGGTTTGAGTGCTGAACACTTGACGGTCCCACGGTTGGCAAGTTGGAACTGTGAGATTCACTACGTGCACCACTGGTATTTTGTGGAAAAGCACATGTAAGATTCTGCAACAGTCTCTGCTGATACTCCTGCATGCGTGCATCCCTTTCTATGGCAGGAATAATTTCTGCAAATTTACTTTTGTACCGGGGATCTAACAGTGTGGCAACCCAGTAGTCAGGATTATTTCTAATTCTCACAATTCGAGGGTCATGTTGCAGGTAGTGCAGCAAGAAGGCACTCATGTGTGTTGCGCATCCAGGAGCACCAAGTCCCTGTTGTGTTGGTGGCGAGGTAACAATCATGCTTCCTTCCTCTGTCCTCTCCCCCCAACCTCGCACAACAGAAATGTGATCAAGGTCTCCCTCATCTGATGAGTCTTCCATCAGTTCGTCCTCCACTTCTTCCTGGGCTCCTGCACCTTCCTCACTAGTTTGGCTGCTACCATGCGCCCTGGTAAAACCATCTCCCCCACCCTCACATGCCTGCCGCCTTGGTGCTGCCGACCGTCTGGACCTTGCAGATGTTAGCCCTTCCGCATACAACTCCTCCTCCTCTACTTCCTCCACCTCCTCTTGTGCCACCACCTGACTCCGAATTCTGTTTAACATGTGCTCCAGCATGTAAATCACCGGAATAGTCATGCTGATAATGGCATCGTCAGCACTAAACATCTTCGTCGCCATTTCAAAACTGTGCAGAAGGGTGCATAGGTCCCTGATCTGAGACCACTCCTCCAGCGTGATTTGCCCCACCTCTGAATCTCGTTGGCCCAGGCTATACGTCAGAACGTATTGCACCAGGGCTTGTCGGTGCTGCCACAGTCGCTACAACATGTGCAGAGTTGAATTCCACCGGGTAGGCACATCGCATTTTAGCCGGTGAAGTGGCAGGCCCAACGACTTCTGTAGAGATGTAAGTCGCTGAGCTGCGGGATGCGAACGGCGGAAGTGAGCACACAGCGACCGTGCCCTCTGCAGAAGGCCATCTAGTCTGGGATAGTGGGCTAAAAATTGCTGGACAACCAGGTTCAACACGTGAGCCATACAAGGCACGTGTGTGACATTGCCCCGGCGAAGGGCCGCACCCAGGTTTGCAGCATTGTCGCACACGGCCTTCCCTGGTTTCAGGTCCAGTGGAGACAACCATTCATGAAATTGGTTCTCCAGAGCTGACCACAACTCCTCAGCTGTGTGACTCACATTTCCCAGACATTTCAATGTAAAAACCTCCTGATGACGTTGAGCCCTACTGCCAGCATAGTAAGGAGGTGTGCAGGATCCCTTCTGCGCAGTTAGAAAGCTTGTGGCATGAACAGACAGGCTTTGGGTGCAGGTGGAAGACCGAGAGGAGGTTGAGGAGGCAGAAGCAGTGGAGGAACTTTGACATAAAGAGGATTGACGCACAACTCGTGGGGACAGCAAGACTTGGACAGCAGCCCCTTGTCCTGCTGTCACCATAGTTACCCAGTGCCCAGTCAGCGACATGTAACGCCCCTGTCCATGCCTACTCGTCCAAGTGTCTGTGGTGAAATGCACCCTGTCACACACAGAGTTTCTCAAAGAAGCGGTGATGTTGTGTGCGACATGCTGGTGGAGCGCAGGCACACCTTTCTTTGAGAAGTAGTGCCGACTGGGCATCTGGTACTGGGGCACTGCGACGGACATAGGGTCTCGAAAATCCTCTGTGTCCACCAGGCGGAAAGGCAGCATTTCTGTAGCCAAGAGCTTGCAGATGGTGAAATTCAACCTCTTAGCTTTCTCATGGCTAGGAGGAAATGGTCTTTTACTTGTCCACATCTGAGGGACCGAGGGCTGGCTATTGTGCTTAGACGGGGTTGATAAGGGTGTCCCCGGCAAACTGCCGGTCTGTGAGGAAGATGCAGGCGGACATGTTAGGTTGCCTTGATCCAAAGGTGGTGCTATCGATGTCGGACAGCGCTCAACACCAGCTGGTGTTACCACCTCCAAAGAAAATGATGACCTGCCAATCATGCTGGCTGTTGCGGGTAAAGAGGTGGCAGGTCTGCGCCCCAAAACAGGTGTGACTGCTGTCCCCCCAGTCACAGAGGATGAAAAGGCCGCGGATGCACAAGATATGGCAGACGGTGATTGGCCCGGCCGGCTAGGCCGCATTGTAGCACACTGAGCTTCCCACTGCAACTTATGCTTCATGTCCATGTGCCGGTTCATGCATGAAGTACTCAAACTATGTATTTTTTGGCCTCTACTTAGCTTTTGCTGACAAATGTTACAGATAACACGAGTTGGGTCATCTTTATCGATCTGAAAAAATGCCCAGGCTATGCAAGGCTTAGCACCCATGCGACCTGAAGAGCCACCACGACTTGTGGTGAGAGGCAGAGTTGTGTTTGAGGATGCAGTTGTTGACGTGCTTCCAGTACTACGTCTCTGTCCAGGAAGGCGCAACCTGACCTCGTCGTCACTAGCATCTTCCTCCACCTCCTCTGCTGACCTCATCTCTTGGCTGACTGTGGGTTGACAGTAAGTGGGATCTCCGACCTCATCATCATCACCCTGTGCGTTATCACACCCGTCGTCCTCAGAGCCAACCTGTTCCTGCCCTGACAAAAAACTAAAGTTGTCGCTCCAATCAGGTATTTGAGTCTTATCATCGTCTTCCTCATTGTCTCCACCAACAGGAGTTACAGTTTGGGAATGAGGGTCTACATTATGGTCAGAACCTTCTGCGTCTGGTCCTGGATCCGACTCATAAAGATTCTGGGCATCAGTGCAGATCATTTCCTCGTCTGGATTCACAGAAGCGCTGGAGTCGACCTCTGATTCCCAGGCTATAGTATGAGTAAACAGCTCTGCAGACTCAACCATCTGTTCTACCTCACACTCAGACGGGCAGCTGGAGATTTGGGAGCTGTGAGGAAGCAAGTGCGATTTGGGTGACACCTTTGAGGACTGGAGTATTTGTGATGTTGAAGTTGATGTGGAGGAGAGCCCACTTAAAGGAGCACTTGATATCCGTTGAAGCACCTGCTGTTTTTGTGCCTCATCTGGAATTTGTAGCGATTGGCGTGGCCGTAAGAAAGGGATCTTATCACATTGTCCGCTAAAAGAAGTAGACATTTTAATTTGGCTGGAAGATGGTCTTTCTTCTGCACCTACCCCACGGACACAACCTTTTTTCCCCTTCCCAACACGCCTATTCCCCTTTCCACCAGCAGCAGGCCTTTTTCCACTCATTTTGGTGGTTAACTAATTCACAACTCTGGAGTTGTTTGCACAAAAAAACAATGGATGGTAACCGAGCAGAGCTGAGTGGCCAAACTGTGGTATTAGGCCAAAACTATTGGCTGGGTTAGATGCAGAAAAAAATTATTTTTAATTTGCAACCTGATGGAGGTCAGTATAGATGGACTAATAGACCAAGTCCCACACACTGCTAGAAGCCCAAATATTTTTTCAGAGCTAGATGCAGAAAAAAATTATTTTTAATTTGCAACCTGATGGAGGTCAGTATAGATGGACTAATAGACCAAGTCCCACACACTGCTAGAAGCCCAAATATTTTTTCAGAGCTAGATGCAGAAAAAAATTATTTTTAATTTGCAACCTGATGGAGGTCAGTATAGATGGACTAATAGACCAAGTCCCACACACTGCTAGAAGCCCAAATATTTTTTCAGAGCTAGATGCAGAAAAAAATTATTTTTAATTTGCAACCTGATGGAGGTCAGTATAGATGGACTAATAGAACAAGTCCCACACGCTGCTAGAAGCCCAAATATTTTTTCAGAGATAAATGAAGAAAAAAATTATTTTTAATTTGCAACCTGATGGAGGTCAGTATAGATGGACTAATAGACCAAGTCCCACACACTGCTAGAAGCCCAAATATTTTTTCAGAGCTAGATGCAGAAAAAAATTAGTTTTAATTTGCAACCTGATGGAGGTCAGTATAGATGGACTAATAGACCAAGTCCCACACACCGCTAAAAGCCCAAATATTTTTTCAGAGCTAGATGCAGAAAAAAATTATTTTTAATTTGCAACCTGATGGAGGTCAGTATAGATGGACTAATAGACCAAGTCCCACACACTGCTAGAAGCCCAAATATTTTTTCAGAGCTAGATGCAGAAAAAAATTATTTTTAATTTGCAACCTGATGGAGGTCAGTATAGATGGACTAATAGACCAAGTCCCACACACCGCTAGAAGCCCAAATATTTTTTCAGAGCTAGATGCAGAAAAAAATTATTTTTAATTTGCAACCTGATGTAGGTCAGTATAGATGGACTAATAGACCAAGTCCCACACACTGCTAGAAGCCCAAATATTTTTTCAGAGCTAGATGCAGAAAAAAATTATTTTTAATTTGCAACCTGATGGAGGTCAGTATAGATGGACTAATAGACCAAGTCCCACACACCGCTAGAAGCCCAAATATTTTTTCAGAGCTAGATGCAGAAAAAAATTATTTTTAATTTGCAACCTGATGTAGGTCAGTATAGATGGACTAATAGACCAAGTCCCACACACTGCTAGAAGCCCAAATATTTTTTCAGAGCTAGATGCAGAAAAAAATTATTTTTAATTTGCAACCTGATGGAGGTCAGTATAGATGGACTAATAGACCAAGTCCCACACACTGCTAGAAGCCCAAATATTTTTTCAGAGCTAGATGCAGAAAAAAATTATTTTTAATTTGCAACCTGATGGAGGTCAGTATAGATGGACTAATAGACCAAGTCCCACATACTGCTAGAAACCCAAATATTTTTTCAGAGCTAGATGCAGAAAAAAATTATTTTTAATTTGCAACCTGATGGAGGTCAGTATAGATGGACTAATAGACCAAGTCCCACACACCGCTAGAAGCCCAAATATTTTTTCAGAGCTAGATGCAGAAAAAAATTATTTTTAATTTGCAACCTGATGGAGGTCAGTATAGATGGACTAATAGACCAAGTCCCACATACCGCTAGAAGCCCAAATATTTTTTCAGAGCTAGATGCAGAAAAAAATTATTTTTAATTTGCAACCTGATGTAGGTCAGTATAGATGGACTAATAGACCAAGTCCCACACACTGCTAGAAGCCCAAATATTTTTTCAGAGGTAGATGCAGAAAAAAATTATTTTTAATTTGCAACCTGATGGAGGTCAGTATAGATGGACTAATAGACCAAGTCCCACACACCGCTAGAAGCCCAAATATTTTTTCAGAGCTAGATGCAGAAAAAAATTATATTCAGTTTGCAACCTGATGGAGGTCAGTATAGATGGACTAATAGAATGATGCTATGCCCAAAATATTTTACTTCACTAGGTGCAGTAAAAAAATTGGTATTCTATACACAGGTGTTATATCTTGCAACACAGATAGGCTACTCCACTGACTAACACACTCTGCAATAGGCCAAAAAGGATTAGCTTTGCTAGATTCAGCCAAATGCTGTGAAAAAAACTTGCACAGCACTGGCACAGACCTGCCTGGCAAAAACTGATAGGAACTCATGTAACCTAGTCCTGAAAAGGACTCCAATTACAATTAGTCTTTACTCCCACAACCTATCTATTTAAGAGCACAGACCTCCCTGATAAAAGTCGTAGGAAATGCTGTAACCTAGTCCTTAAAAGGACTGCAATCACAACTATTCCCTACTCCCAAGCTATCTGTATATTTGTGCGAAAATTGGCTTGAAATTAACAAGGTATAGCACACACAGCAACAGCGGTGCCGTCTAACACGCAGCTGCAGCAGTGAGAAAATGGTGGCGACGGGGAAAATGGCTTGGTCTTATAGGGCAAGGACATGTGACATACACTGCCAATCACACATGCCCTTGCTTGTGTGAAAAAAAGCACTTCGCTCCGTGTGTGCGCTGCTGATAGGCTGACAGATTGCACCTCCCCACTGCAAATGCGGGAAAGAGAAAAAAAAATGGAGATCTTCATTGTTCCTGCAGAGATCCATCCCCTGCCCCTCCCCCCGCCCCGCTGTACACTCAAACTGCGTATTAACATTAATTTTCATCATTACTGAGAAAAAATCCAGTTATGATTTTGGTGCACGAACAGTTATCGAACATAACCTCGAACAGCCGAATTTTTCTCAAATTGTTCGTGTTCGCCGACCGGCTCGAACACCGCCCAAAACAGCTCGAATTTGAGATTGGCGAACAGTTCGAGTAGAACAACGCTCATCTCTAGTAAAGAGGTGGCAGGTCTGCGCCCCAAAACAGGTGTGACTGCTGTCCCCCCAGTCACAGAGGATGAAAAGGCCGCGGATGCACAAGATATGGCAGACGGTGGTTGGCCCGGCTGGCTAGGCCGCATTGTAGCACACTGAGCTTCCCACTGCAACTTATGCTTCATGTCCATGTGCCGGTTCATGCATGAAGTACTCAAACTATGTATTTTTTGGCCTCTACTTAGCTTTTGCTGACAAATGTTACAGATAACACGAGTTGGGTCATCTTTATAGATCTGAAAAAATGCCCAGGCTATGCAAGGCTTAGCACCCATGCGACCTGAAGAGCCACCACGACTTGTGGTGAGAGGCAGAGTTGTGTTTGAGGATGCAGTTGTTGACGTGCTTCCAGTACTACGTCTCTGTCCAGGAAGGCGCAACCTGACCTCGTCGTCACTAGCATCTTCCTCCACCTCCTCTGCTGACCTCATCTCTTGGCTGACTGTGGGTTGACAGTAAGTGGGATCTCCAACCTCATCATCATCACCCTGTGCGTTATCACACCCGTCGTCCTCAGAGCCAACCTGTTCCTGCCCTGACAAAAAACTAAAGTTGTCGCTCCAATCAGGTATTTGAGTCTTATCATCGTCTTCCTCATTGTCTCCACCAACAGGAGTTACAGTTTGGGAATGAGGGTCTACATTATGGTCAGAACCTTCTGCGTCTGGTCCTGGATCTGGGCATCAGTGCAGATCATTTCCTCGTCTGGATTCACAGAAGCGCTGGAGTCGACCTCTGATTCCCAGGCTATAGTATGAGTAAACAGCTCTGCAGACTCAACCATCTGTTCTACCTCATACTCAGACGGGCAGCTGGAGATTTGGGAGCTGTGAGGAAGCAAGTGCGATTGGGGTGACACCTTTGAGGACTGGAGTATTTGTGATGTTGAAGTTGATGTGGAGGAGAGCCCACTTATAGGAGCACTTGATATCCGTTGAAGCACCTGCTGTTTTTGTGCCTCATCTGGAATTTGTAGCGATTGGCGTGGCCGTAAGAAAGGGATCTTATCACATTGTCCGCTAAAAGAAGTAGACATTTTAGTTTGGCTGGAAGATGGTCTTTCTTCTGCAGATGTTACTGTTGCTTTAACACCTACCCCACGGACACAACCTTTTTTCCCCTTCCCAACACGCCTATTCCCCTTTCCACCAGCAGCAGGCCTTTTTCCACTCATTTTGGTGGTTAACTAATTAACAACTCTGGAGTTGTTTGCACAAAAAAACAATGGATGGGAACCGAGCAGAGCTGAGTGGCCAAACTGTGGTATTAGGCCAAAACTATTGGCTGGGTTAGATGCAGAAAAAAATTATATTCAATTTACAACCTGATGGAGGTCAGTATAGATGGACTAATAGAGAAAGTCCCACACACTGCTAGAAGGCCAAATATTTTTTCAGAGGTAGATGCAGAAAAAAATATATTCAGTTTGCAACCTGATGGAGGTCTGTATAGATGGATTAATAGAACAAGTCCCACACACAGCTAGAAGCCCAATATTTTTTCAGAGGTAGATGCAGAAAAAAATATATTCAGTTTGCAACCTGATGGAGGTCAGTATAGATGGACTAATACAACAAGTCCCACACACAGCTAGAAGCCCAATATTTTTTCAGAGGTAGATGCAGAAAAAAATATATTCAGTTTGCAACCTGATGGAGGTCTGTATAGATGGATTAATAGAACAAGTCCCACACACAGCTAGAAGCCCAATATTTTTTCATAGGTAGATGCAGAAAAAAATATATTCAGTTTGCAACCTGATGGAGGTCAGTATAGATGGACTAATACAACAAGTCCCACACACAGCTAGAAGCCCAATATTTTTTCAGAGGTAGATGCAGAAAAAAATATATTCAGTTTGCAACCTGATGGAGGTCTGTATAGATGGATTAATAGAACATGTCCCACACACAGCTAGAAGCCCAATATTTTTTCAGAGGTAGATGAAGAAAAAAATATATGCAGTTTGCAACCTGATGGAGGTCAGTATAGATGGACTAATACAACAAGTCCCACACACAGCTAGAAGCCAATATTTTTTCAGAGCTAGATGCAGAAAAAAATTATATTCAATTTGCAACCTGATGGAGGTCAGTATAGATGGACTAATAGAATGATGCTATGCCCAAAAGATTTTACTTCACTAGGTGCAGTAAAAAAATTGGTATTCTATACACAGGTGGTATATCTTGCAACACAGATAGGCTACTCCACTGACTAACACACTCTGCAATAGGCCAAAAAGGATTAGCTTTGCTAGATTCAGCCAAATGCTGTGAAAAAAACTTGCACAGCACTGGCACAGACCTGCCTGGCAAAAACTGATAGGAACTGATGTAACCTAGTCCTGAAAAGGACTCCAATTACAATTAGTCTTTACTCCCACAATCTATCTATTTAAGAGCACAGACCTGCCTGATAAAAGTCGTAGGAAATGCTGTAACCTAGTCCTTAAAAGGACTGCAATCACAACTATTCCCTACTCCCAAGCTATCTGTAGATTTGTGCGAAAATTGGCTTGAAATTAACAAGGTATAGCGCACACAGCAACAGCGGTGCCGTCTAACACGCAGCTGCAGCAGTGAGAAAATGGTGGCGACGGGGAAAATGGCTTGGTCTTATAGGGCAAGGACATGTGACATACACTGCCAATGACACATGCCCTTGCTTGTGTGAAAAAAAGCACTTCGCTCCGTGTGTGCGCTGCTGATAGGCTGACAGATTGCACCTCCCCACTGTAAATGCGGGAAAGAGAAAAAAAAAATGGAGATCTTCATTGTTCCTGCAGAGATCCATCCCCTGCCCCTCCCCCCACTCCCGCTGTACACTCAAACTGCGTATTAACATTAATTTTCATCATTACTGAGAAAAAATCCAGTTATGATTTTGGTGCACGAACAGTTATCGAACATAACCTCGAACAGCCGAATTTTTCTCAAATTGTTCGTGTTCGCCGAACGGCTCGAACACCGCCCAAAACAGCTCGAATTTGAGATTGGCGAACAGTTCGAGTAGAACAACGCTCATCTCTACTTACGGTACAAGAGGCCCTGTTCCAAGCACAACTTATCCCACTGTCGCAGTAGTTTCACTCCTTCCACGGACAGCTGGGCCTTTTCCTCTGCACGCGGCCAGACCCCTTTTTGTACCCAACTGCGCACTAGTGCAATGTCAGAGCAATCGTTCTGGTCCTTCGCCCAATCCGAGGGTGTTTTCCCCAGAATACACGGCATCCCTGATGCCACCCCACTTGAATGTACCACACTTCGGAAGATAGGTACCTGCCCCAAGTCAGGGGTTTCAGTGTCCTCCAGCTGGTCATCAACATTTTCCCCCGAGGACCCAAGGGGCACCCTTGAGAGTGCATCAACATTTCCGTTTTCCCGCCCAGATCGAAACTTAATTCGATAGTTAAACTTAGCAAGGTGAGCGACCCACCGCTGCTCCAACGCTCCCAGCTTTGCGTTTTCTAGATGAGCCAGAGGGTTATTATCAGTCATGACCAGCACCTCAGCTCCCGTTAAATACTCGGCAAAGCGTTCCGTCATCGCCCACACCAGGGCCAGTAGCTCTAGGCGAAATGAACTGTAGTTAGCTGGGTTGCGTTCAGTGTCTCTCAAAGACCTGCTGCCATAGGCGATTACTCGCTCCTGACCATCCTGCACTTGTGCTAGTACCGCCCCCAGCCCATGCAGACAGCCATCGGTATATAACAGGAAAGGGTAATCGAACCGGGCATATGTTAACAACGGAGCACTCGTTAGGGCGGCCTTCACCTCCTCAAATGCCTTTCGTTGTTGGGGTCCCCATGGGATGGGGAGATTTTGGGGGCCTTGTGCCGTCCCTCTTAAGAGCTCATTCAGGGGACTCACTACTTGTGAAAACTTAGGTACGAATCGCCGATAGTACCCCGCTAAACCTAAGAAGGCCCGAACCTCTCGCAGGGTACGGGGGGGTGGCCACTCCTGCACAACCATGACCTTACTGGTCGCGGGCAGAACCCCGTCCGGAGTCACCACGTGACCTAGATACTCAATCTGACTCTGTAACAGTTGGCACTTCTTTGGTTTTATTTTTAGGCCATAACATCTGAGTCGCCGGAGAACTTGGCGTAACTTCTCAAGATGGTCTTCAAATGAGGCCCCGAACACCACAATGTCATCTAGGTATATCAGGACTGATTCAAAATTCAGATCACCTAAGCAATGTTCCATCAGGCGCTGAAAAGTTCCCGGGGCGTTAGTGAGCCCGAAGGGCATCCGGTTGAATTCAAAGAGCCCCATTGGTAGGACAAACGCCGTCTTGGCTCGATCTTTTTCAGCCTTTGGTACCTGCCAATAGCCACTTGCTAAATCCAACGTCAAGAAATATTTGGCCCGACCCAATGCCGACAGAGACTCTTCTATGCGAGGTTATGGATATGCGTCCCTCACCGTGTGAGCATTCAATTTGCGATAGTCCACACAAAACCGAAGGGTCCCATCCTTCTTCCGCACCAAGACCACAGGGGCCGCCCAGGGGCTCTGGCTTTCTCGGATCACTTGGTTGTCAAGCATACTGGCCACCATGCGCTTCACCTCTTGATAGAGTGTTGGGGGGATTTGACGATAACGTTCCCTAATAGGAGGAGTATCCCCTGTGCGAATCTCATGCTCAATCGTCCGGGAACAACCGAAATCCTCCGCATGTCGCAAAAAGGTCTCTTATGTTCCCACAAGACCTTCTCCAGCTGCTCTAATTGCATGGGGGTCAGTTTCTCCCGATCCACTCCCATCTGGTCCATGATCACACGACCATTCCATTCTTTGGTAGGAGATTTGGTCTGGCCTACTTCAACCGCGAATGTCCAGGAAGACTGTTCATCTGAACGAAGCTCAAACACTGTCTTATCAGGCATCTTCCCTGCTGGCACGAACAGTTCAGCCAGAATGGTCCCAGCTGGAATTATAACAGCCTCATCTAGAACGTTGATACATCTGACTGGCACCCGTCCATTCTTCACAATCGCCAGAGACCGGGCCACATGCGCCTTGGCGAACGAGGACTTCTCTGGGGCTGGCTCGATGAGTACTTCAAGCCCATTTAGTCTCTGTGCAGCCCCCACCGGTAACATTAAGAGTTCTTCATGCCGGGGCGCTAGCGAGATCGTGGTCCGCGATGGCACTCGGACCAGGCCCACCCGACCCCCTGGGACCGCACTCTTCAGGAGATCACAACTCCGCACTAGACGGTGTAACATTCTCTGGGTGGGTCGATGGTGGGTAGCACTTGCCCAGTATCGGGGTCCCTCTCTGGCATACATCTGATGATTTAAATCTCGCAGAACGTTCATTCCAAGCGTCACCTCCATCCCTCTTCTGGGAGGGTGGTCCACCAGCACTATCCCTTTCTGACCCAGCTCTTGACCAAACATTTTCAGTTGCATCCACACGCTCCCCTTCACCGTCAGTTGGCCATTGTTAGCGGCTGTAAGCCTTATCACTCGGCCGTCCTCGGGAACCACGAGTTGACTGAAGTGCCTTTCGTACACCTCTAAGGGCATTATGGTACATTCGGATCCTGTGTCGACCAAGCATCTCATCTTCCGCCCTTCAAACTCTGCTTCCAGCACTGGACTGCATGCGAACAAATCTTGTTCTTCCCGTCGAGGGCTTTGTGGGGGGTGGGCCGCTGCTGCTCGCCCTCTCATGGCAGCGGCTGGGAGTTTAACGCCGGCGAAGGAGGCTCCGGGGCTGCATACATCCGGCAGTACCGGGAGATGTGTCCCCGACGCCCACACCTCCAGCAGGTGACTGCTCCTCGTGGACGAGAACTTGGATCATTCGAGGGGAGCAACCTGGCAGACTGTGGAACCACCATTCCAGAGGGCGGGGCGGGTGGCCCTTCCGTAGGAGTAGGGACCGGCCCAGCTCTGAGTTTAGACACCTCCAGCTTTAACTCCTTCAGTTTGGCACGCAGAGCCTGTACAACGTTTACAAGTCCACCCACTCCTGAAACTGGCGCCAGACCTCCCTCCAGCTGTGCACTGTCCACTGCCCCCTCGGCCACCAGAGTAGACTCCTCCTTCCTTTCCACCGCGGGCCGATAAATCTGCCAGAAGGATAATTCTGGGGTAGCTCGGGACATCTCTATCAGTTTGTCTCGAAGGAGTCTATTGGCTAACCCCATTATGAATTGATCCCGGAGTAGGCGGTCTACCTCTCGGAATGCCCCCATGGCCCCTGGGTCTAGTCGCTGCACCAAATTCAACGTTTCCTGTAAAGTGTTCGAGTACTGCATCAAAGTCTCACATTCCCTTTGGGGCCGATTGAAAAACAAGGAACGAAGTTGGGCCACACGAGCCCGGCCTCCTGAACTCCCCTCTAACAGCTCCAAGATTTTCTCTAACGTGCTCCTCTCTGACTCTGGATGTACCATCACCATCCGCCTAGCGTCGCCCTCTAGTGCATTTAATGCCAACTCTGCCCGTAATGCAGGGGCCAGATTACACATCCGCAGCACACTCCTAACCCTCTCAGCCCAATCCTGCAACGGCATGTTACGCCCGTCGTATTTTGGCATGTGCTAGAGTAAAGCTCCTACCGGCACATATCCTCCCACAGTCGTCGCGGCTGCCAGGGGTTCCGCTACCAGCGGGGGGGGGTGCTGGTGCGGCAGAGTCATTTCTTCCCTCGTCTCCGTCCATGACAAGCACTGGATCCTGCCGACTACGCCAAAAATGTAATGACCGGAGGTCCGAGAGAGATCCAGTGAGTCACAAATTGAGACAGAGACAGAAATAAACAACACTTTCTTTACTAAAACAGGGATTAAACTAAAATTCAGTATTGAATGAATCAGTCTCAGGTTCTGCCAGGGACACTGTCCCTACTAAATGCACACAATCAGCAAAAGCTGAAATCAATGTGCCAATCTCAAGGATTCCAGCTTATGTGAATTATTCTAGAGATCTGGAACAATTTTACCTAAACACTGTGTCAGTCTAGTGAGGGCGGTCTATGGGGACCCCCTGAGATGGCACACTGCATACAATCCTACCACTATGAACAATAATAATGCATGAAACTATATCAATTGCTCTTATACCCTTATTATCAGGATATCCGGATATCTTAAAGTTATGGTACCGTTAACCTCAGATGCAGTCTATGACAGGCCTGTGAATCACGGTGGCTGCAGCTAGTCCCGGAAAACTTTGGCGCCAAAACAAAAACAAAGTTCACAAAACAGCAAAAATTCCTTGTCTTGTCGGCCGATGCCGAGCCCACACGCCGGGGACTTTAGTCCTGTAGCCTCAGATTAAGGTCTGGGAAGATCTCTTCACAAAGTCTTGTCAATATCCTCTCAGTGGAAATGACACCAGAAACCTTCTTTCCTCCCAACGTCTCTCACTCTTATCCAGTACACCAACCGCATGCTCAGTCACAGAAATGGATTCCTCAGTCCCTTCATCACTCGACACGTGACTCCTCCAGCACAAAGTCTATAATCCACTCAGTATGGACTTCCACAAAACTCCACAGAGCCACACAGCTTCCCCAGCTCAGCACTTGTCCTTAAACAGAGATAGGGGTAAACAAACTCCACACAGAAGAGTGTAAAGACAGCGTCCTATTGCAGCTCCTTTTCACAGACTTCCTGTCTAGACTTACACATCAGACGCTCCTAGAATACACACAGTTTCTAGCACAGCCCCTCCTCTGAGCCCAGCCAGGCAAAAGTCACAGGGTCCTAGTGCTCTCCTGTTGTTATCACATTTCACACTCTCACACATTTTCATTGCTTTCTCTTACAAACTTGCCCGCCCCCTCTCCTGTATCGGCTGCCTCCTCTATTGGGTGTCACTATTTCGGGTCTATAAAATGTGCCGAAAGCAGTTCCTCTGGAGAAGGAGTGCCCTGCCCTCATGCTGGGTGTGTAACTATTGCATGAGTGGTCAGTTGAATAAACTCAGATTTGGCAGCCAATGGGGGCACACAATACCTGTATTTTAATCGTTATTCTCCACCTTTCCCTTGCCAGTTATCGTATTGCATATATCTCTGCTCCTGAAGCCCTTATTCTTTGATTGAATCATTGTATTCTGATTATTGTTCCTCTTTCTTTTGTTGTTTTACCCCTTGGATGTCTTTTCTGTCTTCACCTCGGACTATTAGTTTATTTTTTTTCCTAAAGTCTTCTGCACTTTACTCCAGCTAATTCTTGACTACATCCCTGTTATACGATTCTGGTTCTGACACAAGCAATGGCATAACTCAAAGCTTGTAGGCCCCAAGCAAAATCTCCAATTTGGTCCCAATTATCATGCATCTATAACAATATTGGTTTTCTCATATGGGAACGTGAAATTCAATTTTATATTTTTTTCTCAAAAGGAACTCGAAAAGTAAAGATGCAGTAAGTTGTGCACAATGTGTTGTTGGAGCTGTAATAAACCAGCTGCCCAACAGGACATTTGTTACATCTGGAGCAATTGTGGCTTTGCTTATATATCAGATAAAATATACAGACGCCTGTGACTTTTCCTGTACAAAAAAAACCTTTTTTTTTGAGACATGATTTGCAAAAAAAACGAACATGTGAACAGCACCGTACACTGTAATGGGAATGCGTTCTATCCGTAAAAAGCACAGCAAGAACACATATGTGAAAAGTGGACATTTTATCATATAAAAATGGCAAGAAAATCATTTTAGAAAGGGAAAGTCTTTACGAAATGACTGAAAATACTTAAGTTCATCTACTTTGTTTTCATTCATCAATCAACTAATTGCACAAGGGACTGATCCTTTAACCTATTCAACTTGTCACTGTCATTAAATGACTTTGTTGGTGTATAAAACTGACCCTTTTACAGATTAAACATGCCACTTCCATTAGGTTAAACTGATATTAAGTAATCGTATGACATCCACGTGATATCTAATTTTATACAACTAAAAAAATAATTCTAAGAAAAATACCATTTACTGTGTAATCTTTGCAATGAATCCAGTAAAAAATAATGCCGTATGCAAAGGCTTAACTTGAAACCTGTGGGTCCCAATGCAAAATCTCCAACTATCGCAGGTCTTTATTATTAATACTCTTTTCATGGGCCAAAGAGACCTTTTTGGTTCCCTAGTCTCCAGGGTCATGGAGCAATCGCAAAGTCTGCACCTTTTATAGTTACACTACTGGCCATATGGATGGTGTCCACATGACTTACATTTTTTTTACACCAATTGAGTTTAATGTGCTATTCTCATCCAAAAACTGTAGAAACTCAGACCATTAGCCCATTAAATGGCATTACTCTGCGTGCTTTCTGTGTGCTGTGCATTTTGCATGGAAAGAGCAAACTGACCATAAAAAACGAATTCAGACGCCCGTGTTGCACATACTGTATGTGTTCTATACATGTTTTTCACGGATACCCATTATAATCTATGGTGTTGTTCACGGAAAGTGTACAGTCCATGTGCTGTCTATCATTGAAAAGTATAGAGGAAGTTTTGCAATTTATTTATGTATCCATCCATGAAAAACACTGATGACACTGATGGTAAAAACGGACACATGTACCATACACCGATCACACACTGATCCAAAACACTGATAACGCCAGTATCATTTTTTCATATGCGTGTTTTACTCCGATCTCTATAAGGATCTGTTCACACAGAGCTTTTGGATGTAGATTTTAAAGCCGAGTCTGCTTCAAAAACCAAATCAAGAACTGCTTTAAATACTCTTAACAATCCTCCTGTGGATTTCAATGAAAAACACCTATAGTGCATATGGCGCTGCTTTTTTCAATTGTGTTTTCTTTGTGTAAAAAAGAAGAAACAGGTCAAATGTTGATTTCTAGTTAAAAAAAAAACACTCCACATTTGACCAACAAATGAACTGAAGCAGAAATAATCCTCCATACACTAAAAATGTGTCAAAATCAGCACCATAAAACTTATTTTTTTGCTGCAGATTTTTGAGGCTGAAGAATCAACATCAAAAAGCAGCATAAAAAATAGTGTGAACATACCCTTACTTTTTGTTCTTTGCGTTTTTTAAATATGAAACAGCATTTTGTGAAAGAATGAAAACATGTCATATAATAGGTTTTGATTCATTTTAATTAGACTTTTAAAGGGAACCTGTCACCAGGTTTGACCGATATGAGATATGGCCACCACCTTTCAGCCCTCATATACAGCATTCAATAATGCTATATATAAACGCCAATCCGACTTGCAAGAGAAGAAAAAGAGGTTTTTTTATACTCACCTGGGGAGGGGGGCGGTCCAGTCCAAGGGGAGTCGCTGTCTTGATCCGGCGACTCCTTTCTTCTTTCGATGCGGTTCTCCTTGCTTCGAGTGGACAACTCATCCTTACATCATCCACACAGTCTCCCTGACATCATGCTTCTGCGTAGGCGCACTTCTCTGCCCTGACGAGGACAGAGCAAAGTACTGCAGTGTGCAGGCACAAGTAAAGATCAAAGTGCCCCAGGGCAGAGAAGTACGCCTGCGCAGGAGCGCGATACTGGGGAGACTGTGTGGATGACGTAAGGATCAGTCGTCCACACGAAGCAAGAAGGAGGACGGCATGGAAAGAAGAAAGGGGGCGCCGGACCAAGATCAGCGACACCCCTTGGACCGGACCGCCCCCCAGGTGAGTATAATAAAAGCTCATTTTCTTGTCTTGCAGGTCGGATCGGTGAACATATACACAGCATTCTAGAATGCTGTATATCAGGGCTGAAAGGTGGTGGCCATATCTCATATCGGTCAAACCTGGTGACAGATTCGCTTTAAGGTATGTTTTTTTTAACTTGCTATTTGTGGACAATTTGGGCCCTTTTAACAATAATAGACCCCCAACAATAAAAAGAATAACTCAACTGTAGCATGTTTTTACTACGCAAAACCCTGCTTAAATGAGCCCAAATAATTATTACTTATTATCTCGTTTTGTAACATCTACTTTTTGAGTTTTTACTTTACTTCAACTTTCATTTAAGTGAAACTGGATGACAACTCTTCAGGGCACCGCATTGTTCATGAGGTTGTCGCTTTTGGGTCTAAGCTGATTGGATTGGTAGTGAAGAAATGCATGGTTATGGTTGAGCAGCATTGTCAAATTACATGTTCTATTGATTTTCTATGCTAAAAGGAGTTAGCACAACCTGTACAATAAGAAAAATGTAAAAACATGACACAATATACCCCATGTTCATTTTCTTGTTTAATGTCCAGTGCTTTTGCGCCTCAGGCTCTAATGTCCAGTGGTTTATTATCCTGTTTTATTGTCCTAACCCATTGTATCTTATCGTTTATGTCCTACTCTCTGGTGTATAGTGAATTGATTTCTCTATGCCCAATGATTTTGCATCATAATGATATATCAAGGCCATTACGAAGGCCAAAGATGATCCAGCTTTTTACTAGGTGAGTGGAGCAAATGAAATGCTGACTCGGAGGTACAGTATATAAAGCTATTGCACAAAATAAAGAAGCACTCATCCTCCCATCAAAGTTTTTATCCTCTTAATATATTGCAATCATCATATTATATAGCACTGTGTACTTACAATTACTCATTTTGCCTTTCTACCCAGATAATTCTTCTCTTTTCTCTGCTCTATGTAGAAACAGGAAGTCTCTTGTCCCCTGCATTTATCATTCAGCTCTTCAACTCCTGACCCAGCTGCTCACTCCTCCTACCTGCAGTGACTTATGACTCATACAGGGAAAATAGACTTCCTGTTTCTACATAGAGCTTAGAAGGATTCAGAAGGAGTCAGTTTTTAATTATGTGATGCCATACGCCTAATGGATAAGAGAAGAATTAACTAGGTAGAAGGGCAAAATTAGCAATTATCAGTACACAGTGCTATATAATATGATGACTGCAATATATTAATATGATAAACATTTTAATGGGAGTGCTTCTTTAATAGATCACTGCACATAAATGTACTCCACTGAGGGCGCCTCATTATTATTCACGTTCATTGCCGTGTTTTGAGTGACTATTTTTTTACGCTAAAATGCAAAGCTTTGCTGAGAGTCTAAATGAAGGAGTAGGTGCAGACAACCATTTTATTTGAATCCAAGAAAAACTGTTTGCTTATTGTGATCAGACTCTGATCAGAGTTTTTATATGAATGGCAGCAGTTTTCAACTTCTCCATTCTGTCAATCTGTGAAAATCAAAACATACTCGGATGACATCCGAGTGCAGTTCGAGGTTTTTCATGGACCCATAGACTTGCATTGCAGATTTTGATCCAGCAATCAGTTTAAAATTGGATGTGTCTCCGATTTTTTTCCTCTGACCACTCGGTCCGAGGAAAAGAATCGGCAAGTGTACAGCCCCATAGAATATCATGGGTATGATAGCTATCTGTGAAAACCACGGATAACACTTGTCTAATATAGTCAGTAATGTGCTTGAGCCCAAATAATGAGAATGTCTACGCACGCAGCGTTTTGATCGCTTACAACTCCAATCCCACAATTGATACTCAAATGACATATTGAGATTTTGTAGAATGTATGACTGTATAACCAGAGTCTTATATCCATGAGGATAGACCATAAATAGAAAGTTCCATACAATGCACTGACTACAGGCCAGAAAAAAAATTATATTTAATTTGCATATTGGTATTTCCTCTTAATATTTATGTTCATGTAATTATCGCCAGACCACAAAGGAGTGTAGATAAAAATAATGGAGTGATGATAATGTAAGGCTATGTGCACAAGGAGTTTCCTTAAGGCATTGAAAAACAAGTTTTCTAGTAAAAACTTCGTCAGGAAACACTTCTTTGGAGAAGTTTCTAATTTCCTGAATAAATTTTGAAGAACTTTTAAACTATTTTTTTGAGAGTTTTTTTTCCTGAAGCGTTTCCTGATTTGACAGTGCCTGGTTTGGAGTGGATTTCATGAGGAGCCACATCAAATGTAGTGATACCCATTCTAGTTTTTACCTCCATGCTTTTTTCAAAACCTGAAGCAGAAAATAGTGCTCAAAACACTAAACATATGAACAGCCAAGTGGTTTTACAATAGAAATAAAAGAAAGAAATAGAAAGAGTCTTACAAACATTTCTAAAGCAATTTTTCAACGTTTTTTTTTTGCAAGGAACCTGCTCAAAAAACTCCTGAAAAAACTCAGTGCACACATACGCTCAAAATCACTGTTATTGATTGAGAGAGTTAAGACCTAGACACCTTGATGAGTAAAGAGTGTTATGGCTCATGACCATATTATGGCTCGGTTTTGTTTATTGTCATTATAGGGCTGTCCAGAGAGATGCAAGGATCTAGATGTTTGGAGTAGTAGTCTGCACCCACAGTGTCCTTGTGCAAAAATAAGAATAAAATAATAACATCCTTATACTCACCTGTCCGGAGATGTCCCCCTATGTAATAATCTGACCACTGATGCCGAGTAGCCAGGGAGAATGAGCCGCGGCAGCGTGCGGGGCCCTGTACTGAGCGGAGCTCACTGAATGACAGTACACAGCTACTGAGCTCAGTTCCGGGCACCGCTCGCTGCAGCGGTCGGAGGATTACCGCGGGGGACATCTCCGGACAGGTGAGTATAAGGATTTTATTATTTTATTCTTATTTTTACACAGGGACACTGCAGGAGCAGACTACTACTCCCAGCATTGTCTCTTGCTCGTGCTGATCACAGCGAGAGCAAGGGACAATGATGAGGGCAGCGTTCAGCACCCAGCGCTTGGGAACAGCGCGAACTGTACACTGATTCCCTGGCACCAATACGTGTGATCCTGATGCGAAACACGGTTGCCACACACGGACACGCGGACACATATCTCCGGTACAGGTTGTTCCGATACCGGAAATATCCAGACGTGTGAAACCGCCCTAAGAGACATTCAATTCATACAGAATTCATTTATTGTAAATCTAATTTCCCAGTAAAATCCAGCAGATTTGGTGAATTTGAATCTCATCAGATCTGCTCATCTCTAGTAATGATCACTATGGTGGCTTTATACCATAACTCTGTCATGTTGTTTTATGCTCATAGCATGTTAGTATTATTAAACCTTATATACAGTGGTGGCCAAAAGTATTGGCACCCCTGCAATTCTGTCAGATAATACTCAGTTTCTTCCTGAAAATGATTGCAATCACAAATTCTTTGGTATTATTATCTTTATTTAATTTGTCTTCAATGAAAAAACACAAAAAGAATTGTCCTAAAGCCAAATTGGACATAATTCCACACCAAACCTAAAAAAGGGGGTGGACAAAAGTATTGGCACTGCTTGAAAAATCATGTGATGATTCTCTAATTTGTGTAATTAACAGCACCTGTAACTTACCAGTGGCACCTAACAGGTGTTGGCAATAACTAAATCACACTTGCAGCCAGTTAACATGGATTAAAGTTGACTCAACCTCTGTCCTGTGTCCTTGTGTGTACCACATTGAGCATGGAGAAAAAAAGAAGACCAAAGAACTGTCTGAGGACTTGAGAAACCAAATTGTGAGGAAGCATGAGCAATCTCAAGGCTACAAGCCCATCTCCAATGACCTGAATGTTCCTGTGTCTTCCGTGCGCAGTGTCATCAAGAAGTTTAAAGCCCATGGCACTGTGGCTAACCTCCCTAGATATGGACGGAAAAGAAAAATTGACGAGAGATTTCAGCGCAAGATTGTGCGGATGGTGGATAAAGAACCTCTACTAACATCCAAAGAAGTTCAAGCTGCCCTGCAATCCGAGGGTACAACAGTGTCAACCCGTACTATCCGTTGGCGTCTGAATGAAAAGGGACTGTATGGTAGGATACCCAGAAAGACCCCACTTCTTACCCCGAGACATAAAAAAGCCAGGCTGGAGTTTGCCAAAACTTACCTGAGAAAGCCTAAAACGTTTTGGAAGAATGTTCTCTGGTCAGATGAGACAAAAGTAGAGCTTTTTGGGAAAAAGCATCAATATAGAGTGTACAGGAAAACAAAAGAGGCATTCAAAGAAAAGAACATGGTCCCTACAGTCAAACATGGCGGAGGTTCCCTGATGTTTTGGGGTTGCTTTGCTGCCTCTGGCACTAGACTGCTTGACCGTGTGCATGGCATTATGAAGTCTGAAGATTACCAACAAATTTTGCAGCATAATGTAGGGCCCAGTGTGAGAAAGCTGGGTCTCCCTCAGAGGTCATGGGTCTTCCAGCAGGACAATGACCCAAAACACACTTCCAAAAGCACTATAACATGGTTTGAGAGAAAGCACTGGAGACTTCTAAGGTGGCCAGCAATGAGTCCAGACCTGAATCCCATAGAACACCTGTGGAGAGATCTCAAAATGGCAGTTTGGAGAAGGCACCCTTCAAATATCAGGGACCTGGAGCAGTTTGCCAAAGAAGAATGGTCTACAATTCCAGCAGAGCATTGTAAGAAACTCATTGATGGTTACTGGAAGCGGTTGTTCGCAGTTATTTTGGCTAAAGGTTGTGCAACCAAGTATTAGGCTGAGGGTGCCAATACTTTTGTCTGGCCCATTTTTGGAGTTTTGTGTGAAATGATCAATTATTTGATTTTTGCTTCATTCTCTTTTGTGTTTTTTCCTTGCAAGCAAATTAAATGAAGATAATAATACCAAAGAATTTGTGATTGCAATCATTTTCAGGAAGAAACTGAGTATTATCTGACTGAATTGCAGGGGTGGCAATACTTTTGGCCACCACTGTAACTGTGTTATTGATAATATTTGTCTTGCACTAAATCTTGATTTCCTCCAATGTCAGTTATGGTCATTGTGATAGAGAGAGACCCATCTGGGAGAAGGGTAGCGGTAGCATAAAGTCTGTGTTCTTTCAAATGAGAGTTGCTGCAGGTGTTGCATTTATGGTCATTTGCCAGGTCTCAAGCATGGACAGAAGGTATAGTGCACACATACTATTATAATTATTACGACCGGTGAACAATTCCTGATAGTAAAGCATATATGGGACATGCTGATACCTTGTAGAAGTCATCAATGCTACAAGAGCAGTGTCTCACCTCCTGATGAGGAAATGAGAGGCACTGGATAACCCATTTAGCTAAATGTTCCTTTAATCTGACAGACATTTAATGGAATATCTCAGGCATTACTGCAGTGACATGCAAAGTAGAAAGATCCCAGCTTTTGTCAATTGTGACACAATTTTGTCACAATTGACAAAAGCCTGCAAGGGGCTGAAACGTTTTGTTGTAGTTTTCCTACATGTGGAATAAATGAATTGATCGTATACACGTGAGTGCCGGGATCTTTCTACTTTGCTTGCAATCTATCTCTCCACGTGCACCACCAATTACTAACCAGGACTACAAAGTGCAGGCTATTTCTTTATATCTATATTGTTCACTGCAGTGACATAACTAGAGATGAGCGTTGTTCGACTCGAACTGTTCGCCAATCTCAAATTCGAGCTGTTTTGGGCGGTGTTCGAGCCGTTCGGCGAACACGAACGATTTGAGAAAAATTCGGCTGTTCGAGGTTATGTTCGATAACTGTTCGTGCACCAAAATCATAACTGGATTTTCTCTCAGTAATGATGAAAATTAATGTTAATACGCAGTTTGAGTGTACAGCGGGGTGGGGGGAGGGGCAGGGGATGGATCTCTGTAGGAATAATGAAGTACTCCATTTTTTTTTCTCTTTCCCGCATTTACAGTGGGGAGGTGCAATCTGTCAGCCTATCAGCAGCGCACACACGGAGCGAAGTGCTTTTTTTCACACAAGCAAGGGCATGTGTCATTGGCAGTGTGTGTCACATGTCCTTGCCCTATAAGACCAAGCCATTTTCCCCGTCGCCACCATTTTCTCACTGCTGCAACTGCGTGTTAGACGGCACCTCTGTTGCTGTGTGCGCTATACCTTGTTAATTTCAAGCCAATTTTCGCACAAATCTACAGATAGCTTGGGAGTAGGGAATAGTTGTGATTGCAGTCCTTTTAAGGACTAGGTTACAGCATTTCCCACGACTTTTATCAGGCAGGTCTGTGCTCTTAAATAGATAGATTGTGGGAGTAAAGACTAATTGTAATTGCAGTCCTTTTCAGGACTAGGTTACATCAGTTCCTATCAGTTTTTGCCAGGCAGGTCTGTGCCAGTGCTGTGCAAGTTTTTTTCACAGCATTTGCCCGAATCTAACAAAGCTAAACCTTTTTGGCCTATTGCAGAGTGTGTTAGTCAGTGGAGTAGCCTATCTGTGTTGCAAGATATACCACCTGTGTATAGAATACCAATTTTTTTACTGCACCTAGTGAAGAAAAATCTTTTGGGCATAGCATCATTCTATTAGTCCATCTATACTGACCTCCATCAGGTTGCAAATTGAATATAATTTTTTTCTGCATCTAGGTCTGAAAAAATATTTGGGCTTCTAGCAGTGTGTGGGACTTGTTCTATTAGTCCATCTATACTAACCTCCATCAGGTTGCAAACTGAATATAATTTTTTTCTGCATCTAGCTCTAAAAAAATATTTGGCCTTCTAGCAGTGTGTGGGACTTTCTCTATTAGTCCATCTATACGGACCTCCATCAGGTTGCAAATTAAAAATAATTTTTATCTGCATCTACCTCTGAAAAAATATTTGGGCTTCTAGCTGTGTGTGGGACTTGTTCTATTAGTCCATCTATACTGACCTCCATCAGGTTGCAAACTGAATATAATTTTTTTCTGCATCTTGCTCTGAAAAAATATTTGGCCTTCTAGCAGTGTGTGGGACTTTCTCTATTAGTCCATCTATACTGACCTCCATCAGGTTGCAAATTAAAAATAATTTTTATCTGCATCTAGCTCTGAAAAAATATTTGGCCTTCTAGCAGTGTGTGGGACTTTCTCTATTAGTCCATCTATACTGACCTCCATCAGGTTGCAAATTCAAAATAATTTTTTGTCTGCATCTAGCTCTGAAAAAATATTTGGCCTTCTAGCAGTGTGTGGGACTTTCTCTATTAGTCCATCTATACTGACCTCCATCAGGTTGCAAATTAAAAATAATTTTTTTCTGCATCTAGCTCTGAAAAAATATTTGGCCTTCTAGCAGTGTGTGGGACTTTCTCTATTAGTCCATCTATACTGACCTCCATCAGGTTGCAAATTAAAAATAATTTATATCTGCATCTAGCTCTGAAAAAATATTTGGCCTTCTAGCAGTGTGTGGGACTTTCTCTATTAATCCATCTATACTGACCTCCATCAGGTTGCAAATTAAAAATAATTTTTTGTCTGCATCTAGCTCTGAAAAAATATTTGGCCTTCTAGCAGTGTGTGGGACTTTCTCTATTAGTCCATCTATACTGATCTCCATCAGGTTGCAAACTGAATATATTTTTTTTCTGCATCTACCTCTGAAAAAATATTGGGCTTCTAGCTGTGTGTGGGACTTGTTCTGTTAATCCATCTATACAGACCTCCATCAGGTTGCAAACTGAATATAATTTTTTTCTGCATCTACCTCTGAAAAAATATTTGGGCTTCTAGCTGTGTGTGGGACTTGTTCTATTAATCCATCTATACAGACCTCCATCAGGTTGCAAACTGAATATAATTTTTTTCTGCATCTACCTCTGAAAAAATATTTGGGCTTCTAGCTGTGTGTGGGACTTGTTCTATTAGTCCATCTATACTGACCTCCATCAGGTTGCAAACTGAATATAATTTTTTTCTGCATCTAGCTCTGAAAAAATATTTGGCCTTCTAGCAGTGTGTGGGACTTTCTCTATTAGTCCATCTATACTGACCTCCATCAGGTTGCAAATTCAAAATAATTTTTTGTCTGCATCTAGCTCTGAAAAAATATTTGGCCTTCTAGCTGTGTGTGGGACTTGTTCTATTAGTCCATCTATACTGACCTCCATCAGGTTGCAAACTGAATATAATTTTTTTCTGCATCTAGCTCTGAAAAAATATTTGGCCTTCTAGCAGTGTGTGGGACTTTCTCTATTAGTCCATCTATACTGACCTCCATCAGGTTGCAAATTAAAAATAATTTATATCTGCATCTAGCTCTGAAAAAATATTTGGCCTTCTAGCAGTGTGTGGGACTTTCTCTATTAGTCCATCTATACTGACCTCCAACAGGTTGCAAATTAAAAATAATTTTTTGTCTGCATCTAGCTCTGAAAAAATATTTGGCCTTCTAGCAGTGTGTGGGACTTTCTCTATTAGTCCATCTATACTGACCTCCATCAGGTTGCAAACTGAATATATTTTTTTTCTGCATCTACCTCTGAAAAAATATTTGGGCTTCTAGCTGTGTATAGGACTTGTTCTATTAGTCCATCTATACTGACCTCCATCAGGTTGCAAACTGAATATAATTTTTTTCTGCATCTAACCCAGCCAATAGTTTTGGCCTAATACCACAGTTTGGCCACTCAGCTCTGCTTGGTTCCCATCGATTGTTTTTTTGTGCAAACAACTCCAGAGTTGTGAATTAGTTAACCACCAAAATGAGTGGAAAAAGGCCTGCTGCTGGTGGAAAGGGGAATAGGCGTGTTGGGAAGGGGAAAAAAGGTTGTGTCCGTGGGGTAGGTGTTAAAGCAACAGTAACATCTGCAGAAGAAAGACCATCTTCCAGCCAAACTAAAATGTCTACTTCTTTTAGCGGACAATGTGATAAGATCCCTTTCTTACGGCCACGCCAATCGCTACAAATTCCAGATCAGGCACAAAAACAGCAGGTGCTTCAACGGATATCAAGTGCTCCTTTAAGTGGGCTCTCCTCCACATCAACTTCAACATCACAAATACTCCAGTCCTCTAAGGTGTCACCCCAATCGCACTTGCTTCCTCACAGCTCCCAAATCTCCAGCTGCCCGTCTGAGTATGAGGTAGAACAGAAGGTTGAGTCTGCAGAGCTGTTTACTCATACTATAGCCTGGCAATCAGAGGTCGACTCCAGCGCTTCTGTGAATCCAGACGAGGAAATGATCTGCACTGATGCCCAGAATCTTTATGAGTCGGATCCAGGACCAGACGCAGAAGGTTCTGACCATAATGTAGACCCTCATTCCCAAACTGTAACTCCTGTTGGTGGAGACAATGAGGAAGATGATGATGAGACTCAAATACCTGATTGGAGCGACAACTTTAGTTTTTTGTCAGGGCAGGAACAGGTTGGCTCTGAGGACGACGGGTGTGATAACGCACAGGGTGATGATGATGAGGTTGGAGATCCCACTTACTGTCAACCCACAGTCAGCCAAGAGATGAGGTCAGCAGAGGAGGTGGAGGAAGATGCTAGTGACGACGAGGTCAGGTTGCGCCTTCCTGGACAGAGACGTAGTACTGGAAGCACGTCAACAACTGCATCCTCAAACACAACTCTGCCTCTCACCACAAGTCGTGGTGGCTCTTCAGGTCGCATGGGTGCTAAGCCTTGCATAGCCTGGGCATTTTTTCAGATCGATAAAGATGACCCAACTCGTGTTATCTGTAACATTTGTCAGCAAAAGCTAAGTAGAGGCCAAAAAATACATAGTTTGAGTACTTCATGCATGAACCGGCACATGGACATGAAGCATAAGTTGCAGTGGGAGGCTCAGTGTGCTACAATGCGGCCCAGCCGGCCGGGCCAACCACCGTCTGCCATATCTTGTGCATCCGCGGCCTCTTCATCCTCTGTGACTGGGGGGACAGCAGTCACACCTGTTTTGGGGCGCAGACCTGCCACCTCTTTACCCGCAACAGCCAGCGTGATTGGCAGGTCATCATTTTCTTTGGAGGTGGTAACACCAGCTGGTGTTGAGCGCTGTCCGACATCGATAGCACCACCTTTGGATCAAGGCAACCTAACATGTCCGCCTGCATCTTCCTCACAGACCGGCAGTTTGCCGGGGACACCCTTATCAACCCCGTCTAAGCACAATAGCCAGCCCTCGGTCCCTCAGATGTGGACAAGTAAAAGACCATTTCCTTCTAGCCATGAGAACGCTAAGAGGTTGAATTTCACCATCTGCAAGCTCTTGGCTACAGAAATGCTGCCTTTCCGCCTGGTGGACACAGAGGATTTTCGAGACCTTATGTCCGTCGCAGTGCCCCAGTACCAGATGCCCAGTCGGCACTACTTCTCAAAGAAAGGTGTGCCTGCGCTCCACCAGCATGTCGCACACAACATCACCGCTTCTTTGAGAAACTCTGTGTGTGACAGGGTGCATTTCACCACAGACACTTGGACGAGTAGGCATGGACAGGGGCGTTACATGTCGCTGACTGGGCACTGGGTAACTATGGTGACAGCAGGACAAGGGGCTGCTGTCCAAGTCTTGCCGTCCCCACGAATTGTGCGTCAATCCTCTTTATGTCAAAGTTCCTCTACTGCTACTGCTTCTGCCTCCTCAACCTCCTCTCGGTCTTCCACCTGCACCCAAAGCCTGTCTGGTCATGCCACAAGCTTTCTAACTGCGCAGAAGGGATCCTGCACACCTCCTTACTATGCTGGCAGTAGGGCTCAACGTCATCAGGCGGTTTTTACTTTGAAATGTCTGGGAAATGTGAGTCACACAGCTGAGGAGTTGTGGTCAGCTCTGGAGAACCAATTTCATGAATGGTTGTCTCCACTGGACCTGAAACCAGGGAAGGCCGTGTGCGACAATGCTGCAAACCTGGGTGCGGCCCTTCGCCGGGGCAATGTCACACACGTGCCTTGTATGGCTCACATGTTGAACCTGGTTGTCCAGCAATTTTTAGCCCACTATCCCAGACTAGATGGCCTTCTGCAGAGGGCACGGTCGCTGTGTGCTCACTTCCGCCGTTCGCATCCCGCAGCTCAGCGACTTACATCTCTACAGAAGTCGTTGGGCCTGCCACTTCACCGGCTAAAATGCGATGTGCCTAGCCGGTGGAATTCAACTCTGCACATGTTGCAGCGACTGTGGCAGCACCGACAAGCCCTGGTGCAATACGTTCTGACGTATAGCCTGGGCCAACGAGATCCAGAGGTGGGGCAAATCACGCTGGAGGAGTGGTCTCAGATCAGGGACCTATGCACCCTTCTGCACAGTTTTGAAATGGCGACGAAGATGTTTAGTGCTGACGATGCCATTATCAGCATGACTATTCCGGTGATTTACATGCTGGAGCACATGTTAAACAGAATTCGGAGTCAGGTGGTGGCACAAGAGGAGGTGGAGGAAGTAGAGGAGGAGGAGTTGTATGCGGAAGGGCTAACATCTGCAAGGTCCAGACGGTCGGCAGCACCAAGGCGGCAGGCATGTGAGGGTGGGGGAGATGGTTTTACCAGGGCGCATGGTAGCAGCCAAACTAGTGAGGAAGGTGCAGGAGCCCAGGAAGAAGTGGAGGACGAACTGATGGAAGACTCATCAGATGAGGGAGACCTTGATCACATTTCTGTTGTGCGAGGTTGGGGGGAGAGGACAGAGGAAGGAAGCATGATTGTTACCTCGCCACCAACACAACAGGGACTTGGTGCTCCTGGATGCGCAACACACATGAGTGCCTTCTTGCTGCACTACCTGCAACATGACCCTCGAATTGTGAGAATTAGAAATAATCCTGACTACTGGGTTGCCACACTGTTAGATCCCCGGTACAAAAGTAAATTTGCAGAAATTATTCCTGCCATAGAAAGGGATGCACGCATGCAGGAGTATCAGCAGAGACTGTTGCAGAATCTTACATGTGCTTTTCCACAAAACACCAGTGGTGCACGTAGTGAATCTCACAGTTCCAACTTGCCAACCGTGAGACCGTCAAGTGTTCAGCACTCAAACCGTAACAGAACCACAGTATATGCTGGTAACATCAATTTTGTGGAATCATTTCACCACTTTTTTAGCCCATCCTTTGCAAGGCCACAGGAGACAAGAAGTCTGACACATAGTCAATGCCTAGAGACGATGGTACAGGAGTATCTCCAAGTAAACATTGAAGCCATGACTGTGTCACTGGACCCTTGCTCTTTTTGGGCTTCCAATCTGGATAAATGGCCGGAGCTAGCCACTTACGCCTTGGAGATCTTGTCATGCCCCGCAGCCAGCGTTCTGTCTGAACGTGTGTTCAGCGCTGCTGGTGCTGTGCTGACAGACAAGCGCACGCGGCTCTCCACTGATAATGTAGACAGACTCACGTTCATAAAGATGAACAAATCATGGATCCGAAGCTACTTTTCTACCCCTGTGTCATCCTGGGGAGAGTAAAAGCTTGATGATTGGTTAAAATCACCCTACCAACCGTTTTAAGCTTTCAAATTACTAATCATGTTTATCTGTATCTTGGCTGGAAAATAATTTGGGCTTTGTAGCAGTGTGCAGCACTGATTCTATTAGGCCATCTATAATAAGCTCCACCAGATTTAAAATTACTAATCATGTTTATCTGTATCTTGACTGGAAAATAATTTGGGCTTTGTAGCAGTGTGCAGCACTGATCCTATTAGGCCATCTATACTAAGCTCCACCAGATTTAAAATTAGTAATAATTTTTAGCTGCATCTAGCCCGGAAAATAATTTTGGGGCTCCGAGATGCGCAAGACACATAAGTGCCTTCTTGCTGCACTACCTGCAACATGACCCTCATATTGTCAGAATTCGAAGTAATCATGACTACTGGGTTGCCACACTCTTAGATCCCCCAAACTTTTCGATCAACCTTTTCATTTTAATAAAGACCAAAAAAATTGTCATTTTTGAAATTATAAGCATTAGCAGGTTGTTAGAAACTGAAATCAAACAGTTTTCAACTCAAAACTTTATTCTAGGTGATGTTACATTTTCACATAGGACCCCTTGTTCGAAAGGAGCTTCTGAACTCTCTTGTCCATTGAATTTGTCAGGTTTTGGATGGTTTCTGCTTCAATTGTTTTGCATGAGGACAGAATACCCTCCCAGAGCTGTTGCTTAGATGTGAACTGCCTCCCGCCATCATAGACACTCCTTTTGATGATGCTCCAGAGGTTCTGAATGGGGTAGAGGTCAGGGGAGCATGGGGGTCACACCATAAGTTTGTCCCCTTTTATGCCCATATCAGCCAGAGATGCAGATGTTTTATGTGCAGCATGAGATGGTGAATTATCATGCAGAAAAATGATCTTGCTGTGAAATACACGGTTCTTCTTCTTGAACCATGGCAGGAAGTGCTGTTTGAGAAAATCCACATACATTATGGAGTTCATCTTTAGCGCCTTCAGGGATCCTAAAGGGGCCAACAATCTCTCTCCCCATGATTCCAGCCCAAAACATTACTCCACCTCCTCCTTGTTGGCGCTGTAGCCGTGTTTGCGTGGGGTGTCCATCAACCAGCCATCCTCCACTCCATCCATCTGGACCATCGAGCGCTGCACGGCACTCATCCGTGAACAAAACAGTTTTGAAATCAGTCTTCATGTAATGTTTGGCCCACTGGAGCCGTTTCTGCTTGTGTGAAGTGGATAGAGGAGGTCGACAGGATGGCGTATGCACAGCTGCAAACCTCTGAAGGACCCTGCATCTTGTTGTTCGGGGGACGTTGGAGGCACCAACAGCTTCAAAAACTTGTCTGCTGCTATGACAAGGCTTTTTTGCCGCTGCTCTTTTAACCTGATGTAATTGCCTGTAGGAAAGAGTCCTCAATTTGCCCTTATCAGCACGCACACGTGTGTACTGTGAATCAGCTACATACTTCTTGATTGCCAAGACACTTCATCCTGATCATCGCACAATGTTGATTGTAGTCATGCCTTGACATAAACACTCCACAATTTGTTGCTTCTCAGCAGCCGACACATCCTTTTTCTTTCCCATTTTGGCAGAAAATGTAGGCTGCTTAATAATGTGAGACAGCCTTCTTAAGTAGTCTTGCCTTTCATTGGACACACCTGCCAAACTAATTAGCACAGGTGTCTGCAATTGCTTACAGTGATATAAAGAGCCCTGACACACATCACCATCAATGAGTTTAACTGACAAACAAACAAATTCTTCCCTTATCACTCCTAAACACTTTTTGCATAATAATTTGGAACACAGTGTACATGTGCTTTTCCACAAAACACCAGTGGTTCACGTAGTGAATCTTACAGTTCTAACTTGCCAACCGTGGTCTGTATGGAGTTGTTCAATAAAGGGCCCAAAATTAAGATAACATAGATGGGAGAGGTCTCTATGAATAGGAATTCCTAAGTATTTGATACCCTGTGAGGGCCAGGCAAAGGGAAAGTTGGACTGGATGGAATCCTATATGGATTTGGGGAGGGAGACATCGAGGGCCTCAGACTTCGCTGCATTGATTTTAAAATTTAACCATGTAACAAAGTGATCTATTTCAGCCATAACAGCATGGATGGATATATGTGATTGAGTGATATATACTAGGACATCATCAGCAAATAGAGAGCACTTGTACTCGGTGCCTCCCACCTCAATCCACCTAATATTGGGGTTATGGCGAATTGATGAGAGCAGGTGCTCCGTCACTAGGATGTATAAGAGAGGGAACAGAGGACATCCCTGCCTTGTCCCATTGGTGATTGTGAAAGGTGATGAAAATGTTCTGATGCACCCCCTGGGCCTTGGGACACCCGGAGCCGGACCCTTTTTGGTGGATGTTGGTGGTTGTAGTCTTCGTGGCGGCGACCCGGTTCCGTGTCTCAGGGTGGTCAAACCAGTGGCGGAACTATTTATGTGGTTTTGATGTTTAAATGTCCAACTACGCCACCCGTGGATTGCGGTCAGAGTGAACCGCCGCTGCAGGGCAGACCGCTGAGGCTGGTGTTGTGGGTGCAGCAGAGCGTAGCATAACTCCCCACGGGAGGAGTATAGCCTCAGGGCAGTGTATGCGGAGGATGGGGGTGATGGTGCAGGGCAGCAGCAGTAACGACACGGAGTCAGTGATGCAGTCCAGGGCCTTTAGTCACAGTTCTTATTATCCAGACCACGTCTGCAGGTAACGGCTGCCCACGTCGTACTGTGCTCACCAGGTGAGGGGCTCAGACAACTCCCAGATAACTTTGGAGCGCTTCACAGGACCCCCTTTGTGTGTCCTTTGTCTGGCCTTTCTTACCAACCCTTCTGTCCGGCTGCCTCGGGCCTCCTCTTGGTAAACTTGGCACCAGTTTCCCTGACCCTATGTGGTGACTTCCTAGCGGGTGTAGCGAGGGGCTGCGCCACATAAAATGTCACAGCCTCCGGTTTCTAGCTGAGGGTCGTTTCCTGCCTCCACTAGTTTCGGGGACCGGTCTCCCCCTTTGGCCTGACCCCTCCACGCAGGTGGATTCGGGCGTGCGGTGGCGACTCGCCCGTCCGCACCCCTGGGATCCCTTCATTCCTCGTTCCTGGAGCCTTCTCCGCTCCTCTTCCTTCCTTCTCCCTCTTCCAGGCCTGGGCCTCTGTTACTAGGCCCGCCTCCGGAGCAGAGCTCATGCAGAGCCCCTGCTCCCTGCCACTTCTGCTCAGACTTCTCTGCACTGAACTAAGATGGTGCCCACCTTTTATACTCCCTTCTCAATGCACCCAGGAACTGCTTCCTCCCTGCTCCTGCACTACAGGGTTCCCCTTCCTCAGTGTTCCCTCCCCCCACTCCAGCCAGGGACAGGGACTGTCGTGCCCATCTCAGGGGCATATTGGTCGCCCTGCCCCACGGCAATGTGGTGTAATGCATGCAGGTGTCGGGCCTGATCCACACTCCATCCTTACCTGAGAGTGAGATATCACACCTCTGGGTGAGGTGCAGTACCTCTGTAGCAACCGAGCCCTCAGGGTGCTACAGTTCCATTTATCTTCAGCCTAGGTGACGTATTGTGATACAGGGCCGTGATTTTGGCTATAAAAGGGTCCCCTAGACCCCTACTCCAAGCTTTTTAAGAGAATCATATATGGCGTGCCAGGAGACTCTATGGAATGCTTTCTCAGCATCCAACGAGAGTATCTAATTACAAATTTTTAACTGCATCTAGCCCAGGAAATACTTTGTGCCTAGTAGCAGTGTCTGCTAGTCAGCGGATTATCCCGGCTGTTAAGCAAGCTACACCACCTGTAGTTTGGACACTTAATTTTTTCAAAGGAAATGCTTCGGGACCACGGGATACTCAGTGAAGAGCATCAGGAGGCACCCCAAGGCATAGGGGCTGGGACTGGCAGTAGGATGCCTTGTGGTGGACAGCCGAGCTCGATCCTTATAAAAGCTTTTTAACTGCAGCAGCTTTAGTGGACGCTACTGGAGCTGGAATTACGAGGCTGCTGGCATGAGACTTGCCCTCCAATAGATCCTTGTAAATGGATTTAAAGTGTATTCATTCAAATTAGAGAGACAATTTAAATTAAAAAGCTTAGAGCTGCCTCCACCACAGGGGGGGCTCGCTCGACCCACCAGCGGACAGGCACCAGTATTGGGAGAGGGGGGCTGGCCGTCAGGGTTCACCGTGGCTCTGGCACAAACCCGGCGACACGGAGGTGGCACGGGCAGGAGCGGACTGAACGTGTCGGCTTCTCACTTTTTGGATTTTAGAAGGGCATGACATGCCTATATCTGTGTCTCCCCCTCCTTTTACTCCTCCACCTCTTTTCTTTTCGCATGACTATATGTACTTGTCACTTTTCCATGTGTTAGTTGTGTCTTCTGAGCAGTTTGTCAGCTTTTGGACACCTTTGAAGGTGTTTTCTATGTGTTTCTATGTGTTTTTGTTTGCCTGCCATTGGTTTTAACGGTGTTCGAAGGTGTTCGACGAACAGTTCGACGAACAGTTCGGCGAACACACAGGTGTTCGACGAACCGAACCGAACTCGAACACTACGGGGGTGGCTCAACACTAGACATAACCTTCATCTCAATTCAAAAAAATAGTTAATTATAACACCATCGTCCCATGAGTCAGTAGAAATAAGCACTGGATAGTTTAAAGCAGATTTTTTTCATGTATCCTGAGTACCTCCTCCAAATTGCAACTGTTCCTTTTTTTTATTCTGTTCCCCTCCATTCTAAAAATATGTATATTTTCCCTTAAACTGACTGGGCGTATACCATAGAATTTTTCACATGGCAGTAGTTTGGTCAATATTTCACATCAGTATATATAAGCCTAAACCAGGAGTGGGTGAAAAATGCAGAAATGGTGACATGTTTCTATTATACTTTTCCTTTCATTGTTCCTCTCCAGATTTTGGCTTATGACGTGTTTCTATTATACTTTTCCTTTCATTGTTCCTCTCCAGATTTTGGCTTACAAATACTGACCCTGTGAACATGGCTTGTGACAGAAGTTCTGTGTTATGTGCCCAAAAACTTGAAGGAAAAAATAGCACAATTATTTCCAAGGGGTATAATTTTGGAACAGAGGGGAAAACAAGGAAAAATTGTTCTGAAATCAGTGGAACAGTGGCAATTGGAGGAGGTACTCGAGTTACATTAATAGAATCCAGTGAAAGGTTCTCTTTAAACAGCTACATAATATCACCAGCGTTGGATGCTTGCGTGCAATGTGGTTACATTTTTAGCAATGTAAATGACAGCACCACCTCTATTGTAGGGTGGATCTGTTCCAGTAAATTAGCGCTAGTCGGCAATCATAAGAATCCAAATTGTGACAAGGACTACGTATCTTTCTGGCAATGCTTTGTCTTTTGCTCTGCAGACATAGAAAGCTACTCAGCATGCACAAAGCAATTCGGTTGCAAGTAAAGGGTTATTTTTTTTTGTACTCTTCACACCTGCTCAGCATCAATTTCATGCAATCTCAGTAATGTTCCCAAGAAAGCCCAAAGGTTTACAATAAAGCATTTAACTGGGAAATTGAAAATCTGACTAATACTCGTTGAAAGATGGAGAAAGTAAAACAATACAGAACGACAGAGACAATAGAGAGGTGCGGCAAACTGAGACAGAGAGAGGATGAAAGACATAGCAGCTTTCTGAAGAATCTGATTATGGATACTGCTGTACAAGCACTGTATATAAATGTAACACATATATGCATGCTCAGGATGTGTATATGAATGCAGATTCACATATTACATGTAGTCAGGCACAATGTGAGGTTATACACGGGATATCTGAAACCTCTAAGATAACCAGCAGACACTAATAGTGTTGAAACTAAAGGATTAATTAGGCTGAGATGTTTTCTGGCATTTTATTACCTCATTTGTACAAATCTTACATGTGCGTGAATAGAAATGTATTAATTCCGACTATGCTTTATTAAATACTTCAATTTTGTAGGTCATTGTGCTGTGCTATTGTTTTGGGTTTGCTTTCGACGGAGCTAATAGGCTGTTATTATTACTTCCAGTATATGGACACATATGTGCATGTCCATATGTGAATTTTAATATATATTTAACAGAAGGTAATCACAAGAACACTGCAGTCAGTATTGCTGCATTGAGCCCACTGCAGTATGGAGACCCATTTATAATTTATGTAGCTTCCAAATAAAATGATATATTACCACTACCAACACCTACAAGCCAAGCGATTTCTGCAAAATTCCTTTGTTTTTGCATTAAGGTAAAGTGGGTCATTAATTGAAAATGGCTGTAAGATACTTTAAGGGATGGTATGGTCTTGATTTTTAGGAGCACTTAGGCTGCGTGCCCGCGAAGCATTTTCCAAGCGTTTATGCTGCGAAATTTACGCAGCGTAAACGCTTGGGAAACACTTGGTAATCCGCCCCCCATGGCCCCCGATGACAAGCCGCAATGTCAATGCCCATGCTGTGGATTTTTCCGCAGCATCTATGCTGCGCTCAAAAATACGCAGCATGTCCATTAATTTTGCAGACATGCAGCGTAATCGCCGCCATTGACTTGCATTGGACCGCGTGCCATCGCATCACTGCATCTGCACAAGCGGATATCACACGGTTCAATGTGCGGATGGTACCCAGGTCTGGAGGAGAGGAGACTCTCCTCCAGACCTGGGTACCATAGAAACTGTAAAAAAAAGAATTTAAAATAAAAAATAAAGATTATACTTACCTTCCGATGTCCTCCTGGTGTTTTCTCCCTTTCGTCTGGTCTGCTGTATGGGTTGCGGTGTTGTGAAGGACCTGCCATGACGTCATTAAGTCATGTGACCGGTCACATGACTCAATGACGTCACCGCAGGTCCTTCACACCACCGCAAGCCGCCCAAGAGACCGGACGCAGGAGAGAAAACACCGGGAGGACATCGGAAGGTGAGTATAATCTTTTTTTTTAAAATTTTTTACCATTCTTATTTTTTTTTTTTAACTAACTTGGTCACACTACTATAAATCCATGCCGGTTGCATGGATTTATATAGTGTGAACAAGTTGTCAAGCACTTTTCCAAGTGATGCTAAAATCGCTTGGAAAGCGCTTGACAACCCGCATGCAGAAATGCATGCAAAGACGATTGACAAACGCTTCTACCTGGCAGGAAAAACGCATGTAAAAACCGCATGCATTTTTCCTGCCGGGGAGAAGCGGAAAAAATATGCAGCATTTCTGCATCGTGGGCACATAGCCTTATTCTCATGCTGCTGATTGATGGTTTCTGGGGGTAGATGCTCCTGCTTGATTTACAGTTGTGACCCGGAGCATTGTTACAATGCTGGCCCGAATTGTGCATTCTGATGCCGCTATATGAGGTTTTTGCCCCTCTGACATTGGAAGCACAATTGCACTGACGCCATCTAGAATTGCTAGCCAACAGTGTGTCCCAGTGATTTGGGTCAGGTTCAGTATACTGCTTAAAGTGGTGTACTCATCTTCCGTGAGTAGTGACACACTGCTCCCTTGACTCCCAGCTTGCCATGGGTTGGTACGTTCCTGAAGACTAAAAGTACAGACCAGTAGCATAGTCACACGCTCTCCAATGCTGCAAGCAGTTTTGTCTCTGCAGCATTGGAAGAATGAAAGGGCTCTGAAGCTGACCGAACAGATAGATACAGCAAACTTCAGAGCAGTGCTTGCAAGCTTTGAAGCAAAGGGCTTGAAAGCACATGAACCTTGCTGTTATGAGCTCAACTGATGAGGTGAATTCTTTAAACCATAAGTCTGGGTAAGCAGCTTGGACTGGAGGTGACAGGCAGCGTATTGGAGTGGGTCTTGACCGACAATGTGTATGTCAGTGATGGCTAGGACAGCAGAGTATGCAGGACAGCAGACAAAAAGTGGAGCAAGTAAGACAGATAAAGCAGAATTTAAGCATAGGTTAACATGGGTTAAGTAGCAGTAAAATAAACTGGTATCTTCTGGAAGAAATGCACTTAATCACAGACTACAATCTGGTATCTCCCAGTAAGGCAATAACCAAAGAAGTGACTGAGAAGTAAATGCATTCTGTTATTTTATGGCAGGGCATTAGTTAATAGCAGCATTGTAACAAAGAACTAAATTCAGTATAGTATCTTCCAGCAGGACAATGGTTAATAGCAACATTGTAACAGAGAAGTAAACACAATCTAGCATCTTCCATCAAGGTAATGATTAACAGAGTACTGAAGTAACAGAGGGTAATTCAGTGTGGTGTTTGACAGCAGAGCAATGCTTAATAGCAGCAATGTAACATTGAAGCAAATGCAGTCTGGTATTTTCCAGAAAGTCAATAATTAATCACAGAAATGCAATGAAATCTAGACTAGAGACTCACTTGAAGAGATGCATAACCTTGCATGCAAAGGCAAGGTGTGAACAGTTCCAAGAACTGGGTTATTTGCTGAGAGGTTGGTCTGAACAACACTTAAGTAAAATGGTCTCAGCTTGGAAATATCTTTGATAGTAGCATGGACATCAGGAGAAGCAGACACTTACCTGTAGCTCAGTAGCGTAGCTACCGGGGAGCAGAGGGGGTGCTCTGAGGGGCCCACTCGGAGCTATGCTAGGCGCAGCATGCTGATACAGTTACACTCTGGCCTGGGGCAGAACAGGGGATTCAATGTCCCTGCACTGCCCCGCGGCCGCTATGGGGCCCTTGAGCAGGAGGGCGGGGGGCCCCCGATGCCAGCATCAGGTCCCCTGCCCATCACTGCAAGTTCAGTGATGAGAGAGAGAGCGTGCGCTCCATCTCCCATCAGTCCCCCTCTGCGTCTGACGTCACTGACGTCATCACTTGGCGTCCGCTGTACTGAAGATGTGTGGACGCTGAGAGCAACAGGGCAACAAGGAGGAAAGGTATTGTGTTTATTTTTTTTCCTATGGAGGATTATGCTACAGACTCTGCCTATGGAGGGGATTATGTTACAAACTCTGCCTATGGGAGGGGGATTATGCTACAGACTTTGTTTATGGGGGGGATTATGCTACAGACTCTGCCTATGGGGGGGATTATGCTACAGAGTCTGCCTATGGGGTGAATTATGCTACAGACTCTGCCTATGGGGTGAATTATGTTACAAACTCTGCCTATGGGGGGATTATGCTACAGACTCTGCTTATGGGGGGGGATTATGCTACCGACTCTGCCTATGGGAGGGATTATGCTACAGACTCTGCCTATGGGGTGGATTATGCTACAAACTCTGCCTATGGGGGGATTATGCTACAGACTCTGCCTATGGGGGGGATTATGCTACAGACTCTGCCTATGGGGGGGATTATGCTACAGACTCTGGCTATGGGGGGATTATGCTACAGACTCTGCCTATAAGGGGGATTATGCTACAGACTCTGCCTATGGGGGGATTATGCTACAGACTCTGCCTATGGGGTGAATTATGCTACAGACTCTGCCTATGGAGGGGATTATGTTACAAACTCTGCCTATGGGAGGGGGATTATGCTACAGACTTTGTTTATGGGGGGGATTATGCTACAGACTCTGCCTATGGGGGGGATTATGCTACAGAGTCTGCCTATGGGGTGAATTATGCTACAGACTCTGCCTATGGGGTGAATTATGTTACAAACTCTGCCTATGGGGGGATTATGCTACAGACTCTGCTTATGGGGGGGATTATGCTACCGACTCTGCCTATGGGAGGGATTATGCTACAGACTCTGCCTATGGGGTGGATTATGCTACAAACTCTGCCTATGGGGGGATTATGCTACAGACTCTGCCTATGGGGGGGATTATGCTACAGACTCTGCCTATGGGGGGGATTATGCTACAGACTCTGGCTATGGGGGGATTATGCTACAGACTCTGCCTATAAGGGGGATTATGCTACAGACTCTGCCTATGGGGGGATTATGCTACAGACTCTGCCTATGGGGTGAATTATGCTACAGACTCTGCCTATGGAGGGGATTATGTTACAAACTCTGACTATGGGGGGGTATTATGCTACAGACTCTGTTTATGGGGGGGATTATGCTACAGAGTCTGCCTATGGGGGGATTATGCTACAGACTCTGCCTATGAGGGGGATTATACTACAGACTCTGCCTTTGGGGGGATTATGCTACAGACTGCCTATGGGGGGATTATACTACAGATTCTGCCTATGCGGGGGATTATACTACAGACTCTGGCTATGGGAGGATTATGCTACGGACTCTGCCTATAAGGGGGATTATACTACAGACTCTGCCTATGGGGGGGATTATGCTACAGGCTCTGCGAATGGGGGGATTATGCTACAGACTCTGCCTTTGGGGGGAAATTTTTTGCCAATTCGAGCTAATCGAAAAACTCATTGTTTGAAGTTGTTGTTTATGAGCTTTAGCTCAAATTCAATTTTCATCAAATTGATTCTATGATCTGTAATAGATATTGCTGGATTGTTTAACTGCTGGCTATTTTAGCTTGATCTTCATTAGAAAACCCTGGACTATACTAGTTGCACTTCTGTTCTATGCTTGGCTTGTAAGAACTTAAACTATGGATCTGACCTTGGCTTCTTTTCCTGACTTTGCCTTCTCATGCTTCTGTGGTACTTTTGTTGAGCTTGCATTGCCAACTCCTGATAGTATCACTAATTCACACTACTCCAAGCAATACAAACAAGTGAATTCCCTGTGGATTAAAGGTAATAATTATGGATGAGCGAACGTGCTTGGTAATACTCGGTTATCACTCAAGTATCACGGTGCTCGGATGTGCTCGTTACTCGGCGAACAATGGGCGGGGCTCGAATTCAAACTCTAATCCCCACCTCACATCTTGGTAATGGCATTATTGTGATTGGCTGTCCATCATCAGAGATTATAAAAGAGCAGGCAGTGCCAGGCTCAGCACAACAATGCCAATGCACAGCTGTGTGACAGTTCGTATTGGAGGGAGACAGTGCTTGTACAGGTGTGTGTGCACAGTATAATGATTGATACTGGTGCTGAAGCAGAACCATCATACTAAAAGCCCTTGTCAGGGTTTATCCTGTGCTTTGCTGCATTTAGTGTAGGGAGGGAGAGAGAGTTTCAGGAACAGAGAGAGTAGCAGAATACAGTCTATAGGCAGGGATTAGGTTTGTGGAATTCATTGGCAAATACAGTACAGACCAAAAGTTTGGACACACCTTCTCATTTAAAGATTTTTCTGTATTTTCATCACTATGAAAATTGTGCATTCACACTGAAGGCATCAAAACTATGAATTAACATGTGGACCAGGTGGAGATGGAGGTAGACATACGACCGAGAGATTCTACCCAGGCCAGCCTTTTTTCATCTGCTCGGCTCAGATTGAGTAATGATGAGGAGGTGGACGCTGAGGAGGAGGAACAGGAGCTGGTGGCTAGCACAACAGAGGCTAGTACCCACACAACCTTCATCCCGTCTCTCCGACGTGGATGGGCAGATTATGGGAAGGAGGAGGAAGACAAGGAGGAGGAAGAGATGGAGAGGCTTCATCATGGTGGAGACAGGGAAATCTTGGCTGTAGGGACCTTGCCACATATGGCCGACTTTATGTACCACTGCCTTTCCCGTGAGCCTCGCGTTACATTCATTTTGGTCCAAACAGAGTACTGATTGTTCACCCCGCTACACCCAAGCCACAAGGAGAACTTTGCAACTCTTCTTCCTAAGGTGGAGAGGTCTTTTAAAATGGTACTGTACCAGAAAACCATTGAAATTATATTGAAAAAATTCACATCAAACAATGCTAGTGGCAACTAGTGATGATCGAGCATCACGTTGCTCGAGATTTACAAGCATGCTCGGGCGAGTACCTATTATCTTCAGCGTGATCGGGGGTTAAGTTTTCGTCGCTCCGTGCACATGATTTGCGACTGTTTGACAGCTTTAGTACATGTGAGAAATGGAAAAACAGGCATTCCTCACTTAACCCCCAAGCACGCTGAAGATAATAGGTACTTGCCCGAGCATGCTCGTAAATTTCGAGCAACGAGCATGCTCAATCATCACTAGTGGCAACCAAGGAGGAGAGGCCAGGGTGACAAACAGCAGATGTAGGGGTACACTCTCAAAGACGTGAGCCAATTTCATGACTCCAGCCAGGGCCTGATGAGTGGGTAGTTTGTCAAGAAGGGAAAAGTTTTTAAAGATGGTCAAGCAATACCTGGCCGACCAAATCAGCGTACTCCCTAATTCCTCTATGACTTTCAACGATTAGGTCTTAAAGCTGGAAACGTGGCATGAGCTGTCCCTCTATGCCTTGGAAGTGTTGTGCTGGTGCTTTCACCTGTCAACTAGAGATGAGCGGTGTTCGACTAGAACTGTTCGCCAATCTCAAATTCGAGCTGTTTTGGGCGGTGTTCGAGTTGTTCGACGAACCCGAACGATTTGCAAAAAATTCGGCTGTTCGAGGTTATGTTCGATAACTGTTCGTGCACCAAAAGCGTGTCCTGCATGTCTGGTGCTATTTAGAGCACCAATCATGCAGGGATTGTCTGCCACTCACTGTAATGCCACAGCCATGGTGGTTGTGGCATTACAGTGATTGCCCAAATCGATGGGAACAGTGCCAACAGTGAAACATGAAAAGCCGGCAATTCAGCAGCGGCATACACCTGTACCCGACAATTTAGAACCGAAAGAATAGAGCATCACACATAGATTAGATAGATAGGAACATGTCAGCCACATATATACGGAGTACAGTGAAAGTGCTGCTTACTGTACTTGTCATTTAGTGTAAAGGATTTATCAAAAAAAATAATAGTGTTTTCATGCACCGTCTCTTTAAAAAAGCCGGCCGGCAATTCAGCAGCGGTACCCGACAATTTAGAATAGAAGGAATAGAGAATCACACATAGATTAGATAGATAGAAACATGTCAGTCACATAAATAAGAAGTGCAGTGACAATGTTGATTACTGTACTTGTCATTTAGTGTAAAGGATTTATTTAAAAAAATAATAGTGTTTTCATGCACTGTCTCTTTAAAAAAGCCGGCCGGCAATTCAGCAGCGGTACCCGACAATTTATAACAGACAGAATAGAGCTTCACACATAGATTAGATAGATAGAAACATGTCAGTCACATATATATGAAGTACAGTGATAGTGTTGGTTACTGTACTTGTCATTTAGTATTAAAATAAAGGATTTATTATTAAAAAAATTGGCGTGGGGTTCCCCTTAATTTTAGGCTCTAGCGGAGGTTAAGCAGACAGCTGGGGCAGATGTTTGAAGCCTGGGAAGGGGGTAATACCCACGGAGCTTCCCAGGCTACTAATATCAGCCCCCAGCTGAATACATAGCCTTTACTAGCTATTAAAATGGGGGACCCCCCCAAAAAAATGACGTGGGGTCCCCCCTAATTTAATAGCTAGCAAAGGCTAGGCAGACAGCTGGGGGCTGATATTAATAGCCCAGGAAGGGAGCCATGAATATTGGCCCCCTCCCAGGCTAGAAACACCAGCCGTCAGCCGCCCCAGAAATGGCGCATTCATAGGATGCGCCAATTCTGGCACTTAGCCTCGCTCTTCCACGCTGCCCTGGTGCGGTGGCAGGGGGTAATAGGGTTGGGGTTGATGTCAGCTTATAATGCCAGCTGACATCAAGCCCAGGTTAGTAATGGAGAGGCGTCTATAAGACACCCCCATTACTAACCCCATAGTCAAAGTTAAAAAAAACACAAACACCCAGAATAAAGTCCTTTAATTGAAATAAAGACACAATCCTTTATTGTTCTAAATTAAACCATACCTACCATCACGCCCATTCCAGCTGAAGCCAACGATCTCCTGCAATAAAAGAAAAATAATAAAGCAACCTCATCCTTACCTTTCCATGGTTCCCACGACAGCTTCAGCTCTGCTACATCGAGATGACAGGCTGGACCGCAGCAGAACGCTGCCATCCAGCCTCTCATCCCGCAGACACTGAGAAGCGCAGGCTTGCTTGCGCTGCTCAGCGTCTCTCTGTGACGACATCCAGATGAGCCGAGTTCATGTCCAATGAACTCGGCTCACCTCATGCACGTCACTGACAGCGTGGGAAAATTCTCAAGCTGAAGCGGTGAGTGCAGGAGAATTCTCCCACGCTGTCAGTGACGTGCATAAGGTGAGCTCATGTCCAATGAACTCAGCTCACCTCCTGCACGTCACTGACAGCGTGGGAGAATTCTCCTGCACTCAGCGCTTCAGCGTGAGAATTCTCCCGCTGAAGCGCTGAGTGCAGGAGAATTTTCCCACGCTGTCAGTGACGTGCATAAGGTGAGCTCATGTCCAATGAACTCAGCTCACCTCCTGCACGTCACTGACAGCGTGGGAGAATTCTCCTGCACTCAGCGCTTCAGTGTGAGAATTCTCCCACGCTGAAGCGCTGAGTGCAGGAGAATTTTCCCACGCTGTCAGTGACGTGCATGAGGTGAGCCGAGTTCATTGGACATTAACTCGGCTCATCTGGATGCCCTCACAGAGAGACACTGTGGAGCGCAAGCAAGCCTGCGCTTCTCAGTGTCTGCGGGATGACAGGCTGGATGGCAGCGTTCTGCTGCGGTCCAGCCTGTCATCTCGATGTAGCAGAGCTGAAGATGTCATGGGAACCATGGAAAGGTAAGGATGATGTTGCTTTATTATTTTTCTTTTATTTCAGGAGATCGTTGGCTTCAGCTGGAATGGGCGTGATGGTAAGTATGGTTTAATTTAGAACAATAAAGGATTGTGTCTTTATTTCAATTAAAGGACTTTTTTCTGGGTGTTGTGTTTTTTTTAAATACTTTACTAGAAATTCATGGTGGTCATGTCTAATATTGGCGTGACCCCATGAATTTCGGGCTTAGGGCCAGCTGATAATGCCAAGCTGGCCCTAACCCCTTTATTACCCAGTGAGCCACCGCATCAGGGCCCTGGATGAGTTGGGTACAGCGCCAGAAGATGGCGCTTCTATGAACGCGCCATTTTCCGGGGTGGCTGCGGACTGCAATTTGCAGCGGGGGTGGCCCAGAAAGCTTGGGCCTCCCTGCGCTGCGGATTCCAGCCCCCAGCTGCCTAGTTGTACCTGGCTGGACACAAAAACAGGGCGAAGCCCCACGTCAATTTTCTTTAAATTATTTCATGAAATAATTAAGAAAAAAAGGGCTTCCCTATATTGTTGTGTCCGGCCAGGTACAAATAGGCAGCTGGTGGTTGGGGGCAGCCCGTTCCTGCCTGCTGTACCTGGCTGGACACAAATATAGTGGGAAGCCCCACGTCAATTTTTTTTAAATTATTTCATGAATTTCCTGAAATAATTTAAAAAAATTGAAGTGGGGCGTCGCACTATATTTGTGTCCAGCCAGGTACAGCAGGCAGGAATGGGCTGCCCCCAACCACCAGCTGCCTATTTGTACCTGGCCGGACACAACAATATAGGGAAGGCCTTTTTTTCTTAATTATTTCATGAATTTCATGAAATAATTAAAAAAAAAGTACGTGGGGCTTCGCCCTATTTTTGTGTCCAGCCAGGTACAACTAGGCAGCTGGGGGCTGGAATCTGCAGCGCAGGGAGGCCCAAGCTTTCTGGGCCCCCCCCCCGCTACAAATTGCAGTCCGCAGCCACCCCGGAAAATGGCGCGTTCATAGAAGCGCCATCTTCTGGCGCTGTACCCAACTCATCCAGGGCCCTGGTGCGGTGGCTCACTGGGTAATAAAGGGGTTAGGGCCAGCTTGGTATTATCAGCTGGCCCCAAGCCCAAAATTCATGGGGTCACGCCAGTATTAGACATGACCGCCATGAATTTCTAGTAAAGTATTTAAAAAAAACACAACACCCAGAATAAAGTCCTTTAATTGAAATAAAGACACAATTCTTTATTGTTCTAAATTAAACCATACTTACCATCACACCCATTCCAGCTGAAGCCAACGATCTCCTGCAATAAAAGAAAAATAATAAACCAACCTCATCCTTACCTTTCCATGGTTCCCACGACAGCTTCAGCTCTGCTACATCGAGATGACTGGCTGGACCGCAGCAGAACGCTGCCATCCAGTCTGTCATCCCGCAGACACTGAGAAGCGCAGGCATGCTTGCGCTCCTCACTGTCTCGGTGTGACGGCATCCAGATGAGCCGAGGTCATGTCCAATGAACTCGGCTCACCTCATGCACGTCACTGACAGCGTGGGAAAATTCTCACGCTGAAGTGCTGAGTGCAGGAGAATTCTCCCACGCTGTCAGTGATGTGCATGAGGTGAGCTCATGTCCAATGAACTCAGCTCACCTCCTGCACGTCACTGACAGCGTGGGAAAATTCTCCTGCACTCAGCGCTTCAGCGTGAGAATTCTCCCGCTGAAGCGCTGAGTGCAGGAGAATTTTCCCACGCTGTCAGTGACGTGCATAAGGTGAGCTCATGTCCAATGAACTCAGCTCACCTCCTGCACGTCACTGACAGCGTGGGAAAATTCTCCTGCACTCAGCGCTTCAGCGTGAGAATTCTCCCGCTGAAGCGCTGAGTGCAGGAGAATTTTCCCACGCTGTCAGTGACGTGCATAAGGTGAGCTCATGTCCAATGAACTCAGCTCACCTCCTGCACGTCACTGACAGCGTGGGAAAATTCTCCTGCACTCAGCGCTTCAGCGTGAGAATTCTCCCGCTGAAGCGCTGAGTGCAGGAGAATTTTCCCACGCTGTCAGTGACGTGCATAAGGTGAGCTCATGTCCAATGAACTCAGCTCACCTCCTGCACGTCACTGACAGCGTGGGAAAATTCTCCTGCACTCAGCGCTTCAGCGTGAGAATTCTCCCGCTGAAGCGCTGAGTGCAGGAGAATTTTCCCACGCTGTCAGTGACGTACATAAGGTGAGCTCATGTCCAATGAACTCAGCTCACCTCCTGCACGTCACTGACAGCGTGGGAAAATTCTCCTGCAATCAGCGCTTCAGCGTGAGAATTTTCCCACGCTGTCAGTGACGTGCATGAGGTGAGCCGAGTTCATTGGACATGAACTCGGCTCATCTGGATGTCGTCACAGAGAGACGCTGAGCAGCGCAAGGAAGCCTGCGCTTCTCAGTGTCTGCGGGATGACAGGCTGGATGGCAGCGTTCTGCTGCGGTCCAGCCTGTCATCTCGATGGAGCAGAGCTGAAGCTGTCGTGGGAACCATGGAAAGGTAAGGATGAGGTTGCTTTATTATTTTTCTTTTATTGCAGGAGATCGTTGGCTTCAGCTGGAATGGGCGTGACGGTAAGTATGGTTTAATTTAGAACAATAAAGGATTGTGTCTTTATTTCAATTAAAGGACTTTATTCTGGGTGTTTGTGTTTTTTTTAACTTTGACTATGGGGTTAGTAATGGGGGTGTCTTATAGACGCCTCTCCATTACTAACCTGGGCTTGATGTCTGCTGGCATTATAAGCTGACATCAACCCCAACCCTATTACCCCCTGCCACCGCACCAGGGCAGCGTGGAAGAGCGAGGCTAAGTGCCAGAATTGGCGCATCCTATGAATGCGCCATTTCTGGGGCGGCTGACGGCTGGTGTTTCTAGCCTGGGAGGGGGCCAATATTCATGGCTCCCTTCCTGGGCTATTAATATCAGTCCCCAGCTGTCTGCCTAGCCTTTGCTAGCTATTAAATTAGGGGGGACCCCACGTCATTTTTTTTGGGGGGTCCCCATTTTAATAGCTAGTAAAGGCTATGTATTCAGCTGGGGGCTGATATTAGTAGCCTGGGAAGCTCCGTGGGTATTACCCCCTTCCCAGGCTTCAAACATCTGCCCCAGCCGTCTGCTTAACCTCCGCTAGAGCCTAAAATTAAGGGGAACCCCACGCCAATTTTTTTAATAATAAATCCTTTATTTTAATACTAAATGACAAGTACAGTAACCAACACTATCACTGTACTTCATATATATGTGACTGACATGTTTCTATCTATCTAATCTATGTGTGATGCTCTATCTTTCTGTTCTAAATTGTCGGGTACCGCTGCTGAATTGCCGGCCGGCTTTTTTAAAGAGACAGTGCATGAAAACACTATTATTTTTTTAAATAAATCCTTTACACTAAATGACAAGTACAGTAAGCAACACTGTCACTGTACTTATTATAAATGTGACTGACATGTTTCTATCTATCTAATCTATGTGTGATGCTCTATCTTTCTGTTCTAAATTGTCGGGTACCGCTGCTGAATTGCCGGCCGGCTTTTTTAAAGAGACAGTGCATGAAAACACTATTATTTTTTTAAATAAATCCTTTACACTAAATGACAAGTACAGTATGCAACACTGTCACTGTATTTATTATATATGTGACTGACATGTTTCTATCTATCTAATCTATGTGTGAAGCTCTATTCTTTCTGTTCTAAATTGTCGGGTACAGATGCTGAATTGCCGGCCGGCTTTTTTAAAGAGACGGTGCATGAAAACACTAATATTTTTTTTAATAAATCCTTTACACTAAATGACAAGTGCAGTAACCAACACTGTCACTGTGCTTCTTATATGTGTGACTGACATGTTTCTATCTATCTAATCTATGTGTGATGCTCTATTACTTCTTGTCTAAATTGTCGGGTACAGATGCTGAATTGCCGGCCGGCTTTTTTAAAGAGACGGTGCATGAAAACACTAATATTTTTTTTAATAAATCCTTTACACTAAATGACAAGTGCAGTAACCAACACTGTCACTGTGCTTCTTATATGTGTGACTGACATGTTTCTATCTATCTAATCTATGTGTGATGCTCTATTACTTCTTGTCTAAATTGTCGGGTACCGGTGTATGCCGCTGCTGAATTTGCCGGCCGGCTTTTTTAAAGAGAGTGTCTTCTGAGCAGTTTGTCAGCTTTTGGACACCTTTGCAGGTGTTTTCTATGTGTTTCTATGTGTTTTTGTTTGCCTGCCATTGGTTTTAACGGTGTTCGACGGTGTTCTAAGGTGTTCGACGAACAGTTCGACGAACAGTTCCTCGAACATCCCGGTGTTCGACGAACCGAACCGAACCCGAACACTACGGGGGTGGCTCAACACTACTGTCAACAGAGAATGCTGACAAGCTCACTCATAAAAATGAACAAAGCCTGGATTAGCCCTAACTTTTTCACACCACTAGATGGCAGCAGCACATAAAGTAATTTTAATATTTTAATGTTGTCTTTCAGGGGTCTATGGATGACCCTCCTTGTAGTGCTTGTCTGGCTTTGCACTTTCTGCACTATTTGCCTTTATGACTGTATAAGTATATCAAGTACACTTTCAAAATATTTACATTCAAATTTTTTTTATGGATTCACTGACTTTTCCATACAGTTTAACACAGTTATTGTTGCATTAAGGTTTTATGCAAAACTTACAAAAAGCCTTGACAAATATATATAAATTAGATTACTCATCCATAGAGTGATTTCTGTCACATTTTGATGATATATAACACTCCAAAAAAGCATCTAAAAAATGATGCTTGTTTATATTTCTTACCCATACATTATTCCGTGGTCTGGGGTACATTTCTATGATCCGTAAAACTAAAATAAAGCGTTTAAAAATTTTGCAGGCTTAAATTTCACAGCCATACAGTATTCAACGTTCTGAGGTACATTTCCTTGGTATATATCCCTCAAAACACTTGTTGAAAACTTTAGCCTTATTATATTGCTCATGTATAGACTATTCCGTGGTCTGGAGTACAATTTGTTGGTATATAACCCTCAAAAGTGCATAGCTTTTATGAGTCTAGGAGTACCACTACATGACAATTTGAACTGAATGTGTATGAGGCCCTTTTTTATGTCTAATACAGGGTGTATCTGAGTCCCTAATTTTTGGCAGTTCTTGCTTTCTTCATAAATTAAACTGAAATTTCCTATTTTTAAATAAAAAAAAAATATTTTGGTTTACTTAAATTATAATTTTTTTTTAATTTGGCCTTGTATACAAGTCATTATACAGGAAAAAAATATTCTTAACATTTTTATACCTGTGAAATGCAATTTCTTGTCGGTTTGAAATGTTTTATTGTCACTCCTTGAAGTGGAGTACAAGTGTGACAGCATTGTTCTCAGCAGCAATCTGGGAGTCAGAAATGCTTTCAGGGTCTTCCCCATGATGTTCTCCTTCAATTCAGCACTTTTCCCATCCATTATAACATTTTCACTGCCCCTCAGACCTCTTTGTAGGGTCTGCCGGAAAAAAGTTTGGCTTTCCCATTGACTCCCATTATACTCTTTATTCGTAATGAGCATTAGAGTATTAGGAATTGCTCAGTACGAGCAACGAGCACCTGAGCATTTTAGGGCTCTCTCATCTCTAGTAATTATACTTTAAAGAATAAGCAGTCTTGTGTGTGCAGCGCGGAGCGGTAGCCGCCGGCGAGGCACTCGTCTTCTCCTATGATGCCTCAGCGCGCTAACATGAGTGGGTCTTGGCTGGTATTTTGTGTTGGTGCTGTGAGGGCCTTATGCCCGTGCAGGCTGGCTGTAGCCGGTGGTGTAGACTGGCCAGGATCTTTGGTTCCACAGTTTAATAAAGGAGACAGTCGTTCAAACATAGAGTCTTTACTATATGTTAACTTGGTAAGGGTTATGTACAAGGGATAGAGTGTACAAAGTCTTATGGAGGTTTCCTTCAAAATATAAAGCATTTTCCTTCACACAATATCCTTCCCCTATAGTTCCACTCCAGAGCTCTGCAGATAATCTGTTTTGTCCTAAGTCGCCACAATCCAGCTTCAACGCCACAGTCCTGATCAGCAGATCTTTCTTGTTGCACAATGGTTCCACATCCTATTCCTTCCACTACTTTTGCCTTGCAACCCTCGCACTCAGGACCCCCACTAGTCCATTGCACTCAGTGCTGTTTAGGTCCGTTACTTTCTGCGTTGCAAGTTCTGAGGTTCGTGACTCTGTTCTATATGAGAAAGTCACTCAATCGCATTAGTAGTTCTCTTGAGGATCTTGCTATACCTAGCCTTTAGTCTCTTCTTCCTGTGGATCACCCCTTTTAGCAGTACTGTTCACTCTGCACTCCAAACTTAAATTGTCTAGCTTCCAGGAAGCAGTCACTTACCCCAACACTAACTCCACCCCCTATGGGCTAGTCCCAACAATTAACTCTATCTTACCCTATTGTCACTATCTAAACTACAGTTACTAACTTATCTTACCTATCGTATGTCCTAAGTCCTAATCTACGCCTTTTCCTATGCTGTACACTATGTCCTACACTATACATTACCAACACTACTTATACACATTACATAGGCAAACATGACACAATATATACAAAAGACACATGAAACTATTGACATCACACAATACACATGACACGATTGGTGTTTTCAGGGGTAAGAACGCAACAGCCATTGTCCACCGCCCTTACATGTGTATATGAGAAATCACACCATTACTGCTCATTATATGACTTATAACCTGTATTTTAACCAGTTTTCCACTCTGCAAGCTCTATTTCTAATTTGTAATACACCAGGAGTTGTGGGGAGATTGCTGGCTTCTGTGATCTCTGCCTTACACAGCACAGACAGGGGGTTCCTGGTCTGTATTCATTTTTTAGAATACAGAGACAAACTGCAGCAGCATGGAGGAAATTATACAGCAGTCTGTGTTGTTCTGAATCACAGCAATACTGTATACTTACAATTGCTCATTTTGCTATTCTACCCAGCTAATTCTTCTCTTTTCCATTAGGTCTATGACATCATGTGATTAAAAACTGACTAGCTGAATCCTTCTAAGCTCTATGTAGAGGAGGTCAATTTTCCCTGTATGAGTCATGTGTCACTGCAAATGTTCCTGGCAGGTGGGGAAGGCAGCAGCTGGATCAGGAGTTAAAGAGGGGAATGAGTCATACAGGGACAAGAGACTTCCTGTTCCTGCACAGAGAAGAGAAAAGAGAATTATCTGGGTAGAAAGGCAAAATGAGCAATTGTAAGTTCACAGTGTCATATAATCTGATAATTTTTATACGGTACATACCAAAAGTTTGGACACACCTTCTCATTTAAAGATTTTTCTGTATTTTCATGACTTTGAAAATTGTACATTCACACTGAAGGCATCAAAACTACGAATTAACACATGTGGAATTATATACTTAACAAAAAAGTGTGAAACAACTGAAAATATGTCTTATATTCTAGATTCCTCAAAGTTTCCACCTTTTGCTTTGATGATTGCTTTGCACACTCTTGGCATTCTCTTGATGAGCTTCAAGAGGTAGTCACTGGAAATGGTCTTCCAACAATCTTGAAGGAGTTCCCAGAGATGCTTAGCACTTGTTGGCCCTTTTGCCTTCACTCTGCGGTCCAGCTCACTCCAAACCATCCCGATTGGGTTCAGGTCTGGTGACTGTGGAGGCCAGTTCATCTGGTGTAGCACCCCATGGATGGAATAGCATGCCGCTGCAAGGTGCTGTGGTAGCCATGCTGGTTCAGTATGCCTTCAATTTTGAATAAATCCCCAGCAGTGTCACCAGCAAAGCACCCCCACACCATCACACCTCCTCCTCCATGCTTCACCATGGGAACCAAACATTTAGAGTCCATCCGTTCACCTTTTCTGCGTCGCACAAAGACACGGTGGTTGGAACCAAAGATCTCAAATTTGGACTAATCAGACCAAAGCACAGATTTCCACTAGTCTAATGTCCATTCCTTGTGTTCTTTAGCCCAAACAAGTCTCTTCGGCTTGTTGCCTGTCCTTAGCAGTGGTTTTCTAGCAGCTATTTTACCATGAAGGCCTGCTGCACAAAGTCTCCTCTTAACAGTTGTTGTAGACATGTGTCTGCTGCTAGAACTCTGTGTGGCATTGACCTGGTCTCTAATCTAAGCTGCTGTTAACCTGCGATTTCTGAGGCTGGTGACTTGGATAAACTTATCCTCAGAAGCAGAGGTGACTCTTGGTCTTCCTTTCCTGGGGCGGTCCTCATGTGAGCCAGTTTCTTTGTAGCGCTTGATGGTTTTTGCAACTGCACTTGGGGACACTTTCAAAGTTTGCCCAATTTTTCGGACTGACTGACCTTCATTTCTTAAAGTAATGATGGCCACTTGTTTTTCTTTACTTAGCTGCTTTTTTCTTGCCATAATACAAATTTTAACAGTCTATTCAGTAGGACTATCAGCTCTGTATCCACCTGACTTCTGCACATCACAACTGATGGTCCCAACCCCATTTATAAGGCAAGAAATCCCACTTATTAAACCTGACAGGGCACACCTGTGAAGTGAAAAACATTTCCGGTGACTACCTCTTGATGCTCATCAAGAGAATGCCAACAGTGTGCAAAGCAGTCATCAAAGCAAAAGGTGGCTACTTTGAAGAACCTAGAATATAAGACATATTTTCAGTTGTTTCACACTTTTTTGTTAAGTATATAATTCAACATGTGTTAATTCATAGTTTTGATGCCTTCAGTGTGAATGTACAAATTTCATAGTCATGAAAATACAGAAAAATCTTTAAATGAGAAGGTGTGTCCAAACTTTTGGTCTGTACTGTATATTAAGAGGATAACAATTTTTATGGAAGTGCTTCTTTAAAATATATTTTCTCTGAAACGCCAGAGTGTTTTAAAGAAAAATATACTTGGCTACAATGGAACAGCCAGACTCTCATTCATGCTACCTGTGGTTTCTTTCTGGTAGAATTTAAACAGGTTTTGTAAAACCAGATCTCCATGTTTTTCATGCCTTACTGTATTACTCTTATACATGTGAATATTCATATTTGAAAGAGATCATACAAAGAAAACAATTTATATGTTTTGACTGTATAATATAACAGTTGTAAAATATGCAGTCGGATATGAAGGTCATCCTTATTTTGCACTTTAAATGTCAGTTTTATTTATATGCTTTTAATTCATGTCAATGACCTTCTTTCCCTTTTGTTAGCCTATATTTCTTTTGTATTGTTTTACCGCTGTTAATGCAAACATTGATGTTATGCAAATAAACTTGTGCACACATGATCCAGAAGACGATGTATCACATTTTTTAATTCATCCTATTATCAGACATTGACATCATTTGAATGTAAAATGTGTAGAGCTGCTCTTTAATGTAGTCCATAAAATTACTGAAATGATCATTATCCAGTGAAATTACACCAGTTATCACCATATGAATAGTGGGTTTAATGGCATCAGTATAAACAGAAGTCATTAACATTTGTATACATAATAATATGTAAGCCAATTGCATGTGTCATTTTGCTTTACTGCTTTTTTTTCAACCTTTGCCAGTCCTTGCTACATTCTGTCACAATACATAATCTTTCTAGCAGCATTCTCTTTGCTTATAAAACATAAGTAAATAAGTTATGTGCGGCTGCTTCTTTCACCCCTAAGTTCCAGAACAAAATAAAACATTAAAAGTCATTAATAATCTGTAGGTCAAGCATGATGGCCCCATAACTTCTGCTATGATAATAAAACATTTATACAACCGATGTCTACAAAACTTTTGATGGATTGCAGAGTTTTTAAAGGGACACTAACCCTTCAAACATTAAACAACTTTATATGTTGTATATGTTGTATGTTATATGTTGTATGTTATCTATTGGGGCCAAATGGGTAACATTTCCCGTGTGAAGATTGACATGCCTGACATGCCAGTGTAAGGAGACTTATAGGCCATGCAATGCTCCTCTCGGAAATTTAATTTGCAAATAGCTGTTTTGCACTGAGGATGGGAAACATCCTGAAACACGTGTCTGCAAATTTAGTTTCTGTTTTGGCTTCTTATACTAAGTCACGTGGCAAAGTTCGATAAAGGGTCGATATTGACTTTTAGGATTGTTACACGCAATATATGGCACCAGAGATCAAATCCTATTGGGGCCAGAAGAAACAATTTTTTGCTAAATAGAGACTAAATCTAATGGTCTTCAAAGCAAATGGTGACAAAGTACAAAAAAATTTTTTGCTCAAATGCGGTGTCAACTTGACCCCTTGATCTCTATAAGCAAAGTAGTAAAGTGTTAATTGCAAACTGGTTTATGTACAAATTATGTTATTTTATCTCCTAAAAAACACCCGCAAGTGTCGGTCCCGTGTCATACTTTCTGTCCACTGCATGCTGTCAAGTAAAATCCATCCGCAGCAGCTGAGACCCCGAATGTGAATTATAGAAAGTGGGAATGGGTCTTTTTCTCTCTGTTCCTGCTCTCTTATCTGTCAATCTACATAAAGTCTTAACAGAGAAGTAGGTTTTAAGCTTGAAGCAGACAAGACATCAGGTCTTGGAGTGGAGGAGCATATGACTTGACAAGTTCATCAATACCCTCCAATTAAAAAACAGCATTACTATGTGAGGCATCAACTGGAAGATGCTGATTTGGCAATTACACAAGTACAGATGCAGTCTTGCGGAATTGGCGCGTTCTAATGCAATTCAATGGCGGCAAAAACGCAGCACTTCCGCAAAATAATTGGTAGTGCTGGGTTTTTTTCCGCAATGATAATCCGCAGCCGAAATTTCCGCAGCATGTGCACAGCACATGCGGATTATCATTGGGGGACATGGCAGGCCTTCTACCATGCATTTTTTAAGCATTTCTGCAGCGTTTTTGCCGCTGTGGAAACGCTTAAAAAACGCATCGCGGCACACAGCCTTATATTCTAGGTTCTTCAAAGTAGCCACCTTTTGCTTTGATGACTGCTTTGCACACTCTTGGCATTCTTCAGTGTGAATGTACAATTTTCATAGTTATGAAAATACAGAACAATCTTTAAATGAGAAGGTGTGTCCAAACTTTTGGTCTGTACTATATATATATACACTGCTCAAAAAAATAAAGGAAACACTAAAACAACAGAATATAACTCCAAGTAAATCAAACTTCTGTGAAATCAAACTGTCAACTTAGGAAGCTACACTGATTGACAATCAATTTCACATGCTGTTGTGCAAATGGAATAGACAATAGATGGAAATTATTGGCAATTATCAAGACACTCTCAATAAAGGAGTGGTTCTGCAGGTGGGGAGCACAGACCACATCTCAGTACTAATGCTTTCTGGCTGATGTTTTGGTCGCTTTTGAATGTTGGTTGTGCTTTACAGAAAAATCTTTAAATGAGAAGGTGTGTCCAAACTTTTGGTCTGTACTGTATATATACACACACTGCACATATGGTACATACCAGCCTGTCTATTCTTCAATTCCTCTAGAATCCTGCACTTAAACTACCTTTGGTGACATCATGGTTACATGACCGTCATGTCACCAAAGGTCCTTCAGCAGACAACCTCAGAATAGAAACGCTGTGGGCCCCTAAGAGAGTAGGGGCCCTGGGCAATTGCCCAGTTTGTCACCACTAATGCCTGCCCTGACTGTAACTAGGGTTTATTTTTGGAGTGGGGCTTATATTTCAAGTGTTATGATCTGCTACAGGGACTAAGGAAAGACAGGAGAACTGTCCCTACAATAGAACTAAACTAGATCCCTACGATGTAATGGGGAACCTGATCCTGCAATCAGACCCGCTAAAGTCCTCGGCTAGTCTGAACGAAGACCTATAGATGTGAGGGAGGGATCCCTACAAGAACTAGGGACTGGGATAAGTTGGACACCTCCTAGCAGAAATAGTAGCAGTCAAAGACAAACACACAACAAAAAGCATAGAGGTCAGAAGACCTAGCAAAACTAACAGAGAACGGCAACAGAGCACCAAGCTAGCTCAAGAGTAGTAAATACAATGAAGTCCAGCAAGACCAGGAGGGCGGAGCCGGATTAAATAGGCAAAAATGGTCATGTGACCAGCAAACTAAAAAAAACCTAACAGGAGAGTTCTAACAGTACCCCCTCTTCTAAGAGGATCCTCCGGATCCCCTAGGCCCAGGCTTACCAGGAAACCTCCTGTGAAACGCTCTGACAAGTCTGGAAGCAGAAACATCATCCGCCCTCACCCATGAGTTATCCTCAGGTCCGAAACCCTTCCAAGCGACGAGATACTGCAAACTCCCTCTATACCGTCTAGAATTTAGGATGCGGGAAATTTCATATTCCCCGTCCTCCACCACCGGAGGAACAGTGGCAGAGGCGTCACCATCAGACACATCAGCTTTTTTCAACAGAGAAACAGGAAACACCGGGTTAATCTTCCAGGACGTAGGAACCTCCAACCTAACAGCAGATTGGTTAACTATCTGAAGCACCTTAAAGGGCCCTACGAACTTGGGACCCAATTTTTTAGAAGGAATCCTCAATCGCAGATTCTTAGAGGACAACCAAACCATGTCACCAACAGCAAACAAAACCTCTTGCCGTTTCCTATCAAAGTACCTCTTAGATTTTTTGTTAGCCTCCTGAAGATTACCACGCACATCCATCCAAACTCTCTCCAAATCACCGGAAAAACTCTCCTCCTCAGGCACAGCCGAAACCAATTTGGAGAATGACCCAAAAGACGGATGTCTCCCAGAACAACAAAAAAAAGGCGAACACCCAGCAGAAAGGATGTATGGTTGTTAAGAGCAAATTCAGCAAGTGGCAGAAACTCAGACCACCCCTCTTGATTGTCTGCCACAAAACAACGCAAGAACTGCTCAACATCCTGGTTCTTCCTTTCTGTCTGGCCATTAGACTCAGGATGATATCCAGATGAAAACGACAAATGAACTCCCAACCTGTCACAAAAGGCACGCCAAAAACGAGCCACGAACTGAGGTCCCCTATCAGAAACAATGTCAGTAGGAACACCATGTAGTCTGACAATTTCCTTGACAAAGGCCTTAGCGAGTGTCTTAGCGCAAGGCAGTTTGATGAAGGGAACTAAGTGACACATCTTGCTAAAACGGTCCACGACCACCCAGATGACCGTGAAACCTTCAGAGGGGGGAAGGTCAGTAATAAAGTCCATAGCCAGATGTGTCCAAGGTGCACTAGGAACCTCCAGAGGGCAAAGCAACCCCGCAGCAGGAGCATGCGAAGACTTGGATCTAGCACACACAGTACATTGGCGCACCCACTTAATGACTTCCTTCTGCCATCCAGGCCACCAAAAACTGCGACCCACAAGTCTCTTGGTCTCAGAAATTCCTGGATGACTTGCCAACCGAGACTCATGACACTCAACAAACAAATCTCTCCTAAAGGTCCTAGGCACAAACAACCTCCCATGGGGAGTGTTAGATGGGGCATTCTCCTGAGCTTTAAGAATCTCATCCTCCAAAATGGAGTCCAAAGCAGCAATCACAACACCTTCTTGTAAAATGCTCTCCTCTTCTTCCTCAACACCGACCATGGGAGAAAAGCTGCGAGACAAAGCATCCGCTTTAACATTCTTGGTACCCGGGATGTAAGTAACGGAAAAATTAAACCGCGAGAAAAAAAGTGCCCACCTAGCCTGACGGGCATTCAAGCGCTTGGCAGCATCAAGATAGATCAGATTTTTATGATCAGTGAAAACCTGAATGGGAAATTCAGCACCTTCCAAGAGGTGACGCCAGTATTCAAATGCGAGTTTAATCGCCAGCAATTCCCGATTACCAATATCGTAATTAAGTTCAGTCTCAGAAAATTTTTTTGAAAAAAAGGCACAGGGATGTACTCCATCCTTGTTTTCCTGAGACAACACCGCACCGACCCTCACCGAAGAAGCATCAACCTCAACCAAAAACGGCTTAGTCGCATCAGGCTGCATAAGGATGGGAGCAGAGGTGAACCTCTCCTTTAGAAACACAAAAGCTTCAATGGCCTCAGAAGTCCACTGAACCGCATTAGCACCTTTCCTGGTGAGATCGGTCAGCGGTTTGACAATAATAGAAATTTTTTTTATGAATTTTCTGTAATAATTGGCGAAACCCAAAAACCTCTGTATCGATTTCAAACCAATAGGCCTAGGCCATTCCTGCACAGCTTGAACTTTAACCGGGTCCATCTCAAAACCTTCACTGGAGATAATGTAGCCCAAAAAACTAATTCTCTGTACAGCGAACTCACATTTCTCCAGCTTAGCAAAAAGCGAATTGTCCATTAATAACTGTAATACCTCACATACGCTCCGCCAATGAGACTCCAGATCAGGCGAATAAATCAGAATGTCATCCAAATACACAACCACATTTTTGTCGATTAAAGGTCTAAGGATGTCATTAATAAGATTCTGAAAAAATGCTGGAGCATTGGTAAGACCAAAAGGCATAACCAGATTCTCAAAATGACCCACAGGAGTGTTAAAAGCAGTCTTCCATTCATCACCCTGCTTCATGCGCAACAAATTGTATGCCCCCCGGAGATCAATTTTAGAGAACCACTTGGCCCCCACTAACTGGTTAAATAAATCAGGAATCAATGGCAGTGGGTAAGGATTGCGTACAGTAATTTTATTATGTGAGGAAAGCCGGCCGGTGGGTGCAGCTCTCTGGCGCCCCCTTACCTCTCAGGTCAGTCAAGGTACTGCACCTAGAGAAAGTAGTGCCAGGTAGCTGCAACCAGCGCAGGGAACACGGTAGTGTGTTATCCCTTCAACGTCACTAAACCGTAACGTCACTACACAGCACAACTCGCTAGCGCCCTCTTAGCCTCAGGTCAGTCAAGGAACTGCACCTAGGATAAGCGGTCGCCAGGGAGACTGTCCTGTAACCTACTGGGTATCGGGGCCCTCTGTAGTGAGGGCGGTATATATATCTTCCTTGGCCGCGCCAGGAATATATATATCTGAACCTCCGACCGTCACTACCAGCCTTCCCCAATCCCCAGTTGGTATGCTGCCACCAGTCCCTATTTTAGATATACGCCCAGTCCGTGAATGGGCCTATATCGGGTCAGGAACCAACCCTGGGTAGCGTTTTGGCTTGAGCCGAGCTCACACGGACGTGCGTTCGTTATGCAGAATAAAAGGCAGGCCCACAATTACTTGAGGTAATTGATTATAATAATACACTAGATACACGATATACAACTAAATATACACAGGTATAAGGTCAGGCTAAACTATACAACAATGGAATACAACACACAGAATCACCACAGCATATCAGTTACCGGTTTCTTGATTTTCTTGTGACGCAGGGAGAGGATTCTGCGATCGCAGGCACGGTTCTTTGTTACAGGCTGAGGCCTACCACCGCATGGTCAAACTGCTCCTCCCCTTGGTGGCCTCAGCTGGTGCTCAGATGTTCAGCACACCACTCTTGGGTCAAGACTGACTTGTCTCTTGTCTGTCCTGCTATCTTACCTGCCCTGTCCCGCCCACTGCTGGTGAGGTCAGCTGGCTCAGTCTCCACCCTCAGGTCTAACTTCGATCAGAAGCCCAAATTCTATGGAACCCAATAACTTCTTCTGGGATGGTCTCATGATACCCCCAGGGGTTCCCATGGATTCGGGCCGCCGTAACCGACCTTTTGATATCAATTATGATACCATACGGTCCTCAGGAATGGCTCCGCGCTATATCTTGGCTTCCAGAGCACGTACAAACGTCTACCGCGGAGGCTTGTGTGCGCAATGGCTCCGGGACGCCGTGATATTTTTTTATTGGCCCATCCCACGCAACATGCGTGTACTATTCATGTTTCTATATCTTATGCCTCCATGCTTGTGACAGACAAAGAAACTAGTCCTATGGGACAAATGGTCAGGTACAGATAGACGAAGCACCCCCCCCTGCTGGCTGTGTTTCCTCTCGAAGTCTTTGAAGCTCCTAGCATTCAAGTGTTAAGTAGGCTTCTTATCTTACAGGAGCCTGGATGGGGGGAAACTATCTAGTTGACGTTTTAACAGAAGGTCCCAAGGGTGGGGGCTGCTGAAGTGTGGCCATCCCTGGATATGATTTATCATTACCAAGATGGCGGCTACAGGTTCATCACACCTCCCCCTATACGAGGGCGCGAGGGGGTAGCACATTCCTGTGTTCCCCCGTGCGTCCTTCTGCACCCTCCCCTTGCCGGGATAACCCGTCAGCGTTACCGTGGTCACGGCCTCTTCTGTGGCGAATGGAGAAGTGGTACTGCTGGAGAGCGAGGCTCCAGCGTAGCAACCTGCCATTCGACCCAGAGACCGTGTGTAACCAGCTGAGGGGGTTGTGGTCCGTCTCCACGGTGAAATGGCTCCCGTACAAGTAGGGCTGCAGACGCTGCAGGGCCCATACAATTGCCAGGCATTCTTTTTCCACCGTGGAGTAAGCCACCTCCCGGGGCAGTAGCTTCCTGCTCAGGTACAAGACAGGATGTTCCTGGCCTGTCGTGTTGACCTGACTTAGCACAGCACCGAGGCCAAAGTCACTGGCGTCGGTCTGTACCACAAACGGCCGGTCGAAGTCGGCAGCTTGCAGTACAGGGGAGCTACTTAGGGCGGCCTTGAGTGCCCCGAAAGCTGTCTCGCAGGCGACTGTCCAGTCGACTGCGACGGGCAGCTTCTTCTTGGTGAGGTCCGTCAGGGGCTTGGCCAGGGTGCTATAGTGTGGGACGAACCTCCTATAGTACCCGGCGGTCCCCAAGAAGGACATCACCTGCTTTTTGGTCCTAGGAGTGGGCCAGGATGCGATGGCATCCACTTTCCCCGGTTCTGGCTTCAGAACCCCCCCGCCTACCCGGTGACCCAGGTAGAGGACCTCACTCATGCCCAGCTGGCACTTTTCCGGCTTGATGGTCAAGCCTGCCCGGTGGATCCGACCGAGCACCTGCCGCAGGTGCTCTAGGTGATCCTCCCAAGTGGGACTGAAGACTGCAATATCGTCCAAGTACGCAGCCGCGTACCCTTCAAGTCCCTCAAGCAGCGTATTGACCATCCGCTGAAAAGTGGCAGGGGCATTCTTCATGCCGAATGGCATCACTGTGGACTCGTACAGTCCAAAAGGGGTGATAAAGGCAGAGCGTTCCCTTGCCGCGGGGGTCAGAGGAATCTGCCAGTACCCCCGGCTCAGATCCATGATGGTCAGGTACTTAGCCCCGGCCATCCGATCGAGCAGGTCATCGATGCGTGGTATGGGGAACGCATCGGTGGCCGTTACAGCGTTGAGCCCCCGGTAGTCCACGCAGAACCGTGTAGTTCGGTCCTTCTTTGGTACGAGGACTACAGGTGAGGCCCACGCGCTGCTGGATGCCTGGATCACCCCCAGCTTCAGCATCTCGTCTATCTCTTGGCGCATGTTTCCCTGCACCTCGAAAGAGACCCGATATGCTGAACGCCGGATCGGCGGGTGATCGCCAGTGTCCACGTCGTGGACAGCCATCTCAGTCCTTCCGGGCAGGCTGCTGAACAGCCCCTGGAAGGGGTGCAGGGTGGTCCCCAGCTGGGACCGTTGGTCCTCCGTGAGCTGGTGGCCAACCCCCACATCCTCGATGGACCCACCCGCCTTGGCTTGGGTGAGCAGATCCAGGAGGGTTTCTACCTCTCCTTCCTCGGGAAGGTTGCACACTGGGTGGGCAGTCGCTTCCCGCTCATGATGAGCCTTCATCATGTTCACGTGGAAGGCCTTCCTCCTTCCACGGGCGTGATCCAGGGTGACCAGATAGGTGACGGCATTGAGTTTCTGGTGCACGAAGTAGGGACCTTCCCAGGCTGCCTGAAGCTTGTTCTGTGGTACGGGGACCAGTACCCACACCTTTTGACCCACCTGGTAGGTCCTCTCACAAGCATTCTGGTCGTACCACCGCTTCTGGTCGGCCTGGGCCTGGGCCATATTGTCCTGCACCAGCTTTGCCAAGGCCATCATCCTGTCCCGGTGGCGCACGACATACTCGATGACCGACACCTCGGGGGTGGCCAAATCCCCTTCCCATGCTTCCTTCACCAGAGCCAGGGGGCCCCGTACCCGTCGCCCGTACAGGAGCTCAAAGGGGGAGAACCCCGTTGAGGCCTGCGGAACCTCCCGGTAAGCAAATAGGAGGTGTGGGAGGTAACGCTCCCAGTCTCTCCCGTGGGAGTCGACCAACATCTTAAGCATCTGCTTTAAGGTGCCATTGAACCGCTCACACAGGCCATTAGTCTGTGGGTGATACGGGCTGGCCACCAGATGTTGCACCTGCATTTGCTTACAGAGGGACTCCATCAGCCGCGACATGAACTGGGTCCCTCGGTCGGTGAGCATTTCTTGGGGGAAACCCACTCTGGAGAAGATCTCCAGTAAGGCGGTAGCCACCTTGTCGGCCCGAATGGACGACAAAGCTACCGCTTCCGGGTACCGGGTGGCATAGTCCACTACCGTGAGTATGAAGCATTTCCCGGAGTGGCTGGGAGTGGACAGAGGTCCAATAAGATCCACAGCAACCCTCGAGAAAGGCTCTTCGATGATTGGCAGAGTTACCAGTGGGGCTTTGGGGCGCGGCCCCGCCTTCCCCACCCTCTGACAGGTGTCACACGAACGGCAGTAGGCACCCACCGCGGCTCCCATCCCAGGCCAGTAGAAATGCTGAGCTATCCTGGCCTTGGTTTTAGCGATCCCTAGGTGTCCGGCCATCGGAATCTCGTGTGCGATCCGCAACAATTCCGCCCTGAACGGATAGGGTACCACTAACTGTCGGTCCCTGGGCCACGCCTCCGGTGAACCCTGCTGGACCGTTACCCGGTACAGCCGTCCCTGGTCCCAGACCACCCGCTCGCAGTCTGACTCCATGGGAGGCTGTGCCGCCTGTTCCTTGAGAGCTTTCAGGCTGTCGTCTGCTTCCAACGCAGCCTGAAATTCCTGACTTGATGTGGCCAGAATCGACGAAACTGCCACATCCTCTGTCAGCCCCTCCGGGCATGTCACCTGGCCGCTGTCTGACCCGGCAGACACTTGGTCAGAAGTGGGGAAGCCGTCGGACCTCTGCAAGGCTCCTTGGGCTCCGGCGCTCCCACTCCTGGTGACAGCGGCTATGACCGCTGTGACCGTGGGTAGTGCCTGCTTCCCCTCTGTTTCTGACCAAGCCGCCCGATCAGGCAGGCTTCCTAGGCCTTTGGACATCTCGGATGTGGGGAACTCCTGCCCTGGGGTCTTACCTGGCGGCTCCTCTCTTGGGACACCCCCACCTCCCATGGCCTGTTCCTCCCCCTGCAGTGGGCCTATACTCAGCAGCCTGGATACCCCTGGGAGCCCTACACTGCCGGTAGCTGCCCCCCTCTCCATCCCTGAGCTTCCCTCTACAGAATCCTGCCCGCCCCCTCCCTCACCGGAGGACAAGAGGTCACGGCACGCCGGCTGAGCACCTCTGCGGGCATCCCCACACTCCCCACCTGCTTTCACTAACCCTGTTTGTGTTGTGTCTGTGCAGGTGTTACCCTCAGGTTTCACTCCCTCCTCCTCAGCAGGACACACACTACATACAACATGGTTGGCATTAGCAGCAGACAAATCAATACACTCTTGGGGGGCCGAACTTGGGGGTTCAGAGGGTACATACTGCGATACTAGACGCCCCAAGTCGGTCCCTAATAAAACATTTGCGGGAATATTTGGCGTTACTCCCACCTCCCGCATCCCCCTTCCGGCACCCCAGTCCAAATACACCATGGCAACGGGAAGTGCCGGCTCCACGCCTCCAACCCCGGAGACGGAAAGAGTCTTTCCTGGTACCAAGTCCTGGGGGGACACCACCTCAGGCCGTACCAGTGTTCGTTCAGCGCCCGTGTCCCGCAGTCCCATGACCGCAGAACGGCCTATGGTGACGGGTTGGATGTTGTCCAGGGACCTACCACCACCCCCTCCCACACACAAAACATTGGGCGCTCTCTGGGACTGGGATGGGGTCTTTTGGCGCTGGGGACACTCAGCCCTAAAGTGTCCTGGTTTGTTGCATAGATGACAACGTCTTACGTCTGGTCCTTGCCTGGAGAGGGCAACAGGGGGATACACCCCTTGTGTTCTAGGGGCCGGGGAAACAGGGGCATGACTGGGCTTACCCCCTCTCCAGGTGCTGCTGGCAGACTTCTTCAGCTCAGGCGCCCTGTTATTGGCATACTCGTCTGCCAGGGCGGCTGTAGCAGAAGCCCCTGTTGGTTTTCGGTCACGGAGGAACTGTCGGAGGTCCTCTGGGCAGTTCCACAAGAACTGCTCCGTGACGAACAGTTCCTGGACCTCCTGGCGGGTAGTAAGCGCTAGACCCGAGGTCCAGTGCTCTGCGGCTCTCAACAGCGCCCGCATATGATCGGTCCAGGTGTCCTTGGGGCCACGCAGCAGGCTCCGGAACTTCTGGCGGTACGACTCGGGAGTGAGGTTGTACTGCCGGATCAGGGCCCGCTTGATGCAGTCGTAGTTCTGTACCTCCCCGGCAGGTAAGTCCCCCAAGGCATCCAGGGACTTACCCCTCAAACGGGGGGTCAGGTATCTGGCCCACTGATCCCGGGCCAGATGGTGCTGAAGACAGGTCCGTTCAAATGCCACCAGAAAGGAGTCCAGGTCCCCATCCTTCTCCAGTAGAGGGAAGTCCTCAGCTCGGACTTTGGACGACTTGGTCTCCTGATGGGTTGGTTGCTCTAGCGGAAGCCCCCGCTGGGCCAGGTCCAGTTGGTGCTGGCGCTCCGCAGCTCGCTCTGCACGCTCTGCAGCTTCACGCTCCGCAGCCTCCCGGCGCTCTGCAGCCCGCTCTGCACGCTCCGCAGCCTCCCGGCGCTCCGCAGCTTCGCGCTCCTCCTCCGCTGCCTTCTCTGATGCTGCCAGGAGGGTTTTGTAGACGGCATCGCCATGAGACTGGAGACTTGCCATAGCCGCTTGTAAAAGGGCTTGTGATCTGGACAGGCTGGGCTGGGTAGGTGGTGGGCAGCCCACTGCGGGACCGTATACTGGGGACTGGCTCCCTGAGGTGCCCGGGCTGGACTCCTCCTCGCCATGAGTAACAATGTCCTCCCCTCCTGCCACACGGACCGTAGCATTAGCCTCCTGCAGGGTCTTGCTCCTGGTGCCGTCTGCCATCTTGGTAACCGACACCGCTGCAACCCTGAGTTTGCACACACCTTGTTATACTTTTAGCCTGACCGTCTAATGTTGGGCTGACCTTAAGACTCCAGCAGTGGAAGTTACCACTGGCAGTCTTTAGTGCCTGGGAGTAGGGGTCCCACAACACTATTATTCTGCAATCCCACCGCTGCCACCAATGTGAGGAAAGCCGGCCGGTGGGTGCAGCTCTCTGGCGCCCCCTTACCTCTCAGGTCAGTCAAGGTACTGCACCTAGAGAAAGTAGTGCCAGGTAGCTGCAACCAGCGCAGGGAACACGGTAGTGTGTTATCCCTTCAACGTCACTAAACCGTAACGTCACTACACAGCACAACTCGCTAGCGCCCTCTTAGCCTCAGGTCAGTCAAGGAACTGCACCTAGGATAAGCGGTCGCCAGGGAGACTGTCCTGTAACCTACTGGGTATCGGGGCCCTCTGTAGTGAGGGCGGTATATATATCTTCCTTGGCCGCGCCAGGAATATATATATCTGAACCTCCGACCGTCACTACCAGCCTTCCCCAATCCCCAGTTGGTATGCTGCCACCAGTCCCTATTTTAGATATACGCCCAGTCCGTGAATGGGCCTATATCGGGTCAGGAACCAACCCTGGGTAGCGTTTTGGCTTGAGCCGAGCTCACACGGACGTGCGTTCGTTATGCAGAATAAAAGGCAGGCCCACAATTACTTGAGGTAATTGATTATAATAATACACTAGATACACGATATACAACTAAATATACACAGGTATAAGGTCAGGCTAAACTATACAACAATGGAATACAACACACAGAATCACCACAGCATATCAGTTACCGGTTTCTTGATTTTCTTGTGACGCAGGGAGAGGATTCTGCGATCGCAGGCACGGTTCTTTGTTACAGGCTGAGGCCTACCACCGCATGGTCAAACTGCTCCTCCCCTTGGTGGCCTCAGCTGGTGCTCAGATGTTCAGCACACCACTCTTGGGTCAAGACTGACTTGTCTCTTGTCTGTCCTGCTATCTTACCTGCCCTGTCCCGCCCACTGCTGGTGAGGTCAGCTGGCTCAGTCTCCACCCTCAGGTCTAACTTCGATCAGAAGCCCAAATTCTATGGAACCCAATAACTTCTTCTGGGATGGTCTCATGATACCCCCAGGGGTTCCCATGGATTCGGGCCGCCGTAACCGACCTTTTGATATCAATTATGATACCATACGGTCCTCAGGAATGGCTCCGCGCTATATCTTGGCTTCCAGAGCACGTACAAACGTCTACCGCGGAGGCTTGTGTGCGCAATGGCTCCGGGACGCCGTGATATTTTTTTATTGGCCCATCCCACGCAACATGCGTGTACTATTCATGTTTCTATATCTTATGCCTCCATGCTTGTGACAGACAAAGAAACTAGTCCTATGGGACAAATGGTCAGGTACAGATAGACGAAGCACCCCCCCCTGCTGGCTGTGTTTCCTCTCGAAGTCTTTGAAGCTCCTAGCATTCAAGTGTTAAGTAGGCTTCTTATCTTACAGGAGCCTGGATGGGGGGAAACTATCTAGTTGACGTTTTAACAGAAGGTCCCAAGGGTGGGGGCTGCTGAAGTGTGGCCATCCCTGGATATGATTTATCATTACCAAGATGGCGGCTACAGGTTCATCACAGATGTCATTAATAAGATTCTGAAAAAATGCTGGAGCATTGGTAAGACCAAAAGGCATAACCAGATTCTCAAAATGACCCACAGGAGTGTTAAAAGCAGTCTTCCATTCATCACCCTGCTTCATGCGCAACAAATTGTATGCCCCCCGGAGATCAATTTTAGAGAACCACTTGGCCCCCACTAACTGGTTAAATAAATCAGGAATCAATGGCAGTGGGTAAGGATTGCGTACAGTAATTTTATTAATCTCACGAAAGTCCAGACAAGGACGTAAACCGCCATCTTTTTTTTTTACAAAAAAAAATCCAACAGCCACAGGAGACTTGGAAGGCCTAATGTGACCGGCGGCCAAGCTTGTCTGTATGTATTCCTCCAAAGCCTTTCTCTCAGGAATAGTAAGATTAAATAAACGACTTTTAGGAAGAGTCGCTCCAGGGACAAATTCAATGGTACAATCATAGTCTCTATGGGGAGGCAAAATTTGTGACTCCTCCTCAGAAAAAACTCTCCAAAAATCCTGAATAGGTACAGGCAATTCCCCTTTATCCACAGCAGCAATACGTCCGTTACAACACTTGTCATAACACTTAGGGCTCCAGGACTTAATTTCATTGGTAGACCAATCCAGTACAGGATTGTGCAATTTTAACCAGGGTAACCCCAATATTACTGGAGAAGGCAAATTATCCAATACCACCAAATCCAAATTTTCTTGGTGAATACCATTAATAGTGAGGGGAAATTCACAGACCTTATGAGTAACACTCTTCAAGGGAGAGCCATCAACAGAAACCACAGCAATAGGGGATGACAAAGTTTTAGGTTCTAATCTAAGTTTTTCCAAGAATCCCCCATCAATCACATTCAGAGTAGAACCACAATCCACAAATACCCGAAATTCAATTAATTCATCCTGAGCAGCAGTAGTGGCAGATAGGAATACTCCCTTAGAATTTAAACAGGCAATACGGGCATAACTGACCATTTTTTTTTCTTTCTTCAAACGAAGCACACAGTTCTTAATAAAATGACCAGAATTTCCGCAATAGAAGAACAAGCCTTCAGAAAGCCTGCGATCTTTTTCCTGAGAGCGGGGTGTCATCGCTCCAATCTCCATCGGCTCTCCATTGTCAGCACAGACCCTCTCAAGACTCGGAGCTGACATAGCAGAGGATTTGCTCTCATTAACCCCTGCACGCAGTCTCCTGTCCACCCGTATAGCTAATTGCATAGCCTCCTGCAAGTTTCCAGATGTGGGATAAGCAATCAGTAAATCCTTAACCCTTTCACCTAGCCCTGCAAGAAACAAGCTTTTCAAAGCTGAATCGTTCCACCCCACCTGGGCAGACCACCGACGGAAGTGAGAACAATATTTTTCCACATTACCTGATCCCTGCCTCAAACGTCTCAATTCAGACTCAACAGATGAGACACGATCAGGATCATCATACAACAAACCCAAAGCAGAAAAAAAACTATCCACTGATCTAAAGCACGGATCACTAGGTTGGAGAGAGAAGGCCCATCCCTGAGGATCTTTGCGCAAAAGTGACATTATGAACCCTATGCACTGTGATTCATCACCAGAGGATCCGGGTCTCAAACGAAAATACAATAAACAAGCATTTTTAAAAGAAAAAAAATCTTGTTGTTCGCCAAAAAATAAATCAGGCAGACGTACCTTTGGTTCCACAAAATGTGCTCCAGAACAGCTACTCACGTGTTGTTGGAGCTTGGCCACCTCCAGAGAGAGTCCCTGCAAGCGTTGAGCCAAATCTTGAACCGAGACCATGATGGAAAACTGGAGGTCTTTCCTTCGAGAAATTTTTTTTTTTTTTTCTTTTAGGGCTGGACTTACTGTTATGATCTGCTACAGGGACTAAGGAAAGACAGGAGAACTGTCCCTACAATAGAACTAAACTAGATCCCTACGATGTAACGGGGAACCTGATCCTGCGATCAGACCCGCTAAAGTCCTCGGCTAGTCTGAACGAAGACCTATAGATGTGAGGGAGGGATCCCTACAAGAACTAGGGACTGGGATAAGTTGGACACCTCCTAGCAGAAATAGTAGCAGTCAAAGACAAACACACAACAAAAAGCATAGAGGTCAGAAGACCTAGCAAAACTAACAGAGAACGGCAACAGAGCACCTAGCTAGCTCAAGAGTAGTAAATACAATGAAGTCCAGCAAGACCAGGAGGGCGGAGCCGGATTAAATAGGCAAAAATGGTCTTGTGACCAGCAAACTAAAAAAAAACTAACAGGAGAGTTCTAACATCAAGTATGCTAGGGCTTATTTTTGGGGTAGGTCTTATTTTCAGGTAAACACAGCATATTGGAAGTACTTGACTTAAAGGGGTTGTCCAGAGCTTTAATTTTGCTAGGCTACCCATAGGAGAGTTCAACAATACCAGATTGGTGGGGATGTAGCAGCAGGCACACCCTTCGACCAGCTGTTCCCGGTATTCTAATGAATAGAGGTGGAACTACAGTACTCCACTGTGGCCACTATGCAGTTGACGGAGCTGTGCTGCAGCTAAGCACATTCAGCCGCCGCTGGCATCTGGTAACAGCTGATTGGAGGGAGTGCCAGGTGTTGCAACCCCAATGATGATCTGGTATTGATGATCTATCCTAAAAATATGCTATCGATAGAAAAGTACCAGGCGACCCCTTTAAAGTTTTCTCCCATACAGTTAGATCACTTAACTTTGTATTCTATGGGTTCTTCTATGTATCAGTCTCAAAATAGTCATGGATTTACTCTTTTGTGAAGTCCAAAGTGTTTTAAAGACAGGATTGTAAATGAAGCAATGCCCAAAATCCTCTTACGAAAACCAATTTCTTCTTTGTTCAAGCTCTGTCTATAAAATGAGATATGATAATATTAAATGGTTGCATGCTCTTCCAGGGGTGAACATACCTATGGGTGACATTTGCGGTAGGTCAGAGGCACCATTGCCACCTGTAAAATAGTTTCTTATTGTCTATGAGAATGTATGTTAAAGGGTTGGTCTGAAACACAAATTAATTTTCATGACATCACTTGCGGGGGTGGCGTTGGTCTCTGCTCGCTCGTTCTCTTCTTTAACAACATGAACGGTTAGTGCGCTCTCTTGCCGGTTCGTTTCTCCTGATCAGAGCTGGCGAGAGAGCAAACTGTAACTGTGCTTATTACACAATGACAAGAATCTACTGAGCATACGTTGGAATTAACAACCAATGCATGCTCAGTAGAGCAGGGAGAAGCTCAGCCCCTGAAACGGAGGTCACTGAGGATGCTCATTTCAGAGAGGGGGCTGAGACTGTGACAGTGACTGCAGACTCTGTCCCCCGATGACACTTTGTTTAAGTATCCCAGCATGCACTAGTGGTTCTCAAACGAAGCATCATCAAAAAGGAAGTAGTGAAAAACTATAAGCAAAGCAGTTAGATAGTGTAGTGGGGGAACGACAGGGACTTTTAAAAGTATTTTAGAAAATAGATTATAGCATTAAATAGGCATTTAGGATGAAAATTAATTTGTGTTTCAGACCACCCCTTTAAGAAACTGAGCTAATGAATTCAAAGGTGTACAAGTCCAAAGAAATTGTTAGAGATGCATAAGGAAGCGCTCTACGATGAGATATTGGGGAAAAGGGGGCCTAAATTCTGTTCTTGCCCAGGGGCCCACTGCTGTCTGTGACTTCCACACTATTCTTCCATTCTTTAAATACATTTTGGATAAAGTAATTTTATTTCATCACAGAATACGCAGCCATTTGTTACCTTGTATGCTCTTCCTATTTCAAGTCTTTACTTATCTATATTTTCTCCCTCAATCAATTAAAATACCTGCCTCAAACATACACTATTCCTAGACGTGTGAATAAATCAATCTGGTATTAAAGGCTTGAATTTCAGCCATGCATAACAATGTTATTTCCAAAACGACTGCTTTGTTTATTTGGTCTTTGAAGACTCATGTATCTTATTATTTGCTAGCGACGCGCATCTCCCAACATCCCAGAGGTTGCAGTTAAAGAAAGTTAGTGACAGCAGATGAGATGAATTGGATCTTCATCACTATCACTGCCTCAAAGGTTATGCAAGTATTCTCTTGACCATTTTACTGGCATTAATATTTTTGCATCATGTGTGACTGGTTTGTCGAAGTGACATTGTAGCGTTAATATTCGCTATAATAAATTTATGATCAACTTGTTATGTAATAAACATTTTACCGCTGTTTAAAATATAGATTCACCTTTAAATATACATTATAATCAATGTGTTGAAGTTTTGGAAAGGTAGCAGTTGTCTAGTAAAGACTTGTTATTGGAATAGCAGAAAAGCGACATTCTGATAATAAAGCAAAGTAGAAGGAAAATCAGATATTCTGCTGTTTTTCAATTCAGCCTACCAGTATGTATATAATTCATATAGTTCCCAGCCTGTTTTCTCAGTTGCGTACTTTAGGCTGCCATAAACCACAGACTGTGTTCTGTGCTTCTGTTCAAAAACTATTAACTGCCATAAAGTGCAGTCTGTAGTCTGTGTACTCTTTCATGCATTGTAGGCTGCCATGAACAACAACCTGCAATCTTTGGCCCCTATTCATTAGTGTCATGACTCTGTTGGGAATTCAATCAGGTGACCTGTTGCTGTGTGGTCGGTTCCCCTGTTTGCTAAGCTATTTTTCTTTATTCCCTGTCCAAATGCCGATGGTTTCAGTGGTCTTTGTTTTCGTTCTTGGTTTACTCCAGGTGTTTCTCATTTTCCCATTTTGGTTTGCCCTATTACATTCTGGGTGGGATTTTATATTTTCACCCTTCACTGCACTTCCTTGCTTGCTATACCTCCTGGTGGATGAGTGTTCAGGAGTTCCAGTCCTTCAGCTAAGGAGTTTACCTTGCTTGGTAAAGTCCAGTTGTATTCCTGAAGTGAGTTTGTTTGCTTTCCTTCCCAGCACCTTTTTCCTTTCTGCACTGTTAAACTGGAGTAAAAAGCTATGAAATGTCACAAAATTTTTTGCGCAACATGAGGTTGAGCAAAAGTTTTGCAACTTTTGGCATTTTCACTCAATTTTTTCCCTACTCTGACAAAGTGGACAGGATGGGTTGTGCAGGGCTTGTCAACACCAAATTCATAGTGGCGTTTCTTACACCACAAATCTTACTCTAGTTCCTCTCCTCTTTGCACCTCGACTGATTCATTAAAAGAAGCGCACCTCTTAATGAATGAAGCATCTCACTCTCCACTTTCTCCCACTAATAGTGGTTAAAAAAGTCTACACACCCCTGATAAAATGTCAGGTTTTAGTCATGTAAAAAGATCACTCCAAGAAAAATCATTTCAGAACTTTTTCTATCTTTAATGTCATGCATAATCTGTACAATTCAATTGAGAAACAAATTCAAATCATTTTTATGAGGAAAATAAAAATCACAAAACTAAAATAATGTGGTTGCATCAGTGTGATCACCCTTTTATAATTGGGGTGCAATTGTGTTCAGAATTAGCCATTCACATTTAAATTCATGTTAAACAGTAGTCAGTACACTGACATCATTGAAAGGGATTCTGACTAGCCCCATATAAAGTTTAGCTATTCTAGTAGGATCTTCCTGACATTTCATTAGTTGCATTTTACAGCAAAAGCCATGGTTCATAAACAGCTGAAAACACAGCAAAGGCATCTCATTGTTGAAATCAGTTAGAAGAAGGATACATTTTTTTGTTCAAAGCATTAGATACAGTGACCAGCAAAAGTAGTCCCCCCCCCCTTGGCTTTTTACAAATTTTGTTACATTACCGGTGTTTAAATATTTTTGTAATCTGATCTGTGTGTGATGCATCAGCACTAAATAGTCTATGTTGGTGAAGTGAAAAGAGAAAAATATAGGCATAAATTTAATTTATGGGATCAAATAACTAAAAATTGGCATGTACATATGCATTCACCCCTTTTGCTATGAAGCCCCTAACGATTTGTGGTGAAAGCAATTATCTTCATAAATCACATGCTTAGTGAAAGGAACTAAGTGTGTGCAACCTAAGTGTTACATGGTCTGCCAGTATATACCCATCTTTTCTGAAAAGCCACAGAGGCTGCAACACCATTAGGCAAGAGGCACCACTAACCAAACAACACCAGGAAGACCAAGGAGATCTCCAAACAAGTCAGGGCAAAAGTTGTTGAGAGGTACAAGTCAGGGTTGGGTTATAAAAAAATATCATCAATCTCCATTATCATCAAATGGAAAGAACTTGGTAACACAACAAACCTTCCAAGAGAGGGCCACCAAAACAGTGACATTACCTAGAATTGTACGTCCCTCAAAAATTGCTGCTTTGGGGATGTTTTATGGCAACTAAAACTTTGGATTTAGCAAAGATGGAAGAATTTTTGATAATTTCCAAATAGCATATTTTGCAACAAATCCTTCAGGCCTCTGCTAAAAAGCTGAAGATGAAGAACAATTTCACCTTTTAGCATGACAATAGTGTCATATCAACTAAACAATGGCTTCATCAGAAGAAGATCAAAGTCAAAGTCCAGAGCTAAATCCAACTGAAAATCTGAGGAGGTCTGTAAACAGGAGAAGCCTGACAGATTTGAGCAAAACTGTAAGGAAGAGGGCAACATTAAAGGTGAAAAAAGTTTTGAAATGATTCTTCTTGGTATGATTTTTTTTACATGACAGAATCCTGGCATTTTAACAGGGGTGTGTAGACTTTTTATATCCACTGTACATCATAAGCTGCAATATACTATAGTCTGTGGTCTCTTTCGATTGATAGATTTTAGGCTACAATAGATTGCAGCCTGCAGTCTGTCTTTTCATTCATACTCTAGGCTGTACTCTTTCAGTCTGTGTTCTTTTTAATTATCATCATAGACACAGATTCTTTACTGTACAAGCAGTGAGATTATGGAACTGTCTGCCACAACAAGTTTGTAATAGTCAATTCACTAGACAAGTTCAAAGAGTGGCTGAATAATGTTCTAGAAAAATATAATCTCACAGATTATGGGTACTAGATTCTGTGATAGGACGTTGATCAAGGAAACTAGTGTTATTACCATATCTGGAGTCAGAAATACATTTTTCACCTAATATGGAGCTATTAGCATCTGTCCCATAGGGTTTTTGCCTCCCTCTAGACCAATATGTTAGGTTATAGGTTGGACTCGATGGAATATTGTCTTTCAATCCTAAAATTATGAAACCATTATGAGTTATCTTAGTTATATTATCTGGATTGCTAATTTACACTTTATTTCAATGAGCGTGGAAACTATCAGAGTAATTTAAAGGGGTTGTCCAATATTTTTTCACAAAAGGTCACAAAGGTACAAAGCTAATAAAATTTCAAAATAAGAAATACTCACCTGATAAATTCTCTGCTGCTCCAAAGTTGCCTCTCCTCTTCTCTCTTCAGTCTATGTGAACAGTGAATCTTAAGGCCCCCCATACACATTTGACTAACATCTGCCTATATGTGTGGGCTTGTCCAGCAGTCTAATGTGTATTTGGGCCTACTGACTCTCTTTGACAGATGATATCGGGGAAGATAAAGTTTTGGCATGTATAATTTCGGACTGTTGATCCTTTTGTTTTTTTGCAAGATAAGCCAACAGAGGAGTCTGACAGCTCTCTCGTAGAGAATACAGCCGAACACCACTGTATATGGAGGAGTCTGGAATGATATTTGCCAGCCAGACCATCATTTGACTGACAGCTGTCTAATCTGTATTTTGGGCTTTATAGAACCCATTTAAAGGGGCTGTCCAGGCTTGGAAAGAAAGTTTGCAATCACTCTTAGCGACTGCAGATTTCTGAATCGTTTCAGCATGTGATGTGCACCCTGTCATGATTCTCCAGTATTTCCAGTGCAATAGTGCGGTCACGTGATTGCACGAATGCAATTTGCATATTTTCGATCATGTGCTGACTAGATACTTTTAGATTTGCTCAGTAGAAGTGAATTGAGAGAAGCTGGATATATGACATACTTAGTTGGCATGTGATAACAAGTATGCAAATCTATTACAAGCAGTCACATGACCACCCTCTCAAACTGGAAATACCGGGGAATTGTGACAGTGTGCACATCACGATTACAGGGGTTGTCCGGTCTTTTGAGAAAAGTCTGCAGTCTCCTTACAGCGCGCACACTGCATGCTGTCTGGATTCTCCGTTGTTGCCGGCGTGAGCGAACAGTCACATGACCGCAAGTATGCGATTTGCAGACTTCTGGCTACATTCCGACTAAGGGTGCTCAGCCTGGCTCCATTCACTTGTATTGAGCAATGCCGGGCGCATCTAGTTGGCATGTGATCTCATGCATGCAAATCGCATACTTGCAGTCCCATGACCACCCGCTCTCACCATCAACACTGGAGAATCCTGACAGCGTGCGGTGTGCACGCTGTAAAGATTCAGAAGTCTGCAGTCATAAAATGTGACTGAAGACTTTTATAAAAAGAATGGACAACCCCTTTAAAAGAATCTACAGTCTCATAGAATGACTATGGATTTTTTCCCCCAAGCCTGGACAACTCCTTTAACAAGGACCTAAAGAGAATAGCTCCTATGAAATCCAGCAGGTAACACTAGTGCCTAATTTTACTACTGTAAACAATGATTGTATCCAGAATGATGTGAATGTTCTCAGCACAAAGGAAAAACAAATTAAAGATGGTAATGGACGTTAAACTATTTACTGCACTGGAATATGCGGAGGGTTACGTTTATAAAGTAGATGTTTGTTTCTATACATAACTAATAAACAAGTAAGCACATAATAGGTGTTGGAAATCTTTTAATGTAATTAAATTGTATTGGTACCCTTGTTACCAGCGTTTATACATGTTTTCCCTACACATATTGGAATGCGTGCACACAATGCAGCGCCAATAGAAGATGTGAAATATGTATCTGCTGCCCCTGCCTGGTGATGCCGGCACACTGCAATGCCTACAGCCATGAGCCTGTCCTCATACAGCACTGAGGGACAAAACACCAGGGGAATTCTTGCCATCATACTGTGAAAATGCTTTACAAATCGAGCACAGCACAAAATGAAGGTCACTTATGAAATAGCAGATAATGAGAGACAAAACTAACACATAACTGTCTGAATGTGCGCCTTTCACACATTGGTAAACCGCCGCATTGTGATTGCTGCCATTGCCCTCCACAATATCCTCCTCAACCCGCTTTTCATATTCACTGCTCTTCCTAGAGACACAAAATTTAGCCGATTATTCCAGTCTTTCTCCTGTTTATTATGCTTTCAAATATCCAGTGAGGCATTAACACGTCTATCTTGTTATGTTGTATGAATTGTTTTTAACATATCAGTAGAAGGACACATTCAGACGTCCGTGCTCTGTGTTTTTCATGGATAGAATATGTTTCCATTATAATCTATGAGGCTGTTCACATATCCAAGTTTTTCTACAGACTAAGGCCGCGGCCCCACTATCAGTATTTGGTTCAGTATTTTTTCTCAGGAGTTGGAGCCAAACCAGGAGTGGGTGATAAATGCAGAATTGGTGACTTGTTTCTATTATACCTTGTCTCTGATTGTTCCTCATCTGGTTTTGGCTCCCACTCCTGAGAAAAAATACTGACCAAATACTGATAGTGGGGCCGTGGCCTAAATGCTCCCCAAAAACTCACTTAGACATGTCCATTTTTGTTCCGAGCAACAAATATTACCCATACAAGTCTATGGGTGGGTGAAGATTACCTACAACAAGTGGATGGCATCAGTGTACAATCCATGTGCTGTCCGTGATTAACATTGTAATGAATAAGGGAAACTTTGAAGGTTTTTTTGAATCAGTGAAAAATCAGTGATGAAAATCTGACGATAAAAACTGACACACTGACCAAACAATGATAAAAATCGGATCCAAAACACTGATGAACAAAGATCCGTGTTTTTACATACAAGAAAAATCACAGACATCTGAATGAGGTCTGAGTAATTTTATAGCAATCTCACTTTAACATCGATACCAACAGGTTCAGCCAACACTCTAATGTGTATCGGGGCGCCAGTTGACTGACCGTCAGGTGAGATATTAATCGGGCATGCCCGATTTCAAACTCTCTCTACCAGTCTTCTCCCTGAAATAGGCTGCCACCCGACATGCCAGCTGGCAGCTTTCTCATAGAGAACACAGAGACACCTGGCCAAAAGAGCACTCTTGTGTATGGGAGAGCCGTCTAAGATGGCTGTTGGCCGAACGATTGGCTGAAGTATTGTTCAGGCAACAGTCATCTAATGTGTATGGCCAGGTTCAGTTGTCGCATAAACTCAGAAATATCTATACACGCAGAATGTTTGCGTGGAAGACATTTTTTAGGATCTAATGAATCTATTGGTGTCACGCAAGGTGTGGGAAAGACTAAGTGCAACACGAAGGGAAGAGGGAAAGGGAGCCCAGATGCTAGGGTAAGGGGGAGTGGAGACCTCCTAGGCTGATCTGATATCACCCTGACTCCCCTATCGTCCCTATATTGATTCCTCATCAATCGCCACACATGAACCTAAGCCGTGTATTTCCCTAGCACTTGGCCCTGGATAGGGAAGGGTGGGATGAGCGCTAGTCAGTTCCCACTGGCAACTAAAGACAACAAAGGAGACACACACAGGGACAAGTAACTTAGCTTGAGCCGACTTCAGAGAGATTACACCAAACGCCCTCCTAGCACCAGAGAGGAAGTAAGAAGACTGCAGAAGCTCCAAGCCTTCACAAGGAAATATGTGAATATCATCGGCACCACCCTGCTGCTAGCAGAAAGTATTTAAACACCCAGGCCTGGGTTTCAATTAGCAGGAGGGAGGTAGCCACTGAGTCCTAGAGAGAGACAGATTCAAGAACGTGTCAGTAATGCCAAACGAAGAGCTCTTCTGCAACCAACTGCAGGGCGACTGTCTGTCACATCTGACACACCCATGACAATAGGACTGTTTAATTTTGCCTGAATTAAGGATGATCTTCCATGTTCCAAAACCATTCTATAAGAGGTATCCTTCTCAATGTTTCTTCTAGTTACTGACCATGCCATCTCTGCGTATAGAAAACTCCCTGCAGACAACAACATGGTGTAATACAGACAGGGGAAAGCAGAAACAGGTCACACCACAACTACGCTAACAAAGATTTTGGAAACCAGGAATAGGCTGAATAATTGGGCCACAGAGACCGACTGCCGACAGCAGCTCATCCAGCATTTCTGGTTCTTTTGTAGAGTACTAGAACATGGGCAAGAGGGGTTTAGGCAGCAAAATAACTCACCTTAAAGTAAAAGACTCAATTAGACTGAGAAAAACTTTTTGGGCAGTGTAGCGGATTTATTAATTACAATGGGAAGCTCAGATTTTATTACAGTTTTCATTTAACAAGCAAAAGTAAGGTTTTATGTACGATCTGTGTTGGTTTGCAACATTAAAAACAATCAAATTTTAAAAAAATATCAATAAATTAAAATTATATTAACCCTTATACATCCAAGCCTTTATTAAAATTTTATGTATGCAAAATAAATGTGAAAAGGTGCCTCGCTACAATTCTAAACTCCAGTCTGGGAATGGAGCCAAAATTTAGATTTTTTTTTCAGAAGTTTTTACACCAGAATTGTATCATAAAAGCTTTGCTGAATCTTTCCCAATGAGTTTATTGTTGCTTTTGCTTCCCGATGTACTCAATAGTTTGGGAAAAGTTTTGCAAAACATATATTACCCATTTTAAGTGATAGCCCAAATTTTCATTTGTTTAGGGTCCACAGTATTTTGCTCTACAGCGTGAAGAATTTCAGACGTGACATTTTGTTTGAAATGTAGTACGGTACTGCAATTGAGTGAAATTGTAGCATTTTCCAAAGTCATTGCTGGCTACAATACCTGTCCATTCACATTTACTGAATGTGTTTCATATTGCCTGCTTCTTTTATGCTAATAACTTGTGATACGCCTAGTAAGCTTGCTCAGCAAGATGCAATATGCCCAATAATTTCACAGCATTAAGTAATTACCCAGCAATATCGAACATACTAGTAATTGCTCAGCAAGATATGGTAACTAGTAAACTCCCAGGAGGTTGCTCACTCATCCATTAGCTCATATTGTATCACAGTCAATGCTTCACAGCTGCCTTCCTCCTGTGTTCTGACAGCGACCTTTTCTCCTCTTATGTTTTTTTACTTTCCTAAGTGTTCATTTTAGCATTGCCGTAGCAAAATTAGCGATGTCCTCCACAGCTATTTACCTGGACCTTGCAAGGGCACATATTTTCAATCACTTACACAGGTTAGAATAAATAAGGAACATATCGTAGCACCTCAGATAATAAAGGTTATAAAAACACTTAAATATGAGAACAGGATATTCGAGAGAAATGTCCTTCGTAAGAGGATTCAAGCATTCCATCGGGTGTTTAAAGGACTTCTTTTTAAAGGAAATCTTCAAAAATGTAATTGTATTATGCTTAGCTTTTCAAGAGGACCTCGGCTCTTCTGACTTGTCTGTGTTAGTAAATATTTGTTTTCTCTATGAAATAACAATTGGAGCACCTTTTTGCAGTTCCATTGTTGCAAACAGTCAATTGGGTGTTACCATTCTGACCTTGTCAGCACTGATTGGACAGTGTCAAGGCGTAGAGGACACACTCAGTTGAGTAGAGAGTAAAACCGCTGCCAGCTTCTTTTTAGAGGAAAAGATGAGGCAGACAACGTGTCTCGCAATAATGCAGTCTTAGAGCTCGCTCACGTGAGAGAATCGGCTCGATTATGCTAATGACATTCGGCTGAAACTCTGATCTGAGTTTGAGCCGAGTGTCATCCGAGTGTGATCCCATTCGCTCGCATGAGAGAATCGTATCACAGGTGCGGTGAGGATGGAGAGCTTAATTTCGCCATCTCCATTGTCTGTGTCCGCATAAATTGGACTGCACTCTAATGGCATCCGAGTGCAGTCTGATGTTTTGCACACACCAATTGACTTGAATGGGTGCGCCTGCTCCAATTTGCAAAGCCATGCGTAGCATGCTGAATCGGCATGAGAAAAAAATCGCAGATCTGCACTGCCCCATAGTATAATATTGGTCCAAGTGCTGTCCGATAAAACATCAGATCGCACTCATCGGAATTATACGATGGTATGTGAGAGCCATATTGGTTAGACAGAGTAAACTTAGTTCAAGCAGTCTAACGATGCACCAGATTAATCACCAAAATGCATGCTGTCTGCTTACAGGAATTAGACTATCTTGGTTAGTTTACTTTAAACTATTCATTTCTGCCTAAAAACTGTCACCCACCAGAAAAAATCTGAGAAATGAATTTCGTCAAATCAATGTCCACTTAAAAAGTATCTATGTAAATGCATTTTTATTATTATTTTTTATTATTATTTATTTTATTTTTGAAGCCATTTTTATTATTATTTTTTTATTATTATTTATTTTATTTTTGAAGCCAAACAATAAATGTATGTAAATTGAATGCGGCCAAAAAAGGGGCAGCAATAATAGTAAATGCGGGTCATTGCTTCAGAATGGAATATTTTATTAGAAAAGCAAGTGGCTACTAAAATAGGCATTTCAGAAGGAACCAACAGATCGTCTTTTGTAGCAGAATTGTAGAATTAGAAGTATTTCTGATGCTATTTATAAAGTGCTGTAGAATATGCAGAATATGGCACTACAGAAATAACAATGGTTATCAATAAATGATTAGCATTTATAAGTCACCCTACACTAAAAATCAAGCTGAGATCAATTAACATCCACTTTAAATGACTTATTTTTATCATCATGCATATTATCCCCAGTAGACTGAATGCTTATTTAGCCTTACAACATTTTTTTAATATGTTATTTTTTCAGAACTGTGACAGGCATTAAAATTCATCCATATCTAGGTCCACGTAGTACATTTTACATAAAAAAATACATTTGGTTGGCATTATAACATATATATATGTAATTTGACTATCATGCACTTGTGTTAGTATTAGTTTATTGAAAGTATTGTGCGTGAATTGAGTAATAATGTTGCAACGTATGTTGTAGATTGCGAAGGAACGCTCAGCAGGTCACTTCTCTTTTTATTCTCTTTGTATACTGGACATTGCTGTTTCTGCTTGAGCACATATTAGTTCCGCTTGATCCCAAGCATGTGCCTGTCTCTGCAGAGCTGTCTGCCTATGAGAGAGCAATATGTTTAGAACATATTGCTCTGCTCCAGGAGAACACAATGCCCTGGATACCAAGCAAATAAAATAGCCTAGTGGACCTACGAGAAGATCTCTCTGAAATATTCCTGAAAATACTACTGCACTGCCAAAGCACAAAGTGCAAAATAAATGCTCCATCTACATTCATATATGAATTGAACTCTTACACTTTAAGGTCAGTGTGACATCCCTGTTCTATAACCTCATGTTGTGCTGCGGTCAGATCTTTCCAATAGAAAAATAAAGGATTGCATTATTTCAAAGAGATTTTTAAACATGTTGGAAAATCCATTTACGTCTATAGTATATGTTTCTAGTTTGTTTTGATTATCAGAAACAAATTATTGCAGCTTGCATGGCACTTCTGGATTTAGGGGTTGAAAAGGAGGCTCAGGCACAGTTTAAATGGGCAGGAATAAGCTTTTTTCAGCAGGTTTTATCATTGGCATATCTGTAAACTATGGCAATATCAACCATGGGGTGGCTAAATATTTGATAGTAATGTACTTGTTGAGCACAAGTCAGTTACCATTACGTTGTGACAACCAACAAGTAGTTTCAGTTATTTTTCAGCTAAAAATACTATTAGTGAATATTGCTGTCATGGGGCATGTTTTTGGAAGGGGAATAATGTAGATAAAGGTTTGCTCTCAAGAGTAGAGGTGGGAGAATACTTGCAGATGAGAATAAGCCCCCCTATGTACATGTAAATATAATTCATTGCATACTTTAAGTTGATGTGAAGTAGTGTAGTGTTTATTCTCTTGTCACAGCTCAGGCTAGAGAAGTGTATATGATATGATAGTGTAGCAACTCTCTTGGGTAAATAGGTAATACATTGAAAAACTGTAACTGACCCAGCCGGTTCCTGTACAGACTAGAGATTCTGCCACCGCAGTCCCTAGTGGTTCCTGCGTGAGCTGAGATATCCCTAACCACAGACTAGACAATGGCAACTCTGACCTATGCTACCTGAAAGGCCGTCAAGCAATTCATGTTCATCTTAAAGAACCGGAGGGCAGAGCAGAGTGCAAATTACCTCCAGAAGGGAAAGTGTGCTGAAATGCTGAAATACAAAAAGATCCCAGAGTGAGTAAAACAAACCACAAAATACAAAATAAAGGATTACGTACGTACTGTTAGAGAACCTGCTGCCTACTTCCTAAAAAGAAACAGAAGATAGGTGCAGGTTAAAGAACATAATCAGCAGAGAGATAAACCCTAGCTAGTCTTTCACTGACTGATTTAAACTACAGCAGTATGGCTGGACATCCAAATGCGACTACTGATTTGGTCGCACACTCTATGGGCTGCTAATCTATGAGTACACTGGCAAAGAACTCACCATGAAGATAGCATGTGGGTAACACATAGTCATGGCTCTGCTGACTACACTGGTGTATATTTAAGTTTGAAAGTCTGTGTGGCTGTAACCAATTCCCAGGTGACGCATGTACAGTTATTTGGGTAGCATAGGAGGTGTGTTAGGCCGAGAAGAGAAGACTAGATAGTGGACGGTGAATCGAAAGAGGTCCAAAGAGAACAGTGCATGGCCCTGAAGACGTACTAGTAAAGGCAGATGAGACCAGAATAGTACTTTGCTTCAACAGAAAAAGGGGACATGGCTACATCCAGTCAGAGCAGAAAGGAGAGCATCTTTATGTCCATCAAAGGTACATGAAGAGGCCAGACCTGCCAAAAGAACAGGATGTTTAACTTTAAGGGAGACATGGTGGGTCACCAGAGCTAATGGTCTTCATTCACTGTGTGCTGCAGTGGTCATCCAGTAGGCTCAGGTGTACAAACCGAACCAGCCCAGGGGTGTTGGACACACTGGCGATTACTAATCCACCACCAAAATCAGAGATGGAATCGGTGGATAATTATGGTAGGCATTTAGGACTGCTACAAATATGGGGAGAATTTGTGGCTCTCACTGTTTTCAGGGTTAATTGTGGAATATTCTACAAAAAATAGATATAGGCCAAATCCGGACAATAATTGCCTGCGATTTTTTTCAAAATGCAGCCATCAGCATATGTAGCCTACTGCCTGGATGAAGCCACAGAAGGACTTGCAAACTCTGAATAATGCCATGAAGAAGGGAGGGGGAAAACTGGGTCGGGCAGCAGGCTACATGTTCTCATGTTTTTTTTAATGTTATATGTGCATTTTTAGCTAAACTTTGTGTATGTGACCAATAATTGTACTTTTTTTAGTAGTCAAAGTGCACTATGGGCCACTTGTTGACCCAATACATGATCGGATGCTATGAAGCAACCATAGAGACACCTGAGATTGCTATTAGTAATAATGGTGGAGAGTGGACTTACACCGCCACAGCCTTTCTTTACTATAGAGCATTTATCCTTATGTTAAAAGGTAAGTCTTTTATACAACCTTGTTACTCCTACATAATACGATTTGCAAGGAACCTTCACGTAAATTCAAAGAAAGAGAGAATGGCCTAATGTGCGACATTTTGATGAAAATTTCTGGTAGAAAGTAAGCCTACTAATAGATGGTGGAAACTTACACTATACAGGCTAAAAATGTGCCAAATTTATTAAATAACATGACCGTGTACGGCCAACCCGGGTTCCACCGTTTAACCTGTTCCTCCCATTTTCCAGCACTCACCTTTTCCCACAAATAAAAACACTGCACCTGTAATTTCTTTGGATAAATTTGGCCACAGCGGCCATTTTATTAACAAACAACATTAACACATTAACAGTGTTATAAATAAATAAGAAGGGAGGGTTCTTGGAGTTAAAAATTAGATCTGGCATAAATTAAACCGAACTGGAACCACCATATTACCCTCAGCCGTCCATCACCAGCTCAAGGGCACCAAAAGCTCCCAGGGTAAAACCCCGTCCAGAGCCCAAAAACCAAATGCCAGATCACCCCGCTCAATTAACCAATTGGCTGTAATTTTAACCAAATTATTCCCACCGACACTTCTGTGCCAACTCCAAGAACCCCACCCCCCACCAAGCCACTGCGACAAACACCCTACCTCATTTTTCTTTATTTTTTATTCACTTTTTTTTTTTAACAATTATAATAGACATATGTCCATCTTACTCCTTAACGTTTTCCACCATACCACCGCCACTTCCCACTTATGCTTGAACAGATGCAACCAGAAAAAAGGGGTGGGTGGGTGGGAACTTTCTCCTGTAACTTCCCTGCCGGACTGACTAATTTCCCGCACTTTTTCTTGATATACTCACCCTCCCACCACCAACTGCCCGCCCCTCAGCTCTAATACCCAATCCTGATCCTTTCTCTCAAAAATTCCACCCTCGTGGCCCATCCCGGTCATGTGGGGCTTCCATCGAGCTTCCCTTGCTTCCAGCCCCTTTCTTGACCGTGTACGGCCAACCCGGGTTCCACCGTTTAACCTGTTCCTCCCATTTTCCAGCACTCACCTTTTCCCACAAATAAAAACACTGCACCTGTAATTTCTTTGGATAAATTTGGCCACAGCGGCCATTTTATTAACAAACAACATTAACACATTAACAGTGTTATAAATAAATAAGAAGGGAGGGTTCTTGGAGTTAAAAATTAGATCTGGCATAAATTAAACCGAACTGGAACCACCATATTACCCTCAGCCGTCCATCACCAGCTCAAGGGCACCAAAAGCTCCCAGGGTAAAACCCCGTCCAGAGCCCAAAAACCAAATGCCAGATCACCCCGCTCAATTAACCAATTGACTGTAATTTTAACCAAATTATTCCCACCGACACTTCTGTGCCAACTCCAAGGACCCCACCCCCCGCCACAAACGAACAGCCCTGACCACCTCAGGCTCGTGAGTGCCCCAAAAAATCGCCAAAGCCCTCTCATTCCCCTCCTGTATAACCAATGCCCACAAATCGGTACCAATGTAATTCAAATGTACACCATCATTTGCCCAAAAAATTTCCAACTCCCGCCTCGAGTTCAAAATGTCGAACGCTTACTCCCCCGTTCCTGGACACAAAGGCTGATATGGCTCTATTTAACCTCACTCTCACCCTATTAATCCCCTTCAAAGATCTAGCCTCCCTCCACCTTTTTTTTTTTTTTTTTTTTTTTTGGCACAATGTCAGACCAGACCGTCAACACCACAGGAAAGGATGTCCATAACCTTAAAAATTAAATCGAATGTCCCTCATCAGTTCCCTGACCGGGCGAGCCCCTAAGTCATTCCCCCCCATATGCACCACCAAAATATCCAGCGTCCGAACCAAACGGGCTGCCTTATGAAATTCAGGCAGCACCCTTCTCCATACCATGCCTCTGGAGACGAGCCACCGAACCACAACTTGCTCTCTCCTAAAACCCAACTGCCTACCGTCTGGCCTCCCGTCCGCTCGCAACACCCCCAGTGGACGAAGGAATGTCCCAGAATCCACGCTAACAATGGGACACCATCTGCAACAAACAACCACAATGTATTCAATACTTAACAAGATGAAAAACAAACCTCAGCCCCCTGTACCTAATGCCGCACAAAGGACAAATAACGATCAGAACTCCACCTCCCTATCCGCTTTGTCACATCCTTGCCTAAGCCCAAGCCATTGGCTTCTGACGCCGCGCCAATTCTAAAAGAATGTGACCCGTACACCTCCGGGCGAAAGCCCCAACTCCCAAACTCCTTTTTTAAATACTGCTATTTAAGAAAAGTCCCCATTTTCATGACATAATAAGGAACCCACTCGCCCAGGCCAAAATTGCCAGTCTACTTGGTGCCACCGATTCAGACAATCTCAGCGCACCAAAAAAACGCTAACGAAAAGGTTAACCTAAACAATGTAGCTTCACAACTGAACAACAAGTTTCGTCTAACACTAAACCCAAACGTTCCAAGATTTTAAAAGTCACCGGTCTTCTTTTATCCAGCACCTTATCTCCTCTCCTAAAGCCCCTAAGTGCTTGCTACACTAAAAAGGACTTTGTAACATCTCTTATCCCCACTTTTGAAACAGACCATCCAATCTCCGCTGCCCTACCTACAATAAAGAACACCGCCGCCTCCCCATCACCGACATTCTCCACCAAACCCCACTGCATTATCCAACATTTCCATACTCGCCACGATGCCTTGTATGAGGACCAGGTCTGCCTCGTAATGGACTCTCGTATTAAACGTCCCCACTCCTTCATAACCAGCTGCCACAAATGTGAAGGGCATTCCTGTCCCACGTCCTCCGCCTCTGGTGCTAGCGCCCAAAAAAAAAAAAACGATCCCACTGAAAACGAGACAAGGCATCTGCGAAGGAATTTTTACACCAGCACCTCCTGCAGTATCTGTAAAAAATCTCACAATCACGACTGCTCAAAAACTCGTGCTGAATTAACGACCTGCCATTATAATTTTCCAAAAAACATTTTCCAAACCTTCAAATCCTCCTTGTGATCCTTATTTAAATGAATGAAATGATGGAGGGCGCACACTCCTGCTGTCGCCCTTGCCAACCCGCGACAAAATATCCTGCCCATTGGCATAATGCTGCATGCGAAATTCAAATGACCTAACAGGGATTGGAGCTCCTTCAGCGTCACCTTACGCAACCTCCTGACTCTATCGACCTCCTGCTTGAGCAAACTCAATTTATCATCAGGTAACCGACACTCCATCCTCTCCGTATCAATTAGGATGCCCAAAAAGTTAACAAGGTGCAAGGTCCCTCTGTTTTTTTTTTTTTTTTTTTTTTTAATTTCCTGCCAAAGGTATGCCAAAAAATGCTCCGCTACCCACACCATAGTTCCTAACAAAGTCCTACACAACAACGATTGTTGAGGGCCTATAAACAAAATGTCATCCAAATAATGAATGACCGACTGAACTGATGCCAGGTCCCTCACCACCCATTCCAAAAAGGTACTAAACGTTTAAAACTGGGAACACGTAATTGCGTAGCCCATATGCAAACACCTGTCCACGTAGTATTCCCCTTTCCAAAAACAACCTAACAATGGGAAGCTATTCGGATGTACTGACAGCAATCCAAATGCCAATTCCATATCAGTTTTAGCTAGCAACGATCCTGGCCCATATCTCCACACCCATCCCACCGCCGCATCGAATGCTGAATAATCCACCGAACATAATTCCTGAGCAATGCCATCATTCACCGAAAAAAAACCTTAGGGTATGACAAATGCTGAATCAAATGAAACTTATTAGCCTCTTTTTGGGCACGACCCCCAACGGCGAAACAATCACCCTGCTGCTAGGTAAATCCTGAAACGGACCAGCCATCCTGCCCAATTCCACCTCCTTTGCCAGTTTCAAGCTAACCACTTCCGGATGAAGGGAAGCCGACATCACTTTTTTAAGAGAAAAGGGGACCTCATGATCAGGAGGAGGAATTCTAAAACCTTCCAAAAAAAGACCATCTGAAATGGCCTTAGCCTTCAACTGATCTGGATACCTACTTCGAAAGGGGGCCATCTCGCGAACCCTCACCGGAGTCACCCCTTGACCGGTACCCATTGGCATTTTTTCCATTACCCTTCTTAAAGCATTTAGATGCTCCGTGTGAAATACCGTTGCAATGGGAGCACACATGTTTAAATTTGCAGGAGTTCCCATACTTACACTGGCCATCATTAAATTGCCAGCAAGATCCCGCTTCCTTCTTTGTGCACTCTGACTACTTCCCCCGTGTCCTGCCGATTAGTTCCCACTACCGCTGCTCCCGTGAAAGGACTGCCCATACCTCACCGGAGTCACAACTTTCAGCCACAACCCGATGTCCTTTGATCCCATCTAATCTCCGGGCGGACTGCCTTCCTCTGCCGATATCAATAGTCGTATCGTAACCATGTCTGGCCCCCCTATGTGCGATGAGCCTCCCCTATAGCATCCAGGTAGCAAAATAAGCCTGAGGAATTATCCGGAGCTTTTTTCCCAATGACACTAGCCATTATTGCAAAATCTTGCAACCAATTAACAAACGTCTGAGGAATGAACCTCCACCTACGCTTTTCTTCCTCCATTTTATTATTATTATTATTATTTTTATTTTTATTTTTTTATTTTTTTTTTTTTTATTTTTTTTTTTGCTGTCGTCCTTTTCTCCCTTGTCCAAATTAAACTTTTCAAGAGAAAGTAGGGAAAAAAAAAATTTCTACAAATTCATCCCGCCCAATTTTTTCTTTAACCTCTTTATTTATTTATTTATTTTTTTTTAAATGTGCCCAGCTGCCCCTCAAAGCACACGTATACCTCCCCTTTCGCCCTATCATCCAGTTTTACGGCATCCGCTTTATCCTTTTCTGTCTGTACAGAAATCGATACCCCCTAAAGTCCCCCTCAGTACACACCGCCGCCCTTGCCGATTCACTCCCCACCTGCGACGCCACACGTCGACCGGGTAACCAAGCCCCCATCGAAGATAACCCTGCCTCACTGGCTCCACCAGTGCCTAAACTAGCCAGAATTTGTGACATGTTTGCCAAATTATCCCTGAGCCCCACGACATCTAACCACGCCTCCCCCTAACATTTACACCACAGGGCCCTGCCAACTGCCTATCCCCTACCCCATCCGCTACAGACCCAGTGGGTGACAAAACAAACATAGACGCATACTCATGGAGCTGCGCAGGTGCTGTGTCCCCGCCAGCCGTACGTCCTGAGTCCTGCCGATTCCTTGGGTCGTCCTGATCCTCTCCGTATTCCGATCCTCCCTCTCGCTGTTGCTCAAGGCCCGCGCCCCTGGCCTCCTCGTCACCAGGGGGGACCTGAGCACGTGCCGATGCCCCCGCAGCTCGTCCGCTGCACGTTTCTGCACCGATCCTTCCTGCCGTCCGTGATCCAGCACGACCTCTGGACCTGGGCCCCCCAGCCCAGTCTGTGCTGATCTGTGGGGGGGGGGGCTGCCAGGCAGCTCCATGCTGCTCCCCGCCGCTCTGCTACCGTGACTCCGGTGACTGGGGCCAGGCAACAGGTCTCCAAACTGCCGCTGCCTGCCCGAAAAACGCCATACTGTCCTCCACTGTCGATTTGACTGGCAGGCACCCCGACTGGTACATCGCCAGGTGTGCCTGCCGCGCTGCTGCTCCTCCTGGCCCTTCCTGGCCCTGCCGTGAACCGCTGCTGGCCCTGTTTACGGGGGCCAGCGTCATCGCTGCCCCACAACTTCCTGTCCGGCCCGGTCACGTGTACAGGAAGTGACGTGGGCCGAACTTCCGGCGAAGCCACGCCCACGGACTGGTGACGCGGCTCTAGTGCGGGCCTTGCTTCCGGCGCGGCCCGGGCTCTATTACTGCGGCGCGCCGCCGGAGCAGGCCGCACTTCCGGTGGGGCCTTCGGTCCAGACCCTGCTAGCGATCCGCTGATGGAAGCGCCCACAGGCCGGCTGGGCGGATTCCTGCAGCGGCGGGCGCAGCGGCAGGGGGGTTCCGCCGCCGGGCTCACCTGGCTCAGGGTCCCATGAGGGGCTCCGCAGCCTGCGTCTGCAGCACGTGGGAGTCTCTGGCAAAAGCCTCTCGGGGGGCCGCGTTCTCCTTGCCCTTCTTCCTGACCCCGCCGCCGATTCCTCGGATGAGCCATGCAGCAACCCTTAAAGCTTTGCCTCCAGCCACCCTCCACGCCTGGATCGAGCCGCATCCCACAGTCTGCTAAACAGAGATTCACGGTCTCCATTACGCCCGGTCAGTGTCCAGAACAATGGGTGAGCAGATATTAAAATTTTTTTTTTTTTTTGTGAACTTTCTCCTGTAACTTCCCTGCCGGACTGACTAATTTCCCGCACTTTTTCTTGATATACTCACCCTCCCACCACCAACTGCCCGCCCCTCAGCTCTAATACCCAATCCTGATCCTTTATCTCAAAAATTCCACCCTCGTGGCCCATCCCGGTCATGTGGGGCTTCCATCCAGCTTCCCTTGCTTCCAGCCCCTTTCTTGAACTACGGTGATAAATCAGGAGCATTTTAAGGCGGTCTAGTCTAAGTTTGAACTGTCTAAAAATGAAACCATTGATAAATTTGCCTCATTGTGTTTTACACTCATACGAACCTACCAAACCCCAGCTGTCAATCTTTTAAGTACAAAGATCTAAAAAGTAATTGACTTTGCATTGATTTTCATGCAAGATGCCCAGTATGCATAAATATATACAGTACATATAGGCATAGTTTTAGAAATTGGCATTTTATCAATGGCTTAGTGTAAGCTGTGAAGTCTTCCACTATGCAAACTCCAGTTTTATTTTTGTCTTAATCTCAACAGGAAGCTAATATTTTAGTTATTAAAGAGTGCCTCTTACAGGGAATGTTAGCATACTAAATACAAGTGAAAATTAATTTTCTCGACAAGCTTTACAAAGGCATCTAAGCTGTAATGCAGAACGGAAATTCACAGGCACTAATATAAATAGCTGCAGAGACGTTATTAATTTCGCCACGTCTTCCCCCGCCTTCCTGTTTTTCTCTAATGCATTCTCACTCTCTTTTTATATATCCTATCATTCTCACACACAGCCCAACTGCAGACAGAAATTCATAGCAGAAATGTGGAGCAAAATGAAATGTATCCCTTAAACAAGCTTGGATATAAAAATCCTCCATTGCATCCTATCCAGCAAGCTGAATTAGGCTAATAAGAGCTGCGGTGTAGAAGTACAAGATGTTCAGGCTGTGGAAGACCTCTGAGATTTAAATGCCTTTGATATGAGACATCACAGGTTTCTGGTTCATGTGTACCATCACAGCCATAGAGTAAATGCTTCCTACTTTCCCTTTTGCTCATTTTAGTAATAATGCTGGCTGTGTTGGCAGTGACCCATCCCACAAGAATCAAGTTTGCAGATATTCTGGAAGAAATTGCTGAAGTTTCATATCTGAATGACAGAATACAAGACAAAAGAGAATTTGAAATATATTGAATGTAAAAGCAATACAGGCCAGCTCAGTAATATCAAGGGCCTTTATATAATTACTATTTTAACACCGCATATTCAGACAGGCCAAAATGCAAGCATGACAAAAAAAAAACAGAAAGGGTTCAGGAAAAATGAAAACTGAAAAGATGGAATGAGTAAAAAGGATCTTTAAAAGGAACACCAAACACAGAAAATCTATATAAATAAATGAAGAAAATGTTTCAGCAATTCACAACTTAATCTCTTTCTTTTATTACATTCTATTTTGTCTCATATTACAATTAAAACTGAAAATGTAAAAGAGAAATATATAAGAATTTTGAGCTTAGCCATGTCCCTTTCCTTCACCTACTTATTCGCTTGTCTCTGGCTGTATGACAACTGGCTGCAGCAGAAGAAGCCTTTCTGCTATGCTCTGTTTGTAGTAGGACAAAAGAAACCCAAGCCTCACCGCTTTACAATAAGGACCAATTCGCAACTGAATCTCCTCCTTTTATTTTTTCTCATATTACAATTAAAACTGAAAATATAAAAAAGAAATATATAAGAATTTTGTCTTAGGAGCTTAGCATGTCCGTCTCCTCCATCTACTTATTCTATTGTCTCTGGCTGTAAGACAACTGGCTGCAGCAGAAGAAGCCTTTCTGCTATGCCCTGTTTCTAGTAGGATAAAAGAAAGCCAAGCAGCACCCCTTTGCAACAGGGGCTAAGCCAAGAAGATCAACCTAACCTGTAAGGCTGTGTGCCCATGATGCGTTTTTTAAGCATTTCCGCAGCGGCAAAAACGCTGCAGAAACGCTTAAAAAACGCATGGTAGAAGGCCTGCCATGTCCCCCAATGATAATCCGCATGTGCTGTGCACATGCTGCGGAAATTTCCGCTGCGGATTATCATTGCGGAAAAAAACGCAGCACTACCAATTATTTTGCGGAAGTGCTGCCTTTTCGCCGCCATTGACTTGCATTAGAACGCGCCAATTCCACAAGACTGCATCTGTACTTGCGTAATTGGTGCGTTCTAATGTGCGGCTGGTACCAGGGTGTGGAGGACAGGAGACTCTCCTCCACACCCGGGTACCATTAAAAAATCTGTAAAAAAAGAATAAAATAAAAAATAAATATATATTTACCTTCCGGCGGCCCGCGGTGCGCTCCTCCTTGCTTCCCGGCACTTCGCGGTGGATTGAAGGACCTGCGCTGACGTCAGAGTCATGTGACGACTCACACGACGCTGACGTCGGCAGGTCCTTCAATCCACCGCTGCCAGCAAGAGAGAACGGAGTGAGCAGGACACCGGGGGCCATCGGAGGGTAAGTATACATTAATTTTTTATTTTTAACCATTCTTTGGGGTCACAGTATATAAATCCATGCCGGTTGCATGGATTTATATAGTGTGACCTAGTTGTCACAAGCACTTTCCAAGTGATGCTAAAATCGCTTGGAAAGCGCTTGACACCCGCATGCGGAAATGCAAGTGAAGAACGCTTCACTACTGCTTGTCCCTGGCAGGAAAACGCATGTACAATCAGCATGCGTTTTTTTCTGCCAGGGAGATGCAGAAACGCTCAGGAAAAATCCTGAGCATTTCTGCATCGTGGGCACATAACCTAACAGATCAGCAGGTGATTAACTCATTTGTTACCTGCAAGAATTTGACAAGGTTGACTGTTTCAGGATTATACACTAAATGCTGTAGACTAGTAGACTAGTGAACAGTGAGGGCAACTATATTTGTTGCATAATTTAATCATTAATTTTTAGATTTAGTGTTCCCTTACACAGAACCTATCACCTATTATTTGCAGCAGGCATTTATTGTTTGCAGGATTGCCTGGAAAATTGGAGTTGTTAATAAGTATGTCAGTGTAAAATAAGCATCCAGTGTTTAAATATTAACATACAGTATAATACTCAACTTACAGTGTCAAATGTTGGTTAAATAACTGTTTCATATTGTTGGGTAAATGACAATGTAAAGCAGTGCTGCTATCGCCATACGCTGCACAGAAGCAGTGCTGTACTGTGCCATAGTAAATACAACCAAACGGTGTTGAAATTGCCCCAATATTCAATGACTAAATAACATTATCTAAATAAAACTATTATAACATTAAAATCCATTGTGTAAATGAGCTATAGGCTCCAGTTCTTTTGTGATACTCTACTAATTACAGCCATACAACCATTACAAGAGAGTAAGTAATTTCTCTTTTGTTGTGCATCATGAATGCAATATACACATAAAGACATGTTCTTGGCATAGTAAACTAAAGATGAGCAGATCAGGAAAAAAATTAAATTTACATGTTCGTGCGGATTTTCCAGTAAAACTGATTTGCAGACAAATTATTTTCCACAAATGTAATGTCCTTCATTAGGTTCTGGGGTCTTGTAAGACCCAAGAGCATAATAAACATTGGATGTAAAAAATAGTAAAAAAAAAAAATACTTATACTCATTTTATCGCTCAGCTATCTGCCCCTTCCCCACACCACCACTCCTTACTGTCACACGTTCGGTTCTCGTCGCATCTTCTTATCACTGATATGAGCGCTGATTTCCAAGGCCTTTTCACGCAATGCCGGGACTTCTGGCTGTGTTGAGGACTGGGACGGTTCTGTTCAAGTGGGTGGAAGATCACGACGTCATGAGACCAGAGAAGTGGGTGACAAAAGAATTGAGCGCTAAGGGTAGTATAAGTTGTTTTTTTTATTTGTTGGCTAGTTATGGTTCAGCAAAATGATGGCCAGCCAAAAAAAACAAAATTACTTATCCTCCCTGGATCCAGTACTGTGTCCCCACCATTGCTATCCATGTAAGTTGACTACAGCTAGTAAATGAGCTTAGTGGCCCAAGTTGATGGTACGAGCCACTCAGAATCATTGAGCACAGTTATTGGCTACCGACTTGACGTCAGCCCTGCCGACAATAACAACCACAAGGAGCAGCGATCAAGACTCGAAGATGAATCCTGGGAGGATGAGTAAAGCATAGTCGGGGTATATGCTCACATTGTGTATTTGCAGATTTTTGTTCAGCAAAAACAAGAGCTTTGTCAGAAAAAAACACTGCAAAAAATATGCATTTTTAACATACATTTGAGGCATTTTTATGTGCATTTTTGATGCGTTATTACTAGTGTTGAGCGATACCTTCCGATATTGGGAAATATCGGATCGGATTGGATCGGACCGATACCCAAAAAGTATCGGATATTACCGATTCCGATACCGGAAACCAATGCAAGTCAATGGGACACAAATATCGGAATAAAAATAAACCCTTTCTTTCCTTGTAGGTTAATTCTACATGTAGGAAAACAACTAAGAATAATGTAGAATGTATTGGGGGAGGTGGGGGAGACAATAAAGGCATAGAGGTTTAGCCCAATCAAATGAAATAGCAGGAATTAATATTTTTTTTAAGACGTTCTGAGTTATGGAAATATTGACTATGTTAAGCTTTTTTATATTTTGTCAGATATTTATGTTTCACTACTTCCATGCTCTTCACCTTCTTTTTTACTTCTCCCACACTTTCTCCTTCATAATCCTCAGCATCAGCATCTTTTTCATCAACTTCTTCTTCACCTTCTACATCTTCTACTTCTTCACCTTCTTCCTATTATTCTTTTTTTTTTACATTCTTCATATTCTTCTTATTCAACTATTATTCTTCTTCATATTCTACTTCTTCATCTTCTTCATATTCTTCTTCTTCATCACATTCTTATTTGTGACAGGCATTCCTGTAGTTGTTATCTATAAAAGTTTGAACATTACACCTTTCGTTCTGCCCGTCACAAAAGATTTACAACAGGATTTGTCCGCGTTCAGTTTGGCCTGCAGCAGCAGGTCTTTTCCAGGGGCACCACGAGGAGGAACGGACTCACCCCCATACACTGCTTAGTCATCTTCTGCTTATAATTTAGATAATATCTTTTGCTCTGATTTTTAGTCTTATGCTTAATGTTCTTCCGCTTTTTGTTCTGCAGCTTCTTGTACTTCTGCTTCTTGGTTTTCTGTCTCTTGTTCTTCTGTATCTTGGTGGTTGTCTTCTTGTTCTTTGTCCTCTTGGTCAACTTCTTCAGGGTCATCTTCTTGGTCTTCTTCGGGGTGGTATTCAGGGTCGTCGTCTTCAGGGTCGTCGTCTTCGGGGTCTTCGTCTTCTTCGGGGTGGTCTTCAGGGTCCTCGTGTTCAGGGTCCTCGTCTTCGGGGTCCTCGTCTTCAGGGTGGTCTTCAGGGTCCTCGTGTTCAGGATCGTCGTCTTTGGGGTCCTTGTCTTCTTCGGGGTGGTCTTCAGGGTCCTCGTGTTCAGGGTCGTCGTCTTCGGGGTCCTCGTCTTTGGGGTGGTCTTCAGGGTCGTTGTCTTCAGGGTTGTCGTCTTCAGGGTCCTCGTCTTCTTCGGGGTGGTCTTCAGGGTCCTCGTCTTCAGGGTCGTCATCTTCGGGGTCCTTGTCTTCTTCAAGTTGGTCTTCAGGGTCCTCGTCTTCAGGGTCCTTGTCAGGGAGATCCAGAGTGATTACCAAGAACAATTTCAAAAAGCTTAAACTTGGAAATGTAGCAGAAGGTACAAGAAGGCTGAGGAACTGCCGAGAACCAGCTGATGGTACTGGAACCCGGATGGGTAGCAGAAGGTACAAGAGCCAATAGAACTACCGAGGACCAGCTGACGGTACTGGAACTCGGTTACTAAGCAGGAGGTACCTGTGCCAGAAAGCACTATTAAAGACCAGCAGACGTTGGTGGAACTTGGATACCGCAAAGGAGGCACCTAAGCCAAAGGCACTGCCGAGAACCAGCTGACGGTACTGGAACCCGGATGGGTAGCAGAAGGTACAAGAGCCAATGGAACTACCGAGAGCCAGCTGACGGTACTGGAACTCGGTTACTAAGCAGGAGGTACCTGTGCCAGAAAGCACTACCAAAGACCAGCAGACGTTGGTGGAACTTGGATACCGCAAAGGAGGCACCTAAGCCAAAGGCACTGCCGAGAACCAGCTGATGGTACTGGAACCCGGATGGGTAGCAGAAGGTACCCATGTAGAAAAAAGTTGCAAGACCGCGAGCCGGCCGCGGTTACCAAAACCCACAGTCCTACAGGGGGTGCTTGTCCTATTGGCACTATGGAACGAGCCTTCATTGCCAGATCCCGCAGCCCACATAGGAGTCACCTAAACTGCAGGCACCATAGAGTCGGCTAACCCGACTGCAACACGACAGGACAACGCATTGGAGGCAAAGTGACGTTGACACTAACCGGAAACAGCTGACGTGCTGGAACCAGGCTGGGCAGGAGGGAGTACCCGTGCCAAACACACTGCCGAGAACCAGCTGACGGTACTGGAACTCGAATGGGTAGTAGAAGGTACAAGAGCAAATGGAGCTACCGAGAACCATCTGACGGTACTGGAACACGGATGGGTAGCAGAAGGTACAAGAACCAATGGAACTACCGAGGACCAGCTGACGGTACTGGAACTCGGTTACTAAGCAGGAGGTACCTGTGCCAGAAAGCACTACCAAGGACCAGCAGACGTTGGTGGAACTTGGATACCGCGAAGGAGGCACCTAAGCCAAAAGCACTGCCGAGAACCAGCTGACGGTACTGGAACCCGGATGGGTAGCAGAAGGTACCCATGTAAAAAAAAGTTGCAAGGCCGCGAGCCGGCCGCAGTTACCAAAATCCACAGTCCTACAGGGGGTGCTTGTCCTATTGGCATTATGGAACCAGCCTTCATTGCCAGATCCCGCAGCCCACATAGGAGTCACCTAAACTGCAGGCACCATAGAGTCGGCTAACCCGACCGCAACACGACAGGACAACGCACTGGAGGCAAAGTGACATTGACACTACCTGGAAACAGCTGACGTGCTGGAACCAGGCTGAGCAGGAGGGAGTACCCGTGCCAAAGACACTGCCGAGAACCAGCTGACGGTACTGGAACCCGGATGGGTAGTAGAAGGTACAAGAGCAAATGGAACTACCGAGGACCAGCTGACGGTACTGGAACCCAGATGGGTAGCAGAAGGTACAAGAGCCAATGGAACTACCGAGGACCAGCTGACGGTACTGGAACTCGGTTACTAATCAGGAGGTACCTGTGCCAGAAAGCACTACCAAGGACCAGCAGACGTTGGTGGAACTTGGATACCGCGAAGGAGGCACCTAAGCCAAAAGCACTGCCGAGAACCAGCTGACTGTACTGGAACCCGGATGGGTAGCAGAAGGTACACATGAAAAAAAAAGTTGCAAGGCCGCGAGCCGGCCGCAGTTACCGAAACCCACAGTCCTACAGGGGGTGCTTGTCCTATTGGCACTATGGAACCAGCCTTCATTGCCAGATCCCGCAGCCCACATAGGAGTCACCTAAACTGCAGGCACCATAGAGTCGGCTAAACCGACCGCAACACGACAGGACATCGCATTTGAGGCAAAGTGACGTTGACACTACCCGGAAACAGCTGATGTGCTGGAACCAGGCTGGGCAGGAGGGAGTACCCGTGACAAAGACACTGCCGAGAACCAGCTGACGGTACTGGAACCCGGATGGGTAGTAGAAGGTACAAGAGCAAATGGAACTACGGAGGACCAGCTGACGGTACTGGAACCCGGATGGGTAGCAGAAGGTACAAGAGCCAATGGAACTACCGAGGACCAGCTGACGGTACTGGAACTCGGTTACTAAGCAGGAGGTACCTGTGTCAGAAAGCACTACCAAGGACCAGCAGACGTTGGTGGAACTTGGATACCGCGAAGGAGGCACCTAAGCCAAAGGCACTGCCGAGAATCAGCTGACGGTACTGGAACCCGGAAGGGTAGCAGAAGATACAAGAGCCAATGGAACTACCGAGAACCAGCTGACGGTACTGGAACTCGGTTACTAAACAGGAGGTACCTGTGCCAGAAAGCACTACCAAGGACCAGCAGACGTTGGGGGAACTTGGATACCGCAAAGGAGGCACCTAAGCCAAAGGCACTGCCGAGAACCAGCTGACGGTACTGGAACCCGGATGGGTAGCAGAAGGTACCCATGTAAAAAAAAAGTTGCAAGGCCGCGAGCCGGCCACAGTTACCAAAACCCACAGTCCTACAGGGGGTGCTTGTCCTATTGGCACTATGGAACCAGCCTTCATTGCCAGATCCCGCAGCCCACATAGGAGTCACCTAAACTGCAGGCACCATAGAGTCGGCTAACCCGACTGCAACACGACAGGACAATGCATTGGAGGCCAAGTGACGTTGACACTACCCAGAAACAGCTGACGTGCTGGAACCAGGCTGGGCAGGAGGGAGTACCCGTGCCAACGACACTACCAAGAACCAGCTGATGGTACTGGAACTCGAATGGGTAGTAGAAGGTACAAGAGCAAATGGAGCTACCAAGGACCAGCTGACGGTACTGGAACACGGATGGGTAGCAGAAGGTACAAGAGCCAATGGAACTACCGAGGACCAGCTGACGGTACTGGAACTCGGTTACTAAGCAGGAGGTACCTGTGCCAGAAAGCTCTACCAAGGACCAGCAGACGTTGGTGGAACTTGGATACCGCGAAGGAGGCACCTAAGCCAAAGGCACTGCCGAGAACCAGCTGACTGTACTGGAACCCGGATGGGTAGCAGAAGGTACCCATGAAAAAAAAAGTTGCAAGGCCGCGAGCCGGCCACAGTTACCGAAACCCACAGTCCTACAGGGGGTGCTTGTCCTATTGGCACTATGGAACCAGCCTTCATTGCCAGATCCCGCAGCCCACATAGGAGTCACCTAAACTGCAGGCACCATAGAGTCGGCTAACCCGACCGCAACACGACAGGACATCGCATTTGAGGCAAAGTGACGTTGACACTACCTGGAAACAGCTGATGTGCTGGAACCACGCTGGGCAGGAGGGAGTACCGGTGCCAAAGACACTGCCGAGAACCAGCTGATGGTACTGGAACCTGGATGGGTAGTAGAAGGTACAAGAGCAAATGGAACTACCGAGGACCAGCTGACGGTACTGGAACCCGGATGGGTAGCAGAAGGTACAAGAGCCAATGGAACTACCGAGGACCAGCTGACGGTACTGGAACTCGGTTACTAAGCAGGAGGTACCTGTGCCAGAAAGCAGTACCAAGGACCAGCAGACGTTGGTGGAACTTGGATACCGCGAAGGAGGCACCTAAGCCAAAGGCACTGCCGAGAATCAGCTGACGGTACTGGAACCCGGATGGGTAGCAGAAGATACAAGAGCCAATGGAACTACCGAGAACCAGCTGATGGTACTGGAACTCGGTTACTAAGCAGGAGGTACCTGTGCCAGAAAGCACTACCAAGGACCAGCAGACTTTGGGGGAACTTGGATACCGCAAAGGAGGCACCTAAGCCAAAGGCACTGCCGAGAACCAGCTGACGGTACTGGAACCCGGATGGGTAGCAGAAGGTACCCATGTAAAAAAAAGTTGCAAGGCCGCGAGCCGGCCGCAGTTACCAAAACCCACAGTCCTACATGGGGTGCTTGTCCTATTGCCACTATGGAACCAGCCTCCATTGCCAGATCCCGCAGCCCACATAGGAGTCACCTAAACTGCAGGCACCATAGAGTCGGCTAACCCGACTGCAACACGACAGGACAACGCATTGGAGGCAAAGTGACGTTGACACTACCCGGAAACAGCTGACGTGCTGGAACCAGGCTGGGCAGGAGGGAGTACCCGTGCCAAAGACACTGCCGAGAACCAGCTGATGGTACTGGAACTCGCATGGGTAGTAGAAGGTACAAGAGCAAATGGAGCTACCAAGGACCAGCTGACGGTACTGGAACACGGATGGGTAGCAGTAGGTACAAGAGCCAATGGAAAACCGAGGACCAGCTGATGGTACTGGAACTCGGTTACTAAGCAGGAGGTACCTGTGCCAGAAAGCACTACCAAGGACCAGCAGACATTGGTGGAACTTGGATACCGCGAAGGAGGCACCTAAGCCAAAGGCACTGCCGAGAACCAGCTGACGGTACTGGAACCCGGATGGGTAGCAGAAGGTACCCATGTAAAAAAAAGTTGCAAGGCCGCGAGCCGGCCGCAGTTACCAAAACCCACAGTCCTACAGGGGGTGCTTGTCCTATTGGCACTATGGAACCAGCCTTCATTGCCAGATCCCGCAGCCCACATAGGAGTCACCTAAACTGCAGGCACCATAGAGTCGCCTAACCTGACCGCAACACGACAGGACAACGCATTGGAGGCAAAGTGACGTTGACACTACCCGGAAACAGCTGGCGTGCTGGAACCAGGCTGGGCAGGAGGGAGTACCCGTGCCAAAGACACTGCTGAGAACCATCTGACGGTACTGGAACCCGGATGGGTAGTAGAAGGTACAAGAGCAAATGGAACTACCGAGGACCAGCTGACGGTACTGGAACCCGAATGGGTAGCAGAAGGTACAAGAGCCAATGGAACTATCGAGGGCCAGCTGACGGTACTGAAACTCGGTTACTAAGCATTAGGTACCTGTGCCAGAAAGCACTACCAAGGACCAGCAGATGTTGGTGGAACTTGGATACCGCGAAGGAGGAACCTAAGCCAAAGGCACTGCCGAGAACCAGCTGACGGTACTGGAACCCGGATGGGTAGCAGAAGGTACAAGAGCCAATGGAACTACCGAGAACCAGCTGACGGTACTGGAACTCGGTTACAAGCAGGAGGTACCTGTGCCAGAAAGCACTACCAAGGACCAGCAGACGTTGGGGGAACTTGGATACCGCAAAGGAGGCACCTAAGCCAAAGGCACTGCCGAGAACCAGCTGACGGTACTGGAACCCGGATGGGTAGCAGAAGGTACCCATGTAAAAAAAAGTTGCAAGGCCGCGAGCCGGCCGCAGTTACCAAAACCCACAGTCCTACAGGGGGTGCTTGTCCTATTGGCACTATGGAACCAGCCTTCATTGCCAAATCCCGCAGCCCACATAGGAGTCACCTAAACTGCAGGCACCATAGAGTCGGCTAACCCGACCGCAACACGACAGGACATCGCATTTGAGGCAAAGTGACGTTGACACTACCTGGAAACAGCTGATGTGCTGGAACCAGGCTGGGCAGGAGGGAGTACCCGTGCCAAAGACACTGCCGAGAACCAGCTGACGGTACTGGAACCCGGATGGGTAGTAGAAGGTACAAGAGCAAATGGAACTACCGAGGACCAGCTGACGGTACTGGAACCCGGATGGGTAGCAGAAGGTACAAGAGCCAATGGAACTACCGAGGACCAGCTGACGGTACTGGAACTCGGTTACTAAGCAGGAGGTACCTGTGCCAGAAAGCACTACCAAGGACCAGCAGACGTTGGTGGAACTTGGATACCGCGAAGGAGGCACCTAAGCCAAAGGCACTGCCGAGAGTCAGCTGACGGTACTGGAACCCGGATGGGTAGCAGAAGATACAAGAGCCAATGGAACTACCGAGAACCAGCTGACGGTACTGGAACTCGGTTACTAAGCAGGAGGTACCTGTGCCAGAAAGCAATACCAAGGACCAGCAGACTTTGGGGGAACTTGGATACCACAAAGGAGGCACCTACGCCAAAGGCACTGCCGAGAACCAGCTGACGGTACTGGAACCCGGATGGGTAGCAGAAGGTACCCATGTAAAAAAAAGTTGCAAGGCCGCGAGCCGGCCGCAGTTACCAAAACCCACAGTCCTACAGGGGGTGCTTGTCCTATTGCCTCTATGGAACCAGCCTTCATTGCCAGATCCCGCAGCCCACATAGGAGTCACCTAAACTGCAGGCACCATAGAGTCGGCTAACCCGACTGCAACACGACAGGACAACGCATTGGAGGCAAAGTGACGTTGATACTACCCGGAAACAGCTGACGTGCTGGAACCAGGCTGGGCAGGAGGGAGTACCCGTGCCAAAGACACTGCCGAGAACCAGCTGATGGTACTGGAACTCGCATGGGTAGTAGAAGGTACAAGAGCAAATGGAGCTACCAAGGACCAGCTGACGGTACTGGAACACGGATGGGTAGCAGTAGATACAAGAGCCAATGGAAAAACCGAGGACCAGCTGATGGTACTGGAACTCGGTTACTAAGCAGGAGGTACCTGTGCCAGAAAGCACTACCAAGGACCAGCAGACATTGGTGGAACTTGGATACCGCGAAGGAGGCACCTAAGCCAAAGGCACTGCCGAGAACCAGCTGACGGTACTGGAACCTGGATGGGTAGCAGAAGGTACCCATGTAAAAAAAAGTTGCAAGGCCGCGAGCCGGCCGCAGTTACCAAAACCCACAGTCCTACAGGGGGTGCTTGTCCTATTGGCACTATGGAACCAGCCTTCATTGCCAGATCCCGCAGCCCACATAGGAGTCACCTAAACTGCAGGCACCATAGAGTCGCCTAACCCGACCGCAACACGACAGGACAACGCATTGGAGGCAAATTGACGTTGACACTACCCGGAAACAGCTGGCGTGCTGGAACCAGGCTGGGCAGGAGGGAGTACCCGTGCCAAAGACACTGCTGAGAACCAGCTGACGGTACTGGAACCCGGATGGGTAGTAGAAGGTACAAGAGCAAATGGAACTACCGAGGACCAGCTGACAGTACTGGAACCCGAATGGGTAGCAGAAGGTACAAGAGCCAATGGAACTATCGAGGGCCAGCTGACGGTACTGGAACTCGGTTACTAAGCAGGAGGTACCTGTGCCAGAAAGCACTACCAAGGACCAGCAGATGTTGGTGGAACTTGGATACCGCGAAGGAGGAACCTAAGCCAAAGGCACTGCCAAGAACCAGCTGACGGTACTGGAACCCGGATGGGTAGCAGAAGATACAAGAGCCAATGGAACTACCGAGAACCAGCTGACGGTACTGGAACTCAGTTACAAGCAGGAGGTACCTGTGCCAGAAAGCACTACCAAGGACCAGCAGACGTTGGTGGAACTTGGATACCGCAAAGGAGGCACCTAAGCCAAAGGCACTGCCGAGAACCAGCTGACGGTACTGGAACCCGGATGGGTAGCAGAAGGTACCCATGTAAAAAAAAGTTGCAAGGCCGCGAGCCGGCCGCAGTTACCAAAACCCACAGTCCTACAGGGGGTGCTTGTCCTATTGGCACTATGGAACCAGCCTTCATTTCCAAATCCCGCAGCCCACATAGGAGTCACCTAAACTGCAGGCACCATAGAGTCGGCTAACCCGACCGCAACACGACAGGACAACGCATTGGAGACAAAGTGACGATGACACTACCCGGAAACAGCTGACGTGCTGGAACTAGGCTGGGCATAAGGGAGTACCCGTGCCAAAGACACTGCTGGGAAACAGCTGGCGGTGCTGGAACCCAGTGTAAATACTAAAAACAGAGTGGAGCCAGAGGCTTAATTGGAGCAACTTTAAAATCTGTAGTGGTGTGAATGTGTACAGAGCAGGAGAATTTGCCAGACACACAGCAGGGGAACAGCTGACGTTACTGAACCCCAGTAGCACTGGAGCAAGCGTTGACTGTGCAGACGGCACTTCTGAGCAGCAACTAGCGGTATTGGAGCCCAGGGTAAATACTAAAAACAGAGGAGCCAGAGGTGTAATTGGAGCAAGTTTTAAATCAGTAGTACAGTGGATGTGGACAAAGCAGGAGAATTTGCCGGACACACACCTGGGGATCAGCTGACGTTACTGAACCCCAATAACACTGGAGCAAGCATTGACTGTGCAGACGGCACTTCTGAGCAGCAACTAGCGGTATTGGAGCCCAGGGTAAATAATAAAAACAGAGGAGCCAGAGGTGTAATTGGAGCAAGTTTTAAATCAGTAGTAAAGTGGATGTGGACAAATCAGGAGAATTTGCCGGACACACAGCTGGGGATCAGCTGACGTTACTGAACCCCAATAACACTGGAGCATGCGTTGACTGTGCAGACTGCACTTCTGAGCAGCAACTAGTGGTATTGGAGCCCAGGGTAAATACTAAAAACAGAGGAGCCAGAGTTGTAATATGAGCTAGTTTCAAATCAGTAGTACAGTGGATGTGGACAAAGCAGGAGAAATTTCCGTCCGCACTGCAGGGGATCAGCTGACGTTACTGAACCCCAATAACACTGGAGCAAGCGTTGACTGTGCAGACGGCACTTCTGAGCAGCAACTAGCGTTATTGGAGCCCAGGGTAAATACTAAATACAGAGGAGCCAGAGGTGTAATTGGAGCAAGTTTTAAATCAGTAGTACAGTGGATGTGGACAAAGCAGGAGAAATTGCCGTCCGCACAGCAGGGGAACAGCTGACGTTACTGAACCCCAATAACATTGGAGCAAGCGTTGACTGTGCAGAGGGCACTTCTGAGCAGCAACTAGCGGTATTGGAGCCCAGGGTAAATACTAAAAACAGAGGAGCCAGAGGTGTAATTGGAGCAAGTTTTAAATCAGTAGTAAAGTGGATGTGGACAAAGCAGGAGAATTTGCCGGACACACAGCTGGGGATCAGCTGACGTTACTGAACCCCAATAACACTGGAGCAAGCGTTGACTGTGCAGACGGCACTTCTGAGCAGCAATTAGCTGTATTAGAGCCCAGGGTAAATACTAAAAACAGAGGAGCCAGAGTTGTAATTGGAGCAAGTTTCAAATCAGTAGTACACTGAATGTGGACAAAGCAGGAGAAATTTCCGTCCAAACAGCAGGGGATCAGCTGACGTTACTGAACCCCAATAACACTGGAGCAAGCGTTGACTGTGCAGACGGCACTTCTGAGCAGCAACTAGCGGTATTGGAGCCCAGGGTAAATACTAAAAACAGAGGAGCCAGAGGTGTAATTGGAGCAAGTTTTAAATCAGTAGTACAGTGGATTTGGACAAAGCAGGAGAAATTGCCGTCTGCACAGCAGGGGAACAGCTGACGTTACTGAACCCCAATAACACGGCAGCAAGTGTTGACTGTGCAGACAGCACTTCTGAGCGCCAACTGGCGGTGTTGGAGCTCAGGGAAAATACTGAAAACAGAGGAGCCAGAGGTGTAATTGGAGCAACTTTAAAATCTGTAGTAGTGTGAATGTGGACAGAGCAGGAGAAATTGCCGTCCGCACAGCAGGGGAACAGCTGACGTTACTGAACCCCAATAACACGGCAGCAAGTGTTGACTGTGCAGACAGCACTTCTGAGCGCGAACTAGCGGTGTTGGAGCTCAGGGATAATACTGAAAACAGAGGAGCCAGAGATGTAATTGGAGAAACTTTAAAATCTGTAGTAGTGTGAATGTGGACAGAGCAGGAGAAATTGCCGTCCGCACAGCAGGGGAACAGCTGACTAGTGTTGAGCCACCCCCGTAGTGTTCGAGTTCGGTTCGGTTCGTCGAACACCCGTGTGTTCGCCGAACTGTTCGTCAAACTGTTCGTCGAACACCTTCGAACACCGTTAAAACCAATGGCAGGCAAACAAAAACACATAGAAACACATAGAAAACACCTTCAAAGGTGTCCAAAAGCTGACAAACTGCTCAGAAGACACAACTAACACATGGAAAAGTGACAAGTACATATAGTCATGAGAAAAGAAAAGAGGTGGAGGAGTAAAAGGAGGGGGAGACACAGATATAGGCATGTCATGCCCTTCTAAAATCCAAAAAGTGAGAAGCCGACACGTTCAGTCCGCTCCTGCCCGTGCCACCTCCGTGTCGCCGGGTTTGTGCCAGAGCCGCGGTGAACCCTGACGGCCAGCCCCCCTCTCCCAATACTGGTGCCTGTCCGCTGGTGGTTCGAGCGAGCCCCCCTGTGGTGGAGGCAGCTCTAAGCTTTTTAATTTAAATTTTCTCTCTAATTTGAATGAATACACTTTAAATCCATTTACAAGGATCTATTGGAGGGCAAGTCTCATGCCAGCAGCCGCGTAATTCCAGCTCCAGTAGTGTCCACTAAAGCTGCTGCAGTTAAAAAGCTTTTATAAGGATCGAGCTCGGCTGTCCACCGCAAGGCATCCTACTGCCAGTCCCAGCCCCTATGCCTTGGGGTGCCTCCTGATGCTCTTCACTGAGTATCCCGTGGTCCCGAAGCATTTCCTTTGAAAAAATTAAGTGTCCAAACTACAGGTGGTGTAGCTTGCTTAACAGCCGGGATAATCCGCTGACTAGCAGACACTGCTACTAGGCACAAAGTATTTCCTAGGCTAGATGCAGTTAAAAATTTGTAATTAGATACTCTCGTTGGATGCTGAGAAAGCATTCCATAGAGTCTCCTGGCACGCCATATATGATTCTCTTAAAAAGCTTGGGGTAGGGGTCTAGGGGACCCTTTTATAGCCAAAATCACGGCCCTGTATCGCAATACGTCACCTAGGCTGAAGATAAATGGAACTGTAGCACCCTGAGGGCTCGGTTGCTACAGAGGTATTGCACCTCACCCAGAGGTGTGATATCTCACTCTCAGGTAAGGATGGAGTGTGGATCAGGACCCGACACCTGCATGCATTACACCACATTGCCGTGGGGCAGGGCGACCAATATGCCCCTGAGATGGGCACGACAGTCCCTGTCCCTGGCTGGAGTGGGGGGAGGGAACACTGAGGAAGGGGAACCCTGTAGTGCAGGAGCAGGGAGGAAGCAGTTCCTGGGTGCATTGAGAAGGGAGTATAAAAGGTGGGCACCATCTTAGTTCAGTGCAGAGAAGTCTGAGCAGAAGTGGCAGGGAGCAGGGGCTCTGCATGAGCTCTGCTCCGGAGGCGGGCCTAGTAACAGAGGCCCAGGCCTGGAAGAGGGAGAAGGAAGGAAGAGGAGCGGAGAAGGCTCCAGGAACGAGGAACGAAGGGATCCCAGGGGTGCGGACGGGCGAGTCGCCACCGCACGCCCGAATCCACCTGCATGGAGGGGTCAGGCCAAAGGGGGAGACCGGTCCCCGAAACTAGTGGAGGCAGGAAACGACCCTCAGCTAGAAACCGGAGGCTGTGACATTTTATGTGGCGCAGCCCCTCGCTACACCCGCTAGGAGGGCAGCACATAGGGTCAGGGAAACTGGCGCCAAGTTTACCAAGAGGAGGCCCGAGGCAGCCGGACAGAAGGGTTGGTAAGAAAGGCCAGACAAAGGACACACAAAGGGGGTCCTGTGAAGCGCTCCAAAGTTATCTGGGAGTTGTCTGAGCCCCTCACCTGGTGAGCACAGTACGACGTGGGCAGCCGTTACCTGCAGACGTGGTCTGGATAATAAGAACTGTGAGTAAAGGCCCTGGACTGCATCACTGACTCCATGTCGTTACTGCTGCTGCCCTGCACCATCACCCCCATCCTCCGCATACACTGCCCTGAGGCTATACTCCTCCCGTGGGGAGTTATGCTACGCTCTGCTGCACCCACAACACCAGCCTCAGCGGTCTGCCCTGCAGCGGCGGTTCACTCTGACCGCAATCCACGGGTGGCGTAGTCGGACATTTAAACATCAAAACCACATAAATAGTTCCGCCACTGGTTTGACCACCCTGAGCCACGGAACCGGGTCGCCGCCACGAAGACTACAACCACCAGCATCCACCAAAAAGGGTCCGGCTCCGGGTGTCCCAAGGCCCAGGGGGTGCATCAGAACATTTTCATCACCTTTCACAATCACCAATGGGACAAGGCAGGGATGTCCTCTGTCCCCTCTCTTATACATCCTAGTGACGGAGCACCTGCTCTCATCAATTCGCCATAACCCCAATATTAGGTGGATAGAGGTGGGAGGCACCGAGTACAAGTGCTCTCTATTTGCTGATGATGTCCTAGTATATATCACTCAATCACATATATCCATCCATGCTGTTATGGCTGAAATAGATCACTTTGTTACATGGTCAAATTTTAAAATCAATGCAGCGAAGTCTGAGGCCCTCGATGTCTCCCTCCCCAAATCCATATAGGATTCCATCCAGTACAACTTTCCCTTTGCCTGGCCTTCACAGGGTATCAAATACTTAGGAATTCCTATTCATAGAGACCTCTCCCATCTTTGTTATCTTAATTTTGGGCCCTTTATTGAACAACTCCATACAGACCACGGTTAGCAAGTTAGAACTGTAAGATTCACTACGTGAACCACTGGTGTTTTATGGAAAAGCACATGTACACTGTGTTCCAAATTATTATGCAAAAAGTGTTTAGGAGTGATAAGGGAAGAATTTGTTTGTTTGTCAGTTAAACTCATTGATGGTGATGTGTGTCAGGGCTCTTTATATCACTGTAAGCAATTGCAGACACCTGTGCTAATTAGTTTGGCAGGTGTGTCCAATGAAAGGCAAGACTACTTAAGAAGGCTGTCTCACATTATTAAGCAGCCTACATTTTCTGCCAAAATGGGAAAGAAAAAGGATGTGTCGGCTGCTGAGAAGCAACAAATTGTGGAGTGTTTAGGTCAAGGCATGACTACAATCAACATTGTGCGATGATCAGGATGAAGTGTCTTGGCAATCAAGAAGTATGTAGCTGATTCACAGTACACACGTGTGCGTGCTGATAAGGGCAAATTGAGGACTCTTTCCTACAGGCAATTACGTCAGGTTAAAAGAGCAGTGGCAAAAAAGCCTTGTCATAGCAGCAGACAAGTTTTTGAAGCTGCTGGTGCCTCCAACGTCCCCCGAACAACAAGATGCAGGGTCCTTCAGAGGTTTGCAGCTGTGCATATGCCATCCTGTCGACCTCCTCTATCCACTTCACACAAGCAGAAACGGCTCCAGTGGGCCAAACATTACATGAAGACTGATTTCAAAACTGTTTTGTTCACGGATGAGTGCCGTGCAGCGCTCGATGGTCCAGATGGATGGAGTGGAGGATGGCTGCTTGATGGACACCCCACGCAAACACGGCTACAGCGCCAACAAGGAGGAGGTGGAGTAATGTTTTGGGCTGGAATCATGGGGAGAGAGATTGTCGGGCCCTTTAGGATCCCTGAAGGCGCTAAAGATGAACTCCATAATGTATGTGGATTTTCTCAAACAGCACTTCCTGCCATGGTTCAAGAAGAAGAACCATGTATTTCACAGCAAGATCATTTTTTTGCATGATAATGCACCATCTCATGCTGCACATAAAACATCTGCATCTCTGGCTGATATGGGCATAAAAGGGGACAAACTTATGATGTGACCCCCATGCTCCCCTGACCTCTACCCCATTCAGAACCTCTGGAGCATCATCAAAAGGAGTGTCTATGATGGCGGGAGGCAGTTCACATCTAAGCAACAGCTCTGGGAGGGTATTCTGTCCTCATGCAAAACAATTGAAGCAGAAACCATCCAAAACCTGACAAATTCAATGGATGAGAGAGTTCAGAAGCTCCTTTCGAACAAGGGGTCCTATGTGAAAATGTAACATCACCTAGAATAAAGTTTTGAGTTGAAAACTGTTTGATTTCAGTTTCTAATAACCTGCTAATGCTTATAATTTCAAAAATGACCATTTTTTTGGTCTTTATTAAAATGAAAAGGTTGATCGAAAAGTTTGGGGGATCTAAGAGTGTGGCAACCCAGTAGTCATGATTACTTCGAATTCTGACAATATGAGGGTCATGTTGCAGGTAGTGCAGCAAGAAGGCACTTATGTGTCTTGCGCATCTCGGAGCCCCAAAATTATTTTCCGGGCTAGATGCAGCTACAAATTATTATTAATTTTAAATCTGGTGGAACTTAGTATAGATGGGCTAATAGGATCAGTGCTGCTCACTGCTACAAAGCCCAAATTATTTTCCAGTCAAGATACAGATAAACATGATTAGTAATTTGAAAGCTTAAAACGGTTGGTAGGGTGATTTTAACCAATCATCAAGCTTTTACTCTCCCCAGGATGACACAGGGGTAGAAAAGTCGTTTCGGATCCATGATTTGTTCATCTTTATGAATGTGAGTCTGTCTACATTATCAGTGGAGAGCCGCGTGCGCTTATCTGTCAGCACACCACCAGCAGCGCTGAACACACGTTCAGACTTCTTGTCTCCTGTGGCCTTGCAAAGGATGGGCTAAAAAAGTGGTGAAATGATTCCGCAAAATTGATGTTACCAGCAGATACTGTGGTTCTGTTACGGTTTGAGTGCTGAACACTTGACGGTCCCACGGTTGGCAAGTTGGAACTGTGAGATTCACTACGTGCGCCACTGGTGTTTTGTGGAAAAGCACATGTAAGATTCTGCAACAGTCTCTGCTGATACTCCTGCATGCGTGCATCCCTTTCTATGGCAGGAATAATTTCTGCAAATTTACTTTTGTACCGGGGATCTAACAGTGTGGCAACCCAGTAGTCAGGATTATTTCTAATTCTCACAATTCGAGGGTCATGTTGCAGGTAGTGCAGCAAGAAGGCACTCATGTGTGTTGCGCATCCAGGAGCACCAAGTCCCTGTTGTGTTGGTGGCGAGGTAACAATCATGCTTCCTTCCTCTGTCCTCTCCCCCCAACCTCGCACAACAGAAATGTGATCAAGGTCTCCCTCATCTGATGAGTCTTCCATCAGTTCGTCCTCCACTTCTTCCTGGGCTCCTGCACCTTCCTCACTAGTTTGGCTGCTACCATGCGCCCTGGTAAAACTATCTCCCCCACCCTCACATGCCTGCCGCCTTGGTGCTGCCGACTGTCTGGACCTTGCAGATGTTAGCCCTTCCGCATACAACTCCTCCTCCTCTACTTCCTCCACCTCCTCTTGTGCCACCACCTGACTCCGAATTCTGTTTAACATGTGCTCCAGCATGTAAATCACCGGAATAGTCATGCTGATAATGGCATCGTCAGCACTAAACATCTTCGTCGCCATTTCAAAACTGTGCAGAAGGGTGCATAGGTCCCTGATCTGAGACCATTCCTCCAGCGTGATTTGCCCAACCTCCGGACCTCGTTGGCCCAGGCTATACGTCAGAACGTATTGCACCAGGGCTTGTCGGTGCTGCCACAGTCGCTGCAACATGTGCAGAGTTGAATTCCACCGGGTAGGCACATCGCATTTTAGCCGGTGAAGTGGCAGGCCCAACGACTTCTGTAGAGATGTAAGTCGCTGAGCTGCGGGATGCGAACGGCGGAAGTGAGCACACAGCGACCGTGCCCTCTGCAGAAGGCCATCTAGTCTGGGATAGTGGGCTAAAAATTGCTGGACAACCAGGTTCAACACGTGAGCCATACAAGGCACGTGTGTGACATTGCCCCGGCGAAGGGCCGCACCCAGGTTTGCAGCATTGTCGCACACGGCCTTCCCTGGTTTCAGGTCCAGTGGAGACAACCATTCATGAAATTGGTTCTCCAGAGCTGACCACAACTCCTCAGCTGTGTGACTCACATTTCCCAGACATTTCAAAGTAAAAACCGCCTGATGACGTTGAGCCCTACTGCCAGCATAGTAAGGAGGTGTGCAGGATCCCTTCTGCGCAGTTAGAAAGCTTGTGGCATGACCAGACAGGCTTTGGGTGCAGGTGGAAGACCGAGAGGAGGTTGAGGAGGCAGAAGCAGTGGAGGAACTTTGACATAAAGAGGATTGACGCACAACTCGTGGGGACGGCAAGACTTGGACAGCAGCCCCTTGTCCTGCTGTCACCATAGTTACCCAGTGCCCAGTCAGCGACATGTAACGCCCCTGTCCATGCCTACTCGTCCAACTGTCTGTGGTGAAATGCACCCTGTCACACACAGAGTTTCTCAAAGAAGCGGTGATGTTGTGTGCGACATGCTGGTGGAGCGCAGGCACACCTTTCTTTGAGAAGTAGTGCCGACTAGGCATCTGGTACTGGGGCACTGCGACGGACATAAGGTCTCGAAAATCCTCTGTGTCCACCAGGCGGAAAGGCAGCATTTCTGTAGCCAAGAGCTTGCAGATGGTGAAATTCAACCTCTTAGCTTTCTCATGGCTAGGAGGAAATGGTCTTTTACTTGTCCACATCTGAGGGACCGAGGGCTGGCTATTGTGCTTAGACGGGGTTGATAAGGGTGTCCCCGGCAAACTGCCGGTCTGTGAGGAAGATGCAGGCGGACATGTTAGGTTGCCTTGATCCAAAGGTGGTGCTATCGATGTCGGACAGCGCTCAACACCAGCTGGTGTTACCACCTCCAAAGAAAATGATGACCTGCCAATCACGCTGGCTGTTGCGGGTAAAGAGGTGGCAGGTCTGCGCCCCCAAACAGGTGTGACTGCTGTTCCCCCAGTCACAGAGGATGAAGAGGCCGTGGATGCACAAGATATGGCAGACGGTGGTTGGCCCGGCCGGCTAGGCCGCATTGTAGCACACTGAGCTTCCCACTGCAACTTATGCTTCATGTCCATGTGCCGGTTCATGCATGAAGTACTCAAACTATGTATTTTTTGGCCTCTACTTAGCTTTTGCTGACAAATGTTACAGATAACACGAGTTGGGTCATCTTTATCGATCTGAAAAAATGCCCAGGCTATGCAAGGCTTAGCACCCATGCGACCTGAAGAGCCACCACGACTTGTGGTGAGAGGCAGAGTTGTGTTTGAGGATGCAGTTGTTGACGTGCTTCCAGTACTACGTCTCTGTCCAGGAAGGCGCAACCTGACCTCGTCGTCACTAGCATCTTCCTCCACTTCCTCTGCTGACCTCATCTCTTGGCTGACTGTGGGTTGACAGTAAGTGGGATCTCCAACCTCATCATCATCACCCTGTGCGTTATCACACCCGTTGTCCTCAGAGCCAACCTGTTCCTGCCCTGACAAAAAACTAAAGTTGTCGCTCCAATCAAGTATTTGAGTCTCATCATCGTCTTCCTCATTGTCTCCACCAACAGGAGTTACAGTTTGGGAATGAGGGTCTACATTATGGTCAGAACCTTCTGCGTCTGGTCCTGGATCCGATTCATAAAGATTCTGGGCATCAGTGCAGATCATTTCCTCGTCTGGATTCACAGAAGCGCTGGAGTCGACCTCTGATTCCCAGGCTATAGTATGAGTAAACAGCTCTGCAGACTCAACCATCTGTTCTACCTCATACTCAGACGGGCAGCTGGAGATTTGGGAGCTGTGAAGAAGCAAGTGCGATTGGGGTGACACCTTTGAGGACTGGAGTATTTGTGATGTTGAAGTTGATGTGGAGGAGAGCCCACTTAAAGGAGCACTTGATATCCGTTGAAGCACCTGCTGTTTTTGTGCCTCATCTGGAATTTGTAGCGATTGGCGTGGCCGTAAGAAAGGGATCTTATCACATTGTCCGCTAAAAGAAGTAGACATTTTAGTTTGGCTGGAAGATGGTCTTTCTTCTGCAGATGCTACTGTTGCTTTAACACCTACCCCACGGACACAACCTTTTTTCCCCTTCCCAACACGCCTATTCCCCTTTCCACCAGCAGCAGGCCTTTTTCCACTCATTTTGGTGGTTAACTAATTCACAACTCTGGAGTTGTTTGCACAAAAAAACAATGGATGGGAACCGAGCAGAGCTGAGTGGCCAAACTGTGGTATTAGGCCAAAACTATTGGCTGGGTTAGATGCAGAAAAAAATTATATTCAATTTGCAACCTGATGGAGGTCAGTATAGATGGACTAATAGAGAAAGTCCCACACACAGCTAGAAGCCCAAATATTTTTTCAGAGGTAGATGCAGAAAAAAATTATATTCAGTTTGCAACCTGATGGAGGTCTGTATAGATGGATTAATAGAACGAGTCCCACACACAGCTAGAAGCCCAATATTTTTTCAGAGGTAGATGCAGAAAAAAAATATATTCAGTTTGCAACCTGATGGAGGTCAGTATAGATGGACTAATAGAGAAAGTCCCACGCACTGCTAGAAGGCCAAATATTTTTTCAGTGGTAGATGCAGAAAAAAAAATATATTCAGTTTGCAACCTGATGGAGGTCAGTATAGATGGACTAATAGAGAAAGTCCCACACACTGCTAGAAGGCCAAATATTTTTTCAGAGCTAGATGCAGACAAAAAATTATTTTTAATTTGCAACCTGATGGAGGTCAGTATAGATGGACTAATAGAGAAAGTCCCACACACTGCTAGAAGGCCAAATATTTTTTCAGAGCTGGATGCAGATAAAAATTATTTTTAATTTGCAACCTGATGGAAGTCAGTATAAATGGACTAATAGAGAAAGTCCCACACACTGCTAGAAGGCCAAATATTTTTTCAGAGCTAGATGCAGAAAAAAATTATATTCAGTTTGCAACCTGATGGAGGTCAGTATAGATGGACTAATAGAACAAGTCCCACACACAGCTTGAAGCCCAAATATTTTTTCAGAGGTAGATGCAGATAAAAATTATTTTTAATTTGCAACCTGATGGAGGTCAGTATAGATGGACTAATAGAGAAAGTCCCACACACTGCTAGAAGGCCAAATATTTTTTCAGAGCTAGATGCAGACAAAAAATTATTTTCAGTTTGCAACCTGATGGAGGTCAGTATAGATGGACTAATAGAACAAGTCCCACACATAGCTAGAAGCCCAAATATTTTTTCAGAGGTAGATGCAGAAAAAAATTATATTCAGTTTGCAACCTGATGGAGGTCTGTATAGATGGATTAATAGAACAAGTCCCACACACAGCTAGAAGCCCAATATTTTTTCAGAGGTAGATGCAGAAAAAAAAATATATTCAGTTTGCAACCTGATGGAGGTCAGTATAGATGGACTAATAGAGAAAGTCCCACACACTGCTAGAAGGCCAAATATTTTTTCAGAGCTAGATGCAGACAAAAAATTATTTTTAATTTGCAACCTGATGGAGGTCAGTATAGATGGACTAATAGAGAAAGTCCCACAAACAGCTAGAAGCCCAAATATTTTTTCAGAGCTAGATGCAGAAAAAAATTATATTCAGTTTGCAACCTGATGGAGGTCAGTATAGATGGACTAATAGAACAAGTCCCACACACAGCTAGAAGCCCAAATATTTTATCAGAGGTAGATGCAGAAAAAAATTATATTCAGTTTGCAACCTGATGGAGGTCTGTATAGATGGATTAATAGAACAAGTCCCACACACAGCTAGAAGCCCAATATTTTTTCAGAGGTAGATGCAGAAAAAAAATATATTCAGTTTGCAACCTGATGGAGGTCAGTATAGATGGACTAATAGAGAAAGTCCCACACACTGCTAGAAGGCCAAATATTTTTTCAGAGCTAGATGCAGACAAAAAATTATTTTTAATTTGCAACCTGATGGAGGTCAGTATAGATGGACTAATAGAGAAAGTCCCACACACTGCTAGAAGGCCAAATATTTTTTCAGAGCTGGATGCAGATAAAAATTATTTTTAATTTGCAACCTGATGGAGGTCAGTATAGATGGACTAATAGAGAAAGTCCCACACACTGCTAGAAGGCCAAATATTTTTTCAGAGCTAGATGCAGAAAAAAATTATATTCAGTTTGCAACCTGATGGAGGTCAGTATAGATGGACTAATAGAACAAGTCCCACACACAGCTAGAAGCCCAAATATTTTTTCAGAGGTAGATGCAGATAAAAATTATTTTTAATTTGCAACCTGATGGAGGTCAGTATAGATGGACTAATAGAACAAGTCCCACACACAGCTAGAAGCCCAATATTTTTTCAGAGGTAGATGCAGAAAAAAAATATATTCAGTTTGCAACCTGATGGAGGTCAGTATAGATGGACTAATAGAGAAAGTCCCACACACTGCTAGAAGGCCAAATATTTTTTCAGAGCTAGATGTAGACAAAAAATTATTTTTAATTTGCAACCTGATGGAGGTCAGTATAGATGGACTAATAGAGAAAGTCCCACACACTGCTAGAAGGCCAAATATTTTTTCAGAGCTGGATGCAGATAAAAATTATTTTTAATTTGCAACCTGATGGAGGTCAGTATAGATGGACTAATAGAGAAAGTCCCACACACTGCTAGAAGGCCAAATATTTTTTCAGAGCTAGATGCAGAAAAAAATTATATTCAGTTTGCAACCTGATGGAGGTCAGTATAGATGGACTAATAGAACAAGTCCCACACACAGCTAGAAGCCCAAATATTTTTTCAGAGGTAGATGCAGATAAAAATTATTTTTAATTTGCAACCTGATGGAGGTCAGTATAGATGGACTAATAGAACAAGTCCCACACACAGCTAGAAGCCCAAATATTTTTTCAGAGGTAGATGCAGAAAAAAATTATATTCAGTTTGCAACCTGATGGAGGTCTGTATAGATGGATTAATAGAACAAGTCCCACACACAGCTAGAAGCCCAATATTTTTTCAGAGGTAGATGCAGAAAAAAAATATATTCAGTTTGCAACCTGATGGAGGTCAGTATAGATGGACTAATAGAGAAAGTTCCACACACTGCTAGAAGGCCAAATATTTTTTCAGAGCTAGATGCAGAAAAAAATTATATTCAGTTTGCAACCTGATGGAGGTCAGTATAGATGGACTAATAGAACAAGTCCCACACACTGCTAGAAGCCCAAATATTTTTTCAGAGCTAGATGCAGAAAAAAATTATATTCAATTTGCAACCTGATGGAGGTCAGTATAGATGGACTAATAGAATGATGCTATGCCCAAAAGATTTTACTTCACTAGGTGCAGTAAAAAAATTGGTATTCTATACACAGGTGGTATATCTTGCAACACAGATAGGCTACTCCACTGACTAACACACTCTGCAATAGGCCAAAAAGGATTAGCTTTGCTAGATTCAGCCAAATGCTGTGAAAAAAACTTGCACAGCACTGGCACAGACCTGCCTGGCAAAAACTGATAGGAACTGATGTAACCTAGTCCTGAAAATTGCAATTACAATTAGTCTTTACTCCCACAATCTATCTATTTAAGAGCACAGACCTGCCTGATAAAAGTCGTAGGAAAGGCTGTAACCTAGTCCTTAAAAGGACTGCAATCACAACTATTCCCTACTCCCAAGCTATCTGTAGATTTGTGCGAAAATTGGCTTGAAATTAACAAGGTATAGCGCACACAGCAACAGCGGTGCCGTCTAACACGCAGCTGCAGCAGTGAGAAAATGGTGGCGACGGGGAAAATGGCTTGGTCTTATAGGGCAAGGACATGTGACATACACTGCCAATGACACATGCCCTTGCTTGTGTGAAAAAAGCACTTCGCTCCGTGTGTGCGCTGCTAATACCCTGACAGATTGCACCTCCCCACTGTAAATGCGGGAAAGAGAAAAAAAAATGGAGATCTTCATTATTCCTGCAGAGATCCATCCCCTGCCCCTCCCCCCACCCCGCTGTACACTCAAACTGCGTATTAACATTAATTTTCATCATTACTGAGAAAAAATCCAGTTATGATTTTGGTGCACGAACAGTTATCGAACATAACCTCGAATAGCCGAATTTTTCTCAAATCGTTCGTGTTCGCCGAACGGCTCGAACACCGCCCAAAACAGCTCGAATTTGAGATTGGCGAACAGTTCGAGTAGAACAACGCTCATCTCTACAGCTGACGTTACTGAACCCCAATAACACGGCAACAAGTGTTGACTGTGCAGACAGCACTTCTGAGCGCCTACTGGCGGTGTTGGAGCTCCGGGATAATACTGATAACAGAGGAGCCAGAGTTGTAATTGGAGCAACTTTAAAATCTGTAGTAGTGTGAATGTGGACAGAGCAGGAGAAATTGCCATCCGCACAGCAGGGGAACAGCTGACGTTACTGAACCCCAATAACAAGTCAGCAAGTGTTGACTCTGCAGGCAGCACTTCTGAGCGCCAACTGGCGGTGTTGGAGCTCAGGGATAATACTGAAAACTGAGGAGCCAGAGGTGTAATTGGAGCAGCTTGAAAATCTGTAGTAGTGTGAATGTGGACAGAGCAGAAGAAATTGCCGTCCGCACCGCAGGGGAACAGCTGACGTTACTGAACCCCAATAACACAGCAGCAAGCACTTCTGAGCGCCAACTGGCGGTGTTGGAGCTCAGGGATAATACTGAAAACAGAGGAGCCAGAGGTGTAATTGGAGCAAGTTTTAAATCAGTAGTACAGTGGATGTGGACAGAGCAGGAGAATTTGCCGGACACACAGCTGGGGATCAGCTGACGTTACTGAACCCCAATAACACTGGAGCAAGCATTGACTATGCAGACGGCACTTCTGAGCAGCAACTGGCAGTGTTGGAGCTCAGGGATTACAGTTCAGGTGGTAGAAACATGAACACAACAGGAGACCTGGATACTGTTGCCAACCAATTATTTATTCTGGAAGAGGACTGGCAAATTCATGCGAGATCCAGGCCTTGTTCATTTTGAGAAAAATAAGCCAGTCAACGTTATCGGAGGATAGTCGCATGCGACGGTCTGTTAGTACACCACCTGCGGCACTAAAGACGCGTTCCGATAATACACTAGCAGCAGGGCAAGCTAGCACCTCCAATGCATACTGGCTAAGCTCTGGCCATGTATCCAGCTTACAGACCCAAAACTTGAAGGGAGAAGAGCCGTCTGGGAGTACACTGAGAGGGCAAGACATGTAGTCTGTCACCATCTGACGGAAACGTTGCCTCCTGCTGACTGGAGCCGTCTGTGATGGTGTAGACATTTGTGGCGACGGGGATACAAAACTTTGCCACATTTGGGCCATACTGGTCTTGCCTTGTGCTGAGGCGCTGCTTCTGCTCCCTCTTTGTGCAGAGCTTCCTCCACTGCCTCGACGCACTGAGCTGCTTTGTAAAGCACTAGCAGCACTGCTCTCGGTTGGAATAGAGAACATGATGGAATGCACCAGTGCGTCTTGGTACTCCCGCATTTTACGCTCCCGGTTCAACGGTGTTATGAGGCTTTGTAAGTTGTCCCGGTAGCGAGGATCTAGGAGGGTGGACACCCAATAATCAGCCGTGTTGAGAATGTGGGCGATGCGGCGGTCGTTTCTCAGGCACTGCAGCATGAAATCAACCATGTGCTGCAGACTGCCAACTGGCCAAGAAACGCTGTCCCATGCTTGAGGCGTGATCTCTGCCTGCTCTGCATCACCCCACCCTCGCTGTAGATACTGACTACTAGAGCATTGTGTACCTCCCTCCTCTGGACAGATGTCTTCCTCCTCCATTGACTCCTCCTCATGCTTCTCACAAAGTGTCCCCTGAATAGGCCTTTGTGAGGAACCACGTTGCGCAGACTGTACAGAAGCAGAATGCATTTGTGACTCCTCATCCTCCACCTCTTCCAAAACCTCCTCCCTTAGTGCTTGCAGTGTTTTTTCAAGCAGGCAGATAAGGGGGATAGTCATGCTGACTAGTGCATCATTTGCACTCGCCATCCGCCTGGAATAATCGAAGGCACGCAAAACGTGGCAAATGTCCTTCATAGAGGCCCACTCAGTGGTGGTGAAGTGTGAACGGCGCGCACTGCGACTTGTTTGCGCCTGCTGCAGCTGGTACTCCATTACTGCTGCCTGCTGCTCACACAACCTCTCCAACATATGTAACGTTGAATTCCACCTGGTGGGTAGGTCACATATGATGCGATGTTCCGGAAGACGTAATCGGCGCTGCAGAGCTGCAATGCGCGATCTTGCGTTGCTGGAATGCCGCAAGTGAGCACTCTCTATGCGGACCTTGTGAAGCAGTGCATCAAGATCCGGATAGTCCGTCAAAAAACTCTGCACGACCAAGTTGAGCACATGTGCCAGACATGGGTTGTGAGTGAGGTTGCCTAGGCCCAGAGCTGCCACCGGATTTCAGCCATTGTCACACACTACCATGCCTGGCTGGAGATTCGCTGGCACAAACCACACGTCGCTCTGCTGCTTGATGGCATTCCAGAGCTCCTGCGCTGTGTGGCTTCGATTCCCCAAAGAAATTAATTTTAATACGGCCTGTTGACGTTTGGCCACGGCTGTGCTCTTATCGGTCATCATAACAGGTAACCCGTTCACGGGTCGATGTGGAGGTAGACCGTGACGGCTACTGCAGCGCTGATTCCGAGGAACTGGAGTATGAGGAGGAGTCATTGTGTACAGACTGGATTCCTGCAATCCTTGGAGTTGGCAGAACACATACAGCGCCACTCTCAAGATCTGTACCCGGCTCCACAACATTTACCCAATGGGCAGTGAGGGAAAGGTATCGTCCCTGTCCATGCTTACTGGTCCAAGCATCGGTGGTCAGGTGGACCTTGCTACTGACGGCGTTTTGTAGTGCATGTTTAATTTTTCCCTCCACATGCTGTTGCAGGGCAGGGACATGGACGGCTTGCCTGCTCAAATAAAAGCGGCTGGGCACGTTGTATTGTGGGACTGCCAATGCCATAAAGTTACAGAAGATGTCAGTTTCCACCAGCCTGAATGATAGCATTTCAAGGGCCAGTAGTTTAGCAATGCCAGCATTCAGAGCCTGTGCTCGGGGGTGGTTTGCCGAGTATGGGCGCCTTTTCTCCCATGCCTGTGCTAACGATGGCTGTAAACTGGCCTGGGAGTGTGAGGATGACAGGGAAAGTGGTGCTGTGGGTGGAATTACACTGTGTCTCTGTACAACAGTGCCAGAGATTCTTCCATGGCGATCCTGTGAGGAAGCCGAACCAGCTGTGTGTGAGCTGGAGGAAGAGGCTACAACACGAGCTGAAGAGGTGGTAGGTGGCGCTGTAGGTTGGCCTAGGTCTTCAGTGTGTTTTTGTAACTCTACCACGTGCTTGGTCCGCACATGTTTCCACATATTTGTGGTATTGAGGTTGCTGACACTTTTCCCTCTTTTCACCTTCTGATTACACAGCTTGCATTTGACAAAGCAAATGTCATCTGCAACTGTGTCAAAAAAACAGGCACTGCAAGTCTTGGGAGCGCCCGCTTTGGATTTTGGAAGAGCCATGCTCCTAATGGGTGCCGAAGTGGAGGCTACAGGCAACCAAGTCTGCCCCCTCCTCCTCCCTCCTTTTTGGGCCGTTCGGGGAATCTCTTCCTCAGAGCTGCTCCCACCACCTTCCTGTCCCTCACGCCATGATGGGTCAAAGACCTCATCATCTACACCACCCTCTTCAAACAACTGCTTCTCCTGGGTAGTCTCGACAGCACAGTACGCACCAGAAAGTGGCACCTGAGTCTCATTATCAGATGCGTACTGAGGTGTGCTGCTGACCATAGGCACTGGCCCACCCGCCTCTTCAGATTCAGAGAGACAAAACGGTTGCGCATCACTGCATACTACCTCTTCTTCAAATTCTAGAATTCTGCTTGGCTGGCCCCCTCTTTCCAAGCCAAGAGATTCGGAGAACAGAAGTAGAGATGGCTCCTGTCCAGGGCTCTCTGACTGCCTGGGCAATTTGGCAGGTGGTGAAGAGACAGAAGGGTGCTCTTCAGTGCTCAAGACCTGAGAGGATCTGGAACTAATTGAAGTCGATGTGTTTGCTGCCATCCATCCGACAACGGCTTCAATTTGGTCCTCCCGCAGCAGTGGGGTACGGCTAGCTCCTACAAAGCTGCGCATAAAGGACTGTTCCCTGGTAAAACTGGGGGATGCTGAGTCATTGGTGCCCGCAGCAGGCACAGAATCCCCACGTCCTCTCCCTGCAGGCACAGAATCCTCACGTCCTCTCCCTGCAGAAACTCCACGCCCACGACCACATGCCTTACTCCCTGCCTTCTTCATCTTGGTAGACTGATAAAAATAGGCAGAAAAGTACTAAGGGCTTAGTGTGCTTATTCCTGAACAGCTGCTAACAGGTATAAGAAACACTAATTTTATAAAGTGTGGACTAGACTTTAATATGAGCTAATGTGACCTAAACAACTGTAAAGTGGAGTGTTTGGTGAACTTTATTTAGTTTTTTTTTGTCACAAAAAGACACTGGATGTGCCCAAAGATGTAATAACGATAGTATCACAAACTTTTTGTAGCTATTACAATGTAGGAAGGTAACCTACAATGCAATAGATGAGGCTACAAAAAATAGGCTAATACTAATCTGGCTGGGGCTGCAGGGCACAATGCTGCAGAAAGGCTCCTCTATCTACTCCTATATAGTGTGTTTGGAACCAATGTAGCGGAATACGGATGGAACCACCACACTAATAGGAGAAATCAGGAAAAATGTTCAATTAGCAAAAAAGGACAATGTATGAGGCAGTGACGCACGCTGAGCGCACTACAACCAGACGTGGCTGAAGCACACACTACAGCGTGAGCTGCACTCACATACACAGACCTTGCAGACAGCGGTGAACAGTGCAGATGCAGAGCACTGTGCACTAGCGCTGCAAGACAAAAAAAAATTCTCTATCTACTCCTATATAGTGTGTTTGGAACCAATTTAACTGAATACGGATGGAACCACCACACTAATGGGAGATATCAGGAAAAATTATGAATTAGCAAAAAAGGACAATGTATGAGGCAGTGACACACACTGAGCGCACTACAACCAGACGTGGCTGAAGCACACACTACAGGGTGAGCTGCACTCACACACACAGACCTTGCAGACAGCGGTGAACAGCACAGAGAACTGTGCACTAGCGCTGCAAGGCACAGCGATTTATAAAGTAGCTTGGGTAAAGCAGAATAGACCAAATAGGTAGCTAAAACTGTCCCTCAGAACAACAGCGTCCTATCCCTAACTGAATTCACAGCAGAGTGAGCTCAATATGGCGGCGGCGGCGTTTATAGTGAATCATGACATAATTTCAGCAGCCAATCACAGCCATGCCATTAGTTAACATGCCTACATGCCTAACAGGATGTGCCCACACTTCTTAGGATCCTCATTGGCTGAATAAAATGAAACTGGCTCATTGCATTATGGAAACTTCCAATTCCGGTATAAGATATTGTAAAAGTATCGGAATTAAGTATCGGAATTCCGATACTGCGAATATCGGCCGATACCCGATATTTCAGTATCGGAATGCTCAACACTAGTTATTACTTGTGTTTTTTCCCATCCATCTAAATGGATGAAAAACAATGCAAAAACTCTAAAAGAATTGACAATTTCCAGATTTGAAGAAGTGCTTATCTGCAAGGAATTAAGTAGCCTGTGCATGAGCTTTCAAAAAACTCATTCACTTTGATGGTACAGTAAAACGTGGAGTGTAAACAAGCCCTTAGGCTATGTTCACACATGTTGGGTTTTTCAGCGTTTTTTGCTGCAGATTTTTATGCAGATTTTCAGCTGCGTTTTGCAGTACCAGAAAAGTCTATGAGAAACCAGAATTCTGAGTTTATCCGAGTCACCAGCCTCAGAAATCGTAGGTTAACAGCAGCTCAGATTAGAGACCAGGTTAATGCCACACAGAGTTCTAGCAGCAGAAACATCTCTACAACAACTGTTAAGAAGAGACTTTGTGCAGCAGGCCTACATGGTAAAATAGCTGCTAGGAAACCACTGCTAAGGACAGGCAGCAAGCAGAAGAGACTTGTTTGGGCTAAAGAACACAAGGAATGGACATTAGACCAGTGGAAATCTGTTCCTTGGTCTGATGAGTCCAAATTTGAGATCTTTGGTTGCAACCACTGTGTCTTTGTGCGACGCAGAAAAGGTGAACGGATGGACTCTACATGCCTGGTTCCCACCGAGAAGCATGGAGGAGGAGGTGTGATGGTGTGGGGGTGCTTTGCTGGTGACACTGTTGGGGATTTATTCAAAATTGAAGGCATACTGAACCAACATGGCTACTACAACATTTTGCAGAGGCGTGCTATTCCATCCGGTTTGCGTTTAGTTGGACCATCATTTATTTTTCAACAGGACAATGACCCCAAACACACCTCCAGGCTGTGTAAGGGCTATTTGACCAAGAAGGAGAGTGATGGGGTGCTACGCCAGATGTCCTGGCCTCCACAGTCACCAGACCTGAACCCAATCAAGATGGTTTGGGGTGAGCTGGACCGCAAAGTGAAGGCAAAAGGGCCAACAAGTGCTAAGCATCTCTGGGAACTCCTTCAAGATTGTTGGAAGACCATTTCCAGTGACTACCTCTTGAAGCTCATCAAGAGAATGCCAAGAGTGTGCAAAGCAGTCATCAAAGCAAAAGGTGACTACTTTGAAGAACCTAGAATATAAGACATATTTTCAGTTGTTTCACACTTTTTTGTTAAGTATATAATTCCACATGTGTTAATTCATAGTTTTGATGCCTTTCAGTGTGAATGTACAATTTTCATAGTCATGAAAATACAGAAAAATCTTTAAATGAGAAGGTGTGTCCAAACTTTTGGTCTGTACTATATATATACACACACACTTATAAATAGATCTCTCTTCTCTTTTAGTCAAATAACTGGTGTTGGTTAAGTACCACTGTCTCCTCATTGTCTGCGCTGCTGCATCCAAGTAACTTGCTAACAAAGGGGTTAAATAGGTGTGCTCCTTTGTGTCCTGAAATGAACAATATATAATTTCCATGCTTTTAATGTTTTGTTTTTTAGCCTCATTTGTATTTTTTCCAGATAAGTATATATTAAGTTGTTGCTTAAAATTACACAAAATTTGGAGTTTGGTTGATTTTTCACCTTTTGTAATTTCAAAACATTCTGGAACAATAGATACTAATGATGCATTTAAAAGAAAAGTGCAATTTTCCTGATTAAACGCTGATTGTATTGATTTTAAGCAGGTCATAAAAATGAATAAACCTTGCTGCCAAAAGTGGAACGACATTGATTTCTGTTTTGTAACTATCATTCTAAATTGCGTTTGTACACTACATGAAATACCTCACTCGTAATAAAATGTGCTATGTTTCCAAGAAGAACAATAACAAAAGTGCCGCAAATCCAATGCATATAGAAACTAGACTAGATTGTGGGTCCAGGACTGCTCCTTCTATTATCAACATAACATCATGGAAACCGCATTTCACCCATAACAACTGCAGAGGCTTATAAAAAATCTAGTGAGTCAAATCAGCTTGTTGACCACATGGTATATCATAAATGGTCCATGTTGACATATTGGAGAATGTGAAGACCTACCTGACAGAGCGAAATCCAACTAATAGCAACTGGAAAAATTGGTGACATGCCAAGTAACATCTCACCCTCTACAATTCTCTGTTCTTGAGTTTAATGGGCTATAATACTCACTGAATAAACTGGATGAAGTTAATTTTCTATCATGTTAATGAAGTATTTGGATATCAGTAAGAGCAGCTTACTTATGTGGACTAATAAGGTGCTTCGTGGGGGATAACATTAGTTGAGTTAGTTGTATAATGGCTTTTGGAATGTTCTCATGGCAGTTGATTGATCCAGTGATACCAATGTAGATAATTCTCGACCTCACAGGTTACCTAAATAATTCTGCATAAGAAATGTTCTAGATATTTGCTGCAGGATAATGCATCATGACTATGTCATGAAATGGCTGAAAAAACATCACATCTGTTCAAGAAGTTTTCTTTGCTTCATTGACCCGTGCAGTCACCAAATCTCAACCCCAGCAACTCTGACTACATCTAGTGGAATTGACTGCATGTGGTATGACCATACTATCTGCTAATTTACATCATCAGCACAATGCCATTGTGTTAGCATGGGAATCATCCCCACAACACGTTTCTATCCACTTTAAAGACTTTTTTTTATTTTCAAAACAATTTACCGTATTTTTATGTGTGGTCCCCTCATCCCCCAATCCTGGTATGCATGGTCCCCTCACCCTACAATCCTGGTATGTGTGGCCCCCTCACCCCTCAATCCTGGTATGCATGGTCCCCTCACCCCACAATCCTGGCATGGTCCCCTCATCCCATTCACGCTGTACACACATACAAAAAAATAAACAGTTTTACTCACCTTTCTTCTCTGTGCTCCAACGCTTCTGTGTCCTGTTCTACCAGAGGCCGGGGGAGGAGTGCGGCGCCGGAGCACCACGCTGTCTGGAGCCATTTTGCTGAAGACACACTGCAATTGTGTCTTCAGTAAAATGGCACCGGATAGCGCTATGCGCATGCGCCGATCCGACGCCTCACTCCTGCCGCTGCAACGCTCCTCCTGGTCAGGTAAGTATGTAAGTATGGCGCCGGAGATCGCGGTATGCGTTCATTGTCTACGCATACCGCGATCTCCGGCGCCATACACTGCTCTTACCTGTAACGTAAGAGGAGAAAAATGGACCCCAAAAACTGTTGTGCAATTTCTCCTGAGTACACAGATACCCCATATGTGGGGAAAATGCACTGTTTGGGCACTCGGCAGGGTTCAGAAGGGAAGGAGCACTGTGTGACTTTTTGAACGCAAAATTGTCTGGAATCGAGTGCGGACACCATGTCGCGTTTGGAGATCCCCTGATGCGCCTAAACAGTGTAAACCCCCCACAAGTGACCCCATTTTGGAAATTACACCCCTCAAGGATTTTATCAAGGGATAGAGTGAACATTTTGAAACCAGAGGTAAGACACAGAATTTGAAAACATTAGGTCATCATATTGAATAAGTTGTCATTAGTCTTGAGCACTTGTTCTCGCCCAGCATGTTTCACGGTTATTAGACACCCAAAATAAAACATGCGGGGATCGCTCATGCATGGCAGGCAATTCTCATGAGTTTTTTTTGGCTGTATAACACCCGCAAAACATATGAGGCAGAGACGCGAGCATGTCACTCGAGCACCCATGATACTCATTGCATACCCGAGCACCCGATGCAAACTCAAGTAGCGAGCACTTGCGCTCAACACTAGTTGCCATATCGTCATCATTTTTTTTCTTTTTTTAAAAAATCCCAACACAACCCTAACCCCAACCCTAATACAATCCCAACTCTAGCACATCCCTAACCCTAGCAAAACCCTAACCCTAGCAAAACCTTAACCCTAGCATGACCCTAACCCTAGCACGACCCTAACCCTAGCACGACCCTAACCCTAGCACAACCCTAACCCTAACTCTAGCACAACCCTAACCCTAGCACAACCCTAACCCCAACTTTAGCACAACCCTAACCCCAACTTTAGCACAACCCTAACCCCAACCCTAGCACAACCCTAACCCCAACCCTAGCACAGTCCTAACCCCAACCCTAGCACAACCCTAACCCTAGCACAACCCTAACCCTAGAGTTTATTTTTTACGCTTTTCTTTGTGCACTATATAAGTGATTAGACAACTTTATTCTTTGGGTTGGTGTGATTACAGCGATAAAAGATTCATATCGGGTTTTTATAATTGGCAGCTGTCACACACTGAAAAACCCTTTTTTTGCAAGGACTAGTTTTTGCATCGCCATATTTTGAGAGCTATAATTCTTGCATATTTTGGCCGACAGTCATGTGACGGCTTGTTTTTTGCCGGACAAGTTGACGTTTTTATTAGTACCATTTTCGGGCACATAACATTTTTTGATCGCTTTCTATTCCGAATTTTGGGAGGCAGAATAAACAAAAACCGAACAATTCAGGAATTGCTTTTTTGGATTTTTTTATGCTGTTCTACATGTGGTAAAATTGATAAGATAGCTTTATTCTTCAGGTCAGTACTTTTACAGCAGTACCACATTTATATTGTTTTTTTATGCTTCGCCACTTTTACACAATAAAAACTATTTTATAGAAATAATAATTTTTTTGCATCGCTTTATTATGAGAGCTATAAATTTTTTATTTTTCGGCTGATGTATGGTGGCTTATTTTTTGCGGGACAAGATGACGTTCTCAGGGGTACGATTTTTTTTTACATTCATCTTTTTGATCATGTTTTATTCCATTTTTTGTTTGACAGTGTGATGATAAAGCATTGTTATAGGCTTTGTTTTTTTTGTTTTTTTACCGTGTTCACTAAAGGGGTTTACTAGTGGGACAGTTTTATAGGTCAGGTAGTTCCGGACGCGGCGATACCAAATATATGTACTTTTATTGTTTTGTTTTTTTCATAATAAGATTTATTTATAAGTTCATTATATATATTATTTTTGGATTCTTTTTTTCATTTTTTTAAATATTTTTCAATTTTTTTTTTTTTAATTTCTGATACTTTTTTTTTAACTTTTACTCTATGTTCCACTATGGGACTTTTATTTTTTGCAGGCTCATTGCATGTATAGCATAGAAATGCAGCAGCATCTCTATGCTATGCTGCGTGTTGTAGCATCGGCGTCTCTGCCCCCTGCCAGGCAGAGACGCCGTCCCTCTCACCGCCGCGCACCCCGCCCGGCGTCCACCAACGCTCCACTTCCTGCTCTTGCCGGCGCGCGCAGCTTCCCGGGCACTGTGCTTAGGGCGCGCGCCCTCCCATATATAAAGCACCTCCTCCAATATGGAGGTGCCCGAGCAATAGTTGATGCACAGTGTTCTTAACTCTGCTTCAGCCTTCAGGTCCCGCTGCTAGCCTGACTACTAGTCCTGCCCGCCAGCCTGACTATCTGTCCAGTCCGCCAGCCTGACTACTCTCCAACCCGACAGTCTGTCTTCCGTTCAGTCCACCAGTCTGTCTATGGGCTTTGCCCGCCTGCTTACCTGGAAGCACCTGCCTGTTACCTGTCAGCCTACCTGGAGGCTCCTGCCCGTCACTTGCCATGACCACCTGACAGCCTACCTAGAGGCTCCTGCCTGTCACTTGCCGTGACCACCTTCTAGCCTACCTGGAGGCTCCTTCCCGTCACTTGCCATGACCACCTGACAGCCTACCTAGAGGCTCCTGCCTGTTACTTGCCGTGACCACCTGACAGCCTACCTAGAGGCTCCTGCCTGTCACTTGCCGTGACCACCTGACAGCCTACCTGGAGGCTCCTTCCCATCACTTGCCGTGACCACCTGACAGCCTACCTAGAGGCTCCCGCCTGTCGCCTGCTGTCTCTGCCAGTTCATCTACCCGGATCTCTCGTCAGCCTGCCTGCTGTGCCCATCTGCAGTATCGGTCTGTCCCAGCCATCTGACCCGTGGGAGTCACCTGCTCTCTTACAAGGTCATCCCCAGAGTAGCACCTGGTCCCTCTGCTCGGTCCCTCCCTGGTCACGGAGTCGTTAGCCGCCGTACGACCTAGGTCGATCCGAGTTGATACTTAGTTACGCCCCTCTGGGTCCCTCCTTGCACCGCAGCACAGAGGTTCCACCATCCGGATCCGTAACACGTGTCAGTGCTCCACACTCAGAAGTTACTTTGATCGCGTACTACACATGATCAAAGTAACTTAATGCTGTCTGGTGACCCGGATGTAGTCATGACTAAACATCGGGTCAGCATGACAAACAGCAGGACTCGGCACAGACAGCGGGGAATGCCGGAGAAGCAGGTAAGAGGCTGCGCTTACCTTCCCTTGCTCCCGGAATGCTGCGATCGACTTCGATCGCAGCATTTCAGTGGTTAATGTGCCGGGAGCTTGACTGCTCCTGGCACATAGAACTGGGTGTCAGCTGACACCTGGCGGCGATCGCGTATACCGCTTGTGTGCAGGTGCGATCACAGTGCGCATGATTGTAAGTACCTGGTCCAATAGGCCCGGGCCAGTGCGATGTACTATTACTGAGCATGTCAGAAAGGGGTTAATAGTATTAGTTTTCTCAAATGGTCAAAAGGGACCAGGTGCGACTGCAACCCCTGAACCTACTGTAGCACTGACCGGCTACAGTGCTAAATACTGAGCCACCGTGCTACCCATTTGCCCAGATTTTCCAAATTAAATCAAAGGGATATATCAAATTTTATTGGAAGAAACATCTTCTAATATCAACAAGCAAATATATTCTAGCACCTTTTGCCTGATACGCTATATCTTTTATATAACACCAAAATCGCTTAACCAAATCACATTTTCTCCACATGAGGCTTAGGCTGTATGCCCACAATGCGCTTTTCAAGCGTTTCCACAGCAGCAAAAACGCTGCAGAAACGCTTAAAAAACGCATGGTAGAAGGCCTGCCATGTTCCCCAATGATAATCCGCATGTGCTGTGCACATGCTGCGGAAATTTCCGCTGCGGATTATCATTGCGGAAAAAAACGCAGACCTACCAATTATTTTGCGGAAGTGCTGCGTTTTCGCCGCCATTGACTTGCATTAGATCGCATGTATTCCGCTTCGCTAGATAAGGACATGCGGAATGCATGCGTTCAATGTGCGGATGGTACCCAGGTCTAGAGGAGAGGAGACTCTCCTCCAGAACCGGGTACCATAGAAACTGTGAAAAAAAGAATAAAATAAAAAATAAATAGATAGGAGAGTGACTTGAACTTTTAGTTTTTTTAGTTTTTTTTTCCATATTGTTTAAAACATTCTTTTTTACTTTTCACTGTTATTGTTAGCCCCCCTAGGGGGCTTGAAGCTGCGATTGTCAAATCGCGTGCGCTATATGCAGCGATGCCACAGCATAAAGATTATGGTGTGGAGTGCATTGGGCCCATGCTGCCTGGTGATTCGTGCTGCCTAAATCATGACCACATAAATCAGGAACAGGCATCTTTATTGCAGGCATCTTTGTTTTAATCTTTTCAGAGAAAGCATAGTTTAAAGAGAAGCCATAAAGAAGGAGAATAGCCATCATGGCTTCTTCCTGCCTGGCTCAGCCTAATTGACAATTCTTCCCCTATTTGTATTTCCGAGTCAAACACTGATGGCCAGAATGTGGAAGTCTGTCCATTGTTCATGCTATCTGTCATTCGGGCAGCATTAATCACTTGTTTAATTCCCTTTAAGGCAGAAAGAAGTCCTATGGGCAACAAGGTACTTAGTTATGTATTACAAAAAAAAGCAGACTGTAATGTCTTGACAGTTAGTAAAGACTGGACCCATTTGTATTATTTTAAGTTGCGGACATTAAAAGGAAACTGTCACTAGGTTTTTCCCATATAAAATACGGCCACCACCGTTAGAGCCTCTTTTATAGCATACTCATGGACGGCGCGATCGGTTCCGATGGGCATCTCTGGTCTTGATCCAGCACTTCCCCACTTCTTGGGATTGCCGTCCTCCTTCCCTGTTTCATGTGCATGATGTGTCCTATGTCATCCACACAGTATCCTCATCGCGCTCCTGCGCAGCATACTTTCCTCTGCTCTGCTGCTATAATGAGCATGCATGACATGGTAGTAAAGCTGGCGAATGCACACTAAAGTACTTTGATTGGTCCTTGTGCTTGCACAGGAGCGTGATGGGGACACTGTGTGGATGATGTAGGACGCATCATTCACATGACGTAGGGAAGGAGGACGGTGATTGCAAGATGGGAGAAGGCGCCAGATCAAGACCAGAGATGCCCATCTGACTGGACAAAGCCATCTGATAGTATAATAAAAGCTCTTTTTTGGGGATCTGCAGAGTGGATTGGGGACTTTATAACAGCGCCGTATAGTTGGTGGCCATATTTTATATGGGAAAAACCTGGTGGCACGTTCCCTTTAAATGGAAGGTCTGGTTTACTTTAAGGGTAGTATTAGAACTTTGTGTAAGACAGGAGTAACTTAAAAATTGCAATGCCATGCAATATAGGAACAACAGGAATTCTTATGGGCCAGGATGGCTTCTTTTAACAGAGATTGTCTGTTGCCAGTATCAAAAAAATGATGCGTATTGGCATCATGGCACCACTGAGGGTTCTATAAAACGGAATCTCTGTGTTTGTGACTGCATATATAAAGCAATGGATAGTAAAACTATAAAATGTGGACAACAATTTATAAAAATGAAATATTGCAGCAGAAGAGAAATAATGAACAACATGCTCAGGATGACTGCAAATCCAAATGAACTGTCCGCAATATCTGGATCTGTGTACTATCTAATAGTGTAAACAGGAGTAATTTAGAAACTATATACAATGTATATAATAAAAAGATCCATGTTGAACTCCACATTTAGTAAACTAAACAGTTTATCAATGGGCTATTTTGCATCACTGCTCTCTTCATAATGTATTTGCCAAATAAACAAACCAGTGAAGCAGTGAGGCGCATAGAGCCATCTGGAGGAAAAAGAAGCTATATCCAAATCTTCTCATAAATATGTAGCCCCATTGAAATTCTACAACAGACAATTCTAATATACAACCAGCCTAGTGCATTATTAGGAGCAAACCAGTGAGCCAGTATTGATGTATAATATGATTGAGAACACCCCAACATTTGGTTAATGGTTCTATTCACTTATAAAAGACATTGTGCAAATCCTAATGCAACAGGTGGATACATTAGGTTTAGTAAGAATATAACATTTTACTGTAATTGCCTTTAAAAAATGTCATTAGATAGAATACTGCCTGAGATGTATTTAAAGAGTAAAAACCGAGTCTCTGATCTTTTCTGAATTCAGTACCTTCTCGGCCTGCTTTATATTCATTGCGGAAAGGATACTGTAACTTGTCTTCTTATGTTATTTCCAATTTCCACATAATAGATGTCTCTCTATACTGCTCTATAATTGTCTTTCAATAACTATTGTTTGCCCAATAGAGGAGGCAACATAAAACAATCAAGGTTAAGTCATGTCTAGCAATCTCATTGTGTCCAATACTTAAGCCAGAAATCAGATGATGTACTATGGCACTAATGACCTAGCTACTTTAAAGGGAAATTATATCCTAATAGTACACAGGGTTATTACCTGTCAACATGATGTATTATTCACTAGCAGGAGTCATTCTACTAAGCTCTTATCTATTCATCAGCTATTTTGTGTCCAAAACAAGGAGAAGTAAAACCTATTTAATCTTCTTAACTCATCCATGGCAGTCATTTCTGCACCTTACATCAAACTTAGGAAAGATCTCAGCAGCCATGATATTGAATTTAGAAATACTGCAAGCTAAAATCTTTGTTTATTACTAAATTGTGTCAGATTAAAGTTTAGGATCTTTTCCTAGAAACGAATAACTATGCAAAACCTTAAAGCGACTGTAAAGAACTACTATATTGATGACATAACCTTAAAGGGGTTGTCCGGGCTTTCTGTATAACTTGTGTGTGTACCTAAGCTGCAGAATGCTGACAGTTTGTAATACACTCCCTGTCAGCATTCTTCATGGTGTCCTAGGTATCACTGTCATGTGGGCAGCTCTCTCCTGATTCTGGAGGAGCAGTTCACTTTCCTACTAGAGTTTGGCAGGACACCACCCCAGTGTCTGCCAGACCCTCCCCCTATGTCCTGCTCCAGTCTCCCTGTGCTGCACACAATGGGAGGCAGCAGGGGAATGACTCAGCTGATTTGAGGAATTAGGAAGGAAAAGGCTTCAACATAGGAGAGTATAAAGTGCTGTGTGCATCCCTCCCTCATCCATACACACATCACAAAGACCGAGCTACTGCAGCAGCTGAGGTGTATTATGTGGTATATATGTATGTACATCACCATGGACTGAGGTTCTGCATCAGCTGAAGTGTATTATGTGGTATATATGTATGTACATCACCATGGACGGAGGTTCTGCATCAGCTGAAGTGTATTATGTGGTATATATGTAGATACATCACTATGAACTGAGGTTCTGCAGCAGCTGAGGTGTATTATGTGGTATATATGTATTTACATCTCCATAGACTGAGACTCTGCAGCAGGTGAGGTGTATTATGAGGTACAGTACAGACCAAAAGTTTGGACACACCTTTCCATTTAAAGTTTTTTCTGTATTTTCATGACTATGAAAACTGTACATTCACATTGAAGGCATCAAAACTATGAATTAACACATGTGGAATTATATACTTAACAAAAAAGTGTGAAACAACTGAAAATATGTCTTATATTCTAGGTTCTTCAAAGTAGCCACCTTTTGCTTTGATGACTGCTTTGCACACTCTTGGCATTCTCTTGATGAGCTTCAAGAGGTAGTCACCGGAAATGGTCTTCCAACAATCTTGAAGGCGTTCCCAGAGATGCTTAGCACTTGTTGACCCTTTTTCCTTCACTCTGCGGTCCAAACCATCTTGATTGGGTTCAGGTCTGGTGACTGTGGAGGCCAGGTCATCTTTCGTAGCACCCCATCACTCTCCCTCTTGGTCAAATAGCCCTTACACAGCCTGGAGGTGTGTTTGGGGTCATTGTCCTGTTGAAAAATAAATGATGGTCCAACGAAACGCAAACCGGATGGAATAGCATGCCACTGCAAAATGCTGTGGTAGCCATTCTGGTTCAGTATGCCTTCAATTTTGAATAAATCCCCAACAGTGTCACCATCAAAGCATCCCCACACCATCACACCTCCTCCTCCATGCTTCACGGTGGGAACCAGGCATGTAGAGTCCATCTGTTCACCTTTTCTGCGTCGCACAAAGACACGGTGGTTGGAACCAAAGATCTCAAATTTGGACTCATCAAACCAAAGCACAGATTTCCACTGGTCTAATGTCCATTCCTTGTGTTCATTAGCCCAAACAAGTCTCTTCTGCTTGTTGCCTGACCTTAGCAGTGGTTTCCTAGCAGCTATTTTACCATGAAGGCCTGCTGCACAAAATCTTCTCTTGACAGTTGTTGAGGAGATGTGTCTGCTGCTAGAACTCTGTGTGGCATTGACCTGGTCTCTAATCTGAGCTGCTGTTAACCTGCGACTCGGATAAACTTATCCTCAGAAGCAGAGGTGACTCTTGGTCTTCCTTTCCTGGGGCGGTCCTCATGTGAGCCAGTTTCTTTGTAGCGGTTGATAGTTTTTGCAACTGCACTTGGGGACACTTTCAAAGTTTTCCCAATTTTTCGGAATGACTGACCTTCATTTCTTAAAGTAATGATGGCCACTCGTTTTTCTTTACTTAGCTGCTTTTTTCTTGCCATAATACAAATTCTAACCGTCTATTCAGTAGGACTATCAGCTGTGTATCCACCTGATTTCTGCACAACACAACTGATGGTCCCAACCCCATTTATGAGGCAAGAAATCCCACTTATTAAACCTGACAGGGCACTCCTGTGAAGTGAAAACCATTTCCGGTGACTACCTCTTGAAGCTCTTCAAGAGAATGCCAAGAGTGTGCAAAGCAGTCATCACAGCAAAAGGTGGCTACTTTGAAGAACCTAGAATATAAGACATATTTTCAATTGTTTCACACTTTTTTGTTAAGTATATAATTCCACATGTGTTAATTCATAGTTTTGATGCCTTCCGTGTGAATGTACAATTTTCAAAGTCATGAAAATACAGAAAAATCTTTAAATGAGAAGGTGTGTCCAAACTTTTGGTCTGTACTGTATATATGTAGATATGCGCACACACACACATCACTATAGACTTCACCTCACAGCATTCAGGGGTGATGTGGTGACACGTAAAGCTCTATCACCACTGTGAATGTGGTGTGGAGTGCTGCTTTCCACAGATGAGGACACGGGACATTGCTCTGTTATTTCCAATACTGGAGTGATGACAGAAGTCAGTGCCAATGAGCAGGGGCGTACATAGGAATCATTGGGCCCCATAGCTGAAGTTGCAATTGGGCCCCCCACCCTACAAAAAAAAAATGTAAATAATTGTCGGGGTCACAGAAGTTCAGATCTCACAACTTTCCAGCCTTTACATAGTAATTTTCCTCCTGCTGACATCCTAGATCCCTCTTTCATTGCCCATAAAGTATGATGCTAACAAAAGTGTCCCCCAAACACAGTATGATACCCCCATGGTGAATTCCTCCACATGCGTAGTATAATGACCCTGCTGTACCCTACCTCAACTCCCAGGGCAAAGTATGCTAACTACAACACAGTATGATCCCCCAACTGTGAGACCTAGAGCTAGAGAGAATGGTAGGTAATAAGGGGGGGTTATACATAATAAAAGATAAAACTATATAACTAAGGATGGCGCTATACATAATAAGCGAGTATACTATATACTAAGGGAGTATGCTATACATAATAAGGCTACATTCCTGTATCTGTGTGCAGTGTCGGTGTGCTGCCCTGTTTTACCGACGCATTGAGCATGTCCTATTCTAATCCTCAAAATCGGATCAGAACAGGACATTCTCTGATGCTCACAGATCTCATTCTCAGATCCGTGATTTTCATGGATGTGTGAATGGATCTATAAAACTCTACGAGTCCATGGACCATCCGATAAAAAAAATCTGGCAGCACACGGACATTTCACACAAATGTGAGATTGCAGCCTAAGGGATTTTACAGACAACATTATCACTCCAAGTCACACAGTGCAGATAAAGAATAATATTTACATCCAGGCACTTACCGATGACGTCTCATCTGATCAGAGTCGGTTTCTGCTACTTCTTCTCCATCTGGTCGGACCTTCATGTCGACATCTCCCAGCCACGTCTCGTCTTGTCACGATGATCCTCCAGCCTAGAAAATAACAAGGTCACATATATTGTATATATACATGTCTCCCTCACACTGCGGCCCTGAATACAGATATGTACCCCCCCTTCATTAATATACTATTAGCCACTTAGTAATCAAAACATAAAGTGATAAGCAGCACTGTGACCCCCATTAACTATAATCACCACTGGCCAATAATATAAATTATTCAGTCTCTGTGACTCTCCCCAATTAACTGTAAGGCTATGTGCACACGAAAATATACTAGCTCCCCTATCATTGCTCTGTCCCAGCACCTCCATCATTGCTCTCTCCCAGCATCCCCATCATTGCTCTCTCCCAGCACGCCCATCATTGCTCTCTCCCAGCATGCCCATCATTGCTCTCCCCAGCACCCCATCATTGATCTCTCCCAGCACCCCATCATTGATCTCTCCCAGCACCCCCATCATTGCTCTCTCCCAGCACCCCCATCATTGCTCTCCCCAGCCCCATCCGTCCCATTATTGCTTTCCCAAGCCCCATCACTGCTCTCCCCAGCCCTATTATTGCTCTCCCCAGCCCCATCATTGCTCTCCCCAGCCCCTTTAATTGCTTTCCCCAGCCCCATCATTGCTATCTTCAGCCCCATCACTCCCATTATTGCTCTCCCCAGCCCTATTATTGCTCTCCCCAGCCCCATCATTGCTCTCCCTAGTCCTATTATTGCTCTCTTCAGCCCCATCACTCCCATTATTGCTTTCCCCAGCCCCACCATTGCTCTCTCCAGCCCCATTATTGCTCTCCCCAGCCCCATAATTGCTCTCTTCAGCCCCATCACTCCCATTATTGCTCTCCCCAGCCCTATTATTGCTCTCCCCAGCCCCATCATTGCTCTCCCTAGCCCCATTATTGCTCTCTTCAGCCCCATCACTCCCATTATTGCTTATTGCTTTCCCCAGCCCCACCATTGCTCTCTCCAGCCCCATCAGCCCCATTATTGCTCTCCCCAGCCCCATTATTGCTCTCTTCAGCCCCATCACTCCCATTATTGCTCTCCCCAGCCCTATTATTGCTCTCCCCAGCCCCATCATTGCTCTCCCTAGCCCCATTATTGCTCTCTTCAGCCCCATCACTCCCATTATTGCTTTCCCCAGCCCCACCATTGCTCTCTCCAGCCCCATCAGCCCCATTATTGCTCTCCCCAGCCCCATTATTGCTCTCTCCAGCCCCATCAGCCCCATCATTGCTCTCCCCAGCCCCATTATTGCTCTCCCCAGCCCCATCATTGCTCTCCCCAGCCCCATTATTGCTCTCCCCAGACCCATCATTGCTCTCCCCAGCCCCATCAGCCCCATTATTGCTCTCCCCAGCCCCACCATTTCTCTCCCCAGCCTCATCAGCCCCATTATGGCTCTCCCCAGCCCCACCATCCCCAACATTGCTCTCCCCCACCTCCCCTCCCCAGCGTTTCAGTAAAAAAAAAAAAAACACTTACCTCTCTGCCCGCAGCATCCTTGTTGTCAGCAACTTCCTCCCTCATACAGGCCCGCGCTGCATGATGACATTATCAAGCAGCGCGTGCCTGTGTGAGGGAGGAAGCGGCGGGCAGGAAGCAGAGGACGGATCTCTGCAGCTTTGCTGCCATTCTGTCCTGTCAGCAGCGGAGCTGCAGGGATCACTCCCTGCCCTCCGCGAGCAGGGAGACGCTGCACCGGCAGGCCCCCTGGCGCAGCTGCACCAGCGGCAGTATGTCCGCCCCTGGACTGTTATGGGGCCCTCCCGGCTCACGGGCCCCATAGCAGTTGCGTGGCCTGCCGCCATTGGCGGTACGCCACTGCCAATGAGTGTGCAGTGGGCGGGGAGAGGGTGGACTGGACCCTGAGGCCAGACAGTGCCAGCACTGGCCATGAGGTTAAATAATACAGCATAGGCAGTTTTCAAGTTTGGTAAAATAAATTAATGAAGTGGAATGCAGAAGAAATGAAAGGTAGAAACAAAGAACACAATTTATAGAGGTGCTGTATATTACAATGCAACACAGATTAGGATTTCAGGGTCAGACAACCTCTTTAAGATAGGTAATCAATATCAAATTGGTGGAGTGTGACACCTTGGACATTCACCGATCAGCTATTAGCAGGTCTAGAAGCTGTCGGAAGTACACAATATACAGAGCCAGAATACCACATCTCTGTACACCCCGACGTGGCTGTTATTGGGTGCTGCAGCTCAGCTCCCATTCACTCTATAGCTTCTTTAGTTATACTAGTGATAGTGGGGCTCAGCAGCACCACCTGGAGACATAATTTTTTAGTGCCATTTATTAACAGAGCTGCTTAGTTGAGAGAGGACTGCTCCAATATTTATAGTCATTGAGTAAGTTACAATCCAAAAATCTGATTGATGATGATTTTCAGATGGTAACTTTGTTCAAACTTTGGAAAATAAAAAAAAGAACTGAAGATAATAATTGTAGATGCTGAAAGACAGAAATGAGAATTAATAATATAATAGAGAAAATCTTATCTACTGCCAGATTATATGTATTTATAGCTGATAATCCTGAATGTGGTCTAGATTACCTAAAAAATGTAGAGAAAAGAGCAATTTGTAAAATATAGCTCATTACCGTATGTACAATTAGAGACGATTTCCTTCTACAGGATGTTTATGATCTACAGTAGCTGAAGAAGATGGTGGCTACCAAGAATCCATTAGGACAACCATTCCCATATTCTCTATTAGGGGAAATGGATATAATAGATTGGAGTTATCTACTCATATTACCCTTCTATGAACAATGTAATACTACAAATGTATAGGCACTTAGGCAGCAATGCTCAGCTATTTTCTTCACTGCCATATGTAACATCCTTTTAAGCCACCTCCATGGGCAGGGTGTCTCACCTCAATATGGCGCAGTGCCTCCACCCAAATCTTGCTAGGAGCTCTTGGAGAATGCGGAAGGGTCTTTCTTTTCTGCTATGGGTCGACTCGTTGAGAACCCCTGTCCAAAAATCCATGCACACTCAAAAGAGATTAGGTTAAAACACTTAATAAGCTTATTTACAAGGGATAAATGGTGACGATTGCAGGGGAAGTAATGAGGAATAGCAAACAGATAATATTATGCAATCTACTATACAGGTACAAGATGTGCTTTGCAATAAACATGAATATTAGGGATGATGCTTCCCCTTCAAATTACAACAGGTACACTCCTAACTAATCAATCTTAACCTACAAATAATGGACTCCCAAGCTGTGACTCTGGTTGCCATGGATGTTGACGCACTTTCAGGAACCATTGGTGCACTTAATACTAGTGATGAGCGAGCATGCTCGCTACTGCTTGGTGCTCGCCCGAGCATCTCACTGCTTAAGATGCTCGGCGCTCGCCGAGTATTTCCGGGTTGCTCGGGCGGAAACTCGGGTACCCTCCCTGCATGTTTGGCGCTCTTTAGAGAGACAATGAACATGCAGGGATTGCCTGTCATGCACTGTAATGCCGTAGCCATGTTGGTTGTGGGCATTACAGTGATTGGCTGGCCGCACAGGGTCATCAGATCTATATCAGACCTGGCGCCGCCATGCTCATCACAGTCACTCCGGATCAGACAGTGTAGGGAGAGCTGCTGCTGTGTCAGGGAGAGATTTGATCGTGTATTAGGTAATGTAGGGAGAAAAACTGTACATTACACATATCCATCTTAACAAACAGTCCTTCTGCGGACTAATCCATCTGCAGAGATATCTGGCAGGCAGGGTGTATAGGCAGGTGGTGTATATAGCAGACTACAGTGTATATAGCACAAGAGGCTCCATTCCAATTCTGCCTTCTGCTGCTGTTAGATATTTCTATGCAAAGGCCCAGGTCTCAGGGGCCAGGAATCCTTTTTCTTTCTTAATCCTCATTATTTGCTTAAAAAGCAATCCAGAGAACACCATTTTTCTGCGCCATTTGCTTGTTTTGAGAGAGGTGCTGCTGCATCAGGGACAGATTTGCTTGTGTATTAGGTAGTGTAGGGATAAAAACCATACATTACACATATCCATCTTAACAAACAGTCCTTCTGAGGACTAATCCATCTGCAGAGATATCAGGCAGGCAGGGTGTGTAATAGTGGGGAAGGACGTAGCCTTCCCTTGGCACTGAGGTACTTAAAAGAAGTGTTCCTGTAGTTAGACCTCTCTGAACTGTTGGTAGGCCAAGCTAAGGGGTTAGCTTCAGTGGTACAGTCAGTAGAGTAAAGGGTGAACTTAGTGCCCTCATCAAGCCTTGAGTGTTGTGGAGCTTGTTCCTGGCATAATTCTTTGTGGGCTGCAGTACCTGTAATCAGCCACAAGATGCCACTGTCCTGGGTGCAGATGTTAGGTTGAGTCTGCTAGCAGTGTTACAGACAGTGATGGGGTTAATGCTGAGTGATGACAGCTCACAGAGGGTGGGCACTTTAGGAAAATCCCTGCTTAGTTTCCAGAAGCAGGAAGAGATATTCAGTAAGAGATAGGACAGTGAACTGTACGGGCAGCCTGACTATATGGTGGCTGCTAGGGTAGACGGGAGCTTCATACCCTCAGACAGTGGGATCACCAGTGTAAAAGTCTCCCTACGCAAGAGTCCTGTTAGCCGGCCGGAGAAACTCAGAGGTATTGAGGACCCAGGGCACTTCTAGTCTGCAGGAAGCAGAGGAAGATAAGTAGGACTCCAGGCTAAGATGTGGGGGAGATATTGGATCTGGAACACTACTGGTATTGCAGAAGAGTCTCTTGGGCTAGAGATTAGAGTCACAGAGATGCTTCACTTAAAGAGGGAACCAGGGCTGAAGATGTTGCCAGCGCCTGTGAGAGAGATAATAACCTGTCGGGCCTTATCCATTATATCTGCCTGTAAATACTGTACATATTCCTCTTCCCCAAGTAAAGTCCAAGTTATGGTTAAGAATCTCGTGTCCTCTGAATTTATTGCTGCCTTGGTCCCAGAAGAGAAATGCCTGGAGACAGCTGCGATCGGATGGTTTGAAGTAAGTGGAGAGCACCACATACACAGCCACACATCAGAGGGAGGACACGAATTGTCTGTAGGGTGCCAGAGCGAGAGGCGGCTACAGCTCGCCCACGACTACCTCACTGGAGCACCTTACAGGTGTATAGGCAGGCAGTGTATATAGCAGACTGCAGTGCATATAGCACAAGAGGCTCCATTCCAATTCTGCCTTCTGCTGCTGTTAGATATTTCTATACAAAGGCCCAGGTCTCAGGGGCCAGGAATACTTTTCTTTGGATCTTAATCCTCATTATTTGCTTAAAAAGCAATCCAGAGAACACCATTTTTTCTGCGCCATTTGCCTGTTGGCACTGCAGAATACAGCCAGGCCCTTTCCATATTAGAGCCCTAGAAATCCAGCTATCTAAAAATGTGTTTTCTCCGTCAAACGGATCACATATACGTTGTCAGAAAATACTGCCATTTCTGGCCTCCATTAAAGATTTCTTTTAGTGTGTCATTGAAGCAATTCACCGGAGTTTGCTGTTCAAACTACTTACCTACAGGCCAGGTATTTAAAACTCTGTTTTCTCTATCACACGGATCACATATAAGTTCGCTCCAAACTCAGTCATTTGTAGTGAGTGTGGAAGATATTGTCCTCCACTTAAAATGGGCAAGGCACGTGGCAAGGGATGGGGAACTGTACGTGATGGTGATGGTGCATGCAGAGGCCGAGGCCGTGGGCAAGCTGAAATTGTGCCACAACAAACATCCACATCTTCTCGCTCAACCTTCCTGTCCCAATTAATAGGGGACCGAAGCACAAAACTATTGAACCCAGAGCAGTGTCAAAAGGTTGTTGGTTGGATAGCGGATAATGATTCCAGTCACTTAGCCACAACCACCACCACCCTGTCTTCCACATGGTCAAGTCTCAGTAGCCATAAGTCTGGACCGCATATTCCTCACCCTGATCCTCCTTCCTCCCACCATGCCGAGTACCCAGAGACAACTGATCCCACACTTGGACACTCTAAAGAGCTGATCACTTTTCCATTCATAGATTCGGGCCTCTCGCCTGGTCCACTTGAAGCGGAGCAAGAGGAGATTGCGTGTAGCGATGCCCAAATACACTGTGTGCAGAATTATTAGGCAAGTTGTATTTTAGAGGATTATTTTTATTATTGATCAACAACTATGTTCTCAATCAACCCAAAAGACTCATAAATATCCAAGCTTAATATTTTTGGAAGTTGGAGTGGGTTTTTTTTAGATTTGGCTATCTTAGGAGGATATCTGTTTGTGCAGGTAACTATTACTGTGCGGAATTATTAGGCAACTTAATAAAAAACAAATATAATCCCATCTCACTTGTTTATTTTCACCAGGTAAACCAATATCAGTGCTCAAAATTTAGAAATAAACATTTCTGTCATGCAAAAACAAAAACCCAAAAAATTAGTGATCAATAAAGCCACCTTTCTTTATGATGACACTCAACAGCCTTCCATCCGTAGATTCTGTCAGTTGCTTGATCTGTTTTCGATCAACATTGCGTGCAGCAGCCACCACAGCCTCCCAGACACTGTTCCGAGAGGTGTACTGTTTTCCCTCACTGTAGATCTCACATTTTATGGTGGACCCCAGGTTCTCTATGGGGTTCAGATCAGGTGAACAAGGGGGCCATGTCATTATTTTTTCTTCTTTTAGACCTTTACTGGTCAGCCACGCTGTGGAGTAGTTGGATGCATGTGATGGAGCATTGTCCTGCTTGAAAGTCATGTTTTTCTTGAAAGATACCGACTTCTTCCTGTACCACTGCTTGAAGAAGTTGTCTTCCAGAAACTGGCAGTAGGTCTGAGAGTTGAGCTTCACTCCATCCTCAACCCGAAAAGGTCCCACAAGTTCATCTTTGATGATGCCTGGCCATACCAGTACCCCACCTCCATCTTGCTGGTGTCTGAGTCTGAGTGGAGCTCTCTGCCCTTTATTGATCCAGCCTCTGGCCCATCCATCTGGCCCATCAAGAGTCACTCTCATTTCATCAGTCCATAAAACCTTTGAAAAATCAGTCTTAAGATACTTCTTGGCCCATTCTTGACGTTTTATTTAATGTTTCTTGTTCAAAGGTGGTCGTTTTTCTGCCTTCTTTACCTTGGCCATGTCCCTGAGTATCGCACACCTTGTGCTTTTTGATACTCCAGTAACGCTGCAGCTCTGAAATATGGCAAAACTGGTGGCGAATGGCATCTTGGCAGCTTCACGCTTGATTTTCCTCAATTCATGGGCAGTTTTTTGCTCCTTCTTTGGTCAACACGCTTCTTGCGACGCTGTTGGCTATTTGCCATGAAATGCTTGATTGTTCAGTGATCACGATTCAAAAGTTTGGAAATTTCAAGACTGCTGCATCCCTCTGCAAGACATCTCGCAATTTTGGACTTTTCAGAGCCAGTCAAATCTCTCTTCTGACCCATTTTGCCAAAGGAAAGGAAGTTGCCTAATAATTAAGCACACCTTATACAGGGTGTTGATGTCATTAGACAACACCCTTCCTCATTACAGAGATGCACATCACCAGATTTACTTAATTGGTAGCTGGCTCTCAAGCCTATGCAGCTTGGAGTAGGACAACATGTATAATAAGTATCAAAGTGATCAAAATACGCATTTACCTAATAATTCTGCACGCGGTGTATTTGAGCAGCCACAGTCACATGAAGGCGACGGTGGGAAAGTGTCACAACAGGTGGACGATGATGAGACACAATTGCCAGAAAGTCAGGAGGAGGACCAGGGTGCGGAAGTGGAAGACTAGGTCGTGGATGATATAGTAACTGACCCAACTTGGCAGGAGAACATGCAGAGCGAACACAGCAGCACACAGGGGGAGGGAGGCAGAGCACCCCAACAGGTAGGAAGAAGCAGTGTGGTGGCCGCAGACAGAAGGCAGGCAAACGTTCCCCGTAACACCAACACGAAGGAAGTTGCCAGTACAACTGTTAGGTCTTACCGAGTCTGGTTGTTTTTTAAAGACTCTGCCGATAACCCCAAAAAGGCCATTTGCACTACCTGCCAGGCCAGCATCAGCAGGGGTGGCAAAACGACCAGCCTGACCACCACCAGCATGATCAGGCACATGGCAGCAAAGCACCCGACTTTGTGGGCCGAAACCCAGGGTCCAGGAACAGTGTCTGCGGGTGGCACCATTGCTTCTTTCGCTGTTGTGCAGGCAAGCTAATCCCCTGCCCATGGTGCATGCGAAGACACCTCCTGCCCTGCACCTGTCGTTGCACACTCTCAAGTAGCAGTATCAGGAAGCACGTCCATGTCCTTGTCCCAGCGCAGCGTTCAGTTGTCCATACCCCAGTCCTTGGAACGCAAGCGCAAATATGCTGCCAATGCCCCACAGGCCACACTACTAAATTCTCACATTTCACGACTGCTTGCGCTCGAAATGTTGCCTTTTAGGCTCGTGGAGACGGAAGCATTCCGCAACCTGATGGCGGCGGCCGTCCCTCGGTATCGGTCCCCAACCGCCACTATTTCTCCCGGTGTGCCGTCCCCGCATTACACAAGCACGTGCTCTCAACAACGCAGTTACCGGTAAAATGCACCTAACCATGGACACGTGGACAAGTGCTTGTTGGCAGGGACGGTACATCTCGCTGACGGCACACTGGGTTAACATAGTGGAAGCCGGGCCCCAGTCAGACCTTGGGATGGAACACGTCCTCCCGACGCCAAGGATTGCGGGATCTAGGTCAATCAGGTTTGCCCCCACGGTCTACAGCTCCTGCACCTCATCCTGCTCAGCCTTCTCCTCCTCTTCAGCCTCCATCTCCGAAATGACCACATCAGTCACAAGCTGGAAGCACTGCAGAACTGCCTCGGCCAAGCAGCAACAGGCTGTGCTGAAGCTAATATGCTTAGGTAAAAAACCGCACAATGCTGAAGAGTTGTGGACAGCTCTGAAAGAGCAGGCAGATCTGTGGCTCACACTGCTGATCCTACAGCCAGGCATGGTCGTGTGTGACAATGGCCGGAACCTGATGGCGGCTCTGAGGCGAGGCGAGCTCACACACGTACCATGCCTGGCCCATGTGTTTAACCTCGTGGTTCAGCGGTTTCTCAAATCCTACTCAGACCTGCCAGATCTGCTTGTTAAAGAACGCCGCCTGTGTGCCCATTTTACAAAGTCAGGTACAGATTCCGCCGCCCTTGCAGTGTTTCAGCAGCGTTTGCAGCTTCCGGCTCACAGACTGGTGTGTGATGTCCCCACGCGTTGGAACTCTACACTGCAGATGTTGGGAATGATTTGTGAGCAGAAGAGGGCAGTTGTTGAGTACCAGCATCAAAAAGGCCGTCGGTATTCAGTTCAGACTCCACACATAAGACCTCAGGAGTGGACATGGATGTCAGACATATGTACCATCCTCCAAATGTTTGAGGACTCCACCAAGATGGTGAGCAGCAATGATGCCATAATTAGCGTCACCATCCCACTTCTCTATCTTCTGAAACACTCTCTGCTCACAATCAAAGAGGATGCATTGCAGGCGGAGCACAATGAGATGGAGCAAGGAACCATACATGGTGATTACACACAGCCAAGCCTCATCTCATCCCAACGTGGACTGGGTGACAATGAGGAAGAGGAGGAGGAAGGACAGGAGCTAGTTTCATGCACTATAGATAGTACTACCTGCACAGCTGTCATACCGTCTGTTCAGCGTGGATGGCCAGAGGACAGAGAGGAGGAGGAGGAGGAGAGCATGGTCAGTCATCCTCTTAGTGAGTACACGGTAGTCTTGCCTGTGAGTAGTCTGGCACGCATGGCTGAATTTATTTTACGCTGCCTTTCCCATGACCTTCACGTTCTCAAAATTTTGGGTGACAGTCATTACTGGTTGGTGACACTTCTAGACCCATGGTACAAGGAGAACTTTATATCTCTTATTCCTGAGGCGAACAGGTCTACAAAAATGGGGCAGTACCAGAAGGCCCTTGTTGCGGAACTATTAAAAAAATTCCCATCTGAAAATGCTGGCGGCAGAGGGCACACTTCGATGGACAACCAAGGAGTACAAGCGAGAGAGACACAACTTCAATCCAGCAGAGGCAGGGGAACACTGTCAAAGTTCTGGGAGAGTTTTATCAGACCCTCCCATCGCACAGGCCCTGAGGGGCAGGGTACTCTCACAAGGAGTGCAAAGTTTGGGAAGATGCTGAGGGAGTACCTTGCCGACCGTAGCAACGTCCTCCGTGATTCCTCTGTGCCTTATAATTATTGGGTATCCAAGCTGGATACATGGAATGAACTGGCTCTCTATGCCTTGGAGGTCCTGGCCTGCCCTGTCGCCAGCGTTTTATCAGAGCGAGTTTTTAGTGCCGCTGGTGGAATTTTAACTGATAAGCGCATCTGCCTGTCAACTGAAAATGCTGACAGGCTGACTCTTATAAAAATGAACAAAAGCTGGATTGGGCCAGACTTCTCAGCACCACCGAATGATAGCAGCGTAACAAACTCAAATCCAGTGTCTTTTCTTGGGAAGTGTATTCCCATGCACCTTTTCACACCCACACATGGGTATACGCTTCCTGATTTTGTCTATTTGCTGTTGTCCTCCTCCTTCTCCTCATCCTCCACCACCATATCACCAAGGTGACCATGGTCCGTGATGCAACACCCACATAATTTTTTTAAAGGGAGTTTATGATGCCTGTAAAAAAAAAATTTTATACAGTATGTTCATGTATACCCTTCAGGGGTAAATGTTTGTCAGCCCATACACTTAGTGCATGGGCGTTACAAGCATATTAGGCCCGCTCCTTTCTAATGGGAACATTTTTTTAAGAGGCCCTCCTCCACGTCTCTTTCAAAGGGCATTGAAGTGCCTCCAAATATTTGGCAGCCCTTGCATTCACTGCATAGGCCAACACTATGGGAGACTCTCTCCTTTCTAATGGGAATTTGTCGTTACTGTGGCCCTGCTCTGTGTGTCGTTAAATTCTTAGTGGGGTTTTTCCTAAAATTGGTCAACCGTTGGACTCACTGCATACCCTATAATGGTATAGCAGACCCTCTCCTTTTTAATGGGAACATGTCGTACCTTGTTACTGTGGCCCTGCTCTGTGTGTCTTTAAATTCTTAGTGGGGTTTTTCCTAAAATTGGTCAGCCGTTGGTCTCACTGCATACCCTATAACTGTATAGCAGACCCACTACTTTCTAATGGGAACATGTCGTACTTGTTACTGTGGCCCTGCTCTGTGTATCTTTAAATTCTTAGTGGGGTTTTTCCTAAAATTGGTCAGCCATTGGACTCATTGCATATCTTTTAACTGTATAGCAGACCCTCTCCTTTCTAATGGGAACATATCGTACCTTGTTACTGTGGCCCTGCTCTATGCGTCTTTAAATTCTTAGTGGGGTTTTTCCCAAATTTTGGCAGCCCTTGCAGTCACAGCATGGACATTACCACTATAGGAGACCCGCTCCTTTATAATGGGAACATTTTTTTTACTGAGACCCTCCTCTATGTCTCTTCAAAGAGGTATTGGGTTGCGTCCAAATTTTTGGCAGCCCTTGCAGTCACTGGATACGCAATAACAGTATAGGAGACCCAATTGTTAATAATGGGAACAACAAAGCATAGCCAGCTGATGGCTCTCTAACTATAGCTAGGGCCGACTGCTGGCCTTTTAAAAATAGTAAGGGCCATCTGATGTCCCTATAAAAATAGGCTTTATGACTTTCAGAGTCCCTCCATCATAAATTAAAAAGGATGTGTCTGATGATGTGTCATACACCACATTGCCAGATAAGGTTGTAAAATGTTAAAATGACATTTTCCGGTGAATGCATTTGTCTTAAAAAAACAAAACAATATGATCTTTCTTTAGTATAAAAAACAGCGTCACCAATTTAACCTCAATGTAATAACATTGTTCAGCTCATGCACCTCCTCCTCCACCTCCGAAATGACCACATCAGTCACAAGCTGAAAGCACTGCAGCACTGCCTTGGCCAAGCGGCAACAGGCTGTGCTGAAGATAACATGCTTAATGCTTAATTGACAAACCGCCCAGTGCTGCAGAGTTGTTGAAAGCTGTAACCCAGCAGCCTGATCTGTGGCTCTCACCGCTGAACATACAGCCAGGCATGGTCGTGTGTGACAATGGGCGGAACCTGGTGACAGAGAAATAACAGCCAGGGTAGATACGGTTTCCCTCTATGCCAGTCCTTTCACCGAGCTAAAGAATATGGCTGTGGTAAATACAACTCCCACTGAGAAGCTGTTTCAGATTGAAAAACATTGTGCCCACCAGAGGATTTGATTCTGAGGGCTAACCTTTCTCACCCGCTCAAGAGCACCATAGCAGCGGCAAAGTTAGCGCTATCATGAACTCTCCTGAGGTAGAAGCCAAGGCACACCAGAGGATACTCTGGTGGGACCGTCCAATCCTGCCGAGAAGCAGTCCTGGCTAAGAAAAGTGTGTGGGAAGGTTCCTGGACTCTCTATGGCTGCTTTTTTACTGAGGAGGAAACACACGCAAACACAGGGAGAACATACAAAGTCCTTGCAGATGTTGTCCTTGCTGGGATTTGAACCTGCGCTGCAAGGCTTCAGTGCTAACCACTGATCCAATGTACTGCCGTTCACCCTCTAATATCTAACAGGCTGGAGAAACTTGCACCTACTGCCACTCTATCTTCAGCTCCTTTGTGAGAAAATGTATTTGGGCAGCCACTCAGTCTACCAAATAAAATTCCTGAGAAGGAAATTGGGAATGGCTTCACTACTGGTACTGGGGGCAGTGCTAATACCATGGCGTCATACCATAGTTTGCTGGAAATATTCCAGGCTGGTAGGAGGCAAGCAGAGTCCCACAGAAAAGTACCAGCAGTAATGTTCAGGCCACATTTCAAGTGCAAGCAGCTTTAGAGGACTTCCTGGTAGAAATGACACGCAGGGTAGATACAGTTTCCCTCTATGCCAGTCCTTTCACCGAGCTAAATACAACTCTCAGCAAAAAAAGTTGTGGACTGGCTCTGTACCGTCCCTGGCCACATTCAGCTGTCCACGTGTTTGTGGTTAGGCGGTCCTTCCCCGTAAGTGCACTGGGGAGGGCATTGGTAATGTTGTGGGATCCGTGCTTGTGGAAGGCGGAGGCGATACCGGGAAATATAGTGGCGGCTGGAGACCGAGTATGGACACCCGGCCGCCGCCGGCATGAGGTTCCGAAAAGCTGCCTCCTCCACGAGCTTAAAAGGCCACATTTCAAGAGCAAGCAGCTGTCAAAAATTTGGCAGTATAGTATTGCAGCCTGTGGGTGGGTGGCTGCCTGCATACTTGCGCTTGCATTCCAAGGAATGGGGTAGGGACAACTGAACGCTGCAGTAGGACAAGGATGTGGACGGTGATTGTTGCAAGTCTGCTATGACAGATGCATGGCGGAAGGCATCTTCACATGCACCAAGGATCACTTATGATGGGCACACTTTTTGGCAGTGACCTGGGAGTCATAGATGCTTCCAGATGTCTTCCCCATGCTGTTCCCATGTCTTTCACCACTGTATGCATGTGTCTGATGATGTGTCACACACCACATGGCCAGATAAGGTTGTAAAATGTTAAAATTACATTTCCTGGTGAATGCATTCGTCTTGGTTGAAAGCAATTCAAAAGTGCAAAAACGCATCAAAAACGCTATGTGTGAACATAGCCCAAGTTGTGGAGAAGTATTTTTGTTTTTGGTTATTTATTTTGCCTTATATACAAGTCATTACCCTGGAAAGGATGTTCCTTAACATATTTCACAGGAAAATCCATTTTGGTTTCGTTTTTGTATGTTTTATTGTGAGTCCATAAAAGTGGCATACAGCTCTGACCACGTTGCTGACAGCAGTGATCTGGGAGTCAGAGATGCTTCCAGTGGTCTTCCCCATGCTGTTCCCATGTAATTTGAGCACTGTTCCCATCGATTTGGGCAATTTTTTGGCCCTCTGCAGACCGCCGGGGGGGAGCCGCCTGAAAAATGCTCGAGTTTCCCATAGACTTACATTGGGCTCGTTGCTCGGGTCGAGCACCCGAGTATTCCAATTTGCTCGAACCGAGCAACGAATACCCGAGCATTTTAGTGCTCGCTCATCACTACTTAATACAATGACAACAAAATCCCCTCCATGGCTGGTCCTATCAAAAACTCCTGTTCGTTGAACCATAAGTCACAGCAGTGTTCCCTTATAGATAATTTTAGAATACTTCCCAACTGAGGCTACACAACTCCCAGCAGTAGATAGTCACTAATGATGATGTACCAAGTCTTTAGTCACCCAGAGTTACATCCTGAGACTATGTGCACACAAAGCATTTTTACTGCATTTTTTCCGCCGTGGCAGCTCTGCAAAAACCCTTGTTAATAGGTCTGCCAGCTATAGCAATAGTAATCCTGATGTGCTAATGCGGAAATTTCCGCTCAGGATTACCATTGCAGTAAAAACCGCAGCATGACCATTGCGCTGGCGTTTCCGCGGTGAATTCGCACCCATTGACTTGAATTGAACCGCAGCAAATCCGCAGGTATAGTAGTTATACCTGCGGATTTGCTGTGTTTCAATTAAAGCCAATTTGTGGCGGAAACGCGGTGCGGATGGTACCCGGGTCGGTAGAGGAAGACTACTACTCCTCTCATCCGACCGCCGCTCCCGCTGATAACAGCGAGAGAGTGGGTCTGCTTGGGGGAGCAGTAGTCTGATCTGCTGAGCTAGCGTGCTCTCGGTAAAAAAGAAAAAAAAGTAAAAATTAAAATAAAAAGCACTATACTCACCTGTCCGGTGTCCTCCTGTTCCTTGCAATGTCCCCGGCGATGCGATGCTCCTGGCGGCCGGCGATACACTGCGGGGAGCGCTCTCACTCCCAGCAGTGTATTGAATTGCCAGAACCTGCGGTCAAATGAGCGATCAGCTGATCGCTCACGTGACCTCACCGTGGTGTGCTCACCGGGGCTGATCAGCTGATCTTCAGTGGATGAACCTCAGTGACCTCCTGCAGCAGCAATGTATACTGAGAGGAGTGATTTTATACCCCTGTCAGTGTACATTGCTGTCTTCTACAGCAGTGACATCAGTGACTGCTGAAGTCACTGCTGTAGAAGTGACACAGATCTCCGAGGGACAATCGGTGTAATCGTGGACTGCGTCGTTGACGGCGGACAGGTGAGGGATATGGTTGTTTGTTTTTTCACTTTTTTTCCAGAAGATCGATGGCTTCGTGGACAGAGTGCAATAAAAAAAATTATTAAAACCATGTGTTTTTTTATTTCATTAAAATACTTTATTCTGGCCGTGTCTTTTATTGAAAAAGCGGCGATCACATTTACTATACGGTTAGTAATGGGGGCATCTTATAGACTCCCTCCATTACTAACCTGGGCTTCATGTCAGCCGCCAATACAAGGCTGATGTGAACCCCAACCCCATTACACCACTAGCCACCACTACAGGGCAGTGGGAAGAGCGGAGGCTAAGCGCCAGATTTGGCGCATCTTATGGATGTGCCATTTCTAGGACTGCTGAGGGGTGATATTAATAGCCGCGGAGGGGGATAGTATCTATAGCCCCTTCCCTGGCTATTAATATCAACCCACAGCTGTCTGTTTAGCCTTTTCTGATTAGATTTTATAGGGGGACCCCACTTCAATTTTTTTCTGGGGTCCCCCTGTAATCTAGCCAGTAAAGACTAAACAAACAGCTGTGGGCTGATATTAACAGCCAAGGAACATTGCTGGCTAATGGCCCCTTGGCTGGGCTTCTACTATCAGCCCCCATCGGTCAGCCTTCCCTCCGCTGGTTATAAAAATGACGCAGGAGCCCATGCCATTTTTTTATGCATATTTTTTGCTGCGTCCAAAACATTGCATTCTATTGAACGCAGGTAAATCCACATGTGTTCACTGAACCATGCGGATTTACCACATTCAATACATTCTAGTGGTCAAATTTCTGCTGCGGAGACTAGCAACTCCACAAGACATGCTGTGGTCCTGAAAGACACGCTGCATGTCAGTGTCTATGGGTGATTCGCAGCCTCTGATGCACACATAGTGGACATGGGATTTCTAGAGCTCCCATCCACTATGCTGTAACATCTGGATACTGCAGGTTTGACACGGTATAAACACGCAACGTCAAACCTGCAACGGCTCCTGATCGTGGCGATGTACCCAAACTCACCCACATCATGTCAATTTCTGTAGCCGAGATGCTAGTTTCCACTACAGATTTTAACTGATTGAAGTGTCATTATATGCGGGGGATTCACATATACAGACAACAAAAGTACAGCATTAGAACACCCCGTTTTGGACGCTGCAAAAATACGCTGCATCCAAAGTCTTGATGAGTGCTGATTGGGGGGACGTAACCAAACAGCTATGAGCTGTTAATAATGGCCAGGGACCATGTTTGCAGATGGCACCTTCCTAGGCTGAAATTAGCAGCCACATAAATTACATGAATGGAAATGCTAATGACACTGGGCGAATGGGATTAGCTGACACCTAGCTCTTTTGTTTGGTGATGACAAGGTGTCAATTAGACCCTTTCATCACCAAACCTAATTTAAGAAAAGAGTTAAATAAACACACAGACACAGAGCAAACACTTTATTTGAAATACAATAGACACATTCTTTAATCATTTAAATTAACCAATATACTCACCCCAGTTCTGATGGTAACCCAAGGGTTTAAGTAATGTCCCACCAAACAACTTTATTTAGCTCCAGAAAGCATTCATTGATGTACAAAAACGCTTCAAAAAACACTTAAAAAAGGGTTCTAAAATGCATCAAAATCGCACGGTATTTCCGCAGTGTTTTTCCTGCCAAGGAGATGCAGAAATGCTCAGGAAATTTCTGTTTCAAATCCTGACCGTGCACATAGCCTGAGGCTTCAGGGTCCAGGGGCTTGGTGACTTAAGGAATGGAACGCAGGATTCTTCTATCTGGGAAGCCAGGTAGGGGCAGGGCTCCAGGGCTCACTGTCCTCTCACACAGGGCTGCAGAACTGACAGCACACACCGTGTGCTCCTATCCTAGATCATCACTGTCTCTCTCCAGCAATGACCGACAACCCCCATGTTTTCTAGTGCAGTTGACGCGCCCCCTGGGACATATTCCTTTTGAGGGGAATACCCGGCACCGGATCAGATGGGGGGGGGGTTGTAGTCTCCGAGTGGCTGTGACCCGGTCCGTGCCCAGGGTGTCAAACTCAGTTGTATGTGGCAGTCCTACAGATGTTATTAAGTTCTTAATGTCGACTACGCCACCCGTTGTGTTGCGGTCACTATGGCCGCCGCTGCAGCAGGGTCCGCTGAGGCTGATGGTGTAGGTGCAGCTTGTGATGGTATAACCCCCAACGGGTGGGGTATAGCCTCAGGGGGTCAGGTGCAGAGGATGGGGGTTGTAGTGGTGCAGCATAGATGTTAAAGGAAGACAGAGTCGGGTTGTGCAGTTTAGGGTATTTACTCACTGCTGATGTTCCGGTCACTCCAGCTTCAAGTGACCACCCGAGCAGTGCTGCGTCCACCAGGTCCTGGATCCAGCCAACCCCCAAGCGAGTCCGGAGCGTGACCCTGAGCTCTCCTTCTGTCCTTTCTCTGGCCGTCCCCACTAGTGATCCACCCAGGTCCAGCTCCCTCGGGCCTTCTGTTGGGTGACCCTTGGCCTTGGGTTCCCTGACCCTCCACGTGGTATGCCTTCGTGGTGGATGTGGTGGGTGGCCGTGGCAGACGCTGCCCACGGCCTCCGGTCTCTGGCTGGGGTGTGTTTTTGCCCCCACCAGCTTGGGTTCCGGTACCCTGATGCCGACTCTTCACCCGGTGCTTTTAGTTGGGGTCTTAGAGTCCTTTCTTCTGTTTCCCCCTCTGGGTCTCTCTTTCTTTCTCCTCTCTCTCTCTCTGGATCTGCTCTGCTCCTCTTCCTGTGACTCCTCTGCAAAGGCTGACAGACTGACCCTGATCTTAGTTGGTGCCCACCTTATATACACCCTCTATGTGTGAGCTCAGGTGACCAGCACCCAATGAGCTCCTATCTTTACCCAGGCTGCTCCCCCTATCTGCCCCTACACTACTTGGGATGTACCACCCCCCTCCCACTCCAGCCAGGAACAGACTCGGTCGTACCTGTACATTTCTAAGTGGGAGTACCGTCGGCCTGTTCCCCGGAAATGGGATGTGTGTAGTGCATGCAGCCTACCGAGCTCAGGTCCACACTCCATCCTCACCCGGGAGTGGAATATCACACCTCTGGGTTGAGGTGCAATACTCCTGTAGCAGCCAAATCCTCAGGGTGCTACATTCCCCCCTGGTAAATCACAGCACGTCCTCGGGCTGTAAAGACAAAAACACCAAAACATACAAAAATTTTTTTTTTCATATAAACATAATAAAACATATAAAACATTATATATATAAAACTTTTCATATAAACATTCTCGTAGTCGTTTCTTGTTTCAGGTTCCTCCTCCGGACACTGTGCAACGTGTGTCCGGGAAAAGTGCGACAGTCTCTTAGAAAAACTGGTTTTCCTATAAAACCGGTAGGGGGCGCTTTAGGAAGCGCAACTATATACAGGGGAAGTTGGCCGCTCTCAGTCCTCGGCCAGGTAGAGGGAAGGGAATGGCTGCTCACAGTCCTCAGCCTGTGGGATTAAGGGGTTAACGGGTAAACAGTTCACTCAGCTGGTCCCAACGGGGACTATATATAAGTATCAACAGTTTCTTTGGTACCCGGTCGGGTAACTATTTACATCACTTGCTCTGCCGCACTCAACGGCGTCTTCCTCCTGCTCTTTGCTTACAGCTGGTTGTTACTTCAGACCCGTCCGGGTCCTCTTGCTCCTCCTCCTCACACCGCAACTCCTCCTCCGTCAGGCGGTGTACGTGGAGGGCATAAGGTCCCTTGGCACACTTGTGCCGGGTGAAGGTGACCTCGTCTCCGATGTAGAGGTCACGACCTCTGTGCCCCTCCGGCAGATGGGACTCCACGTCTCTGCGCGTGACAAAGACGTCGCCGGGGGTGTTGTTGTCTCTGATGAAGCCCCACCCGTGCTGCTGGTTAAACTTGATTAAAGTCCCGGTGGTACGGGGACTGTGCGCTGCACGGGGGTCCCTCCTGGTCCGGCTCTTTTGCTCGGCGCTCCTTATTTGGGCCTGTTGTTCCCGGACCCGCCTCTCTCTCCGCTCCCTCGCAAACTCCTCGAGCTGTTGGCGGCAGCACTCCGCACGCTCTGCTGCAGCTGCCCTAGTTTCCTGAGTGAACCCCATTAGATCTTCTCCGGTGGGGTCCCACTCAAACTGTGCTTCCGCTAGCGGGGGCGAGATCCTTATTACGGGCTTCGGAGCCGGAATCAGGGGTGCACACATGGCCCCAACCCTCCTCTGGTGCTCCAGTTCGTAATACTTCTGGGGCCAGACGAAAGGCTGCCCGTCCGGCCACGTGTGCTGGGCAAACAAGTCCTCTCCCAGACGCGGCACCCTTGGTTTTACGGGTGCGGGCGCGGTGGTGGTGGCGCCCGGGTTGCCCAGGCCTTGCGGCCAGGCCTGGGGCACCTGGAAGGTGAAGGGCACCGTTAGGACGGCGGCGCCCTGGGCTACCTGGCCTTGCGGCCAGGCCGGAGGCTCCGCGGAGGTAGGGGGCGCTGTTGGTGATGCTACGCCCGGGAATTCTAGGCCCTGCGACCAGGCTGGTGGTACTTCCTGCTTGGTCACGCTCGGGGTCGAGGCATGTGACGTCACAGGGGTCGCTGCGGCGGCTTCCGGTTGGGGCCTAGTCTGCGTCGGTGACATGGCATTTTCGGGCACAGCAGGGGGACTTTCGGGCTCTGCAACGGGGAGCTGGGGCAGGTAAGCGGTGTCACGGCTTGGGGTATAGGCGTCCCCTTTACCTGCCTCCATGCGTTCGGCTCCCTCCTCGGCGCCGTCTCCGGCCTTGGGTCCTCCCGCGCCATCCTCAGAGGCGGTCTCCTTCCTCATCTCGGCTGGCGTGCTCCGGGTCTTGGTTTGCTGGGCCATCTCTCGGCTCCACTCCGCCAATGTCTCTCGCTGTACCCGGGCCATCCTCCGTGCGAGGCCCTCCAGGGCAGTCTGCGCACACTCCCGGTCTCGAGGGAGCTGTGCAAGGACCTCCACTAGGCCTAGTGGGGTCGTGGTGTCCAGCAGGCTCCTGACCAACGGGTCGGTGCTGCTCTGCTCTTCTTCCAGCAGGCTCCTGGCCAGCGGGCCGGTGCTGCTCTGCTCTCTGGACATCTCCGGGTGAGCTTCTCTGCTACTCCTCTCCAGACTTCTTGTCTCCGGGTGCGCTCGCTCCAGACTGCTCCAGGCGGCACCCATTTTCGTTCTTTTCTTTCATCTCCTCCCACTTCGAGGGCGGTCCCGGGGCAACTCGGTGACTGTCAGCTCCAGGGGTAGTTCTTTCACGCTGACAGACACCTCCAGCATCACAGTCTCTGTTGGTGGGGGCGGTTTCCACTTTTGGCGCCATTTTCTGTCCTGGCCCACGATGGGAGGCGGCCTCCTGCCCTCCTTTGGCACGCCCATAATGGCGTCCGCTGCTCTTCCAAGGCGGGAAATCTGCGGTTTTGGCGGGAAGCGTCGCCCAGTGGCGGGAAACTCTGCAGATGGCGGGAACAAGTTGGAAATGGCGGACAATCGGCGGGAAACGACTGGTGATGGAGTCCGATGGCGTGGACCCTCCGGAACCGGCGGGAGACTTCTTTCTGAGGTAAACTTGCACTTTTCTTCAGGCACGCAGTACCCGGGTGTTGCGGGCACGTAATCCTGCCGACTACGCCAAAGTTGACGCGCCCCCTGGGACATATTCCTTTTGAGGGGAATACCCGGCACCGGATCAGATGGGGGGGGGGTTGTAGTCTCCGAGTGGCTGTGACCCGGTCCGTGCCCAGGGTGTCAAACTCAGTTGTATGTGGCAGTCCTACAGATGTTATTAAGTTCTTAATGTCGACTACGCCACCCGTTGTGTTGCGGTCACTATGGCCGCCGCTGCAGCAGGGTCCGCTGAGGCTGATGGTGTAGGTGCAGCTTGTGATGGTATAACCCCCAACGGGTGGGGTATAGCCTCAGGGGGTCAGGTGCAGAGGATGGGGGTTGTAGTGGTGCAGCATAGATGTTAAAGGAAGACAGAGTCGGGTTGTGCAGTTTAGGGTATTTACTCACTGCTGATGTTCCGGTCACTCCAGCTTCAAGTGACCACCCGAGCCGTGCTGCGTCCACCAGGTCCTGGATCCAGCCAACCCCCAAGCGAGTCCGGAGCGTGACCCTGAGCTCTCCTTCTGTCCTTTCTCTGGCCGTCCCCACTAGTGATCCACCCAGGTCCAGCTCCCTCGGGCCTTCTGTTGGGTGACCCTTGGCCTTGGGTTCCCTGACCCTCCACGTGGTATGCCTTCGTGGTGGATGTGGTGGGTGGCCGTGGCAGACGCTGCCCACGGCCTCCGGTCTCTGGCTGGGGTGTGTTTTTGCCCCCACCAGCTTGGGTTCCGGTACCCTGATGCCGACTCTTCACCCGGTGCTTTTAGTTGGGGTCTTAGAGTCCTTTCTTCTGTTTCCCCCTCTGGGTCTCTCTTTCTTTCTCCTCTCTCTCTCTCTGGATCTGCTCTGCTCCTCTTCCTGTGACTCCTCTGCAAAGGCTGACAGACTGACCCTGATCTTAGTTGGTGCCCACCTTATATACACCCTCTATGTGTGAGCTCAGGTGACCAGCACCCAATGAGCTCCTATCTTTACCCAGGCTGCTCCCCCTATCTGCCCCTACACTACTTGGGATGTACCACCCCCCTCCCACTCCAGCCAGGAACAGACTCGGTCGTACCTGCACATTTCTAAGTGGGAGTACCGTCGGCCTGTTCCCCGGAAATGGGATGTGTGTAGTGCATGCAGCCTACCGAGCTCAGGTCCACACTCCATCCTCACCCGGGAGTGGAATATCACACCTCTGGGTTGAGGTGCAATACTCCTGTAGCAGCCGAATCCTCAGGGTGCTACACAGTTAGCTCCACCTTTCTTCACCAGCTTGCACAGCCAATCCGTCCTTTCCTCTGCTGCTGCTCCTCCTCTTCCAGGTTGCACTGAAGAGCTGAGGTTTCTGGGAGTTATAGTCCAAGGCAATGCAGCAATGCAGCCAAAGAGGGATTCATGTCTGTTACTGAAAAACTGTCTGCTCCTAGCTGCGCCAGTCTCTTTATACCATGGTCCCTCTACGGGGGTTACACATAGACCTTAAAGGTTCAAAAATATAACAAAAAAGGGCACCCATATTTACCAACACAGGTCAGAAAACTAATGCACTTAAAGGACTCTATTGCCCCCCTTGATAAAGGCAGAGGCAACACAGATGCAAAATGCTGTGAAACAACCACTTACACACCTTCCAATTCATGGCGGGTTGTGGGCACCTAGCATTAGAATGGCACACGTAGTTTGCACCTCATGATTATTATTTATATTTTACTGCCAGTTTACATTTTTAAGCAGGATGCAGCCAAGCCCATCAATGTTGATCTTATAAACTAGGGAGCCTGTCCCTGTTGGTGCACTTACATAGTGCTGGGCAGTATCTCTGACCTAATAGTATGGGTGTCACTAATAGGCTATAAGCCAGACACTTTTTACCTGTGTGTGACCAGCACCCTATAGAAGCCTGAGTGTGCAATACTAAGAAACCACCCCCTCCATGAATAGGTAGGTGTGTGAGTGGTTGTTTCATCAGTATTTTGCACCTGTATTGCCTCTGCATTTATTAAGGAGGGCTGCTGCATCATATAAGTACATTAGTTTGCTGATCTGTGTTGGTAAATACGACTTACTTTTTTCTGTTGTTTTTTTTTAATTTATTATGTCCTTTTGCTGTTTTTTAGACTTTAAAGGTTATAAAAACCTTTAAATTTATTTTTTTTTAATTGTTCATATGATTCCAAAATGCAAATTTAAGCAACTTCCTAGATAGTCTTTATTATAAATGTTCTGCCATTTTGCAGCTGCTGAGCATATGTTAAGGCACCAATAATAATAATAATAATAATCTTTTTATTTATATAGCGCCAACATATTCCGCAGCGCTTTACAATTCAGACAATTTTACAGACATTATTGGCACTGTTCCCATTGGGGCTCACAATCTATACACACCAAATAGCTGTCGACTAAAGAATCATTCGACCAAGTGTTCCTAAGTTCTGTATTAGTTCTGAGTTCTCTGGCAGCAGCTTATCTCAAGGAAGAATGAAAGTATCAGCTGCTGAAATTCAGCTATTTGGATCCTTCTCTTCCTTGACATCTTCTGTCAGGGCAGGGTCAAGGGGCCCTCATACACATTAGACTGTCAGCCAGTCACGCTGATATCAGGATTTAGTCTAATGTATATGGATGGTCCTTTAGTTCTTTATCTAGCTCAGTGCTTTGCAAAACTAATATAAATTCATCAAACCTCCTTCTCCTGATTCCTCTGTTTCCCCTCATTTTTCCTCCATGTAAGAAATTGCAGGATGTAAGGAGTTGGGGTTGTATATTGACTTGCAGTATATTATGGGGGACAAAGTATCTAAAGTTGACTGGGGATCAGAGAAAATAGGTTATAGACAAGGATGAAAGTACTTGTAGAGGAAAGAAGTGCAATTTTAGAGCTGTGCTGATGTATGAAAGCAAGTGAAGACCTTAGCACCATTATTACACAAAGAGTTTGCCTCCAGCATGTATTACTGGGAGGGACACTCCAACAAGAGAAAAAAATCTGAAACCTGGACCAGGCTGCAAACTGAATATTAAAGGAATAAAGGGGATATGTATGCACTACAATTAACCAATGTTGTTGGACGCCAACCATTAGGTCTGTGTATCCAAGATTTGACTTATGCTCCTTCAAAAATCCTAGGGGTAGAGAGAGGAGACAGTTTGACTTCTCCTGGATACACCCATGGTAGTAAATCAGCTGTCCTGGGTTCGTGCTTAATCCTCCACCACGCAGACAGCGTGCCAGCCAGTCTCGTCTGTTCACGGTGGCAAACAGTGCTCCTGTTTTCAGCTCTTTTAACAAGTCAATAAGGGAACGCTTGTACACATCTATTTTGTATTTTAACTTAATATTAAAGGGTCTGAAAATGGATGATAAAATGAAGAGTGCAGACTGAAACTTAGTATTAATCTTTAGTTAAGAAAATTGCTCTAACATATAGACAAAACATTTTCTTCATGTCAAAGGTGTCCATTGCCTGTAAATTAATTTCCTCCTAACCAAAGTCTTGCAGCTAGGGGTGAAAAGAGGCACAGGACCCCTGTTCCAGTGATCGGCAGGGGTGCCAGGGATGATCTAACAGTTATTACCTATCCCATATTTCTGGATTTTTCCTTCCCTTAAAGGTGAAAGCAAAACATCTGTTCCTGTCTCATTTCCTTTCTATTAAAAATACCTACTTTTCACATTATGAATAGCAGCCTATTATCTATTAGACCTCCTAAGCATCAACCTAACTGAACCACACAAGCAGTGTCCGCTCAATCTTTTTTTTAAATACATGAGGATTTTATTTCATATTTTACATGAATAAAAATGTACAGTACAGTCTATGGACATTACGTACAATAAAAAAATCCTTTGCTATATACGCTTATTTTACATTTATATTTGGGGGTAAACACAACTTACACTGGTCGGTAACAATCTACATCAAAACCAAAAGCTTTTGGTTCTTGGCAGAATAGCAGGATGTTCTAAATATTTGTTCTCCGTTGATTCTCTAAATGAAAATCTCTTCGGAGAATGAATTCTCCAGTCTTCTTATAGATAAGCATTATACCATTATTATTGGTTAAAAAATGTATTGCTGTTGGTATAACAATGGAATGGAAAATATTGCCAGCCATTAGAAGCATATCACAATTTCAAAGAATAAATGTAAAAGACGTCGAAATGTAATTCTTTAGCTAGGTGTGCAGTGACATTTTCATATGGAACTAAAAAGTGGTAGGATTTAAAAAAAAATTCCAGTTAGGCTTATGGCAAAGGACATTTGTTGAAGTGTTCCAACACTGAAGCAACCTTGAACAGAGGAGATGAAGGATATAGTTGTGCAGAAGATAAATGTCTTTATATAAGAACAAAGACATAAAAAGGCATAAAAAATCCCAGTATATCTGAAGGTTAAGAACACTTCAAGTTTTTATGGAGTGTGAATCTGTTCAGCATCAATGTGAAACAATTCATACTATTTCCAAATGATAAAACAAAATGTACTCTAACGGTATTAATATTTCTTATATGAACAAACAAGTGCACAATTCTGAACAGAAAGTTCCAATTACGACATATTGTATGCTGTAAAATGAAATAATGGAAACTGTGGACTTCATTTTCCAGCATGCAAATCTATGTGTTTCATTTCTGACAGTTGTAGGCTGTAGGCCCTTTTACTAACGGATGAAAGCAGTTCATTATCTTCTACCTTTATGCCAACTGCCTTTCTTAAAAGCTGTGTTCCCATTTTTTATTCTTCCGTAGGAAGAAGTGATTTGATCGTCATTATCTGATCAAATTCTTCTCCCAATAATCTGTATGTCAGCAATAATTAAATGTTACCTCTAGTGAACAATGTAAAACCCTTTTAGGATATGTATCTCAAAGTGTAATTATAAGCTTCTAATCAAGTGTTAAAAATGAATCATCTATGCTGGTTATTACCCTAATTTTAATGGCTTTAACAGCACTGAGCATATGGGACCTGGACCTTAGTAAGGCAAGCTCTACTGCATGGGGCGGCCGTATACACAATGGGGGCCTTCAGCATGCCCACGGCTACTGTAGTAACCCATCAATGCCCCACAGACCTCAGTACAGGACGTACAGTTACCTCCATATATGCAAAGGAGTTAAAGGCTCTAACAACACAGCTGCTTCATTTACTTTAGGCAGTAGAAGTTTTTTATTTCACTAAGGGGTCTACAGCATTTAAGGAGGAGATTGTCAAATTATTGCAGGCATTTACTTCCTCCTTGCTGAGAGATTATTACTGTATGGAGGAATGGAATCCCTTGGTATCTGATAAAGTACTGACTGTAGCCTAGGCAGTGTTTCAAGCAAGAAGTCTCTACAATGTGGAGACCTGAGGAGAGGTGGAATGAGTGGCTAACAGGGGGTAACAGGATTCATAAAACAGTGACTGGACCATAGAATTACTATATCAGCAACATGAGAATGACAGTGAGGTATAACGAGAAAAACCTACTGTTGATGAATTATGAAAGAAAACAAATGACTGAGTGTTAGGCTATGTTCGCACATGTTGGGTTTTTTAGCGCCACAAATCTGCAGCAAAACCTAATCTCTGGCAGAAAATCATCTGCGTCAAAAATACATTTTTTGATGCGTTTTTTGTGTGTTTTTCAGAGTTTTTTCAGCATTTTTTCACTGTCCTTCTGTCTTTATTTATGCATGTACATAAAGTTCTGTGAAAAAAAAGAACTCCATTCTATTTTATCACCAAAAATGCTGAAAAAACACAGATTCAAATTTTGGTGCATTTTTGATGCGTTTTTTCAGCGCTGGACGTAGAGTCCTGGACGTAGAGTACGAGGTCGGGTGTCGGGGGCCGGTACCCCTCTTGCAGCTGGAATCCCTCTGAATAGATCAGGTAGGCGAGGACAGGTGGCGTGCTCCGCTCCGTCTGCATCCTCCCCGGGACCCATTTGCTAGGGAGCCACACTCTAAAGCTCCCGGGCCTTCTTGATCCTGGTCCTCGGCCGGGTTGAGACATTCCTTGTCTGCAACCTACCTCTCGTCCCAAAGATCGGGGTACGAGGGCTGTGTCCCATACCGGTGCAGGCCCACACAGGATCTGATCTCCCGGAGGGAAGTCACATTACACACAGTATTTTGACAGCACAGTCACAGCCGACAGACTAGCAAAGGCTAGACCAAAAAGAACCAGCAGAAGACTGCACAAGACAGACCAAGATCAAAGATGGCATTCTATTAAATATGAAATCTAAAGTGTCACTATCTAGTTGTTCCTCCACCCACACCCACTAACTGGTTCCTACCACTTTGTGTTCCCCAGTCTCCCTGTAACCAGGGGAGCAGCAACTAGTGCATAATAGCTCCCTCTGGTGGGAATGTGGTGTTGGATGCAAAAGGCTAGGTCACTACCATCACACTGGCCTTACCTCAGAGGAGGAACACCACACTCCATTGGAGAAGTGCAGCTTTCCTGTGGCGGTCGAACCCTCAGGGGCGCGACAATAGCACAAACAAAGTAAAACCAGGTCATCTTCTTTGTTGCAATGTATATCTGACTTTAAACCCAAGTAGTAGACTCTTCTTCTGGAAAACTTGTCCTTCAGCAGGCGGAAAGCTTTATAGAATGAAATATGTAGATTTCAGTTGGATGACATTTGATACCCCTCTAATTTTAAAAGAAGATTAAACTTTTTTAGACTCAACATAACTTGTCTAGTTAGATTGATTATATCTTCATCCAGCACTCCTTGATTCCTGCAGTTTTAGTGGTAGTTCCTAGTATTCTGCTACTGCCTTTATGAGTAGAGCGAGAATCCAGCAGATAAATGAAAGCTTGTTTGAAAATTAAATGCATCAGTTACTCATAAGGAATTTAAATTCTGACTCCTATCAATGTCTGTAAAGTGCTGTGGAATATGTTGGTGCTATTTAAGTGTCAGAGTATATCCCTCTGACAAAGTTGTCCTCACTGGGCTCCTCTTATCAATGGCCGCTGGAGAGCAAATCACCTCATTGGGACACACAATATTTAGTAACTGCACACTGCGCCTACATGCAAAGAGAAATATTTTCAACACAATCAGAAAGAAAATTCTAATACGTTAGAAAACAATCATCATGAATCCATCAACATACTGTATTCTTTATCAGAATGCTCCCGGGTCAGTATGGACATGGCCAGATTTATACAATTACAAAAATTTCAAACCGGAAGATCACCAATGGACCATGAAGTTATTCATTCAGAGTGGTCATCAGATGTGCATAAGATAATTAAATATATTTCTTGCTTATGAGTAGTGTTGAGCGATACCTTCCGATATCGGGAAATATCGGATCGGATTGGATCGGACCGATACCGAAAAAGTATCGGATATCGCCGATTCCGATACCGGAAACCAATGCAAGTCAATGGGACATAAATATCGGAATTAAAATAAACCCTTTCTTTCCTTGTAGGTTATTTCTACATGAAGGAAAACAACTAAGAATAATGTAGAATGTATTGGGGGAGGTGGGGGAGACAATAAAGGCATAGAGGTTTAGCCCAGTCAAATGGAATAGCAGGAATTACTATTTTTTTATTATGTTCTGAGTTACGGAAATATTAACTATGTTAAGTATTTTTATATTTTGTCAGATATTTATGTTTCACTACTTCCATGCTCTTCACCTTCTTTTTTACTTCTCCCACACTTTCTCCTTCATCATCCTCAGCATCTTTTTCATTCACTTCTTCTTCACCTTCTTCTTCTTCACCTTCTTCGTATTATTCTTTTTTTTACATTCTTCATATTCTACTTCTTCATCTTCTTCATATTCTTCTTCTTCATCATATTCTTATTTGTGACAGGCATTCCTGTAGTTGTTATCTATAAAAGGTTGGACATTACACCTTTCGTTCTGCCCGTCACAAAAGATTTACAACAGGATTTGTCCGCGTTCAGTTTGGCCTGCAGCAGCAGGTCTTTTCCAGGGGCACCATGAGGAGGAACGGACTCACCCCCATACACTGCTTAGTCATCTTCTGCTTATAATTTAGATATTATCTTTTGCTCTGATTTTTAGTCTTATGCTTAATGTTCTTCCGCTTTTTGTTCTGCAGCTTCTTGTATTTCTGCTTCTTGGTTTTCTATCTCTTGTTCTTCTGTATCTTGGTGCTTGTCTTCTCTTCTTTGTCTTCTTGGTCAACTTCTTCAGGGTCATCTTCTTGGTCTTCTTCGGGGTGGTCTTCAGGGTCGTCGTCTTCGGGGGTCCTCGTCTTCGGGGTCCTCGTCTTCTTCGGGTTGGTCTTCTGGGTCCTCGTCTTCGGGGTCCTCGTCTTCTTCGGGGTGGTCTTCAGGGTCCTCGTCTTCTTCGGGGTGGTCTTCAGGGTCCTCGTCTTCTTCGGGGTGGTCTTCAGGGTCCTCGTCTTCAGGGTCATTGTCTTCGGGGTCCTCGTCTTCTTAGGGTTGTCCTTCAGGGTCCTCGTCTTCAGGGTCCTCGTCAGGGAGATCCAGAGTGATTACCAAGAACCATTGCAAAAAGCTTGAACTTGGAAATGTAGCAGAAGGTACAAGAAAGCTGAGGAACTACCGAGGACCAGCTGACGGTACTGGAACCCGGATGGGTAGCAGAAGGTACAAGAGCCAATGGAACTACCGAGGACCAGCTGATGTTACTGGAACTCGGTTACTAAGCAGGAGGTACCTGTGCCAGAAAGCACTACCAAGGACCAGCAGACGTTGGTGGAACTTGGATACCGAGAAGGAGGCACCTAATCCAAAGGCACTGCCGAGAACCAGCTGACGGTACTGGAACCCGGATGGGTAGCAGAAGGTACCCATGTAAAAAAAAGTTCAAGGCCGCGAGCCGGCCGCAGTTACCAAAACCCACAGTCCTACAGGGGGTGCTTGTCCTATTGGCACTATGGAACCAGCCTTCATTGCCAGATCCCGCAGCCCACATAGGAGTCACCTAAACTGCAGGCACCATAGAGTCGGCTAACCCGACCGCAACACGACAGGACAACGCATTGGAGGCAAAGTGACGTTGACACTACCCGGAAACAGCTGGCGTGCTGGAACCAGGCTGGGCAGGAGGGAGTACCCGTGCCAAAGACACTGCCGAGAACCAGCTGACGGTACTGGAACCCGGATGGGTAGCAGAAGATACAAGAGCAAATGGAAGTACCGAGGACCAGCTGACGGTACTGGAACCCGGATGGGTAGCAGAAGGTACAAGAGCCAATGGAACTACCGAGGACCAGCTGATGTTACTGGAACTCGGTTACTAAGCAGGAGGTACCTGTGCCAGAAAGCACTACCAAGGACCAGCAGACGTTGGTGGAACTTGGATACCGAGAAGGAGGCACCTAATCCAAAGGCACTGCCGAGAACCAGCTGACGGTACTGGAACCCGGATGGGTAGCAGAAGGTACAAGAGCCAATGGAACTGCCGAGAACCAGCTGGCGGTGCTGGAGCCCAGGGTAAATACTAAAAACAGAGGAGCCAGAGGTGTATTTGGAGGAGGTTTTAAATCCGTAGTACAGTGGATGTGGACAAAGCAGGAGAATTTGCCGGACACACAGCTGGGGATCAGCTGACGTTACTGAACCCCAATAACACTGGAGCAAGCGTTGACTGTGCAGACGGCACTTCTGAGCAGCAACTAGCGGTATTGGAGCCCAGGGTAAATACTAAAAACGGAGGAGCCAGAGGTGTAATTGGAGCAAGTTTTAAATAAGTAGCACAGTGAATATGGACAGAGCAGGAGAAATTGCCGTGAACACAGCAGGGGAACAGCTGACGTTACCGAACCCCAATAACACGGCAGCAAGTGTTGACTGTGCAGACGGCACTTCCGAGCGCCAACTGGCGGTGTTGGAGCTCAGGGATAATACTGAAAACAGAGGAGCCAGAGGTGTAATTGGAGCAACTTTAAAATCTGTAGTAGTGAGAATGTGGACAGAGCAGAAGAAATTGCCGTCCGCACAGCAGGGAAACAGCTGACGTTACTGAACCCCAATAACATGGTAGCAAGTGTTGACTGTGCAGACGGCACTTCCGAGCGCCAACTGGCGGTGCTGGAGCCCAGGGATAAGAATGAAAACAGAGGAGCCAGAGGTGTAATTGGAGCAACTTTAAAATGTGTAGTACAGTGGATGTGGACAAAGCAGGAGAAATTGCCGTCCGTACAGCAGGGGAACAGCTGACGTTACCGAACCCCAATAACACGGCAGCAAGTGTTGACTGTGCAGACAGCACTTCCGAGCGCCAACTGGCGGTGCTGTAGCCCAGAGATAAGAATAAAAATAGAGAGGAGCCAGAGGTGTAATTGGAGCAAGTTTTAAATAAGTAGCACAGTGAATATGGACAGAGCAGGAGAAATTGCCGTGAACACAGCAGGGGAACAGCTGACGTTACCGAACCCCAATAACACGGCAGCAAGTGTTGACTGTGCAGACAGCACTTCCGAGCGCCAACTGGCGGTGCTGGAGCCCAGGGATAAGAATAAAAATAGAGAGGAGCCAGAGGTGTAATTGGAGCAAGTTTTAAATAAGTAGCACAGTGAATATGGACAGAGCAGGAGAAATTGCCGTGAACACAGCAGGGGAACAGCTGACGTTACCGAACCCCAATAACACCGCAGCAAGTGTTGACTGTGCAGACGGCACTTCCGAGCGCCAACTGGCGGTGTTGGAGCCCAGGGATAAGAATGAAAACAGAGGAGCCAGAGGTGTAATTGGAGCAACTTTAAAATGTGTAGTACAGTGGATGTGGACAAAGCAGGAGAAATTGCCGTCCGCACAGCAGGGGAACAGCTGACGTTACTGAACCCCAATAACACGGCAGCAAGTGTTGACTGTGCAGATGGCACTTCCGTGCGCCAACTGGCGGTGTTGGAGCTCAGGGATAATACTGAAAACAGAGGAGCCAGAGGTGTATTTGGAGGAGGTTTTAAATCAGTAGTACAGTGGATGTGGACAGAGCAGGAGAAATTGCCGTCCGCACAGCAGGGGAACAGCTGACGTTACTGAACCCCAATAACACGGCAACAAGTGTTGACTGTGCAGACGGCACTTCCGAGCGCCAACTGGCGGTGTTGGAGCTCAGGGATAATACTGAAAACAGAGGAGCCAGAGGTGTAATTGGAGCAACTTTAAAATCTGTAGTAGTGAGAATGTGGACAGAGCAGGAGAAATTGCTATCCGCACAGCAGGGGAACAGCTGACGTTACTGAACCCCAATAACATGGTAGCAAGTGTTGACTGTGCAGACGGCACTTCCGAGCGCCAACTGGCGGTGTTGGAGCTCAGGGATAATACTGAAAACAGAGGAGCCAGAGGTGTATGTGGAGGAGGTTTTAAATCAGTAGTACAGTGGATGTGGACAGAGCAGGAGAAATTGCCGTCCGCACAGCAGGGGAACAGCTGACGTTACTGAACCCCAATAACACGGCAGCAAGTGTTGACTGTGCAGACGGCACTTCCGAGCGCCAACTGGCGGTGTTGGAGCTCAGGGATTACAGTTCAGGTGGTAGAAACATGAACAGAACAGGAGACCTGGATACTGTTGCCAACCAATTATTTATTCTGGAAGAGGACTGGCAAATTCATGAGAGATCCAGGCCTTGTTCATTTTGAGAAAAGTAAGCCGGTCAACGTTATCGGAGGATAGTCGCATGCTACGGTCTGTTAGTACACCACCTGCGGCACTAAAGACGCGTTCCAATAATACACTAGCAGCAGGGCAAGCTAGCACCTCCAGTGCATACTGACTAAGCTCTGGCCATGTATCCAGCTTACAGACCCAAAACTTGAAGGGAGAAGAGCCGTCTGGGAGTACACTAAGAGGGCAAGACATGTAGTCTATCACCATCTGACGGAAACGTTGCCTCCTGCTGACTGGAGCCGTCTGTGATGGTGTAGACATTTGTGGCGGCGGGGACACAAAACTTTGCCACATTTCGGCCATACTGGTCTTGCCTTGTGCTGAGGCGCTGCTTCTGCTCCCTCTTTGTGCAGAGCTTCCTCCACTGCCTCGACGCACTGAGCTGCTTTGTAAAGCACTAGCAGCACTGCTCTCGGTTGGAATGGAGAACATGATGGAATGCACCAGTGCGTCTTGGTACTCCCGCATTTTACGCTCCCGGTTCAACGGTGTTATGAGGCTTTGTAAGTTGTCCCGGTAGCGAGGATCTAGGAGGGTGGACACCCAATAATCAGCCGTGTTGAGAATGTGGGCGATGCGGCGGTCGTTTCTCAGGCACTGCAGCATGAAATCAACCATGTGCTGCAGACTGCCAACTGGCCAAGAAACGCTGTCCCCTGCTTGAGGCGTGATCTCTGCCTGCTCTGCATCACCCCACCCTCGCTCTAGATACTGACTACTAGAGCATTGTGTACCTCCCTCCTCTGGACAGATGTCTTCTCATCCATTGACTCCTCCTCATCCTCCTCACAAAGTGTCCCCTGCCTAGGCCTTTGTGAGGAACCACGTTGCGCAGACTGTAGAGAAGCAGATGGCATTTGTGACTCCTCATCCTCCACCTCTTCCAAAACCTCGTCCCTTAGTGCTTGCAGTGTTTTTTCAAGCAGGCAGATAAGGGGGATAGTCATGCTGACTAGTGCATCATCTGCACTCGCCATCCGCATGGAATAATCGAAGGCACGCAAAACGTGGCAAATGTCCTTCATAGAGGCCCACTCAGTGGTGGTGAAGTGTGAACGGCGCGCACTGCGACTTGTTTGCGCCTGCTGCAGCTGGTACTCCATTACTGCTGCCTGCTGCTCACACAACCTCTCCAACATATGTAACGTTGAATTCCACCTGGTGGGTAGGTCACATATGATGCGATGTTCCGGAAGACATAATCGGCGCTGCAGAGCTGCAATGCGTGATCTTGCATTGCTGGAACGCCGCAAGTGAGCGCACTCTATGCGGACCTTGTGAAGCAGTGCATCAAGATCCGGATAGTCCCTCAAAAAACTCTGCACGACCAAGTTGAGCACATGTGCCAGACATGGGATGTGAGTGAGGTTGCCTAGGCCCAGAGCTGCCACCAGATTTCGGCCATTGTCACACACTACCATGCCTGGCTGGAGATTCGCTGGCACAAACCACACGTCACTCTGCTGCTTGATGGCATTCCAGAGCTCCTGCGCTGTGTGGCTTCGATTCCCCCAAAAAATTAATTTTAATACGGCCTGTTGACGTTTGGCCACGGCTGTGCTCATATCGGTCATCATAACAGGTAACCGTTCACGGGTCGATGTGGAGGTAGACCGTGACGGCTCCTGCAGCGCTGATTCAGAGGAACTGGAGTATGAGGAGGAGTCAATGTGTACAGACTGGATTCCTGCAATCCTTGGAGTTGGCAGAACACGTACAGCACCACTCTCAAGATCTGTACCCGGCTCCACAACATTTACCCAATGGGCAGTGAGGGAAAGGTATCGTCCCTGTCGATGCTTACTGGTCCACGCATCAGTGGTCAGGTGGACCTTGCTACTGACGGCGTTTTGTAGCGCATGTTTAATTTTTCCCTCCACATGATGTTGCAGGGCAGGGACGGCTTGCCTGCTGAAATAAAAGCGGCTGGGCACGTTGTATTGTGGGACTGCCAATGCCATAAAGTTACGGAATGTGTCAGTCTCCACCAGCCTGAATGATAGCATTTCAAGGGCCAGTAGTTTAGCAATGCCAGCATTCAGAGCCTGTGCTCGGGGGTGGTTTGCCGAGTATGGGCGCCTTTTCTCCCATGCCTGTGCTAACGATGGCTGTAGACTGGCCTGGGAGTGTGAGGATGACTGGGAAAGTGGTGCTGTGGGTGGAATTACACTGTGTCTCTGTACAGCAGTGCCAGAGATTCTTCCATGGCGATCCTGTGAGGAAGCCGAACCAGCTGTGTGTGAGCTGGAGGAAGAGGCTACAACACGAGCTGAAGAGGTGGTAGGTGGCGCTGTAGGTTGGCCTAGGTCTTCAGTGTGTTTGTGTAACTCCACCACGTGCTTGGTCCGCACATGTTTCCACATATTTGTGGTATTGAGGTTGCTGACACTTTTCCCTCTTTTCACCTTCTGATTACACAGCTTGCATTTGACAAAGCAAATGTCATCTGCAACTGTGTCAAAAAAGGACCAGGCACTGCAAGTCTTGGGAGCGCCCGCTTTGGATTTTGGAAGAGCCATGCTCCTAATGGGTGCCGAAGTGGAGGCTACAGGCAACCAAGTCTGCCCCCTCCCTCTCCCTTCTTTTTGGGCCGTTCAGGGAATCTCTTCCTCAGAGCTGCTCCCACCACCTTCCTGTCCCTCACGCCATGATGGGTCAAGGACCTCATCATCTACACCACCCTCTTCAAACAACTGCTTCTCCTGGGTAGTCTCGACAGCACAGTACGCACCAGAAAGTGGCACCTGAGTCTCATCATCAGATGCGTACTGAGGTGTGCTGCTGACCATAGGCACTGGCCCACCCGCCTCTTCAGATTCAGAGAGACAAAACGGTTGCGCATCACTGCATACTACCTCTTCTTCAAATTCTCGAATTCTGCTTGGCTGGCCCCCTCTTTCCAAGCCAAGAGATTCAGAGAACAGAAGTAGAGATGGCTCCTGTCCAGGGCTCTCTGACTGCCTGGGCAATTTGGCAGGTGGTGAAGAGACAGATGGGTGCTCTTCAGTGCTCAGGACCTGAGAGGATCTGGAACTAATTGAAGTCGATGCGTTAGCTGCCATCCATCTGACAACGGCTTCAATTTGGTCCTCGCGCAGCAGTGGGGTACGGCTAGCTCCTACAAAGCTGCGCATAAAGGACTGTTCCCTGGTAAAACTGGGGGATGCTGAGTCACTGGTGCCCGCAGCAGGCACAGAATCCCCACATCCTCTCCCTGCAGGCACAGAATCCTCACGTCCTCTCCCTGCAGAAACTCCACGCCCACGCCCACGCCCACGACCACATGCCTTACTCCCTGCCTTCTTCATCTTGGTAGACTGATAAAGATAGGCAGAAAAGTACTAAGGGCTTAGTGTGCTTATTCCTGAACAGCTGCTAACAGGTATAAGAAACACTAATTTTATAAAGTGTGGACTAGACTTTAATATGAGCTAATGTGGCCTACACAACTGTAAAGTGGAGTGTTTGGTGAACTTTATTTAGGTTTTTTTTTGTCACAAAAAGACACTGGATGTGCCTAAAGATGTAATAACGATAGTATCACAAACTTTTTGTAGCTATTACAATGTAGGAAGGTAACCTACAATGCAATAGATGAGGCTGCAAAAAATAGGCTAATACTAATCTGGCTGGGGCTGCAGGGCCCAAGGCTGCAGAAAGGCTCCTCTATCTACTCCTATATAGTGTGTTTGGAATCAATTTAGCTGAATACGGATGGAACCACCACACTAATAGGAGATATCAGGAAAAATTATGAATTGGCAATAAAGGACAATGTATGAGGCAGTGACACACACTGAGTGCACTACAACCAGACGGGGTTGAAGCACACACTACAGGGTGAGCTGCACTCACACACCAGACCTTGCAGACAGCGGTGAACAGTACAGATGCAGAGCACTGTGCACTAGCGCTGCAAGACCAAAAAAATTTCTCTATCTACTCCTATATAGTGTGTTTGGAACCAATTTAGCTGAATACGGATGGAACCACCACACTAATAGGAGATATCAGGAAAAATTATGAATTGGCAAAAAAGGACAATGTATGAGGCAGTGACACACACTGAGTGCACTACAACCAGACGGGGTTGAAGCACACACTACAGGGTGAGCTGCACTCACACACCAGACCTTGCAGACAGCGGTGAACAGTACAGATGCAGAGCACTGTGCACTAGCGCTGCAAGACGGAAAAAAATGTCTCTATCTACTCCTATATAGTGTGTTTGGAACCAATTTAGCTGAATACAGATGGCACCACCACACTAATAGGAGATATCAGGAAAAATTATGAATTGGCAAAAAACGACAATGTATGAGGCAGTGACACACACTGAGTGCACTACAACCAGACGGGGTTGAAGCACACACTACAGGGTGAGCTGCACTCACACACCAGACCTTGCAGACAGCGGTGAACAGTACAGATGCAGAGCACTGTGCACTAGCGCTGCAAGACCAAAAAAATTTCTCTATCTACTCCTATATAGTGTGTTTGGAACCAATTTAGCTGAATACGGATGGAACCACCACACTAATAGGAGATATCAGGAAAAATTATGAATTGGCAAAAAAGGACAATGTATGAGGCAGTGACACACACTGAGTGCACTACAACCAGACGGGGTTGAAGCACACACTACAGGGTGAGCTGCACTCACACACCAGACCTTGCAGACAGCGGTGAACAGTACAGATGCAGAGCACTGTGCACTAGTGCTGCAAGACGGAAAAAAATGTCTCTATCTACTCCTATATAGTGTGTTTGGAACCAATTTAGCTGAATACAGATGGAACCACCACACTAATAGGAGATATCAGGAAAAATTATGAATTGGCAAAAAAGGACAATGTATGAGGCAGTGACACACACTGAGTGCACTACAACCAGACTTGGCTGAAGCACACACTACAGGGTGAGCTGCACTCACACACACAGACCTTGCAGACAGCGGTGAACAGCACAGGGAACTGTGCACTAGCACTGCAAGGCACAGTGATTTAGAAAGTAGCTTGGGTAAAGCAGTATAGAGCAAATAGGTAGCTAAAACTGTCCCTCAGAACAACAGCGTCCTATCCCTAACTGAATTCACAGCAGAGTGAGCTCAAAATGGCGGCGGTGGCTTTTATAGTGCATCATGACATCATTTCAGCAGCCAATCACAGCCATGCCATTAGTTAAGATGCCTACATGCCTAACAGGATGTGCCCACACTTCTTAGGATCCTCATTGGCTGAATAAAATGAAAATGTCTCATTGCATTATGGGAACTTCCGATTCCGGTATACGATATTGCAAAAGTATCGGAATTAAGTATCGGAATTCCGATACCGCGAATATCGGCCGATACCCGATATTTCAGTATCGGAATGCTCAACATTACTTATGAGTAAACTGTATAAATACTATACAGTGTATTCATTGTTTATTAATTAACTATAAGCTTAATACCCTATCATTTCCACTCTTTTATTGATATGTCATAAATGTTGAGGTGTCAAGTTGTCCCTTCACTGAGTGATGGTAGGGCTAACTATTCACTGTGGGCTGCTGTTCAAGATGATAGGATTGCCACAGTAAATGCACTTTTAGACCGGCTTGGGTTGCCTCTTGAAACACTTCTGTCATCTGAGTATTCCTCTCTGCCTTGAATACAGTATATGTAGGATTTATCTTATGTATAGATAATGATCACTTCTGGCACCAAAAACCAACAAAACACCTATAAGAATATATTTTTTGCCATGTTTTTTGCTGTAGCTTTGTCATAATGCTAGGCTTCAGGCTAACCAGAAAAGAAATCCATTCATGCATTTGTATAAAGTCAATATACAGTGGCTGAAATGGGTAGAGTAGCCAAGGGGAAGCATTCTGTGGCTACTGCTCTTTTGGGTTATATAGGGCACAGGATGTTCAGGGTGCTACAAATAACACACCAGCCTGTTTAAACCCTGAGTTTATCCAATGCTTTTCAACCATTTTTACCATTGTCTCCTTTGAGTTGTGGTTAGCCTCATATGTTACATGGGTCATGACAAGGAACAAAGCCTAGGGAAGGCACACTCTTTCATCCACTCTCCACACTCACTTGCATTGCTGCCTTCTCTTCCAATAGCTCCCTATTTCCCCAAGGGACCTGCTTCAAGAGCTTTTGCACTGTGTCAGAATCTACTGGCATCTGGTCACTTACTCAACACACCAATACAGCGGGCTGTGGCTTGAGGGCAGCTGCTTCTGCAGCTGCATCAGCCATAACATTCCCTTGATTGTTCTTTTGATGTGTGAGTTGATCTTTTTTATTGCCACCTGATGGGGTGTTGGAGGGCTCTGAACAGTTTCATGATACTTTGCATTCTTTTTGAGCTTTCCTAAGGACTCTAAGACCCAACAAAGTGCTTACTTTTCCATATAGAGCCATAATCATATGCTACCCCGAAAGCATATCTTGATCAGTGTAAATATTGGCTATTCTCTCCACTGTAATTAACATGCCTCAGTAAGCACCTTCAACTTTGCCTCTTGTGCTGAGGGGAGGATGCTGTGTGTGGACTGCCCTCTTGGTAAAACCTTAAAGCATCCACAAATAATTCAAAGTCTGAATTGTCAAGAGAGAGGTTACATTGTCAAGTTCTTTTATGTTTAACTTCATTAATTCTAGATAGTCATGCTAATCATTAGGTCATGAAAAAGGAGAAAGTGTTTTATTTATGGGCTTGTACCCTTCACCTTGTTATCTTCGCTAGCTTCTCTATCCTTTTCTGCCTGTTTTAGAGCTATGTCATATTGCGCAATCTTCTCCTCTAACCAATCTGTCCTCTATGATGTCCCTTTTTTAGACTCATGAGCAATAATAATTTATCTTGGTTCAACACTGTACACCTTTTGATCTTTATATTAGTAGGGGTTAATAGGGTTTCCTCACATTTTGTATAAATGTTTTGTTCAGTCCAGCAACAGCTCAGATACAGCATGCTGTACTTGTATGATAAATAAGTAAACTAGCACTTAAACAGCTTCTACATTTCTGAGAACAACAGCAATAGCCACTGTTCAGATACAATTGGTCTGTGCCTCTTATAACAGAATCTTTAAAGGGAATGAGTCATCTGCCCCCTTCTATTTTGAGGCCTGTTGGCACATAGCGAGGCGAATTACTAGAGATAGATACTATAATGATTAAGTACACGTTGCCGCATTGGTATGGCTTGTATGCTTTTTGTAAAAAATGTCAACTAAGTATCCTATGTTTTTTACATCTGTTAGTATTCGGTTACTTACTGCGGTGTTTCTAAACATTGTATTTATTCTAGGCTATATTACATATTACATTTACACTAACAGGTGTGCTGGCCCTTGTTTTTGGTTTTGCTTCAGTTTTTTGTACTCAGTATATTTGGGTGTGTGGCCGCCACATTGGGCTATATACTTTATTTACTTAATTTCCACAGGCAGATGTTAAACACAGTCATGCATTGGTCCTGCTCTGCCCCCGCCTACTTTAAAGCCTGTTGGTACATAGTGAAGTGAGTTACTGGAGATACAAGAAGAGACTAGTAAAGGGGACATGATTAACTTATACAAGTATATAAATAGCTCATACAAAAAGAATGGTCAAAAGCTGCTTTTGGAAAAATCTCCTCAAAAGACAATGTTACATAACCAGCATTTGCCTGTAACTACGGCAACCTGAAAGTTTCTTCAACCACTGTAATTTTGTTGAGGGAGGGCACCAACATGAGTGTCAAATTATTATGTTGATTGCGCAATCCAACAGAAAACCAAACGGAGGCAGTGCTCTGTATGGGAGGATTCAGAGAATCTCTAATCTCGTTTATTTCTACTTAGCATTTTATATTATTTTGAGTATATCAATAGCGAATCACCTACAGACATACTACAGGCTTGAACCAATGTTAGTACAATTATTACGGAAATACACATATGGCCATATTATCGTTAGTTCGGTGCATGGTGGAAATTTACAAGGTTATACACATCCCATCTCAGACCAGTTAGATAACAGGAGCAGAGTGTCTCACAGAATGTTCTTGTGAGAAAAGGTTAGTGTGGGAAAGTTGCATGAGAAAAGAAGGAAAGAATGTATGTTATGCAAGGAGCATAATAACATGATTTTAAAGCAAGCAGACAAAATGGAGTTGCTATAGCATGAGTATCAATATGTCCTTTACACTTGGATAGCATGAATAATAATATGTCCTTTACATTCCCCCCTAAAAATTATGTTATTATCAACAATAGAGGTGCTTTTGTGGCACCCCAGGGGTCTGGTTGCCACAGTGGTATTGCCTCCCTCAAAAGAGGTAATGCCATACCTGGAAGCAAGCAGGAGTTCTTTTAGCCAGGTACACAATACATGCAACACTTCCTGGCTCTAGACCAGCAAGGGGCGGGCCCTCCCCTTGGCTACTGGATCTAGAGGCAGGATTAGTTTAGTTTAGTGCACAGAGTTGAGTTTAGGACATCGAAGAGAGAGGAGCTACGGACTGGAGCTGGAGATAGCTCGTCCTAGCTGGAGAACACAAAGAACCGGACACCGGAGTCCGAGGCTGTGGGACACTTCAGGCCCAGCAGCAGATACCGCAGGAGGCTCAGCAGCACAGAGGGATCAGCACCGCCACAAGGGATCAAAGCATCCACATGGCCCAAGCTGCCAGCCATACGGGTGAGCACAGCACGTTACACTCAGGGACGTGGGCTACAACACAGCTACAAGCAGTAAAGCCAAAGAGTACAGTGAGAGGGGCAGGCCTACAACTCCACCTGGCAGGGAGGACTCTATGTTTGCTTCCAGGCTGACCGGACACTTACTTCTAGCCAGTACTCCAGTCCATGCTTGCCTAATTGACCACTGTGAGTAAAGACCCTGGGGCTGCACTATACTGACTCTGTGGTTATTACTGATACCCTGCACAACCACCATCATCCACACACTGCCCTGAAGCTAACTCTTCCTGTGGGGAGTTATACCACCTTTGCTGCCAAACCATCAGCTTCAGAGGACTGTTCCTCAGCAGCGGCCTCCATTAGCCGCACTCCACAGGTGGCATAGTCGGATATTATAAACCCATATATACAAATTACCGTTGGATTGACCGCCCTGGGTCACGGACCGGGTCACTGCCACAGTGACTACAACCCCCAGCATCTACCGGCCCGGCACCGGGTACCCCATGGCCCAGGGGGCTCATCAACTTTGGCGTAGTCGGCAGGATTTCGTGCCCGTTACCACCGGGTACTGTGCACCTTCACGAACTGTGTCACATACCGTGGTGAAGTTTTCCCGCCAATTACCGCTGTTTCCCGCCATTGTCCGCCATTTCAGGGTCACAGCGCGGGAAGAAGAGGGGCGTAACCGCTGGAAGCGTGCGAAGCCCAAGCCCCGCCTCACGCACTGATGCAACGCCAGGTCCTGGAAGGAGCCCCAGCGAGCGCTGACGTCAAACGCGTGTAACACCAGGTCCTAAAAGGAGACCATCGCCTGCGGAACTGCGGCCTACGGGAAGTGAAAAAAGATAGGCCTCGGTTCACTAGGGGGGAGGAAGACGCCGGGCATGGAGGGAAGTTCAGCCGTAAGCGCAACCACGGCCACGATAATGCCATTCTCCATGCCATACATACCGGGAGCGGCGTGGTTGCCCCAGTACTCAGGAGAGTCGCACACCCTGAGTGACTTTAAAGAAAGACTGCACAGCTTATTTAAAGTGTACACCCTGTCTGAGGAGCAGAAAGTCAGCATCCTCATAGGCCAGCTAATCAGTGCAGCCCATAGAGAAGTGAAATCCTGGCCAGGCAGAGATAAAGGCACTGTTAAGGAAATACTGGCCTGACTAAAGGACACCTTTGACACCCGTACTACAGCTGAGATAAAAATGAAGTTTTACGGGTGCAAGCAAAGGGTGCAGGACAGTGTACGGGACTATGCTTTAAACTTGCAGGAGGCACTGTGGGCCATCAAACAAGTAGACCCCGACAGTGTGCGAGATGAGAACCGATTGCTGACTGAGCAGTTTATTGAGGGGCTCCTGTCCGGCGCTCACCGGACACAGCTGCGCATAATGGCTCTGCAAAACCCCGATCTGGACTTTGCACCATTTAAAGACAGAGCCATCTGGGTGCTGCGAGAGTCAACACCAGGTGGCGCTACATCCCACCGGCGCCCAACTATCACATACCACCAGGAGGTGGCATCCTTTTCCCCAGAACCTGTAGGGGCTGATGCACAGACTCTAGACAATGCCCCGTCTACAGACCTGCACCTTCAGGTCCAGGAGCTGACTAAAAGTGTAGCTGCACTGGCCAAAATGGTGCAGTCCATGCAAGTGTCCCCCAAGGAAAAGATCCAGCTGGCTTCCAGTCCGGAGGACGTCCCGTGGCGACGACAGAGGAGGATTCCACCAACCAGAGGGAGGAACAGCGACCGCTATGACCAGGACGGACAACCCATCTGCCGCTGCTGCCACAAGGCAGGACACTATGCAAGGTGCTGTAATTTAAAACCTGGGGCAGAGGGCCAACCCCCAGGAGTAAGACCACCAGGCCCACAAAGCTGGCGAGATAAGTACGTGGGAGGACGACCGGTCCTACCTATTGTGGTTAACGGCTTTCCGATGAGCGCGTTGCTGGACACTGGATCCCAGGTGACCACTATGCCATATGTTCTTTATAAACGGTACTGGACTGATTCAGAGATTACGCGCCATCCAGATGACCATCTTAGCATCTATGCCAGCAATGGTCAACCCTTACCTCAGTTGGGGTATAAAGAAGTGACCATAAAGATTGGCAGAGTAGAGTTGCCATCACAAGGAATGATAATTGTTGACATTGATCGCCGAGAAAGTCATCCCATGATAACCTTAGGCACTAATGGCATTGAAAATTGTCTTTCAGAAATTATTGTCTTGTTATAGCAGGTTGCGGAGACCACCAGTTCCAGTCAGCAGCGGGTTCTGTAGAGAGAGATCAGAGCCCTGATGAGAAGACAACAGGTAGAACTGTCTGGTGGTGAAATTGGTAGTGTCAGGATGAGTGACCCATTCCCCGTTGCCATGCCCCCTAGAAGTGAAATGTTGATATGGTCTCAGGCAGCAATCGGTCTCAGAGGTCGAGATTACCAGGCCCTGGTAGAGCCCGTATACTCTGACAGTAGGCCCACCATCTTGACAGCCAGGGGGGTGGTTGATGTCCGCCATGGGAGAGTGCCAGTCCGCATCCTGAATTGTGGGGAGAAAGAGGTTCATTTGCCCCGATATGCTACCCTTGCCAAATTATTCACCATCAGTAACAACTCTATAAAGACAGTGGAACCCTTACCTCTATCCAAACCTGCGCAGGATAATGGCTCCAAGGGACAGATGGAGGACTGGTGTCAGAAGCTACACATGGGCACTGACTCCACCCCTCAGCACCAAAAACATGGAGTATACCGGGTGGTCCAGGAGTATGAGCGGGTCTTCAGCAAACACCCACTAGACTTCGGGCAGGTAAAAGGGGTACAACACCATATCCCCACGGGAGATCATCCACCCATTAAAGAGCGGTACCGGCCTGTACCCCCAGCTGTCTATCAATGTGCCAAAGGGATGTTACGGGAGATGAAGGAGGCTGGGGTGATAAGAGATAGTTGTAGCCCCTGGGCAGCTCCATTAGTTCTCGTAAGGAAAAAGGATGGTACAATGAGAATATGTGTTGACTACAGTCAAATTAACCGCATTACACATAAAGATGCCTACCCGTTACCCAGGATTGAGGAGTCACTAGCTGCATTAAGATCTGCTAATTATTTCTCTACTTTGGATCTCACTAGTGGGTATTGGCAGGTTCCTGTAGCAGAGGCGGATAAAGAGAAGACCGCATTTACAACACCGATGGGCCTCAGTGAGTTCAACTGCATGCCATTCGGGCTCTGCAATGCCCCAGGAACTTTCCAGCGGTTAATGGAGTGCTGTCTAGGACACAAGAACTTCGAGACAGTCCTGCTGTACCTGGATGACGTCATTGTCTACTCCTATGAAGACCACCTGAAGCACCTGGCAGAGGTGTTTGAAGCCCTAGCTGGTTTTGGCCTGAAGGTAAAGCCGTCAAAATGCCACCTGTTGAAGCCCAAGGTACAGTACCTAGGTCATGTGGTAAGCGCCGAAGGTGTAGCACCAGACCCTGACAAGGTCATAGTAATCAAGGACTGGCCAAGACCCTCCACTATCAAAGAAGTGCGGCAGTTCCTCGGGTTGGTGGGCTACTACCAAAGATTTATCAAAGGCTTCACCAAGATGGCGGCACCCATGCAGGACTTCCTAGTAGGCCAGTCCAGGAAGGCCAAAAACCCGAAGCCTCCATTTAAATGGAATAAGCTGGAAGACGAATCCTTCAGCAGGCTGAAGATGGCTCTCACAGGAGACGAGATCCTGGCCTACCCTGACTCTGGCCATCCCTTCATACTCCATACAGACGCGAGCAACGTGGGATTGGGAGCGGTGCTGTCCCAGATACAGCAGGGCAGAGAAAGAGTGATTGCCTATGCCAGCAGGAAGCTCCGGCCCACAGAAAGGAACCCTGATAACTACAGTTCCTTCAAGTTGGAGTTCCTCGCCGTAGTCTGGGCTGTGACCTAGAGCTTCAAACATTATCTCGCCTCCTCCAAATTCACCGTCTTCACGGACAACAACCCGCTGACACACCTGGAGACTGCAAAGCTTGGTGCCCTGGAGCAAAGATGGATGGCCCGGTTGTTTAATTACGAGTTCACCATCAAGTATCAGGCTGGGCACAAGAATGCAAACGCAGATGTGCTGTCCAGGATGCCTAACTTGCCAAATGGGGGAGAAGACCTGGAAGAGCTGGAGGAGATAGAGATCCCCGCTTTCCACCGTCATGGAGTAACCCAGTGCTCCCATTGTGTGAAGAACAGAGAGGCCACGTTCAATCCATTGCCCCACCATGGATGGGCAGAGACGCAAGATAGTGACCCGGCTGTCCGCCTAGTCAAGGAGTTGCTGACACAAGCTGACTCGCACCCTGATCAAGATGCTCAAGAGGAGACCAAACAGTTGTGGAAGGAGAAGGGCAAGCTGTTCATCTATGAAGGGAAGCTGTGTCGAAGAAGTATCAACTCCCGGACACATGAACTGGTCTGGCAGGTGGTAGTCCCGAGGCGAGATGCGTCAATGGTCTTAGAAGCGTACTACGATGGAGCAGGACACTTCGGATGGAAGAAGTTGGAAGTCCTGCTACGTGAGCGTTTCTACTGGGCTGGCATGAGGAAAGCAATCGAGAGATGGTGTCGAGAATGCGGACAATGCTACCTGAGACGAAAAGACCGTGACAGCCAGAGAGCTCCCCTGCAGCCCATCATCACCAAACAGCCACTCGAACTGGTAGCCTTGGACCACGTGAAGCAAGCCCCAAGCAGGTCAGGCTATGTCTACGCTCTCACCATCGTAGACCACTGCTCCCGGTTCCTGGTAGTAGTGCCGGTAAAGGACTAGATGGCTCAGACAGCAGCCAAAGCATTCCAACAGCACTTCTGTCACCTGCACGGTTACCCAGAACGTGTGCTTACTGACCAAGGTCCAGCCTTCGAAGTGGAGGTGTTCCAGGAATTCTGCAACCTGTACGGCTGCAAGAAAATCAGGACAACGCCGTATCACCCCCAAACCAACGGGTTGTGTGAGAAGATGAACCAGGTGATGATAGACCTGCTGAAGACGTTGCCCCTTGAGGAACGCAGCCTGTGGCCAGAAAAGCTACCAGATCTGGTGGACCTCTATAACCATATCCCAGTAAACTCTACCAACTGCACACCTGCTTACCTGATGAGAGCAAGACCTGGTAAGCTGCCCATCGACCTGGACATGGGAGTCCTAACACCAGAGACAACCTCACCAGATGCGGATTGGGATACCGAGCGGCAGCAACAATACTGCAAAGTGCAAGAGAGTGTTGAAAGAAGTTTGTCCCAGGCAAGACAAAAGCAAGAGAAAACTTATCAACACGCACCTGCTGTTCCCTTATCACCTGGAGAGCAAGTCCTTAAGAGAAAGAGATGACTCCACAAACTAGATGACCAGTGGGAGGTAGAACCATACACCATCCTACCCTCGAGTTACGATAACACCAAAGTGTGCCTCATCAGCAAAGATGGAGGAGAAACATCAGCGGCAGTTTCCAGAGATCACTTGAAGAAATGTCCCGAGCAATTGCAACGCACTAAGGAAGACTAAGATAGCCCTCAACCCACAGAAGAAGTGGAGGAAGTGGTCCAAACAGTACTCTGAGAATTTCCCCGATCGTGGACACAAGTGAACAATGCGATTGTCGTGCCAGTCCTTACCTTTCTCCAACAAGCCCCTCAGGAAGCTGCAGAAGTCCCAGGAGAGTTGGAAGAACAGTTGGCCCCAGAGACAGAAGCCTCATCATCAGCAGGCCAGGAGAATCTACCCTCTGCTAATAGCGAACCTGTCGTACCCATGGTGAGCCAAAGAGTTCATAGGAAACTGCCCAACCTACCAGTACTACCTCATACTACCTGTAGTGCAGTTCACACTGAACCCACCACACCAGGAGTAGACACAAGGGACCAGGGTAGAGCAGTGACAGATAGTGTACTCCGTAGATCCACCAGAAGTACAAGAGGTCAGCCCCCTGCCCATTGGAGAGTTTAAAAATGTAAAGTTTAAAGTATGAGTATTAAAAAGTATGCTGTATATAGTTACCCGTAAGGGTATGCCAGAGACATTGCAAATTTGAAATGTTTAATGTGTGTTTATCCAGTTACCCGAAAAGGGTACAAAGACTTTTAGATTATGGACGGTGAATAACCAAAGAACTTTCCCTTGTAAATAGTTGCACTTGTTAAAGTGCCCCTTATTGAAAGACCACTGAACAAAAACTCGGAGGTGGCCGAAGACATGGTCCAGCACTTGGATCATCTATGCCCTGCAGCCACCCCAGGGCCTCTGTGGAGGGTTTTGGACAGGTCCCTCAAATTACACCTTGCACAGTGGAATGGACATCTGGTTGCAGATTGTACTGTAACCTATCAAGGACTGTAATGTTTGTAAATATTCTAATGTGCCTGTTATTGTTAATGCTATTGTTACTTTTGAAAAATATTGTCAGTCCCGGAGTACTGAAATTAACTAGGGGGGAATGTGGCACCCCAGTGGTCTGGTTGCCACAGTGTTATTGCCTCCCTCAAAAGAGGTACTGCCATACCTGGAAGCAAGCAGGAGTTCTTTTAGCCTGGTACACAATACATGCAACATGGCTCTAGACCAGCAAGGGGAGGGCCTCCCCTTGGCAACTGGATCTGGAGGCGGGGTTAGTTTAGTTTAGTGCAGAGAGTTGAGTTTAGGACATCGAATAGAGAGGAGCTAGGGACTGGAGCTGGAGATAGCTCATCCTAGCTGGAGCACACAAAGAACCCGACACCGGAGTCCGAGGCTGTGGGACACTTCAGGCCCAGCAGCAGATACCGCAGGGCAGGAGATTGCAGGTCCCCTGGTCCCCATCAGACGCCCGGAGGCTCAGCAGCACAGAGGGACCAGCACCGCCAAGAGGGAGCGAAGCATCCACAAGGCTCAAGCTGCCAGCCATACGGGTGAGCACAGCATGTTACACTCAGGGACGTGGGCTACAACACAGCTACAAGCAGTAAAGCCAAAGAGTACAGTGAGAGGGGCTGGCCAACAACTCCACCTGGCAGGGAGGACTCTATGTTTGCTTCCAGGCTGACCGGACACTTACTTCTAGCCAGTACTCCAGTCCATGCTTGCCTAATTGACCACTGTGAGTAAAGACCCTGGGGCTGCACTATACTGACTCTGTGGTTATTACTGATACCCTGCACAACCACCATCATCCACACACTGCCCTGAAGCTAACTCTTCTTGTGGGGAGTTATACCACCTTTGCTGCCAAACCATCAGCTTCAGAGGACTGTTCCTCAGCGGCGGCCTCCATTAGCCGCACTCCACAGGTGGCGTAGTCGGATATTATAAACCCATTTATACAAATTACCCTTGGATTGACCGCCCTGGGTCACGGACCGGGTCACCGCCACAGTGACTACAACCCCCAGCATCTCCCGGCCCGGCACCGGGTACCCCACGGCCCAGGGGGAGTGTCACTTTCCCAGGATCATGCTTTGAGCCTGAGGGACATTGGTCTTCACTCAATTAGTGCCCTTGTTACCAATCGAGGCTGTCGCAGCATGTCCATCCCCCCATGTTTGTTGACATGATCATAAAGCTCTGATCTTCAGACGTGAGGTTGGTTGGGGCATGCTGATAAAGGTCATCATTCCCTTGTCGTCGAGGTCCTCAATGCTGGTTACATTTGGGAGGTCCATGTATAGTAGCACTGGATATTGGTTGACAGCGTCCTCCTTGCTCTCTGATGACTGGCAGGTTTTCCTCATGCAAATTGGGATACAATAAAAGACTAGTTTTAGTAAGACATATATTAACAAGATGCAAGCAGCAATATGCAACACTCCTTGTAATATTCCAGCAATCCATCCACCACCCTTTAAACCAATTAGCAGGATTTAAAAAGGAAAAGGTATCAGACCTCCAATTCTCTTTGGTCAATTCATTATTTTTATTACATTCTTCCCTGAGTTTCCTAGTGTCTTCCATTTTAGGCTTTAACCGTATGGTAGAGTCGGGGTCAATATAGTGACAACAGGCTGGGCCTATAACCTGACACATCTCTCCTTGTCGCTGCTGTCAAATAGTCCAGCACTAAAAGTATGTTGATTAGCTACTATAATAAGTTGATTCTGCACTGCAACAGTAGTATTAATTACTTCCAATACACTCCAAATCTGGTCATCTAAGTAATCAGTGATTTCCACTAATTTGTCCCACATTTGTGTAACCATAGGGTAGAGGAAGACAGTACTGGCTATCTTATTGGGTATACTCATTTGTACTAAATAAGGTCTTCCTGATGGGCGTGGGGTGTTGTCCTTAGCACATTTATTGATGGTATGGAGAGGGATGGCTCTCAAATCTACTTTACAATGGGGAATAAGATAAGTGGCTGGAGTTAGCCAGGCCAACGTACAAGTCCCCGCTACTCCGACTGGGAGCTATTTATATGCATTATTCCCACAGACCCAATATGTGGCTGATGGCAGGTCCCATAAAGCAGAGTGCTGTAATACTAATTTATGTACCAAATCGATACAAACGGTGTTATTTGATAACATACACCATGATGACATTTGTCCCAGGGGGCTACAATATCCAACATCCGGATTGCCACATGTTGGATCACTAGGCTTATATTCAGAAAATTCATGTTTTACTGCTGTTGGGGTTGTCATGAGCACTTGATATGGTCCGTCATACAGTGGTTCTAGTCCGTGTTTCCGAACAAGCTTCTTCACATACACATAATCTCCAGGTTTGAGGGTATGACAACCTTCTGCATCAGCTGGATCTGGAATAGAAGATGATACTAACGCATGGGTGTTAATTAGTGCTTTGGCAAGCTGAATCACATATTGCACAACATGATCTGTTTCTTCTGATAATTGTTGTGGGGTAAATCTAGCTATAGCTGGTTGTGACCCAAATAGTATCTCATAGGGTGACAGTTTGTGTTTCCCTATGGGGGTGGTGCGTATGTGATATAGTGCAATGGGAAGGAGCTCAGGCCACTGGGCTGTAGTCTCCTGCATCATTTTGGTTAATTGCCTTTTTAGTGTGCCATTCAATCTCTCCACCTCGCCACTTGACTGTGGATGGTAATGAGTATGTAACGCTACTGTTGATCCGATCATGGTAAGTATTTCTTGATATACGCATGAGGAAAAGGTTGGTCCTTGATCACTTTCGATGACTTCTGGGACTCCATACCGGCAAACAACTTCAGAGACCAGCTTCTTGGCAGTGGTAAGGTTGCAGCCTCTACCAATGTATCTTCAGTTGTGACAACATATCCAGTAGAGATGAGCGGTGTTCGACTAGAACTGTTCGCCAATCTCAAATTCGAGCTGTTTTGGGCGGTGTTCGAGTTGTTCAACGAACCCGAACGATTTGCAAAAAATTCGGCTGTTCGAGGTTATGTTCGATAACTGTTCGTGCACCAAAAGCGTGTCCTGCATGTCTGGCGCTATTTAGAGCACCAATCATGCAGGGATTGTCTGCCACTCACTGTAATGCCACAGCCATGGTGGTTGTGGCATTAGAGTGATTGCCCAAATCGATGGGAACTGTGCTCACAGTGAAACATGAAAAGCCAGCAATTCAGCAGCGGTACACCGGTACCCGACAATTTAGAACCGAAAGAATAGAGCATCACACATAGATTAGATAGATAGAAACATGTCAGTCACATATATAAGAAGTACAGTGACAGTGTTGATTACTGTACTTGTCATTTAGTGTAAAGGATTTATAAAAAAAAATATTAGTGTTTTCATGCACCGTCTCTTTAAAAAAGCCGGCCGGCAATTCAGCAGCGGTACCCGACAATTTAGAATAGAAGGAATAGAGAATCACACATAGATTAGATAGATAGAAACATGTCAGTCACATATATAAGAAGTACAGTGACAGTGTTGATTACTGTACTTGCCATTTAGTGTAAAGGATTTATTAAAAAAAATAATAGTGTTTTCATGCACCGTCTCTTTAAAAAAGCCGGCCGGCAATTCAGCATCTGTACCCGACAATTTAGAATGGAAGCAATAGAGCATCACACATAGATTAGATAGATAGAAACATGTCAGTCACATATATATGAAGTACAGTGACAGTGTTGATTACTGTACTTGTCATTTAGTGTTAAAATAAAGGATTTATTTTAAAAAAAATTGGCGTGGGATCCCCCATAATTTTAGTCTCTAGCGGAGGTTAAGCAGACGGCTGGGGCAGATGTTTGAAGCCTGGGAAGGGGTAATACCCACGGAGCTTCCCAGGCTACTAATATCAGCCCCCAGCTGAATGCCTAGCCTTTACTAGCTATTAAAATGGGGGACCCCCCAAAAAATTGACGTGGGGTCCCCCCTATTTTAATAGCTAGCAAAGGCTAGGCAGACAGCTGGGGGCTGATATTAATAGCCCAGGAAGGGTGCCATGAATATTGGCCCCCTCCCAGGCTAGAAACACCAGCCGTCAGCCGCCCCAGAAATGGCACATCCATAGGATGCGCCAATTCTGGCACTTAGCCTCGCTCTTCCCACTGCCCTGTAGCGGTGGCAGTGGGGTAATAGGGCTGGGGTTGATGTCAGCTTATAATGCCAGCTGACATCAAGCCCAGGTTAGTAATGGAGAGGCGTCTATAAGACACCCCCATTACTAACCCCATAGTCAAAGTTAAAAAAAAACACAAACACCCAGAATAAAGTCCTTTAATTGAAATAAAGACACAATTCTTTATTGTTCTAAATTAAACCATACTTACAATCACGCCCATTCCAGCTGAAGCCAACGATCTCCTGCAATAAAAGAAAAATAATAAACCAACCTCATCCTTACCTTTCCATGGTTCCCACGACAGCTTCAGCTCTGCTACATCGAGATGACTGGCTGGACCGCAGCAGAACGCTGCCATCCAGCCTGTCATCCCACGGACACTGAGAAGCGCAGGCATGCTTGCGCTCCTCACTGTCTCGCTGTGACGGCATCCAGATGAGCCGAGGTCATGTCCAATGAACTCGGCTCACCTCATGCACGTCACTGACAGCATGGGAAAATTCTCACGCTGAAGTGCTGAGTGCAGGAGAATTCTCCCACGCTGTCAGTGACGTGCATGAGGTGAGCTCATGTCCAATGAACTCAGCTCACCTCATGCACCTCACTGACAGCGTGGGAAAATTCTCCTGCACTCAGCGCTTCAGCGTGAGAATTTTCCCACGCTGTCAGTGACGTGCATGAGGTGAGCCGAGTTCATTGGACATGACCTCGGCTCATCTGGATGCCGTCACAGCGAGACAGTGAGGAGTGCCCCAGCCGTCTGCTTAACCTCCGCTAGAGCCTAAAATTATGGGGGATCCCACGCCAATTTTTATTTTAATAAATCCTTTATTTTAACACTAAATGACAAGTACAGTAACCAACACTGTCACTGTACTTATTATAAATGTGACTGACATGTTTCTATCTATCTAATCTATGTGTGATGCTCTATCTTTCTGTTCTAAATTGTCGGGTACCGCTGCTGAATTGCCGGCCGGCTTTTTTAAAGAGACAGTGCATGAAAACACTATTATTTTTTTAAATAAATCCTTTACACTAAATGAAAAGTACAGTAAGCACCACTGTCACTGTACTTATTATATATGTGACTGACATGTTTCTATCTATCTAATCTATGTGTGAAGCTCTATTCTTTCTGTTCTAAATTGTCGGGTACAGATGCTGAATTGCCGGCCGGCTTTTTTAAAGAGACGGTGCATGAAAACACTAATATTTTTTTTAATAAATCCTTTACACTAAATGACAAGTGCAGTAACCAACACTGTCACTGTGCTTCTTATATGTGTGACTGACATGTTTCTATCTATCTAATCTATGTGTGATGCTCTATTCCTTCTTGTCTAAATTGTCGGGTACCGGTGTATGCCGCTGCTGAATTTGCCGGCCGGCTTTTTTAAAGAGAGTGTCTTCTGAGCAGTTTGTCAGCCTTTGGACACCTTTGCAGGTGTTTTCTATGTGTTTTTGTTTGCCTGCCATTGGTTTTAACGGTGTTCGACGGTGTTCTAAGGTGTTCGACGAACAGTTCGACGAACAGTTCCTCGAACATCCCGGTGTTCGACGAACCGAACCGAACCCGAACACTACGGGGCTGGCTCAAAACTAATATCCAGTATGAAACCTGCCAGAGGTGTCAACATATCTGGATCCATCCGTATATAACGTAAGTTCTGGATCATCCAAGGGTACTTCCGCCACTAAAACAAGTGGAGTTGACTTTGCAGTAATTTGTTCCAGATAATCATGCGGTGGAGCCTCTTTCCCCTCTCCTTCAGGTGCTGGTAGCAGGGTGGCCGGGTTGATGGTGGTGCACCGGTGTAACTTCACATTTTCTGGCAAAATCAACGAACACTTCAGCCGCAGGTGTCTGTGTGGACAGATGTTTAGGTTGCTGTAAAGCCAAAACAGCCGCAATATCGTGTGGAGCATAAATGTGAGTCTCATGTCCAAGGATGATGTCCGCCGTCTTCTCAAGTAACTGCTGTGTGGCGTGAACCGCTCGTAGACAGCTGGGGGAGGCCCTGGCTACTGGGTCCAGATGTGCTAAGTAATACCCGTCTGGGCGCTGCTTTGTACAGTGTCTCTGCGTGAGTACTCCGGCTGCATGCCCTCCCGTCTCAGAGACATACAAATGGAAAGGTTGAGCATAGTCTGGGTTTCCAAGGGCAGGGGCTGTCATTATCCTTGACTTTAGTTGCTCAAAGGCTTGTTGCAGCTGTTCTTGGTGGTTCTTGTTGTTTACATCAGCCAGAGTGTCTTCTTTTAATGCATCATATAGGGGCTGCATCAGACGTGAGGCGTCTGGGATCCATTGTCTGCAATATGTACATAGTCCAAGGAACCATTGCAGCTCTATGGGATCTTTTGGGAATGGTAGCATGGCCGTCTTTCTTTCTTCTGTGAGATGTCTGGCACCCAGAGTAAGGTAGTGGCCTAAGAAGACCACTTGACCGAGGCAAAACTGAAGTTTCGAGGCTGAGATTTTTTTTGCTAGATGCTTGAGGAGGTTAACAGTGGCCCTCATGGTCACTTGCTCCGTGGGGGCACACAAAGAAGATCATTTACGTATTGTAATAGTACTACCTCAGAGTTGTCCAGCTGCCACGGCAGCAGACAGCTAGATATGTTCTTTGCAAACTGATTAGGCAAAGATACCGATGGAAATAAATGGCAGGGCTAGGGTTGGGACCGCATGAAGCTGTGATGCGTATGCTATGGTGTTTTGAATTGTTTCTGTAAGCAGGTTTTGTGACCTGGGTACATCCAGGCGATCATATTTTGTTCCCACCATTTGTATAACATACTGACATGATGATCTTCATCATACACATTCCGGGTGTAGTGTGTATTGCTGCCTGTATTCCGGGTGTGCCAAGATGGCCGCCACCAGAAGGAAACACACTACAGGAAGGGTGCGCCAAGATGGCCGCCACCAAAGGGACATCTGGTCAGAGGCCGGAGGTGATGCAATGGGTGTAGCAACATGGCCGCTGCAGGAAGGGTTGGAACTTTGGGCGGACATAGGTATAACAGATGAGGATGGGGCACTAGGAGAGGCTTGGGTAGTAGCGAGGGGTGGGCCTCCTGGACGGGGCACGTGACATGCAACACAATAATCTGCTGACTGCAATTAGTACAGGTCCACCCCCCCCCATCCGCCATTATCGGGTGGTGGCTGGAGAGCAGTATCTTTGTAATACACATAACATGGCATCTTTCCCTTATTGTCTGTATTTTCTTCCTCCATCCACCCTTCTTTGACAAATTCTCTGCTGTTCTATGCCAAGCCAAAGCTATTTGCAACAATCCTTTATCTTCTAACTTGCCCTTTTTCTTTTTCATAATTAACCGGCCCTTATCTGGTAGCTTGCATATTTTAGTTAACTGTTTAAGTTTCTGCACATACTTTTTCCCTTCTTTCGACAAACTCAGCGCAGCCTTTTTTTCACATGTATGCACTTTCCAACAAGCCATTTATCTATCTCGTACTGTAATTTACCCACCCAGGTACGACCCACACAATGACCTTACTCTTTTGGTTTTCTCTACATATTTCCTTCCTTCTATTTCAACATACCCTTCATCACAAATCTCATGTGCAACTTTCCTAAACTTTTCAGCGTCTTCCAACAATCCACAGTCAACTAGTCTTCCCCTTTTCTGACGAATTCCTTCGTCCCACAATGCAGGCTCAAGTCTGCCCTGCATGGGAAAATTTAACACCTTAAACACTTTTGGTGCATTCTTAAATGACCTTTTCCCCTCTCGACCGACCATGATATTCATTATATCTTCTCCCTCCTGCAGGGGAGACAATTTCTTTCTGCTCCACGGAAACATTGATTAATCACTACAACTGACAAAAGATCCTTGATTTGTGCACAGCACGAGTCCGGCTGGACATTATCTGCTGTTCCAGTGACTTCACTTCACCCCTCCCATCGGGGGAGTCTCAAACGGCACAGATGAAAGGAGGAGAACTCTCGTCCGCAGCTCTCCGGGCACTAGATATATGTATATCTGTATGCGTGTCCTACCCAATCTTCGATCACCTGCCGCGACTGAACCTAACAGTGTTCAGTCTCCTAAGGATCTTTGTCAGAAGTTAAGGAAGATTCACACAATATTCACTAGTCAATCCGAGGTGATACTGCTTTGAAAGTTATCAATATCAGACCCCTAATAGGGCCAACACCCCTTATAGTCTCACCTTTGACTATATCCAACCAAGACGTCCAGAGATACTGCAAACAACCACGCACCACGTGGAAACCATGCCAAATGGTCAGTATCACTAGTAAAGAATAGTGTTGAGCCACCCCCGTAGTGTTCGAGTTCGGTTTGGTTACCTGCCGTTACCTGCAGACGTGGTCTGGATAATAAGAACTGTGAGTAAAGGCCCTGGACTGCATCACTGACTCCGTGTCGTTACTGCTGCTGTCCTGCACCATCACCCCCATCCTCCGCATACACTGCCCTGAGGCTATACTCCTCCCGTGGGGAGTTATGCTACGCTCTGCTGCACCCACAACACCAGCCTCAGCGGTCTGCCCTGCAGCGGCGGTTCACTCTGACCGCAATCCACGGGTGGCGTAGTCGGACATTTAAACATCAAAACCACATAAATAGTTCCGCCACTGGTTTGACCACCCTGAGCCATGGAACCGGGTCGCCGCCACGAAGACTACAACCACCAGCATCCACCAAAAAGGGTCCGGCTCCGGGTGTCCCAAGGACCAGGGGGTGCATCAGAACATTTTCATCACCTTTCACAATCACCAATGGGACAAGACAGGGATGTCCTCTGTCCCCTCTCTTATACATCCTAGTGACGGAGCACCTGCTCTCATCAATTCGCCATAACCCCAATATTAGGTGGATTGAGGTGGGAGGCACCGAGTACAAGTGCTCTCTATTTGCTGATGATGTCCTAGTATATATCACTCAATCACATATATCCATCCATGCTGTTATGGCTGAAATAGATCACTTTGTTACATGGTCAAATTTTAAAATCAATGCAGCGAAGTCTGAGGCCCTCGATGTCTCCCTCCCCAAATCCATATAGGATTCCATCCAGTCCAACTTTCCCTTTGCCTGGCCCTCACAGGGTATCAAATACTTAGGAATTCCTATTCATAGAGACCTCTCCCATCTATGTTATCTTAATTTTGGGCCCTTTATTGAACAACTCCATACAGACCACGGTTGGCAAGTTAGAACTGCAAGATTCACTACGTGAACCACTGGTGTTTTGTGGAAAAGCACATGTACACTGTGTTCCAAATTATTATGCAAAAAGTGTTTAGGAGTGATAAGGGAAGAATTTGTTTGTTTGTCAGTTAAACTCATTGATGGTGATGTGTGTCAGGGCTCTTTATATCACTGTAAGCAATTGCAGACACCTGTGCTAATTAGATGGCAGGTGTGTCCAATGAAAGGCAAGACTACTTAAGAAGGCTGTCTCACATTATTAAGCAGCCTACATTTTCTGCCAAAATGGGAAAGAAAAAGGATGTGTCGGCTGCTGAGAAGCAACAAATTGTGGAGTGTTTAGGTCAAGGCATGACTACAATCAACATTGTGCGATGATCAGGATGAAGTGTCTTGGCAATCAAGAAGTATGTAGCTGATTCACAGTACACACGTGTGCGTGCTGATAAGGGCAAATTGAGGACTCTTTCCTACAGGCAATTACGTCAGGTTAAAAGAGCAGTGGCAAAAAAGCCTTGTCATAGCAGCAGACAAGTTTTTGAAGCTGCTGGTGCCTCCAACGTCCCCCGAACAACAAGATGCAGGGTCCTTCAGAGGTTTGCAGCTGTGCATACGCCATCCTGTCGACCTCCTCTATCCACTTCACACAAGCAGAAACGGCTCCAGTGGGCTAAACATTACATGAAGACTGATTTCAAAACTGTTTTGTTCACGGATGAGTGCCGTGCAGCGCTCGATGGTCCAGATGGATGGAGTGGAGGATGGCTGGTTGATGGACACCCCACGCAAACATGGCTACAGCGCCAACAAGGAGGAGGTGGAGTAATGTTTTGGGCTGGAATCATGGGGAGAGAGATTGTCGGCCCCTTTAGGATCCCTGAAGGCGCTAAAGATGAACTCCATAATGTATGTGGATTTTCTCAAACAGCACTTCCTACCATGGTTCAAGAAGAAGAACCGTGTATTTCACAGCAAGATCATTTTTTTGCATGATAATGCACCATCTCATGCTGCACATAAAACATCTGCATCTCTGGCTGATATGGGCATAAAAGGGGACAAACTTATGGTGTGACCCCCATGCTCCCCTGACCTCTACCCCATTCAGAACCTCTGGAGCATCATCAAAAGGAGTGTCTATGATGGCGGGAGGCAGTTCACATCTAAGCAACACCTCTGGGAGGGTATTCTGTCCTCATGCAAAACAATTGAAGCAGAAACCATCCAAAACCTGACAAATTCAATGGACGAGAGAGTTCAGAAGCTCCTTTCGAACAAGGGGTCCTATGTGAAAATGTAACATCACCTAGAATAAAGTTTTGAGTTGAAAACTGTTTGATTTCAGTTTCTAATAACCTGCTAATGCTTATAATTTCAAAAATGACCATTTTTTTGGTCTTTATTAAAATGAAAAGGTTGATCGAAAAGTTTGGGGGATCTAAGAGTGTGGCAACCCAGTAGTCATGATTACTTCGAATTCTGACAATATGAGGGTCATGTTGCAGGTAGTGCAGCAAGAAGGCACTTATGTGTCTTGCGCATCTCGGAGCCCCAAAATTATTTTCCGGGCTAGATGCAGCTAAAAATTATTATTAATTTTAAATCTGGTGGAGCTTAGTATAGATGGCCTAATAGGATCAGTGCTGCACACTGCTACAAAGCCCAAATTATTTTCCAGCCAAGATACAGATAAACATGATTAGTAATTTTAAATCTGGTGTAGCTTATTATAGATGGCCTAATAGAATCAGTGCTGCACACTGCTACAAAGCCCAAATTATTTTCCAGCCAAGATACAGATAAACATGATTAGTAATTTGAAAGCTTGAAACGGTTGGTAGGGTGATTTTAACCAATCATCAAGCTTTTACTCTCCCCAGGATGACACAGGGGTAGAAAAGTCGTTTCGGATCCATGATTTGTTCATCTTTATGAACGTGAGTCTGTCTACATTATCAGTGGAGAGCCGCGTGCGCTTACCTGTCAGCACACCACCAGCAGCGCTGAACACACGTTCAGACAGAACGCTGGCTGCGGGGCATGACAAGATCTCCAAGGCATAAGTGGCTAGCTCCGGCCATTTATCCAGATTGGAAGCCCAAAAAGAGCAAGGGTCCAGTGACACAGTCATGGCTTCATTGTTTACTTGGAGATACTCCTGTACCATCGTCTCTAGGCGTTGACTATGTGTCAGACTTCTTGTCTCCTGTGGCCTTGCAAAGGATGGGCTAAAAAAGTGGTGAAATGATTCCGCAAAATTGATGTTACCAGCAGATACTGTGGTTCTGTTACGGTTTGAGTGCTGAACACTTGACGGTCCCACGGTTGGCAAGTTGGAACTGTGAGATTCACTACGTGCACCACTGGTGTTTTGTGGAAAAGCACATGTAAGATTCTGCAACAGTCTCTGCTGATACTCCTGCATGCGTGCATCCCTTTCTATGGCAGGAATAATTTCGGCAAATTTACTTTTGTACCGGGGATCTAACAGTGTGGCAACCCAGTAGTCAGGATTATTTCTAATTCTCACAATTCGAGGGTCATGTTGCAGGTAGTGCAGCAAGAAGGCACTCATGTGTGTTGCGCATCCAGGAGCACCAAGTCCCTGTTGTGTTGGTGGCGAGGTAACAATCATGCTTCCTTCCTCTGTCCTCTCCCCCCAACCTCGCACAACAGAAATGTGATCAAGGTCTCCCTCATCTGATGAGTCTTCCATCAGTTCGTCCTCCACTTCTTCCTGGGCTCCTGCACCTTCCTCACTAGTTTGGCTGCTACCATGCGCCCTGGTAAAACCATCTCCCCCATCCTCACATGCCTGCCGCCTTGGTGCTGTCGACCGTCTGGACCTTGCAGATATTAGCCCTTCCGCATACAACTCCTCCTCCTCTACTTCCTCCACCTCCTCTTGTGCCACCACCTGACTCCGAATTCTGTTTAACATGTGCTCCAGCATGTAAATCACCGGAATAGTCATGCTGATAATGGCATCATCAGCACTAAACATCTTCGTCGCCATTTCAAAACTGTGCAGAAGGGTGCATAGGTCCCTGATCTGAGACCACTCCTCCAGCGTGATTTGCCCCACCTCTGGATCTCGTTGGCCCAGGCTATACGTCAGAACGTATTGCACCAGGGCTTGTCGGTGCTGCCACAGTCACTGCAACATGTGCAGAGTTGAATTCCACCGGGTAGGCACATCGCATTTTAGCCGGTGAAGTGGCAGGCCCAACGACTTCAGTAGAGATGTAAGTCGCTGAGCTGCGGGATGCGAACGGCGGAAGTGAGCACACAGCGACCGTGCCCTCTGCAGAAGGCCATCTAGTCTGGGATAGTGGGCTAAAAATTGCTGGACAACCAGGTTCAACACGTGAGCCATACAAGGCACGTGTGTGACATTGCCCCGGTGAAGGGCCGCACCCAGGTTTGCAGCATTGTCGCACACGGCCTTCCCTGGTTTCAGGTCCAGTGGAGACAACCATTCATGAAATTGGTTCTCCAGAGCTGACCACAACTCCTCAGCTGTGTGACTCACATTTCCCAGACATTTCAAAGTAAAAACCGCCTGATGAAGTTGAGCCCTACTGCCAGCATAGTAAGGAGGTGTGCAGGATCCCTTCTGCGCAGTTAGAAAGCTTGTGGCATGACCAGACAGGCTTTGGGTGCAGGTGGAAGACCGAGAGGAGGTTGAGGAGGCAGAAGCAGTGGAGGAACTTTGACATAAAGAGGATTGACGCACAACTCGTGGGGACGGTGAGACTTGGACAGCAGCCCCTTGTCCTGCTGTCACCATAGTTACCCAGTGCCCAGTCAGCGACATGTAACGCCACTGTCCATGCCTACTCGTCCAAGTGTCTGTGGTGAAATGCACCCTGTCACACACAGAGTTTCTCAAAGAAGCGGTGATGTTGTGTGCGACATGCTGGTGGAGCGCAGGCACACCTTTCTTTGAGAAGTAGTGCCGACTGGGCATCTGGTACTGGGGCACTGCGACGGACATAAGGTCTCGAAAATCCTCTGTGTCCACCAGGCGGAAAGGCAGCATTTCTGTAGCCAAGAGCTTGCAGATGGTGAAATTCAACCTCTTAGCTTTCTCATGGCTAGGAGGAAATGGTCTTTTACTTGTCCACATCTGAGGGACCGAGGGCTGGCTATTGTGCTTAGACGGGGTTGATAAGGGTGTCCCCGGCAAACTGCCGGTCTGTGAGGAAGATGCAGGCGGACATGTTAGGTTGCCTTGATCCAAAGGTGGTGCTATCGATGTCGGACAGCGCTCAACACCAGCTGGTGTTACCACCTCCAAAGAAAATGATGACCTGCCAGTCACGCTGGCTGTTGCGGGTAAAGAGGTGGCAGGTCTGCGCCCCAAAACAGGTGTGACTGCTGTCCCCCCAGTCACAGAGGATGAAGAGGCCGCGGATGCACAAGATATGGCAGACGGTGGTTGGCCCGGCCGGCTAGGCCGCATTGTAGCATACTGAGCTTCCCACTGCAACTTATGCTTCATGTCCATGTGCCGGTTCATGCATGAAGTACTCAAACTATGTATTTTTTGGCCTCTACTTAGCTTTTGCTGACAAATGTTACAGATAACACGAGTTGGGTCATCTTTATCGATCTGAAAAAATGCCCAGGCTATGCAAGGCTTAGCACCCATGCGACCTGAAGAGCCACCATGACTTGTGGTGAGAGGCAGAGTTGTGTTTGAGGATGCAGTTGTTGACGTGCTTCCAGTACTATGTCTCTGTCCAGGAAGGCGCAACCTGACCTCGTCGTCACTAGCATCTTCCTCCACCTCCTCTGCTGACCTCATCTCTTGGCTGACTGTGGGTTGACAGTAAGTGGGATCTCCAACCTCATCATCATCACCCTGTGCGTTATCACACCCGTCGTCCTCAGAGCCAACCTGTTCCTGCCCTGACAAAAAACTAAAGTTGTCGCTCCAATCAGGTATTTGAGTCTCATCATCGTCTTCCTCATTGTCTCCACCAACAGGAGTTACAGTTTGGGAATGAGGGTCTACATTATGGTCAGAACCTTCTGCGTCTGGTCCTGGATCCGATTCATAAAGATTCTGGGCATCAGTGCAGATCATTTCCTCGTCTGGATTCACAGAAGCGCTGGAGTCGACCTCTGATTCCCAGGCTATAGTATGAGTAAACAGCTCTGCAGACTCAACCATCTGTTCTACCTCATACTCAGACGGGCAGCTGGAGATTTGGGAGCTGTTAGGAAGCAAGTGCGATTGGGGTGACACCTTTGAGGACTGGAGTATTTGTGATGTTGAAGTTGATGTGGAGGAGAGCCCACTTAAAGGAGCACTTGATATCCGTTGAAGCACCTGCTGTTTTTGTGCCTCATCTGGAATTTGTAGCGATTGGCGTGGCCGTAAGAAAGGGATCTTATCACATTGTCAGCTAAAAGAAGTAGACATTTTAGTTTGGCTGGAAGATGGTCTTTCTTCTGCAGATGTTACTGTTGCTTTAACACCTACCCCACGGACACAACCTTTTTTCCCCTTCCCAACACGCCTATTCCCCTTTCCACCAGCAGCAGGCCTTTTTCCACTCATTTTGGTGGTTAACTAATTCACAACTCTGGAGTTGTTTGCACAAAAAAACAATGGATGGGAACCGAGCAGAGCTGAGTGGCCAAACTGTGGTATTAGGCCAAAACTATTGGCTGGGTTAGATGGAGAAAAAAATTATATTCGATTTGCAACCTGATGGAGGTCAGTATAGATGGACTAATAGAACAAGTCCCACACACAGCTAGAAGCCCAAATATTTTTTCAGAGGTAGATGCAGAAAAAAAATATATTCAGTTTGCAACCTGATGGAGGTCAGTATAGATGGACTAATAGAGAAAGTCCCACACACTGCTAGAAGGCCAAATATTTTTTCAGAGCTAGATGCAGACAAAAAATTATTTTGAATTTGCAACCTGATGGAGGTCAGTATAGGTGGACTAATAGAACAAGTCCCACGCACTGCTAGAAGGCCAAATATTTTTTCAGAGCTAGATGCAGAAAAAAATTATATTCAGTTTGCAACCTGATGGAGGTCAGTATAGATGGACAAATAGAACAAGTCCCACACACAGCTAGAAGCCCAAATATTTTTTCAGAGGTAGATGCAGAAAAAAATTATATTCAGTTTGCAACCTGATGGAGGTCTGTATAGATGGATTAATAGAACAAGTCCCACACACAGCTAGAATCCCAATATTTTTTCAGAGGTAGATGCAGAAAAAAAAATATTTTTAATTTGCAACCTGATGGAGGTCAGTATAGATGGACTAATAGAGAAAGTCCCACACACTGCTAGAAGGCCAAATATTTTTTCAGAGCTAGATGCAGAAAAAAATTATATTCAGCTTGCAACCTGATGGAGGTCAGTATAGATGGACTAATAGAACAAGTCCCACACACAGCTAGAAGCCCAAATATTTTTTCAGAGGTAGATGCAGATAAAAATTATTTTTAATTTGCAACCTGATGGAGGTCAGTATAGATGGACTAATAGAGAAAGTCCCACACACTGCTAGAAGGCCAAATATTTTTTCAGAGCTAGATGCAGATAAAAATGATTTTTAATTTGCAACCTGATGGAGGTCAGTATAGATGGACTAATAGAGAAAGTCCCACACACTGCTAGAAGGCCAAATATTTTTTCAGAGCTAGATGCAGATAAAAATTATTTTTAATTTGCAACCTGATGGAGGCCAGTATAGATGGACTAATAGAGCAAGTCCCACACACTGCTAGAAGGCCAAATATTTTTTCAGAGCTAGATGCAGAAAAAAATTATATTCAGTTTGCAACCTGATGGAGGTCAGTATAGATGGACTAATAGAACAAGTCCCACACACAGCTAGAAGCCCAAATATTTTTTCAGAGGTAGATGCAGAAAAAAATTATATTCAGTTTGCAACCTGATGGAGGTCTGTATAGATGGATTAATAGAACAAGTCCCACACACAGCTAGAAGCCCAATATTTTTTCAGAGGTAGATGCAGAAAAAAAAATTATTTTTAATTTGCAACCTGATGGAGATCAGTATAGATTGACTAATAGAGAAAGTCCCACACACTGCTAGAAGGCCAAATATTTTTTCAGAGCTAGATGCAGAAAAAAATTATATTCAGTTTGCAACCTGATGGAGGTCAGTATAGATGGACTAATAGAACAAGTCCCAAACACAGCTAGAACCCCAAATATTTTTTCAGAGGTAGATGCAGATAAAAATTATTTTTAATTTGCAACCTGATGGAGGTCAGTATAGATGGACTAATAGAGAAAGTCCCACACACTGCTAGAAGGCCAAATATTTTTTCAGAGCTAGATGCAGATAAAAATTATTTTTAATTTGCAACCTGATGGAGGTCAGTATAGATGGACTAATAGAGAAAGTCCCACACACTGCTAGAAGGCCAAATATTTTTACAGAACTAGATGCAGATAAAAATTATTTTTAATTTGCAACCTGATGGAGGTCAGTATAGATGGACTAATAGAGAAAGTCCCACACACTGCTAGAAGGCCAAATATTTTTTCAGAGCTAGATGCAGAAAAAAATTATATTCATTTTGCAACCTGATGGAGATCTGTATAGATGGATTAATAGAACAAGTCCCACACACAGCTAGAAGCCCAATATTTTTTCAGAGGTAGATGCAGAAAAAAAATTATTTTTAATTTGCAACCTGATGGAGATCAGTATAGATGGACTAATAGAGAAAGTCCCACACACTGCTAGAAGGCCAAATATTTTTTCAGAGCTAGATGCAGAAAAAAATTATATTCAGTTTGCAACCTGATGGAGGTCAGTATAGATGGACTAATAGAACAAGTCCCACACACAGCTAGAAGCCCAAATATTTTTTCAGAGGTAGATGCAGATAAAAATTATTTTTAATTTGCAACCTGATGGAGGTCAGTATAGATGGACTAATAGAGAAAGTCCCACACACTGCTAGAAGGCCAAATATTTTTACAGAGCTAGATGCAGATAAAAATTATTTTTAATTTGCAACCTGATGGAGGTCAGTATAGATGGACTAATAGAGAAAGTCCCACACACTGCTAGAAGGCCAAATATTTTTTCAGAGCTAGATGCAGAAAAAAATTATATTCAGTTTGCAACCTGATGGAGGTCAGTTTAGATGGACTAATAGAACAAGTCCCACACACAGCTAGAAGCCCAAATATTTTTTCAGAGGTAGATGCAGATAAAAATTATTTTTAATTTGCAACCTGATGGAGGTCAGTATAGATGGACTAATAGAGAAAGTCCCACACACTGCTAGAAGGCCAAATATTTTTTCAGAGCTAGATGCAGATAAAAATTATTTTCAGTTTGCAACCTGATGGAGGTCAGTATAGATGGACTAATAGAGAAAGTCAAACACACTACTAGAAGGCCAAATATTTTTTCAGAGCTAGATGCAGAAAAAAATTATATTCAGTTTGCAACCTGATGGAGGTCAGTATAGATGGACTAATAGAACAAGTCCCACACACAGCTAGAAGCCCAAATATTTTTTCAGAGGTAGATGCAGATAAAAATTATTTTTAATTTGCAACCTGATGGAGGTCAGTATAGATGGACTAATAGAGAAAGTCCCACACACTTCTAGAAGGTCAAAAATTTTTTCAGAGCTAGATGCAGATAAAAATGATTTTTAATTTGCAACCTGATGGAGGTCAGTATAGATGGACTAATAGAGAAAGTCCCACACACTGCTAGAAGGCCAACTATTTTTTCAGAGCTAGATGCAGAAAAAAATTATATTCAGTTTGCAACCTGATGGAGGTCTGTATAGATGGATTAATAGAACAAGTCCCACACACAGCTAGAAGCCCAATATTTTTTCAGAGATAGATGCAGAAAAAAAATATATTCAGTTTGCAACCTGATGGAGGTCTGTATAGATGGATTAATAGAACAAGTCCCACACACAGCTAGAAGCCCAATATTTTTTCAGAGGTAGATGCAGAAAAAAAATATATTCAGTTTGCAACCTGATGGAGGTCAGTATAGATGGACTAATAGAGAAAGTCCCACACACTGCTAGAAGGCCAAATATTTTTTCAGAGCTAGATGCAGATAAAAATTATTTTTAATTTGCAACCTGATGGAGGTCAGTATAGATGGACTAATAGAGAAAGTCCCACACACTGCTAGAAGGCCAAATATTTTTTCAGAGCTAGATGCAGATAAAAATTATTTTTAATTTGCAACCTGATGGAGGTCAGTATAGATGGACTAATAGAGAAAGTCCCACACACTGCTAGAAGGCCAAATATTTTTTCAGAGCTAGATGCAGATAAAAATTATATTCAGTTTGCAACCTGATGGAGGTCAGTATAGATGGACTAATAGAGAAAGTCCCACACACTACTAGAAGGCCAAATATTTTTTCAGAGCTAGATGCAGAAAAAAATTATATTCAGTTTGCAACCTGATGGAGGTCAGTATAGATGGACTAATAGAACAAGTCCCACACACAGCTAGAAGCCCAAATATTTTTTCAGAGGTAGATGCAGATAGAAATTATTTTTAATTTGCAACCTGATGGAGGTCAGTATAGATGGACTAATAGAGAAAGTCCCACACACTTCTAGAAGGTCAAAAATTTTTTCAGAGCTAGATGCAGATAAAAATGATTTTTAATTTGCAACCTGATGGAGGTCAGTATAGATGGACTAATAGAGAAAGTCCCACACACTGCTAGAAGGCCAACTATTTTTTCAGAGCTAGATGCAGAAAAAAATTATATTCAGTTTGCAACCTGATGGAGGTCTGTATAGATGGATTAATAGAACAAGTCCCACACACAGCTAGAAGCCCAATATTTTTTCAGAGATAGATGCAGAAAAAAATATATTCAGTTTGCAACCTGATGGAGGTCTGTATAGATGGATTAATAGAACAAGTCCCACACACAGCTAGAAGCCCAATATTTTTTCAGAGGTAGATGCAGAAAAAAAATATATTCAGTTTGCAACCTGATGGAGGTCAGTATAGATGGACTAATAGAGAAAGTCCCACACACTGCTAGAAGGCCAAATATTTTTTCAGAGCTAGATGCAGATAAAAATTATTTTTAATTTGCAACCTGATGGAGGTCAGTATAGATGGACTAATAGAGAAAGTCCCACACACTGCTAGAAGGCCAAATATTTTTTCAGAGCTAGATGCAGATAAAAATTATTTTTAATTTGCAACCTGATGGAGGTCAGTATAGATGGACTAATAGAGAAAGTCCCACACACTGCTAGAAGGCCAAATATTTTTTCAGAGCTAGATGCAGATAAAAATTATATTCAGTTTGCAACCTGATGGAGGTCAGTATAAATGGACTTATAGAACAAGTCCCACACACAGCTAGAAGCCCAAATATTTTTTCAGAGGTAGATGCAGATAAAAATTATTTTTAATTTGCAACCTGATGGAGGTCAGTATAGATGGACTAATAGAGAAAGTCCCACACACTGCTAGAAGGCCAAATATTTTTTCAGAGCTAGATGCAGATAAAAATTATTTTTAATTTGCAACCTGATGGAGGTCAGTATAGATGGACTAATAGAGAAAGTCCCACACACTACTAGAAGGCCAAATATTTTTTCAGAGCTAGATGCAGAAAAAAATTATATTCAGTTTGCAACCTGATGGAGGTCAGTATAGATGGACTAATAGAACAAGTCCCACACACAGCTAGAAGCCCAAATATTTTTTCAGAGGTACATGCAGATAAAAATTATTTTTAATTTGCAACCTGATGGAGGTCAGTATAGATGGACTAATAGAGAAAGTCCCACACACTGCTAGAAGGCCAAATATTTTTTCAGAGCTAGATGCAGATAAAAATTATTTTTAATTTGCAACCTGATGGAGGTCAGTATAGATGGACTAATAGAGAAAGTCCCACACACTGCTAGAAGGCCAACTATTTTTTCAGAGCTAGATGCAGAAAAAAATTATATTCAGTTTGCAACCTGATGGAGGTCTGTATAGATGGATTAATAGAACAAGTCCCACACACAGCTAGAAGCCCAATATTTTTTCAGAGGTAGATGCAGAAAAAAAATATATTCAGTTTGCAACCTGATGGAGGTCTGTATAGATGGATTAATAGAACAAGTCCCACACACAGCTAGAAGCCCAATATTTTTTCAGAGGTAGATGCAGAAAAAAATTATATTCAGTTTGCAACCTGATGGAGGTCAGTATAGATCGACTAATAGAGAAAGTCCCACACACTGCTAGAAGGCCAAATATTTTTTCAGAGCTAGATGCAGAAAAAAATTATATTCAGTTTGCAACCTGATGGAGGTCAGTATAGATGGACTAATTGAACAAGTCCCACACACAGCTAGAAGCCCAAATATTTTTTCAGAGGTAGATGCAGATAAAAATTATTTTTAATTTGCAACCTGATGGAGGTCAGTATAGATGGACTAATAGAGAAAGTCCCACACACTGCTAGAAGGCCAAATATTTTTTCAGATCTAGATGCAGATAAAAATTATTTTTAATTTGCAACCTGATGGAGGTCAGTATAGATGGACTAATAGAGAAAGTCCCACACACTGCTAGAAGGCCAAATATTTTTTCAGAGCTAGATGCAGAAAAAAATTATATTCACTTTGCAACCTGATGGAGGTCAGTATAGATGGACTAATAGAACAAGTCCCACACACTGCTAGAAGCCCAAATATTTTTTCAGAGCTAGATGGAGAAAAAAATTATATTCAATTTGCAACCTGATGGAGGTCAGTATAGATGGACTAATAGAATGATGCTATGCCCAAAAGATTTTACTTCACTAGGTGCAGTAAAAAAATTGGTATTCTATACACAGGTGGTATATCTTGCAACACAGATAGGCTACTCCACTGACTAACACACTCTGCAATAGGCCAAAAAGGATTAGCTTTGCTAGATTCAGCCAAATGCTGTGAAAAAAACTTGCACAGCACTGGCACAGACCTGCCTGGCAAAAACTGATAGGAACTGATGTAACCTAGTCCTGAAAAGGACTGCAATTACAATTAGTCTTTACTCCCACAATCTATCTATTTAAGAGCACAGACCTGCCTGATAAAAGTCGTAGGAAATGCTGTAACCTAGTCCTTAAAAGGACTGCAATCACAACTATTCCCTACTCCCAAGCTATCTGTAGATTTGTGCGAAAATTGGCTTGAAATTAACAAGGTATAGCGCACACAGCAACAGCGGTGCCGTCTAACACGCAGCTGCAGCAGTGAGAAAATGGTGGCGACGGGGAAAATGGCTTGGTCTTATAGGGCAAGACATGTGACATACACTGCCAATGACTCATGCCCTTGCTTGTGTGAAAAACAGCAGTTCGCTCCGTGTGTGCGCTGCTGATAGGCTGACAGACTGCACCTCCCCACTGCAAATGCGGGAAAGAGAAAAAAAAATGGAGATCTTCATTATTCCTGCAGAGATCCATCCCCTGCCCCTCCCCCCACCCCGCTGTACACTCAAACTGCGTATTAACATTAATTTTCATCATTACTGAGAAAAAATCCAGTTATGATTTTGGTGCACGAACAGTTATCGAACATAACCTCGAACAGCCGAATTTTTCTCAAATCGTTCGTGTTCGCCGAACGGCTCGAACACCGCCCAAAACAGCTCGAATTTGAGATTGGCGAACAGTTCGAGTAGAACAACGCTCATCTCTAGTAAAGAACTTGTGCACTTATCGTGGCTTTTTGTGGGGGATGATCAGTCCCAATTCCAGTGGGGGAGGCTGAAAGCAAGTCTCTCTTTGTGGACGTCCAGGGGTGGTGGGGCGTCCCTGGTTAGGGATCCGAGTCACGGCACCAAGCTGTTGAGGGAGGGCACCAACGCCCCTTCACGGTTGACCAAGTGAGTGTCAAATTATTATATTGATTGCGCAATCCAACAGAAAACCAAACGGAGGCAGTGCTCTGTATAGGAGGATTCAGAGAATCCCTAATCTCATTTATTTCTACTTAGCATTTTATATTGTTTTGAGTATATCAATAGCCAATCACCTACAGACATACTACAGGCTTGAACCAATGTTAGTACAATTATTACGGAAATACACATATGGCCATATTATCGTTAGTTCGGTGCATGGTGGAGATTTACAAGGTTATACACATCCCGGCTCAGACCAGTTAGATAACAGGAGCAGAGTGTCTCACAGAATGTTCTTGTGAGAAAAGGTTAGTGTGGGAAAGTTGCATGAGAAAAGAAGGAAAGAATGTATGTTATGCAAGGAGTATAATAACATGATTTTAAAGCAAGCAGACAAAATGGAGTTGCTATAGCATGAGTATCAATATGTCCTTTACACTTGGATAGAATGAAAATTAATATGTCCTTTACAATTTAACCATTTAAATGCCTCTGCCAATCTCTGACAGCAGAATTTAAGTAATGTCAATGTCAATGCACACGCGCCCCAGCTTCCATTCGCTCCCTGCAACGAGATCATGGGGAAACAATGAATTACTATGGAGAAAAAGAGGTTTAATCTCCATAGGAGGCAAGGTTTATTTACCATGAGAACTATTAATCTGTGGACCAACCCTCCTCAGGGGCTGATCACATTGGGAACTGTTGATGGTTTCAAAAAGAAAATAATATAAATATTTAAGTGAATATGAAAAGTTTGAGTTCTTATTATTAATCCAGTTGATCGACACTTAGGATCAGGAGGGAAAAATTTTCTCTTTAGGGCAGATGTGACAACACAGCATTTAATCTTAAATATCCAAACGTCTATTTTCAGAAGGCCAGGAGACATTGGTTACTGTCTGAATGGTGACTATTGAATTTATGTGTATCTTTCTTTGGTTGGTCAAGAAACATGGACTATTGTCATATGAGTCTGAATGTTGACACTTGAGTTGATGTTTGTTGTAACTTATTGTCTATTATCTTTGGAGGACAGGGATGCAGGGTCATGGAACAATCAATGTTTGCTAATGTTGATTATCCATAATATAAGCCCATGAAGCTTGTTGACCTGCAAATCAGAGGAGGAAAAACTAGGCAGATTGATTTAAATACTCAAACAATGTGAGTTAGTCTCATCACACCTTCCCCTTGACCTGTGGATGATGGCTTGAAGGACAGTTGCAAACTATTAAAGGGGGGTCTGCCTCTGTTCCAAGTGACTCTACAGGATGTCAGCTTAGGAAACCATGGACCCAGCTGGAAGAACACAGATTTGACCAAATGCCCATGATTGAACCCATGGAGACATTCAGAGAAGCCAGGTTGGGACAATCCGGTCACCTGGTCACGTACCTCAATCACTGTCAGCCTCCTAAGCTTGTTGTTACCTCCTCTCTGTGGGTGCCCACCAAGAATGGGGTGCCACTGGTGGGGGTAGTCGACTCTGGAAGCACCGAAGTCGCAGTGGATCTAATCCCGGTGAGCCAAAGGAAGAGTGAGACTTTGTAATTTCCACTATCTTGGGTATTTGCTGGGACTGTTCTATATGTTTTATTGTCTGTTTGTGTTTCAATAAAGTATTGCCACACTGTTTTACCCTCACCCTGAGTTGTCTGAGTAGTATTATGCCCACACGGAAGGAGAGTGGCCGTTCAGTGGGATGATCCCTGGTTCATATGGTCTCGGGCCAGAGGACGAGAGCACCCACTGAACCCCGGGTCTCCACAGCAGACTTTATTTAGACTAGAAATTGGTGTAAACTGTAGCTCACAGCAGATATATGTACAGTATTTTAATTTCTGGTTTAACAGCAACTAAATATGCATGAAATATATTAGGACGCGCATGATACTTCATAAATTTGTGCATATTACTCTTTTTATGTGTTTGGCACATTTTACTTCAACACAAATCAATTTAAAGAATCACTCCCATCAAAGTTTTTATCCCTCTTTATATTGCAATCATCATATTAAATAGCACTGTGTACTTACAAATGCTCATTTTGCCTTTCTACTCAGTTAATTATTCTCTTTTCTCTGCTGTATTTAGAAACAGGAAGTCTCTTGTCCCTGCTTAAATCATTCCCCTCTTCAACTCCTGACCCAGCTGCTCCCTCCTTCCCCCTGCCAGGGACTTTTGCAGTGGCTCATGACTTGTGCAAAGCAAATTGACCTCCTGCTTCTACATAGAGCTAGTCAGTTTTTAATCGCGCTATGTCATAGACCAAATGGAAAAAAACAAGAATTAACTGAGTAGAAGGGCAAAATGAGCAATTGCAAGTACACAGTGCTGAGCAATATTATGATGGCAATATATTAAGAGGATAAAAAGTTTGAAGTTAGTGCTTCTCTAAGACTAACATAAGTAAATGCAACCTATTTTCTGTGTAGTGTCTAGGTTTTCCAATCTATTTTTTATGTACTTATGTTCTTACATATGAATTTTCTGTCTTTGTATAATTGCAATGAAATGCAATTACAATTTTTAAAAAGGCTGAGAAGTTTTAATTTTTTAAAGATCATACTATATATTATGCCTTTTTGCATATTTCTTGAGTAATGCAGTTTCAAAGTGAGTTACGGTAATTATATAATCACTTTCCAACCAATGTTCATATCTTATAAATGCTCACTTAAAGGGTTTGAGCTGTCTACAAAATGACTACTGATGCATGTGACCAAACTAAAGATGAGAAAATTCAAATTCGCCAGGTTAAATTATTATTTTTATTTGACTTATGGAGAATAAGTTTGCCACAAATCTCAATATGGTAAAGCCCCTAATTGCCCTGAAAAGTATACAATATGCTTAGGTCTCCTAAAACTGAATTTAGCACACATCAAGCCTTAGTAATTCTAAGTGACCTCAACATATCTGGCTAAGTGAAAATGGATTGTAACAAGTTGTTAGCAACAGCTTATTTAACAACACAATTCAGTAACAAAATTTTTAGGCTGCCTAAATCTGTAGATATAGTCCAAAAATGACCCCTTTTTTGTGCTCAGATGCCTGCCATACTGGTCTTTAAACAGAGGGAGTGCAAACAAAATGAGCCAGGGCTTCAAGAGGTTTGTTCTTTGCTAAATGAAGAAGCAATAGCTTTTTCATAAGCCTTCTAAAAATTACCCATTTATCTAGGTATTAAAAACAGGTGTGCTGTTTGAAATTGAAGTGAAAAATTTCTTCTTTTTGGGGGATCAACAGCAGGTCTGCTATTCTCAAAATAACTATACAATTAAAAAAATAAACAATTACAATGCCTTTTTATTAAGACATCCAAAAATTATCTCTTTATTTGGCAAACAGGAACAAGTTAGCTGTTTTTAAAATGAAGAAGCAATAGTTTGTCAACAAACCTGTTAAAACTATTTTGAGAGCCGTTTCATAATCTTTTGACCAATGATGCATTGCAAAGTAGCCATTTCATACCCCATTAACCAATGATACGTTGCTAAGTAGCTACACATGTGTTCACACCTGGAAAGAAACATGCAGCAAAAGCATGCTTTATTGACTGGTTTCTATATTGGACTATTAAAAAAGGTATTCAAAAATTAAAGTGTGTATTTTATTAAAATGTAGTAAACCCCACTATCTGTGGGGTAGATAGATTCAAAAGCCAGCACCTGCAACAGGCTGCTGTATTTCGGTGGCATGTACTTAACGGTTATAATATTGGACTATTACAACAAGTAAGTGTGAAAAAAATTGAGGTAGACAATTGTGTTTCAATTTCTGAAATGTGGAGATTCTTCTTTTGTCTTTTTTTTTAAGTCATAGCCAAAGAAGGCAAAAGAAGTGCAAAAAAGTATTGCTTATGGATTGCCCATCTTGCAGGCCCTGAGTAGGCTGATGGATAGATCTGATTACATGTTCAGGTACATCAGGAGCAATTAAGTGGGCAGCAGAGCTGTGTAGTCTATGGGGAAAGTATACTAACTAGTGATGAGAGAGCATGCTCGCTACTGCTCGGTGCTCGCCCGAGCATCTCACTGTTCGAGATGCTCGGCACTCGCAGAGTATTTCCGGGGTTGCTCGGCGGGAGCTTGTGTCCCCTCCCTGCATGTTTGGAGCTCTTTAGAGCGCCAATCAACATGCAGGGATTGTCTGCCACACACTGTAATGCTGCAGCCATGTTGGTTGTGGCTTTACAGTGATTGGCTGGCCGCACAGTGTCATCAGGTCTATATCAGACCTGGTGCCGCCGTGCTCGTCACAGTCTACTCCGCAATCAGGCAGTGTAGGGAGAGGTGCTGCAGAGCTAGGGAGAGATTTGGTTGTTTATTAGTTAGTGTAGGTATTCTACAAGATTCTCTACATATCCATCTCAACTAACAGTCCTTCTGAGGACTAATCCATCTGTAGAGATATCAGTGTTAGGCAGGCAGGAGGAGTATATAGCAGACTGCAGTGCACATAGCAAGAGGATCCATTCCAGTTCAGCCTGTTGCAGTTTCTGACAGGAAGTGGTGGAGGTGGTGTTAGAACCTTGCTCTTAGGTTTTTTCCTTTGCTGGTCACATGACCTTGTTGGCCTATTTAATCCTGCTCCGCCCTTCTGGCTTTGCTGGACTTCATTGTATAACTACTTTCTAGCTAGCCTGTGCTCTGTATCTAACTCTGTTAGTTTGCTTGGTCTACGGACCTCAGTGTTCTATATATTTTGTTTGTTTTGTCTGTCTGCTACTATTTCTGTTAGGAGGTGTCCCATTTTCCTCCCAGTCCTTAGTACTTGTAGGGATTCCTTCCCCACATCTATAGGTCTCCGTACAGACTAGCTTAGGACTTTAGCAGGTCTGATCGCAGGATCAGGTTCTCTGTTACATCGTAGGGATAAAGCTGAGTTCTATCGTAGGGACAGATCTCCTCTCTTTCCTTAGCTCTGGTAGCAGAACATAACAGTAAGTCCAGCCTGCAAATTCTCTAAGGAAATGACCAAGTTCTCCAAAAAATATGATGTAGTGGTCATAGGAGATTTCAACTATCCAGACATTTGTTGGGAATCTCTCTCAAGTAAAACTAACAGGTCAAGCAAATTCTTATCCTCTCTTGCTGACAACTTTATCTTCCAAAAGGTAGGGGAGAAAACAAGGGGATCTGCTACTTTGGATCTAATCCTTATAAACAGGGAGGAAATGGTAGAGGAGGTAAAGGTGGCTGGGACCCTAGGAGGCAGTGATCATGCTATTATAGAATTTTGGATAACTAGAGGAGGAAGACATGTGAAGACTCAAACTTCAAGGTTAGATTTTAGAAAGGCAGATTTTAAGAGACTCAGAAAGAGAATAGGAGGGATCCAATGGCTGGATGTCCTTAAGGACAAAAATGTCCAGGAAGGATGGGAAATTTTTAAAAATGAGATTCTCAAAGCACAATCGTTAACAATCCCGAAAAGTAGGAAGAATGGGAAGCATTTAAGGAAACCAGGATGGATGAACACAGAACTTAAACACATGCTAAAAAGAAAGAAAGAAATGTTTATTAAATGGAAAGAAGGAGGCATATCTAAAGAAGATTATAATGCAGTCTGCAGATCCTGCAGGGCACGTATCAGGTTAGCTAAAGCTGACAATGAATTAAGGCTTGCAAGAGATGTCAAAAGCAATAAAAAAGGATTTTGGGGGTATGTCAAAAGTAAAAGAAAAGTCAAAGATGCTATAGGATTTTTACAGGATGAAAATGGAGAAATGGTAAGAGAGGATGTTGAGAAGGCCGAACTTTTTAATTCCTATTTTGCATCTGTTTTCTCTCAGAAAGAAAATGTAACATCAACTGATCTTCACTGTCCTTTTAAAGGAATAGAGGAATCCAAGTTATCTGTAAACAGAAAGATTGTGAGGGAATATTTAGCTAACATAAATGAGTTCAAGTCTCCAGGTCCAGATGAATTACACCCCAGAGTACTGAAGGAGATTGTAGAAGAAATTTTAGAACCACTCTCCATAATCTTTGAAAATTCTTGGAGAACAGGAGAAGTCCCAGAAGACTGGAGAAGAGCAAATGTTGTTCCTATCTTCAAAAAGGGGAAGAAGGTGGACCCAGGGAACTATAGGCCGGTGAGTCTGACTTCTATACCAGGAAAGATCTTTGAACAAATTATTAAACAACATGTATGTAAGTACATGGATAAGAATGAAGTGATTAACCAGAGTCAGCATGGGTTTGTAACTAACAAGTCATGTCAGACTAACTTAATTTCCTTCTATGACAGAATCACTGACTGGGTGGATCAGGGAAATGCTGTAGATATAGTATATCTTGACTTCAGCAAAGCATTTGACAAAGTATCTCACACCATCCTTATTGAAAAAATGACCAAGCATGCAATGGACCAGGCAACTGTTAGGTGGATTCATAACTGGCTTAGTGATCGGACTCAAAGGGTGGTTGTAAATGGCTTCACATCCAGCTGGATGAATGTCTCAAGTGGGGTACCACAGGGCTCCGTCCTGGGACCTGTATTGTTCAACATCTTTATCAATGATTTAGATGAAGGAATTGAGGGTAAACTGATTAAATTTGCTGATGACACAAAGCTAGGAGGGATAGCTAATACTAGAGAAGAGAGAGAGAGGATTCAAAAAGACCTAAATAAACTGGAGCAATGGGCAGCAACCAACAGAATGGTTTTTAACAGGGAAAAATGCAAAGTACTACATCTGGGCAATAAAAATGAAAAAAGCATATACAGAATGGGAGGAATAGAGCTAAGCAACAGTACATGTGAAAAAGACTTAGGTATACTAATAGATCATAGACTGAACATGAGTCAACAGTGTGATGCAGCAGCAAAAAAGGCAAATACGATTCTGGGATTTATTAACAGAAGCATACAGTCTAGATCACGTGAAGTCATTATCGGTCTTTACTCCTCTTTGGTCAGACCTCATCTGGAATACTGTGTACAGTTTTGGGCACCACATTTTAAAAAAGACATAGACAAACTGGAGCAAGTTCAGAGAAGAGCGACCAGAATGGTGACTGGTCTGCAAACCATGTCCTATGAGGAACGGTTGCAGGATTTGGGAATGTTTAGCTTGCAAAAAAGAAGACTGAGAGGAGACTTAATAGCTGTCTACAAATATGTCAAGGGCTGTCACATTGTAGAAGGATCAGCTTTATTCTCATTTGCACAAGGAAAGACTAGAAGCAATGGGATGAAACTAAATGGGAGGAGACACAGATTAGATATTAGAAAAAACTTTTTGACAGTTAGGGTGATTAACGAGTGGAACAGGCTGCCACGAGAGGTGGTGAGTTCCCCTTCAATGGACGTCTTCAAACAGAGGCTGGACAGACATCTGTCTGAGATGATCTAGTGAATCCTGCTTTGAGCAGGGGGTTGGACCAGATGACCCAGGAGGTCCCTTCCAACTCTACCATTCTATGATTTTATGATTCTATGATTCTAAGATTTTTCTGTTCCATCATGGTGTCGGTTCAGGATTTGGCTCATCGCCTGCAGGGACTCTCTCTGGAGGTGGCCGAGCTCCATCAGCACGTGAGTAACTGTCCTGGAGCACATTTCTTGGAGCCTAAGGTATGTTTGCCGGATTTATTTTTTGGTGAACACCGAGAATTTTTTTCATTTAAAAATGCTTGCTTATTGTATTTTCGTTTGAGACCCAAGTCCTCTGGGGATGAATCCCAGCGCATAGGGTTCATAATGTCACTTTTGCGCAAAGAGCCTCAGGAGTGGGCCTTTTCTTTGCAACCTAGTGATACATGCTTCAGATCAGTGGATAGTTTTTTTTCTGCTTTGGGGCTATTATATGATGATCCTGACCGTGTCGCATCAGCTGAGACTGAGTTAAGACGTTTGAGACAGGGATCAGGTAATGTGGAAAAATATTGTACTCATTTCCGTCGATGGTCTACTCAAACAGGGTGGAACGATTCTGCTCTGAAAAGTCTATTTCTTGCTGGGCTCAATGAAAGGGTTAAAGACCTGCTAATTGCTTATCCTACACCTGAAGATTTGCAACAGGCTATGCAATTAGCTATACGGGTGGATAGGAGACTGCGTGCAAGGGTTAATGAGAGCAAATCCTCTGCTATGTCAGTTTCTGGTTATGAGAATGTGTGTACTAACAGTGGTGAACCGATGGAGATTGGATCGGTGGCACCTCGCTCTCAAGAAAAAGACCGTAGATTTTTTGAAGGCTTGTGTTTCTATTGCGGAAAATCTGGTCATTTGATTAAAGGCTGTGAGCTTCGTATGAAGAAAGAAAAAAAAATGGTCAGTCATGCCCGTATTGCCTGTTTAAATTCCAAGGGTGTATTTTTAGCTGCTTCCACGATTGCTCAGGAAAAATTAATGGAATTTCGGGTGTTTGTCGATTGTGGGTCTACTCTGAATGTAATTGATGGGGGATTCTTGGAAAGACTCAATTTAAAACCCGAACCTTTATCATCCCCCATTGCTGTGGTTTCTGTGGATGGTTCCCCTTTGAAGAATATTACTCTCAAGGTCTGTGAATTTCCTCTCACTATTAATGGTGTTCACCATGAGAAATTGGATTTGGTAGTTTTGAATAACTTGCCTTCTCCAGTAATATTGGGATTGCCCTGGTTAAAATTTCACAATCCTGTACTGGATTGGTCTACCAGTGAAATTAAATCCTGGAGCCATAAATGTTATGACAAGTGTTGTAACGGGCGTATTGCAGCTTTGGATAGGGGAGAATTGCCTGTTCCTATTCAGGATTTTTGGAGAGTTTTTTCTGAGAAGGAATCGCAGGTTTTGCCTCCCCATAGAGACTATGATTGTTCTATTGAATTTGTCCCTGGAGCGACTCTTCCTAAAAGTCGTTTATTTAATCTTACTATTCCTGAGAGGAAGGCTTTGGAGGAATACATACAGACAAGTTTGGCCACCGGTCACATTAGGCCCTCTAAGTCTCCTGTGGCGGTTGGATTTTTTTTTTGTAAAAAAAAAGGACGGCGGTTTACGTCCTTGTCTGGATTTTCGTGAGATTAACAAAATTACTGTACGCAATCCTTACCCACTGCCATTGATTCCTGATCTGTTTAACCAGTTAATGGGGGCCAAGTGGTTCTCTAAAATTGACCTTAAGGGGACATACAATCTGTTGCGCATGAAGGAGGGTGACGAATGGAAGGCTGCTTTTAACACTCCTGTGGGTCATTTTGAGAATCTGGTTATGCCTTTTGGTCTTACTAATGCTCCTGCATTTTTTCAGAATCTTATTAATGACATCCTTAGACCTTTGATCGGCAAAAATGTGGTTGTGTATTTGGATGACATTTTGATTTATTCGCCGGATCTGGAGTCTCATTGGCGGAGCGTACGTGAGGTATTACAGTTGTTAATGGACAATTCGCTTTTTGCTAAGCTGGAGAAATGTGAGTTCGCTGTACAGAGAATTAGTTTTTTGGGTTACATTATCTCCAGCGAAGGTTTTGAGATGGACCCAGTTAAAGTTCAAGCTGTACAGGAATGGCCTAGGCCTATTGGTTTGAAATCGATACAGAGGTTTTTAGGTTTCGCCAATTATTACAGAAAATTCATAAAAAATGTTTCTAGTATTGTCAAATCTCTGACCGATCTCACCAGGAAAGGTGCTGATGCGGTTCAGTGGTCTTCTGAGGCTATTGAAGCTTTTGTGTATCTCAAGGAGAGGTTCACCTCTGCTCCCATCCTTATGCAGCCTGATGTGACTAAGCCGTTTTTGGTTGAGGTTGATGCTTCCTCTGTGGGGGTTGGCGCAGTATTGTCTCAGGATAACGGGGATGGATTACATCCCTGTGCCTTTTTTTCAAAAAAATTTTCGGAGACTGAACTGAATTACGATATTGGTAATCGGGAATTATTGGCTATTAAACTCGCATTTGAACACTGGCGCCACTTCTTGGAAGGTGCGGAATTTCCCGTTCAGGTTCTTACGGATCATAAAAATCTGATATATCTTGATGCTGCCAAGCGCCTGAATGCCCGTCAGGCTAGGTGGGCACTGTTTTTCTCGCGGTTTAATTTCTCCGTTACTTACATCCCTGGTACTAAGAATGTTAAGGCGGATGCCTTGTCTCGCAGTTTTTCTCCCATAGTCGGTGCTGAGAAAGAGGAGAACATTTTACAAGAAGGTGTTGTGATAGCTGCTTTGGACTCCGTTTTGGAAGATGAGATTCTTAAAGCACAGGAGAATGCCCCATCTAACACTCCTCATGGGAGGTTGTTTGTGCCTGGGACCTTTAGGAGAGATTTGTTTGTTGAGTGTCACGAATCTCGGTTGGCAGGTCATCCCGGAATCTCTGAGACTAAGAGACTGGTGGGTCGCAGTTTTTGGTGGCCTGGATGGCAGAAGGAAGTCATTAAGTGGGTGCGTCAATGTACTATATGTGCTAGATCTAAGTCCTCACATACTCCTGCTGCGGGGTTGCTTTGTCCTTTGGAGGTTCCCAGTGCTCCTTGGACACATTTGGCTATGGACTTTATAACTGACCTTCCCCCCTCTGAGGGTTTTACTGTCATCTGGGTGGTCGTGGACCGTTTTAGCAAGATGTGTCACTTGGTTCCCTTCGTCAAACTGCCCTGCGCTAAAACTCTCGCTAAGGCCTTTGTCAAGGAAATTGTCAGACTTCATGGCTTTCCTACTGACATTGTTTCTGATAGGGGTCCTCAGTTCGTGGCTCGTTTTTGGCGTGCCTTTTGTGACAGGTTGGGAGTTCATTTATCGTTCTCGTCCGGATATCATCCTGAATCTAATGGCCAGACAGAAAGGAAAAAACAGGATGTTGAGCAGTTCTTGCGTTGTTTTGTGGCAGACAATCAAGAGGGGTGGTCTGAGTTTCTGCCACTTGCTGAATTTGCTCTGAACAATCATACATCTTCTTCTGCTGGTTGTTCGCCTTTTTTTTGTTGTTCTGGGAGACATCCGTCGTTTGGGTCGTTCTCCAAGTTGGGATCTGCCGTGCCTGAGGAGGAGAATTTTTCCGGTGATTTGGAGAGAGTTTGGACGGATGTGCGTGGTAATCTTCAGGAGGCCAACAGAAAATCTAAAGACTACTTTGATAGGAAACGACAGGAGGTTTTGTTCGCTGTTGGTGACATGGTTTGGTTGTCCTCTAGGAATCTGCGGTTGAGGATTCCTTCTAAGAAATTGGGTCCCAAGTTTGTAGGGCCCTTTAAGGTGCTTCAGGTTGTCAACCAATCTGCTGTTAGGTTGGAGGTTCCTACCTCCTGGAGAATTAATCCGGTATCTCATGTCTCTCTGTTAAAAAAAGCTGTTGTGTCGGATGGTGACGCCTCTGCCTCTGTTCCTCCGGTGGTGGAGGACGGGGAATATGAAATTTCTCGCATCCTTAACTCTAGACGGTATAGAGGTAGTTTGCAGTATCTTGTGGCCTGGAAAGGTTTCGGACCCGAGGATAACTCTTGGGTGAAGTCAGATGATGTTTCCGCGTCCAGACTTATCAGAGCGTTTCACAGGAGATTTCCTGATAAACCTGGTCCTAGGGGATCCGGAGGATCCTCTTAGAAGGGGGGGTACTGTTAGAACCTTGCTCTTAGGTTTTTTCCTTTGCTGGTCACATGACCTTGTTGGCCTATTTAATCCTGCTCCACCCTTCTGGCTTTGCTGGACTTCATTGTATAACTACTTTCCAGCTAGCCTGTGCTCTGTATCTAACTCTGTTAGTTTGCTTGGTCTACGGACCTCAGTGTTCTATATATTTTGTTTGTTTTGTCTGTCTGCTACTATTTCTGTTAGGAGGTGTCCCATTTTCCTCCCAGTCCTTAGTACTTGTAGGGATTCCTTCCCCACATCTATAGGTCTCCGTACAGACTAGCTTAGGACTTTAGCAGGTCTGATCGCAGGATCAGGTTCCCTGTTACATCGTAGCAATAAAGCTGAGTTCTATCGTAGGGACAGATCTCCTCTCTTTCCTTAGCTCTGGTAGCAGAACATAACAGGTGGAGCCTGCAGCGAGCTGAGGGCAGTGTGCTTCCTGGACTGTGTGCTGCTGTGGAGAGAGCTCCTGGGAAGGGAGGTAATCTTTTCCATCTGGGACTTTTTGTCTGCCCCCTTCCCAGGAAAGAAGGCTCAGAGTGGGACTGGCCTCCGGGGCTGGGCCCCTGGCTCCCACCTCCCGGTCTAAGCTGGCGGGGGGTGGGAGGAACACCAAGCCGGCTAAGGCTACAAGATCTGGCCAAGACAGCAGGGGTTCCAGCATGAGGACCCGGAGGACCCCCGAGGCTACGACCGCGGCGGCTCCTCCCTCCGGAGGTAGGTCGAGTACGAGCGGAGGTGCTGCAGCGGTGCCCCCTGATTGGGGTACCAAGGCGTCGAGGGAGGCAACCGTCACCTGTGCCTCCCGTATACATGCGCACCTCTGCGAGTATGAGGACGCCACAAAGAAGCTAAGTTCCCTCTGGGGGGAGTTGAGGGTGGCTCAGGAGAGGTCCGTGAGGGCCTCTGGCAGTAAGAAGCCTGAGCTATCCGCCGCGGTCCGGAAGATCAAGTGGGCCATTCAAGACCTGGAGGACCACAGGAGCACCATACTGGCAGGCAGTGGACCCTTCATGGAGAAGCTGCGGAATGATGACTGGTTCAGAGCCATGACCGGTGGGGCTCTGAAGGGGTCGCAGGGCCCCGGCCAGGCGGTGGAGGAGGAGGAAGAAGAGGTATGCGTGGAGGAGGTCGCACCCTACCCACCGCCTGGTGGCCTGGTAAGTGATCTCCAGGCATCGCATAGCGGGATAGCCCCTGAGCAGATGGCTCTCCCGTCCGATTCTAGCCCTTCAGAGGGCAGCGGGAGCGAGGGGGAGGATGAGGAGGATGGGAGCAGTAGCAGTGAGGGGGGCTGCCTTATCATGCAGCAGATCCAGCAGATCGAGTCCCCGATACGTTTTGGTCAGCTTACGTTCGGGGATGAGATCTGCGAGGATGAGGCACCCGTGAGGGGGATGAAGAGGAAAGCAAAAAAAAAGAGGAGGAAAACAACTGTTGCATACAAGTTTGTGTATGTCCCCCTCTCTGGGGCCCCCCTGTCCCATTGTGCGGCACCCGCTACCCACCCCGGCTTGGACTCTGTTGTGGGTCCACAGCGAGGGAGCTGGGAGACTATAGGCCATGGCACGCAGAGCGCTGCCTCTGTTTGTGGTAATGGAGGCAGTGCGTCAGGGGTGTCTGATATGGAGCATGGCACGGAGGGCGGCCCGACGGTGGGTGTGATCTGTGGTGGTGCTCAGGCTGGATCCCCTGTAAAAGGGAGGTCTGGCCTGGCACCTGGTGCGCCTGCTGGCGTGCAGGGGGCGGCTTGTACATCTGCCGCTGCCTCTTGCTCTGCTGGCGGCGCACCGACAGCCGGGGCCGCATCTCCGGCGGCGTGTGCTGGGGTGTCTGGGTCCCTCACGCACGGATCCACTAAATCTGGATCACTTTCAGGGACCCAGAGACCTGGTAAGGTGAAGGGCACGGGGCCTGCGGCTCCGGCAGAGCCGGCTCATAAAGGAAAGGTGGGGCTTGCTCCCCTGGCAAAGTCCGCCGCGAGGTTGGGGCCCCCTGCGCAGGGGCCCAGTAATGGGTCGGCGCGAGGGGCTCCACCGCCGGTGGGTGCCGAGGGGGAGTGGCCTAGCCTGGGGCCGGCCGCCGGAGCTGGGGTGGCCAGGCTGTTTGTGGTGAAGGGTGTGACGGTAGGGGGTGCTATGCCCCTGAGAGCTGGTGCCGCTGGTCCAGGGGCCCCTGTGAGTAGACCCAGTTCCGGGTCGGCTTCGGGGGTCCCGGCGCGGCTGGCTTTGGGGGGCGTGGCCTCCCAGCCATCCACGGCACCAGTGGGAGTGGCCTCTGGGGCCCCCACCGTGCTGCCTGGTGCGGGGTGTGTGGCCTCCCTGTCATCCACGGCACCGGTGGGAGTGGCCTCTGGGGCCCCCACTGTGCTGCCTGGTGCGGGGGGCGTGGCCTCCCTGTCACCCACGGCACCGGTGGGAGTGGCCTCTGGGGCCCCCACCGTGCTGCCTGGTGCGGGGGGCGTGGCCTCGCGGGCAAACCCCACCCAAGTGGGCGTGGCTCCACCCGGAAAGGGGCGGGGCTTAGCGCCGGCAGCTGCTACTGCTGGGAGCAGTGGTGCCACGGCTGCGGCAGACAACGGAGGAGGTGCCTGCCTGTCGGTGTCCTCTGTGCCCACGGGCTTATCTGGGGCAGGGGCGCCGGCAAAAATGGCAGCAGCACCAGGTTCCCAAAACCCCCCGGCAGGGAAGGTGCTGCCAGCAGGTGGCGGCAGTGCTGCTGCAGGGAAAAAATGTTTACGGAAAAAAAAAACTGTGACCCCAGTGTGCATGTGAGTGAGAGTGGGGCGAGGGGTGTGACTATTGACGTGGATGGGGATAGCGTGGGTATGGATGTGGCTGTGATTGAAGATACAAGTGTTGAGGTGTCTGTGGAAGGGAGTAAGAATGGTGTGTCTGTTGGTAGTGGGGGTGGGGCTGGTCCATCTGCCCCCCCGGTTGCTGGTCCTCGGAGTTTTGCGGGGGTAGTAGCTGGGGGCTCGGGATCTTCAGGGCGGGCTTCCTCACCTCTGGACCTCAGGGATGGTGACTTACGGCGCCGTTTCCTCGAGGCCCTCAAAAAGGGAGAACGGACGATCGAAGTAGAGGGAAGAGCGGTAGACTTGGCCTTTTGGCTGGATAGACATGGCCTGGCCGCCTTCCAAGATAAAAGGGAGGGGGAGACAGTGTGGTCCCTCCCGACAGCCGGGCAGGGGGTGGCCAGGAGGAATGTGGTCCGTCTTCGGTGGAGGGGCAGTGAAGCGTGCCTGCCAAGATCGAGGGTCGTGGAGCTCCTCCTGAAGATGAGCTTCAGGGCGACTGACATTTTTGCCCTGATTCATCCTTTTGGTACCCCCATCTTCGACATCAGTTTTGTTCGGCCGGAGGGCCTAGAGCTTTTCTGGTCGAATTTTGAACTGGTGAAGGGGGAGCCCGGATGGCGAGACTTTGCCGTGCAGGCGGTGTCTCGCCAAAATGGCGTAAAGAGGGTGACCGTTCTAACCAATAACGAGTCACTCTCTGGGGTCGATATTATGACGTGGCTTTCCCGCTATGGGGAGGTCACAGACGTCCCAAAAAAGAACAGGGACGAGTTTGGCATTTGGTCAGGGGGCTGGACCTTCATGATGAGGTTGAAGGTCTCAGGCGGTAGTGTCACCCAAATCCCCTCCTCAGCATTTCTGGGGAGGGACAGGATCCTGATCTTTTACCAGGGGCAGCCGAAGGTCTGCCACAGGTGCGGTGATCCCCGCCACTTCAGCGCGGGCTGCAAGGTACAGAAATGTGCCTTGTGTGGCGGGGTAGGTCATCTTGCCGCGGCCTGTGGTGACATTAGGTGTCACCTGTGTGGTGACCTAGGTCACCCGTACAGCCGCTGCCCCCGCTCCGTTTCTAACACCATCTCTGGTCAGGCAGGGGTGAGCCATGGGGGAGTCCCTGGCGGTTCATCTTCTGCTGATGCTGGAGGTGGGGGCGGGAGAGGGGCTGAGGGGCCAGTGAAGGAAGGCGTGGCCAATAGATCTGCCCGCCAGTGGCATCAGGTGAGGCGCCGTGGGGGTAGGGGGCAGGATAAGCCCCAGGCGACTGGGGTGATGTCTATACCCTCCTCGGAAGCGGCAGCCGGTGCCCCTGAGGCCCTGGGGGAGGAGGTGGTGAACGAGGAGATCAGGAGGATGGAGATGGAGGAGGTGGCTGCTTCTGATGACTCCTCCCAGTATGAAAGTCTGGACGAGGAGGTGGTGGAGCAGCCTAAAACAAAAGGTGACAGTAAGACCAGTAAGAGTCGGAGGAGGAACCGAAAGGGGGCAAAAACATCTAAGGCCCCCCCCCTGGCCACTAAGGTGCCTACGGAAGGGCTCACCGGCTCCCCTCTGATCCCCCTCTCCAACCGGTTCCATGCCCTCGATGACTCTGCTGTGTCGGAGGTCGGGGGTGAGGGACCGGCGGTAACATCTGAGGTGCCTTCAGGGAGCGGCGGGGTCCGTCCTCCGGAGGGCTCACTTTCCTCTGGGGGGGGGACTGCTCTGGGGTCCAGGGGTGAGGAACCCGGTACTGGGAAGGTGGTGACGGGTGCTATGGACACCTCGGTGTCACTAAAGAGGAGGGGAGAGTCTGGCTCCTCCTCTGAGGGTGAAAAAAGTAAATCGAGGGGTGCGGTGAAAAAGAAGGCCGTCTAACCTACCCCGTTGACTCTGGCGTCGATTAATGTCGCCAGTATAAAGTCAGATGCGGCCAGATTTATGGCCTTTGATTTTTTCAACCGAGTTGAGGCTGACATTTTATTTTTGCAGGAGACCAGACTAACGGACATGGGGGCCATTTACAAAGCAAGGAGGGAGTGGAGGTGCGGGCCCTCATACTGGTCTCTTGCGGCCGAGCCGTATAGCGGGGTAGCGGTCCTTTTTAAGGCCGCTTCGGTGGAATGCAGACGGGTGATCGAGGTAGAAATGGGGAGGTGCTTGGTCCTTGACGTCTTCATGGGGGGACAGGAGCTCCGGCTCATTAACATCTATGGTCCACAGTCAAAGTGGGACCGTAAATGTCTCTTCCTGAAGATCAAGCCCTATCTTTTTACCAGCCGGCAGGTGGTCTTCGGTGGGGACTTTAATACTATAACTAGATCCCGTGATAGGGGAGGCCCCGGAGACCGAAGGCTGGCTTTTGATAGTAATACCCTTAACAGCATAGCAAGCGAAGCTCGCCTGGTGGATGTCCACATCCGGCACACCCCAGGTCACGGGGGTTTCACCTTTCATAGGGGTAGTTGTAGGTCTAGGATAGATAGTTTTTTTTTAAAGGAGGAAGCCGTCTCTTCTGCAGTGTCCGCTGTTGAGGTGGAATTCTCCGATCACTGTTTCATTTCCTTTTCCTTGAATGTTGCAGAGACTCCCCGGATAGGGAGAGGCCTATGGAAGCTGAATTCGTCCCTGTTGGAAGAAGCGGATGTGAGACAATCCTTTGAGGAATTTCTTCAGAGCCAGGTACCTCTCTTGGGTCTCTGTAGCAGTAAGTCTGAGTGGTGGGAGATCTTCAAAACAAGGGTTGCGGGGTTCTTCCGTCAGCTTTCGAGCCTCAGAGGCCTGAACAGGTACCGCCTGTACCGGGAGCTGGGGAGGAAACTCGAGCAGCTCGTCTCGACTGGAGGGGACCGTGAGGAAATCTCCAGGGTGAAGGCCTTGCTCAAGGGGTGCCAGTATGATAGGCACACATCCTTAGTTTTTGAGAGGGATTTCGGGAGGCACCGCTCGCCCTACCCCTACAGGAACTGCAGGATGTCAATGAGTTGCAAGATGGTAACAGGACTGATCGACAGTACGGGTTCCCTGAACAGATCCAAATCAGGGATCCTGGAGGTGGTCAGATCCTTCTACTCGCACCTCTTGGGAAGGAGGGATCCAGATCGGGATGAGATGTCGGCTTTCCTGGCTGAAACCATCCCTGAGCCAGGGGATGACCCCTCTCTTCATGTTTTGGCAGAAGCAATCAGGGAAGAGGAAGTGAGACGGGCCATTGATGGGCTCCGGCCCAAAAAATCGCCCGGTCCGGATGGCTTAACATCCGAGTTTTACAGGACTTTTAGGGACTCTTTGGTCCCCCTCATGACTGAGGTTTTTAATGAATGTCTCTCCTCGGACTTTCTGCCCGGTTCAATGAGGAAGTCCGCCCTGATTATCCTGTCAAAGGGTAAAGACTCGTCCCGTGTTGAGAATTGGCGTCCCATAGCGCTTCTCAATACGGACTGAAAGGTTCTGGCAAAGGTGCTTTTTAATCGGTTGGTGAAGTTTGCACCCCGGCTCCTTTCGGGGGCCCAGCACTGCTCTGTTCCAGGCCGCAGTACTTTTAGTGCTGTGCTCGGTGTCCGAGAGGCAGTGGAGCAGGGCAGGGCAGGTCACTGGAAGGGGTACTTGCTGTCCTTAGACCAGGCGAAGGCCTTTGACCGGGTTAACCATGAGTACCTCTGGTCCGTCCTTCTGAGGTACGGTCTGCCCGGGAGGTTTGTTGATTGGTTGAGAGTATTATACAATGGGGCAGAGACTTTTCCGCTTGTGAACGGTTGGGTCGGACCCCCTTTTGAGGTGAGGTCTGGTGTCCGCCAGGGCTGTCCTCTGAGCCCACTGTTATACGTGTTCGCGATCGACCCCTTTTTAAGGAGAGTGGAGCGCGGACCGTTGGTGGGAGTCGGGATGGACCGGGCGGAGCCAGAGGCCACCTTGAGGGTAGTGGCGTACGCCGACGACGTTTCCCTCTTTGTATCCTCGAGAGAGGAGGCGGACTGGGTCATGTCTGAAGTTGAGCGCTACTCGGTGGCTTTTGGGTACATGATCAACCGGGATAAGTGTGAGAGTCTCTGGCTGGGAGGGGGAGATCCAAGTTTTGATCTCCCAGACACCCTTCCAGGGCCTCAGGCCACAGCAAAAATTTTAGGCATCAGTTTCGGCCCGGGGGACTATCCCCAGCAAAACTGGGAGGGCAGACTTAAGATTGCCGCCCAGAAGGTGGATCAGTGGAAGGGTTGGTCCTTGACCCTGAGGGAAAGGGTTAACCTGGCCAAGGGGTATTTGCTCCCTTTATTAATATACCTGGGCAGCGTCTGCATCTTGCCAGAACCTCTTTGGACACGGGTCTACAGCCTGTTCTTCCAACTTATATGGGTGAATAGGCTGAACCTGATCAAGAGGGAGGTCACGTACCGCACGAGGAGACTAGGAGGGTTGGGTATGGTCAACCCAGTGGTGTTTCTAGTAAACACCTTTCTTAAGGCAAACATCGCCAACCTCTGGTTAGAGAGGGCTCCTCCGTGGGTATTCTCCTGTAGGGGGTGGTTTCGGCCTTTCTTCCAGCAATGGGAGACAGGAGGGCGGGTGAAGGACCTTCGCACGCCTCATGGGCATCTTCCGGCTTATGCTACCCTGGTTGTGAAGGCGATCCGCCGGTGGGGTCTGGGAGTGTGGGAGATCAGGACCTTGTCAAGGAGGTTACTTGACAATAGGGTTCTGTTGACCCACTTCCAGAAGCCCCTGGCCCTCAAGGATTGCCCAAGCCGGGATCTGGAGGTGGGGCTCGGGTTATTAAACTCTAAGCGGATCCCCTTGAAGTTTTGGGACTTGGCTTGGCGCTGCTTCCATGGGAGACTGTATGTGAGGGACAACCTGAAGTACAGGAACTCTGATGACCGGGATTGTCCCCGCGAGGAGTGTGGCGACATGCTTGAAAGCATGGAGCACTTCCTGCTTCGGTGTCCTTTTAATACAGAGGTCTACAAGAGGGTGGGTGCTTCCATTGGCTGGCCCAGGCTGGCAGGCCTTTCCTATGCGGAGTGGGCCTATGGGGCATTCAGATCCCTTGGTGGCCGAGATCGGGGCACTGTTTTCTTAGTTAGCTTAGTGACTAGGTTTTACACGTGGAACGCACGGTGTTTAGTGTCCACCCAGCAGAAAGTCCTCCCCCGGGAAGAGGTGATTAGGAACATCCTGGGTGACCTGGCAAAAGTGCGCTCACTGGAGTATGAGAGGCTGGGTGCAGGGAGGGCTTCCCTTCTATGGAGGGGGTTCTCATTTAATGTGCCCTAGGGAGAGTTAGGGTATGTGTGTCTGTGATAGGGTTAGTTTAGTCCCTTTCTATATTTTATATTTATTTGTAGGGTCAGATGGATGTGTAGGGTCAGGGAGGGACAGACAGGGACAGTCTTTAGGGATAGGTAGTTAGCATTAGGTTGGTAGTGAGGGTCAGAGAGGGACAGGTAGGGACAGGTAGGGAAAGATTGGTAGGGCGGTAGGGACAGGTTTTTCTTTTTCTTTAATAGGGAGGGACAGGCTGTTTGTGTGTTAGATTAGGGTGAGAGCCTCGGTAGTCTCCAGTTTCCTGGTGGTGGGCTGCTCCCCTCACATTGTAGCTTTTTGTTTTACAGTATCAGAATGTGAATATAGGGCTTGGAAGCACTGAACTTGGGTCTGATCTTTTGGTACATGGTTAGTGGTCTTATGGTTAAGTTGTTATGTCATGTAGGTATATGGTTAGTCTTTGTTATATTGTTATTATGTTGTGTATTGTTGTTATTGTTGTGTTGTGTACTGTATATAAATTATGTATGTGTATTGTGCGTGTGGGGGGTTTAGTTTAGGTTGGGTGGGGGGCTTTAGGGGGGTGGGGGGTAGGTGTTGTGGTGTTTTTGTGAGGAATTTTGGACATCCTGCGGGATGCCAGAAAAGGCAAAAGGACCTTTTTGTGTAGGCCACAAACTTTCGTGGTTACCTTGCTGTGATAAGGCCACAGACTTTAGTGGGACCTTGGGTGTTAAAAAAAATGGTGGTGGGGAAAAAAAAAAAAAAAATGTGTGTTATAGAGTGGGTTAAGTTTTGGCCAGGTGGCCTATATTTTGATTTTGGGCGATGGGCCAGTTTTTTAGTTTTCCTTTTTAGGGGGTTAGGTGTAAATGTGCAGGTGTGAGTGGGAAGAGTGTTGGGGGTCAAGTATACTTCAGGGCAGGAAGAGGGTGTGTTAGGGTCTTCCCTTGCTGGGGGGTCTCCTACAGAGACATTTTTGTGTGGACATTTCTGTGTCGTACGTTAATTTATTGGACTCTACATAATTTTGGGATTTGGGGCAGTGTTTTGCTGGGGTTTTTGTTTCTTATTGTATAATGTTTGTATTTGTGTTGTGTATCTGTGTTTTTGTAATTTTCTAATAAAAAGAGTTCCAGTTCAGACTGTTGCAGCTTCTGACAGGAAGGAGAGGAGGTGGAGCCTGCCTTGTGCTCTGCTGTTTGTGCTGCGTGTGGAGAGAGCTCCTGGGAAGGGAGGTAATCTTTTCCATCTGGGACTTTTTGTCTGCCCCCTTCCCAGGAAAGGAAGCTCATAGTGGGACTGGCCTCCGGGGCTGGGCCCCCGGCTCCCACCTCCCGGTCTAAGCCGGCGGGGGGTGGGAGGAACAACAACACGGCTAAGGCTACTACATCAGGCCGAGGCAGCAAGGGGTCTGCCATGAAGACCCGGAGGACCCCCGAGGCTACGACCGCGGCGGCTCCTCCCTCTGGAGATAGGTCGAGTGCTAGCAGAGGTGCTGCAGCGGTGCCCCCTGATTGGGGTACCAAGGTGGCGAGGGAGGCAACCGTCACCTATGCCTCCCGTGTCCATGCGCACCTCTGTGAGTATGAGGACACCGCAAAAAAGCTAAGTTCCCTCTGGGGGGAGTTGAGGGTAGCTCAGGAGAGGTCCGAGAGGGCCTCTGGCACCAAGAAGCCTGAGCTATCCGCCGCGGTCCGGAAAATCAAGCAAGCCATCCAAGAGCTGCAGGACCGCAGGAGCACCATATTGGCAGGCAGTGGACCCTTCATGGAGAAGCTGCGGAATGATGACCGGTTCAGAGCCATGACCGGTGGGGCTCTGGAGGGGTCGCAGGGCCCCGGCCAGGCGGTGGAGGAGGAGGAAGAAGAGGTATGCGTGAAGGAGGTCGCACCCTACCCACCGCCTGGTGGCCTGGTAAGTGATCTCCAGGCATCGCATAGAGGGATAGCCCCTGAGCAGATGGCTCTCCCGTCTGATTCTAGCCCTTCAGAAGGCAGCGGGAGCGAGAGGGAGGATGAGGAGGATGGGAGTAGCAGCAGTGAGGGGGGCTGCCTTATCATGCAGCAGATCGAGTCCCCGGTACGTTTTGGTCAGCTTACGTTCGGGGATGAGATCTGCGAGGATGAGGCACCCGGGAGGGTGACGAAGAGAAAAGCAAAAAAAAAAAAGAAAACATCTATTGCACATAAATTTGTGTATGTCCCCCTCTCTGGGGCCCCCCTGTCCCGTTGTGCGGCACCCGCCACCCACCCCAGCTTGGACTCTGTTGTGGGTCCACAGCGAGGGAGCGGGGAGAACATAGGCCATGGCACGCAGAGTGCTGCCTCTGTTTGTGGTAATGGAGGCAGTGGGTCCGAGGTGTCTGATATGGAGCATGGCGCGGAGGGCAGCCCGACGGTGGGTGTCATTGGTGGTGGTGCTCGTGCTGGAGCCCCTGTAAAAAGGGGGTCTGGCCTGGCACCTGGTGCTCCTGCTGGCGTGCAGGAGGCGGCGTGTACATCTGCCGCTGCCTCCTGCGCTGCCGGCGGCGCACCGACAGCCGGGGCCGCGTCTCCGGCGGCGTGTGCTGGGGTGTCTGGGTCCCTCACACGCGGATCCACTAAAAAATCTGGATCACTTTTAGGGACCCAGAAACCTGGTAAGGTAAAGGGCGCGGGGCCTGCGGCTCCGGCAGAGCCGGCTCATAAGCGTAAGGTGGGGCTTGCTCCCCTGGCAAAATCCGTGGCGAGGTCAGGGCCCCCTGCGCAGGGGCCCGGTAATGGGTCAGCGCGGGGGGCTCCACCGCCGCTGGGTGCCGAGGGGGAGTGGCCTAGCCTGGGGCTGGCCGCCGGAGCTGGGGTGGCCAGGCTTTTTGTGGCAAAGGGTGTGACGGTAGGGGGTGCTATGCCCCTGAGAGCTGGTGCTGCTGGTCCAGAGGCCCCTGTGAGTAGACCCGGTTCTGGGTCGGCTTCAGAGGTCCCGGCGCGGCCGGCTTTGGGGGGCGTGGCCTCCCAGCCGTCCACGGCGCCAGTGGGAGTGGCCTCTGGGGCCCCCACCGTGCTGCCTGGTGTGGGGGGCGTGGCCTCCATGTCACCAAAGGTACCGGTGGGAGTGGCCTCTGGGGCCCCCACCGTGCTGCCTGGTGTGGGGGGCTTGGCCTCCCTGTCACCCACGGCACCGGTGGGAGTGGCCTCCGGGGCCCCCACCGTGCTGCCTGGTGTGGGGGGTGTCTCCTCGCAGACAAAACCTGCCCAAGTGGGCGTGGCTCCGCCCGAAAAGGGGCGGGGCTTAGCGTTGCCAGCTGCTGGGAGCAGTGGTGCCACAGCTGTAACAGACAGTAGAGGTGGTGCCTGCCTGTCGGTGTCCCCTGTGCTCGTGGGCTTATCTGGGGCAGGGGCAGGGGCAAAAGTCTCAGCACCTGGGTCCCAAATCCCCCCGGCAGGGAAGGTGCTGCCAGCAGGTGACAGCAGTGGAAAAACTGCTGGCAAAAAATGCTTGCAAAAAATGAAAAACTGTGACCCCAGTGTGCATGTGAGTGAGAGTGGCCCAAGTGGGGTGACTGTTGACATGGATGGGGATGGCGTGGGTATGAATGTGGCTGTGGTTGAGGATACGAATGTTGGCATGTCTGTGGCCGGGGGTAAGAATGGTATGTCTGTTGGTAGTGGGGGGAGTGGGGACAGGGCTGGTCCATCTGCCCCCCCCGGCTGCTGGTCCTCGGAGTTTTGCGGGGGTAGTAGCCGGGGCCTCGGGGTCTTCTCGGGGGGCTTCCTCACCTCTGGACCTCAGGGATGGTGACTTGCGACGCCGTTTCCTGGAGGCCCTCAAGAAGGGAGAACGGACGATTCAGGTAGAGGGAAGAGAGGTGGACCTGGCCTTTTGGCTGGATAGACACGGCCAGGCCGCCTTCCAAGATAAAAGGGAGGGGGAGACAGTGTGGTCCCTCCCGACAGCCGGGCAGGGGGTGTCCAGGAGGAATGTAGTCCGTCTTCGGTGGAGGAGCAGTGAAGCGTGCCCGCCAAGAGCGAGGGTCGTGGAGCTCCTCCTGAAGATGGACTTCAGGGCGACTGACATCTTTGCCCTGATACATCCTTTTGGTACCCCCGTCTTCGACATCAGTTTTGTTCGACCGGAGGGCCTAGAGCTTTTCTGGTCGAATTTTGAACTGGTGAAGGGGGAGCCCGGCTGGCGAGACTTTGCCGTGCAGGCGGTGTCTCGCCAAAATGGCGTAAAGAGGGTGATCGTTCTAACCAATAACGAGTCACTCTCTGGGGTCGATATCTTGACGTGGCTTTCTCACTATGGGGAGGTCACGGATGTCCCAAAAAAGAACAGGGACGAGTTTGGCATTTGGTCAGGGGGCTGGACCTTCATGATGAGGTTGAAGGTCTCAGGCGGTACTGTCACCCACATCCCTTCCTCAGCATTTCTGGGGAGAGACAGGATCCTGATCTTCTACCAGGGGCAACCGAACGTCTGCCACAGGTGCGGTGATCCCCGTCACTTCAGCGCGGGCTGCAAGGTGCAGAAATGTGCCTTGTGTGGCGGGGTAGGTCATCTTGCCGCTGCCTGTGGTGACATTAGGTGTCATCTGTGTGGTGACCTGGGTCACCCGTATAGCCGCTGCCCCCGCTCCGTTTCTAACACCATCTCTGGTCAGGCAGGGGAGAGCCGTGGGGGGGTCCCCAGCGGTGCATCCTCTGCTGGAGCTGGAGGTGGGGGCGGGAGAAGAGCTGAGGGGCCAGTGAGGGAAGGCGAGGCCAGTTCATCTGCCCACCAGTGGCAACAGGTGAGGCGCCGTGGGGGTAAGGGGCAGGATAAGCCTCAGGCGGCTGGGGTGATGTCTGTCCCCACCCCAGAAGCGGCAGCCGGAGCCCCTGAGGCCCTGGGGGAGGAGGCGGTGAATGAGGAGATCAGGAGGATGGAGAGGGAGGAGGTGGCTGCTTCTGATGATTCCTCCCTGTATGAAAGTGTGGACGAGGAGGTGGTGGAACAGCCTAAAAAATCAGGTGACAGTAAGGCCGGTAAGAGTCGGAGGAGGAAGAACCGAAAAGGGGCAAAAACATCTAAAGCCCCCCCCTTGGCCGCTAAGGTGCCTACGGAAGGGCTCACCAGCTCCCCTCTGATCCCCCTCTCCAACCGGTTCCATGCCCTCGATGACTCTGCTGTGTCGGAGGTCGGGGGCGAGGGACCGGCGGTAACATCTGAGGTGCCTTCAGGGAGCGGAGGGGTCCGTCCTCTGGGGGGCTCTCTTTCCTCTGGGGGTGGGACTGCCCCGGGGTCCAGAGGTGAGGAAACCAGTACTGGGAAGGAGGTGTCTAGTACTATGGACACCTCTGTGTCACTAAAGAGGAGGGGAGAGTCTGGCTCCTCCTCTGAAGGTGAGCACAAAAAATCTGGGGGTACGGTCAAAAAGAAGGCCGTCTAACTCAATCACCCATGATGGCGGAACCTACCCCGTTGACTCTGGCGTCGATTAATGTCGCCAGTATAAAGTCAGATACGGCCAGATTTATGGCCTTTGATTTTTTCAACCGAGTTGAGGCTGACATTTTATTTTTGCAGGAGACCAGACTAACGGACATGGGGGCCATTTACAAAGCAAGGAGGGAGTGGAGGTGCGGGCCCTCATACTGGTCTCTTGCGGCCGAGCCGTATAGCGGGGTAGCGGTCCTTTTTAAGGCCGCTTCGGTGGAATGCAGACGGGTGATCGAGGTAGAAATGGGGAGGTGCTTGGTCCTTGACGTCTTCATGGGGGGACAGGAGCTCCGGCTCATTAACATCTATGGTCCACAGTCAAGGTGGGACCGTAAATGTCTCTTCCTGAAGATCAAGCCCTATCTTTTTACCAGCCGGCAGGTGGTCTTCGGTGGGGACTTTAATACTATAACTAGATCCCGTGATAGGGGAGGCCCCGGAGACCGAAGGCTGGCTTTTGATAGTAATACTCTTAATAGCATAGCAAGCGAAGCTCGCCTGGTGGATGTCCACATCCGGCACACCCCAGGTCACGGGGGTTTCACCTTTCATAGGGGTAGTTGTAGGTCTAGGATAGATAGGTTTTTTTTAAAGGAGGAAGCCGTCTCTTCTGCAGTGTCCGCTGTTGAGGTGGAATTCTCCGATCACTGTTTCATTTTCTTTTCCTTGAATGTTACAGAGACTCCCCGGATAGGGAGAGGCCTATGGAAGCTGAATTCGTCCCTGTTGGAAGAAGCGGATGTAAGACAATCCTTTGAGGATTTTCTTCAGAGCCAGGTACCTCTCTTGGGTCTCTGTAGCAGTAAGTCTGAGTGGTGGGAGATCTTCAAAAGAAGGGTTGCGGGGTTCTTCCGTCAGCTCTCAAGCCTCAGAGGCCTGAACAGGTACCACCTGTATCGGGAGCTGGGGAGGAAACTCGAGCAGCTCGTCTCGACTGGAGGGGACCGTGAGGAAATCTCCAGGGTGAAGGCCTTGCTGAAGGGGTGCCAGTATGATAGGCACACATCCTTAGTTTTTGAGAGGGATTTCGGGAGGTACCGCTCGCCCGACCCCTACAGGAACTGCAGGATGTCAGTGAGTTGCAAGATGGTAACAGGACTGATCGACTGTACGGGTTCCCTGACCAGATCCAAATCAGGGATCCTGGAGGTGGTCAGATCCTTCTACTCGCACCTCTTGGGAAGGAGGGATCCAGATCGGGATGAGATGTCGGCTTTCCTGGCTGAAACCATCCCTGAACCAGGGGATGACCCCTCTCTTCTTGTTTTGGCAGAAGCAATCAGGGAAGAGGAAGTGAGACGGGCCATTGATGGGCTCCGGCCCAAAAAATCGCCCGGTCCGGATGGCTTAACATCCGAGTTTTACAGGACTTTTAGGGACTCTTTGGTCCCCCTCATGACTGAGGTTTTTAATGAATGTCTCTCCTCGGACATTCTTCCCGGTTCAATGAGGAAGTCCGCCCTGATTATCCTGTCAAAGGGTAAAGACTCGTCCCGTATTGAGAATTGGCGTCCCATAGCGCTTCTCAATACGGACCGAAAGGTTCTGGCAAAGGTGCTTTTTAATCGTTGGTGAAGTTTGCACCCCGGCTCCTTTCAGGGGTCCAGCATTGCTCTGTTCCAGGCCGCAGTACTTTTAGTGCTGTGCTCGGTGTCCGGGAGGCAGTGGAGCAGAGCAGGGCAGGTCACTGGAAGGGGTACTTGCTGTCCTTAGATCAGACGAAGGCCTTTGACCGGGTTAACCATGAGTACCTCTGGTCTATCCTTCTGAGGTACGGTCTGCCCAGGAGGTTTGTTGATTGGTTGAGAGTGTTATACAATGGGGCAGAGACTTTTCCGCTCGTGAACGGTTCGGTCGGACACCCTTTTGAGGTGAAGTCTGGTGTCCGCCAGGGCTGTCCTCTGAGCCCACTGTTATACGTGTTCGCGATCGACCCCTTTTTAAGGAGAGTGGAGCGCGGACCGTTGTTGGGAGTCGGGATGGACCGGGCGGAGCCAGAGGCCACCTTGAGGGTAGTGGCGTACGCCGACGATGTTTCCCTTTTTGTATCCTCGAGAGAGGAGGCAGACTGGGTCATGTCTGAGGTTGAGCGCTACTCTGTGGCATCTGGGTCCATGATCAACCGGGATAAGTGTGAGAGTCTCTGGCTGGGAGGGGGAGATCCTAGTTTTGATCTCCCGGACACCCTTCCAGTGCATCAGGCCACAGCAAAAATTTTAGGCATCAGTTTCGGCCCGGGGGACTATGCCCAGCAAAACTTGGAGGGCAGACTTAAGATCGCCGCCCAGAAGGTGGATCAGTGGAAGGGTTGGTCCTTGACCCTGAGGGAAAGGGTTAACCTGGCCAAGGGGTATTTGCTCCCTTTATTAATATACCTGGGCAGCGTCTGCATCTTGCCAGAACCTCTTTGGACACGGGTCTACAGCCTATTATGGGGGAATAGGCTGAACCTAATAAAGAGGGAGGTCACGTACCGCACAAGGAGACTAGGAGGGTTGGGTATGGTCAACCCAGTGGTGTTTCTAGTAAACACCTTTCTTAAGGCAAACATCGCCAACCTCTGGTTAGAGAGGGCTCCTCCGTGGGTATTCTCCTGTAGGGGGTGGTTTCGGCCTTTCTTCCAGGAATGGGAGACAGGAGGGTGGGTGAAGGACCTTCGCACGCCTCATGGGCATCTTCCGGCTTATGCTACCCTGGTTGTGAAGGTGATCCGCCGGTGGGGTCTGGGAGTGTGGGAGATCAGGACCTTGTCAAGGAGGTTACTTGACAATAGGGTTCTGTTGACCCACTTCCAGAAGCCCCTGGCCCTCAAGGATTGCCCAAGCCGGGATCTAGAGGTGGGGCTCGGGTTATTAAACTCTAAGCGGATCCCCTTGAAGTTTTGGGACTTGGCTTGGCGCTGCTTCCATGGGAGACTGTATGTGAGGGACAACCTGAAGTACAGGAACTCTGATGACCGGGATTGTCCCCGGGAAGAGTGTGGCGGCATGCTTGAAAGCATGGAGCACTTCCTGCTTCGGTGTCCTTTTAATACAGAGGTCTACAAGAGGGTGGGTGCTTCCATTGGCTGGCCCAGGCTGGCAGGCCTTTCCTATGCGGAGTGGGCCTATGGGGCATTCAGGTTCCTTGGTGGCCGAGATCGGGGCACTGTTTTCTTAGTTAGCTTAGTGACTAGGTTTTGCACGTGGAACACACGGTGTTTAGTGTCCACCCAGCAGAAAGTCCTCCCCTGGGAAGAGGTGATTAGGAACATCCTGGGTGACCTGGCAAAAGTGCGCTCGCTGGAGTATGAGAGGCTGGGTGCAGGGAGGGCTTCCCTTCTATGGAGGGGGTTCTCATTTAATGTGCCCTAGGGAGAGTTAGGGAATGTGTGTCTGTGATAGGGTTAGTTTAGTCCCTTTCTATATTTTATATTTATTTGTAGGGTCAGATAGATGTGTAGGGTCAGGGAGGGACAGACAGTGACAGTCTTTAGGGATAGGTAGTTAGCATTAGGTTGGTAGTGAGGGTCAGAGAGGGACAGGTAGGGACAGGTAGGGAAAGATTGGTAGGGCGGTAGGGACAGGTTTTTCTTTTTCTTTAATAGGGAGGGACAGGCTGTTTGTGTGTTAGATTAGGGTGAGAGCCTCTGTAGTCTCCAGTTTCCTGGTGGTGGGCTGCTCCCCTCACATTGTAGTTTTTTGTTTTACAGTATCAGAATGTGAATACAGGGCTTGGAAGCACTGAACTTGGGTCTGATCTTTTGGTACATGGTTAGTGGTCTTATGGTTAAGTTGTTATTAGTGTTGAGCATTCCGATACTGAAATATCGGGTATCGGCCGATATTCGCGGTATCGGAATTCCGATACTTAATTCCGATACTTTTGCAATATCGTATACCGGAATCGGAAGTTCCCATAATGCAATGAGACATTTTCATTTTATTCAGCCAATGAGGATCCTAAGAAGTGTGGGCACATCCTGTTAGGCATGTAGGCATCTTAACTAATGGCATGGCTGTGATTGGCTGCTGAAATGATGTCATGATGCACTATAAAAGCCACCGCCGCCATTTTGAGCTCACTCTGCTGTGAATTCAGTTAGGGATAGGACGCTGTTGTTCTGAGGGACAGTTTTAGCTACCTATTTGCTCTATACTGCTTTACCCAAGCTACTTTCTAAATCACTGTGCCTTGCAGTGCTAGTGCACAGTTCCCTGTGCTGTTCACCGCTGTCTGCAAGGTCTGTGTGTGTGAGTGCAGCTCACCCTGTAGTGTGTGCTTCAGCCAAGTCTGGTTGTAGTGTACTCAGTGTGTGTCACTGCCTCATACATTGTCCTTTTTTGCCAATTCATAATTTTTCCTGATATCTCCTATTAGTGTGGTGGTTCCATCTGTATTCAGCTAAATTGGTTCCAAACACACTATATAGGAGTAGATAGAGACATTTTTTTCCGTCTTGCAGCACTAGTGCACAGTGCTCTGCATCTGTACTGTTCACCGCTGTCTGCAAGGTCTGGTGTGTGAGTGCAGCTCACCCTGTAGTGTGTGCTTCAACCCCGTCTGGTTGTAGTGCACTCAGTGTGTGTCACTGCCTCATACATTGTCCTTTTTTGCCAATTCATAATTTTTCCTGATATCTCCTATTAGTGTGGTGGTTCCATCCGTATTCAGCTAAATTGGTTCCAAACACACTATATAGGAGTAGATAGAGAAATTTTTTTCCGTCTTGCAGCGCTAGTGCACAGTGCTCTGCATCTGTACTGTTCACCGCTGTCTGCAAGGTCTGGTGTGTGAGTGCAGCTCACCCTGTAGTGTGTGCTTCAACCCCGTCTGGTTGTAGTGCACTCAGTGTGTGTCACTGCCTCATACATTGTCCTTTTTTGCCAATTCATAATTTTTCCTGATATCTCCTATTAGTGTGGTGGTTCCATCCGTATTCAGCTAAATTGATTCCAAACACACTATATAGGAGTAGATAGAGGAGCCTTTCTGCAGCCTTGGGCCCTGCAGCCCCAGCCAGATTAGTATTAGCCTATTTTTTGCAGCCTCATCTATTGCATTGTAGGTTACCTTCCTACATTGTAATAGCTACAAAAAGTTTGTGATACTATCGTTATTACATCTTTGGGCACATCCAGTGTCTTTTTTTGACAAAAAAAAAAAATTAAAGTTCACCAAACACTCCACTTTACAGTTGTGTAGGCCACATTAGCTCATATTAAAGTCTAGTCCACACTTTATAAAATTAGTGTTTCTTATACCTGTTAGCAGCTGTTCAGGAATAAGCACACTAAGCCCTTAGTACTTTTCTGCCTATCTTTATCAGTCTACCAAGATGAAGAAGGCAGGGAGTAAGGCATGTGGTCGTGGGCGTGGGCGTGGGCGTGGGCGTGGAGTTTCTGCAGGGAGAGGACGTGAGGATTCTGTGCCTGCAGGGAGAGGACGTGGGGATTCTGTGCCTGCTGCGGGCACCAGTGACTCAGCATCCCCCAGTTTTACCAGGGAACAGTCCTTTATGCGCAGCTTTGTAGGAGCTAGCCGTACCCCACTGCTGCGCGAGGACCAAATTGAAGCCGTTGTCGGATGGATGGCAGCTAACGCATCGACTTCAATTAGTTCCAGATCCTCTCAGGTCCTGAGCACTGAAGAGCACCCATCTGTCTCTTCACCACCTGCCAAATTGCCCAGGCAGTCAGAGAGCCCTGGACAGGAGCCATCTCTACTTCTGTTCTCTGAATCTCTTGGCTTGGAAAGAGGGGGCCAGCCAAGCAGAATTCGAGAATTTGAAGAAGAGGTAGTATGCAGTGATGCACAACCGTTTTGTCTCTCTGAATCTGAAGAGGCGGGTGGGCCAGTGCCTATGGTCAGCAGCACACCTCAGTACGCATCTGATGATGAGACTCAGGTGCCACTTTCTGGTGCGTACTGTGCTGTCGAGACTACCCAGGAGAAGCAGTTGTTTGAAGAGGGTGGTGTAGATGATGAGGTCCTTGACCCATCATGGCGTGAGGGACAGGAAGGTGGTGGGAGCAGCTCTGAGGAAGAGATTCCCCGAACGGCCCAAAAAGGAGGGAGAGGGAGGGGGCAGACTTGGTTGCCTGTAGCCTCCACTTTGGCACCCATTAGGAGCATGGCTCTTCCAAAATCCAAAGCGGGCGCTCCCAAGACTTGCAGTGCCTGGTCCTTTTTTGACACAGTTGCAGATGACATTTGCTTTGTCAAATGCAAGCTGTGTAATCAGAAGGTGAAAAGAGGGAAAAGTGTCAGCAACCTCAATACCACAAATATGTGGAAACATGTGCGGACCAAGCACGTGGTGGAGTTACACAAACACACTGAAGACCTAGGCCAACCTACAGCGCCACCTACCACCTCTTCAGCTCGTGTTGTAGCCTCTTCCTCCAGCTCACACACAGCTGGTTCGGCTTCCTCACAGGATCGCCATGGAAGAATCTCTGGCACTGTTGTACAGAGACACAGTGTAATTCCACCCACAGCACCACTTTCCCAGTCATCCTCACACTCCCAGGCCAGTCTACAGCCATCGTTAGCACAGGCATGGGAGAAAAGGCGCCCATACTCGGCAAACCACCGCCGAGCACAGGCTCTGAATGCTGGCATTGCTAAACTACTGGCCCTTGAAATGCTATCATTCAGGCTGGTGGAGACTGACACATTCCGTAACTTTATGGCATTGGCAGTCCCACAATACAACGTGCCCAGCCGCTTTTATTTCAGCAGGCAAGCCGTCCCTGCCCTGCAACATCATGTGGAGGGAAAAATTAAACATGCGCTACAAAACGCCGTCAGTAGCAAGGTCCACCTGACCACTGATGCGTGGACCAGTAAGCATGGACAGGGACGATACCTTTCCCTCACTGCCCATTGGGTAAATGTTGTGGAGCCGGGTACAGATCTTGAGAGTGGCGCTGTACGTGTTCTGCCAACTCCAAGGATTGCAGGAATCCAGTCTGTACACATTGACTCCTCCTCATACTCCAGTTCCTCTGAATCAGCGCTGCAGGAGCCGTCACGGTCTACCTCCACATCGACCCGTGAACGGTTACCTGTTATGATGACCGATATGAGCACAGCCGTGGCCAAACGTCAACAGGCCGTATTAAAATTAATTTCTTTGGGGAATCGAAGCCACACAGCGCAGGAGCTCTGGAATGCCATCAAGCAGCAGAGTGACGTGTGGTTTGTGCCAGCGAATCTCCAGCCAGGCATGGTAGTGTGTGACAATGGCCGAAATCTGGTGGCAGCTCTGGGCCTAGGCAACCTCACTCACATCCCATGTCTGGCACATGTGCTCAACTTGGTCGTGCAGAGTTTTTTGAGGGACTATCCGGATCTTGATGCACTGCTTCACAAGGTCCGCATAGAGTGCGCTCACTTGCGGCGTTCCAGCAATGCAAGATCACGCATTGCAGCTCTGCAGCGCCGATTATGTCTTCCGGAACATCGCATCATATGTGACCTACCCACCAGGTGGAATTCAACGTTACATATGTTGGAGAGGTTGTGTGAGCAGCAGGCAGCAGTAATGGAGTACCAGCTGCAGCAGGCGCAAACAAGTCGCAGTGCGCGCCGTTCACACTTCACCACCACTGAGTGGGCCTCTATGAAGGACATTTGCCACGTTTTGCGTGCCTTCGATTATTCCACGCGGATGGCGAGTGCAGATGATGCACTAGTCAGCATGACTATCCCCCTTATCTGCCTGCTTGAAAAAACACTGCAAGCACTAAGGGACGAGGTTTTGGAAGAGGTGGAGGATGAGGAGTCACAAATGCCATCTGCTTCTCTACAGTCTGCGCAACGTGGTTCCTCACAAAGGCCTAGGCAGGTGACACTTTGTGAGGAGGATGAGGAGGAGTCAATGGATGAGGAAGACATCTGTCCAGAGGAGGGAGGTACACAATGCTCTAGTAGTCAGTATCTAGAGCGAGGGTGGGGTGATGCAGAGCAGGCAGAGATCACGCCTCAAGCAGGGGACAGCGTTTCTTGGCCAGTTGGCAGTCTGCAGCACATGGTTGATTTCATGCTGCAGTGCCTGAGAAACGACCGCCGCATCGCCCACATTCTCAACACGGCTGATTATTGGGTGTCCACCCTCCTAGATCCTCGCTACCGGGACAACTTACAAAGCCTCATAACACCGTTGAACCGGGAGCGTAAAATGCGGGAGTACCAAGACGCACTGGTGCATTCCATCATGTTCTCCATTCCAACCGAGAGCAGTGCTGCTAGTGCTTTACAAAGCAGCTCAGTGCGTCGAGGCAGTGGAGGAAGCTCTGCACAAAGAGGGAGCAGAAGCAGCGCCTCAGCACAAGGCAAGACCAGTATGGCCGAAATGTGGCAAAGTTTTGTGTCCCCGCCGCCACAAATGTCTACACCATCACAGACGGCTCCAGTCAGCAGGAGGCAACGTTTCCGTCAGATGGTGACAGACTACATGTCTTGCCCTCTTAGTGTACTCCCAGACGGCTCTTCTCCCTTCAAGTTTTGGGTCTGTAAGCTGGATACATGGCCAGAGCTTAGTCAGTATGCACTGGAGGTGCTAGCTTGCCCTGCTGCTAGTGTATTATCGGAACGCGTCTTTAGTGCCGCAGGTGGTGTACTAACAGACCGTCGCATGCGACTATCCTCCGATAACGTTGACCGGCTTACTTTTCTCAAAATGAACAAGGCCTGGATCTCTCATGAATTTGCCAGTCCTCTTCCAGAATAAATAATTGGTTGGCAACAGTATCCAGGTCTCCTGTTCTGTTCATGTTTCTACCACCTGAACTGTAATCCCTGAGCTCCAACACCGCCAGTTGGCGCTCGGAAGTGCCGTCTGCACAGTCAACACTTGCTGCCGTGTTATTGGGGTTCAGTAACGTCAGCTGTTCCCCTGCTGTGCGGACGGCAATTTCTCCTGCTCTGTCCACATCCACTGTACTACTGATTTAAAACCTCCTCCAAATACACCTCTGGCTCCTCTGTTTTCAGTATTATCCCTGAGCTCCAACACCGCCAGTTGGAGCTCGGAAGTGCCGTCTGCACAGTCAACACTTGCTACCATGTTATTGGGGTTCAGTAACGTCAGCTGTTCCCCTGCTGTGCGGATGGCAATTTCTCCTGCTCTGTCCACATTCTCACTACTACAGATTTTAAAGTTGCTCCAATTACACCTCTGGCTCCTCTGTTTTCAGTATTATCCCTGAGCTCCAACACCGCCAGTTGGCGCTCGGAAGTGCCGTCTGCACAGTCAACACTTGCTGCCGTGTTATTGGGGTTCAGTAACGTCAGCTGTTCCCCTGCTGTGCGGACGGCAATTTCTCCTGCTCTGTCCACATCCACTGTACTACTGATTTAAAACCTCCTCCAAATACACCTCTGGCTCCTCTGTTTTCAGTATTATCCCTGAGCTCCAACACCGCCAGTTGGCGCTCGGAAGTGCCGTCTGCACAGTCAACACTTGCTACCATGTTATTGGGGTTCAGTAACGTCAGCTGTTCCCCTGCTGTGCGGACGGCAATTTCTCCTGCTCTGTCCACATTCTCACTACTACAGATTTTAAAGTTGCTCCAATTACACCTCTGGCTCCTCTGTTTTCAGTATTATCCCTGAGCTCCAACACCGCCAGTTGGCGCACGGAAGTGCCATCTGCACAGTCAACACTTGCTGCCGTGTTATTGGGGTTCAGTAACGTCAGCTGTTCCCCTGCTGTGCGGATGGCAATTTCTCCTGCTTTGTCCACATCCACTGTACTACACATTTTAAAGTTGCTCCAATTACACCTCTGGCTCCTCTGTTTTCATTCTTATCCCTGGGCTCCAACACCGCCAGTTGGCGCTCGGAAGTGCCGTCTGCACAGTCAACACTTGCTGCGGTGTTATTGGGGTTCGGTAACGTCAGCTGTTCCCCTGCTGTGTTCACGGCAATTTCTCCTGCTCTGTCCATATTCACTGTGCTACTTATTTAAAACTTGCTCCAATTACACCTCTGGCTCCTCTCTATTTTTATTCTTATCCCTGGGCTCCAGCACCGCCAGTTGGCGCTCGGAAGTGCTGTCTGCACAGTCAACACTTGCTGCCGTGTTATTGGGGTTCGGTAACGTCAGCTGTTCCCCTGCTGTACGGACGGCAATTTCTCCTGCTTTGTCCACATCCACTGTACTACACATTTTAAAGTTGCTCCAATTACACCTCTGGCTCCTCTGTTTTCATTCTTATCCCTGGGCTCCAGCACCGCCAGTTGGCGCTCGGACTTGCCGTCTGCACAGTCAACACTTGCTGCCGTGTTATTGGGGTTCGGTAACGTCAGCTGTTCCCCTGCTGTGTTCACGGCAATTTCTCCTGCTCTGTCCATATTCACTGTGCTACTTATTTAAAACTTGCTCCAATTACACCTCTGGCTCCTCCGTTTTTAGTATTTACCCTGGGCTCCAATACCGCTAGTTGCTGCTCAGAAGTGCCGTCTGCACAGTCAACGCTTGCTCCAGTGTTATTGGGGTTCAGTAACGTCAGCTGATCCCCAGCTGTGTGTCCGGCAAATTCTCCTGCTTTGTCCACATCCACTGTACTACGGATTTAAAACCTCCTCCAAATACACCTCTGGCTCCTCTGTTTTTAGTATTTACCCTGGGCTCCAGCACCGCCAGCTGGTTCTCGGCAGTTCCATTGGCTCTTGTACCTTCTGCTACCCATCCGGGTTCCAGTACCGTCAGCTGGTCCTCGGTAGTTCCATTTGCTCTTGTATCTTCTGCTACCCATCCGGGTTCCAGTACCGTCAGCTGGTTCTCGGCAGTGTCTTTGGCACGGGTACTCCCTCCTGCCCAGCCTGGTTCCAGCACGCCAGCTGTTTCCGGGTACTGTCAACGTCACTTTGCCACCAATGCGTTGTCCTGTCGTGTTGCGGTCGGGTTAGCCGACTCTATGGTGCCTGCAGTTTAGGTGACTCCTATGTGGGCTGCGGGATCTGGCAATGAAGGCTGGTTCCATAGTGCCAATAGGACAAGCACCCCCTGTAGGACTGTGGGTTTTGGTAACTGCGGCCGGCTCGCGGCCTTGAACTTTTTTTTACATGGGTACCTTCTGCTACCCATCCGGGTTCCAGTACCGTCAGCTGGTTCTCGGCAGTGCCTTTGGATTAGGTGCCTCCTTCTCGGTATCCAAGTTCCACCAACGTCTGCTGGTCCTTGGTAGTGCTTTCTGGCACAGGTACCTCCTGCTTAGTAACCGAGTTCCAGTAACATCAGCTGGTCCTCGGTAGTTCCATTGGCTCTTGTACCTTCTGCTACCCATCCGGGTTCCAGTACCGTCAGCTGGTCCTCGGTAGTTCCATTTGCTCTTGTATCTTCTGCTATCCATCCGGATTCCAGTACCGTCAGCTGGTTCTCGACAGTGTCTTTGTCACGGGTACTCCCTCCTGCCCAGCCTGGTTCCAGCATGCCAGCTGTTTCCGGGTAGTGTCAACGTCACTTTGCCTCCAATGCGTTGTCCTGTCGTGTTGCGGTCGGGTTAGCCGACTTTATGGTGCCTGCAGTTTAGGTGACTCCTATGTGGGCTGCGGGATCTGGCAATGAAGGCTGGTTCCATAGTGCCAATAGGACAAGCACCCCCTGTAGGACTGTGGGTTTTGGTAACTGCGGCCGGCTCGCGGCTTTGAACTTTTTTTTACATGGGTACCTTCTGCTACCCATCCGGGTTCCAGTACCGTCAGCTGGTTCTCGGCAGTGCCTTTGGATTAGGTGCCTCCTTCTCGGTATCCAAGTTCCACCAACGTCTGCTGGTCCTTGGTAGTGCTTTCTGGCACAGGTACCTCCTGCTTAGTAACCGAGTTCCAGTAACATCAGCTGGTCCTCGGTAGTTCCATTGGCTCTTGTACCTTCTGCTACCCATCCGGGTTCCAGTACCGTCAGCTGGTCCTCGGTAGTTCCATTTGCTCTTGTATCTTCTGCTACCCATCCGGGTTCCAGTACCGTCAGCTGGTTCTCGACAGTGTCTTTGGCACGGGTACTCCCTCCTGCCCAGCCTGGTTCCAGCACGCCAGCTGTTTCCGGGTAGTGTCAACGTCACTTTGCCTCCAATGCGTTGTCCTGTCGTGTTGCGGTCGGGTTAGCCGACTCTATGGTGCCTGCAGTTTAGGTGACTCCTATGTGGGCTGCGGGATCTGGCAATGAAGGCTGGTTCCATAGTGCCAATAGGACAAGCACCCCCTGTAGGACTGTGGGTTTTGGTAACTGCGGCCGGCTCGCGGCCTTGAACTTTTTTTTACATGGGTACCTTCTGCTACCCATCCGGGTTCCAGTACCGTCAGCTGGTTCTCGGCAGTGCCTTTGGATTAGGTGCCTCCTTCTCGGTATCCAAGTTCCACCAACGTCTGCTGGTCCTTGGTAGTGCTTTCTGGCACAGGTACCTCCTGCTTAGTAACCGAGTTCCAGTAACATCAGCTGGTCCTCGGTAGTTCCATTGGCTCTTGTACCTTCTGCTACCCATCCGGGTTCCAGTACCGTCAGCTGGTCCTCGGTAGTTCCTCAGCTTTCTTGTACCTTCTGCTACATTTCCAAGTTCAAGCTTTTTGAAATGGTTCTTGGTAATCACTCTGGATCTCCCTGACGAGGACCCTGAAGACGAGGACCCTGAAGACCAACCCTAAGAAGACGAGGACCCCGAAGACAATGACCCTGAAGACGAGGACCCTGAAGACCACCCCGAAGAAGACGAGGACCCTGAAGACCACCCCGAAGAAGACGAGGACCCTGAAGACCACCCCGAAGAAGACGAGGACCCCGAAGACGAGGACCCAGAAGACCAACCCGAAGAAGACGAGGACCCCGAAGACGAGGACCCCCGAAGACGACGACCCTGAAGACCACCCCGAAGAAGACCAAGAAGATGACCCTGAAGAAGTTGACCAAGAAGACAAAGAAGAGAAGACAAGCACCAAGATACAGAAGAACAAGAGACAGAAAACCAAGAAGCAGAAATACAAGAAGCTGCAGAACAAAAAGCGGAAGAACATTAAGCATAAGACTAAAAATCAGAGCAAAAGATAATATCTAAATTATAAGCAGAAGATGACTAAGCAGTGTATGGGGGTGAGTCCGTTCCTCCTCGTGGTGCCCCTGGAAAAGACCTGCTGCTGCAGGCCAAACTGAACGTGGACAAATCCTGTTGTAAATCTTTTGTGACGGGCAGAACGAAAGGTGTAATGTCCAACCTTTTATAGATAACAACTACAGGAATGCCTGTCACAAATAAGAATATGATGAAGAAGTAGAATATGAAGAATGTAAAAAAAAGAATAATACGAAGAAGGTGAAGAAGAAGAAGGTGAAGAACAAGTGGATGAAAAAGATGCTGAGGATGATGAAGGAGAAAGTGTGGGAGAAGTAAAAAAGAAGGTGAAGAGCATGGAAGTAGTGAAACATAAATATCTGACAAAATATAAAAATACTTAACATAGTTAATATTTCCGTAACTCAGAACATAATAAAAAAATAGTAATTCCTGCTATTCCATTTGACTGGGCTAAACCTCTATGCCTTTATTGTCTCCCCCACCTCCCCCAATACATTCTACATTATTCTTAGTTGTTTTCCTTCATGTAGAAATAACCTACAAGGAAAGAAAGGGTTTATTTTAATTCCGATATTTATGTCCCATTGACTTGCATTGGTTTCCGGTATCGGAATCGGCGATATCCGATACTTTTTCGGTATCGGTCCGATCCAATCCGATCCGATATTTCCCGATATCGGAAGGTATCGCTCAACACTAGTTGTTATGTCATGTAGGTATATGGTTAGTCTTTGTTATATTGTTATTATGTTGTGTATTGTTGTTACTGTTGTGTTGTGTACTGTATATAAATTATGTATGTGTATTGTGCGTGTGGGGGGGTTAGTTTAGGTTGGGTGGGGGGCTTTAGGGGGGTGGGGGGTAGGTGTTGTGGTGTTTTTGTGAGGAAATTTGGACGTCCTGCGGGATGCCAGAAAAGGCAAAAGGACCTTTTTGTGTAGGCCACAAACTTTCGTGGTTACCTTGCTGTGATAAGGCCACAGACTTTAGTGGGACCTTGGGTGTTAAAAAAAATGGTGGTGGGGAAAAAAAAAAAAAAATGGTGGTGGGGAAAAAAAAAAAAAAAAATGTGGGTTAAGTTTTGGCCAGGTGGCCTATATTTTGATTTTGGGCGATGGGCCAGTTTTTTAGTTTTCCTTTTTAGGGGGTTAGGTGTAAATGTGCAGGTGTGAGTGGGAAGAGTGTTGGGGGTCAAGTATACTTCAGGGCAGGAAGAGGGTGTGTTAGGGTCTTCCCTTGCTGGGGGGTCTCCTACAGAGACATTTTTGTGTGGACATTTCTGTGTCGTACGTTAATTTATTGGACTCTACATAATTTTGGGATTTGGGGCTGTGTTTTGCTGGGGTTTTTGTTTCTTATTGTATAATGTTTGTATTTGTGTTGTGTATCTGTGTTTTTGTAATTTTATAATAAAAAAGAGTTCCAGTTCAGACTGTTGCAGCTCCTGACAGGAAGGAGAGGAGGTGGAGCCTGCCGTGTGCTCTGCTGTTTGTGCTGCGTGTGGAGAGAGCTCCTGGGAAGGGAGGTAATCTTTTCCATCTGGGACTTTTTGTCTGCCCCCTTACCAGGAAACAAGACTCAGAGTGGGACTGGCCTCCGGGACTGGGCCCCCGGCTCCCACCTCCCGGTCTAAGCCGGCGGGGGGTGGGAGGAACACCAACCAGGCTATGGCTGCAAGATCTGGCCAAGGCAGCAAGGGATCCACCATGAAGACCCGGAGGACCCCCGAGGCTACGACCGCGGCGGCTCCTCCCTCCAGAGGTAGGTCGAGTGCCAGCAGAGGTGCTGCAGCGGTGCCCCCTGATTGGGGTACCAAGGTGTCGAGGGAGGCAACCGTCACCTATGCCTCCCGTATCCATGCGCACCTCTGCAAATATGAGGACGCCACAAAGAAACTAAGTTCCCTCTGGGGGGAGTTGAGGGTAGCTCAAGAGAGGTCTGAGAGGGCCTCTGGCAGCAAGAAGCCTGAGCTATCCGCCGCGGTCCGGAAAATCAAACGGGCCATTGAAGAGCTAGAGGACCGCAGAGGCACCATATTGGCGGGCAGTGGACCCTTTCGGGAGAAGCTGATGAACGATGACCGGTTCAGAGCCATGACCGGTCGGGCTCTGGAGGGGTCGCAGGGCCCCGGCCAGGCGGTGGAGGAGGAAGAGGCATGCGTGGAGGAGGTTGCACCCTACCAACCGCCTGATGGCCTGGTAAATGATCTCCAGGCATCGCATAGCGGGATAGCCCCTGAGCAGATGGCTCTCCCGTCTGATTCTAGCCCTTCAGAGGGCAGCGGAAGCGAGGGGGAGGATGAGGAGGATGGGAGTAGCAGCAGTGAGGGGGGCTGCCTTATCATGCAGCAGATCCAGCAGATCGAGGCCCCGGTACGTTTTGGTCAACTTATGTTCGGGGATGAGATCTGCGACGATGAGGCACCCAGGAGGGGGACAAAGAGAAAAGCAAAAAAAAAAAAGAGGAAAACATCAGTGGCACATAAGTTTGTGTATGTCCCCCTCTCTGGGGCCCCCCTGTCCTGTTGTGTGGCACCCGCCACCCACCCCGGCTTGGACTCTGTTGTGGGTCCACAGCGAGGGAGCAGGGAGAACATAGGCCATGGCACGCGGAGCGCTGCCTCTGTTTGTGGTAATGGAGGCAATGGGTCGGAGGTGTCTGATATGGAGCATGGCGCGGAGGGCGGCCCGATGGTGGGTGTTATTAGTGGTGGTGCTCAGGCTGGATCCCCTGTAAAAAGGGGGTCTGGCCTGGCACCTGGTGCGCCTGCTGGCGTGCAGGGGGCGGCGTGTACATCTGCCGCTGCCTCCTGCACTGCCGGCGGCGCACTGACAGCCGGGGCCGCATCTCCGGCGGCGTGTGCTGGGGTGTCTGGGTCCCTCACACACGGATCTACTAAAAAATCTGGATCACTTTTAGGGACCCAGAAACCTGGTAAGGTAAAGGGAGCGGGGCCTGCGGCTCCGGCAGAGCCGGCTCATAAGCGTAAGGTGGGGCTTGCTCCCCTGGCAAAATCCGCGGCGAGGTTGGGGCCCCCTGCGCAGGGGCCCAGTAATGGGTCAGCGCGGGGGGCTCCACCGCCGCTGGGTGCTGAGGGGGAGTGGCCTAGCCTGGGGCCGGCCGTCGGAGCTGGTGTGGCCAGGCTATTTGTGGTGAAAGGTGTGACGGTAGGGGGTGTTATGCCCCTGAGAGCTGGTGCCGCTGGTCCAGGGGCCCCTGTGAGTTGACCCGGTTCCGGGTCGGCTTCGGGGGTCCCGGCGCGGCCGGCTTCGGGGGGCGTGGCCTCCCAGCCGTCCACGGCGCCAGTGGGAGTGGCCTCTGGGCCCCCCACCGTGTTGCCTGGAGCAGGGGCGTGGCCTCCCTGTCACTAAAGGCACCGGTGGGAGTGGCCTCTGAGGCCCCTACCGTGCTGCCTGGTGCGGGGGGCGTGGCCTCCCTGTCATCCACGGCACCGGTGGGAGTGGCCTCTGGGGCCCCCACCGTGCTGCCTGGTGTGGGGGGCGTGGCCTCGCAGGCAAAACCCGCCAAAGTGGGCGTGGCTCCGCCCGAAAAGGGGCGGGGCTTAGCGCTGGAAGCTGCTGGGAGCAGTAGTGCCACGGCTGCGACAGACAGCAGAGATGGTGCCTGCCTGTCGGTGTCCCCTGTGCCCGTGGGCTTATCTGGGGCAGGGGCGCCGGCAAAACTGCCAGCAGCAACTGGCTCCCAAACCCCCCGGCAGGGAAGGTGCAGCCAGCAGGTGGCAGCAGTGAAAAAACTGCTGGGAAAAAGTGCCTGCAGAAGGTGAAAAACTGTGACCCCAGTGTGCATGTGAGTGAGAGTGGGGCAAGTGGGGTGACTGTTGACATGGATGGGGATGGCGTGGGTATGAATGTGGCTGTGGTTGAGGATACGAGTGCTGGTGTGTCTGTGGCAGGGGGTAAGAATGGTATGTCTGTTGGTAGTGGGGGGAGTGGAGACGGGGTTGGTCCATCTGCCCCCCCGGCTGCTGGTCCCTGGAGTTTTGCAGGGGTAGTAGCCGGGGCCTCGGGGTCTTCTAGGGGGGCTTCCTCACCTCTGGACCTTAGGGATGGTGACTTGCGGCGCCGTTTCCTGGAGGCCCTCAAGAAGGAAGAACGGACGCTCGAGGTAGAGGGAAGAGAGGTGGACCTGGCCTTTTGGCTGGATAGACACGGCCTGGCCGCCTTCCAAGATAAAAGGAAGGGGGAGACAGCGTGGTCCCTCCCGACAGCTGGGCAGGGGGTGGCCAGGAGGAATGCAGTCCGTCTTCGATGGAGGGGCAGTGAAGCGTGCCCGCCAAGAGCGAGGGTCGTGGAGCTCCTCCTGAAGATGAACTTCAGGGCAACTGACATCTTTGCCCTGATCCATCTTTTTGGTACCCCCATCTTCGACATCAGTTTTGTTCGACCGGAGGGCCTAGAGCTTTTCTGGTCGAATTTTGAACTGGTGAAGGGGGAGCCCGGCTGGCGAGACTTTGCCGTGCAGGCGGTGTCCCGCCAGAATGGAGTAAAGAGAGTGACCGTTCTAACCAATAACGAGTCACTCTCTGGTATTGACATCTTGACGTGGCTTTCTCGCTATGGGGAGGTCACGGACGTCCCAAAGAAAAACAGGGACGAGTTTGGTATTTGGTCAGGGGGCTGGACCTTCATGATGAGGTTGAAGGTCTCAGGTGGTACTGTCACCCACATCCCTTCCTCAGCATTTCTGGGGAGGGACAGGATCCTGATCGTCTACCAGGGGCAACCGAAGGTCTGCCACAGGTGCGGTGATCCCCGTCACTTCAGCGCGGGCTGCAAGGTGCAGAAATGTGCCTTGTGTGGCGGGGTAGGTCATCTTGCCGCGGCCTGTGGTGACATTAGGTGTCATCTGTGTGGTGACCTAGGTCACCCGTACAGCCGCTGCCCCCGCTCCGTTTCTATCACCATCTCTGGTCAGGCAGGGGAGAGCCGTGGGGAGGTCCCCGCTGGTGCATCCTCTGCTGGAGCTGGAGATGGGGGCGGGACAGGAGCTGAGGGGCCAGTGAGGGAAGGCGAGGTCAGTTCATCTGCCCACCAGTGGCAACAGGTGATGCGCCGTGGGGGTAGGGGGCAGGATAAGCCTCAGGCAACTGGAGTGATGTCTGTCCCCACCCCAGAAGCGGCAGCCGGAGCCCCTGAGGCCCTGGGGGAGGAGGTGGTGAACGAGGAGATCAGGAGGATGGAGAGGGAGGAGGTGGCTGCTTCTGATGATTCCTCCCAGTATGAAAGTCTGGACGAGGAGGTGGTGGAGCAGCCTAAAAAATCAGGTGACAGTAAGAGTCGGAGGGCCCTCATACTGGTCTCTTGCGGCCGAGCCGTATAGCGGGGTAGCGGTCCTTTTTAAGGCCGCTTCGGTGGAATGCAGACGGGTGATCGAGGTAGAAATGGGGAGGTGCTTGGTCCTTGACGTCTTCATGAGGGGACAGGAGCTCTGGCTCATTAACATGTATGGTCCACAGTCAAAGTGGGACCGTTAATGTCTCTTCCTGAAGATCAAGCCCTATCTTTTTACAAGCCGACAGGTGGTCTTCGGTGGGGACTTTAATACTATAACTAGATCCCGTGATAGGGGAGGCCCCGGAGACCGAAGGCTGGCTTTTGATAGTAATACCCTTAACAGCATAGCAAGTGAAGCTCGCCTGGTGGATGTCCACATCCGACACACCACAGTTCACGGGGGTTTCACCTTTCATAGGGATAGTTGTAGGTTTAGGATAGATAGGTTTTTTTTAAAGGAGGAAGCCGTCTCTTCTGCAGTGTCCGCTGTTGAGGTGGAATTCTCCGATCACTGTTTCATTTTCTTTCCTTGAATGTTACAGAGACTCCCCGGATAGGGAGAGGCCTATGGAAGCTGAATTCGTCCCTGTTGGAGGAAGCGGATGTGAGACAATCCTTTGAGGAATTTCTTCAGAGCCAGGTACCTCTCTTGAGTCTCTGTAGCAGTAAGTCTGAGTGGTGGGAGATCTTCAAAAAAAGGGTTGCGGGGTTCTTCCGTCAGCTCTCGAGCCTCAGAGGCCTGAACAGGTACCGCCTGTATCGGGAGCTGGGGAGGAAACTCGAGCAGCTTGTCTCGACTGGAGGGGACCGTGAGGAAATCTCCAGGGTGAAGGCCTTGCTCAAGGGGTGCCAGTATGATAGGCACACATCCTTAGTTTTTGAGAGGGATTTCGGGAGGTATCGCTCGCCCGACCCCTACAGGAACTTCAGGATGTCAGTGAGTTGCAAGATGGTAACAGGACTGATCGACAGTACGGGTTCCCTGAACAGATCCAAATCAGGGATCCTGGAGGTGGTCAGGTCCTTTTACTCGCACCTCTTAGGAAGGAGGGATCCAGATCGGGATGAGATGTCGGCTTTCCTGGCTGAAACCATCCCTGAGCCAGGGGATGACCCCTCTCTTCATTTTTTGGCAGAAGCAATCAGGGAAGAGGAAGTGAGACGGGCCATTGATGGGCTCCGGCCCAAAAAATCACCCGGTCTGGATGGCTTAACATCCGAGTTTTACAGGACTTTTAGGGACTCTTTGGTCCCCCTCATGACTGAGGTTTTTAATGAATGTCTCTCCTCGGACATTCTGCCCGGTTCAATGAGGAAGTCCGCCCTGATTATCCTGTCAAAGGGTAAAGACTCGTCCCGTATTGAGAATTGGCGTCCCATAGCGCTTCTCAATACGGACCGAAAAGTTCTGGCTAAGGTGCTTTTCAATCGGTCGGTGAAGTTTGCAACCCGGCTCCTTTCGGGGACCCAGCACTGCTCTGTTCCAGGCCGCAGTACTTTTAGTGCTGTGCTCGGTGTCCGAGAGGCAGTGGAGCAGGGCAGGGCTGGTCACTGGAAGGGGTACTTGCTGTCCTTAGATCAGGCGAAGGCTTTTGACTGGGTTAACCATGAGTACCTCTGGTCCGTCCTTCTGAGGTACGGTCTGCCTGGGAGGTTTGTTGATTGGTTGAGAGTGTTATACAATGGGGCAGAGACTTTTCCGCTTGTGAACGGTTGGGTCGGACACCCTTTTGAGGTGAAGTCTGGTGTCCGCCAGGGCTGTCCTCTGAGCCCACTGTTATACGTGTTCGCGATCGACCCCTTTTTAAGGAGAGTGGAACGCGGACTGTTGGTGGGAGTCGGGATGGACCGGGCGGAGCCAGAGGCCACCTTGAGGGTAGTGGCGTACGCCGACGACGTTTCCATTTTTGTATCCTCGAGAGAGGAGGCAGACTGGGTCATGTCTGAGGTTGAGCGCTACTCGGTGGCATCTGGGTCCATGATCAACCGGGATAAGTGTGAGAGTCTCTGGCTGGGAGGGGGAGATCCAAGTTTTGATCTTCCGGACACCCTTCCAGGGCCTCAGGCCACAGCAAAAATTTTAGGCATCAGTTTCGGCCCGGGGGACTATCCCCAGCAAAACTGGGAGGACAGACTTAAGATCGCCGCCCAGAAGGTGGATCAGTGGAAGGGTTGGTCCTTGACCCTGAGGGAAAGGGTTAACCTGGCCAAGGGGTATTTGCTCCCTTTATTAATATACCTGGGCAGCGTCTGCATCTTGCCAGAGCCTCTTTGGACACGGGTCTACAGCCTGTTCTTCCAACTATTATAGGGGAATAGGCTGAACCTAATCAAGAGGGAGGTCACGTACCGCACGAGGAGACTAGGAGGGTTGGGTATGGTCAACCCAGTGGTGTTTCTAGTAAACACCTTTCTTAAGGCAAACATCGCCAACCTCTGGTTAGAGAGGGCTCCTCCGTGGGTATTCTCCTGTAGGGGGTGGTTTCGGTCTTTCTTCCAGGAATGGGAGACAGGAGGGCGGGTGAAGGACCTTCGCACGCCTCATGGGCATCTTCCGGCTTATGCTACCCTGGTTGTGAAGGTGATCCGCCGGTGGGGTCTGGGAGTGTGGGAGATCAGGACCTTGTCAAGGAGGTTACTTGACAATAGGGTTCTGTTGACCCACTTCCAGAAGCCCCTGGCCCTCAAGGATTGCCCAAGCCGGGATCTGGAGGTGGGGCTCGGGTTATTAAACTCTAAGCGGATCCCCTTGAAGTTTTGGGACTTGGCTTGGCGCTGCTTCCATGGGAGACTGTATGTGAGGGACAACCTGAAGTACAGGAACTCTGATGACCGGGATTGTCCCCGCGAGGAGTGTGGCGGCATGCTTGAAGGCATGGAGCACTTCCTGCTTCGGTGTCCTTTTAATACAGAGGTCTACAAGAGGGTGGGTGCTTCCATTGGCTGGCCCAGGCTGGCAGGCCTTTCCTATGCGGAGTGGGCCTATGGGGCATTCAGTTCCCTTGGTGGTCGAGATCGGGGCACTGTTTTCTTAGTTAGCTTAGTGACTAGGTTTTACACGTGGAACGCACGGTGTTTAGTGTCCTCCCAGCAGAAAGTCCTCCCCCGGGAAGAGGTGATTAGGAACATCCTGTGTGACCTGGCAAAAGTGTGGTCGCTGGAGTATGAGAGGCTGGGTGCAGGGAGGGCTTCCCTTCTATGGAGGGGGTTCTCCTTTAATGTGCCCTAGGGAGAGTTAGGGTATGTGTGTCTGTGATAGGGTTAGTTTAGTTCCTTTCTATGTTTTATATTTATTTGTAGGGTCAGATAGATGTGTAGGGTCAGAGAGGGACAGACAGGGACAGTCTTTAGGGATAGGTAGTTAGCATTAGGTTGGTAGTGCGGGTCAGAGAGGGACAGGTAGGGAAAGATTGGTAGGGCGGTAGGGACAGGTTTTTCTTTTTCTTTAATAGGGAGGGACAGGCTGTTTGTGTGTTAGATTAGGGTGAGAGCCTCGGTAGTCTCCAGTTTCCTGGTGGTGGGCTGCTCCCCTCACATTGTAGTTTTTTGTTTTACAGTATCAGAATCTGAATATAGGACTTGCAAGCACTGAACTTGGGTCTGATCTTTTGGTACATGGTTAGTGATCTTATGGTTAAGTTGTTATGTTATGTCATGTAGGTATATGGTTAGTCTTTGTTATATTGTTATTATGTTATGTTGTGTATTGTTGTTACTGTTATGTTGTGTACTGTATATAAATTATATATGTGTATTGTGCGTGTGGGGGGGTTAGTTTAGGTTGGGTGGGGGGCTTTAGGGGGGTGGGGGGAGGTGTTGTGGTGGTTTTGTGTGGAAAACTGGACGTCCTGCGGGATGTCAGAAAAGGCAAAAGGACCTTTTTTTTTGTTTAGGCCACAAACTTTCCTGGTACCTTGCTGTGATAAGGCCACAGACTTTCGTGGGACCTTGGGTGTTTTAAAAAATGGTGGTCGGAAAAAAATAAATAAATAAATAAAAAAATAAAAAATGTTTGCTGTGTATTAAGCTTTCGGCCAGGTGGCCTATTTCTTTAAGTTTTTGGCAGTGGGACAGTTTTGTTGTTTTCTTTTGGGTTTAAGTATAAGTGTATGGGTATGAATGTGAGTGAATGTTGGAAGCGGTTTTTCTGGAAAAAAAAAAAAAAAGAGGTTAAGGTCTTCCCTTGCTGGGGGGAATAAGGATTTTGGGAAAGTATGGACATTTTATGTTTTATGCTGGACATTTTTGCTTTATATTTACTGGACATTATAATTTTGGACTTGTTTGTGTTTTGTTGGGGTTTTGCATCTTGTTCTTTGTGTAGTGGGTATTTATGGTTTATATTTTTAGAATAAAATAGAGTTCCAGTTCTGTCTGTTGTAGCTTCAGTCAGGAAGAGGTGGAGGCGGAGCCTGCAGTGTGCTGTGAGCTGCGTGTGGAGAGAGCTCCTGGGAAGGGAGGTAATTTTTTCCATCTGGGACTTTGTCTGCCCCCTTCCCAGGGAAGAAAGCTTGTGGTGGGACTGGCCTCCGGGGCTGGGTCCCCGGCTCCCACCTCCCGGTCTAAGCCGGCGTGGGGTGGGAGGAACACCAACTCGGCTAAGGCTGCAAAATCTGGCCAAGCAAGCAAGGGTTCCAGCATGAGGACCCGGAGGACCCCCGAGGCTACGACCGCGGCAGCTCCTCCCTCCGGAGGTAGGTCGAGTACCAACAGAGGTGCTGCAGCGGTGCCCCTTGATTGGGGTACCAAGGTGGCGAGAGAGGCAACCATCACCGATGCCTCCTGTATCCATGCGCACCTCTGCGAGTATGAGGACGCCTCAAAAAAGCTAAGTTCCCTCTGGGGGGAGTTGAGGGTAGCTCAGGAGAGGTCCGAGAGGGCCTCTGGCAGCAAGAAGCCAGAGCTGTCCGGAAGATCAAGCGGGCCATTCAAGAGCTGGAGGACCGCAGAGGCACCATCTTGGCGGGCAGTGGACCCTTTCGGGAGAAGCTGGAGAACGATGACCGGTTCAGAGCCATGACCGGTGGGGCTCTGGAGGGGTCACAGGGCCCCTGCCAGGCGGTGGAGGAGGAAGAGGTATGTGTGGAGGAGGTTGCGCCCTACCCACCGCCTGGTGGCCTGGTAAGTGATCTCCAGGCATCGCATAGCGGGATAGCCCCTGAGCAGATGGCTCTCCCGTCTGATTCTAGCCCTTCAGAGGGCAGTGGGAGCGAGGGGGAGGATGGGAGTAGCAGTAGTGAGGGGGGCTGCTTCATTATGCAGCAGATCCAGCAGATCGAGTCCTCGGTACGTTTTGGTCAGCTTGCGTTCGGGAATGAGATCTGCGAGGATGAGGCACCTGGGAGGGGGACGAAGAGAAAAGCAAGAAAAAAGAGGAGGAAAATATCGGTTGCACACAAGTTTGTGTATGTCCCCCTCTCTGGGGCCCCCCTGTCCCGTTGTGCGGCACCCGCCACCCACTCCGGCTTGGACTCTGTTGTGGGTCCACAGCGAGGGAGCGGGGAGAATATAGGCCATGGCATGCAGATCGCTGCCTCTGTTTGTGGTAATGGAGGCAGTGGGTCAGAGGTGTCTGATATGGAGCATGGCGCGGAGGACGGCCCGACGGTGGGTGTCATCAGTGGTGGTGCTTGGGCTGGATCCCCTGTAAGAGGGGGGTCTGGCCTGGCACCTGGTGTGCCTGCTGGCATGCGGGTGGCGGCGTGTACGTCTGCTGCTGCCTCCTGCTCTGCCGGCGGCGCACCGACAGCCGGGGCCGCATCTCCGGCGGCGTGTGCTGGGGTGTCTGGGTCCCTCACACACGGATCCGCTAAATCTGGATCACTTTTAGGGACCCAGGCACCTGGTAAGGTAAAGGGCGTGGAGCAGAGCCGGCTCATAAGGGAAAGGTGGGGCTTGCTCCCCTGGCAAAATCCGCGGCGAGGTCGGGGCCCCCTGTGCAGGGGCCCAGTAATGGGTCAGCGCGGGGGGCTCCGCCGCCGGTGGGTGCCGAGGGGGAGTGGCCTAGCCCGGGGCCAGCCGCCGGAGCTGGTGTGGCCAGGCTTTTTGTGGCGAAGGGTGTGACAGTAGGGGGTGCTATGTCCCTGAGAGCTGGTGCCGCTGGTCCAGGGGCCCCTGTGAGTAGACCCGGTTCCGGGTCGGCTTCGGGGGTCCCGGCGCGGCCGGCTTGTGGGGGCATGGCCTCCCGGCCGTCCACGGCACTGGTGGGAGTGGCCTCTGGGGCCCCCACCATGCTGCCTGGTGTGGGGGGCATGGCCTCCCTGTCATCCACAGCACCAGTGGGAGTGGCCTCTGGGGCCCCCACAATGCTGCCTAGCGCGGGGGGCGTGGACTCCCTGTCAACCACGGCACTGGTGGGAGTGGCCTCTGGGGCCCCCACTGTGCTGCGTGGGGCGTGGCCTCACAGGAAAACCCCCCAAGTGGGCGTGGCTCCACCAGAAAAGGGGCGGGGCTTAGCGCTGGCAGCTGCTGGGACCAGTAGTGCCACGGCTGCGGCTAACAACAGAGGGGGTGCCTGCCTGTCGGGGTCCTCTGTGCCCGTGGGCTTATCTGGGGCAGGGGCGCCGGCAAAATTGTCAGCAGCACCAAGCTCCCAAAACCCCCCGGCAGGGAAGGTGCTGCCAGCAGGTGGCGGCAGTGGTAATGCCGGAAATAATACTGCAGGGAAAAAGTGTGTGGAGAAAAAAAAAACTGTGACCCCAGTGTGCATGTGAGTGGGAGTGGGGCGAGTGGGGTGACTGTGGGCATAGGCGGATTATAATGAGGGCAATTCGGGCTACCGCCCGGGGCCCGGGGCCTGCAGGGGGCCCGCGGCTCCGGGCGGGGTGTCTAATGCCGGATTGCCCTCATTATATGTGCGGGCCGCTGCGGCACATACCGGTAGCAGTGGCGGGAGGGGGGCCTCAGACCGCTCCCCCAGCAGCGGCCGCCGCTACTTCTTCATCGGCCGGGCCAGCACTGCAGCAGTTAACTTCCCTGTGCTGGCCCGGCCGCCGTGCGGCCTCCCACTATATATAGATGGTGCCGTGCGGCCCCCTGCTGTGTATAGATGGCGCCGTGCGGCCCTCTGCTGTGTATAGATGGCGCCGTGCGGCCCTCTGCTGTGTATAGATGGCGCCGTGCGGCCCTCTGCTGTGTATAGATGGCGCCGTGCGGCCCTCTGCTGTGTATAGATGGCGCCGTGCGGCCCTCTGCTGTGTATAGATGGCGCCGTGCGGCCTCCTGCTGTGTATAGATGGCGCCGTGCGGCCTCCTGCTGTGTATAGATGGCGCCGTGCGGCCTCCTGCTGTCTCTGTGGGGGGCGCCGTGCGGCCTCCCGCTGTGTATAGATGGCGCCGTGTGGTCTCTTGCTGTGTATAGATGGCTACGTGCGGCCTCCCGCTGTGTATAGATGGCACCATGCAGCCTCCCGCTGTGTATAGATGGCTACGTGTGCTCAATATTGAGTCATACAATTAATACAATACAATTAATTGAGTCATACAATTAATGTAAGGCTATGTGCCCACGATACAGAAATGAGCGTTTTTGCATCTCCCTGGCAGAAAAAACGCATGTGGATTTTACATGCGGATTGTACATGTGGATTGTACATGCGTTTTCCTGCCAGGGACATGCGAATGTGAAGCGTTCTTCACTTGCATTTCCGCATGCGGGTTGACAAGCGCTTTCCAAGCGATTTTAGCATCACTTGGAAAGTGCTTGACAACTTGGTTACACTATATAAATCCATGCAACCGGCATGGATTTATATAGTGTGACCGTAAAAGAATGGTAAAAAAAAAATATATACTTACCTTCTGATGGCCTGCCGACGTCAGCGGTCACATGACTAAATGACGTCACGGCAGGTCCTTTTCAGACCATCGCGAGCTGCCGGCAAGCCAGGACGCATCGGATAAAGACACTGGGGGCCATCAGAAGGTAAGTATAATGTATATTTTTTATTTTATTCTTTTTTTACAGGTTCTATGGTACCTGGGTCCGGAGGAGAGTCTCCTCTCCTCTAGACCTGGGTACCATCCGCACATTGAAACGCATGGATTCCGCATCTACAGATGCAGGGATGCGGATTCCATGCGTTCTAATGCAAGTCAATGGCAGCGAAAACGCTGCGCTTCCGCAAAATAATTGGTAATGCTGCAGATTTTTCCGCAGCGGAAATTTCGGCAACATGTACACAGCACATGCGGATTATCATTGGGGAACATGGCAGACCTTCTACCAAGCATTTTTTAAGCGTTTCTGCAGCGGAATTGCCGCTGCGGAAACGCTTAAAAAACGCATAGTGGGCACACAGCCTAAAAAAAAATATTATAATTAATATTGTGCCAAATTAATTTCACGTGAACTATCACAGGTGATCATGTGACATGTCACGTGATAAATCAGGTGTGTGGGGGGGGGCCCGCACCTTCTAAACTGCCCGGGCCCTTGCTACTCTTAATCCACCCCTGACTGTGGGTATGGATGTGGCTGTGGTTGAGGATACGAGTGTTGGTGTGTCTGTGACAGGGGGTAAAGAGGGTTTGTCTGTTGGGAGAGAGGACAGGGCTGGTCCATCTGCCCCCCCGGCTGCTGGTCCCCGGAGTTTTGCGGGGGTAGTAGCCGGGGCCTCGGGGTCTTCTCGGGGGGCTTCCTCACCTCTGGACCTCAGGGATGGTGACTTGCGATGCCGTTTCCTGGAGGCCCTCAAGAAGGGAGAACGGACGATCGAGGTAGAGGGAAGAGAGGTGGACCTGGCCTTTTGGCTGGATAGACATGGCCTGGCCGCCTTCCAAGATAAAAGGGAGGGGGACACAGTGTGGTCCCTTCCGACAGCCGGGCAGGGGGTGGCCAGGAGGAATGTGGTCCGTCTTCGGTGGAGGGGCAGTGAAGCGTGCCCGCCAAGAGCGAGGGTCGTGGAGCTCCTCCTGAAGATGAACTTCAGGGCGACTGACATCTTTGCCCTGATCCATCCTTTTGGTACCCCCATCTTCGACATCAGTTTTGTTCGGCCAGAGGGCCTAGAGCTTTTCTGGTCGAATTTTGAACTAGTGAAGGGAGAGCCCGACTGGGGAGACTTTGCCGTGCAGGCGGTGTCTCGCCAAAATGGAGTAAAGAGAGTGACCGTTCTAACCAATAACGAGTCACTCTCTGGTATTGACATCGTGACGTGGCTTTCTCGCTATGGGGAGGTCACGGACGTCCCAAAGAAGAATAGGGACGAGTTTGACATTTGGTCAGGGGGCTGGACCTTCATGATGAGGTTGAAGGTCTCAGGCGGTACTGTCACCCACATCCCTTCCTCAGCATTTCTGGGGAGGGACAGGATCCTGATCTTCTACCAGGGGCAACCGAAGGTCTGCCACAGGTGCGGTGATCCCCGCCACTTCAGCGCGGGCTGCAAGGTACAGAAATGTGCCTTGTGTGGCGGGGTAGGTCATCTTGCCGTGGCCTGTGGTGACATTAGGTGTCACCTGTGTGGTGACCTAGGTCACCCGTATAGCCGCTGCCCCCGCTCCGTTTCTAACACCATCTCTGGTCAGGCGAGGGAGAGCCGTGGTAGGGTCCCCGCTGGTGCATCCTCTGCTGGAGCTGGAGGTGGGGACGGGAGAGGAGCTGAGGGGCCAGTGAGGGAAGGCGAGGCCAGTACATCTGCCCACCAGTGGCAACAGGTGAGGCGCCGTGGGGGTAGGGGGCAGGATAAGCCTCAGGCGACTGGGGTGATGTCTGTCCCCTCCCCAGAAGCAGAAGCCGGAGCCCCTGAGGCCCCGGGGGAGGAGGCGGTGAACGAGGAGATTAGGAGGATGGAGAGGGAGGAGGTGGCTGCTTCTGATGACTCCTCCCAGTATGAAAGTCTGGACGAGGAGGTGGTGGAGCAGCCTAAAAAATCAGGTGACGGTAAGACCAGTAAGAGTCGGAGGAGGAGGAACAGAAAAGGGGCAAAAACATCTAAAGCCCCCCCCCGGCCACTAAGGTGCCTACGGAAGGGCTCACCGGCTCCCCTCTGATCCCCCTCTCCAACCGGTTCCATGTCCTCGATGACTCTGCTGTGTCGGAGGTCGGGGGCGAGGGACCGGCGGTAACATCTGAGGTGCCCTCAGGGAGTGGCAGGGTCTGTCCTCCGGGGGGCTCACTTTGCTCTGGGGGGGTCTGCCCCAGGGTCCAGAGGTGAGGAACCCAGTACGGGGAAGGAGGTGTCGGGTGCTATGGACACCTCTGTGTCACTGAAGAGGAGGGGAGAGTCTGGCTCTTCCTCTGAAGGTGAGCACAAAAAATAGGGGGGTACAGTCAAAAAGAAAGCCGTCTAACTCAATCACCCATGATGGCGGAACCTACCCCGTTGACTCTGGCGTCGATTAATGTCGCCAGTATAAAGTCAGATGCGGCCAGATTTATGGCCTTTGATTTTTTCAATCGAGTTGAGGCTGACATTTTATTTTTGCAGGAGACCAGACTAACGGACATGGGGGCCATTTACAAAGCAAGGAGGGAGTGGAGGTGCGGGGTAGCGGTCCTTTTTAAGGCTGCTTCGGTGGAATGCAGACGGGTGATCGAGGTAGAAATGGAGAGGTGCTTGGTCCTTGACGTCATGAGGGGACATGAGCTCCGGCTCATTAACATCTATGGTCCACAGTCAAAGTGGGACCGTAAATGTCTCTTCCTGAAGATCAAGCCCTATCTTTTTAAAAGCCAGCAGGTGGTCTTCGGTGGGGACTTTAATACTATAACTAGATCCCGTGATAGGGGTGGGCCGGAGACCGAAGGCTGGCTTTTGATAGTAATACCCTTAACAGCATAGCAAATAAAGCTCGCCTGGTGGATGTCCACATCCAGCACACCCCAGGTCATGGGGGTTTCACCTTTCATAGGGATAGTTGTAGGTCTAGGATAGATAGTTTTTTTTTAAAGGAGGAAGCCGTCTCTTCAGCAGTGTTGAGGTGGAATTCTCCGATCACTGTTTCATTTTCTTTTCCTTGAATGTTACAGAGACTCCCCGGATAGGGAGAGGCCTATGGAAGCTGAATTCGTCCCTGTTGGAAGAAGCGGATGTGAGACAATCCTTTGAAGAATTTCTTCAGAGCCAGGTACCTCTCTTGGGTCTCTGTAGCAGTAAGTCTGAGTGGTGGGAGATCTTCAAAAGAAGGGTTGCTGGGTTCTTCCGTCAGCTCTCGAGCCTCAGAGGCCTGAACAGGTACCGCCTGTATCGGGAGCTGGGGAGGAAACTCGAGCAGCTCGTCTCGACTGGAGGGGACCGTGATGAAATCTCCAGGGTGAAGGACTTGCTCAAGGGGTGCCAGTATGATAGGCACACATCCTTAGTTTTGAGAGGGATTTCGGGAGGTACCGTTCGCCCGACCCCTACAGGAACTGCAGGATGTCAGTGAGTTGCAAGATGGTAACAGGACTGATCGACAGTACGGGTTCCCTGAACAGATCCAAATCAGGGATCCTGGAGGTGGTCAGATCCTTCTACTCGCACCTCTTGGGAAGGAGGGATCCAGATCGGGATGAGATGTCTGCTTTCCAGGCTGAAACCATCCCTGAGCCAGGGGATGACCCCTCTCTTCATGTTTTGGCAGAAGCAATCAGGGAAGAGGAAGTGAGACGGGCCATTGATGGGCTCCGGCCCAAAATCTCGCCCGGTCCGGATGGCTTAACATCCGAGTTTTACAGGACTTTTAGGGACTCTTTGGTCCCCCTCATGACTGAGGTTTTTAATGAATGTCTCTCCTCGGACATTCTGCCCGGTTCAATGAGGAAGTCCGCCCTGATTATTCTGTCGAAGGGTAAAGACTCGTCCCGTATTGAGAATTGGCGTCCCATAGCGCTTCTCAATACGGACTGAAAGGTTCTGGCAAAGGTGCTTTTTAATCGGTTGGTGAAGTTTGCACCCCGGCTCCTTTCGGGGGCCCAGCACTGCTCTGTTCCAGGCCGCAGTACTTTTAGTGCTGTGCTCGGTGTCCGGGAGGCAGTGGAGCAGAGCAGGGCAGGTCACTGGAAGGGGTACTTGCTGTCCTTAGATCAGGCGAAGGCCTTTGACCGGGTTAACCATGAGTACCTCTGGTCCGTCCTTCTGAGGTACGGTCTTCCTGGGAGGTTTGTTGATTGGTTGAGAGTGTTATACAATGGGGCAGAGACTTTTCCGCTCGTGAACGGTTGGGTCGGACACCCTTTTGAGGTGAAGTCTGGTGACCGCCAGGGCTGTCCTCTGAGCCCACTGTTATACGTGTTCGCGATCGACCCCTTTTTAAAGAGAGTGGAACGCGGACCGTTGGTGGGAGTCGGGATGGACCGCGCGGAGCCAGGGGCCACCTTGAGGGTAGTGGCGTACGCCGACGACATTTCCCTTTTAGTATCCTCGAGAGAGGAGGCAGACTGGGTCATGTCTGAGGTTGAGCGCTACTCGGTGGCATCTGGGTCCATGATCAACCGGGATAAGTGTGAGAGTCTCTGGCTGGGAGGGGGTGAACCAAGTTTTGATCTCCCGGACACCCTTCCAGGGCCTTTCAGGGCTTCCGTTTCGACCCGGGGGACTATCCCCAGCAAAACTGGGAGGACAGACTTAAGATCGCCGCCCAGAAGGTGGATCAGTGGAAGGGTTGGTCCTTGACCCTGAGGGAAAAGGTTAACCTGGCCAAGGGGTATTTGCTCCCTTTATTAATATACCTGGGCAGTGTCTGCATCTTGCCAGAGCTTCTTTGGACACGGGTCTACAGCCTGTTCTTCCAACTATTATAGGGGAATAGGCTGAACCTAATCAAGAGGGAGGTCACGTACCGCACGAGGAGACTAGGAGGGTTGGGTATGGTCAACCCAGTGGTGTTTCTAGTAAACACCTTTCTTAAGGCAAACATCGCCAACCTCTGGTTAGAGAGGGCTCCTCCGTGGGTATTCTCCTGTAGGGGGTGGTTTCGGCCTTTCTTCCAGGAATGGGAGACAGGAGGGTGGGTGAAGGACCTTCGCACGCCTCATGGGCATCTTCCAGAAGCCCCTGGCCCTCAAGGATTGCCCAAGCCGGGATCTGGAGGTGGGGCTCGGGTTATTAAACTCTAAGCGGATCCCCTTTAAGTTTTGGGACTTGGCTTGGCGCTGCTTCCATGGGAGACTGTATGTGAGGGACAACCTGAAGTACAGGAACTCTGATGACCGGGATTGTCCCCGCGAGGAGTGTGGCGGCATGCTCGAGAGCATGGAGCACTTCCTGCTTCGGTGTCCCTTTAATACAGAGGTCTACAAGAGGGTGGGTGCTTCCATTGGCTGGCCCAGGCTGGCAGGCCTTTCCTATGCGGAGTGGGCCTATGGGGCATTCAGGTTCCTTGGTGGCCGAGATCGAGGCACTGTTTTCTTAGTTAGCTTAGTGACTAGGTTTTACACGTGGAATGCACGGTGTTTAGTGTCCACCCAGCAGAAAGTCCTCCCCCGGGAAGAGGTGATTAGGAACATCCTGGGTGACCTGGCAAAAGTGCGCTCGCTGGAGTATGAGAGGCTGGGTGCAGGGAGGGCTTCCCTTCTATGGAGGGGGTTCTCATTTAATGTGCCCTAGGGAGAGTTAGGGTATGTGTGTCTGTGATAGGGTTAGTTTAGTCCCTTTCTATATTTTATATTTATTTGTAGGGTCAGATAGATGTGTAGGGTCAGGGAGGGACAGACAGGGACAGTCTTCATGGGTAGGTAGTTAGCATTAGGTTGGTAGTGAGGGTCAGAAAGGGACAGGTAGGGACAGTTAGGGAAAGATTGGTAGGGCAGTAGGGACAGGGTTTTCTTTTTCTTTAATAGGGAGGGACAGGGTGTTTGTGTGTTAGATTAGGGTGAGAGCCTCAGTAGTCTCCAGTTTCCTGGTGGTGGGCTGCTCCCCTCACATTGTAGTTTTTTGTTTTACAGCATTGGAAACCCAAATATAGGGCTTGCAAGCACTGAACTTGGGTCTGACTTTTGGCTCATGGTTATGGTCAGTTGTTTATATTGTGCTATTGTTATGTTGTGTAGTGTATATACATGTATAGTTTTGTATTGTATGTATGTGTAATTTGCGCGCGGGGGGTTTAGTGTAGGTTGGGTAGGGGGTTTCAGGGGGGGGGGAGGGGTTTGGGGAAAATGGACGTCCTACGGGATGCGGGAAAAAGGACTCATTATGTGTGAATTTAATGGCCACAAACTTTCTTGGGACCTTGCTGTGAGAAGGCCACAGACTTTCATGGGACCTTGGGTGTTTTAAAAAATGGTGGTGGGAAAAAAAAAATATATATATATATATATATATATATATATATAAAGTTTTCTGTGTTTATAGGGTAAGGTTTTAGCCAGGTGGCCTATTTCTTTAAATTTTTGGCAGTGGGCCAGTTTGTTTTTCTATTTTCAGGGTTAGTTATAAATGTATGGGTATGAATGTGAGTGTATGTTGGAAAGGGTTATTTTTGGATATATATATTAAAAAAAAAAAAAAAAAAGGGGGTTAAGGTCTTCCCTTGCTGGGGGGGATTTTGGGAAATGGACTTTATGTTCTATGAACATTTGTAGGACATTTTTGCTTTATAATTTATACTGGACATTATCATTTTGGACTTGTTTGTGTTTCGTTGGGGTTTTGCATTTTGTTCTTTGTAATGTATATTTATGGTTTGTTTTATACTTTTCTAGTAAAAAGAGCTCCAGTTCTGTCTGCTGGTGCTTTTACAGATATTTGTAGAAATAGCCCCGGGTATCAGGGGTCAGAAATAATTTTTTTTATCTTAATCCTGATTATTTGCTTAAAAAGTATTCCAGAGAACATAGTTTTTCTGCGCCATTTGCTTGTTGGCACTGCAGAATACAGCCAGGTCCTTTCCATCCGTCACACGGATCACATATAGTTGCGCTTATAATATTGCCATTTCTGGCCTCCATTAAAATTTTGTTTCAGTGTGTCAGTGAAGTTACTGACACCAGTTTGCCGTTAAAAATACTTACCTACTAGCCAGCTATTTAAAACTGTGGTTTGTACATCACACGGATCACATATAAGTTCGCTCAAAATTCAGCCATTTGTAGTGAGTGTGGAAGATATTGTCCTCCACTTAAAATGGGCAAGGCACGTGGCAAGGGATGGGGAACTGGACATGATGGTGATGGTGCATGCAGAGGCCGAGGCCGTGGGCAAGCTGAAATTGTGCCACAACAAACACCCACATCTTCTCGCTCAATCTTCCTGTCCCAATTAATAGGGGACCGCAGAACACCACTATTGAACACAGAGCAGTGTGAAAAGGTTATTGGTTGGATAGCAGACAATGCTTCCAGTCACTTAGCCACCACCACCACCACCCTGTCTTCCAAATGGTCAAGTCTCAGTAGCCATGAGTCTGGCCTACTTATTCCTCACCCTGATCCTCCTTCCTCCCACCATGCGAAGGGCCCAGAGACAATTGATCCCACACTCAGACACTCCGAAGAGCTGTCCTCTTTTCCATTTGTAGATTCGGGCCTCTCACCCGGTCCACTTGAAGCGGGACAAGCAGAGATCGCATGTAGCAATGCCCAAATATTTGAGCAGCCACGATCATACGAAGGCAACGGGAAAGTGTCACAAGAGGAGGACGATGATGAGACACAATTGCCAGAAAGTCAGGAGGAGGACCGGGGTGCAGAAGTGGAAGACTAGGTAGTGGATGATATAGTAACTGACCCAACCTGGCAGGAGGACATGCAGAGCGAGGACAGCAGCACACAGGGGGAGGGAGGCAGAGCACCCCAACAGGCAGGAAGAAGCAGTGTGGTGGCTGCAGACAGAAGGCGGGCAACCGTTCCACGTAACTCCAACACGAAGCAAGTTGCTAGTACAACTGTTAGGTCTTCCCGAGTCTGGTTGTTTTTTAACCCCTTTACAGCCTGTGGCATATTAGTACTCACCAGGCTGTCACCCCCTGTTCAGTGCGGGCTCCGGCACTGAGCCCACACTGAACCGGGCACATGTCAGCTGATTATTACAGCTGACATATGCCCACAACAGCCGCGGGTGGAATCGCGATGCACCCACGGCTGTTGACAGATCTACCCACGGCTGTTGAGATTGACAGCGGCATTTAACATCGCCGCGCCGGAAGCACGTCACTTACCCCGCCCATTGGTAACCCTATCACGTGATTGTGGGTCACCGATGCGTGGGCATGACAACCCTGGGTATGCAGCAGACCCCTGTGGTTGTCATGAGCTGATCGCTATGAGCGCCACCTAGTGGTTGGCGCTCATAGCACAGGGGCATTTCTGCTACATAGAGGTGATCTGCTCATCACCTCTATGTAGCAGAGACGATCGGACAGTTGCTGCTTGTAGTCTCCTATGGAGACTATAGAAGCAAGCAAAAAGTGAAAAAAAATGTTTTTAAAAATATTTAAAAAATGTAAAAAATATAAAAGCTTAAACCCCCCTTTCTCCCCATTCAAAATAAAATAATAAAAAAAAACACATACACATATTTGGTATTGCCGGGTTCAGAATCACCCGATCTATCAATATAAAAAAAATTAATCCGATCGGTAAACGGCGTAACGAGAAAAAAATTCTAAACACCAGAATTACGTTTTTTGGTCACCGCAACATTTCAATAAAATGCAATAACGGGCAATCAAAACATCGGCTCTACCCCAAAATGGTATCAATAAAAAGTTCAGCTCAGCGCGCAAAAAATAAGCCCTCACCTGGCCCCAGATCCCGAAAAATGGAGATGCTACGGGTCTAGGAAAATGGCACCATTTTTTTTTTTTTTTTCGCAAACGTTGGAATTTTTTTTCATCACCTAAATAAAAAAGAACCTATACATATTTGGTGTCTACGAACTCGTAATGACCTGGAGAATAATAATGGCAGGTCAGTTTTAGCATTCAGTGAACGTGGTAAAAAAAAAAAAAAAAACCCTCTGTGGTAATGCACTTTTTTTGCAATTTCACCGCACTTGGAATTTTTTTCCCGTTTTTCTGTACAGGATATGGTAAAACCAGTAATGTCATTCAAAAGTACAACTCATCCTGCAAAAAATGAGCCCTCTCATGGCCATATTGACCAAAAAATAAAAACGCTATGGCTCTGGGAACAAGGGGAGCAAAAAACGAAAATGCAAAAACGGAAAATCCCAGGGTGGCGAAGGGGTTAAAGACTCTGCCAATAACCCCAAAAAGGCCATTTGCACCACCAGCCAGGCCAGCATCAGCAGGGGTAGCAAAACTACTAGCCTGACCACCACCAGCATGATCAGGCACATGGCAGCAAAGCACCCGACTTCGTGGGCCAAACCCAAGGGTGCAGGAACAGTGTCTGCGGGTGACACCACTGCTTATTCCGCTGTTGTGCATGCAAGCCAATCCCCTGTCCATGGTGCATGCGAAGATGCCTACTGCCCTGCACCTGTCATTGCGCACTCTCAACTAGCACCATCAGCAAGCATGTGTCCCAGCGCAGTGTTCAGTTGTCAATACCCCAGTCCTTGGAACGCAAGCACAAATACGCAGCCAACACCCCACAGGCCACACTACTAAATTCCCACATTTCACGACTGCTTGCGCGTGAAATCTTGCCTTTTTGTGGAGATGGAAGCTTTCCACAACCTGATGGCGGTGGCCGTCCCTTGGTACTCAGTCCCCAGCCACCACTATTTCTCCTGGTGTGCTGTCCCCGCATTACACAAGCACATGTCCCACAACAGTAGCCTTGCCCTCAACAATGCAGTTACTGGGAAAGTCCACCTAACCACGGACATGTGGGCAGGGATGGTACATCTCGCTGACGGCACACTGGGCTAACATAGTGGAAGCTGGGACCCATTCGTACCTTGGGACGGAACACATCCTCCCGACGCTGAAGATTGCAGGCCCTAGGTCCATCAGGGTTTCCCCCTACAGCTCCTGCACCTCGTCCTCCTCAGCCTCCTCGTCCTCTTCAGCCTACATCTCCGAAATGACCACATCAGTCACAAGCTGGAAGCACTGTAGCACTGCCTTAGCCAAGCGGCAACAGGCTGTGCTGAAGCTAATATGCTTAGGTGACAAACCGCACAATGCTGAAGAGTTGTGGTCAGCTCTGAAAGAGAAGACAGATCTGTGTCTGACACCGCTGAACCTACAAACAGGTATGGTCGTGTGTGACAATGGACGGAACCTGCTGGAGGCTCTGAGGCAGGGCAAGCTCACACATGTACCTTGCCTGGCCCATGTAATTAACCTTGTGGTTCAGCGGTTTCTCAAAACCTACCCGGAGCTGCTGGATCTGCTTGTCAAAGTACTTTGCCTGTGTGCCCATTTTAGAAAGTCAGCTACAGCTTTCGCCGCCCTTGCCATGCTTCAGCAGCGTTTGCAGCTTCCAGCTCACTGACTGGTGTGTGATGTCCCCACGTGTTGGAACTCTTCACTGTAGATGTTAGAAAGCATTTGTGAGCAGAAGAGGGCAATTGTTGACTATCAGCATCAACAAGACCGTCGGTGTTCAGTTCAGACTCCCCACATAAGACCTCAGGAGTGGCCATGGATGTCAGACATATGTACCATCCTCCAAAACTTTGAGGACTCCACCAAGATGGTGAGCGGCGATGACGCCATAATTAGCGTCACCATCCCACTTCTCTGTGAGCAGAGAGCGTTTCAAAAGACAATCAAAGACGATGCATTGCAGGCAGAGCATGATGAGATGGAGCAAGGAACCATACAGGGTGATTACACACAGCCCAGCCTCATCTCATCCCAACGTGGATTGGGTGACAATGAGGAAGAGGAGGAGGAGGGGGAGGAAGAAGAACAGGAGCTAGTTTCATGAGCTATAGACAGTACTAGCTGCATAACTGTCATATCGTCTGTTCAGCGTGGATGGCCTGAGGACAGGGAGGAGGAGAGCATGGTCAGTCATCCTCTTGGTGAGGACACGGAAGTCTTGCCTGTTAGCAGTCTGGCACACATGGCTGAGTTTATGTTACGCTGCCTTTCCCGTGACCCTCGTGTTCTCAAAATTTTAGGTGACAGTCATTACTGGTTGGTGACACTTCTAGTCCCACGCTACAAGGAGAACTTTATATCTCTTATTCCTGAGCCAGACAGGTCTACAAATATGGGGCAGTACCAGAAAGCCCTTGTTGCGGAACTATTAAAAAAATACCCATCTGAAAACGATGGCGGCAGAGGTCACAGTTCCTTGGGCAACCAAGGAGTACAGGCTAGAGAGACACAACTCCAATCCAGCAGAGGCAGGGGAACACTGTCAGGCTGAGTGCCCACGTAGCGTTTTTCAAGCGTTTATGCTGCGGAATTTCCGCAGCATAAACGCTTGTGAAACGCTAGGTAATCCGCACCCCATGGTCCCCAAGGGGATTCCGCATGTTCTATGCACATGCTGCGGATTTTTCCGCAGCGTTTATGCTGCGTACAAAAATCCGCAGCATGTCATTTAATTTTGCGGAAGCGCAGCGGAACTCCCGCCATTGACTTGCATTGAGACGCATAGAAACCGCGACTGTACATTTTTACAAGCGGCTTCTATGCGTCTCTATGTGCGGATGGTACCCAGTTCTGGAGGAGAGGAGACTCTCATCCAGACCTGGGTACCATTCTACCTGTAAAAAAAGAATAAAATAACAAATAAAGTTTATATTCACCTGTCCGGCGGCTTCTCTCTGAATGCCGGCATCGCTTGAGGACCTGCGGTGACGTCACAGTCATGTGACCGCAGGCCCTTCACCGCTCTGTCTCGCGATATGCCGGCAGCCGGGAACCAGTCAGGAAGCAGCGCTGCAGCCACGCCGGGGCCTCGGGGGTGAGTATAGCTTTATTTGTTTTCATTTTTACGGTTCACACTGTATAAATCCATGCTGTTTACATGGATTTATACAGTGTGACCTAGTTGTCAAGCACTTTCCAAGTGATGCTATCGCATGGAAAGCGCTTGTCAATCTGCATGCGGAAACGCAAGTGAATCCGCATGTGGATCCGCATGTATTCTGCAGGAAAAACGCATGCACAATCTGCATGCATTTTTTCTGCCAGGGAGATGCAGAAATGCTGCAGAAATTTTCTGCTTCATTTCTGCATCGTGGGCACATAGCCTCAAAGTTCTGGGAGAGTTTTCTCAGACCCTCCCATCGCACAGGCCCTGAGGCGCGGGGTACTCTCACAAGGAGTGCAAAGTTTGGGAAGATGCTGAGGGAGTACCTTGCCCACCGTTCCAATGTCTTTCGTGATTCCTCTGTGCCTTATTATTATTGGGTATCCAAGCTGGATACGTGGAATGAACTGGCTCTCTACGCCTTGGAGGTCCTGGCCTGCCCTTCTGCTAGCATTTTATCAGAGGGGGTTTTTAGTGACGCTGGTAGAATTATAACTGATAAGCGCATCCACCTGTCAACTGAAAATGCTGACAGGCTGACTCTTATAAAAATGAACAAGGGCTGGATTGGGCCAGACTTCTCAACACCACCGAATGATAGCAGCATAACATAAACTCAAATGCAGTGTCTTTCTTTGGGAGGTGTATCCCCATGCATCTCTTCACACCCACACATTGGTATACTCTTCCTGATTTTGGATATTTGCTCTTGTCCTCCTCCTTATTCTCATCCTCATCCTCCACCACAATATCACCAGGGTGACCGTGGTCCGTGATGCAACACCCACATAATTTTTTTAAAGGGTGTTTATGATGCCCGTAAAAAGATTTTTTTATACAGTATGTTCATGTATACCCCACAGGAGTAAATGTTTATCAGCCCATACACTTAGTGCATGGGCATTACAAGTATAGGAGACCCTCTCCTTTCTAATGGAAACATTTTTATATGAGGCCCTCTACGTCTCTTCCTAGTGTCATTGGAGTGCCTCCCAATTTTTGGCAGCCCTTGCATTCACTGCATAGGCCAACACTATGGAAGACCCACTTCCTAATAATGGGAACATTTTTTTAATGGGGCCCTCTACGTCTCTTCCAAGGCGCATTGGAGTTGGTCCTAATTTTTGTCAGCCCTTGCATTCACTGCATAGCAAACAGTATGGGAGACCCTCTTCCTAATAATGGGAACATTGTTTTCAGGAGGCCCTCCTCTAAATCTCTCAAAGGGGTATTGGGGTGCGTCCAAATTTTGGGCAGACCTGCCATTCACTGCATACACAATAACAGTATAGGAGACCCACTCTTTAGTAATGGGAACAACAAAGCATAGCCAGCTGATTGCTCTCTAAGAATAGCGAGGACCGACTGCTGACCCTTTAAAAATAGTAAAGGCCACCCGATGGCCCTATAAAAACAGGCTTTGTGACTTTCAGAGTCCCTTCTTCATAAATGAAACAGGATGTGTCTGATCATGTCTCACACACCACATGGCCAGATAAGGTTGTAAAATGTTAAAATGATATTTCCCGGTGAATGCATTTGTCACAATTGAAAGCAATGCAAAAGTACAAAAACGCATCAAAAACGCTACGTGTGAACATAGCCCAAGATGTGGAGGAGTATTTTTGTTTTTGGTTATTTATTTTGCCTTATATACAAGTCATTACCCTGGAACCCTTAACATATTTCCCAGGAAAATCCATTTTGATTTTGTTTTTGTATGTTTTATTGTGAGTCCGTAAAAGTGGCGTAACACCTCTGACAACGTTGTTGACAGCAGTGACGTGGGAGTCAGAAATGCTTCCAGGGGTCTTCCCCATGCTGTTCCCATGTCATTTGAGCACTGTTCCCATCGATTTGGGCAATTTTTAGGCCCTCTGCAGCCCGCCGCGGGTAGCCGCCTGAAAAATGCTTGAGTTTCCCATAGACTTACATTGGGCTCGTTGCTCGGGTCGAGCACCCAAGCGCTCCAATTTACTCGACCCGAGCATCGAGCACCCAAGCATTTTAGTGCTCGCCCATCACTAATACTAACAAGTGCAGAAGGAGAAACTCTAATACTTATATATTAGTAAGTGCCAGAAAGTCATGTCCTTAACACATGTCTTACAGTAATGTTAAAGTGGCTAACCCCTTTATTCTCATATATATAAAGTTCTTTGCCCTTTAAGATCATACTTAACTATTCTAATGGGAAAAATGAAACATTAAGCCTCATCCCCTGGAATGTCTTAAAGTTTCCCCCTAAGAGACTGGGACTTCCACTCTTAGTGGACTTACCTAAGCCCATCTTTTGCACTGCAGCTCCTGGTATTGTTTCAGCAAAATAAGGAATATTTGAATTTATGCTACATACATTTATGCACCTATTAATAAATTATATAACCTGTACATTGTAAGCATTGGTTTATTATTTTTTTAAGGCAAGGGCTACACGGCGACTTGTTCCATCAGCCAAAAGATCACACTCTACCACTGCTACATAAGAGTTCAATGCAGGTGAATAAACATAAATTTCAACTCGCAAAGAACCGTGACAAGCAAGTTGCAAAAAGTTGGAACCAGTTGAAATTTTTTTTGCAACTTTCTTGTCGTGGTCGCAGCACTTTGTTTGCTTCCTTTCAACTCGATTCACTTTATGTAGTTGCAGCCAAAATCGCTGTGTAGAAATAGCTTAAATGGAAGAAACTTTATATATCCTAAAACAGAGGAGAAGAAAAAATAAGAATCATTTATAGGGTAAAATAGATTAGATACAAATGTAATTCACATACTTAGTCACAATCTAGTGGCATCCTTAGGCCTATTTGTAGATTTCAGCCTTATCACAGGTATACAACAGGTGGAGATGCGACACAAACAACTTGTATGGCTGATCAAAATTCAGCTTCTGTCATTTTAATTCACTTTGACATCATTAATGTTCCAAAAATAGCATTATGTGGCTATTGTTAATGCTTACTCCATGTTCTCCTTTATTCTTTTCCTGATCTCTGATATTGACTGAGCCCAATGCGATGTTATCTACAGATATACTATGTATCCGTTTGTGAAATCTCGATCTTGCTGCCACTGTATAAATATATGGACATGTCTCTTAAAACTGGGAAGTTGGTGTGATAGATGATACATTTATTATATCTAGTCATGTGAAGATCATTGATAAGCTACATTGATTTATGAGGCAAAAAAGCTGCAATTTCGTAACTGACCCTTATTTTGTATAGATGATGCCGTACTATTTATGGAAATTGAAAAAAAACAATACACCAATGTGTATACCTTCCATGACCCAGAAATTGAGTTTCCAGCTGTAATTGCCCTTGGGAGATGTATGTGCTGTGCTAAATATTGTGATCTGTTTTAAAACATAATTATGGGAACCTTCATATAAGCCTTCACTCTGAGCAGATTTTGTTTGTGATTTAATACCATGAAACTCAGTTTAATTGGCCTATTAGCAAAAGAAGCAACAAAGTAATTGCTTTTAGATTAGCAGCTTTAAAGGAGCACTATCATTTTTCTATCACAACTTTCACTTGTTGACATCATAGCAGAAATATAGCCAAACCATTCATCTAAATATGACACTGTGCTCCAGACATTAACTTCCTGTAAGCGATACACTCACCAAATGCTGATTTACTGTTGTGATATCCCACCAACACTAATAGCATTACATTTCAACTCTTTAAATATGCTTTGAAAAAAAAACTATATAAAAAGCCCATAGCATTGGTTAAACATACTAATTCTAATACTAATTCTTCTTCTGTTTCCTGTTTGGATATATTGGGCAGAGTATAGCAGCATCTGGGGAACTTGGCATTAGCATGGCATTACTTTACTATACGTGGCATCAATCTTGGAACAATGCTATTATTATGTCCATACAATAAGTATTTAATCTGTTCAGAAATTTCAATGGAAAACTAAAATATGTGGCTCAAAGGGCTTGTCCATTTTCAGACTTCATTTATTTTATCCATAATCTCCAAAATCACTTCTTTATGTTATAGTTCTTTTCCAGATGTAGTCCAAGGTCAACATTCTTCTTGTCAGTTATATAACTCTTGCAGCTTAGTATCCGTCTGGCTAAACTGCTTTCAAATCCACAGGTCAGATGGGTCAGTACTAGTGTTGAGCGAGCACTAAAATGCTCGGGTGCTCGAAGCTCGGGCCGAACTCGCCGTGATACTCAGGTGCTCGACCCGAGCAACGAGCCCAATGTTAGTCTATGGGAGACTCGAACATTTTTGCGGCGGCTCCCCCGGCAGTCTGTAGAAAGCCTAAAAAGTGCCCAAAACGATAGTGACAGTGCTCAAATGACATGGGGACAGCATGGGGATCGCCCCTGGAAGCATTTCTGACCCCCAGGTCACTGCTGTCAACAACGTGGTCAGAGGTATTAATCCACTTTTACAGGCTCACAATAAAACGTTCAAAAACGAAAGTGAAAGTGCTTTCCTGTGAAATATGTTAACCCCTTAACGACCATGGGTCTTTCTGTTTTTGTGTTTTCCTTTTTTGCTCCCCTTCTTCCCAGAGCCAGAACTTTTTTAATTTTCGTTCAATATGGCCATGTGAGGGCTTATTTTTTGCGGGACGAGTTGTACTTTTAAACACCATCACTGGTTTTACCATATCGTGTGCTGGAAAATGGGAAAAAAATTCCAAGTGCAGTGAAACTGCAAAAAAAATGCAATTCCACAGTTGTTTTTTGGGTCCTTTTTTTACCACGTTCACAGATTGATAAAACTGACCTGCCATCATTATTTTCCAGGTCGTTACGAGTTCATAGATACCAAACATGTATAGGTTCTTTTTTATTTAAGTGGTGAAAAAAAAATCCAAAGCTTGCTAAAAAAACAAAAAAAAATGACGCCATTTTCCGAGACCCTTAGCTTCTCCATTTTTCGGGATCTGGGGCCAGGTGAGGGCTTATTTTTTGCGTGCCGGGCTGACGTTTTTATTGATACCATTTTGGGGTAGATTCGATGTTTTGATCGCCCGTTATTGCATTTTATTGCAAAGTTGTAGCTACCAAAAAAACTTAATTCTGGCATTTAAAAATTTTTTTCTCGTTACACCGTTTACTGATTGTATTAATTCTTCTTTTATATTGATAGATCGGGCGATTCTGAACGCGGCGATACCAAATATGTATGTGTTTTTTTTTTATATATATATATATATATATATATATATATATATATATTTTATTTTGAATGGGGCGAAAGGGGGGGTGACTTAAACTTTTATATATTTTTTATTTTTTTTATTTTTTTAAAAACTTTTTTTTTACACTTTCTGCTTGCTTCTATAGTCTCCAGAGGAGACTAGAAGCAGCAGTTGTCTGATTGCTTCTACTGCATACAAGCGATGAGCAGATTGCTTGTATGCAGGAGAAATGCTCACTTGCTATGAGCGCTGACCACTAGGTGGCGCTCATAGCAATTGAGACATGACAACCACAGGCGTCTGCTGCAGACCCTGAGTTGTCATGCCACCCATTGGTGACCCGCGATCACGTGATGGGGTCACTGATGGGCGGGGCTTAGGACTCCCGGAAGCGCGAGTTAAATGCCACTGTCAGAGATTTAACATGTTAACAGCCGCGGGTGGATTGCGATTCCAATAATCAGCTGACATGTGCTCGCTTCAGTGCGGGCTCACCGCCGGAGCCCCCGCTGAACTGGCCTTCCCGACCTGGTGCGTACTATTACTGACCAGGTCGGAAAGGGGTTAAGGAATTTCCTTTCCAGGGTAAAGACTTGTGTATAAGGTAAAATAAATAACCAAAAACAAAAATACTCCTCCACACCTTGGGCTATGTTCACAAGTAGCATTTCTTATGCGTTTTTGCACGTTTGTATTGCTTTCAACCGTGACAAATGCATTCACCGGGAAATGTAATTTTAACATTTTACAACCTTACCTGGCCATGTGCTGTGTGACACATGCATACAGTGCTAAAAAGACATGGGAACAGCATGGGGAAAACCCCTGGAAGTATCTCTGACACCCAGGTCACTGCCTAAAAGTGTGCCCATCAGAAGTGATCCTTGCTGCATCAGAAGATGCAGACTTGCAACTATCCCCGTGCAAGTCCTTGTCCCAGGGCAGTGTTCAATTGTACCTCCCCCATAACTTGCAATACAAGCGCAAGTATGCAGCCTGCCACCCACCCACCCCCAGGCTGCAATACCATACTGCTAGCTTGCTTGCACTTGAAATTGGGCCTTTTAGGCATGTGGAGGTGGAATCTGGCCATCACGTCATGGCTGCGTCGGTAGCCTGGTATTCATACTCAGTCCCCAGCCGCCCGGCGGCCGGGTGTCCATGCTTGGTCCCCAGCCGCCAGGGGGCGGCCGGGTGTCCATACTCAGTCCCCAGCCGCCCCTATTTGTCCCGGTGCGCCTTATACACAAGCGCGCATACCAAAACATTACCTGTGCCCTCCCCAGTGCATTTAGTGGGAAGGACAGCCTAACCACAAACACGTGGACAAGTGAATGTGGCCAGGAATGGTCCATCTCACTGACGCCTTCACGCTGGGTTAATATTGTGGAAGCCGGGACACAGTTGGACACTGGGATGCAACACGTCCTCCAGACATAGAGGATTGCGGGTCCTGGGTCAATCAGGCTTCAACACAAAGTTCAGAAGGTAGACAGCAGCAGTGGTCGGCCTCCTACACAACGAGTAAATTATTCATGATCATGAGGCCATCCACCTCCTTAGCTTTCTGTTCCTTGGAATGCAAGCGCATGTATGCAGTAGCAGCTAGGCCTGAGGTGGTCAGCGTTTTGGCGCATATTCTACCTCCTTCGAGGATTGCTGGATGTTTTCCTGCTACTATCCCAGTTCTATGACTCCTGTTAAAACAAAGCTTCAGGTGATGAATGATGGATGAGGTGGTGGCAAAGGAGAAAGAGCAGGAGGAACAGGGACCATTCACATCAATATCAGGCCAGTCAACCACACATGTCTTGTAGGATATGTTTCTGTACCAAAAGGAGCGGTTCAGCTACACAGTTATAAGGCATACAGTGAATGCAATGCCTACCAAAAATTTTGAGGCACTCCAATGCCCCTTGGAAGTGACATGGAGGTCAGAGGGCCTTAACTAAACCGTTTTTTCCATTTATAGCAACTGGGTCTCCTGTACACTGTTGGCCTAAACAGGGAATGGAAGGCTTTAGAAAAATTATTAGGCACTGCAATGCCCCTTGAAACAGACGTGGATTACAGCATATTAAAAACCTTCTACCCATTATTGGGGAGTGGGTGTCCCTTAGTGTTCGCCTATGCATTGAAAAGCAAAAGCTGACAAAAATTAGGAGGAATTGCGATGCCCGTTGCAAGAGTCGTGGAGGTTAGAGGTAATTAAAAACAACATGTCAATGCCCCTTGGAAGAGCTGTGGAGTTCAGAGTGGTTTAACAAGACAGTTTTAATGCCCCTTAGAAGAGATGTGTAGGTCACAGTAGCTTAACAAGATGGTTTTAATGCCCCTTGGAAGAGACGTGGAGTTCAGAGTGGTTTAACAAGACAGTTTTAATGCCCCTTGGAAGAGTGGTGGAGGTTACAGTGGAATAAAAAGACAATATCAATGCCCCGTGGAAGAGACGTGGAGGTCACAGTAGCTTAACAAGACGGTTTTAATGCCCCTTGGAAGAGTGGTAGAGGTCGCAATGGAATAAAAAGACAATATCAATGCCCCTTGGAAGAGTGGTGGAGGTTACAGTGGAATAAAAAGACAATATCAACGTCCTGTGGAAGAGACGTGGAGGTCACAGTAGCTTAACAAGATGCTTTTAATGCCCCTTGGAAGAGTGGTGGAGGTCGCAGTGGAATAAAAAGACAATATTAACGACCCTTGGAAGAGACGTGGAGGTCACAGTAGCTTAGCAAGACGATTTTAATGCCCCTTACAAGAGCCATGCAGTACAGCATATTAAAAACATTATTCCCATTATTGGAGAGTGGGTCTCCCATAGTCTTTGCCTATGCCTTCCAAGCAAAAGCTGCCAAAAATTAGGAAGGTGGAACTTGCAATGTCCCTTACAAGAGCCATGCAGTACAGCATATTAAAAACATTATTCCCATTATTGGGGAGTGGGTCTCCCATAGTCTTTGCCTATGCCTTCCAAGCAAAAGCTGCCAAAAATTGGGACAGAGGAACTTGCAATGCTGGCAACATGGACCACGGTCACCCTGGTGGTATAGTGGTCATGGAGGCTGAGGATAAGGAGAAGAGCAAAAAACAGCCGAAATGAGGAAGCGTATACCCATGTGTGGGTGTGAAGCGATGCATGGGAATACACCTCCCGAAATAACACAGTGGATTTGACTTTATGTTACTCTGCTGTCATTTGGTGGTGATGAGAAGTCTGGCCCAATCCAGCCCTTGTTCATTTTGATAAGGGTCAGCTTGTCAGCATTGTCAGTTGACAGGCGAGTGCGCTTATCAGTTATAATTGCCCCAGCGGCACTAAAAACACGCTCCGATAACACGCTAGCGGCAGGGCAGGCCAGGACCTCCAAGGCATACAGAGTGAGTTCATTCCAAGTGTCCAGCTTGGATACCCAATAATTAAAAGGCACAGAGGAATCACGGAGGACGCTGGTACTCCCTCACCATCTTTTGAAATTTTCCACTCCTTGTGAGAGTACCCTGCGCCTCAGGGCCTGTAAGCTGGGCAGGTCTCAGAAAACTGTCCTAGAACATTGACAGTGTTCCCCTGCCTCTGCTGGATTGGAGTTGCGTCTCTCTCGCCTGTATGCCTTAGTTGGGCAGCGAACTGTGACCTCTGCCGCTACCGTGTTCAGATGGGAATTTTTTTAATAGTTCTGCAGCAAGGGCCTTCTGGTACTGCCCCATTTTTGTAGACCTCTCCAACTCAGGAATAAGAGAGTGAAAGTTCTCCTTGTAGAGGGGGTCTAAAAGTGTCATCAACCACTAATGACTGTCACCCAACATTTTGACAATGCGAGGGTCACGGTTAAGGCAGCGTAACATAAAGTCAGCCATGGGTGCCCGACTGGTAACGGGCAAGACTTCCGTGTCCTCACCAAGATGACGACTGATAGTGTTGAGCGATCATTAAAATGCTCGGGTGCTCGAAGCTCGGGCCGAGCTTACCGTGATACTCGGGTGCTCGACCCGAGCAACGAGCCCAATGTTAGTCTATGAGAGACCCGAGCATTTTTGCGGCAGCACCCCCGGCAGTCTGTAGAAAGCCTAAAAAGTGCCCAAAACGATAGTGACAGTGCTCAAAAGACATGGGGGCAGCATGGGGATCGCCCCTGGAAGCATTTCTGACCCCCAGGTCACTGCTGTCAACAACGTGTTCAGAGGTATTAAGCCACTTTTGCGGGCTCACAATAAAACGTTCAAAAACAAAACTGAAACGATTTTCCTGTGAAATATGTTAAGGAATTTCCTTTCCAGGGTAAAAACTTGTGTATAAGGTAAAATAAATAACCAAAAACAAAAATACTCCTCCACACCTTGGGCTATGTTCACAAGTAGCATTTTTCATGCGTTTTTGCACTTTTGTATTGCTTTCAACCGTGACAATACACCGGGAAATGTCATTTTAACATTTTACAACCTTATCTGGCCATGTGCTGTGTGACACATGCATACAGTGCTGAAAAGACAAGGGATCAGCATGGGGAAGACCCCTGGAAGCATCTCTGACCCCCAGGTCACTGTCTAAAAGTGTGCCCATCAGAAGTGATCCTTGCCGCATCAGAAGATGCAGACTTGCAACTATCCCCGTGCAAGTCCTTGTCCCAGGGCAGTGTTCAATTGTACCTCCCCCATTCCTTGCAATGCAAGCGAAAATATGCAGCCAACCACCCACCCACCCGCAGGCTGCAATACCATACTGCTAGCTTTCACTTGAAATGGGGCCTTTTAGTTTGGAGGAGGCCGAAGCTGGCCACTACCTCATGGCCGCTTCGGCAGCGAGGTATCCATACTCTGTCCCCAGCCGCCCGGCGGCCGGGTGTCCCTGCTCGATCCCCAGCCGCCAGGTGGCGGCCAGGTGTCCATACTCGGTCCCCAGCCGCCCTGATTTCTCCTGTCACCTTCCCCCACACTTTTCTTAGCCTGGCCTGCTTTAGGGCAGCATTGGACGAGCCCACCAGAGAACCAGACTCCTCCGGTGGGCCCTGGCTCCTCCATCAGGGGAGTTGAGAGTGCCTAAGTGAGGAGCATGATGATGATGATAGAAGTTAGCATCTGCTTTGTTTTCTTGGAATGCAAGCGCATGTATGTAGTAGCGGCTAGGCCTGAGGTGGTCCGCGTTTTGGCGCATATCCTACCTCCTCCGAGGATTGCTGGATGTTTTCCTGCTACTATCCCAGTTCTATGACTCCCGTTAAAACAAAGCTTCAGGTGATAAATGATGGATGAGGTGGTGGCAAAGGAGAAAGAGCAGGAGGAACAGGGACCATTCACATCAATATCAGGCCAGTCAACCAGATATGTCTTGTAGGATATGTTTCTGTAACAAAAGGAGCGGTTTGGCTACACAGTTATAGGGCATACAGTGAGTGCAATGCCTACCAAAAATTTCGAGCCACTCCAATGCCCCTTGGAAATGACATGGAGGTCAGAGGGCGTTAACTAGTGTTGAGCCACCCCCGTAGTGTTCGAGTTCGGTTCGTCGAACTGTTCGTCGAACTGTTCGTCGAACACCTTCGAACACCGTTAAAACCAATGGCAGGCAAACAAAAACACATAGAAACACATAGAAAACACCTTCAAAGGTGTCCAAAAGCTGACAAACTGCTCAGAAGACACAACTAACACATGGAAAAGTGACAAGTACATATAGTCATGCGAAAAGAAAAGAGGTGGAGGAGTAAAAGGAGGGGGAGACACAGATATAGGCATGTCATGCCCTTCTAAAATCCAAAAAGTGAGAAGCCGACACGGCCAGTCCGTTCCTGCCCGTGCCACCTCTGTGTCGCCGGGTTTGTGCCAGAGCCGCGGTGGACCCTGACGGCCAGCCCCCCTATCCCAATACTGGTGCCTGTCTGCCGGTGGGTCGAGGCCCCCACGGTGGGGGGGGAGTAACATCTGCAGAAGAAAGACCATCTTCCAGCCAAACTAAGATGTCGACTTCTTTTCGTGGACAATGTGATACGATCCCATTCTTACGGACACGCCCATCGCTACAAATTCTAAATGAGGCACAAAAACAGCAGGTGCTTCAACGGATATCAAGTGCTCCTTCAAGTGGGCTCTCCATCACCTCAATTTCAACATCACAAATACTCCAGTCCTCAGAGGTGTCACCCCAATCGCACTTGCTTCCTCACAGCTCCCAAGTCTCCAGCTGCCCGTCTGAGTATGGGGTAGCACAGATGGTTGAGTCTGCACAGCTGTTTACTCATACTATAGCCTGAGAAACGGAGGTCTGCTCCAGAGCTTCTGTTAATCCAGATGAGGAAATGATCTGATCTGATGCCCAGAATCTTTATAAGTCGGATCCAGGACCAGATGAAGAAGGTTCTGAGCATAATGTAGACCCTTGTTCCCAAACTGTAACTCCTGTTGGTGGAGACAATGATGAAGACGATGATGAGACTCAAATACCTGATTGGAGCGACAACTTGACTTTTCGGTCAGGGCAGGAAGAGGTTGGCTCTGAGGACGACGGGTGTGATAACACACAGGGTGATGATGACGAGGTTGGAGATCCCACTTACTGTCAACCCACAGTCAGCCAGTCGATGAGGTCAGCAGAGGAGGTGGAGGAGGATGTGACTAGCCCTGGGGATGGGGATGACTCGGTACCCGGGCATTTGCCTGGCCTTGGGGATGTCGCGGTGGTCGGCTCCATGGCCCGTACCCTGGGGTCTCTCTTTAAAAGGGTGGATAATTGTTAATTTTATAAGAGTTCATGACGCCACCTGTGGTATCTGGTGACAAGCACCAGCGCTGCAGCAGTCCACTGAGGCCCGTGATAAGGCAGCTCGATGGTATAGCTCCCCACAGGTGGACCTAGGTCTCAGGGCAGCGTATGCAGGGGGAATGCAGGACAGGCGAGACCCAGCTGGGTCAGAGCAAGAACGGGAACGGACACGGTAGTCACTTCAGTACCTTTTACTGGTGGAAATTCAGGCACATCCCGGAGCACTGTAGGGTGAAGGGTGCATATCAGGATCCTCCCCAATGAGCGGGTGTAGGGCCTCCTGTTTCTTGCCTCTGCGTAGTAAGTTTCTGACCTGCCTGGAGCTAGGCCTAACTTTGTCTCTGTCCTGCGCTGGCTGACCTAGTGGTAGGGCCTTCTCTTGGAGTTCACGCTCCCAGTATGCGGGGCCTAAGCGTCTCCTGGCTCTGTTACATATCAGCACCTTAGCGATCCTGGGACTTGTAGTTCTCCAGGGATTCCGGTTATGCCTTACTGGGTCATAGAGATACCGGTAAGCTCGGATCCTGTGTCCGGTAAATGCTTCGGGGTGAGCTGGTTAAGCTCCTCTGCCCCTTATGTACTAACTCGCCACTCGCCTTCGGCCTACTCGGGCCCTCTCTAGGCTATACACACTAACGGCAGCTTGCCGCGCTTCACTGATCTTACGGCACCGGCACACCTTAAACTCTATCTGGGCTCCCTGAATCTAGCAAGCAGGAGCCTCGTGCTCCACTGCTGAACTATTAACTGCGTTCTCTAGACTAGACTGAGCTCCACTGCAGACTGACCTCTCTTAGGCTTCTCTACTGCAGGAACTCTTCAGAGGAACTGAACTGCCTAGCTCCACCTTCCCTATTTATATCCCTAACGGGCTCCCTCTGCTGGTCTGAGGTGGAAGGTGGAGATGTGTGAATGTTTACGGGGCCTCTTGTGGAGGATTCCATCAATGCACTCTTCTAGGATCTGTGATACCAAGCGCAGCGGGGCATCACAGATGCTATTGACAACGAGGTTAGGTTGCACCTTCCTGAACAGAGACAGAGTACTGGAAGCACGTCAACAACTGCATCCTCAACCACTACTCTGCCTCTGACCACAAGTCGTAGTGGCTCTTCAGGTCACATGGGCTCTAAGCCTTGCATAGCCTGGGCATTTATTCAGATCGATAAGGATGACCCAACTCGTGTTATCTGTAATATTTGTCAGCAAAAGCTAAGTAGAGGCCAAAAAATCCATAGTTTGAGTACTTCATGCATGTACCGTCACATGGATATGAAGCATAAGTTGCAGTGGGAAGCTCACTGTGCTACAATGCGGCCTAGCCGGCTGGGCCAACCACCGTCTGCCCCATCTTGTGCATCCGCAGCCTCTTCATCCTCTGTGACTGGGGGGACAGCAGTCACACATGTTTTTGGACGCAGACCTGCCACCTCTTTACCCGCAACAGCCAGTGTGATTGGCAGGTCGTCAGTTCATTGGGAAGTGGAAACACCTGCTAGTGTTGAGCGCTCTCCGACATCGAGAGCACCACCTTTGGATCAAGGCAACCTAACATGTCCGCCTGCATCTTCCTCACAGACCGGCAGTTTGCCGGGGACACCCTACTCAACACCGTCTAAGCACAACAGCCAGCCCTCGGTCCCTCAGATGTGGAAAAGTAAAAGACCATTTCCTCCTAGCCATGAGAAAGCTAAGAGGTTGAATTTCACCATCTGCAAGCTCTTGGCTACAGAAATGCTGCCTTTCCGCCTGGTGGACACAGAGGATTTTCGAGACCTTATGTCCGTCGCAGTGCCCCAGTACCAGATGCCCAGTTGGCACTACTTTTCAAAGAAAGGTGTGCCTGCGCTCCACTAGCATGTCGCACACAACATCACCGCTTCTTTGAGAAACTCTGTGTGTGACAGGGTGCACTTCACCACAGACACTTGGACGAGAAGGCATGGACAGGGGCGTTACATGTCGCTGACTGGGCACTGGGTAACTATGGTGACAGCAGGACAAGGGGCTGCTGTCCAAGTCTTACCGTCCCCACGAGTTGTGCGTCAATCCTCTTTATCTCGAAGTTCCTCCACTGCTTCTGCCTCCTCAACCTCCTCTCGGTCCTCCACCTGCACCCAAAGCCTGTCTGGTAATGCCACCTGCTTTCTAACTGCGCAGAAGGAATCCTGCACACCTCCTTACTATGCTGGCAGCAGGGCTCAACGGCATCAGTGTTTACTTTGAAATGTCTGGGAAATGTGAGTCACACAGCTGAGGAGTTGTGGTCAGCTCTGGAGACCCAGTTTCATGAAAGGTTGTCTCCACTGGACCTGCAACCAGGGAAGGCCATGTGCGACAATGCTGCAAACCTGGGTGCGGCACTTCGCCGGGGCAATGTCACACACGTGCCTTGTATGGCTCACGTGTTCATAGAATCATAGAATCATAGAATGGTAGAGTTGGAAGGGACCTCCTGGGTCATCTGGTCCAACCCTCTGCTCAAAGCAGGATTCACTAAATCATCTCAGACAGATGTCTGTCCAGCCTCTGTTTGAAGACGTCCATTGAAGGGGAACTCACCACCTCTCGTGGCAGCCTGTTCCACTCATTAATCACCCTAGCTGTCAAAAAGTTTTTTCTAATATCTAATCTGTGTCTCCTCCCATTTAGTTTCATCCCATTGCTTCTAGTCTTTCCTTGTGCAAATGAGAATAAAGATGATCCTTCTACAATGTGACAGCCCTTGACATATTTGTAGACCGCTATTAAGTCTCCTCTCAGTCTTCTTTTTTGCAAGCTAAACATTCCCAAATCCTGCAACCGTTCCTCATAGGACATGGTTTGCAGACCAGTCACCATTCTGGTCGCTCTTCTCTGAACTTGCTCCAGTTTGTCTATGTATTTTTTAAAATGTGGTGCCCAAAACTGTACACAGTATTCCAGATGAGGTCTGACCAAAGAGGAGTAAAGACCGATAATGACTTCACGTGATCTAGACTGTATGCTTCTGTTAATACATCCCAGAATTGTATTTGCCTTTTTTGCTGCTGCATCACACTGTTGACTCATGTTCAGTCTATGATCTATTAGTATACCTAAGTCTTTTTCACATGTACTGTTGCTTAGCTCTATTCCTCCCATTCTGTATATGCTTTTTTCATTTTTATTGCCCAGATGTAGTACTTTGCATTTTTCCCTGTTAAAAACCATTATGTTGGTTGCTGCCCACTGCTCCAGTTTATTTAGGTCTTTTTGAATCCTCTCTCTCTCTTCTCTAGCATTAGCTATCCTTCCTAGCTTTGTGTCATCAGCAAATTTAATCAGCTTACCCTCAATTCCTTCATCTAAATCATTGATAAAGATGTTGAACAATACAGGTCCCAGGACGGAGCCCTGTGGTACCCCACTTGAGACATTCATCCAGCTGGATGTGAAGCCATTTACAACCACCCTTTGAGTCCGATCACTAAGCCAGTTATGAATCCACCTAACAGTTGCCTGGTCCATTGCATACTTGGTCATTTTTTCAATAAGGATGGTGTGAGATACTTTGTCAAATGCTTTGCTGAAGTCAAGATATACTATATCTACAGCATTTCCCTGATCCACCCAGTCAGTGATTCTGTCATAGAAGGAAATTAAGTTAGTCTGACATGACTTGTTAGTTACAAACCCATGCTGACTCTGGTTAATCACTTCATTCTTATCCATGTACTTACATACATGTTGTTTAATAATTTGTTCAAAGATCTTTCCTGGTATAGAAGTCAGACTCACCGGCCTATAGTTCCCTGGGTCCACCTTCTTCCCCTTTTTGAAGATAGGAACAACATTTGCTCTTCTCCAGTCTTCTGGGACTTCTCCTGTTCTCCAAGAATTTTCAAAGATTATGGAGAGTGGTTCTAAAATTTCTTCTACGATCTCCTTCAGTACTCTGGGGTGTAATTCATCTGGACCTGGAGACTTGAACTCATTTATGTTAGCTAAATATTCCCTCACAATCTTTCGGTTTACAGATAACTTGGATTCCTCTATTCCTTTAAAAGGACAGTGAAGATCAGTTGATGTTACATTTTCTTTCTGAGAGAAAACAGATGCAAAATAGGAATTAAAAAGTTCGGCCTTCTCAACATCCTTGAACCTGGTTGTCCAGCAATTTTTAGCCCACTATCCCGGACTAGATGGCCTTCTGCAGAGGGCACGGTCTCTGTGTGCTCACTTCCGCCGTTCGCATCCCGCAGTTCAACGACTTACATCTCTACAGAAGTCGTTGGGCCTGCCAGTTCACCGGCTGAAATGCGATGTGCCGACACGGTGGAATTCAACTCTGCACATGTTGCAGCGACTGTGGCAGCACCGACAAGCCCTGGTGCAATACGTTCTGACGTATAGCCTGGGCCAACGAGATCCAGAGGTGGGGCAAATCACGCTGCAGGAGTGGTCTCAGATCAGGGACCTATGAAGTTGACGCGCCCCCTGGGCCATGGGGTACCCTGAGCCGGGCCGGTAGACGCTGGGGGTTGTAGTCACTGTGGCGGTGACCCAGTCCGTGACCCAGGGCGGTCAATCCAAGGGTAATTTGTATATATGGATTTTATAATGTCTGACTACGCCACCTGTAGAGTGCGGTCAAAGGGGCCGTCGCTGCGGAACAGTCCTCTGAAGCTGGTGGTTTTGCAGCAACGGTATTATTACTCACCACAGGAAGAGTGTAGCTTCAGGGCAGTGTGGGTGGATGATGGTGGTTGTAGTGCAGGGAGTCAGTAATGAACACAGAGTCCGTGTGATGCCGTCTCAAGATATTACTCACAGTTGTTGTAGTCCAGATTACAGGTACCAGAGCAATCTCCCCCGTCGTGCTGTGCATACTCAGTGAGGGGCTCAGTCCACCCCCAGATAGCTCCGGAGTACTTAGCAGGACCCCCTTCTGTGTGTCCTTTCTCTGGCCTTCTCCCTGCACCTCACACTCAGTGACACTTCTATCCGGTATCCTCGGGCCTTGGCGGGTGACGTGTGTTCCGTCCCCTGGGTCCTATGTGGCTACCTTCTTAGTGAGACTGGTGTGGACTTTGGCCTGCAGTACATGAAATGCAGCAGCCTCCGGTTTCTAGTTGAGCCTTGCTGTTTCTCCGCTAGTTGAGGGACCGGTTCCCCTTATCTGGCCTGACCCCTCTACCTCCTGGTAGCAGCGGGAGTACGGGTGGCCTTCTGCACGGCCCGTAGCCGTAGGGTCCCTTCGGTTCCTGGAGCCTTCCAGCTCCCACTCCTCTCTTCTCTCCTTCAGTCCTGGGCCTCCCAGGCTAGGCCCGCCTCCGGAGCAGAGCTCATGCCTAGTCTCTGCTCCTGTCACTTTTCCTCCTCTGTCTGGCTTGCTCTTTCTAAGATGGCTTCCTATTTATACTCTCCTTGTCATGTGCTCCCCTAAGCTGCTCCCCTAAGCACCCACTACATAGGACCCTCAAACCAGCTAGGGACCTGGGACTGTGCTCTCCCTTAGGAGCAATCTCGCCCTACCCCCACTGCGGGTATGTGTTGGATGCAGGAGTCAGGGTCCCGAGCCATACGCCTTCCTTACCTGAGGGTGAGATACCACACCTCTGGGTGAGATGCAGTAACTCTGTGGCGAATGAACCCTCAGGGGCGCCACACACCCTTCTGCACAGTTTTGAAATGGCGACGAAGATGTTTAGTGCTGACGACGATGCCATTATCAGCATGACTATTCCGGTGATTTACATGCTGGAGCACACATTAAACAGAATTCAGAGTCAGGTGGTGGGACAAGAGGAGGTGGAGGAAGTAGAGGAGGAGTCGTATGCGGAAGGGATAACATCTCCAAGGTCCAGACGGTTGGCAGCACCAAGGCGGCAGGCATGGGAGGGTGGGGGAGAGGGATTAACCAGGGCGCATGGTAGCAGCCAAACTGTTGAGGAAGGTGCAGGAGCCGAGGAAGAAGTGGAGGACGAACTGGCGATGGGCATGGAAGACTCATCAGATGAGGGAGACCTTGATCACATTTCTGTTGTGCGAGGTTGGAGGGAGAGGGCAGAGGAAGGAAGCATGATTCTTACCTCGCTACCAACACAACAAGGACTTGGTACTTCTGGATGCGCAAGACACATGAGTGCCTTCTTGCTGCACTACCTGCAACATGACCCCCGGATTGTCAGAATTCGAAGTAATCCCGACTACTGGGTTGCCACACTCTTAGATCCCCGGTACAAAAGTATATTTGCCGAAATAATTCCTGCCATAAAAAGGTATTGACGAATGCAGGAGTATCTGCAGACGCTGTTGCAGAATCTTACATGTGCTTTTCCACAAAACACCAGTGGTGCACGTAGTGAATCTCACAGTTCTAACTTGCCAATGGTGGGACTGTCGAGTCTTCATCACTCAAACAGTAACAGTAACACATAATCTGCTGGTAACAGCAATTTTGTGGAATCGTTTCACCACTTTTTTAGACCATCCTTTGCAAGGCCACAGGAGACAAGAAGTCTGACACATAGTCAATGCCTAGAGAGGATGGTACAGGAGAATCTCCAAGTGAACATCGAAGCCATGACTGTGTCACTGGACCCTTGCTCATTTTGGTATTCCAATCTGGAATAATCGCCGGAGCTCGCCACTCACGCCTTGGAGATCTTGTCATGCCATGCAGCCAGCGTTCTCTCTGAACGTGTGTTCAGCGCTGCTGGTGGTGTGCTGACAGATAAGCGCACGCGGCTGTCCACTGAGAATGTAGACACTCACGTTCATAAAGATGAACAAATCATGGATTCGCAAGGACATTTCTACCCCTGTGTCATCCTTGGGAGACTAAAAGCTTGGGGATTTGGTAAAATCACCTCACCAACCGTTTTAAGCAACAGTGGGGCAATTGATGCCACTTAACCCTAGAACGCATGACCGTAAAAATCTACACTTTCACATACCTGGGGCCCTTTAGGCCCGTGTGCAAATAACATGGAATAACTCAAACTCAAATGACAAACAACTATATACATGAAGAATACCTAGAGTTTCAAAATTCTAACTAAAGTAATCTTGCAGAAAATAGAAAACAATTAACTGGGCGGGCCTGCAAGGCCACAGGTATGCATTCTAGGGTTAAGTGGTGTCTGTGCCACAATTTTGGGAGTCCCCTTGCTGTGTCTTACGTGACGTTGGCATCGTCAATTCCAGGTGGGTTGGGTCGCACCCCCCCCCCCTTTAACTGTAAGAAACTACATACACTATGACTTGGGGTAACACAGATGGTTGAGTCTGAAGAGCTGTTTACTCAGAGGTCTGCTCCAAATCTTCAGTGTCTGCTAGTCAGCGTACAATTTTTAACTGCATCTAGCCTAGGCAATACTTTGGGCGTAGTAGCCCAGCTGCGAAGCAAGCTGCACCGCCTGTGTATCTAATAAGAATTTTTAAATGAATCTAGCCTAGGCAGACTGTGGGGACCCCCAACCAAATCCAGACGCTCAGCCCCCCTACCGCCCCCCTTTCATGGACAATATAATAATGTAACTCTTACAACTGGATGGGTGAGGATCGGTCACAGCTTTATTAACTCTTTATACTCATTCCATTAGAAAGGCATTTTATTTCTAAAATAATTTAGCTTGTTACAGCATGCCCTGAGTCCCCACTCCGGCAAGTTGGCCAACAAGTGTAACTCTCCAACATGTCCTTTCTATTTCCAGGCCACGGAGGATCCAGCGTACTCGTATGCAGGACTCTGACCCCCACCCATCACTCTTAACGCTTGTTCCACTCCGTCCTGGAGTCCTGACAGGAATATGTCCAGTCCAATATCTATTAAGTGAACACCGTCGGGCCGTATGAGGCCTGCTTTATCTCCTTCCAGTTGTCGGTGTCGTATCACTACACCGCCTCCGTCTCTTCTAAATTTTGCCATCCGAATATTTATTACCCGCCTTGTCCATTCGATGGCCGTGATGTCTCGTGCACCTTGCCATACCGCTATCGGCACAATCTCTGACCATACTATAGCTAATTTTGTGAAAAATTCTCTGAAGCGCTCAGTGTCTAGTTTCATTATTGCCATTAGTTATGCGCTCTTGTGATGACCTAGGTTGTTTCCCCCGGCCTGTATAACTTAGATGACCGGACCTCTTGCCTCTCTCCCTACCTTGATTACCTCCATTAGTACCTGTGGCCATAGCAGGCCTCTAATACCTCTCCAGTTGAAATATGTGTTATGAAACTCTAATTTCCTCCCGCCTGGGTGGACTTTCGCCCTTTTTTGTGCCCAATATATATACGAGTGGCCTATCACTCACACTGTTGGCTTAGCGTCACCTGTAAAAGAAACAAACCACGTTAGGATAACAAGTCCGGTCTTATGTATCTCGCCAAACACGTGGATCGCCATCTCCCTATCCTTTGAACTTCCGTTTCTGACAGTCCTGCTCTTGCTGCTTCCGTGGCCGCACCTATGCGGAATGAGTGTGTCCCGTAATCTTTGGGGTGGTTCCCTGCCGATGTTATGCATTTATTAAATATAGCTTGGAACAGGTATCTTGATAATGGCGTTCCATCAATGTGTGATAGGAAGAAATTACTTTGTGATCTGATGGTTAGATATGTTTTTACTATTGTTACCCGACTCAGTGTACCGTTTGTGGGTTGTAGAAGTACCCAAGTACCCCTGCCCGCTGGAACCGTTTTCGATTGGTGTATGCGTAGACGTATTGCATTATTGGCTATGACTACGTCCTGGTGTAATAAGCCTCCACTGGTGGTAATTTTGGATTGAGGGACTAATTCGCTTATACATAGCGCCCCGAAGAAGGCGATCACAAATGCAGTAGACATTAGTGTTGCTTCAAATTGTGAGTGTGATGTTAATGGTGTTAGGGATATGATGTGAGAAATCAGTTTTAGTGACACGGGACGGGACGTCTACATTCCTGACTTGGCTGACCCCTTTTCCACCCTTTTATGGATTGTCTGATGATGAATCTTTGTCACATCTCCCCAATTCAGTAGTTGGAAGTGAAATGCTACTCCGGTCAGACACCGCTGCGCTGACGCTCCTGATATGCCCCTCATTATTAGCTGGTGGAGAAATTCTATGGTGACTTGTGATCTGGCTTGTTCACATTGGTCAACCCGTCTGCCTGCTACTAGTCGTGTCCACTCTTCCCATGCCTTACCGTATGCTTGCCACGTTGACGGGGCAACTGACGCTCTGATTAATGGCATCAACTATTCGCCACTAGATCCCATAGGGAGGGTGGGCAACTGTTGCCCGATGGGTGGGCGTTGTGGAAGAGCTCTGTGAAAATCTGCCAATTGAATTGTTATAAAGCGTTAGCAGCAGCTTTATACCCCTCAGCATAGTGGCTAGCGCGGACCCATACATTGTGTTTTAGGCACAGGGATGCTAGCCTGCGTAGTAGGCCTAGCACTGGGAGAGACGATGATGCCATCTTATTAATGCAGTGCGCTAGGCTGGTGTTTTGTGTTATGAAGCGTATATTTTTGTTAGCCAGGCGCGCGCCCCATATTTCTATTGCTACCACTATTGGGAAAAATTATTTTCAGGGCTAGATGCAGCTAAAAATTATTATTAATTTCAAAGCTGGTGGAGCTTGGTATAGATGGCCTAATACAATGAGTCCCACACACTGCTAGAAGCCCAAATATTTTTTCAGAGCTAGATGCAGATAAAAATTATTTTTAATTTGCAACCTGATGGAGATCAGTATAGATGGACTAATAGACCCAGTCCCACACACTGCTAGAAGCCCAAACATTTTTTCAGAAGTAGATGCAGAAAAAAATGATATTCAATTTGCAACCTGATGGAGGTCAGTATAGATGGACTAATAGAACAAGTCCCACACACTGCTAGAAGCCCAAATATTTTTTCAGAGCTAGATGCAGAAAAAATTATATTGAATTTGCAACCTGGTGTAGGTTAGTCTAGATGGACTAATAGAACAAGTCCCACACACTGCTAGAAGCCCAAATATTTTTTCAGAGCTAGATGCAGAAAAAAATGATATTCAATTTGCAACCTGATGGAGGTCAGTATAGATGGACTAATAGACCAAGTCCCACACACTGCTAGAAGCCCAAATACTTTTTCAGAGATAAATGCAGATAAAAATTATTTTTAATTTGCAACCTGATGGAGATCAGTATAGATGGACTAATAGACCAAGTCTCACACACTGCTAGAAGCCCAAATATTTTTTCAGAGCTAGATGCAGATAAAAATTATTTTTAATTTGCAACCTGATGGAGGTCAGTGTAGATAGACTAATAGACCAAGTCCCACACACTGCTAGAAGCCCAAATATTTTTTCAGAAGTAGATGCAGAAAAAAATTATATTCAATTTGCAACCTGATGGAGGTCAGTGTAGATGGACTAATAGACCAAATCCCACACACTGCTAGAAGCCCAAATTTTTTTTCTGAGGTAGATGCAGAAAAAAATGATATTCAATTTGCAACCTGATGGAGGTCAGTATAGATGGACTAATAGAACAAGTCCCACACACAGCTAGAAGCCCAAACATTTTTTCAGAAGTAGATGCAGAAAAAAATGATATTCAATTTGCAACCTGATGGAGGTCAGTATAGATGGACTAATAGAACAAGTCCCACACACTGCTAGAAGCCCAAATATTTTTTCAGAGCTAGATGCAGACAAAAAATTATTTTTAATTTGCAACCTGATGGAGGTCAGTATAGATGGACTAATAGACCAAGTCCCACACACTGCTAGAAGCCCAAACATTTTTTCAGAAGTAGATGCAGAAAAAAATGATATTCAATTTGCAACCTGATGGAGGTCAGTATAGATGGACTAATAGACCAAGTCCCACACACTGCTAGAAGGCCAAATATTTTTTCAGAGGTAGATGCAGATAAAAATTATTTTTAATTTGCAGCCTGATGGAGGTCAGTATAGATGGACTAATAGAGAAAGTCCCACACACTGCTAGAAGGCCAAATATTTTTTCAGAGCTAGATGCAGACAAAAAATTATTTTGAATTTGCAACGTGATGGAGGTCAGTATATATGGACTAATAGAACAAGTCCCACACACTGCTAGAAGGCCAAATATTTTTTCAGAGCTAGATGCAGAAAAAAATTATTTTTAATTTGCAACCTGATGGAGATCAGTATAGATGGACTAATAGACCAAGTCTCACACACTGCTAGAAGCCCAAATATTTTTTCAGAGCTAGATGCAGATAAAAATTATTTTTAATTTGCAACCTGATGGAGGTCAGTGTAGATGGACTAATAGACCAAGTCCCACACACTGCTAGAAGCCCAAATATTTTTTCAGAAGTAGATGCAGAAAAAAATTATATTCAATTTGCAACCTGATGGAGGTCAGTGTAGATGGACTAAGAGACCAAGTCGCACACACTGCTAGAAGCCCAAATTTTTTTTTTGAGGTAGATGCAGAAAAAAATTATATTCAATTTGCAACCTGATGGAGGTCAGTATAGATGGACTAATAGAACAAGTCCCACACACAGCTAGAAGCCCAAACATTTTTTCAGAAGTAGATGCAGAAAAAAATGATATTCAATTTGCAACCTGATGGAGGTCAGTATAGATGGACTAATAGAACAAGTCCCACACACTGCTAGAAGGCCAAATATTTTTTCAGAGCTAGATGCAGACAAAAAATTATTTTTAATTTGCAACCTGATGGAGGTCAGTATAGATGGACTAATAGAGAAAGTCCCACACACTGCTAGAAGGCCAAATATTTTTTCAGAGCTAGATGCAGAAAAAAATTATATTCAGTTTGCAACCTGATGGAGGTCAGTATAGATGGACTAATAGAACAAGTCCCACACACAGCTAGAAGCCCAAATATTTTTTCAGAGCTAGATGCAGAAAAAAATTATTTTTAATTTGCAACCTGATGGAGATCAGTATAGATGGACTAATAGACCAAGTCCCACACACTGCTAGAAGCCCAAACATTTTTTCGGAAGTAGATGCAGAAAAAAATGATATTCAATTTGCAACCTGATGGAGGTCAGTATAGATGGACTAATAGAACAAGTCCCACACACTGCTAGAAGGCCAAATATTTTTTCAGAGGTAGATGCAGATAAAAATTATTTTTAATTTGCAGCCTGATGGAGGTCAGTATAGATGGACTAATATAGAAAGTCCCACACACTGCTAGAAGGCCAAATATTTTTTCAGAGCTAGATGCAGACAAAAAATTATTTTTAATTTGCAACCTGATGGAGGTCAGTATAGATGGACTAATAGAGAAAGTCCCACACACTGCTAGAAGGCCAAATATTTTTTCAGAGCTAGATGCAGATATAAATTATTTTTAATTTGCAACCTGATGGAGGTCAGTATAGATGGACTAATAGAGAAAGTCCCACACACTGCTAGAAGGCCAAATATTTTTTCAGAGCTAGATGCAGACAAAAAATTATTTTGAATTTGCAACGTGATGGAGGTCAGTATATATGGACTAATAGAACAAGTCCCACACACTGCTAGAAGGCCAAATATTTTTTCAGAGCTAGATGCAGAAAAAAATTATATTCAGTTTGCAACCTGATGGAGGTCAGTATAGATGGACTAATAGAACAAGTCCCACACACTGCTAGAAGCCCAAATATTTTTTCAGAGCTAGATGCAGAAAAAAATTATATTCAATTTGCAACCTGATGGAAGTCAGTATAGATGGACTAATAGAATGATGCTATGCCCAAAAGATTTTACTTCACTAGGTGCAGTAAAAAAATTGGTATTCTATACACAGGTGGTATGTCTTGCAACACAGATAGGCTACTCCACTGACTAACACACTCTGCAATAGGCCAAAAAGGATTAGCTTTGCTAGATTCAGCCAAATGCTGTGAAAAAAACTTGCACAGCACTGGCACAGACCTGCCTGGCAAAAACTGATAGGAACTGATGTAACCTAGTCCTGAAAAGGACTGCAATTACAATTAGTCTTTACTCCCACAATCTATCTATTTAAGAGCACAGACCTGCCTGATAAAAGTCATAGGAAATGCTGTAACCTAGTCCTTAAAAGGACTGCAATCACAACTATTCCCTACTCCCAAGCTATCTGTAGATTTGTGCGAAAATTGGCTTGAAATTAACAAGGTATAGCGCACACAGCAACAGCGGTGCCGTCTAACACGCAGCTGCAGCAGTGAGAAAATGGTGGCGACGGGGAAAATGGCTTGGTCTTATAGGGCAAGGACATGTGACATACACTGCCAATGACACATGCCCTTGCTTGTGTGAAAAACAGCAGTTCGCTCCGTGTGTGCGCTGCTGATAGGCTGACAGACTGCACCTCCCCACTGCAAATGCGGGAAAGAGAAAAAAAAATGGAGATCTTCATTATTCCTGCAGAGATCCATCCCCTGCCCCTCCCCCCCACCCCGCTGTACACTCAAACTGCGTATTAACATTAATTTTCATCATTACTGAGAAAAAATCCAGTTATGATTTTGGTGCACGAACAGTTATCGAACATAACCTCGAACAGCCGAATTTTTCTCAAATCGTTCGTGTTCGCCGAACGGCTCGAACACCGCCCAAAACAGCTCGAATTTGAGATTGGCGAACAGTTCGAGTAGAACAACGCTCATCTCTAGCGTTAACTAAACCTTTTTTTCGATTTATAGCAACTGGGTCTCCCGTGCACTGTTGGCCTAAGCAGTGAATGGAAGGCTTTCCAAAAATTATGAGGAACTGCAATGCCCCTTACAAGAGCCATGTGTGGCATCCCAGGGGTCTGGTCACCACAGTAATAGAGATATTACGTCGGAGAGCAAGTGGGAGGTTTCCTGGTCAGGATCCCTTAAACATGCAACATCTTCCTGCCCCAGTCCTGGGAGTGGAGAATTCTGCCCTTATAAACTGGATCTGGGGCGGGGTTGAGTGAGTCAGAGAACAGTCAGAGTCAGAGTGAGAGCAAGGGAAAGTAACAGCAAGGAGCTCTGTAGGAGCTAGGAGCTAAAGACCAGGGGCTGGAAGCTGAGCAGAGCTCGCCCTGGCAGAAGACAATAGGAACCGGACACAGGAGTCCGAAGCTGTGAGGACTTATATATCCAGCAGCAGAAACCAGCCGGCAGGGGATTTCAGGTCCTCTGGCCATAGAAGCCCGGAGGCTCAGTCACAAGCAAGGGACCAGCACTGCGTCGTGGAGCGGAGGCTAACAGAAGGCCCCAAGTCACCAGCCATACGGGTGAGCACTACACGGTACACTCAGGGACGTGGGCTACTTCTACCCGCTTACAGCAAGGTAGCCAGGAAGAGTGCAGACAGACGGGGAGGCCTACAACTCCACCTGGCCAGGGGAACTCCTGCTTTCTCACAGACTGACCAGGCCTCTTATGCTAGCCAGTACTCCCGGGAGGGTCTACCTTATAATCATCAGTAAAGCTCCTGAACTGCACTGCAAAGACTCTGAGTCATTCCTGCTGCGCTCGTGCACCATCACCCCCATCATCCACACTCACTGCCCTGAGGCTATACTCCTCCCGAGGGGAGTTATCCCATTCTATGCTGCGCACACAACACCAGCCTCAGCGGTCTGCCTCGCAGCGGTGGTACTCCCTGACCGCAATCCACGGGTGGCGCAGTCGGACAATTAACCTCAAAACCTAAGAAAGACTGCCACTGATTTGACCAGCCTGAGCCACGGGACCGGGTCACTGCCACGGAGACTACAGACCCCAGAGACCCGGCACCGGGTATCCCACACACGTGTACACATGGCCCAGGGGGCGCGTCACATGCAGTACAGCATATTACAAACATAAGTCCCATTATTGGGGAGTGGGTGTCCCATAGTATTTGCTTATGCCTTGCAAGCAAAAGCTGCCAAAAATTAGGACGGAGCAACTTGCAATGCCCCTTACAAGAGCCATGCAGTACAGCATACTACAAACATAAGTCCCATTATTGGGGAGTGGGTCTCCCATAGTCTTTGCTTATGCTTTCCCAGCAAAAGCTGCCAAAAATTAGGACGGAGCAACTTGCAATGCCCCTTACAAGAGCCATGCAGTACAGCATATTACAAACATAAGTCCCATTATTGGGGAGTGGGTCTCCCATAGTATTTGCTTATGCCTTGCAAGCAAAAGCTGCCAAAAATTAGGACGGAGCAACTTGCAATGCCCCTTACAAGAGCCATGCAGTACAGCATATTACAAACATAAGTCCCATTATTGGGGAGTGGGTCTCCCATAGTATTTGCTTATGCTTTCCCAGCAAAAGCTGCCAAAAATTAGGACGGAGCAACTTGCAATGCCCCTTACAAGAGCCATGCAGTACAGCATATTACAAACATAAGTCCCATTATTGGGGAGTGGGTCTCCCATAGTATTTCCTTATGCTTTCCCAGCAAAATCTGCCAAAAATTAGGACGGAGCAACTTGCAATGCCCCTTACAATAGCCATGCAGTAGAGCATATTACAAACATAAGTCCCATTATTGGGGAGTGGGTCTCCCATAGTATTTACTTAAGCTTTCCCAGCAAAAGCTGCCAAAAATTAGGATGGAGCAACTTGCAATGCCCCTTACAAGAGCCATGCAGTACAGCATATTACAAACATAAGTCCCATTATTGGGGAGTGGGTCTCCCATAGTATTTGCTTATGCTTTCCCAGCAAAAGCTGCCAAAAATTAGGACGGAGCAACTTGCAATGCCCCTTACAAGAGCCATGCAGTACAGCATATTACAAACATAAGTCCCATTATTGGGGAGTGGGTCTCCCATAGTATTTGCTTATGCTTTCCCAGCAAAAGCTGCCAAAAATTAGGATGGAGCAACTTGCAATGCCCCTTACAAGAGCCATGCAGTACAGCATATTACAAACATAAGTCCCAATATTGGGGAGTGGGTGTCCCATGGTATTTGCTTATGCTTTCCCAGCAAAAGCTGCCAAAAATTAGGACGGAGGAACTTGCAATGCTGGCACCCTGGTGGTATAGTGGTGGTGGACGCTGAGGATAAGGAGAAGAAGATTAAACAGCCGAAACGAGGAAGCGTATACCCATGTGTGGGTGTGAAGTGGTGCATGTGAATACACCTCCCGAAAAAACACAGTGGATTTGACTTTATGTTACTCTGCTGTCATTTGGTGGTGATGAGAAGTCTGGCCCAATCCAGCCCTTGTTCATTTTGATAAGGGTCAGCTTGTCAGCATTGTCAGTTGACAGTCGCGTGCGCTTTTCAGTTATAATTCCCCCAGCGGCACTAAAAACACGCTCCAATAACACGCTAGCGGCAGGGCAGGCCAGGACCTCCAAGGCGTACAGAGCGAGTTCATTCCAAGTGTCCAGCTTGGATACCCAATAATTAAAAGGCACAGAGGAATCACGGCGGACGCTGGTACGATCGGCAAGGTACTCCCTCACCATCTTTTGAAACTTTCCACTCCTTGTGAGAGTACCCCGCGCCTCAGGGCCTGTAAGCTGGGCGGGTGTCAGAAAACTGTCCCAGAACGTTGACAGTGTTCCCCTGCCTCTGCTGGATTGGAGTTGCATCTCTCTCGCCTATACGCCTTGGTTGGGCAACGAACTGTGACCTCTGCCGCTAGCGTGTTCAGATGGGAATTTTTTTAAGAGTTCTGCAGCAAGGGCCTTCTGGTATTGCCCCATTTTTGTAGACCTCTCCACCTCAGGAATAAGAGAGTGAAAGTTCTCCTTGTAGCGGGGGTCTACAAGTGTCACCAACCAGTAATGCCTGTCACCCAACATTCTGACAACGCGAGGGTCACGGTTAAGGCAGCGTAACATAAAGTCAGCCATGCGTGCCAGACTGGTAACGGGCAAGATTTCCGTGTCCTCACCAAGATGACGACTGACCATGCTCTCCTCCTCCTCCTCCTCCTTCTCCTCCTCCTTCTCTTCCTCCTCCCCCCTGTCCTCAGGCCACCCACGCTGATCCGACGGTATGACACTTGCACAGGTACTACCGTCTACAACGTATGATAGCAGCTCCTGTTCTTCCTCCTCCTCCTCCTCCTCTCCCTCATTGTCCACCAATGCACGTTGGGATGAGATGAGGCTGGGCTGTGTGTAATCACCCGCTATGGCTTCTTGATCCATCTCATCATACTCTGGCTGCAATGCCTCCTCTTTAATTCTCTGCAGAGAGCGTTGCAAAAGACAGACAAGTGGGATGCTGACACTGATGATGGCATCATTGCCACTCACCATCTTGGTGGCCTCCTCAAAGTTTGTCAGGATGGTACATATGTCAGACATCCAGGTCCACTCCTGAGGTCTTATGTGTGGAGTCTGACCTGAATATCGACGGCCTTGTTGCAGCTGGTACTCCACAACTGCTCTCTTCTGCTCACAAATCCTTTGCAACATGTGGAGGGTAGAGTTCCAACGTGTGGGGACATCACACACCAGTCGGTGTGCCGGAAGCTGCAAACTCTGCTGCAACACAGCAAGGGCGGCGGAAGCTGTAGCCGACTTGCGAAAATGAGCTGACAGGTGGCGTACTTTCACGAGCAGATCTGGCAACTCGGGGTACGATTTAAGAAACCGCTGAACCACGAGGTTAAGCACATGAGCCAGGCATGGTACGTGTGTGATCTCACCTCGCCTCAGAGCCGCCACCAGGTTACGGCCATTGTCACACACGACCATGCCGGGATGTAGGTTCAGTGGTCTCAGCCACAGATCTGCCTGCTCTTTCACAGCTGTCCACAACTCACAAGCAGTGTGAGGTTTATCACCTAAGCTTATGAGTTTCAGCACAGCCTGTTGCCGCTTGGCAGTACTGCAATGCTTCCAGCTTGTAACTGATGTGGTGATATCTGAGATGGAGGCTGAACATGAGGAGGAGGAGGAGGATGCGCAGGAGCTGTACACTGTGGGGGCAACTCTGACTGACATAGGGCCCGCAATCCTCGGTGTGGGGAGGATGTGTACTGTCCCATGGTCCGACTGGGTCCCGGCTTCCACTATGTTTACCCAGTGTGCCGTCAGAGAGATGTACCGTCCCTGGCCACAAGCACTTGTCCACGTGTCCGTTGTCAGGTGGACTCTCCCAGTAACTGCATTGTTGAGGGCACGGCAGATGCTTTGGGACACGTGCTTGTGTAGTGCGGGGATGGCACACCGGGCAAAATAGTGTCGGCTGGGGACCGAGTACCGAGGGACGGCCACCGCCATAAGATTGCGGAAGGATTCCGTCTCCACCAGCCTAAAAGGCAGCATTTCCAATGCAAGCAGTCGTGAAATGTGCGAATTTAGGACTGTGGCCTGTGGGGCGTTAGCTGCGAATTTCTGCTTTCGTTCAAAGGTCTGGAATATGGACAATTGAACGCTGCGGTGGGACGTGGACGTGGACGTTGATGCTGTTTCTTGAGAAACTGCCATAACAAGTGAAGACTGAGAGGAGGGGGCATCTTTACATGCAGTATGGACAGGGGATTGCCTTGCACACACAACAGGGGGTTCTATTGCACGCACAACAGTGGAAGAAGCGGTGGTGACACCCGCTGACACTGGTCGTGGACCCTGGGTTTCGCCCCACAAAGTCGGGTGCTTTGCTGCCATGTGCCTGATCATGCTGGTGGTGGTCACGCTGGTAGTTTTGTCACCCCTGCTGATGCTGGCATGGCAGGTGGAACATATGGCCTTTTTGGGGTTATCAGCAGAGTCTTTAAAAAAATTCCAGACTCTGGAAGACCTACCGCTTGTACTGGCAATGTCCCTCGTGTTGGTGTTACGGGGAACGGTTGCCTGCCTTCTGTCTGCGGCCACCACACTGCTTCTCCCTGCCTGTTGGGGTACTCTGCCTCCCTCCCCCTGTGTGCTGCTGGCCTCACTCTGCATGTCCTCCTTCCACGTTGGGTCAGTTACTAGATCATCCACCACCTCCTCCTCTTCCACTTGTCATCGTCCACCTCTTGTGACAGATTGCCAACATCGACTTCCTGTGGCCGTGGCTGTTCAAATATTTGGGCATCGCAACATGGGATCTCCTCTTCCACCACTTCAAGCGTATCAGGCGAGGGGCCCAAATATGGAAATGGACCAGTGAACAGCTCTTCAGACTGTCCAAGTGTGGGATCACTTGCTGTCTGACGACACTCGGCATGGTGGGAGGAAGGAGCATCAGGGTGAGGAGGAGTATGCGGTCGAGACTCACGGCTACTAAGAGTTGACCGTGTGGAAGACAGACCGGAGGTGGTGGTGCCCAGGTAACTGGAAGTATTGTCTGCTATCCAATTAATAACCTGTTCACACTGATCAGTTCTCAATACTGGTGTTGTTCTGTGCTTCCCTAGTAATTCGGTCAAGAAGTGGGAGCGAGAAGATGTGGCTGTTGGTTGTGGCACATTTTCACCTTGGCCACGGCCCCGTCCTCTGCACGAACCATCACCAGAACGTCCACTTCCACGTCCCTTGCCACAATCCTTGCCCATTGTAAATGAAGTAAAATAGCTTACACTTGCACTATCAATGGAAAAAGGGTAATAAAGAGCAGATTAGAACCGTGGAAGAGGAAAACCATAGTTATTGTTTACTGGGGTATACCACACTTTTTTAAATAGAGATATTTGCGGCTGAACAGTGACCGACACACTCAAACTGCTTTTTTTTTAGATACCAAAGGCCCAAAACTGGATAGTACAGCGATTTGACCCGTGGAACTGCGAAACCACACTGGGATGTCGGGCCTACACAAGACTATTTTCAACAGATATATTTTTGTGTCACAACAGTCAGGAGACACTACTGTTTTTCTTTACGGAAAAAACTACCAAAACCTGAATAATAGAGATTTTTTACCGTGGAACAGCAAAACCACAGTTATAATTTACTGGTGAGTACCAGGCTTTTTAAAATATATATATATTTGCGGCTGAACAGTGAGCGACACACTCAAACTGTTTTTTTTAGATACAAATGGCTCAAAAGTTGATAATACAGAGGTTTGTACCATGGAACTGCAAAACCACACTTGTATTTCTCGGGCCTACACCAGACTATTTTCAACAGATATATTTGTGTCTGAAAAATCAGGGAGACACTATTTTTTTTTTTTTTACAGCAAAAAATGCAAAAAGCAGGATAATAGAGATTTTTTACCGTGGAACAGCAAAAGCACACTTCTGTCTCTCTGGCCTACACCAGACTATTTTCAACAGATATATTTGTGTCTGAAAAATCAGGGAGACACTATTATTATTTTTATACAGCAAAAAATGCCAAAAACAGGATAATAGAGATGTTTTACCGTGGAACATCAAAACCACAGTAATAATTTACTGGTGTATACAAGGCTTTTTAAAATATATATATATTTGCGGCTGAACAGTGAGCGACACACTCAAACTGTTTTTTTAGATACAAATGGCCCAAAAATGGATAATACAGAGGTTTGTACTGTGGAACTGCAAAACCACACTTGTATTTCTCGGGCCTACACCAGACTATTTTCAACAGATATATTTGTGTCTGAAAAATCAGGGAGACACTATTTTTTTTTTTACAGCAAGAAATGCAAAAAGCAGGATAATAGAGATTTTTTACCGTGGAACAGCAAAAGCACACTTCTGTCTCTCTGGCCTACACCAGACTATTTTCAACAGATATATTTGTGTCTGAAAAATCAAGGAGACACTATCATTATTTTTATACAGCAAAAAATGCCAAAAACAGGATAATAGAGATGTTTTACCGTGGAACATCAAAACCACAGTAATAATTTACTGGTGTATACCAGGCTTTTTAAAATATATATATATTTGCGGCTGAACAGTGAGCGACACACTCAAACTGTTTTTTTTTAGATACAAATGGTCCATAGAACTGCAAAACCACACTTCTATTTCTCTGGCCTACACCAGACTATTTTCAACAGATATATTTGTGTCTGAAAAATCAGAGGCACACTTTTTTTTTTGGGGGGGGGGGGGCACCAAAAGGTTAATAAGATGGGTATTTGTACATTGTGAAGGAGGAAAAAAAAAAGAGGATTTAGATAAAAAAAATGGATTTTTCCTGGCCCCCGGGACCTGGAGCTAAGTCCAGCAATTTCCGCAACAGGAGCAGCACACAGGACTGTAATGCAGCATTTGCTGGTATAACCACTGCGTCTCCTATACAGCCTGCCTGCCTGCCTGCCTGATATACCTGGGATGGATATTAGTCCTGAGAAGGACTGTTTGTTTGATCTGGCAGCCTTTGCAGACCCTACACTAACTATTTTGCAGGATATATCTCTCCCTAAATCAGCAGCGCTGTCCCTACACTGTCTGATCCGGAGCGACTGTGTCCAAGATGGCGGCGCCCCGTTTTAAATACTCGAGGTGACGCTGTGCGGCCAGCCAATCACTGTAATAGTAACATAGTAACATAGTTTGTAAAGCCGAATAAAGACTTGCGTCCATCAAGTTCGACCTGTTAGTTCTGTAATTGCTAAAGTTGATCCAGAGGAGGGCAAAAACCCCAAATGATTTGGCCAATCTTCACCTGAGGAAAAATTCCCTCCCGACTCTGAAACCAGCAGTCAGAATAAATCCCTGTATCAACCTACTATTTTATTTTATTTTTAAGTATATGCTGAAATCTGCCTGGTATCTAGAAATGCATCCAGTCCCCGCTTGAACTGGTGTAGTGAATCCGACATTACCGTCTCCTCACTCAGTGAATTCCATATTCTCACTGCTCTTACCGTAAAGAACCCCTTCCTATGCTGGTGCTGAAACCTTTTCTCATCCAGTCTTAGTGAATGCCCTCTTGTTACCGTAATATCCCTCCTTTTGAACAAATCCCGGGCAAGATCTCTATACTGTCCCCTAACATATTTGTACACATTTATTATGTCCCCCCTCAACCTTCTCTTTTCCAGGCTGAATAGTCCTAGTTTTGCCAACCTCTCTGGGTATTGCAGTCCCTCCATTCCCTTTATTAATTTTGTTGCCCTCCTTTGTACCTTTTCAAGCTCATTTATATCCTTTCTATATATTGGGGCCCATAACTGAGCACAGTATTCCAAGTGTGGTCTGACCAGTGCTTTGTACAGTGGAAGAACAATGTTCTCATCCTTTGCAGCTATACCTCTTCTGATACATCCCATTACCCTGTTTGCCCTTACAGCAGCGGCCTGACTTTGGGCACTCCAATTTAGTTTGCTATCAATCAAGATGCCCAAGTCCTTCTCCATCTCTGAATTCCCCAATGATTTCCCATTCAGTGAGTACTGGTGACTTCCATTTTTCCTTCCCATATGTATGACCTTACATTTCTCCTCGTTAAACCTCATTTGCCATTTAATGCTCCACCTACCCAGCTTATCCAAATCCCTCTGTAGGTCTGCACTGTCCTCTTTTGTATTAATTGTTTTACATAACTTTGTGTCATCTGCAAATATTGATATTTTACTATTTATCCCGTTGACTATGTCGTTAATAAAGATATTAAATAACATTGGGCCTAGTACAGACCCCTGTGGTACCCCACTAGTGACGCTTACCCAATCTGAGTATATTCCATTTATAACCACCCTCTGCCTTCTATCCTTTAGCCAGTTAGCTACCCACGTGCAGACATTTTCCCCCAGCCCCATCATTCTCATTTTGTATACCAACCTATTATGTGGCACGCTATCGAACGCTTTTGAGAAGTCGAGATACACGACATCCACTGGTTCCCCCTGATCTACTCGAGAGCTAACCTCCTCGTAGAAGTCAATCAGGTTTGTTTGGCAGGAGCGATTCCTCATGAATCCATGTTGGTTCGGGATTAAAAGATTATTAGCATCAAGATGCTCCGTAATCGCCTCTTTAATGAAGCTTTCAAAAATTTTACCCACAACGGACGTCAGACTCACCAGCCGTTAGTTTCCGGCGTCACTTTTCGCTCCCTTTTTGAATAATGGCACTACATTCGCCTGTCGCCAATCAAGTGGCACAGACCCAGTCTCAACAGAGTCCTTAAATATAAGATATAATGGTCTGTCTATCACATTACTTAGTTCCCTTAGTACCCGTGGGTGTATGCCATCAGATCCTGGTGATTTGTTTATTTTAATGTTACTGAGGCGTTTCTGTACCCCAGCTTGGGTTAGACTAGTCATACTTAGTGGCGGATTAAGCTTGTCACTTCTCATTCTCCTGTTAGTTCTCTTTCCTTTGTGAAAGTTGTCGAAAAAAAATGATTTAATAGATTAGCTTTATCCTCATCTTTCTCTATGATTTTGCCTTCCTCACTTTTTATCGGTCCAATATTATCCGATTTAATCCTTTTACTATTTATATACGTAAAGAACAGTTTGGGATTTGATCTACTTTCCCTAGCAATACGTCTCTCTGTTTCCTCCTTCGCTATTTTTATTTGTTTTTTACAGGTTCTCGTTTTTTCCTTGTAACACATTAGTGCCTCCTTACTGTTTTCCTGTTTTAATCTCTTGAATGCCTCTTTTTTGCTATTTAACGCCCCTTTTACGTTCTTGTTCAACCATATTGGTTTCCTCTTATTTCTGGCCCTTTTATTCCCATACGGTATATATCTCTCGCACTGAGTATTCAGAATTCTTTTGAAGGTTTCCCATTTACTATTCGTATTCCTTTCATTAAGAACTTTGTCCCAGTCAATAAGTTGAAGGCTTTCTTTCAGCTGATCAAACTTCGCCCTCCTAAAGTTTAATGTTTTTGTTGTTCCCTTATTGATAACCCTACTGAAGGGCATTTTGAAGTCGATAATATTATGGTCGTTATTACCTAGGTGCCCCCCTATCTGTACCTCAGTTATTCTATCAGGCCTATTAGTCAATATTAAGTCCAACACGGCCTTCCCTCTCATTGGTTCCTGCACTAGTTGGGAGAGATAATTATCCTTAATATTTGTCAAGAACCTTTTTCCTTTCTGAGATCTACAGGTTTCTGTTTCCCAGTTAATATCCGGGTAGTTGAAATCCCCCATTACAATCACTTCATTATGTTTTGCTACTTTGTCTATTTGTCCTAATAGCAGATTCTCATTCTCCTCTGTTATATTTGGTGGCTTATAGCAGACCCCCAGTAATATTTTATTATTATTTTTAGTTCCCTCTATCTCTACCCACATGGACTCGACCCCCTCTTCTCCCTCTCCTATATCTTCCCTTAGTCTGGGTTTTAGACATGACTTTACATATAAGCAGACTCCTCCGCCTTTCCCCTGTTTCCGGTCCCTTCTAAATAAACTATAATCTAATAAATTTACCGCCCAGTCGTAGCTATCGTCTAGCCAAGTCTCTGTTATACCTACAATGTCATACCTCTCCTCCGATATAAGCGCCTGCAGCTCATCCGCCTTATTGGTCAGGCTTCTTGCGTTGGTCAGCATGCAAGATAAAACTTTGGGGTTATTTAGCATCCTATTCTTCTCTAACGATCTAACTGTACTATCCCCACCCCCCTCTCCACCCTCATTATATTCACTTCTCCCCTTCCCCCTTGCTTGCCTCACATCCCACCTATTTCCTTGGTTTCCCCCCCCGTCTCTAGTTTAAAAACTCCTCCAACCTATTAGCCATCTTCTTCCCCAGCACCGCTGCACCCTCCCCATTGAGGTGCAGCCCGTCCCTACGGTAGAGCCTGTAGCCGACCGCGAAGTCGGCCCAGTTCTCCATGAACCCAAACCCTTCTGCCTTGCACCAACTCTTTAGCCACTTATTCACCTCCCTAACTTCCCGTTGGCGCTCCTGTGTGGCTCGCGGGATTGGTAGTATTTCTGAGAAAACTACCTTGGAGGTCCTTGCCCTAAGCTTCCTACCTAGGTCCCTGAAATCATTTTTAAGGACCCTCCATCTACCACTCACTTTGTCATTGGTGCCGATGTGGACCATGACCGCTGGGTCTTCGCCAGCCCCACCTAGTAACCTGTCAACCCGATCTGCGATGTGCCGGACTCGAGCGCCAGGGAGGCAGCACACCGTTCGGCGATCCCGGTCTTTGTGACAGATTGCCCTGTCTGTCCCCCTAATAATCGAGTCACCCACTACCAGAAACTGTCTTGCCTGCCCTACACTTCCCCCCTCCCCCTCATTACTGGAGCATACACTCCCCCGGCGGTCAGAGGATCTGTCGTGCTCCAATAATGCCGGTTCTGAACCAGCCTTCCTATACTTCTTCCCTCTATCCCTCCTAACTGTTATCCAGCTCCCTGCCTGTTCAGCCTGCACTTCCCCTCTATGCTCCACCCCCTGTATTGACCCATTGAGTGTCTGCTCCGAGAAGCAAACTCCGTTCCATGTTGTCGATGCTTCTCAGTACCGCTATCTGAGCACTTAGATCCAGAATTTGGGCTTCCAAGTGCACGATATGCTCACATCTCTCGCAGCAGTATGGATCCTCGAGCGGTTGCTCACGGAATGCATACATTGCGCAAGATGTACACTGCACGGCTCCGGCCAAAAAGGTTATCATTCTAAATATGGGGATACAGTCAGTATATATATACAAGTACAAAACACAATTATTTATATATATGTGTATGGACGGGGATCAATTAGGGATGTGCAAGTGTATCAATTAGATATCGGCGGGGGATCAGTTAAGTATCAAGTATGGACGGGGGAATCAGATAAGTAGGTCAGGTGGATTAATTAAGTAAAAAGTAAAGTAAAGAAAGAATGAAATACAGTCAGCAATTCAGTCCTAAGTCCTCCCTTCCAAACTCCCTGAATCCAAAGTCACTGAAAAACAAGTCACTCACTTTCGTTCGCACTTACGCTCCGGACACACGCAGCTCGTTCACACTCGCAAACTAAGACATTTAAAGAGTTTTTTTTTTTTTTTTTTTCTTCCTTTTCCAGCAATGTACCCTTCACCTCAATGCACTTCTAAAGGACTTGATGTCCAACCAGCTTCCCCTCATAAACCCTTAATTATGACCCCTTCCCCTTAATTAACCCCTTGTGAGTAAATCTACACCTCAGGATTTTAGTGCAATGTAGTTAACCCTTAAATACACAGGTAGTAAACTAAGAAACTAAAACTGTAGTGAGAAAATAGGTTTTAAAAAGCCCAATAAATCTAAACAACATGGCTGCGGCATTACAGTGACTGGCTGGCAATCCCTGCATGTTCATTGGCTCTGTAAAGAGCGCCAAACATGCAGGGCGGAGACCCGAGCTCCCGCCCGAGTAACCCGGAAATGCTCGGTGCTCGCCGAACATCCCGAGTAGCGTGATGCTCGGGCGAGTACCGAGCAGTGTCGAGCATGTTCGCTCAACACTAGTCAGTACCTCCTCAGGAAGAAGGAGGCGGCAAGAGGGGGCTGAGCGACATTGAGGAGCGAAGCAGCAATCAGGCTAAAAACAGTCATTTCAGCATAAAACTTACATGTCCCACCGCTGATGCTGTTGGATGTAACCGATCAACATGTATTGCCCAAAAATAGTATGTGCAAGCTTATATGGTTTACAATGTTTTTCTTTTTTTGGGGATGAAGGGGAGTGTTTTATATGCCTACAAACATATTAATTAAAATATATATTTAGTCACAATAATAATGACATTACACATTGCAGTGTACCATTAATTAGCATTGTTGGCCTTTGTGACCAAAAGGAGGAGAGTTGACGGATTTAGAATGGCCCCATATACAAGGTCAAGGGATGCAAAAACCATTTATCACTATGCAAATTAACTGATCTAACTAGACATATACCAAACAAAATAAATAGTAAGCAAAATTACTGTATATATATATTAGTTTATTAAAAAAATAACTTTTTATTACATTATTTCTAATGTATTATAATGTATTATATTATAATTATAGTTATGTGTAGATATGTGTTGTTAATGTCTAGTTGTGCCAGTCTGATGTTTTGTGATACAAACTATAATATGAAATCTACAGGAATGCTAAAGTTTTCAAAAGAATTCAACAATTATAGATGTTCAGCCAAGTTTATACAGAATGTGATGCCAGATTTATATAATCACTTACCACTAAGTTTTCTTAGCAGCTACAATTCAGTTGTCATTCCAGAGTTTTATTTCTGTCACTGTGCATTACATTTGCTATGGCACTGAACATCAGATATGCTTCCTGTATTTATATTCCCAGCATTCTTACTGTGATGCACTATTCTGTATTATTTTTACTTTCAAAGCACTATTGCAAGTTATCCCAATTCATTCTTTCCTGAGAAGTGTCATAAAACATAACATCTTGGCTGATAAATACATTACATATCAATGTACTTGGTCAACACCTACTTTGCATCTATCATTTTTTATGATGTAATATTATGATTTACAATCATGGCTGTATTTGCCACTGGGCACCAGACGTCTGGTACCTAGGGTGGCAGATTGCATTGGAAAGACACCAGCATGAATTTTTTTTTTTTTATCCCCCCTCCCCTCCACCAGACCAAATAACAAAACTGGCATCTTTGTGAAAGGAGGAAAGTTGAAGAGATTCCCTGCATTCATTTATATTTGCAGAAAAGACAGAAATTAAAATTAAGATGCAAGCATGTTAGCTCTTCCGGGTTCACAGGAGTATTAACCAGCTTCCTGCCCCCACGTGGACTGGCATAATCATACTGTGTGTGCTGACATCCCTGCAAAATGATGAGGTCACCTCATCATACTGCTGACATATTTTTGCAGTGGTGGCGAAGTCATGGGAGAACAGGAGAAGTTAGACACTCTGTAGAGCTGAAGATACTTTTACTATAGACAGGGAAGGGGAGTTGAGTTCATTGCACAGAATGAGAGATTGTGTTTGTCCAACCCCCTGCTCATTGCAGGATTCACTAAACCATCTCAGACATGTCTGTCCAGCTCTGATAGAATGTTAGAGTTGGAATTGACCTGTGAGTGCACAGTATGGAGAGTTGGCAGCAGGCCCGGATTGGCAATCTGTCAAGGCAGGCTGGTGCCCAGTGGGCCGGCGTCTCTGAACTACAAAGTGGGTCGCCGGCCCTTTAAAACTTCTCAATAAAGACCCAGTGTGCACGCGCTGTCTTGCTTGCCCACACTGACAAGGGCCGCAGCCGCGCACACATACAGTGACAAGGGCCGGCTCTTGTCAGTGTGTGTGCGCAGCTGTGGCCAATGTCAATGCTTGCACATTGCTGCAACCGTTGTCAGTGTATGAGCTCGCGGCTGCGGCTGTTGTCAGTGGGTTCAAGCATGAGAGCGTGTTCACACTGATCCTTCATTCAGAAATTTGAAAGGGCTACCGCGGCGCACACAGGGCTCTTACTGTACTGGCCAGCGTCAGAGAACATGGTGGTCTACTCACCAATCCCAGGGATCCAATTCCGCTGCTCTGCACATACGACGAGGGACCCACTTTAGATCTCAGGGATCTGGGTGAGTCCCAAGATGGAAACTTTTTTTTATGTATATACAGCAGTTGCAGTTTCACCTGTATAATGGACATAGACTGCTGTATATACAATATATACAGTATGTGATACTGCTACTGCTGTATATATATTACATAGGTGATACTGTGATTATATACAGCAGTCGCAGTATCACCTATGTAATGTATATACAGTAGTCTATATACATTATATAGGTGATACTGTGACTGCTGTATATACACTATATGCAGTTATATGAAAAAGTTTGGGCACCCCTATTAATCTTAAGCTTAATGTTTTTTAAAAATTGGTGTTTTTGCAACAGCTATTTCAGTTTGATATATGTAATAACTGTTGGACACAGTAATGTTTTTGCCTTGAAATGAGGTTTATTGTACTAACAGAAAATGGGCAATCTGCATTCAAACAAACTTTGACAGGTGCATAAGTATGAGCACCCTTATCATTTTCTTGTTTTAAATACTCCTACCTACTTTTTACTGACTTACTAAAGCCCTTTTTTGGTTTTGTAACCTCATTGAGCTTTGAACTTCATAGCCAGGTGTATGCAATCATGAGAAAAGCTACTTAAAGTGGCCACTTGCAAGTTGTTCTCCAGTTTGAATCTCCTCTGAAGAGTGGCATCATGGGCTCCTCAAAACAACTGTCAAATGATCTGAAAACAAAGATTATTCAACATAGTTGTTCAGGGGAAGGATACAAAAAGCTGTCTCAGAGATTTAACCTGTGGTCAACGTGGTCAGAGGTATTAAGCCACTTTTACAGGCTCACAATAAAACGTTCAAAAACGAAAGTGAAACTTTTTTCCTGTGAAATATGTTAAGGAACATCCTTTCCAGGGTAAAGACTTGTGTATAAGTTAAAATAAATGACCAAAAACAAAAATACTCCTCCACACCTTCGGCTATGTTCACAAGTAGCATTTGTTATGCGTTTTTGCACTTTTGTATTGCTTTCAACTATGACAAATGCATTCACCGTGAAATGTCATTTTAACATTTTACAACCTTATCTGGCCATGTGCTGTGTGACACATGCATAAAGTGCTGAAAAGACATGGGTCCCCAGCCGCCCCTATTTCTCCTTGGAACATCCCCCCACACACTTTTCTTAGCCCGGCCTGCTTTAGGCAGCATTGGACGAGCCCACCAGAGAACCAGACTCCTCCGGTGGGCCCTGACTTCTCCATCGGTGGAGTTGAGAGTGCCAAGGTGAGGAGCATGATGATGACAGAAGTTAGCATCTGCTATGTTTTCTTTTAATGCAAGTGTAAGTGTGCAGCCTGCCACCCACCCACCCCCAGACTGCAATTCCATACTGCTAGCTTGCACTTGAAATGGGGCCTTTTAGTTTGGAGGAGGCCGAAGCTGGCCACTACCTCATGGCTGCTTCGGCAGCGAGGTATCCATACTCAGTCCCCAGCCGCCCATATTTGTCCTGGTGTGCCTTATACATAAGATTAAGCGCGTATACCAAAACATTACCTGTGCCCTCCCCAGTGCATTTAGTGGGAAGGAGAGCCTATTCCGCGGTAGTGTGGGCATGCCAAACCCCTGTTCATGGTACATGCGAAGATGCCTCCCACCTTGCACCTGTCGTTGCAGACTTGCAACTATCCCCATTCAAGTCCTTGTCCCAGGGCAGTGTTCAATTGTACCTCTCCCATTCCTTGCAATGCAAGCACAAGTATGCAGCCTGCCACCCACCCACCCCCTGGCTGCAATACCATACTGCTTGCTTGCTTGCACTTTAAATTGGGCCTTTTAGGCATGTGGAGGCGGAATCTGGCCACCACGCCATGGCTGTGTCGGCGGCCTGGTATCCATACTCAGTGCCCAGCCGCCTGGTGGCCGGGTGTCCCCGCTTACTCCCCAGCCTCCAGGGGGCGGCCGGGTGTCCATACTCGGTCCCCAGCCACCCCTATTTGTCCCGGTAACCTTTCCCACACTTTTCTTAGCCTGGCCTGCTTTAGGGCAGCATTGGCCGAGCCCACCGGACTATCAGACTCCTCCGGTGAGCCCTGGCTTCTCCATCAGGGGAGTTGAGAGTGCCAAGGTGAGGAGCATGATGAGGATGATAGAAGTTAGCATCTACTTTGTTTTGTTGTAATGCAAGAGCATGTATGTAGTAGCGGCTAGGCCTGAGGTGGTCAGCGTTTTGGCGCATATCCTACCTCCTCCGAGGATTGCTGGATGTTTTCCTGCTACTATCCAAGTTCTATGACTCCCGTTAAAACAAAGCTTCAGGTGATAAATGATGGATGAGGTAGTGGCAAAGGAGAAAGAACAGGAGGAACAGGGACCATTCACATCAATATCAGGCCAGTCAACCAGATATGTCTTGTAGGATATGTTTCTGTAACAAAAGGAGCGGTTCGGCTACACAGTTATAGGGCATACAGTGAGTGCAATGCCTACCAAATATTTCGAGCCACTCCAATGCCCCTTGGAAATGACATGGAGGTCAGAGGGCATTAACTAAACCTTTTTTTCCATTTATAGCAACTGGGTCTCCCGTGCACTGTTGGCCTAAGCAGTGAATGGAAGGCTTTCCAAAAATTATGAGGAACTGCAATGCCCCTTACAAGAGCCATGTGTGGCACCCCAGGGGTCTGGTCACCACAGTAATAGAGATATTACGTCGGAGAGCAAGTGGGAGGTTTCCTGGTCAGGATCCCTTAAACATGCAACATCCTCCTGCCCCAATCCTGGGAGGGGAGAATTCTGCCCTTATAAACTGGATCTGGGGCGGGGTTGAGTGAGTCAGAGAACAGTCAGAGTCAGAGTGAGAGCAAGGGAAAGTAACAGCAAGGAGCTCTGTAGGAGCTAGGAGCTAAAGACCAGGGGCTGGAAGCTGAGCAGAGCTAGCCCTGGCAGAAGACAATAGGAACCGGACACAGGAGTCCGAAGCTGTGAGGACTTATATATCCAGCAGCAGAAACCAGCCGGCAGGGGATTTCAGGTCCTATGGCCATAGAAGCCCAGAGGCTCAGTCACAAGCAAGGGACCAGCACCGCCGTCGTGGAGCGGAGGCTAACAGAAGGCCCCAAGTCACCAGCCATATGGGTGAGCACTACACGGTACACTCAGGGACGTGGGCTACTTCTACCCGCTTACAGCAAGGTAGCCAGGAAGAGTGCAGACAGACGGGGAGGCCTACAACTCCACCTGGCCAGGGGAACTCCTGCTTGCTCACAGACTGACCAGGCCTCTTATGCTAGCCAGTACTCCCGGGAGGGTCTACCTTATAATCATCAGTAAAGCTCCTGAACTGCACTGCAAAGACTCTGAGTCATTCCTGCTGCGCTCGTGCACCATCACCCCCATCATCCACACTCACTGCCCTGAGGCTATACTCCTCCCGAGGGGAGTTATCCCATTCTATGCTGCGCACACAACACCAGCCTCAGCGGTCTGCCTCGCAGCGGTGGTACTCCCTGACCGCAATCCACGGGTGGCGCAGTCGGACAATTAACCTCAAAACCTAAGAAAGACTGCCACTGGTTTGACCAGCCTGAGCCACGGGACCGGGTCACCGCCACGGAGACTACAGACCCCAGAGATCCGGCACCGGGTATCCCACACACGTGTACAGGGGGCACAGCACATGCAGTGCTGCATATTACAAACATAAGTCCCATTATTGGGGAGTGGGTGTTCCATGGTATTTGCTTATGCTTTCCCAGCAAAAGCTGCCAAAAATTAGGATGGAGCAACTTGCAATGCCCCTTACAAGAGCCATGCAGTACAGCATATTACAAACATAAGTCCCATTATTGGGGAGTGGGTGTCCCATAGTATTTGCTTATGCTTTCCCAGCAAAAGCTGCCAAAAATTAGGACGGAGCAACTTGCAATGCCCCTTACAAGAGCCATGCAGTACAGCATATTACAAACATAAGTCCCATTATTGGGTAGTGGGTGTCCCATAGTATTTGCTTATGCTTTCCCAGCAAAAGCTGCCAAAAATTAGGACGGAGCAACTTGCAATGCCCCTTACAAGAGCCATGCAGTAGAGCATATTACAAACATAAGTCCCATTATTGGGGAGTGGGTGTCCCATAGTATTTGCTTATGCTTTCCCAGCAAAAGCTGCCAAAAATTAGGACGGAGCAACTTGCAATGCCCCTTACAAGAGCCATGCAGTACAGCATATTACAAACATAAGTCCCATTATTGGGGAGTGGATGTCCCATAGTATTTGCTTATGCTTTCCCAGCAAAAGCTGCCAAAAATTAGGACGGAGCAACTTGCAATGCCCCTTACAAGAGCCATGCAGTACAGCATATTACAAACATAAGTCCCATTATTGGGGAGTGGGTGTCCCATAGTATTTGCTTATACTTTCCCAGCAAAAGCTGCCAAAAATTAGGACAGAGCAACTTGCAATGCCCCTTACAAGAGCCATGCAGTACAGCATATTACAAACATAAGTCCCATTTTTGGGGAGTGGATGTCCCATAGTATTTGCTTATGCCTTGCAAGCAAAAGCTGCCAAAAATAAGGACGGAGGAACTTGCAATGCTGGCACCCTGGTGGTATAGTGGTGGTTAAGGCTGATGATAAGGAAAAGAAGATTAAACAGCTGAAACGAGGAAGCGTATACCCATGTGTGGGTGTGAAGTGGTGCATGTGAATACACCTCCCGAAAAAACACAGTGGATTTGACTTTATGTTTCTCTGCTGTCATTTGGTGGTGATGAGAAGTCTGGCCCAATCCAGCCCTTGTTCATTTTGATAAGGGTCAGCTTGTCAGCATTGTCAGTTGACAGGCGAGGGCGCTTATCAGTTATAATTCCCGCAGCGGCACTAAAAACACGCTCCGATAACACGCTAGCGGCAGGGCAGGCCAGGACCTCCAAGGCGTACAGAGCGAGTTCATTCCAAGTGTCCAGCTTGGATACCCAATAATTAAAAGGCACAGAGGAATCACGGAGGACGCTGGTACGATCGGCAAGGTACTCCCTCACCATCTTTTGAAACTTTCCACTCCTTGTGAGAGTACCCCGAGCCTCAGGGCCTGTAAGCTGGGCGGGTGTCAGAAAACTGTCCTAGAACGTTGACAGTGTTCCCCTGCCTCTGCTGGATTGGAGTTGCATCTCTCTCGCCTGTACGCCTTGGTTGGGCAACGAACTGTGACCTCTGCCGCTAGCGTGTTCAGATGGGAATTTTTTTAAGAGTTCTGCAGCAAGGGCCTTCTGGTATTGCCCCATTTTTGTAGACCTCTCCACCTCAGGAATAAGAGAGTGAAAGTTCTCCTTGTAGCGGGGGTCTACAAGTGTCACCAACCAGTAATGACTGTCACCTAACATTTTGACAACGCGAGGGTCACGGTTAAGGCAGCGTAACATAAAGTCAGCCATGCGTGCCAGACTGGTAACGGGCAAGATTTCCGTGTCCTCACCAAGATGACGACTGACCATGCTCTCCTTCTCCTCCTCCTCCTCCTCTTCCTCCTCCCCCCTGTCCTCAGGCCACCCACGCTGAACCGACGGTATGAAACTTGTACAGGTACTACCGTCTACAACGCATGATAGCAGCTCCTGTTCTTCCTCCTCCTCCTCCTCCTCCTCTCCCTCATTGTCCCCCAAAGGACATTGGGATGAGATAAGGCTGGGCTGTGTGTAATCGCCCGCTACGGCTTCTTGATCCATCTCATCATACTCTGGCTGCAATGCCTCCTCTTTAATTCTCTGCAGAGAGAGTTGCAAAAGACAGACAAGTGGGATGCTGACGCTAATGATGGCGTCATCGCCACTCACCATCTTGGTGTACTCCTCAAAGTTTGTCAGAATGGTACATATGTCAGACATCCAGGTCCTCTCCTGAGGTCTTATTTGTGGAGTCTGACCTGAATATCGATGGCCTTGTTGCAGCTGGTACTCCACAACTGCTCTCTTCTGCTCACAAATCCTTTGCAACATGTGAAGGGTGGAGTTTCAACGTGTGGGGACATCACACACCAGTCGGTGTGCCAGAAGCTGCAAATGCTGCTGCAACACAGCAAGGGCAGCGGAAGCTGTAGCCGACTTGCGAAAATGAGCTGACAGGCGGCTTACTTTGACGAGCAGATCTGGCAACTCGGGGTACGATTTAAGAAACCGCTGAACCACGAGGTTAAGCACATGAGCAAGGCATGGTACGTGTGTGATCTCGCCTCGCCTCAGAGCCGCCACCAGTTTACGGCCATTGTCACACACGACCATGCCTGGATGTAGGTTCAGCGGTCTCAGCCACAGATCTGCCTGCTCTTTCACAGATGTCCACAACTCACAAGCAGTGTGAGGTTTATCACCTAAGCTTATGAGTTTCAGCACAGCCTGTTGCCGCTTGGCGGAGGCAGTACTGCAATGCTTCCAGCTTGTAACTGATGTGGTGATATCTGAGATGGAGGCTGAACATGAGGAGGAGGAGGAGGATGCACAGGAGCTGTACACTGTGGGGGCAACTCTGACTGACATAGGGCCCGCAATCCTCGGTGTGGGGAGGATGTGTTCCGTCCCTAGGTCCGACTGGGTCCTGGCTTCCACTATGTTTACCCAGTGTGCCGTCAGAGAGATGTACAGTCCCTGGCCACAAGCACTTGTCCACGTGTCCATTGTCAGGTGGACTCTCCCAGTAACTGCATTGTTGAGGGCACGGCAGATGCTTTGGGACACGTGCTTGTGTAGTGCGGGGACGGCACACCGGGCAAAATAGTGTCGGCTGGGGACCGAGTACCAAGGGACAGCCACCGCCTTAAGATTGCGGAAGGATTCCGTCTCCACCAGCCTAAAAGGCAGCATTTCCAATGCAAGCAGTCGTGAAATGTGCGAATTTAGGACTGTGGCCTGTGGGGCGTTAGCTGCGAATTTCCGCTTTCGTTCAAAGGTCTGGGATATGGAAAATTGAACGCTGCGGTGGGACGTGGACGTGGACGTTGATGCTGTTTCTTGAGAAACTGCCATAACAAGTGAAGACTGAGAGGAGGGGGCATCTTTACATGCAGTATGGACAGGGGATTGCCTTGCGCACACAACAGGGGGTTCTATTGCACGCACAACAGTGGAAGAAGCAGTGGTGGCACCCGCTGACACTGGTCGTGGACACTGGGTTTCGCCCCACAAAGTCGGGTGCTTTGCTGCCATGTGCCTGATCATGCTGGTGGTGGTCAGGCTGGTAGTTTTGTCACCCCTGCTGATGCTGGCATGGCAGGTGGAACATATGGCCTTTCTGGGGTTATCAGCAGAGTCTTTAAAAAAATCCAAGACTCTGGAAGACCTACCGCTTGTACTGGCAACGTCCCTCGTTTTGGTGTTACGGGGAACGGTTGCCTGCCTTCTGTCTGCGGCCACCACACAGCTTCTTCCTGCCTGTTGGGGTACTCTGCCTCCCTCCCCCTGTGTGCTGCTGGCCTCACTCTGCATGTCCTCCTTCCACGTTGGGTCAGTTACTAGATCATCCACCACCTCCTCCTCTTCACCTTGCGCACCACGATCCTCCTCCTCACTTCCTGGCAATTGTGTCTCGTCATCGTCCACCTCTTGTGACAGATTGCCAACGTCGACTTCCTGTGGCCGTGGCTGTTCAAATATTTGGGCATCGCAAAATGGGATCTCCTCTTCCACCACTTCAAGCGTATCAGGCGAGGGGCCCAAATATGGAAATGGACCAGTGAACAGCTCTTCAGAGTGTCCAAGTGTGGGATCACTTGCTGTCTGACGACACTCGGCATGGTGGGAGGAAGGAGCATCAGGGTGAGGAGGAGTATGTGGTCGAGACTCACGGCTACTAAGAATTGACCGTGTGGAAGACAGACCGGAGGTGGTGGTGCCCAGGTAACTGGAAGTATTATCTGCTATCCAATTAATAACCTGTTCACACTGATCAGTTCTCAATACTGGTGTTGTTCTGTGCTTCCCTAGTAATTCGGTCAAGAAGTGGGAGCGAGAAGATGTGGCTGTTGGTTGTGGCACATTTTCACCTTGGCCACGGCCCCGTCCTCTGCACGAACCATCACCAGAACATCCACTTCCACGTCCCTTGCCACGCGCCTTGCCCATTGTAAATGAAGTAAAATAGCTTACACTTGCATTATCAATATAAAAAGGGTAATAAAGAGTAGATTAGAACCGTGGAAGAGGAAAACCACAGTTATTGTTTACTGGGGTATACCACACTTTTTTAAATAGAGATATTTGCGGCTGAACAGTGAGCGACACTCAAACTGCTTTTTTTTTAGATACCAAAGGCCCAAAACTGGACAGTACAGCGATTTGACCCGTGGAACTGCGAAACCACACTGGGATGTCGGGCCTACACAAGACTATTTTCAACAGATATATTTTTGTGTCACAACAGTCAGGAGACACTACTGTTTTTCTTTACGGAAAAAACTACCAAAAGCTGAATAATAGAGATTTTTTACCGTGGGATGGCAAAACCACAGTTATTGTTTACTGGGGTATAACACACTTTTTTAAATAGAGATATTTGCGGCTGAACAGTGAGCGACACACTCAAACTGCTTTTTTTTTAGATACCAAAGGCCCAAAACTGGATAGTACAGTGATTTGACCCGTGGAACTGCGAAACCACACTGGGATGTCGGGCCTACACAAAACTATTTTCAACAGATATATTTTTGTGTTACAACAGTCAGGAGACACAACTGTTTTTCTTTACGGAAAAAACTACCAAAAGCTGAATAATAGAGATTTTTTACCATGGGATGGCAAAACCACTGTTATTGTTTACTGGGGTATACCACACTTTTTTAAATAGAGATATTTGCGGCTGAACAGTGAGCAACACACTCAGACTGCTTTTTTTTTAGATACCTAAGGCACAAAACTGGATAGTACAGCGATTTGACCCGTGGAACTGCGAAACCACACTGGGATGTCAGGCCTACACAAGACTATTTTCAACAGATATATTTTTGTGTCACAACAGTCAGGAGACACTACTGTTTTTCTTTACGTAAAAACCTACCAAAACCTGAATAATAGAGATTTTTTACCGTGGGATGGCAAAACCACAGTTATTGTTTACTGGGGTATACCACTCTTTTTTAAATAGAGATATTTGCGGCTGAACAGTGAGCGACACACTCAAACTGCTTTTTTTTTTAGATACCAAAGGCCCAAAACTGGATAGTACAGCGATTTGACCCGTGGAACTGCGAAACCACACTGGGATGTCGGGCCTACACAAGACTATTTTCAACAGATATATTTTTGTGTCACAACAGTCAGGAGACACTACTGTTTTTCTTTACGGAAAAAACTACCAAAACCTGAATAATAGAGATTTTTTACCGTGGGATGGCAAAACCACAGTTATTGTTTACTGGGGTATACCACACTTTTTTAAATAGAGATATTTGCGGCTGAACAGTGAGCGACACACTCAAATTGCTTTTTTTTTAGATACCAAAGGCCCAAAACTGGATAGTACAGCGATTTGACCCGTGGAACTGCGAAACCACACTGGGATGTCGGGCCTACACAAGACTATTTTCAACAGATATATTTTTGTGTCACAACAGTCAGGAGACACTACTGTTTTTCTTTACGGAAAAAACTACCAAAAGCTGAATAATAGAGATTTTTTTCCGTGGGATGGAAAAACCACAGTTATTGTTTACTGGGGTATACCACACTTTTTTAAATAGAGATATTTGCGGCTGAACAGTGAGCGACACACTCAAACTGTTTTTTTTTTTAGATACAAATGGCCCAAAATGGATAATGCAGAGGTTTGAACCGTGGAAGTGCAAAACAACACTTCTGTTTCTCTAGCCTACACCAGACAATTTTCAACAGTTATATTCGTGTCTGAAAAATCAGAGACACGCTTTTTTTTGGGGGGGGGGGGACACACCAAAAGGTTAATAAGACGGTTATTTTTACAGTGTGAAGGAGGAAAAAAAAAGGAGGATTTAGATGAAAAAAAAAAGGATTTTTCCTGGCCCCCGACACCTGGTGCTAAGTCCAGCAATTTCAGCAGCAGGAGCACACAGGACTGTAATGCAGCTTTTGCTGGTGTAACCACTGTGTCTCCTATAAAGCCTGCCTGCCTGGTATCTGGGATGGATATTAGTCCTGAAAAGGACTGTTTGTTTGTTCTGGCAGCCTTTACAGACCCTACACTAACTATTTCGCAGTTTATATCTCTCCCTAAATCAGCAGCGCTGTCCCTACACTGTCTAATCCGGAGCGACTGTGTCCAAGATGGCGGCGCCCCGTTTTAAATACTCGAGGTGACGCTGTGCGGCCAGCCAATCACTGTAATGCACACAACCAACATGGCTGCAGCATTACAGTGACTGGCTGGCAATCCCTGCATGTTCATGGCTCTGTAAAGAGAGCCAAACATGCAGGGCGGAGACCCGAGCTCCCGCCCGAGTAACCCGGAAATGCTCGATGCTCGCCGAACATCCCGAGTAGCGTGATGCTCGGGCGAGTACCGAGCAGTGTCGAGCATGTTCGCTCAACACTAGTATCGACCCACTGGTCATTTTATCTTATAAAAAAAATGTTTTCTGTCCATGGTACCGGATGTACCTGGATATTGGTAGTATTGGTTGTTATTATACAATTATTAATAAAAGTTATATTTTGCACTTCTCTTTCATTGCTGGTTATATATTGATAATGAGGATAGTATGACACTCATAGTACATAAGGAGAGGTTGTGTGGTGGTCAAAGTATATAACATGTAATTGGTGGAGTCAATGTTTTATAGGAGAAGATAGTGTGGAAGCCAAATATCATGAGAGGGAAAGTGTAGGGATCATTTCTTGTGCAGGGAGCACAGTGTAGGGCAATTGTGTATTCATGGAAAAAGCTAGGACTTATTTAGGGCGCTGCATGGGTGGATATCTTTGTACAGTGGCATAATGTGATACTGTTATATTTAAGGTCACTGGGTTGGGACATGCTCCAGAAGACCGGAGAAAAAGTTAATCTGCAGATATGAGCTGAGGATATAAAAAGTCACCATGGCATCAAGAACAGATAGAGAAAAGGATGAGAACAAGTCTAATTAGAAATGTTACCTATAAGATTCCAGGATCTAAGGAAATATATATATATTTGTATCATGTTAGCTAATAGATAGAAAACTATTAAAAACTGAGAGTCCTCATTGGTTAGTGTTCAATTGGTGGACAATCTCGCCTGATGCTCCAACAATAGTCAGCCATCATATGTAATGTACATCACATCTACCATGATACTGTCCTTCCATGACCTTTAAATCTTGGTGGAATCATTCACCTTGCTCATCACTGACTCCACCAAGATTTTCAGGGAAGTTAGCAAGATGGCTATGCAGAAAATGCACCTTGATGCTCATGTTGCAACCAATCATTTTTAGGTCTCCAAAAGTTTCTGGACAATAGTGGTGTAATTGTTTACTTGTGTATTTCCAAGAAAGTCCTTAACAAGGTCTTTGAGTGATAACCAAGCATTCTTCTGGAGTTCTGAAATTGTCCCGATGAAATGTTCTTCTTCGATGGTGTGCTGAATCTGTGGACCATCAAACACACCTGCCTTTATTTTTTCAATTGACGGGCTAGGAAATGTCAAAATGAGGTATTTGAAAATGTCTCCTTCAGTTGGCAAAGCTTTACCGAATTGCTTCATGAGACCCAGTTTCATGTGCAGAGGTGGGAATAAAATGTTCTTTCTGTCAACAAATAGTTCAGATCTTGGAGGCCAATTCCTCTCCACCCAATGCTTCTCATGAGCTATGCTGTTCTACTGTTATACAAGGTGTGAGAAAGACTTAGTGCAAAACAAAGGGAAGAGGGGAAGGGAGCCCAGACTCTAGGGAAATGGGGGAAGTTGAGACCTCCTAGGTAGTTCTAGCGTCACCCTTCTTCCCTACCATCCCTGTATGGGCTCTTCACCAGTCGCCGCACGCATGCCTCGCTCTGTCTTTCCCTGACGTATGGCTAAGGCTAGGGAAGGGAAGAGATGAGCATTAGTTGATCTCCACTAAACACTATAGACAACAAGGATGAACAAACATGGGGAAATTGCTTAGCTTAACTTTAGACGACTACAGACAGATGTGCACACGTCCTCAAGCTCCAGAGAAGACGAAGTACTGCTCTTGCTAAAGCCTTCAGAAGAAGTAATGAATATCACCACCACATCCCTCTGAAACACAGCAGGTATTTATACACCCAGGCCAGTGTGTTAATTAGCCAGAGGGAGGTAGCGGCTGGGTCCTAGAGACAGCCTCTAAGAAAATGTCTACGAATAATTTAGCACCGGGTTCCCAGCGAAACTTGGGGTGCGCTCCGGGAGAGAGGCTGCTGGGGTTCTGGCCGCTCTCCGGTCCACGGGGCGTGCGGCGTTACTCTCCGGGTGCTCGGGGGCCCCCGGCTATCCCTGGCCGGGATGGGCTCCTCGGCACTGTGGTATCGTCACGTTTAGGGAGGATTCTTCTGACTTAGAGGCGTTCAGTCATAATCCCACAGATGGTAGCTTCGTCCCATTGGATCCTCAGCCAAGCACACACACTAAATGTCTAAACCTGCGGTTCCTCTCGCACTGAGCAGGATTGCTAATGCGACAACACATCAACAGTAGGGTAAAACTAACCTGTCTCACGACAGTCTAAACCCAGATCACGTTCCCTATTAGTGGGTGAACAATCCAACACTTGGTGAATTCTGCTTCACACTGATAGGAAGAGCCGAGGTATAGCCTGAGATAGGTCTCCAAATTCTGATTGACACGCTCTGTCCATTCGACTGAGGGTGGAAGGCAGAGGAAAAGGACAGCTGCACCCCCAGTCAAGAACAGAATGCCTTCCAGAACTTGGAAACAAACTGGGTCCCCAGATCTGACACCACATCAGAGGGTACCCGGTGAAACTTCACGATCTCATTAATGAACACCTGAGCAAGAATTTTGGCATTTGGACGTGCAGGCAATGCGACGAAGTGAACCATTTTACTGAACTGATCTACTACCACCAAAACCACCGTTTTGCCTGCAGAAACCGGTAGGTCAGTAATAAAATCCATGGACAAGTGTGTCCATAGCCTACTAGGGATAGGTAGCGGAAGAGTACCAGATGGACTGGTATGTGAAACCTTAGAATGCGCGCAAATACTAGAAGCAGCTACTTGTTCAATCACATCCCGATGCAACTCCAGCCACCAAAAACTAGGAGAGAGAAGGTCCGCGGTTGTCTTACCACCTGGATGCCCAGCAACCACAGAGTTATGATGTTCCTTAATTACTTTGCGGTGCAGATTAGATGGTACAAGAGGCAGGGGCGTCCCCCTGAGCCTCCAACACGTTACCCTCCTGTTCAGGATACAGTGCCGAAATGACTACCCCTTTCTGTAATATCGAGGCAGGGTTCTCATGGTCACTACCACCAGGGAAGCTCCGGGACAAAGCATCAGCCTTGACATTTTTGACCCCTGGACAAAAAGTGACAACAAAATTGAACATAGTAAAAAACAGGGACCATCTGGCTTGCCTAGGCATTTAGCTGACTGGAAATATGACATGTTCTTATGGTCAGTAACAACAGTAATAGGATGTCGGTCGCCATTCCTCGAACGCCAATTTGATTGCCAAAAGTTCCCTATTACCCATGTCATAATTTCTCTCAGCCGAAGACAATTTTTTAGAAAAGAAGGCACATGGACGCCATTTACCAGGGGACGAACCCTGAGACAACACAGCCCCAACTCCGACATCCGACGCATCAACCTCCACAATAAAGGTTTGGGAAACATCGGGTTGACTTAGTATAGGTGTAGTGGCAAAATTATTCTTTAAGGAAGAAAAAACTTGGAGTGAAGCATCCGACCATTTGGAAAAATCAGACCCCGTCATAGTCATGTCAGTAAGGGGTTTCACAATAACAGAGTAATTTTGAATGAATTTCCAGTAAAAATTAGTAAAGGCCAGAAAATGTTGTAGAGCCTTCAGGCTCTTGGGACGTTTCCAATCAAGGACTGAACGGATCTTCTCCGGATCCATCCGAAAACCCGAAGATAACAGCAAGTACCCCAAAAACTGCACCTCTTGAAAAGTGAAAACACCTTTTTTCCAGTTTGGCATAAACTTTGTTATCCCTTAATACCTGGAGCACCTGCTTAACATGCCCCCGATGACTCTCCAGATCAGGTGAGTAAATCAAAATATCGTCCAGATAGACCACTACAAACCTCCCCACCAAATGATGGAAAATATAATTTATGAAATGCTGGAATACTGCAGGTGCATTGGTCAAACATAAGACATAACCAGACTCTCGAAATGTCCTTCCGGGGTATTGAACGTTGTTTTCCATTCGTCCCCTTCTCTGATTCTAACCAGGTTGTAGGGTCCACTTAAAGGGAACCTGCCACGTCTTTTGCCAGAGCTGTATATCTATCTCAATTGGGGAATACGGAATTGGCCAGTCCTAGTGCATAACATTCTCAATGTCCCTAACCTCTCACCCTGCCGGCTCCTCTTATGACATCGCTTCCTCTGACCCTTGTATGCTTGCCAGTTCAGCCAGGATGTGGAGAATGAACGTTAGCCAGTGGGTGAGGAAAAATACAAAAATACAATAGATTGTTGACCTCATTCTACACACCTGGAACTGGACACCGCTCCTTATATGTTCTTACATATATAACATAAGGAACAGAAAGCGTTAAGGCATCACTAATATTGTATATTAATAGTGAAGTCGGACATTAATAATTAATATCGGACCTCAATAAAGGTGTAGGAGTCCCCCTAATATTTTGGATAGTTGTATAGCTGATGGTAGACTAGGATACTTTATTTTATATTTATTTTTCTTGTTATATCTTGAATAGTGTTGAGCGATACCTTCCGATATCGGGAAATATCGGATCGGATTGGATCGGACCGATACCCAAAAAGTATCGGATATCGCCGATTCCAATACCGGAAACCAATGCAAATGGGACAGAAATATCGGAATAAAAATAAACCCTTTCTTTCCTTGTAGGTTAATTCTACATGAAGGAAAACAACTAAGAATAATGTAGAATGTATTGGGGGAGGTAGGGGAGACAATAAAGGCATAGAGGTTTAGCCCAATCAAATGGAATAGCAGGAATTAATATTTTTTTTTAAGACGTTCTGAGTAACGGAAATATTGACTATGTTAAGTTTTTTTATATTTTGTCAGATATTTATGTTTCACTACTTCCATGCTCTTCACCTTCTTTTTTACTTCTCCCACACTTTCTCCTTCATCATCCTTAGCATCAGCATCTTTTTCATCAACTTCTTCTTCACCTTCTTCATCTTCTTCTTCTTCACCTTCTTCGTATTATTCTTTTTTTTTACATTCTTCATATTCTTCTTATTCAACTATTATTCTTCTTCATATTCTACTTCTTCATCTTCTTGATATTCTTCTTCTTCATCATATTCTTATTTTTGACAGGCATTCCTGTAGTTGTTATCTATAAAAGTTTGAACATTACACCTTTCGTTCTGCCCGTCACAAAAGATTTACAACAGGATTTGTCCGCGTTCAGTTTGGCCTGCAGCAGCAGGTCTTTTCCAGGGGCACCACGAGGAGGAACGGACTCACCCCCATACACTGCTTAGTCATCTTCTGCTTATAATTTAGATATTATCTTTTGCTCTGATTTTTAGTCTTATGCTTAATGTTCTTCCTCTTTTTGTTCTGCAGCTTCTTGTACTTCTGCTTCTTGGTTCTCTGTCTCTTGTTCTTCTGTATCTTGGTTGTTGTCTTCTTGTTCTTTGTCCTCTTGGTCAACTTCTTCAGGGTAATCTTCTTGGTCTTCTTTGGGGTGGTCTTCAGGGTCGTCGTCTTCAGGGTCGTCGTCTTCGGGGTCCTAGTCTTCAGGGTCCTCGTCTTCAGGGTCCTCGTCTTCGGGGTCCTTGTCTTCTTCGGGGTGGTCTTCAGGGTCCTCGTGTTCAGGGTAGTCGTCTTCGGGGTCCTCGTCTTCTTCGAGGTGGTCTTCAGGATCCTCGTCTTAAGGGTCGTCGTCTTCGGGGTCCTCGTCTTCTTCGGGATGGTCTTCAGGGTCCTCGTCTTCAGGGTCCTCGTCTTCGGGGTCCTCGTCTTCTTCGGGGTGGTCTTCAGGGTCCTCATCTTCAGGGTCCTCGTCAGGGAGATCCAGAGTGATTACCAAGAACCATTTCAAAAAGCTTGAACTTGGAAATGTAGCAGAAGGTACAAGAAGGCTGAGGAAATGCCGAGAACCAGCTGATGGTACTGGAACCCGGATGGGTAGCAGAAGGTACAAGAGCCAATGGAACTACCGAGGACCAGCTGACGGTACTGGAACTCGGTTACTAAGAAGGAGGTACCTGTGCCAGAAAGCACTACCAAGGACCAGCAGACATTGGTGGAACTTGGATACCGAGAAGGAGGCACCTAAGCCAAAGGCACTGCCGAGAACCGGCTGACGGTACTGGAACCCGGATGGGTAGCAGAAGGTACCCATGTAAAAAAAAGTTGCAAGGCCGCGAACCGGCCGCAGTTACCAAAACCCACAGTCCTACAGGGGGTGCTTGTCCTATTGGCACTATGGAACCAGCCATCATTGCCAGATCCCGCAGCCCACATAGGAGTCACCTAAACTGCAAGCACCATAGAGTCGGCTAACCCGACCGCAACACGACAGGACAACGCATTGGAGGAAAAGTGACGTTGACACTACCCGGAAACAGCTGGCGTGCTGGAACCAGGCTGGGCAGGAGGGAGTACCCGTGCCAAAGACACTGCCGAGAACCAGCTGATGGTACTGGAACCCGGATGGGTAGCAGAAGGTACAAGAGCCAATGGAACTACCGAGGACCGGCTGACGGTACTGGAACTCGGTTACTAAGCAGGAGGTACCTGTGCCAGAAAGCACTACGAAGGACCAGCAGACGTTGGTGGAACTTGCATACCGAGAAGGAGGCACCTAAGCCAAAGGCACTGCCGAGAACCAGCTGACGGTACTGGAACCCGGATGGGTAACAGAAGGTACAAGAGCAAATGGAACTACCGAGGACCAGCTGACGGTACTGGAACCCGGATGGATAGCAGAAGGTACAAGAGCCAATGGAACTACCGAGGACCAGCTGACGGTACTGGAACTCGGTTACTAAGCAGGAGGTACCTGTGCCAGAAAGCACTACCAAGGACCAGCAGACGCTGGTGGAACTTGGATACCGAGAGGGAGCCACCTAAGCCAAAGGCACTGCCGAGAACCAGCTGACGGTACTGGAACCCGGATGGGTAGCAGAAGGTACAAGAGCCAATGGAACTACCGAGGACCAGCTGACGGTACTGGAACTCGGTTACTAAGCAGGAGGTACCTGTGCCAGAAAGCACTACCAAAGACCAGCAGACGTTGGTGGAACTTGGATACTGAGAAGGAGGCACCTAAGCCAAAGGCACTGCCGAGAACCAGCTGACGGTACTGGAACCCGGATGGGTAGCAGAAGGTACCCATGTAAAAAAAAGTTGCAAGGCCGCGAGTCGGCCGCAGTTACCAAAACCCACAGTCATACAGGGGGTGCTTGTCTTATTGGCACTATGGAACCAGCCTTCATTGCCAGATCCCGCAGCCCACATAGGAGTCACCTAAACTGCAGGCACTATAGAGTCGGCTAACCCGACCGCAACACGATAGGACAACGCATTGGAGGCAAAGTGACGTTGACACTACCCGGAAACAGCTGGCGTGCTGGAACCAGGCTGGGCAGGAGGGAGTACCCGTGCCAAAGACACTGCTGGGAAACAGCTGGCGGTGCTGGAACCCAGGGTAAATACTAAAAACAGAGGAAGCCAGGGGTGTAATTGGAGCAAGTTTTAAATCAGTAGTACAGTGGATGTGGACAGAGCAGGAGAATTTGCCGGACACACAGCTGGGGATCAGCTGATGTTACTGAACCCCAATAACACTGGACCAAGCGTTGACTCTGCAGACGGCACTTCTGAGCAGCAACTAGCGGTATTGGAGCCCAGGGTAAATACTAAAAACAGAGGAGCCAGAGGTGTAATTGGAGCAAGTTTTAAATCAGTAGTACAGTGGATGTGGACAGAGCCGGAGAATTTGCCGGACACACAGCTGGGGATCAGCTGACGTTACTGAACCCCAATAACACTGGAGCAAGCGTTGACTGTGCAGACGGCACTTCTGAGCAGCAACTAGCGGTATTGGAGCCAAGGGTAAATATTAAAAGCAGAGGAGCCAGAGGTGTAATTGGAGCAAGGTTTAAATCAGTAGTACAGTGGATGTGGACAGAGAAGGAGAATTTGCCGGACACACAGCTGGGGATCAGCTGACGTTACTGAACCCCAATAACACTGGAGCAAGCGTTGACTGTGCAGACGGCACTTCTGAGCAGCAACTAGCGGTATTGGAGCCCAGGGTAAATACTAAAAACAGAGGAGCCATAGGTGTAATTGGAGCAAGTTTTAAATCAGTAGTACAGTGGATGTGGACAGAGCAGGAGAATTTGCCGGACACACAGCTGGGGATCAGCTGACGTTACTGAACCCCAATAACACGGCAGCAAGTGTTGACTGTGCAGACAGCACTTCTGAGCGCCAACTGGCGGTGTTGGAGCTCAGGGATAATACTGAAAACAGAGGAGCCAGAGGCGTAATTGGAGCAATTTTAAAATCTGTAGTAGTGTGAATGTGGACAGAGCAGGAGAAATTGCCATCCGCACAGCAGGGGAACAGCTGACGTTACTGAACTCCAATAACACGGCAGCAAATGTTGACTGTGCAGACAGCACTTCTGAGCGCCAACTGGCGGTGTTGGAGCTCAGGGATAATACTGAAAATAGAGGAGCCAGAGGTGTAATTGGAGCAACTTTAAAATCTGTAGTAGTGTGAATGTGGACAGAGGAGGAGAAATTGCCGTACGCACAGCAGGGGAACAGCTGACGTTACTGAACCCCAATAACAGGGCAGCAAGTGTTGACTGTGGAGACAGCACTTCTGAGCGCCAACTGGCGGTGTTGGAGCTCAGGGATAATACTGAAAACAGAGGAGCCAGAGGTGTAATTGGAGCAACTTTAAAATCTGTAGTAGTGTGAATGTGGACAGAGCAGGAGAAATTGCCGTACGCACAGCAGGGGAACAGCTGATGTTACTGAACCCCAATAACACGGCAGCAAGTGTTGACTGTGCAAACAGCACTTCTGAGCGCCAATTGGCGGTGTTGGAGCTCAGGGATAATACTGAAAACAGAGGAGCCAGAGGTGTAATTGGAGCAACTTTAAAATATGTAGTAGTGTGAATGTAGACAAAGGAGGAGAATTTGCCGGACACACAGCTGGGGATCAGCTGACGTTACTGAACCCCAATAACACGGCAGCAAGTGTTGACTGTGCAGAGAGCACTTCTGAGCGCCAACTGGCGGTGTTGGAGCTCAGGGATTACAGTTCAGGTGGTAGAAACATGAACACAACAGGAGATCTGGATACTGTTGCCAACCAATTATTTATTCTGGAAGAGGACTGGCAAAATCATGCGAGATCCAGGCCTTGCTCATTTTGAGAAAAGTAAGCTGGTCAACGTTATCGGAGGATAGTCGCATGCGACGGTCTGTTAGTACACCACCTGCGGCACTAAAGACGCGTTCCGATAATACACTAGCAGCAGGGCAAGCTAGCACCTACAATGCATACTGGCTAAGCTCTGGCCATGTATCCAGCTTACAGACCCAAAACTTGAAGGGGTAAGAGCCGTCTGGGAGTACACTGAGAGGGCAAGACATGTAGTCTGTCACCATCTGACGGAAACGTTGCCTCCTGCTGACTGGAGCCGTCTGTGATGGTGTAGACATTTGTGGCGGCGGGGACACAAAACTTTGCCACATTTGGGCCATACGGGTCTTGCGTTGTGCTGAGGCGCTGCTTCTGCTCCCTCTTTGTGCAGAGCTTCCTCCACTGCCTCGACGCACTGAGCTGCTTTGTAAAGCACTAGCAGCACTGCTCTCGGTTGAAATGAAGAACATGATGGAATGCAGTGCGTCTTGGTACTCCCGCATTTTATGCTCCCGGTTCAACGGTGTTATGAGGCTTTGTAAGTTGTCCCAGTAGCGAGGATCTAGGAGGGTGGACACCCAATAATCAGCCGTGTTGAGAATGTGGGCGATGCGGCGGTCATTTCTCAGGCACTGCAGCATGAAATCAACCATGTGCTGCAGACTGCCAACTGGCCAAGAAACGCTGTCCCCTGCTTGAGGCGTGATCTCTGCCTGCTCTGCATCACCCCACCCTCGCTCTAGATACTGACTACTAGAGCATTGTGTACCCCCCTCCTCTGGACAGATGTCTTCCTCCTCCATTGACTCCTCCTCATCCTCCTCACAAAGTGTCCCCTGCCTAGGCCTTTGTGAGGAACCACGTTGCGCAGACTGTAGAGAAGCAGATGGCATTTGTGACTCCTCATCCTCCACCTCTTCCAAAACCTCGTCCCTTAGGGCTTGCAGTGTTTTTTCAAGCAGGCAGATAAGGGGGATAGTCATGCTGACTAGTGCATCATCTGCACTCGCCATCCGCGTGGAATAATCGAAGGCACGCAAAACGTGGCAAATGTCCTTCATATAGGCCCACTCAGTGGTGGTGAAGTGTGAACGGCGCGCACTGCGACTTGTTTGCACCTGCTGCAGCTGGTACTCCATTACTGCTGCCTGCTGCTCACACAACCTCTCCAACATATGTAATGTTGAATTCCACCTGGTGGGTAAGTCACATATGATGCGATGTTCCGGAAGATGTAATCGGCGCTGCAGAGCTGCAATGCGCGATCTTGCGTTGCTGGAACGCCGCAAGTGAGCGCACTCTATGCGGACCTTGTGAAGCAGTGCATCAAGATCCGGATAGTCCCTCAAAAAACTCTGCACGACCAAGTTGAGCACATGTGCCAGACATGGGATGTGAGTGAGGTTGCCTAGGCCCAGAGCTGCCACCAGATTTCGGCCATTGTCACACACTACCATGCCTGGCTGGAGATTCGCTGGCACAAACCACACGTCGCTCTGCTGCTTGATGGCATTCCAGAGCTCCTGCGCTGTGTGGCTTCGATTCACCAAAGAAATAAATTTTAATACGGCCTGTTGACGTTTGGCCACGGCTGTGCTCATATCGGTCATCATAACAGGTAATCAATCATTCACGGGTCGATGTGGAGGTAGACCGTGACGGCTACTGCAGCGCTGATTCAGAGGAACTGGAGTATGAGGAGGAGTCAATGTGTACAGACTGGATTCCTGCAATCCTTGGAGTTGGCAGAATATGTACAGCGCCACTCTCAAGATCTGTACCCGGCTCCACAACATTTACCCAATGGGCAGTGAGGGAAAGGTATCGTCCCTGTCCATGCTTACTGGTCCACGCATCGGTGGTCAGGTGGACCTTGCTACTGACGGTGTTTTGTAGCGCATGTTTAATTTTTCCCTCCACATGCTGTTGCAGGGCAGGGACGACTTGCCTGCTGAAATAAAAGCGGCTGGGCACGTTGTATTGTGGGACTGCCAATGCCATAAAGTTAGGGAAGGTGTCAGTCTCCACCAGCCTGAAGGATAGCATTTCAAGGGCCAGTAGTTTAGCAATGCCAGCATTTAGAGCCTGTGCTCGGGGGTGGTTTGCCGAGTATGGGCGCCTTTTCTCTCATGCCTGTGCTAACGATGGCTGTAGACTGGCCTGGGAGTGTGAGGATGACAGGGAAAGTGGTGCTGTGGGTGGAATTACACTGTGTCTCTGTACAACAGTGCCAGAGATTCTTCCATGGCGATCCTGTGAGGAAGCCGAACCAGCTGTGTGTGAGCTGGAGGAAGAGGCTACAACATGACCTGAAGAGGTGGTAGGTGGCACTGCAGGTTGGCCTAGGTCTTCAGTCGGTTTTTGTAACTCCACCACGTGCTTGGTCCGCACATGTTTCCACATATTTGTGGTATTGAGGTTGCTGACACTTTTCCCTCTTTTCACCTTCTGATTACACAGCTTGCATTTGACAAAGCAAATGTCATCTGCAACTGTGTCAAAAAAGGACCAGGCACTGCAAGTCTTGGGAGCGCCCGCTTTGGATTTTGGAAGAGCCATGCTCTTAATGGGTGCCGAAGTGGAGGCTACAGGCAACCAAGTCTGCCCCCTCCCTCTCCCTCCTTTTTGGGCCGTACGGGGAATCTCTTCCTCAGAGCTGCTCCCACCACCTTCCTGTCCCTCACGCCATGATGGGTCAAGGACCTCATCATCTACACTACCCTCTTCAAACAACTGCTTCTCTTGGGTAGTCTCGACAGCACAGTACGCAAAAGAAAGTGGCACCTGAGTCTCATCATCAGATGCGTACTGAGGTGTGCTGCTGACCATAGGCACTGGCCCACCCGCCTATTCAGATTCAGAGAGACAAAACGGTTGTGCATCACTGCATACTACCTCTTCTTCAAATTCTCGAATTCTGCTTGGCTGGCCCCCTCTTTCTAAGCCAAGAGATTCAGAGAACAGAAGTAGAGATGGCTCCTGTCCAGGGCTCTCTGACTGCCTGGGCAATTTGGCAGGTGGTGAAGAGACAGATGGGTGCTCTTCAGTGCTCAGGACCTGAGAGTATCTGGAACTAATTGAAGTCGATGCGTTAGCTGCCATCCATCCGACAACGGCTTCAATTTGGTCCTCCCACAGCAGTGGGGTACGGCTAGCTCCTACAAAGCTGTGCATAAAGGACTGTTCCCTGGTAAAACTGTGGGATGCTGAGTCACTGGTGCCCGCAGCAGGCACAGAATCCCCACGTCCTCTCCCTGCAGGCACAGAATCCTCACGTCCTCTCCCTGCAGAAACTCGACGCCCAAGCCCACGACCACGACCACATGCCTTACTCCCTGCCTTCTTCATCTTGGTAGACTGATAAAGATAGGCAGAAAAGTACTAAGGGCTTAGTGTGCTTATTCCTGAACAGCTGCTAACAGGTATAAGAAACACTAATTTTATAAAGTGTGGACTAGACTTTAATATGAGCTAATGTGGCCTACACAACTGTAAAGTGGAGTGTTTGGTGAACTTTAATTTTTTTTTTTTGTCAAAAAAAGACACTGGATGTGCCCAAAGATGTAATACAGATAGTATCACAAACTTTTTGTAGCTATTACAATGTAGGAAGGTAACCTACAATGCAATAGATGAGGCTACAAAAAATAGGCTAATAATAATCTGGCTGGGGCTGCAGGGCACAATGCTGCAGAAAGGCTCCTCTATCTACTCCTATATAGTGTGTTTGGAACCAATGTAGCTGAATACGGATGGAACCACCACACTAATAGGAGAAATCAGGAAAAATGATCAATTAGCAAAAAAGGACAATGTATGAGGCAGTGACGCACGCTGAGCGCACTACAACCAGACGTGGCTAAAGCACACACTACAGCGTGAGCTGCACTCACACACAGAGACCTTGCAGACAGACATGAACAGTGCAGATGCAGAGCACTGTGCACTAGCGCTGCAAGAAAAAAAAAATCTCTATCTACTCCTATATAGTGTGTTTGGAACCAATTTAGCTGAATACGGATGGAACCACCACACTAATAGGAGAAATCAGGAAAAATTATCAATTAGCAAAACAGAACAAAGTATGAGGCAGTTACGCACACTGAGCGCACTACAACCAGACGTGGCTGAAGCACACACTACAGCGTGAGCTGCACTCACACACACAGACCTGTGAACCGGTGAACAGCACAGAGAACTGTGCACTAGCGCTGCAAGGCACAGCGATTTATAAAGTAGCTTGGGTAAAGCAGAATAGACCAAATAGGTAGCTAAAACTGTCCCTCAGAACAACAGCGTCCTATCCCTAACTGAATGCACAGCAGAGTGAGCTCAAAATGGCGGCGGCGGCTTTTATAGTGAATCATGACATCATTTCAGCAGCCAATCACAGCCATGCCATTAGTTAACATGCCTACATGCCTAACAGGATGTGCCCACACTTCTTAGGATCCTCAGTGGCTGAATAAAATGAAACTGGCTCATTGCATTATAGGAACTTCCGATTCCGGTATACGATATTGCAAAAGTATCGGAATTAAGTATCGGAATTCCGATACCGCGAATATCGGCCGATGCTATAGGATTTTTACAGGATGAAAATGGAGAAATGGTAAGAGAGGATGTTGAGAAGGCCGAACTTTTTAATTCCTATTTTGCATCTGTTTTCTCTCAGAAAGAAAATGTAACATCAACTGATCTTCACTGTCCTTTTAAAGGAATAGAGGAATCCAAGTTATCTGTAAACAGAAAGATTGTGAGGGAATATTTAGCTAACATAAATGAGTTCAAGTCTCCAGGTCCAGATGAATTACACCCCAGAGTACTGAAGGAGATCGTAGAAGAAATTTTAGAACCACTCTCCATAATCTTTGAAAATTCTTGGAGAACAGGAGAAGTCCCAGAAGACTGGAGAAGAGCAAATGTTGTTCCTATCTTCAAAAAGGGGAAGAAGGTGGACCCAGGGAACTATAGGCCGGTGAGTCTGACTTCTATACCAGGAAAGATCTTTGAACAAATTATTAAACAACATGTATGTAAGTACATGGATAAGAATGAAGTGATTAACCAGAGTCAGCATGGGTTTGTAACTAACAAGTCATGTCAGACTAACTTAATTTCCTTCTATGACAGAATCACTGACTGGGTGGATCAGGGAAATGCTGTAGATATAGTATATCTTGACTTCAGCAAAGCATTTGACAAAGTATCTCACACCATCCTTATTGAAAAAATGACCAAGTATGCAATGGACCAGGCAACTGTTAGGTGGATTCATAACTGGCTTAGTGATCGGACTCAAAGGGTGGTTGTAAATGGCTTCACATCCAGCTGGATGAATGTCTCAAGTGGGGTACCACAGGGCTCCGTCCTGGGACCTGTATTGTTCAACATCTTTATCAATGATTTAGATGAAGGAATTGAGAGTAAACTGATTAAATTTGCTGATGACACAAAGCTAGGAGGGATAGCTAATACTAGAGAAGAGAGAGAGAGGATTCAAAAAGACCTAAATAAACTGGAGCAGTGGGCAGCAACCAACAGAATGGTTTTTAACAGGGAAAAATGCAAAGTACTACATCTGGGCAATAAAAATGAAAAAAGCATATACAGAATGGGAGGAATAGAGCTAAGCAACAGTACATGTGAAAAAGACTTAGGTATACTAATAGATCATAGACTGAACATGAGTCAACAGTGTGATGCAGCAGCAAAAAAGGCAAATACAATTCTGGGATGTATTAACAGAAGCATACAGTCTAGATCACGTGAAGTCATTATCGGTCTTTACTCCTCTTTGGTCAGACCTCATCTGGAATACTGTGTACAGTTTTGGGCACCACATTTTAAAAAAGACATAGACAAACTGGAGCAAGTTCAGAGAAGAGCGACCAGAATGGTGACTGGTCTGCAAACCATGTCCTATGAGGAACGGTTGCAGGATTTGGGAATGTTTAGCTTGCAAAAAAGAAGACTGAGAGGAGACTTAATAGCTGTTTACAAATATGTCAAGGGCTGTCACATTGTAGAAGGATCATCTTTATTCTCATTTGCACAAGGAAAGACTAGAAGCAATGGGATGAAACTAAATGGGAGGAGACACAGATTAGATATTAGAAAAAACTTTTTGACAGTTAGGGTGATTAATGAGTGGAACAGGCTGCCACGAGAGGTGGTGAGTTCCCCTTCAATGGACGTCTTCAAACAGAGGCTGGACAGACATCTGTCTGAGATGATCTAGTGAATCCTGCTTTGAGCAGGGGGTTGGACCAGATGACCCAGGAGGTCCCTTCCAACTCTACCATTCTATGATTCTATGATTCTATGATTCTATTTCAGTATCGGAATGCTCAACACTAATCTTGAAGTTTTCACTTTACAAAAGTAACAATCACTGAAATGATCTCTTGGCTCTTGTCATAGGTATACCAAATGGCTTTTTATATCGTGTTCCCTTCATCTACATCTGCAAACTCTTGACACAACACTTGCACACCTTGTGAGGGGCCCAAGACGATTGTCATGATCACTAAGTTTAACTTTGAAATATGCCAAATAGGCTTGCTTGACAAATGTGCTGATGTTCGTCCTTTGACTGTGAATAGTGTAACTGCCACAGGTATAACAAAAGGAATCAGGTCACTTACAACGAAAAATAACAGAGACAGGAAATAAGAGTGTAGATAAAAAAATAAATTCTGCTAACCCTATTGTATACAGACTTTCGGAACACACTTCACTATATAGAATAGCACACAACCTCTCTCCACACTGTCTCACACATAATTGAATAGCCTAGACAAATAACGTTTTGCCGGTCGTCAAAGGCGTCCTCCACCCTTTCCCACTCGAGGGCGGTTTGCTTTAGACGAACCAGAGATCACTAGTGATACCCTCGATCCAGCCTAGAGTAATTGCATTAAGATAAGCTGTAAAGAAAAAAAACTGACATGATAGAAGAAAACTAACTGCAGTTTTTAAATCACCAGAAAAATCTAACTAAACAAAACTTATGTTCAAAATTGTTCACCAGTGTATTGTATTCATGTACTCACGATCGTTCAGGTGATGTATTTAATTTCTAACAATGGTTCTGGTAGTTCTAGTATTTGTGGTAAAGTGACTTGCTCGGCTCTCACAGAGGCAATCACAGGACACATGCCTCCAGTTAACTTTCTGCTGGTTTATTAAATGGCATAAGCTCCAGCAGGGTTCCACAAAAATAAACAAGTCCTCTCTGGGATAACGGGAAAACAAAAGATAAAGTATAGCACAGTCCATAAGTAAGCGGGGTTTCGCCTGCTTCGGGTAACACAGTGAAGTCCCACCAAACACAAGTCCTTCAGTGGAGCTCTCTGGCTCCAGACCACACCAGAGAAAAAAAAATAGCGACTGAGCATTTAACTTTGCTCAGCCACACCCTGAGGGGAAGTAGGCTGAATGACTTCCCTCCCATCTTTATGTCATTCACACAAAACCACTCCCATCAAATGGTGATTAAACCCTCCAACATATAAACTGCTGGAAAAAACTTGTAGTTCAGTTCATTAGGGCTAACAGCTGGTATTGTATTCATGTACTAATGATGGTCGTCATGCTGTACTCATGTAATGATGGTGGTTTTTGTACTGCATTCATGTACTGATGTTGGTTCTAATGCTGTATACCTGTACTGATGGTGGTTCTGATGATGTATGCATGTATGCATGTAATGATGGTGTTTATGGTGCTGTACCCCTATATTAATGGTGGTTCTGATGATGAATTCACATACTAGTAATGTATTCCAGTACAGGTGATAGCACTGATCCTGTATTAATATACTGATAGCTCTGCTTCTGTATTCATATACTTATGGTGGTTCTGGGTCTCCATATACTGATGGTGGTTCTGGTACTGTACTGGTGGTGGTTCTGGTGTAATATCCATGTACTAATAGTGGATCTGGTGCTATATTTGTGTACTGATGATGGTTCTGGTATTGTATTCTTGTATTGATGGTTTTTCTTGTGCTGTATTTATCTACTCATGGTAGTTCTAGTGCTGTATGCATGTACTGATTATGTTTCTGGTACTGTATTTAGATACTGATAGTGATTCTTACACTGTACTGATGGTGGTTCTGGTGCAGTATCCATGTACTAATGGTGGATCTGGTGCTATATTTGTGTACTGATGATGGTTCTGGTATTGTACTCATATATTGATAGTTTTTCTGGTGCTGTACTGATGGTAGTTCTGGTGATATATGCATGTATTGATGGTATTTCTGGTACTGTATTCATATACAGATGGCGGTTTGGGTGCTGTATTCTGCTGTATTCATGTACTGATGATGGTTCCGGTGATGTATTCATGTACTGATTGTGGTTCTGATCCTGTATTAATGTAAATGTAGCGGTAGTAATCCTTAATTTGTGGACAATAAATAATAATTGCACACATGGACAACACAAAGACTAAAAGATCCGTCACACTTAGCGACGCTGCAGCGATCCCGACAACGATACGACATGTCAGGGATCATTGCCGCGTCGCTATGTGGTCGCTGGTGAGCTGTCAAACAGGCAGGCTCACCAACGATCAGGGGAGCAGCGACATCGTGGAAAGAATCTTTCCACGATGTCCTGCTCCTGGTTACCAGCTTGCTGAAGCAGGAGCAGGCTGGTAGCCATGATAAACAGCGGGTTACTAGGGGCACACGCGCACCTAGTAACCCGCTGTTTATCATGGTTACCACTCTGCTATGGTGAGCGGGAGGTTACCGCTCACCGTAGCAGAGTGGTAACCATGATAAACAGCGGGTTACTAAGTGCGCGTGCGCCCCTAGTAACCCGCTGTTTATCATGGTTACCAGCCTGATCGCTGCTCCCGCTGGTCATGCACAGCGATGTGTGCTGACCAGCGGGAGGGCAACAACCAAAAAAAGGTCCAGGACATTCTGCAGCGATCAGCGACCTCACAGCAGGGGCCTGATCGCTGCAAAGTGTCACACATAGCGACATCGCTGGTGAGGTCGCTGTTGCGTCACCAAAACCTTGACTCAGCAGCGATCTCGCTAGCGATCTTGCTATGTGAGACGCGGGCTTAAAAATATAGGTATCTGAACTTGGCCAAATATGTCCGCAGAACAAGTGTTTAACTAAAGGTAGTGACGCGCCCCCTGGGCCATATTCTTTAGGGGAATACCCGGAGCCGGATCAGATGGGGGTTGTAGTCTCCGAGTGGCTGTGACCCGGTCCGTGCCCAGGGTGTCAAGCTCAGTGTGTGGCAGTCCTTACTGATGTTACTAAAGTTCTTTATGTCGACTACGCCACCCGTTGAATTGCGGTCACTACGGCCGCCGCTGCAGCAGGGTCCGCTGAGGCTGATGGTGTTTGTGCAGCTTAGGTAGTATAACCCCCAACGGGAGGGGTATAGCCTCAGGGGGTCAGGTGCAGAGGATGGTGGTTGTGGAAGTGCAGGGATGATGGAAATGAGAGTCAGAGTCGGGTTGTGCAGTTCAGGGTTCTTTACTTACTTGAGTGACCACCCGAGCCGTGCTGCGTCCACCAGGTCCTGGACTCGGCCAACCCCCAAGTAGTTCTGGAGCGTGGTTCTGAGCTCCCTTTCTGTCCTGTCCTCGTCTCTGGCCTTCCCCACCAGGGATCCACCTAAGTCCGGCTCCCTCGGGCCTTCTGTTGGTAAAACCCGACTCTGGGTTCCCTGACCCTTCGCGTGGTCTGCCTTCCGGGTGGATATGGTGGGTGGCCGTGGCAGATGCTGCCCACGGCCTCCGGTCTCTGGCTGAGGTATGCTGTAGCCCCCACCAGTTTGGGATCCGGTACCCTGTTGCCAACTCTTCACCCTGTGATTGTATTTGGGTTCTCAGAGTTCCTTCTTTCTCCCCCTCTGGGTCTTTCTCTCTCCTCTCTCACTCTTGCTCTGGGGCTGCTCTGCTCTTCTGCGCTCTTCCTCTGGCTTCTTTGCAAAGACTCGCTGACTGACTGACTGACTGACCCTGATCTTAGATGGTGCCCACCTTAAATACTCCCTCTATGTGTGAGCTCAGGTGACCAGCACCCAATGAGCTCCTAACCTTACCCAGGCTGCTCCCCCTATCTGCCCCTACACTACTAGGATGTACCACCCCCCTCCCACTCCAGCCAGGAACAGACTCGGTCGTACCTGCACATTTCTAAGTGGGAGTACCGTTGGTCTGTTCCTCGGAAATGGGATGTGTGTAGTGCATGCAGCTAACTGAGCTCAGCTCCACACTCCATCCTTACCCGGGAGTGGAATACCACACCTCTGGGTTGAGGTGCAATACCCCTGTAGCAGCCGAATCCTCAGGGTGCTACATTCCCCCCTGGTAAATCACAGCACGTCCTCGGGCTGTAAGATATAAACAACATCCAAAACATACAATTTTTGCATAAACAACATAATAAAACATCATATAAAACTTTTCATAAAAACTTTCTTGTTTCTGGTACCTCCGGTCACGGTGCAACTTGTGACCGGGTAAAGTGCGACAGTCTCTTGAGGAAACACGGTTTTCCCTATAAAACCGGTAGGGGGCGCTTTAGGAAGCGCAACTATATACAAAGGGATATGGCCGCTCTCAGTCCTCGGCCAGGTATTAGGGAGGATTGACCGCTCTCAGTCCTCGGTCAGTGGGAATGGGGACACACGGGTTAACAGTTCAGTTCTCTGGTCCCAACGGGGACTATATTAGCAGCAACGGTTCACTGTGCCCCAACGGGCAACTATATACAGCTTCTACTCCGCTGTACTCAACGACGACGTCCTCCTGCTCTTTCTTTGTGATTAACTTTAGCTTCAGACCCGTCCGGGTCCTCTTGCTCCTCCTCACACCGCAGCTCCTCCTCCGTCAGGCGATGCACATGGAGGGCGTAGGGTCCTTTGGCACACTTGTGCCGGGTGAAGGTGACCTCGTCCCCTATATAAAGGTCACGACCTCTGTGTCCCTCCGGTAGGTGGGACTCAACGTCTCTTCTTGTCACGAAGACGTCGCCTGGGGTGCGGTGATCTCGGATGAAGCCCCACCCGTGCTGCATATTAAACTTGATCACAGTCCCGGTGGAAGGGGGACCATGAGCTACACGGGGACTCCTCCTGGCCCGGCTCTTCTGCTCCGCGCTCTTTATTTGGGCTTTTTGTTCCCGGACCCGCCTCTCTCTCCGCTCCCTCTCGAAGACCTCGAGCTGTTGCCGGCAGCACTCTGCACGCTCCGCTGCAGCTGCCCGGGTCTCCTGAGTGAACCCCATGAGATCTTCTCCGGTGGGGTCCCACTCAAACTGTGCCTCCTCTAGCGGGGGCGAGGTCCTTTTTACGGGCTTCGGAGCCGGGATCAGGGGCTCACACATGGGCCTTGCCCTCTTTTGGAGCTCTTGTTCGTAGTACTCCCTGGGCCAGACAAAGGGCTGCCCGTCCGGCCATGTGTGTTGGGCGAACAGATCTTCTCCCAGATGCGGCGCTCTTGGTTTTATGGGCGCGGTGGTGGTAGCGCCCGGGTTGCCCAGGCCTTGCGGCCAGGCCTGGGGCACCTGGAAAGTGAAGGGCACCGTAAGGACGGCGGCGCCCTGGGCTACTTGGCCCTGCGACCAGGCCGGTGGCTCCGCGGAGGTAGGGGGCGCTGTTGGTATTGCGGCGCCCGGGGGTACTAGGCCTTGCGACCAGGCTGGTGGTACTTCCTGCTTGGTCACGCTCGGGGTCGAGGCGTGTGACGTCACAGGGGTCGCGGCTGCGGCTTCCGGTTGAGGCCTAGTCTGTGGCGGTGACGTTGCGGTTACGGGCACGGCAGGGGGTACTTCGGGCTCTGCGACGGGGAGCTGGGGCAGGTACGTGGTTTCCCGGTTTGGGGTAGAGACGTCCCCTTTACCTGCCTCCTTTCGTTCGGCTCCCTTCTCGGCGCCGTCTCCGGCCTTCAGTCCTCCTGCGCCATCCTCAGAGGCGGTCTGTCTCCTCGTCTCGGGTGGCGTGCTCCGCTGACGAGTCTCGGTCTGCTGGGCCATCTCTCGGCTCCATTCCGCCAACGTCTCTCGCTGCACCCGGGCCATCCTCCGTGCGAGGCCCTCCAGCGCAGTCTGCGCACACTCCCGATCTCGGGGGAGCTGTGCCAAGACCTCCACTAAGCCTAGTGGGGTCGTTGCTTCTAGCAGGCTCCTGACCAACGGGTCGGTGCTGCTCTGCTCTCCTCCCGCTGTCTCCAGCAGGCCTTCTGGAGTGGCGACCGGCAACAGGCTCCTGACCACTGGGTCGGTGCTGCCTGGAGTGGCGGCCCGCATCAGGCTCCTGACCACTGGGTCGGTGCTGCCTGGCTCTCCCTCCATCTCCGGGTAGGCTCTTTCTGGACTCTGCTCCAGGCTTCTTGTCTCCGGGTGCGCTCTCTCCAGACTGCTCCAGGCGACACCCATCTTTGTTCTCTTCTTCTCAGTCCTCCCACTTCGAGGGCGGTCCCGGGGCCACTTGGTGATTGTCAGCTCCAGGGGCAGTTCTTTCACACTGACAGACACCTCTAGCATCACAGTCTCTGTTGGTGGGGGCGGTTTCCACTTTTGGCGCCATTTTCGGTCCTGGCCCACGATGGGAAGCGGCCTCTTACCACCCTCTGGCACGCCCATAATGGCGTCCGCTCTTCCAAGGCGGGAAACCTTTGGAAATGGCGGGAATCGTCTCCCAGTGGCGGGAAACTCTGCAGATGGCGGGAAAAAGCTGTTAATGGCGGACAACCGGCGGGAATCAATCTGTGACGGAGTCCGATGGCGGGGACCCTCCGGAACCGGCAGGAGACTTCTTTTTGAGGTAAACTTGTTCTTTTCTTCAGGCACGCAGTACCCGGGTGTTGCGGGCACGTGATCCTGCCGACTACGCCAAAGTTGACGCGCCCCCTGGGCCATATTCTTTAGGGGAATACCCGGAGCCGGATCAGATGGGGGTTGTAGTCTCCGAGTGGCTGTGACCCGGTCCGTGCCCAGGGTGTCAAGCTCAGTGTGTGGCAGTCCTTACTGATGTTACTAAAGTTCTTTATGTCGACTACGCCACCCGTTGAATTGCGGTCACTACGGCCGCCGCTGCAGCAGGGTCCGCTGAGGCCGATGGTGTTTGTGCAGCTTAGGTAGTATAACCCCCAACGGGAGGGGTATAGCCTCAGGGGGTCAGGTGCAGAGGATGGTGGTTGTGGAAGTGCAGGGATGATGGTAATGAGAGTCAGAGTCGGGTTGTGCAGTTCAGGGTTCTTTACTTACTGCAGATGTTCCGGTCACTCCGGCCTTGAGTGACCACCCGAGCCGTGCTGCGTCCACCAGGTCCTGGACTCGGCCAACCCCCAAGTAGTTCTGGAGCGTGGTTCTGAGCTCCCGTTCTGTCCTGTCCTCGTCTCTGGCCTTCCCCACCAGGGATCCACCTAAGTCCGGCTCCCTCGGGCCTTCTGTTGGCGAACCCTTGCCTCTGGGTTCCCCGACCCTATGCGTGGTCTGCCTTCTGGGTGGATATGGTGGGTGGCCGTGGCAGATGCTGCCCACGGCCTCCGGTCTCTGGCTGAGGTATGCTGTAGCCCCCACCAGTTTGGGATCCGGTACCCTGTTGCCAACTCTTCACCCTGTGATTGTATTTGGGTTCTCAGAGTTCCTTCTTTCTCCCCCTCTGGGTCTTTCTCTCTCCTCTCTCACTCTTGCTCTGGGGCTGCTCTGCTCTTCTGCTCTCTTCCACTGCTCTGCAAAGACTTACTTCTCACAGACTGACTGACTGACTGTGGCTGACTGACTGACTGACTGTGGCTGACTGACTGACCCTGATCTTAGATGGTGCCCACCTTAAATACTCCCTCTATGTGTGAGCTCAGGTGACCAGCACCCAATGAGCTCCTAACCTTACCCAGGCTGCTCCCCCTATCTGCCCCTACACTACTAGGATGTACCACCCCCCTCCCACTCCAGCCAGGAACAGACTCGGTCGTACCTGCACATTTCTAAGTGGGAGTACCGTTGGTCTGTTCCTCGGAAATGGGATGTGTGTAGTGCATGCAGCTAACTGAGCTCAGCTCCACACTCCATCCTTACCCGGGAGTGGAATACCACACCTCTGGGTTGAGGTGCAATACCCCTGTAGCAGCCGAATCCTCAGGGTGCTACAGTAGCATACACTTTAGATAGCTATCCGCTGAAAGATGGTTGTGCCAATCATTTGGCCGTCAGCTATCTCGCCCAACTCTTCCATCCAAGGGATTACTCACTCTGCCGAGTGCTCCTGTGTTATCTAGGATAGAGCTACTGTCAGACATTTTCAGCTTATCTCTTAGAGAACAAAAGGATTTGCAGAACATACCAGATCCTTATTTACATTCAACCAGAGCTGATAACCCCACTGATCTGATATTGATGACCTATGCTAAGGTTAAGTCATCAATATCACAGTTCTGGATTACCTTTTCACATTTTTTTTAACTTTGCCACTAATGCTCTACAGTGAATGAAAGGTCACATAGCCCTTACCACATCATTCTAACATGTTTGATCCAAGGAAATATAAAAATAGAGCATTTTAGTGACACATGCTCTTTAAAAGCGGGACAATTATTGCATGTGAGCAGGTAGTTAGTTTTGAACTTTCTAAGAATTACATAGTAACATAGATTGAAAAAAGACCTAGGCCCATCAAGTTCAAGCTTTTTCCACCAATTATACATAGTTTTTCACTAAATTATCTATAACCCAAAATGTTAGGTCTACTGAGGAAATCATCCAGCCCTTTTTTAAAAGCTGTTATAGTGTGTGCCATTACTACCTCTTGTGGTCGGGCATTCCACAGTCTGACTGCTCTAACTAAAAAGAGCTTGTTTCTATTTAGCTGCCAGAATCGCTTTTCTTCCATCCATAATGAGTGCCCCCGGTTGTTAATATGTTCTTTGGAAGGAATAAGTCATGTGTCAGTCCTTTGAATTGACCACACATGTATTTATGCATATATAAATGAGATCTCCTCTGAGACGTCTTTTTTCTAAGCTAAACAAGCCCAACTTTTCCAACCTTTCATCATATGAGAGGCCTTCCATCCCTTGTACTAATCTAGTTGTCCACCTTTGAACTGACTGTAACTTCTGAATATCCTTTTTAAAATGTGAAGCCTAAAACGTGACCCCATATTCTAGATGTGGCCACACACGTGATTTATAGAGGGGTAACAATGCATTGTGATCACAGGATTTAATCTCTTATTTTATACACCCTAAAATCTTGTTTTCTTTTGCTGCTGCTTAACATTGTGTACTGCTGGTCAGCTTTCTTGTAAGCAGAATGCCCAAGTCCTTCTCCTGTTCTGTAGTCCCGAATATACTCCCATTTAATGTATATGCAGCAATATGATTACTCCGTCCTAGGTGGATTACTCTACACTTATCAACATTAAATCTCATTTGTCAAGTGTTTACCCATTCAGACATCTTATCCAGAACATTTTGTAATATTGTACTGTCAAGGTCAGTTTTTAATACCCTACAAAACATAGTTTGGTGTTATCAGCAAATACTGACACTTTACTCTTAATACCATCCACAAGGTCATTAATAAAGAGGTTAAAAAGAATTGGTCTTAGCACAGATCTCTGCAGTACCTCACTGCTGTTTATATCCCATTTAGAGAACGTACCATTTATGACGACTCTTTGTTTCCTATCATTTAGCCAATTCCTTACCCATCTGCATATAGTTCCCCCAAGTCCTTGCTTCTGTAGCTTCAGTATAAGGCTGTTATATGGTACAGTATCAGATGCCTTTGCAAAGTCCAGATAAATCACATCAGCAATATTACCAACATAAAGATTTGCACTTACCTTCTCATAGAAACCCAACATGTTGGTTAGACATGACCTATCTTTCATGAATCCATGCTGGTTATCATTTATTATATTACTAGAAGGAGGACCGATGCTATCGCATCGGGAGGGCAGTAATGTCACGATGGGGGCAGGCTTTGCAGCGTTGAGAATCCTCCCCCATGTGCCCACCCACCTATCCACTCTCTCTTTCCCCCATGTGCTGACTTCTCCCGTCTGTGCTCTCTTCTTTGATTCTTTGACCTGTCTACCCCATGTGCTATCCCCCTTGTCTGCTGTCTCTCTCCCCCCTGTGCTCTGTCTCTCTCCCCCCCTGTGCGCTTTCTCTCTCCCCCATCTGCTGTCTTCTCCTCTCATGTGATCTCTTCTTTGACCTGTGTACCCCATGTGCTCTCCCCCTTGTCTGCTCTCTCTCTCCACACCTGTGCTGTCTTGTTCCCTCATGTGTTCTCTCGTTTCCTCATGTGTTCTCTCGTTTGAGCTGTCTCCCCCCGTGTGTCCTCTCTTTCCTATGTGCACTCACCCCTCCCCTTGTGTTAAAATGAAAGCAACACCTCACGCATCTGCCGCCGGGATCAGCCGAATGATTCACTGCGCCTGTGTGGAATTTGCGCAGGCTCAGTAAATCAGACCGCCGCCATCTTTGTTCAAGCAGATAGCGGCGGTCACATTAAAACTGCGCATGCGCTCCTACTGTACAAAGATGGCGGCGGTCAGTGAATCATTTAGCTGATCCCACGGCGGCGTGTATGGCGTGTTCACAACAGTGTTCTGCTGGTGGTACTGCGCAAGAGGCTGGTACCACCAGCGGTTTCCATATTGAGACACCCATCACTTGGGTGTCCCAATATGTCGGTCGACAAACTTCCGCCGCTTGGAATTCTGGGATCCGGACACATCTGGACGGAACCGGATGTGAAAACATTACAAGGTAAGTATATATTAGATTCTCTGAAATATATCTCTGCAGGTTATCTCTTATAATGCCCTCAAAAACTTTACACACTACTGATGTCACCTTCTTACCTTTCTTAAATATCGGTACCACATCAGCCATCCTCCAATCCTGAGGCACTATCCCTGTTACCAGAGAGTCTAAGAAGATGAAATAGCTGTCAATTACTGAGCTCAATTCCCTCAATATTCATGGATAAATGCCATCTGGCTGAGGGGATTTATCAATGTATAATTTGCTCAGACGCAGGCGTACTGTTTCTTGTGTTAAACTAGTTACATCAGGTGGTGAACTTTGATTTTTGCCTTGTTGAATGATCACTGGAAAAGTCAGTTCATGGGCGACAGTCAGTTCATTGGAATCATTAGGTTTAGTATATAGAAATATCTGTAATTACAAAGGAAATCAAATTCTGGACAAGGTGATGCCAATATCCTTGTATGAGCTCCCTAAAGTCAGCCTTGGCTATAAACTAGTGTATTTACTGGAACAAGCAATAAAACCAGAAATTGCACATAAGAGATGTTCTGCTTCAGCTGAACCTGAAATTATTAAATGGCTTCAGGAATGGCAGTTTTGTATGTTGTGCTCTTTTTAGCACAGATGGGATGTAATTTATCTCTTTGCAGAAGAAGCAAGGCTAGCATGATAGACATTCAAAAACTTTTAACAACAGGTACAAATTGGAATATAGTATGCATACTTCTCAGTGGTAACATTTTAATTATAGTATTACTGTACAATATTAGAATATATACAGAATTACTGCTTATTAACTTGTTCTCCAATTTCCAAGAATATGTCTAAAATTAGAAAACCATTAAAAAGGCAATGGTCCTTGCTGGTGCATGCATACTCCAGCTCCCATTGGCTCCCACAGTGACATATGGGTTACCATGATGGTCCTTCTGTGAAGCTTAGCCACGGACTGCACGTCATAGAGTCTCAATTTTTCTATACACTGCAATAGAAACTGCACTAGTATAAGTGATCTAAAGATTGTAGGTTCAAGTCCTCTAATGGGACTAAATGTTAAAGTAAAAGTGAAAACATTTTTTTAAAAACAAATATAAAATAAAAATATGAATCATCCCTCTTTTACCCTATTAAAAATAGAAAATTATTGAAACCGTAATTTAAAAGCTGTAAAAAAGGATAGAAAAACATCAAAGTGCCAGGATTGCTGATTTTAGGTCAACAATCATACTCCCCACCCCCCCCACCCCCAAAAAAATACAATAAAAATGATCAATATGTCACATGTACCCTAAAAAGGTGTCAATAAAAACATCAGCGCAGGATGCAAAAAAACAAGCCCTCATAAAGCTCCATGGAAGGAAAGATAAAAAAGTTATGGGTCTCAGTAAGTGGCAACATAAACAACTTTTTTTTTAACAAATTTGAGATATTTTTTCACCATTAAAATAACTAAAAAATGGATGTTTGGTATGGACATAATTGTACTGACCTGAAGAATCATGTTTCTAGGTCATTTTTACCACACAATGTACGCTGTGTAAAAACACAACCCCAGAAAACAATGGCAGAATTGTGTTTTTTCAACGTTTTATAGAACTTTAAAAAAAAGTCATAATTTTTCAATACATTATAGAGTAAAATGACTGGCGTCACTCCAACTTGTCCTGCAAAAAAACAAGCCCTTGGAGGAGAAAAAATTGAAAGCATAAAAACAAAAAAGTCCAAGGTCTTTAAAGGTTTAAACTGTGGACATCAGTTCAGTCCCTTAATATATAGGCTTATGGACAGAATTAAATGTTGTAAATTTCTTCTGGTTAATTCCTCAGTTGCTCCAATGATACAGTATATTGAATGCTGATTCAAGAGGTTATCCAGAACTCTTATTATTTTTGTTTTTGGGGTTAAAAACTAACAGGCAAGGTAGTTGCTAAGTACCTGTCTGTTCTACATGACGCTGATCTCTGCTGGCTCAGCAGGCAACTCCCCTGCTTTTTTTCACATTTTGTCAATAGAGCAGCTCTTCCTCTTCTGGTCTGCTCTGTTGACAGGGTGTCACTGTCGATGTCATGCTGATTGACAGCCGGCCCCCCGCAGTTACTGGCAGTCAATCAAAATGAGAAAATACCATGCAGTAAATAAATAAATAGCAATAATACATGTAAATAACATAGGGTACTTATTTGATAATGTTTTGATCAAAAAAGCGTAAAAGTTATCCCACCGTGACAAAATGTACCGGGAAGGTTCTATTATTTCTAATATTAAACCTTACCCTGCGTCAGCAGACCTCAATGTAGAAGAGGGCAGAGCAGGACCCATGAGTTTTGACCAAAAACTAAGTATCCTATGGTATTTACATTTATTTATTTACTTACTGCAGGGTATTTTCTCATTTTGTATTTATCTTAGGTTCTGTCTGTGAAATGGTCACAGTGTGAACATGGACCTACACATTACACTTATACTAACATATGTTTCGGCTCATTTCTTTGGTTTAGCATTATAGAGAAGTTACCTTTTAACATTGATTTACTTCTTGAGGAAATATGCCCACTAGGTAGTTCCACTCTGCCTTTTTCACCCAACCCCAGCTCACTTTGATTGAATTTTTGTATGTGAAAAGATCAGTCAATCGTAGTGCATTAGGCAGGCAGAAGCTAGAGTGGAGTTGGCCAGCAGATACTTCAAGCACGGTATAAAACACTAGCCATCAGTGTAAAACTATATTTTCTCCAAACAGCCACAGGTCTTGTCCATTTTCAGGCTTTAAAATAACAAAGCATTTTCTACCTTTGGAAGCCCCTGCTGCTCCAGTGCCATCTCTCCAATGCTCAAAATAGACTTTGTTCACAGGCCTTCAGCGATGACGTCTTCTCCTGTCTATCATCACCTTACCGCTGCAGTGGAATGGGGAATCTGTCACTAAAGGATGCTGCCTGTGGGGAGGATAGTGTGATCCTGCTGACAGGTGCTATTTCATTTGTGTATATAGGATAATAGGTAAAGTATATATGAGACAAAGGAGTAAAAGGAACATAAAATATAATGCATGTGTAATACAGGATGCTGCACCAGGATTCAAACTACACTAATAAAATTTGTTCTATTAAAAAAAAATCGGTACTTGACCACCTGTCCATGCATGTTCAATTTTGAACAAACACAAATGTTGATCTGATGCTATATACATACTTGTCTTGTTGGCTCAATTAGCAGACCCCACCCAATGGACAGATATTATAGTAAATGGGGTCCAACAGGGACTGCTGGTAATCGTCATATGATAGATGCTGTCCTAGCTTCATTTCCCTTTTTTTGTGCCTAAAACAGGATGGATGCATTCATTGGCGGATTATGATGAGAGCAATCTGGGCTACCGTCCGGGGCCCAAAGCTCCAGGGGGGCCCATCATGAATTGCTCCCATTATAATGCGCAATCTTTTTTTTTTGTCACCACCGCGCTGGCCAACAGTTCAGATCATCACCGCTGCAGGCCCGCAGCCTCAGGCAGCTTGAATCATGCTGTGCCAGCCCTGAAAATACCACATGACGTCAGGCAGGGCAGGACCCAAAGTTCAAAGCAGCCACTCACAGATACGCTGGCTGCATCACGCAGCCACTCCAATCCGGCCGCCGCAGCTGTATATTCACTAGCACAGCCAGTTTAAATGCTGTTGGGACCGCCCTGCCTGATGGGAGCGGCTGCGTGATGCAGCCAGCGTGTCTGTGAGTGGCTGCTTTGAAATTTGGGTCCTGCCCTGCCTGACGTCATGTCACATGACGTTGGGCAGGACCCAAATTTCAAAGCAGCCACTCTCAGACACACTGCATCACGCAGCCGCTCCCATCCATATCCACCAGCGTGGGCAGTTTAAATGATGCTGGGACCGCCCTGCCGCATGATGTCTGGCAGGGCCCAGCACACACAGTGCAGGCGTGGGTCTATTTAAAAGATGAAATGGCTCACATAAGCCAGTGTCTTTCTGCTCTGCTGAAGAGGAGCTGCTGGCTCCCACCCAACGCACTGTGACCCAGAGTTTGCCTGCTGCCTGGTCTCCTGCTGAGCCCTTCTGCTCCAGTCTCAAAGTGTGTATTCTGTCTAAAAAGTATGTTTTTTGTGTATATCAATCAATAATGGTCCCCTGCCGTTTTATACAGAGTGTTTGCTGGCTGCCTTCTACTGTTCCACTGCCACTTGCCACAGACAAACATTAGCTTATTTCATCGTGTGTCTCAGACCGTGTCTGTGCCAGTGGAACTGGTACGCAGATAGCAGCACTTTGTATGAAAGGGCAGGGGACCATTGTCATTTTTAAAATTTGTACTTAATGTTGGGGATGGATGAGGAGTGGATTGAAACTACATAAAGACAAATGCCCTTGCACACTGTGTACTCCCCTCACCCCATCATCTTAGAAATTTTGCTTGCATCATGTATTTGTATAAATATATGATGGAATGCAAGCAAAATTTCCAAGGTGGAGGGGCACATAGTGTGCCGGGGCATTTGTCCCATGTAGTTTCAGTCTTCTCATCCTCCACATTTTTTACACAATGAAAGGCTCCTTGCCTTTAGATTTGCTACTGAAAATTCTGCTTGTACATGCCCATTATCATGAATGGTAGCATTTCGAATGCAGCGTATTTTCGCTGCATCCAAAACGCAGCATTGTAATTACCGCACTTGTGTTTAGTTACATGCAGATTTACCGCATCTAATGACATGCTATTGGTCATACACTGAAGACACTGGTTCACATGTAGCCATGCTGCGTCTTGTAAACCTGCACCACGGGTGAGATTAAATAGCATTAGGCCGGTTTCACACGTCCGGCTATTTCTGGTACTGGAAAAAACGGTACCGGAGATATCCGTGTCATTTGCTACATCAGGATCACACGGACCGGCGCCTGAGAATCAGCGCTACAGTAAGCACTGTTCCCAAGTGCCAGTGCTGAACGCTGCCCTCATCACGGTTCCCTGCCAGCGCTGCCATCAGCGCGAGCAAGGGACAATGATGAGGGTAGTAGCCGTCTGCTCCCGCAGTGTCTCTGTGTAAAAATAAGATTAAAATAATAAAATCCATATACTCACCTTTCCTAAGTGTCCCACTCTGTAATCTTCTGACCGCTGACCGAGGAGCTGGGGAAAATGAGTTTCTCCAGCGAGTGGCTCCGGAGCTGCGCTCAGGAGCAGTGTCCTGTCACTCACTGAGCGCAGCTACGGAGCCGCTCATTCTCTCTGGCTCCTCGGCAGCAGCGGTCGCATGGATTACAGCGGGGAACACCTAGGAGAGGTGAGTACATGGATTTTATTATTTTAATCTTATTTTTGCAGGTGAACCCGGTGGAAGCAGACTAGTACTCTCGCTATTGTCCCTGCTCGTGCTGATCGCAGCGCTGGCAGGGATCCATGATGAGGGTAGTGTTCAGCCCCCGGAGCTTGGGGACAGCGCTAACTGTGCCGCTGATTCCCAGGCACCGGTACGTCTCACACTGATGACACATGGATGTCATCCGTGTGTGTTCAGTGTGAGACAGTTTTATGGACTGTGTATCTGCAAAAAAATGGACATGTCTCCGTGTGGAGCACACGGACACACGGTCCATGGAAACACACTGAGTTGTGCACCGACCCATAGATTTGAATGGGTCTGTGTATCAATGTCTCCGGTACATGTGGAAACTGTCACCACTCGTAGAGACTTGTTTACATATTAAAGTTGGTCTGTTCAATACTATGGCTTAAAGTATTTTTTTAACTGAAGGTAAATTTTAGATTAATGGATGTTTTTTAGGTTATAGTTTCACTCAGTAGCTATTTTTTTCAGAAATAATGTTTCAGGTATATGGTGACCCCTGACCCGTCACGTGGGGCGGTGGGGGGCCCACGCAGTCTCAACTGCCCGAGGCCCTGACTATCCTTAATCCACCCCTGGGTGCATTAAAAAGGAAATCCCAATACAGATGTGATCTTAGACTAACCTGCATTTTTTCCCCTTTGTTGTTTAAGTAAATGTACATTTTCCTCTCTCTGTGCTTGCTGAGTGAGTGGTATCTTCGTGATGTGATGCAAGGGCCAACTGCAACCAGACCTCTGCTCCACTCCTCATGCTGCTCCACCTGTGCACTGAAGGACTTATATATCGCTTCTATTGTACCAATCTGATGTTTTTTCACATTTATTTCCAATTTATCTAAAAAAATCACATTGATGGTACAACTTAAAATGTTTAAATATGTAATCAGCTAACAAGAAGTTATCAGGTATCCACTATTAAATATTAAAAATATATCAGAGAGAAAAAGATACAAAAATTGCAATTATTACATTGTTTTTTTTTTCTTTTTACAGCAGATACTTTTTATGTAAAAGTTGTTAAGCAGATCAAACATCATAAAAGACATACATTTTAGTTTGTTTATAACACTTTTTGCATTAAATATATTCCTATTCACACTTAGTTTTATCTATTTCATTAGATTCTTTTTGTGTGATTTGTTTATGGCTGCCTCCTACATCTCCAGCAGAGTTCAATGACTAAAGGATTGCAAACTGTCCCAAAACACATTTGCACCTCCATGTGTAACAATCTGTTTTTCACTGCATGAGGCAATGATCTGAAAACTGTCTAAAAGTCTACATGTCATTATGCTACCATTAATATATACAGGGGACAGGGATGTCTGATGCTTTTGTTACAGTGAATAGGGATATATGAGGCCTATGTTACAGTGGATCGTGATATCTGAGGCTATAGTTACAATGGATCGTGATCAGGGCCGGCATCAGCACCCGGCGTACCCGGGCAAGTGCCGGGGCCCTGGAAAATCAGAGGGGCCCACTCACTGTCGGGGCCCACCGCCCACTCACTGTCGGGGCCCACCGCCCACTCACTGTCGGGGCCCACCGCCCAGTCACTGTCGGGGCCCGAGCCGCTTCTTCGGCACCTGTTCAGTGACGCAGACGCTGATTGATTGCCGGCACTCCCCCAGACACGGCCGCGCGCTGTGCGCTGTGTCTGCTAGTAATGACGCGGCAGGCTCGATGGCACTGCACCTTTAATTGTGCTTGTGTGTCACCCCTGCCGCGTCATTAGTAGCAGACACAACCGCACAGCGCGCTGCCATGTCTGGGGGAGTGCCGGCAATCAAACACCGTCGGAGGTCCTGCACAGATGGGGGGGGAGCAGCCCGGACCCGACCGCAAGTGGGCCCCTCTGATGTTCCAGGGCCATGAAGTCTGTGACACGCCGGGGGCCCTGCACTGCCCCATACCTGAGGAGCTGCTGGACAGGACACTGGACCGGGGACAGGACACTGGATCGGGGACAGGACACTGGACCGGGGACAGGTGAGTGAGGCTTCCCCAATCCCCATATTAAAAATATTTGTAATGGGTCTGTGTAAGTGCATGTATGTGAATGTCAGTGTGTATGACTGTGTATATATATTTGTCTGTTTTATATACGTCTTTAAGAATTTGTGTAAAAATATGTGTATGTCTGTATGTGTACATATCTGTGTACTGTGTGTGCGTGCATGTGTCTGCGTACCGTGTGTGCGTGCGCATGTCTGCGTACCGTGTGTGTGCGCATGTCTGCATATGTGATATGTGAAGGATGAGGTGGCAGGCTGGGCCCTGTGTACTATATATATATATATATATATATATATATATATATATATATATATATATATTTCTCCGCCGTATCTGTGCATCATGAATCGTGTATGTGTTAAAAAGGCCCACAGAGACTCTTTCGCCCGGGGCCCACAAAAACCTGGAGCCGGCCCTGATCGTGATAGCTGAGACTACTGTTACATTATATTGTTATATCTGAGGACATTGTTACAGTGGATCATGATATCGAGGCTATTGTGACAGTCGATCAGGATATCTGAGCTATCATTAAATTATATTGTTATATCTGAAGACATTATTACAGTGGATCGTGATATCTAAGGCTATTGTAACAGTATATCATGATATCTGAGGACAATGTTACATTATATCTGAGGGCTTTGGTACAGTGGATCATGATATCTGAGGATATCATTACATTATATTGTTATATCTGAAGACATTACTATAATGGATTGTGATACCTGAGGCTATTGTTACATTATATTGTGACATCTGAGGCTATTGTAACATTATATTGTGATATCTGAGGACATTGTTACATTATATTATATCTTGACACATTATTACAGTGGATTGTGATGTCTGAGGCTATTGTAACAGTATATCTTGCTATCTGAGGCTATTGTGACAGTGGATTGTGATATCTGTGGCTATTGTTACATTATATTGTTATATCTGAAGACATTATAGTGGATTGTGATATCTGAGGCTATTGTAACAGTATATTGTAATATTTGAAGCTATTGTAACAGTATATCTTGATATGTGAGGCTATTACTAAAGTATAACGTGATATCTGAGGCTATTGTGACATTGGTGCGGGATATCTGAGGCTATTGTGACATTGGTGCGGGATATCTGAGGCTATTGTGACATTGGTGCGGGATATCTGAGGCTATTGTGACATTGGTGCGGGATATCTGAGGCTATTGGTTTTGCTACAATCTACATACTGAACATATTTCATGTTTGTCTTTCATGTGTCCTTTTCCTGTTCGAATGCACAAAGCATAAGCTATAGCCATCTGTATAACATCGTACACTGCAGTTTTCATGTAGTAACCCCAATTTAACACAAGATGGCGGTAGTTGCTATGTAGAATCTACATGGAATAAGTTTTTTAAAAGGACGGATACAAATCAAAATAATTTACCACGATATCCATAACATATAATCTCGGTATTTAATTAATATCAGTACTCATGGAATTTGATATAATTACTTAGAAGATAATGAATGAAAACACAAAAAATTGTGTATAATAAACTACTTTCTAATCAAATTCCTGACTAATGAAGCAAGGAAATCATACTGAATGCATAATCTCTAGTTTCATATCAATGAATTTAATTAAGGTAGTGAAAGTGCTTGCAAGCCAAAGATATTACAGAGTGCTTTAAAAATCTATATTTTTGATGATTTTGGCAAACATATTATTGAGATAAAAGATTCAAATTAAAGTTGCACAAAATAACATTTGAATTTTTTCTTTATAGTAAAATTATGAAACTCTATTCAGGTTGATTTACAGTTACCATCTTTTTTTTACTCTCATCTCCTGCTGCAATATAGTAAGGTGCAGATGGATAATGACAATAGCTCGAAGGATGGAAAATGCTACTAAACAATGGTAATTATAAGTCTTTTACTAATAGGGTGAAAGGTGCTTGAAGAGTTTAGAAGGCGTTAGAGAGCGACCCAAAAACAGGGTGGGCCTACTCCAGAAGAAGATCCTACAGCACGGAGGTACTACTCGTTTTCTGCAGAAGGCAGGTGAATGTTGAACCAGTTGGAAATAGACAGGTGACCTGTCCCAATGTGAAATTTCCCGGGGAACCCACTTTTACAACATCTGCTTCTCTCACCAGGTACCGATGTATGCATTCTGCAGGCGATGGAGGAGATATCAGGACCAGAAGCCTTGGGTAGAGCAGGCTTTATCCAGCCACTAAAATTAGGGTGGCTGACACCTGCAGTGCCATCAAATCTGGCAGGGTGTGTGTTTGTGCTGTCCAGCTGGAGTAATCAGCTCCCTGCTTCCGCCAGTTGAACAGCACCACACGCTACTAAAGCTTCCAGCTTACTGCTGGAAGCTGCCAGATGGGATGTGGTTTACATGAGTGGCTAGCGCTAAACCTGTCAATAATAGCCATTTTAAGAGCTGACCACTGACAAAGCCCTATTGCACCCAAGAAGACTGGCATCAAAAAAGACATCAGCTAGGTGAAAGTCAGAGTGCTGAGGAGGAATGTCAAGACAACTATGATATAAATAAAGTTGAATATTTTTGGATTGCCATTAGCTTATATACAATTTATTTGGCACTCAGCACCACAAATACCTTTGTAGCTCAGAAAGCTGCTACCCTTGATGACCCTTTGACCACAAATTATCACTATAAATGTAATTTACATAATTATATACATATATCAAAAAGCACCTAACAGTCTTTAGTAAAATTACTTGGCTGATAGAAAGTTTGAGCAACTGTAGTTGTTCCTAATTACTCATACAGTTAGGCAGAGGCATATCTAGGGGGGAGGCAGGCGGGGCATCTGCCCCAGGTGTCGCCGGCAGGGGAGCATCATCTGATGCAGTGATCCGAGGTGTCTTCCCGGCGGCTGCATTTTGCCGTACCCCAGACTGGGAGTCAGACATTCTCTGAGCCGGCTGAGAGAAGGTGCAGCGCATCAGCTCTCAGTGATCAATTGTCCTTGCATCTTTCAGATGCGAATACAATTGAAGCACTGACCCCCGGGTTAGGGTGATTTCGACAACATGATCAGGTCATGTGATCACACTGATGATGTCACTTCCAGCGCTGCAGAGGCGCGAATGACATTGGTGGTAAGTGCTCCAGTGGAGCTGAAGACACCGAAGATTTATTGATTTATTATAACGGGCTGTGTGGAAGATTTGAGGACACAGCTTGTGGAGCTAGGACGGGATGGGTGCAGACACAATATGAGGAGCAAGGGAGAAACGAGAGAAATTTGAGGACACCATATGAGGAGCAAAGCGAGAGATGGAGGGGCATATACAAAATTGTTGTTACCCCTCGTTTAATGAAAGAAAAACCCACAATGGTCACAGAAATAACTTGAATCTGACAAAAGTAATAATAAATTAAAAATCTATGAAAATGAACAAATGAAAGTCAAACATTGCTTTTCAACCCTGCTTCCACAGAATTTAAAAAAAAATTAAACTCATGAAATAGGACTTGACAGAAATGATGGTACTCTTAACTTAATATTTTGTTGAACAACCTTTTGAGGCAATCAATGCAATCAAACGATTCCTGTAACTGTCAATGAGACTTCTACACCTCTCGACAGGTATTTTGGCCCACTCCTCATGAGAAAACTGCTCCAGTTGTCTCGTGTTTGAAGGTTGCCTTTTCCAGACGGCTTGTTTCAGCTCTTTCCAAAGATGCTCAATAGGATTTAGGTCAGGGCTCATAGAAGGCCACTTCAGAAATAGTCCAATGTTTTCCTCTTAGCCATTCTTGGATGTTTTTAGCTGTGTGTTTTGGGTCATTATCCTGTTGCAAGACCCATGATCTGCGACTGAGACCAAGCTTTCTGACCCAATGAAAAAGGACAATGTGAAGAGGAGGCCCAGTATTGAAAGGAGGGGGTAGTGTGGAGGGCACGTACCATAAGAGGGCCATTTTTTGTGCAGGGAATATAGTAAGAGAAAATTATTTATTTAGAGGAAGAGCATTAGGCCGATATTTTTATTCAAGATCATTATAATAACACTGCTATTTTAAGGGTATCATGTGGAGATGTGATGCACAAGGCCAACGATGAAAGTCTGCAGAGATGAGCTGTGGCTGCGAAAAGTCATCATAGTATCTGGACAAGATGAAGAAAAGAAAGATAATTACTCCAATCAGAAACAATTTCATCTATTAGGTACCTGGATGCAAATGTTTTTTTTGTAATACTGACTAATTGTAATCAGTACCATTGTTCCTGTATGGTTGGCGGTCTGATGATTACTGACAGCAACAACTCATAGTATCTACTTACCATTGTTAAGGACGTAGTGGAAGTTGTAGGTTCATGCAATACAAATGTATATGGGTCTGAACTGACATTACAATTGATGTACCATGTACCGATGGTGGTCCTAGTGATGTATTCATGTACGATGGTGGTCCTGGTGATGTATTCCTGTACTGATAGTGGTTCTCGTGATGTATTCCTGTACTGATGAGTGTTTTGATGCTGTGTTTTTGTACTGATGGGGGTTATACGGATGAATTTCTGTACTGCTAGTGGTTTTGATGATGAATATCTGCATTGCTGGTGGTTCTGATGATGTATTTCTGTACTGATGGGGGTTCTAATAATGTATTTCTGTACTGATGGGGGTTGTGGTGCTGGATTCTTGTGCTGTTATTGGTTCTGAACCTGTACACATGTAACAATCTACAACTTGTAAGATTACGTTTTACATGGCTATGTTAATAAAGTGTTGTGCCATCTGACAGGTTAAGAGTTACTATGTTTTTATTTATATCAGGAGCTTTAAAGGGGCTGTCCAAGTTTGTGATGAGTCTGCAGTAGTGTTGAGCCACCCCCGTAGTGTTCGAGTTCGGTTCGGTTCGTCGAACACCCGTGTGTTCGCCGAACTGTTCGTCGAACTGTTCATCGAACACCTTCGAACACCGTTAAAACCAATGGCAGGCAAACAAAAACACATAGAAACACATAGAAAACACCTTCAAAGGTGTCCAAAAGCTGACAAACTGCTCAGAAGACACAACTAACACATGGAAAAGTGACAAGTACATATAGTCATGTGAAAAGAAAAGAGGTGGAGGAGTAAAAGGAGGGGGAGACACAGATATAGGCATGTCATGCCCTTCTAAAATCCAAAAAGTGAGAAGCCGAAACATTCAGTCCGTTCCTGCCCGTGCCACCTCCGTGTCGCCGGGTTTGTGCCAGAGCCGCGGTGAACCCTGACGGCCAGCCCCCCTCTCCCAATACTGGTGCCTGTCCACTGGTGGGTCGAGCGAGCCCCCCTGTGGTGGAGGCAGCTCTAAGCTTTTTAATTTAAATTGTCTCTCTAATTTGAATGAATACACTTTAAATCCATTTACAAGGATCTATTGGAGGGCAAGTCTCATGCCAGCAGCCGCGTAATTCCAGCTCCAGTAGCGTCCACTAAAGTTGCTGCAGTTAAAAAGCTTTTATAAGGATCGAGCTCGGCTGTCCACCGCAAGGCATCCTACTGCCAGTCCCAGCCCCTATGCCTTGGGGTGCCTCCTGATGCTTTTCACTGAGTATCCCGTGGTCCCGAAGCATTTCCTTTGAAAAAATTAAGTGTCCAAACTACAGGTGGTGTAGCTTGCTTAACAGCCGGGATAATCCGCTGACTAGCAGACACTGCTACTAGGCACAAAGTATTTCCTGGGCTAGATGCAGTTAAAAATTTGTAATTAGATACTCTCGTTGGATGCTGAGAAAGCATTCCATAGAGTCTCCTGGCACGCCATATATGATTCTCTTAAAAAGCTTGGGGTAGGGGTCTAGGGGACCCTTTTATAGCCAAAATCACGGCCCTGTATCACAATACGTCACCTAGGCTGAAGATAAATGGAACTGTAGCACCCTGAGGGCTCGGTTGCTACAGAGGTATTGCACCTCACCCAGAGGTGTGATATCTCACTCTCAGGTAAGGATGGAGTGTGGATCGGGACCCGACACCTGCATGCATTACACCACATTGCCGTGGGGCAGGGCGACCAATATGCCTCTGAGATGGGCACGACAGTCCCTGTCCCTGGCTGGAGTGGGGGGAGGGAACACTGAGGAAGGGGAACCCTGTAGTGCAGGAGCAGGGAGGAAGCAGTTCCTGGGTGCATTGAGAAGGGAGTATAAAAGGTGGGCACCATCTTAGTTCAGTGCAGAGAAGTCTGAGCAGAAGTGGCAGGGAGCAGGGGCTCTGCATGAGCTCTGCTCCGGAGGCGGGCCTAGTAACAGAGACCCAGGCCTGGAAGAGGGAGAAGGAAGGAAGAGGAGCGGAGAAGGCTCCAGGAACGAGGAATGAAGGGATCCCAGGGGTGCGGACGGGCGAGTCGCCACCGCACACCCGAATCCACCTGCGTGGAGGGGTCAGGCCAAAGGGGGAGACCGGTCCCCGAAACTAGTGGAGGCAGGAAATGACCCTCAGCTAGAAACCGGAGGCTCTGACATTTTATGTGGCGCAGCCCCTCGCTACACCCGCTAGGAAGGCACCACATAGGGTCAGGGAAACTGGCGCCAAGTTTACCAAGAGGAGGCCCGAGGCAGCCGGACAGAAGGGTTGGTAAGAAAGGCCAGACAAAGGACACACAAAGGGGGTCCTGTGAAGCGCTCCAAAGTTATCTGGGAGTTGTCTGAGCCCCTCACCTGGTGAGCACAGTACGACGTGGGCAGCCTTTACCTGCAGACGTGGTCTGGGTAATAAGAACTGTGAGTAAAGGCCCTGGACTGCATCACTGACTCCGTGTCGTTACTGCTGCTGCCCTGCACCATCACCCCCATCCTCCGCATACACTGCCCTGAGGCTATACTCCTCCCGTGGGGAGTTATGCTACGCTCTGCTGCACCCACAACACCAGCCTCAGCGGTCTGCCCTGCAGCGGCGGTTCACTCTGACCGCAATCCACGGGTGGCGTAGTCGGACATTTAAACATCAAAACCACATAAATAGTTCCGCCACTGGTTTGACCACCCTGAGCCACGGAACCGGGTCGCCGCCACGAAGACTACAACCACCAGCATCCACCAAAAAGGGTCCGGCTCCGGGTGTCCCAAGGCCCAGGGGGTGCATCAGAACATTTTCATCACCTTTCACAATCACCAATGGGACAAGGCAGGGATGTCCTCTGTCCCCTCTCTTATACATCCTAGTGACGGAGCACCTGCTCTCATCAATTCGCCATAACCCCAATATTAGGTGGATTGAGGCGGGAGGCACCGAGTACAAGTGCTCTCTATTTGCTGATGATGTCCTAGTATATATCACTCAATCACATATATCCATCCATGCTGTTATGGCTGAAATAGATCACTTTGTTACATGGTCAAATTTTAAAATCAATGCAGCGAAGTCTGAGGCCCTCGATGTCTCCCTCCCCAAATCCATATAGGATTCCATCCAGTCCAACTTTCCCTTTGCCTGGCCCTCACAGGGTATCAAATACTTAGGAATTCCTATTCATAGAGACCTCTCCCATCTATGTTATCTTAATTTTGGGCCCTTTATTGAACAACTCCATACAGACCATGGTTGGCAAGTTAGAACTGTAAGATTCACTACGTGAACCACTGGTGTTTTGTGGAAAAGCACATGTACACTGTGTTCCAAATTATTATGCAAAAAGTGTTTAGGAGTGATAAGGGAAGAATTTGTTTGTTTGTCAGTTAAACTCATTGATGGTGATGTGTGTCAGGGCTCTTTATATCACTGTAAGCAATTGCAGACACCTGTGCTAATTAGTTTGGCAGGTGTGTCCAATGAAAGGCAAGACTACTTAAGAAGGCTGTCTCACATTATTAAGCAGCCTACATTTTCTGCCAAAATGGGAAAGAAAAAGGATGTGTCGGCTGCTGAGAAGCAACAAAGTGTGGAGTGTTTAGGTCAAGGCATGACTACAATCAACATTGTGCGATGATCAGGATGAAGTGTCTTGGCAATCAAGAAGTATGTAGCTGATTCACAGTACACACGTGTGCGTGCTGATAAGGGCAAATTGAGGACTCTTTCCTACAGGCAATTACGTCAGGTTAAAAGAGCAGCGGCAAAAAAGCCTTGTCATAGCAGCAGACAAGTTTTTGAAGCTGCTGGTGCCTCCAACGTCCCCCGAACAACAAGATGCAGGGTCCTTCAGAGGTTTGCAGCTGTGCATACGCCATCCTGTCGACCTCCTCTATCCACTTCACACAAGCAGAAACGGCTCCAGTGGGCTAAACATTACATGAAGACTGATTTCAAAACTGTTTTGTTCACGGATGAGTGCCGTGCAGCGCTCGATGGTCCAGATGGATGGAGTGGAGGATGGCTGGTTGATGGACACCCCACGCAAACATGGCTACAGCGCCAACGAGGAGGAGGTGGAGTAATGTTTTGGGCTGGAATCATGGGGAGAGAGATTGTCGGCCCCTTTAGGATCCCTGAAGGCGCTAAAGATGAACTCCATAATGTATGTGGATTTTCTCAAACAGCACTTCCTGCCATGGTTCAAGAAGAAGAACCGTGTATTTCACAGCAAGATCATTTTTTTGCATGATAATGCACCATCTCATGCTGCACATAAAACATCTGCATCTCTGGCTGATATGGGCATAAAAGGGGACAAACTTATGGTGTGACCCCCATGCTCCCCTGACCTCTACCCCATTCAGAACCTCTGGAGCATCATCAAAAGGAGTGTCTATGATGGCGGGAGGCAGTTCACATCTAAGCAACACCTCTGAGAGGGTATTCTGTCCTCATGCAAAACAATTGAAGCAGAAACCATCCAAAACCTGACAAATTCAATGGACGAGAGAGTTCAGAAGCTCCTTTCGAACAAGGGGTCCTATGTGAAAATGTAACATCACCTAGAATAAAGTTTTGAGTTGAAAACTGTTTGATTTCAGTTTCTAACAACCTGCTAATGCTTATAATTTCAAAAATGACCATTTTTTTGGTCTTTATTAAAATGAAAAGGTTGATCGAAAAGTTTGGGGGATCTAAGAGTGTGGCAACCCAGTAGTCATGATTACTTCGAATTCTGACAATATGAGGGTCATGTTGCAGGTAGTGCAGCAAGAAGGCACTTATGTGTCTTGCGCATCTCGGAGCCCCAAAATTATTTTCCGGGCTAGATGCAGCTAAAAATTATTATTAATTTTAAATCTGGTGGAGCTTAGTATAGATGGCCTAATAGGATCAGTGCTGCACACTGCTACAAAGTCCAAATTATTTTCCAGCCAAGATACAGATAAACATGATTAGTAATTTTAAATCTGGTGGAGCTTATTATAGATGGCCTAATAGAATCAGTGCTGCACACTGCTACAAAGCCCAAATTATTTTCCAGTCAAGATACAGATAAACATGATTAGTAATTTGAAAGCTTAAAACGGTTGGTAGGGTGATTTTAACCAATCATCAAGCTTTTACTCTCCCCAGGATGACACAGGGGTAGAAAAGTCGTTTCGGATCCATGATTTGTTCATCTTTATGAACGTGAGTCTGTCTACATTATCAGTGGAGAGCCGCGTGCGCTTATCTGTCAGCACACCACCAGCAGCGCTGAACACACGTTCAGACAGAACGCTGGCTGCGGGGCATGACAAGATCTCCAAGGCGTAAGTGGCTAGCTCCGGCCATTTATCCAGATTGGAAGCCCAAAAAGAGCAAGGGTCCAGTGACACAGTCATGGCTTCAATGTTTACTTACTCCTGTACCATCGTCTCTAGGCGTTGACTATGTGTCAGACTTCTTGTCTCCTGTGGCCTTGCAAAGGATGGGCTAAAAAAGTGGTGAAATGATTCCGCAAAATTGATGTTACCAGCAGATACTGTGGTTCTGTTACGGTTTGAGTGCTGAACACTTAACGGTCCCACGGTTGGCAAGTTGGAACTGTGAGATTCACTACGTGCACCACTGGTGTTTTGTGGAAAAGCACATGTAAGATTCTGCAACAGTCTCTGCTGATACTCCTGCATGCGTGCATCCCTTTCTATGGCAGGAATAATTTCTGCAAATTTACTTTTGTACCGGGGATCTAACAGTGTGGCAACCCAGTAGTCAGGATTATTTCTAATTCTCACAATTCGAGGGTCATATTGCAGGTAGTGCAGCAAGAAGGCACTCATGTGTGTTGCGCATCCAGGAGCACCAAGTCCCTGTTGTGTTGGTGGCGAGGTAGCAATCATGCTTCCTTCCTCTGTCCTCTCCCCCCAACCTCGCACAACAGAAATGTGATCAAGGTCTCCCTCATCTGATGAGTCTTCCATCAGTTCGTCCTCCACTTCTTCCTGGGCTCCTGCACCTTCCTCACTAGTTTGGCTGCTACCATGCGCCCTGGTAAAACCATCTCCCCCACCCTCACATGCCTGCCGCCTTGGTGCTGCCGACCGTCTGGACCTTGCAGATGTTAGCCCTTCCGCATACAACTCCTCCTCCTCTACTTCCTCCACCTCCTCTTGTGCCACCACCTGACTCCGAATTCTGTTTAACATGTGCTCCAGCATGTAAATCACCGGAATAGTCATGCTGATAATGGCATCGTCAGCACTAAACATCTTCGTCGCCATTTCAAAACTGTGCAGAAGGGTGCATAGGTCCCTGATCTGAGACCACTCCTCCAGCGTGATTTGCCCCACCTCTGGATCTCGTTGGCCCAGGCTATACGTCAGAACGTATTGCACCAGGGCTTGTCGGTGCTGCCACAGTCGCTGCAACATGTGCAGAGTTGAATTCCACCGGGTAGACACATCGCATTTTAGCCGATGAAGTGGCAGGCCCAACGACTTCTGTAGAGATGTAAGTCGCTGAGCTGCGGGAAGCGAACGGCGGAAGTGAGCACACAGCGACCGTGCCCTCTGCAGAAGGCCATCTAGTCTGGGATAGTGGGCTAAAAATTGCTGGACAACCAGGTTCAACACGTGAGCCATACAAGGCACGTGTGTGACATTGCCCCGGCGAAGGGCCGCACCCAGGTTTGCAGCATTGTCGCACACGGCCTTCCCTGGTTTCAGGTCCAGTGGAGACAACCATTCATGAAATTGGTTCTCCAGAGCTGACCACAACTCCTCAGCTGTGTGACTCACATTTCCCAGACATTTCAAAGTAAAAACCGCCTGATGACGTTGAGCCCTACTGCCAGCATAGTAAGGAGGTGTGCAGGATCCCTTCTGCGCAGTTAGAAAGCTTGTGGCATGACCAGACAGGCTTTGGGTGCAGGTGGAAGACCCAGAGGAGGTTGAGGAGGCAGAAGCAGTGGAGGAACTTTGACATAAAGAGGATTGACGCACAACTCGTGGGGACGGCAAGACTTGGACAGCAGCCCCTTGTCCTGCTGTCACCATAGTTACCCAGTGCCCAGTCAGCGACATATAACGCCCCTGTCCATGCCTACTCGTCCAAGTGTCTGTGGTGAAATGCACCCTGTCACACACAGAGTTTCTCAAAGAAGCGGTGATGTTGTGTGCGACATGCTGGTGGAGCGCAGGCACACCTTTCTTTGAGAAGTAGTGCCGACTGGGCATCTGGTACTGGGGCACTGCGACGGACATAAGATCTCGAAAATCCTCTGTGTCCACCAGGCGGAAAGGCAGCATTTCTGTAGCCAAGAGCTTGCAGATGGTGAAATTCAACCTCTTAGCTTTCTCATGGCTAGGAGGAAATGGTCTTTTACTTGTCCACATCTGAGGGACCGAGGGCTGGCTATTGTGCTTAGACGGGGTTGATAAGGGTGTCCCCGGCAAACTGCAGGTCTGTGAGGAAGATGCAGGCGGACATGTTAGGTTGCCTTGATCCAAAGGTGGTGCTATCGATGTCGGACAGCGCTCAACACCAGCTGGTGTTATCACCTCCAAAGAAAATGATGACCTGCCAATCACGCTGGCTGTTGCGGGTAAAGAGGTGGCAGGTCTGCGCCCCAAAACAGGTGTGACTGCTGTCCCCCCAGTCACAGAGGATGAAGAGGCCGCGGATGCACAAGATATGGCAGACGGTGGTTGGCCCGGCCGGCTAGGCCGCATTGTAGCACACTGAGCTTCCCACTGCAACTTATGCTTCATGTCCATGTGCCGGTTCATGCATGAAGTACTCAAACTATGTATTTTTTGGCCTCTACTTAGCTTTTGCTGACAAATGTTACAGATAACATGAGTTGGGTCATCTTTATCGATCTGAAAAAATGCCCAGGCTATGCAAGGCTTAGCACCCATGCGACCTGAAGAGCCACCACGACTTGTGGTGAGAGGCAGAGTTGTGTTTGAGGATGCAGTTGTTGACGTGCTTCCAGTACTACGTCTCTGTCCAGGAAGGCGCAACCTGACCTCGTCGTCACTAGCATCTTCCTCCACCTCCTCTGCTGACCTCATCTCTTGGCTGACTGTGGGTTGACAGTAAGTGGGATCTCCAACCTCATCATCATCACCCTGTGCGTTATCACACCCGTCGTCCTCAGAGCCAACCTGTTCCTGCCCTGACAAAAAACTAAAGTTGTCGCTCCAATCAGGTATTTGAGTCTCATCATCGTCTTCCTCATTGTCTCCACCAACAGGAGTTACAGTTTGGGAATGAGGGTCTACATTATGGTCAGAATCTTCTGCGTCTGGTCCTGGATCCGACTCATAAAGATTCTGGGCATCAGTGCAGATCATTTCCTCGTCTGGATTCACAGAAGCGCTGGAGTCGACCTCTGATTCCCAGGCTATAGTATGAGTAAACAGCTCTGCAGACTCAACCATCTGTTCTACCTCATACTCAGACGGGCAGCTGGAGATTTGGGAGCTGTGAGGAAGCAAGTGCGATTGGGGTGACACCTTTGAGGACTGGAGTATTTGTGATGTTGAAGTTGATGTGGAGGAGAGCCCACTTAAAGGAGCACTTGATATCCGTTGAAGCACCTGCTGTTTTTGTGCCTCATCTGGAATTTGTAGCGATTGGCGTGGCCGTAAGAAAGGGATCTTATCACATTGTCCGCTAAAAGAAGTAGACATTTTAGTTTGGCTGGAAGATGGTCTTTCTTCTGCAGATGTTACTGTTGCTTTAACACCTACCCCACGGACACAACCTTTTTTCCCCTTCCCAACACGCCTATTCCCCTTTCCACCAGCAGCAGGCCTTTTTCCACTCATTTTGGTGGTTAACTAATTCACAACTCTGGAGTTGTTTGCACAAAAAAACAATGGATGGGAACCGAGCAGAGCTGAGTGGCCAAACTGTGGTATTAGGCCAAAACTATTGGCTGGGTTAGATGGAGAAAAAAATGATATTCGATTTTGCAACCTGATGGAGGTCAGTATAGATGGACTAATAGAACAAGTCCCACACACAGCTAGAAGCCCAAATATTTTTTCAGAGGTAGATGCAGAAAAAAAATATATTCAGTTTGCAACCTGATGGAGGTCTGTATAGATGGATTAATAGAACAAGTCCCACACACAGCTAGAAGCCCAATATTTTTTCAGAGGTAGATGCAGATAAAAATTATTTTTAATGTGCAACCTGATGGAGGTCAGTATAGATGGACTAATAGAGAAAGTCCCACACACTGCTAGAAGGCCAAATATTTTTTCAGAGCTAGATGCAGATAAACATTATTTTTAATTTGCAACCTGATGGAGGTCAGTATAGATGGACTAATAGAGAAAGTCCCACACACTGCTAGAAAGCCAAATATTTTTTCAGAGCTAGATGCAGATAAAAATTATTTTTAATTTGCAACCTGATGGAGGTCAGTATAGATGGACTAATAGAGAAAGTCCCACACACTGCTAGAAGGCCAAATATTTTTTCAGAGCTAGATGCAGAAAAAAATTATATTCAGTTTGCAACCTGATGGAGGTCAGTATAGATGGACTAATAGAACAAGTCCCACACACAGCTAGAAGCCCAAATATTTTTTCAGAGGTAGATGCAGATAAAAATTATTTTTAATTTGCAACCTGATGGAGGTCAGTATAGATGGACTAATAGAGAAAGTCCCACACACTGCTAGAAGGCCAAATATTTTTTCAGAGCTAGATGCAGAAAAAAATTATATTCAGTTTGCAACCTGATGGAGGTCAGTATAGATGGACTAATAGAACAAGTCCCACACACAGCTAGAAGCCCAAATATTTTTTCAGAGGTAGATGCAGATAAAAATTATTTTTAATTTGCAATCTGATGGAGGTCAGTATAGATGGACTAATAGAGAAAGTCCCACACACTGCTAGAAGGCCAAATATTTTTTCAGAGCTAGATGCAGATAAAAAATATTTTTAATTTGCAACCTGATGGAGGTCAGTATAGATGGACTAATAGAGAAAGTCCCACACACTGCTAGAAGGCCAAATATTTTTTTAGAGCTAGATGCAGAAAAAAATTATATTCAGTTTGCAACCTGATGGAGGTCTGTATAGATGGATTAATAGAACAAGTCCCACACACAGCTAGATGCCCAATATTTTTTCAGAGGTAGATGCAGAAAAAAAATATATTCAGTTTGCAACCTGATGGAGGTCTGTATAGATGGATTAATAGAACAAGTCCCACACACAGCTAGAAGCCCAATATTTTTTCAGAAGTAGATGCAGAAAAAACATATATTCAGTTTGCAACCTGATGGAGGTCAGTATAGATGGACTAATAGAGAAAGTCCCACACACTGCTAGAAGGCCAAATATTTTTTCAGAGCTAGATGCAGAAAAAAATTATATTCAGTTTGCAACCTGATGGAGGTCAGTATAGATGGACTAATAGAACAAGTCCCACACACAGCTAGAAGCCCAAATATTTTTTCAGAGGTAGATGCAGATAAAAATTATTTTTAATTTGCAACCTGATGGAGGTCAGTATAGATGGACTAATAGAGAAAGTCCCACACAGTGCTAGAAGGCCAAATATTTTTTCAGATCTAGATGCAGATAAAAATTATTTTTAATTTGCAACCTGATGGAGGTCAGTATAGATGGACTAATAGAGAAAGTCCCACACACTGCTAGAAGGCCAACTATTTTTTCAGAGCTAGATGCAGAAAAAAATTATATTCAGTTTGCAACCTGATGGAGGTCTGTATAGATGGATTAATAGAACAAGTCCCACACACAGCTAGAAGCCCAATACTTTTTCAGAGGTAGATGCAGAAAATAAATATATTCAGTTTGCAACCTGATGGAGGTCTGTATAGATGGATTAATAGAACAAGTCCCACACACAGCTAGAAGCCCAATATTTTTTCAGAGGTAGATGCAGAAAAAAAATATATTCAGTTTGCAACCTGATGGAGGTCAGTATAGATGCACTAATAGAGAAAGTCCCACACACTGCTAGAAGGCCAAATATTTTTTCAGAGCTAGATGCAGAAAAAAATTATATTCAGTTTGCAACCTGATGGAGGTCAGTATAGATGGACTAATAGAACAAGTCCCACACACAGCTAGAAGCCCAAATATTTTTTCAGAGGTAGATGCAGATAAAAATTATTTTTAATTTTCAACCTGATGGAGGTCAGTATAGATGGACTAATAGAGGAAGTCCCACACACTGCTAGAAGGCCAAATATTTTTTCAGATCTAGATGCAGATAAAAATTATTTTTAATTTGCAACCTGATGGAGGTCAGTATAGATGGACTAATAGAGAAAGTCCCACACACTGCTAGAAGGCCAAATATTTTTTCAGAGCTAGATGCAGAAAAAAATTATATTCAGTTTGCAACCTGATGGAGGTCAGTATAGATGGACTAATAGAACAAGTCCCACACACTGCTAGAAGCCCAAATATTTTTTCAGAGCTAGATGCAGAAAAAAATTATATTCAATTTGCAACCTGATGGAGGTCAGTATAGATGGACTAATAGAATGATGCTATGCCCAAAACATTTTACTTCACTAGGTGCAGTAAAAAAATTGGTATTCTATACACAGGTGGTATATCTTGCAACACAGATAGGCTACTCCACTGACTAACACACTCTGCAATAGGCCAAAAAGGATTAGCTTTGCTAGATTCAGTCAAATGCTGTGAAAAAAACTTGCACAGCACTGGCACAGACCTGCCTGGCAAAAACTGACAGGAACTGATGTAACCTAGTCCTGAAAAGGACTGCAATTACAATTAGTCTTTACTCCCACAATCTATCTATTTAAGAGCACAGACCTGCCTGATAAAAGTCGTAGGAAATGCTGTAACCTAGTCCTTAAAAGGACTGCAATCACAACTATTCCCTACTCCCAAGCTATCTGTAGATTTGTGCGAAAATTGGCTTGAAATTAACAAGGTATAGCGCACACAGCAACAGCGGTGCCGTCTAACACGCAGCTGCAGCAGTGAGAAAATGGTGGCGACGGGGAAAATGGCTTGGTCTTATAGGGCAAAGACATGTGACATACACTGCCAATGACACATGCCCTTGCTTGTGTGAAAAACAGCAGTTCGCTCCGTGTGTGCGCTGCTGATAGGCTGACAGACTGCACCTCCCCACTGCAAATGCGGGAAAGAGAAAAAAAAATGGAGATCTTCATTATTCCTGCAGAGATCCATCCCCTGCCCCTCCCCCCACCCCGCTGTACACTCAAACTGCGTATTAACATTAATTTTCATCATTACTGAGAAAAAATCCAGTTATGATTTTGGTGCAAGAACAGTTATCGAACATAACCTCGAACAGCCGAATTTTTCTCAAATTGTTCGTGTTCGCCGAACGGCTCGAACACCGCCCAAAACAGCTCGAATTTGAGATTGGCGAAAAGTTCGAGTAGAACAACGCTCATCTCTAGTCTGCAGTCATTCTATGTGACTGCAGACTTATGAATTCTCACAATACGCATGGCTGTCAGGATTCTCTGGTGCCAGCAGTGAGAGTGGGAGGTCATGAAACCGAAAGTATGCGATTTGCACACATGCGGTCATGTGCCGAATAGATATTTGTGCCCTCATTCAATGAAAATGAATTAAGCGAGGCCAGACACGTCTAGTCAGAATATGGCCAGAAGTATACAAATCAAAACTTGTGCTCACATGACCATCCACTCTTGCCACTGGCAAGGCAGAATTCTAAAAGTGTGAAGTGCATGCGCTGTGAGAATTCAGAAGTCTGCAGTCACCTAGAGTGACTGCAGACTTTAATCACAACCCTGGAATAGCCCTTTAATTATAAAATTAAGCCTTGTAGCAAGCCAATCCTAACAGCATGTAATACACTCGCTGTCAGGATTCAGCTCTGTTGCTAGTTCCAGTCACTTCATTAATATGCGATTTGCATACTTACGGTCACTTGACAACTCGCTTTCCTTCCTGCTTCTCTCAGTTTTTCACTGTATTAGGAAGAGCAGCTAGTCAGGAAAAGACTGTAAGTGTGCAAATCGAATATGGGCTTGACGGTTGGGGGGCGCCAAACTGAATTCTTGCCTTGGGTGCTGGAAAACCTAGATACACCTCTGCAGTTAGATCTCTGCATTGTATGGGCAGGGCAGGTTTTAGACAAAGAAATATTATTGAATAAATTATGAAGAACAGCAAAGTTTTGTGCAGTTTTCTGTTTTGTACAGCCAACTGTTTTCCCGCCTTGTGGCTCTGACCTTTTATATTTGATAATAAATATAAATAAATAAAAGCTAAAAGCACCGGGTCAGCTACCACCTGACTCGGTGCTCCCTTCAACTTTGTTGCCTCAGAAACGCTTCCTGTATCTTCCAGTTCTACTTTACTTGTCTTGCTCAGCAGATGGCGACATTTGGTCGCAAGTGTCGCAGAACTCTGATGAGCCACAGCTTCAACTCCCCACCCCCTTACATATTATTCACAGGCTACTACTATCACTCTCATTTTCTGTCTTCACAGTGCTGCAGTAGTTGTCTAGTCTGTTTAGGCCTTTCATTCCGTAGCTCTAATGCTGAGGTGTGTGGTCTAAAGTCCTTTCTCTAGGCTGTGAAACTCTAAAATGGCTGCAGCTCTTTTTGCCTCAGCTTTTAAACAGGCTTTGATGGCCCCTCCTGCTTGGCTAAGCTATAAAATATGATGTGATAGCCTGAGAGCAATTTTTGGCAATGTGTGAAATAGCATTTTTTGGACTTTTAGCACAAATCAAATCACAAATTGTTCAAATACGACTTGTGAATTTCATTAAATTGAACTCAACATTAATTCGATTTGCTCATCTCTACTGTCTGGTATAATTCTTACAACATTCTTGTTAAATACATACCAGTGTCCCTTACTGTAATGGCTCTTTCACACATCCTGATATTTCTGGTACTGGAAGAAACAGTACCGGAGATATCCGTGTCCATGTATTTTATACCTGTGGCACACGTGTGGCAACCATGTGATGCATGTATCCCGCATCAGTATCACACCTAACGGCGCCTGAGAAAAGCCGGCACAGTTCGCACTGTTCTTAGGTGCTGGGTGCTGAAGGCTGCTCACATCATTGTCGCCTGGTCTCCCTGAGATCAGTGCAACCAGGCAACAATGATGGAAGTTGTAGTCATCACCCGCAGTGTACTTTGTGTGTAAAATAAAGAATTAAATAAAAAAAATTGTGTGGGCTCCCGCCAATTATTCATAACCAGCAGTGGGAAAGCCGCCTGCTGGGGGCTGATATTACTAGCCAGGGAAGGAGCCATTAGCCAAAAATGTTCCCTGGCTATTAATAACAAATCACAGCTGTTTGATAAGCATTTATTGGCTACTTTACAGGTGGACCCCAGAAAAAAATTGACATAGAGTTCTCCTATAAATTATAACCAGCAAAGGCTAAACCGACAGCTGTGGGCTGATATTAATAGCCAGGGAAGAGGCCATGGATATTGGCTCCCTCCGAGGTCAACAACATCAGCCCTCAGTGAACCAAGAAATGGCGCATCAATAAGATGTGGCAATTCTGGCGCTTAGCCTTGCTCTACCCACTTGCCCTGGGGTGGTGGCAAATGGGGTAATAGGGTTGGGGTTCATGTCAGCTTTGTATTGCCAGCTGATATCAAGGGGTTAGTAATGGAGAGTCATCTATAAGACGCCCCCATTACTAACCCCATAGTTAGATTGTCAGTAAAAAACACTCAGAATAAAGTTCTTTATTTTGAAATAATGACACAGACTCCTTTATTGAAATAAACACTCCCAGTCCCTCTTTTACCCATTTAGGCTGAGTTCACACGATGCGTTTTTCATGCGTTTCCGCGGCATTTTTGCAGTTGCGTAAACGACGCGGAAACGCATGAAAAACGCATGGTAGAAGGGCAGCAATGTTCCCCAATGGAAATCCGCATGTGCTGTGCCCATGATGCGGATTTTTCCGCAGCGTAAACGCTGCGGTCAAAAATCCGCAGCATGTCAATTAATTTTGCGGAAACGCTGCTCTTTTGCCGCCATTGACTTGCATTAGACCGCATGGAATCCGCATCACTGTATATGTTGATGCGCTTTTCATGCGGTCTAATGTGCGGATGGTACCCGGGTGTGGATGAGAGGACTCTCATCCAGACCCAGGTACCATTAAAAAAAAAAGAATAAAATAAAAAATATATATATTCTCACCTTCTGATGGCCCGCGCTGCGTCCTGCTGGCTTCCCGCGCACTTCGCGGTTGAATGAAGGACCTTCGCTGACGTCAGAGTCATGTGACGGGTCACGTGACGCTGATGTCGGAAGGTCCTAAAGTCTTCACTGCCGGCAGCCGGGACCGATGAAGCAGGACACCGGGGGCCATCAGAGGGTAAAGTATAGATTTATTTTTTATTTTTTGACATCACACACTATATAAATCCATGCCGGCTGCATGGATTTATATAGTGTGAAGTTGACAAGCACTTTCCAAGTGATGCTAAAATCGCTTGGGAAGCGCTTGTCAACCCGCATGCGGAAATGAAAGTGAAGACCGATTCATTTCCGCATGTCCCTGGCAGGAAACCGCATGTACAATCCGCATGCGTTTTTTCCTGCCAGAGAGATGCAGAAACGCTCAGGAAAAAATCCTGAGCATTTCTGCATCGTGTGCACATACCCCAAATCAGAAAAATAAAAAATAAAAAAGCTAAATTATGCTCACCTGTCCGACAAGAAGATAATCAACTGAAGCCCATGTCCCCTGTAAAAGACAAAAAATAAAAACCATATTCCTCACCTGTCCGATGAGAATATAATCCATATGGAAAACCCTAGGTCCCATGTCGTAATCAATCTCTGGGACATCTGGACTTCATCGCTGATGCGGCCACTCAGTCAAGAATCCAGGAAGACACTGAGCTGCCCGTGGAAACCGCATCACTGACCTGCGGTGATGTCATTGAGGTTACCACAGGTCACTGAAGCTGTGGTTCCCATGGGCAACTGTGACCTAACTGAGATCACCGCTAGCACCATGAGAATTTTCTCACGATGCTAGTGGTGGTCTCAGTGAGGTCACTGCAGTTCACCATGAGAAAATTCTAACGGTACTAGCGGTGATCTCAGTGAGGTCACAGCTACCCATGTGAACCAAGTTTCGCGGCCCGTGCTGCGTGCAAAAAACAGATATGTCAGCGTGCTTTGCCCACGGACACACAGTTCGTGGAAAAACACTAACATGTGTGCAGACCCATTCTGTGTCTCCAGTGCGTGTGAAAACTGTCACCACACGTACTGGAGACACTGATCTGTTAAGGAGGCCTAAAACATAGCACAGACCAAAAATGTGTGTATTCTGATGGAATCCAGTAGGTTAAAAAACTTCCTTTGTTTTCTCCTTGTTTTGATTGTATTTTAAATATCACCTTCTTAACCACACTACAGTGAAATGCATGTTTAACAAATAATGGGGTATTTTATAAAGTGATGGAGAATCACTAAGATATCTCATTAATTTATGATCAGTGGGGCTCCAAAGTCTGAGCCCCATTATAAGATATTAATGGCTTATCCCAGGAATAGCCCATTAATATAACTCTTTTAAGACACAAATGATATTCCATTGATCCATTGACTGATCAGCCTTTGAGATTTAATAATGGTATATTCACATACATTTTGCGAACTAGAAATAAGCTTTAGACATGTAAAAGGGGTTGCACATGAAATTTTACAATATCCATGCAACAATTTCTGCAACATGTTTATATTCCCTAATAATCTTTTTTCTTAAATTAATCCGTCAAATATTTGTATTTGATGAATTTTCCCTCACATCCCTCTGCTTTTGGCTCAACAAGATATCCAGATTAATTTCTGTTATGTTTAATGTCAGAGTCAAAACAGAACCATAGATTTTAAACCAATTATTCATCTTGAAATGTCTAATGAATTTTCCTCTGCAAATTGTATGCCGTTTAATTAGGAAGCTGACTTACTTTACCATATGTCGTAGTTTTATGAACTTTTTCTGCCATTTATTATCAGCAATACTTTATTTTGAAATTTCAAGTGAGATTTCACAAGACATCTGTAAAAAAAACATTAATCCCTAATATAATATGTCAAAGATTAATGGAGGACTGGACATTGCTTAATGATTTATATGTGGGATTTAACTATTCATTTTGTCTATTCTTTTACATATTTGCTGATATTTCAAATTTTGCAATAGTATTTGTAGCACCCCGAGGGCTCGGTTGCTACAGAGGTATTGCATCTCATCCAGATGTGCGGTATCTCACTTCCAGGTAAGGATGGAGTGTGGATCAGGACCCCGACACCTGCATGCATTACACCACATTTCCGGGGGGCAGGGCGACCGATATGCTCCAAGCTGAGCACGACAGTCCCTGTCCCTGGCTGGAGTGGGGGGAGGGAACACCGAGGAAGGGGGAACCCTGTAGTGCATAGGAGGGAGAGGGCAGTTCCTGGGTGCACCTAGAGGGAGGTATAAAAGGGGGGCACCATCTTAGAGACAGTGTAGAGTGAGGAAGTTCAGTCTGAGAGAAGGAGCGACAGAGCAGGGCCTCTGTGGGCTCTGCTCCGCAGGCAGGCCTAAGAGAGAGGCCGGAGCCTGGAGGAAGCAGAAGGAAGGAGAAGGAAGGAAGAGGAGCGGAGGAGGCTCCAGGAACAAGGAACGAAGGGACCCCAGGGGTGTGGACCGGCGAGTCGCCACCGCGCGCCCGAATCTACCTGCGTAGAAGGGTCAGGCCAAAGGGGGAGACCGGTCCCCGAAACTAGTGGAGGCGGGGAACTACCCTGAGCTAGAAACCGGAGGCTGTGACATTTCATAGCTATACCCGCTAGGAAGGCACCATATAGTGTCAGGGAAACTGGCGCCAAGTTTACCAGAGAAGGCCCGAGGCAGCCGGACAGAAGCGAGGTCACTGGCGGGGTATGACAGGCCAGAGAAAGGACACACAAAGGGGGTCCTATGAAATGCTCCAAAGTTATCTGGGAGTAGGCCGAGCCCCTCACCTGGTGAGCACAGTGCGACGAGGGACGTTATGACCAGCTGTAGTAACGTGGATAAAGAACTGTGAGTAAATACCCTGGACTGCATTACAGGACTATGTGTCGTTACTGCTGCTCCCGCGCACCATCACCCCCAACATCCACACTTGCTGCCCTGAGACTATACTCCTCCTGAGGGGAGTTATACTATCCTCTGCTGCACCCACAACACCAGCCTCAGCGGTCTGCCCTGCAGCGGCGGTTCACTCTGACCGCAATCCACGGGTGGCGTAGTCGGACATTCAGTATATAGACTGCCATTTGGGTTGACCACCCTGAGCCACGGGAACGGGTCACCGCCACGGTGACTACAACCCACAGCATCTACAAAAAGGCCCGGTTCTGGGTTCCCCACGCGGCCCAGGGGGCGCGTCATATTGCCAGAACAGTTTGAGAGTTGTGTACAGCAGATCAGTATGGTGAGGAGAGGTTCTAAAATAAAAAAAATAATATACAAACAAAAATCATGCAAGCGATACCCAGGAACAGACAGACAGAATAGGGCCCCTGTGCAAGAACAATATATGGGCCCTTCACAGTCCAATAATGTGTCTGTGACAGAAGCTGTTTGCTGCTTTAGAGGTGAAAGTTGGCCCCCTTTCCTCTTGGGCCTCTGCATAGGTTACTCCAGTGGTATGTTCGCCCCTGGTGATACCTATTGGAACTATACCCACTTCGCCTCAACCCTGACCTGTTCAGTGCCACAGCCCTTCTTCGCTTCAGTTCATCCTCCTGCCTCACTCTTTATACTGCCCCCATACTGTGCCCTCACTCTCTAGACCATACATGTCAAACTCTGGCCTGTGGGCCAAATCTGGCCCGCAGGGTGGTTATATTTGGACTGTGACACCAGAACAGCCACCCCTATGTGGGGCCCATTATATCGTATGAAGGAATATGTGGGGCCCATTATTCTGTATGGAGGACTATGTTGGGCCCATTATTCTGTATGGAGGACTATGTGGGGCCCATTATTCTGTATGGTGGACTATGTGGGGCCCATTATATTGTATGGAGGACTATGTGGGCCCAATATTCTGTATGGAAGACTATGTGGGGCCCATTATTCTGTATGGAGGATTTTGTGGGGCCCATTATACTGTACGGAGGACTATGTTGGGCCCATTATTCTGTATGGAGGAACATGTGGGGCCCATTATTCTGTATGGAGGACTATGTGGGACCATTATTCTGTATGAAGGTCTATGTGAGGCCCATTATACTGTATACTGGTTGGCCCACGACTTTGTCCAAGTTTTTCATTTTGGCCCTCTGTGTGTTTGAGTTTGACATCCCTTCACTATACTGTCCCCATCCTGTGCCCTCAATCTCTAGACATACCCTCTTATACTATACCCTTGCTCTCATACTGTGCCCACATAAGTGTTCCCTCAACTCTCTATACTGATGCCCCATAGGGTGCACTTACTCTCTCTACTGAGCCTCATTATACTGTGCCTCATTCTCTAAACGATTCCTCATACTGCACCGCCATACTGTGCCCTAACTCTCTTTACTGCCCCCTCCATACTGCCAATTCCATACTATGCCCTCATTTATTATACTGCCCCCATACTGTGCCTTCATTCCCTATATTGTTCCCACATACTGAGCCCTCACTCTCTATACTGCCCCATACCATACTATTCCCTCACTCTCTATACTGCCCGTACCATACTGTGCTCTCATTCATTATACTGCCCCCCATACTGTGCCTTCATTCCCTATATTGTTCCCACATACTGTGCCCTCACCCTTTATACTGTCCCATACCATACCCTTACTTTCTAAACTGTAATGCATACTATGTCGTCACTCTCTATACTGCCCCCTCCGTACTGCCCCTTACATAATGTGCTCTCATTCATTATACTGCCCTCATGCTGTGCCATCATTCTCTATATTGCTCCCCTATACCGTACCCTCACTTTCTATACTGTCCCCCATACTGTGCTATCACTCTCTATACTACCCCTTCCATAATGTTACCTCCTTCATTATACTTCCCCCCCATACTGTGCCCTCCTTCATTATACTGCCCCCCCATACTGTGCCCTCAGTCATTATACTGCCCCCATACTGTGCCCTCAAGCTATATGTTGACACCCCCTCCTCTCCCCAGAGTATAGTATGAGCTCCTAAAATCATCTGGTGCTGCAGCAACATCTCCTGCGTGATGAGGTGACCATTTTGCACTGCAGCATCGTCATTGGCATGATCACATGCTCCTCTAACCTCAGAAGTGCTGCCAATGAGATCACAGGTCCATTTGTATTTGTGTCTAAAAGAAGCAAATAGAAACTAAATGACCCCTTCCCCCACACTCAGCAAAATGAGCGTCTTTTCTGCTATGTGGGAGGAGGGGATGGGTGATATTTTTTTTCCTTTTTCTGCTGGTGCCTCCGGTTCATACAGGGCATTTGCATGGTGTTTTTGACAAAGTGACATTTTATTGTCAACTTACCAAATTCCTGGTCTTTGTATGCGAAAGTAGGGTATTTTATTCACAAAGTGAATGAAATCATAGCTGTGCCCATATAATTTCTTCAGGTGCCATTTCATTTTTGTGCTTGGTTCTAAGACAAAAATACGTAGCTGTAATATCTTCTCTGGGCTTTTGTTGAGTACAGCTGCATTGAGCAATGATATTCCTTGTTAAGTGAAAACTAGATATTATCATGCACATAAATTTGCAATGCTGTGGAATGATGACATTCATATTGCAGAGCAATATTATTAAAATGGGATTTATGGATATGTACCATTACTACAGCTCAGTGGAGGCGTTATAGTGAACCTTATGATATAGTCTGCCAATTCGCCAAGCATTCAAGCATGTAATATTTACACTCTGGTTAAGAATGTACATAAATATTGTATATCCTATATTCCTTGTGTGAAAAACGACTCTGTCAGTGATCCTTTATGCCTAATTTGTGCATTTTTGTCTATTCCGCAAATAGTATAATAGTCTACAGTGCATAGGCAATATTTCAATTGCTTATTTACTGTGTGTGATCTGAATCTACCAAAAATCTGCCCTAAAAACACAAACTTTATTATATCCCACACTCAGGTCTACAATAGGAGAAAGGATCTTGTGAGGTTTCCTAATCACACATGCATGAACTAAGTATGGGCAGAGCTAACGGGATAGCAGGCATGGCAGCTGCTGTCGGGGCATGCAACAATGTGCCAGGGTTGCCAACTTGACTTTTTCTTTTTTCTGGACAGCTCATGAAAAAATCATGGACAGACAATATTTTTACAGACACATTGGAAAACCATAATAAGTGTTTTCAGCTTCAAGAAAATCACGAACGCCTTAAATTTTTTTTATGGACAGAACAAAAAAATGCTTTATTTTTATGGGCTGTCCTGGAATTTCTGGACGGTTGGCAACCCTGCTATATGCGCCCATCTCCACTTAAATGTACTCAAAGCCACAGTTAGTGATGACTTTGAACAGGGCTAGACTGCGATAAAAAAACAGCCCTGGGAAAAACTCCACCAATCCAAACTCCACTTCCATAGTTGAAAAATATCGGCGCAGTACACTGGCAGACACAGACAGAAAAGGGCCCCTGTGCAAGAACAGCATATCGGCCCTTTGCAATTCAATATCTTATCATAATGCACAATTACACATGTTTTAGAGGGGAAAATGGGCCCTTTTACCTCTTGGGTCCCTGTGCAGGTGCACAGGTTGCACCAACGATATGTCCACCCCTGGCACAGTATGCTTGCTGCAGTACGACTGACTTTACTTTGTCACTCCACGGCCTATATTAAGAACGGTTATAGGAAGTTTCGTCCCCAGCAGTTCACCCCCAGCAATTTGCCCCCATCAGTTCGCCCCCAGGTACATTTCGCCCCTATCATATCGCCCCCTCACATTTCGCCCCCGCACGTTTCGCACCCGGACCGAGGCGAACTGGGGTCAATATGTGCGGGGGTGAAATGTGCGGGGGCAAAAAATCCTGGGGGCCAAATGCTGGGGACGAAATGTGCGGGGACAAAATGTACCCAGGGGCGAATTGCTGGGGGCGAAACATCCAATTCCCATTAAGAACACCATCCTTCAAGAAGGAAATAAAAGTGGAACATAGAAAAACCAAATCACATGATCAAGGAAATGGTTACACTGGCTTCAAGTGTGTACTACCACTATACAATAATTAATACAAGCAATAATGCAGCCATACAGTGACCATATAGTGGTCAGCTACCAGTTCTAGACAGACGGTCTGTAAAATATTCCCAACCTGCAGACTAGACAAGGGAGTGCACCACTCATAAGATGCCGTTATAAAGCAAAGAGAACCTGTTTCCTTTCCTGAGATGTCTGCTTTAGAAGATATTGTATTCCCCATGAAATAACAATTCTGTTGTTCCATTTTTCTGCATTGAGTGACAGCTGCAGGCCGCAAAATAGCAAGTAACTCAATGCATGATTTTATTCTACAGCTGTAGCATTGTAGTTATCAGCTATGTCACCAAAGATCCCAATGTACATCATGCATTATTTATATATTTCTAGAAGGAATAACAGAGGTATGTTCTAAGTAAAGATGCTCTAGATTACTTGGGATCTGATTTATCAAGACTGGAGTAGTGCACCCTTGCACTATGCCAGTATTGATGGAGTAAAAGAGGCATCAAATTCATTAAGAGGCTCATACCACCTTATGAATTCAATGCTTCTTGTGAGTGGTGAGCACTTCTGAGCGCTGTGCCACAAATACTACTCCAGTCAGGGACTGCAAAAGCATTTCTGGTGTAAAAAAACACCACCAGTTTTCATGAGAAGGACAGAGGGCGTCACCATGTCACGTCCTGTCCCACCCCTGTTCCTCCCAGGTCCACCCATCTCAGCGGTGCTAATCCAAACTGCCATAAAAACGCTGAAAGTCTCAGATTTTTTGTGCAACTCCACGAAGCACAAAAAAATTGCAACTTTTCAAAGCTTTAATGCTACTTTTGTTGCGTAAAAGCTTTGATGAATTGGGCCCTTACAGTATACTAATATGTAGGACTTGGCAGATGACCATAGTTTCAGTCAGAGTGTGATCTGTGAAAACATTGGATCACACTCTGATCAGAGTCTAATCAGTGTGATTATCATAATTGGCCCGATTCTCTCAGATGGAGAACATACGGTCGTCTGCCCCGTCGCTCACTGTAACAGATGTATCAGGAGACATGATAGCTCTTCTATACATCCAGTGATTCACAGGTGATGCCATTTTTAATTAGTTGGTCTGCTTAGAGACTAAAAAATCGGTGCTTTTACCAGACCCTTTACATGCCAAGCACCAGCTGTCCCCAGTGAACCCCATTGACCACAACATTAGTAGTTCGATTTTTGGCATAGGGTCCAACATTTTACTGCATTCTGCACTAGTTTGCCCAGCAATATTGGTCTTATCTACAAAGCATGTTTTTATTAAAAATTTTCGTCCTTGGCAGCGTTTTGTTTTAGGCAAATGAAGGAGCAACACAGTCGTGTACATGATTCCTCACCTGGAGTGGTCACTGGATTCTGTGAATAACACGAGAGTTAAGGCTCGCTCACACAATCATATTTTCAGTCTGAGTGCTGTCCATTAAAAAACAGACCACACTTGGAGCAATGTTATTATATGGGGCAATGCAGATTATAGCCCCAGACCGAATTTGAGTGTGAACAAAATCGCAGCATGCACTAGTTTTTTTCATAAATCGGTTGAGACTCACCCATTCAAGTCTGTGGGTGTGCAAAAAAAAATCACATGCCATATGGAGCCACAGTATAACATCCATTTCTTTATGGATACAGTGCAATTCTGTAATATAGGAAACGGTATTAAATCATTTACATGGTCTTGTAAATGATTAATAGCTGCTGCTGTAAAAAAAAACTAATTGCATATGGATGACAAGTGAGAAAAAAATCATCCAAGTTTTCTGGATGAAACTGCCGATTTTTTTATACAGACGTGTGAATCTAGCCTTGAGTTAGGGTTGCTAGTTCCACACATGTAATGTGCATGTAGTCACGATGTGCATGTGCTGTGAGTAGCCAGCAGAAAGGTGTCTGTGTGTGTGGGTGTGTAAGTGTGGGTGTGTGTGTATATAGGTAGGTATGTGTGTGTGTGTAGGTGTGTATGTGTGTGTGTATATAGGTAGGTGTGTGTGTGTGTATATAGGTAGGTGTGTGTGGGTGTGTAAGTGTGGGTGTGTGTATATAGGTAGGTGTGTGTGGGTATGTAAGTGTGTGTGTGTAGGTGTGTGTGTGTATATAGGCAGGTGTGTGTGGGTGTGTAAGTGTGGGTGTGTGTGTATATAGGTAGGTATGTGTGTGTGTGTAGGTGTGTGTGTGTATAGGTAGGTGTGTGTGTGTGTAGGTGTGTGTGTAGGTGTGTGTGTGTAGGGGTGTGTGTGTAGGGGGGGGTGTGTAGGTGTGTGTGTGTATGTGTGTGTGTGTGTGTGTAGGTGTGTGTGTGTGTATAGGTAGGTGTGTGTGGGGGTGTGTGTAGGTGTGTGCATAAACAGTACTGTGCAATAGTTTCATGGAGGTGTGGAAAAAAAAATCTGCAAAGTGAGAATTTTTTCAAAAATAAAAATGTTAAATGTTTATTTTTATCAATTAACAAAATGCAAAACGAATGAACAAAAGAGAAATCTAAGTCAAATACATATTTAGTGTGACCATGCTTTGCCCTCAAAACAGTATCAATTCTTCTATGGTACTCTCACCCAAAGTCAAAGATTTTGTATAATTATAGTCAGGTGTATAAGTATCTAATTATACCAAAAGTGATAATGAATGATCATTTTCATATGTACATTGAAACACATTCATTAACTGAAACAGACACAGCTGTGTAGAAGGCTTAAAACTGGGTGAGGAACAACCAAACTCTTTTACATAGGTGAGGTCATAAAAGACAGTTTTATGTCACATGTCATAGGCCTTGGCTATGTAAGAGGCATCAATAGTGCCCTCCAATTGCCTACTGATACCCTCTCTGATCAATATGCTGCTTTCCTCCCGCTTCCAATATGGCCATCACAGTGGCAAGATGAGTGCAGTGGTATGTCTAAACCACATCTTTACTATCCCACAGCGCAGGAAAGGCAGGGAGGGTATGGTTTACACTTACCCTCTGTTTCCCATGCCACTGCAGAGGTCATCTTAGAAGCAAAAGAAAGAGAACATAGCTCTGAACAGAGAAAGCAGTGGGAGACAAATGGAGGGTACTAGTCACTTTTCAGTCTCAGGGCGGAGGTTCACTTTAATGTAATTGTGTGTTGTGCTAACTTTAAGTAAATCAAGTAGGGCTAAAATATAATAAAAACTTTTATTAAGTCAGCAACTTATACTATATTTTGATAATATGACCACAACATTGACATCAAGCCTGGTCGCGACTACTGTTCTACAGCACTTTACACTTGTAAATAACCTGTTTTCTCTGCTTTCCATAAAACCTTAGACACTTTCTCCTCTCTACACTGCAGAGGTGTACAATCCCAGCCCCCTCTTCCTGATAAAAGGGTGGGGAGAGAGAGGTATAGAGAGCCATCAGCTCAGCAGGAGGAGCTCTGAGTTTGTATCTTTTTTCTTAATCATTCAGCTAGATAAAGGACTTACAGATACAGCACAATGGTGGTAAATTTTGAATTAAGACTATCTAGAAAGTTACATATCTTTGCACATAATTTTTATTGCTCATTTACTTCTTAAATGCAAAATGTACTTAGCCCTTTAACCCTTTTTTCATATTTTTACAATGTAAAACATCAGTGATCTTAATAAAAAAAATACATTACTAGCTATCCTGACACGTAACTATGCAACAAACCTTACTTACAGAGACACAAAATGTGTGTGATGATTATAGGTTGAATTTTCCAAAGATAATATTAAGAAACAGATCGTAGAGGGAATAAAGCTGCCAAATTGATGTAGACGGATGAATGAGAAATTACAATAACATATCAGTGTTACTGTTTATTAGATAACTATTGCTTTTATCATCATGGTAATTTCTAGGTGGCATAGTTTATTGATACTTCCAGGATGAAATAATACATTTGGCTTAATAAATAGCATACTATGTGCTCTATGTCTTCGGCAACAACGCTTAGTGCTAAAAAAAAGCAAACAGTCAGATGACGGGAGACAACACAGGCACAGCCACACTAGTGGAAGGAGAAACACACAGATGGCAACCTGTGGTTGCGAACAGTGAGGCAGAAAAGGGGTTTGTGTCCACATAAGCCCATCTACTATTGTGTCAGGGATATTGCTGAAGACGAGAAGTGACTGAAGCTGAGCTCCCATTGTAAAGGCTGAAATAATAAAAATTTGGATGCCACCATTTTAGTTCACAGATGCTGCAGTCAATACTGACCTATTACTTACGTGGTTGACACAGAAACGAGAATCTCTCGTAGCCTCGTCGACTGGCCAACCTGTGATGCGATCGGCTACGTCAATGGCTTACATTGGAAGCGACGGCCATGGCCTATTAGAATATTTGCCACTATAATGATGATAAGTATAATACATTGCAATATAGTTTACTAGGTAAAAATTTAAAAAGCACTCGCCTCCCACAAATAGACGAAGAGTTTGATCCAGTGGATAGCAAGGACACAGAAGCTAAGGCCACACCATCTATAGAGGGTGCCTGCAGTAAAATGCAGCTGACATCCCACAACAATTTTGGATTTTGAATAACTCTGATTCCATCCTCTTAGATAGTGGAGTCAATAGTTACTGCAGCATCCAGTAGGTTAGACAAGGGGAGACAGTTTACTATAGGGACTAGCCTATTTTAGTTATCTTCCAGGACATGTGCATAGGCCTTCATATGTAAGTTTATTATCTAAATACCCTGGTTAAGGAACAATGTCTTGAAATTCATGAAAATAGATCACTCTGTAATGACTGAAATACATGAAATAGATCCTTTTGTTTGTATTGACTCTATATAATATATGAGTTTAACTTTTTGTATTGAAGTACTGAATTAAATTAACCTTTTTGATGATATTCTAATTTTGTGAGAAGCACCTGTATGTACTGGCACCATATAGTGTACATGTACTCCTCTAGTTACAAATGCTTCTTAATCTAAATATCTACATAAGAAAAAGTCTAATAAGAATGCACATACATATAAAATCCATAAAAAAATGCCTTCTTATAAAATTAGACGAGCACAGATATTTATAATAAGGCACTACAGATGTTGGTGAATGCTATATTAAGATTCCATACAACTTGAAGGTTATACTAAGCTGTAGTATGCCCTCCATGTGTATATGACTAATGTTACACGCACGCTGCTAGGTTGAGATAGGGCAAGACGGGTTTCATGAATTCTTTGGAATCCTGGGGGAACCGTTACTCAGGGCAACCATAGGCTGCAGCTTCTCCCAGGCACACGATAGATTCAATTGCTGACCAGACACATCTGACAAGAGTCTTTTTCAACAGTTTAACAGTGGAATTTAATCTGAAGCACGGCCAGTGCAATTCAGGGATATTACAGCAACAATTTTCATTACAGTACAGTCTGAGTTTCTTGAGCAACTGGCTCCTGTACCAATACAGTAGTTTCTTCACAAGGCACAGTATTACAGTCTTTTCAGTAGCATAATTCAGCATAGATTAGATCTCTTAGCAGCACAGTTCTATGCATACATAACCACAGACTTTTCCTTCACAAGGACACAATAGTACACAGCATTCTTTATCCTAAATGAAGATGGAGAGGGGAGGGTTTGATGAGGGAGATGATTCCTTCCAGTCCTTATCTTCCTACCCGATAATACTCTGCACTGTTAGTTCAGGGAGTTTATCTGACCTGTGTTTAGTTTCTCTCCTGATCTGAATCCTGTTCAGTTGCCTTCTGTCAGATCCAGATAACACAACACCTTTCTCTTCGGCTTCAGCCAGACTACAAAGACAAATTCCTCACAATCCCCCTGGGGCTCTGCTAAAACACTCCCTGTCTCCTGTGACTGTGTTAACCCCTCTAGTTGCTGGATGCTTCTGAAGCACAAGACTTCCTGTCTACTGTGCTTGTGTTATTTGTAACAGTTGCTGGATGCTATTGAAGCAACAGAACTACTTCTGCATGTCACACTCTTCACTCCTTTTTGAATGTTGTCCTCGACATTCACCTTAATTGATCAATCTGACCAATTCTGAGACAGTGGTGACAGCTCAGTAACTATATATATAAATTTGTCATTGTCAAATTGGTATAACATTTATACACATTAATAACAACCTACTTTTTCTTGTAGGACTCTTATAAGAAATAAACAATTAACACAATTAAAACAATCAGCATCTCTTCCGCTGGAGCTTTTCGTACGTCTTCAACCAGCTCTCTCTCTCACTAGGCCAAAACAAGTCTTTCCACCAGGTAACATTGTCCATACTGTCTCTCGGTGGTGAATACCACTCAAGTGGACTTTCCTGGTCCATAGGCAGAGATATCTGTTTCCAATCGACAGTCCTTGGCACTTGGCTTGGTTCACCAAGTGTCTCATACGTCAGCATCACAGGCCTCCTCACTTCTCGAGTAGACATCCTCCTGGTGGGTTGTTCCTCTGATATCACGTGTTTCTCAGTTGCAGGAGTTTCTTCTGCCGCACTCATTTCTCGTACTTCCTCAGATGATCTTGGAACTGCCTCTGTAAGTTCCTGTGCTTCTCTTGAATCATCCGTTTCCACCTGGTCTGGTAATTCTGCTACTCCTAAGTGTCGATCGGTCTCTTCAATGACCGGTGTTCGATCGTCAGATCTGGATTGGACTTCATCTGTATTCCTTGGTACAAACTCTGGTGCTTCGGGGCTTAGTTCACTCTCCTGAGTGTAGCATCGGTGGCTCTGCCCCCTGCCAGGCAGAGATGCCGTCCCTCTCACTGCCGCGCTCCCGCTCGGCGTCCTCCAGCGCTCCTCTTCCTGCTTCTGCCGGCACGCCAGCTTCCCGGGCACTGTGCTTGGGGCGCGCTACCTCCCTCTTAAAGGGGCCGCACGCGCCGCCCTAAGGAGTCCCCGGCCAATTGTCGGAGGTCCTCCCATATATAAAGCACCTCCTCCAATATGGAGGTGCCCGAGCAATAGTTGATGCACAGTGTTCTTACCTCTGCTTCAGCTCTCAGGTCCCGCTGCTAGCCTGACTACTAGTCCTGCCCGCCAGCCTGACTATCAGTCCAGTCCACCAGCCTGACTACTCTCCAGCTCGACAGTCTGTCTTCCATTCAGTCCGCCAGTCTGTCTATGGGCTTTGCCCACCTGCTTGCCTGGAAGCACCTACCTGTTACCTGTCAGCCTACCTGGAGGCTCCTGCCCGTCACTTGCCGTGACCACCTGTCTGCCTACCTGCAGGCTCCTGCCCGTCACTTGCCGTGACCACCTGACAGCCTACCTAAAGGCTCCCGCCTGTCACTTGCCGTGACCACCTGTCTGCCTACCTGGAGGCTCCTGCCCGTCACTTGCAGTGACCACCTGACAGCCTACCTAGAGGCTCCTGCCTGTCTCTTGCCGTGACCACCTGACAGCCTACCTAGAGGCCTCCGCCTGTCGCCTGCTGTCTCTGCCAGTTCATCTACCCGGATCTCTCGTCAGCCTGCCTGCTGTGTCCATCTGCAGTATCAGTCAGTCTCAGCCATCTGACCCGTGGGAGTCACCTGCTCTCTTACAAGGTCGTCCCCAGAGTAGCACCTGGTCCCTCTGCTCGGTCCCTCCCTGGTCACGGAGTCGTTAGCCGCCGTACGACCTGGGTCAGTCCGAGTTGATACTTAGTTACGCCCCTCTGGGTCCCTCCTTGCACCGCAGCACAGAGGTTCCACCACCCGGATCCGTAACACTGAGGATGGTACATCCCTCTCTTTGCTGACCCAAGAAATAGAACAGCGTGCTCTTCTTTATCCGAGCTCTCAAGGTCACTATCCACCTCCAGAGCTTCAGCTGGTGGTAGTCCCTTAGTCGATCTCGGTCGATGGCGATCTGCTCCTGGGAAGTCTTGTGGTGGTGGGAGAAAATCATAGGGTAGTAGGAAATTCCGATGGACTACTCTGGCTTTCTTGTCCCCTGTTTCCAATCGGATTTCATATACTGGACTATCATTGACTTTCCTCTTCACAACCACATACATCTTGCCTTCCCAGTACGAACAAAGTTTTCCTGGACCACCTTTTTCATGTACGTTCTTGACTAGCACCCGACTTCCCGGTGTCAATTCTACTCCATAACATTTTCAATCAAAGTACTCCTTACCAGTGATGAGCGTGCACTAAAATGCTTGGGTATTCGTTGTTCGAGTTGAGCAAATTGGAATGCTCGAGTGCTCAGACCGAGTAACGAGCCCAATGTAAGTCTATGGGAAACTCGAGCATTTTTCAGGCGACTCCCCCCGGCGGTCTGCAGAGGGCCTAAAAATTGCCCAAATCGATGGGAACAGTGCTCAAATGACATGGGAACAGCATGGGGAAGACCCGTGGAAGTATTTCTGACTCCTAGGTCACTGCTGTCAACAATGTTGTCAGCGGTATTACGCCACTTTTACGGACTCACAATGAAACATACAAAAACGAAACCAAAATGGATTTTCCTGGGAAATATGTTAAGGAACATCCTTTCCAGGGTAATGACTTGTATATAAGGCAAAATAAATAACCAAAACCAAAAATACTCCACCACACCTTGGGCTATGTTCACACGTAGTGTTTTTGATATGTTTTTGCACTTTTGCATTGCTTTCAACCAAGACAAATGCATTCACTGGGAAATGTAATTTTAAAATTTTACAACCTTATCTGGCCATGTGGTGTGTGACACATCATCTTTCATTTATTATGAATGGACTCTGAAAGGCACAAAGACTATTTTTATAAGGCCATCAGGCGACCCTTACTATTCTTAAATGTTACCATTATTAGGAAGTGTATCTCCCATACTGTTTGCCTATGCAGTGCAGCAACGGCTGCCAAAGATTTGGAGGAACTCCAATGCCCCTTGCAAGAGACGTAGAGGTTGGAGGGCCTCCTGAAAAAAATGCTCCCATTATTAGGAAGTGTGTCTCCCATACTGTTTCCTTATGCAGTGAAGCAACGGCTGGCAAAAATTTGGAGGAACTCTAATGCCCCTTGAAAGAGATGTAGAGGTCGGAGTGCCTCCTGAAAACAATGTTCCCTTTATTAGGAAGTGTGTCTCTCATACTGTTTGCCTATGCAGTGAAGCAATGACTGTCAAAAATTTGGAGGAACTCCAATGCCCCTTGCAAGAGACGTAGATATGTTGATATGATACATATCTTGGTGATACGGTGGTGGAGGATGAGGGTGATGAGTAGAGATGAGCGTTGTTCTACTCGAACTGTTCGCCAATCTCAAATTCGAGCTGTTTTGGGCGGTGTTCGAGCCGTTCGGCGAACACGAACAATTTGAGAAAAATTCGGCTGTTCGAGGTTATGTTCGATAACTGTTCGTGCACCAAAATCATAACTGGATTTTTTCTCAGTAATGATGAAAATTAATGTTAATACGCAGTTTGAGTGTACAGCGGGGTGGGGGGAGGGGCAGGGGATGGATCTCTGCAGGAACAATGAAGATCTCCATTTTTTTTTTCTCTTTCCCGCATTTACAGTGGGGAGGTGCAATCTGTCAGCCTATCAGCAGCGCACACACGGAGCGAAGTGCTTTTTTTCACACAAGCAAGGGCATGTGTCATTGGCAGTGTATGTCACATGTCCTTGCCCTATAAGACCAAGCCATTTTCCCCGTCGCCACCATTTTCTCACTGCTGCAGCTGCGTGTTAGACGGCACCGCTGTTGCTGTGTGCGCTATACCTTGTTAATTTCAAGCCAATTTTCGCACAAATCTACAGATAGCTTGGGAGTAGGGAATAGTTGTGATTGCAGTCCTTTTAAGGACTAGGTTACAGCATTTCCTATGACTTTTATCAGGCAGGTCTGTGCTCTTAAATAGATAGGTTGTGGGAGTAAAGACTAATTGTAATTGGAGTCCTTTTCAGGACTAGGTTACATCAGTTCCTATCAGTTTTTGCCAGGCAGGTCTGTGCCAGTGCTGTGCAAGTTTTTTTCACAGCATTTGGCTGAATCCAGCAAAGCTAATCCTTTTTGGCCTATTGCAGAGTGTGTTAGTCAGTGGAGTAGCCTATCTGTGTTGCAAGATATACCACCTGTGTATAGAATACCAATTTTTTTACTGCACCTAGTGAAGTAAAATCTTTTGGGCATAGCATCATTCTATTAGTCCATCTATACTGACCTGCATCAGGTTGCAAATTGAATATAATTTTTTTCTGCATCTAGCTCTGAAAAAATATTGGGCTTCTAGCTGTGTGTGAGACTTGTTGTATTAGTCCATCTATACTGACCTCCATCAGGTTGCAAACTGAATATATTTTTTTCTGCATCTACCTCTGAAAAAATATTGGGCTTCTAGCTGTGTGTGGGACTTGTTCTATTAATCCATCTATACAGACCTCCATCAGGTTGCAAACTGAATATATTTTTTTCTGCATCTACCTCTGAAAAAATATTGGGCTTCTAGCTGTGTGTGGGACTTGTTGTATTAGTCCATCTATACTGACCTCCATCAGGTTGCAAATTAAAAATAATTTTTATCTGCATCTACAGTACCTCTGAAAAAATATTTGGGCTTCTAGCTGTGTGTGGGACTTGTTCTATTAGTCCATCTATACTGACCTCCATCAGGTTGCAAATTGAATATAATTTTTATCTGCATCTAGCTCTGAAAAAATATTTGGCCTTCTAGCAGTGTGTGGGACTTTCTCTATTAGTCCATCTATACTGACCTCCATCAGGTTGCAAATTAAAAATAATTTTTATCTGCATCTACCTCTGAAAAAATATTTGGGCTTCTAGCTGTGTGTGGGACTTGTTCTATTAATCCATCTATACAGACCTCCATCAGGTTGCAAACTGAATATATTTTTTTCTGCATCTACCTCTGAAAAAATATTGGGCTTCTAGCTGTGTGTGGGACTTGTTGTATTAGTCCATCTATACTGACCTCAATCAGGTTGCAAACTGAATATATTTTTTTCTGCATCTACCTCTGAAAAAATATTGGGCTTCTAGCTGTGTGTGGGACTTGTTCTATTAATCCATCTATACAGACCTCCATCAGGTTGCAAACTGAATATATTTTTTTCTGCATCTACCTCTGAAAAAATATGTGGCCTTCTAGCAGTGTGTGGGACTTTCTCTATTAGTCCATCTATACTGACCTCCATCAGGTTGCAAACTGAATATAATTTTTTTCTGCATCTAGCTCTGAAAAAATATTTGGCCTTCTAGCAGTGTGTGGGACTTTCTCTATTAGTCCATCTATACTGACCTCCATCAGGTTGCAAATTCAAAATAATTTTTTGTCTGCATCTAACTCTGAAAAAATATTGGGCTTCTAGCTGTGTGTGGGACTTGTTGTATTAGTCCATCTATACTGACCTCCATCAGGTTGCAAATTAAAAATAATTTTTATCTGCATCTACCTCTGAAAAAATATTTGGGCTTCTAGCTGTGTGTGGGACTTGTTCTATTAGTCCATCTATACTGACCTCCATCAGGTTGCAAATTGAATATAATTTTTATCTGCATCTAGCTCTAAAAAAAATATTTGGCCTTCTAGCAGTGTGTGGGACTTTCTCTATTAGTCCATCTATACTGACCTCCATCAGGTTGCAAATTAAAAATCATTTTTATCTGCATCTACCTCTGAAAAAATATTTGGGCTTCTAGCTGTGTGTGGGACTTGTTCTATTAATCCATCTATACAGACCTCCATCAGGTTGCAAACTGAATATATTTTTTTCTGCATCTACCTCTGAAAAAATATTGGGCTTCTAGCTGTGTGTGGGACTTGTTGTATTAGTCCATATATACTGACCTCCATCAGGTTGCAAACTGAATATATTTTTTTCTGCATCTACCTCTGAAAAAATATTGGGCTTCTAGCTGTGTGTGGGACTTGCTCTATTAATCCATCTATGCAGACCTCCATCAGGTTGCAAACTGAATATATTTTTTTCTGCATCTACCTCTGAAAAAATATGTGGACTTCTAGCAGTGTGTGGGACTTTCTCTATTAGTCCATCTATACTGACCTCCATCAGGTTGCAAATTCAAAATAATTTTTTGTCTGCATCTAACTCTGAAAAAATATTGGGCTTCTAGCTGTGTGTGGGACTTGTTGTATTAGTCCATCTATACTGACCTCCATCAGGTTGCAAATTAAAAATAATTTTTATCTGCATCTACCTCTGAAAAAATATTTGGGCTTCTAGCTGTGTGTGGGACTTGTTCTATTAGTCCATCTATACTGACCTCCATCAGGTTGCAAATTGAATATAATTTTTATCTGCATCTAGCGCTGAAAAAATATTTGGCCTTCTAGCAGTGTGTGGGACTTTCTCTATTAGTCCATCTATACTGACCTCCATCAGGTTGCAAATTAAAAATAATTTTTATCTGCATCTACCTCTGAAAAAATATTTGGGCTTCTAGCTGTGTGTGGGACTTGTTCTATTAATCCATCTATACAGACCTCCATCAGGTTGCAAACTGAATATATTTTTTTCTGCATCTACCTCTGAAAAAATATTGGGCTTCTAGCTGTGTGTGGGACTTGTTGTATTAGTCCATCTATACTGACCTCCATCAGGTTGCAAACTGAATATATTTTTTTCTGCATCTACCTCTGAAAAAATATTGGGCTTCTAGCTGTGTGTGGGACTTGTTCTATTAACCATCTATACAGACCTCCATCAGGTTGCAAACTGAATATATTTTTTTCTGCATCTACCTCTGAAAAAATATGTGGCCTTCTAGCAGTGTGTGGGACTTTCTCTATTAGTCCATCTATACTGACCTCCTTCAGGTTGCAAACTGAATATAATTTTTTTCTGCATCTAGCTCTGAAAAAATATTTGGCCTTCTAGCAGTGTGTGGGACTTTCTCTATTAGTCCATCTATACTGACCTCCATCAGGTTGCAAATTCAAAATAATTTTTTGTCTGCATCTAGCTCTGAAAAAATATTGGGCTTCTAGCTGTGTGTGGGACTTGTTCTATTAATCCATCTATACAGACCTCCATCAGGTTGCAAACTGAATATTTTTTTTTCTGCATCTACCTCTGAAAAAATATGTGGCCTTCTAGCAGTGTGTGGGACTTTCTCTATTAGTCCATCTATACTGACCTCCATCAGGTTGCAAATTCAAAATAATTTTTTGTCTGCATCTAGCTCTGAAAAAATATTGGGCTTCTAGCTGTGTGTGGGACTTGTTGTATTAGTCCATCTATACTGACCTCCATCAGGTTGCAAACTGAATATATTTTTTTCTGCATCCAACTCTGAAAAAATATTGGGCTTCTAGCTGTGTGTGGGACTTGTTCTATTAATCCATCTATACAGACCTCCATCAGGTTGCAAACTGAATATATTTTTTTCTGCATCTACCTCTGAAAAAATATTGGGCTTCTAGCTGTGTGTGGGACTTGTTCTATTAATCCATCTATACAGACCTCCATCAGGTTGCAAACTGAATATATTTTTTTCTGCATCTACCTCTGAAAAAATATTGGGCTTCTAGCTGTGTGTGGGACTTGTATTAGTCCATCTATACTGACCTCCATCAGGTTGCAAACTGAATATATTTTTTTCTGCATCTACCTCTGAAAAAATATTGGGCCTTCTAGCAGTGTGTGGGACTTTCTCTATTAGTCCATCTATACTGACCTCCATCAGGTTGCAAATTCAAAATAATTTTTTGTCAGCATCTAGCTCTGAAAAAATATTGGGCTTCTAGCTGTGTGTGGGACTTGTTGTATTAGTCCATCTATACTGACCTCCATCAGGTTGCAAATTAAAAATAATTTTTATCTGCATCTACCTCTGAAAAAATATTTGGGCTTCTAGCAGTGTGTGGGACTCATTGTATTAGGCCATCTATACCAAGCTCCACCAGCTTTGAAATTAATAATAATTTTTAGCTGCATCTAGCCCTGAAAATAATTTTTCCCAATAGTGGTAGCAATAGAAATATGGGGCGCTCGCCTGGCTAACAAAAATATACGCTTCATAACACAAAACACCAGCCTAGCGCACTGCATTAATAAGATGGCATCATCGTCTCTCCCAGTGCTAGGCCTACTACGCAGGCTAGTATTCCTGTGCCTAAAACACAAAGTATGGGTCCGCGCTAGCCACTATGCTGAGGGGTATAAAGCTGCTGCTAACGCTTTATAACAATTCAATTGGCAGATTTTCACAGAGCTCTTCCACAACGCCCACCCATCGGGCAACAGTTGCCCACCCTCCCTATGGGATCTAGTGGCGAATAGTTGATGCCATTAATCAGAGCGTCAGTTGCCCCGTCAACGTGGCAAGCATACGGTAAGGCATGGGAAGAGTGGACACGACTAGTAGCAGGCAGACGGGTTGACCAATGTGAACAAGCCAGATCACAAGTCACCATAGAATTTCTCCACCAGCTAATGATGAGGGGCATATCAGGGGCGTCAGCGCAGCGGTGTCTGACCGGAGTAGCATTTCACTTCCAACTACTGAATTGGGGAGATGTGACAAAGATTCATCATCAGACAATCCATAAAAGGGTGGAAAAGGGGTCAGCCAAGTCAGGAATGTAGACGTCCCGTCCCGTGTCACTAAAACTGATTTCTCACATCTTATCCCTAACACCATTAACATGACACTCACAATTTGAAGCAACACTAATGTCTACTGCATTTGTGATCGCCTTCTTCGGGGCGCTATGTATAAGCGAATTAGTCCCTCAATCCAAAATTACCACCAGTGGACGCTTATTACACCAGGAAGTAGTCATAGCCAATAATGCAATACGTGTACGCATAAACCAATCGAAAACGGTTCCAGCGGGCAGGGGTACTTGGGTACTTCTACAACCCACAAACGGTACACTGAGTCGGGTAACAATAGTAAAAACATATCTAACCATCAGATCACAAAGTAATTTCTTCGTATCACACATTGATGGAATGCCATTATCAAGATACCTGTTCCAAGCTATATTTAATAAATGCATAACATCGGCAGGGAACCACCCCAAAGATTACGGGACACACTCATTCCGCATAGGTGCGGCCACGGAAGCAGCAAGAGCAGGACTGTCAGAAACGGAAGTTCAGAGGATAGGGAGATGGCGATCCACGTGTTTGGCGAGATACATAAGACCGGACTTGTTATCCTAACGTGGTTTGTTTCTTTTACAGGTGACGCTAAGCCAACAGTGTGAGTGATAGGCCACTCGTATATATATTGGGCACAAAAAAGGGCGAAAGTCCACCCAGGCGGGAGGAAATTAGCTATAGTATGGTCAGAGATTGTGCCGATAGCGGTATGGCAAGGTGCGCGAGACATCACGGCCATCGAATGGACAAGGCGGGTAATAAATATTCGGATGGCAAAATTTAGAAGAGACAGAGGCGGTGTAGTGATACGACACCGACAACTGGAAGGAGATAAAGCAGGCCTCATACGGCCCGACGGTGTTCACTTAATAGATATTGGACTGGACATATTCCTGTCAGGACTCCAGGACGGAGTGGAACAAGCGTTAAGAGTGATGGGTGGGGGTCAGAGTCCTGCATACGAGTACGCTGGATCCTCCGTGGCCTGGAAATAGAAAGGACATGTTGGAGAGTTACACTTGTTTGCCAACTTGCCGGAGTGGGGACCCAGGGCATGCTGCAACAAGCTGAATTATTTTAGAAATAAAATGCCTTTCTAATGGAATGAGTATAAAGAGTTAATAAAGCTGTGACCGATCCTCACCCATCCAGTGTAAGAGTTACATTATTGGGTTGTCCATGAAAGGGGGGCGGTAGGGGGGCTGAGCATCTGGGTTTGGTTGGGGGTCCCCACAGTCTGCCTAGGCTAGATTAATTTAAAAATTCTTATTAGATACACAGGCGGTGCAGCTTGCTTCGCAGCTGGGCTACTACGCCCAAAGTATTGCCTAGGCTAGATGCAGTTAAAAATTCTACGCTGACTAGCAGACACTGAAGATTTGGAGCAGACCTCTGAGTAAACAGCTCTTCAGACTCAACCATCTGTGTTACCCCAAGCCATAGTGTATGTAGTTTCTTACAGTTAAAAGGGGGGGGTGCGACCCAACCCACCTGGAATTGACGATGCCAACGTCACGTAAGACACAGCAAGGGGACTCCCAAAATTGTGGCACAGACACCACTTAACCCTAGAACGCATACCTGTGGCCTTGCAGGCCCGCCCAGTTAATTGTTTTCTATTTTCTGCAAGATTGCTTTAGTTAGAATTTTGAAACTCTAGTTATTCTTCATGTATATAGTTGTTTGTCATTTGAGTTTGAGTTATTCCATGTTATTTGCACACGGGCCTAAAGGGCCCCAGGTATGTGAAAGTGTAGATTTTTATGGTCATGCGTTCTAGGGTTAAGTGGCATCAATTGCCCCACTGTTGCTTAAAACGGTTGGTGAGGTGATTTTACCAAATCCCCAAGCTTTTAGTCTCCCAAGGATGACACAGGGGTAGAAATGTCCTTGCGAATCCATGATTTGATCATCTTTATGAACGTGAGTCTGTCTACATTCTCAGTGGACAACCGCGTGCGCTTATCTGTCAGCACACCACCAGCAGCGCTGAACACACGTTCAGAGAGAACGCTGGCTGCATGGCATGACAAGATCTCCAAGGCGTGAGTGGCGAGCTCTGGCGATTTTTCAAGATTGGAATACCAAAATGAGCAAGGGTCCAGTGACACAGTCATGGTTTCGATGTTCACTTGGAGATTCTCCTGTACCATCCTCTCTAGGCATTGACTATGTGTCAGACTTCTTGTCTCCTGTGGCCTTGCAAAGTATGGTCTAAAAAAGTGGTGAAACGATTCCACAAAATTGCTATTACCAGCAGATACTGTGTTACTGTTACTGTTTGAGTGATGAAGACTCGACAGTCCCACCGTTGGCAAGTTAGAACTGTGAGATTCACTACGTGCACCACTGGTGTTTTGTGGAAAAGCACATGTAAGATTCTGCAACAGATACTCCTGCATTCGTCAATACCTTTTTATGGCAGAAATTATTTCGGCAAATATACTTTTGTACCGGGGATCTAAGAGTGTGGCAACCCAGTAGTCGGGATTACTTCGAATTCTGACAATCCGGGGGTCATGTTGCAGGTAGTGCAGCAAGAAGGCACTCATGTGTCTTGCGCATCCAGAAGGACCAAGTCCTTGTTGTGTTGGTAGCGAGGTAAGAATCATGCTTCCTTCCTCTGCCCTCTCCCTCCAACCTCGCACAACAGAAATGTGATCAAGGTCTCCCTCATCTGATGAGTCTTCCATGCCCATTGCCAGTTCGTCCTCCACTTCTTCCTCGGCTCCTGCACCTTCCTCAACAGTTTGGCTGCTACCATGCGCCCTGGTTAATCCCTCTCCCCCACCCTCCCATGCCTGCCGCCTTGGTGCTGCCAACCATCTGGACCTTGGAGATGTTATCCCTTCCGCATACGACTCCTCCTCTACTTCCTCCACCTTCTCTTGTCCCACCACCTGACTCCGAATTCTGTTTAACATGTGCTCCAGCATGTAAATCACCGTAATAGTCATGCTGATAATGGCATCGTCAGCACTAAACATCTTCGTCGCCATTTCAAGACTGTGCAGAAGGGTGTATAGGTCCCTGATCTGAGACCACTCCTCCAGCGTGATTTGCCCCACCTCTGGATCTCGTTGGCCCAGGCTATACGTCAGAACGTATTGCACCAGGGCTTGTCGGTGCTGCCATAGTCGCTGCAACATGTGCAGAGTTGAATTCCACCGTGTCGGCACATCGCATTTCAGCCGGTGAACTGGCAGGCCCAACGACTTCTGTAGAGATGTAAGTCGTTGAACTGCGGGATGCGAACGGCGGAAGTGAGCACACAGCGACCGTGCACTCTGCAGGAGGCCATCTAGTCCGGGATAGTGGGCTAAAAATTGCTGGACAACCAGGTTCAACACGTGAGCCATACAAGACACGTGTGTGACATTGCCCCGGCGAAGTGCCGCACCCAGGTTTGCAGCATTGTCGCACATGGCCTTCCCTGGTTGCAGGTCCAGTGGAGACAACCTTTCATGAAACTGGGTCTCCAGAGCTGACCAAAACTCCTCAGCTGTGTGACTCACATTTCCCAGACATTTCAAAGTAAACACTGATGCGTTGAGCCCTGCTGCCAGCATAGTAAGGAGGTGTGCAGGATTCCTTCTGCGCAGTTAGAAAGCAGGTGGCATTACCAGACAGGCTTTGGGTGCAGGTGGAGGACCGAGAGGAGGTTGAGGAGGCAGAAGCAGTGGAGGAAGTTCGAGATAAAGAGGATTAACACACAACTCGTGGGGACGGTAAGACTTGGACAGCAGCCCCTTGTCCTGCTGTCACCATAGTTACCCAGTGCCCAGTCAGCGACATGTAACGCCCCTGTCCATGCCTTCTCGTCCAAGTGTCTGTGGTGAAGTGCACCCTGTCACACACAGAGTTTCTCAAAGAAGCGGTGATGTTGTGTGGGACATGCTAGTGGAGCGCAGGCACACCTTTCTTTGAGAAGTAGTGCCGACTGGGCATCTGGTACTGGGGCACTGTGACGGACATAAGGTCTTGAAAATCCTCTGTGTCCTCCAGGTGGAAAGGCAGCATTTCTGTAGCCAACAGCTTGCAGATGGTGAAATTCAACCTCTTAGCTTTCTCATGGCTAGGAGGAAATGGTCTTTTACTTTTCCACATCTGAGGGACCGAGGGCTGGCTGTTGTGCTTAGACGGTGTTGAGCAGGGTGTCCCCGGCAACTGCCGGTCTGTGAGGAAGATGCAGGCGGACATGTTAGGTTGCCTTGATCCAAAGGTGGTGCTCTCGATGTCAGAGAGCGCTCAACACTAGCAGGCATTTCCACTTCCCAATGAACTGACGACCTGCCAATCACACTGGCTGTTGCGGGTAAAGAGGTGGCAGGTCTGCGTCCAAAAACATGTGTGACTGCTGTCCCCCCAGTCACAGAGGATGAAGAGGCTGCGGATGCACAAGATGGGGCAGACAGTGGTTGGCCCAGCCGGCTAGGCCGCATTGTAGCACAGTGAGCTTCCCACTGCAACTTATGCTTCATATCCATGTGACGGTACATGCATGAAGTACTCAAACTATGTATTTTTTGGCCTCTACTTAGCTTTTGCTGACAAATATTACAGATAACACGAGTTGGGTCATCCTTATCGATCTGAATAAATGCCCAGACTATGCAAGGCTTAGAGCCCATGTGACCTGAAGAGCCACTACGACTTGTGGTCAGAGGCAGAGTTGTGGTTGAGGATGCAGTTGTTGACGTGCTTCCAGTACTCCGTCTCTGTTCAGGAAGGCGCAACCTAACCTCGTCGTCAATAGCATCTGTGATGCCCTGCTGCGCTTGGTATCACAGATCCTACAAGAGTGCATTGATGGAATCCTCCACAAGAGGCCCCCATAAACATTCACACATCTCCACCTTCCACCTCAGACCAGCAGAGGGAGCCCGTTAGGGATATAAATAGGGAAGGTGGAGCTAGGCAGTTCAGTTCCTCTGAAGAGTTCCTGCAGTAGAGAAGCCTAAGAGAGGTCAGTCTGCAGTGGAGCTCAGTCTAGTCTAGAGAACGCAGTTAATAGTTCAGCAGTGGAGCACGAGGCTCCTGCTTGCTAGATTCAGGGAGCCCAGATAGAGCTTAAGGTGTGCCGGTGCCGTAAGATCAGTGAAGCGCGGCAAGCTGCCGTTAGTGTGTATAGCCTAGTGAGGGCCCGAGTAGGCCGAAGGCGAGTGGCGAGTTAGTACATAATGGGCAGAGGAGCTTAACCTGCTCACCCCGAAGCATTTACCGGACACAGGATCCGAGCTTACTGGTATCTCTATGACCCAGTAAGGCATAACCGGAATCCCTGGAGAACTACAAGTCCCAGGATTGCTAAGGTGCTGATATGTAACAGAGCCAGGAGACGCTTAGGCCCCGCATACTGGGAGCGTGAACTCCAAGAGAAGGCCCTACCACAAGGTCAGCCAGCGCAGGACAGAGACAAAGTTAGGCCTAGCTCCAGGCAGGTCAGAAACTTACTACGCAGAGGCAAGAAACAGGAGGCCCTACACCCGCTCATTGGGGAGGATCCTGATATGCACCCTTCACCCTACAGTGCTCCGGGATGTGCCTGAATTTCCACCAGTAAAAGGTACTGAAATGACTACCGTGTCCATTCCCGTTCTTGCTCTGACCCAGCTGGGTCTCGCCTGTCCTGCATTCCCCCTGCATACGCTGCCCTGAGACCTAGCTCCACCTGTGGGGAGCTATACCATTGAGCTGCCTTATCACCGGCCTCAATGGACTGCTGCAGCGCTGGTGCTTGTCACCAGATACCACAGGTGGCGTCATGAACTCTTATAAAATTAACAATTATCCACCCTTTTAAAGAGAGACCCCAGGGTACGGGCCAGGGAGCCGACCACCGCGACATCCCCAAGGCCAGGCAAATGCCCGGCTACCGAGTCATCCCCATCCCCAGGGCTAGTCACATCCTCCTCCACTTCCTCTGCTGACCTCATCGACTGTCTGACTGTGGGTTGACAGTAAGTGGGATCTCCAACCTCGTCATCATCACCCTGTGTGTTATCACACCCGTCGCCCTCAGATCCAACCTCTTCCTGCCCTGACCGAAAAGTCAAGTTGTCGCTCCAATCAGGTATTTGAGTCTCATCATCGTCTTCATCATTGTCTCCACCAACAGGAGTTACAGTTTGGGAACAAGGGTCTACATTATCCTCAGAACCTTCTTCATCTGGTCCTGGATCCAACTTATAAAGATTCTGGGCATCGGATCAGATCATTTCCTCATCTGGATTAACAGAAGCTCTGGAGCAGACCTCCGTTTCCCAGGCTATAGTATGAGTAAACAGCTGGGCAGTTACCCCATACTCAGACGGGCAGCTGGAGACTTGGGAGCTGTGAGGAAGCAAGTGCGATTGGGGTGACACCTCTGAGGACTGGAGTATTTGTGATGTTGAAATTGAGGTGATGGAGAGCCCACTTGAAGGAGCACTTGATATCCGTTGAAGCACCTGCTGTTTTTGTGCCTCATCTAGAATTTGTAGCGATGGGCGTGTCCGTAAGAATGGGATCGTATCACATTGTCCACGAAAAGAAGTCGACATCTTAGTTTGGCTGGAAGATGGTCTTTCTTCTGCAGATGTTACTCCCCCCCCCACCGTGGGGGGCCTCGACCCACCGGCGGACAGGCACCAGTATTGGGATAGGGGGGCTGGCCGTCAGGGTCCACCGCGGCTCTGGCACAAACCCGGCGACACAGAGGTGGCACAGGCAGGAACGGACTGGCCGTGTCGGCTTCTCACTTTTTGGATTTTAGAAGGGCATGACATGCCTATATCTGTGTCTCCCCCTCCTTTTACTCCTCCACCTCTTTTCTTTTCGCATGACTATATGTACTTGTCACTTTTCCATGTGTTAGTTGTGTCTTCTGAGCAGTTTGTCAGCTTTTGGACACCTTTGAAGGTGTTTTCTATGTGTTTCTATGTGTTTTTGTTTGCCTGCCATTGGTTTTAATGGTGTTCGAAGGTGTTCGACGAACACACGGGTTTTCGACGAACCGAACCGAACTCGAACACTACGGGGGTGGCTCAACACTAGTGATGAGAAGGAGGAGGACAAGAGCAAATGGACGAAATCAGGAAGCGTATACCCATGTCTGGGTGTGAAGACAGGGATGCATGGGAATAGAGTTAAGCTTCCCCAAAAAAAGACAATGTATTTGAGTTTATGTTACACTACTATCATTCGGTGGTGTTGAGAAGTCTGGCCCAATCCAGCCCTTGTTCATTTTTATAAGAGTCAGCCTGTCAGCATTTTCAGTTGACAGGCGGATGCACCTATTGGTTATAATCCCACCGGCAGCACTAAAAACCCGCTCTGACAAAACGCTAGTGGCAGGGCAGGACAGGACCTCCAAGGCGTAGAGAGCCAGTTCATGCCACATGTCCAGCTTGGAAGCTTGGATACCCAATAACTATAAGGCACAGAGGAATCACAAAGGATGTTGGTACGGTCAGCAAGGTACTCCCTCATCATCTTCCAAAACTTTTCCTTCCTTGGGAGAATACCCCGCACCTCAGGGACTGTGCGATGAGAGGGTCTGAGAAAACTGTCCCAGAACGTTGACAGTGTTCCCCTGCCTCTGCTGGATTGCATTTGTGTCTCTCTTGCCTGTACTCCTTGGTTGTGCAACGAACTGTGACCTCTGCCACCAGAGTTTTCAGATAGGAATTTTTTAAATAATTCTGCAACAAGGGCCTTCTCGTACTGCCCCATTTTATTAGGCCTGTCATGCAAGGGAATAAGAGACAAAATGTTCTCCTTGTAGCATGGGTCTAGAAGTGTCACCAACCAGTAATGACTGTCACCCAAAATTTGGACAACGCAAGGGTCTTGAGAAAGGCAGCGTAGCATAATCTCAGCCATGTGTGCCAGACTGCAAAGAGGCAAGACTTCCGTGTCCTCACCAAGAGGACGACTGACCATGGTCTCCTCCTCATCCTCCTCCTCTTCCTCCTCCTCCCTATCCTCAGGCCATCCACGCTGAACAGACGGTATGACAGTTGTGCAGGTAGTACCGTCTATAGCGCAGGAAACTAGCTCCTGTTCTTCCTCCTCCTCTTCCTCATTGTCACCCAATCCACGTTGAGATGAGATGTGGCTGGGCTGTGTGTAATCACCCTGTATGGTTCCTTGCTCCATCTCATCGTGCTCCGCCTGCAATGCATCCTCTTTAATTGTGAGCAGAGAGCGTTTCAGAAGACAGAGAAGCGGGATGGTGAAGCTAATAATGGCATCATCGCCGCTCTCCATCTTGGTGGAGTCCTCAAAGTTTTGGAGGATGGTACAAATATCTGATATCCATGTCCACTCCTGAGGTTTTATGTGTGGAGTGTGACCTGAATACCAATGGCCTTTTTGATCCTGGTAGGCACAAATCCTTCCCAACATCTGCAATGTAGAGTTCCAACGCGTGGGGACATCGCAGATCAGTCGGTGAGCTGGAAGCTGCAAATGCTGCTGAAGCACGGCAAGGGCGGCGGAAGCTGCAGCTGACTATCTAAAATGGGCACACAGGCGGCGTACTTTGACAAGCAGATCCGACAGATTCGGGTAGGTTTTGCGAAAACACTGATCCACGAGGTTAAGCACATGGGCCAGGCATGGTACGTGTGTGAGCTCGCCTCGCCTCAGAGCCGCCACCAGGTTCCGGCTATTGTCACACACGACCATGCCTGGCTGTAGGTTCAGTGGTGTCAGCCACAGATCTGCTTGCTCTTTCAGAGCTGTCTACAACTCTTCAGTGGTGTGCGGTTTGTCACCTAAGCATATTAGCTTCAGCACAACCTGTTGCCGATTGGCCGAACCATTGCTGCAATGCTTCCAGCTTGCGACTGATGTGGTCATTTCGGAGATGGAGGCTGAAGAGGAGGAGGAGGAGGTGTAGGAGCTGTAGAATGTGGGGGCTACCTGATTGACCCTTGGTCCGCAATCCTTGGCGTCGGGTGGGTGTGTTCCGTCCCAGTGTCCGACTGGGTCCCGGCTTCCACTATATTAACCCAGTGTGCCATCAGTGCAATGTACCATCCCTGGCTACCATGTGTCTGTGGTTAGGTGGACCTTCATAATAACTGCGTTGTTGAGGGCACAGCTTATATTGTGGGGCACGTGCTTGTGTCAGGCGGGGACAGCACACCAGGAGAAATAGTGGCGGTTGTAGGCCAAGTACCAAGGGACGGCCGCTGTCATGAGGTTGTAGAAAAATTCCGTCTCCACAAGCCTAAAAGGCAACATTTCAAGTGCAAGCAGTTTAGATGCACCATCAGCATCACATTCGCTTCCCCGTCCCTTGCCATGTGCCTTACCCATTTTAGATGGAGTGTAAGATTTTGCACGCTCCAAAAAATGTGACGATTATTAGTGCAGTAATATCCGTTAGAGATATAGTATTGGTCAGTGACTAAGTGTGAATAGGTTGCAAAACACTCAACTGGCAGACTTTAACTGGAGTGTAATATTTGACATGCTCAAAAAAATGTCACGATTATCACCGCAGTAATATGGGATCACGTCTGATGACCACGGTTTTAGGCAGCGTTGTTAGAGATAAGGTATTGGACAGCGACCAAGTGTGAAAAAGTTGAACAATACACAACTGGCAAACTTTATCTGTAGTGTAATATTTGGCACGTACCAAAAAATGTCCCGATTATTACAGCAGTAATATTGGATCACGTCAGATGATGGACAAGTTTCTCTGCTTCCACAATACAGGAATGCGAATAAAATCAAAAAAATCTGGCTGTATTCTGCTAATAAGCAAATGGAGCAGTAAAATTGTGTACTGTATTAATTTTTAAAGAAATAATTAGGATTAAGAGCAAAAAAAAGATTAGCCTTGATATCTAGGGCTATGGATATCTGTAAAAGCATCAGCAGACAGAAAGTGCAATGGACCCTATTCTGCTCTATACCTTGTCCACAAACTCTGCCTGCCTAACTCCTGCTATCACCAGGATTAATATATGCAGCTGGATTAGTCCTTAGAAGCTCCCTCCCGAACATCCCGGAAATACTTGCCGAGCGCCGAGGTTCTCGAGCAGTGAGATGCTCGGGCGAGTACCGAGCAGTTGTGAGCACACTCGCTCATCACTAGGTATTATTATTTATTACTACGTATGCTCAATTTGAATCTATTTTAAACATTTATTGCAGATTTACCATCAACTGATTTATCTGTAGCTATGAACAGTTATGGTTATTATTTCAGCACCACAAGCCTGGACAGCTCTACATATAGTTACGGCCAAATGAAAATTTCTGGTGGTAACTAACAGTAAATGTCATTGGGATAATGCTATAAATGTGACACAAAGGTTATAAAAAGGATAGCTTCTTTGCTGACATGTATAAGCAGAATGCTTCAGAAATGCTCTTCATAGAATGTGCATAGCTAATATGACAAGAGACAAGCCAGGCTCTAATAGTTCCCATTACATCTTAATGTTTTATGTACATTTACTTTGTTACAATTCTCTTCTTCCTTCCATCTGCCAGATCAAAAACTAATGCACATGAGACACACACAACGATGTAATATCACTTAATAACACTGGAAATAAGAAAATCTCTTATTTTTTACCAGTAATTTAAAGTAAAAATGAAAGTGATCTTTCACGTTGATGATCAGAGCTGCCCGCACTGATTACTGTATGAGCAGATCCTGTTTGCTTTGATATTGATTTCATAATTTATTAAAGAAAGATGCAGAACACAGTCATGCTGTCTAGCTCAAAAAATATCCATGTAAACATGGCAGGGAACTAACTCATTTGCAAATGTCAGACCAAATCATGTGAATATGCACTGTTGTACAAGTCATCCAGACCATCAGATGATGAAAAAAATCAAGAACTTTTGTTATATGATTTTTCAATACTGTTAAGTACATACAGAAACTGCTATACTGTAATGGTTCACACCACAATCATCACTGTGAGTAACTTAAAGGGAATCTGTCAGTAGGATCACCCCTCCTAAGCCGTCTATATGGGTATGTAGGTTATAGGATGAATAAAATTATATCTTGATGTCTGCGATCCGATGTCTTAATCCTGAGGAATCCATGTTTTTTCTTATATGTAAATGAGCTGTTAAAATCTATGGGCCGGACACTGATCTCCCTGATAATCTGCCTCCAGAGCTTATTTTAAATGAATGGGGTGTTACCAGTGTGAGACATGTAATGACTGACACTTTACTCTCCTGATCTACATGTCTCACATTGATAAAGCCCCCTTTCATTTAAAATAATCTCTGGAGGCAAATTCTCATGCAGATCAGTGTCCGGCACATAGATCTTAACAGCTAATCTACATGTTGAGAAAAATTAGGATTTCTCAGGAATAAAACATCGGATTGCAGATATCAAGGTATCATGTTATTCAGCTTCCTATGACCTACATGCCCATACAGGTGGCTTAGAAGAGTTAATAATGCTGACAAATTCCCTTTAAGTTCCCTTTCACTTCAGATACAATATCCTTGTTAATAAATTACATTTATTTTAAAATGATTTTAGTGTTGAATATACTCACAAGACCTTTGTTTATCTGAAAATTGGGGAAATATTTACAATTAACTACTTACTTACTAGCCGATAAAACCTAAACCCATCATATGGTATTTACATTTTAGATCATTTATCTCCAAAGTCTTGTATTAGAAGGAACAGTAGTTCAAAATTGATTGAATTAATATAAAAATTGCCTTAAAATTACCTATAATAAGCACTAACTGTTGTAGGTTAGCATCACACATGCAGTTTCATTTAACCTTTTATACACACTGACAAACATACAGAATGTGATGATGACTGCACATGTGGCATCCCGTACCCATTCTACAGCTGCTAAATGAGACAGTTGTCGTGTGGCAGTAGATTTGTTCCATTGTGGGTACTGACTTAGGGGATATAATATTGCATTGTAAATTGTACTTTCCTGCCATCTACTGGCGAATGTGTGTATATGAAAGCTAAGTGATTATTCTCCTCACAACAAGCTGCCATAGAAATGGCTGGGAGGAGCCTCCCAGCTCAGGGCATACACTGACTGAGCACTGGTACAAACCAGTTCAAGCTGCCTAAGGAAGAAATAGGAGAGACACTTTTCTCTCAGAGAAGAATTTTTTTCAATGCCCGTCTACGCTGGGGGAATATCTTTCCTCACATAATCTCCTTCACAAAAGAAGTGAAGCCTCTTCCAGTCAGGAGAGATAACACTGATCATGGACTCTCCTGCACGCTGGTTATCCTGTTTTGCTTCTAGTCAGGACCAGATCCACGTGGCTGCCACGCCACCAACTTTGTTTAAACCTACCCCCTGCGAAAGGGAACGGTGGGCTAAAAACTCTGTGTACACCCACACTTTAGTGTGTTTCCACAGAGAGCCAATCTATGAAGTTCCCTCCATCAGTATAATATTTCTTGGACTGTGCATAGCATTTCCTCTTCTAGCAAGTGAAGAGAACTCTGCTCCAGCCATCCTCAGAGGCCATAACCTTGCTTGTCTCATGAGTAGTGTTGAGCATTCCGATACTGAAATATCGGGTATCGGCCGATATTCGCGGTATCGGAATTCCGATACTTAATTCCGATACTTTTACAATATCGTATACCGGAATCGGAAGTTCCCATAATGCAATGAGCCATTTTCATTTTATTCAGCCAATGAGGATCCTAAGAAGTGTGGGCACATCCTGTTAGGCATGTAGGCATCTAAACTAATGGCATGGCTGTGATTGGCTGCTGAAATGATGTCATGATGCACTATAAAAGCCGCCGCCGCCATTTTGAGCTCACTCTGCTGTGAATTCAGTTAGGGATAGGACGCTGTTGTTCTGAGGGACAGTTTTAGCTACCTATTTGGTCTATTCTGCTTTACCCAAGCTACTTTATAAATCGCTGTGCCTTGCAGCGCTAGTGCACAGTTCTCTGTGCTGTTCACCGCTGTCTGCAAGGTCTGTGTGTGTGAGTGCAGTTCACCCTGTAGTGTGTGCTTCAACCACGTCTGGTTGTAGTGCACTCAGTGTGTGTCACTGCCTCATACATTGTCCTTTTTTGCCAATTCATAATTTTTCCTGATATCTCCTATTAGTGTGGTGGTTCCATCTGTATTCAGCTAAATTGGTTCCAAACACACTATATAGGAGTAGATAGAGAAATTTTTTTGGTCTTGCAGCACTAGTGCACAGTGCTCTGCATCTGTACTGTTCACCGCTGTCTGCAAGGTCTGGTGTGTGAGTGCAGCTCACCCTGTAGTGTGTGCTTCAACCACGTCTGGTTGTAGTGCACTCAGTGTGTGTCACTGCCTCATACATTGTCCTTTTTTGCCAATTCATGATTTTTCCTGATATCTCCTATTAGTGTGGTGGTTCCATCCGTATTCAGCTAAATTGGTTCCAAACACACTATATAGGAGTAGATAGAGAATTTTTTTTGGTCTTGCAGCGCTAGTGCACAGTGCTCTGCATCTGTACTGTTCACCGCTGTCTGCAAGGTCTGGTGTGTGAGTGCAGCTCACCCTGTAGTGTGTGCTTCAACCACGTCTGGTTGTAGTGCACTCAGTGTGTGTCACTGCCTCATACATTGTCCTTTTTTGCCAATTCATAATTTTTCCTGATTTCTCCTATTAGTGTGGTGGTTCCATCCGTATTCAGCTAAATTGGTTCCAAACACACTATATAGGAGTAGTTAGAGGAGCCTTTCTGCAGCATTGGGCCCTGCAGCCCCAGCCAGATTAGTATTAGCCTATTTTTTGCAGCCTCATCTATTGCATTGTAGGTTACCTTCCTACATTGTAATAGCTACAAAAAGTTTGTGATACTATCGTTATTACATCTTTAGGCACATCCAGTGTCTTTTTGTGACAAAAAAAACCTAAATAAAGTTCACCAAACACTCCACTTTACAGTTGTATAGGCCACATTAGCTCATATTAAAGTCTAGTGCACACTTTATAAAATTAGTGTTTCTTATAACTGTTAGCAGCTGTTCAGGAATAAGCACACTAAGCCCTTAGTACTTTTCTGCCTATCTTTATCAGTCTACCAAGATGAAGAAAGCAGGGAGTAAGGCATGTGGTCGTGGGCGTGGGCGTGGAGTTTCTGCAGGGAGAGGACGTGAGGATTCTGTGCCTGCAGGGAGAGGACGTGGGGATTCTGTGCCTGCTGCGGGCACCAGTGACTCAGCATCCCCCAGTTTTACCAGGGAACAGTCCTTTATGCGCAGCTTTGTAGGAGCTAGCCGTACCCCACTGCTGCGCGAGGACCAAATTGAAGCCGTTGTCGGATGGACGGCAGCTAACGCATCGACTTCAATTAGTTCCAGATCCTCTCAGGTCCTGAGCACTGAAGAGCACCCATCTGTCTCTTCACCACCTGCCAAATTGCCCAGGCAGTCAGAGAGCCCTGGACAGGAGCCATCTCTACTTCTGTTCTCTGAATCTCTTGGCTTAGAAAGAGGGGGCCAGCCAAGCAGAATTCGAGAATTTGAAGAAGAGGTAGTATGTAGTGATGCGCAACCGTTTTGTCTCTCTGAATCTGAAGAGGCGGGTGGGCCAGTGCCTATGGTCAGCAGCACACCTCAGTACGCATCTGATGATGAGACTCAGGTGCCACTTTCTGGTGCGTACTGTGCTGTCGAGACTACCCAGGAGAAGCAGTTGTTTGAAGAGGGTGGTGTAGATGATGAGGTCCTTGACCCATCATGGCGTGAGGGACAGGAAGGTGGTGGGAGTAGCTCTGAGGAAGAGATTCCCCGAACAGCCCAAAAAGGAGGGAGAGGGAGGGGGCAGACTTGGTTGCCTGTAGCCTCCACTTCGGCACCCATTAGGAGCATGGCTCTTCCAAAATCCAAAGCGGGCGCTCCCAAGACTTGCAGTGCCTGGTCCTTTTTTGACACAGTTGCAGATGACATTTGCTTTGTCAAATGCAAGCTGTGTAATCAGAAGGTGAAAAGAGGGAAAAGTGTCAGCAACCTCAATACCACAAATATGTGGAAACATGTGCGGACCAAGCACGTGGTGGAGTTACAAAAACACACTGAAGACCTAGGCCAACCTACAGCGCCACCTACCACCTCTTCAGCTCGTGTTGTAGCCTCTTCCTCCAGCTCACACACAGCTGGTTCGGCTTCCTCACAGGATCGCCATGGAAGAATCTCTGGCACTGTTGTACAGAGACACAGTGTAATTCCACCCACAGCACCACTTTCCCAGTCATCCTCACACTCCCAGGCCAGTCTACAGCCATCGTTAGCACAGGCATGGGAGAAAAGGCGCCCATACTCGGCAAACCACCCCCGAGCACAGGCTCTGAATGCTGGCATTGCTAAACTACTGGCCCTTGAAATGCTATCATTCAGGCTGGTCGAGACTGACACATTCCGTAACTTTATGGCATTGGCAGTCCCACAATACAACGTGCCCAGACGATTTTATTTCAGCAGGCAAGCCGTCCCTGCCCTGCAACATCATGTGGAGGGAAAAATTAAACATGCGCTACAAAACGCTGTCAGTAGCAAGGTCCACCTGACCACCGATGCGTGGACCAGTAAGCATGGACAGGGACGATACCTTTCCCTCACTGCCCATTGGGTAAATGTTGTGGAGCCGGGTACAGATCTTGAGAGTGGCGCTGTACGTGTTCTGCCAACTCCAAGGATTGCAGGAATCCAGTCTGTACACATTGACTCCTCCTCATACTCCAGTTCCTCTGAATCAGCGCTGCAGGAGCCGTCACGGTCTACCTCCACATCGACCCGTGAACGGTTACCTGTTATGGTGACCAATATGAGCACAGCCGTGGCCAAACGTCAACAGGCCGTATTAAAATTAATTTCTTTGGGGAATCGAAGCCACACAGCGCAGGAGCTCTGGAATGCCATCAAGCAGCAGAGCGACGTGTGGTTTGTGCCAGCGAATCTCCAGCCAGGCATGGTAGTGTGTGACAATGTCCGAAATCTGGTGGCAGCTCTGGGCCAAGGCAACCTCACTCACATCCCATGTCTGGCACATGTGCTCAACTTGGTCGTTTTTTGAGGGACTATCCGGATCTTGATGCACTGCTTCACAAGGTCCGCATAGAGTGCGCTCACTTGCGGCGTTCCAGCAATGCAAGATCACGCATTGTAGCTCTGCAGCGCCGATTACGTCTTCCGGAACATCGCATCATATGTGACCTACCCACCAGGTGAAATTCAACGTTACATATGTTGGAGAGGATGTGTGAGCAGCAGGCAGCAGTAATGGAGTACCAGCTGCAGCAGGCGCAAACAAGTCGCAGTGCGCGCCGTTCACACTTCACCACCACTGAGTGGGCCTCTATGAAGGACATTTGCCACGTTTTGCGTGCCTTCGATTATTCCACGCGGATGGCGAGTGCAGATGATGCACTAGTCAGCATGACTATCCCCCTTATCTGCCTGCTTGAAAAAACACTGCAAGCACTAAGGGACGAGGTTTTGGAAGAGGTGGAGGATGAGGAGTCACAAATGCCATCTGCTTCTCTACAGTCTGCGCAACATGGTTCCTCACAAAGGCCTAGGCAGGGGACACTTTGTGAGGAGGATGAGGAGGAGTCAATGGATGAGGAAGACATCTGTCCAGAGGAGGGAGGTACACAATGCTTTAGTAGTCAGTATCTAGAGCGAGGGTGGGGTGATGCAGAGCAGGCAGAGATCACGCCTCAAGCAGGGGACAGCGTTTCTTGGCCAGTTGGCAGTCTGCAGCACATGGTTGATTTCATGCTGCAGTGCCTGAGAAACGACCGCCGCATCGCCCACATTCTCAACACGGCTGATTATTGGGTGTCCACCCTCCTAGATCCTCGCTACCGGGACAACTTACAAAGCCTCATAACACCGTTGAACCGGGAGCGTAAAATGCGGGAGTACCAAGACGCACTGGTGCATTCCATCATGTTCTCCATTCCAACCGAGAGCAGTGCTGCTAGTGCTTTACAAAGCAGCTCAGTGCGTCGAGGCAGTGGAGGAAGCTCTGCACAAAGAGGGAGCAGAAGCAGCGCCTCAGCACAAGGCAAGACCAGTATGGCCGAAATGTGGCAAAGTTTTGTGTCCCCGCCGCCACAAATGTCTACACCATCACAGACGGCTCTAGTCAGCAGGAGGCAACGTTTCCGTCAGATGGTGACAGACTACATGTCTTGCCCTCTTAGTGTACTCCCAGACGGCTCTTCTCCCTTCAAGTTTTGGGTCTGTAAGCTGGATACATGGCCAGAGCTTAGTCAGTATGCATTGGAGGTGCTAGCTTGCCCTGCTGCTAGTGTATTATCGGAACGCGTCTTTAGTGCCGCAGGTGGTGTACTAAAAGACCGTCGCATGCGACTATCCTCCGATAACGTTGACCGGCTTACTTTTCTCAAAATGAACAAGGCCTGGATCTCTCATGAATTTGCCAGTCCTCTTCCAGAATAAATAATTGGTTGGCAACAGTATCCAGGTCTCCTGTTGTGTTCATGTTTCTACCACCTGAACTGTAATCCCTGAGCTCCAACACCGCCAGTTGGCGCTTGGAAGTGCCGTCTGCACAGTCAACACTTGCTGCCGTGTTATTGGGGTTCAGTAACGTCAGCTGTTCCCCTGCTGTGCGGACGGCAATTTCTCCTGCTCTGTCCACATTCTCACTACTACAGATTTTAAAGTTGCTCCAATTACACCTCTGGCTCCTCTGTTTTCAGTATTATCCCTGAGCTCCAACACCGCCAGTTGGTGCTCGGAAGTGCCGTCTGCACAGTCAACACTTGCTGCCGTGTTATTGGGGTTCAGTAACGTCAGCTGTTCCCCTGCTGTGCGGACGGCAATTTCTCCTGCTCTGTCCACATTCTCACTACTACAGATTTTAAAGTTGCTCCAATTACACCTCTGGCTCCTCTGTTTTCAGTATTATCCCTGAGCTCCAACACCGCCAGTTGGCGCTCGGAAGTGCCGTCTGCACAGTCAACACTTGCTGCCGTGTTATTGGGGTTCAGTAACGTCAGCTGTTCCCCTGCTGTGCGGACGGCAATTTCTCCTGCTCTGTCCACATTTTCACTACTACAGATTTTAAAGTTGCTCCAATTACACCTCTGGCTCCTCTGTTTTCAGTATTATCCCTGAGCTCCAACACCGCCAGTTGGCGCTCGGAAGTGCCGTCTGCACAGTCAACACTTGCTGCCGTGTTATTGGGGTTCAGTAACGTCAGCTGTTCCCCTGCTGTGCGGACGGCAATTTCTCCTGCTCTGTCCACATTCTCACTACTACAGATTTTAAAGTTGCTCCAATTACACCTCTGGCTCCTCTGTTTTCAGTATTATCCCTGAGCTCCAACACCGCCAGTTGGCGCTCGGAAGTGCCGTCTGCACAGTCAACACTTGCTGCCGTGTTATTGGGGTTCAGTAACGTCAGCTGTTCCCCTGCTGTGCGGACGGCAATTTCTCCTGACCTGTCCACATTCTCACTACTACAGATTTTAAAGTTGCTCCAATTACACCTCTGGCTCCTCTATTTTCAGTATTATCCCTGAGCTCCAACACCGCCAGTTGGCGCTCGGAAGTGCCGTCTGCACAGTCAACACTTGCTGCCGTGTTATTGGGGTTCAGTAACGTCAGCTGTTCCCCTGCTGTGCGGACGGCAATTTCTCCTGCTCTGTCCACATTCTCACTACTACAGATTTTAAAGTTGCTCCAATTACACTTCTGGCTCCTCTGTTTTCAATATTATCCCTGAGCTCCAACACCGCCAGTTGGCGCTCGGAAGTGCCGTCTGCACAGTCAACACTTGCTGCCGTGTTATTGGGGTTCAGTAACGTCAGCTGTTCCCCTGCTGTGCGGACGGCAATTTCTCCTGCTCTGTCCACATTCTCACTACTACAGATTTTAAAGTTGCTCCAATTACACCTCTGGCTCCTCTGTTTTCAGTATTATCCCTGAGCTCCAACACTGCCAGTTGGCGCTCGGAAGTGCCGTCTGCACAGTCAACACTTGCTGCCGTGTTATTGGGGTTCAGTAACGTCAGCTGTTCCCCTGCTGTGCGGACGGCAATTTCTCCTGCTCTGTCCACATTCTCACTACTACAGATTTTAAAGTTGCTCCAATTACACCTCTGGCTCCTCTGTTTTCAGTATTATCCCTGAGCTCCAACACCGCCAGTTGGCGCTCGGAAGTGCCGTCTACACAGTCAACACTTGCTGCCGTGTTATTGGGGTTCAGTAACGTCAGCTGTTCCCCTGCTGTGCGGACGGCAATTTCTCCTGCTCTGTCCACATTCTCACTACTACAGATTTTAAAGTTGCTCCAATTACACCTCTGGCTCCTCTGTTTTCAGTATTATCCCATAGCTCCAACACCGCCAGTTGGCGCTCGGAAGTGCCGTCTGCACAGTCAACACTTGCTGCCGTGTTATTGGGGTTCAGTAACGTCAGCTGTTCCCCTGCTGTGCGGACGGCAATTTCTCCTGCTCTGTCCACATTCTCACTACTACAGATTTTAAAGTTGCTCCAATTACACCTCTGGCTCCTCTGTTTTCAGTATTATCCCTGAGCTCCAACACCGCCAATTGGCGCTCGGAAGTGCCGTCTGCACAGTCAACACTTGCTGCCGTGTTATTGGGGTTCAGTAACGTCAGCTGTTCCCCTGCTGTGCGAACGGCAATTTCTCCTGCTCTATCAACATTCTCACTACTACAGATTTTAAAGTTGCTCCAATTACACCTCTGGCTCCTCTGTTTTCAGTATTATCCCTGAGCTCCAACACCGCCAGTTGGCGCTCGGAAGTGCCGTCTGCACAGTCAACACTTGCTGCCGTGTTATTGGGGTTCAGTAACGTCAGCTGTTCCCCTGCTGTGCGAACGGCAATTTCTCCTGCTCTGTCCACATTCTCACTACTACAGATTTTAAAGTTGCTCCAATTACATTTCTGGCTCCTCTGTTTTCAGTATTATCCCTGAGCTCCAACACTGCCAGTTGGCGCTCGGAAGTGCCGTCTGCACAGTCAACACTTGCTGCCGTGTTATTGGGGTTCAGTAACGTCAGCTGTTCCCCTGCTGTGCGGACGGCAATTTCTCCTGCTCTGTCCACATTCTCACTACTACAGATTTTACAGTTGCTCCAATCACACCTCTGGCTCCTCTGTTTTCAGTATTATCCCTGAGCTCCAACACCGCCAGTTGGCGCTCGGAAGTGCCGTCTGCACAGTCAACACTTGCTGCCGTGTTATTGGGGTTCAGTAACGTCAGCTGTTCCCCTGCTGTGCGGACGGCAATTTCTCCTGCTCTGTCCACATTCTCACTACTACAGATTTTAAAGTTGCTCCAATTACACCTCTGGCTCCTCTGTTTTCAGTATTATCCCTGAGCTCCAACACCGCCAGTTGGCGCTCGGAAGTGCCGTCTGCACAGTCAACACTTGCTGCCGTGTTATTGGGGTTCAGTAACGTCAGCTGTTCCCCTGCTGTGCGGACGTCAATTTCTCCTGCTCTGTCCACATTCTCACTACTACAGATTTTAAAGTTGCTCCAATTACACCTCTGGCTCCTCTGTTTTCAGTATTATCCCTGAGCTCCAACACCGCCAGTTGGCGCTCGGAAGTGCCGTCTGCACAGTCAACACTTGCTGCCATGTTATTGGGGTTCAGTAACGTCAGCTGTTCCCCTGCTGTGCGGACGGCAATTTCTCCTGCTCTGTCCACATTCTCACTACTACAGATTTTAAAGTTGCTCCAATTACACCTCTGGCTCCTCTGTTTTCAGTATTATCCCTGAGCTCCAACACCGCCAGTTGGCGCTCGGAAGTGCCGTCTGCACAGTCAACACTTGCTGCCGTGTTATTGGGGTTCAGTAACGTCAGCTGTTCCCCTGCTGTGCGGACGGCAATTTCTCCTGCTCTGTCCACAATCTCACTACTACAGATTTTAAAGTTGCTCCAATTACACCTCTGGCTCCTCTATTTTCAGTATTATCCCTGAGCTCCAACACCACCAGTTGGCGCTCGGAAGTGCCGTCTGCACAGTCAACACTTGCTGCCGTGTTATTGGGGTTCAGTAACGTCAGCTGTTCCCCTGCTGTGCGGACGGCAATTTCTCCTGCTCTGTCCACATTCTCACTACTACAGATTTTAAAGTTGCTCCAATTACACCTCTGGCTCCTCTGTTTTCAGTATTATCCCTGAGCTCCAACACCGCCAGTTGGCGCTCGGAAGTGCCGTCTGCACAGTCAACACTTGCTGCCGTGTTATTGGGGTTCAGTAACGTCAGCTGTTCCCCTGCTGTGCGGACGGCAATTTCTGCTGCTCTGTCCACATTCTCACTACTACAGATTTTAAAGTTGCTCCAATTACACCTCTGGCTCCTCTGTTTTCAGTATTATCCCTGAGCTCCAACACCGCCAGTTGGCGCTCGGAAGTTCCGTCTGCACAGTCAACACTTGCTGCCGTGTTATTGGGGTTCAGTAACGTCAGCTGTTCCCCTGCTGTGCGGACGGCAATTTCTCCTGCTCTGTCCACATTCTCACTACTACAGATTTTAAAGTTGCTCCAATTAAACCTCTGGCTCCTCTGTTTTCAGTATTATCCCTGAGCTCCAACACCGCCAGTTGGCGCTCGGAAGTGCCGTCTACACAGTCAACACTTGCTGCTGTGTTATTGGGGTTCAGTAACGTCAGCTGTTCCCCTGCTGTGCGGACGGCAATTTCTCCTGCTCTGTCCACATTCTCACTACTACAGATTTTAAAGTTGCTCCAATTACACCTCTGGCTCCTCTGTTTTCAGTATTATCCCATAGCTCCAACAACGCCAGTTGGCGCTCGGAAGTGCCGTCTGCACAGTCAACACTTGCTGCCGTGTTATTGGGGTTCAGTAACGTCAGCTGTTCCCCTGCTGTGCGAACGGCAATTTCTCCTGCTCTGTCCACATTCTCACTACTACAGATTTTAAAGTTGCTCCAATTACACCTCTGGCTCCTCTGTTTTCAGTATTATCCCTGAGCTCCAACACCGCCAGTTGGCGCTCGGAAGTGCCGTCTGCACAGTCAACACTTGCTGCCGTGTTATTGGGGTTCAGTAACGTCAGCTGTTCCCCTGCTGTGCGGACGGCAATTTCTCCTGCTCTGTCCACATTCTCACTACTACAGATTTTAAAGTTGCTCCAATTACACCTCTGGCTCCTCTGTTTTCAGTATTATCCCTGAGCTCCAACACCGCCAGCTGGCGCTCGGAAGTGCCGTCTGCACAGTCAACACTTGCTGCCGTGTTATTGGGGTTCAGTAACGTCAGCTGTTCCCCTGCTGTGCGGACGGCAATTTCTCCTGCTCTGTCCACATTCTCACTACTACAGATTTTAAAGTTGCTCCAATTACACCTCTGGCTCCTCTGTTTTCAGTATTATCCCTGAGCTCCAACACCGCCAGTTGGCGCTCGGAAGTGCCGTCTGCACAGTCAACACTTGCTGCCGTGTTATTGGGGTTCAGTAACGTCAGCTGTTCCCCTGCTGTGCGAACGGCAATTTCTCCTGCTCTGTCAACATTCTCACTACTACAGATTTTAAAGTTGCTCCAATTACACCTCTGGCTCCTCTGTTTTCAGTATTATCCCTGAGCTCCAACACCGCCAGTTGGCGCACGGAAGTGCCGTCTGCACAGTCAACACTTGCTGCCGTGTTATTGGGGTTCAGTAACGTCAGCTGTTCCCCTGCTGTGCGGACGGCAATTTCTCCTGCTCTGTCCACATTCTCACTACTACAGATTTTAAAGTTGCTCCAATTACACCTCTGGCTCCTCTGTTTTCAGTATTATCCCTGAGCTCCAACACCGCCAGTTGGTGCTCGGAAGTGCCGTCTACACAGTCAACACTTGCTGCCGTGTTATTGGGGTTCAGTAACGTCAGCTGTTCCCCTGCTGTGCGGACGGCAATTTCTCCTGCTCTGTCCACATTCTCACTACTACAGATTTTAAAGTTGCTCCAATTACACCTCTGGCTCCTCTGTTTTCAGTATTATCCCATAGCTCCAACAACGCCAGTTGGCGCTCGGAAGTGCCGTCTGCACAGTCAACACTTGCTGCCGTGTTATTGGGGTTCAGTAACGTCAGCTGTTCCCCTGCTGTGCGAACGGCAATTTCTCCTGCTCTGTCCACATTCTCACTACTACAGATTTTAAAGTTGCTCCAATTACACCTCTGGCTCCTCTGTTTTCAGTATTATCCCTGAGCTCCAACACCGCCAGTTGGCGCTCGGAAGTGCCGTCTGCACAGTCAACACTTGCTGCCGTGTTATTGGGGTTCAGTAACGTCAGCTGTTCCCCTGCTGTGCGGACGGCAATTTCTCCTGCTCTGTCCACATTCTCACTACTACAGATTTTAAAGTTGCTCCAATTACACCTCTGGCTCCTCTGTTTTCAGTATTATCCCTGAGCTCCAACACCGCCAGTTGGTGCTCGGAAGTGCCGTCTACACAGTCAACACTTGCTGCCGTGTTATTGGGGTTCAGTAACGTCAGCTGTTCCCCTGCTGTGCGGACGGCAATTTCTCCTGCTCTGTCCACATTCTCACTACTACAGATTTTAAATTTGCTCCAATTACACCTCTGGCTCCTCTGTTTTCAGTATTATCCCATAGCTCCAACACCGCCAGTTGGCGGTCGGAAGTGCCGTCTGCACAGTCAACACTTGCTGCCGTGTTATTGGGGTTCAGTAACGTCAGCTGTTCCCCTGCTGTGCGAACGGCAATTTCTCCTGCTCTGTCCACATTCTCACTACTACAGATTTTAAAGTTGCTCCAATTACACTTCTGGCTCCTCTGTTTTCAGTATTATCCCTGAGCTCCAACACCGCCAGTTGGCGCTCGGAAGTGCCGTCTGCACAGTCAACACTTGCTGCTGTGTTATTGGGGTTCAGTAACGTCAGCTGTTCCCCTGTTGTGCGGACGGCAATTTCTCCTGCTCTGTCCACATTCTCACTACTACAGATTTTAAAGTTGCTCCAATTACACCTCTGGCTCCTCTGTTTTCAGTATTATCCCTGAGCTCCAACACCGCCAGCTGGCGCTCGGAAGTGCCGTCTGCACAGTCAACACTTGCTGCCGTGTTATTGGGGTTCAGTAACGTCAGCTGTTCCCCTGCTGTGCGGACGGCAATTTCTCCTGCTCTGTCCACAATCTCACTACTACAGATTTTATAGTTGCTCCAATTACACCTCTGGCTCCTCTGTTTTCAGTATTATCCCTGAGCTCCAACACCGCCAGTTGGCGCTCGGAAGTGCCGTCTGCACAGTCAACACTTGCTGCCGTGTTATTGGGGTTCAGTAACGTCAGCTGTTCCCCTGCTGTGCGAACGGCAATTTCTCCTGCTCTGTCAACATTCTCACTACTACAGATTTTAAAGTTGCTCCAATTACACCTCTGGCTCCTCTGTTTTCAGTATTATCCCTGAGCTCCAACACCGCCAGTTGGCGCTCGGAAGTGCCGTCTGCACAGTCAACACTTGCTGCCGTGTTATTGGGGTTCAGTAATGTCAGCTGTTCCCCTGCTGTGCGGACGGCAATTTCTCCTGCTCTGTCCACAATCTCACTACTACAGATTTTAAAGTTGCTCCAATTACACCTCTGGCTCCTCTATTTTCAGTATTATCCCTGAGCTCCAACACCGCCAGTTGGCGCTCGGAAGTGCCGTCTGCACAGTCAACACTTGCTGCCGTGTTATTGGGGTTCAGTAACGTCAGCTGTTCCCCTGCTGTGCGGACGGCAATTTCTCCTGCTCTGTCCACATTCTCACTACTACAGATTTTAAAGTTGCTCCAATTACACCTCTGGCTCCTCTGTTTTCAGTATTATCCCTGAGCTCCAACACCGCCAGCTGGCGCTCGGAAGTGCCGTCTGCACAGTCAACACTTGCTGCCGTGTTATTGGGGTTCAGTAACGTCAGCTGTTCCCCTGCTGTGCGGACGGCAATTTCTCCTGCTCTGTCCACATTCTCACTACTACAGATTTTATAGTTGCTCCAATTACACCTCTGGCTCCTCTGTTTTCAGTATTATCCCTGAGCTCCAACACCGCCAGTTGGCGCTCGGAAGTGCCGTCTGCACAGTCAACACTTGCTGCCGTGTTATTGGGGTTCAGTAACGTCAGCTGTTCCCCTGCTGTGCGAACGGCAATTTCTCCTGCTCTGTCAACATTCTCACTACTACAGATTTTAAAGTTGCTCCAATTACACCTCTGGCTCCTCTGTTTTCAGTATTATCCCTGAGCTCCAACACCGCCAGTTGGCGCTCGGAAGTGCCGTCTGCACAGTCAACACTTGCTGCCGTGTTATTGGGGTTCAGTAACGTCAGCTGTTCCCCTGCTGTGCGGACGGCAATTTCTCCTGCTCTGTCCACATTCTCACTACTACAGATTTTAAAGTTGCTCCAATTACACCTCTGGCTCCTCTGTTTTCAGTATTATCCCTGAGCTCCAACACCGCCAGTTGGCGCTCGGAAGTGCCGTCTACACAGTCAACACTTGCTACCGTGTTATTGGGGTTCAGTAACGTCAGCTGTTCCCCTGCTGTGCGGATGGCAATTTCTCCTGCTCTGTCCACATTCTCACTACTACAGATTTTAAAGTTGCTCCAATTACACCTCTGGCTCCTCTGTTTTCAGTATTATCCCTGAGCTCCAACACCGCCAGTTGGCGCTCGGAAGTGCCGTCTGCACAGTCAACACTTGCTGCCGTGTTATTGGGGTTCAGTAACGTCAGCTGTTCCCCTGCTGTGCGGACGGCAATTTCTCCTGCTCTGTCCACAATCTCACTACTACAGATTTTAAAGTTGCTCCAATTACACCTCTGGCTCCTCTATTTTCAGTATTATCCCTGAGCTCCAACACCGCCAGTTGGCGCTCGGAAGTGCCGTCTGCACAGTCAACACTTGCTGCCGTGTTATTGGGGTTCAGTAACGTCAGCTGTTCCCCTGCTGTGCGGACGGCAATTTCTCCTGCTCTGTCCACATTCTCACTACTACAGATTTTAAAGTTGCTCCAATTACACCTCTGGCTCCTCTGTTTTCAGTATTATCCCTGAGCTCCAACACCGCCAGTTGGCGCTCGGAAGTGCCGTCTGCACAGTCAACACTTGCTGCCGTGTTATTGGGGTTCAGTAACGTCAGCTGTTCCCCTGCTGTGCGGACGGCAATTTCTGCTGCTCTGTCCACATTCTCACTACTACAGATTTTAAAGTTGCTCCAATTACACCTCTGGCTCCTCTGTTTTCAGTATTATCCCTGAGCTCCAACACCGCCAGTTGGCGCTCGGAAGTGCCGTCTGCACAGTCAACACTTGCTGCCGTGTTATTGGGGTTCAGTAACGTCAGCTGTTCCCCTGCTGTGCGGACGGCAATTTCTCCTGCTCTGTCCACATTCTCACTACTACAGATTTTAAAGTTGCTCCAATTACACCTCTGGCTCCTCTGTTTTCAGTATTATCCCTGAGCTCCAACACCGCCAGTTGGCGCTCGGAAGTGCCGTCTACACAGTCAACACTTGCTGCTGTGTTATTGGGGTTCAGTAACGTCAGCTGTTCCCCTGCTGTGCGGACGGCAATTTCTCCTGCTCTGTCCACATTCTCACTACTACAGATTTTAAAGTTGCTCCAATTACACCTCTGGCTCCTCTGTTTTCAGTATTATCCCATAGCTCCAACACCGCCAGTTGGCGCTCGGAAGTGCGGTCTGCACAGTCAACACTTGCTGCCGTGTTATTGGGGTTCAGTAACGTCAGCTGTTCCCCTGCTGTGCGAACGGCAATTTCTCCTGCTCTGTCCACATTCTCACTACTACAGATTTTAAAGTTGCTCCAATTACACCTCTGGCTCCTCTGTTTTCAGTATTATCCCTGAGCTCCAACACCGCCAGTTGGCGCTCGGAAGTGCCGTCTGCACAGTCAACACTTGCTGCCGTGTTATTGGGGTTCAGTAACGTCAGCTGTTCCCCTGCTGTGCGGACGGCAATTTCTCCTGCTCTGTCCACATTCTCACTACTACAGATTTTAAAGTTGCTCCAATTACACCTCTGGCTCCTCTGTTTTCAGTATTATCCCTGAGCTCCAACACCGCCAGCTGGCGCTCGGAAGTGCCGTCTGCACAGTCAACACTTGCTGCCGTGTTATTGGGGTTCAGTAACGTCAGCTGTTCCCCTGCTGTGCGGACGGCAATTTCTCCTGCTCTGTCCACATTCTCACTACTACAGATTTTAAAGTTGCTCCAATTACACCTCTGGCTCCTCTGTTTTCAGTATTATCCCTGAGCTCCAACACCGCCAGTTGGCGCTCGGAAGTGCCGTCTGCACAGTCAACACTTGCTGCCGTGTTATTGGGGTTCAGTAACGTCAGCTGTTCCCCTGCTGTGCGAACGGCAATTTCTCCTGCTCTGTCAACATTCTCACTACTACAGATTTTAAAGTTGCTCCAATTACACCTCTGGCTCCTCTGTTTTCAGTATTATCCCTGAGCTCCAACACCGCCAGTTGGCGCACGGAAGTGCCGTCTGCACAGTCAACACTTGCTGCCGTGTTATTGGGGTTCAGTAACGTCAGCTGTTCCCCTGCTGTGCGGACGGCAATTTCTCCTGCTCTGTCCACATTCTCACTACTACAGATTTTAAAGTTGCTCCAATTACACCTCTGGCTCCTCTGTTTTCAGTATTATCCCTGAGCTCCAACACCGCCAGTTGGTGCTCGGAAGTGCCGTCTACACAGTCAACACTTGCTGCCGTGTTATTGGGGTTCAGTAACGTCAGCTGTTCCCCTGCTGTGCGGACGGCAATTTCTCCTGCTCTGTCCACATTCTCACTACTACAGATTTTAAATTTGCTCCAATTACACCTCTGGCTCCTCTGTTTTCAGTATTATCCCATAGCTCCAACACCGCCAGTTGGCGGTCGGAAGTGCCGTCTGCACAGTCAACACTTGCTGCCGTGTTATTGGGGTTCAGTAACGTCAGCTGTTCCCCTGCTGTGCGAACGGCAATTTCTCCTGCTCTGTCCACATTCTCACTACTACAGATTTTAAAGTTGCTCCAATTACACTTCTGGCTCCTCTGTTTTCAGTATTATCCCTGAGCTCCAACACCGCCAGTTGGCGCTCGGAAGTGCCGTCTGCACAGTCAACACTTGCTGCCGTGTTATTGGGGTTCAGTAACGTCAGCTGTTCCCCTGCTGTGCGGACGGCAATTTCTCCTGCTCTGTCCACATTCTCACTACTACAGATTTTAAAGTTGCTCCAATTACACTTCTGGCTCCTCTATTTTCAGTATTATCCCTGAGCTCCAACACCGCCAGTTGGCGCTCGGAAGTGCCGTCTGCACAGTCAACACTTGCTGCCGTGTTATTGGGGTTCAGTAACGTCAGCTGTTCCCCTGCTGTGCGGACGGCAATTTCTCCTGCTCTGTCCACATTCTCACTACTACAGATTTTAAAGTTGCTCCAATTACACCTCTGGCTCCTCTGTTTTCAGTATTATCCCTGAGCTCCAACACCGCCAGCTGGCGCTCGGAAGTGCCGTCTGCACAGTCAACACTTGCTGCCGTGTTATTGGGGTTCAGTAACGTCAGCTGTTCCCCTGCTGTGCGGACGGCAATTTCTCCTGCTCTGTCCACATTCTCACTACTACAGATTTTAAAGTTGCTCCAATTACACCTCTGGCTCCTCTGTTTTCAGTATTATCCCTGAGCTCCAACACCGCCAGTTGGCGCTCGGAAGTGCCGTCTGCACAGTCAACACTTGCTGCCGTGTTATTGGGGTTCAGTAACGTCAGCTGTTCCCCTGCTGTGCGAACGGCAATTTCTCCTGCTCTGTCAACATTCTCACTACTACAGATTTTAAAGTTGCTCCAATTACACCTCTGGCTCCTCTGTTTTCAGTATTATCCCTGAGCTCCAACACCGCCAGTTGGCGCTCGGAAGTGCCGTCTGCACAGTCAACACTTGCTGCCGTGTTATTGGGGTTCAGTAACGTCAGCTGTTCCCCTGCTGTGCGGACGGCAATTTCTCCTGCTCTGTCCACATTCTCACTACTACAGATTTTAAAGTTGCTCCAATTACACCTCTGGCTCCTCTGTTTTCAGTATTATCCCTGAGCTCCAACACCGCCAGTTGGCGCTCGGAAGTGCCGTCTACACAGTCAACACTTGCTACCGTGTTATTGGGGTTCAGTAACGTCAGCTGTTCCCCTGCTGTGCGGATGGCAATTTCTCCTGCTCTGTCCACATTCTCACTACTACAGATTTTAAAGTTGCTCCAATTACACCTCTGGCTCCTCTGTTTTCAGTATTATCCCATAGCTCCAACACCGCCAGTTGGCGGTCGGAAGTGCCGTCTGCACAGTCAACACTTGCTGCCGTGTTATTGGTTTTCAGTAACGTCAGCTGTTCCCCTGCTGTGCGAACGGCAATTTCTCCTGCTCTGTCCACATTCTCACTACTACAGATTTTAAAGTTGCTCCAATTACACTTCTGGCTCCTCTGTTTTCAGTACTATCCCTGAGCTCCAACACTGCCAGTTGGCGCTCGGAAGTGCCGTTTGCACAGTCAACACTTGCTGCCGTGTTATTGGGGTTCAGTAACGTCAGCTGTTCCCCTGCTGTGCGGACGGCAATTTCTCCTGCTCTGTCCACATTCTCACTACTACAGATTTTAAAGTTGCTCCAATTACACCTCTGGCTCCTCTGTTTTCAGTATTATCCCTGAGCTCCAACACCGCCAGCTGGCGCTCGGAAGTGCCGTCTGCACAGTCAACACTTGCTGCCGTGTTATTGGGGTTCAGTAACGTCAGCTGTTCCCCTGCTGTGCGGACGGCAATTTCTCCTGCTCTGTCCACATTCTCACTACTACAGATTTTAAAGTTGCTCCAATTACACCTCTGGCTCCTCTGTTTTCAGTATTATCCCTGAGCTCCAACACCGCCAGTTGGCGCTCGGAAGTGCCGTCTGCACAGTCAACACTTGCTGCCGTGTTATTGGGGTTCAGTAACGTCAGCTGTTCCCCTGCTGTGCAAACGGCAATTTCTCCTGCTCTGTCCACATTCTCACTACTACAGATTTTAAAGTTGCTCCAATTACACCTCTGGCTCCTCTGTTTTCAGTATTATCCCTGAGCTCCAACACCGCCAGTTGGCGCTCGGAAGTGCCGTCTGCACAGTCAACACTTGCTGCCGTGTTATTGGGGTTCAGTAACATCAGCTGTTCCCCTGCTGTGCGGACGGCAATTTCTCCTGCTCTGTCCACATTCTCACTACTACAGATTTTAAAGTTGCTCCAATTACACCTCTGGCTCCTCTGTTTTCAGTATTATCCCTGAGCTCCAACACCGCCAGTTGGCGCTCGGAAGTGCCGTCTGCACAGTCAACACTTGCTGCCGTGTTATTGGGGTTCAGTAACGTCAGCTGTTCCCCTGGTGTGCGAACGGCAATTTCTCCTGCTCTGTCCACATTCTCACTACTACAGATTTTAAAGTTGCTCCAATTACACTTCTGGCTCCTCTGTTTTCAGTATTATCCCTGAGCTCCAACACCGCCAGTTGTCGCTCGGAAGTGCCGTCTGCACAGTCAACACTTGCTGCCGTGTTATTGGGGTTCAGTAACGTCAGCTGTTCCCCTGCTGTGCGGACGGCAATTTCTCCTGCTCTGTCCACATTCTCACTACTACAGATTTTAAAGTTGCTCCAATTACACCTCTGGCTCCTCTGTTTTCAGTATTATCCCTGAGCTCCAACACCGCCAGCTAGCGCTCGGAAGTGCCGTCTGCACAGTCAACACTTGCTGCCGTGTTATTGGGGTTCAGTAACGTCAGCTGTTCCCCTGCTGTGCGGACGGCAATTTCTCCTGCTCTGTCCACATTCTCACTACTACAGATTTTAAAGTTGCTCCAATTACACCTCTGGCTCCTCTATTTTCAGTATTATCCCTGAGCTCCAACACCGCCAGTTGGCGCTCGGAAGTGCCGTCTGCACAGTCAACACTTGCTGCCGTGTTATTGGGGTTCAGTAACGTCAGCTGTTCCCCTGCTGTGCGGACGGCAATTTCTCCTGCTCTGTCCACATTCTCACTACTACAGATTTTAAAGTTGCTCCAATTACACCTCTGGCTCCTCTGTTTTCAGTATTATCCCTGAGCTCCAACACCGCCAGTTGGCGCTCGGAAGTGCCGTCTGCACAGTCAACACTTGCTGCCGTGTTATTGGGGTTCAGTAACGTCAGCTGTTCCCCTGCTGTGCGAACGGCAATTTCTCCTGCTCTGTCAACATTCTCACTACTACAGATTTTAAAGTTGCTCCAATTACACCTCTGGCTCCTCTGTTTTCAGTATTATCCCTGAGCTCCAACACCGCCAGTTGGCGCTCGGAAGTGCCGTCTGCACAGTCAACACTTGCTGCCGTGTTATTGGGGTTCAGTAACGTCAGCTGTTCCCCTGCTGTGCGGATGGCAATTTCTCCTGCTCTGTCCACATTCTCACTACTACAGATTTTAAAGTTGCTCCAATTACACCTCTGGCTCCTCTGTTTTCAGTATTATCCCTGAGCTCCAACACCGCCAGTTGGCGCTCGGAAGTGCCGTCTGCACAGTCAACACTTGCTGCCGTGTTATTGGGGTTCAGTAACGTCAGCTGTTCCCCTGCTGTGCGGACGGCAATTTCTCCTGCTCTGTCCACATTCTCACTACTACAGATTTTAAAGTTGCTCCAATTACACCTCTGGCTCCTCTGTTTTCAGTATTATCCCATAGCTCCAACACCGCCAGTTGGCGCTCGGAAGTGCCGTCTGCACAGTCAACACTTGCTGCCGTGTTATTGGGGTTCAGTAACGTCAGCTGTTCCCCTGCTGTGCGAACGGCAATTTCTCCTGCTCTGTCCACATTCTCACTACTACAGATTTTAAAGTTGCTCCAATTACACTTCTGGCTCCTCTGTTTTCAGTATTATCCCTGAGCTCCAACACCGCCAGTTGGCGCTCGGAAGTGCCGTCTGCACAGTCAACACTTGCTGCCGTGTTATTGGGGTTCAGTAACGTCAGCTGTTCCCCTGCTGTGCGGACGGCAATTTCTCCTGCTCTGTCCACATTCTCACTACTACAGATTTTAAAGTTGCTCCAATTACACCTCTGGCTCCTCTGTTTTCAGTATTATCCCTGAGCTCCAACACCGCCAGCTAGCGCTCGGAAGTGCCGTCTGCACAGTCAACACTTGCTGCCGTGTTATTGGGGTTCAGTAACGTCAGCTGTTCCCCTGCTGTGCGGACGGCAATTTCTCCTGCTCTGTCCACATTCTCACTACTACAGATTTTAAAGTTGCTCCAATTACACCTCTGGCTCCTCTGTTTTCAGTATTATCCCTGAGCTCCAACACCGCCAGTTGGCGCTCGGAAGTGCCGTCTACACAGTCAACACTTGCTGCCGTGTTATTGGGGTTCAGTAACGTCAGCTGTTCCCCTGCTGTGTGAACGGCAATTTCTCCTGCTCTGTCAACATTCTCACTACTACAGATTTTAAAGTTGCTCCAATTACACCTCTGGCTCCTCTGTTTTCAGTATTATCCCTGAGCTCCAACACCACCAGTTGGCGCTCGGAAGTGCCGTCTGCACAGTCAACACTTGCTGCCGTGTTATTGGGGTTCAGTAACGTCAGCTGATCCCCAGCTGTGTGTCCGGCAAATTCTCCTGCTTTGTCCACATCCACTGTACTACGGATTTAAAACCTCCTCCAAATACACCTCTGGCTCCTCTGTTTTTAGTATTTACCCTGGGCTCCAATACCGCTAGTTGCTGCTCAGAAGTGCCGTCTGCACAGTCAACGCTTGCTCCAGTGTTATTGGGGTTCAGTAACGTCAGCTGATCCCCAGCTGTGTGTCCGGCAAATTCTCCTGCTTTGTCCACATCCACTGTACTACGGATTTAAAACCTCCTCCAAATACACCTCTGGCTCCTCTGTTTTTAGTATTTAACTGGGCTCCAATACCGCTAGTTGCTGCTCAGAAGTGCCGTCTGCACAGTCAACGCTTGCTCCAGTGTTATTGGGGTTCAGTCACGTCAGCTGATCCCCAGCTGTGTGTCCGGCAAATTCTCCTGCTTTGTCCACATCCACTGTACTACGGATTTAAAACCTCCTCCAAATACACCTCTGGCTCCTCTGTTTTTAGTATTTACCCTGGGCTCCAATACCGCTAGTTGCTGCTCAGAAGTGCCGTCTGCACAGTCAACGCTTGCTCCAGTGTTATTGGGGTTCAGTAACGTCAGCTGATCCCCAGCTGTGTGTCCGGAAAATTCTCCTGCTTTGTCCACATCCACTGTACTACGGATTTAAAACTTGCTCCAATTACACCTCTGGCTCCACTCTGTTTTTAGTATTCACCCTGGGTTCCAGCACCGCCAGCTGGTTCTCGGTAGTTCCATTTGCTCTTGTACCTTCTACTACCCATCCGGGTTCCAGTACCGTCAGCTGGTTCTCGGCAGTGACTTTGGCACGGATACTCCCTCCTGCCCAGCCTGGTTCCAGCACGCCAGCTGTTTCCGGGTAGTGTCAACGTCACTTTGCCTCCAATGCGTTGTCCTGTCGTGTTGCGGTCGGGTTAGCCGACTCTATGGTGCCTGCAGTTTAGGTGACTCCTATGTGGGCTGCGGGATCTCGCAATGAAGGCTGGTTCCATAGTGCCAATAGGACAAGCACCCCCTGTAGGACTGTGGGTTTTGGTAACTGCGGCCGGCTCGCGGCCTTGAACTTTTTTTTACATGGGTACCTTCTGCTACCCATCCGGGTTCCAGTACCGTCAGCTGGTTCTCGGCAGTGCCTTTGGATTAGGTGCCTCCTTCTCGGTATCCAAGTTCCACCAACGTCTGCTGGTCCTTGGTAGTGCTTTCTGGCACAGGTACCTCCTGCTTAGTAACCGAGTTCCAGTACCGTCAGCTGGTCTTCGGCAGTTCCATTGGCTCTTGTACCTTCTGCTACCCATCCGGGTTCCAGTACCGTCAGCTGGTCCTCGGTAGTTCCATTTGCTCTTGTACCTTCTACTACCCATCCGGGTTCCAGTACCGTCAGCTGGTTCTCGGCAGTGACTTTGGCATGGGTACTCCCTCCTGCCCAGCCTGGTTCCAGCACGCCAGCTGTTTCCGGGTAGTGTCAACGTCACTTTGCCTCCAATGCGTTGTCCTGTCGTGTTGCGGTCGGGTTAGCCGACTCTATGGTGCCTGCAGTTTAGGTGACTCCTATGTGGGCTGTGGGATCTGGCAATGAAGGTTGGTTCCATAGTGCCAATAGGACAAGCACCCCCTGTAGGACTGTGGGTTTTGGTAACTGCGGCCGGCTCGCGGCCTTGAACTTTTTTTTACATGGGTACGTTCTGCTACCCATCCGGGTTCCAGTACCGTCAGCTGGTTCTCGGCAGTGCATTTGGATTAGGTGCCTCCTTCTCGGTATCCAAGTTCCACCAACGTCTGCTGGTCCTTGGTAGTGCTTTCTGGCACAGGTACCTCCTGCTTAGTAACCGAGTTCCAGTACCATCAGCTGGTCTTCGGCAGTTCCATTGGCTCTTGTACCTTCTGCTACCCATCCGGGTTCCAGTACCGTCAGCTGGTCCTCGGTAGTTCCTCAGCTTTCTTGTACCTTCTGCTACATTTCCAAGTTCAAGCTTTTTGAAATGGTTCTTGTTAATCACTCTAGATCTCCCTGACGAGGACCCTGAAGACGAGGACCCTGAAGACCAACCCTAAGAAGACGAGGACCCCGAAGATGACGACCCTGAAGACGAGGACCCTGAAGACCACCCCGAAGAAGACGAGGACCCTGAAGACCACCCCGAAGAAGACGAGGACCCTGAAGACCACCCCGAAGAAGACGAGGACCCCGAAGACGAGGACCCAGAAGACCAACCCGAAGAAGACGAGGACCCCGAAGACGAGGACCCCCGAAGACGACGACCCTGAAGACCACCCCGAAGAAGACCAAGAAGATGACCCTGAAGAAGTTGACCAAGAGGACAAAGAAGAGAAGACAAGCACCAAGATACAGAAGAACAAGAGACAGAAAACCAAGAAGCAGAAATACAAGAAGCTGCAGAACAAAAAGCGGAAGAACATTAAGCATAAGACTAAAAATCAGAGCAAAAGATAATATCTAAATTATAAGCAGAAGATGACTAAGCAGTGTATGGGGGTGAGTCCGTTCCTCCTCGTGGTGCCCCTGGAAAAGACCTGCTGCTGCAGGCCAAACTGAACGCGGACAAATCCTGTTGTAAATCTTTTGTGACGGGCAGAACGAAAGGTGTAATGTCCAACCTTTTATAGATAACAACTACAGGAATGCCTGCCACAAATAAGAATATGATGAAGAAGAAGAAAATGAAGAAGATGAAGAAGTAGAATATGAAGAATGTAAAAAAAAAGAATAATACGAAGAAGGTGAAGAAGAAGAAGATGAAGAAGGTGAAGAAGAAGTGGATGAAAAAGATGCTGAGGATGATGAAGGAGAAAGTGTGGGAGAAGTAAAAAAGAAGGTGAAGAGCATGGAAGTAGTGAAACATAAATATCTGACAAAATATAAAAATACTTAACATAGTCAATATTTCCGTAACTCAGAACGTCTTAAAAAAAAATATTAATTCCTGCTATTCCATTTGATTGGGCTAAACCTCTATGCCTTTATTGTCTCCCCCACCTCCCCCAATACATTCTACATTATTCTTAGTTGTTTTCCTTCATGTAGAATTAACCTACAAGGAAAGAAAGGGTTTATTTTCATTCCGATATTTCTGTCCCATTGACTTGCATTGGTTACCGGTATCGGAATCGGCGATATCCGATACTTTTTCGGTATCGGTCCGATCCAATCCGATCCGATATTTCCCGATATCGGAAGGTATCGCTCAACACTACTCATGAGGAGAGAACCATTACTTTCATATACACAATATACTGTGAACTTTGCCTGTAAGAGAGACTGTACCCCGTTACCTCCTTCAGTAAAATTGTTATGTTTACAAGTTCACCTGCATGTCTGGCTGCTTCAGATTGCTCAAACATCACGGGCACTCTAAAACCTGCACCCAGACACCACCGCTACAGGAATGCCCCCAGGGGGTCCTATACCATCTACAAGTACAAATGCCACCTCCTGCCTTTGAAATTGTTGTGGACAGGAGGGAAGTGTTGAGGGGTCCAGCAACCCACTTCAGCTAATGTGATATCATTATCTGCTGCCAGTGAGACTACCTACTCCAGCTGACCCTTCTGCAACATCTGGCGCCTCCCCACTGGCCCACCACAATTTGTGGCGTCACAAACAGGATTCATCTGTGTGCCTGTATCAGAGACTCTGTCCGATTGTGAGCAGTCACCTCAGCATCAACATCATGAGTGAACTCAGCGACAATGGCCAAGCTGGTGCTAGCAGCCATGCTGTGCCCATCACGTGCAACATGTCATTCTCTGTCCCATTTTATCCTGGGGCACCCTAGGTGCCACGCTACAAGGGGGAGCCGCACACCTTTAGAGACTTCCGTGACAAGTTGCTGGCTCTCTTTCTGTTTTACCCCCTCTCTCCAGACAAGCAAGTGCAGATCCTGCTGGGTCAGCTTGAGGGTGCTGCTTCCAGGGAAGTCCGAACCTGGCCCCCAACAGAGAAGAAAATGCCTGAGCAAATCTTTGCAAAACTGAAGGATGCCTTTAAGCTTACATCCATCTCTGAGGTCAAGATGAGATTCTTTGCAAGACGACAACAGCCAGGTGAGACGCTATGGAACTATGCTCTATCCCTCCAAGAGGCTTTCTCCACTGTTCTACAGGGTGGCCCCCGTGAAAATGTGGACTCTGACAAAATCTTGATAGACTGCTTCATAGAAGGGACAGGCTCTGAACTGTCGCAGAGCCAACTCTACATGCTTCCTGCGCAACATCCCAGCTTCACCTTTGCAGACTTTAAGACCCTAGCCACCCCTGTCCTCGGCAATGAATATTTAAAGGAAACAATCTCCCCTTTGCTCCTCTAGCTGGGTCTATTCCTGCTACCCCACCAACTTTCCAGATGACATCGCCAGGTACTATGCAAGCTACACAAGCTGCGCAGACTCCTGCTGTGGACTCCAAGGCATCGCTTGAGGCCCGTGTAGATGACATTGCCAGAGGACTCGAACAAGTCGCTCAGCAGATCAAAAATCTGATAAGTTCACCTTCGCGCTCCAGGGAGCAAGCCCAGGACAGAACTTTCTTCTGAGTCTCCACCAAGAAGTCTACCTCCAGGCAAAGCTGCTCGCTGTAAGAGACCTTTCTATCAGCACTGCCACAGATATGGACACACCGAGGCCCAGTGCTATCAGTAAAACGGGCCATCCCCGAGGCTGAGGACCGCTCCTTGGGAGGAAGAAGAAAAGGTCCAGAGGGAGCATCCATGTGGGTGCCTCGCTTCATCTTGCCCTGCCCACACATAACTGTCCTGGTAAACGGTGTCCCTCTGGAAGCTCTCGTTGACACTGGCACACAAGTAACTACTTTGCAGAAGCAAGCATATCTTGAACATTGGGACTGTAGTGACATAAATAACCTTTCAGATGTCTGGATGAACATTATAGCTAGTAATGGTCAACCCATACCTCACCAGGGTTACTGGGAGCCCACTATTTGGATTGGGGACATTAAGCTCCAAAACAGGGTGTCATTGTAACTGATGTAGAGGATGAGGGTTTTGCTGTAATGGTTCTAGGCATGAATGTTCTTAGAAATTGTTTTCTCAAAGTGTTGTCTGCCTTGCATGCCTCTCTCCCTACAGCTACCTCTTCTGATCAGCGGACCATTCAGCATGCCATCAGTGTGCTTGTCGCCCACCAGAAGTCTGCAAATAGCAAGGGTGAAATTTGTCGTGTCCACATCCGAGACACCCAACCGGTGATTCTTTAGCCTAGTTCAGAAGCCATGGTATGATGTTGTGCCCGACCAGGTATTGAAAATCAAGATTATCAGGCTCTCTTCGAACCAATCCTGCTAGAAGGACAAGTGAAAGCTGCTCGCAGCATTGTAACTGTCTCCAACGGAAGAGTGCCATTTTGACTGATTAACTTAGATGACGCACCTGTTAACCTTCACAAATTTCATCCAGTAGCTCAGCTGTCTCAATTCTCACCAGAAGACATCATCTCAAGTGAAGTAACAGCTAATCAACATTTTACCCAAGCTGCCCAAGACAGTAAGAAGGTTACTTCAGACCCCAGGTGGACTGAGCTGAATGTGGGAGATGCCACTACTCCAGTAGAGAGAATCAATGGAGTTCTGAACATTGGCAAACGATATCATTAAGCATTTAGTTAGCATCCATTGGATTTCGGTAAGACTACTCAGATTTAGCATTGAATCCTCACAGGTGATCATCCTCCCATCAAGGACCGACATCGTCCCATACCACCTGCTAAGTACCAGCCTGTCAGCAAAATGCTTCACGACATGAAAGAGGCTGATGTCATACGTGAAAGTGAAAGCCCTTGGCCTGCACCGCTGGTCCTTGTAAAAAAAAAAGATGGCTCCATCCGTTTCTGTGTGGATTATCGCATATTGAATAGCATCATACACAAGGATGCCTATCCCTTCCCACAAATTGAAGAGTCACTGACTGCTCTCGGATCTGCCTCCTACTTCTCTACTCTTGACTTAAACTGCGGATACTGGCAAGTTCCAATGGCGCCAGAAGACAGAGAGAAGACTGCCTTTACCACATCAATGGGGCTTTTCAAATTTAACTTTATGCCTTTCAGGGTTTGCAATGTGCCTGCTATATTCCAATGGCTAATGGAGAGATGTCTAGGCCACGAAAATTTTCAGAGTGTCCTCCTTTACCTTGATGATGTCATTGTCTATTCCCGGACATATGAAGACCACATTCATCATCTGTCTGAAGTCATCAAGGTACTAAGCCAACATGGCCTCAAAATCAAGCCCTCCAAATGCCACTTGCTAAAACCACGAGTCAATTAACTTGGACATGTGGTAAGCGCGGAAGGGATACAACCTGACCCTGACAAAATTGCTGCAGTTCAAAACTGGAGAACACCCATTACCGTCAAAGAATTCCAAAGCTTTTTGGGATTTGCAGGCTACTATTGCCGCTTTATTCCTCACTTTCCTCAAGTGTCTGAACCACTTACTGAGTTGCTACGGGGATGTCCCAAGGAAAACTACAACCGAAGGCTTCCAGTAGACTGGACAAATCGTCAAGAACAAGCATTCCAAACACTGAAAGACCTTCTTACCCGGCCACCTATCCTGGCCTATCCTGACAACACTCAGCCATTCCTTTTGTATACAGATTCTAGCCTCCAAAGGCTAGGTGCAGTTTTGTCCCAGGTCCAGGACAATAAGGAGCGTGTGATTGCTTATGCCAGTCGCAGCCTCAGAGAAACTGAGAAGAATGACAGCAACTACAGTTCGTTCAAGCTTGAAATGCTTGTACTTGTCTGGGCTGTTAAAGAAAAATTCAAGAATTACCTGGCAAACATGCCCTTTACTGTCTTCACTGACAATAATCCGCTAGTGCACCTGGATACAGCCCGGTTAGGAGCCATGGAACAACGATGGGCTTCACGCCTAGAGAACTACAAATTCACAGTCAAATACCGCAGTGGCAAATCAAATGTCAATGCTGATACGTTGTCCCGGCAGCCTGTTGGAGAAGAACCACCCCGAGATGACATCTGGGAAAAGATAGAAATACCTCCTTTCTACTCAAGGTTTTCCCAACTGAGTGCCATCACTGCCTCTGCTGAAAAGGGAGAATCTCATTCCAAGCCACCTGCTGAACCTCTTTAAGAACCTTCCCTGTGGAAGAAATTACAACAAGAGAGCAGAGTCCTGGGAGAACTCCATAACTTCCTTACTACTGTAAGAGTTCCAACCCGGCTACGACAAGCTCATCCTGATGTGGAACTTACCCACCTCTGGAGACAGAAAAAACGCCTATTTGTCCAGAAAAGGCTCATAATGAGAAATACTTTGTCTCAGGTGACAGACTTCACCAAATACTCATTTCCCGGAGAGATGCACAGGTCAACCTTGAAGCCTATCATGACCGCTCTGGCCATTTCGATGTCAAGAAAACTGAAGCTACCATCTGCCGATGGTTCCACTGGGTCATCATGAGAGGAGACATTGAAATTTGGTGCCGACAATGTCCCATATGTAACATTACAAAAGATGGAAGCAGAGCTCAAAAAGCGCCCCTACACCCTATCAAGTCGCAAAAAACAGGAGAAATTGTTGCTCATGATCACGTGAAATCGGGCCCAACTTGCTCTGGCTATATATATGCCCTTACAATGGTGGACCATTACACAAAGGTTGCCACTATTGCTCCTGTCAAAGATCTAACAGCCAAAACTGCAGCTGAAGTCTACTATACCGAGTTCATCCAACACTATGGATGTCAAGACAACATCATGACTGATCGCGGACCTGCCTTTGAATCTCAACTTTTCCACGAGCTGTGCAAGTACAGAGATTGCAAGAAACTGCCTTCTACTGCTTACCATCAAGGTAATGGACTATGTGAAAGAGTGAACCAAGTCATCATCGGTATGCTGCTTCTGCCACCAAGGGAACTGAGTGGCCTGAGATTCTGAAAGATCTTGTCCACATCTACAATAACACCACCCATTGCTCAATTGGTCATACTCCATTTTATCTGATGTTCTGCCAACAAGGCCAGTTGCCTCTAGGTGTACAAGTACCTGACACCATTAATCCTTTTCCACAAATGGACTGGGTGATTGAACACTGCAGACGCATAGTGGAAGCCAAGGAAATTGTTGATTCTCACATGGAAGAAGCAAAAAGAAGACAACAAGAAGACTATAATAAACGTTCCCATGCCAAGCGCCTACAAATTGGCAACCAAGTCTGGCTCTGAAACAACCATCGGACTGGAAAATTGGATCCACTTTGGGAAGTTGAACCGTACACACTAACTGCTATACCCTCTCCATCGTCTGATGTGTACGAGATATCTAAAATTGGTTGAAAACCCCAGACGGTACACAGAAACTGCCTAAAATTGTGTCTCAAGGAAGAACTCCTGAGGGAGTCGACACTAACCAAGTCAACTTTGATTGGAACACAGAATCCTCCAGATTCATCAGAAAGAATGCGGAGCCTCGCTGAACTTATCTTTGCTCCACAATTTGCGTTTCCTGGCTATTGTCAGTTCATTCCTACCTTAACAGAGAATACTTTTCTTCCACCTGAAGAAACCACAGAACCTGAACTGATCTCCAGCCAATGGACAGCACCTTTGAGGCGCTCTGAGCGGAGTACCAAAGGTATCCTACCTGCTCGGTACAGGGACTAGGTACTTCACCATACAGTGGGTACGGAAATATTCAGACCCCTTCACTCTTTGTTTCATTGCAGCCATTTGGTAAATTATAAAAAGTTCATTTTTTTTCTCATTAAAGTACACTCTGTACCCCATCTTGGCTGCAAGAAAACAGAAATGTAGAAATTTTTGCAATTTATTAACAAAGAAAAACTGAAATATCACATGGGCATAAGTATTCAGACCCTTTGCTCAGTATTGAATAGAAGCACCCTTTTGAGCTAGTACAGCCATGAGTCTTCTTGGGAATGATGCAATAAGTTTTTCACACCTGGATTTGGGGATCCTCTGCCATTCTTCCTTACATATCCTCTCCAGTCCCGTCAGGTGGAATGGTGAACGTTGGTGGACAGCCATTTTCAGGTTTCTCCAGAGATGCTCAATTGGGTTTAGATCAGGGTTCTGGCTGGGCCAGTCAAGAATGGTCACAGAGTTGTTCTGAAGCCACTCCTTTGTTATTTTAGCTGTGTGCTTAGGGTCATTGTCTTGTTGGAAGGTGAACCTTCGGCCAAATCTGAGGTCCAGAGCACTCTGGAAGAGGTTTTCATCCAGGATATCTCTGTTCTTGGCCGCAATCATGTTTCCTTCAATTGCAACCAGTCGTCCTGTCCCTGCAGCTGAAAAACACCCCCATAGCATGATGCTGCCACCACCATGTTTCACTGTTGGGATTGTATTGGGCATGTGATGAGCAGTGCCTGGTTTTCTCCAAACATACCACTTAGAATTATCACCAAAAAGTTCTATCTTTGTCTCATCAGACCAGAGAATCTTATTTCTCAAAGTCTGGGAGTCCTTCGTCTGTTTTTGAGCAAACTCTATGTGGGCTTTCATATGTCTTGCACTGAGGAGAGGATTCCATTGGGCCACTCTGCCATAAAGGCCCGACTGGTGGAGGGCTGCAGTGATAGTTGACTTTGTGGAACCTTCTCCCATCTCCCTACTGCATCTCTGGAGCTCAGCCACAGTGATCTTTGAGTTCTTTTTTTACCTCTCTCACCAAGGTTCTTCTCCCATGATTGCTCAGTTTGGCTGGATGGCCAGGTCTAGGAAGACTTCTGGTGGTCCCAAACTTCTTCCATTTAAGGATATGGAGGCCACTGTGCTCTTAGGAACCTTGAGTATTGCAAAAATTCTCTTATAACCTTGGCCAGATCTGTGTCTTGCCACAATTCTGTCTCTGAGCTCCTTGGGAAGTTCCTTTGAGCTCATGATTCTCATTTGGTCTGACATGCACTGTGAGCTGTGAGGTCTTATATAGACAGGTGTGTGCCTTTCCAAATCAAGTCCTATCAGTTTAATTAAACACAGCTGGACTCCAATGAAGGAGTAGAACCATCTCAATGAGGATCACAAGGAAATGGACAGCATGTGACTTAAATATAAGTGTCTGAGCAAAGGGTCTGAATACTTATGACCATGTGATATTTCAGTTTTTCTTTTTTAATAAATTTGCAAAAATTTCAACATTTCTGTTTTTTTTACTTTAATGAGAAAAAAAATGAACTTTTTATAATTTACCAAATGGCTGCAATGAAACAAAGAGTGAAAAATTTAAAGGGGTCTGAATACTTTCCATACCCACCACTGTATATCCTTCTTGAATGATATGCCCTTTGGCATTTACATACTCATATTTACCAGATTAATATGTGTTCTTTTTCTAGTTAAAGGGGTTTTCCCACGAACAAAAGTTGATTTTAATCAATAGATCTTTGAATAATAATAAGTTCCACAATTGGATGTGTTTAAATAAAATGTTCCTGTGGTGAGATAATCTTATAAATGTGTCCCTGCTATGTACTGTGTAATGGCTGTGTCTGACCATGCAGGAACATGGTCTGATCATACCACAGCTCCTGGCCAGGGGAGAACGCAAAAGAGAGTATACAGACATTACAGCACGTGATCGTAGCTAATTCTTTTTGTGAGGTAAAACATTTCCATGCCTGTTTTTAAACAAAGTTTTACTTCAAAGAAAGAATCCATTGTGATCCCCTGCTGTAATGTCTGTATACTCTTTTGCTTCCTCCCCTGCCCAAGAGATGCGGTATGATCAGACCATGTTCCTGTACGGTCAGACACAGCCATTACACAGTACACAGCAGGGGCACATTTATAAGATTATCTCAGCACAGGAACATTTTATTTAAACACATCCAATTGTGGAAATTAGTATTATTCCAAGATCTATTGATTAAAATCAACTTTTGTTCATGGGAAAACCCCTTTAATATAACAGGTCAAGGACTGTGCCTGGCTCACAAAGCCAAGAAATCTGTTGTTTATGCTCATGTTTATCTACTATTGTATTGTAGATGGACTCTATCCCAACAATGTTTCTGAATATTTCTCATGTTCACATCCTACGTTGGTTTTACTATTAATTATTCCATTTTGCCATTCACTTGTGTATAGCACTTTTTCCTGTGTATCCCTAACTTTGTTATTTGTACAAGGCTTCACCCTCCAACTGTACGCCGAGGACGACTTTTCTTAAGTGGGGAAGTTTGTGGCATCCCAGTACCCATTCTACAGCAGTTAAATGAGACAGTTGTCGTGTGGCAGTAGATTTGTTTCATTGTGGGTACTGAATTAGGGGATATAATACATTGCATTGTAAATTGTACTTTCCTGCCATCTACTGCCGAATGTGTGTATATGAAAGTTACGTAAGTGATTATTCTCCTCACAACAAGCTGCCATAGAAATGGCTGGGAGGAGCCTCCCAGCTCAGGGCATACTCTGACTGAGCACTGGTACAAACCAGTTGTGGGCAGTTCAAGCTGCCTAAGGAAGAAATAGGAGAGACACTATTCTCTCAGAGAAGTGTTTTTTTAATGCCAGTCCATGCTGAGGGGGACATTTTTCCTCACATAATCTCCTTCACAAAATGAGTGAAGCCTCTTCCAGTCAGGAGAGATTACACTGTTCATGGACTCTCCTGCACGCTGGTTATCCTGTTTTGCTTCTAGCCAGGACCAGATCCTCGTGGCTGTCATGCCACCGACTCTGTTTAAACCTACCCCCTCCGAAAGGGAACGGTGGGCTAAAAACTGTGTGTACACCCACACTTTAGTGTGTTTCCACAGAGAGCCAATCTATGAAGTTCCCTCCATCAGTATAATATTTCTTGGACTGTGCATAGCATTTCCTCTTCTAGCAAGTGAAGAGAACTCTGCTCCAGCCATCCTCAGAGGCCATAACCTTGCTTGTCTCATGAGGAGAGAACCATTACTTTCATATACACAATATACTGTGAACTTTGCCTTTAAGAGAGACTGTACCCCGTTACCTCCTTCAGTAAAATTGTTATGCTTACAAGTTCACCTGCATGTCTGGCTGCTTGAGATTGCACAAACATCACGGGCCCTCCAAAACCTGCACCCTGATACTACCACTACAGGAGTGCCCCGGGGGGTCGTATACCATCCACAAGTGCCACCTCCTGCCTTTGAAATTGTTGTGGACAGGAGGGAAGTGTTGAGTGGTCCAATGACCCACTTCAGCTACCGTGACATCATTATCTGCTGCCAGTGAGACTACATACCCCAGCTGGCCTTTCTGCAACATCTGGCACCTCCCCAGGGACTCACCACACACAGACAAGGACGGACATACTATTGGAGCAACCTCTACAGCTGCACAAGATCCCAAGAGATAAGGCGGCCGACTTCCACCTAAGCAAGCAACTTTTGTCACAGGAAAAATATATATTTTTACCATGTTAGCCAGTAGTTAGAAAAATATAAAAATTTGAGAGTTCTCAGTGGTTGATACATTTTATGGCTAACTGTAAAAATGTTAACAAATAGCAAGCTTTCAAGTCTCTCCAACAACAACAACAGGAACCTTTCCCTCCAATGAAAACGGACAAGATAAAGATTTCCAACTCACATCAGGACAACAAGATCCCAGGTACCTTCAGCTGCACCACAACTACTGTATTGTACTTGTACTTGTAGTTTCATGAATTCTTTGGAATCCTGGGGGAACTGTTAGTCAGGGCGACAATAGGCTGCAGCTTTTCTCAGGCACACGATAGAGTCAATTGCTGACCAGACACATCTGACAAGAGTCTTTTTCAACAGTTTAACATTGGAATTTAATCTGAAGCACGACCAGTGCAATTCAGGGATATTACAGCAACAACAGTCCTTATCTTCCTGCTCGATAATACTCTGCACTGTTAGTTTAGGGAGTTTATCTGACCTGTGTTTAGTTTCTCTTCTGATCTGAATCCTGTTCAGTTGCCTTCTGTCAGATCCAGATAACACACCACCTTTCTCTTCGGCTTCAGCCAGACTACAATAACAAGTTCCCCACAATCCCCCTGGAGCTCTGCTAAAACACTCCCTGTCTCCTGTGACTGTGTTAACCCCTCCAGTTGCTGGATGCTTCTGAAGGACCACACTTCCTGTCTCATGTGCTTGTGTTATTTGTAACAGTTGCTGGATGCTTTTGAAGCAACAGCACTACTTCTGCATTTCACACAAGGATGAATTGGTGCCCACATACTACTCTTTCACTGAAGCAATCTGTTTGTGTCCGCCATTGTGCACAGATCACATGTGATCATATCCTGACAATATCTGTGACAAAAAGTATTCAGCTGGCTTTGCTTTTCATTTGTTTTTGCAACATGTTTTGGCTGGATTGTTGAATACAAACAAACTCTATATCACAACACGCTGATTCTACTACTAATTGTTCAAATGATACTTTGAGAGCTAGCACAATTTAGCCAATACTTGCCTAAGTAGACATGGTCTACACAATGAGTTCATTAATGCCATTGAGTTTACACTGTTTGCTATTGAGAGATGCTATGTATCATGGAAGCCAAGAGAAAACTCTTATGCCAGCCGTTTAAATGGAAATTGACAGCAGGATTTTCCCCCATCAAGTGATAGTAATGCTGTATCAGCCTCCTAATGACGTTTTCAAAAATATCTTTATCATAAGTCCTTATCCTAAATATGTTGTAGCGCCGGCGTCCCTGCCCTCTGCTAGGCAGGGACGCTGTTCCCCTCACCTCCCTGCTCCGTGCCCGGCGTCCTCCTCCCGCTCTGCTGGCAGCGCGCGCTCCTTCCCGGCCACTGTGCTTAGGGCGCGCGCGCGCGCTCTCCCTTCCTCTTAAAGGGGCCGCGCGCGCCGTCCTAAGGAGTCCCCGGCCAATGGCCGGAGGACTTCACCATATATAAGGCACCTCCTCCAAAATGGAGGTGCCCGAGCAATGTTGTTGCACTGTTCTACTCTGCTTCAGCCCTCAGGTCCCGTTGCCAGTTACCTGCCAGTTACCTGCCTGATTCCTGCCAGAGTCCTGCCAGTTTGCTGTCTGTTTCCTGCCTGTTATTCCTGCTACCTGCTTGCTAGCCTGAGGTCCGACGGTCTGCCTTACAACTCCTGTCAGTCTGTCTAAGGACCAGCTTGCCCGCTCACCTGGGAGCGCACATCAGCTACCTGCCTGCTTGCTAGCCTGAGGTCCGACGGTCTGCCTTTCTACTCCTGTCAGTCTGTCTATGGACCAGCTTGCCCGCTCACCTGGGAGCGCTCCTCCGCTACCTGCCTGCTTGCCTGCCCGGAGGCTCCGCCGTCACGTGCTGTGACCACCAGCTATTCCAGAGACTCTTGCCCGCTCACCTGGGAGCGCTTCTCCGCTACCTGCCTGCTTGCCTACCTGGAGGCTTCGCCGTCACGTGCTGTGACCACCTGCTATTCCAGAGACTCTCGCTTGCTCACCTGGGAGCACACATCCTCCATCTGCCTTGCTAGCCTACCTGGAGGTTCAGCCATCACAGGTCGTACCTACCCTTTACCTAGAGACTGCCCCGGTCACTTGCCGTGACCTCCAGCCCGTTCACCCAGAGACTGCCCCGGTCACTTGCCGTGACCTCCAGCCCGTTCACCCAGAGACTGCCCCGGTCACTTGCCGTGACCTCCAGCCCGTTCATCCAGAGACTGTCCCGGTCACTTGCCGTGACCTCCTGCCCGTACACCCAGAGACTGTCCCGGTCACCTGCTGTGACTGCCTGCCTGGTCGCCACCCGCTCCCTTACAAGGACCACCCCCTTGTATAGTAGCTCAGAGGTTCCGCCTCCCAGACCCGTTACAGTTTGCTCTGGCCATGGAACCCGGTGGCACCCAAGCTCCCTCGCTCTCGGACCTCTGTCATGAACTGTCCCGTCAGAGGTCCCAACAGGAGTCCATCCTGGGTCACCTGCGGAATGTCAATTCTCGCCTGGATACTCTGACTGCTCCACCAGCAACCACCGCCAGTGTCATGACTCGCAACCCGGCAGCTCCGCTGCCCACCAATACCATGGTATCCTACCCCGGACCCCGGCTTTCTGCACCTCCTCGCTTCGGAGGCGACTCCGCCCAGGCTCGGGGCTTCATAAATCAGTGCACCCTGCACTTTGAACTATTGTCCCACCAGTTTAACTCCGACCGGGCCAAAATTGCCTTCATCATGTCCCATCTCACCGGGGAGGCCCTGGCCTGGCTAAATCCTCTATGGGAGAGAGGAGACCCCCTGGTGTCCGACTTGCCTGCCTTCCTCACGGCTTTCCGGAAAGTCTTCGACGAACCCGGACGGAAGACCTCATCCGCATCATCTCTGCTACGCCTCCGTCAGGGAAGTCTCACCGTGGGCCAATATGCCATACGGTTCCGTACCCTTGCCTCGGAGCTGGCCTGGGATAACGACGCTCTGGTATCCGTCTTCTGGGAGGGTCTGTCCGGCCGTATTAAAGATGAACTTGCCGGTCGGGACATTCCTACCACTCTCGATGACCTAATAACTCTTGCCACCCGGATTGACCTACGGTTCCAGGAGCGTGCCAAAGAGGTCACCCGTGAGAGGAGGTTTCCACGTCTAGCTCCTACCTTTCAGAAACCCGTCACTCCCTCCGTCTCTCCCCAGGTACACTCTCCTGAGTCTATGCAGGTCGACCAGACCAAGATGGTCAAAACCCATCAGGACTTACGCCGTGCCGAGGGGAGCTGCTTCTACTGTGGCAGTAAGGAGCACCGGATCCGTGCCTGCCCAGAGAGGTCGGGAAACGCCTGTGTCTAGGTTCGCTCAGAGAGGTCGACCTAGACAAGAATAAATCCTCTCCATCTCTGCTGCTGTCAGTTTCAATCGTCTGCGGGGAGAACCGTTATTTCGAACTAGCCCAACTGGACTCTGGAGCAGCCGGGAATCTTATTTCACAGTCCCTGGTAGAGAAATACCGCATCCCCACCAAACCTCTGGCTGTACCCTTGTCTGTTGCTGCCGTGGATGGGGGTCTCTTACCACGCCCCATCCAACTCATCACCGAATCCATTACTCTACAGGTGGGAATGCTGCATTCTGAGAGTATCTCCTTTCATGTTCTGCCTGGACTCTCTCACGCCTTCTTGCTAGGTCTACCTTGGCTCCAGAGACATGCACCCGTGCTTGACTGGCAGACCGGAGAAGTCCTTCGCTGGGGACAGGACTGCCATAAGACCTGTCTGGTTCCCGTCCATCCCGTCCGTCCTTCTCCTACCCCAGCTAATCTACCTGGACTTCCGATTCCTTATTGGTCTTATGCTGATGTCTTTAATAAAAAGGAAGCAGAGACACTACCCCCTCATAGACCATACGACTGCCCTATCGACCTGTTACCCGGTACTACTCCTCCCCGTGGGCGTATTTATCCATTATCCGCTGCTGAGACCCGGTCGATGTCCGAATATATTGAGGAGAATCTGGCCAGGGGATTCATCCGGAAATCTACCTCCCCGGCGGGAGCAGGCTTCTTCTTCGTAAAAAAGAAGGACGGCTCTCTCCGTCCCTGTATAGACTATAGAGGCCTTAACCAAATCACGGTGAAGAATAAGTACCCCCTTCCGCTCATTCCGGAGTTATTTGATCGTCTGAGAGGGGCTAGAATCTTCACCAAACTGGACCTCCGTGGGGCGTACAACCTGGTTCGTATCCGTCAGGGGGATGAATGGAAGACGGCATTCAACACCCGGGACGGCCACTATGAATATCTGGTAATGCCCTTTGGTCTCTGTAACGCTCCTGCCGTCTTTCAAGAGTTGGTCAATGACATCTTCCGGGACCTTCTCTACTCCTGCGTAGTGGTGTACCTGGACGACATCTTGGTCTTCTCTCCGGATCTCCAGACTCACCAGAGGGACGTTCGTCAGGTCCTGCTCAGGCTCAGGCAGAATCACCTCTTCGCTAAATACGAGAAGTGCCTCTTTGAGCAGACCTCGCTTCCGTTTTTGGGCTACATTATTTCTCAGACCGGCCTACGAATGGATCCAGAGAAACTGTCTGCCATCGAGAAATGGCCTCGACCGGAGGGGTTGAAGGCCATTCAGCGGTTCCTGGGCTTCGCCAACTACTACCGCCTCTTCATACCACACTTCTCTTCCCGGACTGCCCCAATTTCCGCGCTCACCCGTAGTGTACTAATCCCAAAGAGTGGCCGCCCGAAGCAGAGGAGGCCTTTCTTTCCTTAAAACAGGCCTTCTCTTCCGCCCCGGTGCTGCATCGCCCGGACGGCAACAAGCAGTTCTTCCTGGAAGTTGACGCCTCCTCCTCTGGAGCCGGAGCGGTACTTACTCAAAAATCATCTTCCGGGAGGATGGTAACTTGCGGCTTCTTCTCTAAACTCTTCTCCTCCTCTGAGCGCAATTATTCCATAGGAGACCGAGAGTTATTGGCCATCAAACTGGCATTGGAGGAGTGGCGTTACCTGCTCGAGGGGGCTCTTCACCCGGTAATAATTTACACTGACCACAAGAACTTGGCTTATCTCCAGCATGCCCAGAGACTTAACCCGCGCCAAGCCCGGTGGTCCTTGTTTTTTGCTCGCTTTGATTTTGTTCTTCATTTTCGCCCGGCTGACAAAAACGTCAAGGCGGACGCCTTGTCTCGATCCTTTCTGGTGTCTGATCTCGAGGAAGATCCGAAACACATCATCGATCCCGCCAGAGTAATGCAGGTGGCTCCCGTGAGTCTAAATCGTCTCCCTCCCGGAAAGACGTTCGTATCAGTACCTGATCGGGAGAAGATCCTTCACTGGGGTCACTCGTCTAAACTGGCTGGCCATGCCGGTCAGAAAAAGACCCTCCAGCTTATTACCCGGCACTACTGGTGGCCTACCCTGCACAAGGACGTAATAGACTTTGTTTCTGCCTGTGTGTCCTGCGCCCGCAACAAGGTTCCGAGACATCTGCCAGCCGGTCGCCTCCTTCCGCTCCCAGTACCTGCTGCCCCCTGGCAGCATATAGCAATGGACTTTATAACAGACCTCCCAGTCTCTGCCGGTTGTACGGTCATTTGGGTGGTCGCTGACCGCTTCTCCAAGATGGCTCATTTCGTTCCCCTGCCAGGCCTCCCGTCTGCACCCGAGCTAGCTAAAGACTTTATTCGTCACATCTTCCGTCTTCATGGCCTGCCCCTCCACATCGTGTCGGATCGTGGGGTACAGTTCACCTCACGCTTCTGGAGAGCCACTTGTAAACTGCTAGACGTCACCCTGGACTTCTCTTCCGCTTACCACCCACAGTGCAATGGTCAAGTGGAGCGGATCAATCAGAACCTGACCAGTTACCTCCGGCACTTCGTTAATGCCCATCATTCAGACTGGGTGGATCTCCTACCATGGGCCGAGTTCTCTTATAACAATCACGAGAGCGAATCCTCCTCCAAATCCCCGTTTTTTGTAGTCTTCGGTCAGCATCCTCGGATTCCTTTTCCTGTCTCCACCTCTGTGGACGACCCGGCTGCGGAATCTCTCGTTAGCAAATTTTCCTCCATTTGGGAGAGTACCCGATCCGCACTCCTTCAGTCGTCCGAACGGATGAAAAGACACGCTGACAAAAAACGCCTGGATCCTCCACAATTTCGTCCCGGAGATAAAGTCTGGCTCTCATCTAAATATGTCCGACTCAAGATACCTTCTTACAAGTTAGGGCCTCGGTTCATCGGCCCCCTGGAGGTCATCAGTCAGATCAACCCGGTGGCCTATAAATTAAAACTCCCGGCCAACTTACGGATCCCTAACTCCTTCCATGTATCTCTCCTCAAACCTGTGGTACTTAACTCTTTTTCCAAGTCTACAGGTACGCCTCCTGCTCCGGTTTCTGCTGAGGACGAGTTTGAGGTAGAGAACATTCTTGCCACCAAAAGGGTAAGAGGAAAGACCTTTTTTCTAGTAGATTGGAAGGGGTTTGGTCCTGAGGAGAGAACGTGGGAGCCCCGGGAGAACATCCATGCCCCTCTTATCCTTGCTAAATTTCTGTCTGGCCTAAATAAGGGGGGGCCTAAAGGGGGGGGTACTGTAGCGCCGGCGTCCCTGCCCTCTGCTAGGCAGGGACGCTGTTCCCCTCACCTCCCTGCTCCGTGCCCGGCGTCCTCCTCCCGCTCTGCTGGCAGCGCGCGCTCCTTCCCGGCCACTGTGCTTAGGGCGCGCGCGCGCGCTCTCCCTTCCTCTTAAAGGGGCCGCGCGCGCCGTCCTAAGGAGTCCCCGGCCAATGGCCGGAGGACTTCACCATATATAAGGCACCTCCTCCAAAATGGAGGTGCCCGAGCAATGTTGTTGCACTGTTCTACTCTGCTTCAGCCCTCAGGTCCTGTTGCCAGTTACCTGCCAGTTACCTGCCTGATTCCTGCCAGAGTCCTGCCAGTTTGCTGTCTGTTTCCTGCCTGTTATTCCTGCTACCTGCTTGCTAGCCTGAGGTCCGACGGTCTGCCTTACAACTCCTGTCAGTCTGTCTAAGGACCAGCTTGCCCGCTCACCTGGGAGCGCACATCAGCTACCTGCCTGCTTGCTAGCCTGAGGTCCGACGGTCTGCCTTTCTACTCCTGTCAGTCTGTCTATGGACCAGCTTGCCCGCTCACCTGGGAGCACTCCTCCGCTACCTGCCTGCTTGCCTGCCCGGAGGCTCCGCCGTCACGTGCTGTGACCACCAGCTATTCCAGAGACTCTTGCCCGCTCACCTGGGAGCGCTTCTCCGCTACCTGCCTGCTTGCCTACCTGGAGGCTTCGCCGTCACGTGCTGTGACCACCTGCTATTCCAGAGACTCTCGCTTGCTCACCTGGGAGCACACATCCTCCATCTGCCTTGCTAGCCTACCTGGAGGTTCAGCCATCACAGGTCGTACCTACCCTTTACCTAGAGACTGCCCCGGTCACTTGCCGTGACCTCCAGCCCGTTCACCCAGAGACTGCCCCGGTCACTTGCCGTGACCTCCAGCCCGTTCACCCAGAGACTGCCCCGGTCACTTGCCGTGACCTCCAGCCCGTTCATCCAGAGACTGTCCCGGTCACTTGCCGTGACCTCCTGCCCGTACACCCAGAGACTGTCCCGGTCACCTGCTGTGACTGCCTGCCTGGTCGCCACCCGCTCCCTTACAAGGACCGCCCCCTTGTATAGTAGCTCAGAGGTTCCGCCTCCCAGACCCGTTACATATGTGTTTTTGCATTTCTTGGTGCTTCTGTCCACTGCGCAGGCATCACTCTTCCCCCCACCAACGCAGCATGATTGATTAACTGACGTGTCCAGAGAGAAGAAGGAGGAGAAGAGGCATGACTTGTTCTCACCTCTATTCTCTCTGCGCATGCTGGTTTGTCTATCAAGCTGTGAAGTGCTTAGCTGAGTGACGGCGCTCTCTAACTAGTCCGAGGACAAAAGTGCCAAGATTAAACTTCAATTTTGCAGCAAATACAAAAACACATATTTTACTAAGGACATCATTAGGACGCTAATACAGCACTAACATTTTATAGGACAATCCTGCTGTCAGTTTCCTTTAACTTTTCATTATGATCAATGCAGATTATGGTGGTGACCATCTCCCCATCAGCCCAAGGATAGATAGTTCCTGGGCTGGTCATTTTATATTATCAGATTGGGGTCTAAGCTGTTCAATATAAGCCCGAGTTAGGTCATACCTTGGTTATACCATAATAAATTCCAGAACAGAAATATTTATAGCATTTAACCCTAGAATGCATGACCATAAAAATCTACTTTTTCTCATACCTGGGGCCTTTTAGGCCCGTGTGCAAATAACATGGAATAACTCAAACAAAAATGACAAACAACTATATACCTGAGGAATACCTAGAGTTTCAAAATTCTAACTAAAGTAATCTTGCAGAAAATAGAAAACAATTAACAGGGCGGGCCTGCGAGGCCCCAGGTATGCGTTCTAGGGTTAATAAAAAATCTTTGTTAAAGGGGTGGTCCAAAGGCACTTTCCTTCTCCTAACTCCCTATCTATTTGGTACCATAATGAATATGCTTGCTTTAAAAATTCCCTACCGTTTCCTAACTACATTATCTAAATTTGTCTATCTATTTTTACTTCCTGTCTGATAATGATTCATTTGCGAGCCCCCAGTGCATCCTGGGACACTGAAACGAAGCATCATCAGAACATGGGGCAGAGGCTGCGGTCACTGTCACAGCTCCTGCCCCCCCCCGAAATGAAGTTTCAACAGTGACGCTCATTTCAGGGGCTGATCCTTGCTTTATCCCCTGTGTGCTGTCCCCTGTGCACGGCATAGGCTCTGTTGACTTAGAAGAATAGTAATAAGCAGGCAGGAGAGAGGTATCAGAGTAACCGGCTTGCAGGAGACCAGTGCCGCTCCCACAGGTGATGTCATTGGTCTCTGCGGGTTATTCTGACACCTCTCTGTTGCCGGCTTATTACTTTTCATCTAAACCGACAACAGAGCAGACACTGTGCACAGGGCACAGCGCACAAGTGACAACGAGCAGGAGACAGGGGACAGCACACAGCTGACACTTTGTTTGAGTATCCCAGGATGCACTGGGGGCTCTCAAACGAATCGTCATCAGACAAAATAAGAAAAAATAGAAAAACAGTTTTAAAATATTAAAGCAAGTATATTAGAAAATAGTTTAGATTATGGTATCAAATAAATAGGAAATTAGGAGGAAAATAACTTTGTGTTCAGACCACGCCTTTAAAATCTCTTTATTTTTCTATTCCAAACTTTTTATTTATTTTATTAAAACATGCATATAAACAATGACATGACAACAGCAATAGTTGTAAATCATAACAAATAACATGGGTAGACTGATATTTGATACAACTCAGTCAGTAGTTGAAACAGGATATGAATTACACAAATAAAGTATTACTTTATACAATACAGCAAAAGCCAAACAGGGTAAAGTTGAGATCCTGATCCTGAATTGTCTATAAATACACAGAGTGGAATCATATATATACTGTATAAGGAGATGTATTGAAGTGAAAGGATGGAGGGAGAAGAGGAGAGGGGAAAAGAAGAGAGTGAGGGCATTTGGTTGGAAGTGCGCAGATTTCACTAGATTTTTGCTTCTTTGGGGGAGACATTGATTTTCTAGAGTCTTTGAGCTACCAACAATGACGGTCCTGAGTAGAGGCTTGTTTACTGTCGGATGAGTTGAAATTTTTATTGGAAACATTTGGGATAAACTAAATATTTTTTCAATTGCTTTCAGGATAGGTTTAGTTTTATTCTGTACTATACGCTGAGCACTTACATTGTGGTGTCCAGATAAATCTGCAAAAGACATGATTCACATAGGACCCCTGAAAGAACAATTCACAACAATTGTACTATAATTCACTATAATGAGACAGATGGTGATACTTTGGACTTTGTCTGCCCTCTGTTCTGGGGGTGTCCGACATTTTAGAAGTACACAAACATATAATCGACCCCACTTTTGTGCATGCCTAAAAACACCGGACAGAGGCCAGACGGAGTTAACAGAGGCCTTACATTCGCCAAAGTGACTTTGCCTCATTATATGAATGCTTTCACCAGAGTGTCTGAATTCTTTTTTTCCATAGTTTTAGACAGTTTAGACCCCCAAGTAACTGCTCAGTATAGAAAACAGAATAAATGTAAACCAAACTTTATTTCGGTTTTTTTGTTAGGCGCCCTTCACCAATGGGGTTCAATATAAGCGGTGAAACAGCTTTTTTCTTCAGGTCACTAAAAATACACCAATACCAGATTTCTATCTTTTTTATGTTTTGCTACTTTTACACACTAAAAACGCTTTTTTTACAAAGGTAATTTTTTGCATGCCCATATTTTGAGATCTACAGTATAACTTTTTTATTTTTTGCCAACCGAGATGATTCAGCGTGTAAGTTTCACGAGTTTGATTGAAGTTTATATCTATACAATAGTGTTGAGCGAGCACTAAAATGCTCGGGTGCTCGAAGCTCGAGCCGAGCTCACTGTGATACTCGGGTGCTCGACCCGAGCAACGAGCCCAATGTTAGTCTGTGGGAGACCCGAGCATTTTTGCAGCGGCACCCCCGGCAGTCTGTAGAAAGCCTAAAAAGTGCCCAAAACGATAGTGACAGTGCTCAAATGACATGGGGACAGCATGGGGATTGCCCCAGGAAGCATTTCTGACCCCCAGGTCACTGCTGTCAACAACGTGGTCAGAGGTATTAAGCCACTTTTACGGGCTCAGAATAAAACGTTCAAAAACGAAACTGAAAGTGCTTTCCTGTGAAATATGTTAAGGAACTTCCTTTCCAGGGTAAACACTTGTGTATAAGGTAAAATAAATAACCAAAAACAAAAATACTCCTCCACACCTTGGGCTATGTTCACAAGTAGCATTTTTTATGGTTTTTTGCACTTTTGTATTGCTTTCAACCGTGACAAATGCATTCACCGGGAAATGTCATTTTAACATTTTACAACCTTATCTGCCCATGTGCTGTGCGACACATGCATACAGTGCTGAAAAGACATGGGAACAGCATGGGGAAGACACCTGGAAGCATCTCTGACACCCAGGTCACTGCCTAAAAGTGTGCCCATTAGAAGTGATTCTTGCCGCATCAGACTTCAGGGCAGTGGCCGGGTGTCCATAAACGGTCCCCAGCCACCCCTATTTGTCCCAGTAATCTTCCCCACACTTTTCTTAGCCTGGCCTACTTTAGGGCAGCATTGGCCTAGCCCACCAGACAACCAGACTCCTCCGTTGGGCCCTGGCTTCTCCATCAAGGGAGTTGAGAGTGCCAAGGTGAGGAGCATGATGATAATGATAGAAGTTAGCATCTGCTTTGTTTTCTTGGAATGCAAGCGTAAGTGTGCAGCCTGCCACCCACCCACCCCCAGGCTGCAATACCATACTGCTTGCTTGCACTTGAAATTGGGCCTTTAAGGCATGTGGAGGCGGAATCTGGTCACCACGTCATGGCTGCGTCGGCGGCCTAGTATCCATACTCAGTCCCCAGCCGCCAGGCGGCCGGGTGTCCACGCTTGGTCCACAGCCGCCAGGGGGTGGTCGGGTGTCCATAAACGGTCCCCAGCCGTCCCCTATTTGAAGGACGACCTAACCACAAACACGTGGACAAGTAAATTTGGCCAGGGATGGTCCATCTCACCGACACCTTCACACTGGGTTAATATTGCGGAAGCCGGGACACAGTTGGACACTGGGATGCAACACGTCCTCCAGACATAGAGGATTGCGGGTCCTGGGTCAATCAGGCTTCAACACAAAGTTCAGAAGGTAGACAGCAGCAGTGGTCGGCCTCCTACACAACAAGTAAATTTTTCATGATCATGAGGCCATCCATCTCCTTAGCTTTCTGTTCCTTGGAATGCAAGCACTTGTGTGTAGTAGCGGTTAGGCATGAGGTGGTCAGCGTTTTGGCGCATATCCTACCTCCTCCGAGGATTGCTGGATGCTTTCCTGCTACTATCCCAGTTCTATGACTCCCATTAAAACAAAGCTTCAGGTGATGAATGATGGATGAGGTGGTGGCAAAGGAGAAAGAGCAGGAGGAACAGGGACCATTCACATCAATATCAGGCCAGTCAACCACACATGTCTTGTAGGATATGTTTCTGTACCAAAAGGAGCGGTTCGGCTACACAGTTATAGGGCATACAGTGAGTGCAATGCCTACCAAAAAATTTCGAGGCACTCCAATGCCCCTTGGAAGTGACATGGAGGTCAGAGGGCCTTAATTAAACCTTTTTTTCCATTTATAGCAACTGGGTCTCCTGTACACTGTTGGCCTAAGCAGTGAATGGAAGGCTTTCCAAAAATTATGAGGAACTGCAATGCCCCTTGAAACAGACGTGGATTACAGCGTACTAAAAACCTTCTACATATTATTGGGGAGTGGGTCTCCATTTCTGTTTGCCTATGCATTGAAAAGCAAAAGCTGACTAAAATTAGGAGGAAATGCAATGTCCGTTGGAAGAGTCGAGGAGGTTAGAGTTAATTAAAAACAACATTTCAATGCCCGTTAGAAGAGCTGTGGAGTTCAGAGTGGTTTAACAAGACGGTTTTAATGCCCCTTGTAAGAGTGGTGGAGGTTGCAGTAGCTTAACAAGACGGTTTTAATGCCCCTTGGAAGAGTGGTGGAGGTTGCAGTAGCTTAACAAGACGGTTTTAATGCCCCTTGGAAGATTGGTGGAGGTCGCAGTAGCTTAACAAGACGGTTTTAATACCCCTTGGAAGAGTGGTGGAGGTCGCAGTAACTTAATATGGTTTTAATGCCCCTTGGAAGAGTGGTGGAGGTCGAAGTAGCTTAACAAGACGGTTTTAATGCCCCTTGGAAGAGTGGTGGAGGTCGCAGTGGAATAAAAAGACAATATCAATGCCCCATGGAAGAGCTGTGGAGGTCGCAGTAGCTTAACAAGATGGTTTTATTGCCCATGGAAAGTGGTGGAGGTCGCAGTAGCTTAACAAGACGGTTTTAATGCCGCTTGGAAGAGTGGTGGAGGTCGCAGTAGCTTAACAAGATGGTTTTAATGCCCCTTGGAAGAGTGGTGGAGGTCGCAGTAGCTTAACAAGACGGTTTTAATGCCCCTTGTTAGAGTGGTGGAGGTCGCAGTAGCTTAACAAGATGGTTTTAATGCCCCTTGGAAGAGTGGTGGAGGTAGCAGTAGCTTAACAAGATGGTTTTCATGCCCCTTGGAAGAGTGGTGGAGGTCACAGTAGCTTAACAAGATGGTTTTAAAGCCCCTTGGAAGAGTGGTGGAGGTCACAGTAGCTTAACAAGATGGTTTTAATGCCCCTTGGAAGTGTTGTGGAGGTCACAATAGCTTAACAAGATGGTTTTAATGCCCCTTGGAATAGTGGTGGAGGTTGCAGCAGCTTAACAAGATGGTTTTAATGCCCCTTGGAAGAGCGGTTGAGGTCGCAGTAGCTTAACAAGACAGTTTTAATGCCCCTTGGAAGAGTGATGGAGGTCGCAGTAGCTTAACAAGACAGTTTTAATGCACCTTGGAAGACTGGTGGAGGTCACAGTGGAATAAAAAGACAATATCAATGTCCCTTGGAAGAGTGGTGGATGTCACAGTAGCTTAACATGACGGTTTTAATGCCCCTTGGTAGAGCTGTGGAGTTGAGAGTGGTTTAACAAGACGGTTTTAATGCCCCTTGGAAGAGTGGTGGAGGTCACAGTAGCTTAACAAGACAGTTTTAATGCCCCTTGGAAGAGTGGTGGAGGTCACAGTAGCTTAACAAGATGTCTGACTGACATAGGGCCCGCAATCCTCAGTGTGGGGAGGATGTGTTCTGTCCCAAGGTCCGACTGGGTCCCGGCTTCCACTATGTTTACCCAGTGTGCCGTCAGGGAGATGTACCGTCCCTGGCCACGAGCACTTGTCCATGTGTCCGTTGTCAGGTTACTCTCCCAGTAACTACTGCGTTGTTGAGGGCACGGTAGATGTTTTGGGACACGTGCTCGTGTAGTGCGGGGATGGCAAAATAGTGTCGGATGGTGACCGAGTACCGAGGGACGGCCACCGCCATAACGTTGCGGAAGGATTCTGTCTCCACCAGCCTAAAAGGCAGCATTTCCAACGCAAGCGGTCGTGAAATGTGCGAATTTAGGACTGTGGACTGTGGGGCGTTGGCTGCGAATTTGCGCTTTCGTTCAAAGCTCTGGGATATGGACAATTGAACGCTGCGGTGGGACATGGACGTTGATGCTGTTTCTTGAGAAACTGCCATTACAAGTGAAGACTGAGAGGAGGGGGCATCTTTGCATGCAGTATGGACAGGGAATTGCCTTGCACGCACAACAGGGGGTTCTCTTACACGCACAATAGCGGAAGAAGCAGTGGTGACACCCGCTGACACTGGTCGTGTACCCTGGGGTTCGCCCACAAAGTCGGGTGCTTTGCTGACATGTGCCTGATCATGCTGCTGGTGGTCAGGCTGGTAGTTTTGTCACCCCTGCTGATGCTGGCATGGCAGGTGGTACAAATGGCCTTTTTGGGGTTATCAGCAGAGTCTTTAAAAAAATTCCAGACTCTGGAAGACCTACCGGTTGTACTGGCAACTTCCCACATGTGGGTGTTACGGGGAACTGTTGCCCGCCTTATGCGTGCCGCCACCACACTGCTTCTTCCTGCCTGTTGGGATACTCTGCCTCCCTCCCCGTTTGCTGCTGGCCTCGCTCTGCGTGTCCTCCTGCCACTTTGGGTCAGTTACTAGATCATCCACCACCTCCTCTTCTTCCACTTGTGCACCACGATCCTCCTCCTCACTTCGTGGCAATTGTGTCTCGTCATCGTCCACCTCTTGTGACAAATTGCCAGCGTTCACTTCTTCTGGCCGTGGCTGTTCAAATATTTGGGCATCACCACATAGAATCTACTCTTCCACCACTTCAAGCAGAGCAGGCGAGGGGCACAAATATGGAAATGGGCCAGTGAACAGCTCTTCATAGTGTCCAAGTGTGGGATCAGTAGCTGTCTGACGACAATCGGCATGGTGGGAGGAAGGAGCATCAGGGTGAGGAGGAGTTTGCGGTCGAGACTCACGGCTATTAAAACTTGAACGTGTGGAAGACAGACCGGAGGTGGTGGTGCCCAGGTAACTGGAAGTATTATCTGCTATCCAATTAATAACCTGTTCACACTGATGAGTTCGCAATACTGGTGTTGTAGTGTGCTTCCCTAGTAATTCGGTCAAGAAGTGGGAGCGAGAAGATGTGGCTGTTGGTTGTGGCACATTTTCACCTTGGCCACGGCCCCGTCCTCTGCACGCACCATCACTAGAACATCCAGTTCCACGTCCCTTGCCACGCGCCTTGCCCATTGTAAATGAAGTAAAATAGCTTACACTCGCACGATCAATGGAAAAAGGGTAATGAAAAGGAGATTAAAACCGTGGAAGAGGAAAACCACAGTTCTATTTCTCTGGCCTACACCAGAATCTTTTAAACAGATATATGTGAGTCTGAACACTGAGCGAGACACTCAATTTTTTATTTTTTTATGTAAAAAAGGCAAAAAGGTGGATAATACAGAGATTTGAACCGTGGAACAGCAAAACCACAGTTAGTTATGTGGCCTACACCAGAATCTTTTAAACAGATATATTTGTGTCTGAACAGTCAGGTAGACACTATTACTGTTTTTTTTACGGAAAAAATGCCAAAAGCAGGATAATAAAGAGATTTGAACCGTGGAACTGCAAAACCACAGTTATAGTTATGTGGCCTACACCAGAATCTTTTAAACAGATATATTTGTGTCTGAACCGTCAGGGAGACACTATTACTGTTTTTTTTTACGGAAAAAATGCCAAAAGCAGGATAATACAGAGATTTGAATCGTGGAACTGCAAAACCACAGTTCTAGTTATCTGGCCTACACCAGACTCTTTTAAGCAGATATACTGGTGTCTGAACAGTCACAGACACACTCAATTTTTTTTTTGTTGGGGGGGGGGAATACCAAAAGGTTAATAAGACGCGTATATAGATGCGGTCTGACTGAGGAAAAAAAAAATCAGGATTTATATGAAAAAAAAGGATTTTCCCTGGCTCCTGAGACCGGGGGATAAGTCTAGCCATTTGACCAGCAGGAGCACACAGGACTGTAATGCACTGTTTGTTGGTATAACCACTGCGTCTCCTATACAGCCTGCCTGCCTGATATCTGGGATGGATATTAGTCCTGAGAAGGACTGTTTGTTTGATTTGGCAGGCTTTAGAGACCCTACACTACCTATTTCGCACTATATATCTCTCCCTAACTCAGCAGCACTGACCCTACACTGTCTGATCCCAGGCGACTGTGTCCAAGATGGCGGCGCCCGGTTTAAAATACTCGAGGTGACTGCTGTGCGGCCAGCCAATCACTGTAATGCCCACAAACAACATGGCTGCGGCATTACAGTGACTGGCTGGCAATCCCTGCATGTTTATTGGCTCTGTAAAGAGCGCCAAACGTGCAGGGCGGAGACCCAAGCTCTCGCCCGAGTAACCCGGAAATGCTCGGTGCTCGCCGTACATCCCGAGTAGTGAGATGCTCGGGCGAGTACCGAGCAGTGTCGAGCATGCTCGCTCAACACTACTATACAATTTTGGATTACGTAACTTTTTTTTATCTCTTTCTATTCCGATTTTTTGGACAGAGAATAAACAAATAAACCTCAATTCCCAAATAGTTTTTATTCTTTTTCACACTGTTCATCGTGCAGTAAAAGTCAAAAGAGAACAGGTAAGACATGCAAGACAATTAAACAAACTTGCTTCCAGGTCATCTTTTTGGCAAACAGTATTCACCATTTGTATCTGTGCCATTTATACTCTGGTTGCTACAATCATCCACATTCACCGTTCTCCCACAAATGCGGCACACTTCATCCATATTAATCCCTCACTCCTCTCTTCTCCTATGTACAGTTGTCATGCTCTCTTCACAATGTTATACCACGCAGATCCATTCATTCCCACCATACAACGCAGGAAACGCTCTCACAAATCACTCAATCATCTGCTCACTCTCTGTATCTTCCTTCTATTAGTCGCAGGTGATATTTCTCCCAACCCAGGACCCTCCAGTAATAATAACACTAACTCTTTCCCTGTTACATTCAGAAACCCTGCTAATCTCATTAATATTCCCTGCATATCTTCTGTCTCATTCAACTGTGCCCTTTGGAATGCACGCTCAGCTTGTAATAAACTCTCTTACATCCATGACTTTTTCCTCTCTAATTCCCTCAACCTTCAGGCTCTCACTGAAACCTGGATCCAGCAGTCGGACACCACCGCCGCTGCAGCTCTCTCCTATGGTGGCCTACATTTCTCTCATACCCCGCGACCTGACAACAGATCAGGTGGAGGTGTTGGTCTGCTTCTTTCAACAAAATGTACTTTTCAGGTTATCCCCCCTGTACCCTCCCTTATCTTCCCGTCCTTTGAGGCCCACACAGTCAGACTCTACCGGCCCTTCTCCCTGCGAGTGGCGGTTGTCTATCGCCCCCCAGGTCCCCCCCGTCAATTCCTGGATCACTTTGCTGCCTGGCTTACAAATTTTCTATCCTGCGACATCCCCACGATAATCATGGGAGACTTTAACATCCCAATTGGCGATCCTCTTTCCCCATCTGCCACGCATCTTTTATCATTAACCTCCTCCTTCGGCCTCTCACAGCTTGCTAATTCTCCTGCACATGAGGACGGGAACACATTGGACCTGATCTTCTCCCGGCTTTGCTCAGTACATGACTTTACTAACTCTCCCCTTCCACTCTCTGACCATAATCTTCTTTCATTCTCTGTCAAGAACTGTGACTCTACTCAAGACACTCCCACCGTCCACACTTATAGAAATTTACGCGCCATTAACACCCAGAAATTTATAAAAAGGTTGCAATCATCATTGGCCCCAATCTCCTCCCTCTCATGTCCCGAATCTGCATTGAAGCATTATAACAAAATAATGCTATGCGCCCTGGATGAAGCCGCACCTCCTACACAAAGAACAATTCGGCATAGACGGCGACAACCCTGGCACACGCCTCAAACACGTCTTCTCCAGAGGTACTCCAGGTGCGCTGAACGGCTGTGGAGAAAATCAAATCTGCCCGAAGATTTCCTCCACTATAAATTTATGCTGAAAACATATAACTCTGCCCTTCACCTCTCCAAACAAACCTACTTTAACAACCTCATCATCTCACTTTCCAATAATCCTAAACGACTCTTTGACACGTTTCATTCTCTCCTCAATCAAACAGCACAGGCCCCGACCACCGACCTCAGCGCTGACGATCTGGCTAACTATTTCAAAGAAAAAATTGACCATATCCGACAGGAAATTTTCTCCCAATCCCCAAATGTTATGCATGCTCCCCCCCGCCACATTGTATCTTGCTCATTTTCTGACTTCGAACCAGTCACGGAAGATGAAGTGATCAGGCTCCTTGCATCTTCTCGCCCTACCACCTGCACCAGCGACCCTATTCCCTCACATCTTCTTCAGTCCCTTGCTCCAGCTGTCACCTCTCACCTAACTAAAATTTTCAACCTTTCCCTCTCATCTGGTATCTTTCCCTCTTCTTTTAAACACGCCAGCATACAACCATTACTTAAAAAACCATCCCTCGACCAGAACTGCACGGCCAACTACAGACCTGTTTCCAATCTTCCCTTTATCTCTAAACTCCTGGAACGCCTGGTCCACTCCCGTCTAATCCGCTATCTCTCAGACAACTCTCTTCTTGACCCTTTACAATCTGGTTTCCGCTCTTTACATTCTACTGAAACTGCCCTCACTAAAGTCTCTAATGATCTACTAACAGCTAAATCTAATGGTCACTACTCCCTGCTGATTCTCCTGGATCTCTCTGCAGCATTTGACACTGTGGATCACCAGCTCCTCCTCACTATGCTCCGCACTATTGGCCTCAAGGACACGGTTCTCTCCTGGTTCTCCTCTTATCTCTCTGACCGCTCCTTCTCTGTGTCTTTTGCCGGCTCCTCCTCCTCCCTACTTCCTCTTACTGTCGGGGTTCCTCAAGGATCAGTCCTAGGCCCCCTTCTTTTCTCCTTATACACCGCTCCTATTGGACAAACAATCAGTAGATTCGGTTTTCAGTACCATCTCTATGCTGATGACACCCAATTATACACCTCTGCTCCGGACATCACCCCTGCATTACTACAAAAGACCAGTGATTGTCTTTCTGCTGTGTCTAACATTATGTCCTCCCTCTACCTAAAACTGAATCTGTCAAAAACTGAACTACTCGTCTTTCCTCCCTCCATTAATCTACCTGTGCCCGATATTGCCATCTCCGTTTGTGGCTCAACCATTACTCCCCAGCTACAAGCCCGCTGTCTTGGGGTCATTTTTGATTCAGATCTTTCTTTCACTCCTCACATCAAATCACTCGCTCGTTCATGTCATCTACACCTCAAAAACATCTCAAGAATCAGGACTTTTCTCACCTTTGACTCGGCAAAAACTCTTACTGTCGCTCTTATTCATTCTCGTCTTGACTATTGCAACGCTCTACTAATCGGTCTCCCTCTTACTAAACTCTCCCCTCTCCAATCCGTCCTGAACGCAGCAGCCAGGATCATATTCCTCGCCAACTGCTACTCAGATGCCTCTTCCCTGTGCCAGTCATTGCATTGGTTGCCCATCCAATATAGAGTTCGTTTTAAACTTATCACGCTTACCCACAAAGCGCTCCATGCTTCAGTACCCCCCTACATCTCCTCCCTTGTCTCAGTCTACCACCCTACACGTGCCCTCCGTTCTGCAAATGACTTGAAACTAAAATCCTCCATAATCCGAACTTCCCACTCCCGTCTCCAAGATTTCTCGCGTGCTGCGCCAATTCTCTGGAATGCACTACCCAGGACAGTTCGATTAATTCCCAATACCCACAGTTTCAAGCAAACCCTAAAAACACATTTCTTTAGACTGGCGTATCACCTAAACACACTCTGTCCATCCCAGCTTTCCCCCATATTAAAATCTTCTTCAACTTCGGGTTCAAACCAACCATGCACATAAAAGCCTCTGTCAGGACTGCACACATACTGGCTGGCGACCAGTCCATGTATTATTATTTATCCTATTCAGTATATCAAGGCTGCATTATACAATATATGTACTTTTTACCTTTTGTGTCTCCCCCACTTCCTCATAGACTGTAAGCTCGCGAGCAGGGCCCTCACTCCGTTCGATATGAGATATGCTTATTCTGTATTGTCTGTATAAGTCCCCCCTAAAATTTGTAAAGTGCTGCGGAATATGTTGGCGCTATAAAAATAAACTATTATTATTATTATTATTTATTATTATGTTACTCTTTGGATCAGTACGATTAGAATGATAACAGATTTATATATTTTTTATGTTTTGCTACTTTTGCACATAAAACATAATTTGCTACAAAAAAAAAATTGTTTTGCATCATATTTTGAGAACTGTAACTTTTTACATTTCAGTCAACAGAGCTGAGGGTGGACTTGTTTTTTGCGGAACGATATCACTTTTTCAGTCATTGTTCTTTACATACAGTGGCTTTATTTTTCTACTTTTTGTGTGGTGGTTTGATGAAAACATCAGCATTTTTGCTGTGTGTTATAGTTTGGGTTGTCGCAGATGCAAGTAACTAAAAATGTATACGATCTTTGGCTCATTTCTACTTTTCCCATTACAAATACACTTCTAACAGCAAAGCATTTTTACATTATTTATTTGTACTTTATTTTGTTTTGTTTTTTTCTACATTTTTTACTTTTCTATTTAGTCTCACTATGGGATTTCAACTTTCATTTGTCTCTTCAGTAGTCTAATATTATCCAATAAGTATGTATCTCATGGTTACACTGTTCTACAGCCAAATTGGTTCAGAGATGAAAGCAGTTGAACTTAACTCATTAATTTTCAGCTCCACAAAATGTGATGCTTAAATTTGCTTATAGAAAAATTGCATCGTTATTATTTCATCATCGTTATTGCATTGTTAGTAGCTAGTTTATTACGTAATCTATTTAGTCTGTTGAGACTTCAGTATTCTATCATCTTAGGGTGACCAATCCAAAAACGCCATCTCAGCTTCGATGACATAATCCTAATGACAGTTATATTGCCTACTTTTATAAATGCTTTCTATGTAAGGTATGCAGTTTTAGGATTTCTCAGCTTAGTTTCTCAGCATATTGACAAATTTCTATATGTTTTTTTCAGATATGTCTAGTTCTGATAAAACATAAGCTGATAAAGCATTGGCGAAACGCGCGTCGGATGCGAAGTGTGGCGCCCAGGGGGTTAGTATTACGCTTCACTTATTGAACTTTCCACTTATGTCTGCTCTATTACCATTCCCACTCTATGCATTCAACAGGAGTATACTTTGTTGTTTACTAGTGTTGAGCGAGCACTAAAATGCTCGGGTGCTCGAAGCTTGGGCCGAGCTCACCGTAATACTCGGGTGCTCGACCCGAGCAACGAGCCAAATGTTAGTCTATGGGAGACCCGAGCATTTTTGTGGCGGCACCCCCGGCAGTCTGTAGAAAGCCTAAAAAGTGCCCAAAACGATAGTGACAGTGTTCAAATGACATGGGGACAGCATGGGGATCGCCCCTGGAAGCATTTCTGACCCCCAGGTCACTGCTGTCAACAACGTGGTCAGAGGTATTAAGCCACTTTTACGGGCTCACAATAAAACGTTCAAAAACGAAACTGAAACGGTTTTTCTGTGAAATATGTCAAGGAACTTCCATTCCAGGGTAAAGACTTTTGTCTTAGGGAAAATAAATAACCAAAAACAATAATACTCCTCAACACCTTGGGCTATGTTCACAAGTAGCATTTTTTTTATGCGTTTTTGCACTTTTGTATTGCTTTCAACTGTGACAAATGCATTCATCGGGAAATGTCATTTTAACATTTTACAACCTTATCTGGCCATGTGCTGTGTGACACATGCATACAGTGCTGAAAAGACATGGGAACAGCATGGGGATGACCCCTGGAAGCATCTATGACACCCAGGTCACTGCCTAAAATTGTGCCCATCAGAAGTGATCCTTGCCGCATCAGAAGATGCAGACTTGCAACTATCCCCGTGCAAGTCCTTGTCCCAGGCCAGTGTTCAATTGTATCTCCCCCATTCCTTGCAATGCAAGCGCAAGTATGCAGCCTGCCACCCACCCACCCCTATGCTGCAATACCATACTCCTTGCTTGCTTGCACTTGAAATTGGGCCTTGTAGGCATGTGGATCTGGAATCTGGCCACCACGTCATGGCGGCCTGGTATCCATACTCAGTCCCCAGCGCCCGGCGGCTGGGTGTCCACGCTTGGTCCCCAGCCGCCAGGGGCCGTCCCGGTGTCCAAACTCGGTCCCCAGCCGTCCCGCGGCCGGGTGCCCACACACGGTCCCCAGCCGCCTAGGGGCGGCCGGGTGTCCATAAACGGTCCCCTGCCGCCCCCTATTTGATGGACAGCGTAACCACAAACACGTGGACAAGTGAATGTGGCCAGGGATGGTCCATCTGACTGACGCCTTCACACTGGGTTAATATTGTGGAAGCCGGGACACAGTTGGACACTGGCATGCAACACATCCTCCAGACATAGAGGATTTCGGGTCCTGGGTCAATCAGGCTTCAACACAAAGTTCAGAAGGTAGACAGCAGCAGTGGTCGGCCTCCTACACAACGAGTAAATTATTCATGATCATGAGGCCATCCATCTCCTTAACTTTCTGTTCCTTGGAATGCAAGCGCATGTATGTAGTAGTGGCTAGGCCTGAGGTGGTCAAGCGTTTTGGCGCATATCCTACCTCCTCCGAGGATTGCTGGATGTTTTCCTGCTACTATCCCAGTTCTATGACTCCTGTTAAAACAAAGCTTCAGGTGATGAATGATGGATGAGGTGGTGGCAAAGGAGAAAGAGCAGGAGGAACAGGGACCATTCACATCAATATCAGGCCAGTCAACCACACATGTCTTGTAGGATATGTTTCTGTACCAAAAGGAGCGGTTCGGCTACACAGTTATAGGGCATACAGTGAGTGCAATGCCTACCAAAAATTTCAAGGCACTCCAATGCCCCTTGGAAGTGACATGGAGGTCAGAGGGCCTTAACTAAACCGTTTTTTCCATTTATAGCAACTGAATCTCCTGTACAATGTTGGCCTAAGCAGTGAATGAAAGACTTTCCAAAAATTATGAGGAACTGCAATGCCCCTTGAAACAGACGTGGATTACAGCGTACTAAAAACCTTCTACCCATTATTGGGAAATGGGTCTCCCTTAGATTTCGCCTATGCATTGAAAAGCAAAAGCTGACTAAAATTAGGAGGAAATGCAATGCCCGTTGGTAGAGTCATGGAGGTTAGAGGTAATTAAAAACAACATTTCAATGCCCCTTGGAAGAGCTGTGGAGTTCAGAGTGGTTTAACAAGATGGTTTTAATGCCTCTTGGAAGAGTGGTGGAGGTCGCAGTGGAATAAAAAGACAATATCAATGCCCCGTGGAGGAGACGTGGAGGTCACAGTAGCTTAACAAGACGGTTTTCATGCCCCTTGGAAGAGCTGTGGATTTCAGAGTGGTTTAACAAGACAGTTTTAATGCCCCTTGGAAGAGATGTGTAGGTCACAGTAGCTTAACAAGACAGTTTTAATGCCCCTTGGAAGAGCTGTGGAGTTCAGAGTGGTTTAACAAGACGGTTTTAATGCCCCTTGGAAGAGCTGTGGAGTTCAGAGTTGTTTAACAAGACGGTTTTAATGCCCCTTGGAAGAGACGTGGAGGTCACAGTAGCTTAACAAGATGGTTTTCATGCCCCTTGGAAGAGCTGTGGAGTTCAGAGTGGTTTAACAAGACGGTTTTAATGCCCCTTGGAAGAGATGTGGAGGTCACAGTAGCTTAAAAAGACAGTTTTAATGCCGCTTGGAAGAGACGTGGAGGTCACAGTAGCTTAACAAGATGGTTTTCATGCCCCTTGGAAGAGCTGTGGAGTTCAGAGTGGTTTAACAAGACGGTTTTAATGCCCCTTGGAAGAGACGTGGAGGTCACAGTAGCTTAACAAGACAGTTTTAATGCCCCTTTGAAGAGCTGTGGAGTTCAGAGTGGTTTAACAAGACGGTTTTAATGCCCCTTGGAAGAGCTGTGGAGTTCAGAGTGGTTTAACAAGGCGGTTTTAATGCCCCTTGGAAGAGACGTGGAGGTCACAGTAGCTTAACAAGACGGTTTTCATGCCCCTTGGAAGAGCTGAGGAGTTCAGAGAGGTTTAACAAGGCGGTTTTAATGCCCCTTGGAAGAGACGTGGAGGTCACAGTAGCTTAACAAGACAGTTTTAATGCCCCTTGGAAAAGTGGTGGAGGTCGCAGTGGAATATAAAGACAATATCAATGCCCCTAGGAAGAGTGGTAGAAGTCACAGTAGCTTAACAAGATGGTTTTAATGCCCCTTGGAAGAGCTGTGGAGTTCAGAGTGGTTTAACAAGACTGTTTTCATTCCCCTTACAAGAGCCATGCAGTACAGCATATTAAAAACATTATTCCCATTATTGGAGAGTGGGTCTCCCATAGTCTTTGCCTATGCCTTCGAAGAAAAAGCTGCCAAAAATTAGGACGGAGAAACTTGCAATGCTGGCAAACAAGAGCCATGCAGTACAGCATATTAAAAACATTATTCCCATTATTGGGGAGTGGGTCTCCCATAGTCTTTGCCTATGCCTTCCAATCAAAAGCTGCCAAAAATTAGGACACAGGAACTTGCAATGCTGGCAACATGGACCACGGTCACCCTGGTGGTATAGTGGTGGTGGAGTCTGAGGATAAGGAGAAGAGCAAAATACAGCCGAAATGAGGAAGCGTATACCCATGTGTGGGTGTGAAGCGTTGCATGGGAATACACCTCCCGAAATAACACAGTGGATTTGACTTTATGTTACTCTGCTGTCATTTGGTGGTGATGAGAAGTCTGGTCCAATCCAGCTCTTGTTCATTTTGATAAGAGTCAGCTTGTCAGCATTTCAGTTGACAGGCAAGTGCGCTTATCAGTTATAATTCCCCCAGCTGCACTAAAAATACGCTCCGATAACACGCTAGCGACAGGGCAGGCCAGGACCCCCAGGGCGTACAGAGCGAGTTCATTCCAAGTGTCCAGCTTGGATACCCAATAATTAAAAGGCACAGAGGAATCACGGAGGAAACTGGTACAGTCGGCAAGGTACTCCCTCACCATCTTTTGAAACTTTCCACTCCTTGTGAGAGTACCCCGCTCCTCAGGGCCTGTAAGCTGGGCGTGTCTCAGAAAACTGTCCCAGAATGTTGACAATGTTCCCCTGCCTCTGCTGAATTGGAGTTGCGTCTCTCTCGACTGTATGTCTTGGTTGGTCAACGAACTTTGACCTCTGCCGCTAGCGTGTTCAGATGGGAATTTTCTTAACATTTCTGCAGCAAGGGCCTTCTGGTACTGCCACAGTTTTGTAGACCTCTCCACCTCAGGAATAAGAGAGTAAAAGTTCATCTTGTAGCGGGGGTCTAAAAGTGTCACCAACCAGTAATGACTGTCACCCAACATTTTGACAACGCGAGGGTCACGGTTAAGGCAGCGTAACATAAAGTCAGCCATTCGTGCCAGACTGGTAACGGGCAAGACTTCCGTGTCCTCACCAAGATGATGACTGACCATGCTCTCCTCCTCCTCCTCCTCACCCCTGTCCTCAGGCCACCCACGCTAAACCGACGGTATGACAGTTGTACAGGTACTACCGTCTACAGCGCATGATACCAGCTCCTGTTCTTCCTCCTCCTCCTCTCCCTCATTGTCGCCCAATGCACGTTGGGATGAGATGAGGCTGGGCTGTGTGTAATCGCCCATTACGGCTTTTTGATCCATCTCATCATACTCTGGCTGCAATGTCTCCTCTTGAATTCTCAGCAGAGAGCGTTGCAAAAGACAGACAAGTGTTATGCTGACGCTAATGATGGCGTCATCGCCACTCACCATCTTGGTGGACTCCTCAAAGTTTGTCAGGATGGTACATATGTCAGAAATCCAGGTCCACTCCTGAGGTCTTATGTGTGGAGTCTGACCTGAATATCGACGGCCTTGTTGCAGCTGGTACTCCACAACTGTTCTCTTCTGCTCGCAAATCCTTTGCAACATGTGGATGGTAGAGTTTCAACGTGTGGGGACATCACACACCAATCGGTGTGCCGGAAGCTGCAAACGCTGCTGCAACACAGCAAGGGCGGCAGAAGCTGTAGCCGACCTCTGAAAATGAGCTGACAGGTGGCGTACTTTGACGAGCAGATCTGGCAACTTGGGGTACGATTTAAGAAACCGCTGAACCAAGAGGTTAAGCACATGAGCCAGGCATGGTACGTGTGTGATCTCGCCTCGCCTCAGAGCCGCCACCAGGTTACGGCCATTGTCACACACGACCATGCCTGGATGTAGGGTCAGCAGTCTCAGCCACAGATCTGCCTGCTGTTTCACAGCTGTCCACAACTCACAAGCAGTGTGAGGTTTATCACCTAAGCTTATGAGTTTCAGCACAGCCTGTTGCTGCTTGGCTGAGGCAGCACTGCAGTGCTTCCAGCTTGTTACTAATGTGGTGATATCTGAGATGGAGGCTGAACATGAGGAGGAGGAGGAGGAGGAGGAGGATGATGCACAGGAGCTGTACACTGTGGGGGCAACTCAGACTGACATAGGGCCCGCAATCCTCGGTGTGGGGAGAATGTGTTCCGTCCCACGGTCTGACTGGGTCCCGGCTTCCACTATGTTTACCCAGTGTGCCGTCAGGGAGATGTACCGTCACTGGCCACAAGCACTTGTCCACGTGTCCGTTGTTAGGTGGACTCTCCCAGTAACTGCGTTGTTGAGGACACGGCAGATGTTTAGGGACACGTGCTTGTGTAGTGCGGGGATGGCACACCGGGCAAAATAGCGTCGGCTGGGGGCCGAGTACCGAGGGACGGCCAACGCCATAAGGTTGCGGAAGGATTCCGTCTCCACCAGCCTAAAAGGCATCATTTCCAACGCAAGCAGTCGTGAAATGTGCGAATTTAGGACTGTGGCCTGTGGGGCGTTGGCGGTGAATTTGCGCTTTCGTTCAAAGCTCTGGGATATGAACAATTGAACGCTGCGGTGGGACGTGGACATGGACGTTGATGCTGTTTCTTGAGAAACTGCCATAACAAGTGAAGAATGAGAGGAGGAGGCATCTTTGCATGCAGTATGGACAGGGGATTGCCTTGCACGCACAACAGGGGGCTCTCTTACATGCACAACAGCTGAAGAAGCAGTGGTGACACCCGCTGACACTGGTCGTGGACCCTGGGGTTCGCCCCACAAAGTCGGGTGCTTGCTGACATGTGCCTGATCATGCTGGTGGTGGTCAGGCTGGTAGTTTTGTCACCCCTGCTGATGCTGGCATGGCAGGAGGTACAAATGACCTTTTTGGGGTTATCAGCAGAGTCTTTAAAAAGATTCCAGACTCTGGAAGACCTACTGGTTGTACTGGCAACGTCCCTCGTGTTGGTGTTACGGGGAACTGTTGCCCGCCTTCTGTGTGTGGCGACCACACTGCTTCTTCCTGCCTGTTGGGGTACTCTGCCTCCCTCCCACTGTGTGCTGCTGGCCTCGCACTGCGTGTCCTCCTGCCACGTTGGGTCAGTTACTAGATCATCCACCACCTCCTCCTCTTCCACTTGCGCACCACGATCCTCCCCCTCACTTCGTGGCAATTGTGTCTCGTCATCGTCCACCTCTTGTGACAAATTGCCAGCGTCGACTTCCTCTGGCCGTGGCTGTTCAAATATTTGGGCATCGCTACATGGGATCTCCTCTTCCACCACTTCAAGCGGAGCAGGCGAGAGGCACAAATATGGAAATGGACCAGTGAACAGCTCTTCAGAGTGTCCAAGTGTGGGATCAGTTGCTGTCTGACGACACTCGGCATGGTGGGAGGAAGGAGCATTAGGGTGAGGAGTAGTATGTGGTCGAGACTCACGGCTACTAAAACTTGACCGTGTGGAAGACAGACCGGAGGTGGAGGTGCCCAGGGAACTGGAAGTATTATCTGCTATCCAATTAATAACCTGTTCACGCTGATCAGTTCGCAATACTGGTGTTGTAGTGTGCTTCCCTAGTAATTCGGTCAAGAAGTGGGAGCAAGAAGATGTGGCTGTTGGTTGTGGCACATTTTCACCTTGGCCACGGCCCCGTCCTCTACACGCACCATCACCAGAACGTCCAGTTCCACGTCCCTTGCCACGCGCCTTGCCCATTGTCAATGAAGTAAAATAGCTTACACTCGCACTATCAATGGAAAAAGGGTAATAAAAAGGAGATTAGAACCTTTGAAGAGGAAAACCACAGTTCTATTTCTCTGGCCTACAGCAGAATCTTTTAAACAGATATATTTGTGTCTGAACACTGAGCGAGACACCCAATTTTTTATTTTTTATGTAAAAAAGGCAAAAAGGTGGATAATACAGAGATTTGAACTGTGGAACTGCAAAACCACAGTTATAGTTATGTGGCCTACACCAGAATCTTTTAAACAGATATATTTGTGTCTGAACAGTCAGGGAGACACTATTACTGTTTTTTTTTTTTCGGAAAGAAGGCCAAAAGCAGGATAATACAGAGATTTGAACCGTGGAACTGCAAAACCACAGTTATAGTTATGTGGCCTACACCAGAATCTTTTAAACAGATATATTTGTGTCTGAACAGTCAGGGAGACACTATTTCTGTTATTTTTTACGGAAAAAATGGCAAAAGCAGGATAATACAGAGATTTGAACCGTGGAACTGCAAAACCACAGTTATAGTTATCTGGCCTACACCAGAATCTTTTAAAAAGAAATATTTGTGTCTGAGCAGTCAGGGAGACACTATTACTGTTTTTTTTTACGGATAAGAAGCCAAAAGCAGGATAATACAGAGATTTGAACCATGGAACTGCAAAACCACAGTTCTAGTTATCTGACCTACACCAGAATCTTTTAAACAGATATATTTGTGTCTGAGCAGTCAGGGAGAAACTATTACTGTTTTTTTTACGGAAAAAATGTCAAAAGCAGGATAATACAGAGATTTGAACTGTGGAACTGCAAAACCACAGTTATAGTTATCTGGCCTACACCAGAATCTTTTAAACAGATATATTTGTGTCTGAACAGTCAGCGAGACACTATTACTGTTTTTTTTTTATGGAAAAAATGCCAAAAGCAGGATAATACAGAGATTTGAACCATGGAACTGCAAAACCACAGTTCTAGTTATCTGGCCTACACCAGAATCTTTTAAACAGATATATTTGTGTCTGAACAGTCAGCGAGACACTATTACTGTTTTTTTTTACGGAAAAGCGGCCAAAACCTGGATAATACAGAGATTTGAACCCGTGGAACTGCAAAACCACAGTTATAGTTATGTGGCCTACACCAGAATCTTTTAAACAGATATATTTGTGTTTGAACAGTCAGGGAGACACTATTAATGTTTTTATTTATGGAAAAACGGCCAAAAGCTGGATAATACAGAGATTTGAACTGTGGAACTGCAAAACCACAGTTATAGTTATGTGGCCTACACCAGAATCTTTTAAACAGATATATTTGAGTCTGAACAGTCAGGGAGACACTATTACTGTTTTATTTTTATGGGAAAAAATGGCAAAAGCAGGATAATACAGAGATTTGAACCGTGGAACTGCAAAACCACAGTTATAGTTATCTGGCCTACACCAGAATCTTTTAAACAGATATATTTGTGTCTGAACAGTCAGGGAGACACTATTACTGTTTTTTTTACGGAAAAAATGCCAAAAGCAGGATAATACAGAGATTTGAACCGTGGAACTGCAAAACCACAGTTATAGTTATCTGGCCTACACCAGAATCTTTTAAACATATACACTACCGTTCAAAAGTTTGGGGTCACCCAGGCAATTTTGTGTTTTCCATGAAAACTCATACTTTAATTTATCAAATGAGTTGCAAAATGATTAGAAAATATAGTCCAGACATTGACAAGGTTAGAAATAATGATTTTTATTTGAAAGAATAATTTTCTCCTTCAAACTTTGCTTTCGTCAAAGAATGCTCCTTTTGCAGCAATTACAGCATTGCAGACCTTTGGCATTCCAGCTGTTAATTTGCTGAGGTAATCTTGAGAAATTTCCCCCCAATGCTTCCTGAAGCCTCTCCCACAAGTTGGTTTGGCTTGATGGGTACTTTTATGCATACCATACGGTCAAGATGCTCGCACAACATCTCAATGAGGTTGAGATCTGGTGACTGCGCTGGCCACTCCATTACAGATAGAATACCAGCTGCCTGCTTCTTCCCTAAGTAGTTCATGCATAATTTGGAGGTGTGCTTTGGGTCATTGTCCTGTTGTAGGATGAAATTGTCTCCAATCAAGCGCTGTCCACAGGGTATGGCATGGCGTTGCAAAATGGAGTGATAGCCTTCCTTATTCAAAATCCCATTTACCTTGTACAAATCTCCCACTTTACCAGCACCAAAGCAACCCCAGACCATCACATTACATCCTCTATGCTTGACAGATGGCGTCAGGCACTCTTCCACAATCTTTTCAGTTGTTCTGCGTCTCATAAATGTTCTTCTGTGTGACCCAAACACCTCAAACTTTGATTCGTCTGTCCATAAAACTTTTTTCCAATCTTCCTCTGTCCAATGTCTGTGTTCTTTTGCCCATATTAATCTTTTCCTTTTATTATCCAGTCTCAGATATGGCTTTTTCTTTGCCTCTTTGCCCTGAAGGCCAGCATCCCGGAGTCGCCTCTTCACTGTAGACGTTGACACTGGCGTTTTGCGTGTACTATTTAATGAAGCTGCCAGCTGAGTAGCTGTGAGGCGTCGATTTCTCAAACTAGAGACACTAATGTACTTGTCTTGTTGCTCAGTTGTGCAGCAGGGCTTCCCACTTCTCTTTCTACTCAGGTTAGAGCCTGTTTGTGCTCTCCTCTGAAGGGATTAGTACACACCGTTGTAGGAAATCTTCAGTTTCTTGGAAATGTCTCGCATGGAATAGCCTTCATTTCTAAGAACAAGAATTGACTGTTGAGTTTCACATGAAAGTTCTCTTTTTCTGGCCATTTTGAGAGTTTCATAGAACAAGCAAATGTAATGCTCAAGATTCTCAACTAGCTCAAAGCAAGGTCAATTTTATAGCTTCTCAAATCAGCCAAACCGTTTTCAGCTGGGCTAACATACTTGTGCCAGGGTTTTCTAGGGTTTTCTAACCATCCATTAGCCTTCTTACACAGTTAGCAAACACAATGTACCATTAAAACACTGGAGTGGTGGTTGTTGGAAATGGGCCTCTATATTCCTATGTAGATATTGCAATAAAAAAAAGCCGTTTGCAGCTAGAATAGTCATTTACCACATTAACAATGTATAGGGTGTATTTCTGATTCATTTAATGTTAGTTTCATTGAAAAAAAATGTGCTTTTCTTTCAAAAATAGTGAAATTTCTAAATGACCCCAAACTTTTGAACGGTAGTGAATATTTGTGTCTGAACAGTCAGGGAGACACTATTACTCTTTTTTTTTTATGGAAAAAAATGCCAAAAGCAGGATAATACAGAGATTTGAACCGTGGAACTGCAAAACCACAGTTCTAGTTATCTGGTCTACACCAGACTCTTTTAAAGAGATGCATTGGTGTCTGAACAGTCACAGACACACTCAATTTTTTTTTTTGGGGGGGGGGGGGATACCGAAAGGTTAATAAGACGCGTATTTGTACAGTCTGACTGAGGGAAAAAAAATACAGAATTTAGATGAAAAAAAAAAGGATTTTTCCTGGCCCTTGAGACCGGGGGATAAGTCTGGCAATCCCTGCATGTTCACTGGCTCTGTAAAGAGCGCCAAACGTGCAGGGCGGAGACCGGAGCTCCCGCCCGAGTAACTCGGAAATGCTCAGTGCTCGCCGAAGATCCCGAGTAGTGAGATGCTCGGGCGAGTACCGAGCAGTGTCGAGCATGCTCGCTCAACACTACTATACAATTTTGGATTAGGTAACTTTTTTTTATCTCTTTCAATTCCGAATTTTTGGACAGACAATAAACAAATAAACCTCAATTCCCAAATAGTTTTTATTCTTTTTCACACTGTTCATCGTGCAGTAAAAGTCAAAAGAGAACGTTACTCTTTGGGTCAGTAAGTACGATTAGAATGATAACAGATTTATATATTTTTTATGTTTTGCTACTTTTGCACATAAAACATAATTTGCTACAAAAAAAAAATTGTTTTGCATCATATTTTGAGAACTGTAACTTTTTACATTTCAGTCAACAGAGCTGAGTGAGGACTTGTTTTTTGTGGAACGATATCACTTTTTCAGGCCTTTTTCTTTACATACAGTGGCTTTATTTTTCTACTTTTTGTGTGGTGGTTTGATGAAAACATCAGCATTTTTGCTCTGTTTTGTAGTTTAGGTTGTTACAGATGCAAGTAACTAAAAATGTATACGATCTTTGGCTCATTTCTACTTTTCCCATTACAAATACACTTCTAATAGCAAAGCATTTTTCCATTATTTATTTGTACTTTATTTTATTTTGTTTTTTTCTACATTTTTTTTACTTTTCTATTTAGTCTCACTTTGGGATTTCAACTTTCACTTGTCTCTTCAGTAGTCTAATATTATCCAATAAGTATGTATCTCATGGTTACACTGTTCTACAGCCAAATTGGTTCAGAGATGAAAGCAGTTGAACTTAACTCATTAATTTTCAGCTCCACAAAATGTGATGCTTAAATTTGCTTATAGAAAAATTGCATCGTTATTATTTCATCATCGTTATTGCATTGTTAGTAGCTAGTTTATTACGTAATCTATTTAGTCTGTTGAGACTTCAGTATTCTATCATCTTAGGGTGACCAATCCAAAAACGCCATCTCAGCTTCGATGACATAATCCTAATGACAGTTATATTGCCTACTTTTATATATTGCCTATTGTCTACTTTTATAAATGCTTTCTATGTAAGGTATGCAGTTTTAGGATTTCTCAGCTTAGTTTCTCAGCATATTGACATATTTCTATATGTTTTTTTCAGATATGTCTAGTTCTGATAAAACATAAGCTGATAAAGCATTGGCGAAACGCGCATCGGATGCGAAGTGTGGCGCCCAGGGGGTTAGTATTACGCTTCACTTATTGAACTTTCAGCTTATGTCTGCTCTATTACCATTCCCGCTCTATGCATTCAACAGGAGTATACTTTGTTGTTTACTAGTGTTGAGCGAACACTAAAATGCTCGAAGCTTGGGCCGAGCTCACCGTGATACTCGGGTGCTCAACCCGAGCAACGAGCCCAATGTTAGTCTTTGGGAGACCCGAGTATTTTTGCGGCGGCACCCCCGGCAGTCTGTAGAAAGCCTAAAAAGTGCCCAAAACGATAGTGACAGTGTTCAAATGACATGGGGACAAAATGGGGATCGCCCAGGAAGCATTTCTGACCCCCAGGTCACTGTTGTCAACAACGTGGTCAGAGGTATTAAGCCACTTTTACGGGCTCACAATAAAATGTTCAAAAACGAAACTGAAACGGTTTTCCTGTGAAATATGTTAAGGAACTTCCTTTCCAGGGTAAAGACTTGTGTATAAGGTAAAATAAATAACCACAAACAAAAATACTCCTCCACACCTTGGGCTATGTTTACAAGTAGCATTTTTTATGCATTTGCACTTTTGTATTGCTTTCAACCGTGACAAATGCATTCACCAGGAAATGTCATTTTAACATTTTACAACCTTATCTGGCCATGTGCTGTGTGACACATGCATACAGTGCTGAAAGGACATGGGAACAGCATGGGGAAGACCCCTGGAAACATCTCTGATACCCAGGTCACTGCCTAAAAGTGTGCCCATCAGAAGTGATCCTTGCCGCCTCAGAAGATGCAGACTTGCAACTATCCCCGTGCAAGTCCTTGTCCCAGGGCAGTGTTCAATTGTACCTCCTCCATTCCTTGAAATGCAAGCGCAAATATGCAGCGTGCCACCCACCCACCCCCAGGCTGCAATACCATACTCCTTGCTTGCTTGCACTTGAAATTGGGCCTTGCAGGCATGTGGAGGCGGAATATGGCCACCACGTCATGGCTGCATCGGCGGCCTGGTATCCATACTCAGTCTCATGCCACCAGACGGCCGGGTGTCCATACTCGGTCCCCAGCCGTTCCGCTATGAAGGACAGTCTAACCACAAACATGTGGACAAGTGAATGTGGCCAGGGATGGTCCATCTGACTGACGCCTTTACACTGGGTTAATATTGTGGAAGCCGGGACACAGTTGGACACTGGGATGCAACACGTCCTCCAAACATAGAGGAATTTGGGTCCTGGGTCAATCAGGCTTCAACACAAAGTTCAGAAGGTAGACAGCAGCAGTGGTCGGCCTCCTACACAACGAGTAAATTATTCATGATCATGAGGCCATCCATCTCCTTAGCTTTCTGTTCCTTGGAATGCAAGCGCATGTATGTAGTAGCGGCTAGGCCTGAGGTGGTCAGCGTTTTGGTGCATATCCAACCTCCTCCAAGGATTGCTGGATGTTTTCCTGCTACTATCCCAGTTCTGTGAGTCCCGTTAAAACAAAAATTCAGGTGATGAAAAATTTCGAGGTACTCCAATGCCCCTTGGAAGTGACATAGAGGTCAGAGGGCCTTAACTAAACCGTTTTTTCCATTTATAGCAACTGGGTCTCCTGTACACTGTTGGCCTAAGCAGTGAATGGAAGGCTTTCCAAAAATTATGAGGAACTGCAATGCCCCTTGAAACAGAAGTGGATTACAGCATACTAAAAACCTTCTACCCATTATTGGGGAGTGGGTCTCCCTTAGTTTTCGCCTATGCATTGAAAAGCAAAAGCTGATTAAAATTAGGAGGAAATGCAATGCCTGTTGGAAGAGTCGTGGAGGTTAGAGGTAATTAAAACAACATTTAAATGCCCCTTGGAAGAGCTGTGGAGTTCAGAGTGGTTTAACAATATGGTTTTAATGCCCCTTGGAAGAGTGGTGGAGGTCGCAGTGGAATAAAAAGACAATATCAATGCCCCATGGAAGAGACGTGGAGGTCACAGTAGCTTAACAAGACGGTTTTCATGCCCCTTGGAAGAGCTGTGGAGTTCAGAGTGGTTTAACAAGACGGTTTGATTGCCCCTTGGAAGAGATGTGGAGGTCACAGTAGCTTAAAAAGACAGTTTTAATGCCCCTTGGAAGAGTGGTGGAGGTCGCAGAGGAATTAAAAGACAATATCAATGCCCATTGGAATAGTGGTGGAGGTCTCAGTACCTTAACAAGACGGTTTTAATGCCCCTTGGAAGACCTGTGGAGTTCAAAGTGGTTTAACAAGATGGTTTTAATGCCCATTGGAAGAGACGTGGAGATCACAGTAGCTTAACAAGACGGTTTTCATGCCCCTTGGTAGAGCTGTGGAGTTCACAGTGGTTTAACAAGACGGTTTTAATGCCTCTTGGAAGAGACGTGGAGGTCACAATAGCTTAACAAGACGGTTTTAATGCCCCTTGGAGGAGCTGTGGAGTTCAGAGTGGTTTAACAAGAAGGTTTTAATGCCCCTTGGAAGAGACGTGGAGGTCACAGTAGCTTAACAAGACAGTTTTAATGCCCCTTGGAAGAGTGGTGGAGGTCGCAGTGGAATAAAAATACAATATCAATGCCCCTTGGAAGAGTGGTGGAGGTTTCAGTAGCTTAACAAGACGGTTTTAATGCCCCTTGGAAGAGCTGTGGAGTTCAGAGTGGTTTAACAAGACGGTTTTCATGCCGCTTGGAAGAGCTGTGGAGTTCAGAGTGGTTTAACAAGACGGTTTTCATGACCCTTGGAAGAGCTGAGGAGTTCAGAGTGGTTTAACAAGACGGTTTTAGTGCCCTTTGGAAGAGACGTTGAGGTCACAGTAGCTTAACAAGACGATTTTCATGCCCCTTGGAAGAGCTGTGGAGTTCAGAGTGGTTTAACAAGACAGTTTTAATGCCCCTTGGAAGAGACGTGGAGGTCACAGTAGCTTAACAAGATGGTTTTAATGGCCCTTGGAAGAGACGTAGAGGTCACAGTAGCTTAACAAGATGGTTTTAATGTCCCTTGGAAGAGCTGTAGAGTTCAGACTGGTTTAACAAGACGGTTTTAATGCCCCTTGGAAGAGACGTGGAGGTCACAGTAGCGTAACAAGACAGTTTTAATGCCCATTGGAAGAGTGGTGGAGGTTGCAGTGGAATATAAAGACAATATCAATGCCCCTTGGAAGAGTGGTGGAGGTCACAGTAGCTTAACAAGACGGTTTCAATGCCCCTTGGAAGAGACGTGGAGGTCACAGTAGCTTAACAAGACGGTTTTAATGCCCCTTGGAAGAGCTGTGGAGTTCAGAGTGGTTTAACAAGACAGTTTCATGCCCCTTACAAGAGCCATGCAGTACAGTATATTAAAAACATTATTCCCATTATTGGGGAGTGGGTCTCCCATAGTCTTTGCCTATGCCTTCCAAGCAAAAGCTGCCAAAAATTAGGACTGAGGAACTTGCAATGTTGGCAACACGGACCATGGTCACCCTGGTGGTATAGTGGTGGTGGAGTCTGAGGATAAGGAGAAGAGCAAAATACAGCCGAAATGAGGAAGCGTATACCCATGTGTGGGTGTGAAGCGTTGCATGGGAATACACCTCCCGAAATAACACAGTGGATTTGACTTTATGTTACTCTGCTGTCATTTGGTGGTGATGAGAAGTCTGACCCAATCCAGCCCTTGTTTATTTTGATAAGGGTCAGCTTGTCAGCATTGTCAGTTGACAGGCGAGTGCGCTTATCAGTTATAATTCCCCCAGCGGCACTAAAAACACGCTCCGATAACATGCTAGCGGCAGGGCAGGCCAGGACCTCCAAGGCATTCAGGGCGAGTTCAGTCCAATTGTCCAGCTTGGATACCCAATAATTAAAAGGCACAAAGGAATCACGGAGGAAGCTGGTACGGTCGGCAAGGTACTCCCTCACCATCTTTTGAAACTTTCCGCTCCTTGTGAGAGTACCCCGCGCCATAGGGCCTGTAAGCTGGGCCGGTCTCAGAAAACTGTCCCAGAACGTTGACAGTGTTCCCCTGCCTCTGCTGGATTGGAGTTTCGTCTCTCTCGCCTGTACGCCATGTTTGTAGACCTCTACACCTCAGGAATAAGAGAGTGAAAGTTCTCCTTGTAGCCGGGGTCTAAAAGTGTCACCAACCAGTAATGACTGTCACCCAACATTTTGACAACGCGAGAGTCACGGTTATGGCAGTGTAACATAAAGTCAGCCATGTGTGCCAGACTGGTAACGGGCAAGACTTCCATGTCCTCACCAAGATGACGATTGACCATGCTCTCCTCCTCCTCCTCCTCCTCCCCCCTATCCTCAGGCCACCCACGCTGAACCGACGGTATGACAGTTGTACAGGTACTACCGTCTACAGCGCATGATACCAGCTCCTGTTCTTCCTCCTCCTCCTCTCCCTCATTGTCCCCAATGCACGTTGGGATGAGATGAGGCTGGGCTGTGTGTAATCGCCCGCTACGGCTTCTTGATCCATCTCATCATACTCTGGCTGCAATGCCTCCTCTTTAATTCTCTGCAGAGAGCGTTGCAAAAGACAGACAAGTGGGATGCTGACGCTAATGATGGCGTCATCGCCACTCACCATCTTGGTGTACTCCTCAAAGTTTGTCAGAATGGTACATATGTCAGACATCCAGGTCCTCTCCTGAGGTCTTATTTGTGGAGTCTGACCTGAATATCGATGGCCTTGTTGCAGCTGGTACTCCACAACTGCTCTCTTCTGCTCACAAATCCTTTGCAACATGTGAAGGGTGGAGTTCCCACGTGTGGGGACATCACACACCAGTCGGTGTGCCAGAAGCTGCAAATGCTGCTGCAACACAGCAAGGGCAGCGGAAGCTGTAGCCGACTTGCGAAAATGAGCTGACAGGCGGCTTACTTTGACGAGCAGATCTGGCAACTCGGGGTACGATTTAAGAAACCGCTGAACCACGAGGTTAAGCACATGAGCAAGGCATGGTACGTGTGTGATCTCGCCTCACCTCAGAGCCGCCACCAGTTTACGGCCATTGTCACACACGACCATGCCTGGATGTAGGTTCAGCGGTCTCAGCCACAGATCTGCCTGCTCTTTCACAGCTGTCCACAACTCACAAGCAGTGTGAGATTTATCACCTAAGCTTATGAGTTTCAGCACAGCCTGTTGCCGCTTGGCTGAGGCAGAACTGCAGTGCTTCCAGCTTGTAACTGATGTGGTGATATCTGAGATGGAGGCTGAACATGAGGAGGAGGAGGATGATGATGCGCAGGAGCTGTACACTGTGGGGGCAACTCTGACTGATATAGGGCCCGGAATCCTCAGTGTGGGGAGGATGTGTTCTGTCCCAAGGTCTGACTGGGTCCCGGCTTCCACTATGTTTACCCAGTGTGCCGTCAGGGAGATGTACAGTCCCTGGCCACAAGCACTTGTCCACGTGTCCGTTGTCAGGTGGACTCTCCCAGTAACTGCGTTGCTGAGGGCACGGTAGATGTTTTGGGATACGTGCTTGTGTAGTGCGGGGATGGTAAACCGGGCAAAATAGTTTCGGCTGGGGACTGAGTACCGAGGGACGGCCACCGCCTTAATGTTGCGGAAGAATTCCGTCTCCATCAGCCTAAAAGGCAGCATTTCCAACGCAAGCAGTCGTGAAATGTGTGAATTTAGGACTGTGCCTGTGGGGCGTTGGCTGCGAATTTGCGCTTTCGTTCAAAGCTCTGGGATATGGACAATTGAATGCTACGGTGGGACGTGGACGTGGACGTTGATGCTGTTTCTTGAGAAACTACCATAACAAGTGAAGACTGAGAGGAGGGGGCATCTTTGCATGCAGTATGAACAGGGTATTGCCTTGCACGCACAACAGGGGGTTCTCTTACACGCAGAATAGCGGGAGAAGCAGTGGTGACACCCGCTGACACTGGTCGTGGACCCTGGGGTTTGCCGCACAAAGTCGGGTGCTTTGCTGACATGTGCCTGATCATGCTGGTGGTGGTAAGGCTGGTAGTTTTGTCACCCCTGCTGATGCTGGCATGGTAGGTGGTACAAATGTCCTTTTTGGGGTTATCAGCAGAGTCTTTAAAAAAATTCAAGACTCTGGAAGACCTACCGGTTGTACTGGCAATGTCCCTCGCGTTGGTGTGACGGGGAACGGTTGCCCGCCTTCTGTCTGCGGCCACCACACTGCTTCTTCCTGCCTGTTGTGGTACTCTGCATCCCTCCCCCTGTGTGCTGCTAGCCTCGCTCTCCGTGTCCTCCTGCCACATTGGGTCAGTTACTAGATCATCCACCACCTCCTCCTCTTCCACTTCCGCACCACGGTCCTCCTCCTCACTTCGTGGCAATTGTGTCTCGTCATCGTCCACCTCTTGTGACAAATTGCCAGTGTCACCTTCCTGTGGCCGTGGCTGTTCAAATATTTGGCCATCGCTACATGGGATCTCCTCTTCCACCACTTCAAGCGGAGCAGGCGAGGGGCCCAAATATGGAAATGGACCAGTGAACAGCTCTTCAGAGTGTCCAATTGTGGGATCAGTTGCTGTCTGACGACACTCGGCATGGTGTGAGGAAGGAGCATCAGGGTGAGGAGGAGTATGCAGTCGAGACCCACGGCTACTAACACTTGACCGTGTGGAAGACAAACCAGAGGTGGTGGTGCCCAGGTGACTGGAAGTATTATCTGCTATCCAATTATCTACCTGTTCACACTGATCAGTTCGCAATAGTGGTGCTGTTGTGTGCTTCCCTAGTAATTCGGTCAAGAAGTGGGAGCAAGAAGATGTGGCTGTTGGTTGTGGCACATTTTCACCTTGGCCACGGCCCCGTCCTCTGCACGCACCATCACCAGAACATCCAGATCCACGTCCCTTGCCACGCGCCTTGCCCATTGTAAATGAAGTAAAATAGCTTACACTCGCACTATCAATGGCAAAAGGGTAATAAAAAGGAGATTTGAACCGTGGAAGAGGAAAACCATAGTTCTAGTTCTCTGGCCTACACCAGACTCTTTTAAACAGATATACTGGTGTCTGAACTGTCAGCGAGACACTGAAAATGTTTTTTTTTATGGAAAAAAGACAAAAAAGTGGACAATACAGAGATTTGAACCGTGGAACTGCAAAACCATAGTTATAATTTCCTGGTGTATACCAGACTTGTTAAAATAGATATATTTGTGTCTGAACAGGCAGCGACACACTCAAACTGTTTTTTTTTTATGGAAAAAAGGCAAGCAGGTTGATAACACCCAGATTTGAACCGCGTAAGAGGAAAAACACAGTTCTAGTTCTCTGGCCTACACCACACTCTTTTAAACAGATATATTAGTGTCTAAACAGACAGCGAGACACTGAAAATGTATTTTTTTATGGAAAAAAAAACAAAAAAATGGACAATAAAGAGATTTGAACCGTGGAACTGCAAAACCACAGTTATAATTTCCTGGTGTATACCAGACTTGTTAAAATACATGTATTTGTGTCTGAACAGTCAGCGACACACTTAAACTGTTTTTTTTTTATGGAAGAAAGGCAAGCAGGTTGATAACACCCAGATTTGAACCGTGGAAGAGAAAAAACACAGTTCTAGTTCTCTGGCCTACACCAGACTCTTTGAAACAGATATATTTGTGTCTGAACACTCACAGACACACTCAATTTTTTTTTTTTTTTTGGCGGGGGGGAATACCAAAAGGTTAATAAGATGGGTATTTGTACAGTCTGACTGAGGAAAAAAAACAATCCAGGATTTAGATGAAAAAAAAAAAGGATTTTTCCTGGCCCCTGAGACCTGGGGATAAGTCTAGCAATTTGACCAGCAGGAGCACACAGGACTGTAATGCAGTGTTTGTTGGTATAACCACTGCGTCTCCTATACAGCCCTGCCTGCCCGCCTGATATCTGGAATGGATATTAGTCCTGAGAAGGACTATTTGTTTGATTTGGCAGGCTTTAGAGACCCTACACTAACTATTTCACAGTATAAATCTCTCCCTAGCTCAGCAGCACTGACCCTACACTGTCTGATCCGGAGCGACTGTGTCCAAGATGGCGGCGCCCGGTTTTAAATACTCAAGGTGATGCTGTAATGCCCACAAACAACATGGCTGTGGCATTACAGTGACTGGCTGGCAATCCCTGCATGTTCATTGGCTCTGTAAAGAGCGCCAAACGTGCAGGGCGGAGACCTGAGCTCCCGCCTGAGTAGCCCGGAAAAGCTCGGTGCTCGCCAAACATCCCGAGTAGTGAGATGCTCGGGTGAGTACCGAGCAGTGTCGAGCATGCTCACTCAACACTATATGTGACAATATCCTGCTGATTGACATTGAATGCTGATATTTTGTCTGTAATCTACAAGTACTCCCAGAGCCTTCTTTATAACTGACTCTCCTAGTTTTACTTCCCCATAGAATGCATAATGCCTGCATATTAAGCACCCAATTTGTCAAAGTCAGTTTGTAACTTACGAACATCTTCCATAGATTACACTGTGCTATATAGCTTAGTATCACATCACAATTAATCCCATCTTCTATATAATTTATAAATAAGATGAATCATAGCATACCTGGTACTGAACCTTTTCTGAGACCATTTAGAGTAGCAGTCATTCACTACAACTCTCTTAGAGCAGTCTTTGAGCCGATATTCGATACCTTACTTTCTAAGCCAATAGACATTAATCTACTTAATTTTAAAAAAGACATCGACAAACTGGAGCAAGTTCAGAGAAGAGCGACCAGAATGGTGACCGGTCTGCAAACCATGTCCTATGAGGAACGGTTACAGGATTTGGGAATGTTTAGCTTGCAAAAAATAAGACTGAGAGGAGACTTAATAGCTGTCTACAAATATCTCAAGGGCTGTCACATTGTAGAAGGATCATCTTTATTCTCATTTGCACAAGGAAAAACTAGAAGCAATGGGATGAAACTGAATGGGAGGAGACACAGATTAGATATTAGAAAAAACTTTTTGACAGTTAGGGTGATCAATGAGTGGAACAGGCTGCCACGAGAGGTGGTGAGTTCCCCTTCAATGGACGTCTTCAAAAAGAGGCTGGACAGATATCTGTCTGAGATGATTTAGTGAATCCTGCTTTGAGCAGAGGGTTGGACCAGATGACCCAGGAGGTCCCCTCCAACTCTACCATTCTATGATTCTATGGTTCTATGATTCTACCCATTAGGCATCTGTGTGGGATGCTGTAAAACATCTTTGCAAAGTCCATAAGCACTTTATCTACAGCTAACCCTCTGTCTCTACTCACCTCTTCATAAAAGTTAATCAAGTTAGTTTAACAACTCTTGTCCTTAGTAAAACCATGCTGGCTATCACTTATAATGTTATTTTCTACTACATACTCCTGCATACAATCTCATACAAGCCCCTCAAGTATTTTAAAGGGAATCTGTTAGTAGGATCAACCCTCCTGAGTCGTGTATATGGACATGCAGGTCATAGAAGCTGATAAAATTATACCTTGATATCTGCGATCTGATGTCTTATTCCAGAGAAATCCATGTTTTACTTATATGTAAATGACTTCTTCCAGACTTTGGGGAGTGTGTTACCTAGAAGATAACTCTGCCTCCAGAGATTATATTACATGAAGGGGGAGTTTCCAATGTGAGACATGTAACTAACACAAAACAGGAGAAAGGAAATTTGTCTTCTTGCAAACACATTTTTTTGCAGCTTTCTGAGCTTTGCTGTATTGTAACATATTCACTATGTGTGCTCCTCTGACACCCACGGATTTGTGTGGATGTCTTATAACTATATCTATGGAGATTTGATTCATAGGGGACTATAGGACCTGTGATGGACATAATTTCCATGTTTGACACTGTGCAATAATTATAGTACAACCATGCCACCACTTGCTCCTTAACTAATTATTCTTGGTCCACCTTAATTTGGACAGTTTATGCACTCTCGTGCATCATAATAATAATAATAATTTTTATTTTTATAGCGCCAACATATTCCGCAGCACTTTACAAATTTTAGGGGGGACTTATACAGACAATACAGAATAAGCATATCTCATATTGAAAGGAGTGAGGGCCCTCCTCGCAAGCTTACAGTCTATGAGGAATTGGGGGAGACACAAAAGGTAGAATGTACATATATTGTATAATGCAGCCTTGATATACTAAATAGGATAAATAATACATGGACTGGTCGCCTGCCAGTATGTGTGCAGTCCTGACCGAGGCTATTATGTGCATGGTTGGTATGAACCTGAAATTGAAGATTTTAATATGGGGGAAAACTGGGACGGACAACTGGGATGGACAGATAGTGTGTGGAAGCGATACGCCAGTCTAAAGAAATGGGTTTTTAGGGTCCGCTTGAAACTGTGGGTATTGGGAATTAATCGAACTGTCCTGTGTAGTGCATTCCAAAGAATTGGCGCAGCACGCGAGAAATCTTGGAGACGGGAGTGTGAAGTTCGGATTTTGGAGGATTTTAGTTTTAAGTCACTGACAGAACGGAGGGCACGTGTAAGGTGGTAGACTGAGACAAGGGAGGAGATGTATGGGGGTACTGAAGCATGGAGCGCTTTGTGGGTAAGCGTGATAAGTTTAAATTGAACTCTATATTGGATGGGTAACCATTGCAATGACTGGCACAGGGAAGCGGCATCAGTGTAGCGGTTGGCGAGGAATATGATCCTGGCTGCTGCGTTAAGGACGGATTGGAGAGGAGAGAGTTTAGTAAGAGGGAGTCCGATAAGTAGAGAGTTGCAGTAGTCAAGACGAGAATGAATAAGAGCTACAGTGAGTTTTTGCCGAGTCAAAGGTGAGAAAAGTCCTGATTCTTGAGATGTTTTTGAGGTGTAGATGACATGAACGAGCGAGTGATTTGATGTGAGGAGTGAAGGAAAGATCTGAGTCAAAAATGACCCCAAGACAGCGGGCTTGTTGCTGGGGAGTAATGGTTGAGCCACAAACGGAAACGGCAATATCGGGCACAGGTAGGTGAGTGGAGGGAGGAAATACGAGTAGTTCAGTTTTTGACAGATTCAGTTTTAGACAGAGAGAGAACATAACGTTAGACACAGCAGAAAGACAATCACTGGTCTTTTGTAGTAATGCAGGGGTGATGTCTGGAGCAGAGGTGTATAATTGGGTGTCATCAGCATAGAAATGGTACTGAAAACCGAATCTGCTGATTGTTTGTCCAATGGGAGCAGTGGGAGAGGTCTTCTGCCACCCTTTTCATTGTTCCCCTATGATCAAGCTGACTTCAGCTATATCTTTGTGTTTAGTGGGCAGGTGCTCCAGCCTTACTGGATTTCTCCACGACTTCACCTCATGATTTGTGTTAATATCATGTATGCAATATTTTACTAATTGATACAATAAAAATAGTTTTTTATATCAGCTTTAACTCAGCGTTCTCCTCTTTTCTGAAGTTTATCATGAGTTGTACAGCTACAATATAGGGCACTTGCCCTTCTTTGAAAATTAAACTAGGAATGTATTTCTGGAACATATATGTATTTATATTGATCTATTCTGTGTTTTCCACAGCTACTCGTTCTAGATCCAACATGGATTTTAAGGCACGTGAACAAACATGGCTTACCCGTGTCAATGAGGTGTTTTGTGAAGTACCCAGTGGATCCTTGGTGGGGGTAGGCAGAGACACTAAAGAAATGGTTAAAAAATTGAAAGATTTGCTTAATAAAAGCACCAGAATATGGTGTAACAGAGCATTCCTGAACAAATATATAGAAAAAGGCCTGATACCAAGAGGTCTGAGGGTCCAAGTTTTCCCCTCCTTTGATGTGGAGGATGGGGAAATAAGATCCAAGTGGGAAAATTTGTTCAATAGCTGCTCCAGGGGGTTCATGAAACTATTGATCGCAATAAACACCAAAACTCTTGGAACCCTAGATATTGAAATCAACGAGATACAGAACGGACTTAAACAGGATTTACCACCTGATAGCCTGGTATCCCTTAAACTAGAATTAGATGCTGAATTTTCTAAATGGGAAAAAACTATATGCGAGGGCAAAACTCAGAAGTTCCAACGCGACTACAATGACCAGCAAACCAACACTACCTATAAATGGAATCAAAGGCGAGAACGCACAAGGACATACTCACGAGCTAGAACGATGTCCTTTTGTTCCTATGCGTCGAGTGAGGAGTCCTCAACGGGTAGACCCAGATGGACTACCTATAGAAATATGGGACCTAACAAAGATAAGCATTCCACGAAACGTAAAATGCCCCCACCTAGCAATCAAGAAAAACTGAATAAAGTGGGATTAATTTATCTAGACACAAGCTCACTATTACCCAGAAAGAGGTGCTATCTATGGGCCTGACATTTGCACCAACTAATAATTTTAATTTGTTCTCAGCAATAAAGGACTTGTATTTATTTGCGAGGAAACTCATCCTTAAGAAGCTACACAATAGAGGGGCAGGAGGACAACTTCTTGGTAGTTCATTGGAGAGTGAAGCCCTGCAAGCCCTTGAGGAACTTTTGAGAGAGCAAGCCCCTGAATGTACAGGTATGTTTCCTCAATCGAGCTTTGTGCGTTTGACTAGGTTCCCCCCCTTGTCTCTATGTCCGGCAGTTGAAATATTTGTTAAATTGGTCATAGAGGAATTTCGTGATATTCTGGTCAACTGGAAATTTGACAATATGACCTCCAGTCAACGCAGGCTCTGCGTGAACTTCAGGCCATAGATGATGTGGTTATCAAGCCGGCTGACAATGGGGGGAGCATAGTCCTATGGCCGAAGACTATGTACAAAAGGGAGGCCTTTAGGCACCTTAGAGACAAAACAACTTACCATAAATTGGAGCAGAGTCCAATGACAACTTACTTGGCAGAATTAGAGGATATACTATTTCGGGCCTTTGATAAAGGTATTATCCCGAAAAAGGTCTTTGAGGGCCTCATTGCTAAGTTTCCTAAAAATCCCTACCATCTATTTTTTACCCAAAGTCCATAAGAACCCAGTGGAGCCGCCAGGACGCCCGATCGTGTCCGGCATGGGGGGGCTTTGCGAACCAATATGTACATTTATAGATTTCTATTTAAAACCACTGGTTGAAACCTTGCCCTCCTATGCACGGGACATGACGGACATCCTGGATCGCATTAATGGGATGAGCCTAGAGGGTGATATGACGCTGGCCACCGCTGACATCGAATCGCTCTATACCAGTATACGGCACCAGGACGGCCTTGAGGCATGCAGATTTTCCCTACAAAATAGTAACTGGGATGTCCAGACTTGCGACTTAATTCTGGAACCATTGGTTTATATTTTCACTCACAATTATTTTGTATTTAAAGACACATTCTACTTGCAGCGGTGCGGCACTGCAATGGGGGTGGCCTGTGCTCCTTCCTATGCCAATCTCTTCCCGGGGTACTGGGAGAGTGACATTTTTGGCGGGGAGGGGGTGTGGGCCGCTGACCATGTGCAGTGCTGGCTACGGTACATCGACGATGTACTAATCGTCTGGCAAGGCACTGAAGCCCAATTCCAAGAATTCATGATACAACTTAACGTAAATAGATTCAACATTAAATTAACTCACTCCATTAGTAAGACACAAGTGGATTTCCTAGATATTAGGATACATGTGGACCCTCTTCTCCAACTGCAGACTGATGTATACCGTAAGTCCACTTCTGTAAACTCGCTGCTGCACTCTAATTCAGGTCACCCATATTCCACCGTTAAGGGTATCCCATTGGGGCAATTTACAAGAATCAGACGAATCTGCTCCTCAGAGTCATGCATGGGTACATAAAGGAAAAAAGAAGGGGAAGGGACAGTTTATTAAGCCCCTCTCCCAAAAATCAGGTAACACAGGAAACGGAACGGTTTATTTCGACATATAATGGGGAGTGGGATACTATGAGGGAATGTCTGAGGAAACACTGGTATATTTTAAAAACTGAGCCCACTTTGTCCCAATATATTTCAGACCAACCATTAATGATGCCAAGAAGTCCCAATTTAAAGGATCTGTTGACACAAAGCCACTATATTCCCACTAAATTGAATCCGTTTGGAACCCGCGGACCTCCACTTGGATGTTTTCCATGCGGTGACTGTGTCACATGCAAAAATATACTTAGAATGATTAGTTTCTCTTCGGGGGATGGCGACAAGACATACAGAATTAAGCAACATATTACGTGTTCTACTACACAGGTAATATATTATGCTACATGTAGCTGTCCCAAGATATATGTCGGGCTAACATCACACCAACTTAGAATACACACACGGGAACATGTGCGGGATATAATTTCGGCTGAAACTGCAATAGACCCTTTCCAATTGAAAACGATACCACGTCACTATACAAAATTCCATCGGTGTAACCCCAAATGTTTTATGGATCGTGGTATAGAACATATACAATGTGGTATTAGAGGGGGCAATATAAAACGCCTTTTGGCACAAAGGGAATGCCGTTGGATTATACTTCTGGGAACCATGGTGCCGCAAGGCCTGAACGAGTCTTTGGGTTTTGCTTCATACTTGTGACCATTTTGTCTCTGCCTCCCCCCTTCCCTCTGTCTCCGTAGATCTTTTAACCTATATGTTAGTTTCTTTGTGTCTTTTTTATTTGTTTTTAACCATAGGTCTTATTGCATTTAGGTTAATTATTTTTTTCTACCTTTCTAAGATAATTTCATATTGTGACCGAAGTCAATATCCGTATTCTGTAAGGACCAAGTTTCCATACGATTATGCTACCCTCCGTTGTATCCCTTCTTTTTCACGTTGCTGGGATAATTCTATTGCTCGGGATGAATCTAATGGACTACCAAATGCTCCAATTCTATTACCTAGGAATTGAAATATATTCAAATTGGACTTCTAGTTATTTCCTCCTTTTATCTGCTCTGTGCGTAAATGACCTGTGCATTTCTGTATATACTAGTGATAATGGGTTAATCATGTTATATGTATCTCCAATATTGTATTCCCATATTGCCATCTTTTTGCACTTTGGCACTTTATGTCTATGCTTTTGACTCTGGTTTTTAGGGTGCTCTCAATATAGCCCCCTGGCCCTATGGGAGCACCCTATATCTTATAAGTGGCTTTGACAGCTGAAATCCGACATACTTTGTTGGTGACATACATGCTTTTTGGACTGACTGTGCACATTATCACTTTACTGCACGGTTGCACTTTATGTTGGTGACAATCATGACCTCCTTTTCTATGTGATACTCCCTTGATAGAATTATTGGCAGGCGATCCATACATTCATCTGAGTATGATCTTTACTGTGGGTAGTGCGCATGCGCCCTCCCGGCCGTGATTTGCGGCGCCCCACTCCCTGTCTGCATCTTACCCTCGCACTCCATGGTCTTGGCCTGGCACCGGCCGGACCATGTGATGGCCTTGGTGAGTGACGGGTGGTGGGACGGCCGCACGCGCGGCACATGCGCCATATGCCTTTCTACTATTGGACCAATCTGATCATGTGGTCAAGTGATAAAAGATTATTTCTCAGCAACAAGGCATCTGATATGACACATACAGGTATCACTCTCATCAGCAGTCTATAACCTGTGTTCCCATATTAATAGTTTAGATAGGTCAAATGTGCTGACAGATTCCATTTAAGCTCAGTGGTCTAGGATTATCCGAAAAAGAGCAAGAGTCTTTTTTAAAAACAGACATAATTGTATACAGTATAAAGAGCTAAAGAACCCATTTAGTAATTCTGTTTTTTCTTGACCCTAAGCGACCAACTCCCTGCTACTATTATTTAGGAGACCCACCTGTACAACAAGCTGAGGAATATCCTCCTCTATGCAGGTGAAGCAGAGCCAGGACCATAGTCAATTTTTGGAGGTTTAAGGCTGAGTTCACACGATGCGTTTTTAATGCGTTTCCGCAGCGTTTTTGCAGCTGCGTAAACGCTGCGGAAACGCATTAAAAACGCATGGTAGAAGGGCAGCAATGTTCCCAATTGAAATCCGCATGTGCTGTGCCCATGATGCGGATTTTTCCGCAGCGTAAACGCTGCGCTCAAAAATCCGCAGCATGTCAATTAATTTTGCGTAAACGCGGCGTTTTCGCCGCCATTGACTTGCATTAGAACGCGCCAATTCTGCAAGACTGCATTTGTACTTGCGCTATTGGCGCGTTCTAATGTGCGGATGGTACCCGAGTGTGGAGAAGATGAGACTCTCCTCCACACCCAGGTACCATTTAAAAAGCTGTAAAACAAGAATAAAATAAAAAATAAAGATATATTCACCTTCTGACGGCCCCCGGTCTCCTTCCCTCTGCTCGCGTGCAAGACTGAAGGACCTTCGGTGACGTCACAATCATGTGACCGCAGGCCCTTCAGCGCAGTGTCTCGCGATATCCCGGCAGCCAGGAACAAGCCAGGAACGAACGCGGCAGCACACACCGGGGCATCAGAGGGTAAGTATAGCTTTATTTTTTTATTTTTAAACATTCTTTTACGGTCACACTATATAAATCCATGCCGGTTGCATGGATTTATATAGTGTGACCTAGTTGTCAAGCACTTTCCAAGTGATGCTAAAATCGCCTGGAAAGCGCTTGTCAATCCGCATGCCGAAACGCATGTGAATCCGCATGTATTCCGCAGGAAAAACGCATGTACAATCCGCATGCGTTTTTTCTGCCAGGGAGATGCAGAAATGATGCAGAAATTTTCTGCTTCATTTCTGCATCGTGTGCACATACCCTAAATCTTCCATAATCATTACTGTACCAACCTATGCAGCCTGCACTATAATAATTATAAAAATAATTTTAATTTTTATATCGCTAACATATTCCGCAGCACTTTACTATCTGATTATGCAGCCAACCTTTCAACTCCTCAGTGATGTTGGTGAAAGTCTATACTGTAGATCACAATAAAATTACCTTTCATTGTATATCTCACGATGTTATTCTGCCCACAAGGTTTCAACTTCCTCACAATCATCCCCCTATTGTAACACATGGATCTCCTTATCCACTAACCTAATCCTTCCTCACAGTCCACTTCTCTCCCTGCCAATATATTCTGACCCCTCTCTAATCTATCTAGCCCTTTATTTTCTGCCTTGTTCTCACCCCTCCTACCTAGTTTAAATGCTCCAAAACACCTGCTAGAATTCTCTCCCCCAACAGATTATACCCCAATGAAAGTGAGTCCAGTCCTCTAGGAACCCTAATCCTTTCTGCTCAACACCATCATTTGAACCATGCATTTACCTGACTACATTCCCACTGTCTTACCTTGAAGGTCCTTCCCTTTAGCTTGCAGTCTAATACCTTAAAATTATTTTTAAGGCTCTTCCACCTACCACTTATTCTGTCATTGGTTTCCACATGGATCATGACAGCTGTATCATCATCAACCCCCTGTATTAATTTATCAACCCGTTCCACCACATGCTGAACCATGGCACCAAGGAGACAGCAAATCATTCAGTTGAGTTAGTCTTGGCAGCAATTTACTCTATTCGTCTTCCTAATTATACAATTCCCTATAACCACCAACGGTCTTACACAACCTTCATTACACTCCCCCTGGCTACTAGCTGGATGTTTCTCCCATGCCATTGTCATTTCTGAGATTGACGTCATTGTATCATTCATCACTCAATTTGTCAATTTTGCTTGAAAGTACAGAACCAGCAGCAGCCTTCCTTTTCTTAGACTCCTTTCCACACCAATTTACTACATTAACCTAGCTACTTCTTGCTCATCTTGACCCACTTTTCCACCTTCTAACCTACTAATTGCTTGCTCGATGAGAAATATGCTCCTCTTAAGATAGGCAATTGTCCTCAGTGTTTCATTTTTCTCCTCCAAGTCTCTAATAAGAGCCCCCAGGTGGGCAACATCTGTCACAGCAGTATTTTCCCTGGAACTCTTGCTCCAGTTGTGTATACATATGGCATATTGTGCACTGAAAACATCCAATCTTGGTATTCATTATCCAAACAAAAAAAAAACATTAAAGAAAAAATTAAGTATTTACATGTCTTGAGCTTCTTTTAACTCCCCTTTTCCATTTTTGTTTTTAGAATTCTACTTCATTCTCAAACAATTTTGTGATCAATTGTCAGGAACTGAGCAAGGTATGCGTTTTCGCATGCGTTTTTTCAAGCAGTTTTCCAAGCGATTTTGAGCATCACTTGGAAAAGTACTTGACAAGTTGGTCACACTATATAAATCCATGCAACCGGCATGGATTTATAATGTGTGAACAACTGATGCTTTAAATGCAGCATCTATAGTAAAAAAAAGAATTAAAACGTTAAAAATAAAATAAAAACCTGTATACTCACCTCTCCGGTCTCCTCCAGTCTGCTCCCGGCCGCGTCCTCTCACTTTGGCGTCCCGCGATGTACTGTCAGGACCTGCGGTGACGTCATTTAGTCAGCTGATGGTCACGCGACCATCACCTGACCGCCGACGTCAGCGGTCGCGTGACTATCAGGTGACTAAATGACGTCACCGCAGGTCCTGACAGTACACCGCGGGACGCCAAGGAGAAAGGACATGACCGGGAGCAGACCGGGGGCCGCCAGAGGGGTGAATCACAGGTTTTGTTTATTTTTGACTTTTTTATTTCTTTTTTTCACCGCGTGGTAGCCGGGATGAAGAGGAGCTGTAGTCTCCTCTTCATCCTGGGTAACACACGCACCGCAATTACGCTGCAAATTCGCGGCCATTGAATTTAATTGAATCGCAGCAAATCCACATATACCTGCGTGTTTGCTGCGTTTCAATGTTCCTCAATGGCCGCGAATTTGCAGCGTAATCGCGGTAGAAATGGTCATGCTGCGTTTTGCAGCGCAATGACAATTCGGCGCGCAAATTAGCGCATCATGTGCACAGCACATCCGAATTCACATTGCTCTGCATGGCAGACTGTTTTACAAGCATTTTCGTAGCCGCAAAAACGCTACAAAAACGGTACGTGGGCACTTAACCTAAGACTGAGTCTTCTGTGTGTCTGGAATAGATGTAGAGAAGTATATGTAATGTCATTACAGTGGAGCGATCCTTCCCCTGCGCGAGTAATCACATACGGTGTCAGCAGTGAGATCTCTATGTGATCTGGTGATATACATTCATCTTACTATATCACACAAAAAAGACGCTTATGACATACTTTGGGGGCATTTTTTTCCTGCATGACGGTGCCTGTTTATGATTGGGCAACATCATTGAGGGGAAAAAGTAAATGCCCCCAGTGAAGAATCTCTGTTAATGCCCCATTGGTTATAAAGGAAATATATACATTTTACAAGCTTAAATATTTGCCACAGCGATGAGAAATGAAAAAAACAAACATTTTATTTAGTTCATCACCCACTATATCAGGATGTGGTCAGGTAGCATGCAAAAATGATGAAAGATCTTCTTTAACCTGTCTTGCAATAACTTTGAAAAAATTATCAGGGTAATTATCAATTTCTTATGAGTCACAAGACCCATTGCACCCAAGCTTTAATTTGACTAATATCTGGGGCAGCATGGTGGCTCAGTGGTTAGCACTGCAGCCTTGCAGTGCTGGGGTTCTGGGTTCAAATCCCATCAAGGACAACATCTGCAAGGAGTTTGTATGTTCTCCCTGTGTTTGCATGGGTTTCCTCCAACACTCCAAAGATGTACTGATAGGGAATGTAGCCTGTGAGCACCAATGGGGACAGTGATGATAATATCTGCAAAGCACTGTGGAATTAGTGGCACTATATAAGTGAGTAAAGTAAATAAAAAATGGTTCTTCAATAACTCCACATAATTTTTCTCTATTGTAATGTCTTGTATTTTGTGAAGTGCATTAGACCCTCAAGTAGCAAAGCACTCGTACAACATGATGCTGGCACCCTCTTACTCAATTATTGGGATAGTGTTTTATGGTTTACAAGTCTCCCCCTTTTTCTCCATGCATAATGTTGGTCATTATGGCCAAACAGTTCCATTTTTGTATCATCAGACATTACACATTTTTAAAATGGAGAATTTCTTTAAAGGGAATCTGTCACCCCCTGGCACTTATCTGACCTCTAATATGGGCATACAAGTGATAGAAATGTGAATCTATACCTACATGTATGCCTCATATTAGAGGTCTTGTTACTGTGAAATGTCTTTTTATTCTTTCAAGTTTCTGATGCTTGTAGGCCGGGGGAAAGAAATCCCCGCCTCCTGTGGTAATTTCAATGTTTCCCCCTCCCCTGCATGTCACAGTGCCTGGATTTTTCCTGCTGCAACTGCACATCACAGGGCACTGTGACGCGCAGGGGAGGAGGGAAGCATTGTAATCCACACAGGAGGCGGGGATTTCTTCAGGGTTCCAGGACTGGAACATATCAGAAACTTGTTTGAATAAAAAGTCATTTCACAGAAACAAGACCTCTAATATGAGGCTTACAGGTAGGCATAGATTTACATTTTTATCACCTGTATGCCCATATTAGAGGTCAGATAAGTGCCAGTGGGTGACAGATTCCCTTTAAACTCCTTTACATTTACCACTACATCAGATACAACTTTCTGAATAATATTTTTCCTGATAATAATCCTTTTACATGTTTACTAGCTTTACATCAATTTTATAAATAATGATGCTATGCCATGGCTTCAAAGTAATAGTTTCTTTAATAAATGCTTCAGTCCTAAAACACAACATTGCACAACATATTGAGCTTGAAATGATAGCCAGGAGCTTGAAAAGCTAGCCAGGCTTAATACATTATTTTCCACAGACAGCAACTTAGACTTAAAATTGAATTCACAGAAGCCATGCTATTTTATAACATACAATTGGCCAATTCTTTAAAGAGTTGTCCCTCACATTAAAAGTTAAACTTAATGGGTCTAGTGTGGAATAATAAATAGAAAAAAACTATGGACATTTCCCAAACAGCCACTGATCCTCCACATCTGGTAATGGGTCTCCCACTAGTCTCATAGCATCAATATCTGGCAGTCAATCAGTGCTTGCTGATTGACTGCAGCAGTCATATGACAACTACCACTCGATGTTGATGTTATGAGACCAGCGGGGGACACTGATCCAAATACGGAGGAATGGCAAAGGTCCAGGAAGTGAGTATAGGTTTGTTATATGTTTGGTTTCTTACAACATGTGGTCACAAAATCTAACAATTCTGTAAATCGCTCAAAGACCTGCTGTGCCAGTTGAGTAGCATTAAAAATATATTTCCTCCAATGGAAAGATTGAGAATGTATAAACTGCACAAAACTTTTGGGTGCTGACAAATTTAAATATACTTACTGTTTGAATAAACTTTGTATATTATTATTGAGACTGCATAATGCTGCCAATCGGTGTGTATCCAAACTGTCAAAACACCACACTTGTAAGTCTCTGGATCCATTCACTGCTCTGTGCGTGAGATTTATGGAATCATAGACTTACTATTGAGCCTGTACACGGTCTGACCCATGAGCTGTGCACATGGAGCAATATAGTGGGGGCTCAACAGTAAGTCTATGGATACATTACTCTGTGAGTGTGTACAGACACATATACTTACCTGTACACCACTTTGTGTGCAACCCATGCAGGATATGTGGACTTCAAAGCAGTGTTTTGACAGTTTGCATCCCCACCTATCAACAACACTACACAGTCTCTATAATATCTAAAAAGTTTTCTGGAAAGATAGGTACACTTCCCCCATAACCAAGATGACTATTTTAAACCCACTAAAATCCTTTTCAGTTATCCTCACTTTAGTCCATACCGTACATGAAAGATCCAGGAAATATGCCGATCCATACAGATAATGGGCAGCCACTTCCTGAAATAAATCTGTGCCTGCATGGACATAATGTACACTACTAATATGGGGGATTCTTCTGTAGTTTATTCTTGACTCTTACAGTTTGCTGTTGTCAACCACATTGTTTCACCACTATTTTGTCTGTTTGTGCACAAGCCCTAAAGACAAAAAAACCTAAAGTTATGAGCTGGAATATAAGATGGTGTACATTCAGCGTGTAGTCGCATGTTCAAACTGGCCTCTAAACAAACAAACCCAAGATAAAAACATAATAAGCAAATACCCTGCAGTAAATAAATAAATAGCAATAGTGCATGAAAATTATATAGGGTACTTACTTAGTTAACATAATTTTGATAAAAAAAAACATAAAAGCCACCACACAACATCATGGTGACCCTATTTGGGATGGTCCTAACCTCTAGTATTAAAACCTTACCATTTGTCAAGTGACATACATGTGGATAAGGGCTGAGAAGGACTGAGACCCAGTTAATGGACACCCAGCCATGTGGAACTACATGAATGTAATGTCCAGCTCAAATAAAAGGGAGGCCACACCTATATTTGCACAGAGTGGAAAAAAACTGAAACAAAAAAACTAAAGAGATGAATTAGAATATAAGTTGGTGTGCATGCTGGCTCTAGGCAGATGTTCACACCACGTCATGGTGACCCTATTCGGGACCGTCCTAACCTCTAGTATTAAAACTTTACCATTTGTCAAGTGACGTGCATGTGGATAAAGGCTGAGAAGGACTGAGACCCGGCTAATGAACACCCAGGCATGGGGAACTACATGATTGTAATGTACAGCTCAAAGAAAAGCCCTGAGGACTAGCACACAAATGGAGTAAAATAAAGGTCAAGTAAGTTACTATAGCCATCGAGCATAATAGCCTGTTTAGCGCCTCCTTCACATATCTGTGTTTCCAGTACATCTGGTATCCGTTTTTTTCATGGATACCACACGTGCATAGCAGCAAAGGTTAAAATGGGTACATGTCCATGTTCTTACATGAACCGTGTGTCTGTGTGAATCACATGGAGACATGTCTGTTTTTTCCTGGCAGCACGGATGACAAGGGCCAATACAAGTCAATGGGTCCGTGAAAAACACGTACAACACAAGGATGGCATCCATGTTGCATTCATGTGCTATTCGTGTTTAACATTGCAAAGTGTAGGAGAAGCTTTGTAATTTAATTGTTTCTTTGACCATAGTGGAAAAACACTGATGACACACTGATGGTAAAAACAGATGCACTGATGGAAAACACTGATGACACCAGTACCGATTTTCCACGTATGTCTTTAAACACGGATGTGTGAAGGAGGTCTAAGGTGTAGCTCTATTTCTCCTCATTGCTTCTCCCATCCAGCACATTATGTTTTCACATAAGTCTATCTTGTTTAGTTCTCCATATCCCTAATCTCCAGATCCCTCGCTAACTATATTCTGTTATTAACCTGCATATGTATGGGGACATTGAAATGGCAATCATGTGCCATCCGATTTAGTCAAATTTGAATCTATTACAAATCAGCAGACGACGATCAGTGTAGAAGCTGCTGAAATATTCTTCATTGTCCATATTCATTTTATATCCTAAGTTGCTATTAAAATATAAAAAAACGAAAGAAAATATATTTTAAAAAGGGGAATGTTAATAAATTGGTCCAGATCGCTTTCTGAAGATACACGGTTTCATTACGTTATTTTTAATCTTAATGTTATGTGCATATAAAATACAGATATCTAGCATACAATAATTTGAAAATAATATTTCTACTCATTCTAGAAATGCTGCTTCCAATTCACGTATTTTGGAGCTAGTGGGAAAAAAAAATCTCTGCTGTGCAATTTTACATATTTTCCTTAATTCCAAATTAATTTACTGCTGGTTCTTGACTTTTCATAACAGCGGAAATTTAATATTCAGTGCCTGGAAGAAAAAAAAATGTTCTGAAATAAGGGGAAATTCCCTGTGCACAAACGCCCTACAGAAGCAAAGCGTCTCTTCTCTTTGCCTTTATTCCTGACAGCTAACTGTAAGCATTTTCTATTCTTAGCTCTGTTCCTATACAGTGATAGACTGTAGTCTGGAAAAAAAAAAAAGGCAGAATGCAATATATTTTCCAAAATACATCCATCCATATAAATCTAGAAATGTATAGATAGATATAAATATAGATAGATATACATAGGAGAAGCTTTGTTCTGAGAATAGCCTGCACAGAAAAGATAAAGCAGATCCTGGCAGGGAAGTGGAAGAAGGGGGCGTTAAAATCAGAGTTTAATGCTGAGCTTCAGATAGATCCTTCACTGGCAGAATTAATGTGCTGCTATATATAGAAGCCTAGTGTTCCTAGGGGGAAACTTAATGATGCAATGACGTCACTGCAGGTCAGCTCCAGACTGGTGGAAGTCAGTTGCATGCATCTGGCTGCAGAATATTAGCAGGATGGGAAGGTACAGGGAGGGAATCACAGCCTGTACACCTAGGAACAAGAAGCTTTGCTATGCAATGCCCTGCAGCCACATATTCTATACAAATATGCTCATAATAGTCATACAGTTTATTATCAATGAGGATGCAAGAGCTCGAAGAAACCCAAAGAGAGGGGGGGATCCCATTTGCTCACACGTCAATGATATCCTTGTCTCCTGCTCTGGTCAGATCTCTTAATTAAAAGGTATGTAGCATTTGTTCTTATTCTTTGCATGTAGAATGCACAGCACAATTAGTATGTATGATCTTGCTGGTCCTTGAGATGATTCTGTGATCTGGCCCTTCACAGTCCTTTCTCAACTTGACATGTATATCAACCCTGGCTTAAATGAAGGCTTGTCCTCATTTCTTATTGTAGAGTCCTATCAGTTTTATACTGTAGTATTATTGATGATAGGTTACAGATGCTGCTATACAGAGATTTCGACATGACCTGTTGTTTTTAACGCTCCGGTTTTCCACCAGTTGCAACGTCAACAGTGTTATCAAATAAAAGCAAACATCACAAGGGCTTTTAGCCCATCTCCCATGATTCTACACAAAACAGATTTCAGATTGCTTCCAAAGGGGTATTTCTCTTTGAAAAACCACAAGCTCTTGATAAAAGCTACCATCACATTTTAGAAATCTGCTGCTGGCTATAGTGAAAATAACAGTTACAAGTAAACCTCGCCTTCTAATGTGTTTACTATAAGAACAGAGGAAGCAGAAAACTATTTGTTGCTTTTTTTTTCCGCTCTTGACATTTGATGTCAAAATAGAAATGTAATATTATAGAGGACATGTCTGCATTAATGTGTCCTTGCACACCATCCATATATACTTCTAATAGTGTCTATGGTATTAAAGATACATTTTTGTAACATACCCATCTTCTATCTATGTGGTAGGACTCAGCTGTATATCACATGTTTTGCACCTTTTAATATACAAAGTTGTGTTTTTTCCCAGACTATACTGTAATGAATGAACAGCTGGGCTTACCACCTCAGACCCTGGACAGTTCTCTTCCCTATTTATCTTGTGGTCTTGATAAATGATGACACATTTATCACTATGAGAGAAAATAATCTTTTAAGATATGCAAAAAATAAATAAAAAACAACAATCTGTGTCTTGTTCAGCGGTTTATGGGCTTCATAGCCTACTGGGTATATTTCAGATTTTATCCAATATCATATGGTCATATTTTTTTTAGCAATTAGTCATTGATACATGTCATTAACTTTAAATAAACCAGTTTTCAAAGCAGAAAATTATGAACATGTTCAGCACAGTCTCTCATGTTTTGTCACTGACATTTACACAATTAGATTTTATACAGTACTATGCAAACATTTTAGGCAGATGTGGAAACAATGCTGCAAAGTATGAGTGTTTTCGAAAATAGCAGTGTTTAATAGTTTATTTTTAGCAATTAACAAAATTCAATGTGAATGAACAAAAAATAAATCTAAATCAAATCAGTATTTAGTGTCACCAGCCTTTCTCTTCAAAAAAGCATCAATGCATCAATTTTTCAAAGTGCATTTGCACTCAATTTTTGAAAAATTTCGTAAGGGAGGTTATTTCGATCCAAACATCCTGGAGAACTAACCACTGATCTTCTGTCTCTTCTTGTAATCCCAGACAGACTTGATGATATTAAGATCAGGGCTCTGTGGGGCCATATCATTGCTCCAGGACTCGTTGCTCTTCTTCACTTCAAAGATAGTCAAGACTAACTGTATGTTTTGGGTTGATGTCCTACTGCAGAACAAATTTGAAGCCATCAGACACTTCCCTGATGATATTGCATGATTGATAAGTATCTACCTGCATTTCTCAGCATTGAGGACACCAAGAAATGGCAACGTTGATGACCGTAAACACATTGGTCAGCCAAGAAACTTAGTGTCACAAATGAAAGACACATGAGGCTTACTTCCATTTGCAATCGGAAGATGTATAGCAGTGCCATCAGCTCAGGACTAGCAGCAATCAGTAAGACCAAGTTACAACCATTTACTTCATGGAAGAAATAAGGACAAAAAACACCTTTGACACTGAAACAAGACCACAGGACTCATTTATATATTTAAATATAAGAACTATATTGAAGAAAAAATGGCAGCAGGTGGTCTGGAGTGATGAGTCAAAATGTGAAATATTTGGTTGCAACAGAAAGCAGTTTGTTCGCAAAAGGCTGAAGAGTGGTACAATAATGAGCATCTGCAGGCAACAGTGAAGCATGGTGGAGGTATCTTGCAAGTTTGGGGCTGCATTTTAGCAAATGGAGTTGGGAAATTAGTCAAGATTAGTGGTGGCCTCAATGCTGAGAAATACAGCAGATAATTATCCATCATGCAATACCATCAAAGAGGTTTCTGATTGACTTCAAATTTATTGTGCAGCAGGACAACGATCTCAAACATACATCCAAAGTCATTAAGAACTATATTCCAGCCAAAGTCATTAAGAACTTTCTTCAGCGTAAAGTAGAGCAAGGAGTCCTGGTAGTGATGATTTGGCCCTTGCATAGCTCTAATCTTAACTTCATTGAGATTACATGAAGTCCCAGAAGGATTTACTCAAGCCTATATCCACAGAAGATCTGCAGTTAGTTATCCAAGATGTTTGAACCAACTTCCTTTAAAATCTACGTGTAAGTGTGACTAGAACAATTGATGCTTTGATCCTGTTTTGAAGGAGTGATGGATGAAAGGATTTGGATTACATTCACATAAACTGCATAATGAATGGATACAATAGTATAGTATAGTTGTATAGTTTGTAAAGCTGAATAAAGACTTGCGTCCATCAAGTTCGACCTGTTAGTTCTGTAATTGCTAAAGTTGATCCAGAGGAGGGCAAAAACCCCAAATGATTTAGCCAATCTTCACCTGAGGAAAAATTCCCTCCCGACTCTGAAACCAGCAGTCAGAATAAATCCCTGTATCAACCTACTATTTTATTTTATTTTTAAGTATATGCTGAAATCTGCCTGGTATCTAGAAATGCATCCAGTCCCCGCTTGAACTGGTGTAGTGAATCCGACATTACCGTCTCCTCACTCAGTGAATTCCATATTCTCACTGCTCTTACCGTAAAGAACCCCTTCATATGCTGGTGCTGAAACCTTTTCTCTTCCAGTCTTAGTGAATGCCCTCTTGTTACCGTAATATCCCTCCTTTTGAACAAATCCCGGGCAAGATCTCTATACTGTCCCCTAACATATTTGTACACATTTATTATGTCCCCCCTCAACCTTCTCTTTTCCAGGCTAAATAGTCCTAGTTTTGCCAACTTCTCTGGGTATTGCAGTCCCTCCATTCCCTTTATTAATTTTGTTGCCCTCTTTTGTACCTTTTCAAGCTCATTTATATCCTTTCTATATATTGGGGCCCATAACTGAGCACAGTATTCCAAGTGTGGTCTGACCAGTGCTTTGTACAGTGGAAGAACAATGTTCTCATCCTTTGCAGCTATACCTCTTCTGATACATCCCATTACCCTGTTTGCCCTTACAGCAGCGGCCTGACTTTGGGCACTCCAATTTAGTTTGCTATCAATCAAGATGCCCAAGTCCTTCTCCATCTCTGAATTCCCCAATGATTTCCCATTCAGTGAGTACTGGTGACTTCCATTTTTCCTTCCCATATGTATGACCTTACATTTCTCCTCGTTAAACCTCATTTGCCATTTAATGCTCCACCTACCCAGCTTATCCAAATCCCTCTGTAGGTCTGCACTGTCCTCTTTTGTATTAATTGTTTTACATAACTTTGTGTCATCTGCAAATATTGATATTTTACTATTTATCCCGTTGACTATGTCATTAATAAAGATATTAAATAACATTGGGCCTAGTACAGACCCCTGTGGTACCCCACTAGTGACGCTTACCCAATCTGAGTATATTCCATTTATAACCACCCTCTGCCTTCTATCCTTTAGCCAGTTAGCTACCCACGTGCAGACATTTTCCCCCAACCCCATCATTCTCATTTTGTATACCAACCTATTATGTGGCACGCTATCGAACGCTTTTGAGAAGTCGAGATACACGACATCCACTGGTTCCCCCTGATCTACTCGAGAGCTAACCTCCTCGTAGAAGTCAATCAGGTTTGTTTGGCAGGAGCGATTCCTCATGAATCCATGTTGGTTCGAGATTAAAAGATTATTAGCATCAAGATGCTCCGTAATTGCCTCTTTAATGAAGCTTTCAAAAATTTTGCCCACAACGGACGTCAGACTCACCGGCCGATAGTTTCCGGCGTCACTTTTCGCTCCCTTTTTGAATATTGGCACTACATTCGCCTGTTGCCAATCAAGTGGCACAGACCCAGTCTCAACAGAGTCCTTAAATATAAGATATAACGGTCTGTCTATCACATTACTTAGTTCCCTTAGTACCCGTGGGTGTATGCCATCAGGTCCTGGTGATTTGTTTATTTTAATGTTACTGAGGCGTTTCTGTACCTCAACTTAGGTTAGATTTGTCATACTTAGTGGAAGATTAAGCTTGTCACTTCTCATTTCTCCTGTTAGTTCTATTTCCTTTGTGAAAGTTGTCTAAAAAAAATTATTTAATAGATTAGCTTTATCCTCATCTTTCTCTATGATTTTGCCTTCCTCACTTTTTATCGGTCCAATATTATCCGATTTAATCCTTTTACTATTTATATACGTAAAGAACAGTTTGGGATTTGATCTACTTTTCCTAGCAATACGTTTCTCTGTTTCCTCCTTCGCTATTTTTATTTGTTTTTTACAGGTTCTCGTTTTTTCCTTGTAACACATTAGTGCCTCCTTACTGTTTTCCTGTTTTAATCTCTTGAATGCCTCTTTTTTGCTATTTAACGCCCCTTTTACGTTCTTGTTCAACCATATTGGTTTCCTCTTATTTCTGGCCCTTTTATTCCCATACGGTATATACCTCTCGCACTGAGTATTCAGAATTCTTTTGAAGGTTTCCCATTTACTATTCGTATTCCATTGATTAAGTACTTTGTCCCAGTCAATAAGTTGAAGGTTTTCTATCAGCTGATCAAACTTCGCCCTCCTAAAGTTTAATGTTTTTGTTGTTCCCTTATTGATAACCCTACTGAAGGGCATTTTGATGTCGATAATATTATGATCGCTATTACCTAGGTGCCCCCCTATCTGTACCTCAGTTATTCTATCAGGCCTATTAGTCAATATTAAGTCCAACACGGCCTTCCCTCTCGTTGGTTCCTGCACTAGTTGGGAGAGATAATTATCCTTAATATTTGTCAAGAACCTTTTTCCTTTCTGAGATCTACAGGTTTCTGTTTCCCAGTCAATATCCGGGTAGTTGAAATCCCCCATTACAATCACTTCATTATGTTTTGCTACTTTGTCTATTTGTCCTAACAGCAGATTCTCATTCTCCTCTGTTATATTTGGTGGCTTATAGCAGACCCCCAGTAATATTTTATTATTATTTTTTGCCCCCTCTATCTCTACCCACATGGACTCGACCCCCTCTTCTCCCTCTCCTATATCTTCCCTTAGTCTGGGTTTTAGACATGACTTTACATATAAGCAGACTCCTCCGCCTTTCCCCTGTTTCCGGTCCCTTCTAAATAAACTATAATCTAATAAATTTACCGCCCAGTCGTAGCTATCGTCTAGCCAAGTCTCTGCTATACCTACAATGTCATACCTCTCCTCCGATATAAGCGCCCGCAGCTCATCCGCCTTATTCGTCAGGCTTCTTGCGTTGGTCAGCATGCAAGATAAAACTTTGGGGTTATTTAGCATCCTATTCTTCTCTAACGATCTAACTGTACTATCCCCACCCCCCTCTCCACCCTCATTATATTCACTTCTCCCCTTCCACCTTGCTTGCCTCACATCCCACCTATTTCCTTGGTTTCCTCCCCCCGTCTCTAGTTTAAAAACTCCTCCAACCTATTAGCCATCTTCTTCCCCAGCACCGCTGCACCCTCCCCATTGAGGTGCAGCCCGTCCCTACGGTAGAGCCTGTAGCCGACCGCGAAGTCGGCCCAGTTCTCCATGAACCCAAACCCTTCTGCCTTGCACCAACTCTTTAGCCACTTATTCACCTCCCTAACTTCCCGTTGGCGCTCCTGTGTGGCTCGCGGGATTGGTAGTATTTCTGAGAAAACTACCTTGGAGGTCCTTGCCCTAAGCTTCCTACCTAGGTCCCTGAAATCATTTTTTAGGACCCTCCATCTACCACTCACTTTGTCATTGGTGCCAATGTGGACCATGATCGCTGGGTCTTCGCCAGCCCCACCCAGTAACCTGTCAACCCGATCCGCGATGTGCCGGACTCGAGCGCCAGGGAGGCAGCACACCGTTCGGCGATCCCGGACTTTGTGACAGATTGCCCTGTCTGTCCCCCTAATAATAGAGTCACTCACTACCAGAACCTGTCTTGCCTGCCCTACACTTCCCCCCTCCCCCTCATTACTGGAGCATACACTCCCCCGGCGGTCAGAGGATCTGTCGTGCTCCAATAATGCCGGTTCTGAACCAGCCTTCCTATACTTCTTCCCTCTATCCCTCCTAACTGTTATCCAGCTCCCTGCCTGTTCAGCCTGCACTTCTATGCTCCACCCCCAGTATTGACCCATTGAGTGTCTGCTCGGTGAGCAGCAAACTCCGTTCCATGTTGTCGATGCTCCTCAGTATCGCTATCTGAGCACTTAGATCCAGAATTTGGGCTTCCAAGTGCACGATATGCTCACATCTCTCGCAGCAGTATGGATCCTCGAGCGGTTGCTCACGGAATGCATACATTGCGCAAGATGTACACTGCACGGCTCCGGCCAACATGGACGTCATTCTAAATATGGGGATACAGTCAGTATATATATACAAGTACAAAACACAATTATTTATATATAGGTGTATGGACGGGGATCAATTAGGGATGTGCAAGTGTATCGATTAGATATCGGTGGGGGATCAGTTAAGTATGGACGGAGGATCAATTAAGTATCAAGTATGGACGGGGGAATCAGCTAAGTAGGTCAGGTGGATTAATTAAGTAAAAAGTAAAGTAAAGAAAGAATGAAATACAGTCAGCAATTCAGTCCTAAGTCCTCCCTTCCAAACTTCCTTAATCCAAAGTCACTGAAAAACAAGTCACACACTTACTTTCGTTCGCACTTACGCTCCGGACACACGCAGCTCGTTCACACTCGCAAACTAAGAGATTTAAAGAGTAGAGATGAGCGTTGTTCTACTCGAACTGTTCGCCAATCTCAAATTCGAGCTGTTTTGGGCGGTGTTCGAGCCGTTTGGCGAACACGAACAATTTGAGAAAAATTCGGCTGTTCGAGGTTATGTTCGATAACTGTTCGTGCACCAAAATCATAACTGGATTTTTTCTCAGTAATGATGAAAATTAATGTTAATACGCAGTTTGAGTGTACAGCGGGGTGGGGGGAGGGGCAGGGGATGGATCTCTGCAGGAACAATGAAGATCTCCATTTTTTTTTCTCTTTCCCGCATTTGCAGTGGGGAGGTGCAATCTGTCAGCCTATCAGCAGCGCACACACGGAGAGAAGTGCTTTTTTTCACACAAGCAAGGGCATGTGTCATTGGCAGTGTATGTCACATGTCCTTGCCCTATAAGACCAAGCCATTTTCCCCGTCGCCACCATTTTCTCACTGCTGCAGCTGCGTGTTAGACGGCACCGCTGTTGCTGTGTGCGCTATACCTTGTTAATTTCAAGCCAATTTTCGCACAAATATACAGATAGCTTGGGAGTAGGGAATAGTTGTGATTGCAGTCCTTTTAAGGACTAGGTTACAGCATTTCCTACGACTTTTATCAGGGAGGTCTGTGCTCTTAAATAGATAGGTTGTGGGAGTAAAGACTAATTGTAATTGGAGTCCTTTTCAGGACTAGGTTACATGAGTTCCTATCAGTTTTTGCCAGGCAGGTCTGTGCCAGTGCTGTGCAAGTTTTTTTCACAGCATTTGGCTGAATCTAGCAAAGCTAATCCTTTTTGGCCTATTGCAGAGTGTGTTAGTCAGTGGAGTAGCCTATCTGTGTTGCAAGATATAACACCTGTGTATAGAATACCAATTTTTTTACTGCACCTAGTGAAGTAAAATCTTTTGGGCATAGCATCATTCTATTAGTCCATCTATACTGACCTCCATCAGGTTGCAAACTGAATATAATTTTTTTCTGCATCTAGCTCTGAAAAAATAGTTGGGCTTCTAGCGGTGTGTGGGACTTGGTCTATTAGTCCATCTATACTGACCTCCATCAGGTTGCAAATTAAAAATAATTTTTTTCTGCATCTAGCTCTGAAAAAATATTTGGGCTTCTAGCAGTGTGTGGGACTTGGTCTATTAGTCCATCTATACTGACCTCCATCAGGTTGCAAATTAAAAATAATTTTTTTCTGCATCTAGCTCTGAAAAAATATTTGTGCTTCTAGCGGTGTGTGGGACTTGGTCTATTAGTCCATCTATACTGACCTCCATCAGGTTGCAAATTAAAAATATTTTTTTTCTGCATCTAGCTCTGAAAAAATATTTGGGCTTCTAGCAGTGTGTGGGACTTGATCTATTAGTCCATCTATACTGACCTCCATCAGGTTGCAAATTAAAAATAATTTTTTTCTTCATTTAGCTCTGAAAAAATATTTGGGCTTCTAGCAGTGTGTGGGACTTGTTCTATTAGTCCTTCTATACTGACCTCCAGCAGGTTGCAAATTGAATATAATTTTTTTCTGCATCTAGCTCTGAAAAAATAGTTGGGCTTCTAGCGGTGTGTGGGACTTGGTCTATTAGTCCATCTATACTGACCTCCATCAGGTTGCAAATTAAAAATAATTTTTTTCTGCATCTAGCTCTGAAAAAATATTTGGGCTTCTAGCAGTGTGTGGGACTTGGTCTATTAGTCCATCTATACTGACCTCCATCAGGTTGCAAATTAAAAATAATTTTTTTCTGCATCTAGCTCTGAAAAAATATTTGGGCTTCTAGCGGTGTGTGGGACTTGGTCTATTAGTCCATCTATACTGACCTCCATCAGGTTGCAAATTAAAAATAATTTTTTTCTGCATCTAGCTCTGAAAAAATATTTGGGCTTCTAGCAGTGTGTGGGACTTGGTCTATTAGTCCATCTATACTGACCTCCATCAGGTTGCAAATTAAAAATAATTTTTTTCTGCATCTAGCTCTGAAAAAATATTTGGGCTTCTAGCGGTGTGTGGGACTTGGTCTATTAGTCCATCTATACTGACCTCCATCAGGTTGCAAATTAAAAATATTTTTTTTCTGCATCTAGCTCTGAAAAAATATTTGGGCTTCTAGCAGTGTGTGGGACTTGGTCTATTAGTCCATCTATACTGACCTCCATCAGGTTGCAAATTAAAAATAATTTTTTTCTTCATTTAGCTCTGAAAAAATATTTGGGCTTCTAGCAGTGTGTGGGACTTGTTCTATTAGTCCTTCTATACTGACCTCCAGCAGGTTGCAAATTGAATATAATTTTTTTCTGCATCTAGCTCTGAAAAAATAGTTGGGCTTCTAGCGGTGTGTGGGACTTGGTCTATTAGTCCATCTATACTGACCTCCATCAGGTTGCAAATTAAAAATATTTTTTTTCTGCATCTAGCTCTGAAAAAATATTTGGGCTTCTAGCAGTGTGTGGGACTTGGTCTATTAGTCCATCTATACTGACCTCCATCAGGTTGCAAATTAAAAATAATTTTTATCTGCATCTAAAGTACCTCTGAAAAAATATTTGGGCTTCTAGCAGTGTGTGGGACTATTTGTATTAGTCCATCTATACTGACCTCCATCAGGTTGCAAATTCAAAATAATTTTTTTCTGCATCTAACCCAGCCAATAGTTTTGGCCTAATACCACAGTTTGGCCACTCAGCTCTGCTCGGTTACCATCCATTGTTTTTTTGTGCAAACAACTCCAGAGTTGTGAATTAGTTAACCACCAAAATGAGTGGAAAAAGGCCTGCTGCTGGTGGAAAGGGGAATAGGCGTGTTGGGAAGGGGAAAAAAGGTTGTGTCCGTGGGGTAGGTGTTAAAGCAACAGTAACATCTGCAGAAGAAAGACCATCTTCCAGCCAAACTAAAATGTCTACTTCTTTTAGCGGACAATGTGATAAGATCCCTTTCTTACGGCCACGCCAATCGCTACAAATTCCAGATGAGGCACAAAAACAGCAGGTGCTTCAACGGATATCAAGTGCTCCTTTAAGTGGGCTCTCCTCCACATCAACTTCAACATCACAAATACTCCAGTCCTCAAAGGTGTCACCCAAATCGCACTTGCTTCCTCACAGCTCCCAAATCTCCAGCTGCCCGTCTGAGTATGAGGTAGAACAGATGGTTGAGTCTGCAGAGCTGTTTACTCATACTATAGCCTGGGAATCAGAGGTCGACTCCAGCGCTTCTGTGAATCCAGACGAGGAAATGATCTGCACTGATGCCCAGAATCTTTATGAGTCGGATCCAGGACCAGACGCAGTAGGTTCTGACCATAATGTAGACCCTCATTCCCAAACTGTAACTCCTGTTGGTGGAGACAATGAGGAAGACGATGATAAGACTCAAATACCTGATTGGAGCGACAACTTTAGTTTTTTGTCAGGGCAGGAACAGGTTGGCTCTGAGGACGACGGGTGTGATAACGCACAGGGTGATGATGATGAGGTCGGAGATCCCACTTACTGTCAACCCACAGTCAGCCAAGAGATGAGGTCAGCAGAGGAGGTGGAGGAAGATGCTAGTGACGACGAGGTCAGGTTGCGCCTTCCTGGACAGAGACGTAGTACTGGAAGCACGTCAACAACTGCATCCTCAAACACAACTCTGCCTCTCACCACAAGTCGTGGTGGCTCTTCAGGTCGCATGGGTGCTAAGCCTTGCATAGCCTGGGCATTTTTTCAGATCGATAAAGATGACCCAACTCGTGTTATCTGTAACATTTGTCAGCAAAAGCTAAGTAGAGGCCAAAAAATACATAGTTTGAGTACTTCATGCATGAACCGGCACATGGACATGAAGCATAAGTTGCAGTGGGAAGCTCAGTGTGCTACAATGCGGCCTAGCCGGCCGGGCCAATCACCGTCTGCCATATCTTGTGCATCCGCGGCCTCTTCATCCTCTGTGACTGGGGGGACAGCAGTCACACCTGTTTTGGGGCGCAGACCTGCCACCTCTTTACCCGCAACAGCCAGCGTGATTGGCAGGTCATCATTTTCTTTGTAGGTGGTAACACCAGCTGGTGTTGAGCCCTGTCCGACATCGATAGCACCACCTTTGGATCAAGGCAACCTAACATGTCCGCCTGCATCTTCCTCACAGACCGGCAGTTTGCCGGGGACACCCTTATCAACCCCGTCTAAGCACAATAGCCAGCCCTCGGTCCCTCAGATGTGGACAAGTAAAAGACCATTTCCTCCTAGCCATGAGAAAGCTAAGAGGTTGAATTTCACCATCTGCAAGCTCTTGGCTACAGAAATGCTGCCTTTCCGCCTGGTGGACACAGAGGATTTTCGAGACCTTATGTCCGTCGCAGTGCCCCAGTACCAGATGCCCAGTCGGCACTACTTCTCAAAGAAAGGTGTGCCTGCGCTCCACCAGCATGTCGCACACAACATCACCGCTTCTTTGAGAAACTCTGTGTGTGACAGGGTGCATTTCACCACAGACACTTGGACGAGTAGGCATGGACAGGGGCGTTACATGTCGCTGACTGGGCACTGGGTAACTATGGTGACAGCAGGACAAGGGGCTGCTGTCCAAGTCTTGCCGTCCCCACGAGTTGTGCGTCAATCCTCTTTATGTCAAAGTTCCTCCACTGCTTCTGCCTCCTCAACCTCCTCTCGGTCTTCCACCTGCACCCAAAGCCTGTCTGGTCATGCCACAAGCTTTCTAACTGCGCAGAAGGGATCCTGCACACCTCCTTACTATGCTGGCAGTAGGGCTCAACGTCATCAGGCGGTTTTTACATTGAAATGTCTGGGAAATGTGAGTCACACAGCTGAGGAGTTGTGGTCAGCTCTGGAGAACCAATTTCATGAATGGTTGTCTCCACTGGACCTGAAACCAGGGAAGGCCGTGTGCGACAATGCTGCAAACCTGGGTGCGGCCCTTCGCCGGGGCAATGTCACACACGTGCCTTCTATGGCTCACGTGTTGAACCTGGTTGTCCAGCAATTTTTAGCCCACTATCCCAGACTAGATGGCCTTCTGCAGAGGGCACGGTCGCTGTGTGCTCACTTCCGCCGTTCGCATCCCGCAGCTCAGCGACTTACATCTCTACAGAAGTCGTTGGGCCTGCCACTTCACCGGCTAAAATGCGATGTGCCTACCCGGTGGAATTCAACTCTGCACATGTTGCAGCGACTGTGGCAGCACCGACAAGCCCTTGTGCAATACGTTCTGACGTATAGCCTGGGCCAACGAGATTCAGAGGTGGGGCAAATCACGCTGGAGGAGTGGTCTCAGATCAGGGACCTATGCATCCTTCTGCACAGTTTTGAAATGGCGACGAAGATGTTTAGTGCTGACGATGCCATTATCAGCATGACTATTCCGGTGATTTACATGCTGGAGCACATGTTAAACAGAATTCGGAGTCAGGTGGTGGCACAAGAGGAGGTGGAGGAAGTAGAGGAGGAGGAGTTGTATGCGGAAGGGCTAACATCTGCAAGGTCCAGATGGTCGGCAGCACCAAGGCGGCAGGCATGTGAGGGTGGGAGAGATGGTTTTACCAGGGCGCATGGTAGCAGCCAAACTAGTGAGGAAGGTGCAGGAGCCCAGGAAGAAGTGGAGGACGAACTGATGGAAGACTCATCAGATGAGGGAGACCTTGATCACATTTCTGTTGTGCGAGGTTGGGGGGAGAGGACAGAGGAAGGAAGCATGATTGTTACCTCGCCACCAACACAACAGGGACTTGGTGCTCCTGGATGCGCAACACACATGAGTGCCTTCTTGCTGCACTACCTGCAACATGACCCTCGAATTGTGAGAATTAGAAATAATCCTGACTACTGGGTTGCCACACTGTTAGATCCCCGGTACAAAAGTAAATTTGCAGAAATTATTCCTACCATAGAAAGGGATGCACGCATGCAGGAGTATCAGCAGAGACTGTTGCAGAATCTTACATGTGCTTTTCCACAAAATACCAGTGGTGCACGTAGTGAATCTCACAGTTCCAACTTGCCAACCGTGGGACCGTCAAGTGTTCAGCACTCAAACCGTAACAGAACCACAGTATCTGCTGGTAACATCAATTTTGCGGAATCATTTCACCACTTTTTTAGCCCACCCTTTGCAAGGCCACAGGAGACAAGAAGTCTGACACATAGTCAACGCCTAGAGACGATGGTACAGGAGTATCTCCAAGTAAACATTGAAGCCACGACTGTGTCACTGGACCCTTGCTCTTTTTGGGCTTCCAATCTGGATAAATGGCCGGAGCTAGCCACTTACGCCTTGGAGATCTTGTCATGCCCCGCAGCCAGCGTTCTGTCTGAACGTGTGTTCAGCGCTGCTGGTGGTGTGCTGACAGATAAGCGCACGCGGCTCTCCACTGATAATGTAGACAGACTCACGTTCATAAAGATGAACAAATCATGGATCCGAAACGACTTTTCTACCCCTGTGTCATCCTGGGGAGAGTAAAAGCTTGATGATTGGTTAAAATCACCCTACCAACCGTTTTAAGCTTTCAAATTACTAATCATGTTTATCTGTATCTTGACTGGAAAATAATTTGGGCTTTGTAGCAGTGTGCAGCACTGATCCTATTAGGCCATCTATACTAAAGCTTCACCAGATTTAAAATTAAAAATAATTTTTAGCTGCATCTAGCCCGGAAAATAATTTTGGGGCTCCGAGATGCGCAAGGCACATAAGTGCCTTCTTGCTGCACTACCTGCAGCATGACCCTCATATTGTCAGAATTCGAAGTAATCATGACTACTGGGTTGCCACACTCTTAGATCCCCCAAACTTTTCGATCAACCTTTTCATTTTAATAAAGACCAAAAAAATGGTCATTTTTGAAATTATAAGCATTAGCAGGTTGTTAGAAACTGAAATCAAACAGTTTTCAACTCAAAACTTTATTCTAGGTGATGTTACATTTTCACATAGGACCCCTTGTTCGAAAGGAGCTTCTGAACTCTCTCGTCCATTGAATTTGTCAGGTTTTGGATGGTTTCTGCTTCAATTGTTTTGCATGAGGACAGAATACCCTCCCAGAGCTGTTGCTTAGATGTGAACTGCCTCCCACCATCATAGACACTCCTTTTAATGATGCTCCAAAGGTTCTGAATGGGGTAGAGGTCAGGGGAGCATGGGGGTCACACCATAAGTTTGTCCCCTTTTATGCCCATATCAGCCAGAGATGCAGATGTTTTATGTGCAGCATGAGATGGTGCATTATCATGCAGAAAAATGATCTTGCTGTGAAATACACGGTTCTTCTTCTTGAACCATGGCAGGAAGTGCTGTTTGAGAAAATCCACATACATTATGGAGTTCATCTTTAGCGCCTTCAGGGATCCTAAAGGGGCCGACAATCTCTCTCCCCATGATTCCAGCCCAAAACATTACTCCACCTCCTCCTTGTTGGCGCTGTAGCTGTGTTTGCGTGGGGTGTCCATCAACCAGCCATCCTCCACTCCATCCATCTGGACCATCGAGCGCTGCACGGCACTCATCCGTGAACAAAACAGTTTTGAAATCAGTCTTCATGTAATGTTTGGCCCACTGGAGCCGTTTCTGCTTGTGTGAAGTGGATAGAGGAGGTCGACAGGATGGCGCATGCACAGCTGCAAACCTCTGAAGGACCCTGCATCTTGTTGTTCGGGGGACGTTGGAGGCACAAGCAGCTTCAAAAACTTGTCTGCTGCTATGACAAGGCTTTTTTGCCGCTGCTCTTTCAACCTGACGTAATTGCCTGTAGGAAAGAGTCCTCAATTTGCCCTTATCAGCACGCACACGTGTGTACTGTGAATCAGCTACATACTTCTTGATTGCCAAGACACTTCATCCTGATCATCGCATAATGTTGATTGTAGTCATGCCTTGACCTAAACACTCCACAATTTGTTGCTTCTCAGCAGCCGACACATCCTTTTTCTTTCCCATTTTGGCAGAAAATGTAGGCTGCTTAATAATGTGAGAGAGCCTTCTTAAGTAGTCTTGCCTTTCATTGGACACACCTGCCAAACTAATTAGCACAGGTGTCTGCAATTGCTTACAGTGATATAAAGAGCCCTGACACACATCACCATCAATGAGTTTAACTGACAAACAAACAAATTCTTCCCTTATCACTCCTAAACACTTTTTGTATAATAATTTGGAACGCAGTGTACATGTGCTTTTCCACAAAACACCAGTGGTTCACGTAGTGAATCTTACAGTTCTAACTTGCCAACCGTGGTCTGTATGGAGTTGTTCAATAAAGTGCCCAAAATTAAGATAACATAGATGGGAGAGGTCTCTATGAATAGGAATTCCTAAGTATTTGATACCCTGTGAGGGCCAGGCAAAGGGAAAGTTGGACTGGATGGAATCCTATATGGATTTGGGGAGGGAGACATCGAGGGCCTCAGACTTCGCTGCATTGATTTTAAAATTTGACCATGTAACAAAGTAATCTATTTCAGCCATAACAGCATGGATGGATATATGTGATTGAGTGATATATACTAGGACATCATCAGCAAATAGAGAGCACTTGTACTCGGTGCCTCCCACCTCAATCCACCTAATATTGGGGTTATGGCGAATTGATGAGAGCAGGTGCTCCGTCACTAGGATGTATAAGAGAGGGGACAGAGGACATCACTGCCTTGTCCCATTGGTGATTGTGAAAGGTGATGAAAATGTTCTGACGCACCCCCTGGGCCTTGGGACACCCGGAGCCGGACCCTTTTTGGTGGATGCTGGTGGTTGTAGTCTTCGTGGCGGCGACCCAGTTCCGTGGCTCAGGGCGGTCAAACCAGTGGCGGAACTATTTATGTGGTTTTCATGTTTAAATGTCCGACTACGCCACCCGTGGATTGCGGTCAGAGTGAACCGCCGCTACAGGGCAGACCACTGAGGCTGGTGTTGTGGGTGCAGCAGAGCGTAGCATAACTCCCCACGGGAGGAGTATAGCCTCAGGGCAGTGTATGCGGAGGATGGGGGTGATGGTGCAGGGCAGCAGCAGTAACGACACAGAGTCAGTGATGCAGTTCAGGGCCTTTACTCACAGTTCTTATTATCCAGACCACGTCTGCAGGTAACGGCTGCCCACGTCGTACTGTGCTCACCAGGTGAGGGGCTCAGACAACTCCCAGATAACTTTGGAGCACTTCACAGGACCCCCTTTGTGTGTCCTTTGTCTGGCCTTTCTTACCAACACTTCTGTCCGGCTGCCTCGGGCCTCCTCTTGGTAAACTTGGCGCCAGTTTCCCTGACCCTATGTGGTGCCTTCCTAGCGGGTGTAGCGAGGGGCTGCGCCACATAAAATGTCAGAGCCTCCGGTTTCTAGCTGAGGGTCGTTTCCTGCCTCCACTAGTTCGGGGACCGGTCTCCCCCTTTGGCCTGACCCCTCCACGCAGGTGGATTCGGGCGTGCGGTGGCGACTCGCCCGTCCGCACCCCTGGGATCCCTTCATTCCTCGTTCCTGGAGCCTTCTCCGCTCCTCTTCCTTCCTTCTCCCTCTTCCAGGCCTGGGCCTCTGTTACTAGGCCCGCCTCCGGAGCAGAGCTCATGCAGAGCCCCTGCTCCCTGCCACTTCTGCTCAGACTTCTCTGCACTGAACTAAGATGGTGCCCACCTTTTATACTCCCTTCTCAATGCACCCAGGAACTGCTTCCTCCCTGCTCCTGCACTACAGGGTTCCCCTTCCTCAGTGTTCCCTCCCCCCACTCCAGCCAGGGACAGGGACTGTCGTGCCCATCTCAGGGGCATATTGGTCGCCCTGCCCCACGGCAATGTGGTGTAATGCATGCAGGTGTCGGGTCCTGATCCACACTCCATCCTTACCTGAGAGTGAGATATCACACCTCTGGGTGAGGTGCAATACGTCTGTAGCAACCGAGCCCTCAGGGTGCTACAGTTCCATTTATCTTCAGCCTAGGTGACGTATTGCGATACAGGGCCGTGATTTGGGCTATAAAAGGGTCCCCTAGACCCCTACCCCAAGCTTTTTAAGAGAATCATATATGGCGTGCCAGGAGACTCTATGGAATGCTTTCTCAGCATCCAACGAGAGTATCTAATTACAAATTTTTAACTGCATCTAGCCCAGGAAATACTTTGTGCCTAGTAGCAGTGTCTGCTAGTGAGCGGATTATCCCGGCTGTTAAGCAAGCTGCACCACCTGTAGTTTAGACACTTAATTTTTTCAAAGGAAATGCTTCGGGACCATGGGATACTTAGTGAAGAGCATCAGGAGGCACCCCAAGGCATAGGGGCTGGGACTGGCAGTAGGATGCCTTGCGGTGGACAGCCGAGCTCGATCCTTATAAAAGCTTTTTAACTGCAGCAGCTTTAGTGGACGCTACTGGAGCTGGAATTACCGCGGCTGCTGGCATGAGACTTGCCCTCCAATAGATCCTTGTAAATGGATTTAAAGTGTATTCATTCAAATTAGAGAGACAATTTAAATTAAAAAGCTTAGAGCTGCCTCCACCACAGGGGGGCTCGCTCGACCCACCAGCGGACAGGCACCAGTATTGGGAGAGGGGGGCTGGCCGTCAGGGTTCACCGCGGCTCTGGCACAAACCCGGCGACACGGAAGTGGCACGGGCAGGAGCGGACTGGCCGTGTCGGCTTCTCACTTTTTGGATTTTAGAAGGGCATGACATGCCTATATCTGTGTCTCCCCCTCCTTTTACTCCTCCACCTCTTTTATTTTCGCATGACTATATGTACTTGTCACTTTTCCATGTGTTAGTTATGTCTTCTGAGCAGTTTGTCAGCTTTTGGACACCTTTGAAGGTGTTTTCTATGTGTTTCTATGTGTTTTTGTTTGCCTGCCATTGGTTTTAACGGTGTTCGAAGGTGTTCGACGAACCGAACCGAACTCGAACACTACGGGGGTGGCTCAACACTATTAAAGAGTTTTTTTTGTTTGTTTTTTTTTCCAGCAATGTACCCATCACCTCAATGCACTTCCAAAGTCGAATAATTTTCAAAAAATGCCATTGTTTTACTTAAAGTATACATTACAATCTCATAATATAGATTCAATTGTTAACACTTCATGGTGTTGACATAAAAATATGGCAAATACTTGCTGGATATATGACTTTCTGGACTGATTCCATCAATAAGTACAATAAAATAATCCAGGAGAAGATTATATCAATCCCATAAGGTGGGACACATCAGCTGTAGGCACAACCAACGTTTCATGGAGATGTCATGGATAGGAATTTGGCTTGCAAACTTGCACCTGTTGCGATATTTTGGGAGCAGATAACTTTTTCATGATTGAAATTGGGGTCCACCTCCAAAACGTCACAACAGGTGCATGTTTGCAGGACAAATCCCTACCCATGATGTCTGCATGAAACGCTGGGGAGTACCATAATGTACCATAAGGATGAAAAAGTCTAAAATAACAAAGGGTGCTGTGTATTCACCCTACACTGGTTCATTTCTGTTTCTCTTCTGCTTTTTTTGTTGATTGACATGAGCCGCTGAGTTCAGTGATTAGCTGCAGTGGTTACGAGCGCTGTAGATGTGATGTTACAGCTGTAGCAAATCAACCAAGACTAGATCAGCAGCAAAAAGTTAGCACTGGACCCAGAGAGGGTGAGTAACAGCTCAGATTGTTATTTTAGACATCTACATCCTTATGGTACAATAAGGGACCACCCATTTAAAGTGAACCTGTCAGATGATACATTCTGCCCAATCTGTGGGCAGCATGTGTCAGGCATTGGCTGTATTATCTCAGCCCGGTAATCTTAGCTTTGAAAGGCTGCGGCTTTTCAGAGAATACTTTATTAGCCACCAGGGACCGATACTAGTCGGACAGGCGGATCCCCAGCGGCCTCTCCCCGCCTGCTGCCCTGGATTGATAGGTTTCTGCCTTTACTCACACTATTAAAGTATGTTTTTTTCTGAAATGCTAAGTTCATATAGCCAGTGAGTGCCTGATTCATGCTGCCCAATCCGTGGGCAGCTTTTATCAGCTGACAGGTTCATTTTAATTGTAACAGATTGCTTCAGATGTATCCCTAACCCCTTCCCGCATTAGGACATGAATTAACATTCTGCTAAGGGGTCTGCATGTGTGTCGGGGGCTCAGGAACTGAGCTCCCTCCACACGCGGCTTGTGCTGGCTATGTTACATAGCTGGTATCAGTCTTTAACAACTGCAGCTGGATCTGACTTTTGTCCACCAATGATAACCACTTAAATGCCATTTTCAATTTCTGACAGCAGCATATAAATTGTAAAGCATGCCGGTGTTCACTCACGCCAGCTCCCATTGTCCACCTCTCCACTATGACAGCTGGGGGTCTGCTGAAGATCCCCTTTGCTGTCATCTCAGTCCTCCTTTAAAGGGGTTGTTCAGGTTTAGAATTAAAGTCTGCAGACTCTCTATGTGACTGCAGGATTATGAATCCTCACGGCAAGCACAGCATGCGCTGTCAGGATTCTCCAGTGCTGGTACCGGTAGAGAGTGGTCCTGTGACCACAAGTATGTCATATGCATACTCACGGCCATATTCAGACTAGACATATGTTGCATCACTCAATTCACTTGTAGTGAGAGAGGCAGCACACGTCTAGTCGGAATGTGGCCGGATATTGCATACTTGCGGTCACATGACCACCCAGTCTTGCCACCGGCATCAGAGAATTCTTACAGTGTAATCTCTGCATGCTGTGAGGATTCACAAGTCTGCAGTCACATTGAGTGACTACATACTTTTGTGCCCAACCTGGACAACACCTTTAAGCCCCATCACCAGAAAAATAATAATGATACGGGTCTTGGACAATAGCACAAAAAATAAAAAAAAAAGTCTGAATGTTGTAAAAACATTTTTTTTGCTATTAATCAGATTAAAATCGATACATGTTTAGTACCATCATAATTGGACTGACCTGGACAATCATATTCCCCGGTCACGTTTACCACTCAAGGAACGTTATAAAAGCAAAATAAAAAAAACATGCCGGAATTGCATTTTTTTCACCATTTTACTCCAGTTGGATTTTTTTTCCTGTGTTTCAGAACATTATGTGGTAAAGTGAATGGTGGGTCTATGTCGATAGAAAACTAACAAAGTTGTGGCCTTCAGAAAATCAGAAGCTTAAAACTTCCCTGAGAAGGAAGGGTTAAAATTTAATCTCATTTCACTTTTGGAAGAATTTTTTTTAGCTCCTATGTACAATTAACTTTGACATTGTAGGAGTAGATCTGCCTTCCACAGGGCCTACACTGTTGTATTATAGGATGAACTAGGTGGACTTCTGTAAGTTTTCAGCTTTACTTTGTTATACCTTTCTATAAGGTTACTCTATTTTACATGAAAATTACATAGTTTCAAACAACATAAAACATCAAATTTGCAGAAGTAAAATCTGTATGCACCCTTTGCTTTCCAACTTTAGAATGAACATCTGCAATGTTAGTTGTAAGTCCAACCCTCTCTGTTCTTCGATTTATTTCTAATTATATCTTTAAAGCAGTCAGACCTCCATTTATCTGATATATACAGTAATGGCCAAAAGTGTTGGCATCCTTGAAATTGTTCCAGAAAGTGAAGTATTTCTCCCAGAAAATAACATATTTTGTTATACACGTTTATTTCCTTTATGTGTATTGGAACAACACAAAAAAAGGCAAATTGGACATAATTCACAAAGAACACGAAAAATGGACCGGGCCAAAATGTTGGTACCCTCAACTTCAGTTGCATAATTAGAGTCTAATAGGCCCCAGTGGAAGATTTGGACTGCCCCCCCCCCCCCCATCCTGATGATATACAAGTCCTCCATCCTGGTATTTATGTCCCTCATCCTGGTATATATATATATATATGCCCTTCATCCTGGTATATATGTCCCTCATCCGGGCCCCGTCCCGGTATATATATCCCCCATCTTGGTATATGTCCCTTATCATGGGCCACATCTTGATATATATATATATATATATATATATATATAAAACCCATCCTGGTATATGTCCCTTATCTTGGGCCCCATCCTGGTATATATATCCCCCATTCTGGTATATGTCCCCCGCTCTGCAGCTGTTCTTTAATGTATAGAAAAAAATAAACTATTATACTTACCAGGGACATACATAGAAGTCATGGGGCCCCACAGCAGAAATATAATGCACTCCCCATAGTCCTCTAAATAGTATAATGCAGAGCTCATAGTCCTCATTATAGTATAATGCACCCCCCATAGTCCTCCATATAGCATAATGCACCCCCATAGTCACCCATACAGTATAATGCACCCCCATAGTCCTTCATATAGTATAATGCACCCCTCATAGTCCTCCATATAGTATAATGTGCCCCACAGCCCTACATATAGTATAATGCACCCCCATAGTCCTCTATATAGTATAATGCACCCCATAGTCCTCCATATAGTATAATACATTCCATAGTACTCTATATTAGTATAATACACAACCCATATGCATCATATAATATAAATCACAGCCAATAGTCCTTCATATAGTATAATGCACAGCCTATATTCCTCTATATAGTATAATGCACCTCCATATATAATGCACAGCCCATAGCCCTCCATATTACTATAATACACAGCCCATATCCTTCATATAATATAATGCACAGCCCATAATCCTTCATATAATAATAATAATATTTTTTTATTTTTATAGCGCCAACATATTCCGCAGCACTTTACAAATTTTAGGGGGGACTTATACAGACAATACAGAATAAGCATATTTCATATCGAAAGGAGTGAGGGCCCTGCTTACAGTCTATGAGGAAATGGGGGAGACACAAAAGGTAGAATGAACATATATTGTATAATGCAGCCTTGCTGTACTAAATAGGATAAATAATACATGGACTGGTCGCCTGCCAGTATGTGTGCAGTCCTCACCGAGGCTATTATGTGCATGGTTGGTATGAACCTGAAAATGAAGAAGATTTTAATATGGGGGAAAACTGGGACGGACAGATAGCGTGTGGAGGCGATAAGCCAGTCTAAAAAAATGGGTTTTTAGGGTCCGCTTGAAACTGTGGGTATTGGGAATTAATCGAACTGTCCTAGGTAGTGCATTCCAAAGAATTGGTGCAGCACGCGAGAAATCTTGGAGACGGGAGTGGGAAGTTCGGATTATGGAGGATTTTAGTTTTAAGTCACTGGCAGAATGGAGGGCACGTGTAGGGTGGTAGACTGAGACAAGGGAGGAGATGTAGGGGGGTACTGAAGCATGGAGAGCTTTGTGGGTAAGCGTGATAAGTTTAAATTGAACTTTATATTGGATGGGTAACCAATGCAATGACTGGCACAGGGAAGAGGCATCGGTGCAGCGGTTGGCGAGGAATATGATCCTGGCTGCTCCGTTAAGGACGGATTGGAGAGGGGAGAGTTTAGTAAGAGGGAGCACGATAAGTAGAGAGTTGCAGTAGTCCAGACGGGAATGAATAAGAGCTACAGTAAGAGTTTTTGCCGAGTCAAAGGTGAGAAAAGTCCTGATTCTTGAGATGTTTTTGAGGTGTAGATGACATGAACGAGCAAGTGATTTGATGTGAGGAGTGAAGGAAAGATCTGAGTCAAAAATGACCCCAAGACAGCGGGCTTGTTGCTGGGGAGTAATGGTTGAGCCACAAATGGAAATGGCAATATTGGGCACAGGTAGGTTAGTGGAGGGAGGAAATACGAGTAGTTCAGTTTTTGACAGATTCAGTTTTAGACAGAGGGAGGACATAATGTTAGACACAGCAGAAAGACAATCACTGGTCTTTTGTAATAATCTAGGGGTGATGTCCGGAGCAAAGGTGTATAATTGGGTGTCATCAGCATAGAGATGGTACTGAAAACCGAATTTGCTGATTGTTTGTCCAATGGGAGCGGTGTATAAGGAGAAAAGAAGGGGGCCTAGGACTGATCCTTGAGGAACCCCGACAGTAAGGGGAAGAAGAGAGGAGGAGGAGCCGGCGAAGGACACAGAGAAGGAGCGGTCAGAGAGATAGGAGGAGAACCAGGAGAGAACAGTGTCCTTGAGGCCAATAGTGCGGAGCATAGTGAGGAGGAGCTGGTGATCCACAGTGTCGAATGCTGCAGAGAGATCCAGGAGAATCAGCAGGGAGTAGTGACCATTAGATTTAGCTGTTAGTAGATCATTAGAGACTTTAGTGAGGGCAGTTTCAGTAGAATGTAAAGAGTGGAAGAAGAGAGTTGTCAAGAAGAGAGTTGTCTGAGAGATAGCGGATTAGACGGGAATGGACCAGGCGTTCCAGGAGTTTAGAGATAAAGGGAAGATTGGAAACAGGTCTGTAGTTGGCTGTGCAGTTCTGGTCAAGGGATGGTTTTTTAAGTAATGGATGTATGCTGGCATGTTTAAAAGAAGAGGGAAAGATACCAGATGAGAGGGAGAGGTTGAAAATTTTAGTAAGTTGAATGGTGACAGCTGGAGCAAGGGACTGAAGGAGATGTGAGGGAATAGGGTCACTGGTTCAGGTGGTAGGGCGAGAAGATGCAAGGAGCCTGATCACTTTTTCTTCCGTGACTGGTTTGAAGTCAGAAAGTGAGCAAGATACAATGTGGCGGGGGAGAGCATGCATAACGTTTGGTGATTGGGAGAAAATTTCCTGTCTGATATGGTCAATTTTTTCTTTGAAATAATTGGCCAGATCGTCAGCGCCGAGGTTGGTGAACGGGGCCTGTGCTGTTTGATTGAGGAGAGAATGAAACGTGTCAAAGAATCGTTTAGGATTATTGGAAAGTGAGATTATGAGGTTGTTAAAGTAGGTTTGTTTGGAGAGGTGTAGCGCAGAGTTATATGTTTTCAGCATAAATTTATAATGGAGGAAATCTTTGGGCAGAATAGATTTTCTCCACAGCCTTTCAGCGCACCTGGAACACCGCTGGAGAAGACGTGTTTGAGATATGTGCCAGGGTTGTCGCCGTCTATGCCGAATTGTTCTCTGCGTAGGAGGTGCGGCTTCATCCAGGGCACATTGCAATGTTTCGTTATAAAGCTTCAGTGCAGAGTCAGGACATGAGACGGAAGAGATTGGGGCCAATGATGATTGCAACTTTTTCATAAATTTATGGGTGTTAATGGCGCGTATATTTCTATAAGTGTGGAAAGTGGGGGGGTCTTGAGTAGAGTCACAGTTCTTGACAGAGAATGAAAGAAGATTATGGTCAGACAGTGGAAGGGGAGAGTTAGTAAAGTCATGTACTGAGCAAAGCCGGGAGAAGATCAGGTCCAATGTGTTCCCGTCTTCATGTGTAGGAGAATTAGCAAGCTGTGAAAGGCCGAAGGAGGAGGTTAGCGATAAAAGGTGAGCGGCAGATGGGGAAAGAGGATCGCCCATTGGGATGTTAAAATCTCCCATGATTATCGTGGGGATGTCGCAGGATAGAATATTTGGAAGCCAGGCAGCAAAGTGATCCAGAAACTGACGGGAGGGACCTGGAGGGCGATAGACAACGGCCACTCGCAGGGAGAAGGGCCAGTAGAGTCTGACTGTGTGGGCCTCAAAAGAAGGGAAGACAAGGGAGGGTACTGGGTGGGATAACCTGAAAAGTACATTTTGTTGAAAGAAGCAGACCAACACCTCCACCTGATCTGTTGTCAGGTCTCGGAGTATGAGAGAAGTGTAGGCCACCATAGGAGAAAGCTGCAGCGGCGGTGGTGTCCGACTGCTGGATCCAGGTTTCTGTGAGAGACAGAAGGTTGAAGGAATTAGAGAGGAAAAAGTCATGCATGTAAGAGAGTTTATTACATGCTGAGCACGCATTCCAAAGGGCACAGTTGAATGAGACAGAAGATATGCAGGGAATATTAATGAGATTAGCAGGGTTACTGAATGTAACAGGGAAAGAGTTGGTGTTATTACTGGAGGGTCCTGGATTAGGAGAAATATCACCTGCGACTAAGAAAAGGAAGATACAGAGAGTGAGCAGATGGTTGAGTGATTTGTGAGAGCGTTTCCTGTGTTGTATGGCGGGAGTAAATGGATCTGTGTGGTATAACATTGTGAAGAGAGCATGACAGCTGTACATAGGAGACGAGAGGAGAGAGGGGTTAATATGGATTAAGTGAGCAGAATTTGTGGGAGAACGGTGAATGTGGATGATTGTAGCTGCCAGAATGTAAATGGCACAAATGCAAATGGTGAATACTGTTTGCAAAACAGATGACCTGGAAGCAAGTTTGTTTAATTGTCTTGCATGTCTTACCTGTCTCCTGCCCTGTCCAACTGCCATATCTAACTACCGAGACACTTTGATAAATTATGGCACTTCGATAAAGTATGCATAAATGCTATATGCATAAATGCCCCCGCATAAATGCCCCGTATAATTCACAGCCCATAGTCCTCCATATAGTATAACGCACAGCCCAGAGTCCTCCATATAGTATAATGCACCCCATAGTACGCCATATAATATTATGCACACTCCATAGTCCTCCTTGTATTATAATGCACCTCTATATTAGTATAATGCACAGCCAATATCCTTCATATAATATAATGCACAGCCCATAGTATTCCCTGTAGTATGATGCACAGCCAATAGTCATCCATGTAGTATAATGCACAGCCCATAGTCATCCATATAGTATAATGCATTGTCCATAGTCATCCATGTAGTATAATGCATAGCCCATAGTCATCCATGTAGTATAATGCACAGCCCATAGTCCTCCATATAGTATAATGCACAGCCCATAGTCCTCCATATAGTATAATGCACCCCATAGTGCGCCATATAATATTATGCACACTCCATAGTCCTCCTTGTATTATAATGCACCTCTATATTAGTATAATGCACAGCCAATATCCTTCATATAATATAATGCACAGCCCATAGTATTCCCTGTAGTATGATGCACAGCCAATAGTCATCCATGTAGTATAATGCACAGCCCATAGTCATCCATATAGTATAATGCATTGTCCATAGTCATCCATGTAGTATAATGCATAGCCCATAGTCATCCATGTAGTATAATGCACAGCCCATAGTCCTCCATATAATATAATGCACAGCCCATAGTCATCCATGTACTATAATGCATAGCCCATAGTCATCCATGTAGTATAATGCACAGCCCATAGCCATCCATATAATATAATGCAATTTTTTGTCTCACAAAAAGAATCAGCTGCAATCCCATGCTGTCCTGTCAGTACACACTCTTGCTTCCTCCCCTGCCCAGGAGCTGTGGTATGATCAGACCACGTTCCTATATGGTCAGACACGGCCATTACACAGTACACAGCAGGGGCACATTTATAAGATTATCTCAACACAGGAACATTTTTTTAACACTTCCAATTGTGGAACTTATTTTTATTCCAAGATCTATTAACTAAAATGTACTTTTTTCGTGGGAAAACCCCTTTAAGCCCTAAACACTTTTGTAAATTCACCAACATTCTCTGTATCCTGCTAATCCCTACATCTGTTTTTTTTACTTCACTTTCTGTGATGTTTCATTTGAGAGGAGTCTCAAAAGGATATTACAGGAGGCTGGGGCTGCACTCACTACTCTACAGCTTCTATCACTCCACTTGAAAGAGGACGTCATAAGGGAGCGGCAATGCGGTCATTTACCACAGTTACTGTCACCAATGTCCCCTGATGACAACCTGGTTCAGTAGAGGTGATCGAGAAGTGACCACATCTTTAGTCGCAATGTGGAAAAAGCAGAGTTTAGCACTCAGCAGCCGCATAGCGAATTAATGGAGTGGTGGTCGAGTATGCACACTGCACTTCATTCTCTTTTCTCTCGATTGGTATGGATCCCACCTGTCGGACACCCACCGATCAAGAAATAATCATATTATGTTTGTTTTCACCTGACAGCTTGTTTTTATAGTTTACAATATACTTTTGTCTTTCCTTTTGAGTATATGGGCTTGTAGAAATATTGAAAAAGGCAACCTTTATTTCTTTTGTTCTACATCTCTACAGAAAATAAAATGTATTTCAGAAAAAAATCTATGAGAAATATAAAAAGGATTTAAGCTTGCTCCAAACACCGTTGAGGAGAAACCTAAAGCACAAAAATGAAAGCTTGCAAAGTCACGAAGGGGTTAAACTAAATGCGCCATAATTCTGGCATAATATACCCCTGAAAAATGTTCTTATATGACCTGCTCCATCTTTTATTTTTAGATACTTTCTGCGCCTTGTCTGACAAGTGGGCGCGGTTTGCCAGAAAATGGCAGTGGCCTAACATGCATCACTGTGTCAAAATTTCAAAACAAATTTCTGACTCAAAGTAAGCCAACTAATAGGTGGTGTAAATTTATCCTATGCAGTAATAAAAAATGCACCAGATTTATCAAACAGCATAAACCACTCTGATAAATTTGGCACATTTTAAGACTATCTAGTCTATTGTACCATGGTCTAAAAATTATAAAGTATTGTTGTATTGTTCACTGTGTGACACTGTACTGTAAGTTGTAGAAGTCTAAGTAAGAGCTGTAGATATAGGGTAAATCAGCCACAAAATATTTATAATATAATGTCAAAATACCCTCAAAAGGTGTTTTTTTAACCATAATTTATTTAAGTGGCTATTAAAAATGAAAAATGACTAACATTTTGAAATATAGAGACATATTTATTTTATTTCCTTTTCTTACATTTTGTCTTGTTATCACTAAAAATATTAATATAAATATTACATAAAAATTAGGTTGCATGTATCACGGGAAAAATAGGTATAAATTATTTGAATACCCGAACTAGAAAAAAACACGTGTTTTTTTTCTAGTTCAAAAATGTGGTTAGTCATGAATGGGTGAATATGGACCGATTTTATCTGGATAATAATTACACATTTTTCAAAGAATCCATTTATCTAAAAATTCTGATGTTTTCTGGGTTGCTTTGGCCTTTCAACTTTTAAAAATGGCTAACATGGGACACAATTTCAAAAAACATCACAGAAAAAGATACAACCTTACCAACACCAAATCAGATTACAAATGCACTTGCAGGATGCAGCAGACCCCCATGATGAAGCAAGGGGCAGCACAGGTGCAAAATACTGATGAAACAACCACTCACTAACCTTCCAATTTATGGAGGGGGTGGCTGCCTAGTATTTAAAATGCACTCAAATGAGGCTTGCATAGGACACCAGTCACACAGATAGGTGTGATGTACAGTGTCTGGCTTACAGCCTATTGATGACGCCCATTCTATTAGATCACGCTGGCTGTTTAGCACTATATAAGTGCACTCCACAAGGACAGACACCCCAGTACACCCAACCAACACAAAGGGCCTGGTTGCATCCTGCATAAAAATGGAAAATAATGTATAGGATAAAATACATTACATGAGGTATTGGTCGATATTTTGGCCAAAATACGTAAGGTCACAACCCACGTCAAGGGTCCTCACACTTGCAAGTCCTATTACTAAAATCAAAAACGGCTAATGTAGGACAAAATTTCAACAAACATCCTGCACTAGCAGGATGTTGGAGGAGCAGCGAAAAAATTAAAACCCACCAACATACAAGTTAAACATCCCTCTACAGTATCTCTTATCTGCCCCATAAACCTCATGAAAACCTCACGGAAACACTGCTTCCAGAAACATTTCTGTGCCTTACACTGGTGTCAAGGAGGGAAGGGAATAGGTTATGGTGGGGGGACGGAAATGGCTATGTAAGAGGCATGAATTCTCAAGAGGACATGGCTATTCATAAAAATGTTCGATGATGTTCTAAGAGAACCACCAACATTTTCATCTCCCAGACATTATCCTGTGAAAGTTGGCAAGATATGATTTATTCTGTTAACACTAACACAGAAAAATGTAATAATTTACCTCCAAGTGTTTCATTTTTTCTGTTTTATGATTTGTCTCCTGGAGTAAACATTCCCAGCTTCCCCAAGCCAGACACATGTAAAATATACTGTTTTATATTCATGGTTTATAGTGACTGAAATATGCAAAGAATAGACTTATGTGCTGTAGGTAAAGGTATGTTCACTGCTAATTTACCATCTGTTCTGTTATTTTTTTGACAGTGGACGAGAAATATGTAAAAAAATGAATGTAGCTGATGACAAAAGTTATTGGATGAACAGTCGTTGCCCCCGGGGAATGGTTTAAAAATAAATAGTAAATAATGAAAACAGTCATATTGGGAAAACACTTCCATCCTCTGTCGTCTGTAAACAAAATTCAGCAAAATGCATTAAATTACGCAAGCTGCATTAAATGTTAATATAAATAAAAAAGTGTTAATAGGCTGATAAAGTGTTCAGGAAAAGATGGCAATATTTGAAGTAACAATAATAATGAGAATGATAATTTTATTTAGATAGCGCCAACATATTCTGCTGCAATTTCCAGTTAAGCAGAGACATGTACAAACAAAGACAGAGTAACACATAGTTAAATACTTACAACGCGAGTGAGGGTCCTGCTCTCAAGCTTACAATCTATCAGGAAATAGGGGGGACACACTAGGTTAAAAAGTGCTAGTCATGTATTGTCCAACCATCATTATAATAAATAGAGGTATTCAAATAATGTTGCATGATCCTGTCATCAGCCAGTATCTGTACAAGTACAGTCAGAGGTGTATCTAGGGGGAGGGCAGCCGGTGCATGTGCCCCGGGCGCAGCCGGCAGGGGGGGCGCAGTCGGGCCGCCTAATGCAGTGGTTTGAAGTGTCTCCCCTGGCGGCTGCATTCTGCCGGACCGGGATTCGGCCATTCTCTGAGCAGGGTGTCAAGGTGACACCCAGCTCACAGAACGTGCAGCGTGCCGGATCCCAGTGATCAATTGTGCTTGCATCTTTCAGGCGCAAGTACAATTGAAGCTCTGACTCAGAGAAACGTTAGCAGCGTGATCAGGTCATGTGATCATGCTGCTGACGTCACTGATCGGCGCGGCTGCACAGAGATGTGGTAAGTGCTCCACACTAGAGCTGAAGACAATGAAAAGAGAGGGGTCAATATTTATGCTGTAGGGAGGATATTTGTGATGTTTGGGGGAATATTTATATATTTATGCTGTGGAGGGGGGATATTTATGCTGTGGCGGGAATATTTATATATTTATGCTGTGGGGGGAATATTTATGCTGTAGGGGGGATATTTATGCTGTGGGGGGAATATTTATATATTCATGCTGTGGGGGTAATATTTATGCTGTGGGGGAATATTTATGCTGTGGGAGGAATATTTAGATATTTATGCTGTGGGGGGAATATTTATGCTGTAGTGGGTAATATTTATGCTGTAGGGGGGATATTCATGCTGTAAGGGGGAATATTTATGCTGTGGGGGGAATATTTATGCTGTGGGGGGAATATTTATATATTTATGCTGTGGGGGGAATATTTATGCTGTAGTGGGTAATATTTATGCTGTGGGGGGGATATTCATGCTGTAAGGGGGAATATTTATACTGTGGGGGAATATTTATGCTGTGGGGGGAATATTGATATATTTATGCTGTGGGGGGAATATCTATGCAGTTGGGGGGATATTTATGCTGTAAGGGGAAATATTTATGCTGTGGGGGGAATATTTACCCCATTTGGGTAATATTTATGCTGTGGGAGGGATATTTATGCTGTAGGGGGGAATATTTATGCTGTGGGGAGAATATTTGTGCTTTCCGGGAATATTTATGCTGTGGGGGAATATTTATGATGTGGGGGGGATATTTATGCTGTGGGGGAATATTTATGCTGTGGGGGAATATTTATGATGTGGGGGGAATATTTATGCTGTGGGGGGAATATTTATGCTGTAGTGGGTAATATTTATGCTGTAGGGGGATATTCATGCTGTAAGGGGGAATATTTATGCTGTGGGGGGAATATTTATGCTGTGGGGGGAATATTTATATATTTATGCTGTGGGGGGAATATTTATGCTGTAGTGGGTAATATTTATGCTGTGGGGGGGATATTCATGCTGTAAGGGGGAATATTTATACTGTGGGGGAATATTTATGCTGTGGGGGGAATATTGATATATTTATGCTGTGGGGGGAATATCTATGCAGTTGGGGGGATATTTATGCTGTAAGGGGAAATATTTATGCTGTGGGGGGAATATTTACCCCATTTGGGTAATATTTATGCTGTGGGAGGGATATTTATGCTGTAGGGGGGAATATTTATGCTGTGGGGGGAATATTTGTGCTTTTGGGGAATATTTATGCTGTTGGGGAATATTTATGATGTGGGGGGGATATTTATGCTGTGGGGGAATATTTATGCTGTGGGGGAATATTTATGATGTGGGGGGAATATTTATGCTGTAGTGGGTAATATTTATGCTGTGGGGGGATATTCATGCTGTAAGGGAGAATATTTATGCTGTGGGGGAATATTTATGCTGTGGGGGGAATATTTATATATTTATGCTGTGGGGGGAATATTTATGCTGTTGGGGGGATATTTATGCTGTAAGGGGGAATATTTATGCTGTGGGGGGAATATTTATGCTGTGGGGGGAATTTTTATATATTTATGCTGTGGGGGGAATATTTACCCCATTTGGGTAATATTTATGCTGTGGGAGGGATATTTATGCTGTAGGGGGGAATATTTATGCTGTGGGGGGAATATTTGTGTTTTCGGGGAATATTTATGCTGTGGGGGAATATTTATGATGTGGGGGGAATATTTATGCTGTGTGGGGGGAATATTTATGCTGTGGGAAAATATTTATGCTGTGGGGGAATATTTATGATGTGGGGGGAATATTTATGCTGTGTGGGGGGGATATTTATGCTGTGGGGGAATATTTATGCTGTGGGGGGAATATTTATATATTTATGCTGTGGGGGGAATATCTATGCTGTTGGGGGGATATTTATGCTGTAAGGGGGAATATTTATGCTGTGGGGGGAATATTTATATATTTATGCTGTGGGGGGAATATTTACCCCATTTGGGAAATATTTATGCTGTGGGAGGGATATTTATGCTATAGGGGGGAATATTTATGCTGTGGGGGGAATATTTGTGCTTTCGGGGAATATTTATGCTGTGGAGGAATATTTATGATGTGGGGGGAATATTTATGCTGTGTGGGGGGAATATTTATGCTGTGGCAAAATATTTATGCTATGGGGGAATATTTATGATGTGGGGGGAATAGTTATGCTGTGTGGGGGGAATATTTATGCTGTGGGGTAATATTTATGCTGTGGGGGGAATATTTATATATTTATGCTGTGGGGGGAATATCTATGCTGTGGGGGGAATATTTATGCTGTGGGGGGAATATTTATACATTTATGCTGTGGGGGGAATATTTACCCCATTTGGGAAATATTTATGCTGTGGGAGGGATATTTATGCTGTAGGGGGGAATATTTATGCTGTGGGGGGAATATTTGTGCTTTAAGGGAATATTTATGCTGTGGGGGAATATTTATGCTGTGTGGGGGGAATATTTATGCTGTTGGAAAATATTTATGCTGTGGGGGAATATTTATGATGTGGGGGGAATATTTATGCTGTGTGGGGGGAATATTTATGCTGTGGGGGAATATTTGCTGTGGGGGGGGATATTTATGCTGTGGGGGAATATTTATGCTGTAGGGGGGAATATTTATGATGTGGGGGGAATATTTGCTGTGTGGTGAATATTTATGCTGTGTGGGGAATATTTATGCTGTGGGGGGGATATTTATGCTGTAGGGGGGATATTTATGCTGTGGGGGAATATTTATGATGTGGGGGGAATATTTTTGCTGTGGGGGAATATTTATGCTGTGGGGGAATATTTATGATATGGGGGGAATATTTATGCTGTGTGGGGGGAATATTTATGCTGTGGGGGAATATTTATGCTGTTGGGGAATATTTATGATGTGGAGGGAATATTTATGCTGTGTGGGGGGAATATTTATGCTGTGGGGGAATATTTATGATGTGGGGGGATATTTATGCTGTGTGGGGGGAATATTTATGCTGTGGGGGAATATTTATGATGTGGGAGGAATATTTATGCTTTGTGGGGAATATTTGCTGTGTGGGGAATATTTATGCTGTGTGGGGAATATTTATGCAGTGGGGGGGAATATTTATGCTGTAGGGGGGATATTTATGCTGTGGGGGGAATATTTATGATGTGTGGAGAATATTTATGCTGTGTGAGGGGAATATTTTTGCTGTGGGGGGGATATTTATGCTGTGGTGGGGCGAATATTTATGTGCCGTGGGGGGGGATATTTTTGCTGTGGCGGGGATATTTATGCTGTGGGGGGAATATTCTGGTAAGTGCTACTCACTGGAGCTGAAGACACCGAAAATTAAATTAATAAATGTTAGAGGAGGGGCCATATTTGTGCCATGGGGGCCATATTTGTGCTGTGGGGTGCATATTTATGCTGGCAGGGCAATATTTATTTTGTGGGGCAAATAATTAGTGTGTGGTGGGGAGATTTAATGTGGGGGAGAGGGGTGCAGAAGATTTAGTGTAACAGGCAGGAAGATTTGAGGACACAAGTTTGGTGAGCAAGGGAGGAACAGGTAGACAATATGGAGAGCTGGAGAGATTTGAAGCCACAGTATGAGGAGAAAGTGGGGAGATAGGGGGCATATATGAAGAATTAGTATGGGGGGATTGGGTGCATTCACAATATGGTGAGTGAGGGGATTGGTGCAGACACAGAATGGGGAGTATGGGTGCAAACGCAGTATGGGGAGTGAAAGGGGGAAATGTATGCGGACACAGTATGGGGAGCGAGGGGGAGATGGGTGCACACAGTATGAGGAGTCAGGGGAATTTGTGAGGAGACAGTATGGGGAGTCGGGGGAATGTGAGAAAAGACCGTATGAGGGGGAAATGTGTGAAGAGTCAGTATGGGGGAGAAAAGTGTGAGTGGGCACAGAATAAAGACTGAGTAGTGCCAGGGGGTAGCATGAATGGAAAGTGCAAGGGCACAGACAGCATGCTAAGGAATTAGAGTGTGATGAGGGGGCATTGTTAGGAGTCAGGCTGTTGCTGGATTAGAAATGGGTCCAGAACATTCTATGGCCTCCCATTTTAGTCCAGCCAGGGCTGATGCTGCTCAGCATCATCATCAGCCCTAATGCCTAGCTGATCCATGAGATGTACAGATTGTTTCTTGGGTGTTTGTGCCTAGCAATGTTAAGAATAGGTTGCTGAGGGAGACAGGGCTGTTGGAGCCTAAGTCCAGGATTCTCCGCACTGAGCATGTCCGTGACCTGGCGGACCGTGATTGGTGGTTTAGCAACAACCTGATCCAGTGACCTGGCACCGCCTGATTGGTCGCGGGTGACGCCACCAATAGTGCGAAGGTGGGCAGGGTTTAGTCTTTAAAAGACCTGCCCACAAACATGGCGGTGCGCTCTGATCATTGAGCAGTGATGCTGATGTGTGGATGACTGTGTTCCACATAGTTTCCAGGCAGGTGTAGTGGAAATAGGCAGGTAGCTCCGTCTTGCAGTCTGGCTCTGCCAAAGGGGTCGCCTAACACCCCGAGCAGCCTGCAGACGTCCTGTCCACTATCGCCTGTTAACCACATGGAGTAATACCCTTCAGTCCGGTAGCATGCCGGCTGGAGGCACGTGTACCCGTCGGTGTAGTCACATACGCATCCTAGCGCCGCCAGTGTAGTCCCTGTGTAGTTAACAGGGCTACAGCTAATTCCCCGGTCGCGCATCTCCCGTGCAGTTAACGGAGATAGAGCGAACCGCTATACCCTTTCATGGGTGCAGTAACATGGAAGGGTTTATCATTTAAGTTGGTTGCTTTCCTTTTCACCCGGAAAGTGTTCGGCAGCAGTCCACCAGGCTGCATCACGGACCCCGGGGTCGGTTGTGTTCCATTATGATAAAGTTGTCTGCAACCGCCCTCCTAACAGTATTAGAGCGCCAGGGTCTTGCCGAACATGGCCGATAACCAGCAACTGCAACGTTACATACAGCAACTGGAGACCAGACTTAGGTCTCTGGAACAAGCTGACCCGGTAGCTGATATCACTGCAGTAGCTATCCAGGCGGCTTCTCAAGCAGCCAATCTGGTTAACTCGGCTGCGATAAATGCTGCGGCAGCTGCAACTGACCCGTTACCCCGTTTTGCTCTCCCGGAAAAATTTTCTGGGGACAGTAAATCCTGCAGGGGTTTTATTAATTTATGCTCCATTCACTTGGAGATGATGGAGGCACAGTTCCCCTCTGAAAGAGCCAAAGTGGGTTAAGTCTTCTCTTTACTCTCACACAGGGCTCTGGAGTGGGCTACTCCTCTATGGGAGCGGAATGATCCGGTTGTAGCAAATGCGGGTCTTTTCCTTAAGACCCTAAAAAGTATATTCCTTGGTCCTCAGGTCACGCATGATACTGCCCTTAAGCTTCTTGCGTTGATCCAGGGTTCGGCCACCGCCAGCCACTATGCCATCCAGTTTAGAACCCTAGCGGCTGAACTGGATTGGTCTGAGCGGTTGCTTATCCCGGTGTTCTGGAAGGGTCTGGCTGGTCATGTTAAAAATGCTCTATCTACCAGAGAGATTCCAACCTCCCTGGAGGAGTTAATATCTCTCGCAAACCGAATTGATTTGCGTCATGTAGAACACAGGTTAGAGCTGGAGGTTGCCAAACCTCAGTATCGATTGGCACCATCCTTCTCTAGACCCATTTCCGAACTCGCGACTCCCGACCCGGAGCCTGAGGCTATGGATATATCGCGGACTGAGTCTAGTCCCTTTCGTACCCGACCTGCACATCTCTTGGAGTATCCCGTAAATAAGGTTTCTAAGCAGTCGGGAAAACGAGTAGGTCTTACCACCGTTGGAGGAGGTGTATTAGATTCTGGGACTTCTTCCTCCAAATTATTATATAATGTGACATTGTCCTTTGGTACATCTGCAGTTACTGCCAAGGCATGGGTGGACTTTTGTGCTGATGGCAATTTTTTGTCATCTACGTTTGCCCAGAGGCACGCCATCCCTATAGAGTTACTGTCAAGACCAATGAACATCAGTGTAGTCAATGGTTCACTCCTGGACACGCAAATCACCCACCAGTCGATTCCCCTCACCATGTCATTTCCTCAGGGCCACCGGGAGGTCATCTCCTTTCTTATTATTCCCGGTGGATTGGACGAGGTGTTATTGGGTCTCCCCTGGCTACGTTGTCATACTCCACACATTGACTGGAATGCGGGGAGAATTTCTTCCTGGAGTGAGAATTGTGCGTCTCAGTGTATGGTCAAAGTCACCCGGAGGGTAGTCTCTGATCCCTCTACCGATGGGGCTTACGGTACAGAATCTTTGTCTGTCCCCAGGACCCGGGTCTTGTCAGACTATGTCAAAAAGAACTCTCAGGTAGAGAGGGTGGCTGCAGTGTCCTCTAACCAGGTTCCATCGGGGAGGACGTTTGTTTCCCCTAATCTACAAAATATGGTGCTCTCCTGGGCTCATGCCCCTAAGATCGGAGCTCATCTGGGGGTCAAACGTACCACTAAGTCCCTTCAACGGTCCTATTGGTGGCCCCGGTAGCGCCAGGACGTCAAGGACTTTGTTCTCGCGTGTCCCGTCTGTGCGAGAGATAAATCTTTCCGTCAAAGTCCAGCTGGTCTTCTCCATCTGTCCCCCATGACGGACTCCACACATAGAGAGTCAGTTTGTCACTTCTCGTCGTCCTGCCCCCGTATTCTAGCCGGGCGACAGAGTGTGGCTCACGGCTTGCAATACTAAAGTACGCGGGGAGTCTGCTAAGTTTGCCCCCCGCTTTAAAAAAGGGTACCCTGTACACTGGAGGGGTCACAGTTCTGAGGATCTTCTCTGTGACCCGGTGGACCACTTTCATGCTCCCCTGCTTGTTGAGGAAAATTATCATCAAGTGGAGGGGAATGTTAGGTTGTTGCTGGATTCAAATTGGGTCCAGAACCTTCTGTGGTCTCCCATTTTGTTCCAGCGAGGGCTGATGCTGCTCAGCATCATTGTCAGCCCCAACGCCTAGCTGGTCCACGAGATGTACAGATTGTTTCTTGGGTGTTTGTGCCTAGCAATGTTAAGAATAGGTTGCTGAGGGAGACAGGGCTGTTGGAGCCGAAGTCCAGGATTCTCCGCACTGAGCATGTCCGTGACCTGGCGGACCGTGATTGGTGGTTTGGCAACAACCTGATCCGGTGACCTGGCACCGCCTGATTGGTCGCGGGTGACGCCACCAATAGTGCGAAGGTGGGCAGGGCTTAGTCTTTAAAAGCCCCGCCCACAAACATGGCGTCGCGCTCTGATCATTGAGCAGTGATGCTGATGTGTGGATGACTGTGTTCCATGTAGTTTCCATAGGCAGGTGTAGTGGAAATAGGCAGACTAGTGGAAATAGGCAGGTAGCTCCGTCTTGCAGTCTGGCTCTGCCAACGGGGTCGCCTAACACACCGAGCAGCCTGCTGACGTCCTGTCCACGGCTATCGCCTGTCAGCCACGTGGAGTAATACCCGTCAGTCCGGTAGCACGCCGGCTGGAGGCACGTGTACCCGTCGGCGTAGTCACATACGCATCCTAGCGCCGCCAGTGTAGTCCCTGTGTAGTTAACAGGGCTACAGCTAATTCCCCGGTCGCGCATCTCCCGTGCAGTTAACGGAGATAGAGCGAACCACTATACCCGTTCCTGTGTGCAGTAACACGGAAGGGTTTATCATTTAAGTTGGTTGCTTTCCTTTTCACCCAGAAAGTGTTCGGCAGCAGTCCACCAGGCTTCATTGCGGACCCGGGGGTCAGTTGCGTTCCATTATAATAAAGTTGTCTGCAACCGCCCTCCTAACAGGGCATAATATAGAGACTGGGCCCTACAAGGGGGACACAGTGTGAGAGGATAGTGTGAAAATGGGGCCCAGTATGGAAAAGAGGAGGCAGTGTGGAGGGCATGTACTATAAGAGGGACAGTGTGGGGGTCATATTTTGTGCTGGAAATATATTGAGGTGCAATTATTTATTCAGGGGCTCAGCGTAGGGCAGATATTTTTATTCAGGAGCATTATAATGACACTTTTATCTTTAAGGGCATCGTGTGGGGATGTGCTGCAGAAGACCGGAGAAGATGGAAGTCTGAAGAGACGAGCTGTGGATGAGAAAAGTCATCATGGAGTCTGGACAAGAAGGAGATGAAAAGAAAGAGATGTTGTCTCTGGAGTTGTTCATCTGAAAAGGTACCTGAATGTAAATGTTTTTTTGTGATACTGACTAATTCTCATACTTTTATTTATGTTAGGAGCATTAAAGGGGTTGTCCAGGTTTGTGATGAGTCTGAAGACACTCAATGTGACTGCAGTCTTCTGAATTCTCACAGTGTGCACTGCACGCTGTCAGGATTCTCTCATGCTGGCGATTTGCATGCATGCGGTCACATGCTGACTAGACATGCGTGGCCTCACTCAATGAATTGAGTGAGGCCGGGCAGGTCTAGTCGTAATGTGGCCATAAGTATGCAAATAGCATACTTGTGCAAGGGAGAATCCTAAAAGTGTGCAGTGCATGCACTGTGAGAATTCAGAAGCCTGCAGTCACATAGAGTGACTGCAGACTTTCATCTCAAGCCTGGAAAAGCCCTTTAATTATAAAATAAAGCCCTGTAGCCAATCCTAACAGGGTGTAATATACTCACTGTTAGGATTCAGCTCTGCTTGCTGGTTCGAGCAGTCATCACATGGATACCTCACTCATATGTGATTTTCACACGGTCACATGACAACTAGTTTTTCTTCCCGTTTCTCTCTGTTTTTCACTAAACATTGAGAGAATTAGGAAGAGCAGCTAGCCGGCATGTGACTGTAAGAGTGTAAATCGTTTATGTGCTTTGAGTGGTGGTGGTAGTGGAGGGGGGGCTGCCAAACTGAATTCTTGCCCCGGGTGCCAGAAAACCTAGATACACCTCTGAGTACAGTTGCCAAGTGCTATTGGGTATATAGAGGATGAGGATACAGATGAATAGATGGGACTAGAGATGAGCGAACTTGTTTGGAAAAAGTTTGCCAGTCTCAAAGTCGGCACTAACAATGCACATTTGGATTTGTGAGCATTTTCCTCAAAATCTGCAAAATTCAGCCAAAGTTCAGTAAATGATCAAATTTCCAATAATGCTTTTGTTAGGACTTTGGCTAGGATAGTGGTGCTGTATATTAAGCGATAGGGACGTGTTTGATGAGGGGAGGGGTTGGGGAGAGGTTAGGGGAGCGGCGGACTGTTATTCTTTTTTTTTATTATTATTAACTTAATGTGTGGAGATTCCAGCAGCCAATTGGGGAGCAGAAACCATCCATTCCGTCCAGACACAAGAGCTTGTGTCATTGGCTGCCGAAGCCACATGTCCTTCTCCATACAAAAAGTGGACATATGGCTTTGGCGCCATTTTGTCAGTCTAACAGCGTAGTGAGGCTGCTGCTACTGCAAGTAGTCAAAAACGTTAGCTAGGTGGTTTATAGTCAGCTGGTTCAGATAGATAGGATCCTGTGACAAGTCAACCGTTCAGCATATCAATCTTTGGTGCTAGTTGTGTGGTCCCGCTACCAGTCCCCTTTTCAGCATCTAAATCCTTTGTGCTAGTTGTGTGGTCCAGACACCAGTCCACATTTCAGCATCTAAATCCTTTATGCTAATTGTGTGGTTCAGCCTGCTGTCCACATTTCAGCATCTAAATCCTATGTGCTAATTGTGTGGTCCAGACACCAGTCCGCATTTCAGCATTTAAATCCTTTGTGCCGAATTGTGTGGTCCAGCCTGCAGTAATTTCAGCATCTAAATCCTTTGTGCTAATTGTGTGGTCTAGTAAGCAGTCCACATTTCAGCATCTAAAACTTAGACAGAAGTTGGTGTGTGTTTAGGTCTATATAAAGTTTAGCACCAGCAGTGCCAAAAATAGTGGTCACGTAGATAGAGATTAGTGTGATCACGGAGAATAGTGGTCGGTTAGTGCAGAGTGCTAAAAGTTTGGATTTATTTATTGGCACCCACATGTGCACATTACAATAAAAGCGCACTTTATCAATATATTAGGGGTATCACCTATACACACCACCTATATATAGGATTTATAGCAATAGATGTATAATTGTGACGATGTATCAGCAATAACAACTGCTGTTGGAAGAAACATTAATCTGGTCTTATGAGAAGATTTAAGTAATTGTGTGTCCTTTCTACTTTTTAATATTAATATTAAAAGTTATTTCATATATTACTCCAAATTGAATTGACAGTGAACGGGGTTAGGTATTAATCAGATTGTCTAGGGTACTGCATTCCAGAAAACTGGTGAAGCATGAGAGAAGTCTTGGAGACAGAAGTAGGAGGTTCAGATTATGATGGCTGTTTGTCTTAGATCAGTTGCAGAAAGGAGAACATGAGTAGTGTGATAGACAGAGATGAGAGAGGAGATGTAGGGTGGGGCTGAACAGTGGAGAGATTTGTGAGTGATAGTGATACGTTTATATTGTACTCTGTAGCTGATGGGTAACCTGTGCAATGACTAGCACCACAGGGTGGCGGCATTGTTGTAGTGGTTGAACAGAAGTATGACTCTGGCTGCCGCATTTAGGATGGATTAGAGAGGAGAAAGGTTAAGAACAGGAAGACCGATCAGTAGAGAGTTGCACAAGTCCAACAAGAATTAATAAGAGCAACAGTAAGAGTTTTTGCAGTTTCAAAGGTAAGTAAAGGTTGTATTCTGGAGATGTTTTTAAGGTGCAGGTAAAATTAGCAAGCGGGTGACTTGATATAGGGAATAAAGACAAGTTCTGTATCAAATATAATTCCAAGACAGCTAGCATGTTGCCAGAGAGTTATGGTTGAACCATCCAAAGAAATTGTTATATCGGGTACAGGTATGTTAGTAGGGGGAGGAAACACGAGAAGTTCAGTTTTGGAGAGATTCACTTTCAGATAGAGGGAGGACATGATGTTAGAGATAGCAGATAGACAATCCCTGGTATTTTATATTAAGGTGGGCGTGATGTCAGAAGAAGAGGTGTATATTTGGGTGTCATCAGCATATACAGTGGGTAAATTAAGTATTTGATACACTGCCGATTTTGCAAGTTTTCCCACCTACAAAGAATGGAGAAGTCTGTAATTTTTATCGTAGGTACACTTTAACTGTGAGAGACAGAATCTAAAAAAAAAACACAGAAAATCACATTGTATGATTTTTAAATCATAAAATTGCATTTTATTGCTTGAAATAAGTATTTGATCACCTACCAACCAGCAAGAATTTTGTCTCTAACAAATCTTAGTTTTTCTTTAAGAAGCCATTCTACTCTGCACTCATTACCTGTATTAATTGCACCTGTTTGAACTCGTTACCTGTATTAAAGACACCTGTCCATACACTTAATCAAGCATACGCCAACCTCTCTACTATGGCCAAGACCAAATACCTGTTTAAGGCTGCGTGCCCACTATGCGTTTTTCAAGCGTTTATGATGCGTAATTTCCGCAGCGCTAACGCTTGAAAAATGCTTGGTAATCCGTGCCCCATGATCCCCAATGAAAATCCGCATGTTCTGTGCACATGCTGCGGAATTTTCTGCAGTGGATTTTCCTTGCTGAAAAATCTGCAGCATGTCCATTATTTGTGCGTTTCCGCATGCGGATTTGAGGTCACAATGCATTTGAAAAACGCAAGTCAAATCCGCATGCAAAAACGCTGCAAAAACGCTTAAAAACGCGTGTAAAATCCACAAGCGTTTTTACTGTTAAGAACATGCAGAAACGCTGCGGAAATTTTCTGCATCGTGGGCACATAGCCCAAGGACACCAGAGCCAGGGACAAAATTGTAGACTTGCACAAGGTTGGGTTGGGCTACAGGACAATAGGCAAGCAGCTTGTTAAGAAGGTAACAACTGTTGGCACAATTATTAGAAAATTGAAGAAGCACAAGATGACTGTCAGTTTGCCTCATTCTGGGGCTTCATGCAAGATCTCACCTCGTGGAGTAAGGATGATTCTTAGAAAGGTCAGGAATCAGCCCAGAACTACATGGGAGGACCTGATCAATGACCTGAAGAAAGCTGAGACCACCTTCTCAAACATTACCATTAGTGACACACTACGCCGTCACGGATTAAAATCCTGAAGGGCACGCAAGGTCCCCCAGCTCACGCCAGAACAAGTCCAGGCCTGTGTGAAGGTCGCCAATGACCATCTGGATGATCCAGAGGAGGCATGGGAGAAGGTCATGTGGTCAGATGAGACCAAAATAGAACTTTTTGGTATCAACTCAACTCACCATGTTTGGAGGAAGAAGAAGGATGAGTACAACCCCAAGAACACCGTCCCAACAGTGAAGCATGGGGAAACGTCATACTTTGGAGATGCTTTTCTGCAAAGGGGACAGGACGACAGTACCTTATTGAAGGGAGGATGGATGGGGTCATGTATCATGAGATTTTGGCCAACAACCCCCTTCCCTCAGTAAGAGTATTGAAGATGGGTCGTGGCTGGGTCTTCCAGCATGACAATAACGCAAAACACACAGTCAGGGCAACTAAGGAGTGGCTCCGTAAGAATCATTTCAAGGTCCTGTTGTGTTGTGGCCTAGTCAGTCTCCAGACCTGAACCCAATAGAAAATCTTTGGAGGGAGCTGAAACTCAATGTTGCCTAGTGACAGCTCTGAAACCTGAAAGATCTGGAGAAGAGTTGAATGGAGGATTGGGCCACAATCCTTGCTGCAGTGTGTGCAAACTTTGTCATGAACTACAGGAAAGGTCTGACCTGTAATTTCAAACAAATATTTCTGTTCCAAATATTAAGTTCTGTTTTTCTATTGTTACAAATACTTATTTGATTCAATAAAATTCTAATTAATTAAGTAAAAATCATAGAATGTGATTTTCTGGATTTTTTTTAGGTTCTGTCTCTCACAGATGAAGTGTACCTACAATAAAAATTACAGACCTCTCCATTTTTTGTAGGTGGGAAAACTTGCAAAATTGATAGTGTATCAAATACTTATTTTCCCCATTGTAAATGGTACTGGAAGCCCAATCCGCTGATTGTTTGTCCAATAGTGAATAGAGAAGAGGGGGGGGGCCTAGGACTGAACTTTGAGGAATCCCAACAGTAAGAGGAAGAGGAGAGGAAAAGAAACTGGCAATTATACACTGATGGAGCAGTCTAAGAGGTAGGAAGAGAACCAAGAGAGAGCAGTTTCTTTGAGGTCCAGAGAATGGAGCATAGTGAGGAGGTGCTGGCTGTCCATGGTGTCAAATGAAGCAAAGAGATCCAGCAAAATCAGCAGGGATTAGTGACCACTACATTTAGCTGCCAATATATCATTAGAGACTTTAATTAGAGCAGTTTTAGTAGAGTGTGAAGAGCAAAAAACAGATTGTAAAGGATCAAGAAGAGCGTTATCTGAGAGATAGCGGATTACACAAGAGTGGACCAAGGGTTTCAGGAGATTAGAGATAAAGGTGAGATTAGAGACAGGTCTGTAGTTACCAACATAGTTCCAGATGAGGAATTTCTTTTAGTAAATGGGTTATGATAAGTATGTATGAGGGAAAGTTTCGGCAATAAAGAGAAAAGTTAAATAATTTAGTTAGGTGGCAGTGATAGCTGGGAAGATGGACTGAAGGACTGAAGATGTGATGGAATATTGTCATTGGTGCACGTTGTAGGTTGAAAAGTAGTGAGGTGCCTGGTAACTTCTTCTGTTCCAGATTCTAAGATGAAGAGTGAACTTGAGGTGCAGGAGGCAAGGGGATCCAAGCTTTAAGGGGATTGGGGTAAAATGTCCTGACTGATAGGGTTGATTTTTTTCTTGGAAATAAGTGGCTAGATTATCAGCACTAAGGTTAGTGACAGGGGCCTGTACTTTAGGGCTAAAGATGGAATGGCTAGGGTTACCGTGGTGTCCTACATGTAGGTGTTGCTTCATCCATCGAACTTTCTAATGTCTTATTATAATGTAACAATGCTAAGTCTGGACAGGAGAGGGAGGAAATTGGAGCTAAAGATGCCTGTTGTTTATAAGCTATTGGGTATTGATGGCAAATAGATTTCTGTATGTGTGATATGTGGGGGTGTCCTGAGTGTGATACAGTTCTTGACAGAGAAAGAATGTTGTCAAAGAGTGGAAGAGGGGTGTTAGTAAAGTCATACACTGAGCCAAGCTGGGAGAAGAGCTGGTCCAATGTATTACCGTCTTCATGTGTAGGAGAATTATTAAACTGGGAAAGGCCAAAAGAGAAGGTAAGATAAAAAATGAGTATCGGATGCAGAGAGTGGATAATCAAAGATGATGTTTAAGTTCCTAATGATGAGAGTGGGAATATCACAGGATAAAAAGTGTAGACGCCAGGTTGCAAAGTGATTATTGATCTGGATGGGTTTGCCTGTAGGGTGATACACAACCACCCCTCGCAGGGAAAAGGGTTTGAAGAGTCTAACGGTATGGACCTCAAAACAAGGAAACATAAGCGAGGGTACTGGGTGGATAACCTGGAAAGTACATTGTGATGAAAGGAGCAAACCAACACTTCCACCAAATATTCGGCTTGGGAGTATGCGAAAAATGTACCCCACCATACAAGAGAGCAGCAGCGATGGTGGATGTCTGACTGCTGGATTCAGGTTTCAGTTAGAACCAGAAGGCTAAGAGAATTGGAAAGGAAGAAGTCATGGATGTAGGGGAGTTTGTTACACACTGACAGTGAGTTTAAGAGGGCACAAATAAAGAGACAGGAGAAGCCATGCAATGAATGTTAATAAGATTATCAGGGTTTCTATGCAGCAGGAGGAGAGTTGTATTTACTAGTACAAGGTGGGTCTGGATTAGGGAAGATATTACCAATGACTAGGAGAAAGAGAATGAGCAGGTAGTTCAGTAATTTGTGCAAGCATTTTGTGCACTTTATGGTGTTAGTGGTTGGCTTTGTGTGTTTCAGAAATGTGAGTAGAAGATGAAAGCTGTAGATGGGAAATGGGATGAGAGAGGGACTGGTGTAGAGAGAGTGCACAGAATGTGTCAAAGGGTGGTAGATTTGAAAGAAATATGTAGCTAGGACATAGATGAAGAAAAGAGATATGAAAAGTACATTATGCAGCACAACTGAAAAAGAACCATGTTGGTTTGAATATTTTGCATAGCTTACCTGTCTCCTGCCCTGTGTAACTGCCATGTGTATAAACTTTAACAATATTGCACTTAGACAGATGTTGCCCACATGCCCCCATCACTGATGCACTACTGAGCCGGCTGTCAGTCAGTGCCAGGGTGTGGTTACAGCCATAGCTTGGTGTGGGCTGCGCTATTTTAAAATGCTATTAACCTGTATAAACCAAATCTGCAGGTTAATACTATTGGGGGACATGATAGGTTCATTTTAAGAGACTTGATTATTTGGTTAAATTGCAACTTTAGCATAATTTAATTTTTTATACTTCATTTAACCTGATAAGCGATTACAGGTATATATACTGTTGTTGGATGCGCTCTAGGTTTATTGTGTGTAATACTAAGTTATGGGATTTTAATTTCTATGTCCAGGTTTGTTGACAGATGAAGGTGACCTAATACTTGAAGTCAAAACAGAGTTTAACTTGCATTGCATTTTGAACTCTAGTCATCATCTACTCTTGTAACATTTCATGTTTTGCTTTATGTGGTGATTTGAGCTGACACTCTTACTGAATTTGTTATAGGATGTACTAGGATGTTGTAGGGATAAGCCTATATGCAGTCACTCCACTATTGCTTCTTTAAAGTGACCCTCTGGTTTTACATAAAAATAAAAATTTGACATAAGCTATGAATTATATATATTTGATTGCCAACTTGTGGTTCATTCTGCCATTGATCCATCAATATCCAGTCCTGACAAGTAGACATGGCAAGGTATGGCAGCAACATTCTAATATTGTCAGACAGGGTAGTGTCACAGATGTGTCAGGTTTGACAGACAGTCATATGGGTTCTGGCTGTAGAAGGTAGCTGCATTTGGCCTTGCAAACATCTTCCTGATCCTTTCATGATTCCTCTCCCTTTAGGACCCAGCGGTGATCCTCATTTCCTGCTGTTAATTAGCACGCCGTTACTGTATCCTTAAATACACTCAGTTTCTCCAGAGAGTTGCTGGTGATAGAGTGTTCTGATTTATTTAGGCATGGAATTGTAGTAGTGGGCTAGAATTTTCTTGGAGTGTCTTGTTGCCGTGTTTCCTCCGGGATCATCTTGAAGCTAAGTGTATTCCCTTGTTTGTTTCCCCTTTCTGTGTACTTTAGTTTGCAGTGGGACTGACTAATGCTCACCCCTCCTGCTCCCTACCTATGGCCTAGCTTTAAGATCAGCTAGGGCCAGGTATCCTACTTGGCGATAGGTGCAGGACCTATTTATGGTCCACAGGGGAGTCAGGGTTTGTCGTTTGAACTGTTTAGGGGTCTCCACTCCCCCTTTCCCTACTGGTAGAACATCCTTCCCTTTTCCTTTTGTTATATGCTGGGTTTCCCCCATACCCAGCGTGACAGGTAGATACAAGGATATCGGTCCCTCCTATCTTAAAAGTAACCGCCCATTGGCCACCCCAGTAGTAAACTATACAAACAGGTCTGCTTCTACTGGCATCTGGCTCTTCTAGGTACACCTCTGGTTCAGTGTAATAATGAAGGGGGTGGGACGGTTATTGCCAACTTAGGGAAAAGCACCACTAGGTGACACCAAGTCACTGTGCTAGAGTTGTCTATCAGCTAAGTCCATTGTTATTGGTATTATATAGTATAAAAAAAGAAAATACCTTTATCAAAATTGATCATTACAGTGCATGATGTAGGACACTAAATTGGGGTCAGTCACTCTGCAACATATATATCGGTGAAAGTCTGTCTGCCCCTACAGTATCTTAAATGTTGGTGCCAACTCCATATTGCAGTAACACTGCCTCCAACCACATACCCTTTCATCATATGTAGGACAGGTGGCCGGCTGCCAGTCCAGGAATGACAGGTAAATGGCAGATTAAATCAGCAGTGCCGGTACCTCACTGTCAATTTGCATTAGTATCAGCATAAAATGGTGCTTATCGCAATTGCATACTTCCACAGCTAAACTTTTACATGCACAAGCAGTCAGCATAGATAAGTGTTGCTTCATACTCCCGCTACTGAACCACCAGTGTGAGACTCTGGGGTTTAGTGTTAGACTCTGGGGTTTAAGCTTAGTGAGCTCCTGCAGGCAGCACCAGGAAACATACACAATATCTTATTTAAAGATCCAGCCTAATCTGGTATCTTACTTAAATCATGCATGTGTTGCACAGCCACCTAACACTTTCCACACCTGCATGTGGTCAGTCCACCCTCCCTTGCTATTACAAGAAGGTAAACCTAGAACATGTCATGCTCAGCATTCTTGAGAAAAGGCACAGCATGAGCAAGTTCTTTACTTCAAATGATACAGTACTCCTACTAAGTGGAGTAGTTTGTGGGGAGTGTCTCAAACTTATGACAGATGCACCCAGGACTCTGTCGAGGAAAGACTAGTCAAATAATATCTCAAAGCATATATTTTATTGGAAGCACAAGAAATATAAAATATAAAACTATTTGGGCTTATGTTACTTGCTCTATCATTATTATTAAGATAGATTAGAGCTCAAAAATGTTTTGTTTGCCAAAACCTTGTAAAACAAGACTAAAGCCCCTATTCATCAAAGCTTTTAGACAAACGTTCTGGTATAAAAATGTTTGAAAATCATAACATTTTTGAACAACACGAGGTTACTCAAAAATGTTGCAACGTTTGGCATCTTCATCCTTTTTTTGCCCAGCTCTGACAATATACATAAAAATGGGGTAGGATGGGTGCATGACGGGCAATGGCAACCCCCCGCTCAACAAATTAATGACAAGCGGGGGTGCTCCTTACTCCACAAGTCTTACTTCAGCCTCTGACTGGAGTAAGATTTCTGGTGAGGCACACATGGAGGCATGTGTCACTTGGTGCCTCGCTTGATTCATTAAGAGGCATTCACCTTGCCTGATTCATTAAGAAATGTGTGCCTTTTAATGAATCCGGTGCTTCATGCTCCATCCCGCCTCCTCATTAAGACTGGCATTAAAATTGCTCAGCTCCAACAAAGTGGACAACCACCTCTCATCAAATTCATGATGAATGGCACATTCCTTACGCCATAGGTCTTACTTTAGACTCTGACTGGAGTAAGATTTCTGATGAGGCGCAGCGGGAGGCAGATGCCTGTTTGTGCCTCCCCTGATCCATTAAGAGACGTGCTCCAGAAATCTGAGGGGGCAGGGTGGAGGGGGAGGTGTCTGATTCATTAAGAGGCATAAGCCACTCAATGAATCAGATGAGGCACCACTTTGCATTTGCCTCTTTGTGCACTACGGAGACTGGAGAAAGATTTGTGGTGTAAGGTACACCACCGGTCATCATGAATTTGATGAGTTGTGGTCACCACACCCCCATCCTGCCCCAGATCTGCCCACTTTGTCAGAGCTGAGAGATTTTGTTGTGAAAATGGTAAGTCACCAAAATTTTGCACAGCATCACGTTGCGCAAAAAATGTATGGCTTTTCAAAGCTTTTTATGCCAGAATTTTTACTGATGTAAATGCTTTGATATATCAGGGCCATAGTGCACAGAAACTGTCCTCTGTGCATCACTTTAATGTGAGTCTGGAGCATAAATGTCTTATGACTAAAGATGAGCGAATGTTTCAATATTCAGTTCAGATTACGATCGCCGATTTTGCAATATTCACCAATTAATTCGTCAGCAGAAGGAGACCCAACCAGGAGTGTTCACATTTCCCTAAATTAGGGGCTGACACCACTGAAGTGGCATCAATTTTACTAAAGTAGAAATAGTATAATTAGGACTGACACTTCTTCCACTACAGACAACCCAGCAGAAGGAGACCCAACCAGGAATGTTCACATTTCCCTATATTAGGGGCTGACACCACCACAGTGACAACAATTTCACCAGAGTAGAAATATTATAATGGGGACCGACACCTCTTCCACTACAGCAAACCAAACAGATGGAGACCCAATCAGACGTCTCCACATTTCCAAAAATTAGTGGCAGGCACCACCGAAGTGGCATCAATTTCACTACAGTAAAAATGGTAAAATTAGGACCTACACCTCTTCCACCTACAGCCAACCAAGCAAATGGAGACCCAACCAGGAGTGTTCACATTTCCAAAATTTTGTGTTAACACCTGAGGCAGCAGCAGTAGCAACAGCAGGCACAGAAGCCACACTAAAGATATCACAGACTGAAATTACGCAAGATCAATGCCGCACACTAAAACTACAACATCGCCTAGTCTATACAGCCTGCGATTCGGGTGCAAAAGTCCTTGGAGATCCATGACTTGTTCATCTTGATGAAAGTTTCAGGGGACAGCCGGCTGCGCTTATCCATCAGGACACCACCAGCAGCACTGAAGACACGTTCTGAGAGAATGCAGGCTGCCGGGCATGATAAACCTCCACGGTGTGTCAGGCGAGCTCAGGCCACTCATCCACTTTTGAAGACCAAAATGTAAAAGCGTCCAAACCCTCCCTGATGGTATTCATATTGCGCTCTAAATACTCCTGCACCATCCTCTCCAGTCATTCAGCACATGTCAGACTTGTACTCTGTTGTGCTGGTGCACGAGCTGGTGTAAGAGTTGCTTCTGCAACTTGCACTGCTGCTGCTGCTTCTAATGTTTTGGCGTCGATGAATTGACGTGTCGGAGGTTGAAAGTCTACAGCTGCGATGCACACTGTGTGCCTCCCTGCTGTCTTGGGGAAAACCTCTCTTAAGGTTGTGTAAAAGCGTGTTTCGATAATCCAACATCGAGTCCCTTTCCAGGGCGGGAAGTGACGCGCCCCCTGGGCCATATTCTTTAGGGGAATACCCGGAGCCGGATCAGATGGGGGTTGTAGTCTCTGAGTGGCTGTGACCCGGTCCGTGCCCAGGGTGTCAAGCTCAGTGTGTGGCAGTCCTTACTGATGTTACTAAAGTTCTTTATGTCGACTACGCCACCCGTTGAATTGCAGTCACTACGGCCGCCGCTGCAGCAGGGTCCGCTGAGGCTGATGGTGTTGGTGCAGCTTAGGTAGTATAACCCCCAACGGGAGGGGTATAGCCTCAGGGGGTCAGGTGCAGAGGATGGTGGTTGTGGAAGTGCAGGGAAGATGGTAATGAGAGTCAGAGTCGGGTTGTGCAGTTCAGGGTTCTTTACTTACTGCAGATGTTCCGGTCACTCTGGCCTTGAGTGACCACCCGAGCCGTGCTGCGTCCACCAGGTCCTGGACTCGGCCAACCCCCAAGTAGTTCTGGAGCGTGGTTCTGAGCTCCCGTTCTGTCCTGTCCTCGTCTCTGGCCTTCCCCACCAGGGATCCACCTAAGTCCGGCTCCCTCGGGCCTCTTGTTGGCGAACCCTTGCCTCTGGGTTCCCTGACCCTATGCGTGGTCTGCCTTCTGGGTGGATATGGTGGGTGGCCGTGGCAGATGCTGCCCACGGCCTCCGGTCTCTGGCTGAGGTATGCTGTAGCCCCCACCAGTTTGGGATCCGGTACCCTGTTGCCAACTCTTCACCCTGTGATTGTATTTGGGTTCTCAGAGTTCCTTCTTTCTCCCCCTCTGGGTCTTTCTCTCTCCTCTCTCACTCTTGGGCTGGGGCTGCTCTGCTCTTCTGCTCTCTTCCTCTGCAAAGACTCACAGACTGACTGACTGTGGCTGACTGACTGACTGACCCTGATCTTAGATGGTTCCCACCTTTTATACTCCCTCTATGTGTGAGCTCAGGTGACCAGCACCCAATGAGCTCCTATCTTTACCCAGGCTGCTCCCCCTATCTGCCCCTACACTACTGGGATGTACCACCCCCCTCCCACTCCAGCCAGGAACAGACTCGGTCGTACCTGCACATTTCTAAGTGGGAGTACCGTTGGTCTGTTCCTCGGAAATGGGATGTGTGTAGTGCATGCAGCTTTCTGAGCTCAGCTCCACACTCCATCCTTACCCGGGAGTGGAATATCACACCTCTGGGTTGAGGTGCAATACCCCTGTAGCAGCCGAATCCTCAGGGTGCTACAGAAGCATCTAGCAAAATTTACTCTTATAACGTGGATTTAACAGATTGGCAACCCAGTAGTCAGCACTATTTTGAATCATAACTATATAGGGATCATGTTGCAGATAGTGCAGCAAGAAGGCACTCATATGACATTGTGAATGTCTGGTAATATAGGTTCGGCTTCCAGTGAAGTGTCTTTGCTTAGACGGTTTTTTCAATACATATACGATGGGATCTATATTGGTGACAATGTCCAATTAATCATATTATTTGGGCATAATATGCTCTTTTAATGAGATTGGTTAAAAGGATCATTGCATGGATATTACCTTATATCATGCCCTATATGTATGTATAAACGATATTGTGCAAAATGTTCACTACCCTATATGTATGTATATTTATAGTGACTTATGTAGTATTGGTCCCCCGGTTTTCATTTTAGAGTAATATAATTGCTTAAGTGTACATACAATATTAGAATCTTCCATGCTTTTAATAGGCTATTTCCTGATTCCTCTTGTTTGTATTTGGTAGACATCTATATGTGCTTTATGTATGGGGCTCCAGTGTCTGGTGCGTTGATGTCGACATTCCCATATACATTACCTTGCGACCTAGTATGCAGGGGTGTCGCCGTCCTTGCATGCCCGGCTTCTGTTGGCATCCCTGGGTGGCTTGGCCGCCGCGATGCCGACGCTGTCGGGTATCCTAAATACGGCGACGCGCCTTGCGTCACTTCCGGGTAGCCGCGGTGATGTACTGGGTAGCATTTCTTGCTACCATGGTAATCGATGACACACAATGTACCACTTCCGGTGGAGGCGGTGCCGCATCCCTGTTGGTCTGCGGTCCGCACACCAATAGATTTAAGGCACCAGCTGTTCATCTAGAGCAGTCCCCTTGAGAAAGGCACAAGCACCAAAACGCGCGTCAGGGTAAATACATGCTGATGCAGGTTTTGTCTCCCTACTAAGGTAATGACGGCCGATGGTGGCCATGTACGATGTGAGGGACATTGATATATTGATATATTAGTATGCTATTTATTATGTGAATATGTCTCCTCCTTCTCTCTGTTAGCACTTTTCTCATTCTGCTTATAGCTGAGGCCTAATACGATTTCAGAGAGGTGTCTTACATGCATCGTACATGTTATGTATCTGCTTTTAATCATTTTTAATGCATATGTATGTATTTCTTGCTCCCCTCCTCCCCACATTTCCTGTGATATATTTATAATAAAGTTCATCTTTTTCACCATAATGGGCCATTTGATCGTTTTATACTTGCCTTTGGTACCCTCCTGTTAGTATGGTTTAACGATTGGCCCTCTATATATCTGTTGGGTAAGTTACAGTATGGATGATATATTAATTTTTTACTATTTAATATTTTCAACTATTATACACCGCGTGCAGAATTATTAGGCAAATGAGTATTTTGATCACATGATATTTTTTATACATGTTGTCCTTCTCCAAGCTACATAGGCTTGAGAACCAACTACCAATTAAGTAAATCTGGTGATGTGCATCTCTGTAATGAGGAGGGGTGTTGACTAATGACATCAACACCCTATATAAGGTGAGCTTAATTATTAGGCAACTTCCTTTCCTTTGGCAAAATGGGTCAGAAGAGAGATTTGACGGGCTCTGAAAAGTCCAAAATTGTGAGATGTCTTGCAGAGGGATGCAGCAGTCTTGAAATTTCCAAACTTTTGAAGCGTGATCACCGAGCAATCAAGCATTTCATGGCAAATAGACAACAGGGTCGCAAGAAGCGTGTTGGCCAAAAAAGGCGCAAAATAACTGCCCATGAATTGAGGAAAATCAAGCGTGAAGCTGCCAAGATGCCATTCGCCACCAGTTTTGCCATATTTCAGAGCTGCAACGTTACTGGAGTATCAAAAAGCACAAGGTGTGCGATACTCAGGGACATGGCCAAGGTAAGGAAGGCTGAAAAACGACAACCCTTGAATAAGAAACATAAGATAAAACGTCAAGAATGGGACAAGAAATATCTTAAGACTGATTTTTCAAAAGTTTTATGGACTGAGGAAATGAGAGTGACTCTTGATGGGCCAGAGGCTTGATCAGTAAAGGGCAGAGAGCTCCAGTCCGACTCAGACCCCAGCAAGGTGGAGGTGGGGTACTGGTATGGGCTGGTATCATCAAAGATGAACTTGTGGGACCTTTTCGGGTTGAGGATGGAGTGAAGCTCAATTCCCAGACCTACTGCCAGTTTCTGGAAGACAACTTCTTCAAGCAGTGGTACAGGAAGAAGTCGGTATCGTTCAAGAAAAACATGATTTTCATGCAGGACAATGCTCCATCACATGCATCCAACTACTTCACAGCGTGGCTGGCCAGTAAAGGTCTAAAAGAAGAAAAAATAATGACATGGCCCCCTTGTTCACATGATCTGAACCCCATAGAGAACCTGTGGTCCATCATAAAATGTGAGATCGATAAGGAGGGAAAACAGTACACCTCTCGGAACAGTGTCTGGGAGGCTGTGGTGGCTGCTGCACGCAATGTTGGTTGAAAACAGATCAAGCAACTGACAGAATCTATGGATGGAAGGCGTAAAGAAAGGTGGCTATATTCATCACTAATTTTTTTTGTTTTTGTTTTTGCATGTCAGAAATGTTTATTTCTAAATTTTGTGCACTGATATTGGTTTACCTGGTGAAAATAAACAAGTGAGATGGGATTATATTTGGTTTTTATTAAGTTGCCTAATAATTCTGCCCAGTAATAGTTACCTGCACAAACAGATATCCTCCTAAGATAGCCAAATCGAAAAAAAGCCTACTCCAACTTCCAAAAATATTAAGCTTGGATATTTATGAGTCTTTTGGGGTTGATTGAGAACATAGTTGTTGATCAATAATAAAAACAATCCTCTAAACTACAACTTGCCTAATAATTCTGCACACAGTGTATGTAACCCAGTGCTCTGTTCTAATTTCCACCCTTGTATATAGGGATCATGTTGCAGATAGTGCAGCAAGAAGGCACTCATATGTCGGACTCCTCCATGAGGTCCAAGCCCATGCTGTGATGGTGGCTGGGTAACACTGATGCTTGTTTCCTCCGTCACCTCCTGCCAACCACGAACAAAAGAGAAGGAATGATTATCCTCTTCATCTTCTGACTGTTGCTCGCCCATCACCTCTTCCTCCTCCATTTGTTCCTTGGCTCTTGCACCTTCACTAACAGTTTGTCTGGTATCACCAGCCCCTCTCGATTTTCAGTAATCCACCCTCCCTTGGCATCCACCTGTGTGAAGACAGTCTGGGACTTTGAGACATTATTATCCCTTCCGCATCCTCCACTTCTTCTGGGACAACCACCTGCTGCTGCAGTCTATTCAAAGTCTGCTCCAGCATGTAGATGACCGGAATAGTGATGCTAATGACGGCATCATCAATGCTAACTGTCTTAGTAGCCATTTCAAAACTGTACAGAAGGGTGCCGAGGTCCTTAATCTGTGCCCACTCCATAAATGTGATATGCCCCACGTCCGTACTGCATTGGCCCAGGCTATACGACATGACATACTGCATCAGGGCTCGTTGCTGCTGCCACTGTCGCTGCAACATGTGCAGAGTGGAATTCCACCATGTAGACACATCGCATATCAACCTGTTAACTGGCATGGAAAAAGACCTCTGTATCGATGCAAGTCGATGACCTGAGGGGTGTGAACGGCGGAAGTGAGCACACAGCTTCTGTGCTTTCTGAATCAGCTCACCCAGACCAGGATAGTGGTGGACAGATCACTGTACTACCAGGTTGAGGATGTAAGCCATGCAAGGTAAGTGTGTGAGCTCACCTCGGCGTAGGGCTGCCAACAGGTTCGCACTGTTATCGCACAGGGCCTTCCCTGGCTCCAGGTTCAGTGGAGACAGCCATTGCGCAAACTCAGCCTGGAGAGCTGTCCACAAGTCTTCAGCTGTATGACTGTGATCTCCAAGGCATGTTAATTTTAACACTGCCTGATTGCGGCAAAACCTGACTGCGCAGTACGGAGGTGGTGTGGATTCGCTCTGCACTGTTGGAACACATGTTTCATTAAGGCAGAGGTTGAGTGCCAGGTGGAGGCCCTAGAGGAGGTGGAGGAGGCAGAAGCAGTGGAGGAATTGTGAAGTGTGAAATACAGAGGTTTGTTCTGAAAGCCTTGGGGATTCCAAAACTTGTGGAGCAGCCCCTTCCCCGCCTTCCCCCACGGCCACCTGGGTCACCCAGTACGCAGGCAGCGAGATGTAATGCCCCTGGCCATGCTTACTCGTCCAGGTGTCTGTGGTGAAATGCACCCTGGCAGACATAGATTTAGTCAAGGAATGGGTGATGTTGTCTGCGACACGCTGGTGTAGCACAGGCACAGCTTTCTTAGAGAAGTAATGGCGACTGGGCAACTGGTACTGGGGGACTGTGACGGCCATCAGCTTTCGAAAACCGTCTGTATCTACCAGGGGGAAAGGCAGCATTTCCGTGGCCAACAGATTGGAGATGGTGGAGTTCAACCTCTTAGCTTTATCATGTGTAGGATGAAACAATCTTTTACGTGACCACAACTGTGGGACCAAGGGCTGGCTGCAGTGCTGAGAGAGGGCGGAGTACGGTGAACCGGACAAACTGCTGAACCGTGAGTGAAGTGCAGGCGAAGATGTTATGGTGGATTGAGAAACGTGTGGTGTGCTCGGTGAAACAATACAGCTGGCATGTCCGCTTCTGTTACAGCTGACGAGCTCTCTCTCAGCCTGACTGGAGCGGGTAAAGAACCGGACTTTCTGTAGTCGGAGAACTGCGTGACAATACTTGGCACGGTAACAGAGGACGAGGAAGAAGCAGCAGATGCGGTTGATGGGGTGGCTGATGGTTGTTGAGGTCCGCTGGTCTGCATTTTCTCGCAGTGAGATTGCCAGAGTAATGCATGTTGATTGCGCGTGTGAAGGTTCATCAAAGGTAGTCAAATTATTGCACTTTTCCCTCTACTGAGTTCTTTTTTGAAAAGTTTGCAGATAACGTGAGTTGGCTCATCCTTTGTGGTCTCAAAAAAGGCCCAGGCTAGGCAACCCTTGCCGCCCCTGCGAGCTGTAGACCCGCGACCGCTGCTGGCCACAGCCACAGTTGTGGCTAAGGATGCAGTGCTCTTCGTGCTTGCATCACTCCGTGTTTGCGCCGTAGGTTGAAATGTATCCTCCTCGTCTTCCTTCTCCTCCACCTCCTCAGATGAGCTACTCAGCTGCATGCCTCTTGGGTCACACCAAGTGGAATCTAAAACCTCATCATCATTTAATGTGTTATCCCATTCCTCGCCCTGAGAGTCACTCTTCTCCTCTTCTTGCCCTGACAGCACAGTACAGTCCGCATGAGCCTCAAGTATCTGAGTCTCATCAGGATCACCTCCCCCCGGGGGTTAATGTCTGGTGATGAGGATCAAGAAGCTGCTCGGACCCTACTTAATCCTGCCCCTAATCCAACCTAAAAAAAAATTGGGCATCGGTGCAGATGCTTTCCTCCTCTTGACTCTCTGAATCTTTGGAGTACACTTCTGATGCCCATAGCATAGAATGTGTGAATAGTTCTGCTGACTCACCCATCTGTGATTCCCTACAGTCAGTTTGGCCGTTGGACAGTTGTGACACGGGGGAAGCAAGGGTAATTGGGGTGGTGCCACCTCTGTGGACTGTACTGTGTGTTGTTGAGGTGGAGGAAGAGGAGGAGAGGCTACTTGCAACAGCGCTTGCCATCCATTGGAGCACATGCTCTTTCTGGCCCTCATCAACAAGGCATACCGCTGTGTGGCTGCCAAAGAAAGGAAGTGGAGTAGCCCATCCAGTAGCAGAAGTTGTCAGTTGTCTTTGGATAGGATGTGACGGTGTTGGTTCACTAGCATTTTCTCTAACATTACCACCTACCCCACATATACCTTGAACACCAAGCCTATTCCCCCTTCCACCACGACCTCTCTTTTTCAAACTCATGTTGCTCAAATAGTGTGGGAGGAGCACGCTATTAGCAACAAAAATATTTTTTTTTTTTACTGTACACCAGCTCTTCACACACCTGCATTTCAGCGGCACTAAATAACATGGTGAAATATGGCTTGCTGTATCACGTTAGCAACTGAAAAAAATAGTTTTTTTTTATTGTGCAACAGCTCTGCGCACAGCTAAATTTCAGCGGCACTAAATGACAAGGTGGGATCTCCCCTACTGTATCACGTTAGTCACAGAAGAAAATATTTTTTTAGTGTGGATGAGGCCTCTATAACATACAAGTTATGCTCCACATAATTTCAAACTGAGCTCTCCCCTACTGTATCACGTTAGTAACAGAAGAAAATGTATTTTTAGTGATGATGAGGCCTGTATAACATACAAGATATGCTCCAATTTCAAACTGAGATGTTCCCTACTGTATCATGTTAGTAACAGAAGAAAATATTTTTTTAGTGTGGATGAAGCCTGTATAACATACAAGATATGCTCCAAACAATTTCAAACTGAGATCTCCCCTACTGCAACAGCTCTGCACACAGCTAAATTTCAGCATCACTATATTAAAAGGTGAGATATGACTTGCAGTATCATGTTACTCACAGAAAAAAATGGATTTTTTCACACTACATACAGCTGAATTTCAACGCCACAAAATGACAAGGTGGCTTATGGCATGCTACATCACATTACTCCCCAAAAAATAGATTTTATTTACTCTGCATACAGCTGAATTTCAATGCCACAAAATGACAAGGTGGGCTATTATGGCTTGCTGTATCACATTAGCAACTGAAAAAAATAGATTTTTTTACTCTGCATACAGCTGAATTTCACCCCCACAAAATGACAAGGTGGGCTACTATGGCTTGCTGTATCACATTAGCAACTGAAAAAAATAGATTTTTTTTACTCTGCAGGAGCTCTGTATACAGCTGAATTTCACCTCCACAAAATGACAAGGTGGCTTATGGCGTGCTGCGTCACATTACTCACAGAAAAAAACAGATTTTTTTACTCTGCATGCAGCTGAATTTCAACACCACAAAATGACAAGGTGGCTTATGGCGTGCTGGGCATGTTACTCACAGAAAAAAAAAATAGATTGGATTTTTAAAGGTGTACTCGTGCATGGAGCCCAATAGAAGCAGTGTAAAACAGAATTCTATGACATGTGCCCTGCTGCATTTGTGTGGACCTCAGTAATGGCACAAGAAAAAAACAATCTGCTGGAAGGTCGATTTCACAGCCACACAGGACACTAGCTACCTAAACTGTGTGACTTAGAAGCAACCGCCTATCTAACTAGCTAAAATCTCTAATGAGTCCAGGAGCACCATCAGCAGCAGACTCTGTGACCTGTTATAATCACAAAATGACGCTAACACAACATGTCCTCTCTTTATATAGAGAGGGACATGTGATTTCAGCAGTCAATGGCACAAGCACTTGTGTCTGGACAGTGTGGATGCTTCCTGCGCCCTGATTGGCTAGCCACAATTTGCACACATAAAGTTAGGGGAAAAAAAAAAAAAGATTACAAGCATGCTGCTCCTCTGAGCTCTCCCCAGCCCCTCGCTTCATCAAACACGTCCCTCCACTCATCATACAAAACCACTATCCTAGCCAAAGTGATAAAAATTATTGAGTTGCAACGGGTTTCCGATCATGAATCCAAATATGCCATATTCATGCCGAATTTGAAATTTGCGATCGTTTTTTGAACATATTCGCTCATAACTACTTATGAACCCTTTGCTCAGTCTTACAAGAGGACACATATTTCTTTGCAATCTTCTGTTTCTAAGCAATAATTTACATGAATGTTACTATTGCTTGTCAGTTATCACTCAAACAACTCTTATTATTTGTGTTTCTCTCTTTACTGTGTGACCTTCAAAATATGCTTTTTATTATCCCGTTCCATTTCCAGTTATATCTATTTTCTGTACAAAGTTCAACAGCTAAAAAGCCAAAAGGCAAGAGTTGACATCTAGGTAATGTGAATGTTTCTGTTTGCTTGAATGTTTGTTAGATTGATTGAAGCAAAAATGTGCTAAAATATATATTCTGATTACGGCGAACTTTGATGACATCTTCAGACAGAGCGGCAGACAAGTGTGAAGGATGATTTAGTTATCTAGAACACTAAGGAAAGTCTCATTTCTAGTATCCTGGATGACCCTCCTGTGATGGCATTCTCTGTATAATGATATAGGCATTTCTTGTGGCCAAGGTACAGTGAATGTGCGAAGATAAGATGATCCGGACTTGTCATTGATAAAATGAATGGCCACCACAGTAGTATTTATCCATCATGTAGGCAGGAGTACAAAATGTCACTGGTTTCAAGGATAAGGCCCCCAACACTTTCAACAACTTTTTCTTAAATATAGCATTACATCACCTGGAGACTAAAAATGGAAATTTGAATATTTATTTACGTAGGCCCTACCCTACTCAGGTTTGTTAGAGGGAATCCAGTGAAAAATAGCAAAATACCATATATATCAGGTTACATAGGTGAAATCTGTAAAATGTCTTTACCACCATTTTCCAGATCTTGATCTGTAATGCTCTGTAAAATGTATTAAAGGAATTGACTCCTCTCTGTAACCCCAAATACGTCTGTAACTTTTTAGGAACTTTTAGAGGATTACTGTTAGGTAGATATTTGCACGGTATGTAACATACACATACACATTTAACTTTAGGCTCTAATGGTGGCCCAAATGAAACAAAGTCACTATATTCAATTCTCTACCAGGCTGAAATATGGGATAAATGCAAATTACCAAAATATGCCAGCAAAGCAACGTTAAAACAATGCAAGGCTCAACTTGTCTAATGGGATACAAAACCTACTAACAAGTGGAAGACTTCCTTTGTATCCAAAGTGGGGAGTAGAGTTCAAAAATAAAGTGCATAAATGCAACGATATAAATGGGAAGCTCTGTCTTGTCAGGTATCCATCAATCTCTACAAATAGATATGAGGAGACCAAAAAGTTCATAAAAGGTGTCACTATATACAGTATAAACTGTGCATCCAAAAATAAAAGTAAAATGCTAATAATATAATGCTGAATATTACTTTATCAAAATTCTCAACATTGTTACACATTACGGGGCTCAACCCCTTCTTTAGACACATAGGCCGCAATTCATCAAAGTATTTACACCAGTAAAAAAACTTTGAAAAGTCGCAATTTTTTTGTGCAGCTCAAAGTTTTTGCGACTTTTGATGTTTTCACGCTAATTTCGGGCAGCGAAGGAGCCAGAATGAGGCATGGCTATGTTCGCCTGTCAAATTCATCAATTGAGGCAGCGCTTTTTATGCCAGAAATGCGAATACAATCCCCTTGGGACCATAGAGTCTGAATAATGTGTCTGAAGAAGTGGTTGAATCGTTTGTAACACTTTAAAATTTTTGAGATTTTTAGAAAACTAATGTTCACCATTGGGCACTACATTGCGACCCAAAATCCTATGATAATCTTCAGATTTCATGATGCCTTGCACATAGTCAAGGCACCCAGTGCCAGAGGCTGCAAAATAACCCCAAAACATCTTTGAACCTCTACCATATTTGACTCTCGGTACTGTGTTTTTTTCATTATAGGCCTCATTCCATTTTTGGTAAACAGTAGAATGAGGTGCTTTGCCAAAAAGCTCTTAGTCTCATCTGTCCACAAGGCACTTTCCCAGAAGGATTTTAGATTACTCACGTACACTTTGGCAAACTGCAGTCTAGCTTCTTTATGTCTCTGAGTCAGCAATGGGGTTCTCCTTGGTCTCCTGCAATTTCATCCAAATGTTGACGGATAGTTTGCGCTGACACTAATGCACCTTGATTGAAAAAAAGAGGGATCGCTTCACTGTATCAAACTTTTAGGGTGCTCTGAAGAAATAAGTAGTACAGATATCCAAAGAACTTCGGCACTCCAATATAGATGCAAAAATTTGGTTTTTATTAACACAATTCCCCATAAGTGAGAAGTAGGCCTGCTTCTCACTTATGGGGAATTGTGTTAATAAAAAACAATTTTTGCATCTATATTGGAGTGCCGAAGTACTAATGCACCTTGAGCCTGTAGGACAGCTTGACTTTCGTTGGAACTTGATTGGGGCTGCTTATCCACCATCCAGACTATCCTTCATTGAAACCTTTCATCAATTTTTCTCTGCCGTCCATGTCCAGGGAGATTAGCTACAGTGCAATGGGTTGTAAACTTTTTGATTATGTTGCACACCATGAACAAAGGAGCATCAAGATCTCTGGAGCTGGACTTGCAACCTTGAGATTGTTGATATTTTTCAACAGTTTTGGTTCGCAAGTCCTCAGACAGTTCACTTCCTCTCTTTCTGTTCCCCATGCTTAGTGTGGCACATACAGACACACAATGCAAAGATTGTGCCAATTTCTCCCCTTTTCCTCAGGTTTCAGGTGTGATTTTCATATTGACCACACCTGTTACTTGCCACAGGTGAGTTTAAACGAGCATCACATGCTTGAAGCAAAGTTGTTTACTCACATTTTTGGAAAGGTGCCAACAAATTTGTCCAGCCAATTTTGGGGGTTTTGTGTGACATTATGTCCAATTTGCCTTTTTTTCTCTGTTTTTTTTGTCTTGTTCCAATACACACAAAATATATAAACATGTATATAACAAAACATGTGTAATTGCAATAATTTTACTGGAGAAATTCTTCTTTTTCTGGAACAATTTCAAGGGAGCCAACTAGTTATGAGAGCAAACTTGCTCGGATAAGGGTTTAACCGAGCACGCTCGGTTGTTTTCCGAGTATCGTTTTCCGCCGTGCTCGTATATTATGTTCGAGTCCCTGTGTCTGCATGATTTGCGGCTGTTGGACAGCCTCAACACATGCAGGGATTGCCTGTTTGTTAGGGAATCCTCACATATATAATATACGAGCACGTCGAAGATACTCGGTTAGGACTCAAGCATGCTCCGTTAACCCCTTACCCATGACTGTATATGAAAGGCATTGATAATCCAAATAAACTAAAACTAATCATCTTCACTTCTCTTAAATTTCATCTGTTTAAACATTGTTCTGTTTAAACCTAAGAAGGCAGTCCTCATTAAACATGATTTTTCGCTTTATCTGAGACATAAACTACTCATTATGTTCTGTATGAGTGAATGTACAGCAGGTTAATAGCAGGTAATATGCTATAAGATGATGTGTGCCATTCCCTATGTATGTTCTGCTTGTACTGGCATCCTTTTAAAATATGTGATGATAAAGTAAATGTGAACAGTTATTTCTGAAAATAGAAATGGATAATGTATAGCAAATTAGTATTCATTATAAAAAAACAGATTTAACATGAAAAATTAGAGAGCTTTTGCTTTTATTTTAATTAATGTTATTACTTTCCATTGGTAAAAAAGCCTAATTAAAGGGTGGACCGCAAAAAACAGAACTTTTACTTAATCAGTGACATGTGCATTGAATTGCACAAAGATGTCAATGTACACTGCTGTGTTCACATTGTCAGCAAAGAATATTGGACACATGCCCATAGCAGTGTAAAAAGATAGAAGAGTTGCCCATGTTTCCCCTGAAAGACACAAAGACACGTGTATTGTTGCAGTGTATTTTGATGTGTAATGTGTTTAGTAATGTACGTTATTAGTGATTGTCTTTTGTACAGCAGCAGGGAGTTAACAGGGACAGTTGAGGTTAATAGTTGGGACTAGCCCAGAGTGGTAGGAGTAAAGTGAAGGGGCAGAGACCGTTTCCTGTCAGGAAGTTAGATAGGGCTCAGCCTGTAGTAGAAGAAGACCTACGGTTTTATCTGCGAGCACAGTCTCGTGATGTGGGTGTCCCTGATGTGAGAGGAGACCAAGGCAGTGGATAACGTGATCCTGAGCAGAGACGGGAAAATTGATAGAAGGACAGAGTGATGCAGTGGAGACAGGCTCTGGGACATGACACCTAGCAATACGATTCCAAGTTCGCAAGATAGAGAGGTAACGGGCCAGGACAGAACAGAGAATGTGAGATGAAGAGAGTGCCCAGGACGGTAATTCTAAGGCGTCAGCAAGCCAAGACGCTAAGAAGGGCTCGTAACAGTGGGTCGAAGTCCAGGACTCTCACTTACTGGAATGTACTGCCATTATTGGGGGCTAGGGATGCTTCCGAAGTACTGTGCTGGGTTGTGGTGAAGACTGAGGCCTAAATAAGGAAGGATAGAGAGAATGTGCATGAAGATGTTCCATGTTCTAAAGGAAACATTCGTGAAATTATGCACTTCATTTAACTTTGTAAGAACTGGTCCTGGCCAGCCGAAGTCACCAACATCATGTGGGCTGCAAGGGCGTGACATCCCCGTAGCTAAAGTCCACACACCCAGCCAAGACCCCCATCTTCATTTAGCTTGTCAGGGCATGAAAGACGAGTACGTCGCCCACGGCTGCTGTTCTGCGCCATGCTACACTAGCACAACAAACAATGATTTTTGGGTCATGTTATTGACGCGCCCCTGGGCCTGTGTCGCGCTGCGTTGCGCACGCGGGAGCTTACCCGGAGCCGGATCTCTTTAGGGTTGTAGTCTCGTGGCGGTGATCCGGTCCGTGCCCAGGGAGTCAGACTAAGTGGCGCTGTATTAGCGGTAGATGTTGGACGACTACGCCACCTGTTGAGTACAGCTAAGGAGCTGCTGCTGCAGGGCAGACCGCTGAGGCCGGTGGTAGGATTGTGCAGCGTGATAGTATAACCCCCAACGGGAGGGGTATGGCCTCAGGGCAGCCGACGTGGATGATGGGGGTAGCAGGAACCACTCGGAGACGGTACGGTGTAGTTCAGGGTCTTTACTGGTGACAAAGATAGACCCTCCCGGAGTACTGGCTAGCGATTGGGGCCTGGTCAGTCCTTGAGCAGATGGGATCTCCCCTGGCCAGGCGGAGTTGTAGGCCTCCCAAACTAACTATACTCTTCCGGCTACCTTGCTAGAGGCGGGTATAAGTAGCCCACGTCCCTGAGTGTACCGTGTGGTGCTCACCCGTATGGCCGGTGACTCGGGGCCTTCTAGTAGCTTCCGCTCCACGACGGCGGTGCTGGTCCCACGCGTGTGACCGTGCCTTCGGGTTTCTGGGCCAGAGGACCTGCAATCCCCTGCCGGTCGGTTTCTGCTGCTGGATAGGAGTTAGTCCCCACAGCCTCGGACTCCGGGTCCGGTGATAACTTCTCAGTCAGGGCGAGCTCTACAGCTGCCAGCCCCTGACTCCTTGTAGCACTGCTCCCACAGAGCTCCTGATGTTCTTTTCCTATATCTGCTTCTCTGTCTCTACTTCTTCTCTACTCACTAACCCTGCCTCAGCCCTAGGTTTATATAGGGGAAGTTCTTCCCCTCCCAGGACTGGGCAGGAGGTGTGGCATGCATAGGATCCCTGACCAAGAGACCTCCCACCTGCTCTCAGACATAACATTGCTGTTACTGTGGAAACCAGACCCCTGGGGTGCCACATTATGGCTGTTGGTGGAGCTCCTGTGAGTTTTCTGTGTACCACAACCTATTGTTTTGTGAATAGATGGGACCACACTGCATCACAATGATGTTTTGCATTGAGTCCAAATGGCCGTCTGCAATCACATCCAGAAGCCACATACTTATGTTTATCTCCTCACAACTGATACTCAGTGGGGCATATATATCAATACTTTGTAATACTTAGTGCAAACTTAGACTAGACAGTGTTTAAATGCAGCAGAATTATGAAAGTGGTTCACACTGTTTGATAAATCTAATTTTAAGACTGTCTAATCTACATTTATGACACCTATGGCTTGCTTTGTTAAAAAATGTGGGTGCATTTTTGGGCGCATGGTGTAGCCCGCTTTTTCCCAGTAAACCATGCCGCTTTGAGTGAGGTCAAGCCCTCTTGTCATACAAGGCACAAAAATGGTCTAAAACATAAAAAATATGGTGCAAGGCATGAAAGACAGATTTTTGGGGGCACAAATTACTCTAAAATTCTGCCACGTTTAGCTTGATAAATATGCCCTACTATGGCTTTCCATTATGCCACTTCTGCATCAAACTATGTATGTTGCTTTTTGCAAAAAACAAGAGGTATGGAAATTAAGCAGTTAAACAGTCCTATGAATGAACCTATGTGTACATAGTCCTTCACCATTGGAATTTAATACAGCATGTTGGATACATGCACACAACACTACTGCCCTCCACAAAAATACCACAGAGAAAGATACAATGTGCCTCATTAATTTCTTACACTACTTTGGTTAAATAAAAGCTGAGCTCAGACTTGTTGCGATGGGGAGAAAAGACAGTTTTACTGTAATGTAGCTGTCATGAATGTCACCTGTTAAGGTTTGTCCTATGAAAACTACACAAGAAAAATAGTTTTTCATGGCCCATTCTGTATAATTCAACAATATAAAATAACACCATGCCTTTGATAATTCCTGGCCTTCACAGCTCTGTTATCCTTAAAGGGGTTTCCAGGTTTGGGAGAAAAGTCTGCAGTCACTCTGTGACTGCATACTGCCAAATGGTAACAGCATGCAGTGTGCACTCTGTTACAATTCCATGGTATTCCTCATGCTAGTCGGCAGCGATTGTCATACTTGTGGTCATGCACTAGCATCTGGCTTCTCTCAATTCACTTCTACTGAGAGAAGCCAAAAGCATCTAGCTGTCATGTGGCCACAAATGTGCAAATCACATACATGTATTCATGTGACCACCAATTAGCAGATGGAATTAGGGGGAATCATGACAGTGTTCACAATGCATGCTGTAACGATTTGGCATTCTACCGTCACATTGTGTGACTGCAGGATTTTGGCCCTTTTAATCTATTTAACTTTATTATGATTTGTAACCAGGACATTTAGATCTATTAGGAGACTAGATTACAGTTGGGCGGATTGTTTGAAATTCGAATTCACCAGCTTCACAGAATTTTACGAAAGAACCACAATACTGAAAAGCCTCTAATTGAACATAAAATACGTGTATAACACGCTGAGGTCTCCTAGGACTGTATTGAACTCGTTTTGAGCTTTTTAATGCAAATGCAGCCTTATTTATGTCCAAGTGACCTCAACCATGGCCAGGGCATGGTAACAAGTGGTAATCTACAGTGGTATTGGGGTGGCTTAAATTTGTGCTTATATTTCTGGATGATAGAGATTTTTGTTTTGGTTGTTAAAAAAATAATAAAAATGATGACTCACATTGGAGGAAGCACATTTTCTGAGACACACAAGCCTTGATTTAATGATTTTTGTTTAACAGCAAAATTAGCATTGAGGTGTTTAATATTTTACTCCTATTTTGCACTGTGTGAAGAATAGAAAAGGCTGTTATTAAGGTGCTGTTGATGCAGTATATCTCAGATCAATCAACTCACAGTAATATTGTATAAGTACACTATATAGTCACACTATGCAGGTACAGAACGTCCTTATATATCACTAGAAGCTTTGTATTATCATTCACAGACTGAGACTGCCATTGACATTGTCAATCTGCTTCAGCACTGCAGTAGTACAACATAATCAGATTAGGCTTTATTCTATCCCTGTGGAATGAGCTGTGCGCTCTGATATCCTAACCCTATGCTGGAAAGCCTAAAATTGTGCTCCTTGACCCCAACATCTTTTATACTGAGTATAATAGTTTCAAGGTGCACCTTGATTGGCTGCACTAGACCATGTGCCATGTGATGTGATAGCTGCAAGGCATTATAGGGAAGCCTGTGCTGCCCGGACTGATGTCATTAGCTAGTTCATGAGTCTTCAGCAGTATGCGAAATTGTGCCAGGTACTTATAACTAGGGTTGAGCGAGTATGTTCTGTTCGAGTATGCTCGGGCCGAGCTTCGATTATTTATAGCTGCTTGGTGATATGGTTGAATCGCTCCCGTGTGCATGATTTGCAACTGTTTGACAGCTTTATTACATGTGAGGAATGTTTAAGAAATAGACATTCCTCACATGTACTAAAACTGTCAAACAGTTGCAAATCATGCACACGGGAGCAATTCAACCATATCACCGAGCAGCTATAAATACTCGGAGCTCGGCCCGAGCATACTCGGCGAAAGGGTTAATAAAACATACTCACTCAACACTACTTATAACCCAATGTGAACTGAACAATCTTTATAGAGATTTGGATCTGCCCAACAGTAAGGCTGAGCTCTTAGGTTCCAGTCTACAGCAGTGGAATGTTCGGATTTATTTGCTCGGCAACCGTGATGAAGATCTTGCTCAATAATTCTTCTTGTGGCATTCAACATCAACAGAAAATTGGCATAACAAAATATTCTGCATCTTTATATTTGCAAAAATAATAATGTTTCAAAGTACTGAGTCTTTTATGCATTATAATTATGCATTAATTATATGTAGCAGTAAAAGGAAAATGCTTTGATATCATAGAAACAGGAGCCAACTAAAAAATGTCATTGTCAGATTTGAACTCAGGAGGTCAAAATCATTACGAAATGGCTCATTTCATAACTGAACCTGACCACTTTTGAAAATCTGTAGAACAGTGTTATCATTTAATTAGGATAACATAATTATCCTGCTAGTATATCTGACTTGAAGGCTAAACGTGTGGTGTGCGGAAGTTACCACTCTATCATGGCATTGACAAAAATAAAGATAGAAAAGATTGTGACATCAGGGTGCACTTAATTAGCCTCTGCTTCCTAGAAGTGTGGTGTAATGTGGTGCTCTCCAAATAATCCAGAAAATAGGTAGGCCACAGGGGCTGGTGGAAATATTTACTTCTAAGAATACTCAGGCACATCCAGCTTATTGGTTACTGTATGGAGGTTCAATCCATATGCAGCGAACACAGTCACTATCCAATCCAGTGAGGTGGTCGTTCTCAGACAAGGCCCTGGTACAGTTATATATATGGTGCAGTTATTCATCAGCTCCTCTTATCTACATGTATATCCAATCCTTATCCACACAACTGTCTTCAGCTGAGACCTTGGTTGCTCACTTTATGGGAGCTATGGACGCTCTCCTACCTGCTTCCTCAGTTGCCTTTATCATCTCTCATTCCCTTCACTACTAAGCCCAGAAACAGTTTATGTGGTTTAACCATGTGACCTTATTTTCATATATGGAAAGCAGAGCTGCTTCATTAACTCTTTACTACCCCCTAATAACAGAACATAAATAGGGGGCAGTAAAGAACATAATCACTTTCTACATTACCTGCAAAGGAAAACATTAGCACAGTACAAACATAATGACTTAGCCGACAGCTCTGCTTCATCTTAAAGGTTCATATAGTATAACTTTGGGGCATTACAAGTGCACACTCCATCTATGCACTTATCCAAAAGTATACTGGGAGTTTTTTTCTGACATATACTTTAATACTAATAGTGTGCCATTTTCCATACAGAGGTCAGAAGTGTTTTGACATCTGTCTGACTGGTGTGTATTAAAGGGTCTCTCCAAGAAATAATTAAGATGGCTGCCGCTGTCACTTATTTCAAGCTGCAACCTAAACACCAAGAGGATGGCTGGCAGCTTAAAGCACTCTGCATATGTCTCTGAGATACCATATGGTTCCTGATAGGCTGAGGAACATCATCATTAACTAGAATAACTACAAATGGACTAGAAGGATAAAAGTCGCTCCACTCTGTTCCATGAATCTCTGTTTTCTTCTCTAAACTGTCATGCTGACAATTTACAGCAGAGCATGGCGGCTCCCAGTTCATAGCAAGCTTTTTTTTCCTTCTGGGCAGTCAGTATACAGATGATTTAGCATACAGTGGTTTACAGTGCTATACAAACTGTTTCCTGCATATCACACCTCCAGGAGGGTATTAATACAGAGTAGCCTAAAGACACTCCCTCAGTCAGAGCATTGCCCCCTTGGTGAAGACCATAAAAAATAGCACTAAATAAAAAGGCCCATATCTCTGGAACCATATCGCAGGTTTATAAAAAAAAATACTCAGGGGAGAACTGAGAATAAAGTAAGAGCAAAAAACTGCCACTTGGTGACAAGTCCTTCCATAAAGCACTTTTACCTTTATTTAAGGGGCTGTACTGAGCAATCTTTCGTTCAGTCTTTTATGGCCATTGTACTTTTTTATCATGTTGTATAATGTATTCATTGGATAGTTATGATGCTGTATGTTTATGTGATCCATATGTTATTACTGCTAAAATATATATATATTTTATCTAAGGTATTAGATCCTTCCTCATAATGTCACTCTGTATGTATACAAACCAAAATGGCAGAACATATTACAGGCCTTTTATGCAATAAATATATTTTTCAGTATGTTTTGTGAGTCCAATAGCATGTGCCCTATGTCTCTAATATTATCTATATTCACATTAGTATCTAATATTCACATTTTCATGCTGACTTAAATCTAGTAGGATGATTTCCCACCTGGCCAATACTTCTATGAAAACTCCTGTGACATATAAATGAGCCCTAGTGAACAGGTAAAAGATTTTCCTGTGTTTTTAACTTTATTCCTCCAGTAAAAAGTAAATTGGGGTAATCTGTTAATTTTAACAAAATTGAGAAATAATCACAACCTAAGTCAATCATTAACCATTTATTAATCCTGCAAAAAGTTTTTTATCTCTACTTGACATTATATATGCTGTATGTTAAATGTATATGTCTGTTAATACACAAATATGTTTGCTATCAATATACGGATATATGTGGGGGGGACAAGCATTATGTTTGTTTCTCTAAGTATCAAAATATTGTCTTTCCAGGTCTGTGGATGGGACTCGAGCCTGCCATTCAGCTCATCTCTGTCTCTCTCTTAAAGCTTTTTGCGGTCTGGGCTTGCTGTTTTTAATCTAAGTAGCCAGGAAGCCCTTATCCCAAAAAGAATTTGCGAGGGAGGATTTTCTGCACAAGAAAAGGCTTCGTCAGGTAGTCATTGTACTGCGAATGAAAACAACATAACCATCAATGAGACCTGTCTATAACAGATTCTAAAATATATCATTTTCATCTTTGTACATTTTTTTGATTTATTTCAAATTTACATATTGATTAATGAAACAAAATAGTAAAGAACGAGCACAACCGTCCAGCATTCATATGAATGTAATGGTGGCTCTTACTACTCTGCCTTGGCCAGGATATTTGGATACCAACATAAGGAACATTAACAGTGAAAAAAAGGATATGTCCATATCGAAAGCTCATCAAGTTTTAGTCATTATGACGACATCAGAGCTACACTAAGTATGTACACATACAGTACATGCTATACTTGCAATTTGGAACAAATATGAGCCTTCTTTTTTATGTCCATTTATTTTGGTATAGATGTTGATCTCATATATCTTCCATAGTTTAGCTGCTCATAGTTTTTAATCACGCAGACTTTGCTCCAAGCATTGGTCCTCTGACCATCTTGTGCTCATACACAGCAACCAATCTGGATGTGTAAAGCTGCAATATATTGCATGGGGAATGAATAGAGAAGCTGAGATTTGATATTCTGATTAGAAAGGGGACAGGTTTCTGGGTAACTCAGATTCCTATTTCACAATACAAATGATAATAGTTACATATTATCGGAGCAGAACTAATACTTAAAGAAGCACTCCCATGAATAATATTTTCACTAAATCTGTGTACATGTGCATGGAGTATAGTGTGAATGTATTTATATACTCACCTAGAGTTACTTTCTCCGGGATCCAGTGCTGTTCTGCTCCTCTTCTCAGTGACGTCACCGCTCTTCAGACTATTCGGCTCACTCTATGAGCAAGAAGTCTCTGTACCATGTAAGCCCATGGAGCTTCATTCTGGCGCTCCATAGGCTTACTTTGTAAAAGCCACCTCCGGGACACGCAGAGCGCAGCGTGACTCAGAGAGTCTGCAGAGAAGTGACGTCACTGGAAGCGTAGCAGTACAGTGCTGGATCCCGCCAAAAGCAGTGGTAGGTGAGTATTTTAATACACTTACACTACATTACATGCACATATACACAAAATTAATAAAAAAAACATTTCCATCAACTGTGAAATCTGCCATGCAGGGATATCCATTTTTACAACAGTCACTTTAAAAGAATTGTAGGGTCTTTAAGAGTTCAAAATACTTATATTTAGATAAAGATAGACTCCCAAATAGTGAAAGTAGAGATGGGTGGATTGCTTCTCAGGACTCCATTCCATCATCCAGGTCAGTGGACCTAGAGGCTAATCATGTTGGCTGTGAACCTCTTACTTTCCGTTGTCCCTTGTGTGGCATTTGCTTTGTCAGGGCTGGTGCAACGCTATATGTGCCCTGGATAATCAAAAGACACCCCGGGAATGCTGGTAGTTAAGAGATTTGCGGGCCTCCCGTTTAGTCACCAGGTGTCACTGACCTGGCCACTGGACCAGAGTCCCACGAATCGGTCCCCTCATTTCTAGATACAATTTCATGTCAATAGCACCTTTATAAATATATTTGGTTAGAAAATTGGTGATGTGTTCAATGCTTATTTCACCCACTATATAATATATATATATATATATATATATATATATATATATATATATATATATATATATATATATATATATATATATATACATACATACAGTTGAAACCAGAAGTTTACATACACTATATAAAAAGACACATATGCATGTTTTTCTCAATAACTGACATGAAATCAGAATAAACCTTTCCTTTAGGTCAATTAGGATTACCATAATTTTTAATATTTGTCAAATGCCAAAATAATGAGAGAGAGAGAGAATGTTTTAAGCCATTTTTATTACTTACTACAGAGTCAAAAGTTTACATACATTTCATTAGTATTTGGTACCATTGCCCTTAAGCTGAATGACTTGGGTCAAACATTTGGGATATCCTTCCACAAGCTTCTCACAATAGTTGGTCGGAATTTTGTGCCCATTTCTCCTGACAAAACTGGTGTAACTGATCCAGGTTTGTAGGTCGCCTTGCATGCACCTGCCTTTTCAGCTTTGCCCATAAATTTTCAATAGGATTGAGATCAGGGCTTTGTGATGGCCACTTCAAAACATAAACAGGAAAGGTATATTCTGATTTCATGTCAGATATTGAGAAAAACATGCATATGTGTCTTTTTATATAGTGTATGTAAACTTCTGGTTTCAACTGTATATATATTTTGGGGTAGAGCGGCTTGCTCAGCTGTACATGGAGGTAGACACGGAACACTGTCTCTTTAAGTTTCGGATTGGTTTATTAAAATTGGCATAAACCAATCTAGAGTTCGTAAAGTAAACCCAGCCGACTCGGCATAACAGAAAAGCAAAATCAAAAGATACAGCACAGTCCGGCCACTCAGGGTTAACCACACACGGAGCAGATTTAGCATAACACATGCAAACTCCTCTCTGGAGCAAACCTCTCCAGATACTGAACAACTCCTGAGTCAAAATGCTGTCTATTTATAGCCCAGACCAGACCCTGGGGTAAAGATATGGTGAATGACCTCCCCACCCACACTATGGTCATTCACAAAAAAAGCCCTTTTAAAATGACGGTTTAACCCTCTCAGCACATAACATGCTGGAGAAGACTTCTAGGTGTCACATCACTGAAGCTACTAGCTTCAGTGAAACATATCTCCCATCCCGCACTCTGTCAGTGACTTTGTCACAATATATATATATGTATATATAAATATATATATATATATATATATATATATATATATATATATATATCACATTTAGAACATAACAGTCTATACAAAAAGAAATGGAACATTTTCAATAGAATTTTGTTCCTTGACAAGTAATGGGAAAACAGAATCCTCTGTGCTTCCAATATTTCTTCTACTATTTTCAGACTGAATCAATGACCCATAACCAGTGACATCACTCATCCTTTCGGCAAGGTTGAGTGATGTCAACCTGAATTATGAATAACATTCATGTCTTAACTTTTACCTTTTTAAATAAATTGTACTTCCAAAAAATCCCAGGAAACTGTAACCTATACTACTAGCTGACTTTTCCAATAGCTGACTACTTGATATGTTTGGTCCTGCGGCTTACAAAACACAGCCAGAGCAGAGATGAATTCATTTTACTGTCATTTCAAGCCTAGGGCTGCATGTAAGGTATTGGACAGACATATGTATCCACTGAGGCACTGGTCGGGCATCAGAGGTGAATTGTCAGTTACATTTATACATATCTCTATACTGGGTACTAGTCACCTTAACTGTAAGAAATATTCACCATTGATAGCTGAGCAATGATAATGGAATAAATTCAAATTTTATGATTTGATTAAAATATTGTTGGACTATTTAACTTGCAATTACAATTGTCATTATTGGAAATCTCATCAACAGTTGATTTCCAAGCAACTGTAAAGACTGGTGTAATAGGTTGATTTGTATGAAGGCTAAGTAATGACAACAAGCACAAAATAATATAACAAAATTAAGATGCTAAAAACATGAATTTAATGAATACTTTGTTGCATTTATAGATTTCTATTTTTTCCAAAATTAAATGATGAGAGCAATGATAAATTCTGCTTTGTCATACAACCATCGCAGTTGAGAAACACCAAAGGGTTGCTTGGCACATACATAATCACAATTCATGGTCGCAGCTAAGGTTTATAGTTTCAAAGTTTTTAAGTTTGAAGGTAGACTTAAGTCCATCCTGGTCAACCTGTAGGCTAACATATTTATCCAGAGGAAAGTGAAATCCAAATGAGGGAGACTCTAATGGCTCCATATTAAGGGAAAAATTCCTTCCTGACTCAAATCCTACAGCAATCAGACTAGTTCCCTGCATCAGCTCCCATCACAGAATCTAGTGCCCATAACCTGTAATATTATATTTTTCAAGAAAGGCATCCAAGCTCTTCTTGAATTTTAGTAATTAACTAACCATTACAACAATAAAGTAACTTAATGGGAACCTGCTATGTTGCAAATGGTATCTGATCAGCTGACTGGATGTTCTAGAGCAGTAGGAGCTGATCATTTTGGGGGGGATTAGTTTCAGTAAAGATTGCATTTTAGTCATTGAAATCCCTGCTTTGTATACATGAGTCCAGTTGGCGGTCCTATTCAGTGATTGACAGTATTCCCTGTATGATTGTGTATGCAGAGATAGCTGTCAATCACTGAGTAGGACCGCCCACTGGACTCATGTATACAACCAGGGATTTCAATGAATAAAATACAAGTTACAATGAATTTTTTTCAACAAGTTTCCAAGTATGTCTCATAGCCATCTGGACATGATCATACATGTAAGGGTGATAGGGCTTCCATTAATGTATCCGTGTAAGACATAGAAGAAACATGGCTTTAAGAACTGTGTATAAGGGCAGGTGCACATGGTCGTCGATTTTCTCATCCGAGAGAATCGGGAAAATTATGCAAATGACACTCTGACCAGAGTTTGCTCAGACAGTCATCATAATGTGAGTCAATTCTCTCGGATGAGAGAATCGGAGTACACTGTGAGGAGAAGATGGAGAACAAAAATTCTCCATCTTCTCCATTGTGTCTGTGTGCAGAAATCAGACTGCACTCACATAATAATAATAATAATAATAATGTTTTCCACGCACTTATTGACTTGTATGCCTGAGTTAGTTTAGAATATTGGATATTTATCCTCAGACCGACTCGGACTGAGGAAAAAATCGGAAATATGCGTGGCCCCAAGGAATAACATTGGTCCAAGTGAGATCCAATGTTTTGTCGGGTCACACTCAGACAGAAAATATGGTGGTGTGCACCTGGCCTAAGGAGCAGAGGAATGTATGCAAAGTGACCATGAATGGGTAGTGAAGGACTTCTCCGATTATGTATGTGGGTGTGCATTCCAAATAGGATGACCATGTCCCATCATAACATCAATTCAGAGAAAAATATGAAATGTAACAGCACTGTAGTAGTTTAGATACCTGACATAGTTTATTTAGTAAATTATATAAGATCCACATGGAACCACTGATAAATGGCAGCGAATAAATTTTAGCATGTTTTAGGTCACAGAAAACCATTTATTTTACTGATATTTATCCTAAGCAATTCACTAACCTATGTGAGTCTTATTCCATTTCTTTTTGTTTTCTCATCTGTTTTTGCTGGGTTTTTGAGATGAAATGTGTTTTTCCAGGACCTTGTAACTTTCAAGTGGTGGGTTCATTTCCAAGCAGGAAAAATTACCATGCTGTTTGTGCGAGTGGTATACAGGCTCAAAATCCCACAAGACCTATTACATTATAACTTATGCAACCAGACCAATATGTGCATAAAGTTTGCACACTTTTGCGGTATGAGAGGCAAAGACTGTTATATATGCACAGCTTTTATGTGGAATACCTCTAATGAGGATGATACACAAGTACTGTAACTACCACATAGGAAAAAATTTGAATGGAAAGAAAATTGTCACAATTGATAAGTTGTAACACAATAAATAGCGCATTTGTTCATACACCAATAAATGTTATTGTCGGGGTATGTGCACATGACGTTTTATAGATGCCAGAGTACACGCAGAGTCTCTTCAGGAAAATACCAATGATGTTTTTCCTGATGCATTTTTTTTTTACATCTTTTCTGATGTCTTTTGCAGCAGTTTTGCCACCAGTGTTTTTTTTTTTTTTTTATTGTAGGTATTAATAGTGAGCGGGCGCCAGAAGAATGGACCGATCACATCCTTTAAACCGTTTTGCTGCTTTGGAAGGCAGATGCTGTTAAAAAATTCACAAAGACTGAACATGTGTAAAGCGTTTATACATTGCTGTCCATATGATCATTATAGCATTTTTTGGGGGCACTTTTTTCAGGTGAGCTCCAGGCGTAATCCACTTGAAAAAGACGTCATATGCACATACAGTGTCAGCGTCAGCCCCAATGAGCTTATCTTTCTGACAGTAAATCACATAGTCACTCAGGATTACAAGTCTACAACTTCTGGAGAAATTGTGTACTGATATGTAGTTTCTTACTGGAAGCTGTCGCCATATATTGTATTGCACCCTAAATAACAGAATCCGTAAGACATTTTAACATCAGGTTGTTGAGTTTATATAGTTCCAGCAGTGAGACATAAACATAGAAATAGAGACTTTGTAACTTTTATGTGCCACATTTGTAGAAAGCGAACATTGGACTGAGTTTTCGTTACTAATAATAAACACAAGGTTATCAATCAGCCAGAAAATGTGATGAAATGGAAATAGTTTTTTTTCTGCTATGTAAATAAATTCTAACATCATGGTGTTTTATATGTGATTCTCTTATTACTACTCAAAAATATTCCTATTGACTACAAATGTCAGAATGCACTACCATTTCTACCTTATGCTAAATGACTTCTCTTTATAAGGCTATGTGCCCACGATGCAGAAATGCTCCGGATTTTTCCTGAGCGTTTCTGCATCTCCCTGGCAGAAAAAACGCATGTGGATTGTACATGCGGATTGTACATGCGTTTTACTGCCAGGGACATGCGGATGTGAAGCGTTCTTCACATGCATTTCCCCATGCGGGTTGACAAGCGCTTTCCAAGCGATTTTAGCATCACCTGGAAAGTGCTTGTCAACTTGATCACACTATATAAATCCATGCAACCGGCATGGATTTATATAGTGTGACCGAAAGAATGTTTAAAAATAAAAAGTAAATCTATACTTACCTTCCGATGGCCCCCGGAGTCTTGTTTCCCTCCGTCCTGGCTGCCGGCAGCGGTACACTGAAGGACCTGCCGACATCAGCGTCGCATGACCCGTCACATGACTCTGACGTCAGCGCAGGTCCTTTAGTCCATCGCTAGCTGCCGGCATGAAAGGACGAGTGCAGCGGGGGCCGCCAGAAGGTAAGTATCATATTTATTTTTTATTTTATTCTTTTTTTTTACAGTTTCTATGGTACCCGGGTCTGGAGGAGTGTCTCCTGTCCTCTAGACCAGGGTACCATCCGCACATTGGAACGCGTGGAATGCGCATCTACAGATGCAGTGTTGCGCTGATGCGTAATCCATGCATTCTAATGCAAGTCAATGGCGGCGAAAACGCAGCACTTCCGCAAAATAATTGGTAATGCTGCGTTTTTTTACGCAATGATAATCCGCAGCGGAAATTTCCGCAGCATGTGCACAGCACATGCGGATTATCATTGGGGAACATTGCAGACCTTCTACTATGCGTTTTTTTAAGCGTTTCTACAACGTTTTTGCCGCTGCAGAAATGCTTAAAAAATGCATCATGGGCACACAGCCTAAAGCCTATTCCTACTTGTTAGTCCCTGGCTTGGTTTTTGCAGGATGAGCTGTATTTTTTATTAGTACCATTTCGGGTTACTTTAAGTGTGACAGGTTGAAGCTTCACTGGTGATTTGGAACCATCCAGCATCTAGAGGGTTTAACGGAATTGCAGTAGACAGGGAGTGGTCAGCTCTGCCCCAGGGGAGACTGGGAAAGCTAGTCAGTGTGTGTGCCAGAGGGTCTGCAGAGAAGATGAAAGTCTGGACACCAGGCTAATAGAGGTGCTGAACCTCTCTGGCTCTGACGCCCATCTAGTTGGGCGCCTCGACTGTCTGAAATGGAAAGCTAATTGGGAGCAATCTGTTTTGCAATAGGAAAGGAGTGAGGGCCACGACTAAGGGCCGGATTCACCCTTATGTTTTCCCCCCACATCTCACTGCAAAGAAGATACTGTGGACTTTGTGGTGTATGGACATTGTATGGAGAAAGGTTATTCTGTGTGCTAAACGTAAAGGGGTATGCCCATCTCCAAGATCCTATCCCAATATGTAGTAGGTGTAATAATAAAAATAATATTAGCAAATACCTCCAATTAGAAATGTAGTATAGTATTTTTGATTCACTATGCTACTTACCTCATGTGCAGGCATTGCAGGAACTTAGGTATCCATGGTTATGACCACTAGCAACCAGCTAACTAACTGTTATTATATCAATGGTCGTAACCATGAATACCTAAGGTCCTGCAATGCCGGCACATGAGGAAAGAGACATAGCGAATCAGAAAAACTATACTACATTTCTAATTGGAGGGATTTGCTAATATTATTATTACACCTACTGCATATTGGGATAGGATCTTGGAGATGGGAGTACCCCTTTAAGCTTGAATAAAAGCACTGTGATTCATTTCAGCCTGGGACCCTGTCATAGCTGTGTGCTTTGAGGCTGATATATCTCATGACTGTGGAAGCTCTGATTAATGGTCGCCCTGAATAAGATTCCCCCAGGATTTCAAAGAATTCATGTTTCTTTGTACAGCTCTATATACCTACTGGCGTGCATGAAACATAAGGAAGTGGAGGTGATTTCCACAACCCCCCTAGAAGACATGTGTTGTGATTAGTGATGAGCGACTATGTCTCATTAACCCTTTCGGCGAGCACGCTCAGGTACTCATCGAGTATTTTGGCATGCTCGGCATTTCTTTTACTGTCGCCGCAGCTGCAAGTGTCACGGTTGTTAGACAGCTGTGACACATGCAGGGATTTTCTAGTGACGGACATCAAGCAGAGCCAAAGAAGAAATAGGCGGCCCTACAGAGCTGCTGGAGGAGCAGCCTGGGCCTCTTGCCCCCCCGGCCCAACCTGCACCTGGATTGGACCCAGTGGAAATTGGATGTTGGCATGTGGCGACCAGCAAGGGATGCAGACAGTGTACCCAATGGCGAGTGGGCCCCTCAGTTTGTCCAGAGTCCTGGCACTTGCCCAAGAGTGCCTGGTGATGACGCTGGCCCTGCTATTCCTCTCTGATGAAGCAATTTGCATATTAAATATCCCTATAGACAGCATTCTTGGATGCTTCATGGTTTACTTACAATTATCTGATCACCTTTTATTTAAAAGGTAATACTATGAAGGTATTGTCCATAACTTGGGCAACCCCTTTTTAACTGCTGTAGTCCCCTTTGCACCTTTCATCATGATGATTTACAGTGCTCCCTTTGGACGCACTGACACTACAGGAGCAAAAAGTACACACAAGTGTCAGTGTAGGCATGCTGACATTACAGGAGAGGGGGATAAGAGTGCACACATTGTCAGAGCGGGCACATACTCATTTCTCTCTCCAGTCAGCCACCTGCTACTGTGCGAAACTGTTTACAGTATGCGGTCGATGCAAACAGGTGAGTGGAATCAGACCATGCCGGCAGGCTGCACTGACACTGTGTCCCCCTGGCTCCTGCAGTGTCAGTGTGTGAAAGCCCGGGATTCAATTCAGGCAGTGTGGCAAAGTGATCATTTTCAATCAATATGATAAGAAACACAATGCAGAAATAATAAACATAATGATGTCATGTCTCTATAAGAAGATAATAAACAGAGTGATCTCAATACATATAATAGTAAATATATTAATGTGACATAACAGATAACACATTAAATGCCATGCTATCACAGTTAAATATTATAAGTAGTGATATATCTGCACAGAAATAACGAAAACAGAGATGTCACTTTTAGGAATGAGCGGACCCGTGGATGTTCGGGTTCGTCGAGTTTGGCCGAACTGGAGTTAAAAGTTCGGCTCGGTATCCAAACTTGACCCCAAACCCAATAGAAGTCAAGAGTGACCCAAACTTCAGTGCTTTAAAATGACTGTAAAGTGGTCATAGTGAGGGCCAGGGGGCTGCAAAAGGAAGCTAATAGGGGTAAGAGCAGGACAAGTGCCCTGCAAGCAAATTTGGATAGGTAAATTACTTAGAATAACATAGAATCCCCCCAAAAAAGGACACATTTTGGGATGAATCAAAAAAGTTTGTGAAGTGGACTGGAGTAAATTTTTGAAAATGAGGCCCTGTACCACGATTGCCGCATATACATGGATGGTACAGTGTAACTGCAAATGGTCATTAAATCAGTCCATTTAAATTAGTCAGCAGTCAAGCAAATTAACCACTCCTCAACTGAGTCAGCAGTTGATGTTGCAAGACACAATAGCCATGCATGACAATTTGGAGGTTCTGTAATTGGAATGAGCAGTTAAATCCTTTAATGAAGGGCAAATCTGGTGCCAGCAGCCACGGTAATTGCAGCTCCAGTAGTGTACAGTAAAGTCACCCACCACTACTACGCACTCATGGATAGTACAGTGAAACTGCAAATGGTCATCAAATCCCATCAAGGACAACATCTGCAAGGAGTTTGTATGTTCTCCCCGTGTTTGCATGGGTTCCTTTCAAACTCCAAACTCCAAAGATGTACTGATAGGTAATATAGATTGTGAGCCCCAATGGGGACAATGCTGATAATGTCTATAAAGAGCTGTGGAATTATCGGTACTATATAAGTGAGTAGAATCAATAAATAAATATATTTCTCACTACAGATCACTGTAAAAAACATGAATCTGTCAAAGAATGTATGGAAGAACTGTTGAAGTGATGTATGCAACCAGAATGAACACTCATTTCCAGCAGATGATACCGATATGACAGAACAAGAAACACAACAAGATGGCAAAAAGCAAGAATTTGACTGAAAAGTTTTGGGACCAATTTAAAAAGATTGTAAAGTTGATTAAAATTTTTTTTGAAGATTAGGCCCTGTACCACAACTGCCATGTACACACGGATGGTACAGTGAAACGGTCATTAAATGGGTTAATTTTGCGTGCTTTCATGAATTTCTGACTACAGGTTAGCCTAAAAAACAGGAATATGTCAATGAATGTATGGAAAGAATCTATCATGTTGTAGACTGTGGAAAATATGTATGTGACCAGAATAAACACTCATTTCCAGTAGATGATATGGATTTGACACAACATGAAACACAACAAGATGGCAAAAACCAATAATTTGACGGCCACGTCCATGTCTCATATTTGATGCTCTCCCCATTTTTTGTAAGTGGTTTTAAGGCAAAGTACTCCCACAAACATGGTTGCAAATTAGAAATATTTGTTTTTACCCACAGTAATATCAGAGACATGAGTGCATAAAAGTAAAAAGAAATGTTTTCACGCATCTGGTTTCAGATTAGAAAAATTTTTGGGTATGCACTGTACTGTCACACTATCACAGAAATGGGTGCAGACTACACAGAGAGTCATTTTGGAAAACTGCACACACAAAACCTAACACTTTTTGTCCCTCACTACAGCTCGTGCTGTCCCAATGCTAAGCAGAGCAGAAATAAAAAATAATAATCTTGAACCTGGAGGAACAGGTCCAAGTGGAGGAGGAGGTGGATGTGGCGGTGTAGGTAGAAGAGGCAAGGGAGATGTAATCCAACACTGTTTTTGTTGTTTTTTCCTTTCAGTGGGTTTGTTTTTAGGGAACTGACTTAAAACACCTGAGCATTAACAAAAATAAAACTAGCAATCTAGAACCAGTAGGCGTAGGTCCAAGTGGATGAAGATGTGGGCTTGGCGGTGTACGTGGTAGAGACAAGCGAGCAGTAATCCAACACTGTTTTTTGGTGGGTTTTGCATTTTTTCTTTTATGGAACTGACTGAAAACAACCTATAATTCAGTAGGTTGTTTTTTTTGGAAACTGACTTAAAATACCCGAGAATTAACAAACCAGGAGGCGTAGGTTCAAGTGGATGAAGAGGTGGACGTGACAGTATAGATGGAAGAAGCAAGGGAGGAGTAATGCAACACTGTTTTTGTGGGTTTTTTTGTTTTGTTTTTTTACTTTTTTTATGGAACTTTTTTTAAAACAACCTAGAATTAACAAAAATAAAGCTAGCAATCTAGAACCAGCAGGCGTAGGTCCAAGTGAAGGAAGAGGTGGATGTGGCGGTATAGGTGGAAAAGGCAAGGGAGGAGTAATCCAAACTGTTTTTTTTGTTTGTTTGTTTTTTTGTATTTTTTGTATTTTTTCAGCTTTTTTTATTTATTTATTTATTGTTTATATTTCTTTTTTTATGGAACTGACTTAAAACAACCTAGAAATAGCAAAACTAAAACTAGCAATCTAGAACCAGGAGACATAGGTCCAAGGGGAGGAAGAGGTGGACGTGGATATATACAGTGGGGGAAATAAGTATTTGATCCCTTAATGTTTTTGTAAGTTTGCCCACTGACAAAGACATGAACAGTCTATAATTTTAAGGGTAGGTTAATTTTAACATTGAGAGATAGAATATGCAAAAAAAATCAAGAAAATCACATTGTATAAATTAGATACATTTATTTGCATTTTGCAGTGAAAAATAAGTTTTTGATCCCTCTGGCAAACAACACTTAATACTTGGTGGCAAAACCCTTCACAGCAGTCAGACGTTTTTTGTAGTTGATGATGAGGTTTGCGCTCATGTCAGGAGGAATGTTGGTCCACTCCTCTTTGCAGATCATCTCTAAATCATTAAGATTTTGAGGCTGTCGCTTGGCAACTCGGAGCTTCAACTCCCTCCATAAGTTTTCTATGGGATTAAGGTCTGGAGACTGGCTAGGCCACTCCATGACCTTACTGTGCTTCTTTCTGAGCCACTCCTTTGTTGCCTTGGTTGTATGTTTTGGGTCATTGTCTTGCTGGAAGACCCATCCACGAACCATCTTTAATGCTCTTACTGAGGGAAGGAGGTTGTTGGATCTCGTGATATATGACCCCATCCATCTTCCCTTCAGTATGGTGCAGTCGTCATGTCGCCTTTGCAGAAAAGCACCCCCAAAGGATAATGTTTCCCCCACCATGCTTCACGTTTGGGACGATGTTCTCAGGGTTGTACTCATCTTTCTCCTTTCTCCAAACACAGCGAGTTGAGTTAATGCCAAAGAGTTCAATTGTTGTCTCATCTGACCACAGCACCGTCTCCCAATAACTCACAGAATCATCCAGGTGTTCATTCGAAAACTTCAGACTGGCCTGCACATGTGCCTTCTTGAGCAGGGGGACCTTGCGGGCACTGCAGGATTTTAAACCTTTAAGGCGTAATGTGTTACCAATGGTTTTCTTGGTGACTATGGTCCCAGCTGCCTTGACATCATTAACAAGTTCCCCTTGTGTAGTTTTAGGCTGATCTCTCACCTTCCTCATGATCAAGGATACCCCATGAGGTGAGATTTTGCATGGTGCCCCAGATCGATGTCGATTGACAGTCATTTTGTATTTTTTCCATTTTCTTACTATTGCGCCAACAGTTGTCTCCTTCTCACCCAGCGTCTTACTTATGGTTTTGTAGCCCATTCCAGATTTGTGCAGGTCTATGATCTTGTCCCTGACATCCTTAGAAAGCTCTTTGGTCTTGCCCATGTTGTAGAGATTAGAGTCTGACTGATTAATTGAGTCTGTGGACAGGAGTCTTTTATACAGGTGAGTATGTAAGACAGTTGTCTTTAATGCAGGTAACGAGTTGATTAGGAGCGTCTAACTGGTCTGTAGGAGTCAGAACTTATAATGGTCTGCTGGGGATCAAATACTTATTTCTCACTGCAAAATGCAAAAACAATTATCTAATTTATACAATGTGATTTTCTTAATTTTTGGGGGGATATTCTATCTCTCAATGTTAAAATTTACCTACCCTTAAAATTATAGCATGTTCATGTCTTTGTCAGTGGGCAAACTTACAAAAACAGCAAGGGATCAAATACTTATTTCCCCCACTGTAGGTGGTAGAGGCAAGGGAGGAGTAATCCAACACTGTTTTGTTTTTGTGGGATTTTTTTTTCTTATGGAACTGACCTAAAACAACCTAGAAAACAAAAACGATCAATCTAGAACCAGGAGGCGTAGGTCCAAGTGGAGGAAGAAGTGGATGTGGAGGTGTAGGTAGAAGAGGCAAGGGAGGAGTGACCCAACAGTTTTGTTTTTGTGCGTTTTGTTTGTATTTTCTGTGTTTTTTTTCATGGAACTGACTTAAAACAGCCTAGAATTAACAAAACTAAAACTATCAATCTAGAACCAGGAGGAGTAAGTGGAGGAAGAGGTGGACGTGGCGGGAAGTAATCCAAAATTGTTTTGTTTTTTTACAACACTTTTTTTGCTTTTTTTGTTTTCTTTTTTTGGGTTTTTTTTAAGTCTTTTTTATTTATTTTTTTAATGGAACTGAATTAGTATAACTTAGAACTACCAAAAATAAAACTAGCAATATAGAATCCAACTTTATGTTTTTTGTTATTGCTTTTTGTTTTTGTTTTTTTTGTTGTTGTTTTTTTAGGGAACTGACTTAAAAGAACATAGAATGAACCCAAAATAAACTAACAAGCTACAATCAGGGGGTGGAGGTCCAACTGGAAGAGAGGAAGGATGGAGTGGAAGAAATGGACGAGACATGGTAGGTGGAAGAGGTGGAGGAGGTAGCCAACTCAGTTTTTGGGGTTTTTTATTGGGAAGAAGACACCCAAATGAAATGAATGGCAAATAAAATTGAAGACTGGCTGGGTGCGGCTGGTATAGATGTGTAGTCATCCAAAGGTATGGCTAAATCCTGTGGGATCCACGTCTGGTTCATTTTAATGAATGTGAGCTTCCCCACATTGGATGTGGACAAGCAGATGCGCTTGCTTGTCTTTGATCACACTCCCTGCCATGCTAAACAGACTTTCCGAAAGTACACTTGCCGAAGGGCAGGCCAGCATCTCCAAGGCATAAAGGGCAAGTTCAGGTCATTTGTCCAATTTGGAGACCCAGAAGTTAGATGGGGCAAGCCCATCAGTTAATAGGTGGAGACACGTGGACACGTACTCTTCCACCATGTTCTTGTAACGCTGCCTCCTGCTAACACAGACCATATCAGATGGTGGTGTCGGATGTTGTGGCATGCTCATAAAGTTTTGCCACATTGCCGTGCTAACCCTGCTTTCTGAGGTGGTGGTGGTGCCCCAGCTACATTGCCAACTTTCTCCTCCACCTCTGCCTTTTTCTTCCACTGAGACCCCACCATCAATAGTTTTTCCACCAGCATGTGCTTGTAGTCACGCATTTTGCAATCCCACTCCAGTTACGGAAGTAATGATGGTACATTGTCCTTGTTGCGGGGATCCAGCAGGATGGCCACCCAGAAATCTGCACTGGTAACAATATGGCCAACTTGCCAGTCGTTGCACAGGCACAGCAGTATATATTGGCTCATGTGTGCCAGACTGCCCAGAGGCAATGACAATCTGTACTCAGTGGGAGGTGTATCGTCTGGGTACTCTGTATCCCCCCAGCAACGCTCCAGTGATGCCCATGAGCTGCTCTGAGTGCCACCCTGCTGTGAACACAGTTGTTCTTTATTATCCTCATCATCATCATTCTGTAGAGTTGGGTACATGGCCGCTGTAGAGACAGTAACCCACCATCCGAGACATGCGTGGACAATAGGCCTGATAATGGTGTGAATTGGCGCTGCTCATGTTCCTCCTGTGCCACCACCCCATCCATCATGGCCTGAATTGTTTTTTCCATCAGGCATATAAGTGGTATAGTAATGCCGATGATGGCGTCATCAGCACTGGCCATATTGTTGGAGTATTCAAAAATGGTGGAGTAAAATGATTTGTTTGGCTAACAAATGGCAAATAGACGGCTGCACAGTAGATTTATGTTTTAAGCACACTACTCATATAGATACAGCAGTACAGTAAAATTATTTTTTGGGCCCACAAATGACAAAGACATGGCTGCAGAGTAGAATTATTTTTTTGGACCAATAATGGCAAAGACACGACTACAGAGTATAAATATTTTTTGGGACCAAAAATGGTAAAGACACAGCTGCAGAGTAGAATTATATTTTAGATACACTACTCGCAAAGACACGGCTGTAGAGTAGAATCATTTTTTTGGAAACAAAAAATGACAAAGACACGGCTGCAGAGTAGAATTATTTTTTTGGCACACTACTCAAACAGACACGACTGCAGAGTACACAGCAGGTTTTTGGAACAGTGCTCCCACTGAGAAACATGCAAAGTACACAAATAGGCTTTTTTGCAGAGTGCACAGTCTAAGGCTATGTGCCCACAATGCGGATTTAATGCATTTTCGCTGCGACATTTCTGCCATGGAAACGCATTAAAAATGCTTGCTAAGTTGTCTGCCATGTTTCCCAATGATAATCCGCATGTGCTGTGAATATGCTGCGGAAATTTCCGCTGCAGATTATCATTGCGGAAAAATCCGCAGCACAACCATTAATTGTGTGGAATCGTGCAAAATCTCCGCCATTGACTTGCATTGGATCGCATAACATCCGCATGACATGTACACATGCGGATATTATGTGATTCAATGCGTAGATGCTACCCGGGTCTGGAGAAGAGGAGACTCTCCTCCAGACCCGGGTACCATAGTACCTGTAATTATAAAAGAATTAAAATTAAAAAAAACATTTACTCACCTTCTGAAGGCCCCCTTTCAGCTCCCGGCGGCGCTGCTGGCTCTTCGGCTGCTCGCGGTGGTGTAAAAGGGCCTTCCATGACATCATTTAGTCATGTGACAGGTCACGCGACCGCTGACGTCTGCGGTCGTGTGACCTGTCACATGACAAAATGACGTCATGGAAGGTCCTTTTTAGAGCACCGTGATCCAACGAAGACACCGGACGCACTGTAGAGGAGACGGGGCCATAGGAAGGTGAGTATAATGTTTTTGTTTTTTTTAAACATTTTTTTTCTTTTTTTTACTATCACAGTATTGGAATAAGGCAAACAGTGCATTTCACTTGTTAAAGACTAAACTTCAGAGAGAAAGGCCCACAAACAAACAGCAACTGAAAACCACCGCAGTGAAGGCCTGGCAGAGCATCAAAAAGGAGGAAACACATCGTCTGGTGATGTCCATGAGTTCAAGACTTCAGGCAGTCATTGCCAACAAAGGGTTTTCAACCAAGTACTAGAAATGAACATTTTATTTACAATTAATTAATCTGTCCAATTACTTTTGGTCCCTTTAAAAACAGGGTGGCACATGTTAAGGAGCTGAAACTCCTAAACCCTTCATCCAATTTTAATGTGGATACCCTCAAATGAAAGCTGAAAGTCTGAACTTCAACTGCATCTGAATTGTTTTGTGTAAAATTCGTTGTGGTAATGTCTAGAACCAAAATTAGAAAAATGTTGTCTCTGTCCAAATATATATGGACCTAACTGTAGTACATAATTATAAATATGCACAGAGATGTTAGATAGATAGATAGATAGATAGATAGATAGATAGATAGATAGATAGATAGTGTGGTGTAACTAGAGCTTATGGGCCCCAGTGCAAAATTTGGACATTGGCCCCCACTTGCATGTTCATCAGATACATGAGCCCTTGCAGCATACCTTCCAGGTAAAATGTCCTCCACTCTGGGCCTTTTACTTGTATAATGTGCCCCATCCTGGGCCCCTTCCAATAATAATGTCCCCCATCCTGGTGTAATTTCCTCCATCCTGGACCCCTTCCTGGTGTAATGCCTCCCTTTCCTGGTATAATGTCCTCCGTCTTAGGCCCCTTCCTGGTATAATGTCATCCATCCTGGAACCCTTCCAGTTATATATGTCATTCATCCTGGTATAATTCCCTACATTATGGGCCCTTCCAGTAATATATGTCCCACATGCTTGTATAATATCCCCATCCCAGGCCCCTTCCAGTAATATATGTCCCCCATCCTAGTATAATGCGCCCCATCCTGGGCCCCTTCCCTTACTATATGTCCCCCATCCTGGTATAATGTGCCCATCCTGGGCTTCTTGCAATAATAATGTCACTATTATGCTTCTCCAACAAATATAAAAAAATTAAATGATTCTACTCACCTTCCCCCACTCCCACAAGCTGGTAATTGACTTCAGCGTGCAAGTGACGGGCAGCCCATGATGTCACTGCCAGGTGCCACTAGTGAATTGTATGCCAACGTCAGTTACTGGCCCAGTCTGATTGGCCAGCAGCGTGTATTGCTGTGCAGGAACCAGGCTGGTATCTGCACCGCAATTCATTTCAGCTGAATGAACGTTTTCAGACACATATCGGCGTTGGCGGGCCCCCCTCCCGCATGGGCCCAATCGTTGTCACACCCCTGAATAGATAGGTAGATAGATAAAAATAAAGAAAATTTAGACTGCATAAATTGCAAAAAAATGAAGAAAAAAAAAACCTCATGGTGCAAGCCTCCTGGACCAACAATCTCATAATCCGTTAGATATATATATAGATAAGAAGAGGCAGCACTCCATTAATAGGCAAAAAGTGTGGACTTTATCAGCCTAAGTGGATAGAATTGAAAGTCACAGACTGTCACATTCTTGGTGTTTTTTCAACAAGCTTAACCCCTTTACGCCTGAAGGTGGTTTGCACATTAATGACCAGGCCAATTTTTACAATTCTGACCACTGTCATTTTATGAGGTAATAACTGTGGAAAGCTTCAACGGATCCCCCTGATTGTGAGACTGTTTTTTCATGACATATTGTACTTCATGATTGTTGTAAAATTTCTTCAATATGACTTGCGTTACTTTGTGAAAAATTTGGAAACTTGGAGAAAATTTTGAAAATTTTACACGTTTCAAACTTTGAATTTTCATGCCCTTAAATCAGAGAGATATGTCACACAAAATAGTTACCAAATTACATTTCCCACATGTCTACTTTACATCAGCACAATTTTGGAACCAAAATTTTTTTTAGTTAGGGTTAAAAGTTGACCAGCGATTTCTCATTTTTCCAGCAAAATTTACAAAAACATTTTTTAGGGACCACATCATATGTGAAGCGACTTTGAGGGGTCTTCATGACAGAAAATACCCAAAAGTAACACCATTCTAAAAACTGCACCCCTCAAGGTGCTCAAAACCACATTCAAGAAGTATATTAACTCTTCAAGTGCTTCACAGGAATTTTTGGAATGTGGATGAAAACAATGAACATTGAACTTTTTTTCACAAAAATGTTACTTTAGACCCCAATTTTTTTTATTTTTGCAAGGGTAACAGGAAAAAAATGGACCACAAAATTTGTTGAGCAATTTCTCCTGAGCATGCCAATACCCCATAAGTGGGGGAAAACCACTGTTTGGGCACACGGCAGGTGAACATTTTGAACCCAGAGGTACGACATAGAACTTGATAACATTAGGTCATCATATTGAATAAGTTGTCATTAGTCTTAAGCGCAAGTGCTCGCTACTTGAGTTTGCATCAGGTAATCGGGTATGCACCACGTATCGCGGATACTCGAGTGACAAGCTCGAGTCCCCACCCTGCATGTTTCACAGTTGTTAGACACTCAAAAAACATGCGGGGATCGCTCGTGTATTGCAGGCAATCACCGCATGTTTTTTTTGGCTATATAACAGCCGCGAAACATATGGGGCGGAGACTCGAGCATGTCACTCGAGCACCTGCGATACTTGGTGCATACCCGAGCACTTGATGCAAACTCAAGTAGCAAGCACTTGCGCTCAACAATAGTCGCCATATTGTCAACATTTTTTTTGCTTTATTTTTGAAAAAATCCCAACCTTAATACTACCCAAGCCCTAACACAACCCTAACACAACCCTAATCCTAACACAACCCTAACCCTAACACAACCGTAACCCTAACACAACCATAACCATAACACAACCCTAACCCTAGCACAACCCTAAACCTAGAACAACCTTAATCCTAGCACAACCCTAAGGCCACGGCCCCACTATCAGTATTTGGTCATTATTCGGTCAGTATTTTTTCTCAGGAGTGGGAGCCAAAACCAGGTGAGGAACAATCAGAGAAAAGGCATAATAGAAACAAGTGCACCAATTCTGCATTTATCACCCACTCCTGGTTTTGGCTCCCACTCCTGAGAAAAAATACTAACCAAATACTGACCAAATACTGATAGTGGGGCGGTGGCCTTACACAACCCTAACCCTAACCCTAACCTTAGAACAACCCTAACCCTGGAGATTATTTTTTACGCCATTCCTCATGCGGTATAAGTGATTAGATGACTTTATTCTTCCGGTTGGTGCGATTACAGCGATGCCAGATTCATATTGGGTTTGTATATGTGCCAGCTGTCACACCCTAAAAGACTCTTTTTTTTGCAAAGATTAGTTTTTGCAATCATTTTTCCATATTTTGGCCGACAGAGTCATGTAAGGGCTTGTTTTTTGTGGGACAAGTTGGGTTTTTTATTGGTACTATTTTCGGGCAAATGACATATTTTGATTGCTTTCTTATTCCGATTTTTGGGAGGCAGAATAAACAAAAACCAGCAATTCAGGAATTGTTGTTTTTTTTTTATGCCGTTATGCAGATGGTAAAATTGATAAGGTCGCTTTATTCTGCAGGTCAGTACATTTACAGCGATACTACATTTATATTGATTTTTTATGCTTTGCGGTTTTACACAATAAAAGCTATTTTATAGAAAAAATAAAATTTTTTTGCATCACTTTATTCTGAGAGCTATAACTTTTTTATTTTTTGGTTGATGGAGATGTATGGCGGCTTGTTTTTTGCGGGACAAGATGACGTTTTCAGTAGCATCATTTTTATTTACACTTGTCTTTTTGATCACGTTTTATTCCATTTTTGTTTTGCACTATGATGATAAAGCATCGTTTTTTACTTCGTTTTTTTTTTTATCGTTTTCACTAAAGGGTAGTGATGAGCGAGCACTGAAAAGCTTGGGTACTCGTTGCATGGGTCGAGCAAAGTGAAATGCTTGAGTGCTCGGTGCGAGTAACGAGCCTAATGTAAGTCTATGGGAAACTTGAGCATTTTTCCAGCGGCTCCCCCCGGCGGTCTGCAGAGGGTCTAAAAATTGCCATAAACGAAGGGAACAGTGCTGAAATTACATGAGAACAGCATGGGGAAGACCCCTGGAAGCATCTCTGACTCCCAGGTAATTGCTGTCAAGGTTGTCAGAGGTATTACGCTACTTTTACGGACTCACAATAAAAAATACAAAAACAAAACCAAAATGGATTTTCCTGAGAAAAATGTTAAGGAACATCCTTTCCAGGATAATGACTTGTATATAAGGCAAAATAAATAAATAAAAAAAAAATGCTCCTCCACACCTTAGGCTATGCTCACAAGTAGCATTTTTGATGCGTTTTTGCACTTTTGCATTGCTTTCAACAGTGAAAAATGCATTCACCAGGAAATGGCATTTTAACATTTTACTACTAATTATGAGCGAGCATGCGCGCTACTGCTCGGTGCTCGCCCGAGCATCTCACTGCTCGAGAACCTCAGCACTCACCGAGTATTTCCGGGGTTGCTCAGCGAGAGCTCAGGTCCCCACCCTGCATGTTTGGCGCTCTTTACAGAGCCAATGAACATGCAGGGATTTCCTACCACTCAGTGTAATACCGCAGCCATGTTGGTTGTGGCATTACAGTGATTGGCTGGCCGCACAGCGTCATCAGGTCTATATTAGACCTGACGCCGCCGTCACAGTCACTCCGGAATCAGACAGTGTAGGGAGAGGTGATGCTGAGCAAGGGAAAGATTCGCTTGTTTATTAGGTAGTGTAGGTAGAACAGAAGTATATTACACATATCTATCTCAACAAACAGTGCTTCTGAGGACTAATCCATCTGCAGAGATATCAGGCAGTCAGTGTATATAGGCAGGCAGGCAGTGTATATAGCAGACTGCAGTGCATATAGCCCAAGAGGCTCCATTCCAGTTCTGTCTGCTGCTGCTGTTAGACATTTCTAGACATAGGCCCAGGTCTCCGGGGCCAGGAATAATTTTTTGGGGATCTTAATCCTCATTATTTGCTTAAAAAGCAATCCAAAGAACATCGTTTTTCTGCGCCATTTGCTCATTGGCACTGCAGAATACAGCCAGGTCCTTTCCATTTTACAGCGCTAAAAATCCAGCTATTTAAAACTATGGTTTGTCCGTCACACGGATCACATATAATTGCGCTGAAAATATTGCCATTTCTGGCCTCCATTTAAATTTTGTTTCAGTGTGTCAGTGAAGCTATTGACACCAGTTTGCTGTTAAAAATAGTTACCTACAGGCCAAGTATTTAAAACTGTGGTTTGTCCGTCACACTGATCACATATACGTTTTCAGAAAATACTGCCATTTCTGACCTTCATTAAAAATTTGTTTCAGTGTGTCAGTGAAGCTATTGACACCAGTTTGCTGTTAAAAATAGTTATCTACAGGCCAGCTATTTAAAAGTGTGTTTTCTCCGTCACACGGATCACATATACGGTTTCAGAAAATACTGCCATTTCTGGCCTCCAATAAAAATTTGTTTCAGTGTGTCAGTGAAGCTATTGACACCAGTTTGGTGTTAAAAATAGTTACCTACAGGCCTGGTATTCAAAACTGTGATTTGTCCGTCACACAGATCACATATACGTTTTCAGAAAATACTGCCATTTCTGGCCTCCATTAAAAATTTGTTTCAGTGTGACAGTGAAGCTATTGACACCAATTTGCTGTTAAAAATAGTTACCTACAGGCCAGGTATTTAAAACTGTGGTTTGTCTGTCACACGGATCACATATAATTGCGCTGAAAATATTGCCATTTCTGACCTCCATTAAAAATTTGTTTCAGTGAATCAGCGAAGTTTTTGACACCGGTTTGCTGTTCAAAATAGTTACCTACAAGCCAGCTATTTAAAGCTGTGGTTTGTCCGTCACATGGATCACATATAAGTTCGCTCCAAATACAGCCATTTGTAGTGAGCATGGAAGATATTGTCCTCCATTTAAAATGGGCAAGACAAGTGACGGGGAACTGGACGTGATGGTGATGGTGCATGCAGAGGCCGAGGGCAAGCTGAAATTGTGCCACAACAAACACCCAAATCTTCTCGCTCAACCTTCCTGTCCCATTTAATAGGGGACCGCAGAACACCCCTATTGAACACAGAGCAGTGTGAAAAGGTTATTAGTTGGACAGCAGATAATGTTTCCAGTCACTTAGCCACCACCACCACCACTTTGTCTTCCACACGGTCAAGTCTTAGTAGCCGTGAGCCTGAACTGCATATTCCTCACCCTGAACCTCCTTCCTCCCACCATGCCGAGTGCCCAGAGATAACTAATCCCACACTTGGACACTCCGAAGAGCTGTTCACTTTTCCATTTATAAATTCGGGCCTCTCGCCTGGTCCACTTGAAGCGGGGTAAGAGGAAATCACATGTAGCAATGCCCAAATATTTGAGCAGCCAAGGTCACATGAAGGCAACGGTGGGAAAGTGTCACAAGAGGTGGACGATGATAAGACACAATTGCCAGAAAGTCAGGAGGAGGACCAGGATGCGAAAGTGGAAGATGAGGTAACTGACCCAACCTGGCAGGAGGACATGCAGAGCGAGGACAGCAACACACAGGGGGAAGGGAGGCAGAGCACCCCAACAGGCAGGAAGAAGCAGTGTAGTGGCCGCAAACAGAAGGCAGGCAACGTTTCCCCGTAACACCAACACGAAGGAAGTTGCCAATACAACTGTTAGGTCTTCCCGAGTCTGGTTGTTTTTTAAAGACTCTGCCGATAACACCAAAAAGGCCATTTGCACCACCTGCCAGGCCAGCATCAGCAGGGGTGGCAAAACTACCAGCCTGACCACCGCCTGCATGATCAGGCACATGGCAGCAAAGCACCCGACTTTGTGGGCCGTACCCCAGGGTTCAAGAACAGTGTCTGCGGGTGGCACCACTGCTTCTTCCGCTGTTGTGCATGCAAGCCAATCCACTGTCCATGGTGCATGCGAAGATACCTCCTACCCTGCACCTTTCGTTGCACACTCTCAAGTAGCAGCATCAGGAAGCAGGTCCACGTCCTTGTCCCAGTGCAGCGTTTAGTTGTCCATACCCCAATCCTTGGAACGCAAGCACAAATATGCAACCAACGCCCAACAGGTCACACTACTAAATTCCCACATTTCACGACTGCTTGCGCTCGAAATGTTGCTTTTTTGGCTCGTGGAGACGGAAGCATTCCGCAACCTGATGGCAGCGGCCATCCCTCAGTACTCGGTCCCCAGCCACCACTATTTATCCCGGTGTGCCGTCCCTGCATTACACAAGCACGTGTCCCAAAACACTAGCCATGCCCTCAACAACGCAGTTTCTGGGAAAATCCACCTAACCACGGACACGTGGACAAGTGCTTGTGGGCAGGGATGGTACATTTCTCTGACGGCACACTGGGTTAACATAGTGGAAGTCGGGACACAGTCAGACATTGGGATGGAACACGTACTCCCGACGCCAAGGATTGCGGGCGCTAGGTCAATAAGGGTTGACCCCACAGTCTATAGCTCCTGTACCTCATCCTCCTCAGCCTCCTCCTCCTCTTCAGCCTCCATCTCCGAAATGACCACATCAGTCACAAGCTGGAAGCACTGCAGCACTGCCTCGGCCAAGCGGCAACAGACTGTGCTGAAGCTAATATGCTTAGGTGACAAACCGCACAATGCTGAAGAGTTGTGGACAGCTCTGAAAGAGCAGGCAGATCTGTGGCTCACCCCGCTGAACCTACAGCCTGGCATGGTCGTGTGAGGCAATGGTCGAACCTGGTGGCGGCTATGAGGCGAGGCGAGCTCACACACGTACCATGCCTGGCCCATGTGCTTAACCTCGTGGTTCAGCGATTTCTCAAATCCTACCCAGAGCTGCCAGATCTGCTTGTCAAAGTACGTCACCTCTGTGCCCATTTTAGAGAGTCACATACAGCTTCCGTCGCCCTTGCCGTGTTTCAGCAGCGTTGGCAGATTCCGGCTCACAGACTGGTGTGTGATGTCCCCACGCATTGGAACTCTACACTGCAGATGTTGAGAAGCATTTGTGAGCAGAAGAGGGCATTTATTGAGTACCAGCATCAATAAGGCTGTCGGTATTCAGTTCAGACTCCACACATAAGACCTCAGGAGTGGACATGGATGTCAGACATATGTACCATCCTCCCGAACTTTGAGGACTCTATCAAGATGGTGAGCGGCGATGACGCCATAATTAGCGTCACCATCCCACTTCTCTGTCTTCTGAAACGCTCCCTGCTCACACTCAAAGAGGATGCATTGCAGGCAGAGCACGAGGAGATGGAGCAAGGAACCATACAGTGTGATTACACACAGCCCAGCCTCATCTCATCCCAATGTGGATTGGGTGACAATGAGCAAGAGGAGGAGGAGGAGGAAGAACAGGAGCTAGTTTCATGTGCTGTAGACGGTACTACCTGCACAACTGTCATACCGTCTGTTCAGCGTGGATGGCCTGAGGAAAGGGAGGAGGAAGAGGAAGAGAGCATGGTCAGTCGATTCTCTTGGTGAGGACACGGAAGTCTTGCCTGTTAGCAGTCTGGCACGCATGGCTGAGTTTGTTATGCTGCCTTTCCCATGTCCCTCGTGTTCTCAAAATTTTGGGTGACAGTCATTACTGGTTGGTGACACTTCTAGACCCACACTACACTGAGAACTTTATATCTCTTATTCCTGAGGCGGACAGGTCTGCAAAAATGGCGCAGTACCAGAAGGCCCTTGTTGCAGAACTATTAAAAAAATTCCCATCTGAAAATGCTGGCGGCAGAGGTCACAGTTCGTTGGACAACCAAGGACTACAGGCGAGAGAGACACAACTTCAATCCAGCATAGGCAAAGTTCTGGGAGAATTTTCTCTGACCCTCCCATCGGACAGGCCCTGAGGCGCGTGGTACTCTCACAAGGAGTGCAAAGTTTTGGAAGATGCTGAGGGAGTACCTTGCCGACCGTACCAACATCCTCCGTGATTCCTCTCTGCCTTATAATGACTGGGTATCCAAGCTGGATACGTGGAATGAACTGGCTCTCTACGCCTTGGAGGACCTGGCCTGCACTGCCGCTAGCGTTTAATCAGAGCAGGTTTTTAGTGCCACTGGTGGAATTATAACTGATAAGCTCATCCGCCTGTCAACTGAAAATGCTGACAGGCTGACTCTTATAAAAATGAACAAGGGCTGGATTGGGCCAGACTTCTCAACACCACCGAATGATAGCAGCGTAACATAAACTCAAATCCAGTGTCTTTTTTTGGGAGGTGTATACCCATGCACCTTTTTACACCCACACATGGGTATACGCTTCCTGATTTTGGCTATTTCCTCTTGCCCTCCTCCTTCTCCTCATCCTCATCCTCCACCACCATATCACCAGGGTGGTGGAGGGGTGTTTATGATGCCCGTTAAAAAAAAAAATTTATACAGTATGTTCATGCATAGCCCCCAGCAGTAAATGTTTGTCAGCCCATACATTTAGTGCATGGGCATTACAAGTATAGGAGACCCGCTCCTTTCTAATGGGAACATTTTTTTATGAAGCCCTCCTCCACGTCTCTTCCAAGGGGCAATGGAGTGCCTCCCAATTTTTGGCAGCCCTTGTATTCACTGCATAGTCCAACACTATGGGAGACCCACTTCCTAATAATGGAACATTGTTTTCAGGAGGCCCTCTAACCTCCATGTCTCTTCCAAGGGGCATTGGAGTGCCTCCAAATTTTTGGCAACCCTTGCATTCACTGCATAGGCAAACACAATGGGAGACCCACTTCCTAATAATGGGAACATTGTTTTCAGGAGGCCCTCTGACCCCCACGTCTCTTCCAAGGGACATTAGAGTGCCTACAAATTTTTGGCAACCCTTGCATTCACTGCATAGGCCAACACTATGGGAGACCCACTTTCTAATAATGGGAACATTGTTTTCAGGAGGCCCTCTGACCTCCGCATCTCTTCCAAGGGGCATTGGAGTGCCTCCAAATTTTTGGCAACCCTTGCATTCACTGCATAGGCAAACACAATGGGAGACCCACTTCCTAATAATGGGAACATTGTTTTCAGGAGGCCCTCTGACCTCCGCATCTCTTCCAAGGGGCATTGGAGTGCCTCCAAATTTTTGGCAACCCTTGCATTCACTGCATAGGCAAACACAATGGGAGACCCACTTCCTAATAATGGGAACATTGTTTTCAGGAGGCCCCCTGACCTCCACGTCTCTTCCAAGGGGCATTGGGGTGCTTCCAAATTTTTGGCAACCCTTGCATTCACTGCATAGGCAAACACAATGGGAGACCCACTTCCTAATAATGGAACATTGTTTTCAGGAGGCCCTCTTCTAAGTCTCTTCAAAGGGGTATTGGGGTGCATCCAAATTTTCAAAGGGGTATTGGGGTGCGTCCAAATTTTGGGCAGCCCTGTCACTCACTGCATACGCAATAGCAGTATAGGAGACCCACTCTTTAGTGATGGGAACAACAAAGCATAGCCAGCTGATGGCTCTCTAAAAATAGTGAGGGTTGACTGCTGGCCCTTTAAGAATAGTAAAGGCCGTCTGATGGCCCTATAAAAATAGGCTTTGTGACTCCTTAATAAATGAAACAGGATGTGTCTGATCATGTCTCACACACCACATGGCCAGATAAGGTTGTAAAATGTTAAAATGACTTTTCCCGGTGAATTCGTTTGTCACGGTTAAAAGCAATGCAAAAGTGCAAAAACGCATCAAAAACGCTACGTGTGAACATAGCCCAAGGTGTTGAGGAGTATTTCTGGTTTGGTTATTTATTTTGACTTATATACAAGTCATTGCCCTGGAAAGGATGTTCTTTAACATATTTCCCAGGAAAATCCATTTTGGTTTAGTGTTTGCATGTTTTATTGTGAGTCCGTAAAAGTGGCATAATACCTCTGACAGCAGTGACCTGGGAGTAATAAATGCATCCAGGGCTCTAGTTTCCCATAGACTTACATTGGGCTCATTGCTCGGGTCAAGTATTCCAATGTGCTCGACCCGAGCAACGAGCACCTGAGCATTTTAGTGCTCGCCCATCACTATTTACTACCTTATCTAGCCATGTGGTGCGTGAGACTTCATCAGACACATCCTGTTTAATTTATGAAGGAGGGACTCTGAAAGTCACAAACACTATTTTTATAGGGCCATCAGGCGGCCTTTACTATTCTTAAAGGGCCAGCAGTCGGATATGCTTTGTTGTTCCCATTATTTAAAAGTGGGTCTCCTATACTGTTATTGTGTATGCAGTGACTGCAAGTCTGATAAAAATTTGGATGCACCCCAATACCCCTTTGAAGATACATAGAGGTGCGTCTCAGTAAAAAAAAATGTTCCCATTATAAAGGAGTGGGTCTCCAATAGTGGTAATGCCCTTGCAGTGACTGCAAGGGCTGCCAAAATTTGGGAAAAAAAACAATACCAATTTAAAGACACATAGAGCTAGGCCACAGTAACGACATTTTCCCATTAGAAAGGAGTGGGTCTCCCATACTGTTTGCCTATGCAGTGAATGCAACAGCTGCCAAAAATTTGGAGGATCTCCAATGTCCCTTGCAAGAGACGAAGAGGTCGGAGGGCCTCCTGAAAACAATGTTCCCATTTTTAGGAAGTGCATCTCCAATACGGTTTGCCTATGCAGTGAATGCAACGACTGCCAAAAATTGGGAGGAACTCCAATGTCCCTTGCAGGAGGCATAGAGGTCGGAGGACCTCCTGAAAACAATGTTCCCATTTTTAGGAAGTGGGCCTCCCATACTGTTTGCCTATGCAATGAATGCAACGGCTGCCAAAAATCTGGAGGAACTCCAATGCCCCTTGCAAGACATGTAGACATGGTGATATGGTAGATATTGTGATGATATGGTGGTGGAGTATGAGGAGAAGGAGGAGAACAAGAGCAAATAGGCAACATCAGGAAGCTTATACCCATGTCTGGGTGTGAAGACAGAGGTGCATGCAAATAGAGTCAGACCTCCCCAAAAAAAGACACTGTATTTGAGTTTATGCTACCCTGATATCATTCAGTGGTGTTGAGATGTCTGGCCCAATCCAGCCCTTGTTCATTTTCAGTTGACAGGTTGAGGCGCCTATCGGTTATAATTCCACCAGCGGCACTAAAAACCCACACTGACAAAATGCTAGTGGCAGGGCAGGCCAGGACCTCCAAGGCGTAGAGAGCTAGTTCATGCCATGTGTCCCGCTTGGATACCCAATAATGATAAGGCACAGAGGAATCACGGAGGACGTTGGTACGGTCAGCAAGGTACTCCTTCAGCATTTTCCGAAACTTTTCACTCCTTGAGAGTGTACCCCGCGCCTCAGGACCTGTGCGATGGGAGGGTCTGAGAAAACTGTCCCAGAACTTTGACAGTGTTCACTTGGCACTGCTGGATTGCATTTATGTCTCTCTTGCCTGAACTCCTTGGTTGTCCAATGAACTGTGACTTCTGCCGCCAGCGTTTTCAGATGGGAATTTTTTCTAATAATTCCGCAATAAGGGCATTCTGGTGCTGCCCCATTTTATTATGGCAAGGGAATAAGAGACAGAAAGTTCTCCTTGTAGCGTGGGTCTAGAAGTGTCACCAATCAGTAAGTACTGTCACCCAAAATTTGGACAACGCAAGGGTCACGGGAAAGGCAGCGTAACATAAGCTCAGCCATGCGTGCCAGACTGCAAAGATGCAAGACTTCCGTGTCCTCACCAAGACGACTTACCATGCTCACCTCCTCATCCTCCTCCTCCTCTTCCCCCTCCTCCCTGTCCTCAGGCCATCCACGCTGAACAGACGGTATGACAGTTGTGCAGGTAGTACTGTCTATAGCGCATGAAACTAGCTCTTGTTCTTCCTCCTCCTCCTCCTCATTGTCACCCAATCCACATTGGGATGAGATGAGGCTGGGCTGTGTGGAATCACCCTGTATGGTTCCTTGCTCCATCTCATCGTGCTCCGCCTGCAATGCATCCTCTTTAATTGTGAGCAGAGAGCGTTTCAAAAGACAGAGAAGCGGGATGGTGACATTAACTATGGTGACATCGCCGCTCACCATCTTGATGGACTCCTCAAAGTTTTGGAGTATGGTACAGATGTCTGACATCCATGTCCACTCCTGAGGTCTTATGTGTGGAGTCTGACCTGAATACCGATGGCCGTGTTGATGCTTGTAGTCAACAACTGCCCTCTTCTGCTCACAAATCCTTCCCAACATCTGCAATGTACAGTTCCAACGCATGGGGACATCGCAAACCAGTCGGTGAGCTGGAAGCTGCAAACGCTGCTGAAGCATGGCAAGGGTGGTGGAAGCTATAGCTGACTTTCTAAAATGGGCACACACATGGTGTACTTTCACAAACAGATACGACAGATCTGGGTAGGTTTAGAGAAACTGCTGAACCACGAGGTTAAGCACATGGGCCAGGCATGGTATGTGTATGAGCTCGCCTCGCTTCAGAGCCGCCACCAGGTTCCAGCCATTGTCACACATGACCATGCCTGGCTCTAGGTTCAGTGGTGTCAGCCACAGATCTGCCTTCTCTTTCAGAGCTGTCCACAACTCTTCAGTGGTGTGCGATTTGTCACCTAAGCATATTAGCTTCAGCACAGCCTGCTGCCGCTTGGCTGAGGCAGTGCTGCAGTGGTTCCAGCTTCTGAAATATGTGCTCATTTCGAAGATGGAGGCTGAAGAGGAGGAGGAGGAGAAGGGGGTGCAGGAGTTGTAGAATGTGGGGGCAACCCTGATTGACCCAGGGCCCGCAATCCTTAGTGTCGAGAGTACGTGATCCGTCCCAAGGTCCGACTGGGTCCCGGCTTCCACTATATTAACCCAGTGTGCCGTCAGTGAGACGTACCGTCCCTGCCCACAAGCACTTGTCCACGTGTCTGTGGTTAGGTGGACTTTCCCAGGAACTGCGTTGTTGAGGGCATGGCTAATGTGGTGGGACACGTGCTCATGTAATGCAAGGACGGCACACCGGGATAAATAGTGGCGACTGGGGACCGAGTACTGAGGGTCGACCGCCGCCATCAGGTTGCGGAAAGCTTCCGTCTCCGCGAGCCTAAAAGACAACATTTCGGGCGCAAGCAGTCGCGAAATTTGTGAATTTAGTAGTGTGGCCTGTGGGCCATTGTCTGTGTATTTTCGCTTGCGTTCAAAGGACTGGGGTAGGGACAACTGAACGCTGCGCTGGGACAAGGACGTGGACGTGCTTGGTGATGGTGCTAGTTGAGAGTGTGCACCGACACGTGCAGGATGCGAGGCATCTTTGCATGCGCCATGGACAGTGGATTGGCGTGCACTCACAACAGTGGAAGAAGCAGTGGTGTCACCCACAGACACTGTTTCTGGACCCTGAGATTCGGCCCACTTAGTAGGGTGCTTTGCTGCCATGTGCCTGATCATGATGGTGGTGGTCAGGCTGGTAGTTCTGATACCACTGCTGATGCTGGCCTGGCAGGTGATGCAAATGGCCTTTTTGGGGTTATCTGCAGAGTCTTTTAAAAACAACGAGACTCGGTAAGACCTAACAGTTGTACTGGCAACTTCCGTCGTGTTGGTGTTCCGGGTAACGCTTTCCCGCCACTGCTTCTTCCTGCCTGTTGTGGTGCTATGTCTCCCTCCCCCTGTGTGCTGCTGTCCTCACTCTGCATGTCACCCTGCCAAGTTGGGTCAGTTACTATATCATCCACCACCTCGTCTTCCACTTCCTCTCCCTGGGTCATCCTCATGACTTTCTGGCAATTGTACATCATCATCATCCACCTCTTGCGACAGTAATTGCAGTTTTCCACCATGGCTGCTCAAATATTTGGACATCGCTACACGCGTTCTCCTCTTGACTCGCTTGAAGCAGGCCGGGCGAGAGGCCCGAATCTACAAATGGAAAAGTGAACAGCTCTTCTGAGTGTTCAAGTGTGAGATCAGTTGTCTCCAGGCACTTGGCATGGTAGGAGGAGGGAGGATCAGTGTGAGGAATATGCAGTCCAGACTCACGGCTACTGAGACTTGACCATGTAGAAGACAGGGTGGTGATGGTGGTGGCAAAGTGACTGGAAGCATTATCTGCTATCCAACCAACAACATTTTGACATTGCTCTGGGTTCAATAGTGGTGTACTGCGGTCCCCTTGCAATTGGGACAGGAAGGTCAGATGACAAGAATTGGGTGTTTGTTGTAGCACAATTTCAGCTTGCCCACGGCCTCGGCCTCTGCATGCACCATCTCCATCATGTCCACTTCCCCGTCCCTTGCCACGCACCTTGCCCATTTTAGATGGAGGACAATATTTTCCACGTTCACTAGAAATGGCTGATTTTGGAACGCAGTTATATCTGATATGTCTGACAGAGAACCACGGTTTTAAATAGCAGGCCTGTAATTTACTAATATTATTCTACACAGAGACCTAGTGTGAATAGCTTGACCGACACACTGCAACAGAATAGAAAAGGAGGCCAATAGGCCAAAATTTCCAGGTTCAGTTCAAATTTCAGGATTTTTATCGCTGAAATATGGAACAGATCTGACTGTATTCTGCATTGCTAACAAGCAAATGGAGTAGAAAAATTATGTACTCTGGATAGCTTTTTAAGCAAATAACCAGGATTAAGATAAAAAAAAAAATTTGCCCTGGCCCCTGATACCTAGGGCTATGTCTACAAATATCTGTAAGAACAGCAGCAGCAGGAACATGCTATGGACCCTCTTGCACTATATGCACTGCAGTCTGCCACATGCTCTACCTGTCTGCCTAACTCCTGCTATCACCTTCACAGCTGAAAATATGCACCTGGATTAGTCCTCAGGAGGACTGTTAGTTCAGATGAATATATAGATACAGTACAGACCAAAAGTTTGGACACACCTTCTCATTTAAACATTTGATGACTGCTGTGCACACTCTTGGCATTCTCTTGATGCGCTTCAAGATGTAGTCACCGGAAATGGTCTTCCAACAATCTTGAAGGAGTTCCCAGAAAAGCTTAGCACTCGTTGGCCCTTTTGCCTTCACTCTGCGGTCCAGCTCACCCCAAACCATCTCGATTGGGTTCAGGTCTGGTGACTGTGGAGGCCAGGTCATCTGATGTAGCACCCCATCACTCTCCTTCTTGGTCAAATAGCCTTTACACAGCCTGGAGGTGTGTTTGGGGTCATCGTCCTGTTGAAAAATGGTCCAACTAAACGCAAACCGGATGGAATAGCATGCCGCTGCAAGATGCTGTGGCAGCCATGCTGGTTCAGTATGCCTTCAATTTTGAATAAATCCCCAACAGTGTCACCAGCAAAGCACCCTCACACCATCACACCTCCTCCTCCATGCTTCACGTTTGGAACCAGGCATGTGGAGTCCATCCGTTCACCTTTTCTGCATCGCACAAAGACACGGTGGTTGGAACCAAAGATCTCAAATTTGGACTCATCAGACCAAAGCACAGATTTCCACTGGTCTAATGTCCATTCCTTGTGCTCTTTAGCCCAAACAAGTCTCTTCTGCTTGTTGCCTGTCCTTAGCAGTGGTTTCCTAGCAGCTATTTTACCATGAAGGCCTGCTGCACAAAGTCTTCTCTTAACAGTTGTTGAAGAGATGTGTCTGCTGCTAGAACTCTGTGTGGCATTGACCTGGTCGCTAATCTGAGCTGCTGTTAACCTGCGATTTCTGAGGCTGGTGACTCAGATAAACTTATCCTCAGAAGCAGAGGTGACTGTTGGTCTTCCTTTCCTGGGGCGGTCCTCATGTGAGCCAGTTTCTTTGTAGTGCTTGATGGGTTGTGCAACTGCACTTGGGGACACTTTCAAAGTTTGCCCAATTTTTCGGACTGACTGACCTTCATTTCTTAAAGTAATGATGGCCACTCATTTTTCTTTACTTAGCTGCTTTTTTCTTGCCATAATACAAATTCTAACAGTCTGTTCAGTAGGACTATCAGCTGTGTATCCACCTGACTTCTGCACAACACAACTGATGGTCCCAACCCCATTTATAAGGCAAGAAATCCCACTTAAACCTGACAGGGCACACCTGTGAAGTGAAAACCATTTCAGGTGACTACTTCTTGAAGCTCATCAAGAGAATGCCAAGAGTGTGCAAAGCAGTCATCAAAGCAAAAAGTGGCTACTTTGAAGAACCTAGAATATAAGACATATTTTCAGTTGTTTCACACTTTTTTGTTAAGTATATAATTCCACATGTGTTAATTCATAGTTTTGATGCCTTCAGTGTGAATGTACAATTTTCAAAGTCATGAAAATACAGAAAAATCTTTAAATGAGAAGGTGTTTCCAAACTTTTGGTCTGTACTGTACTAGATGGTGGCCCGATTCTAACGCATCGGGTATTCTAGCATATGTCTCCCAACCTTCCTTTATAATGCCCCATGCAGGAAGTCACATCCCCCGTATATAATGCCCCATGCAGGAAGTCACATCCCCCGTATATAATACCCCATGCAGGATGTCACATGCCCCGCATATAATGCCCCATGCAGGAAGTCACATCCCCCGTATATAATACCCCATGCAGGAAGTCACATCCCCCGTATATAATGCCCCATGCAGGATGTCACCTCTCCCCCCATATAATGCCCCATGTAGGATGTGACCTCTTCCCCCATATAATGCCCCATGCATGATGTGACCTCTCCCCCCATATAATGCCCCATGCAGGATGTCACCTCTCCCCCATATAATGCCCCATGTAGGATGTCACCTCTCCCCCCCATATAATGCCCCATGTAGGATGTCACCTCTCCCCCCCATATAATGCCGCATGCAGGATGTGACCTCTCCCCCCATATAATGCCCCATGCAGGATGTGACCTCTCCCCCCATATAATGCCCCATGCAGGATGTCACCTCTCCCCCCATATAATGCCCCATGCAGGATGTCACCTCTCCCCCCATATAATGCCCCATGTAGGATGTGACCTCTCCCCCCATATAATGCCCCATGTAGGATGTCACCTCTCCCCCATATAATGCCCCATGCAGGATGTCACCTCTCCCCCCATATAATGCCCCATGTAGGATGTGACCTCTCCCCCCATATAATGCCCCATGTAGGATGTGACCTCTCCCCCCATATAATGCCCCATGCAGGATGTGACCTCTCCCCCCATATAATGCCCCATGCAGGATGTCACCTCTCCCCCATATAATGCCCCTTGTAGGATGTCACCTCTCCCCCCCATATAATGCCCCATGCAGGAAGTCATATCCCCTGTATATCCATCTCCCCATAGTGCCCCATGCAGGTCCCCTATGGCCCCATACAAAAAAAAAATCCAATACTCACCTCCCTTCTCAGCTGCTTCTCTGGACTCCAGCGTAGCCGGCATGTTGACGCTGTGTGCAGTGACCGGTCAGGAGAGAGCGCGGTGTAAAGACGTCACCGCGCCCTCTGACCTAAGACGTCATAGAGCATCAGCGGAAGACACAGGAGCTGCTGCGGAGGCACGGGGAGGGGTAAGTATGACGCCCGTACCGGGGTCCTGATCAAGCGGGGGGAGGGACGGGAGGAGAGGAGAGGGGAGGGGAGAGGAGGGGAGTGGAGGGGTAAGTATGACGGCGGGTGCTGGGGTCCTGATCGAGCGGGGGGAGGGACGGGAGGAGAGGGGAGAGGAGAGGAGAGGAGGGGAGGGGAGGGGCATCACACTTGTCCTCGGGAGATAAGCGGCCGTAGCCACTGATCTCCCGACGATAGCCGCATGTAGGTCAGCGGCGCCTGCGGTCGGGGGACTTATGCTGCGAGTAGCCGGCTGCATCTCCTGGCTGCATCGCCGCTGACCTCCGTGCCGCACATGAGCCGCTAACGGCCGCCATGTTTTTCAGAAATGCCGCATCGCTGATTGGCCGCGGCCGGACCAATCAGCGACCCGGGATTTCCAGGACAGACAGACAGACAGACAGAAAGACAGACAGACGGGATAAGACAATTATATATAGATTTATGTTGTGGAATACCTATACTAACTCTAAACAAGCAAATCTCTCCCTGACTAAGCAGCAGCTCTCCCTACTCTGCCTGATTCCAGGGCGCCTGGTCTTATATAGACCTGATGACGCTGTGCAGCCAGCCAATCACTGTAATGCCCATAACCAACATGGCTACGGCATTGCAGTGCGTGCCAAGCAATCCCTGCATGTTCATTGGCTCTCTAAAGAGCACCAAACATGCAGGGCAGGAATCCGAGTTCCCACCCGAGCAACCCGGAAATACTCACCAAGCGCTGAGCTTGTCGAGCACCGTGATGCTCAGGCAAGTACCGAACAGTGGCGAGCACGTTCGCTCATCACTACTAAAGGGATTAACTAGCAGGACAGTTTCATAGGCCAGGTCATTCCGAACACAGCGATACCAAATATGTGTACTTTTTATGTTTGTTTTGGGTTTATTTTCATAATAGTATTTATTTATGGGTACAGTATATATATATTTTTGGATAATTTTTTCATTTTTTTTTTCATATTTTTAAAATTTTCTTTTTCACTTTCTGACACTTTCTTTCACTTTTATACTTTGTCCCACTATGGGACTTTCGTTTTTTGCAGGCTGATTGCTTATATAGCATAGGGATGCAGCAGCATCCTTGTGCCATGTAGGCTGTCAGCTCTACACTGGCACACGTTAGATAGATTGTGCACTGCGCACAATCTATCTAACTTCCTGATGCCTGGTGACCCGGATGTCGTCATGATGACATCGGGTCACCATGGCAACGATCGGGACCCCACGCACACAGCGCGGGGTTTCAGATCCAAGGTAAGAGGGGCATTCTTACCTCTGCCTGTTCCTGCAATGCTGCGATCGACTTCGATTGCAGCATTTCGGGGGTTAATGTGCCAGGAGCAGTGCGGGAGCGCTTCTGGCACATAGTACCGAGTGTCAGCTTTTAGAATCAGCTGACAATCGGCAGAGATCGTGCCCACACAGCCTCTGTGCGGGCGCGATCGCCGAGGCATAATAATACGTACCTGGTGAATAAGGCCCAGGTCACAGGTACATATTATTAGGCCCTATGTCAGAAAGGGCTTAAAGTGAACCTGTCATCAGGATTGTGCTAAGTAAACTACATACACGGTCAGGTGGGTGACATTACACTGATTAAAACTTTGGTTGATGAAATCCGTCCTGTGGTTCTTGTTTAACCTTTATTTGTAGTTTGGAGATAATTATATTCTCGTGCTTCAGGGCGGCTTGTGGGCAGGGCTTTATGTCTACATATACATCTGTATTCGCTTGTAACAGGTCACTGTGCCTTCAGCGACCTGCCTCCTATTTTACAAAGTATATGCATTATGTCGAATTAGAAAAAAAAATGAAATAAAACAAAATGGTGCCGGTGCCCGTGCAAGCGATATATGCTACTGCGCATGCACTGTGGCCATTTTGTTGGAGCAAAAAAAAAATTGTCTCCAGCAAAATGGCCGCGCCATGTGCGCAGTTGCATTTATCTGCAAGCAATGTTCTTAATCTGCACAAGCTCCACCCACTAGTGAGCGGCGCTTGCACAGATTAAGAGCATTGCTTGCCGATAGATACTACTGCACATGCGCCGCTGCCATTTTATTAGAGCAAAAAAAATCTAGCTCCAGCAAGATGGCCGCTGCGCGTGCGCAGTTGCATCTATGCAATGCTCTTAATCTTGCCAAGCCCCGCCCACTGGTGGGTGGCGCTTGTGCGGAACAGAGCATCGCTTGCCGATAAAAGCAACTGCGCATGCGCCACGGCCATTTTGCTGGAGACAAAACATTTTTTCACCAACAAAATGGCCACGGCGCATGCGCGGTAGCATCAGTCGGCAAGTGATAGATGCTACAGCGCCTGTGCGATTTTGCTTGAGTTAATTTTTTTTTCTAACCCCATACAATGCATATACTATGTAAAATAGGAGGAAGGTCACTGAAGGCACAGTGAGCTGTCATAAGAGCATACAGATGAATATGTAAGCAGAGCACCAGATAGAGAGCCCCCCACAGGCCACCCCGAAGCACGAGCATATCATTATCTCCAAACTGAAAGTAAAGATTAAACAACAACTACGGGACGAATATTATCAACCAAGGTATCATTTTAATCAGTGTAATGTCACCCACCTGACAGTGTATGTAGTTTACTGAGCACAATCCTGCTGACTGGTGCGCTTTAAAGATGTTTTGCAATTTATCATTATTTTAACAAATGGGTTGGGATTGAGGACATCATATTGTGGCATTTACAAATATATAGCTTGAGTATTGCATTTCCTTTCTCCTTCTTTATAATGTGGAACTTAATTGTTAGTGTCTCCAACACATCTGTTCAAATAAAGAAAATGGGGACAACCCCTTTAAATTATGCGACAGATGTGACCACAACCCTTACACCCCTTATAGCTATGCGCCTTTTAGCCCTATGGTTCTACTCATCCTGAGTTTATTGAGAGTTGTTAGGCGCACGCCGTCTAAGTTTAGATAGGGGCGAAACAGGTTTCATGAATTATTGGCGACCATAGACTGCAGCCCTCTCAGTCATACTGGGGTATTCACCCTCAGGCACAGAAACGTAGGTGGATTCACTTGCTGACTAGACACATTTGACAAGAGTCCTCATGAACAGTTGAACAGTAGCATTTAATGAAGCTGCATGGCCAGTGCAGTTTAAGTCTCTTGAGCAACAGGCTTCAGTAATAGTTTCTTCCTAAAGGCACATTAATATACAGTCTTTCTTAGTGACACGGTACAGCACAGATCAAATCTCTTTGGCAGCACACTTGTATGCTCCCACAACAACAGGTTTTATCTTCAAAAATGCACAGTGGTACATATCATTCTTTATCCTGCACCTGCATTGAGATGGAGGGAGGGAGGGTTTGATGAGGGAGATGATCCCTGTGACACAATTCCTTCCAGTCCTTATCTTCTTGTCCGATGATACCCTGCACTGCTAGTTCAGGAAGTGCATCTGACCTGTGCTTAGCTTCACTCTTGACCTGAATCCTGTGCCCTTGCCGGCACTTCTGTGAGATACAGATCACATACACCACTTTTCCCTTCGGCTGCATCCAGACTAATAAACAAGTTCCCCACAATCCCCCTTGGCCTCTGCTAACCAATCCCTGTCTCCTGTGTCAGTGTAAACCCCTCTAGTTGCTGGATGCTTTTGAAGCACAACACTTCCTGTCTCCTGTGATTGTGTTAACTCTTATAGTTGCTGGATGCTTTGGAAGCAACAGCACTACTTTGGCATGTCACACTCTTCCCTTATTTTTGAATGTCATTCAAATTTCTTCTTAATTGGTCAATATGACCAATTCTTGGAGCGTGGTGAAAGTTGAGTAATTTTATATACAAATTGGCATTGTCAAGTTGGTATAACATTTATAGACATTGATAACAACCTATTCTTATGACCTTTTTCTTGTAGGACTCCTGCAAGAAATAAATAATTAACACAATCAGCATCTCTTCAGCTGGAGCTCTTCGTATGTCTTCAACCAGCTCTCTCACTAGGCCTTAGCAGTTCTTTGTTTCTACAAAGTCTTTTAAGGAAAATCAAAGCATGAAAACAAGTCTTTCCACCAGGCAACATCTTCCATACTGCCTCTCGGTGGTGAATACCACTCAAGTGGGCTTACCTGGTCCGTAGGCAGAGATACCGGTTTCCAGTCGACAGTCTTTGGCACTTGACTCAGTTCACCAAGAGTCTCGTACGTCGGCATTACGGGCCTCCTCACTTCTCGAGTCGACATCCTCCTGGTGGGTTGTTCCTCAGATACCACAGGTTCTTTGGTTACAGGAGTTTCTTCTGCCACACTCATTTCTCGTGCTTCCTCAGATTCTCTTGGAGCTGCCTCTGTAAGTTCCTGTACTTATCCTTATTTGCCTGTTTCCACACGGTCTGGTAATTCCACTCCTTCTGAGTGTTGATCGGTCTCTTCAGTGACCGGTGTTCGATCATCAGATCTGAATTGGACTTCATCTGTACTCCTTGGTGCAAACTCTGGAGCCTCGGGACTTAGTTCACTCTCCAGAGGATGGTACATTCCTTTCCCTCTTACCGGTCCGAGAAATACAACGGTTTGCTCTTCCTCATCGGAACTTTCAAGGTCACTATCCACCTTTGGAGCTTCAGTCTGAGGTGGTCTCTTTGTCGATATCGGTCGATGTCGGTCTGCTTCTGGGAAGTCCTGTTGTGGTGGGAGATAATGACAGGGTAGTAATAAATTCCGATGGATTATTCAGGTTTTCTTGTCCCCTGTTTCCAATCGGATTTCATACACTGGACTGTCATCAGCTTTCCACTTTACGACCACATACACCTTGTCTTCCCAGTACGAACAAAGTTTTCCTGGACCACCTTTCTCACGTACGTTCTTGACTAGTATCCGGGTTCACGGTGTCAATTCTGCTCCATAACATTTTCGATCGTAGTACTCCTTACTTTTGCTCTGCCCTTGCGTAACCACTTTGGACGCTGTGTTGTATACCTCTGCCATCTGTTTCTTCCATTTCCGAACGTACTCTGGATACGTTTTGTAAGTCTCTGACACTGGAGTATCGAACATGATGTCGATGGCAGTCTTGGTGATCATCCATACAATAGGAAGAAAGGTGAGTAACCTGTTGCCTTTCTCTTTGTACAGTTATATGCATGTACCACTTTTGACAGAGAACTCTTCCCGTTTTTCTTGTCGTCAGCTGTTAAAGTGTGCAACATGTCCGGTTAAAACGTTCCACTTGTCTATTACCCTCTGGGTGATAGGGTGTTGTGTGGGATCTCTGAATTCTACAGTACTTTCCTAACTTGGCAAAAAACTGGTTCTCAGTTCTCTCTTGCTTGGTCGTGGTGTAACCTCGTAGGGAACCCAAACTTCAAAGCAAAATCATTGAAGATCTTCTCTGCCACTGTTGACCCGATTTATTGGTGGTGGCATATGCTTGAGCAAATTGAGTGAAATGGTCCATGATCACCAATATGTATTCGTAACTGCCCTTGCATGTCTCGAGATGTAGAAAGTCTATTGAGACCATCTTAAATGGATTCATAGTTTGGATGTTGCCCATAGGTGCCCGGGTTGATGTGTTTATCTTTCAGACACCCACACTCCCTGGTCACATACCTCTCAATATCTCTTTGCATGTACGGCTAGAAGAAATGTTCACCGATCAAGTTTGTTGTCCTTTCCACTCCCAGGTGTCCCATGTTTTCATGGAGTTCTTTGAAGACCAATCTACGGAATACTCTGGGTAGTACCAACTGCCGGCGTTGTCCTCCTTTATGATACAGTATATCATCTTCAGTGAGGTAGAGCTTCGTCCATTCTTTAACTAAAACAGATACTGCTAGTGACTCATTATCTCTCTCCTGTTTACTTGGAAACCGATTTTGGTCCACATAAGGTAGTATTCTGCCAATTATCTGATCTTCCCTTTGTGCTTTACGGGTTGTCCCTTTTGGTAGTTGTTGAATGGACAGGGGGTGAGCTTGTGCTTTCCCTTTTACACTGGTTTCCACTGTAAACCGACACCATAATGGTGTGTCTTCCTCTTGATGAGCTTGTACTGCTTGGGTGGTACTCTCAATAGCTTCCAGACTGACATCCTCCAAGCATTCTTGCATAAGCTCCTCAAGTTCTAGTGGCATTCTCAACAATCCGTCAGCATTCACATTGCATTTTCCTGGCCTGTACTTGATACTGAAATTGAAATCAGCTAGTTCAGTGACCCATCTCTGACCCATTGCATTCAGTTTGGCTGTAGTGAGAACATAGCTCAGTGGGTTGTTGTCAGTGTATACCTCAAACTCTTTGCTGTAATAGAGATAATCTCTAAGTCGTTCACAGATAGCCCATTTCAATGCCAGGAACTCCAATTTTCCGTAATGTAGATTGTAATTCTTCTCGGCATCTGTCAACGTTCTGGAACCGTAACCGATGACTCTCAATTTCCCTTCTTGATGCTGATACAGGGCATCTCCCAGTCCAACTTGAGAAGCGTCACAATGAAGAACAAATGGTAAGTTGAAATCAGGATATCCCAAGATGGGTGGTTTTACCAGGTAATCTACTAATTCTTCCAATACCTCCTGGTGGTCTGCTGTCCAGAGAATGGGCTGCTGGGAAAAAAATGCGTTGTTTCTTTTAAGCCCGGTCCTGCCCGCATTCTTCTTTTTCTCCGTGGGTGTTGTTTACCCAGTCATCCCCCCTCCAAAAGGAGATATAGTGGGGCGGTGTGACGAAATCTTAATTAGCCAGACGATTAGATTTGTTAATCCAAGAGAAATATATTATTGTGTTTTATTATAGATTGCTGGCTGTGTTTTACTAATTTTCTGCTTGCTCATCAGTTTATGTACACTAATTTAACTTGTAAAGTGTCCAGTATTCCACTAATCTCATTAGTATCTCAGGAGACTCTAACCATTGTTCAAAAATTGTCTCGACCCATTGTGTAAGTGTTGAAAGAAGATCCAGCCTTCACCACAGGGAATCTCACATGACCCAAGTGATGAGGTCACCTGAGAAAGATACCTTCACTAATGCACACTTAGCTTTGGGGGAGGAGGGTGAGAACAGTTCTGCCATTCAGGGGGCTGAACCCAGCGAAGTAGAAGGGACATGTGTTTTTTTGTAGCAGTCAGACTTGGGACAGAGAATCAAGGAGCATCAGAAAGACTTTACAAGGAGAAAGAGAGACATCCTTCAGGACAGCAAATGGATTGCATGGCATTACCCAAAGAGACACAGATTTGAATTCTTTATGATTCTAGCCTAAGGGTACGGCCCTGACTGGAAAGATAAGGATCTGCTTCATTTGACCATCAGAGAGACATGGATACATTTTGGGAAGACCAGGGTTGGGACGAAGTTGCCTGGCCCCATGGAAATGTTGTTTGGGGTTGCCAGGAGGGACCCACCGGTCACCTGCAACCCCCGGAGACATTCGGAGAAGCCAGATTGGAACCCATCGGGTCTCCTGGCCTTGTACCTCAATGGACTGCTAGCTTCCTGAGCTTGCCGCTACCTTCTCTCTGTGGGGACCCGTCAGAAGGAGGGGGCCACTGGTTGAGTTAGCCTGCCCTGGAAGTCTCCAAAGTCACAGCTGTTCTATCCCAGGCAGGTGGAGAAGGAAGGGTGAGACTGTGTAATGTTGTACCATCTTGGGTAATTGCTGGGACTGTTCTATGTGTTTATTGTCCACTTTGTGGTTCAATTAAGTATTGCCACACTGTTTTATCTGCACCCTGTGTTGTCTGAGTAGTGTTACACCCACTGAAGACCCCGGGACTTCACAGGCAGAAATCCTGGAGAAGTTCCAGACGTAAGTACGACAGTAGGAGAGGAATCCTAAGATCTGCCTCAACTCCCCGACAGTAGAGAGCCACTTGTCGTTTAAGGCCAGTACCAGAGAGATTTCTGCTGGGTCCATGGTATATCCTTCTCTGGAAACAATTTTCTCTAGAAATCGGACTTGCCTTTTAAACAGTTCACACTTCTTTGGGGTCAGCTTAACTCCGTGTTGTTGATACCGCTGGAGTACGGTCCTCACGTGTTCAACATGCTCCCGGAAGGTTTTGCTGTGTACCACATTGCCATCCAAGTACAGCTGGCAGATATCGTCCCTCAATCTTTCTAAACATGTCTCCATGCTCCTCTGGAATTCTGCTAGAGCTGAACTGAGCCCAAACGGTATGTGGATCCACTCATATAATCCCCACAATGTGATGAATGCTGTCAAGGGTGTACTGGACTCTTCAACAAACCCTTGGCGGTATGCCTTACCCTGATCAAGGACAGAGAACCAGGTACTTCCTGATAGGCTATCCAGCATATCTTGGATCTTTGGTATCGGGTTCGATCAGGTACTGACTTTCAGTTTAGTTCTCGGTAATCACAGCAGAGTCTCAACGTACCATCCTTCTTCCTAACACAGAAAATAGGAGAGGAATTAGACGACTTCGACTTTTGGACCCAACCTCTGTTGATTAGATATTGTAAATACTCTTTCACTTCACGGTGTAATGGTTTCGGCACAGACATGTAACTTCTGGTTACTGGGGTCGTGTCTTTCAAATTGATTTTCAACTGAACTGCAACGATGGGATACAGCCTATATCAGAGTCATCTTTGGAGAATGCATGAGACTCTTCTCTCAGCATCTGCTTTGCTACCGCTAGATCTTCAGCACACAAGTGTTTCAGAGGTACTGGGGACCATGAGGTGGGTCATGCAATTTCCTCCCCTGGGCAACTCCTGTTCCTTGGTGGGGAGACTGAATTCACGGTAGACCCCTGGGCTGGTCTCACACTGGCTGGATATACCGTTTTAACGGTTTTGATTTGACCTAACACAGTCTTTGGATCCAGTTTAATTTCATGCTTCATAGTATTCATCACCGGTACTCTCACTCAAGCAAACCCACCAGTAGGAATCATAAGCACAGTCTCACCTTAACTAGGCCTTCTGGAATTTTTTGGCACAAACATTCTTTTCTGGACTTTTGTTCCCGGTTCTACCCAGACTCCACACCTCACCCCCACGATTTGGTTTGCAGGGATGATGGTTGGGCGCAAGCCTACCTTGCGTTCTTTTAGGTCCATTGTATTCTTTGCTCTCTTTACTCTGTGAATCACGTTTTCCGCCACGGCGTTGGGTATGGCTAGCGATGTGGCAATTGCATCCACCACCAGCGTTCCTGACTTGTGTTTCTTTATGACCTCACTGACTACATTATAACCCAGGATAGGATCCTCTGCCACGTTCTGATCACTGGTCATGAGAAAAGGTACCAAAAGCTTGGTGTTGCTGTTCTTCGTGGCCCTGAGTTGGAAAGTCACTTCCACCCAGCCTATGAAAGGAATTTCGGTCTGGTTGACGGCTTTGCCGTGGAATTCCACTGGTCCTAATTCTGTCCATTTGTATTTCCACATCCATTGCTGCTAGTGAGTTTTCTTTAGGACTGGTCCCCTTTAACTGTGTAGCAGAGATGAGTTGAGGTGCTGTTGTATTTTCCAGTCACTTCACCTCCTCTCCCTCTACACGCTGATTCCCGCTCAGAACTCCCCATACAGGCCACCAATGTTACGCGCACGCCACCTAAGTTTAGATAGGGATGAGCTGGTTTCATGAGTTCTTTGGAATCCTGGGGGAACCATTACTCAGGGCGACCATAGACTGCAGCCCTCTCAGTCATACAGGGGTATTCACCCTCAGGCACAGACACATAGATGGATTCACTTGCTAACCAGACACATTTGACAAGAGTCCTCATGAAAAGTTGAACAGTAGCATTTAATGAAGCCGCACAGCCAGTGTAGTTTAAGTCTGTTGAGCAACAAGCTTCAGTAACAAACAGTTTCTTCTTTAAGGCACATTAATAAACAGTCTTTCATAGTAGCACAGTACAGCACAGATCAAGTCTCTTTAGCAGCACACTTCTATGCTCCCACAACAACAGGCTTTACCTTCAGAAAGGCACAGTGGTACACAGCATTCTTTATCCTGCATTGAGATGGAGGGGGGAGGGTTTGATGAGGGAGATGATCCCTGTGACACAATTCCTTCCAGTCCTTATCTTCCTGCCCGATGATACCCTGCACTTCTAGTTCAGGAAGTCTATCTGACCTGTGCTTAGCTTCACTCTTGACTTGAATCCTGTTTCCTTGCCGGTACTTCTGTGAGATACAGATCACACACACCACTTTTCCCTTCGGCTGCAGCCAGACTAATAAACAAGTTCCCCACAATCCCCCTGGGGCTCTGCTAAAACACTACCTGTCTCCTGTGACTGTGTTAACCCCTCTAGTTGCTGGATACTTCTGAAGCACAACACTTCCTGTCTCCTGTGATTGTGTTAACTCTTATAGTTTCTGGATGCTTTTGAAGCAACAGCACTACTTCTGCATGTCACGAAGTTTGCAGGTGGATGTAAATTTGTATAAATAAAGCAAATTTCTTTGCCATTCAGGATCTGTGCAAAGTCAGATGACAACCATTATGTGCTCTCTAGTGACTGTCATGTTAACTTGTCCATAGAGATTTGCAAAATCAGAATTTAGTAAACCAGGATAATTCATAAATGTTATAAACAGCTATATTAAATATTTAAACATGTCTGAAAAAGGACAACTCAAGAACCTAAATGCCAGGGGAGAGTCAAGTGCCCAAGTCAAAATTTTCATAATGTCCTCTTCCCACGGTGTATGAAAGTCAGCATGACTGCTATCTGATGATCGATCACTCATTAAACTACTCCAAAGAAAGGCACACTCTGGACCCCGGGAACTACAGAATTATCAATACATCAGTCAAAGCATCCAATCGATTACACAATCAATTTTGCAAAAGTTACATAATTTATTTAATCCATAAGTTGCTCCTTACAAATCAATGTGTTATATAAATCTAAATATATATATATATATATATACACACTGGATACACTTATTTATACTAGAAACAAATTACATTTTGTAGATGTCTTTACATATTGTAATATAAAAAGAGACTGAGCACACTAACTATGTAAATTAAAGGAGAAGCCTTACGTCCACCGTTGTAAATTGCTTACAGGCATTTGACTAACACGAATGCAATAATGCTTATAAAGGAACATAGAATATTCAATGACATTTTAATTCCTGCATTTTACCAGTCACTTGCACCTATAGCTTGGTTTGGGAGATTTTATTAGATGGGTCATCCAACCTACTGAGCTATCTCAGTGGACAGCCTGCATTATCTTCAAGGTAAAGCAAGGATAAGCAACAAGGGGTGTAGGAAAACTGAAGGTCAGTACGAGTATTGTGTAGGACAACTTCTAGCAAGAGTTTAGTCCCTTTAGAATGATCTGTGTAAGTGCTGCCAAAACTAATATCTCTATTGTATTGATTATTAGCTTTCTACTTAGTGGGTCAGTCAACAAAAAGTGTTTCTACAACTTCTCTCCGAATTAATCACCAGTAATTTTATACCATATCCTTCTCTGCAGCCGTTGTAAAATGACAAAATAATGTACTATGGAATCACCTTGCCTTGGCATTTTTAAGATATGGGTTTAATTCATGTTATAATTAATAGATATACAGTCTAGCAGCCCCTGTCTAGAAAAAACTCTGGCATGGTTTTTATGTCATGTATGCTATTAAAGTGACCACAAGGTGTCAGTATTTCAGCCCAAATGAATGTAATTTTTTTCAAATGTGCATATTTACAATGGACCACTAGAGGGCGCATGGTTCATAAATGTTGTTTTCTCACCTTTTTATGCTCAGCTATTAGCCCACGAAGGTAAAATTCATACTCATCGTTAGATAATATCTTCTAGTGATATTTTTATGCAAAGAGAGATGTGCTAGTTGTCATATTCAATAAGAAAAGTCTGTGATTACAACATTTTATATAAGAAATGTTAGATTTGTATTGCTGTTTAGTGTATTTGACTTATTATAGAAATACCTGATTTGTGTTAACAAGACAGGAACATTTCCACAAAACACTGCGAATAACATTTTCTCTTTTAGGATATTGTACCTTCTTAGTATATGTTTTGATTTTAAAGGCTACATGTGTTTTTAGCTGAAATATTTCCATTTGTTAAAATCCCTTTACTTCTAAAAATATCCAACTGTAAAAATGTCTACAGTCCAGCACTTTGTAAAGGGATAAGGAAAAGATTGTATAAGATTAGAAAAAAAGAGTACATTTGTCCTGAAAGAACTCACGTCAAGAGCATGAGGCTGAGATGCAATACCAGACACGGACAAGTGTGGCGCTGTTTCTGGGAAAGAGAAAAACAATCCAATTTTCATAATGCAACATAACCTACTTAATACAAACTTCTGTCTTGGAACCTCATTTTTCTAATATAATGCTGACTTTCCCAATCCATAAGTCTTTAACATACTCTTTCAATCATTCCCACTGTTAAATCTTAAATTATATTTATCCATTTGACCCCTTTTTGTGGTTCACAAGATTACGCACAGATGTCACTTTATCACTATATTTATTTATCATTTGCTCACTTTCATTTTCCATTTCTATAAAGTGATGTAGCTCTTTGGTGTTATGTAACTCACCCACATACCTGAAAAATAACAATTGTCAATAATAAAGGCTTTCCTGTAGGGAGGAGCAGATCGATCCGTGGAGGATTGAGGTCGAAATGAAATTCCTTAAATTCACGGTTTCATGCAAATTTAGACACTTTGAGATTCGATTCACGGTTCACACAAACACTTATCCAGCAATAACTTGCTTCTGATGCTAAAGCATCAGAGAGGGGGCTAATGTCATTGTGAGCTTCCGTGTGGCCCTCCCCATAATGCCCTGCAGATATTACATATTGTGGATTATCATACCTTGTACAGAGTTGGTCAGTACCTGGGCCATCACAGATCAGCGGTTCCCAATGTAGCACAGTTTTTACAGCTGAGTTGTTTTTCCAACTCCAAAGTCACTGGGCAAGTCTCTTTCTTCTGTAGAGTGTAAGCTCTTATGGTCAGCAGGGTCCTCCCTCTCCTTTAGAATGTAAGTTCTTGTGGTCAGTGTTGCCATCTCTTACCTATAGAGTGTATGCTCTTATGGTCAACAGGGTCCTCTCTCTCCTCTCCAGTATTGAGACTGGCGCAAATTTATTCGCCACAACTCAAATTTGGGGGGAAAATTCAACAAAGCCGGTGAATTCGGGTATCAAAACATCCGCTCATCTCTACTTTCCTGTGCTGTGATCCCTTCATTTCCTAGTTAGAATAGATTCTCTTTATTTACCAGCAATATTATTTGGTTGGTAGTAAACAAAGTATAAAACTGCTCAAAATAACAAAAAAGTACATGATAATAAATGGTTTGATCTCATCCAATTTTCAGGAACAGACCTGTAATGTCCAAGAGCAAGTAGAGGATCTAGAAGGTTAAAAGCCAATCTATATATTGCCTAAACCTCCCTACGCGTTTTGCATCTACCCTCACAAGGCCAATACCCAAGCGTAGAACTGCCACTAATGTTATACAGTACCCCAAATGGGTGGGAAAAGTGAGCAGCCAGTTATTAATTTTTTTAATTTTGGGGGGTTTTTTTACATTCTACATTTATAATGTTCTGGAGAGAACATTTGACTCGCATGTAGTAATTTCAATAAGAATCAAATTTTCTTGCCAAATTTGAATCATTTCATCACAGCAGTCAGGAACTACTCTAAGGACTCGACCAAGTGGCCCCTACAGCTTATACTAAATTATTATTACTGTATATACTGGAGGTGTGAAAGGGTGAAAACCAGGAAAATCTTGAGATCTGCTAGGCAGAGTGGCTTGTGTAAAGTCTGTCCTCGGACTCGGGCGCACTTTTTTGAGTTGACTAATTCCTGACATATATATATATATATATATATATATACTGTATATAAATCTAACAACATCTAAATTTGATTAAGAATAAAAAAGTAAATTTACTCTTGAATCCGGTAGCATAAAACATAACACATTATAACATTTCAGTATGTGGGTTTCCCTGTTCATCTGGAAATGTACAGCGGTGGCTGCACATTCTGAGTTTGATTATCGCTGTATGCCATGAGCAGAAGTGACAAATGCATTTTCAGGACATTGATTCACAGGGTACCTCCCTTTCTGTCTCTCAGTCTTCATAGCCTTCAGCTACATAGGTAGGAAATGTTAGTCATGTGATTCACTCTCTTTCTAATTATCGACTACACATAATAATGTCTAGTCATGACGTTGAGATACTCCCAAGTTGCTATTAGTGCGCATAGTTATATAAAAGACTTACTAAGATGCTGAATTGTGGATTTTTAGCTAATGCTTAACATAGCTAATTGTCTTTACTGACGAAAGTTTGATTAAATTGAGAAATACAATTAGGAGAAAGTGTCCCTCACCATTTACATTAATGACATCTGAAACATTACTATATCCAGAACTGTTGGCTTCAATAATATTTTAATCATACTGTACCTTCTAAGCTCTCCTCAATTTGCCCTGCAGTAATGTAATGTAGTAAAGTAGTAATGTGCAATGTAGCCGAAAACAAATGGATTTTATGACATTTCAATCATCTGAAGCAGTAAGATGTTGGTTGCTTAATATTATATAAAATAAAGTTCAAGGCCCCGATTCATTAAGATTGGAGTCTCGCATGTCAATCTTAATGCACCAAATGCATCAAGATGCTCATGCCACTTAATGAATTTGATGCATCTTATCAGTGCATGCTCCATCAGGGTCTTGGGTAAAATTTCTCTCATTCAAAACGCTGGCAATTTTGTTGAATTTGAAGGGCGGACCCTTCCCGCCTCAGCTCCATCATTTTTGTACTTGAGCATTATTGACATTATTGCTTGGCAATTGCAAAGGAAGCTGTCATCAGCAGATCTTGATGATTTGCTTGCTCAAGTTCATTCATTGTGGCAGAACATTCCTCAGACAGCCATTAATAACTTAATTGATAGCATTTCTGGTTGTGGTGCTCATAATCGACGCTGAATAAATTGAGATATTTTAAAAATTATGTTCTATTTTTTCAACATTTGCATCTAATGAACATGTTATGACATCCATGCCTGTCCCTTCTTCTCCTGCTTCGCTCATCGGCTGACACGGAGTGACTATTGAGTAGCCTTGTTTTATTCCTTAAACTTGTGGCTTCTGCCAAACTAGAAGCTATGGGGTTAAATTTTGTTAGGATGTGTTTCTTCCTGCTGTCAGCAATGTGTGGGGCTCCTCCCTATTTAAACCCCTGAGTATGAGTTCCCACTGGCAGTCAATATTTGCCAGTCAATAAGCAGAACATAATGTTAAAGGCGTATCCTCCCACAGTGGCATTGTGGGATTGGATAATATAGGCAGTCACTTTGCGTATAACCCAACTTTTAAGGACCTGATGGAACTTCAAACAGTACCTACACAGAAAGTTGCCATTGTTGTCCGCCATTCATAAACTTGCCACTGTTGTTAAGGAAATTAAAGATAGGTTTTTCATCTTCATTTTAGTCTTATTCCAATAGAAGAACCCGTTGCTGTGGCTTATTGTACACCACTATTTTTCTGCAATGTGTGACTCTTCAGATTTCGTGTTATTCTATGCCTGATAAAGAGACTTGAGTAGTCTCGAAAGCTTGCTATTCATTACCATAATTAAAATTGGCCATTTAAAGGTATCAACCACTGGAACTCTAAAACTTTTATTTTTTTCTGCAATCACCTAAAATCTATAGATCTGCCCTTAACAGTCAGAGAGGAAGTAACAAGCTTCTCCTATTGATCTTTCAAGTTGACTGTCTGTAACGTTTTAAACAGGTTTCTTTGTTATGGTGTTTTTGACGTGCCCCATGGGCCGTGGGTTACTCGGTGCCGGGCCGGTCATTGCTAGGGGTGATGTCACAGTGGCGGTGACCCGGTCCGTGACCCAGGGCGGTCAGTAAAAGGGGGATATTTACAGGGGATTTATAGTTTTTATATACAGTTCGTGACGCCACCTGCAGAGCAGGTCCTCTGGAGCTGTTGTTAATGCAGCAGTTGGTTCAGCTCTCCACAGGTAGAGCTTAGCTCCAGGGCAGTGTAGACGTTGCTGTTATGGTGTAATGCAGAGGATGGCGCAGTTAATAATCAGTCCACAATTTAATGGCGGTTTCCTCTTATCTTTACTTGCGGTGGTTAGGCAGACCGGGGCACGGGTACTAGCTGGTAGTAGAGGTCCGGGCGGCCTGGAAGCAAGTTGGGGGATCCACCTAGACAGGTGGAGTTGTAGGCCTTCCCTTTTGTGCTACCTCTTTGGCCCTGCTGCGTATAGCTATGCTGCGGCCCTCGTCCCTGAGTAAAACGTCTTTGTGCTCACCCGTATGGCAGACAGCTCGGACCTTCCTGGAGTGTCGCTCCCACGTGGCGGTGCTGGGCCCTATCGTGCTGCTGAGCCTCCAGGCGTCTGATGGGGCCAAGAGACCTGCAGTCTCCTGCCCTCCGGTTTCTGCTGCTGGGCCTTCGGTGCCCCACAACCTCGGATTCCGGTGTCCGGTTCTTCTGCGCGTTCCTCTGGGGTGAACTGCCGTGCAGCTTCACTCCCTAGGTCCTTCCTTGTCGATGTCCTGACTTCAACTCCTGTCTGTTCTCCTCACACTAACTAACCCCGCCTCCAGATGCCAGTTGCTAAGGGGAGGAGCTCCCCTTGCTGGTCTGGAGCCAGGAAAGTGTTGCATGCTAGCAAAACCTGATTAGGGGACCCCTGCTTTATTCCAGGCATGGCATCACCTCTTGTGAGAGAGGCAATGCCACTGTGGCAACCGGACCCCTGGGGTTCCACATTTTTTCTTATGTTTGGGGGTAACCTTGGACAGAATAGCCCAAAACTATTTTCATATCCCTTTGCCAATTTGTCTTTCATGTAGACAAAGTATAGTATCTTTCAGACTATAAGTCACTTTTTTACTCCAAAATTTTGGAGGAAAGTGTGGGGGGGGTGCATCTTATAGTCTGGAAGTATGGTCCGGCTGTGGATGGTAGGGGATGTAGGAGGAGCGGCAGCCGTGGAGGAGCGAGTCACAGGAGGCAGGAGCCACTTGCTGCAACCAACACTGTACCCGCTGCTAAACAAAATGAATATTCACTGCTCCTTATTCTCCTTAATAGTGAGCATAGTGTCAGCCGCAGCCACCGGCTCCTGCAGCGGCTTGGCTAACAGTGTGCCCGCTATTAAAGAGCATAAATATTGACTGCTCCCCACTCTCATGGGCATGGGGAGTAGTGAGTATTCATTCTCTTTACTAGTGGACACACATGATAGCCGAGCCGCATGCAGGAGATGTGCTCGCTATTAAGGAAAATGAATATTCACCACTCCCCACGCCCATAGTCCCGGCATGGGGAGCAGTGACTACTCCAGCAGCTGACCTCAGTTAATGAGGGCGCATGGCAGTGATGTCATGCACTGCTCATACGGTGAGATCAGCTGCTGGCACAGAGGGAAGGTGAGTAGAATCATTTCTTTTTTTTATGTGTGCAGCATGATGGGGATGGGTGTGCCATGTATACGAGGATGGGGGTGCCATGCATACCAGGATGGGGATGGGGGTGCCATACATATCAGGATGGGTGTGGCAAGCATACCATGATGGGGGTACCATGCATACCAGGATTGTAAAACCTAGATGCGTCTTATGGTCCGGTGCATCTTATAGTCCGAAAAATATGGTAGTTCCTCTTGTCCTCTTGAGAGGAACGTCTTATACAGTTCTTGAGATCTAATCACAAGAAAGGAGATTGGCCCAACCAATACCTGGGCACACTGCCCACTGTATGCCATTGTTGGTAGCCTGGATTTTAACTACCTGGTCAGAAAGGTGAGGAAATTCCTACAAAGAAAAACAGGTGTTTGTAAAAAATTGAGACACAACTAATTATATTCAGTTGTCTGAAGATTCACTGTAATCGTTGTTGTTGTTTTTTTTTTGTTTTTTTTTAATTCTAAAATATTTGAGAAAGCATGATGATAATTTTCATTATGCTTCTATATATTTAAGCAGAGATTTTAATAGTTAACTAGACCAATATATACTTATTACATATTATTCCCTTTATCCCTGTTTTCTGTCTTTGTGGACCACATTCATTAATTGCAGCGTATCCAACTGAACTTCACATCACTGACTGTAATGTCAATGGAATTCATTTTTCCCAGGTTTCTAAATGCTTTAGAAAGTACATCGGGTCACTACTCACCTGCTTAGTCCTATTGTGAATGCAACAAAGTGTGTTCATACAAAAGAGCTCCAGCTGCGGAGTGCCGATGCAGAATGGCAGTTTCTTATTCTTGTTGGTCACATACATATATGGTAACACTGACAAAATAATAGCTCTATTGTCTGTGCGGTAAACCAGTGAAAGTCATATTTCTAGAAGTCACCTGAAGCACAGATCTAAAGCCCTCTACTCACAAGGCTTATTCTATCAGTTTATAATATATTGTTGCTCCACAGTATCCTCCGCATTGAATCCTCTCGGGTGATTTCATATAGTACAGATGTTGGGCTGCCTTTCAACTATTTATTTTCAACACGCCGTGAAGACATAAGAAGTTTGAACTTCAAGAATCACAAACCATGTTAAAAGCAAATAACTAGCTACTGCAGACTCATGCTAAAAATTAAATGGAGCGTAGTTTCTTCTATTATATTTTGGAGCGTTTTCCTAAAATTTGTGAAACTGCTATAGTGATTAGTTGTTAGCACAGAACGCTGTTTAGGATCAGTCCACAGAGAAACGAGTTTGAGTAGAATTTCCTGGTTCCACGCGCATTTTAACACTCCTCAATTCAATTAGCGAGAATCGGCAAAGAAATATATGCCTAGGGCCATTTCACACACTGCTGAAGACTCAGTGAGCAGGCTGATGGCATCAACAGTGGCTGCACAGACTTCCCCATAATGCCCTGAAGCAATGAGATCCCATTGTCTAGCCCATCCAATCAGAGGGTGCTATCACAGACAGTATAAAAGATAAGGGTCAACTTATGTGTGAGCCAATTCAATTATGCCCAATTCATCAAGACTGGTGTAGTGCATTACGCCAGTGTTGCTGAAGTAGAAGGTGCTGAATTCATTAAGATCCAGTAAGAGAAAAGTCAGCAAGAGAATGGATGAACCCATTAATGGTGTGGTGAGCTGTTGATCTTCTTATGCTGAATTTATCAAGAGGCTGTTATGAACGTGTACACACTCACACACGTAAAACACCATACCTACACCCAACTGGTCCCTGTACAGACTAGAAAAACCCTACCCGTACAACTAAAAACACCACATCGGACCTAACTCCCTAAAAGGTCGTTGAGGGGTTTCTTGTACCTCCTGAGGAACCAGAAGGGAATCTGCAACATACTGCCAACTAAGAGAAAGGAAAGTGTGAAGAGAGATAATAAAACCCAAGGTGATAAACTAAGACACAGTCATATAGGGTAGAGGGGAAAAGTTAAGGAGAACCAAAAATAAATAGAACAAGTAGAAACCTCCCAGAAACCTAACAAAGGAAAAAGGAAATGGTGCTGGGCAGGAAAGCAAAGAGACTTACTGCAAGATTACAACTGGAGTTTACCAAGCATGGTAGACAACTTTGCTGAAGGGCTGGAGCTCCTGAACACACATTCACCAAGAGGTATAGCCAGCAAGGAAGTGCGGTGGAGGGTGAAAGGGCATACTAAATACGGGAAAATGAGGAACACCTGGAGAACAGCAAACCAAGAAAGGAAAACAAAGACAATTGAAACCATCAGCATTTGGACAGGGAAGAAAGGGCAATAGTTCAGCAGACAGAGGACCTGACCATGCAGCACCAGGTCACCAGATTGAATCTCCAAACCGAGCTATGATGGAGGTGCACAACATTAAATTCAGCACCTCTAGTATGTGGCTCTGTGCCAGGAAAACAATTGTGTAGTAGCATTTTTGGTATACAAACCCCTGAAATTTTGGAAGAATTTGACTGGTAGACGAGGTTACACCCCGTTCTGCCCCAGAACCTTCCCCACCCATTTGAGCTGAGTCAAACTGGCAAAAAAAACACGAAAAGGCGCAACATTTTTGCGCAACTCCCTGTTGCACAAAAATTTTGCAACTTTTCAAAGTTTTTACACCAGTTTTCTGCCATAAAAGCTTTGTCTTTTTTTCTACAGTTGTATTAAACTTCCTTATGTCTCTAAAGTTGGCATTTAGACCTACTAAGCTGTTTAAATGTTCTGACTTTGCAGTGGATATGCAGTGAAGGTATCTAGTGCTCAAAACATCTAATTTAGGAATGTCAAGGTAGTTTGTTTTGTTATTATTATGTTATGATCTTTAAAGTATATTTTCTAGGAGCGTTTCAGACAAAGATATACCTGGCTGCATTTGTATACCCATGCTTTTATACATGCTGCCCATGGATTGGCCAGCATGAATCAGCTGACAGATTCCCTTTAAGCAACATTATGTTGAAAAATGAATAAAAACATTTGTGTAATTTAGTAATCTAAATAAATATTTTTTTTTACTTTTTTAAAGTGAAGTTATGTTTTGTCATACACTTGAGCAATAAGCGTGCCACATAATTCCCAATATTAAAGGCACACCCTCTTCGGCACGCACAATATCACCCTGAGGAATGCACTGAATGTGAAATTGCTTTGTGTAGATGATTCAGCCCAATGTAGAAAGTACAGGAAGGATTTATATCTCATAAATTACTCTTGCAATTATTAATCATTTGGGAAAGTTACTTCACTTAAAATTAGATGACCTACCAGCTGAAGTAACCTTGAGAGTCAAAATGTACATATCCTGTAAAGAAACACCTTTCCTGGAGTTAATGCCTCTTGGTAAAATGCCTATATCTACGAGTTATAAAGAGTTAGAGATGGTTTAGCTAAACTAACTGAAAGGAGTGTTTAATAAGTGAAGGGAAAAAGTATTCTGTACATGGTGATTTCTTACACATATTTAATATATGTCACAATTCCGCAAATCTAAATTATATTGGGACATAATAAACACAAATTATGTTGCGTCATAGATTATTTTTACCGCACTCCTCCACTAACTGGGTATACAATTCAGCTAGGTGTGAAATTTCACACATTACACTTTTGAATGAATCAAATGATACCTGAATTGAAAAGTAAAATAATGACCCAATTTTTCAAATTGTACCCCGGAAAGTATGTGTATAGATTGTATGTCTGACAAAATCCTGGCCCTTGCAGTCAAGGGATGTGATTCAGGGCAAAATATTGGTTAGAGAAACCTAATGGTATATACCCACAACATCTTTCAGTCATATGCTTCAGAACACACTGGGGTCTTTTGTACTGAAGTGTCTTTTTCGGCCATTTTTTGTGATGTGCTTTGCTGACTGCTTTTTTCTTTTTTTCTTTTTTTTAAACTTTAATGAAATAAACTAGTGAACGGCTTCCAAGCCTGAACAATGGTCAGGTCACTTCTTTTCTTTGGGTCCTTGGAAACTTGGAACAGTTAATAGAAGCTCACAAGACTGAACATATGCACAATTTTTACATTGCCATGGATATGTTCATTCTTTTTAGTGCTTATTTAGCGCTTTTTTGGGCTGGTTATGGAATGGTACATGGTTCCTGGTAAAGACATCATGTGAATGTACCCTTAGTGTCCATGGTGTTGCTTGGCAGCTACACCTTGCATCAGGGTTTCCTCTAATCTGAGAAATCTGGAAAGGAAAAAATTAAACCATACTAATGGATTAACAAGCCCACATATAGATATGTCTGTCTGCAGAGTGTGATATTTTTATCTCTATCATTTCTAGAGCTCACAACTTAGGATTTATTCACATATCCAGTTGTCACCCATTGTAATGAATCCAGTATTAAATTAAAAAAATGATCCGTTACAAATAGCAAAAATGAATGCAAAACGGAAACCATTTTTGACACTTTCGTTTCCATTTTGCAAGTATTGTTGTTCCGTTTTCGTAGAGATGTGTAGTAAAAACTCTAATGTTTTAGGCGTGTGCAATGCTAAGAAAGCAGATCCGTTAACGAATGACATAAAAGATATCCATTCATTATGTTCTGTTTCTCGTAGACTTCAATTGTAAGCAAAAACGGAATCTAACTGCTTTTTTTTGAGCTGGATAAAAAAGTTGTGCAGACTGGGATTTTTGCCGCAGCTAAAAAACAGATAGCAGCTGAAAATAAGGCAAACAAAAGGCATTTAATGACACTTCCATGCCCATTCAATTACGTGGCTCCTGTACTGAAACATTTAATTTCTTTTTTTTATTATCCCAAAGGGATACAACAATGGTAATAACTAGTGATGAGCGAGCACTAAAATGCTCGGGTGCTCGTTGCTCGGGTCGAGCAAATTGGAATGCTCGCGTGCTCGGTCTGAGTACCGAGCCCAATGTAAGTCTATGGGAAACTTGAACATTTTTCCGGCGCCCCCCCGCAGGTCTGCAGGGGGCCTAAAAATTGCCCAAATCGATGGGAACAGTGCTCAAATGACATAGGAACAGCATGGGGAGGACCCCTGGAAGCATCTCTGACTCCCAGGTCACTGCTGGGAACAATTTTGTCAGAGTATTACGCCACTTTATCGGACTCTCAATAAAATATACAAAAACGTATATATAAGGCAAAATTAATAACCCCCAAAAAAATGATCCTCCACACCTTGAGCTATGTTCACACGTAGCTTTTTTGATGCGTTCTTGCACTTTTGCATTTCTTTCAACGGTGAAAAATACATTTACCAGTAAATGTCATTTTAACATTTTCCTACCTTATCTGGTCATGTGGTATGTGAGACATGATCAGACACATCCTGTTTCATTTATGAAGGAGGGACAATGAAAGTCACAAAGCCTATTTTTATAGGGCCATCAGGCGACCCTTACTATTCTTAAAGAGCCAGCAGTCGTCCTTCACCATTGTTAGAGGGCCATCAGCTGGCTATGGTTTGTTGTTCCCATTATTAAGGAGCGGGTCTCCTATAGTGTTATAGCTTATGCAGTGACTGAAAGGGCTGCCCAAAATTTCGAAAAACCTCAATACCAATTTGAAGAGATATAGAGGAGGGCCTGAGTGACAAAATGTTCCCATTATAAAGGAGCGGTTCTGCTATACAGTTAATGCGTATGCAGTGACTACAATGGCTGCCTAAATTTAGGAAAAAACCCAATACCAATTTAAAGACACATAGAGGAGGGGCTCAGTAACGAAATGTTCCCATTCTAAAGGAGCGGTTCTGCTATACAGTTATTGCATATGCAGTGACTGCAATGGCTGCCTAACTTTTCGACGCATCCCAATACCCCTTTGAAAACATGTAGAGGAGGGACTCAGTAACAAAATGTTCCCATTATAAAGGAGCGGTTCTGCTACAGTGGTGGCCAAAAGTATTGGCACCCCTGCAATTCTGTCAGATAATACTCAGTTTCTTCCTGAAAATGATTGCAATCACAAATTCTTTGGTATTATTATCTTCATTTAATTTGTCTTCAATGAAAACGCACAAAAAGAATTGTCCTAAAGCCAAATTGGATACAATTCCACACCAAACCTAAAAAAGGGGGTGGACAAAAGTATTGGCACTGTTTGAAAAATCATGTGATGCTTCTCTAATTCGTGTAATTAACAGCACCTGTGCCTTACCTGTGGCACCTAACAGGTGTTGGCAATAACTAAATCACTGATAAAAATTGTGTGTAGGCGCTAGTAGGTGGGCCTGGATGTTACCTACTGCAAGGGATAGACAACTACCACAGGTTGACAGTATTGGAGAAGTCCAATGTTTAAAAGGTAGAAATAGTTAAAATATCCTGCGCTGGTAAAGTTTAGGCCGTATACATGAAGGGGGAGGGTTGTTGGGGACAAAATGTGGACAAAAAGAGAGGATGATAAAAAAGTTTTTATCTTAAATAGTAAATCTCGCATAAAAATGACGTTATGATTTAACGTAATTTTTATGCGAGATTTACTATTTAAAATAAAAACTTTTTTATCATCCTCTCTTATTATCCACATTTTGTCCCCAACAACCCTCCCCCTTCATGTATACGGCCTAAACCTTACCAGCACAGGATATTTTAACTATTAATAACTAAATCACACTTGCAGCCAGTTAACATGGATTAAAGTTGACTCAACCTCTGTCCTGTGTCCTTGTGTGTACCACATTGAGCACGGAGAAAAGAAAGAAGACCAAAGAACTGTCTGAGGACTTGAGAAACCAAATTGTGAGGAAGCATGAGCAATCTCAAGGCTACAAGTCCATCTCCAAAGACCTGAATGTTCCTGCGTCTTCCGTGCGCAGTGTCATCAAGGAGTTTAAAGCCCATGGCACTGTGGCTAACCTCCCTAGATGTGGACGGAAAAGAAAAATTGACGAGAGATTTCAATGCAAGATGGTGCGGATGGTGGATAAAGAACCTCGACTAACATCCAAACAAGTTCAAGCTGCCCTGCAGTCCGAGGGTACAACAGTGTCATCCCGTACTATCCGTTGGCGTCTGAATGAAAAGGGACTGTATGGTAGGATACCCAGGAAGACCCCACTTCTTACCCGAGACATAAAAAAGCCAGGCTGGAGTTTGCCAAAACTTACCTGAGAAAGCCTAAAACGTTTTGGAAGAATGTTCTCTGGTCAGATGAGACAAAAGTAGAGCTTTTTGGAAAAAAGCATCAACATAGAGTGTACAGGAAAAAAAAAGAGGCATTCAAAGAAAAGAACACGGTCCCTACAGTCAAACATGGCGGAGGTTCCCTGATGTTTTTGGGTTGCTTTGCTGCCTCTGGCACTGGACTGCTTGACCGTGTGCATGGCATTATGAAGTTTGAAGACTACCAACAAATTTTGCAGCATAATGTAGGGCCCAGTGTGAAAAAGCTGGGTCTCCCTCAGAGGTCATGGGTCTTCCAGCAGGACAATGACCCAAAACACACTTCCAAAAGCACTATAAAATGGTTTGAGAAAAAGCACTGGAGACTTCTAAGGTGGCCAGCAATGAGTCCAGACCTGAATCCCATAGAACACCTGTGGAGAGATCTCAAAATGGCAGTTTGGAGAAGGCACCCTTCAAATATCAGGGACCTGGAGCAGTTTGCCAAAGAAGAATGGTCTACAATTCCAGCAGAGCATTGTAAGAAACTCATTGATGGTTACCGGAAGCAGTTGTTCGCAGTTATTTTGGCTAAAGGTTGTGCAACCAAGTATTAGGCTGAGGGTGCCAATACTTTTGTCTGGCCCATTTTTGGAGTTTTGTGCGAAATGATCAATGATTTGATTTTTGCTTCATTCTCTTTTGTGTTTTTTCCTTGCAAGCAAATTAAATGAAGATAATAATACCAAAGCATTTCTGATTGCAATCATTTTCAGGAAGAAACTGAGTATTATCTGACAGAATTGCAGGGGTGCCAATACTTTTGGCCACCATTGTATATATTTATTGCGTACACAGTGACTGCAATGGCTGCCTAAATTTTCAACGCATCTCAATACCCCTTTGAAGAGATGTAGAGGAGGGCCTCAGTAACAAAATATTCCCATTATAAAGGAGTGGGTCTCTTATACTGTTCTTGCGTATGCAGTGACTGCAAAGGCTGCGAAAAATTTGGACACACTCCAATACCCCTTGGAAAAGATGTAGAGGAGGGCCTCAGTAACAAAATATTCCCATTATAAAGGAGTGGGTCTCTTATACTGTTCTTGCGTATGCAGTGACTGCAAAGGCTGCGAAAAATTTGGACACACTCCAATACCCCTTGGAAAAGATGTAGAGGAGTGCCTCATTAGAAAAATGTTCAAATTATAAAGAAGCAGGTCTCCTATACTGTTCTTGCGTATGCAGTGACTGCAAGGGCTGCTAAAAATCTGGACGCACTCCAATGCCCCTTGGAAGAGAGACATAGAGGAGGGCCTCATTAAAACATGTTGCCATTGTAAAGGAGCGGGTCTCATATACTGTTCTTGCGTATGCAGTGACTGCAATGGCTGCCAAAAATTTGGATGCACCCCAATGCCCCTTGGAAAAGACGTAGAGCAGGGCCTCATTAAAAAAATGTTCCCACTAAGTGCATGGGCTGAAAAACATTTACCCCTGGGGGGGTAGACATGAACATACTGCATAACAAATATTTCCTACGGGCATCATAAACACTAGTGATGAGCAAGCATGCTCGCTACTGCTCGGTGCTCGCCCGAGAATCTTACTGCTCAAGATGCTCGGCTCTCGCCGAGTATTTCCGGGTTGCTCGGGCGGGAACTTGGATCCCCTCCCTGCATGTTCGGCGCTCTTTAGAGAGCCAATGAACATGCAGGGATTGCCTGCCATTCACTGTAATTCCGTAGCCATGTTGGTTGTGGGCATTACAGTGATTGGCTGGCCGCACAGCGTCATCAGGTCTATATCAGACCTGGCGCCGCCATGCTCTTCACAGTCACTCCGGATCAGACAGTGTAGGGAGAGCTGCTGCTGTGTCAGGGAGAGATTTGATTGTATATTAGGTAGTGTAGGGAGAAAACCGTACATTACACATATCCATCTTAACAAACAGTCCTTCTGAAGACTAATCTATCTGCAGAGATATCAGGTAGGCAGGGTGTATAGGCAGGCAGTGTATATAGCAGACTGCAGTGCATATAGCACAAGAGGCTCCATTCCAATTCTGCCTTCTGCTGCTGTTAGATATTTCTATACAAAGGCCCAGGTCTCAGGGGCCAGGAATACTTTTTTTTGGATCTTAATCCTCATTATTTACTTAAAAAGCAATCCAGAGAACACAATTTTTTCTGCGCCATTTGCTTGTTGGCACTGCAGAATACAGCCAGGTCCTTTCCATATTAGAGCCCTAGAAATCCAGCTACAGTACAGACCAAAAGTTTGGACACACCTTCTCATTTAAAGATTTTTCTGTATTTTCATGACTTTGAAAATTGTACATTCACACTGAAGGGATCAAAACTATGAATTAACACATGTGGAATTATATACTTAACAAAAAAGTGTGAAACAACTGAAAATATGTCTTATATTCTAGGTTCTTCAAAGTAGCCACCTTTTGCTTTGATGACTGCTTTGCACACTCTTGGCATTCTCTTGATGAGCTTCAAAGGGTAGTCCCGGGAAATGGTCTTCCAACAATCTTGAAGGAGTTCCCAGAGGTGCTTAGCACTTGTTGGCCCTTTTGCCTTCACTCTGCGGTCCAGCTCATCCCAAACCATCTCGATTGGGTTCAGGTATGGTGACTGTGGAAGCCAGGTCATTTGGCGTAGCACCCCATCACTCTCCTTCTTGGTCAAATAGCCCTTACACAGCCTGGAGGTGTGTTTGTGGTCATTGTCCTGTTGAAAAATAAATGATGGTCCATCTAAACGCAAACCGGATGGAAAAGCATGCCGCTGCAAGATGCTGTGGTAGCCATGCTGGTTCAGTATGCCTTCAATTTTGAATAAATCCCCCACAGTGTCACCAGCAAAGTACCCCTACACAATCACACCTCCTCCTCCATTCTTCACGGTGGGAACCAGGCATGTAGAGTCCATCCGTTCACCTTTTCTGCATCGCACAAAGACACGGTGGTTGGAACCAAAGATCTCAAATTTGGACTCATCAGACCAAAGCTCAGATTTCCACTGGTCTAATGTCCATTCCTTGTGTTCTTTAGCCCCAAAAAGTCTCTTCTGCTTGTTGCCTGTCCTTAGCAATGGTTTCCTAGTAGCTATTTTACCATGAAGTCCTGCTTCACAAAGTCTCCTCTTAACAGTTGTTGTAGAGTTGTGGCTGCTGCTAGAACTCTGTGTGGCATTGACCTGGTTTCTAATCTGAGCTGCTGTTAACCTGCGATTTCTGAGGCTGGTGACTCGGATAAACTTATCCTCAGAAGCAGAGGTGACTCTTGGTCTTCCTTTCCTGGGGCGGTCCTCATTTGAGCCAGTTTCTTTGTAGCGCTTGATGGTTTTTGCAACAGCACTTGGGGACACATTCAAAGTTTGCCCAATTTTTCGGACTGACTGACCTTCATTTCTTAAAGTAATGATGGCCACTCGTTTTTCTTTACTTAGCAGCTTTTTTTCTTGCCATAATTCAAATTCTAATAGTCTATTCAGTAGGACTATCAGCTGTGTATCCTCCTGACTTCTGCACAACACAACTGATGGTCCCAACCCCATTTATAAGGCAAGAAATCCCACTTATTAAACCTGACAGGGCACACCTGTGAAGTGAAAGCCATTTCCGGTGACTACCTCTTGAAGCTCATCAAGAGAATGCCAAGAGTGTGCAAAGCAGTCATCAAAGCAAAAGGTGGCTACTTTGAAGAACCTAGAATATAAGACATATTTTCAGTTGTTTCACACTTTTTTGTTAAGTATATAATTCCACATGTGTTAATTCATAGTTTTGATGTCTTCAGTGTGAATGTACAATTTTCAAAGTCATGAAAATACAGAAAAATCTTTAAATGAGAAAGTGTGTCCCAACTTTTGGTCTGTACTGTATTTAAAACTGTGTTTTTTCCATCAAACGGATCACATATACGTTGTCAGAAAATGCTGCCATTTCTGGCCTCCATTAAAAATTTCTTTTAGTGTGTCATTGAAGCAATTCACCGCAGTTTGCTGTTCAAACTACTTACCTACAGGCCAGGTATTTAAAACTGTGTTTTCTCCATCAAACGGATCACATATATGTTGTCAGAAAATACTACCATTTCTGGCCTCCATTAAAAATTTCCTTTAGTGTGTAATTGAAGCAATTCACCGCAGTTTGCTGTTCAAACTACTTACCTACAGGCCAGGTATTTAAAACTCTGTTTTCTCTATAACACGGATCACATATAAGTTCGCTCCAAACGTAGTCATTTGTAGTGAGCGTGGAAGATACTGTCCTCCATTTAAAATGGGCAAGGCACGTGGCAAGGGACGGGAACTGGACGTGATGGTAATGGTGCATGCAGAGGCCGAGGACAAGGCCGTGGGCAAGCCGAAATTGTGCCACAACAAACACCCATATCTTCTCGCCTCACCTTCCTGTCCCAATTTCTAGGGGACCGCAGCACACCACTATTGAACCCAGAGCAGTGTCAAAAGGTTGTTGGTTGGATAGCGGATAATGCTTCCAGTCACTTAGCCACCACCACCCTGTCTTCCACACGGTCAAGTCTCGGTAGCCTTGAATCTGGACCGCATATTCCTCACCCTGATCCTCCTTCCTCCCACCATGCCGAGTACCCAGAGACAACTGATCCCACACTTGGACACTCTGAAGAGCTTTTCACTTTTACATTTATAGATTCGGGCCTCTCGCCCGGTCCACTTGAAGCGGGGCAAGAGGAGATCGCGTGTAGCGATGCCCAAATATTTGAGCAGCCACTGTCACACGAAGGCGACGGTGGTAAAGTGTCACAAGAGGTGGACGATGATGAGACACAATTGACAGAAAGTCAGGAGGAGGACCAGGATGCGGAAGTGGAAGACGAGGTGGTGGATAATATAATAACTGACCCAACCTGGCAGGAGGACATGCAGAGCGAGGACAGCAGCACACAGGGGGAGGGAGGCAGAGCACCACAACAGGCAGGAAGAAGCAGTGTGGTGGCTGCAGACAGAAGGCAGGCAACCATTCCCCGTAACACCAACACGAAGGAAGTTGCCAGTACAACTGTTAGGTCTTCCCGAGTCTGGTTGTTTTTTAAAGACTCTGCCGATAACCCCAAAAAGGCCATTTGCACCACCTGCCAGGCCAGCATCAGCAGGGGTGGCAAAACGACCAGCCTGACCACCACCAGCATGATCAGGCACATGGTAGCAAAGCACCCGACTTTGTGGGCCGAACCCCAGGGTCCAGGAACAGTGTCTGCGGGTGGCACCATTGCTTCTTCCACTGTTGTGCATGCAAGCCAATCCCCTGTCCATGGTGCATGCGAAGACGCCTCCTGCCCTGCACCTGTCGTTGCACACTCTCAAGTAGCAGCATCAGGAAGCACGTCCATGTCCTTGTCCCAGCGCAACGTTCAGTTGTCCATACCCCAGTTCTTGGAACGCAAGCGCGAATATGCAGCCAATGCCCCACAAGCCACACTACTAAATTCCCACATTTTCACCGAGCTAAAGAATATGGCTGTGGTGAAATACAACTCCCACTGAGAAGCTGTTTCAGATTGAAAAACATTGTGCCCACCAGAGGATTTGATTCTGAGGGCTAACCTTTCTCACCCGCTCAAGAGCCCCATAGCAGCTGCAAAGTTAGCGCTATCATGAACTCTCCTGAGGTAGAAGCCAAGGCACACCAGAGGATTCTCTGGTGGGACCGTCCAACCCTGCTGAGAAGCAGTCCTGGCTAAGAAAAGTGTGTGGGAAGGTTCCTGGACACTCTATGGCTGCTTTTTTACTGAGGAGGAAACACATGCAAACACAGGGAGAACATACAAAGTCCTTGCAGATGTTGTCCTTGCTGGAATTTGAACCCAGGATCCCAGCCCTGCAAGGCTTCAGTGCTAATCACTGATCCAATGTGCTGCCGTTCACCCTCTAATATCTAACAGGCTAGAGAAACATGCAGCTACTGCCACTCTATCTTCAGCTCCTTTGTGAGAAAATGTATTTGGGCAGCCACTCAGTCTACCAAATAAAATTTCTGACAAGGAAACTGGGGATGGCTTCACTACTGGTACTGGGAGCAGTGCTAATACCATGGCGTCGTACCATAATTTACTGGAAATATTCCAGGCTGGTAGGAGGCAAGCAAATTCCCACAGAAAAGTACCAGCAGTAATGTTCAGGTCACATTTCAAGTGCAAGCAGCTTTAGAGGACTTCCTGGGAGAAATGACACGCAGGGTAGATACGGTTTCCCTCTATGCCAGTCCTTTCACCGAGCTAAATACAACTCTCAGGCAAAAAAGTTGTGGACTGGCTCCGTACCGTCCCTGGCCACATTCACATGTCCACGTGTTTGTGGTTAGGCGGTCCTTCCCAGTAAGTGCACTGGGGAGGGCACGGGTAATGTTGTGGGACCCGTGCTTGTGGAAGGCGGAGGCGATACCGGTAAATATAGTGGCGGCTGGTGACCGAGTATGCACACCCGGCCGCCGCCGGCATGAGGTTGTGAAAAGCTTCCGCCCCCACGAGCTTAAAAGGCCATATTTCAAGTGCAAAGAGCTGTTATGTTCTGCTACCAGAGCTAAGGAAAGAGAGGAGATCTGTCCCTACTATAGGACTCAGCTGAATCCCTACGATGTAACAGGGAACCTGATCCTGCGATCAGACCTGCTAAAGTCCTAAGCTAGTCTGTACGAAGACCTATAGATGTGGGGGAGGAATCCCTACAAGTACTAAGGACTGGGAGGAATATGGGACACCTCCTAACAGAAATAGTAGCAGACAGACGAACAAACAAAATATAAAGAACATAGAGGTCCGTAGACCAAGCAAACTAACAGAGCAAGACACAGAGCACAGGCTAGCTAGAAAGTAGATATACAATGAAGTCCAGCAAAGCCAGAAGGGCGGAGCAGGATTAAATAGGCCAACAAGGTCATGTGACCAGCAAAGGAAAAAAAACCTAACAGCAAGGTTCTAACAGTACCCCCCCTTCTAAGAGGATCCTCCGGATCCCCTAGGACCAGGCTTATCAGGAAATCTCCTGTGAAACGCTCTGATAAGTCTGGACGCGGAAACATCATCTGACCTCACCCAAGAGTTATCCTCGGGTCCGAAACCTTTCCAGGCCACAAGATACTGCAAACTACCTCTATACCGTCTAGAGTCAAGGATGCGAGAAATTTCATATTCCCCGTCCTCCACCACCGGAGGAACAGAGGCAGAGGCGTCACCATCCGACACAACAGCTTTTTTTAACAGAGAGACATGAAAGACCGGATTAATTCTCCAGGAGGTAGGAACCTCCAACCTAACAGCAGATTGGTTGACAACCTGAAGCACCTTAAAGGGCCCTACAAACTTGGGACCCAATTTCTTAGAAGGAATCCTCAACCGCAGATTCCTAGAGGACAACAAAACCATGTCACCAACAGCGAACAAAACCTCCTGTCGTTTCCTATCAAAGTAGTCTTTAGATTTTCTGTTGGCCTCCTGAAGATTACCACGCACATCCGTCCAAACTCTTTCCAAATCACCGGAAAAATTCTCCTCCTCAGGCACGGCAGATCCCAACTTGGAGAACGACCCAAATGACGGATGTCTCCCAGAACAACAAAAAAAAGGCGAACAACCAGCAGAAGAAGATGTATGATTGTTCAGAGCAAATTCGGCAAGTGGCAGAAACTCAGACCACCCCTCTTGATTGTCTGCCACAAAACAACGCAAGAACTGCTCAACATCCTGGTTTTTCCTTTCTGTCTGGCCATTAGATTCAGGATGATATCCGGACGAAAACGACAAATGAATTCCCAACCTGTCACAAAAGGCACGCCAAAAACGAGCCACGAACTGAGGACCCCTATCAGAAACAATGTCAGTAGGAACGCCATGAAGTCTGACAATTTCCTTGACAAAGGCCTTAGCGAGAGTTTTAGCGCAGGGCAGTTTGATGAAGGGAACCAAGTGACACATCTTGCTAAAACGGTCCACGACCACCCAGATGACAGTAAAACCCTCAGAGGGGGGAAGGTCAGTTATAAAGTCCATAGCCAAATGTGTCCAAGGAGCACTGGGGACCTCCAAAGGACAAAGCAACCCCGCAGCAGGAGTATGTGAGGACTTAGATCTAGCACATACAGTACATTGGCGTACCCACTTAATGACTTCCTTCTGCCATCCAGGCCACCAAAAACTGCGACCCACCAGTCTCTTGGTCTCAGAGATTCCGGGATGACCTGCCAACCGAGATTCGTGACACTCAACAAACAAATCTCTCCTAAAGGTCCCAGGCACAAACAACCTCCCATGAGGAGTGTTAGATGGGGCATTCTCCTGAGCTTTAAGAATCTCATCTTCCAAAACGGAGTCTAAAGCAGCTATCACAACACCTTCTTGTAAAATGTTTTCCTCTTTCTCAGCACCGACTATGGGAGAAAAACTGCGAGACAAGGCATCCGCCTTAACATTCTTAGTACCAGGGATGTAAGTAACGGAGAAATTAAACCGCGAGAAAAACAGTGCCCACCTAGCCTGACGGGCATTCAGGCGCTTGGCAGCGTCAAGATATATCAGATTTTTATGATCCGTAAGAACCTGAACGGGAAATTCCGCACCTTCCAAGAAGTGGCGCCAGTGTTCAAATGCGAGTTTAATAGCCAATAATTCCCGATTACCAATATCGTAATTCAATTCAGTCTCCGAAAATTTTTTTGAAAAAAAGGCACAGGGATGTAATCCATCCCCGTTATCCTGAGACAATACTGCGCCAACCCCCACAGAGGAAGCATCAACCTCAACCAAAAACGGCCTAGTAACATCAGGCTGCATAAGGATGGGAGCAGAGGTGAACCTCTCCTTGAGATACACAAAAGCTTCAATGGCCTCAGAAGACCACTGAACCGCATCAGCACCTTTCCTGGTGAGATCAGTCAGAGGTTTGACAATACTAGAAAAATTTTTTATGAATTTTCTATAGTAATTGGCGAAACCCAAAAACCTCTGTATCGATTTCAAACCAATAGGCCTAGGCCATTCCTGCACAGCCTGAACCTTAACCGGATCCATCTCAAAACCTTTGCTGGAGATAATGTAGCCCAAAAAACTAATTCTCTGTACAGCGAACTCACATTTCTCCAGCTTAGCAAAAAGCGAATTGTCCATTAATAACTGTAATACCTCACGCACGCTCCACCAATGAGACTCCAGATCTGGCGAATAAATCAAAATGTCATCCAAATACACAACCACATTTTTACCGATCAAAGGTCTAAGGATGTCATTAATCAGATTCTGAAAAAATGCAGGAGCATTAGTAAGACCAAAAGGCATAACCAGATTCTCAAAATGACCCACAGGAGTGTTAAAAGCAGTCTTCCATTCATCACCCTCCTTCATGCGCAACAGATTGTATGCCCCCTTAAGGTCAATTTTAGAGAACCACTTGGCCCCCAATAACTGGTTAAACAGATCAGGAATCAATGGCAGTGGGTAAGGATTGCGTACCGTAATTTTGTTAATCTCACGAAAATCCAGACAAGGACGTAAACCGCCGTCCTTTTTTTTTACAAAAAAAAATCCAACCGCCACAGGAGACTTAGAGGGCCTAATGTGACCGGCGGCCAAACTTGTCTGTATGTATTCCTCCAAAGCCTTCCTCTCAGGAATAGTAAGGTTAAATAAACGACTTTTAGGAAGAGTCGCTCCAGGGACAAATTCAATAGAACAATCATAGTCTCTATGGGGAGGCAAAACCTGCGAATCTTTCTCAGAAAAAACTCTCCAAAAATCCTGAATAGGAACAGGTAATTCTCCCCTATCCAAAGCTGCAATACGCCCGTTACAACACTTGTCATAACATTTATGGCTCCAGGATTTAATTTCACTGGTAGACCAATCCAGTACAGGATTGTGAAATTTTAACCAGGGCAAACCCAATATTACTGGAGAAGGCAAGTTATTCAACACTACCAAATCCAATTTCTCATGGTGAACACCATTAATAGTGAGAGGAAATTCACAGACCTTGAGAGTAATATTCTTCAAAGGGGAACCATCCACAGAAACCACAGCAATGGGGGATGATAAAGGTTCAGGTTTTAAATTGAGTTTTTCCACGAATCCCCCATCAATTACATTCAGTGTAGACCCGCAATCAACAAACACCCGAAATTCCATTAATTTTTCCTGAGCAATCGTGGAAGCAGCTAAAAATACACCCTTGGAATTTAAACAGGCAATACGGGCGTGACTGACCATTTTTTTTTCTTTCTTCATACGAAGCTCACAGCCTTTAATCAAATGACCAGATTTTCCGCAATAGAAACACAAGCCTTTCGAAAAACGACGGTCTTTTTCTTGAGAGCGAGGTGCCACCGATCCAATCTCCATCGGTTCACCACTGTTAGTACACACATTATCATAACCAGAAACTGACATAGCAGAGGATTTGCTCTCATTAACCCTAGCACGCAGTCTTCTATCCACCCGTATAGCTAATTGCATAGCCTGTTGCAAATCCTCAGGTGTAGGATAAGCAATTAGCAGGTCTTTAACCCTTTCACTGAGCCCAGCAAGAAATAGACTTTTCAGAGCAGAATCGTTCCACCCTGTTTGAGTGGACCAACGACGAAAATGTGTACAATATTTTTCGACATTACCTGATCCTTGTTTTAAACGTCTCAACTCAGTCTCAGCTGATGCGACACGGTCAGGATCATCATATAATAGTCCTAAAGCAGAAAAAAAACTATCCACTGATCTGAAGCATGTATCACTAGGTTGCAAAGAAAAGGCCCACTCCTGAGGCTCTTTGCGCAAAAGTGACATTATGAACCCTACGCGCTGGGGGACTTGGGTCTCAAACGAAAATACAATAAGCAAGCATTTTTAAATGAAAAAAATTCTCGATGTTCACCAAAAAATAAATCCGGCAAACATACCTTAGGCTCCAAGAAATGTGCTCCAGAACAGTTACTCACGTGCTGACGGAGCTCGGCCACTTCCAGAGAGAGTCCCTGCAGGTGTTTAGCCAAATCCTGAACCGACACCATGATGGAACAAAAAAAATCTTTCCTTAGAGAATTTGCTGGCTGGACTTACTGTTATGTTCTGCTACCAGAGCTAAGGAAAGAGAGGAGATCTGTCCCTACTATAGGACTCAGCTGAATCCCTACGATGTAACAGGGAACCTGATCCTGCGATCAGACCTGCTAAAGTCCTAAGCTAGTCTGTACGAAGACCTATAGATGTGGGGGGAGGAATCCCTACAAGTACTAAGGACTGGGAGGAATATGGGACACCTCCTAACAGAAATAGTAGCAGACAGACGAACAAACAAAATATAAAGAACATAGAGGTCCGTAGACCAAGCAAACTAACAGAGCAAGACACAGAGCACAGGCTAGCTAGAAAGTAGATATACAATGAAGTCCAGCAAAGCCAGAAGGGCGGAGCAGGATTAAATAGGCCAACAAGGTCATGTGACCAGCAAAGGAAAAAAAACCTAACAGCAAGGTTCTAACAGAGCTGCCCAGAAATCTGGAAGTTTAGTGTTGCGGCCTGTGGGTGGGTGGGTGGCTGGCTGCATACTTGCACTTGCATTCCAAGTAACAGAAAACTAAGCAGATGGTGGCCTCTATCATCATCATGGCCTCACCTCAGCACTATGAACTCTCCTGAAGGAGAAGCCACGGCCCGCGGGAGGAGTCTCCGGTTCTCTGGTGGGCCCGTCCAACCCTGCCAAAAAGCAGCCCTGGCTAAGAAAAGTGTGGGGGAAGGTTCCCGGACACTCTATGGCTGCTTTTTTAATGTGGATCGGCCATGCTTATGCATGTTATTTCTCAAAACGCATTACAGATCAGGCCATTGTCCAACTGTATTCAAGAAATTAAATGCGCAAAGAAAGATGTGTGTGTGTCAAAGCACCACCAACAAGTGCGAGTTGATGTTGGATGGGCTGCCATTGCTTCTGCAACAAGCTCATTTACAGGACTTCCTGGGAGAAATGACACGCAGGGTAGATACGGTTTCCCTCTATGCCAGTCCTTTCACCGAGCTAAATACAACTCTTAGCAAAAAAAGTTGTGGACTGGCTCCGTACCGTCCCTGGCCACATTCACCTGTCCACGTGTTTGTGGTTAGGCGGTCCTTCCCAGTAAGTGCACTGGGGAGGGCACGGGTAATGTTGTGGGACCCTTTCTTGTGGAAGGCGGAGACACCCGCCGCCGGCATGAGGTTGTGAAAAGCTTCCGCCTCCACGAGCCTAAAAGGCCACATTTCAAGTGCAAGCAGCTGTCAAAAATTTGGCAGTATAGTATTGCAGCCTGTGGGTGGGTGGGTGGCTGCCTGCATACTTGCGCTTACATTCCAAGGAATGGGGTAGGGACAACTGAACGCTGCAATGGGACAAGGACATGGACGGTGAGGTTGTGAAAAGCTTCCGCCTCCAAGAGCTTAAAAGGCCATATTTCAAGTGCAAAGAGCTGCCCAGAAATCTGGAAGTTTAGTGTTGCGGCCTGTGGGTGGGTGGGTGGCTGGCTGCATACTTGTACTTGCATTCCAAGTAACAGAAAACTAAGCAGATGGTGGCATCTATCGTCATCATGGCCTCACCTCAGCACTATGAACTCTCCTGAAGGAGAAGCCAGGGCCCGCCAGAGGAGTCTCCGGTTCTCTGGTGGGCCCGTCCAACCCTGCCGAAAAGAAGCCCTGGCTAAGAAAAGTGTGGGGGAAGGTTCCCGGACACTCTATGGCTGCTTTTTTAATGTGGATCGGCCATGCTTATGCATGTTATTTCTCAAAACGCGATACCGGGAAATATAGTGGCGGCTGGGGACCGAGTATGGACACTTGGCTGCCGCCGGCATGAGGTTGTGAAAAGCTTCCGCCTCCACGAGCCTAAAAGGCCACATTTCAAGTGCAAGCAGCTGTCAAAAATTTGGCAGTATAGTATTGCTGCCTGTGGGTGGGTGGGTGGCTGCCTGCATACTTGCGCTTACATTCCAAGGAATGGGGTAGGGACAACTGAACGCTGCAATGGGACAAGGACATGGACGGTGATTGTTGCAAGTCTGCAACGACAGGTGCATGGCGGGAGGCATCTTCGCATGCGCCAAGGATCACTTATGATGGGCACACTTTTAGGCAGTGACCTGGGAGTCAGAGATGCTTCCAGAGGTCTTCCCCATGCTGTTACCATGTCTTTTCAGCACTGCATGCATGTGTCTGATGATGTGTCACACACCACATGGCCAGATAAGGTTGTAAAATGTTAAAATGACATTTCCTGGTGAATGCATTTGTCTTGGTTGAAAGCAATTCAAAAGTGCAAAAATGCATCAAAAATGCTACGTGTGAACATAGCCCAAGTTGTGGAGGAGTATTTTTGTTTTTGGTTATTTATTTTGCCTTATATACAAGTCATTACCCTGGAAAGGATGTTCCTTAACATATTTCCCAGGAAAATCCATTTTGGTTTTGTTTTTGTATGTTTTATTGTGAGTCCGTAAAAGTGGTGTAATACTCTGACCACGTTGCTGACAGCAGTGATCAGGGAGTCAGAGATGCTTCCAGGGGTCTTCCCCATTCTGTTCCCATGTCATTTGATCACTGTTCCCATCGATTTGGGCAATTTTTAGGCCCTCTGCAGACTGCCGGGGGGAGCCGCCTGAAAAATGCTCTAGTTTCCCATAGACTTACATTGGGCTCGTTGCTCAGGTCGAGCACCCGAGTATTCCAATTTGCTCGACCCGAGCAACGAGTACCCGAGCATTTTAGTGCTCGCTCATCACTAATAAACACCCTTAAAAAAAATTATGTGGGTGTTGCATCACAGTCACCCTGGTGATATGGTGGTGGAGGATGAGGAGAAGGAGGAGGACAACAGAAAACAGACTAAAATCAGGAAGCGTATACACATGTCTGGGTGGGAAGAGGTGCATGGGAATAGACCTCCCAAAAAAAAGACACTGGATTTGAGTTTATGTTACGCTGCTATCATTCGGTGGTGTTGAGAAGTCTGGCCCAATCCAGCCCTTGTTCATTTTCATGTCAGTCAGCCTGTCAGCATTTTCAGTAGACAGACGGATGCGCCTATCAATTATAATTCCCCCGGCGGCACTAGAAACCCGCTCTAGTGGCAGGGCAGGCCAGGACCTCCAAGGTGTAGAGAGCCAGTTCATGCCACGTGTCCAGCTTGGGTACCCAATAATTATAAGGCACAGAAGAATCACGGAGGACGTTGGTACGGTCGGCAAGGTACTCCGTCAACATCTTCGTAAAATTATCCCTCCTTGTGAGAGTACCCGAGCATCAGGGCCTGTGCGATGGGAGGGTCTGAGAAAACTCTCCCAGACCTTTGACAGTGTTCCCCTGCCTATGCTGGATCATATTTGTGTCTCTCTCGCCTGTACTCCTTGGTTGTCCAACGAACTGTGACCTCTGCCGCCAGCTTTTTCAGATGAGAATTTTTTTAATGATTCCGCAACAAGGACCTTCTGGTACTGCACCATTTTAGTAGACCTGTCTGCAGCGGGAATGAGAGATAGAAAATTCTCCTTGTAGCATAGGTCTAGAAGTGTCACCAACCAGTAATGACTGTCACCCAAAATTTGGACAACGTGAGGGTCACGGGAAAGGCAGCGTATCATAAACTTAGCCATGTGTGCCAGACTGCTAACAGGCAAGACTTCCGTGTCCTCACTAAGAGAACGACAGACTATGTTCTTCTCCTCATTCTCCACCTCCATCTCCTCAGGCCATCCACGCTGAACAGACGGTATGACAGTTGTGTGGGTAGTTCCGTCTATAGTGTAGGAAACTAGCTCATATTCTTCCTCGTCCTCCTTTTCCTCATTGTCACCAAATCCACGTTGGGATGAGATGAGGCTGGGCTGTGTGTAATTACCCTGTATGGTTCCTTGCTCCATCTCATCATGTTCCATCTGCAATGCCTCCTCTTTAATTGTGAGCAGCAATCATTTCAGAAGACTGAGAAGTGGGATGGTGATGCTAATTATGGCGCCATCGCCGTTCACCATCTTGATGAAGTCCTCAAAGTTTTGGAGGATGGCACAGATGTCTGACCTCCATGTCCACTCCTGAGCTCTTATATGCGGAGGCTGACCTGAATACCGGACGTTTTGAATCTGGTACTCAACAACTGCCCTGTTCTGCTCACAAATCCTTCCTAACATATGCAACATTGAGTTCCAACATGCACAGCGGCGGAACAAGCAGTGGTGTCACCCACAAACACTGTTTCTGGACCCTGGCATTCGGCCCACCTAGTCGGGTGCTTTGCTGTCATGTGCCTGAGCATGCTGGTGGTGGTAAGGCTGCTAGTTTTTCTACCTCTGATGATGCTGGCCTGGCAGATGTTGGAAATGGCCTTTTTGGGGTTATCTGCAGAGTCTTTAAAAAACAACCAGACTCGAGAAGACATAACAGTTGCACTGGCAACTTCCTTTTTGTTGGTGTTCCAGGTAGCGGTTGCCCGCCTTGTGTCTGTGGCCACCACACTGCTTGTTTTTGCCTGTTGTGGTGCTACACCTCCCTCCCCCAGCTGTCCTTACTCTGCATGTCACCTTGCCAGGTTGGGTCAGTGACTTCATCATCCACCACCTTGTCTTCCATTTCCACACCCTGGTCCTCCTCCTGACTTTCTGACAATTGTGACTCATCATCATCCATCTCTTGTGACATTAATTGCACTTTCCCACTGTCGCATTCGTGTAACCGTGGCTGCTCAGATATTTAGACATCGCTACATGCGATCTCTTCTTGCCCTTCTTGAAGCTGGTCGGACAAGAGGCCAGAATCTATAAATGGAAAAGTGAACAGCTCTTTGGAGTGTCTGAGTGTGGGATCACTTGTCTCCAGGCACTCGGCATGATGGAAGGAAGGAGGATCAATAATATGCGGTCCAGACTCCTGGCTACTGAGACTTGATCGTGTGGAAGACAGGGTGGTGGTGGTGACAAAGTGACTGGAAGCATTACCTGCTATCAAACCTACAACCTTTTGACACTGCTGTGGGTTCAATAGTGGTGTGCTGCGGTCCCCTAGTAACTGGAACAGGAAGGTCAGGCGACAAGATGTGGGTGCTTGTTGTGGCACAAATTCAGCTTGCCCACGGCCTCGGCCTTGGCCTTTGCATGTACCATCACCATCACTCTCGCGTCCACTTCCCCATCTCTTGCCACGGGCCTTGCTCATTTTAAATGGAGGATAATATTTTGCACCGTCTTTTCGAAGCTGGGTGCTTCGAAAGTATCTATGCAATGTAAGTCTATGAGAGCTAGAACAAGACCAGAACAAGGCTCTCACAGACTTAATATTGAGAGCTTGTGACTGTTACCTCTGAATTCAGGTCAGTGAGAAGTTGTGGTCACAAGATGGAGGCGTGAGACCAGAACAGTGCAGGGAAGAGCTGACGATAGCAGCTGGTGAGTACAATACTAAGATCAGAGAACTTAGATTAGTGGCACCACTCCAACGCTGAAATATAAGATAAATGCTGGAGTGGTGCTTTAGATTGTGGAAAAAAATCTGAAGTTTATTAAAAAAAAGTTTGTGTCGCCACTTTCTGAAAACCGTAAACTTTTTATTTTTCTATAGATGGAGCTGTGTGGATGTTTTCATAGATAAACATATATTGGGGTCCATATGATATTTTTTACTGCATTTTTTAGGGACGTGTGGTGTCAGGAAAAAAAACATTTCTGGTGTTTCAAGTGTTTTTCTTTTTTACTGATCATGTAACATGTACGCCACCTAAGTTCAGATAGGGGCGAGACCGGTTAGATGAATTCGTTGGAATCCTGGGGGAACCTTTACTCAGGGCAACCATAGGCTGCAGCTTCTCTCAGGCACAGGATAGATTCAATTGCTGACCAGACACATTTGACAAGAGTCCTCAGAAACGGTAGAAAAGTAACATTTAATGAGCCACAGCCAGTGCACTTTAAGTGTCTCTTTGAGCAACAGGCTCCAGTAACAATAGTACAATCTCCTTCACAGTACAGTAGTACACAGTCTATCCGGTAGCACAGTACAGCACAGTTTTAATGCATACACAACCACAGGCTTTACGTTCAGAAGGACTCAATAGTACACAGCATTCTTTATCCTGCATGGAGATAGAGGGGGGGGGTTGATGAGGGAGATAATTCCCATGACAGAATTCCTTCCAGTCCTTATCTTTCTGCTCCATAATACTCCACATTGTTAGCTCAGTGAGTCTATCTGACCTGCGTTTAGCTTCCCTCCTGACCTGAATTCTGCTCTCTTGCCTTCTGTGAGATGCAGATCATACACCACCTTTCTCTTTAGCTCTAGCCAGACAGTAAACAACAGTAGCCCCACAATCCCCCTGGGGCTCTGCTAAAACACTCCCTGTCTGCTGTGACTGTGTTAACCCCTCTAGTTGCTGGATGCTTCTGGAGCATAACACTTCCTGTCTCCTGTGCTTGTGTTACTTCTAATAGTTGCTGGATGCATTTGAAGCAACAGCACTACTTCTCCATGTCACACTCTTCCCTCCTTTTTGAATGTCACCCTCGACATTCGTCTTAATTGGTCAATCTGACCAATTCTCAGACAGTAGTGAAAGTTGAATAACTTCATATACAGATTGGCATTGTCAAATTGGTATAACATTCATAAACATTGATAACAACCTATTCTTGTGACCTTTTTCTTGTAGGACGCCTGTAAAAAATAAACAATTAACACAATTAAAACAATCAGCATCTCTTCAGCTGGAGCTTTTCGTACGTCTTCAACCACCTCTCTCTCACTAGGCTTTAACAGTTCTTTGTTTCAACAAAGTCTTATGAGGAAAATCAAAGCATGAAAACAAGTCTTTCCAGTAGGCAGCATCTTCCATACTGCCTCTCGGTGGTGAATACCACTCCAGTGGGCTTACCTGGTCCGTAGGCAGAGATACCTGTTTCCAGTTGACAGTCCTTGGCACTTGACTTGGTTCACCAAGTGTCCCATACGTCAGCATCACAGGTCTCCTCACTTCTCGAGTCGACATCCTCCTGGTTGGTTGCTCCTCAGTTACCACGGGTTCTTCCATCACAGGAGTTTCTTCCGCCACACTCATTTCCCGTGCTTCCTCAGATGCTCCTGGAACTGCCTCTGTGAGTTCCTGTACTTCTCCGGAATCGCCTGGTACCACACGGCCTGGTAATTCCGCTTCTCCTGAGTGTTGATCGGTCTCTCTAGTGACCGGTGTTCGATCATCAGATCTGAAATGGACTTCATCTGTACTCCTTGGTCCAAACTCTGGACCCTCGGGACTTAGTTCACTCTCCTGAGGATGGTACATCCCTCTCCTTGCCGGTCCGATAAATACAACGGTGTGCTCTTCTTCATCGGAACTTTCAAGTTCACTCTCCACCACCGGAGCTTCAATCTGTGGTGTCTCTTAGTAGATCTTGGTTAATGTCCGTCTGCTTCTGGAAAGTCTTGTTGTGGTGGGAGATAATCACAGGGTAGTAATAAATTCCAATAAACTATTCTAGTTTTCTTGTCCCCTCTTTCCAATCGGATTTCATACACTGGACTGTCATCGGCATTCCTCTTTACAACCACATACATCTTGTCTTCCCAGTGCGAACAAAGTTTCCCTGGACCACCTTTCTCACGTACGTTCTTGACTAGCACCCGGCTTCCCGGTGCCAATTCTGCTCCATAACATTTTCGATCATAGTACTCCTTACTCTTGCTCTGCCCTTGCGTAACCACTTTGGATGCTATGTTGTATGCCTCTGCCATCCGTTCCTTCCATTTCTGAACGTACTCCAGATACATTCTGTAAGTCTCTGACACTGGAGTATCGAACATGATGTTGATTGGCAGTCTTGGCGATCGTCCATACAATAGGAAGAAGGATAAGTAAACCGTTGCATCGCTCTTTGTACAGTTATAGGCATGTACCACTTTTGACAGAGAACTCTGACAATCTTTCTTCTCATCAGCTGTTAAAGTGCGCAACATCGACAATAATGTCCAGTTAAAACGTTCCACTTTTCTATTACTCTCTGAGTGATTGGACGTTGTGTGGGATCTCTGAATTCTACAGTACTTTCCTAGCTTGACAAAGAACTGGTTCTCAAATTCTCTTCCTTGGTCGTGGTGTAACCTCGTAGGAAACCCAGACCTCAAAGCAAAAACATTGAAGATCTTCTCTGCCGGTGTTCATCCAGCTTTATTGGTGGTGGCATATGCTTGGGCAAATCGAGTAAAATGGTCCATCACCACCAATATGTATCCGTAACCACCCTTGCACGTCTTGAGATGTAGAAAGTCTATTGAGACCATCTCAAATGAATACATAGTTTGAATGTTGCCAATAGGTGCCCGGGTTGATGTGTTGGGACATTTATCTTTCAGACACCCACACTCCCTGGTCACGTACCTCTCAATATCTCTCTGCATGTATGGTCAGAAGAAACGTTCACGGATCAAGTTGGTTGTCCTTTCCACTCCCAGGTATCCCATGTTTTCATGGAGTTCTTTGAAGACCAACCTACGGAATACTCTGGGTAGTACCAACTGCCGGTTTTGTCCTCCTTTACGATACACGATACCGTCTTCACTGATGTAGAACTTCGTCCATTCTTTAACTAAAACAAATACTGCTGGTGACTCATTATCTCTCTCCCGTTTACTTGGAAACCAATTTTTGTGCACATAAAGTAGTATTCTACCAATTATCTGATCTTCCCGTTGTGCTCTATGGATTTTTCCTTTTGGTAGTTGTTGAATGGACAGGGGGTGATCTTGTTCTCTCGCCTTTATGGTAGTTTCCACTGTCAATGGACACCACAATGGTGTGTCTTCCTCTGGATAAGCTTGCACTGCTTGGGTAGTGCTCTCAATTGCTTCCAGACTGACTTCCTCCGTGCATTCTTGCATGAACTCCTCAGGCTCTAGTGGCATTCTCGACAATCCGTCAGCATCTGCATTGCTTTTTCCTGGCCTGTACATGTTGCTGAAATTGAAGTCAGCTAGTTCATTGACCCATTTTTGACCCATTGCATTCAGTTTGGCTGTAGTGGCGGCATAGGTCAAAGGGTGGTACCTCAAACTCTTTGCTGTAGTAGAGATAATCTCTATATCATTCACTGATAGCCCATTTCAATTCCAGGAACTCCAATTTTACGGAATGTAGATGGTAATTCTTCTCTGTCAACGTTCTAGAACCGTAACCAATGACTCTCAATTTTCCATCTTGATGTTGATACAGGGCAGCTCCCAGTCCAACTTGAGAAGCGTCACATTGAAGAACAAATGGTAAGTTGAAATCAGGATATCCCAAGATGGGTGGTTTTACCAGGTATTCTACTAGTTCTTTCAATATCTCCTGGTGGTCTGCTGTCCTGAAAATGGACTGTTGGGATGAAACGGCATTGTTTCTTTTAAGCCCAGTCCTGCCCGCGTTCTTCTTTTTCTCTGTGGGTATTGTTCACTCTGTCGTCGTCCCCAAGAGGAGGTATAGCGGGACGGCGATCCTGGAGAAGTTCTGAACATAAGTACGATAGTAGGAGAGGAATCCTAAGATCTGCCTCAGCTCCCTGACAGTAGAGGGCAGGTTGTCTTTTAAGGCCAGTACCGGAGCGATTTCTGCTGGGTCCATAGTATATCCTTCTCCGAACACAATTTTCTCTAGAAGTCGGACTTGCCTTTTGAACAGTTCACACTTCTTTGGGGTCTACTTAACTCTGTGTTGTTGATACCACTGTAATACGATCCTCACGTGTTCAACATGCTCCCGGAAGGTTTTGCTGTGTACCACATTGTCATCCAAATACGGCTGGCAGATATCGTTCCTAATCCTTCCAAACAGGTCTCCATGCTCCTCTGAAATTCTGCTGGAGCTGAACTGAGCCCAAGTGGTTTGCGGATCCACTCCTATAACCCCCACGGTGTGATGTATGCTGTCAAGGGTCTACTGGACTCTTCAACAAACTCTTGATGGTATGCTTTACCCTGATCGAGGACAGAGAACCAGGTACTTTCTGATAGGCTATCCAGCATATCTTGAATCTTTGGTATCAGGTGCCGATCAGGTACTGACTTTCGGTTTAGTTCCCGGTAATCACAGCAGAGTCTCAACGTACCGTCCTTCTTCCTAACACAAACAATAGGAGAGGAATTAGACGACTTCGACTTTTGAACCCAACCTCTGTTGATTAGATCTTGTAAATACTCTTTCACTTCACGGTGAAATGGTTTCGGCACAGACATGTAACTTCTGGTTACTGGGGTCGTGTCTTTCAAATTGATTTTCAATTGCAACAACGGGATACAGCCTATATCAGAGTCATCTTTAGCGAATGCATGACACTCTTCTCTCAGCATCTGTTTTGCTACCGCTATATCTTCAGCATACAAGTATTCCAGGGATACTGGGGGATCCCAGGACCCTGAGGTGGGTCGTGCAATTTCCTCCCCTAGCAACTCCTGTTCCTTGGTGGGGAGACTGAATTCACGGTAGACCCCTGGGCTGGTCTCACACTGGCTGGATATACCATTTTAACGGTTTCAATGTGATCTAACACAGTCTTTGGCTCCAGTCTAATTTCGTGTTTCTTAGTATTCATCACCGGTACTATCACTCGAGCAAACCCACCAGTAGGAATCATAAGCACAGTCTCACCTTGAACTAGGCCTTCTGGAAGTTCTGAGGAGTCTTTTGGCACGAACAGTCTTTTCTGGATTTTTGTTCCTGGTTCTACCAGGACTCCACGTCTCACCTCGACCACTTGGTTTGTAGGGATGATGGTTGGGCGCCAACCTACCTTGACTTCTTTTAGGTCCATTGTATTCTGTGCTTTCTTTACAAATCACATTTTCCGCCATGGCGTTGGGTATGGCAAGTGATGTGGCAATTGCATCCACCACCAGCATCCCTGACTTGTGTTTCGTGATGACCTCACTGATTACATTATAACCCATGATAGGATCTTCTGCCACGTTCTGATCACTGGTCACGAGAAAAGGTACCAAAAGTTCAATGGTGTTGCTGTTCTTTGTTGCCCTCAGTTGGAAGGCCACTTCGACTCAGCCTATGAAAGGGATTTCGGTCTGGTTGACAGCTTTGCCGTGGAGTTCCACTGGTCCTAAGAGTTCTTTTAGTGATCGAAGGCAGGTATGTGGCAGATAGCGTCTTCTCCATTCTTTATTTAAAAGGCTCGCTTGGGCTCTTGTGCCCCACAGTGCTTTTACCAGGAGTCCATCTAGCTGGCACTGTATAAAGCACCTCTCACCGATTAGACTGATGAGGCTATCTTTACTGACCCAGGAATCCTCCTCCCAGGTGTACATTGTTTGACCTCCGCACTGGGCATTAAGTAACTGATGCCTCTATCTTGGAGATAGTCTTGATGCAGCCGTTTTACCTCATGCGCCGTTCTGGGGTTTGGTGAGATTTGGATTTGCTTCTGAGGCCTCCTCCGTGTCGTGGTTACCAGTCGCCCCGCACTGGTAACCTCCTGTGTTTTAACCCAAACGACCGTGACCGTTGGCATTTCTTGGCATAATGTTCTTCCTCTACTGCACATTAGACTACAAAGAAAAAACCTGGGAGTCTGAACTGAAACGTAAATTGATGTGCATGCAAAATGTAAATGCATGTTCACATAAGGCCATTAGACAGAAAAAAAACAAAGACAAAAGCTAAATGCACTAATACCTAAAAGTAAATGGATAAATCGCACAGTACATAGAAATAATGATAAATAATAAAGGTTATTTAGTTAAAATAAATTTTGATCAAAATAATATAAAAGCCACCCCGCCACGTCATGGCAACCCTTATGGGACAGTCCTAACTCTAATATTAAAACCTTACCATTTGTCAAGTGACATACATATGGATAAGGGCAGAGAGACTGAACCCTTAGTAGAAGCATGGACCTGAGAGGCAGATTGAATCTTTCTGCTCAGACAAAGGGCGGCCACACCCCTATATATGCACTACTGCACATTAGACTACAAAGAAAAAACCTGGGAGTCTGAACTGAAACGTAAATTGATGTGCATGCAAAATGTAAATGCATGTTCACATAAAGCCATTAGACAGAAAAAAACAAAGACAAAAGCTAAATACACTAATACCTAAAAGTAAATGGATAAATCGCACAGTGCATAGAAATAATGATAAATAATAAAGAGTATTTAGTTAACATAAATTTTGATCAAAATAATGTAAAAGCCATCCCGCCACGTCACGGCAACGTTTATGGGACAGTCCTAACTCTAATATTAAAACCTTACCATTTGTCAAGTGACATATATATGGATAAGGGCAGATTTGCTTCTGAGGTCCCCTCTGTGTCGTGGTTACCAGTCGTCCCGCACTGGTAACCTCCTGTCTTTTAACCCAAACGACCGTGACCATTGGCATTTCTTAGCATAATGTTCTTCCTCACCACATGTCAGACAATGGACACACACCGTACTCTGACTTGATGAACAGCATGCTTCACAAGCCGGGTATCTTCTGTTTTGGAACCCACTCCTGGTTCTAAGGGATACAGGTTCTGGCCTGGAATGAATCAACTTTTTCACCTCAATCAACTCGGCTCGCAGTTCTCCTATTACTTCCTCCCAGTCAGCGCTAGCGGTCTTCTCTTTTGTTGGTGATTTAAGGTTCCCTCTTGGAAGTGGCACTGTAGGGTCTCCGTGATGATCTTCGGACTGGCCACCGGGTGTCTCCAACTTCAGCTGACTCATTTTGGTGATTTTCTGTTCACTCTCTGACTCCAAACTAGCTGCCTCATTCATTTTTTCAATTAGGACTTCGTCCAGAATACCAGGATCTTCTAGGTACTGTTTCAGCTGCATTTTGATGTCTTTGCTGATTAACCCCATTCCCAATGATCTCAAGAACTTCTTCTGGACTAGTCCAGCATCAAACTTCTCTTCCGCTTCTACATCTCTGGATGCAAACAACAGTCTATTCTTCAGTTCAATTGCTCTGAACAAGAAACTTTGGGGTGATTCATTATTTTTCTGTGAGAGGTTAATGAGTCGGTGAAAAATTTCTGAAGTACTCTCTTCTTTATAGTGCCCTTTTAAAATCATCTTAAGCTGTTCAAAGGTCAATTGACTCTTCATTTCTAGCATACTACGGAGGTTCAGTCCTGGGCTGATCGCTTTCACCACCCCCTCAACGATCTCATCTGGCTGGTAGCCTTTCTGTAAGCCTGCATCAATCTGGTGCAACAAGTTCATATAAGGCAGTTTCTCTTTCTGTTCACACTCTCCAATCTGTCCCAGGATCTTGAATTCTTTCCTTATGGTGATTTGTGGTGTTAGAGAGGACTGTCTTCCTGATTTATCTAACCCTAGCAGGGTAAAGGTTCTGTCTGAGTCTGGCACCTATTCAGAGGTTTTGGTTGATTCCTGCAGGGCTGTTGTTAGGGCTTTGAATTGTTCTTTCAATTCTTGTAGTTCTGTCTGCGGACGGAGATTCCCGCTTTTGGTAATTTGTGCCGCCCCTCCATCCTCCATTTCAACCTGGTTAGAAACTGTGTAAGCTCCTGGAGGAATGTCCCCATGACTTCTTCAGCTTCTTTCTCCCCCAGCTCATCCATTTTTGCATTAATGGCAGCTAACAGTTGCCTGCGGTTGTGTGCTTTAGAAATCTGTTCTTCTGATATCTTTATATGTTCTGCTACTGTTCTCAATTCTTCACAGATTAGCTGAAGAAGCAGCTCACTAATTCTGTCCATTTGTATTTCTACAGCCATTTCTGCTAGTGAGTTTTCTTTAGGGCTGGTCCCCTTTAACTGGTGTGGCAGAGTTGAATTTAGGTGCAGTGCTGCTGTGTTTTTCCAGCCACTTTTCCTCTTCTCCCTCTACTCGCTAATTCCCACTCAGGATTCCCCATCGGGGCCACCAATGTTACACGTACGCCGCCTAAGTTCAGATAGAGGCGAGACTGGTTACATGAATTTGTTGGAATCCTGGGTGAACCGTTACTCAGGGTGACCGTAGGCTGCAGCTTCTCTCAGGCACAGGATAGATTCAATTGCTGACCAAACATATTTGACAAGAGTCCTCAGAAACGGTAGAAAAGTAACATTTAAAGAGGCATGGCCAGTGCACTTTAAGTGTCTCTTTAAGGAACAGGCTCCAGTAACAATAGCACAATCTCCTTCGCAGCACAGTAGTACACAATCTATCGAGTAGCACAGTGCAGCATAGTTTTAATGCATAAACAACCACAGGCTTTTCATTTACAAGGACTCAATAGTACACAGCATTCTTTATTCTGCATGGAGATGGAGGGGGGGTTGATGAGGGAGATGATCCCCATGACAGGATTCCTTCCAGTCCTTATCTTTCTGCCCAATAATACCCCACACTGTTAGCTCAGGGAGTTTATCTGACCTGTGTTTATCTTCCCTCCTGACCTGAATTCTGCTCCCTTGCCTTCTGTGAGATGCAGATCATACACCACCTTTCTCTTCCACTCTAGCCAGACAGTAAACAACTTCCCCACAATCCCCCTAGGGCTCTGCTAAAACACTCCCTGTCTGCTGTGACTGTGTTAACCCCTCTAGTTGCTGGATGCTTCTGGAGCACAACACTTCCTGTCTCCTGTCCTTGTGTTACTTCTAATAGTTGCTGGATGCATTTATATTTTTTTATAGCTTGGAATTCTACAGACATGGCAATACCAAATAGTTTTGTTTTGTTATTTTCATTTTTTATTTTTAACAGGGAAAATTTTTATATTCCTTTTTACTTTACTTATTAGAACCCTTAGGGGACTTCAATCTGTGATCTCACTTATACTATATACTGCAATGTTTGTATATTGTATAGTGTATTGTATAGAGATGACCGAACCTGAACTGTAAAGTTTGGGTTTTGTACCAGACACCTAGTGTTCAGTGCTCAACTCAGAACATGGACTTCACCTGGAAGTCCATTTTACAATTCGGGAGGTTGATGAGGAGAGAGATAGAGATGTCTATATTGGCATTTAGCAGAGCTGTCTGTCTCTATATGGGCATGTTTCAGAGCTGTGTATGTCTATATGGTCATGTTGCAGAACTGTGTATTTCTATGTTTGCATGTAGCAGAGCAGCAGAGCTGTGTATGTCTATATGTGCATGCAGCAGAGCTGTGTGTATGTATATGTGCATATGTAGCAGCGCTGTGAGTCTATATATACATATGTAGCAGAGCTGTGTGTCTATATATGCATATGTAGCAGAGCTGTGTGTGTGTCTATATGTGCAGGTAGCTGAGCTGTGTGTGTCTATTTGTGTATGTAGCAGAGCTGTGTGTGTATGTATATGTCTGTTGTGTGTATAACACTGTAGAGAGACACTAACAATAGATTTATTACCTCCCTATTCTACTCTAATACATTAAAATTGCTGATAATGACCTCCCCATGTTACACTGCCAGGGAAGTTTCAATTAATTGGAAAAAATGTTATTCCTATTTTCTGCTGTCTAAACCTGGGGTACATCTTATGGTAAGGTGAGTCTTATACTCCGAAAAATACAGTAGTCCACTAGTGATAATCTCCTGAAACTACAACATGCATCCCAGTAAATGACACATTGTTGGATCAAGGTCTTTGCCCCTACATCCTGCTGTTCTCAGATTGCATAGCAAAAACCTGCTGATGGTTTCCCTTTAAACGGATTGTGCCACGAACAAAAGTACATTTTAATCAACAGATCTTGAAATAAAAAAAAACTCCACAATTGGATGTGTTTAATAAAATGTTCCTGTGCTGAGATAATCTTATAAATGTGCCCATACTGTGTACTGTGTAATGGTTGTAGTGGTCTGATCATACCACAGCTCCTGGGCGGGGGAGAATGCAAAAAAGTATAGAGACATTACAGCAGGGATCGCAGCTGATTCTTTTTGTGAGGTAAAACATTTCACTGCCTGTTTTTAAATAATAGTTTACGTCAAAGTAATAATCAGCTGTGATCCCCTGCTGTAATGTCTGTATGCTCTCTTTTGCGTCCTCCCCTGCCTAGGAGATGTGGTATATCCGACCTTGTTATTGTAAGGTCGAACACATACATTACACAATAATTATCTCAGCACAGGAAAAAAAATTAAATTGAATTAAAATATAGTTTTGTTCGTGACACAACCCCTTTAAGTCTAAAATAAATATTATTCTGGGGCAAATGAACCCCTTAGTGCATAAGGACATATGTAACTATATCTGTGGTGGGGTCCATATGTCAGGAGCGGGCTCAGGAGCTGAGTCAGCTCCACATGTGGCAGATTCCTGCGGTGGTACAGATACTGGCTGTGTTACAGCCAGCATCTATAACACAGCATTGATCGCTGCTATTTAACCATTTAGATGCTGCTGCCAATTGTTGACAGTAAATAGCTGATGGGATATTGTGGCAGCTAAGGCTACATGCCCACTATGAGTTTTTCAAGCGTTTTTGAAGCGGAATTTACACAGCGAAAATGCTTTAAAAACGCTTGGTAATACGTGCCCCATGTTCCCCAATGATAATCCGCATGTGCCACATGCTGCAGAAATTTCCGCTGCGGATTATCATTGCGGAAAAATCCGCAGCATGTCTATTAATTTTGCGGACACGCAGCGTAATTGCCGCCATTGACTTGCATTGAATCGCTTAATATCCGCATGACTACATGTGCACATGCGGATATTAAGCGATTCAATGTGCGGATGGTACCCGGGTCTGGAGAAGAGGAAACTCTCATCCAGACCCGGGTACCATAATACCTGTTAAAAAAAAAGAATTTAAAATAAAAAAATATACATTATACTCACCTTCTGATGGCCCCCGGTGTCTTGTATGATGCGTCCTCGCTCCCTGGCGGCTCGCGATGGTCTAAAAGGACCTTCCATGACATCATTTAGTCATGTGACAGGTCACGCGACCACATGGCTAAATGACGTCATGAAAGGTCCTTTTACACAACCGCGAGCCATACAAAAGACCGGACGCATCGTACAGGAGACCGGGGGACATCGGAAGGTGAGTATAATGTTTGTTTTTTTATTTTTTACCATTTTTTTTTTTTTTAACTATTAACTTGGTCACACTATATAAATCCATGCCGGTTGCATGGATTTATATAGTGTGAACAAGTTGTCAAGCACTTTTCCAAGTGATGCTAAAATCGCTTGGAAAAGCGCTTGATAACCCGCATGCAGAAATGCATGTGAAAAACGCTTGACAAACGCTTCTACCTGGCAGGAAAAACGCATGTAAAATCCGCATGCGTTTTTCCTGCCAGGGAGAAGCGTAAAAAATATGCAGCATTTCTGCATAGTGGGCACATAGCCTAAGAGCTTGCTGAAGGCAATCTAAAAAATGAAAAACATACAAATATAAATGGCTCCCTACCCCAGTTCCAGCTTAAGCATAAAGACATAAAAAAATTAACATATGTGATTTCGCGGCATCCATAAAAGTCTCATCTATTAAAATATACTCCCCAAAATTGAAATTGCAACACCAAGAAGGAAAAGTGGTGAATTATGGAAATTACAGAATCAATAGACATGTTAATGACATGTAAATGATGACAAAATTGAAGCAAAATTTTCAACATTACATTGATTAACTCTTCGAACAGGTGGTAGGTCCATTACTCCTAAGTATTCCATGTGACATTTTTCAACACACCAACGTCATGCTGCATATTATTTGTGCTATTGTAAGCTGCCTGTGTGGCCTAAACGTGCTTCCATGACATGCAGCGTCTCCAGACTTGTCTCCCATTGAGCACTTCTGGGACATCATTGTAATTGGAAAAGTAGCTGCCAGCAGCGGATCGTGATATTTGCATGCCCAACCACATCCAGTGTGGCAAAATATTCATTAAAGGGGTTGTCTGGTCAAAAGTGTGTGACTGCAAACTTATGAATCCTCCGAGTGAAGGCACTGTGCGCTGCGGGGATTCGCCGGTTTCAGACTCGGTAACGGAGGGTATGTATACGTTATATATCCCCCGGCCAGTGGGCGCAGCCTCGCTCTCCATACACTTGTATTGAGCGAGGCCGCACCTTCTAGTCGGACGCGTCCACTGGCCTTCCATGTCACTAGACTGGGCGTGGCCTTGCTCCATACAAGTGTATGGAGAGAGGCGGTGCTGAATGGCTGGGAGTATGTACAACATATACATAGCCTCCGGTCCGGGGTCTCATACCGGCAAATCCCCACAGCACACAGTACCTGCGTTGGGGAGATTCATAAGTCTGCAGTCACATAGAGCGACTGCAGACTTATCACTTTTGACCGGACAAGCCCTTTAATAACCTTATTGATAGCATGCCAAGGCGTGCAAGTACATGTATTTCTGCATGAAGTGCTCAGACTTGATACTGAATAAATCGAGATGATCTGAAAATTTTGTTTCCATTTTATCATAATTTACAAATCATTAACATGTTTATTGATTGTGTGAAGGCCAAAAGAGATGCTTTCTGGTGGCCCCACCTCACTCAAAAAATGAAATAAAAATGTCAACTGTACCTCAAAAAAAGGCACACAAAAAAAGACACAGTTTCATTTCTTGAAATATCTTTCAAACGTTTGATTCTTTTTAACCACTAAATAATAAAAAAAAAAATATGCGAGTTTGATATTGCATGAATCACACTGTCAAGTTATTTTTGCCACACAATAAATGCCGTAAAAATTAAACCCATACAATAATGGCAAGAAATTTTTTTTCACCTGCGATCGTTAATGGCAGTTACATGCAAGCCAATCAGCGGTCATTTAATAGATTTAATAGCCTGTTTAGGCTGGACAGCCACACTTCCTAAGCCCATAAAATGATCAGTAAATTTATATTGTGAGCCCCAATGGGTACAGCGATGATAATGTATGTAAAGCACTGCTTAATATGTTGGCGCTATATAAAAATAAAGATTATTATTATTATCAGTAATAGATTGTTCGGTGCACATAGACTGACATTGTTCTTAGCAGCATATGTCCTTTTTATGCAGGATGATGTGCTGCTGAGAACCAAGATTTTTAAGAAAATGTAAAAATTATTTCACCCAATGAACGATTGTTTAGCGTTTAGCAAATTGTGAACTCTGGTGGATTATCAGGAAGCAACCATTCCTAGGAATACGCGGTCATGATAATGAACCAGTATCAGAGCAGCCTTAAATTCTACCTGGGACCCACCTGAAAAAACGCTTAAAAATATGCCAAGAATGATAAACACGTGCACAGTAATGTCAAAACAACTTGCTGTGCATATGTGCAGGCTTCAAAAGTCGTGAGGTGGCTAAGACCGTTCTGCTTGGAAGCCACCACTATGTTTTATGTGGAATTAACAAAAAATGTCAGCAATGAAGCTGTGGCAAAAGATATCCAAAAAAATTCTTCAAGGAAAACACCGCCAGCCTTTTCCTGGAGCGTCTTCTACTTTAAAAAAGATGTGGGTACGCCAATATCTAGAATCCGTTGTCAAGGTAAAATATATATATTATAGAAAATCTATTTGTTTCTTTTAATAGATTACCTAATCAGTGTCAATTAATATAGAGATGATGGAATAATCTATGTGTACGAGGGGCGATCCAAAAGTAATGATAATCGGTTATTTCTATTGCACACAGAAATTAAAATAAAATGTTTTCTTCTCTCTTAGGTACCCACTAGTCCAGGAAAAAAAAATCACTTAAATAGGCCACGATTCCCAGGAGCTACATTCATTTGAATAGGAACTGCCGAGGAATGAACACCAAAATGGAAAAAAATGAGCTCAGAGCTGTCATCAAATACCTCTGCTTGAAAAAAATGACTACCAAAGACATACACACCGACTTGGTGGAAACATTGAGGGACTCTTCTCCTCCATATTCCACAGTTGCACGCTGGGCCAAGGAATTTTAGCTGGGAAGAACATCGACGGAAGATGAACATCGTGAAGGACGCCCATCCACGTCCCTCAATGAAGAAAACGTGAAAAAAGTTGAAGAAGTTGTATTGGCCGATCAAAGAGTGACTATCAGGCATGTAGCTGAGGTCACAGGGATCTCATATGGCAGTATTCAAAGAATCCTTGCAAAAGAATTGCATATGAGAAAGGTCTCGGCGCGTTGGGTGCCAAAAATGTTAACCGACGAGCAAAAGAAGAAATGAGTTGACATTTCAATACCAGATCTCGAAAAGTTCCAAGCAGACAAGGAGAATTTTTTGGCACGTTTTTGGACCATGGACGAGACCTGGATCCACCACTTTGATCCCGAAACGAAACAACAATCGATGACATGGAAACGAGCCAACGAACCGACGCCGAAGAAATTCAAAGTGTCAAGCTCAGCAGGGAAGGTTATGGCTTCGTATGTATGTATGCAAATGTGTATATGCACATGGATTATGTTAATAGTTAATGAATATATAACTAACAGTTTCTATTCTTATTGTAGGCATGAACAACTAAATGATTTCCTGGGAATGACGTATGCATGTGCATGGCTGATAACAGAGAGATTCATGTCGAGTTGGCAAAGATGGCGCTGAGAGACAACTTCACCTCTCCCATCAGAATTCCTAAGGCGTTACTGAGGCCAAGAGATACATGGATGAGCAAATTGCAGTGTGTCAAGTTATCAGAAAGAGCAATGAATTTTACTAATCCCACCTAGAAGTAGAATACTATATAACCCCATGTCTACAAAATAAAGTATGCCATTTTGGTGGTTCAGTCTCTGAGTGAAGTTTTTCAACCAGATTAGCAGATTTGGTTAATTAGCTTCTTTGCATGCACTCGGTCATCTTTAATTTGGAGGAGAGCAGTTACCTGGTGTATCTTAAATTGGTGAAACCTCCACACCATTGTGTGAACATACACTTGGAGAGTGATAGACAAACAATGTCAGCCAGTGCATGTGACGCGCCCCTGGGCCTGCTGGGTCGCGCAGCGTCTCGCGCACGGGGCTTACCCGGAACCGGATCAGATGAGGGTTGTAGTCTCCGAGTGGCGGGGACCCGGTCCGTGCCCAGGGAGTCAAACTCAGTGTGTGGCAGTCTTGATAGATGTTATTTGAGTGTCGACTACGCCACCCGTTGATTTGCAGCTATGGAGCTGCCGCTGCAGGGCAGACCGCTGAGGCCGGTGTAGAATTGTGCAGCGTGATAGTATAACCCCCAACGGGAGGGGTATGGCCTCAGGGCAGCCGACGTGGAAGATGGGGGTAGCAGGAACCACTCAGAGACGGTGCGGTGTAATTCAGGGTCTTTACTGGTAACAACGATAGACCCTCCCGGAGTACTTGCTAGCGAACGGGGCCTGGTCAGTCCTTGAGCAGATGGGATCTCCCCTGGCCAGGCGGAGTTGTAGGCCTCCCAAACTGACTGTACTCTTCTGGCTACCTTGCTAGAAGCGGATATAAGTAGCCCACGTCCCTGAGTGTGCCGTGTGGTGCTCACCCGTATGGCCGGTGACTCGGGGCCTTCTATGGCTTCCGCTCCACGATGGCGGTGCTGGTCCCACGCGTGTGACCTTGCCTTCGGGTTTCTGGGCCTGAGGACCTGAAATCCCCTGCCGGTCGGCTTCTGCTGCTGGGTAAGAGTTAGTCCCCACAGCCTCGGACGCCGGGTCCGGTAAGAAAGCTTCTCAGTCAGGGCGAGCTCTGCAGCTGCCAGCCCCTGACTCGTAGTAGTATTGCTCCCACTGAGCTTCTGCTGTTTCTTCCTATGACTGTTTCTCGTCTCTACTTCTTCTCTACTCCTCACCCTGCCTCAGCCCCGGGTTTATATAGGGGAAGTTCTTCCCCTCCCAAGACTGGGCAGGAGGTGTGGCATGCACAGGATCCCTGACCAAAGGACCTCCCACCTGCTCTCAGACATAACATTACATTACTGTGGGAAACCAGACCCCTGGGGTGCCACATTCCCCCCTAGTGAAATTTAGTACTCCGGGACTAAACATATTTTAGAAAAACATAACAAGATATAACAACAATAACAGTACAATAAGAAGAAACACATAAAGGTGGTCACGGCATGTCCGTAACCGGGTGCAGTCTTTGAAGAAAAGCAAGGTGTCCATTTCACCAAAACAGGGAGACGTAACCAGGTAGGGGTTTGTCCTGCCCCGAGTCCTTAACAGTCTTTAGTCCATCCTGGGTTACGCTCCAACTATGTACAAGGGATTCCCGGTAAATCCACCAAGGACTCCTACAAATAACTAGAAACACAAAATTATACACAAGCAACAATACACAGGTAAACATAAATAAAACAATTTATACACTTCAAATCCTCCAACGTGTGGGTAACTGGCCTCTAGTGGCCCTAGTGGACCTACGGAGCTGACTGTCTAGCCCTGAACTACAGGGTGTAGGAGCTGTCAAGGGTAAACTGGGCAGCTGTCTACCGGCTCTTTGGCTCACTAGGGATATGGCAGGCTCACTGCAAGCAGAGGGTTGATCCTCCTGGTCTGCTGGTGTGGGGTCTTCTGCCTCCTGGACCGGCTGTTCTTCCAGCTCTACCTGTTGCTCCGTAGGTGCTTGGGATGCTGGTTGGAGGAAGGTGAGTACGGGTACCACAACTGCACCATTGACTTGAGTCCAAGACCGAGGGAAGTCCCCGAGCACAGTACTAACCATATCTTCCCTTTCCTCTACGGGTCGATGGTCTTCTTGTTCCTCTTCAGGGTTCCTCAGTTGTTCGGGACACTTTTTCAGGTGGTCCCGGGATACAATGGCTGTGGTTTCCCCTCCGTCTTTACTGATGGTACAAACCTTCGGGTTCTCGTGGCTTGAGGGCAGTACGGTGTACGGGTCCTTCTCCCACTGGTCGTCCAACTTGTGGAGCCGTCTCTTCCTCTTCAAGACCTGCTCTCCGGGTACCAGGGGAACAGCGGGAGCATACTGGTTGTAAGTTTTCTCTTGTCTTTCCCTAGCCTGACAGAGACTTCGCTCCACGCTCTCCTGTACTCTCCGGTACTGCTGCTGCCTCTCTGTGTCCCAGTCTGCTTCTGGTGAAGTGTCCTCGGGTGTCAGGACTCCCATTTCCAGGTCAACAGGTAACTTACCAGGTCTTGCCCTCATTAGGTAAGCCGGGGTACAGTTGGTGGAACCTACCGGGATGTGGTTGTATAGGTCCACCAGATCGGGCAGCTTCTCAGGCCACAGACTGCGTTCTTCCAGGGGCAACGTTTTCAGAAGATCCATTACCACCTGGTTCATTTTCTCACAAAGTCCATTAGTTTGCGGATGATAGGGTGTCGTCCTTATCTTCCGGCAGCCATACAGAGTGCAGAATTCTTGGAAGACCTCCGCTTCAAAGGCAGGTCCCTGGTCTGTCAACACTTGGTCCGGGTACCCGTGTGGACGGCAGAAATGCTGCTGGAAGGCTCTCGCTGCTGTTCGAGCTGTTAGGTCCTTGACGGGGACGACAACCAAGAACCGGGAGTAGTGATCCACGATGGTTAGTGCGTAGACGTAGCCACTTCTGCTTGGGGTCAGTTTTACATGATCCAAGGCTACCAGTTCCAACGGCTGCCGGGTGACGATGGACTGCAGGGGAGTCTTCTGGCTGGCACGGTCCTTCCTTCTTAGGTTGCACGGGCCACAGTCTCTGCACCACTTCTCAATGGTTCCCCTCATGCCTACCCAGTGGAATCGCTCGCGCAGCAGGAACTCCAGCTTCTTCCACCCGAAGTGTCCAGCTCCGTCGTGGTATGCCTCCATCACCATGGCTGCGTCTCTTCGTGGCACCACTACTTGCCAGAGTAGTTCATGCGTCCGGGAGTTAACCATTCTGCGGCACAACTTCCCCTTGTAAAGGAACAGTCGACTCCTCTCTGCCCATAGTTGTTTGGCTTCCTCCGGAGCGTCTGGTTCAAGGCAAGCCTCCGGGCGAGTCAGCATCTCCTTCACCAGTCAGACGGCAGGGTCGCTGTCTTGCGTTTCCGCCCAGTTGTAGTGAGGTAAGGGGTTCAACGTAGCAGCCTGCTTACTCCTTACCCGGTGGGAATACTGGATAGTCCCATGACGGTGGAACGCAGGGAGTTCAACTTCTTCCAGTCCCTCCGGATCTTCTCCTTCGTCCGGCAGGTTGGGCATCCTGGACAGGGCGTCCGCGTTGGTATTGGAGCGTCCGGCCCGGTATTTGATTGTGAACTCGTAGTTGGACAGACGGGCCATCCACCTCTGCTCCAGGGCACCGAGTCTTGCCGTGTCCAGGTGTGTCAACGGGTTGTTATCCGTGTACACGGTGAACCGGGAAGAAGCGAGGTAATGCTTAAAGCGCTCGGTGACTGCCCATACTACGGCCAGGAACTCTAGCTTAAATGAGCTGTAATTCTCGGGGTTCCTTTCGGTGGGTCGCAGCTTTCGGCTGGCGTAGGCGATTACTCGTTCCTTCCCCTGCTGGATCTGGGACAGTACGGCTCCTAGCCCGATGTTACTGGCGTCGGTGTAGAGGATAAAGGGCTGGCTATAATCCGGGTACGCCAGGATTTCGTCCCCCGTGAGGGCCATCTTCAGCTGGCGGAAGGACTCTTCTTCCAGCTCCTCCCATTTGAAGGGCGGCTTCTGGTTCTTGGCCTTCCGGGACTGGCCTATCAGGAGGTCCTGCATAGGTGCTGCCTTTTTGGTGAAACCGGGAATAAACCTTCGGTAGTAGCCTACCAACCCGAGGAACTGCCGCACTTCTTTTACGCTGGAGGGGCTTGGCCATTCCTTAATTGCGGTGATCTTATCAGGGTCAGGAGCCACTCCATCAGCGCTCACCACGTGTCCCAGGTACTGCACCTTTGGTTTCAGGAGGTGACACTTGGAGGGTTTCACCTTTAGGCCGTAACTCGCCAGAGCTTCGAACACTTCCGCCAGGTGTTTCAGGTGGTCCTCATACGTCTTGGAATATACGATGACATCGTCCAGGTACAACAGGACCGTCTCGAAGTTTCTGTGGCCCAGACAACACTCCATTAGTCGTTGGAAGGTTCCTGGTGCGTTGCAGAGTCCGAACGGCATGCAGGTGAACTCGCTAAGTCCTATCGGGGTGGTGAATGCGGTCTTCTCCCGGTCCGCCTCTGCTACAGGAACCTGCCAGTACCCGCTAGTGAGATCCAAGGTAGAGAAGAAGTTAGCAGATCTTAAAGCAGCCAATGACTCCTCTATCCTTGGTAAGGGGTACGCATCCTTGTGTGTGATACGGTTGATTTTCCAGTAATCTACACACATCCTCATGGTGTTGTCTTTTTTTTCTGACTAAGACTAGTGGAGCTGCCCAGGGGCTACAGCTATCCCTGATCACCCAAGCCTCCTTCATGTCTCTAAGCATCCCCTTGGCGTGTTGGTAGTGTGCAGGGGGTACGGGTCGATACCTCTCTTTTATGGGAGGATGGTCTCCCGTGGGGATGTGGTGTTCTACTCCCTTGACTCGCCCGAAGTCTAACGGGTGTTTACTAAACACTCTCTCGTACTCTTGAACCACCCGATAGACTCCCTGTTTCTGATGTGAGGGAGTGGAGTCAGTACCCAAATGTAGTTGCTGACACCAGTCCTCCATTGTTTTCTTAGAGCCGTTACCTTCCTCCGGGTGAGATGGAGGCAAGGGTTCCACAGATTGTATAGCATTTTGGTTAATGGTATATAATTTGGCTAGCGTGGCATACCGGGGCAGGTACACTTCCCTCTTCCCGATATTGATTATGCGAACGGGCACCCTCCCATGGCGTACCTTAACCACCCTCCGTGCTGTCAAGATGGTGGGCCTACTGTCTGAGTAAACTGGTTCTACCATTGCCTGGTAATCTCTACCTCTCAGACCAATAGCTGCCCGGCACCAAATCATCATTTCACTTTTTGGGGGCATGGCAATAGGAAAAGGGTCACACATTCTTACGCTACCAATCTCACCGCCGGAGAGTTCCACCTGTTGCCGTCGCATCAGTGCCCGGATCTCTTTCTGGAGCACCCGCTGCTCGCCGGAGCTGGCGTTCTTGGCAACCTGCTGTAAAAGGAAAATCACCTCTGCAAGACAATTTTCAATTACATTAGTTCCTAGCGTTATCTTTGGGTGACTCTCGTGTTTGTCAATGTCTACAATAATCAGTCCCTGTGCTGCTAGTTCGACTCTACCAATTTTAATGGTCGCCTCTTTAAATCCGATCTGTGGCACGGGCTGACCATTGCTGGCGATGATACTCAAGTCGTCGTCAGGGTAGCGGGTTATATCCGAGTCATTCCAGTACTGCTTGAAGAGCACGTACGGGATGGTGGTGACCTGTGACCCGGTGTCCAGTAGGGCACTCATAGGGATGCCATCCAGTACCACAGGCAAGACTGGACGTCCTCCGACATATTTGTCGCGCCAGTTCGATGGGCCTGGTGATCTTTTTCCTGGGGGTTGGCCCTCTACCCCCAGGTTGTGCCAGTTTAAAGGACAGTACCTTGCCATATGTCCGGGTTGATTGCAGCGGCGGCAGATGGGTCGTCCGTCCTCGTTGTACCGGTCACTGGGTCTTCCTCTGGCCGGTGGGGTCCTCCTTGGTCGACGCCACGGGATGTTCTCCGGTCCGGATGCCAGCTGGATCTTCCCTGGAGTGGAAGCCTGTAAAGACTGCACAGTTCGGGTTAACGCAGCAACGCTTTTAGCTAGCTCTTGGACCTGATGGTGCAGGTCTGGAGCCGGGTCATTGTTCAAAGCCTGCGCATCAGCCCCTACAGGCCCTGCCGACAAGGGCGCCGCCTCCTGGTGGTAAGTGATAGCTGGGCGCCTGTGGGTCACAACGCCATCCGGTGCCGGTTCTCGGAGCACCCGGATGGCTCTGTCCTTGAACTGTGCAAATCCCAGATGAGGGTCCTGTAGGGCCATTGCCCGCAACTGGGTTCGGTGGGCATTGCAATATAAACCCTCTATAAATTGTTCAGTCAACAGCCTGTCCTCGTCTCCCACGCCGTCAGGGTCGGTCTGCTTAACGGCTCTCAGGGCCTCTTGTAGGTTCAGGGCATAGTCCCTTATACTCTCATGGGCCCGCTGTTTGCACCCGTAGAATCTAAGCTTGATCTCGGCTGAGGTGCGGGTATCAAAGGTGTCCCTCAGCCGGGTTAGTATCCCTGCGACAGTCCTCCCCCCAGGTGGCCAGGACTTTACCTCCCTTCGGGCTGCTCCGGTTAATTGGGCCACCAGGATGCTCACTTTTTGCTCCTCTGTGAGGGGGTACACCTGGAAGAGGCTATCCAGCCTTTCTCTAAAGTCCTGCAGGGTATGTGACTCCCCTGAGTACTGGGGTAGCCAGGCTGCCCCCGGGATATAGGGCATGGTGAAAGGCATGACCGCGACAGCGGTGGCGCTGGCGGGGGTTGAAGCGGTGAAGCTCTCCTCCGTATCCGACATCCTTCTCCCCCCTAGTGGACCGTGGCCTACCTTGCGATGATCCTCTTCCGTAGGCTGCGGCTCCGCAGTGGATCGTCAGGGTTGAGGACCTTCCGTCGCGCTCCGGTGACGTCGGCGTCTGCTGGGCTCCTTCCAGGACCTTACGCAACGTCCGGACGTGAGGCGGGGCTTCAGTTCTCGCGGGCTTTTCGGAGTCCACGCCCCTCTTCTTCCCGCGCGGCGTCCTCAAGATGGCGTCCAACGGCGGGAAAACTCCACGGATGGCGGGAAGAAGGCTGAAGATGGCGCCGGATGGCGGGAATCTTCACAGATGGCGGGAAGAAGGCTGAAAATGGCGCCGGATGGCGGGAATCTTCACCGATGGCGGGAAAACTTCACGGATGGTAAGTTTTAAAAGTCTCTTTTTCAGGCACGCAGTACCCGGTGGTTGCGGGCACGAAATCCTGCCGACTACGCCAAAGTTGACGCGCCCCTGGGCCTGCTGGGTCGCGCAGCGTCTCGCGCACGGGGCTTACCCGGAACCGGATCAGATGAGGGTTGTAGTCTCCGAGTGGCGGGGACCCGGTCCGTGCCCAGGGAGTCAAACTCAGTGTGTGGCAGTCTTGATAGATGTTATTTGAGTGTCGACTACGCCACCCGTTGATTTGCAGCTATGGAGCTGCCGCTGCAGGGCAGACCGCTGAGGCCGGTGTAGAATTGTGCAGCGTGATAGTATAACCCCCAACGGGAGGGGTATGGCCTCAGGGCAGCCGACGTGGAAGATGGGGGTAGCAGGAACCACTCAGAGACGGTGCGGTGTAATTCAGGGTCTTTACTGGTAACAACGATAGACCCTCCCGGAGTACTTGCTAGCGAACGGGGCCTGGTCAGTCCTTGAGCAGATGGGATCTCCCCTGGCCAGGCGGAGTTGTAGGCCTCCCAAACTGACTGTACTCTTCTGGCTACCTTGCTAGAAGCGGATATAAGTAGCCCACGTCCCTGAGTGTGCCGTGTGGTGCTCACCCGTATGGCCGGTGACTCGGGGCCTTCTATGGCTTCCGCTCCACGATGGCGGTGCTGGTCCCACGCGTGTGACCTTGCCTTCGGGTTTCTGGGCCTGAGGACCTGAAATCCCCTGCCGGTCGGCTTCTGCTGCTGGGTAAGAGTTAGTCCCCACAGCCTCGGACGCCGGGTCCGGTAAGAAAGCTTCTCAGTCAGGGCGAGCTCTGCAGCTGCCAGCCCCTGACTCGTAGTAGTATTGCTCCCACTGAGCTTCTGCTGTTTCTTCCTATGACTGTTTCTCGTCTCTACTTCTTCTCTACTCCTCACCCTGCCTCAGCCCCGGGTTTATATAGGGGAAGTTCTTCCCCTCCCAAGACTGGGCAGGAGGTGTGGCATGCACAGGATCCCTGACCAAGAGACCTCCCACCTGCTCTCAGACATAACATTACATTACTGTGGGAAACCAGACCCCTGGGGTGCCACACATGCTCTTGGATTGATCTCCAAATATTCCATTATAATATCAAACTGCATATTATTGAGAGTATGGTAGAGAACCTGAATATCAGCATTATGCATTGCATTACATTTGTACTCGGAGTATGATAAATGAAACACTAGACATCTTGGCTCTTATAAAACTAGTTTAATTTAGAGAGAAGGGGTTCGACATAAATAAATAAATATAATGCATTGGCATATCGTGCCTGAATTTTCATTGATATAAAACTGTAAACTTTGAGTTTTAACTAACAAACAATATAAATAATGTAAATCAAATAATAAATACACTACTTATAAATTAATACATTAACACTAAATCTAAAAAAAGTAATATAAACTCATCTACATGCTATTTACTAAAGAAAGTCTTGTGAAACAAAATCAATACGTCTTAGACCGGGTTCAGACAGCCGTACTAAAACTTGGGCCCGTCATGTCTTTAAATCAGACCAGAATAATTCATGCTGCGATTTTCTCCACGCAAATGATTGGTCCGTGTGGAAATTCAGCCATGTGCACTGCCACACTGGCTATAATGGGTACACATGCTGTCCATGTGCGGTCGTGGTGCACGTGGATGGCAGACATCCCTGTAACACGCTTCTCTAGAGGAGCCCTAAATGTGATTGTTTTGCAGTCCGACAGGATAAGGGAACCAGCCCCAATGTAAAAAAGGCATATTATTTTGGACATAAGTATTGCTGAATTACTAGCATACTATTATATGACATGATAAAGACTATGTGACTTCATGTACAGTGCTGGCCAAAAGTATTGGCACCCCTGCAGTTCTGTCAGATAATACTCAGTTTCTTCCTGAAAATGATTGCAATCACAAATTCTTTGGTATTATTCTCTTCATTTAATTTGTCTTCAATGAAAAAAACACAAAAAGAATTGTCCTAATGCCAAATTGGATACAATTCCACACCAAACCTAAAAAAGGGGGTGGACAAAAGTATTGGCACCCTTTGAAAAATCATGTGATGCTTCTCTAATTCGTGTAATTAACAGCACCTGTAACTTACCTGTGGCACCTAACAGGTGTTGGCAATAACTAAATCACACTTGCAGCCAGTTAACATGGATTAAAGTTGACTCAACCTCTGTCCTGTGTCCTTGTGTGTACCACATTGAGCATGGAGAAAAGAAAGAAGACCAAAGAACAGTCTGAGGACTTGAGAAACCAAATTGTGAGGAAGCATGAGCAATCTCAAGGCTACAAGTCCATCTCCAAAGACCTGAGTGTTCCTGTGTCTTCCGTGTGCAGTGTCATCAAGAAGTTTAGAGCCCATGGCACTGTGGCTAACCTCCCTAGATGTGGACGGAAAAGAAAAATTGACGAGAGATTTCAACGCAAGATTGTGCGAATGGTGGCTAAAGAACCTCGACTAACATCCAAACAAGTTCAAGCTGCCCTGCAGTCCGAGGGTACAACAGTGTCAACCCGTACTATCCGTCGGCGTCTGAATGAAAAGGGACTGTATGGTAGGATACCCAGGAAGACCCCACTTCTTACCCCGAGACATAAAAAAGCCAGGCTGGAGTTTGCCAAAACTTACCTGAGAAAGCCTAAAACGTTTTGGAAGAATGTTCTCTGGTCAGATGAGACAAAAGTAGAGCTTTTTGGCAAAAAGCATCAACATAGAGGGTACAGGAAAAAAAAAGAGGCATTCAAAGAAAAGAACACGGTCCCTACAGTCAAACATGGCGGAGATTCCCTGATGTTTTGGGGTTGCTTTGCTGCCTCTGGCACTGGACTGCTTGACCGTGTGCATGGCATTATGAAGTCTGAAGACTACCAACAAATTTTGCAGCATAATGTAGGGTCCAGTGTGAGAAAGCTGGGTCTCCCTCAGAGGTCATGGGTCTTCCAGAAGGATAAGGACCCAAAACACACTTCCAAAAGCACTATAAAATGGTTTTAGAGAAAGCACTGGAGACTTCTAAGGTGGCCAGCAATGAGTCCAGACCTGAATCCCATAGAACACCTGTGGAGAGATCTCAAAATGGCAGTTTGGAGAAGGCACCCTTCAAATATCAGGGACCTGGAGCAGTTTGCCAAAGAAGAATGGTCTACAATTCCAGCAGAGCATTGTAAGAAACTCATTGATGGTTACCGGAAGCGGTTGTTCACAGTTATTTTGGCTAAAGGTTGTGCAACCAAGTATTAGGCTGAGGGTGCCAATACTTTTGTCCGGCCCTTTTTTGGAGTTTTGTGTGAAATGATCCATGATTTTATTTTTGCTTCATTCTCTTTTGTGTTTTTTCCTTGCAAGCAAATTAAATGAAGAGAATAATACCAAAGAATTTGTGATTGCAATCATTTTCAGGAAGAAACTGAGTATTATCTGACAGAATTGCAGGGGTGCCAATACTTTTGGCCAGCACTGTATAGTAAAAAAAATATATATGCTATATTGCTATGCAGTCAATCATTTACCCCATTTGGGTTTTTACTTAGGGTGATAAAGTAATTTTGATAAGTATTAAGTTCCTTGCAAATGGCAGAACAGCTAAGAACCATAGGCATTCCTTGTTCTTCTGTATGTATGAGACATACTCTGTTACAAGTAATGCTGCAATTTAGCTATTTTTTTCTTTCAAATGAACTTAAATATGCTTAAAGGGATTGTCACCAGGTTTTTTGCTACCCCATCTGAGATTAGCATAATGTAAATGCTGAGACCCTGATTCCAGCGATGTATCACTTACTGAGCTGTTTGCTGTAATCTTTATAAAATCACTGCTTTATCTGCTGCAGATCTAGCAGTTCTCTGAATGCTGAGCTCTGTATAACCCTGCCCACACCACTGATTGGCAACTTTTTGCCCTTGTACAGTGTACACAAAAGCTGCCAATCAGTGATGGGGGTGGAGTTATACAGAGCTCATGAATATGCTTGACTATCCAGCAGGAGGTTTATTAGTCCACTGATGATTATCCCCTGCTGATAAATCCGTGATTGCATCAAAACTACAGCAAGTAGCCCAGTAAGTGATACATCGTTGAAATCAGGCTCTCTGTCTCTACATTATGCTCTTGTCAGATTAGGTGGCAAAAATCTGGTAATTGATTCTCTTTAAGTATGATATTTGAAGCTTATAGAGCTAAGAATGATATGGGTTCCATATCGGTGTCATATAAAACTGTGAGGTTTGTACGTTGCCACAATAATGCTGTGTGCATTAGCAACAGGTAGAAAAACGTAGTCCAGCTTTCATATAACAACTATCACCTCACTCTATCTTGTAAAGTGTCAGTAATACAACACTAATGCCTTATTGCAACTATGTACACCATGCAGTAGTACCTGCATCTTTAGGGGAAACAAGAATACTTTGCAAATGATGCAATTAGATTGGAGCTACTTTGCTTAGAACCGCACGACTTGAGTCGTATAGTATAAAATACAATTACTATTATAAAATACATAAATATAAAACATTTATGAAAGATTTAAAAATAAATATAGTACAGTTGGGCAAACAACTGTAATGCACATAAAATAGGTGTTAAGACATTATTACGCCATTGTTAGGTCCCAAATCGTAATCTAGGAAAGTTGTAAGACTGCTACAGTCATTAGTGCAAAAGATTTGGGTGTCTTGAAGACCATAACATCATAAGTAATGCAGCTTTTCATGTTCCTCTGGTCCCAAATAAAAAGTGGTAGTCAAGATTGACTTGTTTGGATCCCATTCCTTCATTCAAGTTGGGAAGACGTTATGGAAATTTGAGAAAATCAAAGGATAGTCAATGCCCTGAAAGAGATCTGCAGCCAATAAGATATGGTTGAATCAATAAAAATCTTCATTTGGTTTATAGCTTAAGGACTATAAATAACAAACATGGATGGAAGAGTAGTGCGTCGACAATGGGCAACACTCCAGCATTTTCAAGTACAGAGATAGTCTGGGGATCACAAAAATCTGTGATGATGTTCTAACAACTTGTGATGATGTCAACATGTCTGACAATGCTGTCCAATGTTTTTTCTAGTCGATCAAGTGTCACCTTTTCCATTGTATATGACGCATTTTCATGCTGTTCCCTTAAATACTCCAACGAGTTTGTCTCTCGAGGTTCTCTGGCCGCACAACCCATAATAAGATTAAGAATCTGTAAAAGGCTACGAAGGTTCTCAATATCACTCAGTATTTGCTCCACATGTTCCATCGGGATACTGGATAGAATATTCTGAAATATTTCAAGCGTTTCATCCATCTTCTCCAGACTAACTAATATCTCTTCATCTGGAATAAAGTCTAAGCCACTGATTCTCAAACTGCTGGGATAATTCAGCTGAATTGGGAAAAGGATTGAAATGAAGATAAGCCAATTTTATACAATACTGTGCACTGAAATCATTTCAGTTTTCTACTCATCAGTCTGTAATCCATTCACTAAATTCTTTCTTAAAGAAGCCCTCCCTCGAATATATATGTGTATGTAGTGTAGTGTGTGTTTTAATATACTCACCTACCTTCAACCTCTCTAGTATCTAGCGCCGTTCTGCTCCTCTTCTCAGTGACGTCACCATTCCTCAGATTGTCCTGTTCACTCTATGCCCTATGCGTGAGTCAGAAGTATCTTTTACAATGTAAGCCTATGGAGCCTTGTTCTGAAGTTCCATAGACTTGCATTGCAAAAGCCACTTTCAGGTCACACAGAGCGCAGTGTTACCCAGAGCGTCTGAAGAGCGATGATGTCACTGAGAAGAGGAGCAGAACGACGCGGGACACCGAGAGAGCAGCAGTAGGTGAGTATTTTAGCAAGCAATCAAAATACACTAAATGCAAATATACACAAATTTGTCAATAAAATGTTCAAACTTAGCCTTTTAGTTTACCTACTTTAGACCAGTTTCTTTTAATGCAGTACATTTTAAGTTAAGCCTTCCTCTTGCTAGGCCACTCCACTTGACAAGGAAGGCTCAAAAAGTGTCTAAAACATTAAATGTGGTATATGGCATGTGACCCTGAATTCTGGCTCAATTTAAGCTACAATTCTGGCACATTCTGATAATGTCTGTAAAGCGCAGTGGAATATGATGGCGCTATATAAATAAGCAAATAAAATAATTAAATAAATCCCATAGTTTTTACAATAAACTCAAGAATAATCAGTAGTATAGTATAGTAGTATAAAAAGCTTCCCGTAGTGATGTCTGTAGGTAGCAAGATGTTTAGCATTTTAAGAGAATCTGTCAGCACAAAATGACTGTACAAACTAAGCACAGGCGCTCAGTGCACAGTGCATAGTCAAATAGTTCAGCGCACCTTGCCAACTACTTGTTTTCCATCTTTCTCTGCTCTTCTCTTCCCTGATTGAAGACTATGGTATTACAGGAGTCACAGAAAGGCAGAGACAAATGGATAACATGTAGGAAAATGTCCAACTCCCAACACCCCCATGGAACAGCTGGTTAATGGGACCGCAATGCTCTGAATTTGAAAGCCCTATTAGATTGGTAAGGGTCCAACTCCCAACACCCCCATGGAACAGCTGATTAATGGGACCGCAATGCTCTGAATTTGAAAGCCCTTTTAGATTGGTAAGGGTCCAGCTCCCAACACCCCCATGGAACAGCTGGTTAATGGGATCACAATGCCCTGAATTTGAAAGCCCTATTAGATCAGTAAGGGTCCAACTCCCAAAACCCCCATGGAACAGCTGATTAATGGGACCGCAATGCTCTGAATTTGAAAGCCCTATTAGATTAGTAAGGGTCAAACTCCCAACACCCCCATGGAACAGCTGGTTGATGGGATCGCAATGCCCTGAATTTGAAAGCCCTATTAGATCGGTAAGGGTCCAACTACCAATGCCCCCAAGGAACAGCTGGTTGATGGGACCACAATGCTCTGAATCTGAAATCCCTTTAAGCTAACGCTTTTTCTTAATTCTTTAGAAGTTGTTGATAGGTCACCAATTCTCTCACCTGAATTGGATGCTCCTGAATCCTTGCTATTAAAATTTTGGAGAGTAGCTTCGCATCAGCCTTTAGTCGATCGGTTCTTAATGCCCTTCCATGGCACTGAGGTATTCGCATCCAAACAACCCAAAATAAGGAGAGTAGAATGTATTGCATTTTTCTTGTATACAACTTTATAATAATAACTAAAAAAAGACAAAAAGGACAAAAATAAAAACCACAGAACAACACAGCTAAATCGATGTACAATGAAAACATAGGCATTATTCTGATGAACTTTGCATTTCAGCGTCTTGGCCTGTTTAGATCTTGAATAGATCATTGTAGTCAGTGAATAAAAACATGTATATCAAAAAAGGTCAACAATTACACCTCCCAAAAGGATATTTACCACACAAAGCACGGGCTACATGGGCCCGGCTTAAAGGAAGATTGAATACAAGTTCATTAAAATAAATTATTTTTATTTCAAAGAATTTTTTAAAAGAATTCCTTTAAGATTAAAAAACAGGTGCCTTCAGATTTCATCAATACAACCTCAATACTGGCTACAAATTCATGCAATGTATATGATAAAGACATGCCTACAAATCCATGGTGCCTATATTGCACTCCCCCCCATGGCCATAAAGTGCTGTAAATGATTAAATCCAATCCACTCTAATGCAAACGTAAAGTGCAAGTGCATAGGAGAAATTTTTCTCCCTATATTCAAAAAAGTTAACTATACTTGTAAGTATGAGTGCATTGACACAATTACCAAGTGGTATGTGAAAAACACAAACAGCACATAATCAAGTTATCAATTGAGAGCTAAATATATATATCAAATCATGTTAGCCATAAGCATGAACTGAGGAGGATAGTACTTACATGTGGGCTATTGATAACAGTGTACACAGCCTATAGAGGTGTTTGAAGAAATCTGCCCCACTGAACGTGTGAATGTGGCCTAAAACATACACGGCTGTAATACTGCATCCCGTATCTGAGTCAACCTGCTCATGGTTCAGGTAGCATGAATCTCATGACAAGTTTGCTTTAAAATGGGATTGACTCTTGATGACCAGTGCTTAAACATCAGCAATATTTTAATATATTCCTATTACTTGAGTGATCATATAGTAAGGAATAGCAGTCACAAGAAAATCAAAAGCCTTGTTGCTTCCTTCCAAAAAGAGACATTTCTAGTAGCCTGTATTCTGTCGATAGAGAGGAGAGACTCAATGTGCTGACTGCCATCATAGAATTGCTTTTTCCGTTGTTTTAACTTCCAGTATGCCTTGACTCCAATGCTGGAAGATAGCAGACTACAAATTGTAGACTATTGATTAACAGAATACAGGCTACTGTAGACACCACTTATTCATTGTGCTAGAATAAAATGTGATTTCTGGTGTCTGCCTTTCCTTATTAGTCTAAGCATGGAAGCAGCTTGGGTTAAAGATATGTATTGGGTAATTGCTGTACTCATCTAGCTCTGTTCACCGTTTGGACTATCATCGCTGTATACTTTATATGTGGAGTACATTGCTTTGTCAGCATTGTTTTGCAGCATATGGCTACACATTACGGTGAGTAAGAGAGCTTCGATTCACTATGACCTCATGAGGACGGGTCTTCTTTTTGGCAGAAGCATATCTGAGCAGGAATGAGTCATACTAAACCTTTGCCTTCCCCCATGCTGGGAAGTGACTGCCTCTCCACTCTCATGCTTCTATGAATTTTACAGTTTGCAAATATTTAGAAAGTTACTCTGAAAGTAAAATCATTCTGCCTTGGGGAACACACAGAAACTTCCAACTAGAAAATGAGAACAATTTAAAGAATTAAAGAAAGTTTCCCAGAAACTCTTCCGGACATTCCCGAAGCTCTGTTAACCTTTCTGCTTTATACAGCAAAGGTATCATTTCTTATGTAATGTATTATATATTATTGCATGTATGTTTGGAGGAGTTAAGCTTTTATTTTGATTGTTTTTTACATTAAATATGTATTTGCTAATCAGGGGATTCTTAAGTGTCTAAACCTTGTGAACTGACATTATAAAAGAAGCCAAAACAGAACAAGAGAAAGTTTAGTGTTTTGTCCAAACAAACTGAAAGTTGAGCAATATGTGAATTGTTAGACCTAGGATTTTTTCCAAGAAGAATCCTTATGGGTCCTGTACGGAAATAAATGTTTTGGACAGTGGACATTATATAGCAATGGATCATTATATGAGCATTGTGATCAATAGCAATGTCCTCCTCTTCTTCAATTAATGTCTATAGATAAACTCTAGATACATAGATTATAGCTTATTTATCCGATATTGGAAACCTCTGTGCTGCAGCTTTGGCACAGTGAGAGGTGAAAGACGTCATAGGCAATGATTTTCTGTTCCAGGATTTTACAAAGCAGAGTGGCTTTTTCCCAAAAGGAAAGGAGAAATGTAATAAGACTAGCCTTAGGGGCATATCTGCCAGTCTACGTGCAGGGAAATGTCCAGCGTTGATTTTTATAATAAAAGAAGGGCAAAAAATATGAAAATTTTGGAGCAAAAGTGGCATATATCAGAAAACTAGCCCTAGTAATGTCCTTATACCCTGTGATTACATGGAAACAATATTTGCTCCCTTAATATGATTTACACATCTTTATAGGAACTCTATATAGCCAAAATATCAAAGATGTATTCTAAAAATCTTGTATGAAAAAATATATGCAAGTAATAAGTCTTAATTTAGCCATGGCGTTTATGAACAGCATTTCGGGTCTTACAGAGGTTGTCCACTACTCGGACAACCCCTTCGTAAATACTATATTCCCCAGTGTAAAATAAAAATAAAATTTACCTCCCGCACCGGTGCTGTTCCAGTTATGTCCGCACCAGTTCTCCCATGGATGAGATGACATTAGTATGCCACGTAAGCCTTGCAGCCAATCAGCAGTTACTAATGGGCTACAGTTCTCACATTTCCTTTAGACATCTAAGGTTTGTCTGAAAAAAGTGTGAGCCTATTAATGGCTGCTGGTTGGCTGCAGTGATCATATGGCATAATAAATGTCATGCAAGACCCGGTGCTGACACCATTGTAACAGCGCCAGTGAGGTTTACACTTTGGAACATAGTATTTAAGACGTAGTTATCCAAGTAGTGGACAACCCCTTTAACATGCTCTTTTATCTGAATCTTGCTATAAACATATATACCCCAGTGGTAAATCACATCTATTGCCCCTTTTCATTGCTGCATCCTATGGATCTGTAATTTATTGACCCCAAGATCAAACAATGACATTTAGACCACACTGCATTCTGATTAGGCAGCTTTAAACAAAACACTTTAGAATAGATAGAAGTCTTTAATGAATGAGTCATTCTGTGCTACTAATGCTACTAAGGACTTGCAAGAAGTATATAATGTAATGACAAGAATGACAGGAATGTATATCCAAGTTATATATTATAAAGTTATATTATTAAAGCAGGACCTCACTTTATTGCCATTGGCAGAGCAGGGAAAGTGCCAGTTTATTAAAGGAATAATCTAGTGGACTAAAAAGTATTTTTTCTGAGTCCAGTACCTCAAGGAAACAAAAGGCAAAGTAGCAGAATATTTGAAATCTATAAGTATATTATCTATTAACTATATTATCTATATCTATCTTAGGATGAGAAATGAAACCATAACGTATAAAGTTATGTGAATACATGAATAACTTCTCACTTTCATTTCTTCACATGAAATCAGGGAATCTGGGTCAATAACAGCTTGTGAAACTCTAGGAATAATCTTGTCAGAGAAAAATCTTAATGCAAGAATTAAGAATTGAAAAGCTTCCTTACCTCTCACGTGTGTCTTAGTTTGAATGAAGTGTGATGGATAGTCCATCTTTCCCTGTCTTTATATAGACACAGCTCAGACATATTACTCATCCAGTGGCTAATGCAACTTACGCTGTCACACTTGTCACTTAATTTTTTATACTTTTTTACTCACTCCCGAAAGACATTTAACTCTTTTTCAGAGTTATGTAATTTTTTTTTTTTACATTTTTTTTACACTTCTTTTACAATCGCATTCGGAAGAGTAAAGTCATCTCTCAGGAAAACTGATCCAAACTGTGTATTATAAGATTTATTATTGCATGTTAGCTCATTGTTGTGTTACACAACTTGTGTTCACAGAATTTTATATAAAATCAATGTAAATTGTGTGATTTATATATGCTAGGGTGTACTGTGTATGTCTAATACAGTGTAATATAATGCTTCTATAATATAATACATACTGTGGAATGCAATGTTCTATCTGTCTTTATAAAGAATGTACTAATTATCCAATAAATACATAAACAGAGAAATTGGTTTCCTGTGTGCTATTGTATGTGTTAATATGCGTGTGTGTGTATACTAGGTATTAATAAGATTGATAACAATGAGATTATATTTAAACGCAATTAAGCCAGTTATCCTCTGTAAAATTGGTGTTCATGCCCTACATATATACAGTACAGACCAAAAGTTTGGACACACCTTCTCATTTAAAGATTGTTCTGTATTTTCATGACAATGAAAATTGTACATTCACACTGAAGGCATCAAAACTATGAATTAACACATGTGGAATTATATACTTAACAAAAAAGTGTGAAACAACTGAAAATATGTCTTATATTCAAGGTTCTTCAAAGTAGCCACCTTTTGCTTTGATGACTGCTTTGCACACTCTTGGCATTCTCTTGATGAGCTTCAAGAAGTAGTCACCAGAAATGGTCTTCTAACAATCTTGAAGTAGTTCCCAGAGATGCTTAGCACTTGTTGGCCCTTTTGCCTTCACTCTGCGGTCCAGCTCACCCCAAACCATCTCGATTGGGTTCAGGTCTGGTGACTGTGGAAGCCAGGTCATCTGGCGTAGCACCCCATCACTCTCCTTCTTGGTCAAATAGCCCTTACACAGCCTGGAGGTGTGTTTGGGGTCATTGTCCTGTTGAAAAATAAATGATGGTCCAACTAAACCTGATGGAGTAGCATGCCGCTGCAAGATGCTGTTGTAGCCATGCTGGTTCAGTATGCCTTCAATTTTGAATAAATCCCCAACAGTGTCACCAGCAAAGCACCCCCACACCATCACACCTCCTCCTCCATGCTTCACGGTGGGAACCAGGCATGTAGAGTCCATCCGTTCACCTTTTCTGCGTCGCACAAAGACACGGTGGTTGGAACCAAAGATCTCAAATTTGGACTTATCAGACCAAAGCACAGATTTCCACTGGTCTAATGTCCATTCCTTGTGTTCTTTAGCCCAAACAAGTCTCTTCTGCTTGTTGCCTGTCCTTAGCAGTGGTTTCCTAGCAGCTATTTTACCATGAAGGCCTGCTGCACAAAGTCTCCTCTTAACAGTTGTTGTAGAGATGTGTCTGCTGCTAGAACTCTGTGTGGCATTGACCTGGTCTCTAATCTGAGCTGCTGTTAACCTGCGATTTCTGAGGCTGGTGACTCGGATAAACTTATACTCAGAAGCAGAGGTGACTCTTGGTCTTCCTTTCCAGGGGCGGTCCTCATGTGAGACAGTTTCTTTGTAGCGCTTGATGGTTTTTGCAACTGCACTTGGGGACACTTTCAAAGTTTGCCCAATTTTTCGGACTCACTGACCTTCATTTCTTAAAGTAATGATGGCCACTTTCACTATACATTTCAACAGTAATTGACATGTTGTGGATTTTCAACGTCTGCTCCAATTCTGATAAATGTGGATGTAACCTTTAGCAGCTCAAGCTACATCAGTACAGCACTGCAGGATGCATTATATAATGATAAATAAGCAACGGGAAATATACAATAATCAAAAGTATAATTCTTTTTTTGTTTTAAACGTATGACGTTAAACATTTTATTTCGTAATTTTACAATTTGACTTTTTGGCAAGTAGCAAATTCATGAATGAAAATTCTTCTGAAAGCGATTGTAAAACATACTATATATTGCATGATAACTTACAAACATGTTTTGTGAATAGTCATCTAAAATTGGTCCTACAATTAGGACACCACTCATTTACTAACAAATCTTCATGTACCTCTCCCTAGTAATGCACAGGTGGCTCAACCAATCTACTTTGAAAGAGAAAAATATTCCCTTGGGACTCTAAGGCCACGTGAGTTTTTACATCAGTATCTGTGAGCCAAAACCAGGAGAGGAAAAGTATAATAGAAACACGTTACCATTTCTGTATTTATCACCCACTCCTGGTTTTGGCTTACAAATACTGATATAAAATACTAACCGAATACTGAACGTGTGAACGTGGCCTAAGTGGCAATCAGACTAAATTATCTAAGCTTTTCTTGAAGCCATTCCTGGTTGCCTGGTCCTAAAGTGACTATTTCACAGATTCACAGATCCTACGATAATGAAGGGTGGTCAACTTTGATTTGAACCCTGTTTCTCCAAATGGACATTAAATAACTTTTCACCATATTATTTTTACGAGTCATTTATATACTTACATAAATTCATAATTTTCCTCTTAAGACTGCATTTTTGGTTATAGCGCTGTAAAAACAATGCAATTTTAGAAAATCCCATTGAAAAACCACAACACGATCACATTAGAAACATTAGAAACATTTAGTTTTGTTGCTGTGTACAATAATGCTAGAGTCAGACAACAGAGGTCTTAATGAAATTCATACATGCACATCTATCTCAGTTACAATATAATATGTAATTTATTATAAATATAAAATATTTATATTAATATTAATATCACATGTAAAGCGCCATGGAATAAATGGCGCTATAATAATAAATAATAATAATAATAAAATATTTGCTAATTTTTGAATCACCAAGGACAGTAGAATTATCCATTATGATTGACGCTCACTGGTGTGATTCCTAAACCATCACAGAAATATTAATTTTTTCATAGAGTAAAAGTAAAAGAGAAACGATCAATGGACGAGATGAGGTATATGTCCCTTGTACTTGAAAAAGCGAAATCACCAGTGATTCACACAAGAGCAGCCAGGATCATCTCAACTGTGGACACATTCTCTTGATATGACGCCTACATTCCTTTATGGTGAAAACCGATCCTCCCACTAAAATGCTTCCTTTTAGGAGATATGTCATTAATGAAAATTGATCCCATCATTTATTTGCAACAGCTAGTTTTTACAAGACACAATATTCTAAACAGCAGGGGTTATCATAATTTATTAATTATTTATTGTGAATGGAAAAAGTTCACTGTCAGTCATGAAATAATAGACACGGGTAATAGTTATCAGTGTAGAAACTCTATGTCTACCTTTCTTATTTCAAGACATTGGTGACTTATTGCAATGATATGGGGATTACGCAACCTATATTCAGCCTACTTATAGCTTGAATGATATGGCTACAGTGCTTCTTACTAAAGTCTCATTCAGACATTAGCGATTTTTCTGGTATGCAAAAAAAACTGTCTGATTTTCATCAGATTCTCGGTAGTATTTAGTCAATGATTCAGTTTGCAACCCGATGCGATGTTATAACTGGACAGTACATTGATTACACAAACATGGCATCCATGTACTATCTAAACTTGTACGGGTGATTTCGAACTGAGATTCAGAGATCTGCAAATTGATTTAATGTGAATTGAATTTGTGCCGAACTTAATGAAATATTTTACACATTACTGAAGATTGTATCAATCACAGAAGGCTGACATAATCTAAGGTGCAACTGCGCACACTTCCCCGTAAGGCCTGACAGCTATTACATCTTATAGTTCAGCAAAGCCAAACAGGAGGGACTCTTATAGCCTGGATAAAATTGAAGAAGGGAATGCAGCAGCCATTTCCGGCCACGGCCCCACTATCAGTATTTGGTCAGTATTCGGTCAGTATTTTTTCACAGGAGTGGGAGCCAAAACCAGGAGTGGGTGATAAATGCAGAAGTGGTCTACTTGTTTCTATTGTACCATTTATCTGATTATTCCTCACCTGGTTTTGTCTCCAACTCCTGAGAAAAAATATTGACCGAATACTGACCAAATACTGATAGTGGGGTCGTGGCCTTAAAGGAATCTGTCACCCCCTGGGACTTTTCAGATGGCTAATATGGGCATACAGGTTATAGAAATGTGAATCTATACTTACCTGTATGGCATATATTAGAGGTCTGGTTGCTGTGTAATAGCTTTTTTATTAAATTATTTCTGCTAAGCTTTGCGTTCCCAGGGCGCCAAGAAATGCCCGCCTTCTAGCCCTATTTCCATACTCACCCCACCTCCCCTGCAGGCCCCACAGGGCCCTGTGACATGCAGTTCCCGGCCGGATCCCACGCCTGCATTGTTTCCTCTGTACGGACAGCGCATATTTTTTTACATCTGTTTTACTAGTCAACTTTATATCCATAAACGCCACAACAAATCAGTGTCCTGTTGCAAGTGCTGATTTTTTGGATGCGTACCTACCTAGCATTTCATTTTTGGGAAGGTGATTGTATTTAGTCGAGTTGCCAGCACATCCCCTCCTGCGCTCCCATTCCAATACACCATGACCCAAGGTATTTTGACTATCTATTAACCCCATAGAGGTCAATGACGGACACTGCATGGCATGAGCGAGTGTAAATTACCGCTCCTTGCTGTGCAGTGTCCGTCATAGCTTTGAACTGGCACAGCATGTAAACACGCTGCGCCAGTTCAGTGCCAACAGCTGTCCGTGACAGCTGAGCGGCACGAGAAGGGGTGCAGGGACTCATGCTATCGGTCCCTGCACCCAGATCGCTGCGCCAGCACTAAATAGCCAGGAGCGGTGTCAGCGTCGCCCCTGGCAGTTAACCCCCTGAACATTGCGATTGAGCGCGATCGCAGTGTTCTGGAGGCAGGCAGAGGGCTGGGAGCTCCCTCTGCCTTCAGGTCGGTGCCCCCATGACATCATCGCGGGGGCCTGACCGTTGCCATGGTGACCAGGGGTCGTCATGATGACCCCCAGGTTGCCAAGCTACGGAAAGCTCCAGATACCAATGCACAGCATAGTCTCAGGAGCTTTCAATATAGGTATAATGTATTGCAATGCTAGTGCATTGCAATACATTATACCTATGAAAAAAGTGAAAAAAGTCCCAAAGTGGGACTAAGTAAAAAAGTAAAAAAAATAAAAATTGTAAAACTCTAAAAAAAAATGTAAAAAAATATATATATATATTACACTAATAAATACAGATATATAGGTAAAAAATAAAAATAAACAAAAAAGTACACATATTTGGTATCGCCGCATCCGGAACGACCCGATCTATAAACGTGTCACACTAGTTAACCCTTTCAGTGAACAGCGTAAAAAAAAAAAACAAGAGAAACTATGACTTTTTCATCATACCGCTGGAAAAAAGTGGAATAAAACGCGATCAAAAAACACGGATGAAAATAAAAATGGTACCACTGAAAACGTCATCTTGTCCCAAAAAAAATCAAGCCGCCATACAGCTCCATCAGCCGAAAAAATTAAAAAGTTACAGGGCTCAGAATAAAGCGATGCAAAGATAATTATTTTTTCTATAAAAGTTTTATTATGTAAAAGCGCAAAAACATAAAAAAATTACATAAATGTGGTACCGCTGTAAACTTACTGACCCGAAGAATAAAGCTGCCTTATCAATTTTACCACACAAGCAACAACAAAAAAAAATCCTGAATTGTTGTTTTTTGTTCATTCTGCCTCCCAAAAATCAGAATAGAAAGCGATCAAAAAATATAATTTGCTCAAAAATGGTACCAATAAAAACGTCAACTCGTCCCGCAAAAAACAAGCCATCACATGACTCTGTTGGCCAAAATATGGAAAAAATATAGCTCTCTAAATATGGCAATGCAAACATTAGTTTTTGCAAAAAAAAGCGTCTTTCAGTGTGTGACAGCTGTCAATCATAAAAACCCGATATGAATCTGGCATCGCTGTAATCGCACTGACCCGAAGAATAAAGTCACCTAATCACTTTTATACTGCACGAGGAATGGCGTAATAAATAAATAAAACCAATTCTTCACCTGCTACAGATTTGTTTATTCTGCCTCCCAAAGATCGCAGCATTGCTCGGCGCACATTTATCCTGTGCTCTGCGCTGAGCGCTTACACCGGGGTAGCCGTGTAAATCTCTGAAATAGATGGCAGATGAAAGGCACTGTGGATGCCGTCTGACCTATGATCCGGCGGTGTCCATCTTTTTAGGCATAAATAAAAGCGTGGTCAGCCAGAGTTTTGTGCACCTCTGAAAAGAAGGATAATGCTCAACAGAGGCCTGATGGAGTCCAGAGTAACTCTGCTGCCTCATCTCATTATAGTGAATGAATCCCTCCTGGGTTTCATCTGGATCACGTCATTCGGAGATTTAGATGGAAACCCAAAAGTAAGTGCTCAGCGTAGAGCACCGGATAAATGTGATCTAAAATGTGATCTAAAATGTTATGTAAAATGTTCCCAATAAAAGCTTCACATAAAAGCCCCCACTCAGGTCTGTCATGTGTTAATGGAAATATAAATGGCTCCTCGCCCCCCAATAGAAATTCAGCAAATTCTGCGCTCTCAAATCCAAATTCCCCCTCCCTTCTGAGCACCGCAATGTGTCTAAACCACATTTAGTGTCCACATGTTTGGCAGAGGTATAATTTCCAAAATGTGGTCACTTGAGGGGGGATTCTGCTCTTCTAGCATTTAGGGGCTCTATATATGGGGTACGCAAACTATTCTATGAAAATCTGCGCTCCAGGAGGTAAGTAACGCTCCGTCCCTCCCGAGTGTCGCTGTGTGGCTAAGCAGTAATGTACAGCCACATATGAGGTATTGCCACATTCAGCAGAAATTATGGGACAAATTTTGATGCCATTTTTATCCATTATCCCAGTGTGAAAATGTCAAATCTAGGGCTAAAACAAAATTTTTGCGGTAAAAATATAATTATTTTTTCTTCTCTGCCCAATGGAATAAAATTCTGTGACACACCCTTGGTCTCAGTATGATCACTGCACCCCTATAGGAGTTCATTGAGAGGTGTAGTTTGTAAAATGGGGTCATTTATTTGGGAATCTGCTGTTACAGCACCTCAGGGGATCTCCTAGTGGGTCATGGCACCCTCAAACCATAACAGTAAAATCTGTACTATAATATGGTGCTCCTTCCTTTCTGACCTTTGCACTGTGCCTCAAAAGTAGTTGCCAATTACATTGTAGGGTATTGGCATACTCAGGAGAAATTGCACAACAAAATGAGAGGTCAATTTTCTCCTGTTACTGACTCGCCCTCTGGGCCTGTGTTGTGCGTGCACGTGTGTGCGGGGAATACCCGGAGCTGGATCGCTAGGGGTTGTAGTCTCCGTGGCGATGACCCGGTCCGTGCCCAGGGTGGTCAAATCAGTGGCAGGGTTATTGGTATGATGATGGTCCGACTACGCCACCCGTGGATTGCGGTCAGTGGGGTCCGCCGCTGCAAGGCAGACCGCTGAGGCCGGTGTTGTGTGTGCAGCTAAGAATGGCATGACTCCCCACGGGAGAAGTATAGCCTCAGGGCAGTTGGTATGGATGATGGGAGTGATGGTGCACGAGCGCAGCAGGAACAACTCAGAGTCTGTGCAGTGCAGTTCAGGGTCTTTACTGGTGTTATAAAGCAGACCCTCCCGGGAGTACTGGTTAGCAGTAGAGGCCTGGTCAGTCTGTGAGCAAGCAGGATCTCCCCTGGCCAGGTGGAGTTGTAGGCCTCCCCGTCTATCTGCACTCTTCCTGGCTACCTTGCTGTATGCGGGTAGAAGTAGCCCACGTCCCTGAGTGTACCGTGTGGTGCTCACCCGTATGGCCGGTGACTTGGGGCCTTCTGTTAGCCTCCGCTCCACGATGGCGGTGCTGGTCCCCTGCTTGTGACCGTGCCTCCGGGCTTCTATGGCCAGAGGACCTGGAATCCCCTGCCGGTTAGATTCTGCTGTTGGACCTGGATGTTCCCACAGCCTCGGACTCCGTGTCCGGTCTTAGTGTCTTAAGCCAGGGCGAGCTATCTGGCTTCAAACCCCTGGCACTTGCTCCTGCTCCTACAGAGCTCCTAGTTCTTGCTTTCCCTCTCCAGGCTCTGACTCTCAGACTCTGACTGACCTAATCCCGCCCCAGACCCAGTTTATAAGGGCTGATTCCTCCCCTCCCAGGTCTGGGCGGGCGGTGTTGCATGCTTAGGGCTCCTGACCAGAGAAACCTCCCACTTACTCTCAGACGTAATATTTCTATTACTGTGGTAACCAGACCCCTGGGGTGCCACATTACCTTTGTGAAAATAAAAAAATTGGGGCTAAAAGAAAATTTTTGCGATTCTTTTTATTTTCACGGCTCTACGTTATAAACTTCTGTGAAGAACCTTGGGGTTCAAAGTGCTCACCACACATCTAGATAAGTTCATTGAAGGGTCTAGTTTCAAAATGGGGTCACTTGTGGGGGGTTTCCGCTGTTTAGGCACATCATGGGCTCTCTAAATGCGACATGGCGTTCACCATTTTCTCCTGTTACCCTTGTGAAAATAACAAATTTGGGGCTAAAAAGACATTTTTGTGATTTTTTTTTTCACGTCTCTATGTTATAAACTTCTGTGAAGCACCTGGGGGTTCAAAGTGCATCTAGATAAGTTCATTGAGGGGTCTAGTTTCTAAAATGGGGTCACTTGTGGGGGGTTTCTGCTGTTTAGGGACATCAGGGGCTCCCCAAAGGCAACATGGCGTCCGCTAATTATTCCAGCAAATTTTGAATTCAAAAAGTCAAATGGTGCTCCTTCCCTTTCAAACCCTGCCATGCGCCCAAACAGTGGTTTTCTGCCACATATAGGGTATAGGCGTGCTCAGGAGAAATTGCACAACAACTTTTGGGGTCCACTTTCTCCTGTTACTCTTGTGAAAATAAAAAATTGGGGGCTAAAAGAAAATTTTTGTGATTTTTTTTTTCACGTTTTTATGTTATAAACTTCTGTGAAGCACCTGGGTGTTCAAAGTGCTCATCACACATCTAGGTAAGTTCATTGAGGGGTCTAGTTTCCAAAATTGGGTCACTTGTGATGGGTTTCCACTGTTTACACACATCAGGGACTCTCCAAATGCTACATAGCGTTTCGCTGATTATTCCAGCAAATTTTGAATTCAAAAAGTCAAATGGCGCTCCTTCACTTCCGAACCCTGCCATGCGCCCAAACAGTAGATTTCCTCCACATATTTAGTATCAGCATGCTCAAAAGAAATTGCACAATACATTTTGGGGTCCATTTTTATCTTTTACCCTTGTGAAAATAAAAAAAAAATTGGTTTAAATTTAATATTTTGTGAAAAAAAGTTAAATATTAATTTTTTTCTTCCTCATTGCTTCAGTTCCTGTGAAGAACTTGAAGGGTTAATAAACTTTTTGAATGTGGTTTTGAGTTCCTTGAGGGGTGCAGTTTTTAGAATGGTGTCACTTTGGGGTATTTTCTGTCATATAGACACCTCAAAGTCACTTCAAATGTGATGTGGTCTCTAAAAAAAATGGTTTTGTAAATTTTGCTGGAAAAGTGAGAAATCGCTGGTCAACTTTTAACCCTTATATCTCCCTAACAAAAAAAAAATGGGGTTCCAAAATTATGCTGAGGTAAAGTAGACATGTGGGAAATGTTATTTATTAACTATTTTGTGTGACATATCTCTCTGATTTCAGGGCATAACAATTCAAAGTTTGAAAATTGCAAAATATTAAAAATTTTCGCCAAATTTCTGTTTATTTTACAAATAAACGCAAGTGATATCAAATAATTTTTACCACTATCATGAAGTACAATATGTCACAAAAAAACTATCTCAGAATCAGGGGGATCCATTGAAGCGTTCCAGAGGTATTACCTCAGTGGTCAGAATTGAAAAAATTGGCCCGGTCATTAACCTACAAAGTGGCTCGGTCCTTAAGGGGTTAATATACGGTCATATTCAAGACCTTTCATGTTATACTGTATGCTTATTTTAGAGTATGGTGTAAGATGGTTATATGACTTTGTTTTGGGACTGCCATGCTATGCATGCATTCTAATATCTGCAGTAATGCACTATTACTGACCCCAGCTGGACTTTATTCACCGATGCTGCCCAGGTATATATCTCTTTGGGCTTCCATAAACTCTTTCAGCTTGGGTATCTGCTACACCATAAGCCAAGTTCTATTTCATACACTAATGTACTTTGATTTACCCACCGGCCAGTAGTGTGTTCTATATTTTAATGTGGTACCACATCTAAATTTCTGGCATTCACATACTTGGCTATACCATAAGCCAAGCCCTGATTTCATATTTACATATTTTGATTTACATATTGGTCAATAATATACATACCTGCATAGTGTGGTTTAAAATTTAAATTTAAATGGGATACTACACCTATGCACAATATATACGAGTGCAATTAATCCATGGTTATATCTTTATTTATCTTGTATATGTTTCTCATACACGCTGCTACCATCTACAGTATATACCCTAATAAGGTTTACCTTTCTTGGGAGTCTCGGTTTCGGTATTTACCGTCTCTTTATATAGGGTTTTTTCTATCTTTCCCGGTAATTTTAACTGTGCTTCAACCCTTTTTCCAATTTTATATCAATTTGTATATTTTGTAATAAACTTGTACATATTTCTTCATTCTCTTAGCTTTTGGGTTTCTTCATTATCTCTGATATACAGGTTATTATATTTATTATCCCCCATTTAATTAGAAGGGACCCATTTTTTGGTTTTATATTTAATTGTACATGTCTGTGACTCGCCCCCTGGGCCGTGGGGCACTCGGAGCCGGGCAATCGGGAAACGATGGGGGTAGTAGTGGCAACCCGGTTCCGTGGCTCAGGGTGGTCAGACCATTGGTAGTCTGCCATGCGCTGTTGGTAATGTCCGACTACGCCACCCGTGGATTGTGGTCAGTGCGAACTGCCGCTGCAAGGCAGACCGCTGGGGCTGATGGTGTACGCAGCTGGGGTAGTGTGACTCCCCACGGGAAGAGTGCGGCCCCAGGGCAGTATAGTAGAAGATGGGGGTGATGGTGTAGGGCGTCCCAGCGCCGTTAGTGCTGGAGGAGCAAGGAGCACACAGACAACAGGTTGCAGTCCAGGGTCTTTACTAGAATAGGTGAACTGACCCACAAACAGGCCCGGCTAGGAGGGAGGCCTGGACGTCTGAGAGCAAACGGGAAATTGGCCCTGGTCAGGGTGAGGGTGTAGGCCTACCATGCTCTCTGCGCTCCTTCTGGCTATTTCCTCCTTATAGGGTAACAGCCCACGTTCCCGAGCTCACCCTGTCTTCTCGCCCGTATGGTCTGCAACTTGGGTCCCTTTCTATTCCCGGCCTGGTACGGCTTTGCTGGTCCCTTCTTGTGTGGCGGAACCTCCGGGCTTCTTAGGCCAAGGAACATACAGTCCCCTGCGGACTGGTTATCTGCTGTAGGATGTGGAGTCCTCACAGCCTCAGACGCCAAAGTCTGGTAAATTAGGTTCTTTGTCTGCCAGGACAGGCGCACTTCACCTCTTGTCCCTGGCTTGTGGCTCTCCTACCGCCACACGTCCTCTTAGGGTGCAATACAACTGTCCCTCTCTGCTCTGGGACACCTCTCAATCCAGAGACAGGTCATCCAGTTCTCCCTAACCCTGCCCCCAGTTCCAGCTTTTAAAGGGGCAGCCTGCTCCCCGTACTGGCCTGAGACAGGAGGTATTGCATGCTAATGTTCCCCTGACCAGAGAACCTCCGCCTTGCTCTCAGACACAGCTTTATTATATTTGTGGCATCCAGGCCAGGGTGACACATTCCCCCCTAGTAGAATTTAGTACTCCGGGACTAAACAGTAAACAAAGATAATATATGACGCGCCCCTGGGCCTGTGTCGCGCTGCGTTGCGCACGCAGGAGCTTACCCGGAGCCGGATCTCTTGAGGGTTGTAGTCTCGTGGCGGTGATCCGGTCCGTGCCCAGGGAGTCAGACTAAGTGGCGCTGTATTAGCGGTAGATGTTGGACGACTACGCCACCCGTTGAGTACAGCTAAGGAGCTGCTGCTGCAGGGCAGACCGCTGAGGCCGGTGGTAGGATTGTGCAGCGTGATAGTATAACCCCCAACGGGAGGGGTATGGCCTCAGGGCAGCCGACGTGGATGATGGGGGTAGCAGGAACCACTCGGAGACGGTACGGTGTAGTTCAGGGTCTTTACTGGTGACAAAGATAGACCCTCCCGGAGTACTGGCTAGCGATTGGGGCCTGGTCAGTCCTTGAGCAGATGGGATCTCCCCTGGCCAGGCGGAGTTGTAGGCCTCCCAAACTAACGATGCTCTTCCGGCTACCTTGCTAGAGGCGGGTATAAGTAGCCCACGTCCCTGAGTGTACCGTGTGGTGCTCACCCGTATGGCCGGTGACTCGGGGCCTTCTAGTAGCTTCCGCTCCACGACGGCGGTGCTGGTCCCACGCGTGTGACCGTGCCTTCGGGTTTCTGGGCCAGAGGACCTGCAATCCCCTGCCGGTCGGTTTCTGCTGCTGGATAGGAGTTAGTCCCCACAGCCTCGGACTCCGGGTCCGGTGATAACTTCTCAGTCAGGGCGAGCTCTGCAGCTGCCAGCCCCTGACTCCTTGTAGCACTGCTCCCACAGAGCTCCTGATGTTCTTTTCCTATATCTGCTTCTCTGTCTCTACTTCTTCTCTACTCACTCACCCTGCCTCAGCCCTAGGTTTATATAGGGGAAGTTCTCCCCCTCCCAGGACTGGGCAGGAGGTGTGGCATGCACAGGATCCCTGACCAAGAGACCTCCCACCTGCTCTCAGACATAACATTGCCGTTACTGTGGAAACCAGACCCCTGGGGTGCCACATATACATGACTATAAAAGAATAGTAGACAAACGACACACAGATTGAGTTCTTAAGGTCACAGTGTGGTCTGTGACTGGGTGTCCATATCACCAACACAACGGGGAGCCTTAACCAGGTGGGGGTCTGTCCTACCCCAAGTCCTTCACAGTCTTAGTTCATTCCTTGGTTAGGCTCCGAACGCAGTCCATACAAAGTCCCGGTTATTAAAAGTCCATAACCTTCGAGTCCGTACGGTAACTGTAAGAAACTGAAACACAGAATTACCAATCTTGCATGTAACTTTGTAAACATTTCAACACTTCGCAACAGAGTTATTTAGAATTTTAGTGCACGCTATTTTCTCCAGCGAGCGGGTATCTGCCCCTTTGTGCTCCTGGTTGACCTGCGTAACCCACTGTCTGGTGGTGAACCGACCTGGCTTTCTCCACTAGCGTTAGGGGTACAGCTACCAGCTGGACTTACAGGCAGGGCAGGCAGCTGTCTGCGGGTCCTTTGGCTTACCGCAGGCATGACAGGCTCACTGTCAGCAGAGGGTTGACTCTCCTGGGCTGCTGGTACCGGCTCTTCTGCCTCTGGAACTGCTTGCTCTTCTTCACCTTCCGGCTCTGGTGTAGGTTGTTGCTGAGCCGGTTGCAGGAAATGCAGGACGGGTACCACTATGGCATCGTTTATTCGAGTCCAGGACTGAGGGAACTCTCCGAGAACGGTGCTGATCATTTCTTCCTTGTCCTCTGCGGGTTCAAGGTTACTTTGATCCTCTTCAGCACTACGGAGTTGCTCGGGGCATCTTTTTAGGTGGTCTCTAGAGACGGTACTAGTGGTTTCTCCTCCATCCTTGGTGATCACGCACATCTTCGAGTTGTCGTGATCAGACTGCAGTACGGTGTAGGGTTCCCTTTCCCACTGGTCATCCAACTTATGTAGCCTTCTCTTTCGCTTCAGGACCTGCTCACCAGGTTCTAGGGGACCAGCAGGGGCGTGTTGGTTGAAGAGTCTTTCTTGCCTTTCTCTCACCTGGGCCAGGCTCTTCTCCACGCTCTCCTGTACCTTCTTGTACTGCAGTCGCCTCTGCGTATCCCAGTCCGCATCCGGGGAGGTGTCCTCAGGTGTTACTACTCCCATCTCCAGGTCTACGGGCAGCTTACCTGGTCTAGCTCGCATCAGGTAAGCCAGGGTGCAGTTTGTAGCATTCACAGGGATATGGTTGTATAAGTCTATTAGATCCGGCAGTTTTTCTGGCCACAGGCTGCGTTCCTCCAGGGGCAACGTCTTCAGGAGATCAATGACTATATTGTTCATTTTCTCACACATCCCGTTGGTTTGTGGGTGGTAAGGCGTTGTCTGAATCTTCTTACAGCCATAGAGGTTGCAGAATTCTTGGAAGATTTCAGCTTCGAACGCTGGACCCTGGTCCGTCAGGACCTGTTCCGGATACCCGTGTGGACGGCAGAAGTATTGCTGGAAGGCTCTGTCCGCCGTTTGGGCTGTCAAGTCTTTTACCGGGACCACCACTAGAAAACGGGAATAGTGGTCCACGATTGTCAGGGCGTAGATGTATCCTGACCGGCTTGGAGCCAATTTGACGTGGTCCAGGGCTACCAGCTCAAGAGGCTGCTGGGTGACGATGGGCTTCAAGGGTGCCTTCTGGCTGGTGCGGTCTTTTCTCCTTAAGTTACAAGGGCCACAGTCCCTGCACCACTTCTCTACAGCCCCTCTCATGCCGACCCAAAAGAACCGTCCTCTTAGCAGGAACTCCAGTTTCTTCCAACCGAAGTGCCCCGCTCTGTCATGGTAAGCCCCCAGGACCATAGCTGCATCCCGCCTTGGGACCACGACTTGCCAGGTCAGCTCGTGTGTCCGGTGGTTGACAAGTCGTCTGCACAGCTTGCCTTCATAGAGGAACAGCTTGCTCTTCTCTTTCCATAGCTGCTTCACTTCCTCTGGAGCATCCGGACCTAAGCGGGCGTCTTCCTGGGTCAGCAGATCTTTCACCAGGCGGATTGCAGGGTCACTATCTTGGGTCTCGGCCCAGCTGTGGTGAGGTAGGGGATTGATCATAACGGTTGTTAAATCCTCCTCCTTCACACGGTGGGAGTATTGAGCGGCTCCATACCGGTGAAACGCGGGGAGTTCTACCTCCTCCAGCTCTTCTGGGTCTTTGTCACCTTCAGGTAAGTGAGGCATTCTCGATAGGGCATCAGCGTTGGCATTGGTTTTGCCTGCCCGGTACGTGATCACGAAGTCATAATTGGAGAGACGGGCCATCCACCGCTGTTCCAGGGCACCAAGTCTTGCACTGTCTAGGTGTGTTAACGGGTTGTTATCCGTATACACAGTGAACTTTGCGGAGGCCATGTAATGCTTGAAGCGTTCCCTTACGGCCCACACCACCGCCAAGAATTCTAGCTTGAAGGAGCTGTAATTCTCCGGGTTCCTCTCGGTGGGCCTCAGCTTCCGGCTGGCGTACGCGATCACCCTTTCTCTGCCCTGTTGGTTTTGTGACAGTACAGCTCCCAGTCCCACATTACTGGCGTCTGTGTGGAGAATAAAAGGCTGGCCATAATCAGGGTAGGCCAGGATTTCATCCCCTGTGAGGGCCAGCTTCAACTGGCGGAAGGACTCCTCTTCCGGTTTATGCCACTTGAAGGGTGGCTTTTGGCTTCTGGACTTAGACTGTCCTATCAGGAGGTCCTGCATAGGAGCTGCCATTTTAGTGAACCCGGGGATGAACCTTCGGTAGTAGCCTACCAACCCGAGGAATTGCCTCACTTCCTTGATGTTCGAAGGGCTTGGCCAGCTCTTGATTGCCGTGACCTTGTCAGGGTCGCAGGCTACTCCTTCCGCACTTACCACGTGCCCTAGGTACTGGACCTTCGGTTTCAACAGGTGACACTTTGATGGTTTCACCTTCAGGCCATAGCCTGCCAGGGCTTCGAACACCTCGGCCAGGTGCTTTAGATGGTCCTCGTAAGTCTTCGAATAGACGATCACGTCGTCCACGTAAAGGAGGACCGTCTCGAAGTTTCGGTGCCCTAGACAGCATTCCATCAGCCTCTGGAAGGTCCCTGGTGCGTTGCAGAGCCCGAAGGGCATACAGTTGAACTTGCTCAGTCCCATCGGGGTGGTGAAGGCGGTCTTCTCCTTGTCAGCCTCTGCCACAGGAACCTGCCAGTACCTGCTAGTAAGGTCCAAAGTAGAAAAGAAGTTAGCTGATTTTAGTGCGGCTAAAGACTCCTCTATTCAAGGCAGTGGATATGCCTCTTTGTGGGTGATACGGTTGATTTGTCTATAGTCCACGCACATTCTCATGGTGCCATCTTTCTTTTTTACCAGAACCAGGGGGGCTGCCCAGGGGCTACAGCTATCTCTAATGACCCCAGCTTCTTTCATTTCCCGCAGCATACCCTTGGCGTTCTGATAATGTGCAGGGGGTACAGGCCTGTGTCTCTCTTTTATTGGTGGGTGGCTCCCTGTGGGGATGTGGTGTTCTATCCCTTTTACTCTGCCGAAGTCCTGCGGGTGCTTACTAAAGACTCTCTCGTACTCCTGTACCACCCGGTAGACTCCTTGTTTTTGGTGCAGGGGAGTGGAGTCAGCACCCACATGGAGTTTCTGGCACCAGTCCTCCTTTTGTTTCTGGGAGCCATTACCCTCCGTGTGGAGATGGAGGCAAAGGCTCCACGGCCCTGATAGCTTTGTGTTCGACAACAAACAGTCTGGCAAGTGTAGCGTACCTGGGTATGTGTACCTCCCTCTCCCCAATGTTGAGAATGCGAACGGGCACCCTCCCATGACGGACATCAACTACCCCCCGGGCTGTCAAAATGGTGGGCCTGCTGTCCGAGTACACGGGTTCTACCATGGCTTGGTAGTCTCTACCTCTCAACCCGATTGCAGTCCGACACCAGATCATCATTTCACTTTTGGGAGGCATGGAAATGGGGAATGGGTCACTCAGTCTTACGCTACCGATCTCACCACCAGACAGTTCTATCTGCTGCCGTCTCATCAGGGCTTTTATCTCCTTGTTGAGGACTCTCTGTTGGCTGGAACTAGCATTCACCGCCACCTGTTGTAGAATTACAATTACCTCTGAAAGACAATTTTCAATCACGTTAGTACCCACAGTTATTTTAGGGTGACTTTCACGACGGTCAATGTCCACAATAATCACTCCTTGTGCCGGTAGTTCAACTTTACCAATCTTAATGGTCATCTCGTTGAACCCCATCTGCGGCACGGGCAAGCCATTACTGGCGATGATGCTCAAGTCACTGTCTGGATACCGTGTTATATCAGCATTAGTCCAATACTGCTTAAAAAGTACATAAGGGATAGTGGTTACTTGCGACCCGGTATCCAGCAAGGCGCTCATGGGGATACCGTCCAGCACAACAGGTAAAACCGGGCGCCCCCCAACGTACTTATTACGCCAATTGTAAGGGCCTGGTGATCTTATGCCTGGGGGTTGGCCCTCTGCCCCAGGTTGGACCCGTTTAAATTACAGTACCTGGAAATGTGTCCGGGCTGGTTGCATCGACGGCAAATGGGCTGTCCATCCTCTGCGTAGCGGTCTGTTGGCCTCCCTCGGAACGACGGGATCCTCCTCTGTCGACGCCACGGGGCATCCTCCGGACTTGAAGCCAGCTCGATGGGTCTTGACAGGTCCACTTGTAACGCCTGGACGGTCCTGGTCAACGCCGCGACGCTCCTGGTCAGCTCCTGGACTTGGTGATGCAGATCTTTCGACGGGGCTTGGTTCAGGGCCTGTGCATCGGCCCCCACAGAGTCCATAGAGGAGGGCGCCGCCTCCTGGTGGTAGGTGAGAGCAGGGCGCCGGGGGTTTATAGCGCCACTTGTTGCGGGTTCACGGAGCACCCTTATGGCCCTGTCCTTAAATTGGGCAAAGGTCAGATCAGAGTTCTGAAAGAACATGAGGCGCAGCTGGGTCCTGTGGGTGCTAGACAGCAGACCTTCTATAAACTGTTCTGTTAGTAGCTTATCCGTATCCTGCACGCTGCCAGGGTCAGCTTGTTGGATGGCCCTCAAGGCTTCCTGCAAATTTAGGGCATAGTCTCTGATGCTGTCCTGTGTCCGCTGCTTACATCATAGAACCTCATTTTAATTTCAGCGGAGGTACGTGTGTCAAAGGTATCCCGCAGCCGGGCCAGAATACCCTTCACAGTTCTTTTCTCCTCAGCGGGCCATGACTTTACCTCCCGCTAGGCTGCACCAGTTAACTGCCCTGTCAGTATGCTAATCTTCTGTTCCTCTGTCAGGGGGTAAACTTGGAATAAATTGTACAGCCTTTCCTTGAAGTCAGTTAGGGCATGGGGCGCCCTTGAATACTTAGGCAGCCAGGCCGCTCCAGGGATGTAGGGCAGGGAAAATGGCATCACCGCTGCTGCAGCTGCGCTGGTGGTAGTGGGCGCCTCCGTGTCCGACATCTTCCTCCCCCCTAGTTAAGCGTGGCCTACAGAAGCCGCGGCCTCTTCTGTAGGCCGCTGCTCCGCTGGTGCTGCTCTGGACGAGGACCTGGCGTCGCACTCCGATGATGTAGCGTCGCTCTCTCTCCCTTCCAGGACTTTGCGCAGCGTCCGTGCGTGAGGCGGAGCTTCGGGTCTCGCGCGGTTTGGACGTCCACGCCCCTCTTCTTCCCGCGCTGCGTCCTGAAGATGGCGTCCGATGGCGGGAAAACGGCTGAAGATGGCGGGAACCGAAAGAAGATGGCGGGAGACGGCTGAAAATGGCGGGAAACAGCTCCGGATGGCGGGAAACCTCTTCTTCAGGTACGTGTACAGTCTTTTTCAGGCAATACCCGTTTGTGGCGGGTTGGTTACTATCCTGCCGACTACGCCAAAGCTGACTCGCCCCCTGGGCCGTGGGGCACTCGGAGCCAGGCAATCGGGAAACGATGGGGGTAGTAGTGGCAACCCGGTTCCGTGGCTCAGGGTGGTCAGACCATTGGTAGTCTGCCATGCGCTGTTGGTAATGTCCGACTACGCCACCCGTGGATTGCGGTCAGTGTGAACCGCCGCTGCAAGGCAGACCGCTGGGGCTGATGGTGTACGCAGCTGGGGTAGTGTGACTCCCCACGGGAAGAGTGCGGCCCCAGGGCAGTATAGTAGAAGATGGGGGTGATGGTGTAGGGCGTCCCAGCGCCGTTAGTGCTGGAGGAGCAAGGAGCACACAGACAACAGGTTGCAGTCCAGGGTCTTTACTAGAATAGGTGAACTGACCCACAAACAGGCCCGGCTAGGAGGGGGACCTGGACGTCTGAGAGCAAACGGGAAATTGGCCCTGGTCAGGGTGAGGGTGTAGGCCTACCGTGCTCTCTGCGCTCCTTCTGGCTATTTCCTCCTCATAGGGTAACAGCCCACGTTCCCGAGCTCACCGTGTCTTCTCGCCCGTATGGTCTGCAACTTGGGTCCCTTTCTATTCCCGGCCTGGTACGGCTTTGCTGGTCCCTTCTTGTGTGGCGGAACCTCCGGGCTTCTTAGGCCAAGGAACATACAGTCCCCTGCGGACTGGTTATCTGCTGTAGGACGTGGAGTCCTCACAGCCTCAGACGCCAAAGTCTGGTAAATTGGGTTCTTTGTCTGCCAGGACAGGCGCACTTCACCTCTTGTCCCTGGCTTGTGGCTCTCCTACCGCCACACGTCCTCTTAGGGTGCAATACAACTGTCCCTCTCTGCTCTGGGACACCTCTCAATCCAGAGACAGGTCGTCCAGTTCTCCCTAACCCTGCCCCCAGTTCCAGCTTTTAAAGGAGCAGCCTGCTCCCCCTACTGGCCTGAGACAGGAGGTATTGAATGCTAATGTTCCCCTGACCAGAGAACCTCCCCCTTGCTCTCAGACACAGCTTTATTATATTTGTGGCATCCAGGCCAGGGTGACACATCTGTTTATGCACAACTGCTGTACTAGTCCAATGTAATAACCTTGAACACCACACCTTCGAATACTGCAGCCAGCGACCACAGTTTGCATTCTGCATGTTTGATTTGAATAATTGGAGTTGAAAAGATTGATAAAAGTTAGGTATAGCGTTGTTCAAAATGTAAAAGGTAAAATAAAAAAATGGCAATGGCAAGAGGCTATGTTATTGTAAAAGATAAAAAAATACATACAATGGCAAAGAATGTGGGAGCCAGTAGTTGCAGCAGAATGATCACCACCACCACTATCCGTAGCTGTCCAGACAGTAGTATTACCAAATGCAGGCCACATTTGGCCTCTTTTGCCTTCAGAAAGCATATCTGGGGGAGAAAGCAGAGGTTGTTATGGACTATATGACCGAACACTCATCTCAATAACAGCATGACGATGTTACCTCTGAAAGCTACACCATCAGTTTGAGTCAGAATTCTGCACAGTATGGTTTACCTGATAAAAATTACTAAGGCAGATAATTTTAAAACCATTTTTTAATTTAAAAAAAACATGAAAAGTCAGGCAGTGCACTGTGTTATTAAATGAGCTTCTACTATCAGGTTACCATCCATTTTTATGATGAGATCACTTTGACTGTGTTTGCGCTAAAGGCTCGATACAGTCCTAGGAGAACTCTCAGTGTTACACGTCTTTTCAAGATAAACGGAGGCTTTGCCAAAGTTGCAAAACAAATATATTTATATACTGAACAAAAATATAAATGCAACACTTTTGTTTTTGCTCCCATTTTTTATGAGCTGAACTCAAATATCTAAGACTTTTTTTAAATAGGGGGCCGTCAGCTCAACTCAACATGGCAGGCACAATGACATGACTAGATTGCGTCTGCTGCAAGAAAACCACACACAGCAAAGACGGAATCAAAGTGCCAGGGATTTGGGGCTAGGTAAGTGTGGCACCCCAGGGGTCTGGTTTCCACAGTAACAGCTATGTTATGTCTGAGAGCAGGTGGGAGGTCTCTTGGTCAGGGATCCTATGCATGCCACACCTCCTGCCCAGTCCTGGGAGGGGAAGGACTTCCCCTATATAAACCTAGGGCTGAGGCAGGGTTAGGGAGTAGAGAAGAAGTAGAGACAGAGAAGAGCAGCAGATATAGGAGAAGAACATCAGGAGCTCTGTGGGAGCAGTGCTATAAGGAGTCAGGGGCTGGCAGCTGCAGAGCTCGCCCTGACTGAGAAGCTATCACCGGACCCGGAGTCCGAGGCTGTGGGGACTAATCTTTACCCAGCAGCAGAAACCGCCCGGCAGGGGATTTCAGGTCCTCTGGCCAAGAAACCCGAAGGCACGGTCACACGCGTGGGACCAGCACCGCCGTCGTGGAGCGGACGCCACTAGAAGGCCCCGAGTCACCGGCCATACGGGTGAGCACCACACGGTACACTCAGGGACGTGGGCTACTTATACCCGCCTCTAGCAAGGTAGCCAGAAGAGTACAGTCAGTTTGGGAGGCCTACAACTCCGCCTGACCAGGGGAGATCCCATCTGCTCAAGGACTGACCAGGCCCCGATCGCTAGCCAGTATTCCGGGAGGGTCTATCTTTATCACCAGTAAAGACCCTGAACTACACCGCATCGTCTCTGAGTGATTCCTGATACCCCCATCATCCACGTCGGCTGCCCTGAGGCCATACCCCTCCCGTTGGGGGTGATACTACCACGCTGCACAATCCTACCACCGGCCTCAGCGGTCTGCCCTGCAGCGGCAGCTCCTTCGCTGCATTCAACGGGTGGCGTAGTCGTCCAACATCTACCGCTAATACAACGCCACTTAGTCTGACTCCCTGGGCACGGACCGGGTCACCACCACGAGACTACAACCCTCAACAGATCCGGCTCCGGGTAAGCTCCTGCATGCGCAACGCTGTGCGACACAGGCCCAGGGGTGCGTCAACTTTTGGCGTAGTCGGCAGGATTTCGTGGCCGCAACCACCGGGTACTGCGTGCCAGAAAAAGACTGTTCAAACTTACCAGTGGTGAAGATTCCCGCCATCCGTGGAGGTTTCCCGCCATCCGGCGCCATCTTCTGCCTTCTTCCCGCCATCCGTGGAGTTTTCCCGCCGTTGGACGCCATCTTGAAGACGCCGCGCGGGAAGAAGAGGGGCGTGGACTCCGAAAGCGCACGAGAACGGAAGCCCCGCCTCACGTCCGGACGTTGCGTAAGGTCCTGGAAGGAGCCCAGCAGACGCCGACGTCACAGGAGCGCGACGGAAGGTCCTCAACCCTGACGATCCACTGCGGAGCCGCGGCCTACGGAAGAGGATCATCGCAAGGTAGGCCACGGTCCACTAGGGGGGAGGAAGATGTCGGATACGGAGGAGAGCTTCACTGCCTCAACCCCCGCCAGCGCCACCGCTGCTGCAGTCATGCCTTTCACCATGCCCTATATCCCGGGAGCGGCCTGGCTACCCCAGTACTCAGGGGAGTCACATACCCTGCATGACTTTAGAGAAAAGCTGGATAGCCTCTTCCAGGTGTACCCCTCACAGAAGAGCAAAAAGTGAGCATCCTGGTGGCCCAATTAACCGGGGCAGCCCAAAGGGAGGTAAAGTCCTGGCCACCTGGGGGGAGGACTGTTGCAGGGATACTAACCCGGCTGAGGGACACCTTTGATACCCGCACCTCAGCCGAGATCAAGCTTAGATTCTACCGGTGCAAGCAGCGAGCATACGAGAGTATAAGGGACTATGCCCTGAACCTACAAGAGGCCCTGAGAGCCATTAAGCAGACCGACCCTGTCGGCGTGGGAGACGAGGACAGGCTGTTGACTGAACAATTTATAGAGGTTTTATATTGCAATGCCCACCGAACCCAGTTGCGGGCAATGGCCTTACAGGACCCTCATCTGGGATTTGCACAGTTCAAGGACAGAGCCATCCGGGTGCTCCGAGAACCGGCACCAGGTGGCGTTGTGACCCACAGACGCCCCACTACCACTTACCACCAGGAGGCGGCACCCTTGTCGGCAGGGCCTGTGGGAGCTGATGCGCAGGCTTTGAACAATGACCCGGCTCCAGACCTGCACCATCAGGTCCAAGAGCTAGCTAAAAGCGTTGCCGCGCTAACCCGAACTGTGCAGTCTTTACAGGTTTCCACTCCAGGGAAGATCCAGCTGGCATCCGGACCGGAGGACATCCCGTGGCGTCGACCAAGGAGGACCCCACCGGCCAGAGGAAGACCCAGCGACCGATACAACGAGGACGGACAACCCATCTGCCGCCGCTGCAATCAACCCGGACATATGGCAAGGTACTGTCCTTTAAACTGGCACAACCTGGGGTAGAGGGCCAAACCCCAGGAAAAAGATCATCAGGCCCATCGAACTGGCGCGACAAATATGTGGGAGGACGTCCAGTCTTGCCTGTGGTACTGGATGGCATCCCTATGAGTGCCCTACTGGACACCGGGTCACAGGTTACCACTATCCCGTACGTGCTCTTCAAGCAGTACTGGAATGACTCGGATATCACCCGCTACCCTGACGACGATTTGAGTATCATCGCCAGCAATGGTCAGCCCGTGCCACAGATTGGATTTAAAGAGGTGACCATTAAAATCGGTAGAGTTGAACTGGCGGCACAGGGACTGATCATTGTAGACATTGACAAACACGAGAGTCACCCAAAGATAACTCTAGGAACTAATGTAATTGAAAATTGTCTTGCAGAGGTGATTTTCCTTTTACAGCAGGTTGCCAAGAACGCCAGCTCCGGCCAGCAGCGAGTGCTCCAGAAAGAGATCCGGGCACTGATGCGACGGCAACAGATAGAACTCTCCGGTGGTGAGATTGGTAGCGTAAGAATGTGTGACCCTTTCCCTATTGCCATGCCCCCAAAAAGTGAAATGATGATTTGGTGCCGGGCAGCTATTGGTCTGAGAGGTAGAGATTACCAGGCAATGGTAGAACCAGTTTACTTAGACAGTAGGCCCACCATTTTGACAGCACGGGGGGTGGTCAATGTACGCCATGGGAGGGTGCCCGTTCGCATAATAAATATCGGGAAGAGGGAAGTGTACCTGCCCCGGTATGCCACGCTAGCCAAATTGTATACCATCAATCAAAATTCCATACAGTCCGTAGAACCCTTGCCTCCATCTTCCCCGGAGGAAGGTAACGGCTCTAAGGAAACAATGGAGGACTGGTGTCAGCAACTACATTTGGGTACTGACTCCACTCCCTCACACCAGAGACAGGGAGTCTATCGGGTGGTTCAAGAGTACGAGAGAGTGTTTAGTAAACACCCGTTAGACTTCGGGCGAGTCAAGGGGGTAGAACACCGCATCCCCACGGGAGACCATCTTCCCATAAAAGAGAGGTATCGACCCGTACCCCCTGCACACTACCAACACGCCAAGGGGATGCTTAGGGACATGAAGGAGGCTGGGGTGATCAGGGATAGCTGTAGCCCCTGGGCAGCTCCACTAGTCTTAGTCAAAAAGAAAGACAACACCATGAGGATGTGTGTAGATTACCGGAAAATCAACCGTATCACACACAAGGATGCGTACCCCTTACCAAGGATAGAGGAGTCTTTGGCTGCTTTAAGATCTGCTAACTTCTTCTCTACCTTGGATCTCACTAGTGGGTACTGGCAGGTTCCTGTAGCAGAGGCGGACCGGGAGAAGACCGCATTCACCACCCCGATGGGACTTAGCGAGTTTACCTGCATGCCGTTCGGACTCTGTAACGCACCAGGAACCTTTCAACGATTAATGGAGTGCTGTCTGGGCCACAGAAACTTCGAGACGGTCCTGTTGTACCTGAACGATGTCATCGTATATTCCAAGACTTATGAGGACCACCTGAAACACTTGGCGGAAGTGTTCGAAGCTCTGGCAAACTACGGCCTAAAGGTAAAACCCTCCAAGTGTCACCTCCTAAAACCAAAGGTGCAGTACCTGGGACACGTGGTGAGCGCTGACGGAGCGGCTCCCGACACTGATAAGATCACCGCAATTAAGGAATGGCCAAGTCCCTCCAGTGTAAAGGAAGTGCGGCAGTTCCTCGGGTTGGTAGGCTATTACCGCAGATTCATCCCCGGTTTCACCAAAAAGGCAGCTCCTATGCAGGACCTCCTGATAGGCCAGTCCCAGAAGGCCAAGAACCAGAAGCCGCCCTTCAAATGGGAGAAGTTAGAAGAAGAGTCCTTCCGCCAGCTGAAGATGGCCCTCACGGGGGATGAAATCCTGGCGTACCCTGATTACAGCCAGCCCTTTATCCTCTACACCGACGCAAGTAACATCGGGCTAGGAGCCGTACTGTCCCAGATCCAGCAGGGGAAAGAACGAGTAATCGCTTACGCCAGTCGAAAACTGCGACCCACCGAAAGAAACCCTGAGAATTACAGCTCATTTAAGCTAGAGTTCCTGGCAGTGGTGTGGGCAGTGACCGAACGCTTTAAGCACTACCTCGCTTCTTCCCGGTTCACCGTGTACACGGATAACAACCCGTTGACACACCTGGACACGGCAAGACTCGGTGCCCTAGAGCAGAGATGGATGGCCCGTCTGTCCAACTACGAGTTCACAATCAAATACCGGGCAGGACGTTCCAATACCAACGCGAACGCCCTGTCCAGGATGCCAAACCTACCGGACGTAGGAGAAGATCCAGAGGGACTGGAAGAAGTCGAACTCCCCGCGTTCCACCGTCATGGGACTATCCAGTATTCCCATCGGGTAAGGAGTAAGCAAGCCGCTACGTTTAACCCCTTGCCTCACTACAACTGGGAGGAAACGCAAGACAGTGACCCTGCCGTCCGACTGGTGAAGGAGATGCTGACTCGGCCAGAGGCTCGCCTTGACCCAGACGCTCCGGAGGAAGCCAAACAACTGTGGGCTGAGAAGAGTCGACTGTTCCTTTACAAGGGGAAGTTGTGCCGCAGAATGGTTAACTCCTGGACGCATGAACTAATCTGGCAAGTAGTGGTGCCACGAAGAGACGCAGCCATGGTGATGGAGGCATACCACGACGGGGCTGGACACTTCGGATGGAAGAAGCTGGAGTTCCTGCTGCGCGGGCGGTTCCACTGGGTAGGCATGAGGGGAACCATCGAGAGGTGGTGCAGAGACTGTGGCCCGTGCAACCTAAGAAGGAAGGACCGTGCCAGCCAGAAGACCCCCCTTCAGTCCATCGTCACCAAGCAGCCGTTGGAACTGGTAGCCTTGGATCATGTAAAACTGACCCCAAGCAGAAGTGGCTACGTCTACGCGTTAACCATTGTGGATCATTACTCCCGGTTCTTGGTTGTCGTCCCCGTTAAGGACTTAACAGCTCAAACGGCAGCTAGAGCCTTCCAGCAGCATTTCTGCCGTCCACACGGGTACCCGGACCAAGTGCTGACGGATCAGGGACCTGCCTTTGAAGCGGAGGTCTTCCAGGAATTCTGCAATCTGTATGGCTGCCGGAAGATAAGGACGACACCCTATCATCCGCAAACTAATGGACTTTGTGAGAAAATGAACCAGGTGGTAATGGATCTTCTGAAAACGTTGCCCCTGGAAGAACGCAGTCTGTGGCCTGAGAAGCTGCCCGACCTGGTGGACCTATACAACTACATCCCTGTAGGTTCCACCAACTGTACCCCGGCTTACCTAATGAGGGCAAGGCCTGGTAAGCTACCTGTTGACCTGGAGATGGGAGTCCTGACACCCGAGGACACTTCACCGGAAGCAGACTGGGACACAGAGAGGCAGCAGCAGTACCGGAAAGTACAGGAGAGCGTGGAGCGAAGTCTCTGTCTCGCTAGGGAAAGACAAGAGAAAACTTACAACCAGTATGCTCCCGCTGTTCCCCTGGTACCCGGAGAGCAGGTCTTGAAGAGGAAGAGACGGCTCCACAAGTTGGACGACCAGTGGGAGAAGGACCCGTACACCGTACGGCCCTCAAGCCACGACAACCCGAAGGTTTGTACCATCAGTAAAGACGGAGGGGAAACCACAGCCATTGTATCCCGGGATCACCTGAAGAAGTGTCCCGAACAGCTACGGAACCCAGAAGGAGAGCAAGAAGACCCTCGACCCGTAGAGGAAAGGGAAGATATGGTTAGTACTGTGCTCGGAGACTTCCCTCGGTCCTGGACTCAAGTCAATGGTGCAGTTGTGGTACCCGTCCTCACGTTCCTCCAACCAGCATCCCAAGTGCCTACGGAGCAACAGGTAGAGCTGGAAGAGCAGCCGGTCCAGGAGGCAGCAGACTCCACACAAGCAGAACAGGAGGATCAACCCTCTGCTCATAGTGAGCCTGCCGTACCCCTAGTGAGCCAAAGAGCCCGTAAACAGCTGCCCAGTTTACCCTTGACAGCTCCTACACCCTGTAGTTCAGGGCCAGACAGTCAGCTCCGTAGGTCCACTAGGGCCACTAGAGGCCAGTTACCCGCACGTTGGAGGATTTGAAGTGTTTAAATTGTTTTATTGAGGTCACCTGTCTGTTACTTGTAAATAATTATGTGTTTCTAGTTATTTTTAGGAGTCCTTGGTGGGTTTACCGGGAATCCTTGTACAATTGGTTGGAGCGTAACCTAGGAATGGACTAAAGACTGTTAAGGACTTGGGGCAGGAGAGACCCCGACCTGGTTACGTCTCCCTGTTTTGGTGAAATGGACACCTTGCTTTTCTTCAAAACTGCACCCGGTTGCGGACACGCCGTAACCATCTTTATGTGTTTTTCTTATTGTATTATTATTGTTTATACCTTGTTATGTTTTTCTAAAAATATGTTTAGTCCCGGAGTACTAAATTTTACTAGGGGGGAATGTGGCACCCCAGGGGTCTGGTTTCCACAGTAACAGCTATGTTATGTCTGAGAGCAGGTGGGAGGTCTCTTGGTCAGGGATCCTATGCATGCCACACCTCCTGCCCAGTCCTGGGAGGGGAAGGACTTCCCCTATATAAACCTAGGGCTGAGGCAGGGTTAGGGAGTAGAGAAGAAGTAGAGACAGAGAAGAGCAGCAGATATAGGAGAAGAACATCAGGAGCTCTGTGGGAGCAGTGCTATAAGGAGTCAGGGGCTGGCAGCTGCAGAGCTCGCCCTGACTGAGAAGCTATCACCGGACCCGGAGTCCGAGGCTGTGGGGACTAATCTTTACCCAGCAGCAGAAACCGCCCGGCAGGGGATTTCAGGTCCTCTGGCCAAGAAACCCGAAGGCACGGTCACACGCGTGGGACCAGCACCGCCGTCGTGGAGCGGACGCCACTAGAAGGCCCCGAGTCACCGGCCATACGGGTGAGCACCACACGGTACACTCAGGGACGTGGGCTACTTATACCCGCCTCTAGCAAGGTAGCCAGAAGAGTACAGTCAGTTTGGGAGGCCTACAACTCCGCCTGGCCAGGGGAGATCCCATCTGCTCAAGGACTGACCAGGCCCCGATCGCTAGCCAGTACTCCGGGAGGGTCTATCTTTATCACCAGTAAAGACCCTGAACTACACCGCATCGTCTCTGAGTGATTCCTGATACCCCCATCATCCACGTCGGCTGCCCTGAGGCCATACCCCTCCCGTTGGGGGTGATACTACCACGCTGCACAATCCTACCACCGGCCTCAGCGGTCTGCCCTGCAGCGGCAGCTCCTTCGCTACATTCAACGGGTGGCGTAGTCGTCCAACATCTACCGCTAATACAACGCCACTTAGTCTGACTCCCTGGGCACGGACCGGGTCACCGCCACGAGACTACAACCCTCAACAGATCCGGCTCCGGGTAAGCTCCTGCATGCGCAACGCTGTGCGACACAGGCCCAGGGGTGCGTCATAAGTATTATTCATTTTGGTATTTTTTGTATTGTAAGTTACATGTGAGGACATCATACTGAGTGGGGGCATTGTAATGTATTTGGGGGGCTGTGTGTGCATAACAGTGCATGTGGGTAACTGTGGGGGCATCATGCTGTTTGGGAGGTTGTGCAATTATTATACTGTGTGGGGGAGCTGTTCATGAAGGTTTAAGGGCTGATTATCAGGAGCAGTATGATTTACTGGTCTTTATAATGTCTATAAAAAGCAGTAAATTATATGGTTTTGATTAGCTGCTACTGGTAAGAACATATATACAATAGACCTTATCGCAGCATGTATTATCAGTAGCAGCTAGTCAACATTTTTAATTCTACTCAATATTGAGTGATACATTTACTATAAAATAATAATAATATTAATATTGAGCAGAATTAATTTCTGCCTATTGGTTTGACTGTCCACAACAGTTACGGTCTTTCATGTGGCCCATCAGGAAAATTAAATTGTCCAGCCCTTTTCTATACTGTCATGCTTGCAGGTAGCACACGTGATTCGTGGCCCCATTGTGTCACGGGGCCGGGCTTAACTAGGAGGGGCATAGCTAAACAGTTACCTGGTTTTCACTGGAGCTCTTGATGGTGGAGTCATGTTTGAGCTGCAAGTAGCCACCAGGTACCACTCCTTGGCAGTTCCCGATACTGCAGCTGCTGACCCTAGGGGTCAGGTACAGGCCTTGGAGTCACTGGCAGGACAGTATTCGTACTCCGTTCAGACTATTGTACATAGCTTCTAGATCCTATGGCAGAAAGTATACTTTCTCCGCTTCCCTTCTTTTGGAGATGTCAGCACACAACGAGTCAGAAACCTGGCGGAGAATATGGTGACATTGGCGGCCAAACTGGACATACAGGAAACAGACACCTCTCATGACTCAACTGTCCCTAACAAAGCACTTCACTGGACCTCCAGACTAGAATGGGCACTTGAATTCTCAGTCTGAAGACCTGAGAGAAGTGGATGAAATAAAACAGACAGCACATGTGTAACGGGTCTGGGAGGCGGAACCTCTGAGCAACTATACAAGGGGGCGATCCTTGTAAGGAAGCGGGTGGTGACCAGGGAAGACGGGCAGGTAGTCACAGCAGGTGACCGGGACAGTCTCTGGGTAAACGGGCAGGAGGTCACGGCAAGTGACCGGGACAGTCTCTGGGTAAACGGGCAGGAAGTCACAGCAAGTGACCGGGGCAGTCTCTGGGAGAACGGGCAGGGGGTCACAGCAAGTGACCGGGACAGTCTTTGGGTATAGGGTTGGTACGACCTGTGATGGCTGAGCCTCCAGGTAGGCTAGCAGGCGGATGGCAGGTGTGTGCTCCCAGGTGAGCAGGCGAGAGTCTCTGGATAAGCAGGTGGTCACAGCATGTGACGGCGGAGCCTCCAGGTAGGCTAACAGGCGGATGCAGATGAGTGCTCCCAGGTGAGCAGGCAAGAGTCTCTGGACTGGCAGATGGTCACAGCACGTGACGGCGGAGACTCCAGGTAGGCTAACAGACAGGTAGCAGGTGAGCGCTCCCAGGTGAGCGGGCAAGCGCTCCCAGGTGAGCGGGCAAGCTGGTCCATAGACAGACTGACAGGTGTCGGAAGGCAGACCGTCGGACCTCAGGCTAGCAAGCAGGAAAGCGGATGACAGGCAGGAATCAGGCAGCAAACTGGCAGGAAACTGGCAGGCAACTGGCAGGTAGCTGGCAGGTAACAGGCAATGGGACCTGAGGGCTGAAGCAGAGTAGTGAACAGTGCAACAACATTGCTCGGGCACCTCCATTTTGGAGGAGGTGCCTTATATATGGTGAAGTCCTCCGGCCATTGGCCGGGGACTCCTTAGGACGGCGCGCGGCCCCTTTAAGAGGGAGGGAGCGCGCGCGCGCCCTAAGCACCGTGGCCGGGAAGGAGCGCGCGCTGCCAGCAGAGCGGGAGGAGGATGCCGGGCTCGGAGCGGAGGGGTGAGGGGAACAGCGTCCCTGCCTAGCAGGGGGCAGGGACGCCGACGCTACAACATGGAAGGCGATCTTCTCCGTATGCAATGCTCCTATCTGGAGCTCTGCTTGCTCAGAAACGACCTGACTGTTTTTGGATAGGGCTTTTCCTTCGCCAAATAACACCCTCACTGGATTCTGCAGATGTCAGACGGCAATGTGATACCGATTCTCCATGGCTTGCAGCAAGACATTTCCTGCAGAACCAGAGCCTCCACCCGATACGAATACAGTCAGAGTCATAAGTGGAAAGGGAATACTCTCGCCAAGAGTAGCCTCTTCTACATACCCAAGGCGTTGGAGTTTTTCAGAGTTCACAGGTCAAATACAGATGGGATGTTCCACACTATGGCAACAATAGCCCAATCCCTTATGACAACTGAGTTCCGGCTGCTGCTCAGCAAGCCAACACGGTCAACTCACATGGATTCAGTACGGACAGCAGCCTCAAAAAGCTATGGAACAGGCGATCTTTGGAAAAACGGTGCCAGACATGATGGTTTCTTCACACACGTCGCCTTTCTGTTCTGCTCCTGGAAGCTGGGAAGGGAAGATGAAGCAGAGAATTCAAGACTCAGCTAATCGAAGACCTTTTGGAAGGCCACCATGAAGGTCTGCAGATCGGAGGTTACAGGATCTCCTCTCTCCCACAAGGGTTGAGCCATGTTAGGGCCTCTCCTGTTAAATAGGACATAAGAAATCCCACTTTAAGCTGATCAGAGGGAAACTGAAGGCCCAGTAATTATTAGTGATGCATGCACTGCTCTAGGAAGCCACGGTACTGCTTTGGCTCCCCATTGTAGCGTGGCGTATTAGACAGGATGGGTTCACCTTCAGGAGAGTAAGTTGGATGTTGAATAGATATGGCCGCAGGTACTGCAACTTGGGCTGGAGCAGCTGACAACAGGGCTTCCAATCGGGCATCCACTCTCTATAGAACAACATTTTTTCCTGCTGCTCTCACTGGTGAAACAACTGTAGATATATTTCTAAGTGCAAAAGGCCATGGGAATGAGCGGGGTCCATGGCCTGAGCAAACTGACTCACTCACAGGTGGCGCACATGGCTCATGGACCCACTGTGCCATGGGGGCGGGCTTAACTAGGAGAGGCATAGCTAAGCAGCTATGTGGTTTTCACTGGAGCTCCTGATGGTGGAGTCAGGCTTGAGCTGCCGGTAGCCGCCAGGTACCACTCCTAGGCAGTCTCCAGAACTGCAGCTGCTGACACGGACTGGGCTCTGAGTCACCGGAAGGACATAATTCATACTCCGATCAGACTGCACAGGTTCTGGGTCCTCGAGCAGAACGGATACTGACAAAGAGTCACAGACAGGGCTGGATTTATATACTGGAACAGGCTCTGACAATACAGACTCAGGAACATTAACCAAGACCAACACAAGGGACCGTCAGGTGCGGTTTCGGGTTTAGGGACCACCAGATGTGGTTTCAGGTTCAGGCCCTGGACATACTAGGGCCATGGGGTCAGGTTTAGGCCCTGTCCACACAAGGACCATGGGTTCAGGTTCACGTACAAACTACACAGGATACTAGGACGGGGGAACTGGCAACATACAGTTGCGCACACACTCTAAGTAAGGAACTACAGGGGTTGCTCAAGCACTGCCCTACTGGGGAGGGTGCCTTTTATACAAAATACCTCCCAGCTATTGGCTGGGTTGCATTTTTCAAAGTGCATGTGCTACCCCTTTAAGCGCTAGACATGCTGCCGGGAAGCCTGTGTGACTATGAGTATGTCGGTGTCCCTGCTTGGAAGAGGAAAGGGAACCATGCAGGGACGCCGACAATAGTGTTACATATACTATGTACAGACTGAGTTTTTTCTAAGTTGATATGCTTAGAATAATCACAAAAATCACCTTAAAAATGCTTGAAAGAATCTTCCTATGCATTTCAATGTTAATCTACTGTGCTGTTCATATAAGGAGTTGTAACTGGTTTGTTAGAAATACTGTATATAAATTTACTTTTCAAATGTAAATCAATAAATGTATCAGACATTTGAAAAATTCCCCTTATAGTGCTAATTAATTAAAACTGAAACTGATAAATGATTTAATAGGTCTTATTCAGGTAAAAATGGACGAAAACAAGGAAAAAATGTTTTACATTTTTTATGTTTTATTTTAATGTAAAAGGTAATCTCTAATTCACCAATCCAGTTACATGAAATATCTGTACACTGTGTCCATGCATTATTTTACTAAAGTGCTTATACCTTACTAGCTATTGAACCAGTTCTACGCCAGGGTGGTGAGCATTTTTATTGGTATATGGTCTTCCATGCTGGTATGTGCTGCCCCCCTCCTGTACCCACCATCCTACCCTGGTATGTATGGCTCCCCTCATCCCTATCCTGGAATGCATGGCACCCCTCATCCCCATCCTGGAATGCATGGCACCCCTCATCCCCAATCCTGGTATGCATGGCACCCTTCACCCCCTATCCTTGTATGCATGGCACCCCTCATCTCCAATCCTGGTATGCATGACACCCCTCACCCCCAATCCTGGTATGCATGTCACCCCTCAACCACAATCCTGGTATGTATGGCACCCCTCATCCCTCATTCTGGTATGCATGGCTACCTCATACCCAATCCTGGTATGCATGGAACCCCTCACCCCCATCTTGGTATGCATGGCACCCCTCATCCCCAATCCTGGTATGCATGGCACCCCTTACCACCATCCTTGTATGCATGGCACTCCTCATCCCTATCCTGGTATGCGTGGTACCTCCATCCCTGTCCTGGTATGTATGGTACCCCTCATCCTAGTATGGATGGTACCCCTCATCCCTATCCTGGTATGCATGGTACCCCATCCCTCATCCTGGTATGCATGGTACCCCTCATCCCTATCCTGGTATACATGGTACCCCTCATCCCTATCCTGGTATGCATGGTACCCCATCCCTCATCCTGGTATGCATGGTACCCCTCATCCCTATCCTGGTATACATGGTACCCCTCATCCCTATCCTGGTATGCATGGCCCTCATCCGAATCCTGGTATGCATGGCTTCCCCTCATCTCCAATCCTGGTATGCATGGCACCCCTCACCCCCAATCCTGGTATGCATGTCACCCCTCAACCACAATCCTGGTATGTATGGCACCCCTCATCCCTCATTCTGGTATGCATGGCTCCCTCATACCCAATCCTGGTATGCATGGAACCCCTCACCCCCATCCTGGTATGCATGGCACCCCTCATCCCCAATCCTGGTATGCATGGCACCCCTCACCCCTATCCTGGTATGCATGGCACCCCTCATCCCCAATCCTGGTATGCATGGCACCCCTTACCACCATCCTTGTATGCATGGCACTCCTCATCCCTATCCTGGTATGCGTGGTACCTCCATCCCTGTCCTGGTATGTATGGTACCCCTCATCCTAGTATGGATGGTACCCCTCATCCCTATCCTGGTATGCATGGTACCCCATCCCTCATCCTGGTATGCATGGTACCCCTCATCCCTATCCTGGTATACATGGTACCCCTCATCCCTATCCTGGTATGCATGGTACCCCATCCCTCATCCTGGTATGCATGGTACCCCTCATCCCTATCCTGGTATACATGGTACCCCTCATCCCTATCCTGGTATGCATGGTACCCCATCCCTCATCCTGGTATGCATGGTACCCCTCATCCCTATCCTGGTATACATGGTACCCCTCATCCCTATCCTGGTATGCATGGCCCTCATCCGAATCCTGGTATGCATGGCTTCCCCACATCCCTATCCTGGTATGCATGGCACACCTCATCCCTATCCTGGCATGCATGGCCCCCTCATCCCCAATCCTGGTATGTATGGCACCCCTCATCCTCAATCCTGGAATTCATGGCACCCCTCAACCCCAATCCTGGTATGTATGGCACCCCTCATCCCCCATCCTTGTATGCATGGCACCCCTCATCCCCAATTCTTGTATGCATGTCACCCCTCATCCCCAATCCTGGTATGCATGGCACCCCATCTCTCATCCTGGTATGCATGGGCCCCTCATTCCAAATCTCGTATACATGCACTCCTCATCCCCAATGCTGGTATACATTGCACCCCTCATTCCAATTCTAGTATGTATAGTCTCCTCATTCCAGAAACCTGGTATGCATGGCACCCAATCCCTCATCCTGGTATGCATGGCACACCTCATCCCTATCCTGGTATGCATGGCACCCCATCCCTTATCCTGGTATGCATGGTACCCCTCATGCTGGTATACATGGCACCCCATCCCTCATCCTCGTATGTATGATACCCCGCATTCCTATCCTGGTATGTATGGTACCCCTCATCCCTATTCTGGTATGCATGACACCCCTCAACCACCAATCCTGGTATGCATGGTCCTCTCACCCCCCAATCCTGGTATGCATGGTCCCCTCACCCCCCAATCCTGGTATGCATGGTCCCCTCACCCCCAATCCTGGTATGTGTGGTACCCCTCATCCTGGTATGCATGGTCCCCTCACCCCCCAATCCTGGTATGCATGGCACCCCTCATCCCCCAATCCTGGTATGCATGGCACCCCTCATCCCCCAATCCTGGTATGCATGGCACCCCTTACCACCATCCTTGTATGCATGGCACTCCTCATCCCAATCCTGGTATGCATGGTACCTCCATCCCTGTCCTGGTATGTATGGTACCCCTCATCCTGGTATGGATGGTACCCCTCATCCCTATCCTGGTATGCATGGTACCCCATCCCTCATCCTGGTATGCATGGTACCCCTCATCCCTCTCCTGGTATACATGGTACCCCTCATCCCTATCCTGGTATGCATGGTACCCCATCCCTCATCCTGGTATGCATGGTACCCCTCATCCCTATCCTGGTATACATGGTACCCCTCATCCCTATCCTGGTATGCATGGCCCTCATCCGAATCCTGGTATGCATGGCTTCCCCACATCCCTATCCTGGTATGCATGGCACACCTCATCCCTATCCTGGCATGCATGGCCCCCTCATCCCCAATCCTGGTATGTATGGCACTCCTCATCCTCAATCCTGGAATTCATGGCACCCCTCAACCCCAATCCTGGTATGTATGGCACCCCTCATCCCCAATCCTAGTATGCCTGGCACCTCTCATCCCCCATCCTTGTATGCATGGCACCCCTCATCCCCAATTCTTGTATGCATGGCACCCCTCATCCCCAATCCTGGTATGCATGGCACCCCATCTCTCATCCTGGTATGTATGGGCCCCTCATTCCAAATCTGGTATGCATGCACTCCTCATCCCCAATGCTGGTATACATTGCACCCCTCATCCCAATTCTAGTATGTATGGTCTCCTCATTCCAGAAACCTGGTATGCATGGCACCCAATCCCTCATCCTGGTATGCATGGCACACCTCATCCCTATCCTGGCATGCATGGCACCCCATCCCTTATCCTGGTATGCATGGTACCCCTCATGCTGGTATGCATGGCACCCCATCCCTCATCCTGGTATGCATGGTACCCCGCTTTCCTATCCTGGTATGTATGGTACCCCTCATCCCTATTCTGGTATGCATGGCACCCCTCAACCACCGATCCTGGTATGCATGGTCCTCTCACCCCCCAATCCTGGTATGCATGGTCCCCTCACCCCCCAATCCTGGTATGCATCGTCCCCTCACCCCCCAATCCTGGTATGCATGGTCCCCTCACCCCCCAATCCTGGTATGTGTGGTACCCCTCATCCTGGTATGCATGGTCCCCTCACCCCCCAATCCTGGTATGTATGGTACCCCTCATCACCGAATCCTGGTATGCATTGCACCCCTCATCCCCCAATCCTGGTATGCATGGTCCCCTCACCCCCCAATCCTGGTATGCATGGTTCCCTCACCCCCCAATCCTGGTATGCATGATCCCCTCACCCCCCCCCCAATCCTGGTATGTGTGGTACCTCTCATCCTGGTATGCATGGCACCCCATCTTTCATCCTGGTATGCATGGTACCCCTCATCCCTATTCTGGTATGCATGGCACCCCTCAACCACCAATCCTGGTATGCATGGTCCTCTCACCCCCCAATCCTGGTATGCATGGTACCCTCACCCCCCAATCCTGGTATGCATGGTCCCCTCACCCCCCAATCCTGGTATGTGTGGTACCCCTCATCCTGGTATGCATGGTCCCCTCACCCCCCAATCCTGGTATGCATGGCACCCCTCATCCCCCAATCCTGGTATGCATGGCACCCCTCATCCCCCAATCCTGGTATGCATGGCACCCCTTATCACCATCCTTGTATGCATGGCATTCCTCATCCCAATCCTGGTATGCATGGTACCTCCATCCCTGTCCTGGTATGTATGGTACCCCTCATACTGGTATGGATGGTACCCCTCATCCCTATCCTGGTATGCATGGTACCCCATCCCTCATCCTGGTATGCATGGTACCCCTCATCCCTCTCCTGGTATACATGGTACCCCTCATCCCTATCCTGGTATGCATGGTACCCCATCCCTCATCCTGGTATGCATGGTACCCCTCATCCCTATCCTGGTATACATGGTACCCCTCATCCCTATCCTGGTATGCATGGCTTCCCCACATCCCTATCCTGGTATGCATGGCACACCTCATCCCTATCCTGGCATGCATGGCCCCCTCATCCCCAATCCTGGTATGTATGGCACTCCTCATCCTCAATCCTGGAATTCATGGCCCCTCATACCCCATCCCTCATCCTGGTATGCATGGTACCCCGCTTTCCTATCCTGGTATGTATGGTACCCCTCATCCCTATTCTGGTATGCATGGCACCCCTCAACCACCAATCCTGGTATGCATGGTCCTCTCACCCCCCAATCCTGGTATGCATGGTCCCCTCACCCCCCAATCCTGGTATGCATGGTCCCCTCACCCCCCAATCCTGGTATGTGTGGTACCCCTCATCCTGGTATGCATGGTCCCCTCACCCCCCAATCCTGGTATGCATGGCACCCCTCATCACCCAATCCTGGTATGCATGGCACCCCTCATCCCCCAATCCTGGTATGCATGGTCCCCTCACCCCCCAATCCTGGTATGCATGGTTCCCTTACCCCCCAATCCTGGTATGCATGATCCCCTCACCCCCCCCAATCCTGGTATGTGTGGTACCCCTCATCCTGGTATGCATGGCACCCCATCTTTCATCCTGGTATGCATGGTACCCCTCATCCCTATTCTGGTATGCATGGCACCCCTCAACCACCAATCCTGGTATGCATGGTCCTCTCACCCCCCAATCCTGGTATGCATGGTCCCCTCACCCCCCAATCCTGGTATGCATGGTCCCCTCATCACCCAATCCTGGTATGCATGGCACCCAATCCCTCATCCTGGTATGCATTGCACCCCTCATCCCTATTCTGGTATGTATGGTACCCTTTATCCTGGTATACAAAGCACTCCTCATCCCAATTCTGGTATGTATGGCCTCCTCATCCCAGAAACCTGGTATACATGGCACCCAATCCCTCATCCTGGTATGCATGGCACCCCTCATCCCCAATCCTGGATGTATGGCTCCCTCATCCCTACCCTGGTATGCATGGCACTCCATTCCTTATCCTGGTATGCATGGTACCCCTTATCCCTATTCTGGTATGCATGGTACCCCTCATCCTGGTATGAATGGCACCCCATCCCTAATCCTGGTATGTATGGTACCTCTCATCCCCCAATCCTGGTATGCATGGCACCCCGTATCCCCCAATCCTGGTCTGGTATGCATGGCCTCTTACCCCCAATCCTGGTATGTGTAGTACCCCTCATCCTGGTATGCATGGCACCCCATTCCTCATCCTGGTATGCATGGTCCCCTCACCCCCTGATCGTGGTATGCATGGTTTCCTCACCCCACAATCCTGGTATGCATGATCCCCTCACCCCCCAATCCTGGTATGCATGGCACCCCTCAATTCTGGTATGCATGGCACCCCTCACCCCACAATCCTGGCATGCATGGCACCCCTCATCCCCCCAATCCTGGTATGCTTGGTACCCCTTATCCTCCAATCCTGGTCTGTATGGTACCCCTCATCCCCCAATCCTGGTATGTGTGGCCCCTCACCCCCCAATCCTGGTATGTATGGCACCCCTCACCCCCCAATCCTGGTATGCTTGGCACCCCTCACCCCCCAATCCTGGTATGTATGGCACCCCTCATCCCTTTCACGCTGCACACATACAAAAAAATAAACACTTATACTCACCTTTCTTTCCAGAGCTCCAGCTCTGCTGTGTCCTGTTCTGCCAGAGGCCGGGGAAGGAGTGCGGCACTGAAGTACGCGCGTGCCCATACCGCGCTGTTCAGCGCCATTTTGCTGAAGACACACTGCAAATGTGTTTTCAGTAAAATGGTGCTGGATAGCGCTATGCGCATGCGCCGATTCTGACGCCTCACTCCTGCCCCGGTCTCCGGCGAAGAGAGGCACTGCGGCAACGCTCCTCCCGGTCAGATAAGTATGTAAGTATGGTGCCAGAGATCGCGGTATGAGTTCAGTGTCTACACATACCGTGATCTCCGGCGCCATACACTCCTCTTACCTGTAACGGCTCCATGCATTCTTCTGTCTGGAGCCAGACTGCGCAGGTGTGTCGCGCTTGCGCAGTCTATAGAGGCTTCAGACAGAGACACGCATCTCCTGTTATATTATAGATTTAGTTGCTAACAATCTCTAATGACCCCAGATTCCCTAACTGCTTAGGAAGACACACAGTATGACATTGAATAGTGCTGAAGTAGAGGGGAATATGGTAAAGTCAGGCTGCAAATTATTACATATTATACCATGGGAAGTTATGTAAATATTCAATTTCCTTCACCCTTATTTTCCATGAATCTAAGCAACATGTAAATTCAATGAGACTTTACACTCTTCTGTATTATTACCAGTGCTAAACATGAATCAATCTCATGGATAAACTAAATAACTTGTAAAGAAATGGTTTGAATTGAAACTCTTGGTGATTTACATCCAACTCTGTATAGAAGTAGTTAATTTACTTTCTTGTACAGCCAAAATCATGTAAGTCATCAACAGAATAACTTCCTCTACGTAACTATACCAGAGCGGGTATGTGACATTTTTGTCTTCCCGTCAAGGATCAGAAGATGGAACACAGGTCTTCCATTTGTCCAATAAAGCAGCAGACCCTGGAGAACAGCGCACGTTGCTTATATCATCGCCTAAGTGAAGCAAATCATATTCTCATAAAGGAAACCCTTTTGTTGCAGTGAGCACATTGCCAGGAAAAGATGTGTATAAAGTAATCAATTGTAGACCTGCTTCACTCACCTCACTTTTACAAGCCTGAAATTAAAAAGACATAAATCTACAGTGACTCCAATTAACAATGTGCGCTATAGCTGTTTATGGTAAGTGCAATGAATTGTACCCTATAAATCTGGACTGAAAGGATTAAAACTAAGTGGTGTAACATGGTACAAAGCTTGTAATCATTAATCATTGTAAAGAAATGTATACAAAGTACCAGGGGCACACAACCGCACCGGTTTAAGAGTCACTCTATCAGACTATACTACTTGGCCGTCCAATTAGTAACATTTGGTGATTAATAAAAAAAAATCTTTAAAGAAAATTGTAAAATCTCTTCAAGGCGATATGGGACATCTTCGATCTGGGACATCTATGGCAGATGAATAGGAAATGCCATAAGTATTCATCTGCTTGGACTCACCTCTATCTCAAGAATAGACTGTGGTCACATGTGGTAAGGAATAGAATGGCGACTGCACATGTGCATTATCTTCATTCATTTCTACAGGAGATCCAAAAATTGAACAGGGACCTCCACATTTTGCCTGTTTTATTGGAATCCTATTTACTTGTATGCTTTAAAGTGGTTATTTGGATTTTTTTTAGGTAGTTGCTAACTGAATGCCTTTTCTGCCGTGCGATGATCTCTCCCGATCAGGGACCACTCCTAATAGCGATTCCCCTGCTTCCTGTAACATCATGTCAACAGAGCAGTCCCTTCTCTTCCGCTCTCCTCTGTCAACAGGGTATCACTTCCAAAGTTATGTTAATTGACAGCCGGCTTGCGGTTGCCTATCTGTAGCTATCCAGCTGTCAGTCAACAGGACATTCGCAGTCACACCCCGTCAACAGATCAGAGTGGAAGAGAAGGACTTGGCAGCTATCGTGCACTTGTTCTATTCTTCTACACATCTCGACAGGTTACTGGTCCACTCCTACTGTGATATGTTAGCGCTATATAAGTATCTGTAGCTCTAGTATCTGGAAATAATGTCTTTAAAGGATGCTCTTTTATTATACTCCCCCCTGGTATTTGCATATAAATTTATACATATAGTATTTTTGTTATGCTTTTAATATATGTTAATTATTAATAACGTACTAACCTCATTTATCAAAGTATCCTGGTTGTCTATAGTAACCAAACACAGCACTGATTTCACTTTTCCTTAATAGCTGAATAAATGACAGTGCCAAGGGGGATCCAACACGCCACATTTTCTTGGCCACGATATTTAGATATTAGGCTAAGGAAGCAAACTAAACCTTTTCGCAATGTAAAAGAAAACATAGTTATGGCTCTTGGGTGCTATGTTAGACAGTTTTGAAAAATGATCTTCACTGTCTAGGAATGTCTGAAAACTGAGTTTGTGGTATAGGATATTAGATGTGGCCTCCTATTCAAGGCCAAATCCTGACGTGATGTATTAATAAGTGACTTGATAAATGCCCGATATAACCACTCATGTTTATGTATATATAAAGTGAGATTTGGATTATTTTACTCCACAGCAGCTCATCTGTGCTTTCAACAATATCTACAAGTCTAGTCTAGTTGAGTTTGTAAAAGATCATTTTCACAATGGTTTCAAAACAAAATAAGTATCGACCTTTAGGTTAGGGCAACATGGAGACGATCTCTAGAGCTACTGATTGATTTTAACTATTGAGCTACAAGTGCAGTCTTATGGAATACATTGCGTTGTATCTAATCTTTTAGGCTGAAGTTGTCCCTTGAGAGTTAAAAGTAGTTAGTATGCTAAAAAAGTAGCTCAGGGCTAAGAAAATTTCTACCAAGCAAGCTAGTTTTAAAATACTAGGCTCAATTATTTCCGGCATTTTGTATTCCAGTGTTAATTAACGGGACTGCTGGAGTTAGATGTGCCTAATTCATTAAGAGATGCACCCCACTTAATGGGGCACATCTTACAACTGCCATGTCAGTAATTTATGCCACTAAAATGGTATCACTTTTGATTCATTTGCTGGGCAGACTTTGCCACTCCCCATCCCATCAAAGCTCTGCCCAATTCTGCCAAGTTACCCATGCCTTGCATAAGCATTTTTGTGCAACTTTGAGATGAGCAAATAATTTAGAACTATTCAAGTTTTTTTACACCACAATACTGGTAAAAACACCTTGATCAATTGGACCCTAAGTTTTCTGAGATGTCAAGCACTTATTTATTTTTAGACCCCTATCTGACTGGAACCAAAAGGGGTGAAAGCGATGTGCACTTTTTTTCAAAAATTATTTTATGATAACTGCATTGATAACTTTCTAGAAAATATCTGAAAAGGCAATAAACTGTGATGTTGTGTCAGGACTGCGAATATTTTTAATTACATTTTGGCCATTTTTGCCCTCTTTCAAGATGGTGTCTTTGGTCTCATGTGCCCCTTGTCTTCCTGCTTTATAACTCCACCCCAGCCTCTAATCAGTGCTAGAGTATTCTGCCTGTGACCTGTTCCTGGTGGTTTCCTAGTTTCCTGCTCTGCCCTGCAGACTTGTGTGCATCTTCTGTTACCTGCTCTCAGAGGTAGCAGCAGGAGCAGCCAGAAGGAGGACTGCAGGTAACAACTGAATGCAGCAGAATCTCTGAGAGCAGGTAACAGAAGACTCCTTATTTTTCGGCTAGAGTATCCTGTAATAATTATAATGGATACCACAGGAGTCTTTTTGCGTGGAACAAAGATACAACAGAAGACAGTTTATAGGTGTCAAAGTGTATATTATAAACACACGGTGTTTCAAACAAGTGCAGACGAAAACTCAAAGTCCATAAACACTCAGGGGAAAATGCAATCAACAGAGAAGTCTGTAAAGCGCAGTTCACACTAGAGGATGTTAGAAAAAAAGGAAGACTTTATCAAGTCCATACACAAGTATATATATAGATGCAAGGAAGTCCAAACAATATATATTAGATAATCCAGGGAGGCCTGGGTAGGAAGTCCCAGATAATGCAGCACAGTCCCGTGCTCTAAATGCAATCAGCAAAGCAATCTGTAAAGCACAGTTCACACTAGAGGATACTAGAAAACAAGGAAGTCTTTATCAAGTCCATGCAAGGAAGTCCATGCTATATATATTAGATAATCCAGGGAGGCCTGGGTAGGAAGTCCCTGATAGCGCAGCACAGTCCCGTGATCTGCAGCTAATTAATGCAGGTGAGTCAGAACAGAAACCAGCTAACTTGTTAGCAGAATGCAGGTGAAGATTGACGCTCAGAGGTAGCAGCAGGAGCAGCCAGGAGAAGGAGGACTACAGGTAACAACTGAATGCAGCAGAATCTCTGAGAGCAGGTAACAGAAGATCCACACAAGTCTGCAGGGCAGAGCAGGAAACTAGGAAACCACCAGGAACAGGTCACAGGCCGAATACTCTAGCACTGATTAGAGGCTGGGGTGGAGTTATAAAGCAGGAAGACAAGGGGCACATGAGACAAAAGACACCATCTTGAAAGAGGGCAAAAATGGCCAAAATGTAATTAAAAATATTCGCAGTCCTGACATTTTGTAGTAGAAAAAAAATTAACTGCTTCCATGCCGCACCTCCGATGTTCCAATAAAGTCCGATGGCTGCCAATCTTTACAGTGTGCAATCATTGGACGCAGTCCATAAAATGAAATATGGAGGCGGTCACGTAAGAACGTAACTTATCCAAAGGACCACGTCCTCAGCTGTCCACTCTTCTGAGAAGGCAGCAGACTCTACTGTACCTCCTGGGCAAAAGTGGGGACTTCTGAGGAAGTGGACTCGTGAATAAATCATGTGACTTCCACTATATTTCACCAGAGAAGGTAATCGAAAGCACCATACCATAACAAGTATATAACGGCGGTATGCGGACTCAGGAGCTCATATTGAATTAATCCCATTGTCAAATTGCTAAATTATATGTTATCTAATAGAGAAATATAAAAGCAGATTTTCTGGCAATCATTCCTTTCTTCCGTTACTTTGGTTTGTGTAGCCTTACAATACTTTTTTTGTTTTTGCCCAATTATGCCCATATTTTTGAAATCATTGTATGTAACTGAACATCTTTTTTTCTTGTAACTGACTTGAGTTCTGTTATGTTTCTGATTCTTGCAATTTGCAAATTGTGATTATAGAAGAACAAAGCAGCGGATTTCTTCACCAAAGGTATTAATGTAATCAGTATTACAGCATTTATTACAGCCATGTCTTTACCTTGCATTACAAAATCATGCGGACCGGTTCTCTTTAGGTTTTTCTTCTGCTCCGTACTACACAGTTTATCCTTCCTTTGACAAGTGCTCTTGTTTTAGGATTGCATCCTATAGACTGAGAGAGATATTTGCAGCGAAGTGTCACTTACTTACTTGCATTCTGTAGTTTTTTGTAAAATCACTGTTTCTTTTGCTGCAGATATAGCAGTTCTCTGAATGCTGAACTCTGTGTAACCCCGCCCACACCACTGATTGGCAGCTTTCAGTGTCCACTGTGCATAGGCAGAATGCTGCCAATCAGTGGTGAGGATATGGGTGTATAGAGCTCATGAATATGAATGACTACATGGCAGCAAGTTATTATCTTCTAGTGATAATATCCTGTTGATAAAACAGTGATTTTATCAAAAGCACAGCAAGTAGTCCAGTAAGTGATAAACTGCTGGAATCAGGGACTCAGTCTCAACGTTAGACGGTGCTCAAAATAAGTGACAAACATCTGGTGACAAGATCCCTTTAAGTTGTATCTTCTCTGTCTATATTGTTCTCGCTGCTTGTTGTGTTGGATAGAAAATTAAAAATTCCATTCTTGAAATCATTCTTTCGAGTATGACTATATTGTAGGATGGTAAATTTGACTTCAGAGACTAGTTAATAAAATACTCAATATAAATATATTGACAGCTTGAGAAGCACAAAGCCTTGTAACTTGTGTTGAGTGCTGAATAACCTACCGGACAGCTATTATGAAGGGACTTTACTGGAACCTCTGTTTCTAGAAGGGATTTCCTGGAAACCCTGATGACTGGCCACCTGCTTCTTAGCGCCATCCATTGGCCTGTTTCATCTGCTTAACACATTGCCTAGATTTCAAAAAACATTTGCCGTTCTATTGCCAGCCATAAATTAAGAATGTGATCAGTAATACATCGCGGGACGCGGGTCTGAGCTGTTTCCTGTCGGCAATGAAACACATGGACACAAGGAAACATTCTAATAATAGCAATGTTATAACATAAGTATTTTTTCATTAGGTCCTAATAATACATTTTTAGGAGACTGAGCCAACTGAAATTTATCAACAAATCAGATTATTTTCTTGGCTTATAAAATGAATATTTAATGAAGATGTTGTATGGATTCACCCTGAAATGGTTATTTCCAAAATAACTTTTTTCCTGCAGGCCCATTTTTAATGGAGCAGAGGGGTGCCTGTTGGACCTCCGCTCCAGTCATTGTCTATGAGACTGCGGGAAATAGCAAAGCACTCTACTTTGTTTTCTCCAGCAGTTCCATAGACCATGAATGAAGCATAGGTTGAGCATGCCCCCTCCACTCCATTCAAGATGGGGCTGCAAAAGACTCCTTCTTGGGGTTACAAAGCTATTCTCAAGATCTTGGGAGGACCAACAGTTTTGGATAGGGGATAACTTGTTATTTTTGGAATAATCCTTTACACCCTTACTATTAACACACTTTTAAATTCCCTTATTTTTCTCATATTGAAAAATGTCACATTAATCTAACTCAAGACACAAGTTCTCGACTGGAACTAAAAGTTACAACAAGATTACCAAACTACAATGTGGAAATGTGTACTTGGTAATTATGACAATGTAACAATTAGCAGAAGATATTGCATAGCTGGTGGACACCATGAGTCATGAAAGGTGGACACCATGAAAGGTGGACACTATGAGTTGATACCATGAGTCAAGAAAGCCACATTCTTCAGGTGACTTATAACTTCTGGAATTAAGATAAAGTGAGAACTTCCTGCATTATGTTTATTGAAACAAAATGCACAATAAATTATTATGAATCATGTTCTTTGTAGAGACATAGCCTTTGTGTTCCTAGAGGTAGATCCTATTACTATTACATTAATTGAGAACATGATGACGGGCTTACAATCTAGGTAAGATACTTCAATGCATTCCTTTGGCCTGAGGCACCTGAATATACATTATGACTCATCAATGTGCATTTTTATAGTATGATTAATAAATTCTATCAAACATATAAATAGTTTGGTATTGCTAGCAAATCTTTAGAATTCTGGACTTGAAACCAATGGCATATATTGGCTTTCCATTTGTAATGTAGCAAATTAGAGAAAAATGATAATTGTTACAAATAAATATCTTGAGCAGTATTACACCAGTGTCAGAGTGTGTTCATTTCTGCTTATCAGAGCATAATTAGAAAATATGGTATAATAATGTTTAAGAAGAATATTCTTAATAGACAAATTATAATAGGCAAGCATATTAATCAAAAAATCCGACTAATCCTGAATAATGAAATCTGAATAAACCTGAATTAAGAAATCTGAATATGTGAATGTTTGCAGAAAGAGAGTTAGTAACTAATGCCATTTTTTTCATATTCAGACTATTATTACTATTACAATAAAATTAGCAAATACAATTAGAAAATGTCAAATGAGTAAAAGAATAGACTCATTTGCATAGACTCAATGCATTTTCTAATTTTACACAAAACTGCATGAAATCTTTGACTAGGATACCACCTCCTTCACACACTTTTTTAAGAGGTTTTTTTTTTCTCTCATAAATGGTAAACATTTCAAGCATTTTTCCTAGTGTTTTGTTTAAGTATTTTAGGGTATTATTTTTTTTGTTACTTTTGAAATATGCGACAGAATTATAGAGTGGCCAATGAGAAAAATGACAGAAAATTGCCTTAGCCAGTGATTTTTTAAAAAAAAAAAATGACCCGGAAAAAAAAAAGCAAAAAATATATTGTATGTAGTGCATTTTATATTCCACTACGGGATTTAAGGTAACTTCTGAATTCCCATTTTAGGCACATAAAAAAACACAGATGAAAAGAATAATAAAAATAACACAAAAAATGGCATTTTTCTTAAAAACACAGACTGGAATTTAAAAAAAAAACGCTTTTGAAACAAAAAGGAGTATGAATATTTTCGTGACCCTTTTTCTCTGTTGCGGACAAACGGACAGTAAAATTCCTTTTCTGCCTTGTAAAAGTTTTGGCAGGATCAGGGTCCCAAATTCTTGAAAAGAATCAGTAAGAGGGTATACCCATGAGGTGCAGGAAAAGTGTCACAAAATGCTGAGACAGCCTCTAGATGTGCAAAGCTGGTAGAGACTTACCCCAAAAGACTCACAGCAGTAATTGCAGCGAAAGGTGGTCCTACAATGTAATGACTCAAGGGGGCTAAATATAAATTCACATCACGATTTTCAGATTTATATTTTTTAAATATATAGAAAACCACGTATCATTTCATATACACTTCACAAATACTTACTACTTTGTGTTGGTATATCACATAAAATCCCAATAAAATACTTTTACGTTTGTGGGTGTAACATGAAAAAATGTGGAAAAGTTCATGAGGTATGAATACTTTTTCAAGGCACTGTATCCCAACTCTTACAGCAAATGTTGGAGGAAAGAAGGTTTGGGCACATTGGATTTCAATATCCCCAATCTTTTGTTCTTATGAGAGATAGTCTCTTACCTACTGATGAATTATCTAAAAGCTAGCCAAAATTCGTTAAGCCTTTTAAATTCTAAATGGAGTAATTTTCAATTTTTATATATCTGTTTAAATAAATTGCATTTAATATTGGAAACCTCTTTATAGTTTTTATTACATAAAAGTGTTAATTCTGTTTTTTTTATTAATAATGGATTTTCTGCTGTGTAGGAGGATTTCTGTATTTGCTGCAGGACACTATTGCTTGCTGCATTGTTTTGTGCGTTTGTGTGTTCCTTCAATAATATTTATGAATAACAAGCAAAATACATTAAAACAATATTCAGAATAACTTTTAAAGCAAAGTACAAAATATCCTACTAACTGATTCACAGAACCACAATTTCTCCCTAGGGATCAACATTTTTTATTTTGTGACCAGTTTAATCTGGTTACTTTGATGCCGTTGGCAATGAAGTCATCATGGCATGTCTCCTAAGAGGAAAAGAGAGATTTATCCATGACTCTGAAATGTCTCATTCATATCCTTGTATAGTGCTACATCAGACACATGTATTCTAGAAATTAGCAGACATTGCTAAATTCTTTTTTTACAAAAGCAAAAAAAAATATTATTTTTTCTTTTTTAAAAGGCAGCTACCAGTTAAAGAAGATTTGTGATCAGTGCGTTCATACAGTAAAAAAAAAGATTATAATTAAAATACATAAAAAAATATTCAGAACAACTTTTAATGCAGAGTACAATATATCTAACTGATTCACAAAACCACAATTTCTCCCTAGGGATCAATTTTTTTTAATTTTGTGACTGTTTAATCTGAATACTTTTGATGCTGTTGGCAATGAAGCAATCGCGGCATGTCTACTAAAAGGAAAAGAGAGATTTATTATCGACTCTGAATGCCTCATTCATGTCCCTATATTCCCAGCTACAATATTTTTCAATCACATTTATTCTAGAAATTAATATAAATCTTAACAATTGTTTTTACAAAGTACAATTTTTTTTTCCTTTTAAAGAAAAGCATGAGTTAAATGAAGAACTGTGAGACTTCCGAACTTGTCTCTGTGGGTGAATATTTTTATATCTTATATTCTAACAATTGCTATAAATGTTTAAATAAATTGACAACTCGGTGTTACCAGTTCTGCACGTGTCTTTGAACAGACTGACACTTCTCAATCAGTTCTGACAGTATCAGACGGTGTACGATCATGTCCCTTTGGCGACTAAAATGATAACACCCACCTGTCAATAACAGAGGAATAACAGAGGAATGACATAACATAAAGTCCTAAAAAAGAGGCTACAGAAACATACCAGGAATGATGGCAGATCCTTTTCAGGTGAGCGTTGTTTTTTCCCTGACTGCTAAAGCTCCTGAGCCCCAACACCCAGTGCCTGCCCTACCATGTCATTTATAATATTGGTGTGTCCTTATGTGGTTGGGGTCCTCAAACCTACCTCACTCACTATTTTTTGGGTGCAGTGACTACCTCTGCAACTCCCTATAACTACACTCCTATTCTTGTTTAAAAGTACCCCAATTTGTTGAAATAGCCACCAAGGTTTTATAAAGTCAGATCTGCTGAATGCCGGCCCACCTTTCAATGTAAAACGAGATTATCTTAAAGCGGCAACCCTCAATGCAAGGTGATTTTTTATGTTAGTGTATTAATATATATAGTATACTTTTTGGAAATAAGCAATTTCTTAGAAAAATGTAAGAAACTCAAAACCAGTCTTTAAGCTGCTTTTAACTCGGGGATCATACTGACACATACTATAAAGGCCCCCACACACATTAGACCAAAGTTGTACCAAATGGACAATTTCAACCAAATCGATTGTTCGCCGTTAAACTCTCTAGATGGGGAGCAATTATCTTTTTGCCGACAAATGTTCATAGTCATCTGCAAAATCGATCAGGCATGCCTGATATTTTCCTACCACTATTGTCCATGGAATAATGTGTATGTTCTGTTCGTTCGGAAAATGAAAGATTTATTATTTCCCCTAAACATCCAATCAATTATTGAATGCTATTTATTCAAAATGTATATATATTTATATATATATATATATATATATATATATATATATATATATGTAAATGGCTTCATTTAAAAAATATTTGTACAAATACTTGGGTCATACGAGCATATGGATCCTAACAGATCCATTTGACGTGATTGAACGCTTCTATTCCCAGTATTTTTTACACAAAGGCAACATTTGCATATATGCTTTTATATCTGATCTTTGGTTATACCTGTATTGTGTAATGTCCTCTGTCCTTGTATGTAACTTATGTCTTCTCCTACAACATACAGTATTTTCTTTTTGGTAATTTAGCACATTAGTAGTATATCTGGGTAAGCAATAAATTATTTTGACTGAATGCATTGGTTAGTATTTGATTCGTCATATAGCTCATAGCGGAGTACACACTACAAATCACAGACACATGAAGGCTAACTTCACTCATAAAGGTTGGTTTTGTAATGTGGCTTTTAACTATTTACTTTTCCCACAGATATATTAAATTTTATAGATTTTTAAAGTGCCCCTATCAACCAATTCATTGTGTTCTCAGTGTACCTTTTTTTTAAGCAATTTTTATTGTTCTTTCTGGTATTTTTGACATAGATCATTGTGTGTAACTGTATAGGTGCAGTGCAGTAAAATAGTAATTTTAATTTTCAAGTTTCACAAACAGATGTTATAGATTCAGTCAAACCAAATGTAGGTAATGCATGTCATCTGAGATTGGAAGATACTATTTGTAATACAAATGGCTACCATTGTTCTTTGGGTAAAAAAAACTTGGATAAAATATATTTGGAAAAGAAGGTTAAATGCATTTCAGAACATTTTATAGATTTGTGTATGTAACGCCAGCCTCCCTGCATGGTTCCCTTCCCTCCCCACTGGCAGGGACGCAGACATGCTCACCACCAAGGCCTCTCAGCGGCGTCTCCTGCTCCAGCTCCCAGGTTACAGTGCCCGCGCAAGTTGTGCAGGTCTCCAGTCAATGCGTACGTGCGGTCCATGCTTCTTAAAGGGGCAGCGCATGCACTCCTGAAATTTCCCAGCCTATAGCTGGGAGGCATTAGGTATTTAAGGCACCTTCCCCTATAGGGAGGTGCCTGAGCAACTTCAGTCCCTTGTGTATCTACAACCCACTAGTCTATTGTCAGGCCCCTGTTCCTGAACCAGTTCTGCGATACTGTACCAGTACCACTCCAGTGATCCTAAGCCCATCCTGCCTGAATCAGCCATTGTGTTCGAACTCGAACCCTCTCTGTCTGAACCGGCACCAGTATTCATACTGCCAGTGATTTTGATCCTGTCCTGCTTGACACTCCAAGGCCATACCTGCGTCCCTGACCCTTGGGATCAGCTACTGCAGCATCGGGGACTGTCCTGGAGTGGTACCTGGCGGCTACCTGCAGCACAAGCCTAATCTCACCATCAGAGGCTCTAGTGAAGAACCAGGTAATCACTAGTTACGCCCCTCCAGGATAAGCCCAGTCCATGGCGCAGTGGCTCCACATCCACTATCGTGACAGTGTATTTCATTTTAATTTGCTCCAATGCATCTAAATCTCTAAATCTAAGGCCTTATTCAGACATGCTTGAGTCACATATTTTCATGTCTAGAACATGGACCTATCAAAGTCTAGAGTCTAAATTAAAGGAGCATCCATTTTAATCCAAGTCACAAAAAAATAACTCATACAAATCTATGGAATCATGAAAATCATAAACAGCACATGATGATATCAGTGTGCAATCCGCATGGTGTCCATGATTAACATTGTAAAGTATAGGGAAAGCTTTGTAATTCATTTTTTTCCATATGTGAAAACTCACTAATAAAACACTGATGGTAAAAATTGAAACACTGACCAAACACCAATGAAACACTGATCCAAAATACTGATGAAAATAATTTTTTATGTATGAGAGACATCACAGATGTCTGAATGAGGCCTTATAGTGTTTTGTACATTATATAGATCTAAGACAGGGCAAATGGAAAAGAGTAGAGCTACAATCGCACTGTTTTGGACTGCATTGTTTTTGTACACCACAGCTTCTGAGATATGTTATATTACCTAACTAAGTTGGCACATGACCATCACGCCACTATGAGCTTGTTGAACTTCTCATTTTAAAACCATTGACACTAAATTAACGTTGGCTCCTTTTTAATGTCTTTATTTAGCCTCTTCTTGGAAGGCTTTCCACAATAGTTTGGAGCATGTCTGTAGAGTTCATGGTTATGCAATTGTAGCACCCTGAGGATTCGGCTGCTACAGGGGTATTGCACCTCAACCCAGAGGTGTGATATTCCACTCCCGGATAAGGATGGAGTGTGGAACTGAGCTCGGTAGGCTGCATGCACTACACACATCCCATTTCCGAGGAGCAGACCAACGGTACTCCCACTTAGAAATGTGCAGGTACGACCGAGTCTGTTCCTGGCTGGAGTGGGAGGGGGGTGGTACATCCCAAGTAGTGTAGGGGCAGATAGGGGGAGCAGCCTGGGTAAAGATAGGAGCTCATTGGGTGCTGGTCACCTGAGCTCACACATAGAGGGAGTATTTAAGGTGGGCACCATCTAAGATCAGGGTCAGTCAGTCAGTCAGTCAGTCAGGCAGTCAGCCTTTGCAGAGCAGTCCCAGAGAGAGAGTGAGAGAGGAGAGCCAGAAGGACCCAGAGAAAAAGAAAGGACTCTGAGAACCCAAATTCAATCCCCGGGTGAAGAGTCGGCAATAGGGTACCGGATCCCAAGCTGGTGGGGGCAAAAGCACACCCTAGCCAGAGACCGGAGGCCGTGGGCAGCATCTGCCACGGCCACCCACCACATCCACCCCGAAGGCAGACCACGTGGAGGGTCAGGGAACCCAAGGCCAAGGGTCTCCCAACAGAAGGCCCGAGGGAGCTGGACCTAGGTGGATCACTAGTGGGGACGGCCAGAGGAAAGGACAGAAGGAGAGCTCAGGGTCACGCTCCGGACTTGCTTGGGGGTTGGCTGGATCCAGGACCTGGTGGACGCAGCACGGCTCGGGTGGTCACTTGAAGCTGGAGTGACCGGAACATCAGCAGTGAGTAAATACCCTAAACTGCATAACCCGACTCGGTCTTCATTTAACATCTACGCTGCACCACCACAACCCCCATCCTCTGCACCTGACCCCCTGAGGCTATACCCCACCCGTTGGGGGTTATACCATCAAAAGCTGCACCAACACCATCAGCCTCAGCGGACCCTGCTGCAGCGGCGGCCATAGTGACCGCAATACAACGGGTGGCGTAGTCGACATTAAGAACTTAATAACATCTGTAGGACTGCCACATACAACTGAGCTTGACACCCTGGGCACGGACCGGGTCACAGCCACTCGGAAGACTACAACTCCCATCTGATCCGGCTCCGGGTATTCCCCCTAAAGAATATGGCCCAGGGGGCGCGTCAACTTTGGCGTAGTCGGCAGGATTACGTGCCCGCAACACCCGGGTACTGCGTGCCTGAAGAAAAGAACGAGTTTACCTCAAAAAGAAGTCTCCTGCCGGTTCCGGAGGGTCCCCACCATCGGACTCCATCACAGGTCGATTCCCGCCGGTTGTCCGCCATTAACAGCTTTTTCCCGCCATCTGCAGAGTTTCCCGCCACTGGGAAGCGGTTCCCGCCATTTCCAAAGGTTTCCCGCCTTGGAAGAGCGGACGCCATTATGGGCGTGCCAGAGGGTGGTGAGAGGTCGCCTCCCATCGTGGGCCAGGACCGAAAATGGCGCCAAAAGTGGAAACCGCCCCCACCAACAGAGACTGTGATGCTAGAGGTGTCTGTCAGCGTGAAAGAACCGCCCCTGGAGCTGACAGTCACCAAGTGGCCCCGGGACCGCCCTCGAAGGGGGAGGAGACGAAAGGAGAGAGCAAAGATGGGTGTCGCTTGGAGCAGTCTGGAGAGAGCGCACCCGGAGGCAAGAAGCCTGGAGAAGAGTATCGGAGGAGCTTACCCGGAGATGGCGAGAAAGCAGAGCAGCACCGGCCCGTTGGCCAGGAGCCTGCTAGAAACGGAGGAGGAAGAGCAGAGCAGCACCGGCCCGTTGGCCAGGAGCCTGCTGGAAACAACAGAAGGAGAGCAGAGCAGCACCGACCCGTTGGTCAGGAGCCTGCTGGAAACAACGACCCCACTAGGCCTAGTGGAGGTCCTAGCACAGCTCCCCCGAGACCGGGAGTGTGCACAGACCGCTCTGGAGGGCCTCGCAAGGAGGATGGCCCGGGTGCAGCGAGAGACGTTGGCGGAGTGGAGCCGTGAGATGGCCCAGCAGACCGAGACCTGTCAGCGGAGCACGCCACCCAAGATGAGGAGACAGACCGCCTCTGAGGATGGCGCAGGAGGACTGAAGGCCGGAGACGGCGCCGAGAAGGGAGCCGAACGAGTGGAGGCAGGTAAAGGGGACGTCTATACCCCAAACCGGGAAACCGCGTACCTGCCCCAGCTCCCCGTCGCAGAGCCCGAAGTCTATCCTGCCGTGCCCGTCGCTGCAACGTCACCGCCGCAGACTAGGCCTCAAACGGGAGCCGCGACCCCTGTGACGTCACACGCCTCGACCCCGAGCGTGACCAAGCAGGAAGTACCACCAGCCTGGTCGCAAGGCCTAGTACCCCCGGGCGCCGCAATACCAACAGCGCCCCCTACCTCCGCGGAGCCCCCGGCCTGGTCGCAGGGCCAAGTAGCCCAGGGCGCCACCGTCCTTACGGTGCCCTTCACCTTCCAGATACCCCAGGCCTGGCCGTAAGGCCCGGGCAACCCGGGCGCTAACACCACCGCGCCCATAAGACCAAGAGTGCCGCATCTGGGAGAGGACCTGTTCACCCAACACACGTGCCCGGATGGGCAGCCTTTCATCTGGCCCCAGAAATATCATGAACTGGAACGACAGAGGAAGGCTGGGGCCATGTGTGCACCCCTGATCCCGGCTCCAAAGCCTGTGAAGAGGATCTCGCCCCCGCTAGAAGAGGCCCAATTTGAGTGGGACCCCACCGGAGAAGATCTCATGGGGTTCACTCAGGAGACTCGGGCAGCTGCAGCGGAGCGTGCTGAGTGCTGCCGCCAACAGCTCGAGGTCTTCGAGAGGGAGCGGAGAGAGAGGCGGGTCCGGGAACAGCAAGCTCAAATAAGGAGAGCGGAGCAGAAGAGCCGGGCCAGGAGAGACCCCCGTGCAGCGCATAGTCCCCGCACCACCGGGACTGTGATTAAGTTTAACATGCAGCATGGGTGGGGCTTCATCCGAGACCACCGCACCCCAGGTGACGTCTTTGTAACCAGGAGAGACGTTGAATCCCACCTACCGGAGGGACACAGAGGTCGTGACCTTTACATCGGGGACGAGGTCACCTTCACCCGGCACAAGTGTGCCAAAGGACCCTACGCCCTCCATGTGCATCGCCTGACGGAGGAAGAGCTGCGGTGTGAGGAGGAAGAACAAGAGGACCCGGACGGGTCTGAAACTAGAGTTAAAGGAAACCATAAAGAAAGAGCAGGAGGACGTCGTCGTTAAGTACAGCGAAGCAGAAGCTGTATATAGTTGCCCGTCGGGGCACAGTGAACTGTTACTGCTGCTATCATAGTCCCCGTTGGGACCAGCAAGTGTGAACTGTTTACCCGTTTAACCCTTAAATCCCACTGACCGAGGACTGAGAGCGGTCATTCCTCCCTAATACCTGGCCGAGGACTGAGAGCGGCCACCTTCCCTTCTGTATATAGTTGCGCGTCCTAAAGCGCCCCCTACCGGTTTTATAGGAAAACCATTTTTTTTCAAGAAAAGACTGTCGCACTTTACCCGGTCACGCGTTGCACAGTGACCGGAGGAGGAGCAAGAAGCGAAGAAAAGTCTATATGAAAAAGTTTTATTGATATATATATATATATAATGTTTTATATGATGTTTTATTATGACGTTTATGCAAAAATTGTATGTTTTGGTGTTTTGTTCTTACAGCCCGAGGACGTGCTGTGATTTACCAGGGGGGAATGTAGCACCCTGAGGATTCGGCTGCTACAGGGGTATTGCACCTCAACCCAGAGGTGTGATATTCCACTCCCGGATAAGGATGGAGTGTGGAACTGAGCTCGGTAGGCTGCATGCACTACACACATCCCATTTCCGAGGAGCAGACCAACGGTACTCCCACTTAGAAATGTGCAGGTACGACCGAGTCTGTTCCTGGCTGGAGTGGGAGGGGGGTGGTACATCCCAAGTAGTGTAGGGGCAGATAGGGGGAGCAGCCTGGGTAAAGATAGGAGCTCATTGGGTGCTGGTCACCTGAGCTCACACATAGAGGGAGTATTTAAGGTGGGCACCATCTAAGATCAGGGTCAGTCAGTCAGTCAGTCAGGCAGTCAGCCTTTGCAGAGCAGTCCCAGAGAGAGAGTGAGAGAGGAGAGCCAGAAGGACCCAGAGAAAAAGAAAGGACTCTGAGAACCCAAATTCAATCCCCGGGTGAAGAGTCGGCAATAGGGTACCGGATCCCAAACTGGTGGGGGCAAAAGCACACCCTAGCCAGAGACCGGAGGCCGTGGGCAGCATCTGCCACGGCCACCCACCACATCCACCCCGAAGGCAGACCACGTGGAGGGTCAGGGAACCCAAGGCCAAGGGTCTCCCAACAGAAGGCCCGAGGGAGCTGGACCTAGGTGGATCACTAGTGGGGACGGCCAGAGGAAAGGACAGAAGGAGAGCTCAGGGTCACGCTCCGGACTTGCTTGGGGGTTGGCTGGATCCAGGACCTGGTGGACGCAGCACGGCTCGGGTGGTCACTTGAAGCTGGAGTGACCGGAACATCTGCAGTGAGTAAATACCCTAAACTGCATAACCCGACTCGGTCTTCATTTAACATCTACGCTGCACCACCACAACCCCCATCCTCTGCACCTGACCCCCTGAGGCTATACCCCACCCGTTGGGGGTTATACCATCAAAAGCTGCACCAACACCATCAGCCTCAGCGGACCCTGCTGCAGCGGCGGCCATAGTGACCGCAATACAACGGGTGGCGTAGTCGACATTAAGAACTTAATAACATCTGTAGGACTGCCACATACAACTGAGCTTGACACCCTGGGCACGGACCGGGTCACAGCCACTCGGAAGACTACAACTCCCATCTGATCCGGCTCCGGGTATTCCCCCTAAAGAATATGGCCCAGGGGGCGCGTCACAATAAATAGATCATGTATGAGGTGAGACACTGATGTGAACCGAGAAGGTATGACACATATCTCCATCTGATAAAAGTTTGATTGGGTTGATGTTAGGCAAGGGTCCCCAACACCTAGCTCGCATGTCCCTGTTATCTACCAGCTCAGCACATTAGCGCTGGATATAAGAAACAGTCATGAGCAAAATGAAGTGAAGGAGGAGGTCAAGCCATGAAAAAGTTAAGGCTGCCTCCTCCTCCCTACTTAATTGTAAAGTGCTGCGGAATATGTTGGCGCCATATAAATAAAAATTATTATTATTACTGGTGATGTCATCCCCTCAGTGTGCGACTGTCACTGCCTCCTGATGTGTCTGCACTGTGTACTTGACTTGCAGCACAGTGAGCAGACGCAGACATATCAGTGAGCAATGTCCTAGTAACAGCACTGACACTCAAACTGCTAATCAGCAGCAATAGGCTGGTTCTGTCTATGTTGTCAAATGCCGCAAACATGAAGACTCACTGCCTGTGTGGGGCTTATTACTAGCACTCACTTGAAAGGCAATCAAGACAAACAATTAAGTCCCTGATGTGTCAGCACATAGTATTAGGCTGCGTGCACACGATGCGTTTTTCATGCGTTTCCGCTGCGGAATTTCATCAAAAACGCATAGTAATCCGCACCCCATGGTCCCCAATGGCATTCCGCAATGTCAATGCACATGCTGCGGATTTTTCCGCAGCGTTTCTGCAGCGCTCATAAATCCGCAGCATGTTCATTAATTTTGCGGAAGCGCCGCCATTGACTTGCATTGAGACGCATAATATCCATGTCTGTACATTTGTACAAGCGGATAATATGCGTTTCAATGTGCGGATGGTACCCAGGTCTGGAGGAGAGGAGACTCTCGTCCAGACCTGGGTACCATTCTACCTGTAAAAAAAAGAATAAAATAAAAAATAAAGTTTATATTCACCTGTCCGGCGGCCCCTGCAGCGCTTACCTTCCAGAACCTGAGATGACGTCGCGGTCATGTGACCGCAGCCTGTCTCACGAGATGCCGGCAACCCGGAAGAAGCCAGGAAGGAGCGCGACAGCACACGCGGCGGCATCGGAGGTAAGTATAGCTTTATTTTTTTTATTTTTACGGTCACACTGTATAAATCCATGCCGTTTGCATGGATTTATATAGTGTGACCTAGTTGTCAAGCACTTTCCAAGTGATGCTATCGCCTGGAAAGTGCTTGTCAGTCCGCATGCGCAAACACATGCGTTAACGCATGTGGATACGCATGTGAATCCGCATGTATTCTGCAGGAAAAACGCATGCACAATCTGCATGCGTTTTTTCTGCCAGGGAGATGCAGAAATGCTGCAGAAATTTTCTGCTTCATTTCTGCATCGTGGGCACATAGCCTTAGAATGCTGAGGTGCGTTCAGATGGAAAGAGCTGACGGATTTATGGTTCCTCCATCGCTGAGAAAAGCAGCACATGTGGCCACTAAACAATGCTGAAAAGCCCCCATCCTCCATTACATTAAAGGAGATGTACACTTTCGGCAAAGTGATCCCTAAAGTGTGTAAAGTACATAAAACAACAATCTCATCAGTTACCATCCCTAGATTACGCGTCCTCCCGCTACTATGGTTCCACTGTTGTAACCAGAGTGGCTCAGTTCTCGTGCAGAAGTTGACTGCATACCCTACTGAGCTTAGTGGCTAGCTATGTGACTTGTTGATGGGACGCTATTGCTCTAGTCACAGCACCAGAACTGCAGGACCAGCGATGTGCGTGCACTGGACCCAGGACGAAGGTGACTACCTGAGGGGTTTGTTATTTTATGTATTTTGGCAACCACTTTGTAGCGTCGGCGTCCCTGCTTCCTGCTAGGCAGGGACGCCGTTCCCCTCACCTCTCCGCTCCGTGCCCGGCGGCTTCCTCCCGCTCTGCTGGCAGCGCACGCTGCTTCCCGGCGTCTGTGCTTAGGGCGCGCGCGCGCTCCCCCTCTCTTAAAGGGGCCGCGCGCGCCGTCCTAAGGAGTCCCCGGCCAATGGCCGGAGGACCTCACCATATATAAGGCACCTCCTCCAAAATGGAGGTGCCCGAGCAATGTTGTTGCAAAGCCTTTCAACTCTGCTTCAGCCCTCAGGTCCCGTTACCAGATACCTGCCAGTTACCTGCCAGATCTCTACTTGATACCTACCTGATTCCTGTCTATCTGCTTGCATTCCTGCGGTCCGACAGTCTGCCTTCCAACACCTGTCAGTCTGTCTATGGATCTGCCCGCCCACTCACCTGGGAGCGCTCACCTGCTACCTGCCTGCTAGCCTACCTGGAGGCTCTGCCGTCACTTGCCGTGACCACCTGCCTGCCCAGAGACTCTTGCCCGCTCACCTGGGAGCGCTCACCTGCTACCTGCCTGCTAGCCTACCTGGAGGCTCTGCCGTCACTTGCCCTGACCACCTGCCTGTCCAGAGACTCTTGCCCGCCCACCTGGGAGCGCTCACCTGCTACCTGCCTGCTAGCCTATCTGGAGGCTCTGTCGTCACTTGCTGTGACCACCTGCCTGTCCAGAGACTCTTGCCCGCTCACCTGGGAGCGCTCACCTGCTACCTGCCTGCTAGCCTATCTAGAGACTCTTTCCCTGCTGTCACTTGCCGTGACCACCTGCCTGTCTAGAAACTCTTATCCTGCTGTCACTTGCCGTGACCACCTGCCTGTCTAGAGACTCTTACCCTGCTGTCACTTGCCGTGACCATCCGCCTGTCAAGAGATTGTCCCCATCACTTGCCGTGACCTCCTGCCCTTCTACCCAGAGACTATCCCTGTCACTTGCCGTGACTACCTGCCCGCCTTCCCTGGGAGCCACCCGCTTCCTTACAAGAACTGCCTCTTTGTATAGTTGCTCAGAGGTTCCACCTCCCAGACCCGTTGCACACTTTACTGAAAGTGGGCATCCCATTTAAGAATGGCTGATTTAAGATAGAATTAGTGATGTAACAGTGTCACTTCAGTGTGAGAAACTGTATAATTTAATTATATGGGCATTGGGCGCAAGGGTGTATTTCATATAGTGAGTATCAGTCAGATTCTACGTCCCCACTATCAGTATTTGGTCAGTATTCGGTCAGTATTTTTTCTCAGGAGTGGGAGCCAAAACCAGGAGTGGGTGATAAATGCAGAATTGGTGACTTGTTTCTATTATACCTTTTCTCTGATTGTTCCTCACCTGGTTTTGGCTCCCACTCCTGAGAAAAAATACTGACCGAATACTGACCAAATACTGATAGTGGAGCCGTGGCCGGAGGCTGCATTCAGATGTCAATGTATCACAGTTCAAAGACGGACTGAGAAGCACAGAATGGCAACAGATCTCCTGATCCAAACTCAATAGTAGTAAGAAGCAAGAAATTGTTTAAATGGGTCCGCCACTACCTGGACAATCCCTTTTTAAATATACAGTAGTAGTCCCGCTTGTAAAATAAAAATAACAGATACTCACCTCCCGTACTGTTCCAGCGATGTTGCTGGGGCTCCCGTGACATTGGTATGCCACGTGACCCCTGCAACCAGCCAATTAGGCTGCTGCGTTCCAATATCTTTCATTTGTCCAATATCTGTCTAGGAGAAGTGAAAAATCAGTGTGCATGAGACAAAGAAAATATTATAAAATTGTCTTTGATAGTACAATTATAATAAAATAGCTTTAAAATAGTAAAGGTCGTCCTTCAAGCTGGGAGAATTTATTGGAATGAAATTGAATTTTACAAAAATCCATATTTTCCAGAATGCTGATTTCTTTTTTTCCAAATTCACTCCATATGAGTTCAGGAAAATGGTGGCCTGCTGGCTGCCTTTTGATGAACTGTAGAGTACTGGCAAAAGGTTAAAAACCTTACGGCTGCCCTCTCCAGCCGCCTGTACACTTACTCTCCCTCTTACGGTCCTTGCACCTCTTCTTCCCCTGGGCATCTTCACTCAAGGTCAGGACTTCATAGCCTCTTCCATAAGTCTCGGCTTAGAGTGTGCGACTAGGCACAGGACGTATCTGCGCATGTGCATTAAAAATTTGTGGCAACGTTGTGATGTCAAGACCTGCACTATGACCTTATGACCTGCATTCTAGGCCTGAGATTTACGACCGTGACCAGACTCGGGATGTCCTGTGCCTGATCACAGACGGAAGTCCCAGAATAGTGCGAGGTGGCAGTAAGAAGAGTCACCGAGAACTGTACGGAGGATAGTGAGCAGTAGAGGTGAGCGGTAAGTTGAGTATTATTTGGTTTATTCTTTTTTTCTACATCTTACATTTTTTATGTCCAGGGATCTCATAAGACCTAAGAACATAATAAGGGACATACAATTCATAAAGTAGCTGCAAATTTAATTTCCTGGTAAAAACCCATGCGATTTGGCGAATTCGAATCTCCTCGGATCTGGTCATCTGTAGTTGTGCCATAAACAAGGTATGGAGGTTGCGGTAGGAAACTTACGGTCATAAGCCCACCAGTATGAAAATAAGTATACAACAGTTTAGCATGTGTATCTTACTGTGTATATAAATTCCTTTCTGACATACAGTAATTATAACAAAAATCATGCATTTTTGCAATTTAAAAAAAAATTAACTTCCTAATGAACTGGAAATGCAAGAAAATCCCAAATGCTTTAGAATAGCACAGTTATTTATTGCAAAAACGGCAAAAAGCCTTTCATTTCCTCATACAGTGTATCATTTATCCAGCGATTAAATAAGATCAAGGAACAGAAGCCACATGATGTGGCTGTGTCTCCTTGGTACTTTTCCTGGGCAATGCTTCTAAGTATTGACCTTTTTGACCTTAAGACGTGTTATATGTGAGTCTCACACCAGACACACGGCAGACTTAGCAGTTCCGAGAAGCCAACATTGATGTAGTCTGTATGCCCAGATGTGACGTAAACCTGAGTTCCCAAAATGAGGATTAATTTTTCTTTCTATTTCATTTTTTTAAGCCAGACTGCCTGAGCTCTAGGCTGATACATTATATCAAGAAAGATCTTGAAAATGGTAAGGAATTGAAACACAAAATATATTTGAAGATTACATAACTTTTCATTTATGAAGTGATTATCCTTTTGTCACATAGGACCCAAAAATAATTCATTATAAATGTGAGTGAAACACCAAGGACTTAGTAGATATTTAGTAAGTATTGCAATATAAAATTAAAATCAAAGGACAGATGGTGAAAATGTTGAATCATGAGTTCCAAATTTCATGTATAGTAAGATTATCTAGTTTTTGCAATGTATTGATTCACAAATCAGAGAATTTCACTTTTCCTTATTAAAGGGGTTTTCCAGAATTTTGATACTGATACACTCTCGCCATTCAGTGTACAGAGCCAGAACACCACAGCTATATACACTGTGTGGCAACTCTTCTAGGGTGTGTCATAAAAGTGAAGCCACTACATAGTGTACAGATAAGCCATCAATATCAAAACCCCTTCAAGATCGATGGAGAGAATTATTAAAAGGAATCAGTCATCATGTGTTGCTATCCCATCTAAGAGCAGCATGATATAGGGGTAGAGATCCTGATTCCAGCAGATAGTGATCTTCAGCAGATAAAACAGTTTTTTTTCACGACTACAGCAAGCAGCTCAGTAAGTGACAAATCGCTGGAATCAGGGTCTCTGTCTGTACATTATGCAGATTAGGTAGCAAAACCTGGAGCCAGACTACCTTTAAACTGAACATGCTAATTCCCGACAATAAACTGTCTGTGCACCAGATTTATTATATGTTTTAGACACTTTCTGTGCCTTGTCCAGCAAGAGGTTGTGGCTTTGCTCGAAAAGAGACATTGCCTTGCTAGAAATGAGGCCTAAATACGACACTGTGTGCTAAAAAAAATCACTAATTTCAGACACAAATTAAGCCAAGTAATAGATAGTGTAAAATTAGGATAAAAAAGTCAAAAAATATGCCAGAAATTAATTTGCCACTTTGATAAATCTGGTGCATTTCAAGATTGTTCAGTCTAAATTTGCACATCTTAAAAATAGGACAATATTGATAAATATGCGCCAGAATAAGTACAGGAAGACATAGTGCATATGAGCATTCTCTGGCTACTAAGATATATTGCATGTCAGTGATAACTGTAGCGGGCACAAGGTTCGTTAGCTGGATATTGTGGGCAGGTAAAAAGCTGGCACTCACCGAGGTTTCTTTGGTTGCCATTTGTTTTTTATTTTTTTTAGAATATGTAACTAATAAAGAAACAGAGTGACAATAGGGACATGATTATTCACAGCCAGCCAAAGGCTGGAAATAATCATGTCCCTACTGCGAGGGGGTCTTCAGATCTGGGCATTTTCTTTCTCCCCACAAACCCCAGACCGGTCTAATGTGGACACCTTTTTTGATCCTTTAGGTTTTATTTATGACGAACCTAATAGAATCCAGGTCGCTGAGGCAAAGATCATGAACCTAGCACAAGGGGGCCGCACAGCTGAGGACTACTGCACTGAGTTCCGGCAGTGGTCCATTGAAGTTCTGTGTAATGATGCAACTCTCAGGTGATAGTTCCACAAAAGTATTTCCAAAACTCTTAAGGACGCGCTGGTTCTTTATGACGCCCCTTGTTCTCCTGAAGAGGTCATGACCCAGGCCACATGAATGGACCACAGAATCAGTGAGAGACTGGGTGAACAGCAAGTCATTCGTTATTCTTACCCCGAGTAGATCCATTTACCTGAGGTGGAGCCATTGGTGGTTAGAGTTGCAAGTTTTCGTGTGGTCACCCAGATCCCCTGTAACCTTTTTCTTCCTCTGATAAAATATTAATGAATATGGTGATATCCTTCAAGAACCAGATGTTATAAGCATTGGTGTTCATTGACTGTAGGTCTGCTGCTAACTTTATTGATTCGGGACTGGTTCTAAAGTTAGGATTAGGGTCAGTTAGTTTGGAAAGACCAATTCACATTTTCGCAATTGACAAAACGTTAGCCCGAAATTTGGTCAAGAGGGCAACGGTGGGTTTTATGCTCAAAGTGGTAGCACTCCACTCTAAATCCATCTCCTGTTTTGTATTGGATAATTTACCTGCTGGATTGGTACTAGGGCTTCCATGGCTGCTTTTTCACAATCCTTTTATTGATTTGTGTAAGAAGGAAATTGTTTAATGGAGTCCCTATTGTTACAAGAACTGTCTAAAATTGGTACAGATATGGTCTGCTAGTCTGAAGGGTCTGCTGAGAAACCTGAAGGACTTCGGAGATGTGCTCTTGGAAAAGAGGAGGAAATACTATCTCCCCATCATCCCTATGATTGTGCTATTAATCTTGTCACTAATGCCAAATTGCCTAAAGCTCACCTTTACAATTTGCCTGGGCCTGAACGGGCCGCTATGAAAGAATATGTTATCAAAAGTTTACGGAAGGGTCATAACCGTCCTTCCTCCCCCTCTGTGGCTGCCAAATTTTCTTTGTTAAAAAGAAAGATGGTGGCTTACGTCCTTGCCTCGATTTCTGAGAAGAACTAAACAAAATCACAGTTAAAAATACTTACGTACTTCTGACGCGCCCAAGGGATGGGGACGACTCGGCGCCTGGGCCTTGTTGTTGGTTTTGGGGATGCCGCGGTGGCCGGCTCACGGGCCCGTACCCTGGGGTCACTCTTAAAAAGGAAGGGGGAAATTATATAGGATAGGGAAAGTTTGTGACACCACCTGTGGTGTCTGGTGAGGATCACCAGCGCTGCAACAGTCCTCTGAGGCCGGTGTTCAGGCAGCTTAGTTGGTGCGGCTCCCCACAGGTGGAGCGGGGCCTCAGGGCAGCATAAGTGTAGGGATGCAGGACAGAGGGGACCCAGCCGGGTCAGAGGAGGAATAGGCACACACACGACAGTTCACTTCAGTACCTTTACTGGTGGTGTTTCTGGCACGGTCCAGGGTACTTCAGGGTGAAGGGTGCATATCAGGACTCTCCCCAGTGAGCGGGTGTGGGACCTCCTGTTTCTTGCCTTTCTCAATAAGTTTCTGACCTGCCTGGAGCTAGGCCTAACGTGGTCTCTGTCTTGCACCTGCTGACCTGGTGGTAGGGCTTTCTGTTGGAGATCACACTCCCTGGTCTCTTGGGCCTCCGTGATTCCTGACCCTGGTATAACAGTCAGCTTCTTGGTGTTCCTGGGACATATAGTTCTCCAGGGGTTCCGATTATTCCTGCTGGGGATATAGGCCCGCTGTAGGTGTGGACCCGGTGTCCGTTAAATGGTTTTGGGGTGAGCTGGTTAAGCTCTTCTGCCCCCTATGTTGCTCTCTTTCCACTCACCTTCGGCCACGCTCGGGGCTCTCACTAGGCTTCACACTGCAGCAGGCACACTGCGCTTCGCAGCTCTTTTGGCGCTGACACACCCTAGGCTCAATAATCTGAGCTCACTGAGTCTGAACTGACCTGACAACCTCTCTGGCTGCAGCAAACTGGCTCTAGACTGCGACTCCAGGCTTCAGACTGCACTGCCTAGCTCCACCTTCCCTTTTTATATCCCTATCCAGGCTCCCTCTGCTGGTCTGAGGTGGAAGGTGGAGGTGTGTGAATGCTATGAGGGCCTCTTGTGGAGGAATCCGTCCATGCACCCCTCTGGGATCTGTGGCACCAATGAGCAGCAGGGCGCCACACTTCCACTCATCCACGACCTTTTGAGGTCTAAGTGGTTTTGTAAACTTGAACTTAGAGGGGCTTACAATTCGGAAGGTTGATGAGTGGAACCCGCCGTTTTTAACATCTGAGGGTTTGTTTGAAAATCTTGTCATGTCATTTGGTTTATACAATGCACCTGCTGTTTTCAAAACTTTATAAATGATACTTTCTCTGATTGCATTGGCAGATTTGTTGTGATTTACCTGGATGATAATCTAATTTTCTCTCCCGATTTGGTCTCTCACCAGGAACACGTCCATGTAGTATTACAAAGGTTGAGGGAGAACTCTTTGTTTGCTAAATAAGAGAAATGTGTTTTTTTCTGTTCAGGAAATTTCATTCTTGGGGTTTATCTTTTCTGTAGAAGGGTTTGGGATGGACCCTGGGAAGGTGCAGGCCATAATTGATTGGGTTCAACCTCATGACTTTAAGGCTTTGCAACGTTTTCTTCGACTCGCCAAATTTACAGAAAATTTATCAAGGGGTTTTCTCAGATTGCGAAACCTCTCACTGACCTTACATATAAGGGGGCAGATCTCAAGGTTTGGTCACTGGATGCTATTAGGGCTTTTGAAAAATTAAAACAGTATTTCATGTCTGCTCCTGTTCTAATCCAACCTGATTTTCAAGAACCTTTCATTGTGGAGGTGGGTGCTTCAGAGGTCAGGTAGGTGCTCTTTTATCACAGGGGTCGAAAACTCTGACTAACCTATGTCCTTGTGCTTTTTTTCTAAAAAAAATGTAATCTGCACAAAGTAATTACGATGTTGGGAATCATGAGTTACCTGCTCAAACGATTAACCCCCAGATAAGCCAGATGGTCCTTGTTTTTCTCTAGGTTTAATTTCTCTATCACATTCAGGCCAGATCTAAGAATGTGAAAGCTGACGCATTATCTCACAGTCTTAGTTCAGTTTCTCCTCCAGAACCTCCATCCTCTATTCTTCTTCAGGGTGGTATGGTTTATATGGTTTCTATTGGAGTTAGAAGAGGAAATCCGTAAAGTCCAGCTGTTGGCTCCTTCCGCTACTTCAGGGTCCAAATTTTTTGTGCCTGTGTATCTAAGATTGCGTCTGTTACAAGAGTTCCATGATTCCGTCTTGAGTTGTCACCCTGGGATCACAGCTACATGAAAAGCCATTGCTAGACTTTTTTGGTGGCCTTCCATGCATAATGATATTAAAAATTTTGTATCCACTGTGATGTCTGCGCACGCACTGAACTGGGGAATTGGCTCCATTGCCTATTCCAGAAAGACCACGGCCTCATCTGTCTATGGATTTCATCACGGATTTGCCTCTGTCTGGTGGCAAAACTAATATATGGGTGGTGGTTGACCAATTCAGCAAACAAGCTCATTTTGTTCCTTTGTGAGGATTAACTAATGCAGAGACAGTCTCTGTGTTGTTTTTTTCTCATATTGTAAGGTTACATGGGATCCTTCTTAACATTGTGTTTGATAGGGGAGAGCAATTTGTCTCCCAATTATGGAGAGATTTTTGTAGTAAACTGTGGATTAAGTTGTCATTTTTTTTGTTTACGACCATGAAACCAACAGTCAGACTGAGAGGACAAATCAATCTTTGGAACAGATTTTAAGTTGTTTTGTGGCTACTCAGCAGGAAGACTGGTCTTCATTTTTACCTCTCGCTGAGTTCGCCTTTAACAGTCGGGTAAATCAGTCTACTGGAACCTCACCATTTTTGTGTAATTATCGTTTTCATCCCTATTTTGAAGAATTTTCTAGGATTAGTTCTGAATGTCCAGGGGTGGAAGTTGCTGTGCATAGGCTTGGGGATGTCTGTAGGGGGGCTCAAAACAATATTGGGACTGCTCAGATTTGCCAAAAATGGAAGACCAATAGAAAACTTTTGGTGGGTCCTGTTTTTAAAATTGGGGATAGGGTTTGGTTATCAGCTTTAAATATTAGACAAATTGCCATCGGCGAAGTTGGGTCCAAAGTTTATTGGTCTGTATGAGATCCTGGAGGTGGTCAATCAGGTGGAGTTTAGATTAAAGCTTCCTCCATCCCTTTGCATCCCAAATATTTTTTATAAGTCTCTATTAAAGGAGTTTGTCCCTTCAGCAGTGTCTCCCTCATCCCTGCCTCCTCCGGTTTCAGTCGATGGTGGCTTGGAGTATGAGCATGAGAGGGTTGTAGATTCTCATAGGGTCAGAAATGACCTCGAATACCACATCCACTGGAGAGGACATAGACCAGAGGAGAGGTCTTGGGTCCCAGCTCAAGATGTAATGGACAAGCGGTCAGGCCCTCCATCTGAAATTTCCTGAAAAACCTGGTGGTCCGTTAGACCCCCTAGAAGAGGGTCTAGGATGCAGTTACTGACAGCTCAGCTGTCCAATCTGGTGCTGGAGCGTGCTGAAGCTGTCAATACTTTGACAACTCAGTAGTCTAGTGCAGGGAAGTGCTGAGCTATCGGGGTTTTGATTGACAGCTCAGCCATCCCATCTGAGACTGGGACGTGCTGGGCTGCCTTCAGGTGTATCCTGTCCCTGGTGATTACCCAGCTACTTAGCTCGTCTGTCAATCCCAGATCTCTGCCAGACATAGATCCAGCTCTGTGTGGTTTGTTTCTCTGTGCCTAGTGTTTTGCTTGTTGATCTTTTTGCTGCCTGACCTTGGACTTTTTCTGACCATCTGTTTTGCCTAGCCCCATTGCTCTTATCGATTATCCTCCTGATATTCTGACCTTGGACCGTTAACTGACTAAAACTTTGTCTTTTCCATCTGTTTATGATGTACCCTCCTGGCTCTTGACCACGTCTTGTCTGTGAGAAGTGACTCAGTGTCACATAGCCTATGAGCACTGAGCCATCTATTACAGATCTTTCAGTGCACTTCTGAAGTGTGGTTGGTCTATATAAACAGGCTATTACATGATCACCAACAGGCAAATATTTTGCTGGTAGTTGGCAGTGTTTTAACGCTGCGTATTATGCAGTGTAAATTGACCCTTAGTCCAGTTTATCAGGTTTTATTGTACGTTCTATTCTAAACCACATAAGAATTGCAGTTTTCATTCAATGTCCTACAATATGAAACTTGATTTGATTATTTATTGATCTCCATTTTGCGAATATATTTTAGAGAATTAAATGTTGCAATTTCACATATTGAATTAAATGGAGGATGACTATGCGTAACTTCTTTTCTAATAAGAAAAAAATAATAATTTGTAAATAGAGTAAGACATCAATTATGTGACATCAATAAATTTATTTGTTTGTCACAAGCTTTTAAAGTACTTCTAAAAAGAAGTCTATCAAAATATGTTATGTGAAGTTTGCAAATGGCAATCTCAAAGACGCCCTCAACAACTCCAGTTATTTTGAGTTTTCTTACTCACAGACATAAGGGTTTTTTCCACTTACGTGAATTTGTTCAGGTCAACACAATTTATTTCTGCAGACGTATACTTACTGAACATGATAACTGAGAAAGCACAGCATTGCTGGGTATAAAATACACATTGGAAAACAACTGTAAGACAGTCAATTATTTTAAGTTTTTGTAGATGATGTGAAAGACTTATGTGCAAAATACAGAGACAACTTATCAGAACAATTTCTTGTGACTCCTGCTAAGCCCACATTCACATGTTCAGTATTTGGTCAGTATTTTACATCAGTATTTGTAAGCTAAGTGGAACAATCAGGGGAAAGGTGTAATAGAAACTAAACACATGCACCACTTCTGCAATTTTCACCCACTCCTGGTTTTAGCTTACAAATACTGATGTAAAATACTGACCAAATACTGAACGCTGGGTTAGAAGTTGAAGAAAGAGCAGTGCGATATCGTGATGAAGAAAGGAGTAGTAATGGCGGAATGGGAATTCTTATTGGCAAAGGGAGGTCTGGCGCAGAGCGAGCCATTCGAGGAGAGGATCAGGCGAGGACTGTTGTGCCAGTTCATGGCGATGATGGAGGAAGATATGAGGCTGGGCGGCCTGATGAAGGAGACGTAGGCCGGATCTGAGCAGGAGACTCAGCCTCTGACTGTGACTTGGTTCCTGGTCTGCGGAAGGGTCAACCGCTGGGAGGTCTTATGGGCCCAGATGCTGTTGGGTTCCCCGCGAACTCCAGAAGTGGTCCCCACCCCGGGGGCGATCACCCACTGTCACTAAGGCAGGTTGGATCGCCAGCATAATTAGGGACAAGAAAAGAAGGGAGGAGAGGGTACTGGCCCAGCTAAATGGCACTGGAAGCGAGGACCTGGTTCAGCATATGACCAGGGGGATGGTTCTGTGCTTTGTCTGTGAAAGGATGGTTTGCTGTGGCCGTCTCCAGGGTGAGGATGGAGCCCAAGGCCCAGAGGCAGTTTACGGCAGTGCCATGCCGAGTGGATGTACCCATCTCGAGGGTCCTAATTCCCCCATGTCTGGGGGCGACTGTGGTTCCATAGAGGAGTCGGGAGCCACATGTGAGGTGTCCGAGGGACTATCCGCAGTAAATCCCGCAGTGGGATACATGGCCCAGGGCATGCTGTCGGCCATGTATGTGCGGGAGGCCAGTGCCAGGAGAAAGACCTGGGTCTTAACAAAATAAAAGAGGAAGGCTAGTTGAAGGAAGAAGAAATGAAGTCAGAAGCTGGAGAAAGACACGTTGTGCGTGTTGCATCCTCGTTCCTGAAGTCCAAAAGTTCCAATGGGTCTATTACCCACCTTAATGGCCACGGATGGCTGAAGTTATTCCCCCAATTTTTTTGTGCTCATTGCGCATCCCCCTGATGGATTAAGAGATGTTGCAGCTGCTGGAGGCTCCTACACCAGTGGCGTACCGCCAATGGCGGCAGACTACGCCACTGCTATGGGGCCCGTGGCCGGAGGGGGCCCGTGAGGGCCCCAAGCAGCGTGGGAACGAGGAGGAGAGGTGAGTAAGAGGTTGCGGAGGCAGAGGAGCGGGTTGCGACAGTGAAGGAGCAGAGCACACAAGGTAGCCCCTGCTGCAGCTACCACGTGTGCCCGCTGCTAAACAGACATGAATATTCCCTCTGAGGCCACTCCCATGGGCGTGGAGAAGACGGAATATTCATTCTCTTTAGTAGCGGGCACGGAGGAGCACTGAGCCTCGGCTCCTGCTGTCAGTGCAGAGGAGTGAATGTGCCGGCAGCAGCAGCAGCAGCTCACCTCTGTGTCTGAGAGCTCGCACTGCTCAGATGCTGACATGAGCTTCTGCAGACAGGACTCAGCGCTGGAGCAGAGGTGAGGAAGGAAGGTGAGTATAAATGTTTATTGTTTTATGTGTGCAGTGATTGGGGGGTTGAGGAGGCCACACATACCAGGAATGGGGGATTGAGGAGGCCACACATACCAGGATACTTGGATTGAGGAGGCCACACATACCAGGATTGGGAGATTGAGGAGGCCACACATACCAGGATTGGGAGATTGAGGAGGCAACACATACCAGGATACTTGGATTGAGGAGGCCACACATACCAGGATTGGGGGATTGAGGAGGCCACACATACCAGGATTGGGGGATTGAGGAGGCCACACATACCAGGAATGGGGAATTGAGGAAGCCACACATACCAGGATACTTGGATTGAGGAGGCCACACATACCAGGAATGGGGGATTGAGGAGGCCACACATACCAGGAATGGGGGATTGAGGAGGCCACACTTACCAGGATTGGGGAATTGAGGAGGCCACACATACCAGAATTGGGGATTGAGGAGGCCACACATACCAGGATTTGGGGATTGAGGAGGCTACAAATACCAGGATTTGGGGATTGAGGAGGCTACACATACCAGGGATTGTGGGGGCCACAATTACCAGGGATTGTGGGGGCCACACATACCAGGGATTGTGGGGGCCACACATACCAGGAATTGTGGGGGCCACACATACCAGGGATTGTGGGATTGAGGTGGCCACACATACGAGGATGGGGAAATTTACCAGTAGCTGCTGCATTTCCCACCCTAGGCTTATACTCAAGTCAATAGGTTTTCCCATTTTTATGTGGTAAAATTAGGGGCCTCGGCTTATTTAAAATATACGGTATTTTAAAATCAGTGAGTACGTGGTGCCCATAATACTGCAGGACTGTGGCGTGCATTTAACTATATGGGGGCTGCATTTTACCCTATGGGGTGTGTAATATACTGTATGGAGGACTATGGGGAGTGCATTATATTCTATGGAGGACCATGGGAAGTTCATTATACTATATGGAGTATTATGGGGGGCGCATTATACTATATGGAGGTTTATAGGGGGAGCATTATACTATATGGAGGATTATGGGGGCGCATTATACTATATGGAAGATTATTGGTGGTGCATTATACTATATGGAAGGCTATGTGGGGCCATTATAATATTTTGAGGGCTATGTGGGGGGCCATTATACTGTATGAAAGCAATTATACAGTGTGAATGTTTGTGTGGGGTCATTATACTGTTTGGAGGGCTGTGTGGGGGCCATTATACTGTTTGGAGGGCTGTGTGGGGCCATGAGAGTGTATGGAGGGCTCTGTGGGGTTCACAGTTGGGGGATTATACTGTGTTGGGGTCACCATACTTTGCCGTGGGAGTTGAAGTGGGGTACAATAGTGTCATTATACTGTGCATGTGGAGGAATGCACCATAGGGGTATCATACTGTTTGGGGGGCACATTTGTTGGCATCATACTTTATGGAGGCAATGAAGGAGGAATCTACGACTTCAGAAGGAGGTAAATTACTATGTAAAGGGAAAGTTATGAGATCTGCTCTTCTGTGACACTGACAAATATTTATTTTTTTGTAAGGGGGGGGGCCCAATTAGAGCTTCTGCTATGGGGCCCCATGACTTCTATGTACGCCCCTGTCCTACACCCTAAGTCGAGGACTGAATCTAATCCAGGATGGACGTTGTCCCTAAGGGACTGTGTGTGCCTCTCTTATGAACAGGAATGGAGTTGAAGGACTGTGACCCCAACCTACAGACTGATGGGGGGCAATGGACTGTGCCCATGAAGAAAAGGACTATTGTTAAAGGGAATAACTGTGTTGTTGGCTCGAGGGCCCTTGTTCAGAGGTGCCAAATTAGCCAGAAGGACTTGTAGCGAGTTAGGAAATATAGAAAAGGACTCAGATGGTCAAGGTTCCAGGGTCCAAACTGAGTAGGACCAGCTCTGTGTTTCTCAAGAAAATGTAAAGGACTACAATTGGTTTGGTCTAAGTTATGTGCATGAGGTTAACTGGTTTGGTCTAAGTAATGTGCAGGAGGGTGTTGATGTTTTACAAGTCCTAGATGGTCGAGGACGGCCATCGTTAAGGAATGGGGAAATGTAAGGGGATGGAACAAGTATATTGTGATATTGTGTAACGTGAATTGTGCTATGTGTTAAGAATGTTAATGGTGTGTGTTTGACATTAGGAAAAGTAAGAGTTAGTGGTTGGGACTAGCTCAAAGTGGGAGGGGCTAAACTGAAGTGAAAGAGGTAGTTTCCTGTTAGAACATCAGATACTGCCCAGTGTGCATAGAAAGAGGACTTAAGGTTCGATGTGAGCAGGGCCACATGACATGGGTGCCCCTAATGAGAGAGGAGACAGAGACACAAGATAGCGAGAAACTAGAGGAGAGAACAAGCGAGAAGTGACCAAAAGAAGAGAGAGATCGATCGGAGACAGGTCCTGGATCAGTACACCTGGCAGTACAGCACAGAGTTTACAACTCACAGAGGTAAAGGGCCTAGACGGGACAGAGTATTTAAGACAAAAAGAGTGCCTCAGGTGGGAGTTCCAGAGGGACAGGGACGAGAAGATAATTAGCGGCCATACTGGCTACTGGCAATATAGTTCCCTAGAGGGGAAAGAAGATGCGGGTTGAGTAAAGGACTCTTGCTAGCTGGACTATAGTGTTGAGCTGGGCTATGGTGAAGTAGAAAGGATAGGTAAAATTAGAAAACAAGAGTAAAGAGGAAGGAGTTGAAACTGTGTGTCGGAAATGCTCCATATTTTAAAGGAAACATTCATCAAGATGTGTACCTGTTATCTACTGTATATAATCCCTTCCAAGTTATTGTTGAGTAAAAAGTTTATTTTTGACTGGTGGTCTGTCTCCCTTACTGAACTGCCACACACCTGGTCCTGGCCAGGTCATCAGTTACATGCGGTCTGCAAGGACGTAGTGCTCCAATGCCACAAGTCCACACACCCAGCCAGGACCCCCACTTTCATGTAAAGTGCCGGGGCGTAACAGATGAGTACCTCACCCAGTATATCAATAAAATCAATTCTCCAGTTACTAACTATACTTCAGCTGTTATTGGCAAATTTAGAAAAAATAAGCCCTAAACAGTTCAATCAATGGAAGAATAAATGAGATGCGGGTCTCAGAAGGTGATGAAACAAACCAACTTTTCTTTTTTTACAAATCTCTGAATAATTTATGAACATGAAAAAAGCTATACAAGTTTGGTATCACCGTAATTGTACTGATGTGGAAAATCATGTCATCATTTATCTGTCACTGGAAGATTAAAAAAGGTATCACTCTTTGAAAAAGGAGAGGGAAAAACTAATGCGCAAAAACTAAAATTGGCTGCAGCAGGAAGAGGTTAAAATCTCTACTCAAGGCCCCAAAAATCCTTTTGCTTTCTATCATGAATCCCAGTGTTAACGCTTTGAGCCTCTTTGCTTTTCCAGCTCGCTCTGCAATTACCATTATGACTAGTGTCACATCTCCACCAAGACCTGCTCCGGCAACATCTACTTCTGTCACCAGGCACCGCTGGTGATAGAAGAGACGCTGGAAATGAGCAATGTTGTGTCCAGCCACTTTGATTTGGGTGGCTGGGATCTGTAGTGCAGTCCAGTTTGGCAGTATGGTTGTGTGTGCTGTCCAGCTGGAGTTATCAGCTCCCTACTCCAACCAATTTGAGAGCACAACACCCTATTAAAGCTCACAGGTTACTTCTGGAAGCTGCCAGATATAGTCTTGTGCTTCTCTGGTTGAGTCCTGTCTGTTAGTTCCTTGTTGTTTCCATGCTCCTTGTTTTGACCTCGGCTTATGTTTTCGGTCTATTCTTACGGATCCTGATTTGGTCCTTTACACAATTTCTTGGCTTTGACCCTGCAAGGTGACCATTCCTGCCTCTGGTTAGCACGTCCCAATGACAGCCCTTCCATAGGTAGCAATCCACTGAACCCTATTGAAAGTTAAGATCCCTGTATAAGGGTTAAAGGGCGCTGTGGTTTCTCTTGAATCTGCCAGTCGGAGTGGCTTGTGTCATGTCTGTGGGAGGCAACCTTTTTGAGCCTGTGGCCTCAAACAGACGTTACACCTAAACCAAAAAACTGAGCTGGATTATAAACTGGTATACGTGTAAAATGTAAGAGAATGTTCACACTGTGGTTATTTCATAGACAAAACAGAAGGAAAAAAACATGAGCATATACCCTACAGCAGGGGCGGGGAACTTTAGGCCCATGGGCCGATTACGGCTTGCAATAACCATAGTGACCATAGGACCATAGTGCCCAGGCCGGTAGCTGCATTTTGATGGCAGTTGGCCCTTTAATTTCTTCTTGCTCTGCGAGCACACGCATACAGCATTTATTACTGAATGCCATGGCATATGTGTGGCACCCTGCTACCCACAGGTACCACAGGACCCAAAAGGGTGCATGGACGGACTTCTCCACAAGAGGCCCTCATTACATAACAGACGCCTCCACCCTTCCACCTCATACCACCAGAGGGAGCCCTGTTAGGGATATATATACTGGAGGGTGGAGTTAGGTAGGGAGAGTGTGCTGACACTTTAGATCAGTGAAGGAGCAGCACATCTGCTGCTGTGTTGAGGGCCCCGAGTGTGGCCGGAGGCAAGGAGAGAGGAGTTGAGGGGGCAGAGGAGCATCTAAAGCTCACCCCAGGACACAAGCCGGACACCAGGTCCGCGCCTACAGGGTCCTCTACACCCAGTAGGGACAACTGGCATACCAGGAGGATTCCAGACCCCTGGTCAACCTGAAGCTATCATCATCTTACAGAACTAGGAACCACGAAGGCCCCAGCGTCCAGGGATAGTGGTAGCCGGAGAAAAGTTCTATTACCAAGCAGACAGGTGAGAGAGTGAAACAGCATAGAAGCTAGGCCTAGTTCCAGGCTGGCCAGAAGCTTTACAGAGGAAGAAACGGACCAGGAGGCCTACTCCACGCTCACTGGGGAGAGTCCAGAAGTGCACCCTTCCTACTGGACCATACCTGCCATTACACCAGTAAAGGTACTGAAGCGAATCCCCTGTGTGCGTGTCCGTCATTTCCCCTGACCCGACCGGGCCACCTCTCACCTGCATCCCTTCCATCAACCCTGCCCCGGGGGGGCCCGCTCCGCCTGTGGGGAGCAGAACCATCCCAGCTGCCATCCCATCACCCCCGGAGGTCTGCAGCAGCGCTGGTACCCATTACCAGGAGCCACAGGTGGCATCATGAGACAAACTGTTAACAAACCCCCTTTTAAAGAGTGACCCCAGAGTACGGGCCCGGGAGCCGACTGCCATGACATCCCAAGGAGGTAAAGGCCGGGTACCGAGTCCCCCATATCCCCCCTCAGCTCTTCCTGGCGTCACAAACAGGATTTCGTTCCTGTTGCCACCGGGTACTGTGTGCCGTATTTGAACTGTGGTGAACATCACCGCCATTACCGAGTCGCCGTGCGGGAAGAAGAGGGGCGTAACCACGGGAACTAGAGAGGCGTGACCGTTAGTGGCGCGCGAAGCTCAAGTCCCGTCTCGCGCTCTGACGCAGCACCAGGAAGCGTCAGGTCCTGGAAGTAGACCGTGATCTGCGGAGCTGCGGCCTACCTGATAAAAGTAAAGAAGGTAGGCTACGGTTTACTAGGGGGGGCGCAACCATGGCCAACGACCAGCAAGACGCCAGAGCACCGGTTAACGCTCTTGATGCTCAACTCGCGCCCGGCGCTGCTCAGGCCGGAGCGGCCGCCCCAGCAGCAGGCGTCGTGACTCCAGTGATACCCATGGCCCTGACGTATGTCCCCGGAGCGAAATGGCTTCCCCAGTATGACGGCAAACCAGACACCCTGTCTGGGTTCAAAAGGAAAATATGCGGTGTATTGGACATGTACTCAATGACTGGTAAACAGAGAGCCGCTGTTGTGCTGGGACAATTGGCTGGTGCCGCAGAGCGGGAAGTTGAAACCTGGCCAGCCGCAGACCAGGAATCAGTATCTATTATATTTAAGAGACTGCAAACTGTCTTTGAAAACCGCAAATCTTTGGATGAGGTTCTACCACTGTACACAGAAACCTGAGGACAGTATCTGGGACTATGCCTGGCATTTACAAGAGGCCCTGTGGGCCCTGAAACAGGTTAGTCCAGCCAGCATACATGATGAGGACAAAATGCTGATAGAACAATTCATCCGAGGGTTAAGGTCCCAGGAGGAGAGCAGAACTGTATGGTGGTGGGCCTTAGACCATCCAAATGCCACCTTTGACACCCTGAAGGACATGGATATTAAGGGCCTTCAACCCCTGGAAACATCAGATACTGCTATCCAGCGTTACCAGGGTGGGGCCACCCCAATGCCTACAGCACTCACTGCCCCTTCATTAGCGGCTGAGGCAAAAGTGCAAGCAGCGTCCCCTAGCGAGTTGGACAGCCTGCGCTCTGAAGTGCATCAGCTAAGTAAAACCCTGGCCACTGTCCTGAGTGCCCTGCAGCTACAGACGGATGTCCCCTGGATGAGGAGAAGAGGAAGGACAACGCCACCCCGTGGGAGGACCAACGACCGACCTCGCCCTCCAGGTGAACTCGTTTGCTACCGTTGCCACAAGGTAGGCCACACCACACGGATCTGTCCTTTAAACGGGCAAACCCTGGGGCCAAGGGCCGACACCCAGGAGTAGATCAACCAGGCCCATCGAGCTGGTATGACAGCTTTGAAGAAGGAAGGCCTTTCCTGTCCATTGTGCTGGACGGCATAGCAACACCTGCATTACTGGACACTGGGTCACAGGTAACCATCATACCTGATGTCCTTTACAAAAGGTACTGGTCCATAGATGAACTCCACCTGCCAACCCCAAACCTCTCTGTATATGCCTCCAATGGCCTTCCTCTTAACCTATTCAGGGTTAAGGACGTGACAGTGAAGGTGGGAAGAGTGGAACTAAAGGACCAAGGACTGATTGTAATAGAGTCTAACCCTGGTGATACAAACCCATATATCATACTTGGCACAAATGTTGTTGGTAACTGTTTGGGAGAGGTGTTGTTTTTACTCCAACAGATTGCTGACACTGCCAAACCAGGGCAGAGGAAGGTGCTCCAGAGAGAGATTCGAGCCCTCCTGTACCAGCAACAGGTAAAACTAACAGGTGGTGAGATTGGTAATGTACGGGTGACAGACCCGATACCCATTGTGATTCCCCCAATGAGTGAAATGCTGATTTGGTGTAGGGCAGCAATAGGTCTCAAGGGACAGAACTACCAGCTGGTATTAGAGTCCGTTAACTCAGAGCACAGACCTACACTCCTAACTGCTAGAGGGGTAGTTGATGTGCGCAATGGGAGGGTACCCGTATGCCTCCTAAATTGTGGGGAGGAGGAAGTCACATTGCCAAGATACGCCACTGTTGCCAGGCTGTATACTGTGAATAATAATGCCATACACACAGTGGAATCCTTGACCCCAACAGATACAGTGGAGGACAATGACTCCAAAACCCAGCTGTAGGAATGGTGTCAACAGCTCCATGTTGGAACTGACGCCACTCCTGACCATCAAAAACATGGTGTTTACAGAGTGGTTCAGGAATATGAACAGGTGTTTAGTAAACACTCACTTGATTTTGGAAGGGTCAAAGGGGTACAACACCACATACCCACAGGTAACCATCCACCCATTAAGGAGCGTTACAGACCCATACCACCAGCACATTACCAAAAAGCAAAAGAAATGTTGCATGACATGAAAAAGGCAAGGGTAGTAAGGGATAGCTGTAGCCCGTGGGCAGCTCCCCTGGTTCTGGTCAGAAAGAAGGACGGTAGCATGAGGATGTGTGTAGATTATAGGCAAATTAATCGAATAGCACATAAGGATGCATACCCTTTGCCTCGTATAGAGGAATCCCTGGCTACACTAAAATCTGCCAATTATTTCTCTACATTGGATCTCACTAGCGGGTACTGGCAAGTCTCTGTTGCTGAGGAAGACCGGGAGAAGACAGCCTTCACCACCCCGATGGGATTATGCGAGTTCAACAGCATGCCATTTGGACTCTGCAACGCACCCGGAATGTTCCAGAGGTTGATGGAGTGTTGCTTGGGACACCAGAACTTTGAGATAGTGCTGCTATAGGGGGATGACGTTATTGTGTACTCGAGAACGTATGAAGACCATCTAAAGCACCTGGCGGAGATATTTGAGGCATTGTCCCAGTATGGGATGAAACTAAAACCTTCAAAGTGCCACCTGCTCAAACAGAAGGTTCAGTACCTGCAACATGTGTTCAGCTCAGAGGGGATAGCACCAGACCCGGAGAAGGTCACTGCCATCCAGAAGTGGCCTAAACCAAGAAACATCAAAGAAGTACGTCAATTTCTGGGACTGGTCGGATACTACAGGAGGTTAATTAAGGACTACACCAAAAAGGCAGCCCCTTTCCAAGATCTCCTAGTAGGACAGTCCAAAAGAGGTAAAAGTCCCCCATTCCAGTGGGGCAAAGAACAGACTGAGTCCTTTGCATTAATGAAGGAAGCCCTAACCGGCAAGGAAATCCTGGCTTACCCCGACTGCAGCCAACCTTTCCTGTTATACACAGATGCCAGCAATGAGGGACTGGGAGCTGTGTTGTCCCAGAAGCAAAACGGCCGAGAAAAGGTAATTGCCTATGCCAGTAGGCAGCTTCGCCCTACTGAGAGGAACCCGGAGAATTACAGTTCCATCAAGCTGGAGTTCCTGGCCTTGGTCTGGGCTATCACTGAAAGATTCAAGCATTACCTAGCCTGAACTAAATTCACAGCCTTTACCGATAATAACCCCTTGACACACCTGGAGACAGCCAGGTTGGGAGCCATGGAACAGCGTTGGGTGGCCAGATTGTCGAATTACCAGTTCACAATCAAGTACCGGGCAGGTCACAAGAACACCAATGCTGATGCCCTGTAAAGTCGGACACCGAGGATGAAGTGGATGACCTAGAAGAAATTTAATTACCTGCTTTCCACAGGAATGGAATAGTCCACGAGCAACACACCTCCAGAAGACGTCATGGTAAGACGCTAAACCCTTTACCTCATCACAGCTGGAAGGAGACCTAGGACAGTGACCCGGTTATCAGCCTCATCAAAGGACTGATAACCCAAGAAGGTTCTCACCTGCAGAAAGATTCTCCCCCACAAGCCAAACACCTGTGGAATGAGAGAAGCTGGCTGTTCATCTACAGAGAAAAGCTGTGCAGGAGGTATGTCAACCCTAGAACCCATGAAATGGTGTGGCAGATTGTAGTGCCCAGGATGGATATCTCGATGGTGCTAGAGGCCAACCATGACCAAGCAGGTCATTTTGGCTGGAAGAAGCTGGAAACCCTGCTCAAGGACCGGTTCTATTGGGTTGGAATGCGGAGTTCCATAGAAAGGTGGTGCCGGAATTGTGGGCCTTGTAGCCTCAGAAGGAAAGACTACGGAAGCCAGAAAGCACCCTTGCAGCCCATCAAGACAACCCAACCCCTGGAGATTGTCGCTCTGGATCATGTCAAACTGTCGCCCAGCAGATCAGACTATTCCTATGCCCTGACCATGGTGGATCACTATTCCCGGTTCCTGGTGGTAGCCCCTGTCAAGGATCTGACAGCAGAAACTGCAGCAAGAACGTTCCAAGCCTACTTCTGCAGGCCCCATGGATATCCGGACAAGGTGCTAACAGATCAAGGCCCTGCCTTTGAAACTGAGCTGTTTAAAGAATTCTGTCACCTATATGTATGCAAGAAGATCCGGACTACACGATATCATCCTCAGACCAACGGTATGTGCGAGAAAATGAATAACAATGTCATTGACCTGTTAAAAACCCTACCTTTGGAAGAGAGGAACCAGTGGCCAGAAAAGCTACCTGACCTAGTGGACCTGTATAACCACATACCTGTGAGTTCTACTAATTGTACCCCAATGTACCTCATGAGAGCAAGACCTGGAAAATTGCCCATGGACCTGGAGCTCGGAGTGGTAGAACCTGCTGCAGATATGTCCACTGAAGACTGGGACACAAATCGACAAGAGCAGTACAGGAAAGTACAGGCCTGTGTTGAAGACAGCCTAAACAAAGTTGGGGAAAGACAAGAAGAACAGGATAACAAGCATGCACCAGCAGAACCCTTGGCGCCCGGGGAAATAGTGCTAAAGCGGAAAAGAAGAGGTCACAAGCTCGATGACCAGTGGGAAAGGAAGCCCTACACAGTGTTAAATTCCAGATTTGACAACACCAAAACCTGCCTGATCAGCAAGGATGGAGGTAGGACCACCACAACAGTCTCAAGAGACCACTTGAAATTGTGCCCAGGTCTACTGAAGACACAGGAGGAAGAAGTACCTCGTATAATACTGGAAAAACCCAAGGGAGATGTAGTTCATACAGTCCTAGGAGACTTCCCCACGGACTGGCCTCAACTCAATGGAGAGGTTATCATACCAGTGATACACTTCTTTCAGCCACCAGAAGAACCTCCACCACAAGAAGAACCTGTGAACACCCAGGAACAGGAAGAGTCCCCAGTAAGAGGAGGATCACCAGTGGAAGCAGAACCTGAGGGTCCAGTAAACAGTGCATTTGCTAGTCCTATAGAGATGTTGAGGCAGTTCTATAACTTACCCGCACGTAGACCTGATAGGTTAGCGGATAGTGCATGCACAGACACCAGTATCACCCCAGTGCTATGTAGATCCACACGCAGCACACAAGGCCAAATCCCTGCCAGGTATAGGGAATAAAGTACAAAATTCCTATAGTGTAAATAGTTACCCATAAGGGTACAGTAAAAAAATTTGTTTAGGTGTGTGAACTGAAAAAGTTAAGTGTGGGCATTTAGTTACCGGTTAGGGTATAAAGACTGTAGGTTATGGACGATGAATAACCGAAAAACTTTCCGTTGTACATAGTTGCACTTATTAAAGTGCCCCCTACTGGTTTTATATTGAAAGACCACTGAGCAAAAACCCGTTTGGCGTGGCCAAAGACGTGGTCCAACACCTGGATCACTTATGACCTGTAGCCACGCCCAGGGCCTACATTGAGGGTTTTCAGGCGGGTCCCTCATGCTACTCAAGTTGCACCTTCACCAGTGAGATGGACACCTGGTTATGGGACTCACTGTAACTTTGATATGTGTTATTGTTATTAGAATTGTAATTGTTGTTGTTACTTGTTTTACAGAAAAAAAAGCTTCAGTCCAGGAGTACTGAGTTGTACTAGGGGGGAATGTGGCACCCTGCTACCCACAGGTACCACAAGACCCAAAAGGGTGCATGGACGGACTTCTCCACAAGAGGCCCTCATTACATAACAGACACCTCCACCCTTCCACCTCATACCACCAGAGGGAACCCTGTTAGGGATATATATACTGGAGGGTGGAGTTAGGTAGGGAGAGTGTGCTGACACTTTAGATCAGTGAAGGAGCAGCACGTCTGCTACTGTGTTGAGGGCCCCGAGTGTGGCCGGAGGCAAGGAGAGAGGAGTTGAGGGGGCAGAGGAGCATCTAAAGCTCACCCCAGGACACAAGCCGGACACCAGGTCCGCACCTACAGGGTCCTCTACACCCAGTAGGGACAACTGGCATACCAGGAGGATTCCAGACCCCTGGTCAACCTAAAGCTATCATTATTTTACAGAACTAGGAACCACGAAGGCCCCAGCGTCCAGGGATAGTGGTAGCCGGAGAAAAGTTCTATTACCAAGCAGACAGATGAGAGAGCGAAACAGCATAGAAGCTAGGCCTAGTTCCAGGCTGGCCAGAAGCTATAGAGAGGAAGAAAAGGACCAGGAGGCCTACTCCAAGCTCACTGGGGAGAGTAGGCCACCCTTCCTACTTAGTACCCTGGACCTTACCTGCTGTTACACCAGTAAAGGTACTGAAGCGAATCCACTGTGTGCGTGTCCGTCATTCCCCCTGACCCGACCGGGCCACGTCTCACCTGCATCCCTTCCATCAACCCTGCCCCGGGGGGGCCCGCTCCGCCTGTGGGGAGCAGAACCATCCCAGCTTCCATCCCATCACCCCCGGAGGTCTGCAGCAGCGCTGGTACCCATTACCAGGAAACACAGGTGGCGTCACGAGACAAACTGTTAACAAACCCCCTTTTAAAGAGTGACCCCAGAGTATGGGCCCGTGAGCCGACTGCCATGACATCCCAAGGAGGTAAAGGCCCGGGTACCGAGTCCCCCATATCTCCCTGGGCGAGTCATATGCAGTGAAAGATTTCATCCTCATGCTGGTCCGTGCCAGTGTCAGGACATACCCCATTTGCGGAGTTAGCACGCGATGTGCTCCCTTCTCACAGAGACAGACAGTGGCAGTGTCTTCTGTGATCTCTATACTGCAGCCCCAGCGACTCCTGTGATGTATTTACCTCAGCCCCATGTCTCCTGTGATGAATATACCACAGCCTCATGTCTCCTGTGATGTCTATACCTTAGCTCCAGCATTACCTGTAATGACTATACCACAACCCCATGTCTCCTGTGATGTCTATACCTCAGCTCCAGCATTACCTGTGATGACTATACCGCAACCCCATGTCTCCTGTGATGTCTTTACCACAGCCCCATGTCTTCTGTGATGTATATACTGCAGCCTCATGTTTCCTGTGATATATATACTGCAGCCCCAGCATCTCCTGTGATGTGATTATAGAGCAGACCCATGTATCCTGGGACTGATACACCACAGCCCCATGTCTCCTGTGATGTCTATACCATAGCCCCAGCGTCTCCTGTGATGTATATACCGCAGCCCCAGTATCTCCTGTGATGTGATGATTATACAGCCCCCGCGTCTCCTGTGACTTATACACCACAACCCCATGTCTCCTGTGATGTCAGTACCTCAGCCCCAAGTCTCCTATGATGATTATACCACAGCCCCAGCGTCTACTTTGATGTATATACCGCAGCCCCAGTGTCTCTTGTGATGTCTATACCACAGCCCCATGTCTCCTGTGATGTATATATGTTACACGCACGCCGCTAGGTTCAGATAGGGGCGAGACAGGTTACATGAATTCTTTGGAATCCTGGGGGAACCGTTACTCAGGTTGACCATAGACCATGTGCTGCATCTTCTCTCAGGAACCCATGGGAATTGACCCTCAGGCATAGACACGTAGGTTGTTTCACTTGCTGACCAGACACACTTGACAAGAGTCCTCAGAAACGGTAGAACAGTAGCATTTAATAAGAAACCGAACAGCCAGTGCAAGTTAAGTGTTATGAGCAACAGGCTCCAGTGACAAACAGTACAGTTTCCTTAACAGCACAGCAGTTCACAGTCTTCCCAGTAGTACAGGACAGCACAGTTCTAATGCAGGGGCACATTAATGAGCACAGCATTCTTTTTTCAGCACAATGAGATGGAGGAGGGGGGGGGGGGTGGGAAATGGACATGATCCCTGTGACACCATTTTTTCCAGTCCTTATCTTTATGCTTGACTATATTCTCCATTGCTAGTTCAGGAACTCTACCTGACCTGTGCTCAGGCTCAGGTCATATTGCCAGGTACTGCAAATTGTCAAGTACAAGGAGAGAGAGGAAATATTGCTCTGTTAAATGTTTTAAATGTGGTCACTCTGGACATATTGCAAGGAATTGTCATTATACAATTAATTGTGAGAAGTCCAGCATGGAGAACAGACATTTACAGAGACAAAATAGTATTTTCTCTCAGTCTCATGTGCCCAGCCATGTGCAGATGTGTCAAAATGGTGGACTACAAGCAAGGGATGACAGGAGCTTCACTCCTGACATGAATCCTTTTCACTTGCAGGGGCGCTTCTGTGAGATACAGAACACACACACAACCTTTCTCTTCGGCTCCAGCCAGACAGTAAACAACTTCCCCACAATTTCCCTGGGGATCTGCTAAAACACTCCCCTTCTCTTGTGACTGTCTTAACCCCTCTAGTTGCTGGATGCTTTTAAAGCACCAGCACTACTTTTGCATGTCACACTCTTCCCTCCTTTTTGAATGTCGTCCTCGACATTCGTCTTAATTGGTCAATCTGACCAATTCTGAGACAGTGGTGAAAGATGGATAACTTTATATACAAATTGGCATTGTGAAATTGATATAACGTTCATAAACATTGATAACAACCTAATCTTACAACCTTTTTCTTGTAGAATGCCTGTAAGAAATAAACAATAAACACAATTAAAACAATCAGCATCTCTCCAGCTGGAGCTTTTCGTACGTCTTCAACCAGCTCTCTCTCTATGCTTTAACAGTTCTTTGTTTCTACAAAGTCTTTTAAGGAAAATCAAAGCATGAAAATAAGTCTATCCAGTAGGCAACATCTTCCATACTGCCTCTCGGCAGTGAATACTACTCAAGTGGGCTTACCTGGTCTGCAGGCAGACATACCTGTTTCCAGTCGACAGTCCTTGGCACTTGACTCGGTTCACCAAGTGTCTCATACGCCAGCATCACGGGCCTCCTCACTTCTCAAGTCTACATCCTCCTGGTGGGTGGTTCCTCAGAGACCACGGGTTCTCCGGTCACAGAAGTTTCTTCCACCGCACTCATTTCCGGTGATTCCTCAGATGCTCTTGTAGCTGCCTCTGTAAGTTCCTGTACTTCTCCTGAGTCGCTTGTTTCCACATGGTCTAGTAATTCCGCTCCTCCTGAGTGTCGATCCGGCTCTTCAAGGGCTGGTGTTCGATCATCAGATCTGAATTGGACTTCATCTGTACTCCTTGGTACAAACTCTGGAGCCTCAGGACTTAGTTCACTCTCCTAAGGATGGTACATCCCTCTCCTTGCCGGTCCGTGAAATACGATGGTGTGCTCTTCTTCATCGGAACTTTCAAGGTCACTATCCACCTCCGGAGCTTCAGTCTGTGGTGGTCCCTTAGTCGATTTCAGAAGATGTCGGTCTACTTCTGGGATGTCTTGTTGTGGTGGAAGATAATCACAGGGTAGTTGTAAATTCCGATGGACTATTCTGTTTCTCTTGTCTCCCGTTTCCAATCGGATTTCATACACTGAGCTGTCATCAGCTTTCCTCCTTACGACCACACACACCTTGTCTTCCCAGTACGAACAAAGTTTTCCTGGACCACCTTTCTCACATATGTTCTTGACTAGCACCCGGCTTCCCGGTGCCAATTCTGCTTGTAAAGGGAAGTGTCCAGGGTTGTACATATATATATATGTATCTGCATGCTAGCCATGCTTGCAGATAAGTATACATGTATATATTGGCCCCACATCTCCCCATGTGTTTGCTGCTGAGGGAGGTTTCAATAGAATGTCCAGCCATGTGCTAAAACAGGTTTTTGCGAGTATGGTTGGACATGAACAAAGACCTTAGCCAGTGGGCGGGGAATAAGACATAATTTCCTGTGCTGGACACAGGCTGGACTTAAAACCCCAGAGCCCACATGTGCTAGGCCCCTTTTGGACTCTTGAAGATGGACTTAACAACACATGGCTGAGTATCTCTCTGCCCCTGTAACTTCTTTACTTACTAGCCCTACATACCCTGTACTAACCCTCCTAGATATTGATATCCTTGTATCTGTATATATATATAGGGAAAGTTATTATAGTTGGGTGGGCCGATATTGCATGAGTGATTAGGCAACGTGGGTGGAAAATATATTAGGTAATTGGGAATTGTATATTCAGTATCAGTCTTGTGTACTATTGTTATTATTATTGTGTACTGTGTTAGTGTGATAAATAGTAGTATATTAACTGTAGACTTTTGTGTAATAAATACCTTTTATTAGTACACGGTTTTGTCTCAGTTGGTATATAGTATAAGGCACAGATAACGTTAGTGGATATTAATTATTAATAGTCAAGTTTGATGTTAATAGTTAATATTGGACCGCAATAGAGGTGTAGGAGGGATCACCCATTAATTACTGATATTTTTGGAGGAAATCTCGTCCTTTTACACTGCTCCATAACATTTTCGATCATAGCACTCCTTACTCTTGCTCTGTCCTTGCGTAACCACTTTGGACGCTATGTTGTATGCCTCTGCCATCCATTCCTTCCATTTCCAAACATACTCTGGATACGTTCTGTAAGTCTCTGACACCGGAGTATCGAACATGATGTCGATTGGCAGTCTTGTCGATCGTCCATACAATAGGAAAAAGGGTTAGTAACCCGTTGCAGCCCTCTTTGTGCAGTTATAGGAATGTACCACTTTTGACAGAGAACTCTTCCAGTCTTTCTTCTCGTCAGCTGTTAATGTGCGCTACATTGACAATAATGTCCTGTTAAAACGTTCCACTTGTCCATTACCCTCTGGGTGATAGGGCGTTGTGTGGGATCTCTGAATTATACAGTACTTTCCTAGCTTGGCAAAGATCTGGTTCTCAAATTCTCTTCCTTGGTCAAGGTGTAACCTTGTAGGTAACCCAAGCCTCAAAGCAAAATCATTGAAGATATTCTCTGCTGCTGTTCGACCCGATTTATTGCTGATGGCATATGCTTGAGCAAATCGAGTGAAATGGTCCATCACCACAAAGATGTATTCGTAGCCACCCATGCACGTCTCGAGATGTAGGAGTTTATTGAGACCATCTCAAACGAATACTTAGTTTGGATGTTGCCCATTGGTGGCCGGGTTGATGTGTTGGGACGTTAATCTTTCAGACACCCACACTCCCTGGTCACGTACCTCTCAATATCTCTCTGCATGTACGGCCAGAAGAAACGTTCACGGATCAAATTTGTTGTCCTCTCCACTCCCAGGTGTCCCATGTTTTCATGGAGTTCTTTGAAGACCAACCTACGGAATACTCTAGGTAGTACCAACTGCCGGTTTTGTCCTCCTTTACGATACAGGACACCGTCTTCCCTGAGGTAGAGCTTCATCCATTCTTTAATTAAAACAGATACTGCTGGTGACTCATTGTTTCTCCCGTTTACATTTTTAAACCGATTTTGGTCCACATAAAGTAGTATTCTACCAATTATCTGATCTTCCCTTTGTGCTCTATGGATTTTCACTTTTGGTAGTTGTTGAATAGACCGGGGGTGATCTTGTTCTCTCACTTTTATAGTGGTTTCCGCCGTTAAGGGACACCACAATGGTGTGTCTTCCTCCTAATAAGCTTGTACTGCTTGGATAGTGCTCTCAATTGCTTCCAGACTGACTTCCTCCGAGCATACTTGCATGAACTCCTCAGGATCTAGTGGCATTTTTGACAATCCATCAGCATCCGCATTGCATTTTCCTGGCCTGTACTTGATGCTGAAATTGAAGTCAGCCAATTCAGCGACCCATCTCTGACCCGTTGCATTCAGTTTGGCTGTAGTAAGGACATAGGTCAAAGGGTTGTTGTCAGTGTATACCTCAAACTCTTTGCTGTAGTAGAGATAATCTCTAAATCGTTCACAGATAGCTAATTTCAATGCCAGGAACTCCAATTTTCCGGAATGTGGATGGTAATTCTTCTCGGCATCTGTTAACGTCCTAGAACCATAACCAATGACTCTAATTTTTCCATCTTGATGCTGATACAGGGCAGCTCCCAGTCCAACTTAAGAAGCGTCACAATGAAGAACAAATAGTAACTTTAAATCAGGATATCCCAAGATGGGTGGTTTTACCAGGTACTCTAGTTCCTCCAATACCTCCTGGTGGTCTGCTGTCCAGAAAATGGGCTGTTGGGGCGAAACAGCGTTGTTTCTTTTAAGCCCGGTCCTACCCATGTACTTCTTTTTCTCCGTGGGTGTTGTTGTTTCTGTTGTCCCCCCTAAGGGGAGGTATAGTGGGGCGGCAATCCTAGAGAAGTTCCAAACGTAAGTACGATAGTTGGAGAGGAATCCTAATATCTGCCTCAACTCCCCGACAGTAGAGGGCCGCTTGTCGTTTAAGGCCAGTACCAGAGCGATTTCTGCTGGGTCCATAGTATATCCTTCTCCGGACACAATTTTCCCTAGAAATCTGACTTGCCTTTTAAACCGTTCACACTTCTTTGGGATCAACTTAACTCCGTGTTGATGAAACCATTGTAATACGGTCCTCACGTGTTCAACATGCTCCCGGAAGGTTTTGCTGTGTACCACATTGTCATCCAACTACGGCTGGCAGATATCATCCCTCAATCCTTATAAACATGTCTCCATGCACCTCTGGAATTCTGCCGGAGCTGAACTGAGCCCAAAGGTATGCGGAACCACTCATACACAGTGTGATGAATGCTGTCAAGGGTCTACTGGACTCTTCGACAAACCCTTGGTGGTATGCCTTACCCTGATCGAGGACAGAGAAACAGGTGCTTCCTGATAGGCTATCCAGCATATTTTGGATCTTTGGTATCGGGTGTCGATCAGGTACTGACTTTCGGTTTAGTTCCCGGTAATCACAACAGAGTCTCAGTGTACCGTCCTTCTTCCTAACACAGACAATAGGAGAGGAATAAGACGACTTCGACTTTTGAACCCAACCTCTGTTGATGAGATCTTGTAAATATTCTTTCACTACATGGTGTAATGGTTTTGGCACAGACATGTAACTTCTGGATACTGGGGTCGTGTCTTTCAAATTGATTTTCAACTGCAACAATGGGATACAGCCTATATCTGAGTCATCTTTGGAGAACGCATGACACTCTTCTCTCAGCATCTGTTTTGCTACCGCTAGATCTTCAGCACACAAGTGTTCCAGGGGTACTGGAGGATCCCTGGACTCTGAGGTGGGTTGTGCAATTTCTTCCCCTGGGCAACTCCTGTTCCTTGGTGGGAAGACTGAATTCACTGTAGACCCCTGGGCGGTTTTGATGTGCCCCAACACAGTCTTTGAATCCAGTCTAATTTCGTATCTTGAAGTATTCATCACCGGTATTGTCACACGATCAAACCCACTAAGAGGAATCGTAAGCACAGTCTCACCTTGAACTAGGCCTTCCGGAAGTTCTGAGGAGTCTTTTGGTACGAACAGTCTTTTCTGGACTTTTCTTCCCGGTTCTACCCGAACGCCACACCTCACCCCCACCATTTGGTTTGCAGGTATGATATTTGGGTGCCAGCCTACCTTGACTTCTTTTAAGTCTATTGTATTCTGTGCTTTCTTTACTCTATGTATCACATTTCCCGCCACAGCGTTGGGTATGGCAAGTGATGTGGCTATTGCATCCACCACCAGTGTACCTGACTTGTGTTTCGTGATGACCTCACTGATTACATTATAACCCAGGCTAGGATCCTCTGCCACGTTCTGATCACTGGTCACAAGAAAAGGTACCAAGAGCTGTTCTTCATGGCCCTGAGTTGGAAAGTCACTTCCACCCAGCCTATGAAAGGGATTCCGTGCTGGTTTATGGCTTTGCCGTGGAGTTCCACTAGTCCCAAGAGTTCTTTTAGTGGCCGAAGGCAAGTGTGTGGCAGGTAGCGCCTTCTCCATTCTTAATTTAAAAGGCTTGCTTGGGCTCCTGTGTCCCACAGTTCTTTTACTAGGAGTCCATCTAGCTGTCACTGTATAAAGCACCTTTCACCGATTAGGCTGATGAGGCTATCATTACTGACTGAGGAATCCTCCTCCCAGGAGTACATCGTTTCATCTCCGCGCTTGGCAAGAAGTAACTGATGCCCCTGTCTCCCTTGCAGCTGTTGTAGACGGGAACACACTTGGGGATAGTACTGACGCAGCCATTTTACCTCATGCGCCGTTCTGGGGTTTGGTGAGATTTGGATTTGCTTCTGGGGCCTCCTCCGTGTCGCGGTTACCAGTCGCCCCGCACTGGCAACCTCCTGTCTTTTAACCCAAATGACCGTGACCATTGGCACTCCTTGGCATAATGTCCTTCCTCACCACATCTTAGACAGAGGACACATACCGTACTCGGATTTGATGAATGGCACGCTTCACAAGCCGGGTATCTTCTGTTTTGGAACCCACTACTGGGTCTGAGGGATACAGGTTTTGGCCTGGAACGAATCAACTTTTTCACCTCAATCAACTCGGGTCTCAGTTCTCCTATTATCTCCTGGAACAATTCCGAAGTACTCTCTTCTTTATAGTGCCCTTTTAAAATCATCTTCAGCTGTGGCAAGGTCAATTGACTCTTCATTTCTAGCATACTACGGAGGTTCAGTCCTGGGCTGATCGCTTTCACCACCCCCTCAACGATCTCATCTGGCTGGTAGCCTTTCTCTAATCCTGCAGTGATCTGGTGCAACAAGTTCATATAAGACAGTTTCTCTTTCTGCTCACACTCTCCAATCTGTCCCAGGATCTCTTCTTTCCTTATGGTGACTTGTGGTGATAGAGAGGACTGGCTCCCTGATTTATCTAACCTCAGTAGGTTAAAGGTCCTGTCTGAGTCTATCACCCGTTCAGAGGTTTTGGTCGATTCCTGCAGGGCTGTTGTTAAGGCTTTGAATTGTTCTTTCAATTCCTGGAGTTCAGTCTTGGACAGAGATTCCCGCTTTTGGTTATTTGTGCTGCCCCTCCATTCTCCAACTTCAACCTGGTTAGAAACTGTGTTAGTTCCTGGAGGAATGTCCCCATGACGTCTTCAGCTTCTTTCTCCCCAGCTCATCCACTTTTGCATTAATGGCAGCTAACAGTTGCCTGCGGTTGTGTGCTTTGGAAATCTGTTCTATTGACATCTTTATATGTTCTGCTACTGTTCTCAATTCTTCACAGGTTAACTGAAGAAGCTGGCTCACTAATTCTGTCTATTTGTATTTCTACATCCATTGCTGCTAGTGAGTTTTTCTTTAGGGCTGGTCAACTTTAACTGGTGTAGTAGAGTTGAGTTGAGGTGCTCTGCTGCTGTGTTTTTCCAGACACTTTTCCTCTTCATGCTAATTCCCACTCAGGATTCCCTGTATGGGCCACCAATGTTACAAGCACACTGCTAGGTTCAGATAGGGGCGAGACAGATTACATGAATTCTTTGGAATCCCGGGGGAACCGTTACTCAGGGTGACCATAGACCATGTGCTGCATCTTCTCTCAGGAACACAGGGGAATTGACCCTCAGACATAGACACGTAGGTTGTTTCAGACAGACTTGACAAGAGTCCTCATAAACGGTAGAACAGTAGCATTTAATTAGAAGCCGCACAGCCAGTGCTAGTTAAGTCTTATGAGCAACAGGCTCCAGTGACAAACAGTACAGTTTCCTTAGCAGCACAGCAGTTCATAGTCTTCCCAGTAGTACAGCACAGTTCTAATGCAAAGGCACATTAATGAACACAGCATTCTTTACAGCACAGTGAGATGGAGGGGGGGGTTTGCTGATGGACATGATCCCTGTGACACCATTTTTCCAGTCCTTATCTTTATGCTTGACAATACTCTGCACTGCTAATTCAGGAACTCTACCTGACCTATGCTTAGCTTCACTACTGACTTGAATCCTTTTCACTTCGCTTCTGTGAGATACAGAACACTCACACCACCTTTCTCTCAGGCTCCAGCCAGATAGTAAACAACTTCCCCACAATCCCCCTGGGACTCTGCTAAAACACTCCCCTTCTCCTGTGACTGTGTTAACCCCTCTAGTTGCTGGATGCTTTTAAAGCACCAGCACTACTTCTGCATGTCACACTTTGCAAAAGCACTACTTCTGCATGTCACATATACCGCAGCCCATGTCTCTCTAGCGATGTCTGTATCGCAGCCCATGTTTGCGGTAATGTCTATACTGCAGAACCAGCATCTCCTGTGATGTCTATAGCACAGCCCCAGCATCTCCTCTGTTGTCTATATCACAGCCACATGTCTCTCTAGTTATGTCTATACCACAGCCTAATGTCTCCTGTGATGTTTATGCCGCAGCCCCATGTTTCCTGTGATAAATATATTGCGGTCCCATGTCTCCTGTGATGATTATATCGCAGCCACAGCATCTCCTGTCATGACTATACTGCAGCCCCATGTCTCCTGTGATGTATATGTTGCAGCCCCATGTCTCTTTTGTTATGTCTATGCCACAGCCCCAAGTCTCCTGTGATATACATAGTGCAGCCCCATGTCTCATAAGATGCATATGACATATCCCCCTTGTCTTCCGTGATGCATATGCTGCATCCCCCCATGCCTTGTGTTTTATATTTATACTCTATCCCCAGGGTATCCTACGTGATATATATACTCCAGCCCCGGTGTCTCGTATATGATGTATACATAGCAGCCTCGGTGTCTCCTATGTGTTATATTCACAGCAGTCTTGGTGTCTCCTATGTGATGTATAATCAGCAGTCTCGGTGTCTCCTACATGATGTTTTTATAGCAGTCTCAGTGTCTCACATGTGATGTATATACAGCAGACTCCGTGTCTCCTATGTGTTGTATATACAGCAGTCTCGGTTTCTCCTATTTGTTGTATGAACAGCAGTCTGTGTCTCCTATGTGATGTAAATACAGCAGTCTCGGTGTCTCCTATGTGATGTATATGGCAGTTTCGGTGTCTCCTATGTGATGTATATACAGAAGTCCCAGTGTCTCCTATATGATGTATATACAGCAGTATCAGTGCCCATATGTGATGTAAACTGCAGACCTCCCACTGCTTGAGTTCTATAAATGTAACATGAGCCATGATGAATTTCCCACTGTGAGGAGACCTGCAGTGCAATATACATTTGTTTTCGGTACAACTTACTGCAGCAAGGTCTTTACAAAACTAAGCATTGCGAAGAGTCGCCTGCGCTCCAGACCAACGCAAATCTGGAAAAACAGTTACGAGTAGCTACATCATCACCACCTAATATGAAAGCCGCACCAGAAAGAAGTAGTTCTAACCATCACATTAGGGGTGAGTTAATTAAATGTTTGATCAAATATAGCAGGGTAATTTCAAGTTGATAATTTTCTACGACCCCTGAAAGATGGTATAAATATTCAAATGGCCCTTGGCATAAAAAAGGTTCCCCACCCCTACCCTACAGCAAGCTCAAACAGCAAACAGGGGACGTGGCTCCCCTTTCTGAGCTAAGTATTCCATCTGTATAGTTTCCCATGGATGGGTATCTCAGTTGTGCCCTGTGCTGCTCTGCCCTTAGTCACATTGACGTTGTTTGACACATGGTAAGGTTTTAATGCTAGAGACAGGCTAGGACCGTCCCGATTGGGGTATACCTTGTTGTGGTGGGATGGCTTTTACGCGTTTTGGATCAAAATAGCGTTAACTAACACCCTATGTTATTTACATGTACTATTACTATTACATGTACTATAAAATCTCAAAACCGCAACCCAGGGATGTCATGCAATGTGAGGATGGTGAAAATAGGGAAGCCTTGGAATAGTGAGTATAAATTAAAGCTCTTTTTGGAAGTATGAGGCAAGGAAGGATTCGGGATGTTGGTGGAAGCCACCAACAACTTAACAATTGTACCCAAAACCATCTTTGCTGTGGTCTCACCCAAATCAAAAAAAGGCCCACTTACTGTATGACATAACTTGGGTCCCCAATCCCTGTTCTACCTCACTGCAGCCAGAGATTGAATGGAGCAGCATGGGAGCGCATGCTGGCTGCTGATCCACATTTGTGTTTTGTGGTCCAAGAACAGGCTGCGATGCTCACTTGCCGCAGGTCTCCTAACCAAAACTCAACAGCTTTATAGGCATATATGAGGCTGACGAGTTAGGGTAAGGGGATCGGAAATGTCTGAATCCAGCCTTAAAAAGAGAGCCAAGTACAGAAATCCCTACGATGCTAGAAATTTTTTTTAGAAAAAAACAACAGAGGAATATTCACAAATCAATGTCTGTTCAACAGTTTTCATGTTGAACCTCAGGGATCATATGTGCTTGGTTGCAATTTTTCCTGTTCCAGCAATGCCTACCAACGAAGGTCTCTTTTATCACTGTCCAGGTTTCCTTTTCCAGCTAATATTTGCAGTGAAAGATATTATGCAGGTCACAGATATTAGCCAGCTTATGCATAACCCATTGATAAAGCTTTTCGATTTTAATTGCAAAACACGCATTCCCTTATTGCAAAGTTTATTAATGCCATAAACCAATGCTTGCTTGCATTTATAAAGCCGAATAGACTAAAATTTTGCTTTGCTTTGGAATTTTAAATTCCTGTTAAATAAGCACCGTTAGGTAGACATTTGTAGTAGAAATAATATGCTCTCTGCTTGAATATGAAGATATACGGCAGCTCTCTGTCCTGTTCCCTGTAAAGCCGCTGTACTGTATCATACTGAATTTTTGTACTCTTTCCTCTTTAATGTTAGCAATACTCTACTGAATAATTCCAACCCATTTGTCTGCCAAGTGTGTTGATGTGACTGACGTGAATGTTCTCGTTCCCATTCTCTGCTGGAAATTCAGGATCATAACCTTGTGGTTTGCAAATCTCTGGCTTATGGAACACCAATCTGCAATTTTATAACTATAATTTGACCATTTGGGAGTATGTCATTTTATTCTGTGTTTATTTTCAGAGAAGTTTGATGATCAAATAGAAAATCTGTCTGATGGATGATGTTTAATGTGAAAAAATAAATAAAAATGTTTTCTTGATTGGTGCAGTTTGCGAGCTAAAGTGCCCATTACTGTGAGCGTAATGTATTATTCAGCAAAACTGAAGGAAAAGTTTAGCTGAGGACATTACCCTATAGAAACAGGGCCTTGACTAAGTGTTTAGAAGATGAGACCTTAGCTGGTGTCGGATCACTATTATTTCCAAATCATGATATTAAAGTAAAAATGGAATCAATGATGAAAATACGCTGCATTTACTATATTTCCAATAAAAGAACATGCCATTTGGTCCGCCAATAATATGACACTGTTTTTCACAGCCCTGTATTTGGTTCTTTGAATGAAGCGGAATGCCTTTTTAATATAATAATGTTAGCAAATAGCTCCTGTGATCATTTATCTGAAGATTATATAAGGGCTTTAATTCTTACATCACATTCTCCATTCATGAAAACGATAGATAAGAAGTGCATTTCTGCTCTCACGGTGATCTGCAGATGAATCAGACATCTCATTACAAAACATCTGTTATCTATTTTGGCGCGCGTTCTCAATATGCTGAGAATAGTAATGGTTTTATTGTTTGCATGCTGGGGTATGACATATGTTACATTCTGAATGTAGGACAAACTTTATTTTAGAGAATGGGAAACATTTCCTTTATGGCTTGCTATGTCATGTTTTAGTAAAGAATGCCACAAGGGCAACTTAAAGCGCACCTGTCAGGTGTAGTTTACTGAGCACAATCCTGCTGACAGGTGTACTTTAAGTCAAGACATCATCTCTGGACAATGGCCACTTTTTCTTTCTCGGTATTTCTGGTATCAAAGACTTTTACATGTCTATGATGATAATGTACTGATCTATCCAAAATAAGCATGTGACGCATATGAACTGCGCTTCCTTGCCCACCCGCCACTGCTTGACAGGTTTCGCACTAAAGACGTGATGGGGATAAAACTGTTGGCCATGGGAGAGAGGGGGCAGCCAGCTGTTCATTAATATGAAGACTCAGCATTCTGCGCCTAATGAAGACTTATTTTATGGCAAGATATCCAGTATGTGATGGGCCGCTGGAGTCAGAGTCTCTGTCACTATTTTATGCTGTCCTCAGATATGGTAGCATAGACAAAGTGACATTTCCTTTAACACTATTGGACAGTTATGGTGTCATGTGGCAAGGCTTGTTAAAGGGTCGATATTGACTTTTAGGATTGCTACTTCCAATAGGTATCACTAGAGTTTTAGTCCTCTTCTTCTCTGAAGAGGCAATTTGCATATTTAATTTACCAGAGGAGCATTACATGGCCTATAAGTCTCCTCACCTTGGTATGCCAGGCTTGGCATGTCACTCTCCGCAAGGAGAAACGTTACCCCTTGGATCTCAATTCTGAGGTAATATCTGTATTCAGTGAAGACACTTTCCCATTACTGAGATAGGAGATGGCAGTTGCTACTGATAAGATTTTATCTACATGGGAGGGGGAGGAGGATGAGGAGGGAGGATCTCTGCTTCTGGCTCCTCCCTCCTCCCATCTACATTGAAGTGTATCAGTAGCAAATTCCATCTCCTATCTCAATAATGGGAAAGTGTCAACTGAATACAAATTTTACTTCAGAATTGAGAATTTTGATGACGACTGATCAATTTTAGCAGAGAAAAAAGCAGATTTTTCTGATAAGATATATTGCAAAGTTTCTTATTTTTCTGTGTATTATTGATTTATGAAATAACAATTAAAATGATGGTTATATTTTCAATGTTTTAGGCACTGAAACAACAATACACCTAGAAATGAATAATACAAGTAAGAATTTTCTGCATATTCCTGAAATACTCTTGTATAAATCTTGCTGAAAACACGTTGCTACTGACTTCTTCCATCTTTACCTTGCAGACAGATGAGAAAATCCAGTTTCACTAAGTTAGTAGGGCTTCATATTTTTGGTCTCCTATTGTAGATCGTGCAGCTGAGGAGGTGTCTTACGACAAAGATTTATGAAGAAGGGGAGGGAAAACATGGCTGATTCATCTGGACACCTATAGAAGAACTCCTCACATTACTCACATAAAATGCCCCAAAATACAATCAAAAGGAAGGAGTAGATTAAAGAAGCATTCCCATCAAGTTTTTTATTCATTAAATGTATGTATATGCATGTAATGTAGTGTGAGTGTATTAATATACTAACCTACCGCTGCTCAGTGATGTCACCACAAATGTGACTAGCCGGCTCGTTCTGTGCTCTGTTTGTGAGCCGGAAGTCTCTTTTACAATGAAAGTCTATGTAGCCTCGTTCTCACACTCCATAGGACTACATTGTAAAAGTCACTTCCATGTCACGCAGAGCGTAGCATGTCCCGGAGAGCAGTGTTGTCACTGAGAAGAGGAGAAGAACAGCGCTGTAGGTGAGTATATTAATATTCTCACGCTACATTACATACATGTACAGTATACACACATTTAATGCATGCAAAACTTAATAGGAGTGCTTCTTTAAAAGAAAAAATTGTTAGGATTTATTTTATTTTTTTCTTTATTCTATTCTTCCTATCTTGAGGGTACATACAATGCTTTCATCTCATTGAATGAAGATACAGTCATAAGAAAAACTAAGTACACCTTATCTGAATACTATGGTATTCCATATCAGGAAACAATAAAAAAAACCATCTAGTCCTTAGAAGATCTTAATAGAACCTTACATGAACAACACATGACAAATTACACCATGTCATTGTTTAGTTAATAAAAACTAGGCCAAAATGCAAAAGCAGTGTTTGAAAAATTAAGTACACCCTGTGTCACCCAGGGGGAATATAGGGGACTCGGTACCCGGGCCTTTTACCTTGTTAGGTGGTCACGGCACTCGGCTCCTGGGCCCGTACTCTGGGTCTCTCTTTAAAAAGGGGTTTTTAGTGTACAGTTTGTCTCGTGACGCCACCTGTGGTTTCCGGTAATGGTTACCGGCGCTGCTGCAGACCTCCGGGGGGGTGATGGGATGGCAGCTGGGATGTTTCTGATCCCCACAGGCGGAGCGGGCCCCCGGGGCAGTGTAGGTGCAAATGGTGGTGATGCTGGGGCTTGTAGTGCAGGAGAGATGGCGCAGCAGGAGTAACTGACAGAGACAGGGGATTCACTTCAGTACCTTTACTGGTGCGGATGTCAGGTACGGTCCAGGGTACTCGGTAGGAAGGGTGCACTTCAGGACCTCTCCCCAGTGAGCGGGTATAAGGCCTCCTGGTCCGTGTCTCTCTCTCTCTAAGCTCCTGGCCAGCCTGCAACTGGGCCTAGCTTCTGTGTCGTGCTGTTCCTTCACCTGTCGCTCGCTTGGTAGTAGGACCTTTTTCTGGCAACCACTATCCCTGGACGCCGGGGCCTTTGTGGTTCCTAATCCTGTCAAGGGTTTAGCTTCAGGTCGACCAGGGACTTGTAGTCCTCCTGGTATCCCTACTGGGTATAAAGGACCCTGTAGGCGCGGAGCCGGTGTCCGGTTTGTGTCTTGGGGTGAGCCTATGATGCTCCTCTGCCCCCTCAACTCCTCTCTCATCTCCTCTTAGCCTCCGGCCACACTCGGGACCCTCAATACAGCAGCAGCAGACGTGCCGCGTCTTCACTGCTCTCAGTGGCAGCACACTCTCTGAACAACTAACTCTGACTGAACTACCTGGCTCCACCCTCCATATATATATATATCCCTAACGGGCTCCCTCTGGTGGTATGAGGTGGAAGGGTGGAGGTGTTTGCTTGTAACGAGGGCCTCTTGTGGAGAAGTCCATCCATGCACCCTTTTGGGTCCTGTGGTACCTGTGAACAGCAGGGTACCACAGCCCCATGAATCAATAGATTGTAGAACCACCTACAGCAGCAATAACTTGAAGTAATCATTTTCTGCATGACTTTATCAGTCTCTCATATCTTCTGGAGCAGGGGTCTCAAACATGCGACCCTTCAGGCTGCTTCATGCGGCCCGCAGGCACCATGGACCCCGATCGCGGCCCTATCCAGGAGCCGCCGACAGCTGCGCTTTATTCAGTGTATTGCCGCGCAGAGACCGGCTCTCTGCACAGCAATACCAATGCCAGCCGCCGGCCTATCAGAGGCCAGTAGCTGACATCTGCGTCCCAGCACAGCAGCGTATTACGTCACTGCCATGCATAGATGTCAGTTGCTGGCCTCTGATAGGCCGGCGGCTGGCATTGGTATTGCTGTGTGCAGAGTGCCAGTCTCTGCGCGGCAATACACTGCACTACAGCGCTGATGTCGGCGGCTCTTGGACCTGGCCGCGATCGTCAAGGGGGTTATGGTGCCTGCGGGCTACAGGTGCAGAAAGGATGCCGAGGGAACAGAAGACAGGTGAGAAGAATCTTTTTTTTTCTCTTATATTGTATGTGAAGAATGGCACAAGGGACATTCCTCCAATATGGGGACCAGGATGGGGACCCTCCTACAAGATGGGGACCAGGATGGAGACATTCCTCCAATATGGGGACATTCCTCCAATATGGGGACCAGGATGGGGACCTTCCTACAAGATGGGGACCAGGATAGGGATATTCCTCCAATATGGGGACATTCCTCCAATATGGGGACCAGGATGGGGAACTTCCTACAAGATGGGGACCAGGATGGGGACATTCCTCCAATATGGGGACCAGGATGGGGACATTCCTCCAATATGGGGACCAGGATGGGGACCTTCCTACAATATGGGGACCAGGATGGAGACATTCCTCCAATATGGGGACCAGGATGAGGACCTTCATACAAGATGGGCACCAGGATGGGGACCTTCCTACAAGATGGGGATCAGGATGGAGACCTTCCTACAATATGGGGACCAGGATGGGGACATTCCTCAAATATGGGGACAAGGATGGGGACCTTCCTACAAGATGGGGACCAAGATGCGAAGATTCCTACAATATTAGGACCAGGATGGCGACATTATTACAAGATGGTGACCAGGATGGGGACATTCTTACAATATGGGGACCAGGATGGGGACATTCCTACAAGATGGGGACCAGGATGGGCACATTACTTCAAGAGGGGGACCAGGATGGGGACCTTTCTACAATATGGGGAACAGGATGGGGACATTAATACAATATGGAGACCAGGATGGGGACATTCCTCCAACATGGGGACCAGGATGGGGACATTCCTACAAGATGGGGTCCAGGATGGGGACATTCCTCCAACATGGGGACCAGGATGGGGACATTCCTCCAAGATGGGGACCAGGATGGGGACCTTCCTACAAGATTGGAGCCAAGATGGGAACATTCCTACAAGATGGGGACCAGGATGGGGACATTCCTCCAACATGGGGACCAGGATGGGGACATTCCTACAAGATGAGGACCAGGATGGGGACCTTCCTACAAGATGAGGAGCAGGATGGGGACATTCCTCCAATATGGGGACCAGGATGGGGACATTCCTCCAATATGGGGACCAGGATGGGGACCTTCCTACAATATGGGGACCAGGATGGAGACATTCCTCCAATATGGGGACCAGGATGAGGACCTTCATACAAGATGGGGACCAGGATGGGGACCTTCCTACAAGATGGGGATCAGGATGGGGACCTTCCTACAATATGGGGACCAGGATGGGGACATTCCTCCAATATGGGGACCAGGATGGGGACCTTCCTATAAGATGGGGACCAAGATGCGAACATTCCTACAATATGAGGACCAGGATGGGGACATTACTACAATATGGTGACCAGGATGGGGACATTCTTACAATATGGGGACCAGGATGGGGACATTCCTTCAAGATGGGGACCAGGATGGGGACATTCCTCCAACATGGGGACCAGGATGTGGACATTCCTCCAACATGAGGACCAAGATGGGGACATTCCTACAAGATGAGGATCCGGATGGGGACATTCCTCCAACATGAGGACCAGGATGGGGACATTACTACATGATGGGGACCTTCCTACAATATGGGGAACAGGATGGGGACATTCCTACAATATGGGGACCTTCCTACAAGATGGGGACCAGGATGGGCACATTACTACAAGATGGGGACCAGGATGGGGACTTTCCTACAATATGGGGACCAGGATGGGAACATTCCTACAATATGGGGACCAGGATGAAGACATTACTACAAGATGGGGACCAGGATCGGGACATTCCTCAAACATGAGGACCAGGATGGGGACTTTACTACAAGATGGGGACCAGGATGGGGACATTCCTACAAGATGGGGACCCGGATGGGGACATTGCTCCAACATGAGGACCAGGATGGGGACATTACTACATGATGGGGACCTTCCTACAATATGGGGAACAGGATGGGGACATTCCTACAATATGGGGACCTTCCTACAAGATGGGGACCAGGATGGGGACATTCTTACAAGATGGGGACCAGGATGGGGACATTCCTCCAACATAGGGACCAGGGTGGGGACATTCCTTCATGATGAGGACCAGGATGGGGACATTCCTACAAGATGGGGACCAGGATGGGGACATTCCTACAAGATGGGGACCAGGATGGGGACATTCCTACAAGATGGGGACCTTCCTACAATATGGGGACCAGGATGGGGACCTTCCTACAATATGGGGACCTTCCTACAAGATGGGGACCAGGATGGGCACATTACTACAAGATGGGGACCAGGATGGGGACATTCCTACAATATGGCGACCAGGATGGGGACATTCCTACAATATGGTGACCAGGATGGGGACATTATTACAAGATGGGGACCATGATAGGGACATTCCAACAAGATGGGGACCAGGATGGGGACATTACTTCAAGAGGGGGACAGGATGGGGACCTTTCTATAATATGGAAACAGGATGAGGACATTCCTACAATATGGGGACCAGGATGGGAACCTTCCTACAATATGGGGACCAGGATGGTGACATTCCTAAAACATGGGGACCAGGATTGGGGACATTCCTACAATATGGGGACCAGGATAGGGAACATTACTATAAGATGGGGACCAGGATGGGCACATTACTACAAGAGGGGGACTATGATGGGGACATTCCTACAAGATGGGGACATTACAACAAGATGGGGACCAGGATGGGGCATTACTACAAGATGAGGACATATCTACAATATGGGAACCAGTATGTGACATTACGACAATATGGGGCCCAGGATGGGAGACATTACAACAAGATGGGGACCAGTATGGAATATTACGACAAGATGGGGACAAAGATGGGGGACATTACAAGATGCAGACCAGGGTGGGGCACATTACTACTAGATTTTTGCCAGAAAAACTTCAAAATAAACCATGAAAAAATATTTTGCCACTAAAAATGCTGCTTTATATATAAATTAAAGTAAACAAAAAAAAGTGGATGTTTTATTATCCCCACATCCATAACGACCCAAGCTATAAAAAATAAAATAAAACAGCAAAAATTTTCAAAAGGTGTATAGAAAAAAAATGGTATCACTAAAAATGTCACTTTGTCCTGCAAAGAATGCGGCCCCCCAAATTAATTTTTTTTCCGTGTGCAGCCCATATACCCAGCCGAGTTTGAGACCCCTGTTCTAGAGCAATTTTAGCCCACTCTTCTTTACAACGTTGCTGTAAGTGTAAGGGTTCGCTCACACTATCATATAGCATCTGATGAGTCTCTCATGCAAGAAAATCGGATGCTATATGCAAATGACCCTCGGTTCAAACTATGTGAGTGTGAACAGAGGGTCATTTTACTGTGATCCAATTCTCTCGCATGCGAGAATCATATCACAGGTGCGGAGAAGATGGAGAAGTTAATTTCTCCATCTTCTCCATTGTGTGTGTCGGCGTATATCAGACTGCTCTCGGATGACATTTGTGTGCAGTCCGATGTTTTGCACGCACCCATAGACTTGTATGGGTGCGTGCTGTCCGATATATGCTATTTCAGCATGCTGTGATTTTTTTATCATGCCGGCATGAGAAAAAAACACTAGTCGGCACTACTCCATAGGATAATATTGGAGCAAGTGCTATCCGATGGAACTTATTCACCAGTGTGAGCGAGCCCTTACTGTCACTTCAGGAGAACTTGCAGCAGAATGTTTGGTTCTCACTCTAGCTGCTTCCTCCTACCCCCTCCCCTCTCTATAAAACTTTATGAGTACCAACTCTCATTTCCTCACTGAATTTACCTGTAAATTGACAGTGAAAAATCAGTCCAAAAAATGAAAGAAGCAGAATTTTCTGATATGCACTTTTCATTTATAAAATAAAAATTAAAACCATGGTTATTCTTTAAGCTCATTGAGGTTCGTGGACATTTGTTTATAATACAGCTCGCCAAAGTCCTGACAAAGCATTTCAGTTGGGTTGGCTTCTGGACTACGGCTGGACCATTACGACACCTCGATTCTTTACTTTTTCAGCCATTCTGATAAATATTAGTTGCTGCGCTTGGGATAATTATCTTGTTACATAATCAAAAAACACACGAAAAAAAGGGCAACAGTGTTTACCTGCCCAGATCTAAGAACTAATGCACTCAGGATGCAGCAAGCCCATATAATAAAGATGGCAGCAACGCAGGTGAAAATACTGAGACAATCACTCACAACCTACCCAATTCATGGAGGGGGTGATTGCTTAGCATTAAAATTGCACACAAAGACGGCTTGTATAGAGCGCTGTTCACACATAGGTAGTGCAAACTATCTGGCTTACAGCTTATTAGTGATGCCCATACTATTTGATAAACTCACAGATCATCATCTTCTCCATTATCCAGCGCTGCTCCACTTCTGAGTCACATGGCGGTAAGTCCCACTGTCCCGATCACGCTGCACTCAAGGGCTTTGATTCATCCAAGCAATTTCTCCAGAATTATGGTGTAATTTGCTTTGAAAAGATGCAAAATTTTTGCCTGATTTCTAGTTGGAAATAATTTTGCCACTTTTGGCATTTTCACATTGATGTGAAAGGGGGCTGATGCCACAGCAAATCTAATTTGTGATGAGCTCTGGCATTCCTTATGCCATAAATCTTACTCATGACTGGAGTAAGACTTCTGGTGTGGTGCACTGAATGCATCCAGACATACTGGATTCATTAAAAGATATGCGCCTCTTAATGAATCAGGAGTATCTGACTGCAATAATACCCCCTCCTAAAGACCGGTGAGAAAATCGATGGTCTTGATGATACAGGGCCTATGTGTGAGATAGAAGTCTCATTTACAATGTAAGCCTATAGAGTCTCGTTCTGGTGCTCTATAGCTGCATAGGCTTGCATTGCAAAAGCCACTTATGGGTCACACAGAGCACAATGTGATCCAAAGAGACTGTATAGCCATCAGCTGATTCAGTAGAGGACCCAAACGGCACTGGATAAGAGAGAAAATGGCGATCAGTGAGTATATTAACAGGCTGACACTACACTAACAATTACGCGGGTTTAGGGGAAAAAAGTTAATGGGAGGCTTCTTTAAGCAAACATATCTTGAGTTAGACATCTTATACCATACATGTCAAACTCCTGCCCGTGGGCCAAATCTAGCCCGCAGGGTGGTTATATTTGGTCCCTGACACCAAAACTGCCACTCCTATGTGAGGCCATTATTCTGTATGGAGGACTATGTGGGGCCTATTATTCTGTATGGTGGACTAGGGGGGCCCATTATTCTGTATGGAGTACTATGTGGGACCCATTATTCTGTATGGAGGACTATGTGGGGCCCATTATTCTGTATGGAGGACAATGTGGGGCCCATTATTCAGTATGGAGGACTATGTGGGGCCCATTATTCTGTATGGAGGACTATGAGGAGCCCATTATTCTGTATGGAGGACAATGTGGGGCCCATTATTCAGTATGGAGGACTATGTGGAGCCCATTATTCTGTATGGAAGACTACGTGGGGCCCATTATACTGTACACTGGTTGGCCCGTGACTTTGTCCAAATTTTTCATTTTGGCCCTCTGTGTGTTTAAGTTTGACATCACTGCCTTATAATGAACAAAAAATTTTCAAGCGAAACCAAGGCACTTTCTTTGCAAATGTCTTCCTGTTCTTGTGAAATCAGGCAGTTAAACAATTTGAGGACCAGGCTGTCCACCTAAACATGACTAAGCACACGATCATAATATCAAAAACACTTTTGCCAAATGTCAGCATTTCATAATAATGGGATAACTTGTTTACTTGGGCTTTTAAAAAAAAATTCCCAGATCTCCCTCACAAACAAGCAGGAAACATTTTTATGGTGAAAGTAAGTGTAAAGTTGTGCAAGAAAATGGAAAGTAAAAAATAATAGTTTGCAATGGGTAACTAGTTTTTCCTTGATAAATTTTTATATATGTGGTTAAATTGAGCACATACACAAATACTTAGCATAGTCTCTGGGGATTACCATTCTAGAATACTAGATTAGCCCAGGCCTGTTAAGGAATACAGTGCTATATCTGCAAATCTTGTTTTGTTCACTTCCATGTTTCTTAAGATGAAAAGTGTAATGAAAATGGGTATTGTCGAGTCACACATTAAGTTACCTTATTCCTATATCGCTCCCCTCTCCCCGAACCCAAAATAAATAGGCTGACACCAAGGTGGATTCAATTGGCCACAGCAGCCATTTATTTTAACAAACAAATGTAACACATTAATCCTATTAACATTGAATAATGGTCCTCGAAGCCTCAAACCTGCAACGGTAAGTGTCTATATATGCCTAACCACAACTGCTCAAGGTTGACTTCTACCGCTAGCCGTCTATCACCAGCTTAGAGGCACCTGGCTTTTCCAACCAGAGTCCACTAAGGCGGGCCCTTCCAGCCTTAACGCGGGAGTTCCACTATCCGCCACCACTTACTTGTGTCCACTTGGGGGGTCCAGTACCTTATGTGTTCCCCCCATGGTTTTTCTACCAACCCCAACCACCAGCTTCGAGGACCTTCCCCCTTCAGCAATGCTGCTATGACAAAGAAAATGTACATCAAGATTAACAAATACAAAGTGACAATGCAAAAGAGTTATATTCCCCACCTCTACTTCCTGAAATCTTTATCTGAATAGACCCTTAATTAAAAGAGCAAGGGAGGGTGGGTGGGAGATTGTTCCTCTTACAGGGCAACCTAAAATGGCTGTCTGATCTTTCTGGTCAATGCCTTATAAAACCTCCTCCGATCTCTCCTCCTACCAATACATCCCAAACTCAACCCCTCATACTTTTAACCTTTACTGTACCCCAAAGAAAACCACTTTCACTTAAGTTCCCGGCTCAAACCCTGTCATGCTGGCCTCCCTTTTATGGCAGGGCCCAGTACGGCCTTACTGGAAACTGCAATACATCAGCTGTATGCAGTGCAGAATAAAAGCCGCATCCTTGTTTTCAAAGTCAGCCAAAATTACCATAGGTGTTAGAAATAGCCGTAAGGGTTTTAATGTGCCTGGGTTCATTTATTAAAACATTCATAAACCAGATATATGATATGGATTGTGAATTTCTGACCTTCCGATCATCAAGCCTCTAATATAGCTGATATGTTCCATTGTTCATAATGCTTCTGTGAGACTCTGACATAAGATACATAAGCAATGACTGGCCGCATTGGCGCTATTCTACAAACTTTATGTAGCTGCTTGTCTTTTTTGGCCAAGTCACAAGTATGTCATAGCATGAGTTTAAGGATTTTGTTTCGCATGCCTAAATTTTGGCAGAACACCAGAGCAGTGAGGAAATTTTTCCGGTAGAAGCTTATTATTCTCCTTTCTCTTTGTTTTCTTTGTCATCGTACTGAAAGTGAAGCAACGGACATTATTTGGTACATACGAGAATCTAAGGAACATCACTTGGAACTAAAACTGTTGAGACTTTTTCTTTAATGTCTGATAAATCTGGATTTAAATCTAGCTTGTAGGCACAAAATTGTTTTCTTAGGATTTTTTCATAGTTGAAACTACAATAAAAACAGGACAATTTTGCAAATAAATATGAGATTTTATTTAAATGAAATGTACAATATATTATTGGCTATAGTGCTAAAATTATCACAGCTACATTAAAGTATTGACTGGCAATTATTGCATTAATGTCCCACAGCATGAATTTTCCTCATATGCCAAATGTATTTATTATAGCTAAAATGTGACAAAAAAGCACAATAGGGCATTACCTGGGCAATAAACGTTGTAGATTCTATGGTATTGCTCTCCTGGCTGGGTTTTGTCGGGCACCCGCACAACACATATGCAAATAACGATACCAGCTGCTGCTCCGTATGCTGGAATAAAACCAATAGTAAATGCAATAGTAGATCGGATAATTCTGATACGCTGCTGGTCAAGATATTCAATGGAGATGATGGTGTTGAGCAAAGAGCAGTTTTATTAATCTGCGCATTTCAGAGTTGAACCAAACTCCATCAGGGAAAAAAAACACAATCATTGCACAGAAGAATTATCTGTATGTCCCTTTCTACTATTAAATGTATTTATTATGCTTATTTATAGAGCACCATCATATTCCACAGCACTTTACAGATACTCTCATCGCTGTCCCCATCAGGGCTCACAATCTAAGATCCCTATCAGTATGTCTTGGGAGTGTTGGAGGAAACCCATGCAAACACAGGGATAGCATACAAACTCCTTGCAGCTGTTGTCAATGGTAGTGTCACGCTAGGAATGGGGAGAACTAAGCCTATAGCAACGGGAAAAGGGGAGGGGAGAGCCCTACAACTAGGGAAAGGGAGAGTGGAGACCCCCAAACAGGTCTAACAACAAAACCTGACTTCCCTATAGACCCTAAATAGATTCTGCACCTATTGTAGAGCAGGAAACCTGGCCCTAGCTGACCATAAGACTAGGCCCTAGGTAGAGAGCGGGAGGGATGCGCACTAAGTCAGCCCCACTAAAAACTAAAGTACATACAAGGGAAACAAACAGGGGAATAAACTTAGCTCCAAGATGACACAGGAGAAAGCATGGCCATAATCCACAAAGGAACTCCAAGGTAATTCTAATCGACTTCTAGAATTCCAGGCCTGAATAGGTATAACACGCTATCACCAGCAACTCCCTTAGGATCTGAGTGTATTTAAGAACACAGCAAGGAAGTGCTTATTAACAGCAGAAGGTGAGGATACCTCAGGGTCCTAAAGGGAAAGGTATAATTCCCAATCAAGGTGAGGATCACTGCTGGGTTCTCAATAGAGAGGAATCATAAAAGGATCAGGCAGATGTTTGTAAGGCCAAACGCAGCGACCTTCTACAGCAGGACACCATATGACTGTCTGTCAATCCTGATACACCCGTGACAGTGGGCACTCACATTGTTAGGGCATTGAGTTGGTAAGGCACTGTTTACTTTCACACACTGGTAGGGCCATTGAGTTGGTAGGCCATTATTTACTTTCACACATTGGTAGGGCACTGTTTACTTTTACATATTGGAAGGGCATTGCTTACTTTCACACATTGGTAGGGCATTGCATTCATCAGGCAGTGTTTACTTTATCACTAATGTACAGGTGCTTCTCACAAAATTAGAATATCATCAAAAAGTTAATTTATTTCAGTTCTTCAATACAAAAAGTGAAACTCATATATTATATAGCATCATTACAAACAGAGTGATCTATTTCAAGTGTTTATATCTGTTAATGTTGATGATTATGGCTTACAGCCAATGAAAGCACAAAAGTCATTATCTCAGTAAATTAGAATACTTTATAACAGCAGCTTGAAAAACGTTTTTAAAATCCAAAATGTTGGCCTACTGAAATGTATGTTCAGTAAATGCACTCAGTACTTGGTCGGGGCTCCTTTTGCATCAATTACTGCATCAATGTGGCGTGGCATGGAGGTGATCAGCCTGTGGCACTGCTGAGGTGTTATGGAAGCCCAGGTTGCTTTGATAGCAGCCTTCATTCAGCTCATCTGTTATCTCTGTGACTTTATTATCTTTGCTGAATTCAGGATTACATAATTGACCTGTTTGAAAGACCAAGGTCTGTTCTATTGAGCAGGATCATATAGTAGGTTTCATTATGCTCTTACATACCTGGGCTTCTCCACCTGAACTGTAGTCCAGAGCTCTTTTCTGATTCCAGTGGTTGAACCCTGCTGATAACCAACCACAGAAGTTTAATTAATGCAGGCATTTACAGAAAATGCAAGAGAAAAAAATGTGGTTTACTAATTGTTTATACTCACTTTGAGATTTATGATCAATGTATTTAGTTATATTCATGTGGAGTTGAATCCTGTCAAGTACCAAAGGAGTTTATACTACATTTAAAACATACTTGTGACTTTGCAGAATAATCTATCATGTGTACATGAGAAATAATACTTCCATGCATTTTCACAACTTTTCCCCTTTGCAGGCTCTATCTTTAATTTTCTTTTGTCTCTGAACTAGTGGGTGGAGAGAAGCTGCTAGGAAGTCTCCCATGTACTGCGCACATTGAGGGATAGATTCCTGCTTTTCTTTCTCTGTATCAAAAACAAAAGAAGTAGCAGCATAAAGAACATTATACAGTGGTTTAGAGTATTGTAGCTATTAATCAAGATGAGATAAATTACTTGCTAAAATTTACATCACAGATCGGTTTCTCTGTCTCTTAGTTCCTCTCCTTGCACCTCCTCCTCACCTCTCCATAGGTTTACAAAGGAGCTGTAAGCTGATCACTCAGTGAACTGGCAGTCTTGCTGTGACCATGGCAAATTTTAGTGGTTTTTCAGAGTGACTGATGAGTTCAGGAGGCAAGGGGGAGAAAAAATGGTTCATAAGTGGAGAAGAAAATTTCTCTGATAAGATACAATATACTGTATTAAAAAGTTTACTATATTCACTTTTACTCTTGATTTATGCAAAGTTTGTAGAAACGACAGTGAAAATATGTCTCCACATTCATAGATTTTGCTTATTAATACAGTAGAAACTTCTTTTCTGACCAAAAAACACAAAATAGATCCAAGCACTAAAGGTGCAGTAATGGACTGACACCTAGCATCCCATTGTTTTAATTACCAAAATAATGTATTTTTTTCAAAATAATTAAAAAGCACACGTAAATTTGTGTTTGCCATAGCACAATGATAATATCACAGGGTGGCTCAGTGGTTAGCAGCATTGCTGCCTTACTGCACTGCGGTCCTGGAATTAATCCGACCAAAAATAGAATATGCATGGAGTTAGCATGTATTTTTCTTCTTTGCATGTATGGTTTCTTCTCACTTAGATGCTGGATTACAATGAAGTCTGATTTATCCTGAGATCCACCCCTGTTATCCCTGCAGTGTATTTCCATCATACCGGAGGTTGGGGAGCTGATCTGTCTTCAACTTTCTATGCTATTAATGTTCTTGATGCGAAAAGATAAGTACAATTTGGGGGAGACACAATTATCTTGATAAAATAAATGTATTTGAGAAATGTTTGTTAGTTCTGCAACGTCACTGCAGTCTCCGTGATAATTGTGAAGGACACATTGTTACCTTGGGAAAAAAAAAAGTTTTAGCTTCTATTGGAGATACCTGATGAAATGAACATACCCTTCAATTATGGCACAGTCAAGCAGTTATTGGCAGGAAGCCATTTGGAACCGTTTTATATAATCTGTTCTCAGCGTACACAATTTCCTGACAGTACAGAGATTTTCAATCATGTGGGTGTTCAGAGGATATATGTGTCAACCAATTAAGAATATTAAAAAACAAATGAAAAACTGAATGGGGGAAATACTAATGGGGCAACCGAGTACATACGTTGGAGACAGACAATGCAATTGTCCTTGCTGTTCAGCCAGTAACTGCTCTTCAACTCTAATGCCATGGAAAAGGTAGATACTGATAAGTGGATACCACAAAAGAAGATGCCTCTATACTTGTAAGACCATGTGCACATGTTCAGTATTTTCCATCAGTTTTTGTAAGTCAAAATCAGAAGAGGAACAATCAGAGGAAAAGGTATAATAGAAACACGTCACCAATTCTGCATTCATCACCCACTAGTGGTTTTGGCTTACAGATACTGATGTGAAATACTGACCAAATACTGACGGTGTGACCGTGACCTTACTCTGTACCACTGATACCAAAGTATCTGCCAATACGCATTGTAATTTATGGGTGCCCATATCTTTTTAGCAAATATGAGAAAAGTTTATTAGAGGACAGAACTTTAGTCCCGATACATTAAAGTGTTTACACCAGACAAGTACTTTTGCGCAACGAAAACTAGTGCAATAATTTTGTGACTTTTCACACCAGTTTTGGGGGGGAGCTGGTAGGGAGCCAAGATGGGAAGGAACGTGGTTATGCCCATCATTCAGATTCACCAAAACTGACAGCATTTTCTACACCAGAGATGTTACTCCAGTCCCTGAGGCAAGGAGGCGCATACCACTGATAAGATGCGCCAAATTCAGTAAGTGATGTGCTCCTCTTACTGATTTTAACTCATCCAACTCCAAAATTCCCCTTTATTAAGACTGGCGTGTATAATGGAAGTCTTAATGAATTGGCATAAAAAACATCAGTCTTAATGAATTGGGCCTTTTAAATGAAATCTGTCGGGTTTCTGCTATTTAATATGAGAGCAGGATAATATAGAGCAAGAAAGCCTGATTACAGTGATGTGTCATTTATTAGTAGGCGTGCTGTAGTTTCAATACAATAAGTGTTTTATCATCAGGAGATTATCACTACAAGACTAGGTCTCATGTGCAGTCCAGTCCAATTAATTTGTGTAACCCCGCCCCACCACTGATTAGCAGCTTGCTGACAGAGTACACAGGAAGCCGCAGGTTATACACAGCTCAGGATTCTCACCACTGCTACTTCTACAACATTGAAAACGAGGATTCTATCAAAACTGCAACAAACAGACCAGTAAGTGACATCACTGGAATCAGGGTCTCTGCCCCTTCTTCATGCTGCTCTCAGATTATATAACAGAAACCTACTGACAGATTCCCTTTAATTATAAATCTAAAATTTCAATGAATGAAATAGATTATTATGCCAGACTTAAAACATTACTACAGACAATATATGTAATAACCTAGTAGAAATAAATGCAACACAAGACTTTTTAAGTCCTCTTTCTTTAAACTTATGTTTGGGATTTAGACTTAATAGGGTGAAACCTAAAATTCAATATATAGGCCAAATTGTAGAATGTGGAGACATCTAGACTAAAATGCACTACAAATATATCAAATGAAGACCAAGAAGCAACAGCGTACATGGGATCACCACTGTAACATCCGTTCCTGAGTCCTCCTTCACACATGCTGATATTGCAAGTACTGTAAAAAGCAGTACCAGTGCTATCCGTGTCCATGTGCAACATACAGTACATGTGGCATGCACTTGGGATTTGTGTGCCGGATCAGTATGACACGTACCGACGCCTGGGAAAAAGCACTACACTGTGTTCCAAATTATTATGCAAATAATATTTTCTCAGATTTTCCCAAATTACCTATATGAATTGCAGTCATTGTAATTTTCCAGTCAAATAACTATTAGAGTACAATTGAAAGGTTTTTGTACAAACTGCCTATGATAACAGTATATTTTTAAAAAAATAAAACACTCAAACTGCACTCAAAATGCATGTTCCAAATTATTATGCACAGCAGAGTTTTCAACCTTTTCATTTTAATAAAGAACAAAAATATGGTCATTTTTGAAATTATAAGCATTAGCAGGTTATTACAAACTGAAATCAAACAGTTTTCAACTCAAAACTTTATTCTAGGTGATGTTACATTTGCACATAGGACCGCTTGTTCGAAAGGAGCTTCTGAACTCTCTCGTCCATTGAATTTGTCAGGTTTTGGATGGGTTCTGCTTTAATTGTTTTGCATGAGGACAGAATACCCTCCCAGAGCTGTTGCTTAGATGTGAACTGCCTCCCGCCATCATAGACACTCCTTTTGATGATGCTCCAGAGGTTCTCAATGGGGTTGAGGTCAGGGGAGCATGGGGGCCACACCATAAGTTTGTCCCCTTTTATGCCCACAGCAGCCAGAGATGCAGATGTGTTACGTGCAGCATGAGACGGTGCATTATCATGCATGAAAATGATCTTGCTGCGGAATGCACGGTTCTTCTTCTTGAACCATGGCAGGAAGTGCTGTTTGAGAAACTCAACATACATTATGGAGTTCATCTTTACCCCTTCAGGGATCCTAAAAGGGCCGACAATCTCTCTCCCCATTATTCCAGCCCAAAACATTACTCCACCTCCTCCTTGTTGGCGCCATAGCCGTGTTTGCATGGGGTGTCTATCAACCAGCCATCCTCCACTCCATCCATCTGAACCATCGAGATCATTTCATGCATGATAATGCCCCGTCTCATGCTGCACATAACACATCTGCATCTCTGGCTGCTATGGGCAGAAAAGGGGACAAACTTATTGTGTGGCACCAATACTCCCCTGACCTCAACCCCATTGAGAACCTCTGGAGCATCATCAAAAGGAGTGTCTATGATGGCGAGAGGCAGTTCACATCTAAGCAACAGCTCTGGGAGGGTATTCTGTCCTCATCCAAAACAATTGAAGCAGAAACCATCCAAAACCTGACAAATTCAATGAACGAGAGAGTTCAGAAGCTCCTTTCGAACAAGCGGTCCTATGTGCAAATGTTACATCACCTAGAATAAAGTTTTGAGTTGAAAACTGTTTGATTTCAGTTTGTAATAACCTGCTAATGCTTATAATTTCAAAAATGACCATTTTTTTGTTCTTTATTAAAATGAAAAGGTTGAAAACTCTGCTGTGCATAATAATTTGGAACATGCATTTTGAGTGCAGTTTGAGTGTTTTATTTTTTTTCAAAATATACTGTTATCATAGGCAGTTTGTACAAAAACCTTTCAATTGAACTCTAATAGTTATTTGACTGGAAAATTGCAATGACTGCAATTCATATAGGTAATTTGGGAAAATCTGAGAAAATATTATTTGCATAATAATTTGGAACACAGTGTATATTTCGTGCTGCTTCCAGCCTACGCTCTGGCTGAAATTTCTCACTGTGCGAGCGGTGACATCAGTAAGGTTGCGACATTCATAGGCTGACTCACATATATGGCACCCTGCTATTACAGGTACCACAGGACCCAAAAGGGTGCATGGACAAACTTCTCCACAAAAGGCCCTCATTACATAACAGACACCTCCACCCTTCCACCTCATACCACCAGAGGGAGCCCTGTTAGGGATATATATACTGGAGGGTGGAGTTAGGTAGGCAGAATGTGCTGGCACTTGAGATCAGTGAAGAGGCAGCACCTGTTGTGCTGCTGTGCTGAGGGCAAGACAGGGCCCAAAGCACGTTCCGAAGCCTGAGGGCCTCGAGTGCGGCCGAGGCAAGGAGAGGAGAGAGGAGTTAAGGGGGCAGAGGAGCACCTTAAGCTCACCCCAGGACACAAGCCGGACACCTGTCCGCGCCTGCAGGGTCCTCTACACCCAGTAGGGATAACCGGCATACCAAGAGGATTACAGACCCCTGATCAACCTGAAGCTATAATCATTTACAGAACTAGGAACCACGAAGGCCCGGGCATCCAGGGATAGTGGTTGCCAGAGAAAAGTTCTACTACCAAGCCGACAGGTGAAAGAGTGAAAATGCACAGAAGCTAGGCCTAGTTCCAGGCTGGCCAGGAGCAGTAGAGAGAGGAAGAAACGGATCAGGAGGCCTACTACCCGCTCACTGGGGAGAGTCTAGAAGTGCACCCTTCCTACTGAGTACCCTGGACCATACCTGCTGTTACACCAGTAAAGGTACTGAAGCGAATCCCCTGTGTGTGTGTCCATCATTCCCCCTGACCCGACCAGGCCACCTCTCACCTGCATCCCTTCCATCAACCCTGCCCCGGGGGCCCACTCCGCCTGTGGGGAGCCGAAGCATCCCAGCTGCCATCCCATCACCCCCGGAGGTCTGCAGCAGTGCTGGTACCCATTACCAGGTAACCTCAATGACGTCACCGCTGGTCAGTGAAGCTGCGTTCTCATGCTCAGCTCAGTGTATCCTGGATGTAGGGCTAAGCGTTGCATCATATCACCCCTCAGCAGGGCCGGACTGGGTCAAAAAAGCAGCCCTGCCACACAAACCACACCAGCCCACATACTATAAGGGTATGTGCACACGGTCGGTATTGGCAGCGCTTTGAACGCAGGATACTTTATGCTGCATCCAAAGCGCTGCACGCAGGTGAATCCACATGTGGTCATTGAACCATGTGGATTCACTGCTTCCTATACATTGCACTGATATAATTTCTCTGGCGGAGACTAGCGTCTCTGCAAGAGAAATTGACATGCTGCGGTCTGGAAAGCAGCGCCGCATGTACATGTCCACGGGTGAGCCGCAGGTGCACGGAACACATAGTGGCCATGGGATTTGTATAAATCCCATCCACTATGCTGTAACATCTGGCCGCTGTGGATTGCACACAGCGCAAGTGCTCTGCTTGCAATCCGCAGCAATTACTGATAGTGTGCACGTACCCTAACACGCATTACCCCCGATCAGTGAATTTTGCTTTACTTTGTCGTGCCCATCACTCTCCTTAAGGGAATTATTTGAAGAGCAGCATGTGAATGGCGCCACAGTGCGTATGATTGGCCACGGCTCCATTTACATCGTGCTCTACAGAACTCCGATTCTCGGGATTATGGGGGTCCCAACAGTCCGATCTCCAGCGATTGGACAGTTATCCCCTTTCGAGAGGAGAGGGGATTACTTGTGATAATCAATTTAAACAGGTTTTCCAATATTTATTTTTGTTTCGCCATAGTAATATTGAAAATACTAAACCAATATTGACGCATCTCCGACAACAGGACTGGAGAAGTGGTACTGTGCAGTGCACACTGTGTGCAGAATTATTAGGCAAGTTGTATTTTAGAGGATTATTTTTATTATTGATCAACAACTATATTTTCAATCAACCCAAAAGACTCATAAATATCCAAGCTTAATATTTTTGGAAGTTGGAGTGTTTTTTTTTTAGATTTGGCTATCTTAGGAGGATATCTGTTTGTGCAGGTAATTATTACTCTGCAGAATTATTAGGCAACTTAATAAAAACCAAATATAATCCCATCTCACTTGTTTATTTTCACCAGGTAAACCAATATCAGTGCACAAAATTTAGAAATAAACATTTCTGACATGCAAAAACAAAAACCAAAAAAATTTGTGATCAATATAGCCACCTTTCTTTATGATGACACTCAACAGCCTTCCATCCATAGATTCTGTCAGTTGATTGATCTGTTTTTGATCAACATTGCGTGCAGCAGCCACCACAGCCTCCCAGACACTGTTCCGAGAGGTGTACTGTTTTCCCTCCCTGTAGATCTCACATTTTATGATGGACCACAGGTTCTCTATGGGGTTCAGATCAGGTGAACAAGGGGGCCATGTCATTATTTTTTCTTCTTTTAGACCTTTACTGGCCAGCCACACTGTGGAGTAGTTGGATGCATGTGATGGAGCATTGTCCTGCATGAAAATCATGTTTTTCTTGAACGATACCGACTTCTTCCTGTACCACTGCTTGAAGAAGTTGTCTTCCAGAATCTGTCAGTAGGTCTGGGAGCTGAGCTTCACTCCATCCTCATTCCGGAAAGGTCCCACAAGTTCATCTTTGATGATACCAGCCCATACCAGTACCCCACCTCCACCTTGCTGGCGTCTGAATCGGAGTGGAGCTCTCTGCCCTTTATTGATCCAGCCTCTGGCCCATCAAGAGTCACTCTCATTTTATCAGTCCATAAAAACTTTGAAAAATCAGTCTTAAGATATTTCTTGGCCCATTCTTGACGTTTTATCTTATGTTTCTTGTTCAAAGGTGGTCGTTTTTCAGCCTTCCTTACCTTGGCCCTGTCCCTGAATATCGCACACCTTGTGCTATTTGATACTCCAGTAACGTTGCAGCTCTGAAATATGGTAAAACCGGTGGCAAATGGCATCTTGGCAGCTTCACGCTTGATTTTCCTCAATTCATGGGCAGTTATTTTGCGCCTTTTTTGGCCAACACGCTTCTTGCGACCCTGTTGGCTGTTGCCATGAAACGCTTGATTGTTCGGTGATCACGCTTCAAAAGTTTGGAAATTTCAAGACTGCTGCATCCCTCTGCAAGACATCTCACAATTTTGGACTTTTCAGAGCCCGTCAAATCTCTCTTCTGACCCATTTTGACAAAGGAAAGGAAGTTGCCTAATAATTAAGCACACCTTATATAGAGTGTTGATGTCATTAGACAACACCCCTCCTCATTACAGAGATGCGCTTCACCAGATTTACTTAATTGGTAGTTGGCTCTCAAGCCTATGCAGATTGGAGTTGGACAACATGTATAAAACGTATCAAAGTGATCAAAATACACATTTGCCTAATAATTCTGCACGCGGTGTATATACAGTACAGACCAAAAGTTTGGACACACCTTCTCATTTAAAGATTTTTCTGTATTTTCATGACTATGAAAATTGTACATTCACACTGAAGGCATCAAAACTATGAATTAACACATGTGGAATTATATACTTAACAAAAAAGTGTGAAACAACTGAAAATATGTCTTATATTCTAGGTTCTTCAAAGAAGCCACCTTTTGCTTTGATGACTGCTTTTCACACTCTTGGCATTCTCTTGATGAGCTTCAAGAGGTAGTCACCCGAAATGGTTTTCACTTCACAGGTGTGCCCTGTCAGGTTTAATAAGTGGGATTTCTTGCCTTATAAATGGGGTTGGGACCATCAGTTGTGTTGTGCAGAAGTCAGGTGAATACACAGCTGATAGTCCTACTGAATAGACTGTTAGCTGCTTTTTTCTTGCCATAATACAAATTCTAAGTAAAGAAAAATGAGTGGCCATCATTACTTTAAGAAATGAAGGTCAGTCAGTCCGAAAAATTGGGAAAACTTTGAAAGTGTCCCCAAGTGCAGTTGCAAAAACCATCAAGCGCTACAAAGAAACTGTCTCACATGAGGACCGCCCCAGGAAAGGAAGACCAAGAGTCACCTCTGCTTCTGAGGATAAGTTTATCCGAGTCACCAGCCTCAGAAATCGCAGGTTAACAGCAGCTCAGATTAGAGACCAGGTCAATGCCACACAGAGTTCTAGCAGCAGACACATCTCTTCAACAACTGTTAAGAGGAGACTTTGTGCAGCAGGACTACATGGTAAAATAGCTGCTAGGAAACCACTGCTAAGGACAGCCAACAAGCAGAAGAGACTTGTTTGGGCTAAAGAACACAAGGAATGGACATTAGACCAGTGGAAATCTGTGCTTTGGTCTGATGAGTCCAAATTTGAGATCTTTGGTTCCAACCACCGTGTCTTTGTGCGACGCAGAAAAGGTGAACGGATGGACTCTACATGCCTGGTTCCCACCGTGAAGCATGGAGGAGGAGGTGTGATGGTGTGGGGCTGCTTTGCTGGTGACACTGTTGGGGATTTATTTAAAATTGAAGGCATACTGAACCAGCATGGCTACCACAGCATCTTGCTGCGGCATGCTATTCCATCCAGTTTGCGTTTAATTGGACAATCATTTATTTTTCAACAGGACAATGACCCCAAACACACCTCCAGGCTATGTAAGGGCTATTTGACCAAGGAGAGTGATGGGGTGCTACGCCAGATGACCTGGCCTCCACAGTCACCAGACCTGAACCCAATCAAGATGGTTTGGGGTGAGCTGGACCGCAGAGTGAAGGCAAAAGGGCCAACAAGTGCTAAGCATCTCTGGGAACTCCTTCAAGATTGTTGGAAGACCATTTCTGGTGACTACTTCTTGAAGCTCATCAAGAGAATGCCAAGAGTGTGCAAAGCAGTCATGAAAGCAAAAGGTGGCTACTTTGAAGAACCTAGAATATAAGACATATTTTTAGTTGTTTCACACTTTTTTGTTAAGTATATAATTCCACATGTGTTAATTCATAGTTTTGATGCCTTCAGTGTGAATGTACAATTTTCATAGACATGAAAATACAGAAAAATCTTTATATGAGAAGGTGTGTCCAAACTTTTGGTCTGTACTGTATACAGGACAGGAAAAGTGGTACTGTGCAGTGTATATACAGGACAGGAGAAGTGGTACTGTGCAGTGTATATATACAGGACAGGAGGAGTGGTACTGTGCAGTGTGTATATACAGGACAGGAGAAGTGGTACTGTGCAGCGTATATATACAGGACAGGAGAAGTGGTACTGTGCAGCGTATATATACAGGACAGGAGGAGTGGTACTGTGCAGTATATGCATACAGGACAGGAGAGGTGGTACTGTGCAGTGTGTATATACAGGAGATGTGGTACTGTGCAGTGTATATATACAGGACAGGAACAGTGATACTGTGCAGTGTATATATATAGGGTAGGAGGAGTGGTACTGTGCAGTGTATATATACAGGACAGGAGAAGTGGTACTGTGCAGTGTATGTATACAGGACAGGAGAGGTGGTATTGTGCAGTGTATATATACAGGACAGGAGAAGTGGTACTGTGCAGTGTATATATTCAGGACAGGAGAAGTGGTACTGTGCAGTGTATATACAGGACAGGAGAAGTGGTACCGTGCAGTGTGTATATACAGGACAGGAGAAGTGGTACTGTGCAGCGTATATATACAGGACAGGAGAAGTGGTACTGTGCAGCGTATATATACAGGACAGGAGGAGTGGTACTGTGCAGTATATGCATACAGGACAGGAGAGGTGGTACTGTGCAGTGTGTATATACAGGAGATGTGGTACTGTGCAGTGTATATATACAGGACAGGAACAGTGATACTGTGCAGTGTATATATATAGGGTAGGAGGAGTGGTACTGTGCAGTGTATATATACAGGACAGGAGAAGTGGTACTGTGCAGTGTATGTATACAGGACAGGAGAGGTGGTATTGTGCAGTGTATATATACAGGACAGGAGAAGTGGTACTGTGCAGTGTATATATTCAGGACAGGAGAAGTGGTACTGTGCAGTGTATATACAGGACAGGAGAAGTGGTACCGTGCAGTGTATATATACAGGACAGGAGGAGTGGTACTGTGCAGTGTGTATATACAGGACAGGAGAAGTGGTACTGTGCAGCGTATATATACAGGACAGGAGAAGTGGTACTGTGCAGCGAATATATACAGGACAGGAGGAGTGGTACTGTGCAGTATATGCATACAGGACAGGAGAGGTGGTACTGTGCAGTGTGTATATACAGGAGATGTGGTACTGTGCAGTGTATATATACAGGACAGGAACAGTGATACTGTGCAGTGTATATATATATAGGGTAGGAGGAGTGGTACTGTGCAGTGTATATATACAGGACAGGAGAAGTGGTACTGTGCAGTGTATGTATACAGGACAGGAGAGGTGGTATTGTGCAGTGTATATATACAGGACAGGAGAAGTGGTACTGTGCAGTGTATATATACAGGACAGGAGGAGTGGTACTGTGCAGTGTATGTATACAGGACAGGAGAGGTGGTATTGTGCAGTGTATATATACAGGACAGGAGGAGTGACACTGTGCAGTGTATATATACAGGACAGGAGGAGTGGTACTGTGCAGTATATATACAAGGCAGGAGAAGTGGCACTGTGCAGTGTATGTATAAAGACCAAGCAGAGGGAAAAAATTATCCTTACTGAGTACCACATTTTTAATCTTGATTTCTTTTAGTGTTTCTTAAAGCCCTAAAGTTGCCATTTGAAATGACTTTAGTTTTGTGCCATGTCTGTCATCTGCTTTTTTTCAACAACATTAAGCAACTGAATGAACATCCTCCGAGCCCGGTGATTCCATAATTTTTGCCAGAGGTTGTATATACAAGACCAGAAAAGTGGTACTGTGCTGTGTATACACTGTGTGCAGAGTTATTAGGCAAATGAGTATTTTGATCACATGATACTTTTTATACATATTGTCCTACTCCAAGCTGCATAGGCTTGAGAGCCAACTACCAATTAAGTAAATCTGGTGATGTGCATCTCTGTAATGAGGAGGGATGTTGACTAATGACATCAACACCCTATATAAGGTGTGCTTAATTATTAGGCAACTTCCTTTCCTTTGGCAAAATGGGTCAGAAGAGCGATTTGACCGGCTCTGAAAAGTCCAAAATTGTGAGATGTCTTGCAGAGGGATGCAGCAGTCTTGAAATTTCCAAACTTTTGAAGCGTGATCACCGAACAATCTGACGCGCCCCCAGGGCCGTGGGGTACTCGGCAGCCGGGCCTCTGGTTGCTGGGGGATATCACGGTGGCTGGCTCGGTCCGTGACCCAGGACGGTCAGTGAAAAGGGGAACTTCTATTATATGGGGTTTTTGGGATTATTCGTGACACCACCTGTGGTGTCTGGTGAGGATCACCAGCGCTGCAACAGTCCTCTGAGGCAGATGTTAGGGCAGCAAATAATGGGACAGCTCCCCACAGGTGGAGCAGGCCTCACTGGATGGTGGTGCAGGGGAGAGACGGCAGGACGGTCCCGGAGGAAGGATGGACACTCACACAGGGGTAAGCTTCAGTACCTTTACTGGTGATGCTGCAGGCACGGTCCAGGGTACTCCAGGTGAAGGGCGCACTTCTGGACTCTCCCCAGTGAGCAGGTATAGGGGCTCCTGATCCGTTGCTTTACTCTCTAAGCTTCTGGCCTGCCTGGAACTAGGCCTAGCTTGGTTACTGTCTCTCTTAGCACCTGCTAACCTGGTGGTAGGGCCTTCTCTTTGGAGATCACTCTCCCTGGACGCTGGGACCTCTGTGACTCCTGGCTCTGGTATTACAATCAGCATTAGGTGTACCTGGGACCTGTAGTTCTCCAGGGGTTCCGGTGGTTCCTACTGGGTATAAGGAGTCCCTGTAGGCGCGGACTCGGTGTCCGGTATATAAATCGGGGTGAGCTACCATGCTCCTCTGCCCCATTAGTTCCACTCTCTCTTTCTCCTCGCCGTCGACCACACTCGGGGCCCTCACTACTTGGCAGCTGGCGTGCTGCGTCTTCACCGCTCTCTGAGCGTCGGCACGCTCTTAGCTCCCTCTGGATCACTCACTGCTGGATCACTTCTACACTATGACTGAGCTGCCTGGCTCCACCCTCCCTTTATATATCCCTAACGGGCTCCCTCTGCTGGTCTGAGGTGGAAGGTGGAGGTGTATGAATGTAGTGAGGGCCTCTTGTGGAGAAGTCAGTTCATGCACCCTTCTGGGTTCTGTGGCACCAATGCGCAGCAGGGCGCCACAAATCAAGCGTTTGCTGACCAGGCCCGTATTTGCCTAGGGCGGTGGGTTGCAGGGGGCGGCGTCTGGATTAGAATGAAAAAAAAAAAGCTTTTTTAAATTCCCCTCCCTCCTCCAGACTCTTTACAAAAACTGGGCCTTTCTGGAGAAGGGAGGGGGAGTGGCACATTCATTTGTATTTGAGACTTTTAGATGCAAATACAAATTATCCTCTGGCATTCCGGGGTCAGAAGAGCTCCAATCAGCTTTACTGACCCAGCATGTGGTAGCGTACATTGCTGATGTCATGGCAGCACGATGAGGAGACCTCATCACACTGTCGACATCAGTGCAGAGTGCCGTGGAGGGCAAGAGGGAGCCTGGAGCAGATAAGTGCTCACAGAGCCGAAGATGCAGCCTGGTGGTTAATGGGGGAAATGCTGGAGAGCATGAGGATGGGGGGTAATACTAGAGAACATGAGGAGGGGGGTAATGCTGGAGAACATGAGGAGTGAGGTAATGCTGGAGAACATGGGTGAGTGCTGGAGAACATGGGGGAGTGCATGCTGGAGAAAATGGGGAGGATGCTGGAGAACATGGGGGGAATGTTGGAGAACATGAACAGGGAGGGACGCTAGAGAACATGAGGATGGGGGAACATTTGAGAACATGAGGAGGGGGGAACGCTGGAGAACATGAGGAGGGGGGACGCTGGAGAACATGAGGAGGGGGTAATGCTGGAGAACATGGGGGGAGTGCTGGAGAACATGGGTGGGGAATGCTGGAGAACATGGGGGGAATGCTGGAGAACATGAGGAGGAATGCTGGAGAACATGAGGAGGGGGGAACCCTGGAGAACATGAGGGGAACTCTGGAGAACATGATGAGGGGGGGGACTCTGGAGAATATGAGTAGGTACTGTGCAGTGTATATATACAGGACCGGAGTAGTGGTACTGTGCAATGTATATGTGGCACCCCAGGGGTCTGGTTTTCCACAGTAATGTAATGTTATGTCTGAGAGCAGGTGGGAGGTCCTTTGGTCAGGGATCCTGTGCATGCCACACCTCCTGCCCAGTCTTGGGAGGGGAAGGACTTCCCCTATATAAACCTGGGGCTGAGGCAGGGTAGGGAGTTCTGAGAGGAGAAGACAGGGAGCAGAGCTGCTCTATGGGCTCTGCTCCACAGGCAGGCCCTGTCCTGGGGCCTGAGCCTGGAGACAAGTGGAGTAGAGACAAGAAGCAGCATAGGAAACAGCAGAGTCACAAGGAGTCAGGGGCTGGCAGCTGCAGAGCTCGCCCTGACTAAGAAGACTTCTTTCCGGACCCGGAGTCCGAGGCTGTGGGGACTAACTCCTACCCAGCAGCAGAATCCGTCAGGCAGGGGATTTCAGGTCCTCTGGCCCAGAAGCCCGAAGGCACGGTCACACGCGTGGGACCAGCACCGCCATCGTGGAGCGGAAGCCATTAGAAGGCCCCGAGTCACCGGCCATACGGGTGAGCACCACACGGTACACTCAGGGACGTGGGCTACTTACATCAGCTTCTAGCAAGGTAGCCAGAAGAGTACAGTCAGTTTGGGAGGCCTACAACTGCGCCTGGCCAGGGGAGATCCCATCTGCTCAAGGACTGACCAGGCCCCGTTCGCTAGCAAGTACTCCGGGAGGGTCTATCTTTGTTACCAGTAAAGACCCTGAACTATACCGTACCGTCTCTGAGTGGTTCCTGCTACCCCCATCATCCACGTCGGCTGCCCTGAGGCCATACCCCTCCCGTTGGGGGTTATACTATCACGCTGCACAATCCTACCACCGGCCTCAGCGGTCTGCCCTGCAGCAGCAGCTTCCTGGCTGCACTCAACGGGTGGCGTAGTCATCAACTATTTACTACTAATAGACTGCCGTCTAGTTTGACTCCCTGGGCACGGACCGGGTCACCGCCACGAGACTACAACCCTCCACTGATCCGGCTCCGGGTAGGCTCCCGCGTGCGCAACGCAGCGCGACACAGGCCCAGGGGCGCGTCAACTTTGGCGTAGTCGGCAGGATTTCGTGCCCGCAACCACCGGGTACTGCGTGCCTGAAAAAGAGACTTTTCAAACTTACCAGTGGTGAAGATTCCCGCCATCTGTGAAGATTCCCGCCATCCGTGGAGTTTTCCCGCCATCCGGCGCCATCTTCTGCCTTCTTCCCGCCATCCGAGGAGTTTTCCCGCCATCCGACGCCATCTTCTGCCTTCTTCCCGCCATCCGAGGAGTTTTCCCGCCATCCGGCGCCATCTTGGAGACGCCGCGCGGGAAGAAGAGGGGCGTGGACTCCGAAAGCGCACGAGAACTGAAGCCCCGCCTCACGTCCGGACGTTGCGTAAGGTCCTGGAAGGAGCCCAGCAGATGCCGACGTCACAGGAGCTCGACACCAGGTCCTCTACCCCGACGATTGACTGCGGAGCCGCGGCCTACGGAAGAGGATCTCCGGAAGGTAGGCCACGGTCCACTAGGGGGGAGGAGGACACCAGGAACGGACAGCAAGATGGCGGACCGGCAGCAGACTAAGCTGCCCAGCATCGGCAGTGCCCCAGTCGTCGCCGGCCCCGACCAGCGCCGGGAGAAGACGCGTGACGCAGGAGCGGTCGCGGGAGCAGGTAAGAGGAGTCTCCCTGTCCCGGACGCTGCCAGCGTCAGCCTGCTCCCGGGCCCCCTGGTGGAGCCGCCGATTCCGGGCGCTGCAGACACCGACCTGCTCCATCCCCCGCAACAAGCCCTGTGGCCAAGCCCTCCAGCCCTGGGCACTACCACCACCAGCCCGCGCCCAGGCCCAAAGTCGCACTCTCTGACCCCGGGCGTCATCAACGGCGACCCTCTCCAGGCCCGGTCGCAAGGCCTAGTGAACCAGGGCGCCGCTGTTCCAACAGTGCCCTCTACTTCCAAAGCACCCCCGGCCTGGTCGCAAGGCCGAGTACCCCCGGGCGCTGCCGCCCCTACGGCACCCTCAACCTCCACAGTGCCACCCCTGGGCGCAGATCTTTTCGCACAACATGCCAGCCCGGACGGGCACCGCGGACGTGATCTCTATCCGGGTGATGTGGTTACCTTCACCCGGCATAAGGGTGCCAAAGGACTGTACGCCCTCCATGTACACCGTCTGACTGAGGAGGAGCTGCAGTACTACCAATACGAGGAAGGCCAAGAGGACCCGGACGGGTCTGAAGCCTACACACAAGAAGGAGCAGGAGGACGCCGTCGTTGAGTACAGTAGAGAAGAGACTGTATATAGTTGCCCGTAGGGGTACCAAAAAAAAAAAAAAACTGTTGCTGCTTAAAATATGTTCCCCGTTGGGACAAAAGAGTGAACTGTTCCCGTGTGTCCCCTATCCTTAACCAGGCTGAGGACTGTGAGCAGCCATCCCATCTCCCCACAGGCTGAGGACTGTGAGCAGCCAATCCTTATCCCCACTGGCCGAGGACTGAGAGCGGCCATATCTTGTAAATATTATGTGTTTCCAGTTATTGATAGGAGTCCTTGGTGGATTTACCGGGAATCCTTTGTACAGTTAGTGGAGCGTAACCCAGGATGGACTAGAGACTGTTAAGGACTCGGGGTAGGACAGACCCCTGCCTGGTTACGTCTCCCTGTGTTGGTGAAATGGACACCTTGCTTTCTTCAAAGACTGCACCCGGTTACGGACACGCCGTGACCAGCTTTATGCGTTTCTTTATTGTAATGTTATTGTTTATACTTTGTTATGTTACAAAAATATGTTTAGTCCCGGAGTACTAAATTTCACTAGGGGGGAATGTGGCACCCCAGGGGTCTGGTTTTCCACAGTAATGTAATGTTATGTCTGAGAGCAGGTGGGAGGTCCTTTGGTCAGGGATCCTGTGCATGCCACACCTCCTGCCCAGTCTTGGGAGGGGAAGGACTTCCCCTATATAAACCTGGGGCTGAGGCAGGGTAGGGAGTTCTGAGAGGAGAAGACAGGGAGCAGAGCTGCTCTATGGGCTCTGCTCCACAGGCAGGCCCTGTCCTGGGGCCTGAGCCTGGAGACAAGTGGAGTAGAGACAAGAAGCAGCATAGGAAACAGCAGAGTCACAAGGAGTCAGGGGCTGGCAGCTGCAGAGCTCGCCCTGACTAAGAAGACTTCTTTCCGGACCTGGAGTCCGAGGCTGTGGGGACTAACTCCTATCCAGCAGCAGAATCCGTCAGGCAGGGGATTTCAGGTAATCTGGCCCAGAAGCCCGAAGGCACGGTCACACGCGTGGGACCAGCACCGCCATCGTGGAGCGGAAGCCATTAGAAGGCCCCGAGTCACCGGCCATACGGGTGAGCACCACACGGTACACTCAGGGACGTGGGCTACTTACATCAGCTTCTAGCAAGGTAGCCAGAAGAGTACAGTCAGTTTGGGAGGCCTACAACTGCGCCTGGCCAGGGGAGATCCCATCTGCTCAAGGACTGACCAGGCCCCGTTCGCTAGCAAGTACTCCGGGAGGGTCTATCGTTGTTACCAGTAAAGACCCTGAACTACACCGTACCGTCTCTGAGTGGTTCCTGCTACCCCCATCATCCACGTCGGCTGCCCTGAGGCCATACCCCTCCCGTTGGGGGTTATACTATCACGCTGCACAATCCTACCACCGGCATCAGCGGTCTGCCCTGCAGCAGCAGCTTCCTGGCTGCACTCAACGGGTGGCGTAGTCATCAACTATTTACTACTAATAGACTGCCGTCTAGTTTGACTCCCTGGGCACGGACCGGGTCACCGCCACGAGACTACAACCCTCCACTGATCCGGCTCCGGGTAGGCTCCCGCGTGCGCAACGCAGCGCGACACAGGCCCAGGGGCGCGTCATATATATACAGGACAGGAGCAGTAGTACTGTGCTGTGTATATACACAGGACAGGAGAAGTGGTACTGTGCTGTGTATGTATACAGGACAGGAGAGGTGGTATTGCGCAGTGTATATATACAGGACAGGAGAAGTGGTACTGTGCAATGTATACAGTATATACAGGACTGGAGACGTTATACTGTGCAGTGTATATATACAGGACAGGAGGAGTGACACTGTGCAGTGTATATATACAGGACAGGAGGAGTGGTACTGTGCAGTATATATACAAGGCAAGAGAAGTGGTACTGTGCAGTGTATGTATACAGACCAAGCAGAGGGAAAAAATTATCCTTACTGAGTACCACATTTTTAATCTTGATTTCTTTTAGTGTTTCTTAAAGCCCTAAAGTTGCCATTTGAAATGACTTTAGTTTTGTGCCATGTCTGTCATCTGCTTTTTTTCAACAACATTAAGCAACTGAATGAACATCCTCCGAGCCCGGTGATTCCATAATTTTTGCCAGAGGTTGTATATACAAGACCGGAAAAGTGGTACTGTGCTGTGTTATACACTGTGTGCAGAATTATTAGGCAAATGAGTATTTTGATCACATGATACTTTTTATACATATTGTCCTACTCCAAGCTGCATTGGCTTGAGAGCCAACTACCAATTAAGTAAATCTGGTGATGTGCATCTCTGTAATGAGGAGGGGTGTTGACTAATGACATCAACATCCTATATAAGGTGTGCTTAATTATTAGGCAACTTCCTTTCCTTTGGCAAAATGGGTCAGAAGAGCGATTTGACCGGCTCTGAAAAGTCCAAAATTGTGAGATGTCTTGCAGAGGGATGCAGCAGTCTTGAAATTTCCAAACTTTTGAAGCGTGATCACCGAACAATCAAGTGTTTCATGGCATATAGCCAACAGGGTCGCAAGAAGCGTGTTGGCCAAAAAAGGCGCAAAATAAATGCCCATGAATTGAAGAAAATCAAGAGTGAAGCTGCCAAGATGCCATTCACCACCAGTTTTGCCATATTTCAGAGCTGCAACATTACTGGAGTATCAAAAAACACAAGGTGTGTGATACTCAGGGACATGGCCAAGGTAAGGAAGGCTGAAAAACGACCACCTTTGAACAAGGAACATAAGATAAAACGTCAAGAATGGGCCAAGAAATATCTTAAGACTGATTTTTCAAAGATTTTATGGACTGATGAAATGAGAGAGACTCTTGATGGGCCAGATGGATGGGCTAGAGGCTGGATCAGTAAAGGGCAGAGAGCTCCACTCCGACTCAGAATCCAGCAAGGTGGAGGTGGGGTACTGGTATGGGCTGGTATCATCAAAGATGAACTTGTGGGACCTTTTCGGGTTGAGGATGGAGTGAAGCTCAACTCTCAGACCTACTGCCAGTTTCTGGAAGACAACTTCTTCAAGCAGTGGTACAGGAAGAAGTCGGTATAGTTCAAGAAAAACATGCTTTTCATGCAGGACAATGCTCCATCACATGCATCCAGCTACTCCACAGCGTGACTGGCCAGTAAAGGTCTAAAAGAAGAAAAAATAATGACATGGCCCCCTTGTTCACCTGATCTGAACCCCATAGAGAACCTGTGGTCCATCATAAAATGTGAGATCTACAGGGAGGGAAAACAGTACACCTCTCGGAACAGTGTCTGGGAGGCTGTGGTGGCTGCTGCATGCAATGTTGATCGAAAACAGATCAAGCAACTGACAGAATCTATGGATGGAAGGCTGTTGAGTGTCATCATAAAGAAAGGTGGCTATATTGATCACTAATTTTTTTGTTTTTTGTTTTTGCATGTCAGAAATGTTTATTTCTAAATTTTGTGCACTGATATTGGTTTACCTGGTGAACATAAACAAGTGAGATGGGATTATATTTGATTTTTATTAAGTTGCCTAATAATTCTGCAGAGTAATAGTTACCTGCACAAACAGATATCCTCCTAAGATAGCCAAATCTAAAAAAAAAAAAAACACTACACCTTCCAAAAATATTAAGCTTAGATATTTATGAGTCTTTTGGGTTGATTGAGAACATAGTTGTTGATCAATAATAAAAATAATCCTCTAAAATACAACTTGCCTAATAATTCTGCACACAGTGTATATACAGGGTAGGAGGAGTGGTACTGTGCAGTGTATATACAGGACAGAAGAAGTGGCACTGTGCAGTGTATAAATACAGGACAGGAGCTGTGGTACTGTACCGTGTATATACACAGGTCAGAAGAAGTGGTACTGTGCAGTGTATGTGTACAAGACATGAGCAGTGGTACTGTACAGTGTATATACACAGGACAGGAGAAGTGGTACTGTGCAGTGTATGTGTACAGGATAGGAGAGGTGGTATTGTGCAGTGTATATATACAGGACAGGAGACGTGGTACTGTGCAGTGTATATATACAGGACAGGAGGAGTGACACTGTGCAGTGTATATATACAGGACAGGAGGAGTGGTACTGTACGGTGTATATATACAGGACAGGTGAAGTGGTACTGTGCAGTGTATATTCAGGAGGAGTGGTACTGTGCAGTGTATATATACAGGACAGGAGAATTGGTACTGTGCAGTGTGTGTGTATACAGATATTTAGATTTGCATGGTCTCAGTCTGTCATCTTTTCACTTCTGGATTAGAAGCTATTAATTAGTGCACAATATACAAGACCAGCTTTTCAAGTCAAAACTGTGTCTGGATTACCCATCCTAAACTTTTAAAACTCTGAGTTGTCCAGTCATTTGTTTATTTACCTATCATAAAGATAAGACTCAGACTCCACACAGAATGCATGACTCACTGATACACAATGGTACACTGACAACAGTAGCCAGCCTATTTTATGACCTAACAGACCAGCCCACCAGGCATCTGCCCAATAAGGCAGATTAGCAGTCTGGGCCTGCCACTCAGCAATGCATCCAGATGTAGCTGAGTTAGGCTCTTTGTGGGACATATGGATTATCGGCGGAAAGGTCTTTGTTTTGTAAAATAATAAATGGGTAAAAGAGGGTTGGACAGTTTTTATTTCAAATAAAGGAAAGGACTTTACTTTGTGTGTGCGTTTTTTAACTTGAACTTCCAGGGTTAGCACCACTGCTCCAGGGCAAGTAGGAAGAGTTGAGGCTAAGCACCATCTTACGGATATGCCATTTCTGAGGTGGCTGAGGACTGATGTTTTTGGTCTGCGAGGGGGCCAATATCCATGGCCCCTTCCCAGGCTATTAATAACAGCCCACAGTTGTCTGTTTAGTCTTTGATGGTTAGTAATAATAGAGGGACCCCACATAATTTTTTTGGGAGGTACCCTTCTACTAACCAGTAAAGGCTAAGCAAACAGCTTTGAGCTGTTATTAATAGCCTGGGAATCTTTATGGCTATTGACCCCTTTCGTAGAATATTAACATGAGCCTCCATCTGTCAGCTTTCCCTCAGCTGGTTACAAAAATGAAGGGGGGACTATACGCCGTTTATTTACTTATTTATTTATTTAATTCATGATATACAAACACAGCAGGTGCTGACTCCAACTCCTATCAGCATCGCCTGGTCGTGCTATTGCAGGGAGTACAGGCGATAATGATGAGAGCTGGCTTCAGCACCTGGTGCCTGGGAACAGTGCAAACTGTTTTTCCCCAGGCACTGGTACATGTCATATTGGTAACACACGGAGGTGATCTGTGTTTCATCAGTGTGCACGTGTGCAGGATATTTTGTGTCCCGTGCTGCTGGTAGAAAAACGGACACGTCAGAGTGTTTTACCCACAGACACACAGTCCGGTGAAATGCTCTAACATGTGCGCAGGTCCACTGATTTGAATGGGTTTACCTGTGTGTCTCTAGTACGTGTAAAAACTGTCACCACAGTTTACAGTGCTAACACTGCTCTAATGACATGTGCGAAGCACTGACGATGGAGGCGTTGGCATCACAGGACATGCTGTCTAGCTGAAATGTATTTATTTTTCTGAGTGTTGTAGTTCAACACAGCCAAGTATTTGTCTGTCTGCTGACCAGGCCCGTATTTGCCTAGGGCAGTGGGTTGCAGGGGGCGGCGTCTGGATTAGAATGAAAAAAAAAAAAAGCTTTTTTAAATTCCCCACCCTCCTCCAGACTCTTTACAAAAACTGGGTCTTTCTGGAGAAGGGAGGGGGAGTGGCGCATTCATTTGTATTTGAGTCTTTTAGACGCAAATACAAATTATCCTCCGGCATTCCGGGGTCAGAGGAGCTTCAATTATCTTTACTGACCCAGCATGTGGTGGCGCACATTGCTGATGTCACGGCAGCACGACGAGGAGACATCATCACACTGTCGACATTAATGCAGAGTGCCGTGGAGGGCAAGAGGGAGCCTGGAGCAGGTAAGTGCTCACAGAGCCGAAGATGCAGCCTGGTGGTGGATGTGGGAAATGCTGGAGAACATGAGGACGGGGGGTAATACTAGAGAACATGAGGAGGGGGGTAATGCTGGAGAACATGAGGAGTGAGGTAATGCTGGAGAACATGGGTGAGTGCTGGAGAACATGGGGAGAGTGCATGCTGGAGAAAATGGGGAGGATGCTACTGAACATGGGGGGAATGTTGGAGAACATGAACAGGCAGGGACGCTAGAGAACATGAGGATGGGGGAACACTTGAGAACATGAGGAGGAGGTAATGCTGGAGAACATGAGGAGGAATGCTGGAGAACATGAGGAGGTAATGCTGGAGAACATGGGGGGAGTGCTGGAGAACATGAGGAGGAATGCTGGAGAACATGAGGAGGGGGAACCCTAGAGAACATGAGGGGAACTCTGGAGAACATGATGAGGGGGGGACTCTGGGGAATATGAGTAGGGGGGAACGCTGGAGAACATAAGGAGGGGGAACGCTGGAGAACATAAGGAGGGGGAACGCTGGAGAACAAGAGGAGGGGGGAATGCTGGAGAACAAGAGGAGGGGGGGGACACTGGAGAACATGAGAAGGGGGAACGCTGTAGGACATAAGGAGGGGGTAATGCTGGAGAACATGAGAAAGGTGAACGTTGGAGAACATGAGGAGGGGGAAACGCTGGAGAACATGAGGGGGGGAATGCTAGAGAACATGAGGGGGGACACTGGAGAACATGGGGGGGGGCTCAGTGTTGAGGATGGAGAGGACAGTGTGGTGGTTTTCATTTATGAGGGTGTGGTGTGACTGATAGTTCACTAGGGCAGACAGTGTAATGGGAATATTTTATAGGAGACAATAGTGTGGAGATCGTGTAACATAAGTGAGATACTGTGGGGTAATTTTTTGTGCAGGGAGCACAGTGAGGAACAATTATTTATATAGGGGCACAGCATAAGGTGTATATAGGGGCACAGTGTAGGGCTTATTTAGGACACAGCATGGGTGTTTTTTTTTTTATTCAGGAACATTATACTGACACTGCTATCTGTAAGGTCACCATGTCGGAATGTGCAGTAGAAGACCGTGAGAAGATAGAAGTCTGCAGAGACGAGCGGTGGCTGTGAGAAGTCTTCGTGGAGTCAGGTACTTCAATCTAAGGTGATTTACATTAGTCAGTTTCAGCCTTTAAACGACAGCTGAGCTGCTATGTGAAGCCAATCTGCAGTCGCTTAACAACCTGTTTAGGGTATGTGGCCACGTAGCGTTTTACAAGCGTATATGCTGTGGAATTTCCGCAGCGTAAACGCTTGTGAAACGCTAGGTAATCCGCCCCCCATGGTCCCCAATGAGAATCCGCAATTTCAATGCCCATGCTGCGGATTTTTCCGCAGCGTTTTTGATGCGCTCAAAAATCCGCAGCATGTCCATTAATTTCGCGTTTACGAATGCGGAATTGCCTTGTCAATGCAATAAAAAACGCAAGGCAATTCCGCATGTCCTAAATGCATCATAAACGCGCGAAAAACGCTTGCCAAATTCCGCAAGCGTTTTTCAGGGAGAGGACATGCGGAAATGAGGCAGACATTTTCTGCTTCATTTCTGCAACGTGGGCACATAGCCTTAGACAGGATGTGGCCTCACTTTCATGTGCACAGAACGATTGTTAACATGATCGTCCTGTGCACATAGAAAAGCATTTTTCTCATCAGCACATGTGTACACAGGACAATGTGTTGCTGAGAACGATTATATATATAAGGAGTCATTCATTCCCAAAATGCCAATTATTCTGAATACACAATTATATAAGGGACATAGCCCAGGTATATACAGTTTTAACTTAACTTAATATTTTATTTTTCATATGCAAATGAGGGCGCTTCTGTGCACCCTCCCTTGGCCTATGCCTTATTGCATGGTTACACCCTCCTATTTGCATATTAAAGCCATTCCCTTGTTATAATTGACAGAGGTCCTTTGATAAGAGTAAGTGCTGCTAAAATACCTTTGCATTTCTGTGCTTGTGTCCTGACACTAGAGGAGCACAGTAGCGCTCCAAGTGTCAGACTAAATGTGCACACAATGAGACTGCAGGCGCGTTCTGATGCTTAATTGTGTCAGGGTTGACAGACAGTCATATGGTGTCGAGCTGTAGAAGGTTGCTGCATTTGGGCTTACAAACATCTCCCTGATCCTTTTATTATACCTTTCTCTTTAGTACTCAGCAGTGATCCTCACCTTGCTTGGGGATTATACATTTCCTTTGAGGACCCTGAGTTATCCTCACCTTTCTGCTGTTAATCAGCACTTCCTTTCTGTTTCCTTAAATACACTCAGATCCCCAGAGATTTTGCTGGTGATAAAGTGTTATACCTATTCAGGCCTGGGATTCTAGTAGACCTTTGATCAGCTGTTCAGCAGCAACAGTAGTGGTCGCAGTCTCCTAATGTTGGGGACCCTGTGGATAGGCCGGTCCAGCTTGAGCCCAAAATTGCCTTCCCAGACAGGTTTTCAGGAGGTAGAGACAATTTTTTTGTGTTTAAAGAAGCTTATAAATTATGCTTTTAGCTTCGACCCTACTCTTCTGGAGATGAGGGGCAGTGAGTGGGGATTGTGATCACACTGTTACAAGGAGCTCCCCATTCCTGGGCTCTCTCTTCACCACAAGGCTCTGCTTGCTTCCAATCGGTTGAAGGATTTTCCGGGGCTCTGGCCCTCATCTGTGATGATCCTGACCGAATCTCCTTGGCTGAATCCAGGCTGTGTCACCTTCAGCAGGGGGATCGGTCAGCAAAGGCTTATTGTTTGGAATATCATAGATGGGCAACCTATACCAAGTGAAATTACCTGACTGTTAGAAGCCAATTTTGTCAGGGTCTTTCAGAAAGGTTGAAAGATGCCTTGGCAGTTTACGAAACCCCTGGGTCCTTGGAGGTTGCCATATCACTGGCTATATGACTCGCCCCCAGGGCCGTGGGGCACCCGGAACCGGCTTCTGTGCGATGCTGGGAGTAGTAGTGGCAACCCGATCCCGTGGCTCAGGGTGGTCAGACCAAATTGTGGCAGGCTATTTATCAGTGTTTTGAATGTCCGACTACGCCACCCGTGGATTGCGGTCAGGGATGAACGCCGCTGCAAGGCAGACCGCTGAGGCTGGTGTTGGTGTGCAGCACAGGGATAGGATAACTCCCCACGGGAAGAGTGTAACCTCAGGGCAATGTAGGTGGATGCTGGGGGTGATGGTGCAGGCGCAGCATAAATCACACAGAGTCCAATGGTGCAGTTCAGGCCTTTTACTCACAGTTGATATCCAAGTCACTTCTGTCAGCAATGACTGCCCTAGCCGTGCTGCGTCCACCAGGTGAGGGGCTCGGTCAACCCCCAGGCAACTCAGGAGTGTGGCACAGGACCCCCTTCTATCCTTTCTCTGGCCTCTCGTGCCCCACCAGTGACCACGCTTCTGTCCGGCTGCCTCGGGCCTTCTCTGGTAAAACTTGGCGCCAGTTTCCCTGACCCTATGTGGTGCCTTCCTAGCGGGTGTAGCAGGGGGTCGCACCAATAAATGATCACGACCTCCAGTTCTTGGCTGAGGGATGCTTTACCTCCACCAACTTGGGAATCCGGTACCCTTCCACGGCCCGACCCTTCACCCGATATAACGCGGGCTTGCAACGGTTGCTATCCGTTCTGCTCTCTTAGGGTCCCTTCTGCCTTCTTGTTTCTGGAGCCTTTCTACTCCTCTGTCTCTCCTCTTTCCTTCCTTCTCCTTCTCCTGTTCTCCTTTCTGGCCCCGGCCTTCTCTCTAGGCCTGCCTCGTGGAGCTGAGCTCAGGCTGAGCCACAGCTCCCTGTCAGCTCTCTCTGGCTGAACTACTTCTCTCTCTGAACTGAACTGAACTCTGACTAAAGATGGCTCCCACCTTTTATCTGCTTCTCTATGTCTGAGCTCAGGTGACCTGCACCCAATGAGTTCCTTCCTATGCTCCAGAAACCGTCCCCTACTGCTCTTACATCACTGGGTTCCCTCCCCCCTCCCCACTCCAGCCAGGGACATGGTCAGTTGTGCCTGCATAAATGGGAGCACCGTCGAGCCTAGTCAGTCGTGCCTGCATAAATGGGAGCACCGTCGAGCTGTCCCCCGGAAATGGGGTGAGTGTGTGTATGCAGCTAACTGAGCCCTGGTCCACACTCCATCCTTACCTGGAAGTGGAATATCACACTTCTGGTTGAGGTGCAATACCCCTGTAGTAACCAAACCCTTGGGGCGCTACATATACACATAGTTAGACGCCTTCGGGATAGGAGAGTGAGACCACCTTCTCCGGAGCCCTTTTTTCGGGGAAACACCCCATTGCCGGGGAGGTGCTCTGGGGGTGAACCTGTACTAATGGATTTGGAGGAGCCCATGCTGTTAGGCGGAGCTACTTCATCACATATTTCCCCTGAAATCCGCAAGAGAAACAGGGTGTGTTTTTTGTAAAAAGGGACATTTTATTGGGGCATGTCCCTCGGTTCCTAAGAAAACATCTGGTACTATGTAAAAAGGGACATTTTATTGGGGTATGTCCCTCGGTTCCTAAGAAAACATCTGGTACTATCTTGACCTTTGGTAGTGTGGGGTTGGATAATCAGGGGGTGTGTTTGTCTTCTACATGCAGCTCTTGATTTGTCATGATGGCAGAGGTGGTGCTAGAGAGCAGGCCTGAGAAAATTTCTGTGTGTTTGGACAGTGGAGCTGGAGTCAGCATGGTAGGTGCTGGGTTTGTGGAAACTCATGGGCTTACTTGCAGCATGTTATCTTAGCCCATCCCAATTTATGCCATCGATTCAGCTCCATTTGCTCAGAGATGTCTGACACAGATTGTACATGATATAAGACTGAGGGTGGGGCTCCTTCATTATGAAGTAATTCCTTGTTATGTCATGGAGGGCTTTTCCACTCCTCTTGTGCACTGGGTCTACCCTGGTTGTTGAAACATAATCCTTTAGTGGATAGGCAATCCAGGGAAATTGTGGAATGGGGAGATTACTGTCATGAAAACTGCTTAAGTACTTCTCTTTCTGCGGTCTCTCCAGAGACCTTACCTGCATTTCTGTCTGGTTTTCAGGACATATTTTCTGAGAAGGGGTGTCAGGATTTTCTTCTTCATCGTACATATGACTGTTCCATTAACCTGATTCTCAGAGCTAAGCTACCCAAGTCCAAACTGTATAATCTTTCTGATCCAGAGACACAAGCCATGAAGGATTTCATTGCTGAGAGTCTGGAGAAGGGACATATCAGACCCTCCTCTTCGCCCGTGGCAGCAAGGTTCTTCTTCGTTAAGAAGAAAGATGAGGTTTCCGTTCCTGTTTAGATTTCTGGGAATTGAATCAAATTACCGTCCGTGATCCGTATCCTCTTCCTCTGATTCCACATTTATTCCATCAGATTGCGGGAGCTAAAGTGTTCTCCAAGTTGGATTTAAGGGGAGCCTACAGTTTGGTTAGAATCAGAGAGGGGGATGAATGGGAAATGGCTTTCAATACTCCTGAGGGGTATTTTGAAAGTCAGGTTATGCCTTTGGTCTCTCCAATGTACCTGCAGTTTTCCAGCATTTCGTAGACTATATTTTTCACCATTTAGTGGGCAGGTTTGTGGTGGTCTGTTTGGATGATATTTTGATTTACTTACCTGATTTAGAGACACATCAGGGTCATGTTAAACAGGTAGTACAAATTGTAAGAGAATACAGTTGTGCTCAAAAGTTTACATACCCTGGCATTTTTGCTTTCTTGGCCTTGTTTCAGAAAATATGAATGACAACAATAAAACTTTTTCTCCACTCATGGTTATTGGCTGGGTGAAACCATTTATTGTCAAACTACTGTGTTTTCTCTTTTTAAATCTTAATGACAACCAAAAACATCCAAATGACCCTGATCAAAAGTTCACATACCCTGGTGATTTTGGCCAGATAACACGCACAGAATTTGACACAAATGGGTTTGAATGGCTACTAAAGGTAACATCCTCACCTGTGACCTGTTTGCTTGCAATCAGTGTGTGTGCATAAAAGCTGAGTGAGTTTCTGGGATCCAGAAAGACTCTTGCATCGTTCATCCAGCCACTGACGTTTCTGGATTTTGAGTCATGGGGAAAGCAAAAGAATTGTCAACAGATCTACGGGAAAAGGTAGTTGAACTGAATAACACAGGAAAGGGATAGAAAAAGATATCCAAGGAATTGATAATGCAAGTTAGCAGCGTTCAAACTGTGCTTAATAAATAAAAAATCAGGGGGCTCTGTAAAAACCAAACCACGGTCAGGTAGACCAACAAAAATTTCGGCCACAACTGCCAGGAAAATTGTTTGGGATGCAAAGAAAAACCCACAAATAACATCAGCTGAAATTCAGGACTCTCTGAAAACTAACGGTGTGGCTGTTTCAAGATGCACAATAAGGAGGTACTTGAAGAAAATATGCTGCATGGTCGAGTCGCCAGAAGTAAGCCATTATTGCCCAAATGCAACAAAGTATCTCGCCTACAATACGCCAAACGGCACAGAGACAAGCCTCAAAACTTCTGGAACAAGGTAATTTGGAGTGATGAGATCAATATTGAACTTTTTGGCCACAACCATAAATGTTACATTTGGAGAGAGGTCAACAAGGCCTATGATGAAAGGAACACCATTCCTACTGTAAAGCACGGAGGTGGATCGCTGATGTTTTGGGGATGTGTGAGCTACAAAGGCACAGGAAACTTGGTAAAAGTTGAAGGAAAGATCAATGCAGCACGTTATCAGCAAATACTGGAGGCAAATTTGCACTCATCAGCCCGGAAGCTGAGTATAGGACGTACTTGGACGTTTCAACATGACAATAATCCAAAACACAAGGCCAATTCGACCTGTCATTGGCTACAGCATAACAAAGTGAAGGTTCTGGAGTGGCCATCTCAGTCTCCTGACCTCAATATTATTGAGCCACTCTGGGGGAGATCTCAAGCGCGCAGTTCATGCTAGACAGCCCAGGAATTTACAGAAACTGGAGGCTTTTTGGCAAGAAGAATGGGCAGCTTTACCATCTGAGAAAATAAAGAACCTCATCCACAAATACCACAAAAGACTTCAAGCTGTCATTGATGTTAGAGGGGGCAATACACGGTATTAAGAACTGGGGTATGTGAAGTTTTGATCATGGTCATTTGTATGTTTTTGGTTGTCATTAAGATTTAAAAAGAGAAAACGCAGTAGTTTTACAATAAATGGCTTCACCCAACTAATAACCATGAGTGGAGAAAAAGGTTTTTACTTATCATTCATATTCTCTGAAACAAGGCCAAGAAAGCAAAAATTCTGCCGGCATATGTAAACTTTTGAGCACAACTGTAACAAACTTTATGCCAAACTGAAGAAATGTGTTTTCGCTGTCCATGAGGTGCAATTTTTGGGGTACCTGTTGTCACTGTCAGGTTTTCTGATGAATACGGAGAAGATCCGTGCTATACTTGATTGGGATCGCCTGAGAACCTGAAGGCATTGCAGCGCTTTCTGGCTTTATTCATTTTTACTGGAAATTTATCCAAACTTATTTGGTAATAGTGAAACCCCTCACTGACATAACAAAAAAGGGGTTGGATTTCTCAAAATGGTCGAATGCTGCCCAGCAAGCTTTTTCCCTTTAAAAAGATGTTTTGCCATGGCACCTATACACAGTCAATCCGATGTTTCTCAACCTTTCATTTTAGAAGTTGATGCGTCGGAGGTGGGGGTTGGGGCTGTGTTGTCACTGGGTCCATCCCCTGGTAAATGGCGTCTATGCGCTTTCTTTTCCAAAAAGCTGTCTTAAGCCGAGAGAAATTATGACGTGGGTAATAGTGAGCTTTTGGCTATTAAATTGGCTTTTGAGGAATGGCAACATTGGTTGGAGGGGGCAATTCATCCTCTTACTGTTATTACGGACCATAAGAACCTGTCATATCTCCAGTCTGCTAAGCGTCTCAACCCTAAGAAGGCTAGATAATCTTTGTTTTTTTTACTAGGTTCAATTTTGTTGTCACTTTCTGTCCACGGGTTAAAAACATCAAGGCTGATGCATTGTCCCGGAGCTTCCCTGGTGGTAGCGACAGTGAGAACCCTGTCCCTATTTTGCAGAAGGGAGTGGTCATTTCGACCTTGTGCTTTGACCTGCAAAAGTAGGTATTGGAGGCTTAGGGGGACGTCCCTGTCTCCTGTCCTTCGAGAAGGTTGTTAGTGCCATCTAATCTGTGCCATAAAGTAATTAGGGAACATCACAACTCGGTGCTTCCTGGTCATCCAGGTAGTAAGGCAACGGTGGACCTCTTTTCCCATCGTTTTTGGTGGCCAGGGTTGCATCAGGATGTGGTTGTCCATGTGTCTGCTTGCAGTATTTGCGCACGTTCTAAAGTATCGCATACCCGTCCGTCTGGTTCTCCTCTGCTGCTGCTTATTCTTAGTAGACCATAGATACACTTGTTCATGGATTTTATTACTGACCTACTAGTATCTGCAGGTAAGACTGTGGTTTTGGTGGTTGTGGATAGGTTCAGTAAGATGGTACATTTCATCACATTACCAGCACTTGCGTATGTCAAGACTCTGCCTCAGGTTTTTATTAATGAGATCGTGAAGCTTCACGGGGTTCCTTCCGATGTGGTGTCAGATCAGGGGACCCAGTTAGTTTATGAATTCTGGAGAGCTTTTTGTACTCAACTTGGGGTGCAGTTGTCTTTTTCTTCTGCCTTCCATCCTCAGTCGAATGGACAAACTGAGCGCACAAATGAAAATTTGGAAACTTACCTCTGGTGTTTTGTCTTCGAGAACCAGGAAGATTGGGCATCTTACTTACAGCTGGCTGAGTTCACTATAAACACTAAGTCACCAAGTGTCTACTGGCAGGTCACTTTTCTTTGGTGCATGCGCTTTTCATCCGCAGTTTGGTACCTTTAGCGGTGGAAGGGCTTCAGGAGTTCCTGAGAGGGAGCATTTTGCTTCGTCGCTCTCTTTTGTGTGGCAGGGGGTTCAGAATAATTTGAAACTCATGGGAGACGGATGCAAACAGATGGCTGACAGGAAACGCTCACCAGGTTCAGACCTAAGTGTGAATGACTTTGTGTGGTTGTCTACCAGGAATATCAAGTTGAAGGTTCCTTCCTGTAAGCTGGGACCTAGTTTTATTGGTCCCTATAAAATAACCGCCGTCATTAACTCAGCAGCGATTCCTCTGGAGTTACCTCAGGCTCTAAGGATCCACAATGTGTTTCACAGGTCTCTGCTCAAGAAGTATGTGGTACCTCTTGAGTCCTCCCCCTTTCCACAGCCCCCCATCATGGTTGATGGCAATTTAGAGTTCCAAATCTAAAAGATTGTGGATTCTTGTCTTCAGCATTGTTCCCGTCAGTACTTGGTGTACTGGGTTTCAGCATCGGAAGTGAATGTTCCAAGGTTGGTTCGTTCATTCCATGTTTTTCATCCAGATAAATCTGGTCCTGAGTGTCCGGAGACCCCTCATAGAATGAGGGGTACTGTCACGGGTGTGCCAGGGTTCACAGACAGTCATACAGTGTCCGGCTGTAGAAGGTCGCTGTGTTTGGCCTTACAAACTGTAGCGTCGGCGTCTCTGCCTCCTGCCGGGCAAAGACGCCGTTCCCCTCACCACCGCGGTCCCGATCTGGCGTCCTCCAGCTCGCCTGCTCCTGCTGCAGCTGTTGCGAGCACTGTGCGCAGCTTCCCAGGCACTGAGCTTAGGGCGCACACGCGCGCGCGCGCTCCCTCCCTCTTAAAGGGGCCGCGTGCGCCGTCCTAAAGAGTCCCCGGCCAATGGCCGGAGGACCACTGCTATATAAAGCACCTCCTCTGGAGGTGCCTGTGCAAGGTTGTTGTTTGTGTGCTAATGTGGCGCCCCTGAGGGTTCGGTCGCCACAGAGGTGTTGCATCTCAGCCAGAGATGTGGCATCTCACTCTCAGGTAAGGAAGGAGTACAGCTCAGGACCCTAACACCTGCATCCAACACACCACTCCAGGCAAACAGGAGAGGGCAAGATGCCTCCCACGTACTTGCTGAGCCCCTTTCCTGGCTGGAGTGGGGGGAACCCAGAGAGGGGGGGACCATGTAGTGGGTGTGGGTGGAGGAAGTAGCTCAGGGGACCACAGGAGAAGGAGGTAAAAATTGGGAAGCCATCTTAGAAAGATGTGTTCAGTGTGTTCAGTCAGAGGAGGAGAAGTGGAGGAGCAGAGGCTCTGCAGTAACTCTGCTCCAGAGGCGGGCCTAGTCAGTGTGGCCCAAGTCTGAGAGTTAGGAGAGAAGAGAGGAGAGGGAGCAGAGAGGCTTCAGGAACAGAAGAAAGGACCCTAGGGGTACGGGCCGTGCAGAAGGCCACCCGTACGCCCGCATCTGCCCGGTGGTGGAGGGGTCAGGCCATCTAAGGAGAGTCTCAGCTAGAAACCGGAGGCTGCATGACTTTATGTCCTGCAGCCACAAATCCACGCCAGTCTCACCGAGAAGGTAGCCACATAGTACCCAGGGGACGGAACAGACGTCGTCCGCCAAGGCCCGCGGGTACCGGATTGGAGATGCTAGGTGTGAGGTGCAGAGAAAAGGCCAGGGAGAGGACACAGAAGGGGGTCCTGCTAAGTACTCCGGAGCTATCTGGGGGTGGACTGAACCCCTCACTGAGTAAGCACAGCACGACGAGGGAGATTACTTTGGCGCCTGTAATCTGGACTGTGTTAACTGTGAATAAAGACCCTGGGACTGCACTTCCTTGCCTCTGTGTTTCTTGCTGCGCCATCAACCCCTGCACTACAACACCCAGCACAACCTGCAACACCTACACTGCCCTGGAGCTAGCTCTTCCTGTGGAGAGCCACACCATCTCTGCTGCAGTAACATCAGCTTCAGAGGACTGCTCCACAGCGGCGGCTCCCTTTAACCGCATTCCACAGGTGGCGTCACAAACTTTCTATGTAAACTATAATCCCCTGTAAATATTACCCCCTTTTATTGACCGCCCTGGGTCACGGACCGGGTCACCGCCACTGTGACATTCCCCAGCATTCATTGGCCCGGCACCGGGTACCCCACGGCCCAGGGGGCGCGTCACTAACACTCTCCTCAGCCCTCAGGTTCCAGTGCCCGCCAGCCTGTTTATCAGCTGTGCCCTCCAGCCTGTCTGTCAGCCGTGCCCGCCAGGCTGTCTGTCAGCCGTGCCCGCCAGGCTGTCTGTCAGCCGTGCCCGCCTGCCTGTCTGTCAGCCGTGCCCGCCTGCCTGTCTACCCGGATCTCCTGTCAGGCCACCTGCCGTGTCCGCCTGCTTGCCTACCCGGATCACCTGTCTGGCTACCTGCCGTGCCCGCCTGCTTGCCAACCTGGATCACCCGTCAGGCTACCTGCCGTGCTCTCCCGCTGTACCTGTCAGCTTCAGCCATCTGACCTGTGGGAGTCGCTTGCTCTCACACAAGGTCGGTCCCAGAGTGACACCTGGTCCACCTGCCCGGTCCCTCCTTGGTTCACGGAGTCGACTAAGACACCGTGCGACCAGGGTCGGTCCGAGTAGGCACTTAGTTATGCCTCTCTGGTCCCTCCTTGCATCCCAGCACAGAGGTTCCACCACCTGAATCCGTACAGTTTGCACAGGCCATGGAACCCGGTGGCTCCCAGGCTCCTTCGCTCTCTGACCTGTACCAAGAGGTCTCTCGCCAGAAATCCCAACAGGATACTATCCTGTCCTATCTGCGGACAGTCAATTCCCGCCTGGACGCGCTGTCCACCCCGACTGTGTCCGCCTCTAACCGAGCGGCACCCGCTTCGGTGGCACTTCAACCCAGTGGCGCTGTGGCACCCAGCTTTGGACCCCGGCTCTCTGCGCCTCCACGTTTTGGTGGTGACCCCGTCCTATGTCGGGGCTTCATAAATCAGTGCATGCTGCACTTTGAACTCCTGGCACACCAGTTCACCTCCGACCGGGCCAAGGTGGCATTCATCATGTCTCACCTCACCGGAGAGGCGTTGGCGTGGCTTAATCCTCTGTGGGAGAGAGGGGATCATTTGGTGTCAGATCTTCAGGCTTTCCTCACGGCCTTCCGGAAGGTGTTCGATGAGCCCGGACGAAAATCTGCTACTGCCTCCTCACTTCTCCGACTCCGTCAAGGGAGTCTCACTGTGGGCCAGTATGCCGTACGTTTCCGAACCCTCCCATCTGAACATGCCTGTAACAATGAGGCCCTGGTGTCCACCTTTTGGGAGGGCCTTTCCGGACGGATTAAGGATGAGCTAGCCTGTCATGACATACCTCCCTCCCTGGACGACCTGGTGTCATTAGCTACCCGGATTGACATCCGTTTCCTGGAACGCGCTAAGGAGATGACCCGTGAGAGGAAACCTCCGCGCCTCGCTCCCGTCCTCCAAGTCCAGTCTCGCAACCTGCACTCCCCCGGGGTCTTCTCCAGAGCCGATGCAAATTGACCAAGTCAAGATGGTCAAGTCTCGCCAGGAGACCCGTAGTGCCGAGGGGAGTTGCTTCTATTGTGGCAATATTGAGAACCCGCTTCTTCAAGACTGCCCATCTGCATTCAGGAGCCGCTGGGAATCTCATCCAACAGGCCATTGTGGAGTGTTTTCAGATTCCTACCATATGTCTAGCGGACCCTTTAGCAGTTTCCTCTGTGGATGGAAAGCTTTTCCCTGAAACCTTCTTGTTGGTCATCGAGCCGGTAACTGTTCTGGTGGGAATGCTGCACTCGGAGAAAATCTCCTTTTACGTACTGTCCGGTCTCTCTCATCCCATCTTGCTTGGCCTGCCTTGGTTACAGAGACATAAGCCCGTCCTGAATTGGAGCTCGGGAGAGGTGCTCCGTTGGGGTCAGGAATGCCATAAGACCTGTCTGGTTCCAGTTCGTCCTGTTCGACCCCCGCCTACTCCGGCTAACCTACCTGGCCTGCCAGCACCCTACTGGTCCTATGCGGATGTTTTTGATAAAAAGGAGGCAGAGACACTACCACCTCATAGGCCGTATGATTGCCCCATCGACCTAATACCTGGTGCTTCACCTCCTCGCGGGCGAATCTACCCCTTGTCGCTGGCCAAGACCCGTGCCATGTCTGAATATATTGAAGAAAATCTTGCTAGGGGATTTATCCAGAAATCCACCTCTCCGGCTGGAGCAGGATTCTTCTTCGTCAAGAAGGACGGCTCTCTTCGCCCTTGTATCGACTATAGGGGCCTAAACCAGATTACCATCAAGAATAAGTACTCCCTGCCTCTCATCTCGGAGCTGTTTGAGCTCCTAAAGGGCGCAAAGGTCTTTACTAAGCTCGACCTGCGTGGGGTGTACAATCTGGTCCAGATCCGCCAGGAAGATGAGTGGAAGACGGCATTCAACACCCGGGATGGTCACTACGAGTACCGCGTGATGCTCCAGCAGTCTTCCAGGAGTTGGTAAACAATATCTTTCGAGATCTCCTGTATTCCTGCGTGGTGGTGTACCTGGACGATATCTTGGTGTTCTCCCCTGATCTGCCCTCTCACCGGAGGGATGTTCGTCAGGTACTGCTGAGGCTCTGGAAGAATCGCCTGTATGCTAAATACGAGAGATGCTTCTTTGAGCAGACCTCCCTGCCATTTCTGGGGTATATCATCTAGGAGACCAGACTGTGGATTAGAGATGAGCGGTGTTCGACTCGAACTGTTCGCCAATCTCAAATTCGAGCTGTTTTGGGCGGTGTTCGAGTCGTTCGATGAACTGGAATGATTTGCAAAAAATTCGGCTGTTCAAGGTTATGTTCGATAACTGTTCATGCACCAAAAGCATAACTGGATTTTTTCACAGTAATACTGTTAATTAGTGATGAGCGAGCGAGTACTTGCACGATGCTCGAGCGGGAGCTCGGGTCCCCGTCTTGCATGTTTGGCGCTATTTAGAGCACCAATCATGCAGGGATTGTCTGCCACTCACTGTAATGTCACAGCCATGGTGGTTGTGGCATTACAGCGATTGCCCAAATCGATGGGAACAGTGCTCACAGTGAAACATGAAAAGCCAGCAATTCATCAGCGGCATACACCGGTACCCAACAATTTAGAACAGAAAGAATAGAGCATCACACATAGATTAGATAGATAGAAACATGTCAGTCACATATATAATAAGTACAGTGACAATGTTGGTTACTGTACTTGTCATTTAGTGTTAAAATAAAGTATTTATTAAAAAAAAAAACTGGCGTGGGGTTCCCCGTAATTTTAGTCTCTAGCGGAGGTTAAGCAGATGGCTGGGGCAGATGTTTGAAGCCTGGGAAGGGGTAATACCCACGGAGCTTCCCAGGCTACTAATATCAGCCCTCAGCTGAATACCTAGCCTTTACTAGCTATTAAAATGGGGGACCCATAAAAAAAATGACGTGGGGTCCCCCCTATTTTAATAGCTAGCAAAGGCTAGGCAGACAGCTGGGGGCTGATATTAATAGCCCAGGAAGGGTGCCATGAATATTGGCCCCCTCCCAGGCTAGAAACACCAGCCATCAGCTGCCCCTGAAATGGCGCATCCATAGGATGCGCCAATTCTGGCACTTAGCCTCGCTCTTCCCACTGCCCTGTAGTGGTGGCAGTGGGGTAATAGGGCTGGGGTTCATGTCAGCTTATAATGCTAGCTGACATCAAGCCCAGGTTAGTAATGGAGAGGCGTCTATGAGACGCCCCCATTACTAACCCCATAGTGAAAGTTAAAAAAAAACACAAATACCCAGAATAAAGTACTTTAATTGAAATAAAGACACAATTCTTTAATGTTCTAAATTAAACTCTACTTACCATCACGCCCATTCCAGCTGAAGCCAATGTCTTCTGCAATAAAAGTAAAATAATAAACCAACCTCATCCTTACCTTTCCATGGTTCCCAGGACGGCTTCAGCTCTGCTGCATTGACATGACAGGCTGGATCGCAGCAGAAAGCTGCCATCCAGCTTGCCATGCCGCAGACACTGAGAAGCGCAGGCATGCTTGCGCTCCTCAGTGTGTCGCTGTGACGGCATCCAGATGAGCCGAGTTCATGTCCAATGAACTCGGCTCACCTCATGCACGTCACTGACAGCGTGGGAGAATTCTCCTGCGCATGCGGTGCCGGCAAATGAAGTCACCGCTTGAGCAGGAGAATTTTCCCACGCTGGGACGGCATTGAGATGGCAGGCTGGATGGTAGCAGAACGCTGCAATCCAGCATGCCATCCTTCAGAGACACTGCAGAGCGCAGACATGCTTGCCCTCTGCAGTGTCTCTGAAGGATGACAAGCTGGATGGTAGCGCTCTGCTGCGATCCAGCACTTCAGAGACACTGCAGGTAGCGCTTCAGATACACTGCTTGCGGTCTGCAGTGTCTCCGTTTTTTGTGGTCTACGGTCAACACGCCCGGATTCCTTTTCCCGTCTCCGCTTCAGTGGACAATCCTTCCACAGGGTCTCTCGTCAGTGAATTTTCTGCGATTTGGGAGGACACTAGATCTGCGCTTGTTCAGTCCTCCGAGTGGATGAAGAAGCATGCTGATAAGAGACGTCTGGATCCGCCTCAATCCGTTCGGGAAACAAGGTCTGGCTTTCCTCCAAATATGTCCGTCTCAAGATACCATCATATAAGTTGGGTCCGCGGTTCATCGGTCTATTCGAGATTCTGAACCAAATAAATCCAGTGGCTAACAAGCTGAAACTCCCGGCCTCCTTACGGATTCCCAACTCCTTTCATGTGTCTCTCCTCAGATCTGTTGTCCTTAATTCTTTCTCTGACGATCCAGGTACCGCTCAAGCTCCAGTCTCCGCTGAGGACATCTTTGAGGTAGAGAACATTGTGGCCATCAAGAGGGTAAGAGGAAAGACTTTCTTTCTTGTGGATTGGAAGGGGTTTGGTCCTGAGGAGAGATCTTGGGAGCCCAGGGAGAACATTCATGCCCCTCGTCTTCTTGAAAAATTTCTTGCGGGCCTAAAGAAGAGGGGGCGTAAAGGGGGGGATACTGTAGCGTCGGCGTCTCTGCCTACTGCCGGGCGGAGACGCAGTTTTTCTCACCGCTGCAGTCCCGGTCCAGCATCCTCCAGCTCCCCTGCTACTGCTGCTGCTTCCTGGGCACTGTGCTTAGGGCACGTGCTCTCCCTCCCTCTTAAAGGGGCCGTGCGCGCCATCCTAAAGAGTCTCCGGCCAATGGCCGGAGGACTACTCCTATATAAAGCACCTCCTCCAAAATGGAGGTGCCTGTGCAAGGTTGTTGTTTGTGTGCTAACACTCTCCTCAGCCCTCAGGTTCCACTGCCCGCCAGCCTGTCTGTTAGCCGTGCCCGCCAGCCTGTCTATCAGCCGTGCCCGCCAGGCTGTCTATCAGCCGTGCCCGCCAGCCTGTCTGTTAGCCATGCCAGCCAGCCTGTCTGTCAGCTGTGCCCACCTGCCTGTCTACCCGGATCTCCTGTCAGGCTACCTGCCGTGTCCACCTGCTTGCCTACCAGGATCACCCGTCTGGCTACCTGCCGTGCTCTCCCGCTGTACCTGTCAGCTTCAGCCATCTGACCTGTGGGAGTCGCCTGCTCTCACACAAGGTCGGTCCCAGAGTGGCACCTGGTCCACTTGCCCGGTCCCTGCTTGGTTCACGGAGTCGACTAAGCCGCCCTGCGACCAGGGTCGGTCCGAATAGGCACTTAGTTACGCCCCTCTGGTCCCTCCTTGCATCCCAGCAAAGAGGTTCCACCACCTGGATCCGTAACACAAACATCTCCCTGATCCTTTTATTATACCTTTCTCTTTAGTACTCAGCAGTGATTTTCACCTTGCTTGGGGATTATACATTTCCCTTTAGGACCCTGAGTTATCCTCACCTTTCTGCTGTTAATCAGCACTTCCTTTCTTTTTCTTTAAATACACTCAGATCCTCACAGAGTTTGCTGGTGATAGAGTATTATACCTATTCAGGCCTGGGATTCTAGTAGTCGACTAGAATTACCTTGGAGTATCTTCGTGGATATTTGCTGTGCTTTCTCCGGTTTCATCTTGCAGCTAAGTGTAGACTGTGGGGACCCCCAACCAAACCCCGATGCATGCTTAGTCCCCCAACTGCCCCCCTTTCCCTTGCCAATAATGTACCAAGTACAACTGGATGGGTGAGGATCGTTCACAGCTTTATTAAATTCTCCATTCATTTCGTTAGAAATGCATTTAACTTTTCAAACCAACTCATTGCCAAATGCCCTGTGTCTCCACACAGGCAAGTCAGCCAACAAGCGGAACTCTCCAACATGTCCTTTCTTTATTTCCAGGCCGCTGTGACTTGTAAAGTTTCAAATTGGCCATTTTGCTGTGTTCTCACAGTGGAGGGAGGGTGGGACAATCGATTCCAGGCCCACCGACGGGAAAAGGAAGGAGGGTGGGACATCATAGTGTTTACCTATGGGACAGCTTGTGACAGCCGTCCCTTTCACTGTAAGAGCAGTGAGACTATGGAACTCTCTGCCACATGATGTTGTAATGAGTGATTCACTACTAAAATTTAAGAAGGGCATGGATGCTTTTCTTGAAAAGTATAATATTACAGGTTATATATACTAGATTCCTTGATAGGGCGTTAATCCAGAGAACTAGTCTGATTGTCGTATGGAGTCAGGAAGGAATTTTTTCCCCAATGTGGAGCTTAGTGTTTGCCCCATGGTTTTTTTTTGCCTTCCTCTGGATCAACATGTTAGGCTATGGGTTGAACTAGATGGACTTAGTCTTCCTTCAACCTTTAAAACTATGTTACTATGCTATTGGTCCCTTTGGGGACTTCCTATTTCTCTGGCCAGTAAGGGGCAACGGAGGGGGGCACCAATCACCACGGCCCGGGGAGGGGCCACCACAGTCAGAGGCACTTTTCTTATTTAGTGCAGCGTCTTCCATTCCACTGTTTGCTTCCCCTGTGTGTTCTTTAGTTTTTAGTGGGCCTGACTTAGTGCTCACCCCTCCCGATTCCTGTCTAAGTCCTAGCCTTAGGGTCTGCTAGGGCTAAGTATCCTGTTTGGCGATATATGCAGAACCCATTTAGGCTCAATAGGGGACTTAGGGTTTGTCAATAGTTTGCCTAGGGGTCTCCACTCTCCCTTTCCTTAGTTTTAGGCCTCCCTCTCCCTTTCTCGTCGTTATACTCTGGGTTCTTCCCAATCCTAGCGTGAGAGGTTGCTGCCTGCTTTTGGCTGCGGACTTGATGAGGAGGAAGGGCGTTAAAGTGAGCAGAGAGAACATCACAACGCCTTGTCTTCCTCCTCACTGAAGCCGCTTGCTACTTCCAGGTGCATGGTTTGGCAGCTGTGGACAGAAAGGATCCAGGCACCAGAAAGGGCCCACAGCCACATTATGTGCACATCCGCACTAACACTTGGAGAATGCTGCCGTGCTTCTCCAGTGTGGGTGCGCAAGCACAGACAAGTGAACTGATGTTAGACTGCGCTCGCTCTTATCAACGGATTACTATCAAGACAAGGGAACATATCAGCAGGTTTTCCCCATATAAAGTACGGACAGCATCTATAAGCCCTCTGATACAGCTTTCTGGTATACTGTCTGTATGTCCCCAATCTCCTATGCATGGCAGAAAAAGTATATTTTATTATACCCACAGACGCCGCAGTCCGGTCTGATGAGTGTCTCTGGTCTTGATCCGGCACCTCCTCTCTTCTTACAATCACCCTCCTGCTTTGTGTGGATGACGTATCCTACGTCATAGTAATGGCGTCCCCCATTGCACTCCTGCGCAGTCGCACTTCTCTTTGCCTTGCCGAGGGCAGAGCACAGTTCGGTAGTGCGCATGCGCCAGCTTTACCTATGTGTCATCAGCGCTCTTTTGCATTTCCAGGCTCATGCGCACTACAGTACTGTATCTGCCCTCGGTATGGCAGAGTAAAGTGCGCCTGAGCAGGAGCGCTGTTGGGGGACACCGTGATGGACGTGTCAGTCACATGAAGCAGGAAAGGATGATAATTGTAAGAAGAGAGAAGACGCCAGATGAAGACCAGAGATGTCCATTCGACTGGACTGTGCCGCCTGTGGGTATAATAAAAGCTTTTTTATGTGTCTTGCATAGGGGATTGGGGACATATATACAGGTCTCAGAATGCTGTAACAGAGGACTAATAGGTGCTGGCCCTACTTCATATGGGGAAAACCTGGAGATGGGTTCCCTTTGATTTTAAAATGTTAGGTCATAACGGTGCCCAAGGCTTAGGCCACGCCATGGGTGCACAGAAGTGTCTTCATGGTCATATTAAATGCTGCTTTTTTTAGCAAATATTACACTAAACTGCATATGCCTGGTATTATTTTAGTATTGGCTACATCCCTTATTTAAATCTTTATGCAGTCTAATTGTCATTTTGGGGAGCCAGACTCCCTTTCAGTAAACTTAAAATTCATTTCACACAACGAATTAGCATTTTGCTCATGCATCGGGTGATTAACAGCCTGTTTAGATAGATTGATAATCAGTTTCCCACTATCGGCTGCAGTGTTAAAGGGGTTGTCTGGTCTAAAATTACAAATCTGCAGTCACTGTCTGTGTCTCTATGTGACTGCAGACTGGGGAATCCTCACATCACGCACTGTTTGCTTTGAGGATTCTCCGGTCAAAAATGCCCAACACATACCAAAAATTGACAAGCAGACACCAATGGGATGCACCATGATGAAGTGGTTTATGATGACATCAAAATGCCCCTAAGCGCGGGGGGGGGCTTCCTTCTTGTGCTGGCTGCTACATTGGTGTCTGCCTGTTAATTTTTGGTATGTGTTGGGCATTTTTGATAGGATGGTGATCCATCCATTCATACATAATTTAGCACACGGATATTCACTTTGTATTACGCTATAAATTGACTGTGATTTTTATTATCCTTATGTGCTTCTGTTCAAATGTGATCCTGCATCATGCATTATGGTATGATGTTTATCGCAATGAGTGATGTTGATCTACTATGTTTCTGTCCCAAACTGTGATCACTGACAACACTGGTTGCGTCCAGCCCCATTTGTATGTTCGTCTCTAATCTTCCTTTCATCTCTAAACTCCTGGAACGCTTGATCCACTCCCGTATATTTCGCTATCTCTCAGATAACTGTCTTCTTGACCCTCTACAATCTGGTTTCCGCTCTTTACACTCCACTGAAACTGCCTTGACTAAAGTCTCTAATGATCTACTAACAGCTAAATCCAAAGGTCACTGCTCCCTGCTGATTCTCCTGGATCTCTCTGCCGCATTTGACACTGTGGATCACCAGCTCCTCCTCACTATGCTCTGCTCTATAGGCCTCAAGTAAAACGTCCTCTCCTGGTTCTCCTCCTACCTCTCTGACCGCTCCTTCACTGTATCTTTTGCTGGCTCCTCTTCCTCTCATCGTCCCCTTACTATTGGGGTTCCGCAGGGCTCAGTCCTAGGCCCCCTCCTCTTCTCCCTATACACTGCCCCTATTGGACAAACAATCAGTAGATTTGGGTTCCAGTATCATCTCTATGCTGATGACACCCAATTATACACTTCTTCCCCTGACATCACCCCTACCCTAATACAAAATACCAAGGATTGTCTGTCTGCTGTCTCCCACATCATGTCCTCCCTTTATCTTAAACTGAAACTCTCCAAAACTTAACTTCTTGTGCTTCTCCCCTCTACTAACCTAACTCTACCTAACATCGAAATTACCTTGGAGGGTTCAACCATAACTCCCAAGCAGCATGCTCACTGCTTTGGGGTCAGATTCGATACTAAACTTTCCTTTATTCCCTATATCCGATCACTCACTCGCTCTTGTCACCTGCATCGTAAAAACAACTCCAGAATCCGACCTTTTCTCACCTTTGAAACTGCTAAAACTCTTACTATCGCTCTTATTCACTTTCACCTGGACTACTGCAACTCTCTCCTGATCGGTCTTCCTCTGACAAAACTTTCTCCTCTTCAGTTCGTCGTGAATGCGGCAGCCAGGGCCGTATTTCTGTCCAGCCGCTTCACCGATGCCTCCATCTTGTGCCAGTCATTACACTGGTTGCCCATTCGCTGCAGGGTCCAATATAAACTCATCGCTCTCACCCACAAAGCTCTCCACAGGTCTGCACTGCCTTATATCTCCTCTCTCATCTCTGTCTATTGCCCTAAATGTGACCTCCATTCTACAATTGACCTAAAACTAACATCCCCCATAATCTGAACCTCGCACCTCTGTCTTCAAGACTTCTCTTGTGCTGTGCCAGTTCTCTGGAATGTACTAACACAGACGATCCGACTGATGCCTAGTCCCCATGTCTTCAAGCGCGCTTCAAAAACCCATCTCTTTAAACAAGCCTACCACCTCAACTACTCAGTAAACTAACTTTCCCCTGTCCCCGCCTTCTAAATATTATTCAGAATCTGCACCCTACTATTCATTTGTCTCCACACCCTGCATGCATACGATGACTACACTTGATACTTGATTATTGCACTTAAACATACTGGCTGATGACCGGATCATGCAGTCTTATATGAAAATCCCTATTTATTATAATTGCCTGACCTGAAATAACAAGCACTTTTCACCTATTGTGTCCCCCCATTTCCTTGTAGAATGTAAGCTTGCGTAATATAACTGTGTAAACTGTCTTAACTTGTATTGAATTTATTGTCTGTACATGTCCCCGCTTAATTGTAAAGTGCTGCAGAATATGTTGGCGCTATATAAATAAGAATTATTATTATATTGTCATTAGGTATTATGTGTTATTTGTGAAACATGCTGTTTAAAAATTTGTTACTAATAAAAATCTGTTTTAACCTTGAAGATATCTAAGACTCCAGTATCCTCCTTGTTTTCCAGATAATAAAGTATGATGCCAACAAAAGTGCCCCCCAAACACAGTATGATACCCCCATAGTGAATTCCCCAACTGTATCATCCATACACACACACAGTATGATGACCCTACTGTGACCCAAACACAGTATGATGCCGCAACTGTGATCTCCACAAAGTCCTCCATACATTATAATGGGCCCACACAGTCCCCAGCGTCGCAGGCTAAAAACAATCACCCTGAGAGCCAGACTTGGCCTGTGGGCCAAAATTTGACACGTGTGATCTACATAACCCCCCCTGTAGGACTGGTATCTACTACTTTATGCTCACCGTATGGTGGGAATATTGGTTTTATTACAGCAGTTTTGTCAATGATCAGTATATAGTCACTACTGTAGTGCTGGTGATATGCGGTTATGGCCTGTTGATATATTGTGTAGTATTGATGGTAATATCTGTACATTCAGATGCACGTGGTGGATCACTGAGGCGTCACATCACTTTTTTATATACGATATGTATATCTTTTTTTTTTTTTTAGTGCAGACTACCCCTCACCTCCAATATACTCCTGTATCTATACTGTATTTGTGGCGCCCTGCTGAGCATTGGTACCACAGATCCCAGAGGGGTGCATGGACGGATTCCTCCACAAGAGGCCCTCATTGCATTCACACACCTCCACCTTCCACCTCAGACCACCAGAGGGAGCCCGTTAGGGATGTAAAAAGGGAAGGTGGAGGTAGGCAGCTCAGTCTCAGTCTAAGTCTGGAGTATGCAGTCTGGAGTATGCAGTCTGGAGTCCACAGAGAGTGAAGTCTGCTGCAGCCAGAGAGGTTGTCAGGTCAGTCCAGACTCAGAGAGCACAGATTAGTGAGCGTAGGGCGTGCCGACGCCAAATGAGCGGCAAAGCGCAGCGTGCCTACTGCCCGTGTGAAGCCTAGTGAGGGCCCCGAGCGTGGCCGAAGGCGAGTGGAAAGAGAGTAACATAGGGGGCAGAGGAGCTTTACCCGCTCACCCCAAAACCATTTACCGGACACCGGGTCCGCGTCTGCAGGGATACCTTACATCCAGCAGAAACAACCGGAACCCCTGGCGAACTATATGTCCCAGGAACACCAAAAGCTGACTGTTATACCAGGGTCAGGAGTCACGGAGGCCCAAGAGACCAGGGAGTGTGTTCTCCAACAGAAGGCCCTACCACCAGGTCAGCAGGTGCAAGACAGAAACCAAGTTAGGCCTAGCTCCAGGCAGGTCAGAAACTTATCAAGGAAAGGCAAGAAACAGGAGGCCCCACACCCGTTCACTGGGGAGAGTCCTAATATGCACCCTTCACCCTACAGTGCCCTGGATCGTGCCTGAAACACCACCAGAAAACGTACTGAAGTGAACTCCGGTGTGCGTGCCTATTCTTCTATCCTTCCTCTGACCTGGCTGGGTCCCCTCTGTCCTGCATCCCCTCTTCTACGCTGCCCTGAGGCCCTGCTCCACCTGTGGGGAGCCGCACCAACTAAGCTGCCTGAAAACCGGCCTCAGAAAACTGTTGCAGCGCTGGTGATCCTCACCAGACACCACGGGTGGCGTCACGAACATTCCCCTATCCCATATAATTTTCCCCCCTTTTCTTTTAAGAGTGACCCCAGGGTAAGGCCTTGGAGCCGACCACCGCGACATCCCCCTAGGTCAGGCAACAACAAGGCCCGGGGGCCGAGTTGTCCCCATCCCCTGGGCGTGTTATATTTATAGTCCGTAAAATGAGAAACTTTTACGTTAGGGAGAGAGACTTTTTTTCTAGCCATCACAAGAGAATGGAAAGGCCCCAGCTATTATAATGAGCCGCCTCCGGCTGAGCACCCTCCTGCTATAAAAAGCCCAACTACAGCGAAGATTTAAGAGATTTACCCTGAAAACACGTTGTTTCTGTCCCTTTTCCCAGAAGCTCATTTGCATATGTCATTGATGGAGCGCAGTGATTGGCTGACACAGTAGCTTAGTAGTTAGTGCAGCCCTGCCCACATAGAGCTTTATTGTACTCTTCATCCTGCCGCCATAGGCCCGGGCTGCAGACAAACGGTTTATAGTGCGACAGTTATTGTAAAACTTGTTATTCATGATGGATGTGCTCTGCTCTAGGAAATGCCCCAGACATCATCCAGCTGGGGCAATTTTAATGCCTTCATCAGGTTCTCTTTCCCAACAGTAAGCAGTGATGGATATCTGCTCTGTCCTAATAGAAAGGGGTTATCTAATAACTGATGCAGATGGGAGCAGAGCGACCCCATTGATTTCTTCATGATGTGATTTTTTTCTGAGAGCGGTGTACGGACACAAGGACTTACCATTGAGCCCCCACACAGCTTATGCAGGCGCTGAGCACTTCAGAGTGGTCTTCTGACCAATAGGTGCTGGAATCAGGACCTTATATCCCATTGATTGGCAGCATAAACAGCACCTATAATATATACAAATGTTTGTAAATGATTGGTACTTCTTTAAATATTTATTAAATAGATATCTTTATAGTCTCTAGCAACAGCTATGGCACCAACACCAAGACCGAAGAAAAATGTTTTTTTTTTCCTAGTCCATAGGGCATTTGAAGATCCAATCTCCTGATCATTTAGATCAGGGCTTTTCAGTCTTCTTATCATTGGGGCTCACTTTTTCTTATAAGAACTTTTATGTTCTGTCCCTAACCCTGCCCCTTTTGGGCTCATCAGAAATTCTCACTTCTAGGTGGGGTTAAAATAAAACCCACTACACTTTTTGTCCAATGGGTGCCAGGACATGCTCCTTGGGGGTGGGGTCAGCATCTCTGCTTTGTACTTACATGAATTAAATAAACAATTTTCTGGTCTCCATGGGAATCAAACCCACAACCGCTATCATTGCAGGTAACAACTAAATGGGAGGATTTTCTATATTTGAAGCTGCAGTGCACACTCTGAACCCACAGGCAAATGCTACTGATACATAGAGATACATCTATACATAGCAGTGTATTTCTATGTCCCTGTATTATAGAGGGAAAGTAAAAGATTTTTTTCATATAAAAGTACTAAAAAACAATGAAAAACAATTACAATAATGTAATTTTTAGTGTGTTTTTATTTAAATAACAAACATCACAAATCAACAAATACCATGGACTTATACCGTATTTTTCAGACTATAACACGCACCTAAGTTTTAGAGGAGGAAAAGATAAAAAAAAAAAAAAGCAAAAAATGTGGTCATGATGCACTGTTATGGGGGAGGGGGTCTGCTGCTGACACTGTTAGAGGGGTAATTTCCCGCAAATAGGTATCTACAAGTGCGTCTCGCTAAATTAGAATATTATCAAAAATTAAATTTATTTCAGTTCTTCAATAAAAAAAAGTGAGACTCATATATTATATAGAGTCATTACAAACAGAGTGATCTATTTCAAGTGTTTATTTCTGTTAATGTTGATGATTATTGCTTACAGCCAATGAAAACACAAAAGTCATTATATCAGTAAATTAGAATACTTTATAACAACGGCTTGAAAAATGTTTTTAAAATCCGAAATATTGGTCTACTGAAATGTATGTTCAGTAAATGCACTCAATACTTGGTCGGGACACTTTTTGCATCAATTACTGCATCAATGCGGCGTGGCATGGAGGCGATCAGCCTGTGGAACTGCTGAGGTGTTATGGAAGCCCAGGTTGCTTTGATAGCAGCCTTCAGCTCCTCTGCATTGTTGGGTCTGGTGTCTCTCATCTTCCTCTTGACAATACCCCATAGATTCTCTATGGGGTTAAGGTCAGATGAGTTTGCTGGCCAATCAAGCACAGTAATACTGTTGTTTTTAAACCAGGCATAGGTACTTTTGGCAGTGTGGACAGGTGCCAAGTCCTCCTGGAGAATGAAATTTCCAACTTCAAAAAGATTGTCGGCAGAGGGAAGCATGAAGTGCTCTAAAATTTCCTGGTAAACGGCTGCGCTGACTTTGGTCTTGATAAAACACAGTGGACCTACAACAGCAGATGACATGGCTCCCAAAACCATCACTGATTGTGAAAACTTCACACTAAACCTCAAGCAGCTTGGATTGTGGCCTCTCCACTCTTCCTCCAGTCTCTGGGACCTTGATTTCCAAATGAAAATTGCAACTCTGGGACCTTGTGTAGCGTGTTAATGACCGCCTTCTGGACATCTGTCAAGTCAGCAGTCTTCCTCATGATTGTGCAGTCTACTGACACAGACTAAGGGACCTTTCTAAATGCTTAGGAAACCTTTGCACATGTTGTTTTGTTAAGGGGGTCTGCTGCTGACACTGTTATAGGTGTAATTTCCCCCGAATCGGTATCTATATTCCCCATCCTGGTATATATATGCCCTCATCCTGGTATATTTTGCCCCCATTCCTGTTATACATTCTTCCCCATTCTCATCCTGGTATGCATTGTCCCCCATCCTGATATGCATTGCACCCTCATCCCTATCCTGGTATGCATGGCACCCCCATCCTGGTATGCATGGCACCTCCATCCAGGTATGCATGTCATCCCCAGCTTGGTAAGCATTGCACCCCCATCCTGGTATGCATGGCACCCCCTGCTTGGTATGCATGGCACTCATATCCTGGTATGCATGGCACTGTGCGCGCAATTAAGAGTCAGGGGTGCCATGCCAGGATAAAGATGAGGGTGCCATGCATACCAGGATGCAGATCAGGGGTCCCATGCATACCAGGATGGAGGGGTGCCATGCATACCAGGATGGGTATCAGGGGTGCCATGCATACCAGGATGATGGGTGCCATGCATACCAGGATGAGGAGTGCCATGCATACCAAGATGGAGATCAGGGGTGCCATGCATACCAGGATGGAGATCAGGGGTGCCATGCATACTAGGATGGGGATTAGGGGTGCCATGCATACCGGGATAGGGATGGGGCCACGTATAATAGGAATGGTTGGGCCATATATACCAGGATGGGGGATATTAACAGAATTGGTGGACATCTATAATATAATCAGGGATGTGTCTGTCTGTCCGAAGCCTCTATAGACTGATCATGTGTGATACACCTGCGCAGTAGGGCTCCAGACATAAGATTGCATCCAGCCGTTACAGGTAAGAAGAGTATATGGCGCCGGAGATAGCAGTATGCGTAAACAATGAACACATACTGGGTTCTCCGGTGCCATAAGTACATATCTGACAAGAAGGAATGCTGCCGCGGCGCCTCTGTTCAGGCCGGGGGAGGATTACAGCACTGGAATCAGCGCATATGCATAGTGCGCTGTCCGGCACCATTTTAGTGAAGACACATTTGCAGTGTGTCTTCAACAAAATGGCGCCACACAGTGCGGTATGGGCACACGCGTTCTCCAGCGACACACTCCTCCCCCGGCCTCCAGATGGGGGCAGCACATAACAGGATGGGGGCTGCAAATAACAGGATGGGGGCTGCACCTAACAGGTTGGGGCAGCATAAACCAATAAAAATGCTCGCTACTCAGGCATAGATCGGGTTCAATAGCTAATCAAATATAATGATGAAACTTCAAATGGAATCAAACTTAAAGGGGTTGTGCCACAAACGAAGTACATTTTAATTAATAGATCTTATAATAAAATAAAATACAATCACAAATAGGGCATACTGGAATAATATAATGTTATGTAAGAGCAGTAAAAAGCATATGGCCCAATTTAATTATGTAATAACAAAGGATAAAAAAAGCTTTAATTAATAAACAACAGATAATAAAGTATGATGCCAACAAAAGTGCCCCCCATACACAGTATGATACCCCCATATTCAATTCCTCCACTGTATCCTACACACACACGGTAGGAATGATGACCCTACTGTGACCCAAACACAGTAAGATGTCGCAACTGTGATGACCACAAAGCCCTCCGTGCAGTATAATGGGTCCCATATAGTCCTCCATACAGAATAATGGGCCAACTCATTGTCCTCCATACAGTATAATGGGCCCAACATAGTCCTCCATACAGAATAATAGGCCCAACATAGTCCTCCATACAGAATAATAGGCCCCATATAGTCCTCCATACAGTTATAATGGGCCCCATATAGTCCTCCATACTGAATAATAGGCCCCACATAGTCTTACATGCAGAATAATGGGCCCACATAGTAATCCATACAATATAATTGGCCCCACATAGTTCTCCATACAGAATAATGGGCCCCACATAGTCATCCATACAGAAAAATGGGCCCCAGATAATCCTCCATACAGTATAATGGGCTCCACATAGTCCTCCACACAGTATAATTGGCCCCACATAGTTCTCCACACAGTATAATGAGCCTCACATAGTCATCCATACAGTATAATGGGCCCCACATAGTCCTCCATACAGAATAATGGACCCCACATCTTCCTCCATACACAATAATGGGACCCACATAGTCCTCCATAGAGAATAATGGGCCCCACGTAGTCCTCCATACAGAATAATTGGCCCCACATAGTCCTCCATACAGAATAATGGCCCCACATAGTCGTCCACACAGTATAATGGGCCTCACATAGTCATACATGCAGTATAATGGGCCGCACATTGTCCTCCATACAGAATAATGGGCCCCATATGTTCCTCCATACAATATAATGTGCCACCTCATAGTCCTCAATATAGTATAATGGGCCTGACATACTCCTCCATACAGAATAATGGGCCCCACCTAGTCCTCCATACAGAATAATGGGCCCCACATAGTTCTCCATACAGAATAATGGGCCCCACATAGTCCTCCATACAGAATAATGGGCCCCACATAGTCATCCATACAGTATAATGGGCCGCACATAGTCATAGTTCTCCATAGAGAAAAATGGGCCCCACATATTCTTCCATACAGAATAATCGGCCTCACATAGTCCTTCATAGAGAATAATGGGCCCCACATAGTCCTCCATACAGAATAATGGCCCACATAGTTCTCCATACAGAATAATGGCCCCACATAGTCCTCCATACAATATAATGTGCCACCTCATAGTCCTCCATACAGTATAATGGACCTCACATAGTCATCCATACCGAATAATGGGCCCCATATAGTCCTCCATACAGAATAATGGGCCAACTCATTGTCCTCCATACAGTATAATGGACCCCACATAGTCGTCCATACAGAATAATGGGCCCCACATAGTTATACATACAGAATAATGGGCCCTACATAGTCCTCCATACAAAATAATGGGCCCCACATTGTCGTCCATACAGAATATTGGCCCCACATAGTCCTCCATACAGCATAATGGCTCCACATAGTCCTCCAAACAGTATAATAGGCCCCACATAATCCTCCATACAGTATAATGGCCCTCATATAGTCCTCCATACAGGATAATAGGCCCCACATAGTGGTCCATACAGTGTAATGGCCCCATATAGTCCTCCATACAGTATAATGGGTCCCACATAGTCCTCCACACAGTATAACGGGCCTCACATTGTCATCCATACAGTATAATGGGCCCCACATAGTCCTCCATACAGAATAATGGGCCCTACATCTTCTTCCATACACAATAATGGGCCCCACATAGTCCTCCAAACAGAATAATGGGACCCACATAGTCCTCCATAAAGATTAATGGTCCCACATAGTCCTCCATACAGAATAATGGCTCCACATATTCCTCCATAAAATATAATGTGCCACCTCATAGTCCTCCATACAGTATAATGGGTCTCACATAGTCATCCATACAGAATAATGGGCCCCACAACTTCCTCCATATAGAATAATGGGCCCCATATAGTCCTCCACATAGTATAATGGGCCCCAGATACTCCTCCACAGAGTATAATGGGCCTCACATAGTCATCCATACAGAATAATGGGCCCCACATAGTCCTCCAAACAGAATAATGGCCCCACATAGTCCTCCATACAATATAATGTGCCACCAAATAGTCCTCCATACAATATAATGTGCCACCTCATAGTCCTTCATACAGTATAATGGGCCTCACATAGTCATCCATACAGTATAATGGGCCCCACATATTCTTCCATACAGAATAATGGGCCCCACATAGTCCTCCATAGAGAATAATGGGCTCACATAGTCCTCCATACAAAATAATGTACCACCTCATAGTCCTCCATACAGTATAATGGGCCTCACATAGTCCTCCACACAGTATAATGGGCTTCACATAGTCATCCATACAGTATAATGGGCCCCACATCTTCCTCCATACAGAATAATGGGCCCCACATAGTCCTCCATAGAGAATAATCGGCCCACATAGTCATCCATACAAAATAATGTGCCACCTCATAGTCCTCCATACAGTATAATGGGCCTCACATAGTCCTCCACATAGTATAATCGGCTTCACATAGTCATCCATACAGTATAATGGGCCTCACATAGTCCTCCATACAGTATAATGGGCCTCACATAGTCCTCCACACAGTATAATGGCCTTCACATAGTCATCCATACAGTGTAATGGGCCCCACATAGTCCTCCACACAGTAGAATGGGCCTCACATAGTCATCCATACAGAATAATGGGCCCAACATAGTCCTCCATACAGAATAATAGCCCCACATAGTCCCCCATACAATATAATGTGCCATCTCTTAGTCCTCCATAGAGTATAATCGGCCTCATATAGTCCTCCACACAGTATAATGGGCCTCACATAGTCATACATACAGTATAATGGGCCCACATAGTCCTCCATTCAATAAAAAGTGCCACCTCATAGTCCTCCATACAGTATAATGGGCTCCACATAGTCCTCCACACAATAAAATGGGCCTCACATAGTCCTTCACACAGAATAATGGACCCCACATCATCCTCCATAGAGAATAATGGGCCCCACATAATCCTCCATACAGAATAATGGGCCTACATAGTCCCCCATACAATATAATGTGCAACCTCATAGTCCTCCATACAGTATAACGGGCCTCATATAGTCCTCCAAACAGTAAAATGGGCCTCACATAGTCATCCATACAGTATAATGGGCCCACATCTTCCTCCATACAATATAATGTGCCACCTCTTAGTCTTCCATACAGTATAATGGGCCTCACATAGTCCTCAATACAGAATAATGGGGGCCACATAGTCTTTCATAGAGAATAATGGGCCAAACATAGTCCTCCACACAGTATAATGGGCTCCACATAGTCCTCCACACAGTATAATGGGCCTCACATAGTCATCCAAACAGTAAAATGGGCCCCACATAGTCCTTCATACAGAATAATGAGCCCCACATATTCTTCCATACAGAATAAGGGGCCCCACATAGTCCTCCATACAGAATACTGGGCCCCACATAGTCCTCCATACAGAATAATGGCCCCACATAGTCCTCCATACAATATAATGTGCCACTTTATAGTCCTCCATACAGTTTAATAGGCCTCACATAGTCATCCATACAGAATAATGGGCCAACTCATTGTCCTCCATACAGTGTAATGGGCCCCACATAGTCCTCCGTAAAGAATAATGGGCCGACTCATTGTCCTCCATACAGTATAATGGGCCCCACATAGTCCTCCATACAGAATAATGGGCACCATATATTCCTCCATACAGAATAATGGGCCCTACATAGTCCTCCATACAGAATAATGGGCCCCACATAGTCCTTCCTAGCGAATATTGGCCCCACAAAGTCCTCCACACAGTTTAATGGCCCCCATATAGTCCTCCATACAGGAAAATAGACCCCACATAGTCTTCCATACAGTATAATGGGCCCCACATAGTCCTCCATACAGTATATTGGCCCCCATATAGTCCTCCATACAATATAATGTACCACCTCATAGTCCTCCATACAGTATAGTGGGCCCCACATAGTCATCCACACAGTATAATGGGCCTCACATAGTCATCCATACAGTATAATGGGCCCCACTTAGTCCTCCATACAGAATATTGGCCCCACATAGTGCTCCATACCGTATAATGGCCCCACATAGTCCTCCATACAGTATAATGGCCCCCATATAGTCCTCCATACAGTATAATGGCCCCACATAGTTCTCCATACAGAATAAAGGGCCCCACATAGTCCTCCATACAGAATAATGGGCCCGAAATAGTCATCCATACAGTATAATGGGCTCCACATAGTCATAGTTCTCCATAGAGAATAAAGGGCCCCACATATTCTTCCATACAGAATAATGGGCCCCACATAGTCCTCCATACAGAATAATGGCCCCACATAGTCCTCCATACAGAATAATGGCCCCACATAGTCCTCCATACAATATAATGTGCCACCTCATAGTCCTCCATACTGTATAATGGGCCTCACATAGTCATCCATACAGAATAATGGGCCCCATATATTCCTCCATACAGAATAATGGGCCCTACATAGTCCTCCATACAGAATAATGGGCCTCACATAGTCCTTCCTACCGAATATTGGCCCCACATAGTCCTCCATACAGTATACGGGCCCCCATATAGTCCTCCATACAGGAAAATAGACCCCACATAGTCTTCCATACAGTATAATGGGCCCCACATAGTCCTCCATACAGTATATTGGCCCCCATATAGTCCTCCATACAATATAATGTACCACCTCATAGTCCTCCATACAGTATAGTGGGCCCCACATAGTCATCCACACAGTATAATGGGCCTCACATAGTCATCCATACAGTATAATGGGCCCCACTTAGTCCTCCATACAGAATATTGGCCCCACATAGTGCTCCATACCGTATAATGGCCCCACATAGTCCTCCATACAGTATAATGGCCCCCATATAGTCCTCCATACAGTATAATGGCCCCACATAGTTCTCCATACAGAATAAAGGGCCCCACATAGTCCTCCATACAGAATAATGGGCCCGAAATAGTCATCCATACAGTATAATGGGCTCCACTTAGTCATAGTTCTCCATAGAGAATAAAGGGCCCCACATATTCTTCCATACAGAATAATGGGCCCCACATAGTCCTCCATACAGAATAATGGCCCCACATAGTCCTCCATACAGAATAATGGCCCCACATAGTCCTCCATACAATATAATGTGCCACCTCATAGTCCTCCATACTGTATAATGGGCCTCACATAGTCATCCATACAGAATAATGGGCCCCATATATTCCTATATACAGAATAATGGGCCCTACATAGTCCTCCATACAGAATAATGGGCCTCACATAGTCCTTCCTACCGAATATTGGCCCCACATAGTCCTCCATACAGTATACGGGCCCCCATATAGTCCTCCATACAGGAAAATAGGCTCCACATAGTCTTCCATACAGTACAATGGGCCCCACATAGTCCTCCATACAGTATAATGGCCCCCATATAGTCCTTCATACAATATAATGTACCACCTCATAGTCCTCCATACAGTACAGTGGGCCCCACATAGTCCTCCACACAGTATAATGGGCCTCACAGTCATCCATACAGTATAATGGGCCCCACATAGTCCTCCATACAGAATATTGGTCCCACATAGTCCTCCATACAGTATAATGGCCCCACATAGTCCTACATACAGTATAATGGCCCCCATATAGTCCTCCATACAGTATAATGGCCCCACATAGTTCTCCATACAGAATAATGAGCCCCACATAGTTCTCCATACAGAATAATGGGCCCCACCTACTCATCCATACAGTATAATGGGCCCCACATAGTCATAGTTCTCCTTAGCGAATAATGGGCCCCAAATATTCTTCCATAAAGAATAATGGGCCTCACATAGTCCTTCATACAGAATAATGGGCCCCACATAGTCCTCCATACAGAATAATGGCCCCACATAGTCCTCCATACAGAATAATTGGCCATCTCATTGTCCTCCATGCAGAATAATGGGCCCCACATAGTCCTTCCTACCGAATATTGGCCCCACATAGTCCTCCATACAGTATAATGGCCCCCATATAGTCCTCCATACAGGAAAATAGGCCCCACATAGTCTTCCATACAGTATAATGGGCCCCACATAGTCCTCCATACAGCATAATGGCCCCCATATAGTCCTTCATACAATATATTGTACCACCTCATAGTCCTCCATACAGTATAGTGGGCCCCACATAGTCCTCCACACAGTATAATGGGCCTCACAGTCGTTCATACAGTATAATGGGCCCCACATAGTCCTCCATACAGAATATTGGCCCCACATAGTTCTCCATACAGAATAATGGCCCCACATAGTCCTACATACAGAATAATGGCCCCACATAGTCCTCCATACAGAATAATGGGCCCCACATAGTCATCCATACAGTATAATGGGCCCCACATAGTCATAGATCTCCTTAGAGAATAATGGGCCCCACATATTCTTCCATACAGAATAATGGGCCTCACATAGTCCTCCATACAGAATAATGGGCCCCACATAGTCCTCCAAACAGAATAATGGCCCCACATAGTCCTCCATAGAGAATAATGGCCCCACATAGTCCTCCATACAATATAATGTGCCACCTCATAGTCCTCCATACAGTATAATGAGCCTCACATAGTCATCCATACAGAATAATGGGCCCCATATAGTCCTCCATACAGAATAATGGGCCAACTCATTGTCCTCCATACAGTATAATGGACCCCACATAGTCGTCCATACAGAATAATGGGCCCCACATAGTTATACATGCAGAATAATGGGCCCTACATAGTCCTCCATACAAAATAATGGGCCCCACATTGTCCTCCATACAAAATATTGACCCCACATAGTCCTCCATACAGTATAATGGCTCCACATAGTCCTCCAAACAGTATAATAGGCCCCACATAATCCTCCATACAGTATAATAGCCCTCATATAGTCCTCCATACAGGATAATAGGCCCCACATAGTCGTCCATACGGTATAATGGCCCCATATAGTCCTCAACACAGTATAAGGGGACCCACATAGTACTCGACACAGTATAACGGGCCTCACATTGTCATCCATAAAGTATAATGGGCCCCACATAGTCCTCCATACAGAATACTGGGCCCCACATCTTCCTCAATACACAATAATGGGCCCCACATAGTCCTCCAAACAGAATAATGGGCCCCACATAGTCCTCCATACAGATTAATGGCCCCACATAGTCCTCCATACAGAATAATGGCCCCACATAGTCCTCCATAAAATATAATGTGCCACCTCATAGTCCTCCATACAGTATAATTGGTCTCACATAGTCATCCATACAGAATAATGGGCCCCACAACTTCCTCCATACAGAAGAATGGGCCCCACATAGTCCTCCACACAGTATAATGGGCCCCAGATACTCCTCCACACAGTATAATGGGCCTCACATAGTCATCCTTACAGAATAATGGGCCCCACATAGTCCTCCATACAAAATAATGGCCCCACATAGTCCTCCATACAATATAATGTGCCACCAAATAGTCCTCCATACAATATAATGTGCCACATCATAGTCCTTCATACAGTATAATGGGCCTCACATAGTCATCCATACAGTATAATGGGCCCCACATCTTCCATACAGAATAATGGGCCCCACATAGTCCTACATAGAGAATAATGGGCCCACATGGTCCTCCATACAAAATAATGTGCCACCTCATAGTCCTCCATACAGTATAATGGGCCTAACATAGTCCTCCACACAGTATAATGGGCTTCACATAGTCATCCATACAGTATAATGGGCCCCACATCTTCCTCCATACAGAATAATGGGCCCCATATAGTCCTCCATACAGAATAATCGGCCCACATAGTCCTCCATACAAAATAATGTGCCACCTCATGGTCCTCCATACAGTATAATGGGCCTCACATAGTGCTCCACACAGTATAATGGGCTTCACATAGTCATCCATACAGTATAATGGGCCTCACATAGTCCTCCATACAGTTTAATGGGCCTAACATAGTCCTCCACACAGTATAATGGGCTTCACATAGTCATCCATGCAGTGTAATGGGCCCCACATAGTCCTCCACACAGTAGAATGGGCCTCACATATTCATCCATACAGAATAATGGGCCCAACATAGTCATCCATACAGAATAATAGCCCCACATAGTCCCCCATACAATATAATGTGCCATCTCATAGTACTCCATATAGTATAATGAGCCTCATATAGTCCTCCACACAGTATAATGGGCCCACATAGTCTTCCATTCAAGAAAATGTGCCACCTCATAGTCCTCCATACAGTATAATGGGCCCCACATAGTTCTCCACACAATAAAATGGGCCTCACATAGTCCTTCACACAGAATAATGGACCACACATCATCCTCCATAGAGAATAATGGGCCCCACATAATCCTCCATACAGAATAATTGGCCCAAATAGTCCCCCATACAATATAATGTGCAACCTTATAGTCCTCCATACAGTATAACGGGCCTCATATAGTCCTCCAAACAGTAAAATGGGCCTCACATAGTCATCCATACAGTATAATGGGCCCACATCTTCCTCCATACAATATAATGTGCCACCTCTTAGTCCTCCATTCATTATAATGGGCCTCACATAGTCCTCAATACAGAATAATGGGTGCCACATAGTCTTTCATAGAGAATAATGGGCCCCACATAGTCCTCCACACAGTATAACGGGCTCCACATAGTCCTCCACAAAGTATAATGGGCCTCACATAGTCATCCAAACAGTATAATGGGCCCCACATAGTTTTCCATACAGAATAATGGGCCCCACATATTCTTCCATACAGAATAATGGGCCCCACATAGTCCTCCATACAGAATACTGGGCCTCACATAGTCCTCCATACAGAATAATGGCCCCACATAGTCCTCCATACAATATAATGTGCCACCTTATAGTCATCCATACAGTATAATAGGCCTCACATAGTCATCCATACAGAATAATGGGCCAACTCATTGTCGTCCATACAGTGTAACGGGCCCCACATAGTCCTCCGTACAGAATAATGGGCCAACTCATTGTCCTCCATACAGTATAATGGGCCCCACATAGTCCTCCATACAGAATAATGGGCCCCATATATTCCTCCATACAGAATAATGGGCCCTACATAGTCCTCCATACAGAATAATGGGCCCCACATAGTCCTTCCTAGCGAATATTGGCCCCACATAGTCCTCCATACAATAGAATGTACCACCTCATAGTAATCCATACAGTATAGTGGGCCCCACATAGTCCTCCACACAGTATAATGGGCCTCACATGGTCATCCATACAGTATAATGGGCCCCACATAGTCCTCCATACAGAATATTGGCCCCACATAGTCCTCCATACAGTATAATGGCCCCACATAGTCCTCCATACAGTATAATGGCCCCCATATAGTCCTTCATACAGTATAATGGCCCCACATAGTCCTCCATACAGAATAATGGCTCCACATAGTCCTCCAAACAATATAATGTGCCACCTGATAGTCCTCCATAGACTATAATGGGCCCCACATAGTCCTCCACACAGTAAAATGGGCCTCACATAGTCATCTATGCAGTATAATGGGCCACACATTGTCCTCCATACAGAATAATGGGACCCACATCTTCCTCCATACAATATAATGTGCCACCTCATTGTCCTCCATATAGTATAATGGGCCTCACATACTCCTCCATACAGAATAATGGGCCCCACCTAGTCCTCCATACAGAATAATGGGCCCCACATAGTCCTCCATACAGAATAATGGAACCCACATAGTCCTCCATACAGAATAATGGGCCCCACATAGTCATCCATACAGTATAATGGGCCCCACATAGTCATAGTTATCCATAGAGAATAATGGGCCCAACATATTCTTTCATACAGAATAATGGGCCTCACATAGTCCTCCATGCAGAATAATGGGCCCCACAAAGCCCTCCATACAGAATAATGGGCCCCACAAAGCCCTCCATACAGAATAATGGCCCCACATAGTCCTCCATACAGAATAATGGCCCCACATACTCCTCCATACAATATAATGGGCCTCACATAGTCATCCATACAGAATAATGGGCCCCATATAGTCCTCCATGCAGAATAATGGGCCAACTCATGTCCTCCATACAGTATAATGGACCCCACATAGTCGTCCATACAGAATAATGGGCCCCACATAGTCCTCCATACAGAATAATGGCCCCACATAGTCCCCCATAAAATATAATGTGCAACCTCATAGTCCTCCATACAGTATAACGGGCCTCATATAGTCCTCCAAACAGTAAAATGGGCCTCACATAGTCATCCATACAGTATAATGGGCCCACATCTTCATCCATACAATATAATGTGCCACCTCTTAGTCCTCCATACAGTATAATAGGCCTCACATATTCCTCAATACAGAATAATGGGTGCCACATAGTCTTTCATAGAGAATAATGGGCCCCACATAGTCCTCCACACAGTATAATGGACTCAACATAGTCCTCCACACAGTATAATGGGCCTCACATAGTCATCCAAAGAGTATAATGGGCCCCACATAGTCCTCCATAAAGAATAATGGGCCCCACATAGTCCTCGATACAGAATACTGGGCCCCACATAGTCCTCCATACAAAATAATGGCCCCACATAGTCCTCCATACAATATAATGTGCCACCTTATAGTCCTCCATACAGTATAATAGGCCTCACATAGTCATCCATACAGAATAATGGGCCAACTCATTGTCCTCCATACAGTGTAATTGGCCCCACATAGTCCTCCGTACAGAATAATGGGCCAACTCATTGTCCTCCATACAGTATAATGGGCCCCACATAGTCCTCCATACAGAATAATGGGCCCCATATATTCCTCCATACAGAATAATGGGCCCTACATAGTCCTCCATACAGAATAATGGGCCCCACATAGTCCTTCCTACAGAATATTAGCCCCACATAATCCTCCATACAGTATAATGGCCCCCTTATAGTCCTCCATACAATATAATGTGCCACCTCATAGTCCTCCATACAGTATAGTGGGCCCCACATAGTCCTCCATACAGTATAATGGGCCCCACATAGTCCTCCATACAGAATATTGGCCCCACATAGTCCTCCATACAGTATAATGGCCCCACATAGTCCTCCATACAGTATAATGGCCCCCATATAGTCCTCCATACAGTATAATGGCCCCACATAGTCCTCCATACAGAATAATGGCTCCACATAGTCCTCCAAACAATATAATGTGCCACCTCATAGTCCTCCATATAGTATAATGGGCCTCACATACTCCTCCATACAGAATAATGGGCCCCACCTAGTCCTCCATACAGAATAATGGGCCCCACATAGTCCTCCATACAGAATAACGGGCCCCACATAGTCCTCCATACAGAATAATGGGCCCCACATAGTCATCCATACAGTATAATGGGCCCCACATAGTCATAGTTCTCCATACAGAATAATAGGCCCTACATAGTCCTCCATAGAGAATAATGGGCCCCACATAGTCCTCCATACAGAATAATGGGCCCCACATTGTCCTCCATACAGAATATTGGCCCCACATAGTCCTCCATACAGTATAATGGCTCCACATAATCCTCCAAACAGTATAATAGGCCCCACATAATCCTCCATACAGTATAATGGCCCTCATATAGTCCTCCATACAGGATAATAGGCCCCACATAGTCGTCCATACAGTATAATGGCCACATATAGTCCTCCATACAGTATAATGGACACCACATAGTCCTCCATACAGTATATTGGGCAGACACAGTCCCCAGCGTCGCAGGCCAAAAACAATCACCCTGAGAGCAAGACTTGGCCTGTGGGCCAGAATTTGACACGTGTGCTCTACATAGCGCCCCTGTAGGACTGGTATCTACTAATTTATGCTCACTGTATGGAGGGAATATTGGTTTTCGTACAGCGGTTCTGTCAATGATCAGTATATAGTCACTACTGTAGTGCTGGTGATATGCGGTTATAGCCTGTTGATATATTGTGTAGTATTGATGGTAATATCTGTAAAAATTAGAAAAGAGACTACTCAGGAATGGAATATAGGATTGAAAAAACAGAGGTATAGAATAATCTGCATTACAATCTTTTTTTTTTTTTTAGTGCAGACTACCCCTCACCTCCAATACTCCTGTACCTATACTGTATTTATAGTTCGTAAAATGAGAAACTTTGACTTTAAGGAGAGAGACTTTTTTTCCTGCTAATATAATGAGCCGCCCCTGCTGAACACCCTCCTGCTATAGAAAGCCCAACTACAGCGAAGATTTAGGAGATTTACCCTGAATACACATTGCTTCTGTCCCTTTTCCCAGAAGCTCATTTGCATATGTCACTGATGGAGCTCAGTGATTGGCTGACACAGTAGCTTAGTAGTTAGTGCAGCCCTGCCCACACAGAGCTTTATTGTAGTCTTCATCCTGCCGCCATAGGCCCGGGCTGCAAACAAATGGTTTATAGTGCGACAGTTATTGTAAAACTTGTTATTCATGATGGATGTGCTCTGCTCTAGGAAATGCCCCAGACATCATCCAGCAGGGGCAGTTTTAATGCCTTCATCAGGCTCTCTTTCCCAACAGTAAGCAGTGATGGATATCTGCTCTGTCCTAATAGAAAGGGGTTATCTAATAACGGATCCAAATGGGAGCAGAGAAACCCCATTGATTTCTGCATGATGTGATTTTTTTCTGAGAGCGGTGTATGGGCACAAGGACTTACCATTGAGCCCCCACAAAGCTTATGCAGGCGCTGAGCACTTCAGAGTGGTCTTCTGACCAATAGGTGCTGGAATCAGGACCTTGTATCCCATTGATTGGCAGCATAAACAGCACCTATAATATATACAAATGATTGATACATTTTTTAAATATTTTTATTTTTTTAAGTGGGAAGGATAGATATCTTTATAGTTTCTAGCAACAGCTATGGCTCCAACACCAAGACCGAAGAAAAATGTTTGTTTTTTCTTAATCTAAAGGGGATTTTTAGATCCAATCTCCTGATCACTTAGATCAGGGCTTTTCAGTCTTCTTATCATTGGGGCTCACTTTTTCTTATGGGGACATTTATGTTCCGTCCCTAACCCTGCCCCTTCTTGGGCTCATCAGAAATTCTCACTTCTAGGTGGGGTTAAAATAAAACCCACTACATTTTTTGTCCAATGGGTGTCAGGCCATGCTCCTTGGGGTGGGGTCAGCATCTCTGCTTTGTACTTACATTAATTAAATAAACCATTTTCTGGTCTCCATGGGAATCAAACCCACAAACGCTATCATTGCCGGTAAAAACTAAAGCTATGAGCAACAGCCTCTGCTGACATCACTGGGAGGATTTTCTATATTTGAAGCTGCAGTGCACACTCTGAACCCACAGGCAAATGCTACTGATACATAGAGATACATCTATACATAGCAGTGTATTTTTATGTCCCTGTATTATAGAGGGAAATTAAAAGATTTATTTCCTATAACATTACTAAAAAATAATGAAAAACAATTACAATAATGGCATTTTCATTGTGCTTTTTTAGATAATAAACATCACAAATCAGCAAATACCATGAACATATGTGTTCCTGTACCTATAACGACCCGCACAACACAGCGATCAGACGATTTATGGCAGGGATGTCAAACTCAAATACACAGATGGCCAAAATTCAAAACTTAGACAAAGTCGCAGGCTAATGTTGATATTTAAAAAAATGTCTAGAATTGCGAACGTTTTTCCTTATCAAATATAATGATGAAACTTTTCTTAAAGGGGTTGTGCCACGAACAAAGTACATTTTAATTAATAGATCTTAGAATAAAATAAAACACAATCACAAATAGGGCATACTGGAATAATATAATGTTATGTAAGAGCAGTAAAAAGCATATGGCCCAATGGCCTAATTTAAATATGTAATAAAAAAAGGATAAAAAACTTTGAGTTAATAAATAATACAGATAATAAAGTATGATGCAAACAAAAGTGCCTCCCAAACACAGTATGATACCCACAAAGTGAATTCCTCCATGGTAACCCTCCACACACACGGTTTGATGACCCTACTGTGACCCCAACACAATATGATGCCGCAACTGTGATCCCCACAAAGCTCTGCATACAGTATAATGGGTCTCATATAGTCCTCCATACAGAATAATGGCCCCACATAGTCCTCCATACAATATAATGTGCCACCTCATAGTCCTCCATACAGAATAATGGGCCCCATATAATCCTCCATACAGAATAATAGGTCACACATAGCCCTCCATACAGAATAATAGGCCCCACATAGTCCTCAATATTGAATAATGGGCCACCTCATAGTCCTCCATACAGAATAATGGGCCAACTCATAGTCTTCCGTATAGTATAGTGGGCCTCACATAGTCGTTCATACAGTATAATGGGCCCAACATAGTCCTCCATACAGTATAATGGGACCCACTTAGTCCTCCATACAGTATAATGGGCCACCTCATAGTCCTCCGTACAGTGTAATGGGCCCCACATAGTCCCCAGCTTCGCGGGCCAAATATAGTAGAGCTTGACGTGTCTTAAAGGGCTTTTCCCACAAACAAAAGTTAATTTTAATCAATGAATCTTGGAATAATAATTATTTCCACAATTGAATGTATTTAAATAAAATGTTCCTGTGCTGAGATAATATTATAAATGTGCCCCTGCTGTGTATTGTGTAATGACTGTTTCTGACCGTGCAGGAACACGGTCTGTTCATACCACATCTCCTGGGCAGAGGAGGAAGCAAAAGAGTATACAGACATTACAGCAGGTGATCACAGCAGATTCTTTGTTTGAAGTAAAACTTTGTTTAAAAACAGGCAGGGAAATGTTTTACCTCACAAAAAGAATCGGCTGTGATCCCTGCTGTAATGTCTGTATACTCTTTTGATCATGATCACACCATGTTCCATACACGGTCAGACACAGCCATTACACAGGGGAACATTTATAAGATTATCTCCGCACAGGAACATTTTATTTAAACACATCCTATTGTGTAACTTATTATTATTCCAAGATCTATTCATTTAAAACCAACTTTCATTAGTGAGAAAACCCCTTTAAGTCTCTTTCACACGTACCAGAGACACTGACACACGTAGACCCATTCAAATTAATGGGTCTGCGTACATGTCAATGTGTTTCCACAGACCGTGTGTCCATGGGCAAAACACGCTGACATGTCCGTTTTTGGATGACAGCAGCACGGATCACACGTACCCATTCAAGTCAATGGGTCCGTGTAAACACATATCGCACACGGATGCCATCCGTGTGACACGTACCGGCGCCTGGGAATCAGCAGTACAGTTACCGCTGTTCCCAAGCGCCGGGTGCTGCCCTCATCACGATTCCCTGGCAATGCTGCGATCAGCACCAGGAGGGGACCATGATGAGAGTAGTAGTGTCTGCTCCTCCAGTGTCCGACTGTCAGAATAAGAATAAAATAAAAACTCCTTATACTCACCTGCTCTACTGTAAGTGTCCACCGCTGTAATCCATGCGACCGCTCAGCAGAGGAGCTGGTGAGAATGAGCTACTGCAGTCAGCGGGCCGCTTACTGAGCACAGCTCTGGGATCAGCTTGCTGCAGGAGTCATTCTCCCCGGCTTCTCTGCCTGAGCGGTCGTATGGATTACAGCGGTGGACATTTATGACAGGTAAGAATAAGGATTTTTTATTCTATTCTTATTCTTACAGTCGGACACTGCGGGAGCAGACACTACTACTCTCATCATGGTCCCTGCTGGTGCTGATCGCAGCGCCAGCAGGGAACCATAATGAGGGCAACGTTTAGCACCCAGCACTTGGGAACAGCGCTAACTGTATCACTGATTCCCAAGCGCCGGTACGTGTGCTCCTGATGCGGCACACAGCTGCTACATGTGTGCCACACATGGACATGGATATCTCCTGTATGGGTTTTTTCCCAGTACCAGAAATATCCGGACGTGTGAAACCGACCTTAGTCTGACTGATTAGTAGGGGGCGTGACCACTTAACATGCCTAGGGCAGCATGAATGCCAAATACGGCCCTGCTGCTGACCATCTTATTGTTAGGCTGCCTGCAGGTGTTTTATGAATTAGCCAGTAGGGCAGCATTGATTCTCCAATATAGAAAAAGGCTTGGATAGTGATATACTCAGCTTCTAGCGTCCCTGTAGATCCAGTGCAGATCACTATGGAGGTCTGCACCAGCTCTGAAAACGATGCTTGTGCCATTCGTAAGTAGAAGGACTGCTACAACCTGTGATTGGCCACAGTGGTCAGGTGATGAGAAGAGCACGTTATCATATGTTTCTCTAATGATGGGCTCTGCTAGTCACTTGGGAGGAATGCCCCCTTTCCTGTTATACGTTCTCCCCAATTCTCATCATGGTATGCATTGTCCCCCATCCTGATATGTATTGCACCCTCATCCCCATCTTGGTATGCAGGGCCCTCTCATCCTGGTATACGTGGCACCCTCATCCTGTTATGCAAGGCACTCCCATCCTAGTATGCATGTCATCCCCAACTTGGTAAGTATTGCACCCATATCCTGGTATGCATGGCACTGTGCGCACGATTAAGAGTCAGGGGTGCCATGCCAGGCTAAGGATGAGGGTGCCATGAATACCAGGATGGAGATCAGGGGTGCCATGCATACCAGGATGGGGATCAGCGGTGCCATGCATACCGGGATGGGGGGAGCCATGCATACCAGGATGAGGGGTGCCATGCACACCAGGATGGAGATCAGGGGTGCCAGCATACGAGGATGGAGATCAGGGGTGTCATGCATACCAGGATGGGGATCAGGGGTGTCATACATACCAGGATGGAGACCAGGGGTGCCATGCATACCAGGATGGGGATCAGGGGTGCCATGCATACCAGGATGAGGGGAGCCATGCATACCAGGATGGGGATCAGGGGTGCCATGCATACCGGGGATAGGGATGGGGGCCACGTATAATAGGAATGGTTGGGCCATATATACCAGGATCGGGGATATTAACAGAATTGGTGGACATCTATAATATAATCAGGGATGTGTCTGTCTGTCCGAAGCCTCTATAGACTGAGCATGTGTGATGCGCCTGCGCAGTAGGGCTCCAAACATAATAACGCATCCAGCCGTTACAGTTAAGAGGAGTATATGGCGCCGGAGATCGCGGTATGCGTAGACACTGAACACATACTGGGATCTCCGGCGCCATAAGTACATACCTGAACGGGAGGAATGTTGCCGCGGCGCCTCTGTTCAGGCCGGGGGAGGATTGCAGCACTGGAATCGGCGCATGCGCATAGTGCGCTGTCCGGCCCCATTTTAGTGAAGACACATTTGCAGTGTTTCTTCATCAAAATGGCGCCACACAGTGCGGTATGGGCACACACGTTCTCCAGCGCCACACTCCTCCCCCGGCCCCCGGATGGGGGCTGCACATAACAGGATGGGGGCTGCAAATAACAGGATGGGGGCTGCACATAACCAGTTGGGGCAGCATATACCAATAAAAATGCTCGCCACTCAGGCATAGAACGGGTTCAAAAGCTAATCAAATATAATGATGAAACTTCAAATGGAATCAAACTTAAAGGGGTTGTGCCACAAACAAAAGTACATTTTAATTAATAGATCTTATAACAAAATAAAATACAATCACAAATAGGGCATACTGGAATAATATAATGTTATGTAAGAGCAGTAAAAAGCATATGACCTCATTTAAATATGTAATAACAAAGGATAAAAAAAGCTTGAATTAATAAACAACAGATAATAAAGTATGATGCCAACAAAAGTGCCCCCCAAACACAGTATGATAGCCCCACAGTGAATTCCTCCACTGTATCTTCCACACACACGGTAGGAATGATGACCCTACTGTGACGCAAACACAGTAAGATGTCACAATAGTGATCCCCACAAAGCCCTCCGTGCAGTATAATGGGTCCCATATAGTCCTCCATACAGAACAATGGGCCCCACATAGTCCTTCATACAGAATAATGGGCACCACATAGTCCTCCATACAGAATAATGGCCCCACATAGTCCTCCATACAGAATATTGGCCCCACATAGCCTCCATACAATATAATGGGTCTCAGATAGTCCTCCATACAGTATAATGGGCATCACATAGTCATCCGTACATTATAATGGGCCCCACATAGTCCTCCACATAGTATAATGGGCCTCACATAGTCCTCCATACAGAATAATGGCCCCACATAGTCCCCCATACAGAATAATGGCCCCACATAGTCCTCCATACAGAATAATGGGTCCCACATAGTCCTCCATACAGAATAATGGCCCCACATAGTCCTCCATACAGAATAATGGCCCCACATAGTTCTCCATACAATATAATGTGCCGCCTCATAGTCCTCCATACAGTATAATGGGACTCACATAGTCATCCATACAGAATAATGGGCCCCACATAGTCCTCCATACAGTATAATGAGCCCCACTTAGTCCTCTATACAGAATAATGGGCACCACATAGTCCTCCATACAGAATAATGGGCCAACTTATTGTCCTTCACACAGTAAATGGGCCCCACATAGTCATCCATCCAGAATAATGGGCCCCTCATAGTCCTCCATACAAAATAATGGCCCCAAATAGTCCTCCATACAATATAATGTGCCACCTCATAATCCTCCATACAGTATAATGGGCCTCACATAGTCATCCATACAGTATAATGGGCCCCACATAGTCCTCCACACAGTATAATGGGCTTCACATAGTCATCCATACAGTATAATGTGCCCCACATAGTCCTCCATACAGAATAATGGCCCCACATAGTCCTCCATACAATATAATGTGCCACCTCATAGTCCTCCATACAGTATAATGGGCCTCACACAGTCATCCATACAGTATAATGGGCCCCACAGAGTCCTCCATACAGAATAATGGGCCCCACATATTCTTCCATACAGAATAATGGGTCCCACATCTTCGTCCATACAGAATAATAGGCCTCACATAGTCTTCCATACTGAATAATGGGCCCACATAGTGCTCCATACAGTATAATGTGCCACCTCATAGTCCTCCATATAGTAAAATGTGCCCCACATAGTCCTCCATAAAGAATAATGAGCCAACTTATTGTCCTCCATACAGTATAATGGGCCCCACATAGTCCTCCATACAGAATAATGGGCCCCACATATTCGTCCATACAGAATAACGGGCCCCACATAGTCCTTCATACAGAATAATGGGCCCTAGATAGGCCTCCTTACAGAATAATGGGCCCCACATAGTCCTCCATACAGAATATTGGCCCCACATAATCCTCCATACAGTATAGTGGCCCCATATAGTCCGCAGCGTCACAGGCCAAAAACAATCACCCTGAGAGCCAGACTTGGCCCGCGGGCCAAAATTTGACACGTGTGGTCTTCATAGCGCCCCTGTAGGACTGGTATCTACTACTTTATGCTCACCGTATGGTGGGAATATTGGTTTTCGTACAGCGGTTTTGTCAATGATCAGTATATAGTCACTACTGTAATGCTGGTGATATGCAGTTATGGCCTGTTGATATATTGTGTGGTATTGATGGTAATATCTGTAAAAATTGGAAAATAGACTACTCAGGAAAGGAATATAGGATTGAAAAAACAGAGGTATAGAATAATCTGCATTACAGCGACCTAACACAGATTAGATCAGTACATGGGAGTAAGAAAAACAAGCTGACAGATTCACTTAAAAATATCTGATTCATGACGGATAATTGGCACAAGTCCATTAACCTTCACTCAGATGCACGTGGTGGATCACTGAGGCGTCACATCACTTTTTATATACGATGTGTATATCTTTTTTACTGCTAATATAATGAGCCGCCCCTGCTGAACACCCTCGTGCTATAGAAAGCCCAACTACAGCGAAGATTTAGGAGATTTACCCTGAATACACATTGCTTCTGTCCCTTTTCCCAGAAGCTCATTTGCATATGTCACTGATGGAGCTCAGTGATTGGCTGACACAGTAGCTTAGTAGTTAGTGCAGCCCTGCCCACACAGAGCTTTATTGTAGTCTTCATCCTGCTGCCATAGGCCCGGGCTGCAAACAAATGGTTTATAGTGCGACAGTTGTTGTAAAACTTGTTATTCATGATGGATGTGCTCTGCTCTAGGAAATGCCCCAGACATCATCCAGCAGGGGCAGTTTTAATGCCTTCATCAGGTTCTCTTTCCCAACAGTAAGCAGTGATGGATATCTGCTCTGTCCTAATAGAAAGGGGTTATCTAATAACGGATCCAAATGGGAGCAGAGAAACCCCATTGATTTCTGCATGATGTGATTTTTTTCTGAGAGCGGTGTATGGGCACAAGGACTTACCATTGAGCCCCCACAAAGCTTATGCAGGCGCTGAGCACTTCAGAGTGGTCTTCTGACCAATAGGTGCTGGAATCAGGACCTTGTATCCCATTGATTGGCAGCATAAACAGCACCTATAATATATACAAATGATTGATACATTTTTTAAATATTTTTATTTTTTTAAGTGGGAAGGATAGATATCTTTATAGTTTCTAGCAACAGCTATGGCTCCAACACCAAGACCGAAGAAAAATGTTTGTTTTTTCTTAATCTATAGGGGATTTTTAGATCCAATCTCCTGATCATTTAGATCAGGGCTTTTCAGTCTTCTTATCATTGGGGCTCACTTTTTCTTATGGGGACATTTATGTTCCGTCCCTAACCCTGCCCCTTCTTGGGCTCATCAGAAATTCTCACTTCTAGGTGGGGTTAAAATAAAACCCACTACATTTTTTGTCCAATGGGTGTCAGGCCATGCTCCTTGGGGTGGGGTCAGCATCTCTGCTTTGTACTTACATTAATTAAATAAACCATTTTCTGGTCTCCATGGGAATCAAACCCACAACCGCTATCATTGCCGGTAACAAGTAAAGCTATGAGCAACAGCCTCTGCTGACATCACTGGGAGGATTTTCTATATTTGAAGCTGCAGTGCACACTCTGAACCCACAGGCAAATGCTACTGATACATAGAGATACATCTATACATAGCAGTGTATTTTTATGTCCCTGTATTATAGAGGGAAATTAAAAGATTTATTTCCTATAACATTACTAAAAAATAATGAAAAACAATTACAATAATGGCATTTTCATTGTGCTTTTTTAGATAATAAACATCACAAACCAGCAAATACTATGGACATATGTGTTCCTGTACCTATAACGACCCGCACAACACAGCGATCAGACGATTTATGGCAGGGATGTCAAACTCAAATACACAGATGGCCAAAATTCAAAACTTAGACAAAGTCGCAGGCTAATTTTGATATTTAAAAAAATGTCTAGAATTGCGAACGTTTTTCCTTATCAAATATAATGATGAAACTTTTCTTAAAGGGGTTGTGCCACGAACAAAGTACATTTTAATTAATAGATCTTAGAATAAAATAAAACACAATCACAAATAGGGCATACTGGAATAATATAATGTTATGTAAGAGCAGTAAAAAGCATATGGCCCAATGGCCTAATTTAAATATGTAATAAAAAAAGGATAAAAAACTTTGAGTTAATAAATAATACAGATAATAAAGTATGATGCAAACAAAAGTGCCTCCCAAACACAGTATGATACCCACAAAGTGAATTCCTCCATGGTAACCCTCCACACACACGGTTTGATGACCCTACTGTGACCCCAACACAATATGATGCCGCAACTGTGATCCCCACAAAGCTCTGCATACAGTATAATGGGTCTCATATAGTCCTCCATACAGAATAATGGCCTCATATAATCCTCCATACAATATATAATGTGCCACCTCATAGTCCTCCATACAGAATAATGGGCCCCATATAATCCTCCATACAGAATAATAGGTCACACATAGCCCTCCATAAAGAATAATAGGCCCCACATAGTCCTCAATATTGAATAATGGGCCACCTCATAGTCCTCCATACAGATTAATGGGCCAACTCATAGTCTTCCGTATAGTATAGTGGGCATCACATAGTCGTTCATACAGTATAATGGGCCCCACATAGTCCTCCATACAGTATAATGGGACCCACTTAGTCCTCCATACAGTATAATGGGCCACCTCATAGTCCTCCGTACAATATAATGGGCCTCACATAGTCATTAATACAGTAAAATGGGCCCCACATAGTCCTCCATACAGTATAATGGGCCCCACTTAGTCCTCTATATAGTAAAATGGCCCCACATAGTCCTCCATACAGTGTAATGGGCCCCACATAGTCCCCAGCTTCGCGGGCCAAATATAGTAGAGTTTGACGTGTCTTAAAGGGCTTTTCCCACAAACAAAAGTTAATTTTAATCAATGAATCTTGGAATAATAATTATTTCCACAATTGAATGTATTTAAATAAAATGTTCCTGTGCTGAGATAATCTTATAAATGTGCCCCTGCTGTGTATTGTGTAATGACTGTTTCTGACCGTTCAGGAACACGGTCTGTTCATACCACAGCTCCTGGGCAGGGGAGGAAGCAAAAGAGTATACAGACATTACAGCAGGGTATCACAGCAGATTCTTTCTTTGAAGTAAAACATTGTTTAAAAACAGGCAGGGAAATGTTTTACCTCACAAAATGAATCAGCTGCGTTCCCTGCTGTAATGTCTGTATACTCTTTTGCTTCCTCCCCTGCCCAGGAGCTGTGGAATGATCAGACCATGTTCCATACACGGTCACACTCAGCCATTACACAGGGGAACATTTATAACATTATCTCCGCACAGGAACATTTTATTTAAACACATCCTATTGTGGAACTTATTATTATTCCAAGATCTATTCATTTAAAATCAACATTGATTAGTGAGAAAACCCCTTTAAGTCTCTTTCACATGTACCGGAGACACTGACACACGTAGACCCATTCAAATTAATGGGTCTGCGCACATGTCAATGTGTTTCCACAGACCGTGTGTCCATGGGCAAAACACGCTGACATGTCCGTTTTTGGATGACAGCAGCACGGATCACACGTACCCATTCCAGTCAATGGGTCCGTGTAAACACATACCGCACACGGATGCCATCCGTGTGACACGTACCAGCACCTGGGAATCAGCAGTACAGTTAGCGCTGTTCCCAAGCGCCGGGTGCTGCCCTCATCACGATTCCCTGTCAATGCTGCGATCAGCCCCAGGAGGGGACCATGATGAGAGTAGTAGTGTCTGCTCCTCCAGTGTCCGACTGTCAGAATAAGAATAAAATAAAAACTCCTTATATTCACCTGTTCTACTGTAAGTGTCCACCGCTGTAATCCATGCGACCGCTCAGCAGAGGAGCTGGTGAGAATGAGCCGCTGCAGTGAGCGGGCCGTGGAGCTGCCAGGACACCGCTTACTGAGCACAGCTCTGGGGTCAGCTTGCTGCAGGAGTCATTCTCCCCGGCTTCTCTGCCTGAGCGGTCGTATGGATTACTGCGGTGGACACTTAAGACAGGTGAGAATAAGGATTTTTTATTCTATTTTTACAGTCGGACACTGCAGGAGCAGACACTGCTACTCTCATCATGGTCCCTGCTGGTGCTGATCGCAGCGCCGGCAGGGAACCATAATGAGGGCAGCGTTTAGCACCCAGCACTTGGGAACAGCGCTAACTGTATCACTGATTCCCAAGCGCCGGTACGTGTGCTCCTGATGCGGCACACAGCTGCTACATGTGTGCCACACATGGACATGGATATCTCCTGTATGGGTTTTTTCCCAGTACCAGAAATATCCGGACGTGTGAAACCGACCTTAGTCTGACTGATTAGTAGGGGGCGTGACCACTGAACATGCCTAGGGCAGCATGAATGTCAAATACGGCCTTGCTGTTGACCATCTTATTGTTAGGCTGCCTGCAGGTGTTTTATGAATTAGCCAGTAGGGCAGCATTGATTCTCCAATATAGAAAAAGGCTTGGATGGTGATATACTCAGCTTCTAGCGTCCCTGTAGATCCAGTGCAGATCACTATGGAGGTCTGTACCAGCTCTGAAAACGATGCTTGTGCCATTCGTAAGTAGAAGGACTGCTACAACCTGTGATTGGCCGCAGTGGTCAGGTGATGAGAAGAGCACGTCATCATATGTTTCTCTAATGATGGGCTCTGCTAGTCACTTGCCTGCTGCTAAGGCTATGTGCCCATGATGCAGAAATGCTCCGGATTTTTCCTGAGCGTTTCTGCATCTCCCTGGCAGAAAAAACGCATGCGGATTGTACATGCATTTTCCTGCCAGGGACAAGCGGAAGTGAAGCGTTCTTCACATGCATTTCCGCATGCGGGTTGACATCATTTTAGCATCACTTGGAAAGTGCTTGTCAACTTGGTCACACTATATAAATCCATGTAAACGGCATGGATTTATATACTGTGACCCCAAAGAATGGTTAAAAATAAAAAAATAAATCAATACTTAACTTCCGATGGCCCCCGCAGTCTTGCTTCGCTCTGTCCTGGGTGCCGGCAGATCGCGGTACACTGAAGGACCTACCGACCTCAGCATCGCGTGACCCGTCACATGACTATGACGTCAGCGCAGGTCTTTCAGTTCACCGCGATCTGCCGGCATGGGAGGACGAGCGCACCGGGGGCCATCAGAAGGTAAATATAACATTTATTTTTTATTTTATTCTTTTTTTTTCACAGTTTCTATGATTCCCGGGTCCGGAGGAGAGTCTCCTGTCCTCCACACCCGGGTACCATCCGCACATTGGAACGCATGGAATGCGCATCTACATATACAGTGATGTGGAATCCATGCGTTCCAATGCAAGTCAATGGCGGCGAAAACGCAGCGCTTCCGCAAAATAATTGGTAGTGCTGCGTTTTTTTCCGCAATGATAATCCGCAGTGGAAATTTCCGCAGCATATGCACAGCACATACGGATTATCATTGGGGAACATGGCAGGCCTTCTACCATGCGTTTTTTAAGCGTTTCTGCAGTGTTTTTGCCACTGCAGAAACGCTTAAAAAACGCATCGTGGGCACACAGCCTAACAATCACAGACTGAAGTGATTTTGCTACTTCTTGAAAGAGCAGGCATTGCAGTCAGAGCCAGTAGAGACCTCTATTGCAACCTGCACTAGATCAGTGTCCGCACCGAAAGGTGAGTTTAAGGCCACGTGCACACATTGAGTGTTTGGCCAGTATTTTATCTCAGAATTTGTAATCCAAAACCAGGAGTGGGTGATAAATAAAGAAATGATGACGTGTTTCTATTATACTTTTCCTGATTGTTTCACTCCTGGTTTTGGCTTACAAATACTAACGTAAAATACTGACCAAATACTGAACGTGTGCACGTGGCCTAATGCCATTTTTTATATTAAGCCCATCCGTGAGTTAAAAATGTTTTTTCCTATATTGCCCAACCTCTTTAAGATTATACCTTAATGGGGTTGTTCAGCTGAGTGCAATTTGTCAAACCTTAAAAGCGAGTAATATACACAGTGTTAGGCTATGCATACGTTTTTTTGAGATGTTAAAAAACTACAGCTTTTTCAAGGGTAAATTGCTTCAGCAAAGTATTCTCTTTTCCTTTTGGTTTTAGAAGATTTTTTTTCCTAAAGCATTATTTCCTGCCTTCAGATTGGACAGTGCCTAGTTTGGTGCAGTTTCCATCAGGATACACTTCAAAGAAGTGACATGCACTTTATTTTTTTAGACCAGGAATTTTTTTACATTTTTTAGAAAAAAAAATCTCATTATCAGCAAAGTGGATTTCCCACAGAAATGAATAGGGAGAGTTTTCCAAGTGTTTTTGAAACGGTTTTTGATGGGAATTTTGGAAAGCAAAAGCAAAAAAAAAGCTCCTAAATAAACTCTGTATGTATATAGAATTAGGGTTTGAGTCTGCTTGCCAATTTGAATAGTCGTCACTTGACCACAAGTTAGCAATTTGTATTCTTATGTCACATGCCAACTAGTTTCTTTTCCTGCTACTCTCAATAGAACACTGAGAGAAGCAGATGAGAATCTAGTCGGCATGTGAGTGCAGCTAAGCAAATCCCATACTTGGGGTCACATGGTGACCACTTGAATTGGCAAGAATATTACACACTATTAGGACTCAATTAACTGCAGTGCTTGCCAAAAATGTTGGGAACCTGACAACTGATACATGCTGCCCAATCCTAGGGTAACCTGCATGTATCAGTCACTGGCTGTAGGATTTCAGCAATGTATGTTTGACCTGAAACACTGCAGCATTTCAGAGAAAAAGATACTTAAAAAGCCACCTGGACTGAGCTGCACATGTGACTAGTCAGAAAGGCGGGTCCCTGGCAGCTCATCCCTGCCTGCTCCCCTTGAGTGACTGGTCTCTCTCTATGCATGCACACAGGGGACTGGCCTTCTCGACTAGTCACTGCGTGGCTTGGTCCTTGACAGCTTTTAAAGTAAATGCTGTGGCGTTTCAGAGTCAAACATACCTGGCTGTGGTCATACAGCCAGTGACTGATACACGCATGGTATCAGTGGACCGGGCAGCATGTATCAGCTGTCAGGTTCCCTTTAAGGAGAGGAACAATGAATTTTCAGATAAGTGTTTTAATACCATAGATGGTCCATATTGAACAAGGACTACTTATGGCTGATGTCATCATTTTACTGCTTTTAAAGCCTTTAAAGAAGAGTGGACCAAAAATTCATTTCATAACAGCTTTAACTGATGAAGTAAAAACCTTCAATGAATTAACCTTGAAAACTGAAATGAAGTCTTTTAAAAGATTCCAAGTATGGACACCTGTCCTGCCTCATGTATATGAATGCTGTCTGTATTGTTGAGATGGTGTAATCTAAGGGATTTTCAAGTGATTCTATAAAATGTGTTGAATATAGAGTTTAGGTGACTTTTATCTAACTTTCAATGCCCATTTAACGCTATCAGAAACGTTCAGCATATGGACCCATATGTGTGTATTTTAACTCTTCTTATGCTCTCCTCTAGGTTGTCAACCAGAGCTCCAATGTTCTACCAAGGATTTGTTAGGTCTTATAATGTGATTCTTCCTTTGAGAGTACATTCTTGTTTCCCTCCCGCGCTCTTCGCAGCTCCCTTCAGTCAGATAGAATACAGTAGTTAGACTGGATCCAGCTTTGTTCTGGTAGTTATTGCAGCTTTTATCTCACAAGCGACCATTTTAACTCACGGTGAGACAAAATGGGTTCACAGTCATCAATGCTTTTCCCCATTCTTTTCATAAAAGTACACTATTATACTAAACTAATTGATCAAATAATAGGAGGACAATTTTGTGAAAAATGTTTCTGAAAAAGTCATGAAAAGCTACCTTGCTGATCATCTCTGCGGGCAGCTAATGGCATAGTGCTCTTATGATTACTAAGAGAAACACGCAATTCTGTTACTGACATGTAATTGATTCTGACTGATTGCCAAGGGCAGTGTCACAGTCTGCTGTGCACTCGTTATAGAAATGTTGCCCACTTTGCTAGTGTCAGTTAATGGTTACAGTATGTGTAGGAGACAATTGTCGGAGCTTTGGTACTGGTTTGGCATTATACAATAAAAGCATAAAGAAGAGGGCAAGCAGTGATCAATGGACGCTGTCCTCCCATCAGTTCCCAGCATCGACTGAAAATATAATCTCTTAGTGGTGGGCAATTAATATTCCCGAGGGGCCACATGAGAGACAGTTACTATTCTGGAGGCCGAACCAGAAGTCTAAAATTAATTCTGCTCAATATTAATATTAACATATTAATTATAATTATTATATTAATATTAATTGTATCACTTAATATTGAGCAGAATTAAGTATGCTGACACCCTCCCATATACCATATGAGCCTGCACACAGCCCCATATATACAGTATGAGCCCCCCACACAGCCTCCTACATACAGTGTAAGCAGGTGACCAGATGCAACGCGCAGGGACAAGGTGGAAGTACCCAATGAAACTGTTTGTGTCCCTAATGTGGCTGGAAATTGTGGTAACTATAGCAATGGTAAATAATGATTAACAGGGTAATAACAGCATGAAATATACAATATCAATTATATAATGAATCCTCAGGTCCACTCTATTATAACAGTCTCTTATTATATATAGTATTTGTATAGTCTTCTAGCAGGCATGGTGATCCCGATAACGAGAGTCACTGTACTGTTTCTTCCTCTAGCACAGGCATTAGCGGGCGTTTCCAGTTCTTCCATCTAGTCTGCAAGAACTCCTGACAAAGTCTAGCAAGGCTCGCTGGGCCTCCTTCACTTCTCCCTTTCTGTTGCACTGGCCCAGGCCGAACGCTGTTCCGTACGTCAGTGCTGGAAGCAACGGCCCAGCTCACTCGCTCCTCCTGTTGACACAGGTGTCCACCCCCAAGCGTAGTTTCCTCAAAATCTTCAGGTATTGACCAACGGCGGATGTCTCTCGTACCCAATGGGATGAGGGCTGGGCCTCGGCTCTTGACTTACGTCGTCTGGGCTCCGGTTCTTGGGTCTGATTTTTAGGGCTTGAAACCTGCCTTGGGCAGGTCTGGTCTTTGGGCCTTGACTGGCATCATCTGGATTCCGGGGCTTGTCTGGGGCTCCCTAGGTCTTGCTTCCAGGCGCGCCACAAGGTTCGCGCTTCCTGTAACGGCCCGGCACCCTGGCCTCAGCATCTCCCAAGACACACATCCTGTCCATCCCTTCTCTTGGCGCCAAATTTCCTCCCGTTTTGGAGTGCTGGCCTTTTATACCAGGGAACTGCATCATCAAGATCACCTGATGGGGTGCTCCATCTAAACTCAGCCCTCCTGAAACTCTCCCTCTTCTGGTCTGTCCCGCAGGGTCCCGTTTGGACAGTAGATAGCAGTCCTCATGCACAAATGCTACACAGCGCTGGGGATTCTCATCCTTGATGTCACACCCTTTTACAACAGTATGAGCCCTCAAATAGCCACTGTATACAGACACTCTTCCCATATAAATATGAAAAAGAAAACTACACAAACTCAATTCGCTCCCACTCCCCCAATGCTCTGTTAAGATCTTTGGTGCACTCACACTCTGCAAAGCAGATGCGATGTAGTGACGTCATTACTAGTGTTGAGCGAGCATGCTCGACACTGCTCGGTACTCGCCCGAGCATCTCACTACTCGGGATGTTCGGCGAGCACCGAGCATTTTCGGGTTACTCGGGCGAAAGCTCGGGTCTCCGCCCTGCACGTTTAGCGCTCTTTACAGAGCCAGTGAACATGCAGGGATTGCCAGCCAGTCACTGTAATGCCACAGCCATGTTGGTTGTGGCCATTACAGTGATTGGCTGGCCGCACAGCGTCACCTCGAGTATTTAAAACCGGGGGCGCCGCCATCTTGGACACAGTCGCTCCAGATCAGATGGTGTAGGGAGAGTGCTGCTGAGCTAGGGAGAGATTTATACTGCAAAATAGGTAGTGTAGGGCCTCTAAAGCCTGCAAAATCAAACAAACAGTCCTTCTCAGGACTAATATCCATCTCAGATATCAGGCAGGCAGGCAGGCTGTATAGCAGATGCAGTGGTTATACCAACAAACACTGCATTACAGTCCTGTGTGCTGCTTTTCAAATTGCTAGACTTATCCCCAGGTCTCAGGGGCCAGGAAAAATCCTTTTTTTTTCATCTAAATCCTCTTTTTTTTTTTTTCCTCAGTCAGACTGTACAAATACCCATCTTATTAACCTTTTGGTATTCCCCCCCCCCCCAAAAAAAAAAAAAAAAAAATTGAGTGTGTCTGTGAGTGTTCAGACACAAATAAATCTGTTTAAAAGAGTCTGGTGTAGGCCAGATGACTAGAACTGTGGTTTTGCAGTTCCACGGTTCAAATCTCTGTATTATCCACTTTTTTGCCTTTTTTCCATAAAAAAAATCAGTTTGAGTGTCTCGCTGACTGTTCAGACACAAATATATCTGTTTAAAAGATTCTGGTGTAGGCCAGAGAACTAGAACTGTGGTTTTCCTCTTCCACGGTTCAAATCTGGGTGTAATCCACCTTTTTGCATAAAAAAAACAGTTTGAGTGTCTTGCTGACTGTTCAGACACAAATATATCTGTTTAAAAGATTCTGATGTAGGCCAGAGAAATAGAACTGTGGTTTTCCTCTTCCACGGTTCAAATCTCCTTTTTATTACCCTTTTGCCATTGATAGTGCGAGTGTAAGCTATTTTACTTCATTTACAATGGGCAAGGCGCGTGGCAAGGGACGTGGAACTGGACGTTCTGGTGATGGTGCGTGCAGAGGACGGGGCCGTGGCCAAGGTGAAAATGTGCCACAACCAACAGCCACATCTTCTCGCTCCCAGTTCTTGACCGAATTACTAGGGAAGCACACAACAGCACCACTATTGTGAACTGATCAGTGTGAACAGGTTATTAATTGGATAGCAGATAATACTTCCAGTCACCTGGGCACCACCACCTCTGGTCTGTCTTCCACGCGGTCAAGTGTTAGTAGCCATGAGTCTCGACCGCATACTCCTCTTCACCCTGATGCATCTTCCTCCCACCATGCCGAGTGTCGTCAGACAGCAACTGATCCCACAGTTGGACACTCTGAAGAGCTGTTCACTGGTCCATTTCCATATTTGGGCCCCTCGCCTGCTCCGCTTGAAGTGGTGGAAGAGGAGATCCCATGTAGCGATGGCCAAATATTTGAACAGCCAAGGCCACAGGAAGGCGACGCTGGCAATTTGTCACAAGAGGTGGACGATGACGAGAAACAATTGCCACGAAGTGAGGAGGAGGACCGTGGTGCGGAAGTGGAAGAGGAGGAGGTGGTGGATGATCTAGTAACTGACCCAACGTGGCAGGAGGACACGCAGAGCGAGGCCAGCAGCACACAGGGGGAGGGAGGCAGAGTACCCCAACAGGCAGGAAGAAGCAGTGTGGTGGCCACACACAGAAGGCGGGCAACAGTTCCCCGTAACACCAACACGAGGGACGTTGCCAGTACAATCAGTAGGTCTTCCAGAGTCTGGAATTTTTTTAAAGACTCTGCTGATAACCCCAAAAAGGCCATTTGTACCACCTGCCAGGCCAGCATCAGTAGGGGTGACAAAACTACCAGCCTGATCACCACCAGCATGATCAGGCACATGTCAGCAAGCACCCGACTGTGTGGGGCGAACCCCAGGGTCCACGACCAGTGTCAGCGGGTGTCACCACTGCTTCTTCCGCTGTTGTGCGTGTAAGAGAACCCCCTGTTGTGCGTGCAAGGCAATCCCCAGTCCATACTGCATACTGCATACTGCATACTCCTCTCAGTCTTCACTTGTTATGGCAGTTTCTCAAGAAACAGCATCCACGTCCACTTCCCACCACAGCGTTCAATTGTCCATATCCCAGACCTTTGAACGAAAGCACAAATTCGCAGCCAACGCCCCACAGGCCACAGTCCTAAATTCACACATTTCATGACTGCTTGCGTTGGAAATGCTGCCTTTTAGGCTGGTGGAGACGGAATCCTTCCGCAACCTTATGGCGGTGGCCGTCCCTCGGTATTCGGTCCCCAGCCGACACTATTTTGCCTGGTGTGCCATCCCCGCACTACACAAGCACGTGTCCAAAAACATCTGCCGTGCCCTCAACAACACAGTTACTGGGAGAGTCCACCTGACAACGGACATGTGGACAAGTGCTTGTGGCCAGGGACGGTACATCTCCCTGACGGCACACTGGGTAAACATAGTGGAAGCCGGGACCCAGTTGGACCTTGGGACGGAACACATCCTCCCCACACCGAGGATTGCGAGCCATATGTCAGTCAGAGTTGCCCCCACAGTGTACAGCTCCTGCGCATCATCCTCCTCCTCATGTTCAGGCTCCATCTCAGATATCACCACAGCAGTTACAAACTGGAAGCACTGCAGTACTGCCTCAGCCAAGCGGCAACAGGCTGTGCTGAAACTCATAAGCTTAGGTGATAAACCTCACACTGCTTAACCTCGTGCTTCAGAACTTTCTTAAATCGTACCCCAAGTTGCCAGATCTGCTCGTCAAAGTACGCCGCCTGTCAGCTCATTTTCGGAAGTCGGCTACAGCTTCCGCCGCCCTTGCTGTGTTGCAACAGCGTTTGCAGCTTCCGGCACACCGACTGGTGTGTGATGTCCCCACACGTTGGAACTCTACCCTCCACATGTTGCAAAGGATTTGTGAGCAGAAGAGAGCAGTTGTGGAGTACCAGCTGCAACAAGGCCGTCGATATTCAGGTCAGACTCCACACATAAGACCTCAGGAGTAGACCTGGATGTCTGACATATGTACCATCCTGACAAACTTTGAGGAGTCCACCAAGATGGTGAGTGGCAATGACGCCATCATTAGTATCAGCATCCCACTTGTCTGTCTTTTGCAACGCTCTCTGCAGAGAATTAAAGAGGAGGCATTGCAGCCAGAGTATGATGAGATGGATCAAGAAGCCGTAGCGGGCGATTAAACACAGCCCAGCCTCAACTCATCCCAACATGCATTGGGGGACAATGAGGGAGAGGAGGAGGAGGAGGAAGAACAGGAGCTGGTATCATGCGCTGTAGACGGTAGTACCTGTACAACTGTCATACCGTCGGTTCAGCGTGGGTGGCCTGAGGACAGGGGGGAGGAGGAGGAGGAGGAGAGCATGGTCAGTCGTCATCTTGGTGAGGACACGGAAGTCTTGCCCGTTACCAGTCTGGCACGCATGGCTGACTTTATGTTACCCTGCCTTAACCGTGACCCTCGCGTTGTCAAAATGTTGGGTGACAGTCATTACTGGTTGGTGACACTTTTAGACCCCCGCTACAAGGAGAACTTTCACTCTCTTATTCCTGAGGTGGAGAGGTCTACAAAAATGTGGCAGTACCAGAAGACCCTTGCTGCAGAACTGTTAAAAAAATTCCCATCTGAACACGATAGTGGCAGAGGTCACAGTTCGTTGCCCAACCAAGGTGTACAAGCGAGAGAGACGCAACTCCAATCCAGCAGAGGCAGGGGACACTGTCAACGTTCTGGGACAGTTTTCTGAGACCCGCCCAGCTTACAGGCCCTGAGGCGCGGGGTACTCTCACAAGGAGTGGAACGTTTCAAAAGATGGTGAGGGAGTACCTTGCCGAACGTACCAGCGTCCTCCGTGATTCCTCTGTGCCTTTTAATTATTGGGTATCCAAGCTGGACTCTTGGAATGAACTCGCTCTGTACGCCTTGGAGGTCCTGGCCTGCCCTGCCGCTAGTGTGTTATCGGAGCGTGTTTTTAGTGTCGCTGGGGGAATTATAACTGATAAGCGCACTCGCCTGTCAACTGACAATGCTGCCCGCTGACCCTTATCAAAATGAACAAGGGCTGGATTGGGCCAGACTTCTCATCACCACCAAATGACAGCAGAGTAACATAAAGTCAAATCCACTGTGTTATTTTGGGAGGTGTATTCCCATGCACCGCTTCACACCCACACATGGGTATACGCTTCCTGATTTCGGCTGTTTTTTGCGCTTCTCCTTATCCTCAGCCTCCACCACCACTATACCACCAGGGTGACCGTGGTCCATGTTGCCAGCATTGCAAGTTCCTCTGTCCTAATTTTTGGCAGCTTTTGCTTGGAAGGCATAGGCAAAGACTACGGGAGACCCACTTCCCAATAATGGGAATAATGTTTTTAATATGCTGTACTGCATGGCTCTTGTAAGGGGCATTGCAAGTTCCTCCGTCCTAATTTTTGGCAGCTTTTGCTTGGAAGGCATAGGCAAAGACTGTGGGAGACCCACTCCCCAATAATGGGAATAATGTTTTGAATATGCTGTACTGCATGGCTATTGTAAGGGGCATTAAAATCGTCTTGTTAAGCTACTGTGACCTCCACGTCTCTTCCAAGCGTCATTGATATTGTCTTTTTATTCCACTGTAACCTCCACCACTCTTCCAAGTGGCATTGATATTGTCTTTTTATTCCACTGGGACCTCCACCACTCTTCCAAAGGGCATTAAAACCGTCTTGTTAAGCTACTGTGACCTCCACGTCTATTCCAAGGGGCATTAAAACCGTCTTGTTAAACCACTCTGAACTCCACGTCTCTTCCAAGGGGCATTAAAATCATCTTGTTAAGCTACTGTGACCTCCACGTCTCTTCCAATGGTCATTAATATTGTCTTTTTATTCCACTGGGACCTCCACCACTCTTCCAAGGGGCATTGATATTGTCTTTTTATTCCACTGGGACCTCCACGTCTTTTCCAAGGGGCATTAAAACCGTCTTGTTAAACCACTCTGAACTCCACGTCTCTTCCAAGGGGCATTAAAATCATCTTGTTAAGCTACTGTGACCTCCACGTCTTTTCCAAGTGTCATTGATATTGTCTTTTTATTCCACTGGGACCTCCACCACTCTTCCAAGGGGCATTGATATTGTCTTTTTATTCCACTGGGACCTCCACGTCTCTTCCAAGGGGCATTAAAATCGTCTTGTTAAGCTACTGTGACCTCCACGTCTCTTCCAAAGATCATTGATATTGTCTTTTTATTCCACTGTAACCTCCACCACTCTTCCAAGGGGCATTGGTATTGTCTTTTTATTCCACTGGGACCTCCACCACTCTTCCAAGGGGCATTGATACTGTCTTTTTATTCCACTTGGACCACCACGTCTCTTCCAGGGGGCGTTAAAACTGCCTTGTTAAACCCCTCTGAACTCCATGTCTCTTCCAAAGGGCATTAAAACCGTCTTGTTAAGCTACTGTGATCTCCACGTCTCTTCCAAGGGGCATTAAAACCGTCTTGTTAAACTACTCTGAACTCCACGTCTCTACCAAGGGGCATTAAAACCGTCTTGTTAAGCTACTATGACCTCCACGTCTCTTCCAAGGGACATTGATATTGTCTTTTTATTCCACTGCGACCTCCACCACTCTTTCAAGGGGCATTGATATTGTCTTTTTATTCCACTGTAACCTCCACCACTCTTCCAAGGGGCATTAATATTGTCTTTTTATTCCACTGGGACCTCCACCACTCTTCCAAGGGGCATTGATATTGTCTTTTTATTCCACTGAGACCTCCATGTCTCTTCCAAGGGGCATTAAAACCGTCTTGTTAAGCTACTGTGACCTCCATGTCTCTTCCAGGGGGCATTAAAACCGTCTTGTTAAACCACTCTGAACCCCACAGCTCTTCCAAGGGGCATTGAAATGTTGTTCTTAATTACCTCTAACCTCCACGTCTCTTCCAACGGGCATTGCATTTCCTCCTAATTTTAGTCAGCTTTTGCTTTTCAATGCATAGGCGAATGACGCGCCCCCTGGGCCATGGGGTACCCAGTACCTGGCCGGTAGATGCTGGGGGAATGTCACAGTGGCGGTGACCCGGTCCGTGACCCAGGGCGGTCAATAAAAAGGGGTTTATGGATAGGGGATTTATAATGTTTATTGAGTTTGTGACGCCACCTGTGGAATGCGGCTAAGGGAGCCGCCGCTGTGGAGCAGTCCTCTGAAGCTGATATTACTGCAGCAGGGATGATGTGGCTCTCCACAGGAAGAGCTAGCTCCAGGGCAGTGTAGATGATGCAGGTTGTGCTGGGCATTGTAGTGCAGGGGTTGATGGCGCAGCAAGAAACACAGAGGCAAGGAAGTGCAGTCCTCAGGGTCTTTACTCACGGTTATTGCAGTCCAAGTTACAGACGTCAAAGTAACTTCCCGTGCCGTGCTGCGCTTACTCAGTGAGGGGCTCAGTCCACCCCCAGGTAACTCCGGAGTACATAGCAGGACCCCCTTCTGTGTCTTCTCTCTGGCTGTCTCCCTGAACCTCATACCAAGTGTCCCAGTCCAGTACCTGCGGGCCTTGGCGGGCGACGTCTGTTCCGTCCCCTGGGTCCTATATAGCTACCTTCCTGGTGAGACTGGTATGGACTGTTGGCTACAGGACATGAAATACTGCAGCCTCCGGTTTCTAGTTAAGACGTACAGTCTTCCGCTAGCTGAGGGACCGGTTCCCTTTATGCAGCCTGACCCCTCCACCTCCCGGTAGATTCGGGCGTACGGGTGGCCTCTCGCACTGCCCGTACCCCTAGGGTCCTTTCTTCTGGTTCCTGGAGCCTTACTGCTCCCTCGCCTCTCCTTCTCTTCAACCTCGGGCCTCCCTGATTAGGCCCGCTTCTGGAGCAGAGCTCCTGTAGAGCCTCTGCTCCTGTCACTTTCCTCCTCTGACTAAACTGACTTTCTAAGATGGCTTCTCTACTTCTCTCTTTCTTCTATGTGCTCCCCTTAACTATTTCCTCCACCCACACCCGCTACATGGTTCCCCTTACCAGCTAGGTTCCCCCCACTCCAGCCAGGAAAGGGGCTCAGCAAGTACGTGGGAGGCATCTTGCCCCTCCTGCTGGCCTGGAGTGGTGTGTTGGATGCAGGTGTTAGGGTCCTGAGCTGTACTCCTTCCTTACCTGAGAGTGAGATGCCACATCTCTGGCTGAGATGCAACACCTCTGTGGCGACCAAACCCTCAGGGGCGCCACATACCCCCCCCGGTAAAACACAGCACGTCCGCGGGCTGGAACAGAGTAAAAATAATTTTAAAGACCAGCAAAATTTTTGAATGCATTCTCATAGAAGATTACCAACATATCATTTCTTCCCTTTATGGGAGGCTCTTTTTCTGTAAAGTTACTGGTTACGTTTCTTTACCAAAAACATTATAAGAATTTTTTTTTTTAAATAACATTTTCCTTCACATATAAAGCACTTTTCTCATTAAATATTTTTCAACAGGTTACAGCACGATCTGCAACCAGACGTCCATTCTTCAGTAAGGTGCAAACTGGCAAAGTGAGGGACCCGTCCGAAAACCCTCAACGTAGGCCCTGGGCGTGGCTGCAGGGCATAGGCGATCCGGGCGTTGGACCACGACTTCGGCCACGCCAGACGGGTTTTTGTTCTGAGGTCATTTGTCGTAACTTTATAAAACCAATAAGGGGCACTTTAAGAAGTGCAATTATATACAATGGAAAGTTTTTAGGGAGATCACCGTCCTCTACCTTGATGTCTCTATACCCTTACCGGGTAACTGGTTAAACATACACACAGAACATTTCAACTTGCAGTGTCTCTGCTGTACCCTTCCGGGCAACTATGTACAGTTCACAGTTCCAGCTACTGTCCTTAGTAGTGGTGCTCCCTCCGGGGAGGAAACTCCTGATTTTTACATGCTGACCCAGCCGGGTCTTCTGCCTGGGGCTGCGGGGGCATGGTTCCTTTCTTTACCATGCGGTATACTTGTAGGGCATACCATCCCCTCTCGCCCTTGTGACGGGTAAAGGTTACATGGTTCCCCTTACCAGCTAGGTTCCCCCCACTCCAGCCAGGAAAGGGGCTCAGCAAGTACGTGGGAGGCATCTTGCCCCTCCTGCTGGCCTGGAGTGGTGTGTTGGATGCAGGTGTTAGGGTCCTGAGCTGTACTCCTTCCTTACCTGACAGTGAGATGCCACATCTCTGGCTGAGATGCAACACCTCTGTGGCGACCGAACCCTCAGGGGCACCACACGAACACTAAGGGAGACCCACTCCCCAATAATGGGTAGAAGGTTTTTAGTACGCTGTAATCCACGTCTGTTTCAAGGGGCATTGTACTTCCTCATAATTTTTGGAAAGCCTTCCATTCACTGCTTAGGCCAACAGTGTACAGGAGACTCAGTTGCTATAAATGGAAAAAACAGTTTAGTTAAGGCCCTCTGACCTCTATGTCACTTCCAAGGGGCATTCGAGTGCCTCAAAATTTTTGGTAGGCATTTCACTCACTGTATGCCCTTTAACTGTGTAGCCGAACCGCTCCTTTTGGTACAGAAACATATCCTGCAAGACATGTGTGGTTGACTGGCCTGATATTGACGTGAATGGTCCCTGTTCCTCCTGCGCTTTCTCCTTTGCCACCACCTCATCCATCATTCATCACCTGAAGCTTTTTTTTTTTTTTTTTTAAAAACGAATTATTTTTATTTAGGTTTCAAAAATTTTAACAGCAAACAGTTATCAATATACATATAACAATTCACATAACGTGTAATAATACAGTCAAAACCCTCTCCCCCCTCCCCCCTCCCGCCAATACTCCTTATGCCGGGCATACCTGGGAACATTGACAATCATATTACCGCCATCCATGCGGACCATATTTTCCCAAAAGTTCTCTCTCCATGCCTCCGCCTATAAATGCTTTCCTCTAAATGCATCACCGTACGTGTCTGAGCAATAAATTCCCTCCTAGTGGGGGGTTCCGAATCTGTCCATTTTTGTGCTATTAGTTTGCGTGCCACATATAGCAATCGCGCTATCGCCACTTTGTAATGTTCTGAGACAGGTATTCCATCCACCTCCCCCAAAACACACAGCACCGGGTTTCTGTCAATTGTACATGTATAAGCCCTCTCAATTTTGCTGACAACGAACAACCAATAAGCCACCAACCGTGGGCATGACCATAGCATGTGTAGCAGTCCGGCCTGGTCCGTGCCACATCTAGGGCAATTGGAATCTCCCCTCAAGCCCGCCTTGTACAGGCGCAGCGGTGTTTTGTATGTCCTATGTATTATGTATAATTGGGAAATCCGTGCCTGCTCGCTTAAAGAGATCTTCGGGACATATTCTAGAATCGCCTCCCATTGTTCTGTTGTGAGGGTACCCACCTCCCTTTCCCATTTACTCTTTGCAATGAGGTGATTCCCCCCCAGATAGGAGTGCAGTAGGTCATGATATAAGCTCGATATGACTCCCCTCGTCCCTCCCTTCATACACACAAAGTCTAGTACAATGTCACCCTGAACCGTCATGTCTCCCAATCCACACTGTGCCCTCCAAGCATGTCGAAGCCTATAGTATTGAAATCCCCATACCAAAGGCAAATCAAATTCTTCTCTCAATTTCTCAAAGGTCTTCAGGTCCGTTCCACTCTGCAGCTGGCACACATATCTCACTCCTTGCGCCTTCCAATTGCCCATTTGACACAGCTTATTAAGTTCCGGCAGATGTTCATTGCCCAACACCGGTGAGTACTTAGTCAGCCCGTCCACCCCCCTGATCTTTTTAATAGTGTCCAATACCTTCTGAGTCAAGCCTAAGGTAGGATATATTGCTCCCAATTTCTTAAAGGTACCATCCTCTAACGCCTGGACCAGTGGGCGTCTCCCCGACACATGTACCAGCACCCGGCAAGCTGCCCCTCCACAATCGGGCTCTCTCCATCCCCTGACATGCTGGCCTTGTACTGCCAAGAAATAGACCCAGGGATTGGGAGCGGCCAATCCTCCCTCCTCCTTCCCATTTTGCAGCGTTCCCAATTTAATCCTTGCCTGCCTCTTGCCCCATATCAAGGATCTGAAGATAGAATCAATACCCTGAAACCGTTTTTTTGGTAGCCATATCGGTGAGTTGTGCAAAACGTACATTAGTTGTGGCATAAGGACCATCTTAATCAGGTTAGTTCTACCCGTCACCGTCAAAGCCAATTGGCACCATGCGCCTATTTTCTTTTTAAATTTCTCTAGCAGAGGAACTAAATTCAGATCCGTGAATCGTGTCAATGGAAGCGCTACCCATATCCCAAGGTATTTAAATTGTGAAACCAGCTGGAGCTGCTTCCCCCTCTCATCTATCTCCTCCACTTTTATTGGTCTATCTACAGCCATGACATAAGACTTGTGCCAGTTTATCTCCAGTCCCGAAATGCTCCCAAATTGTTTAATTACATCCATCGTGCACCCCAATGTCTCTCCTGCATTTTCCAGAAATAACAGGATGTCATCGGCATACAGTGATATTTTTTCTTCCAGCCTCCCAAATTTAAATCCGACCACTCCTCTCTCAGCTCTTATTTTGGCCGCCAGGGGCTCCACAGCCACCGCAAACAATAGCGGGGACAGCGGGCACCCCTGCCTTGTGCCCCTATGTAAGTCAAACATCCCGGACCGTTCACCATTCACCTTAACTACCGCCCTTGGGGATGAGTACAATAACTTCACCCAGGCCATGAATGCGGGGCCAAATCCCATTATTTCCATGATTTTCCATAAATATTCCCATTCCACGCTATCGAATGCTTTCCTAGCGTCCAACGACATCACTATTCTCCCGCCACCATTATCAGCAGGCAGCTGCATATTAAGAAATAATCTTCTCAAGTTAACAGCCGTGGAGCGGTTGGGCATAAAGCCCGACTGGTCCTCGTGAACAGTATGCGCAACCCCGGTGAGCCGGGTGGCCAGGATCTTAGCGAGTATTTTGACATCTGTTGTCAACAACGATATGGGCCTATACGACTCCGCATCCATGGGGTCTTTCCCCTCCTTTGGCAGAACCACTATCACCGCTTCCTCCATTGATCTCAGTAACGCCCCCTTCTCCAAAGCCTCATCAAACACAGATTTCAATTTTGGGGCTAGCAGTTCCACCAGCTCCCTGTACACCTCCCCAGGTAGACCATCAGCACCCGGTGATTTGTTATTGGGCATAGACAGAATTGCACATTCCACCTCCTCCACACTCACAGGTTCATCCAACCTTAACCTATCTTCCTCAGACAATTTAGACAGTGAGATGCCCTCCAAGAATTCCTCTACGGCCCCCTCTGTGTCCCGTACTCTTGAATTGTACAGTGCCATGTAATATTCCTTAAAGACCTCCAATATGTCCTTTGTGTCTGTCAGAGTCGTCCCCGCTTGGTCTCTCAACCTGTACACCCTGGAAGACTCCCTCTGTGCCGCAGATATCACCGCCAACAAGCGACCCACTCTCTCTCCTTCCTCAAAGAATTGGGCTTGCTGAAATGCCCTTTTCCTCTCGGCTTGCATCATGTGCAGTTTATTAACTGCCTCCTGTGCCAATTTTAGTCTATTGTGAGCTACACTCGTTGGCGCCAAAATCATGTCTGCCTCTGCCCTTGTCAAGTCATCCTTTATTTGTTGATCTGCCAATTTAGTTTTGGTCTTACACCGTGAGATCTCACTTATAAAGAGTCCCCTCGTAAATGCCTTCATAGCCTCCCACACCACTGTAGCCTCAGCACTCCCTTCATTAACTTGGAAGAAGTGCTCTAGTTCTTTGGTTATGCCACCCATATCCACCACTTTAAGCCACGTCGGGTGAAGACGCCAACCTCCCCTCTGACCCTGAGCAGATCCCACTAGAAGCGTGACAACCATAGGACTATGATCCGATAGAGTCCTCTGTAGGTATTCCACCTCCCCCACCATCCCATCCATAGCAGTATCCCCAAAAGCCAGGTCTATCCTTGACAGTGTTCCGTGTGTAGCCGAGTGACACGAGAAGGTCCTCTTACCCTCATTTCGTACTCTCCACAGATCCACCAGCCCCAGCTCCCCCACGTAGGTGCCAAATGCAGTCATTCCGTCCCGTCCAGCTTCCATACCTGCCGGACGTACTTTATCCCAGTGATCATTCATGGTGTTGTTAACATCTCCCATAATCAACATCGGAGCCTCCCCCCATCTGGCCGTCAAGTCCATTACTGCTTGAAGTTCCTTTTTAGAATAAGGTGGAGGGATATATAAAGCCACTAAAATCATTTTGTGTCCATACAATCTGCACGCAATCCATACATACTGCCCTTCACTGTCTACTTGCACTGCCAGCTCTTCATAATGAGCGTTTTTGTGTATTAGGACTGACACCCCCCTGGAGTACGAGGAATAAGTAGAATGATATGTCTTTAACATCCACCCTCTCGATAGCCAGTGCCTAGTATCTCTAGTGAGATGGGTCTCCTGTAAGCACGCAATCATAGGATCACAAGATCTGATGTGATTCAGAACTGCTGCCCTCTTAATCCTGTCAGATATACCACGTACATTCCAACTTAAAATCCGAACCGTACGGTTACTCATTGTGCATTAGAAAAAACAATCCACCATCATCAAGTAACATCTTTCCATTTTGTTCCCCAGCATACCAGGTCAAACAGCATAAGCAACCCCATTTTCCCGCAAATCCAACCCATCCACCTCCCCCCCTCCCTCCCCCTCCCCCCACCCTTCTCTTGTCACTCTCTTCCCAACGTGAGAGTGGGAGCTCAAAGAACCTGAGCAACATCATAGTATACCGCATATTAACATGCGCCGTGTCCTCCTCCAGCATTGGCAGTCTCTCCACCACATAATCAATAGTATGCATAGTCCCGAACCATTAATCAAACAAATTAACTATAAAACTATAAAACGTAGATCCCAGCGGGGGTTTCCCCACCTCCTCTGCGGTTTCGCAGAGCAATGTAGAACCACAACCCTGTCCAGTAGTCAGGATAGCAGGGTCGTGTATTCACCGTGCCGAGTCCTCAGCTTCTCTCAATTTGCTCCGGTTCCGCTCCAACCACGAAGCGGCCTCTACCGGTGATGGGAAAAAATTGACCTTTCCAAAGGCTTCCACTCTTAATTTAGCAGGATAAATTGTAGAGTATTTCACATTCAAAGAGCGGAGCTGTTTCTTCACTTCACCATACCGTAGCCGCAGCTTTTGCACCTCAGCCGAGTAATCCGGGTATATTTCAATGCGTTTGCCCTCCAGGGTGAGATCTGTCAATTTTCTGGCCTTACGTAAAATAGTGTCCCGGTCTCTGCAGTTCAGGATTCTGGCTAACATCGTACGAGGGCCCTCTCCAGGCACTGGGGGTCTCATGGGCACACGATGGGCACGCTCCACAGCAAACACCCTCGATAGGATATTAGACCCAAACTTTCCCAGCAGCCAGGTTTCAACAAAGGTCGTGGGGTCAGCACCCTCAGCTCTTTCAGGGATGCCCACAATACGCAAATTGTTCCTGCGTGACCGGTTTTCCAGGTCATCGTTTTTATTAGCCACTACCGTGATCCTCTGAGTGTGCTGTTGTTGCGTCTTTTGCACTGAGGTTAAATGATCTTCTGTTACGCCAACTCTGCCCTCCACCTTAGTCAATCTGGCTGTAACTTTCTGCATAGAAGCCTCAATGCCTCCCATGTCGGCTTTCAGACCATTCACCTGCTTTGTCAGAGCAGTTAAAGCAGTCTTGCAGTATAAGACAGCCTGGAATACATCTCGCAGAGTCGGCTCTGCCTCATCTGAACTTTCAGCTGCCAGCACAGTGTCACCATCCCCCTCCTCCTGCTGTACATTATGTAGCACAGGCATCTCCTCACCGTCTTCCTCCTCATCTCCATGCTTCTCACTGCCTTCACTTCCTTCTTCATCTGCCTCCATGCCCCTCGCATACCTGTGCAGCCGTGCTGAAGCCTCCAGCCTCCGTGCATAGGCTGTGTTCCTCCTTCCCGCCTCTTCCTCTGTCTCGGTGCCATCTTGGGCTGAGGCACTGCTGCAGGCCCCGGCATCCTTCTGCCTTTTGCGGCCCATGTTGGTCTCTCTGAGTCTGGCAGAAAGCTCGCCTCTGACTCCCGGGACCCTCAGACAGCAGTTCCTGATAAGGGATTTGGCTGATTCGGGCTCTGTGCAGGGTAATTGAAGCTAATGGTGGTGGAGAGGCACTGCCACCCGACCTCTCACATCAAGAGCTAGGCCACGCCCCCCACCTGAAGCTTTTTAACGGGAGTCATAGAACTGGGATAGTAGCAGGAAAACATCCAGCAATCCTCGGAGGAGGTAGGATATGCGCCAAAACGCTGACCACCTCAGGCTTAGCCGCTACTACATACATGCGCTTGCATTCCAAGGAACAGGAAGCTAAGGAGATGGATGGCCTCATGATCATGAATAATTTACTCGTTGTGTAGGAGGCCGACCACTGCTGCTGTCTACCTTCTGAACTTTGTGTTGAAGCCTGATTGACCCAGGACCCGCAATCCTCTAGGTCTGGAGGACGTGTTGCATCCCAGTGTCCAACTGTGTCCAGGCTTCCACAATATTAACCCAGTGTGAAGGCGTCAGTGAGATGGACCATCCCTGGCCACATTCACTTGTCCACGTGTTTGTGGTTAGGCTGTCCTTCCCACTAAATGCACTGGGGAGGGCACAGGTAATGTTTTGGTATGCGCGCTTGTGTATAAGGCGCACCGGGACAAATAGGGGCGGCTGGGGACCGTTTATTGACACCCGGCCGCCCCCTGGCAGCTGGGGAACAAGCGTGGACACCCGGCCGCCGGGCGGCTGGGGACTGAGTATGGATACCAGGCTGCCGACACAGCCATGACGTGGTGGCCAGATTCCGCCTCCACATGCCTAAAAGGCCCAATTTCAAGTGCAAGCAAGCAAGCAGTATGGTATTGCAGCCTGGGGGTGGGTGGGTGGCAGGCTGCATACTTGCGCTTGCATTGCAAGGAATGGGGAGGTACAATTGAACACTGCCTTGGGACAAGGACTTGCATGGGGATAGTTGCAAGTCTGCATCTTCTGATGCGGCAAGGATCACTTCTGATGAGCACACTTTTAGGCAGTGACCTGGGTGTCAGAGATGCTTCCAGGGGTCTTCCCCATGCTGTTCCCATGTCTTTTCAGCACTGTATGCATGTGTCACACAGCACATGGCCAGATAAGGTTGTAAAATGTTAAAATGACATTTCCCGGTGAATGCATTTGTCACGGTTGAAAGCAATACAAAAGTGCAAAAACGCATAAAAAATGCTACTTGTGAACATAGCCCAAGGTGTGGAGGAGTATTTTTGTTTTGGGTTATTTATATTACCTTATACACAAGTCTTTACCCTGGAAAGGAACTTCCTTAACATATTTCACAGTAAAACAGGTTCAGTTTCGTTTTTGCATGTTTTATTGTGAGCCCGTAAAAGTGGCTTAATACCTCTGACCATGTTGTTGACAGCAGTGACCTGGGGGTCAGAAATGCTTCCTGGGGCGATCCCCATGCTGTCCCCATGTCATTTGAGCACTGTCACTATCGTTTTGGGCACTTTTTAGGCTTTCTACAGACTGCCGGGGGTGCCGCCGCAAAAATGTTCGGGTCTCCCATAGACTAACATTGGGCTCGTTGCTCGGGTCGAGCACCCTAGTATCACTGTGAGCTCGGCCCGAGCTTCGAGCACCCGAGCATTTTAGTGCTCGATTAACACTAGTCATTACATCTACTCTCTCAGGTGCACACACTGATTGGTGGAATAAGTAGCCAGTCGCTCCATCCTTCACCAATGTATTCACAGCTGTCTGCATCCCGAGGATGCAGATAGCGCTGATATCTGGCAGTGATGGGTGTGAGAGGGCATGCTACGGCCCATGGGCTACTGTTTTCAGCCCTTTGGCTGTCTCAGTCCCTGGGTCTGTCTAAGTGGAATCATATAGGAGAATGAATTCTACTACATGGATTGTCTGTATATCTACTCTTATTCATTAATACACTATCACCCAGGGGCTATAATTTGCTGTGACAGTGCTTCCAAAAACAAGAACTTTTGACTTGCGAAGAGGCAAGTAGATGCAAAACAGCTGATCCTCCCTCAAAGAATATTTGCAATAAACATCCAACATAGATGATCATATTGGAATTTAACCTGCCCATCTTTTATACACAAAATTCATCTAAATGACACTTTTATCCCTTTTCATTTTGAATTAGGCCATCCTAAGCATGCATGGTTAAGATGGGAGTCAGGAAATACAGCATTTAGCTGACAGCTATGGATGTGGATGGCTTTGGAATTACAGAACCTATACACTACTATAGGACTGCAAGACAATCTGGCTTGTATTTCCAGCTGTACTCAACTAGAAATTAGTATTCATCATACATAAACTTTTATTGCTCAATTAGCTCTAGTGCCAACTTATGGTCAAATAGGATGGCTGCAGAAAAGTCTTTGTTAATATCTGTCTCTGAGCAAAAAGTCACATGAAATACTGTAAGTGTAGGCAACATGGTGACTTTAACAGTAATGCAGATCATGAGAGAAGATTGTACTATGCCACTTTTACATTGCAGGATAAGCTGGTGCCCATGATGAGTTTTTTGGTGCTGCGTATATATGCTGTGTCAAAAACGTAGCGTCTTACAGTTCCAGCGAAGTGGATGGGATCTTATAAATCTCCTGCCCACTGTGCTTTTTAATTTTTTACTCAGTAGCATAGCTACCGGGGGAGCAGAGGGGGCGGCGGACCTGAGCCCTGCGCTCTAAAGGGGCCCACCCGGAGCTACGCCAGTGTAACTGTATCGGCGATACAGTTACACTCTCCAGGGCAGAGCAGGGAGACTTTGTCCCTGTACTGCCCGGGGGCCGCTATGGGGTCCTTGAGCAGGAGGGGGCGCGGGAGGGGGGCCCAGTGCCAGCATCAGGCCCCCCCCGCCCGACACCGCAAGTTAAGTGATGAGAGAGAGACCCTCCCTCTCCCATCAGTCCCCTCTGCGATTGACGCCATCACTTGGCGCCCGGCCCGCTGTTCTGAAGATGTGCAGGCCGGGCGGTCGGAGCAGCAGGGGAACGAGGAGGAAAGGCAAGTATTGTGTTTATTCATTTTTTGTCGGGGAGGGGGGGGAAGCATTATACTATAGACTCTGCCTTTGGGGGGGGGGAATTATACTACAGACTCAGCCTATGGGGGGGAGCATTATACTACAGACTCTGACTATGGGGGGGAGCATTATACTACAGACTCTGCCTATGGGGGGGGCATTATACTACAGACTCTGCCTATGGGGGAGCATTATACTACAGACTCTGCAAATGGGGGGGGTGCATTATACTACTGACTCTGCCTATGGGGTGCATTATACTACACACTCTGCCTATGAGGGGTGCATTATACTACAGACTCTGCCTATGGGGGGAGCATTATACTACAGACTCGGCCTATGGGGGGGTGCATTATACTACAGACTCGGCCTATGGGGGGGTGCATTATACTACAGACTCGGCCTATGGGGGGGTGCATTATACTACAGACTCTGCCTATGGGGGGAATTTTGCTACAGACTCTGCCTATGGGGGGTGCATTATACTATATGAAGGACTATGGGGGTGCATTATAGTATATGAAGGACTATCTGGTGCATTATACTATATGTAGGCTATTTATACAGTGGTCATACAGTGTGGGAGATAATGTGGGGTCTTTGCACAGTGTGGGGGGCCATCATACAGTGTGGGAGCCATCAGTTTGGAGGCTACTAAAGGGTCAGTATACTGTGTGGGGGATACTATACAGTGAGGGGGAATTATACTGTATATAAGAGAGCATCATACTATGAAAAGGGGAGCTGTACATGGGGGGAGACTCAGGACATTATTAAATGTTAAGTGGGCACTTATTGTTATAGGGGAACTCAGGTTATTATGACTGTCAAAGGGGCACACAGAGGGCATTATTACTTTCTAGGGGGCACAATGTGGTCACTGTTTTCAAGGGCAATTGCACATGGCATTACTATATTCTAGAGGGTTGTTTTACCATCTAGAGGGCACATAGTAGGTGCAGTAATAGGGACACATACAGCAACAGAGGCTCAGTATTGGGGTATCAGCAAGATGAGGAGTTTGCGCAGGTTGGGAATAGATGTGGACGGTGCCTGAAATGTAAGGAGTCAAATGTGTCTTTGTTGTGATCTCTGCAGACCTGAGACTCTGAGTCCTGGAAGTCGTCGTGTCGGTCTGGGCCAGATGGAAAAGACGGGAAAAGTGAACAATTTAATCAGAAAGAACGTCAGCTGTAAGTTACTATATATAACTGTGCTGTGATCTCTTATATGTTCTGCAAGACTGGTATCTAGCAATATGTCACCATATGGCGGTAATATCAGTGCTGGTGTTTGTATAGAGATTATTTTCAGTAACAGCGCGGTCATTTACTGAGGTTCTCCTTCATCCATTATCTGGGTGCGCCACCATAGTTGTAATCAGGATTACCTGGTTAGGGGACCATTCAGAATTCAGCGTAAACTGACCTGCAGTGCATATTTTAAATCCGCAACGTGTCAATTTCTCCTGCGGGAACGCTGAGTTTTATGTGCAGATTTTCCCCACAGAATTGCATCAGATACAGGAAATCCGCAGGTAAAAACACACGTGCTTTTCTGCTGCTGAAACGCGTTAAAAATGCATCAAAAACGCATGAAATCCACATATCACTGTATCAATAAAGTTTTGTCAAAGCCAAATACCAGGAAGTCGAAAAAGCAAAGCAGCTTTGTTTAAAACATGACATGACACAAGAGACAAAAATCGTAGCGTCAAAAGCGTGATAAAAAATAGATGCAGAAAATCTGCAAAAACAAAAGCACATCGTGGAAATGTAGCCTGAAGGTTCTATATCTACAACCTTGACAAGCAAGTCACAAAAAATCCAATTGGTTCAGACTTTTGGCAACCTGCTTGTCATGGTCACGGTACATTGTGGGTTGCAAGGAGACCCCATTCATCTGCATTACGCTGCGATGTAGCAGCTGCACATAGTGATCTTTGGCTGTGCAACCTCTGTCACCATCAAAGTCGTAATGGAGCCCCAGATACGCCATGTTTGTTTGTTTTTTTTAGCTGAGATGTCTTTATGAAGCTTTGAGTCTAAATAGAAACTACATAAAATTGTGTTACATGAGAAAATATAACGCACAAAAAAACTTTGGATATATCATAGAGACATGTCAGAAATTTTGATCAATGGAGGATTAGGTGATGGCATTGTCAACGATTATTAAAGTGACTGGTGCTGAGCTAAACACTGTCCTCCAATAGCACCAAAGGCGAGTTCAAGAGTCTACGGAGTCTGTGTTCAGTCTTGAAGTAGAGCGAAGCCCCCTGGTCCTCTGTGATGAAAACTTCTGAAATGTCTATAGGATGGTTGCACTTTAAATCGGATCCGTCACCAAATTTCACAATATAAATGGCATGCAATATTATATTGATCTTTTAGGCCTAACGAGAATGATTGTGTAATCATTTTTTAAAGTTTACTCTCCTGATATAAAGAGAATTATATCATCAACTGCTCAGTATTAATATCAGGGTTATACAGCCATTCTGACATGAATTTTCAACATATGTACACCAGCCTCATCAGGTCTATACAGTTTTATATAAAAATGTTATTGTACCATAGGGTTTCAGAAGTCTAAAATAAAAAGCGGAGCTAGTAATCACATTTCCCAGCTCCAGTGTTGCCTCTGTTCCATTGCTCCTGTCTTTATTGATCAGCTGCAATGGCGACATTACATCTATATACTTCGTATAGATGTCACAAGGCGCTGATCCCAGTGATTGACAGTAGTGGTTAAGAGCACCGTAGACATAATGTCACCACTGCAACCAATCATCACAGACTGGAGAAATGGCAGAGAAGCAGTACTGGACCTGGTGAAGGGAGGAGCTCTGTTATTTTAGACCTCTGCCTTCTATAGTAGAGTACAATTTTAAAAGAGACACCAATTTTAAGTTCGTTGAGATGTTGCCCCTTGTAAAGCTTGGCTTTCAGTTGTGCTGTACAGGGTATTCACAAGATTTTTCCTTTGCAGTAGCTTCTGATTGAGCAGGTAAATCGCAATGGGAGTACGCTGACTAAATAAAGAACAGACATAGCTAATGTAGCTGTGATTTCCTGGAAGTTCCATGACTTTTAGTATTCTAACAGTGTCCGCATCTATCAGCTGTCATAACTAATTCCCTTCACACAAAGGTCGAAGGGACTATCTGGGTGCTATTCCTGGCAATGTATCTGTATCCTCTTTGTTCTATCCACAGCTGGGTTAACCTCTTCATTAACATGATGTGTACGCAACGCAATTATTAGATGACTAAATCATTATTCACCACAATTCCTTACAGAAATGACTGAGGATTATCACAAATCCGTGACAAGTAATTTTAGTAGCATAATGACACTGAAAAGCTAAAAGGTTTAAATGGGCCGATTATTAGAGCAATGAGCACAAAACGGAGCTTTAAGATATTATGTGTGCTTAATCCAAAAAATGGTAATTTGCACACAGAGGTACTTTGTCGTTGAAGTCGTTAGTGTGCACCATGAGGTTATCGTTTGTTCCCCACCAGATGATGCTATTGTTTTACACACATTGATTTGTAAAATTATTCAAACATTCTTTTTAAACTTTTTTTTTTTGAGTGATAACAGACCCTGTGTGGGTTTAGCATTCCCAGGGAAGATTACCTGCACTTATACCTGCCCTAATATACCATCAGAGTTGAAGAAGGTGGCCACAGCAAACAATGGGTGCCACGCTGACAGTCTATGTAATACAGATTCAAAATATGGCAAAGTGCGTAAAGCATTTAATTGTAAGTGGATGTTTATTCCCAAAATGTAGATCGAAATCTACCCCTCTAGTATGTCTAGTCACATCTACCTAAGGTCACGCAAGGTGTGGGAAAGACTTAGTGCAACACAAAGGGAAGAGGGAAAGGGAGCCCAGACTCTAGGGAAAGGGGGGAGTGGAGACCTCCTAGGCTGTTCTAGTGTCACCCTGTCTCCCCTAACGACCCTATATTGGCTCTTCACCAATCGCCGCACGTGTACCTCGCCCTGTCTTTCCCTGGTGTTTGGCTAAGACTAGGGAAGGGAGATGAGCAGTAGTCGATCCCAACTGAACACTAAACATAACAATGGAGGAGAAACAGGGGGAAATTGCTTAGCTTTAGATGACTCCAGACAAATGTGCGCACGTCCTCCAGAGAGGAAGCAGTACTGCTCTTGCTAACACCTTCACAAGGAGTAATGAATATCGCCGCCACCTCCCTCTGGAACGCAGCAGGTATTTATACACCCAGATCAGGGTGTTAATTAGCCAGAGGAAGGTAGCCGTTGGGTCCTAGAGACAGCCTCTAAGAAGGTGTCTGCAATGTCAAACTTAGAGATCTCCTGCAACCCACTGCAGGGTGACTGTCTGTCACTTCTGACACAGACGTGACAGTACCCCCCTTCCTCTACAAGTGGCCTCCGGACACTTAGCACCGGGTCTCTCAGGATAAGAGGCGTGGAATGAACGAACCAACCTGGGAGCATTCACCTCCGATGCTGAAACCCACATCCTCTCCTTTGGACCATAGCCTTTCCAGTGCACCAAGTATTGTAGAGAACAATGTTGGAGACGAGAATCTACAATCCTCGAAATCTGGAACTCCAGATTACCATCAACCACTACTGGGGGAGGTGGTAGAGATGAGGGCTCAAGAGGTTCCACATACTTCTTGAGTAAGGACCTATGGAACACATTATGGACCTTAAGGGCCTGAGGAAGTTCAAGATGAAACGCTGCTGGGTTAATGACAGCGGTTATTTTATTGGGACCAATAAACCTAGATCCCAGCTTCCAAGAAGGAACTTTCAATCTTATATTCCTGATAGACAACCACACAAAGTCATTCACATTCAGGTCCAGACCTGGCAAGCGTTTTCTGTGAGCCATACTTTTATATCTGTCTCCCATGATCTTTAAATTACTCAGAACACCCTGCCATACCGAGGAGAGCGACGGAGCAAACCGTTCCTCCTCAGGAACTCCTGAAGCTCCTCCCCCATGAAAGGTACCAAACTGTGGGTGATAACCGTATGCACCGAAGAACGGTGACCTGCCAGTGGATTCTTGACGATGATTATTAATGGCAAATTCTGCCAGCAGTAAGTAGGATGCCCAATCCTCCTGATTTTCGGAGATGAAACACATGAGGTAAGTCTTCAAATTCTGATTGACATGCTCGGTCTGACCATTCGACTGAGGGTGGAAGGCAGAGGAAAAGGACAGCTGCACCCCCAGTCGAGAACCGAATGCCTTCCTGAACTTGGAAACAAACTGGGTCCCCCGATCTGACAACATATCAGACGGAACCCCGTGAAGCTTCATGATCTCATTTATAAACACCTGAGCAAGTGTCTTGGCATTTGGAAGTGAGGCAATGCGACGAAATGAACCATTTTACTGAACCTATCTACTACCACCAAAACCACCGTTTTGCCTGCAGAAACCGGTAGGTCAGTAATAAAATCCATGGACAAGTGTGTCCATGGCCTGCTAGGGATAGGTAGCGGAAGAAGAGTATCAGACGGACGGGTATACGAAACCTTAGAACGTGCACAAATACTACAAGCAGCTACATGTTCAACCACATCCTGATGCAACACCGGCCACCAAAAAAGACGAGAGAGGAGGTCCGTGGTTACCTTAACACCTGGATGTCCAGCAAGCACAGAGTTATGATGTTCTGCAATTACTTTATTGTGCAGATCAGATGGTACAAATAACCTTCCTGAAGGGCAGGAGGCATGAGGCGTCCCCCTGAGCCTCCAACACCTCACCCTCCAGTTCAGGATACAGTGCCGAAATGACTACCCCTTTCTGTAATATCGGGGCAGGGTTCTCATGGTCACCACCACCAGGGAAGCTCCGGGACAAAGCATCAGTCTTGATATTTTTGACCCCTGGACGGGTTCTTATGGTCAGTAATAACAGTAATAGGATGGACAGCCCCCTCCAACCAATGTCGGCTTTCTTCGAATGCCAATTTGATCGCCAAAAGTTCCCTATTACCCACGTCATAATTTCTCTCAGCCGAAGACAATTTTTTAGAAAAGAAGGCGCATGGACGCCATTTACCTGGGGATGGACCCTGAGACAACACAGCCCCAACCCCGACATCCGACGCATCAACCTCCACAATAAATGGTTGGGAAACATCGGGTTGGCTGAGTATAGGTGCAGTGGCAAAATAATTCTTTAAAGAAAAAGCCTGTAGGGAAGCATCCGACCATTTGGAAAAATCAGACCCCTTCTTAGTCATGTCAGTAAAGGGTTTCACAATTACAGAGAATTTTTTTTTCAATGAATTTCCGGTAAAAATTAGTAAAGCCCAGAAAACGTTGTAGAGCCTTCAGGTTCTCGGGACGTTCCCAATCAAGGTCTGCACAGATCTTCTCCGGATCCATTTGAAAACTGGAAGATGACAACAAGTACCCCAAAAACTGCACCTCCTGAACAGCGAAAACACATTTTTCCAGTTTGACATAAAGTTTGTTATCCCTTAATATCTGGAGCACCTGCTTAACATGCCCCTGATGTGTCTCAAAGTCAGGTGAGTAAACGAAAATATCGTCCAGATAGACCACCACAAACCTCCCCACCAAATGATGGAAAATATCATTTATGAAATGCTGGAATACTGCAGGTGCATTGGTCAAACCAAAAGGTATAACCAGACTCTCGAAATGTCCTTCCAGGGTATTGAACGCTGTTTTCCCCTTCTCTGATTCTAACCAGATTGTAAGCTCCCCTTAAATCATACTTGGAGAATACCTTAGCTCCTACAATATGGCTGAACAAATCAGGAATCAGAGGAAGAGGGTATGGATCACGGATGGTAATTTAATTTAATTCACGGAAATCTAAACAGGGCCATAGACTGCCATCTTTTCTCTTCACAAAGAAGAACCGTGCCGCCAGGGGCGAAGATGAGAGTCTGATATGTCCCTTGTCCAGACTTTCCACAATGAAATCCTTAATGGCTTGTCTCTAAGAGCCAGAAAGATTATACAGTTTGGACTTCAGTAGTTTAGCTCTGGGGGTCAGGTTAATCGGACAGTCATAAGCATGATGAGGAGGCAAATCCTGACACCCCCTCTCAGAAAAAACATCATCAAAACCAGACAGAAAAGCAGGTAATATTTCCATAGAGACAGTAGCAATGGAAATATCTAAACAGTTCTCATGGCAGTAATCTCCCCATTCAATAATCTCCCCAGTTTGCCAATCCACCAATGGATTATGTTTAACAAGCCAAGGAATACCCAAAACAATCGGTGTGGGAAGATTGTCCAGGACATAGCAAGGTATTATTTCACAATGAACTGACCTCACCCTCAGTTTTACATTATGTACAATCTGAGTAAATCTTTCTGTGCAAGTGGCCCTGAGTCGATGGCAAAGATGGAAATAGGTTCAGGTAAAGCACAGCAAACAAGACCATGAGTTTTCACAAACTAGGCATCAACCATGCTGACTCCAGCTCCACTGTCAACAAACACAGAAATTTTCTCGGTTTTGCTCTCTAGCACCACCTCTGCTGACAGGACAAAACGGAAACTGAAGGTTGGTAACAAATGCACCACTTGTTTATCCAACTCCAGACTACCAAGAGTTAATCGAGTCTCCTTTTGTTTAGGGATTGGAGGACAGGTCCCAACAAAATGTCCCTTTTTCCCACAAAAAAAACATATGCCTTTTTTGTGAATCTCCTGGGAGATGCATGATGCAGAGGCACCCCCTAACTGCATGGGTTACTCCACCTCCCACAGTACTCCAAGGACTGAGGGGTTTCATATACTGCCATGGCATCATTCAACCTTTCAGTAAGCCCCTCACAAAATTGACTTCTAGGGGCCAAGTCATTCCATTTGGAATCCGTTGCCCATCTATGGAATTCCGAACTGTACGTCTCCACTGACCAATTCCCCTGCTGAAGGCGACGTAGCCTAGACTCAGCCAAAGCGACTCAGTCAGGGTCATCATAGATGAGGGCCAGAGCCCCGAAAAACCTCTTCACAGACTGGAGACAAACCGAGTCCTGCAGTAAAGAAAACGCCCATGACTGAGGATCTCCCTGTAGTAAAGAGATCACAGTTCCAACCCATTGCTACTAATTTCCAGAGGAGTAAGGACGAAGTTTAAAATACAGTTTGCAGGCCTCCTTGAATACAAAAAACTTGTCCCTACCTCCTAAAAACCTGTCTGAGACGACAACCTTTGGTTCAGGCTGGACAGGCCTACCTGCAGAGACCCCCACATTGGCGACCTGTAGCCGCTGATGCTGCTACAGGAAAAAAAAAGGTGCACGCCCAAAAACACACAGAGAAAAAAAAGCAAAGTGTCAGGTTTTTTTGTTTGTTTTTTTCCTTTTCAAAATGTGCTCGGCCGGCGATAATGTCATGCAAGGTGTGGGAAAGACTTAGTGCAACACAAAAAGAGGGAGTGACAGGGAGCCCAGACTCTAGGGAAAGGGAGCCCAGACTCTAGGGAAAGGGGGAGTGGAGACCTCCTAGGCTGGTTTAGTGTCACCCTGTTTCCCCTAACAACCCTATATTGGCTCTTCACCAATCGCCGCACGCGTACCTCGCCCCGTCTTTCCCTGGCATTTGGCTAAGACTAGGGAAGGGAGGAGATGAGCACTAGTCGATTCCCACTGAACACTAAAGACAACAAGGGAGGACAAACAGGGGGAAATTGCTTAGATTTAGACGACTCCAGACAAATGTGCACACGTCCTCAAGCTCCAGAGAGGAAGCAGTACTGCTCTTGCTAACGCCTTCACAAGGAGTAATGAATATCGCCGCCACCTCCCTCTGGAACACAGCAGGTATTTATACTCCCAGACCAGGGTGTTAATTTGCCAGAGGAAGGTAGCCGTTGGGTCCTAGAGACAGCCTCTAAGAAGGTGTCTGCAATGCCAAATGTAGAGATCTCCTGAAACCCACTGCAGGGCGACTGTCTATCACTTCTGACACACCCGTGACACCTATTATATTTATGCTGTCATTGAGGTTTAGATACTTCTCAATCTGCTAATCAAGTCATTTAAAGAAGTTTTCTGACTGATTTAGAGAATTGGGTCCAAAGTCACTGTGTGAATGTGTAACGTGGCATGGCATGCGGGGCAGTAGCCGAAGGTCAAATACTCATCTTCCATGCTCTGTCATGCTACATGAAAATGAGGGTCCTAGCTGGATATATGAATCATAGAATCATAGAATGGTAGAGTTGGAAGGGACCTCCTGGGTCATCTGGTCCAACCCCCTGCTCAAAGCAGGATTCACTAGATCATCTCAGACAGATGTCTGTCCAGCCTGTTTGAAGACGTCCATTTGAAGGGGAACTCACCACCTCTCGTGGCAGCCTGTTCCACTCATTAATCACCCTAACTGTCAAAAAGTTTTTTCTAATATCTAATCTGTGTCTCCTCCCATTTAGTTTCATCCCATTGCTTCTAGTCTTTCCTTGTGCAAATGAGAATAAAGATGATCCTTCTACAATGTGACAGCCCTTGACATATTTGTAGACAGCTATTAAGTCTCCTCTCAATATGGACTTGTGTTACTTTGCCGATACACCTCTGCAGACCATTTGGTGCCGCTGTATTCGGCTGGCCAGGACCAGGTGTTAAGGAGTTAAGTGAGGGAGACCACAGTTCAAAAATAAACTTTCTTTTACTAAAGAATAACTTAAGGACTATTTACAGCGGATAGTAGGTATACATCATCTGGACTGCTACATGGCTTTGGATTACTTCTGTCTCTTTGCAGGATCTTACTATCTGTTTTTCTGGTCTCCCTCTTGCCACAGGAACACCCACTACTTGTGAATCTGCCAACTAATCAGACCTGAGGTCTGCTACAACTGCAAACTGGGCCCTAAGTGATTCTCTATAGGTAATTCCTCCTCTGCCCATCCAATTAGCCCCTCCCATTCTGGGCTAATCCCCACCATTAACTTTCTTTACCTGCTAACTACCTGTTGCTGGGCAATGCACAACTTCATCACTAACAATGCAGATGACTGAACAGGCAAACATAATAACACATCACATATTCTCAGGGGGGTTGTAGGCAACACCTCCACTTCCTTACAAATGGAACGTTAATATACATTTCTATTTACTTCTGTAGCATTGACAGAAGTACTATCTTCGCCAGTCCCATAGAAGTGGATCGATTGGCTGTCACCCATGCACACTACCACTACATTCACACAGGAGACTTTGGGACACAAGTTCTTGAGTTTGGTAATGGTCCTAGCAGTTGGACCCTAAGAGATCAGATATGTATCACGTATCCTAAGAATAGGATGTCACCGGGTCCCGTAGAAGCGCCGTAAAGATGCAAAATGGCCATCATCCATTCCACTCTCCCACGCATGTGTCCCCTCTCCCCCTGCCAACCGCAACGATGTCACGCTTGAAGCAATAAAAGACGATTTTATTCATTGGATTCGGTGAGTGCTGCCTTTCTTTTTCCTACCATTCATGAAGTTAGAGTAGAGTAGGGCCTGGTCAAAAGAGTCTACCTTGTCATGGTGGTGGCTTAAAAAAATATTTTGGCCAAAACAAAAGCTTCAGCTATGTATATGATATGGTGTTCGATGGGAACTGTTATTGTGTGATTGGTGAGGACGTGGTGCAGAAAGCGGAGTTTTTCCAAGAGTGAGCAGTGGGAATGTGGAAGGTTCAAGGGGTAGAGGCAGAGCTGGGGTGGAGCCTGGGTGGAGTCTCAAGGGAGCCCGAAAATTTTGCCAGTGTGGGGCCCCGAAATTCCTGGTGGCAGTCCTGGACAGGAGGCTGAACAGTGGAGAGAAATTGGCGATCCACAACTACCCAGATGATGGCCGATACTGGAAGATCGATAATGAAGTACATTGTGATATGCTGCCAGGGAGCAGATGGTATGGCAAAGGAAGTAGCTGACTAGTCGGAAGCTGTTTCAGAGCCTTGTTCTGGGCTCAAGAGGGACAGGCAGAGACTAAATCCGCAATATCCTTGCACATGATCGGCCACCAATAATGCAGGGAAATAAGAACAGCCGTTTTCTTCTGTCCAGCATATCAGCCAATTTAGATGAGTGACCACAGTGAAGAACCCGCTTCCTGTCTGGTTCAGTGACTAAGGTTTGTCCGGATGGAACCCGAGACAAATCCAGCAAAGAGACAGTAACTATTTTGAAGGGCTCAATGATGTGTTAAAGCTCTTCCTCCTCGTTGGAAGACAGAAAGAACCTAGAAAAAGTGCATCTGCCTTGACGTTTTTATCCACTGGCTGGAAATGGAGAATAAAATTGAAATAGACAAAGAACAGAGACCACCTAGTTTGACGTGGATTTAGCCGCTGTGCGGACTGCAGATATGCTAGATTCTTATGGTCCTTGTAAATAACCACAGGATGCATCGATCCTTCAAGCAAAAATCGCCATTCCTCTAGAGCCAGATTTATTGCCAACAGTTCTTGATCGCCTATCAAGTAGTTACGTTCAGAAGCTGAGAAGATTTTAGAAAAGAAACCACAGGTCACCAAAAGGCCAGGAGGAGACTTTTGGGAAAGAACGGCTCTGGTCCCAGAGGAAGAAGAATCCACTTCCAAAAACTATTGCTTATTATTGTCTGGTCAATGCAGCACAGGAGGAGAAGGCCTGTTTTAAAGAGACAGAGGCACTTTCTGCCTCCGGAGTCCATACCTTAGGGTTGGCCCCCTTGTGGGTCAGGGCAGATAAAGGAGCTGTCCATGAGGAGAAATGCGGAATGAACTGGCGGTAATAATTAGCGAGAAGCCGCTGGATAGCTTTCAGACTGTCAGGACGGGGCCACTTCAGGATGGCAGACACCTTCTCCGGATCCATTTTCAGACTGGTCACAGAGATGATAAACCCTAGAAATGGAAGAGAGGTTTGCTCGAAGACGCACTTCTCATACTTGGCGTATAAACGGTTCTTCCTTATTCTCTGCAGAACCTTGCGAACATCCCTCCTGTTTGTGGGCAGATCAGGAGAGAACACCAATATGTCGTCCAGGTAAACTACCACACACGAGTAGAGGAGATCCCGGGAAAATATCGTTCACCAGTTCTTGGAAGACTGCAGGGGCATTACAGAACTCAAACGGCATAACACGATAGTCATAATGGACATCGCGGGTGTCAAAGGCCGTCTTCCATTCGGCCCCCTGGCATATTCGGATCAGGTTATACGCCCCCCGCAGGTGGAGTTTCGTGAAGACCCTGGAACCTTTGAGACAATCAAGCAAGTCAGAAATGAGGGGCAGAGGATATTTATTCTAGATCATTATCTGGTTTAGTCCACTATAATCGATACAGGGTCAAAGTGAGTCTTCCTTTTTCTTTACAAAGAAGAATCCTGCTCCAGCGGGGAGGATGACTTCCGGATAAATTCCCTCGCAAGATTCTCTTTGATATACTCGGACATGGCTCAGATCTCAGCCTGAGACAGGGGGTAGATTCGGCCTCATGGAGGAGAAGAGCCAGGAAGAAGGTCGATAGGACAGTCATATGGCCTATGAGGTGGTAACGTCATAGCCTCCATTTTGTCAAAGACATCAGCGTACGTCCAATAAGCAGAAGGCAAGCCAGGTAGATTTGATGGAGTAGCTGGTGGTCGAGCAGGACGAATGGGAACTAGACAAGTCTTGTGGCACACCTGACCCCAACGGAGTGCTTCTCCGAATTTCCAGTCTAAGACAGGCTCATATTTTCACAACCATGGCAGACCTAGAAGCAGAGGATGAGACAAATCTGAGAGCACATAGAGAGGAATCTTCTCCGAGTGTAGTATTCCTACCCAAAGTTCCACAGGCTCAGAAACAAAAAGGATGGTCTCGGATAGGGGTCTCCCAACCATGGATGATACCACCAAAGGATTCTGCAGATATTGGATGGGGATTCTATACTGCTCCACAATGGGCCTGTTGAATGAAATGTCCTGCGGAACCAGAGTCCAGATAGGCTGATTCAGTGAAATGGATGTTGCCACAGGAAACAGATACTGAGAGAGTCAGGGGAGGAGAGGAGTAGTCCTTGCCCAGGGTAGCCTCTCCAATGGACCCTGAGCTTTGGAGTTCCCAGGTTTTTCAAGACAGGAACGGATTAAATGTTCGGGACTGCCGCAATAGAAACACCTCCTTTTGGCCTGACAGTTTTCCTGACGGCACTTGGCCAGCTTTACCTGGTCGATCTGCATGGATTCAGGGAAAGGTGTCAAAGTTGGGGTCAACGGCTTGATCGACCTTTGAAAGGTAGGAGCCAAGCGCAAAGATCTTCTCTTTCGAGTCACCTCCTTGGTCATCCAGTGAGTTGGGAATATTACGACCTGCCAACTCGTCCTTAATTCTTACAGAAAGACCTTCCCAGAAGGCAGCCACCAGTGCCTCATTGTTCCAGGTGAGTTTGGCGGACAGGGTCTAGAATCGAATGGCATACTGACCCACTGTGAGGTTACCTTAACGCAACCTGAGAAGTGAGGATGCTCCAGAGAAAACACGTCCAGGCTCATCAAAACCTTGCGGAAGGCTTCTAAGAAAGTCTGAAGGGTAGAGACAAGAGGATCCCTTCGCTCCCATTGGGGATTGAGCCAAGCCAGGACCTCGCCAGTGAGATGGGACATGATGAAAGTCACTTTGGCTCGATCTGAAGCAAACTGATGGGCCAAGAGTTCAAAGTGCAGCATGCATTGATTGATGAACATGGCTGATGTATAGGCAGGTAGGTGCAGGTGAGCATGACTGAAATCAGGAACACAAGGCAGACAGGTACAGGACAGGTAAACTGACTGATGGGTACTGGGGACCAGACAATTGACTTTAAACTTTGCTCAGGAACCTCCCATCAGGTGAAGGTGCCTAAATAATAAATGTCTCCCAGCCATTGGCTGGGGACACTTTAGGATGGCGCACTCTGTCCCTTTAGAAAGGGGGGGAGTGCTAGCGCCCTAAGCACAGTGCCCGGGGATCTGTGAGCAGCTGCCGGAGGAGAAGGAAGTGCGGAACGGGGGCCGTGGCGGTGAGTGAGTCGGCGTCCCTGCCGGGGGAGGGGAGAAGCATGCAGGGACGCCGGCGCTACAGTGTGACTGCAGACTTGTGAATCATCACGTCGCACACACTGGTCACTGGAAGAATTTTCTGGTCCTGGCTCTAGGAATGGTGTTCACGTGACCGCAAGTATGCGATATGCATACTCCTGGCCACATTTTGACTAGACTGTTTCCGGCCTCTCTCAATACCCTTACGTTGAGCGAGGCCACGCTTATCTAGTCAGAATGTGGCTGGGAGTATGCATATCACATACTTGTGGTCACATTACTGCCCACTCGCAGCATCAGCACTGGAGAATCCTCGCAGTGTGGATGATGTAAGGATTCGCAAGTCTGCAGTTACATAAAATGACTACAGACTTGTAACTTAAGACTGGACAACCCCTTTAATAAAGGTTTTGTAAACTGACATATGTCCTTGACAAGGCTTTGACTTTGCACTGGCTATGAACAATGGCTGCTCTGAAGTTTCATCCCATTACTAAAGTTGCTATGCAGCCACTGCCTTGAAGTCAGTATACTGCACTTCTTGAAAGATGCTGACCATATCGCATTTATTATTTCTTTCTGTTATGAACAACACCTGTAGGGAACAGTTCTTAACGCCACCATGGGGGCTCAGTGCAGCCTTGCAGCGCTAGCGTCCTGGGTTCAAATCCCACCAAGGACAATATCTGCAAAGAGTTTGTTTGTTCTGCGTGGGTTTCCTCCGGGTTCTCCGGTTTCCTCCCACACTCCAAAGACATTCTGATAGGGAATGTAGATTGTGAGCCCCAATGGGGACAGTTATGATAATGTCTGTAAAGTGTTGTTGAATCAATGGTGCTATATAAGCGAGAAAGATAAAGAAATAATGGGTTGTGGCTAAGAAAGACTGCACTTAGGTTTCATGTCATGTCCTGAAGCAGAGGTTGCAATTACAGCTCTGGAGTGCCAACCTAATCAGCTGCCTCCGCTGTTTATGCCATGTCTGGCTAGATGGATCCACCATTGCTTTGCACTGCAAAGTCTATTAGGAGAAGGATGGATGTAAATCCTTGCTATATACAGGATATGGTGTCACTTTATAAAGAAAGCATTTTAATGGATCTTCTTCACCTCTTTGACTTCATTGCTAGAACACATAATCAGTCATATTTACCAGTACGGGTGTCCTGCTCCCCAAGGGACCAGTGTACGGTATTACAGGGCAATGACAGGAAACATAACTTTGAACTGTCCTGAAACGTGAGAAGATACAGTTTCCAACTTAGTTTTTATTACGTAAAGGAAACTGCACTTCAGTTCATCAAATTCCTCAGGCATAGCTTTTACTGTTCAGCCCGCATCCACCACTTGTAATACGTGACCATGCTTGTAGATTACTGCACCCTCCCTGACCTGCTTTTTCTGAGGAACGTCAATGCAAATCCCCAATTAGGAATTAAATTAGGAAGTATTAACTTGTCTTTGTAGCCTTAAGTGCTATGCAAATGCATTTTGCATCTGTCGGCTATTAGTAGTGCCTATGTATGCATCGCACACTGTACAATGTACAAGTACACATGCGTCAGGATAATGACATAATTATGCAAATGCGGATCCATCAGATAGCAACTGTTACAACAAAATAGGTGTGTATATCAGCATGGAAAGCAAAGTGCCAATTAACACATTGTAAGGCTGGTTTCACAGGGCCACAACTTCTGCACCCCTGCCATTTCTATAGAGCCAATCTCAGATCATTATATACTTCAATGACGGTAAAAGTATGGTTCAAAGCAATCACGAGACGGGGTGTTGCATCCAGAATATGAATACTAACATCTGTTCATTTTACACCCACGTGAAACTGGCCTAAGGGATATTTCATGTACAAATAACAAGATTGCTGTCTGTTACGGTAGGTGAGATTTTTAAAGGCATGTGTTCAAAAATCCAGTCCACTTTCATTGTTCCTTTAGCTGTAAGCAATAAAAAAAATAATAAAACTTTTGACAACATGGTCTATAAGTAAACACAGGTTTTGAGGGGTTTTTTTTACTGATTGGATGTGAGCTTAAATAGTCACTTAAGTTTCAGCAAACTTTCCATAAAATAATAATACAAGCAAATATTGTAAACTATGTATTTTTTCTTATCAGATAAATTTCACTTATGGGCCACCTCTCCTCACCATACCTCACAAACTAGTCATTAACTCAGAAATACAGCTGAACTCCGTCCTACTCCAAACAAAATGAACTGTCAACTCACTGAGGGATCAAGTTACAGCTGCTTGAAGTGTCTGGAAAGAGGAGGCAGCAGAAGGAGTAGAATGAGAGGGAGACACACTAGAGAGACAGATGGTTATGTTGCCCCCCCATATATCCATCCTGGCTTCCATGTGTCGAGCCTGCCCCCCTCCCCAATATATCCATCCTGGCCTCCATGTGTCCAGCCTGCCCCCCCTTATATCCATCCTGGCCTCCATGTGTCCAGCCTGCCCCCCCATATATCCATCCTGGCCTCCATGTGTCGAGCCTGCCCCCCTCCCCAATATATCCATCCTGGCCTCCATGTGTCCAGCCTGCCCCCCCTTATATCCATCCTGGCCTCCATGTGTCCAGCCTGCCCCCCCCTTACATCCATCCTGGCCTCCATGTGTCCAGCCTGCCCCCCATATACCCACCCGGCCCCCCTTCCCATGTGTTCAGCCAGGCCCCCGCTAATGTGTTCAGCCAGGCCCCCCCCTTATGTGTCCATCCAGGCCCCACTCTAATGCATCCAGCCAGCCCCGTCCCCTCTTATGCGTCCAGCCAGGCCCCCCCATTATGTGTCCAGCCAGGCCCCCCCATTATGTGTCCAGCCAGGCCCCCCCTTATGTGTCCTGCCAGGCCCCCCCTTATGTGTCCTGCCAGGCCCCCCCCTTATGTGTCCAGCCAGGTCCCCCACCTTATGTGTCCAGCCAGGTCCCCCACCTTATGTGTCCAGCCAAGCTCCCCCTCCCATGCGTCCAGCCAGGCCCCCCTTATGTGTTCAGCCAGGCCCCCCCTTGTGTGCCCAGCCAGGCTCCCCCCTTGTGTGTCCAGCCAGGCCCCCATCCCATTCTGCATTCATTCATACACACACACACAAAGATTCCTCTTCTTACCTTCATGCGCTCCCGTGCGGTGTCCTCCTCCTCCAGTTGCGCGCTTCCTTCACAGCAGGTGCATAACAATGACGTCATACGCCGGCCGGCGAAGGAAGACACTCAGCTTCAGCTGCTTCACTGGGACGTCCGTCGCAGCGGTTCAGGTAATGAACGCTGCGTGCTCACGTCCCTGCATACACTGTGCCTGCGCTTTTAAAGGGCCCATGCCCCTTAAAACTGCAGGTTTTTTTTTCCCCCCTTCTCTACTCCCCCCTCTCTTCTCCCCCTCTCCTCTGCAGCAGGGGGGCAGGGCCCACCGAGGAAATCCCCGGTACCCCACCAGCCCAGTCCGACTCTGCTCCTAAGCCGCCTGTACGAGCATGTAGGCCATAGGAAACTGAATAAAATTATACCTTGATATCTGCGATCCGATGTCTTATTCCAGAGAAATCCATGGTTTTCTAAAATGTAAATGAGCTTTCCAGGCTATAGGTCGGACACTGATCTGCATGAGAATCTGCCTTCATGTCTTATTTTATAGGAAGGGGGAGTTACCAATGTGGTGTGTAATGGCCGCTCTCTGCTCTCCTGATCTCACTGCAGAGCTGTGTGTGATTATACCTGACACATCTGCAGGTTCCTCTCAGCTTCAGACTCCATCTCACAGGTAGACAGGGTTGCAATATTGTTACAATATAGCAGAGCTCAGAGAACTGCAAAAAATGTGTTTGCATGAAGACAAAGTTCAGTTTTACTTTTCTGTGTTATTTACATGTCTCACACTGGTAACTCCCCCTTTTATTTAAAATGAAACTCTGCATCGAGGCTGCAACATGTGAACATAGTCTGAAAATCAATCTCAGATATCTTACATTGGTTGATGCAATTTCATCTAAATAAATCTGTAGAGATCCTGTCCCATACAATTAAGATGTTTCTTAGAATACAGATAATTAATAAACCCATCACGTTCATTGGGGCTTTCTTGTGCCATTTGTTGATTCAGTGGTGTCTACAACTCTTAGATGTGACTGTCTAATTAGAGTAAGTGACAAAACTTACTAGGCTCTGAAAAAAAAAATCAGAATCAGTGTCTTCATTGAAAACTGTTAATATTTTAATGCCACCTATACATCATTTAGAATAATATGATCAGAAAATTCTCCAAATAGGGGAAGACACATTTTAAAATCTCTAAATAATAAACTTTCTTCTTCAAACCTCTAAGGAACATAACTTTTGACTTTGAAAAACATTTTGTCCTAGTTCTTAAGAGACTAAGTGTGGAATAAGTGCGCAGCTCATGTCACATAATCTGTCTCATAGTGTCACTAACATTAAAAGGATAATGGAATTAGATCCACATTAAATTGTTTCCTCCTACAGATTTGTCCCATTAATACAGCTACAGAAATTTCTATAATCTGAATTGGCTTGGTGAAGAACAAATATATCAAGATACATTTCCAATCAAAAAAAATGTACATTTTACATCAATTGCAATACAAAGGCAAAGCAGTCCCTTTATCAGCATGATTTTTTAGAATATTTCAACTCCGTTGACTTCATCCAGTGTTTCTGACCTTCAGATTGTCAGCTCCAGTTAGTTAGCGCATTCTTTATTATCATTATCAGCTAGCGAGGGAAAATGTCCCTTGACCACCAACATTGTTAGATCCACAAAATCTGCACTCACCAGATGGATACTTGCACAGCAGCACACAATCCAGAGCTATGATTTATGACTCTGAACACTGTGGTACAGAGATCAAGCTCAGCAATGTGAGAGATGATAAAACAAGGTCACATAATTGCCTTTATACACATTCCAGAACGTATGATACATATAAGATTTCTATATATATTACAAAAATACTAAGATAAAAGGAAACGGAAGTAGAAATGAAAAATGTGAAGGGGAATAATGCACTGTAAATACGAAATAGACATAAGAAGGGGGGTCATCTTTTCTTCTTCCTAAAGGCCTGGGGCCAATATGTTACTGGAAGTCACAGATTTTGATAAGCCTGAGTGTTGTAATTTTAGAATTTAAATTGTTAAGAAAGGCCCCTATAAATACTCTTATGTTAGAAGAAATGAAACATAACGGTTCTTACCGTTAATGACACGTCTTCGTTAAACAATGAAATGCTGCATGTTCTTTAGAGGTGAAGAAGAATATAATCACAACCTCTTAGATGAGTTATCGGTTCAGTAGAGTAAAAGTTACGATCTTGTTTGTACAGTACAGTCATGGCCAAAAGTATTGAGAATGAGACAAATAGTAATTTTTCCAAAGTTTACTGCTTCATTTTTTGTAATGGCAATTTGCATATACTCCTGAATGTCAAAGAGTGATCAGCTTAACAGCAATTACTGTACTTGCAAAGTCAATATTTGCCCAGAAAATGAACTTTAACCCCCAAAACACATTTCAACATCATTGCAGTCCTGCCTTAAAAGAAGCAGCTAACATCGTTTTAGTGATTGATCCATTAACACAGGTGTGGGTGTTGATGAGGACAGGGCTGGCGATCAATCAGTCATGATTGCGTAAGAATGACATCACTGGACACTTTAAAAGGAGGCTGGTTCTTGGTATCATTGTTTCTCTTCAGTTAACCATGGTTATCTCTAAAGAAACACGTGCAGCCATCATTGCACTGCACAAAAATGGCCTAACAGGGAAGAGTATCGCAGCTACAAAGATTGCACCTCAGTCAACAATCTATCGCATCATCAAGAACTTCAAGGAGAGAGCTTCCATTGTTGTCAAAAAGGCTCCAGGGCGCCCAAGAAAGACCAGCAAGCACCAGGACCGTATCTTAAAACTGTTTCAGCTGCGGGATCGGACTACCAGCAGTGCCGAGCTTGCTCAGGAATGGCAGCAGGCTGGTTTGAGTGCTTCTGCACGCACTGTGAGGCGGAGACTCTTTGAGCAAGGGCTGGTTTCAAGGAGGGCTGCAAAGAAGCCACTTCTCTCCAGAAAAAACATCAGGGACCGACTGATATTCTGCAAAAGGTACAGGGAGTGGACTGCTGAGGACTGGGGCAAAGTCATTTTCTCTGATGAATCCCCTTTTCGATTGTTTGGGACATCTGGAAAACAGCTTATTCGGAGAAGAAGAGGTGAGCGCTACCACCAGTCTTGTCTCATGCCAACTGTAAAGCATCCTGAAATCATTCATGTGTGGGGTTGCTTCTCAGCCAAGGGAATCGGCTCACTCACAGTCTTGCCTAAAAACACAGCCATGAATAAAGAATGGTACCAGAATGTCCTCCAAGAGCAACTTCACCCAACCGTCCAAGAGCAGTTTGGCGCCCAACAATGCCTTTTCCAGCATGATGGAGCACCTTGCCATAAAGCAAAGGTGATAACTAAATGGCTCATGGAACAAAACATAGAGATTTTGGGTCCATGGCCTGGAAACTCCCCAGATCTTAATCCCATTGAGAACTTGTGGTCAATCATCAAGAGACGGGTGGACAAACAAAAACCAACAAATTCTGGCAAAATGCAAGCATTGATTATGCAAGAATGGACTGCTATCAGTCAGGATTTGGTCCAAAAGTTGATTGAGTGCATGCCAGGGAGAATTACAGAGGTCTTGAAGAAGAAGGAGCAACACTGCAAATATTGACTTGCTGCATTAACTCATTCTAACTGTCAATATAACCTATTGGTACTCATAATATGATTGCAATTATATTTCTGTATGTGATATAAACATCAGACAAACACTAATAAAAACCAGAGGCCAGCAGATCATGTGAAAATATAATTTTGGTGTCATTCTCAAAACTTTTGGCCATGACTGTATAACATTGAATACCACTGCAAGATCTATCTTCTAGGACTCGTGCAGACGTTCAGGAGTCACCAATGTGTTCTTTCAGTGTTTTTACTTTATAGAACACATAAACATTATATTCTCTGGGGATATTCACATGTACGTGATTTTTTGAGACATGTCTGTTTTTGATTCGAGTCATAGATCAAAATTACCCTTACAAGTCTAAGGATCCATGAGAATCATAGACAGCACGCAGATGCCAAATTGCTGTCGGTGATTATCATTGTAATGGATAGGAGCTTTGTCAGTAGTCAGATGACCATATAAATCGGATCGAGATCAGAATGCAGTGCACCGACTGGCCAGCGGCTCTCTGACCCGAGCACGACATCTACATAGAAATACATGAAGCAGTCACGCTCCAGTAAGGTGAACTGCTGGCCAGTCTGTGCACTGCGTTCCAATCTCGGGGTTTAGGGTTTCACTTCTATCCACATACACTATATGCACAAAAGTATTGGGAAATTCCTCTTCAGCATTGAATTCAGATTTTTCATTCAGTCCAGTTGCCTCATGAGTATAAAATCCAACCTCTAACAATGCCGTCTGCCCGTCCTAACAGATGTGAAAGAATGGCTTACTCTAAAGAGCCCAGTGAATTCGAGTGTGGTCCTATAATAGGAGCCATCGATGCAAAAAGTCAGTTTGTGAATTTCTTCCCTCCTAAATATTCCACAATAAACTTTGATTGGTGTTATTGAAAAATGGAAGCTTTTAGGAAACACAGAAGTTACAGACCAGGGTCACTGAGTGCTGAGGCGTATAGTGCATAAAAGTCACCAACGCTCTGCTGACTCAATAATTACAAAATCCAAACCTCTGCTGCCATTAACATAAGCTAAAACTTAGCGGGAGATTCATGACATGGTTCTCCATGACTGAGCAGCTGCATGAAAATGTTATATCAACAAGCACACTGCCAAGTGTAAGACAGAATGGTGTAAAACACGTCACCACTGGACTCTGGAGTAGTGGAAAAGTGTTCTGTGGTGTGATGAAGCACACTTATACACAGTGGGTACGGAAAGTATTCAGACCCCTTTAAATTTTTCGCTCTTTGTTTCATTGCAGCCATTTGTTAAATTCTAAAAAGTTCATTTTTTTCTCATTAAAGTACACTCTGCACCCCATCTTGACTGAAAAAAAAACAGAAATGTAGAAATTTTTGCAAATTTATTAAAAAAGAAAAACTGAAATATCACATGGTCATAAGTATTCAGACCCTTTACTCAGTATTGAGTAGAAGCACCCTTTTGAGCTAGTACAGCAATAAGTTTTCTTGGGAATGATGCAACAAGTTTTTCACACCTGGATTTGGGGATCCTCTGACATTCTTCCTTGCAGATCCTCTCCAGTTCCATCAGGTTGGATGGTGAACGTTGGTGGACAGCCATTTTCAGGTCTCTCCAGAGATGCTCAATTGGGTTTAAGTCAGGGCTCTGGCTGGGCCAGTCAAGAATGGTCACAGATTTGTTCTGAAGCCACTCCTTTGTTATTTTAGCTGTGTGCTTAGGGTCATTGTGTTGTTGGGAGGTGAACCTTCGGCCAAGTCTGAGGTCCAGAGCACTCTGGAAGAGGTTTTCATCCAGGATATCTCTGTACTTGGCCGCATTCATGTTTCCTTCAATTGCAACCAGTCGCCCTGTCCCTGCAGCTGAAAATCACCCCCATAGCATGATACTGCCACCACCATGTTTCACTGTTGGGATTGTATTGGGCAGGTGATGAGTAATGCCTGGTTTTCTCCACACATACTGCTTAAAATTATCACCAAAAAGTTCTATCTTCATCTCATCAGACCAGAGATTCTTATTTTTCATAGTCTGGGAGTCCTTCATGTGTTTTTGAGCAAACTCTATGCAGGCTTTCATATGTCTTGCTCTGAGGAGAGGCTTGCGTCTGGCCACTCTGCCATAAAGGCCCGACTGGTGGAGGGCTGCAGTGATAGCTGACTTTGTGGAACTTTCTCCCATCTCCCTACTGCATCTCTGGAGCTCAGCCACAGGGATCTTGGGGTTCATTTTTACCTCTCTCACCAAGGCTCTTCTCCCACAATTGCTCAGTTTGCCTGGATGGCCAGGTCTAGGAAGATTTGTGGTGGTTCCAAACTTCTTCCAGTTAAGGATTATGGAGGCCACTGTGCTCTTAGGAACCTTGAGTAATGCAGACATTTTATAACCTTGGCCAGATCTGTACCTTGCCACAATTCTGTCTCTGAGCTCCTTGGGCAGTTCCTTTGAGCTCATGATTCTCATTTGGTCTGACATGCACTGTGATCTGTGAGGTCTTATATAGACAGGTGTGTGCCTTTCCAAATCAAGTCCTATCAGTTTAATTAAACACAGCTGGACTCCAATGAAGGAGAAGAACCATCTCAAGGAGGATCACAAGGAAATGGACAGCATGTGACTTAAATATAAGTGTCTGAGCAAAGGGTCTGAATACTCATGACCATATGAAATTTCAGTTTTTCTTTTTTAATAAATTTGCAAAAATTTCTACATTTCTGGGGGTTTTTTCAGTCAAGATGGGGTGCAGAGTGTACTTTAATGTGAAAAAAATGAACTTTTAAGAATTTACCAAATGGCTGCAATGAAACAAAGAGTAAAAAATTTAAAGGGGTCTGAATACTTTCCGTACCCATTGTATCTGGCAATCTAAATAATTAGTCTGAGCTTGCCAAACATCAGGAGAACGTAATGTTTAGTGAGCTTGTTTTTTAGGGGTAGGCCTAGGCTTCTTACTTCTAGTGAAATTGAATCTTAATTCTTCAGCACATTAAGATATTTTGGACAATTTTAGCCTCCAACTTTGTGGGAAGAGTTTGGAGAAGGCCCCTTTCTGTTACAGCATGATTGGGCCCCAGTGAACAAACAGAGGTCCATAAAGGCATGGTTGTGGAAGCTTAGTGTAGATGAGCTATACTGCCAGCACAGAGCCTGACCTCAACCTCATTGAACACCTTCGGGAAACACTAGAATTGAAATTGCCACCTAGGTGCTGTCATTCAACATTAGTGTCTGACCTCATAAATGCCCTTCGAGGGGGTTAAAACCCCTGAACACAGATCATCAAACATCTGATCTTTGATGATCTGTATCCAGTGGTTTTAGCATGTATGGAATAAATTTACAATAAACGCAGAGTTTCTCAAGAAGGACGGAGTGCTGGCGTTTCGCTTACTGGAGTAAATGACAAACTCTGCTTAAGCTGCCACGCACTCTGGCTGAAGCCATTATAGATGGGGTCAGCTGTTGGTTTTCTTATGTTGTAATGTGTTAGGGTCCCAATACTTTTCCCATATATACAGTCATGGTGAAAGTGTTGGCAACCTTGAAATTGTTCTAGAAAATTAAGTATTTCTCCCAGAAAATTATTGCAATTACACATATTTTGTTGGACACATGCATAGTTCCTTTGTGCATATTGGAACAACACAAAAAAACTGAGAAAAAAATGCAAATTGGACATAATTTCACACAAAACCTCAAATGTTGTCCAAATAAAATTGTTGGTACCTTTCCAAAATTGTGAGTAAACAACTTTGTTTCAAGCATGTGATGCTCATTCAAACTTGCCACACTAAACATGGAGAAGAGAACTGTATGCAGACTTGAGAACTAAAACTGTTGAACAATATCAATAATCTCAAGGTTACAAGTCCATCTCCAGAGATCTTGATGTTCCTTTGTCCACAGTGCGGAACATAATCAAGATGTTTACAACCCAAGGCACTGTAACTAATCTCCCTGGCTGTGGACGGCAGAGACAAATTGATGAAAGGTTGCAGCGCAGGATAGTCTGGATGGTGGATAGGTAGCACCAATCAAGTTTCAAAGAAATTCAAGATGTCCTGCAAGCTCAGGGAATGAGAAACAACACAGTACTTACATTCAAATATGGTGGAGGTTCAAAGATGTTTGGGGGTTGTTTTGCAGTGTCTGCACTGGGTCCCTTGACTGTGTGCAAGGCATCATGAAATCTGAAGATTACCAAAGGATTTTGGGCCGCAATGTAGAGCCCAGTGTCAGAAGGCTGGGATTGCATCCTATGTGATGCGTTTTCCAGCAGGACAATGACCCCAAACATACTTCAAGAAGCACCCAGAAATGGATGGAAACAAAGCGCTGGAGAGTTCGAAGTGGCCAGCAATGAATCCGGATCAAAATCCCATTGAAGACCTGTGGAGAGATCTTAAAATTGCTTTTGGGAGAAGGCGCCCTACAAATATGAAAGACCTGGAGCAGTTTGCAAAAGAAGAGTGGTCCAGTATTCCAGTTGAGAGGTGGCAGAAGTTGTTGATGGTTATAGGAAACGATGGATTGCAGTTATTTATTCCAAGGGGTGTGTAACCTAATATTAAGTTGAGGGTGCCTACAATTTAGTCCGGACCATTTTTGGGGTTTTGTGTGATATGTCCAATTTGCTATTTTTTTTTCTGTTTTTTTGTGTTGTTCCACTACACACAAAGGAAATAAACATGTGTATAACAAAACATGTGTAATTGCAATAATTTTCTGGTAGAAATTCTTCACTCTCTGGAACAATTTCAAAGGTGCCAACACTTTCGGCCATGACTGTATAATGCCTATGTTTAATTTTGCAGTTTTGTCCATGGGAGAGAGCATCCTGTTTGTAATTATGTTTTATATTGTTTGTCTAAGTGTATTTGTATATAATAAAGGTCATATCAGTGGTAGAATCTGGTTGTGTGCCTCCTAGATGCCCTTATTTCTTTCAATATTTGTCATTTTTGCGCAGCTTCAAGAGCATCCTATATAAAGTATGGGATTGTTCTTTTTACGTAATTGTACTGTTGACTATCTGTCTCTATTTTCTGACAGGGAAGCCGCTCACTTGACATAAGATGATGAAAGCGAATCACTATACAAAGCATAAAGCAGAAGCCAAAACTGCTGACAGAATAATTTTAGAAAGCCAGCAAAGAGTTTATGCTTTAGTTTTCCCATAAAATATTTACACATTACTTACAGTGCTGAACTGAACTACATCTGGTTGCCAGTATATAAAGAAAAAAGATTAAAATATGAAATGTGCCATCTCACATTCGCCCTTGGCAGCACCCGAGGGACTCCTGACCCCATTCCCGTGGACAGAACATGAACAGCATACATATGGTTAAGGAGACATCACTTAATCATATAGATTAAAAAATATATATATTTTTTCTTCTATTTCAGACTAGGCCCTACAGATTATTGTAACTGAGCCTGAATGCTGATCCCAGCCTTCCGGAGTCATGGTGGGAAGGTATTGTGCCGGATGGCCAAGCATCTCCTGGACATGGCAGCAGTCCACACATGAGAGACAGAGACGTTTCAATTATCACAAATGTCTGCAGTCATTCAAGAGATGGGGATGCTCAGATATCAACCTATGGTCTTGGAGTTGCTTGATTATTTACATCTGTTTCTCGGATTTCTCAGGTTATCAAGAATATTTAAAGAGTGGTCCACTAAAGAACGACCCCGTTTTCAATGCACCTAGTCCGCTTAATATTATTAAAAAAAAAGTATGCTTAACTCTCGGATGAACGCCGCTCCTCCACTCCGAGTCCTGTGCCCCCCCCGGCAGTCGGGTAACATTGCTTATGTCATGGGAGCACTGGAGCCTATTAGTGGCTGCTGACGGCCTGCAGTCTTCACAATTCTGTCACACTGGGGGTATTCAAAAGAATGTGTCCAATAGTGGTCTACCCTTTTAAAAAGAAGGTGACTCATCCAGAAGATTAGGGAGAAGAAAGTTCAAGCCATTTTGATTGCACCATTTTGACCCTGAAGAACCTGGTTGAAATTTTTCTTAACTATTTGGAGGGCAAACTTTTAATTTCTTTCTCAGACTCCAATGTCTCAGGTCAACTTGTATCATCAAAACTTCATCAAATTGCATCTCATGGCACATGGAGACTGACAGGATGATCCCATCTCGGGAAGGCATTTCTGAAAATATCTTGAGCACTCTTCTTTAAGCAAGGAGACCTTTAAAGTTTTTTCATTTACAGAATAAATGTTTGCCTTGGCAGAGGCATATGTATGTGTAATATATATATATATATATATATATATATATATATATATATAAAGATGTTCCTCATCCTCCCTGTGTCCAGTGCTGACTCTCTGCTGCCTCTACGATTGCTTACCAGCTGCAGGGGAGACATAACAAACAGTGCACATCACCACTGCAGTCAATCACTGAGCTCAGCGCCATTGTCTAGGTAGTGGCAGAGAGCCAGTTCTGGACCTAGGAAGAGGGAGTAACAGCTGTGTCTGTTATTTTATGCATATATGAGCCTCTGCCTAGAAAATGTCTATTCCATAAAATCCCTTTAAACTCTTAAACTGTATTATAATCGGAAGATGGCATACCAGTATAGTTCCACTAGTGCTTCAAATCATTCAGGACGGCTTCAAGTCAAGACTCAAGGAGATTGTCCACTACCTTGATGTTGTTGATCCATCCATGGGATAGTTTATTGATATGAGATAAGTCCATCACCCCCACCGGTCAGCTGTTATCAGCTTCAGTGGCAGATGGATGTAATTTGTATATATGGAGCAGGGGGGACAGTACAGCTCTGTACATTGCTTTGTGGCGGTTGCTGAGATCTGCTGCTCAGTTCTTATTCAACTGCAACCAATGACAATTAAGAAGTCTCATATTAGCTTAGCTAAAATTTTCAAAAGTAACACCAATTTCCCTCCCAATTAATACATTTTAAAATGGCTGGTTTGATCCACTTCTAGCATTAGGTTTAGAGTGGATGTAAATTATTTTTCATATTTTACTTCATTAAAAACAAACGATATTTAAAAAAAAATGAAAACATTAATACTTTACATTTTTTCAATTGTTGAAAAAAAATGTTTTGATGGCACCTTCCCTTTAAAGGGTTATCCACTGGTTAATTAATTGATGCCTATATAACCATTTGTATCCTATTCATGCTCTGTCCTAGGGAACACAGAAGACAACCCTTGGTGCTGTATTTTGACTTAGAGAGTAACTGTCATTTTAATTCTAATTTCTTAAATCAATAGTACACAAGAAAATAAGAAACATTGTAATATATCTTATCAGAGATTTGCCTCTTTCTTCTCCTGGACTGATCTTTCACTCTCAATTCATGACTAAAATCTGTATTCATTTAAGACACATGTTCCCATTTTCATCTCACAGGTAAGATCTGTGTTCAGTTAATACAGACTTTTTCATTACTGAGATAGGAAATTATAGTTGGTGCTTTTAAAATTCTATGGAGGGGAAGAGCTAGAGACAGACACAGACATTCTGCTGGAAGTTCTCCTGAAACACCAGTTACAAATCTCCATAGAACTTTATGAGCACCAACTATCATCTCCTATCTCAGTAATTGGAAAAGCTTGTATTCACTGAACACAGATATTACCCGTGAATTGAAAAATTTGAGAATGAAAGAAGCAGATTTCCTTAATAAGATATAATACAAAGTTTCCTATTTTCATGGTTTGTTTTTTCTTTTTAAATAAATAAGACAATGGTTACTCTTTAAGTAAGCGAAAGTTTCAGGTAGGGAAATATTTGTACTTTGATCTTTTCGAGAATTGACCCAGATTATTCCACTCTTTCATACTGCGGCATATTTAGTTGATAGATTTGTTTAAAAACTAATATATTGCAGATAAAAAGACAAAAAACAACATTTTATCATCACAAAAGGTATTATTTTAATACTGCTTTTTTATATAACAAAAGCTACCAGAACCAGATGGGGCTCAAGCAGCCAAATTTCTTGTAATATTTAATTCATGGTGCCATTTACTCATGCACCAATGGCAAAAAGTCTGTGACAAATGCAAGGGTTAACAATTCCAACCAAACTAAAAATCCAAGAAGGACTCCGCTATAGTAGTAAGGGCAAATTGAAAGAGTTGCATAACCGGGTGGAAGAAAGGCGATTCCGGCAACTAAGTAGGAAAGGGTTCTTTACAGTCAGAGCAGTCAGACTGTGGAATGCCCGACCAGAAGAGGTAGTAATGGCTGACGCTATAACAGCTTTTATACAAGGGCTGGACGATTTCCACTATGGGTTAAAGATATATTTGTGACAAAGAATGTATAATTGGGGGAGGAAGGTTGCACTGATGGACCCAAGTCTTTTTTCAACCTGTGTAACTAGGGAAATGACTCCCCTACTTTAGTCGCCATGCTAATCATGGCCTCTGCAAGGATACCCATACAGTAGGATCCTTCCTGACTCCTTCCTTATTGAGCCATACATACTGCAAGGCTGAAAAGCATTTACAAACTTTTAATATAACAAGACTAATATTAACATTGGGTAATTTGACTCCACCACGGCCTCACAAGCATATTATATGCATAATTGAAACAAGGCGTATTTCTTGTTCTTCTGTATCACATAAGAAACACGAATGCAGAACATCTATTTAGAAAGGGGATTTCAGGAATTCTGCAGTGTGTTTGCTTAGCACAGAGTGTACTTATCTTTATGCATTGTATCACTTTATATGGTAATTTTCTACAAGCTATTTTGCCTTTACACATAAATAAATTAAAAGGGCAAGGTGGAGGAGCGCTCTTATGTTTGAGTGAACTTAAAGTGCCACCTTGTGGCAAAGACAGGGAACGGCAGTGACTAAAATCAATGGGAATCGGGCGGAAACTGACAGTGAAGGGCCCCTGTGTAACCCTCCCCCCCACCACCCAGTCCACTCTCCTCCATCAAGCCCGCCGGGGTACACACATACACAATTTACATTTATATTCACATTAGGCACACATCTAAAATATGCACATTGCAGGAGCATTTACATTTTATGCATACATATATATAGTCCATAAATTGCTGTCACATGACCATCCACTTGCTTTGGAAAAAGTGGGGAAGCCTGACAGTGTACACATTGCACACTGCCGTGATGACAATAGGGGGGAATCCTGGCATGCCGAATCATAATCATCATGCGATCTACATACTTACCGAATAGATTCTTATCCGCTTCTCTCAATTTCTAGAACAGTGGGTAAGAAACGACTAGTCGGCATGTGACTGCGGAAATATCTCTTTAGCCTTGAAAACACATTTAAAGAGGTTATCCAGGGACGTTTTTACTGTGGGTCCAAGAACTAACAGGCAGGTAGTTGCTAACTGCCTGTTCTGCCCAGCACAGAACGGTGAAAGACAGCCAAACCTGCGGCTTCCGCTGATGTTATTTCGACAGAGCAGCGGCTTCTCTTTCGCTCTGCTCTGTTGACGGGGCGTGATTGCTGATATCATGCTGATTGACAGTCAGCTGCATAACTGTGGGAAACCCGTTGTCAACTAATATGATGTCGGCTGTCACGCCCCGTCGACAGAGAAGCCCGGAAGAGGAAGAGCTGTGCTGTTGACATGGTGGAGCTAAATCGTTGGCAGGAGCAGTCAGTGTCTATTCTGAGCTGGCACCAGATAGAACAGGCAGGTAGTTGCTAACTAGTTAGTTTTTTAGGGGCTCAAAGTAAAATAAAATAATTTAGATAATTTAGTCCTGGATACTACTTTTATGGCCATGTTCACATATCAGTATCTGTAAGCCAAAACCAGGAGTGGGTGATAAATACAGAAGTGGTGAAGTGTTTCTATTATACTTTTCCTCTGATTTGTTCCTCTCCTGCTTTTGGCTTACAAATACGGATGTAAAATACTGATCAAATACTGAACGTGTGAATGTGGCCAAAGAGGACCTGTTAATTGTTAAAAAAAAAAAAAGGAGTGAAATACTTTTTAAAAATCCCTGAGCTCCCCAGTTTGTACCGGTCTTTTCTATTTTGCGCTGTGACACTTCATTGCAGAGAAATTCACATTTGTCATTTTTGGGAGCAGTAAGTGGAATTTCTGACTGCAGACCAAAAGGGCATTTCTTTAGAATCTTCTCTAGGGGGCACGAGTTGCACCCTCCCAGATGCAGCCAATTACAGCTTGGCACTGTCTGCAAGACCACCTGCCGAGCTGTGATTGGTAGCACCTGGGAGGAGGGATGAAAGAGCATGCCCCCAGAGACAGCTCTAAAGCAGGGGTGAACAACCTTGTGGGTCGCATTGCCATCTTTTTTTTACTTTAAGGCTATGTTCACACATCATGGTTTGTTTTTTTCACAAATCTGCTGCAAAACCTGATCTTCAAGAGCGTTTTGTCCAGGATTTTTCTTGCAGTTTTGGTGCTTTTTTTTTTGTTTTATGTTTTTTTCAGCGTTTTTTTTTTTCCACTGTCTTTCTGTCTCTTTTTATGCATGTACATAAAGTTCTGTGAAAAAAAGAACCCCATTCTATTTTGGCATCAAAAACGCTGATTCAAATTTTGATGATTTTTTTCAGCATTTTTTTTCACCATCCATTACTTCCTATGGCTGAAAAAACGCTGAAAGAAGTGATATGTTCTATTTTCCAAAAATAAGGTATATGCTCATTTTGTTCTTTTCTTGGGTTTTGTCTGTGAAATTGCCAGTGTGAACATGCTCTTACACATTGCACGTATACCATCTTATGTTCGGCTCATTTCTTTGGTTTTGCTGTAGTTTCTTGCACTCTGTACAAACAGGGGGATTATCTCCTCCTTTTTAAGCTAGACATTTCATCTATATAGTTACCCATGGCCAAGTATACGAACAATCGGGCCTGGGTCTTGCTCTGCCCTTATCTATATTGAGGTTGGCTGACACAAGGTGAGGTTTTAACCCCTTCATCACCTTGGGTTTTTCCGCTTTAATTTTTTTGCTCCCCTTCTTCCCAAAACCATAACTTTTTTTATTTTTCCGTCAATATGGCCATATGGGGGCTTGTTTCTTTGAGGGATGAGTTGTACCTTCAACGATACTATTGGTTTTACCATATCGTGTACTGGAAAACAGGAAAAAATATCCAAGTGCGGTGAAATTACAAAAAAGTGAAAATCAACAGTTTGTTTTTTACCATGTTCTCTAAGTGCTAAAACTGACCTGCCATTATGATTCTCCAGATCATTATGAGTTTGTAGACACCAAACATTTATAGGTTCGTTTTTTTATTTAAGTGGTGAAAAAAAATCCTGTTTGTAAAAATAAATAAATAAAATGGCGCAATTTTCCAAGATCCGTAGCGTCTTTATTTTTTGGGATCTGGGGCCAGGTGAGGGCTTATTTTTTGTGCATCAAGCTGATGCTTTTACCAATACCATTTTGGGGTAGATACGATCTTTTGATCGCTCCTTACTGCAATGTTGCGAGGACCAGAAAAGGTAGTTCTTGCGGTTTGATTTTTTTCTCATTACGCCGTTTACCGGTCGGATTAATTCTTTTTATATATTTATAGATCGGGCTATTCTGAATGCTGCGATACCAAATATGTGTATATTTGATTTTTTTATTGGTGTATTTTGAATGGGGCGAAAGGGTGGTAATTTGAACTTTTAGGTTTTATTTTTTTAATATTTTTAAAAACTTCTTTTTTTTTTTTTTCTTTTTTTTTTACTGGCTTCAATAGTCTCCATGGGAAACTAGAAGCTGTGACCATCTGATCGCTTGTGCCTGCCACAAATAGAAGGGCTCCAGCCCTGCTATATGTATCAAAAAGGCTCATCTGCTATGACAACCACAGGGGTCTCCTACAAACCACAGGTTGTCATGCCAACCCATTGGCGCCCCGGGATCATGTGATGGGCGCGCCGATGGGTGGGTCTTATGACGCGCTTCCGGCGCGGCCATGTTAAATGCCGCTGTTGGAGATTGACAGCGGCATTAAACATGTTAACAGCCACAGGTGGATAGCGATTCCGCCAACGGCCGCTAGGGGCACATGACAGCTGATCAGATCAGCTGTCATGTGCTTGAAAAGGCGCGGTCTCAGTGCCGGAGCCCGCATCAAAGAGGGGGAGGTGACATATGACGTAACTATACATCATAGGGGTGTTTATACTAGAGGTTAGGACTGTTATGATTGGGTACACCTAGTCACGGGGGGGTGGCTTTTATACTTTTTTGATCAAAATAGTGTTAACTAAGTACCCTATGTTATTTACATGTACTATTACTAATTTAATTATTACAGGTATATCCTCATTTTGTTTTTTTCTTTGGTTGTGTCTGTGAAATGGCCACATTGTACTTATACTAACTTATACTCTGGCTCATTTCTTTGGTTTTATAGCCATTACACAGTATATAGCAAGGGCACATTTATACAATCATCTCAGCGCAGGAATTATTTTTTTTTTTTTTAAATACATTCAATGGTGGAACTTATTTATATTCTAAGATCCATTGATTAAAACGTATTTTGTTCATGGCAAAAACCCATTTAACCTGTCCACTAACCTTAAGACCCTTTAAACTAACCAATAATCAGGACTGAGTGTTCCTAGGACCGCTTACTTCCTTATCAGCCAACCTGACGAGGCTACCTCAAAACGCTCGTTTGTTAGGCAAAATGTTTTTTTAAAAGGGGCTATCTAGTCTCAAAAGTAAAGTCTGCTGCATCATGACAATGTGCAATATGCATGCCATCAAGATTCCCCTGTAGTCCTTGTGCAGGTGGGTGGTCACATGACAGCAAGAGTGAGAGATTTACATACTTACAGTCACATACCAACTACTCTGGCTTCTTGCAATAAAAGAAGATAGAGAAAATCCAGATGAGACAAGTTGGCATGTGACTGCAAGCATGCAAATTTCACACATGCTGCCATGCGACAACGTGGAGGGAATCACGGCAGCATGCACATTACACGCGGTCATGGTCTGGCAGTCTGCAGTCACATAAAGCACCTTCACTGTTCTGCTCAGCCTGGACAACTCCTTTAAGCTTACTTTATATAAAAAATAAAGTCACTGAAGTTGGCAGCCATTGTTCTGTGTAACCAAGTGGTGTTCTGCCAATACTATGCTCTATGTGCACAGAACAATCAATCAGTTCTACGCGCAGGGAATGTGGTTGGATTTTCTCAATAGTGTTAACCAAATATCCTATGTTATTTACATGAATAGTAATCGTACATTTCCTTACGACATGGTATATGCTCATTTTGTTTTTTCTCAACAAGCCATTAAATGAAAACTGATGGGCTTGTATATAGCCGATTGGCAATCGTATAATGGTAGTCAAGGCTGCCAGTGTAAATGTGCTCTTAGTCACGGTGTAATAATTACCTGCCTTCTCTTTGCAAGTTCGGCACATACATGTAACCTTGTGTAGTAGCAGATCCACGAGATTGCCAAGCTCCACCCCACCATCCATTAAGCCCACCCATCTACGATGCAGGATGGGGGTGGAGGGGGAAGTACAAAAACAATAAACTTTCATTGTGCCCCACATGAGGAACAGGATGACATACAAGTAGAGGAAGAACGTCCCTCCTGCTCCACATCAGCAGATGAACGCTCCTGCAGTGATCAACAAACGCCTTTCAGAGTCTGTGCCACTGATAGGAGCCTGTAATAAGCGCAGATTGGTTAAAGGTGCTTTCATATTGCGTTTAGGCACCTGCTCGGTGGCCCCGTTGTGGCTTACATCTGAACTTTCTGTAAAATGGGATTTGAACATATGCGCAGACGGGGCCATAGACTAGAATTGTCCTGCCAGAGCGAACGTACACCCTGATGATCATTTTCGGGCGTGTATGCCTACTGGAAGCGGACACTCCGACTAAGTCTGCGTGTCCCCCTCCAGTAGGTGTACATGCCCGAAAATTATGAACATCAGAGCTCACGTTCACTTTCCCGGGAATAAGTCTTGGCCACCAATGACTTAACAGGCCACCGCTAGCCCTCTCTAGAACCACTTTTAGTAGACACTGACACATACTGGGAAAACCAAAATAAGCTCTGCCTTTGTCAAAGTCACTCAGGTACTTGGAAGCAGAAAAGTGGCCAGGGGCAACGCATTCATTTCAAGACACGAATGATCAGTGTATACAGGCGATATCAGGCACTTTTACTGGAAAGTCTTTTCCAGATTGCAAGCACACAGAATGCGCATATAACGAAGTTGACAATATCAGCCAGTAGCATGGCAATGCAAGTGCTAAAGTATGCCTTCATACTAGAACACTGGTTGACAATTTTAGGGTTGGACCACCTTCATTTATGGCAACTGTTGGGCACATACACTCAGTCAATCAGTCGTGGCCGCAGTAAGGGCACTTTGGTCACCACTGAGGCCACTGACAGCTTCGGTCAAGAGACGACCAGGCCAGTAGAAATGGAGCAGAAACTGGGGAAGCGGCCCAGAGAGAAAGGATGGAGAAGCAGTAGGGATCTTATTCAGGTGCCTTTATTTTTAAGAGAGTAATAAATGTACAACCCCTTTAAATTAATGCAGACACATACTGGATAAACCGAAGTCAAAACTATCGTGCAGCCATTCACAAGTTCGTTTTTTTTCCTTGAACCAAGTGGTCCGCGGAAAATATGTCTGATTTTGATCTGAGGGTCGGATGAAAGTCAGAAATGCATGTCAATGGATCTGTGAAAAAAAAAAAAAAATCAGACTGCACTCGGGTGACATTCAAGTGTGGTCCAAATTTTATGGACTGTCAGAGTGATGAATTTATTTTTTTTTAAATTTTACCATATATGAGAAAATCAGATGACGCTCATAGCACTCTATTCTAATCAGACTTTGATCAGATTTGGATCAGTCTGATTTTCTCAGGTGTAAAACAAAAAATAAAAAAATCAGATGTTTGAATGAGGCCTTAAGACGTCATTTACACTCATTTCAGAAATGTTTGGAAAACAAAATCAGGAGTGCATCCTATAGATAAATGTAGATGAATCTTTATTTTTCGAATACAGTGAAGTTTTACATATATGAAGTTTGGCAGAAGAGAATAAGTGGGTTACAAAGAATTTAAATTTTTGTCATATTAATTTTAGCACCAGTGGCGCCCAGAGGGCACAAACATACTTGTCTGTCTTCCAAGAGTTGAGAAAGATGCTGTCAGAGCTGATCTACAGGTATGCGATATGTGCAGCTGCATTCTCACAAGGGGGCACTTGTACGGCTGGAAACTGTCACAAATGTGCCACATGCTGCCAAGACCTTTGGGGTAGCTGGGATCAGAAGGTCGCAGCGATTGGCAGATCGCAGGTCCTCTTTGGAGTCCGCTCCGCATTTAACTTGAGTGGAGCGGATTGATTTTCACTTGGCGTGGAAGAGGTTAAGAGTTCCTTTTTGATCCTGCTGGGATTCCATATGGTCTAATCTCACCCGCTGCCACTCCCTTCCATTATTTAAAACTTACTCCTGTGCAAGTTATAAGTTTCCTACACTGACCTCCTTGGAGAAGTTGTTCCAGTTTAAGCTGTAGGGTGCCATTTGTTGTTTGATTTCTCCCTGTTTCCTTACTTAGTAGCGAGATTAGGGTCTTGCTGACCTACTTACTAGTTACTAGTTAGGGCTAGCTCAGGGCCAGCCAGGGCTTAGGTACGTGATCGCGCATGGGGGATGGGAGGACCAGTCCAGGGAAAATAGGGAGCGCAGGGTGCAGTTTCAGGTGAGTGTTTAGGGGTCTCCCCTCTCCCCTTAGCCCATCATCAGGGCACCCTATACCTTCTTTCCCTGTACGCCAGGCATTTCCTTGCTCCAGTGTGACAGATACACTATGCTTCAAATCAGACACCTACTTCCGCCTTTCCAACAGGCCAGGAACAGCTTATTAAGCACCAGACCTGATCATGAATCAAAGGTTTCCAGGTCTAATTGTGCTAAAATTTTATACCAGTCTAAATTTTTTGCTGTTTTACAACATTTCAAACATTTTTACGCCAGAATTCTGTTGAGCAACTGACTGAAGAATCGGTGCCTTATGGTTTTTATACAGACAACATATTTATTGCACCAGGACAATATAATATATTATATATATGATATATGATGATACCAGGTTTAATTTTACAAAGGAATGGAGAAAAAGATGCAGCACCATATTTTATTAAATATTTTATTTAACTGTTCTAGTAAAGGAAGGAAAAAGATAGAAACAATTAAATAAAAGAGCACAGGAAAAACAAGTGGTTTGATGGGTATTATTCCAATGCCAAGCATCTGAAATGGCTAATTGCTTTCTATATATTGGACACACATGACATATTAGGCTGTTTCACACATCCATAAATCATGGTCCAAGTACAGACCAAGGATCTCCTGACCCAAACTCAACAGCTTCAGGCATATACACTGCTCAAAATAATAAAGGGAACACTTAAACAACAGAATATAACTTCAAGTAAGTCAAACTTCTGTGAAATCAAACTATCCACATAGGAAGCAACACTGATTGACAATCAATTTCACATGCTGTTGTGCAAATGGAATAGACAATAGATGGAAATTATTGGCAATTATCAAGACACCCTCAATAAAGGAGTGGTTCTGCAGGTGGGGACCACAGACCACATCTCAGTACCAATGCTTTCTGGCTGATGTTTTCGTCACTTTTGAATGTTGGTTGTGCTTTCACACTCGTGGTAGCATGAGACGGACTCTACAACCCACAGAAGTTGCTCAGGTAGTGCAGCTCATCCAGGATGGCACATCAATGCGAGCTGTGGCAAGAAGGTTTGCTGTGTCTGTCAGCGTAGTGTCCAGAGGCTGGAGGCGCTACCAGGAGACAGGCCAGTACATCAGGAGACGTGGAGGGGGCCGTAGGAGGGCAACAACCCAGCAGCAGGACCGCTACCTCCGCCTTTGTGCAAGGAGGAACAGGAGGAGCACTGACAGAGCCCTGCAAAATGACCTCCAGCAGGCCACAAATGAGCATGTGTCTGCACAAACGGTTAGAAACTGACTCCATGAGGGTGGTATGAGGGCCCGACGTTCACAGATGGGGGCTGTGCTCACAGCCCAACACCGTGCAGGACGCGTGCCATTTGCCACAGAACAATAGGATTGGGTGTTGAGCTTACAACCCAACACCTTGCAGGGTGATTGGCATTTGCTAAACACCAAGATTGGCAGATTCCACATTGGCGCCCTGTGCTCTTCACAGATGAAAGCAGGTTCACACTGAGCACGTGACAGATGTGACAGTTTGGAGACGCTGTGGAGAGCGATCTGCTGCCTGAAATATCTTTCAGCATGACCAGTTTGGCAGTGGGTCAGTAATTGTGTGGGGTGGCATTTCTTTGGAGGGCCGCACAAGCCCTCCATGTGCTCGCCAGAAGTAGCCTGACTGCCTTTAGGTACCGAGATGAAATCCTCAGACCCATTGTGAGACCACATGCTGGTGCGATTGGCCCTGGGTTCCTCCTAATGCAGGACAATGCCAGACCTCATGTGGCTGGAGTGTGTCAGCAGTTCCTGCAAGATGAAGGCATTGAAGCTATGGACTGGCCCGCCTGTTCCCCAGATCTGAATCCAATTGAGCACATCTAGGACATCATGTCTCGCTCCATCCACCAACATGTTGCACCACAGACTCTCCAGGAGTTGGCTGATGCTTTAGTCCAGGTCTGGGAGGAGATCCCACAGGAGACCATCCGCAACCTCATCAGGAGCATGCCCAGGCGTTGTAGGGAGGTTATACAGACAAGTGGAGGCCACACACAATACTAAGCCTCATTTTGACTTGTTTTAAAGGACATTACATCAAAGTTGGATCAGCCTGTAGTGTGTTTTTCCACTTTCATTTTGGGGGTGACTCCAAATCCAGGCCTCCATTGGTTAATAAATTTGATTTCCATTGATGATTTTTATGTGATTTTGTTGTCAGCACATTCAACTTTGTACAGAACAAAGTATTCAATGAGAATATTTCATTCATTCAGATCTAGGATGTGTTATTTGAGTGTTCCCTTTATTTTTTTGAGCAGTGTATAAGGCTGTTGACTTCGGTTAGGAGACTTGTGACCAGTCCGAGCACATGGTCCGTGATTTGCAGATATGCAAAAAGCACAGCTCAAAAGTTTCAATACACCACTCTTATTAATAACTATATAAAAACAAATAAAATGCTCTTTATACACTGCAGTAAAAAAATACTTCACAAAGCTTAAGATTTGTACAGGTTGGAGACAGTCTATTACAACAAATACAGTGTGAATATCATCAAAGTCAGACTGGTGGAGGTAAGACTGCCATGAATCCTAAAGCAGATGTACATACAAAGCCTCGGCACTGTAGTTGACAGAAAATACAGACATATCATATATATATATAATACAAGGAGCTTCGTCTTCCAGTCCTGACATTGGTTGGGTGCCTCAGAAGATAGGACCCACCAGTCTGTAGCATATTCAGTACATCTGCTGTCTGACAGAAGGCAAATCTCACCAGGAAGATCAGACTGCCTGTGTCTGTTGTTACTTAGCTGTATATGCTCTTTTGAAGTCTTTTAATCAAACTCTGCGTAGATGGAGGACAACACGGTACAGATGTGATTGTCCCTTGGCAGCCAGACTCAGTCCTCAAACCATTTGCTTTTCTTAACAGGTACAGCACTATTGGGCTTTCCCAGGATCTTCCGCTTGTACTGTTCCACCAGCTGGTTGAAGCGAGTCTCTTCTTGGTTTCTTTGTGGCCTTTTCTTCTTTGAAGGTTCCTGGAATAGGGACGATATTTTAGATACAAGTATAAAGAGCTTCCATCTTTTACAATGCTAAAATGTCAATGCTCCTAGATCCCCCCTACTTGTTCCCATCAGCAATTCCTTAGGCTTCCTCCCTCCCCATCAAATTGACCAGTAAAAATGGACATGTCATGGGTCTCGGAAAATGGCAATTTTTTATTTCTTTTCTTTTTTTTTGGGGGGGGTTAACCACTTAAAAAAAGAACCTATACATGTTTGGTATCTACAAACTCGTAATGACCTGTACAATCATAATGGCAGGTTAGTTTTAGCATTTAGTGAAAGTACAAAAAAAAATTTAAAAAAAAAGTGTGAAATTGCATTTTTTTTTTTTGCAATTTCGCCATGCTTGGAATTTTTTTCCCAGGTTTTTCTCAAAGCTGACTCAGAAAGCCGCTAATCAGTGGTGTGGGCTATATAAATTACATATTGACAGTAAGCGGTGAATCAGTGGTGTGGGCGTGGATTGACCAGGATGCATGCGGGCAGCTAGTCCAGGTAGTGATAATCTCCTGCTCATAAAGCATGGATTATATTGAAACAGCACACAGCCTAATAAGTGACACATCGCTGAAATCAGTGTCTCAGCCCCTACCTCATGGTGCCCTCAGATTACATAGCAAAAACCTGCTGACAGATTTCCTTCAAGCATGCCAGCACCCCATCACTATTGGTAGATTAAAGCGGTTTTCCACCACTTTTAGATTCTAGTATATATTTTTGGCTTTAAGTTGGAGTTTTACATAATGCATGGCCAGAATGTTAAACTATGGTTATTATGGAATGTAAAGACACTAATCTTTGCATGCTGTAATAGCCAGCACTACGACTAAAGACATACCCGGTTTCCAGTTGATACCACCCTTTGCTGCTTTCGGCTCTGCACCTGGGCTTTGGGTTTTTTTGGTGGCAAGTGTTGAACTTTCCCCTTGTCACGTGCTCTGGAAAAAGAGAAATGTTCAGCAATCAGTAAAGCTTTCAACATCAGTTACAGGCAGGTTTAATGACATTACTGCACATGTAAAGTATAAAATAATTCCGTATTAAACACTTTGGCGGACATCAATTAAGACCAGTTTTAAAAAAACATGCTGGAGGCACATCAGGCACATCTCTTCCTGTACGTTTGCCAGAAGTTATCAGCTGGCGTAGATTTCGCACTACTTTCTGGTGTGAATTGTAGTAAATTTGTTCAGCCACACATCTCCACCCTTTCTGCGGAGCCTCACCCCAAAAAAGTGCTTTGCGGTTCGAGAGACCGTGCCATTTCCCTTGCTATAGCTGAAGGCAATGACATACAGGCCACAGGGTGAAATACCTTCAGATACAACTCCAATAAAACATAGAACTACTGCACAAAAATAGTCCATGTTTTCATACACTGCACCTTTACATACGATAGAGAATTTCCAATACATATGAGAATGCGAATAACAATAACAATGGCTAGATGTAATCAGATTTCCATGAAAGTTTGGCAGGCTTCTGCACCATCTGTTTCCTTTCAAGGGGGTTTTCCAGGATAAACATTTACCTTAGCAGAGGCTTGAATGTGAATAAAACAAACCCAGCTGTTACTCACCCTCCCCTGGTCCAACGCCAGCTCTCTGCCGCTGCTCCGTTGATGGTTTACTGGTTGCAGTGATGACTACCACAGTGCACATCACTGCTATAGCCACTGAGCTAATCGGCTCATCAAAAGGAGATTCCTACAGTATATTAAGAACTAAATTGAGGTTCCAGGGTGAGAAAGGAAGATAAGGAGGAAATAGGAAATACTTGGGCCTCTGCCTGAACAAAAGTTTGAACAGTCGACTTGGATGTAAGCAGACACAAATGATACAGAGAGGACCAAGGTCTGACCTAAGAGAGCCGATACTCAGGCAGGGTTTTATCACGTTATCATCAAGATATGGTATTGGAGTGAAGAATGACCAACACAAAGACCAAGACCTTTTTGAACATCTGTGGAGTAGTGCCAGATCAAGGGAAGGCCACTAGTTGGAAGTGGATAGATCCAACAGCAAAACAAAGGAAATGCTGATGAGTCAGATAAGGATGTGAAGGAATGCATCATTGATTTCTATAGGTAACATTAGCTGTCCCAAGGGAATCCAATCTTCACATAAAGGTTGAGCCGAAGTTCTGAACAGGGTGAACTGAGCCATCCTTCATGGGGATCACAAAAGTATTTGAATAAAAACTGTGGTAACATTCCAAATGAGGAGCGGACATGATCACCCATTGTTCTAAGAGTCTGGATTACACACAAAAAGTGTGCTAAGGACAGACGTTCTGAGGGGTAATGAGAAAAATAGTTTGGTGGACCTAAAAGACAGTTACATTTTGTAGCCCATAGAAACAGATTCATATCCAGGAATCTTGAACGTGGGAGAACCAGACAGTCATGCTTCCACCCTATTCTGGCTCTGGGAGAACCGCCCTTCATGCCGAGGAAGGCTTGGTTGAGGATTCTGAGATATGTTTGCAGTGAAGCCAGAAGTTGAATGGCTAAAAAGAGGGCTTTTTGGTGGTTTTGCGTTTCCCAATTCTTACAAAAGCAATGTTGTTGGAAAAGCGAAAAAAGAAGCAAAAAAAAAAAAAGTCCTGAATCTCTTCTGAGGGATGGAACAGCTGTGCTTGTTCTGGCAGAGATGGGTACTCTTTCCACCGGACGCTTCCGAGGTGGTTTTATCCAACTGTTCACCAAACAGGCCAGAATCTGTTATGGTAAAGGCCGTTAGAGCCTTTTTTTTGCCACAGCATATGAGGCATTGGATGTAGAGGATCGCTACAAAAAAGTAAAAAGAGAACCAAAGAGTGGCCAAAGAGAAAAGAAGTGTAAAGGTCACCTCAAATATATATGTCTGCCCTTTTAGGGATTTAGCAGGTCTCATGCAACAGATCTCCAGAGGGAAAAAGCCAGACAAGATTACAGTCTTGTAGCAGTTTGGCCAAGATGGTGCTAGCCTTACCAACCTGGCAAGAGGTGAGAACCAAAACGAGCAGCTTCTAAAGGAAGATTTTTCAAACAACTTGATTTTGCAGTCTAGCAGGTCTTTGAATAGAGCTGCATCTGTGCTTTGACAGATGGAAAATTGGAGAGTCGACAACAAAAGAGGAAGACCATCTTTTCAGTGCATCCTCTGGATAGGGGGGATACATGACATCTAAATGTTTAGGTTTGGTGAAAAAAAACTGTCAGCACAATACTTTGGAGAGTTCATTCTTAAAGTCTGGATGTAAGGGGAACATTTTTTTTTTTATTTAGTCAGGGCGCTGTAAAGATATGGTCTCCTAGAAGGAAGTGTAGTCATTGTCAATGACAGCCACAGTCTGCTTGATATTAGTTATAAGCAGGGCTGTGGAGTCGGTAAGCCAAACCTCCGACTCAAACTCCTCAATTTCCATGACACCGACTCCAACTGCCTCATACATGGCTCATGTTTAAGTGACAAAAACCTGGCATGTTAACAGGGGTCTAGTATCAAAACTGGATATAAATAAACAAACAATGGCACTTCAAACCAGGGCTGTGGAGTCTGTAAGCCAAACCTCCGACTCCTAAATTTCCATGACACCGACTCAGACTCCACAACTCCCTCATACATGGCTCATGTTTAAGTGATCAATTTACTGTAGCACAGATTCATCTCAGCTAAAAGTCTACACCCTTAGATCAGGAATAGGACAGATTTATAGAACATTTCATAACTTTCCCAAATTCTTATGACAAAATATTCCACACGAACTGCATTGAATTACTGTACCCAATTTATTATATATATTTTAGGAGTCGGTCCATTTTATACAAGTCAGACTCCACAGCCCTGGTTATAAGCCTGTAGACTATGAATGAGCTTGGAGACCTAATCCAAGTCCGAGACTGACTAGGTAATCTCTCCTTCAGAGAGGTCCTTGACTATGGATGAAACATGGAGCATTGTGCCTTGGGTGTAGGGGAGGGTGAAGAGGTAGGGGATGGTGACAGTTAGCTGCAGTGTTTGGACCTTAGCCATTTACAATATTTCAAAAGGGTTCCCCTGCAGTAGAGGTTTTTTTCAACATCTGAGGGACCTGGCCTGGCTGAGTCTGTGCAGTTAAACAACCCAGAATGTTCCCAATGGGTCTAGATGTCTGAATGAGGTGTCAGTTCTGATGCTATAGAGAGTGCCCACTCTGCTTTGAGACCCAGCAGGGGCTGAGCGGTGGGGGCTGCATGAGGTTCTGACTGATCGCATGGAAATCTAAGACTACAGTGGGAGTATGCAAAATGGCATACTTCTACTGTTTCCTGACAGTAACACTTGCCCCAGGATTCTGACATGGTGGCACACCTAGATTCAAGTAGCTATTCAAGTCTAGCAGCTGCAGACAGGAAATGCTGGGAACACTATTCAAACATGGAAACCACCAATTGCAGAGCCTACAGTCAAACGAAATTACAAGGGTCCACAGAGATGACAGACTTCTTGGAACTAGAAGAGAAAGGAGGCTTGCTTCCAGTTTAGCAGTCTGGAGAAAATGGACATTCTCAGAAAGAGAAGGCACATGTGATCTCAGAACTAGTGAGGACACTAGTGAGGACACAGAATTTTGGCATGAAGAGTGGGTCCACCCCCTGGGATTTGCACCTAGTCAGGAGATGAAAATCTCTTGATGAAGTATGCTGTGTGAAACTAATGTTAGGTTGGCCGGACACTGCGAGTCAACCTTTACTTTGGTTGGTGCCATGCATTTGACCATGCTGTAACATTGTATAAATTAAATTATATTTTGAGAGATTTTCTCTGATGTGTGTGCTTCCAGTCACTACTTTATATATGTTGGATGTATAGCATTACTATCTTCATTTATGCTTATTTATTATGGCTGGATTATTAGTATTACTGGCATCATTCACCTTTGACTATTGCACCTTTTTATTTATACATACTTAATCTACTTACTTATCATTCCTTCATGCATGCATACATTGTGCAATCTCTTGGGGCATCTAACCATCCTGTCCATTTTTCCTTTTGTCTGATACTTTTTATATGCTTTTATCTATTTGTCAATAAAGTTGTTCACTGTTGCATTTATACATGGTCTTAAGCTCCAGTCACACTAAGCGAGATCGCTGCCGAGTCACAAGTTTTGTGACACAACAGCGACCTCAGTAGCGATCTCTTTACGTGTGACACTTAGCAGCGACCAGGCCCCTGCTGTGAGATCGCTGGTCGTGTCAAAATGGCCTGGACATTTCTTTGATCGTTGAGGCCCCGCTGGGTAGCATGCATCGGTGTGTTTGACACCTTACCAACGACCTTGTTGACGACTCAGACACAAACACATAGGCGTGCATCGTTATACAGGTCGCTACGGGTCACCGCATCATTGGGAAGATCTGACTGTTTGACATCTCACCAGCGACCACATAGTGACGCAGCAGCGATCCCTGTCAGGTCGTATAGTTGTCGGGATCGCTGTAGCGTCGCTTAGTGTGACGGGGCCTTTAGTCAGGCTTCTCTTGTTCGGGTCTGTAAGATATGCTGCTGTGACCTGTACTTATATGTGGGACTAGATCGGTATAATTGTTTTTTTTATATCTGCAGCATGTCAATCCTTTCAGCATTTTTTCAGTGGTTTTTCACCCATAGAAGGTAATGAAAAAATGCAAAAACGCAACTAAGCAGTTTTGTTGCACATGTGAAAAATGGGAGTTTTGAACGCAGTGTTTTCACTGCCAGCACAGCAGGTTTTGGCTGCTAAAAAATACGCTGCAAAGACGCAACATGTGAACATAGCCTTAGTTTCTCTTTGGCCAGAAATGTAACGCCAGTGGAAAGCATGGAGGACTGGGAGTCACTATTGCTGGCGGGCTAAGGCAGAGTTATTTCGTCTGCAGGTAGGGCTTGTTAAAGCCTTGCTGATCTTCCCTCCTCATGTGGGGTAAAAGGGTGATTATTCAGCCTTGTATTGCCAACCTAAAAAAGAGAAAGAGGTAAAATGGAGCAGATGTACATACCTGCGGTATATATGCCTCCTGCAAATACTAAACTAAGATTAGCTCAGTGCCTACATGAGGGGTATCACTGGCGGGTGCAAACTAATTAGTGTCTGCCTCCTGATGAAAGCCAGATACAGCCCAGGCTGCTTTTTTTTCCCACCTGTGCCATTGGGATAAAGAGTTAAAATGTATGTACCCCAAATCTTATTAATAAAATCATCAGATTGACAGCTAAATCAAGAGAGAAAAAAAGTCTAAGAAAATAAACGATGTTCTGAATTTTTTAACTACTAAAATACAGGGGGGAAAATACACATTTGGCATTGTTGTGATTGTACAGACCTGGAGAATCATGTTGCCAGGTCATTTCTACTGCACAATGAATGCTGTAATAACCAAGCTAGAAAAAGAATGGCAGAAATGTTTTTATTTTCTTTTTCTTCATTATTTCATTCCATTTGGAATTTCCTTTCCTATGTTTCAGTACTTGAAATGGCCGAGGGAGGAAGGTCAGGTGAGAAGGAATTTGTGTGTAAGTAAAAAGTGACAGAATATAGGACATTCATTACAAGATGGGGATGATGATCAATAGTGATGGGCGGGCACTAAAATGCTCGGGTGCTCGTTGCTCGGGTCGAGCACATTGGAATACTCGGGTGCTCGACCCGAGCAACAAGACCAATGTAAGTCTATGGGAAACTTGAGCATTTTCAGGCGGCTCCCCCCAGCAGTCTGTAGAGTGCCTAAAAATTACCCAAAATCGATGGGAACAGTGCTCAAATGACATGGGAACAGCATGTGGAAGACCCCTGGAAGCATTTCTGACTCCCAGGTCACCGCTGTCAACAACGTTGTCAGAGGTATTACGCCACTTTTACGGACTCACAATAAAACGAAACCAAAATGGATTTTCCTGGGAAATATGTTAAGGAACATCCTTTCCAGGGTAATGACTTGTATATAAGGCAAAATAAATAACCAAAAACAAAAATGCTCCTCCACACCTTGGGCTATGTTCATACGTAGCGTTTTTGTTGCGTTTTTGCACTTTTGCATTGCTTTCAACCAAGACAAATGCATTCACTGGGAAATGTCATTTTAACATTTTACAACCTTATCTGGCCATGTGGTGTGTGACACATCATCAGACACATGCATACAGTGCTGAAAAGACATGGGAACAGCATGGGGAAGACCTCTGGAAGCATCTCTGACTTCCAGGTCACTGCCTAAAAGTGTGCCCATCATAAGTGAGCATTGGCGAATGCGAAGATTCCTCCCGCCATGCACCTGTTGTTGCAGAGTTGCAACAATCACCGTCCACGTCCTTGTCCCAGTGCAGCGTTCAGTTGTCCCTACCCCATTCCTTGGAATGCAAGCGCAAGTATGCAGGCAGCCAGCCACCCACCGGCTGCAATACTATACTGCCAAATTTTTGACAGCTGCTTGCACTTGAAATGTGGCCTTTTACGCTCGTGGAGGCGGAAGCTGTCTGCAACCTTATGGTGGCGGATACCGGGTATCCACACTCGGTCCCCAGCCGCAACTATTTGTCCCGGTGTCGTCTCCGCCTTCCACAAGCACGGGTCCTACATCATTACCCATGCCCTCCCCAGTGAACTTGCTGGGAAGGAAAGCCTACCACAAACACGTGGTCAAGTGAATGTGGCCAGGGAGGGTACGGAGCCAGTACACAGCTTGTCGGTGAGTTGTATTTCACCACAGCCATATTTTTTAGCTCGGTGAAAGGACTGACTTTTTTTAAACCGTATCTACTCCAGCTGTCATTTCTCCCAGGAAGTCCTCTAAAGCTGCTTGCACTTGAAATGTGGCGGAAGCTTTTCACAACCTCATGCCGGTGGCCGGCCGGGTGTTCATACTCGGTCCCCAGCCACCACTATTTGTCCCGGTATTGTCTCCACCTTCTACAGGCGCAGGTCCCGGAACATTACTGCTGATACTTTTCTGTGGTAATCTGCTTGCCTCCTACCAGCCTGGAATATTTCCAGTAAACTATGGTACAATGCCATGGTATTAGCACTGCCCCCAGTACCAGTAGCAAAGCAGTCCCCAATTTCCTTCTCAGAAATTATATTTGGTAGACTGAGTGGCTGCCCAAATACATTAGTTTCTCACAAAGGAGCTGAAGATAGAGTGGCAGTAAGTGATATCTAACAGGCTGGAGAAACTTGCAGAGGGTGAACGGCAGCACATTGGATCAGTGGTTAGCACTGAAGCCTTGCAGCGCTGGGATCCTGGGTTCAAAACCCAGCAAGGACAACATCTGCAAGGATGTATGTTCTCCCCATGTTTGCGGGGGTATCCACCTCAGTAAAAAAGCAGCCATAGAGTGTCCGGAAACCTTCCCACACACTTTTCTTAGGCAGGACTGTTTCTTGGCAGGGTTGGACGGTCCCACCAGAGAATCCTCCGGTGGGCCCCGGCTTCTACATCAGGAGAGTTCATGATAGCGCTAACTTTGCAGCTGCTATGGGGCTCGAGCGGGGGAGAAAGGTGAGCCCTCAGAATCAAATCCTCTGGTGGGCCGAATGTTTTTCAATCTGAAACAGCTTCTCAGTGAGCTGTATTTCACCACAGCCATATTCTTTAGCTCGGCGAAAGGACTGGCATAGAGGGAAACCGTATCTATTCTGGCTGTCATTTCTCAGTCACCGGGTTCTGCCCATTGTCACACAACCATGCCTGGCTGTATGTTCAGTGGTGAGAGCCACAGATCAGGCTGCTGTGTTACAGCTTTCAACAACTCTGCAGCGCTGGGTGGTTTGTCACCTAAGTATTAAGCATATTATCTTCAGTACAGCCTGTTGCCGCTTGGCCAAGGCAGTGCTTTCAGCTTGTGACTGATGTGGTCATTTCAGAGATGGAGGTGGTGCAGGAGCTGAACAATGATTACATTGAGGTTACATTGGCAACTCTGTTTTTTTATACTAAAAAAAGATCCTACTGTGTTTTGTTTTTTGTTTTTTTAAGTTATTTTTTAAGACAAATGCATTCACTGGGAAATGTCATTTTAACATTTTACAACCTTATCTGGCCATGTGGTGTGTGACACATTATCAGACACATCCTGTTTCATTTATGATGGAGGGACTCTGAAAAATCACAAAGACTATTTTTATAAGGCCATCAGGCAGCCCTCGCTATTGTTAGAGAGCCATTAGCCGGCTATGCTTTGTTGTTTCCATTATTATTAACGAGTGGGTCTCCTATACTGTTACTGCGTATGCAGTGACTGCAAGGAATGCCAAAAATTTGGACGCAACCCAATACCCCTTTGAAGAGACAGAGGAGGGTCTCAGTAAAATAAATGTTCCCATTATAAAGGAGAGGGTCTCCTATAGTGGTAATGCCCATGCTGTGACTGCAAGGGCTGCCAAAATTTGGGAAAAACCCCACTAAGAATTTAAAAGACACAGAGCAGGGCCAAAGTAATGACAAATTCCCATTAGAAAGGAGAGGGTCTCCCATACTGTTGGCTATGCAGTGAAGCAATGGGTGCCAAAAATTTGGAGGAACTCCAATGCCCCTTGCAAGAGACGTAGAGGTCGGAGAGCCTCCTAAAAAGAATGTTCCCATTATTAGGAAGTGGGTCTCCCATAGTATTTGCCTATGCAGTGAATGCAAAAGCTGCCAAAAATTGGGAGGCACTCCAATGCCATTAGAAATGTTCCCATTAGAAAGGAGCTGGTCTCCTATACTTGTAATGCATACTAACTAAAGTGTATGGGCTGACAAACATTTACCCCTGGGGGGGTATACATGAACATACTGTATAAAAAAAAAAAAATTTAAGGACATCATAAAGACCATTTAAAAAAATTATGTGGGTGTTGAATCACGGACCACGGTCACCCTGGTGATATGGTGGTGGAGGATGAGGATGAGGAGAAGGACAAGAGCAAATAGCCAAAATCAGGAAGCGTATACCCATGTGTGGGTGTGAAGAGGTGCATGGGAATACACCTCCCAAAAAAAGGACACTGGATTTGAGTTTGTTACGCTACTATCATTTGGTGGTGTTGAGAAGTCTGTCCCAATCCTGCCCGTGTTCATTTTTATAAGAGTCAGCCTGTCAGCATTTTCAGTTGACAGGCGGATGCGCTTATCAGTTATAATTCCACCAGCGGCACCAAAACCCCGCTCTGATAAAACGCTGGCGGCAGGGCAGGCCAGGACCTCCAAGGCGTAGAGAGACAGTTCATTCCACGTATCCAGCTTGGATACCCAATAATTATAAGGCACAGAGGAATCAGAGGATGTTGGTACGGTCGGCAAGGTACTCCCTCAGCATCTTTCCAAACTTTGCACTCCTTGTGAGAGTACCCCGTGCCTCAGGGCCTGTGCGATGGGAGGGGCTGAGAAAATTCTCCCAGAACTTTGACAGTGTTACCCTGCCTCTGCTGGATTGGAGTTGTCTCTCTCTCTCTCTCTCTCGCCTGTAGTCCTTGGTTGTCCAACGAACTATGACCTCTGCCGCCAGCTTTTCAGATGGGAATTTTTTTTTTTTATTAGTTCTGCAACAAGGGCCTTCTGGTACTGCCCCATTTTTGTAGACCTGTTCGCCTCTGGAATAAGACATAAAGTTCTCCTTGTACAGTGTGTAGAAAAGTCACCCAAAATTTTGAGAATGCGAGGGTCATGGGAAAGGCAGCGTAAAATAAACTCAGCCATGCGTGCCAGACTACTAACAGGCAAGACTTCCGTGTCCTCACCAAGAGGACGAGTGACCATGCTCTCCTCCTCCTCCTCTCTGAACAGACAGTTGTGCAGGTAGTACCATCTATTGCGCATGAAACTAGCTCCTGTTCTTCCTTCTCCTCCTCCACATTGCCACCCAATCCATGTTGCGATGAGATAAGGCTGGGCTGTGTGTAATCACCCTGTATGGTTCCTCGCTCCATCTCATCGTGCTCCGCCTGCAATGCATCCTCTTTGATTGTGAGCAGAGAGCGTTTCAGAAGACAGAGAAGCGGGATGGTGACGCCAATTATGGAGTCATCGCCGCTCACCATCTTGGTGGAGTCCTCAAAGTTTCGCAGGATGGTACATATGTCTGACATCCATGTCCACTTTTGAGGTCTTATGTGTGGAGTCTGAACTGAATACCGACGGCCTTGTTGATGCTGGTACTCAACAACTGCCCTCTTCTGCTCACAAATCCTTCCCAACATCTCCAGTGTAGAGTTCCAACGTGTGGGGACATCACACACCAGTCTGTGAGCCGGAAGCAGCAAACGCTGCTGAAACACTGCAAGGGCGGCGGAAGCTGTAGCTGACTTTCTAAAATGGGCACACAGGCGGCGTACTTTAACAGGCAGATCCGGCAGCTCCGGGTAGGTTTTGAGAAACCGCTGAACCACGAGGTTAAGCACATGGGCCAGGCATGGTACGTGTGTGAGCTCGCCTCGCCTCAGAGCCGCCTTTCCCGGTAACTGCGTTGTTGAGAGCACGGCTAATGTTTTGGGACACGTGCTTGTGTAATGCGGGGATGGCACACCGGGAGAAATAGTGGCAGCTGGGGACAGAGTACCGAGTAACGGCGGCCACCATTAGGTTGCGGAAAGCTTGTCTCCATGAGCCTAAAAGGCAAAATTTCGAGCGCAAGCAGTCGAGAAATGCGTGAATTTAGTATTGTGGCCTTTGCGGCGTTGGCTGCGTATTTGCGCTTCCGTTCCAAGGACTGGGGTATGGACAACTGAACAATGCGCTGGGACAAGGACATGGACGTGCTTCCTGATGCTGCTACTTGAGAGTGTGCAATGACAGGTGCAGGGCAGGAGGCATCTTCGCATGCACCATGGACAGGGGATTGGCTTGAATGCACAACAGCGGAAGAAGCAATGGTGCCACCCACCGACACCTTTCCTGGACCCTGGGGTTCGGCCGACAAAGTCAGGTGCTTTGCTGCCATGTGCTTGATCATGCTGGTGGTGGTCAGGCTGGTAGTTTTGCCACCCCTACTGATGCTGGTCTGGCGGGTGGTGCAAATGGCCTTTTTGTGGTTATCGGCAGAGTGTTTAAAAAACAACCAGACTCGGGAAGACATAACAGTTGTACTGGCAACTTCCTTCGTGTTGGTGTTACGGGGAACGGTTGCTCGTCTTCTTCCTGCCTGTTGGGGTGCTCTGCCTCCCTCCCCCTGTGTGCTGCTTTCCTTGTTCTGCATGTCCTCCTGCCAGGTTGGGTCAGTTACTATATCATCCACCACCTTGTCTTCCACTTCTGCACCCTGGTCCTCCTCCTGACTTTCTGGCAATTGTGTCATCATCGTCCACCTCTTGCGACACTTTCCCACCATCGCCTTCGTGTGACCGTGGCTGCTAAAATATTTGGGCATCGCTACATGTGATCTCCTCTTGCCCCACTTCAAGTGGACCGGGCGAGAGGCCAGAATCTATAAATGAAAAAGTGAACAGCTCTTCGGAGTGTCTAAGTGTGTGATCAGTTGGCTCTGGGAACTCGGCACGGTGGGAGGAAGGAGGATCAGGGTGAGGAATATGCGGTCCAGACTCCGCGCTACTGAGACTTGACCGTGTGGAAGACAGGATGGTGGTAGTGGTGGCTAAGTGACTGGAAGCATTATCTGTTATCCAACCAATCCAACCAATAACCTTTTCACACTGCTCTGTGTTCAATAGTAGTGTTCTGCGGTCCCCTATTAATTGGGACAGGAAGGTCAGGTGAGAAGATGTGGGTGTTTGTTGTGGCACAATTTCAGCTTGCCCACGGCCTCGGCCTCTGCATGCACCATCACCATCACGTCCCAGTTACCAGTCCCTTGCCCATTTTAAATGAAGGACAATATCTTCCACGCTCACTACAATTAGCTGAATTTGGAGCGAACTTATATGTGATCCGTGTGACGGACAAACCAGTTTTAAATACCTGGCCGGTAGGTAACTATTTTAAACAGCAAACTGGTGTCAATAGCTTCACTGACACACAAACAAATTTTTTTTTTAATGGAGGCCAGAAATGGCAGTATTTTCAGCGCAATTTTATGTAATCCGTGTGACAGACAAACCACAGTTTTAAATAGCTTGATTTTTAGCGCTGTAATATGGAAAGGACCTGGCTGTATTCTGCAGTGCCAACAAGCAAATGGTGCAGAAAGAGATTAGTTACTTACCGGTAACGGGATTTCTCGGAGACCATGACAGCACCACGAGAGAGGGAATCCGCCCACCAAGGACAGGAAACCTACAGGCTTAAAAGGGGGCGGCCCTCCCGGTTAGTAGACATAGCAACATAATCATGAAACAAACAGTATATACATTTTCTTACAACACCAATGTGTGAGAATAAAGAATGAAAACAGATAAGAAGTGCTCCCAAAAAGGGGTGAAGGGAGGGAATATAAGGGTGCTGTCATGGTCTCCGAGAAATCCCGTTACCGGTAAGTAACTAATCTCTTTATCGGTCGACCATGACAGCACCACGAGAGAATTGCAGAGATGAAGATTCTAGGGAGGGACCACCGCTTGGAGCACCCTTCTCCCAAATGTGAGGTCAGACGAAGCACCCAGATCTAGTCTATAGTGCTAATAGAAGGTAGATGAAGAAGACCAGGTAGCTGCCTTACATATATCCTCCATCGAGACGCCAGACCTCTCTGCCCATGAGGTTGCCACCGCCCGGGTAGAGTGAGCTTTCAGGCCACGCGGTGCTTCTTCTCCGCTGGATACATAGGCTAGCGTAATGGCCTCTAGCTATGGTGGATCTAGAGACCTTAAGCCCCTTCCTAACCCCCTGATAGGAGATAAACAGGGAACTCTCTCTCCTAAAGGGCTGAGTGACAGCAAGGTACCTAACCACATACCTTCTCACATCTAAAGCATGGAAATCTGCTTCTATCTGATTACTAGGGTTCGGACAAAAAGAGGGTAATATTACTTCCTGAAGTCTATGAAACCGGGAAGCTACCTTAGGCAAGTATGCTGGATCTGCTCTAAGAATTATTCTGTCGTCCAGAACCTGGGTGAAGGGAGGGCCAGAGGACAGAGCCGGAATATCACCAATCCTCCTAGCAGATGTTAGGGCTACAAGAAGCGCTGTTTTGAGGGTAATAGATCTCAGGATACAGAATCTATTGGTTCAAAGGGTGCCCCAGCTAACGCTTTCAGAACCAGGTTTAGGTCCCATGGAACGACATTAGTTTTGGTAACCGGCCTGGACCTACCTACTGCTTTTATAAAGCGGGAAATCCAATAGTTTTCTGCGAGGACACAGTTATAGAGGGCACCTAGTGCCGACACTTGGACCTTCAAGGTGCTCGTTGCTAACCCCAGCTCGAAGCCCCTTTGTAGGAACTCTAAAATCTTCCCAATTGGCGCTCCCTTATCCACTGAAGATTTAGAAAAAGATAAAAACTTGTTCCAAACTTTTGCATAAATTTTGGTAGTGACAGGCTTTCTACTACGTAATAAAGTAGATACTAGACTCTGGGGAAAAACCTTTTAGTTCTAGCAGGGACCTCTCAAATTCCACGCCGTCAAGTGGAGGCCCGGAGCTCGCGGATGGAGCACTGGACCCAGGCTGAGGAGATCCGGAACTTCGGGCAGGACCCAAGGGTCCGAGATGGACAAGTTCCTCAGGCATGAGAACCAGGGTCTTTTGGGCCAAAAGGGGGCGATCAAGAGGACCCTTGCCTTGTCCTCTCTGATCTTTCTTAGTACCATAGGCAGAAGGTTTAATGGTGGGAAGGCATAGGCCAGACTGAAGTTCCAAGGGATTTGGAGAGCGTCTACTGTCAGGGGCCTTTCTCTCGGATCTAGGGAGCAAAAAACCTTTGTCTTCCGGTTTTGTTTTGTGGCGAAGAGATCCACCACCGGAAGACCCCATTTCCGGACTAATAGGGAAAAAATGTCCTGTTTTAGTTCCCATTCGCCTTGCCTTAAAAAATGACGGCTTAAGAAGTCTGCCTTTGAATTTTCTTTCCCTTTGATGTGGAGGGCTGTTAAAGAGAGAAGATGGTGTTCCGAAATCTGAAAGAGATGATCCGCCACGCTCATTAGCGATCCAGCACGAGTACCCCCCTGATGGTTAATATAAGCTACTGCTATATTATTATCGGACAGGATCCTAATGTTCTTATTGTGAAGGAATGGTAAGAAATGATTAACAGCCCTATCAACTGCCAGTAGTTCCCTAGTATTAGAGGAAAGAGCTCTCTCAGCGTCCGACCAGAACCCCTGGGCAATCATATCCCCCAAGTGAGCTCCCCATCCATGTAGACTTGCGCCAGTTCTAATTATTTCAGATATTCTGACCACCCAGGGAACTCCTCGAGACAAGTTTTCTAAATTCACCCACCACTGTAGAGTCAATAGACCGGGGAGATAGGAACATCCGTCTCTCCAAGTGCCCATGTAACGAGACCTCATTCTGTAGGACGTCCCACTGTAAAACTCTGGAGTGGTATTGTGCCCACATTACCCCCGGCAGATAAGATATCAGGGTACCAAGTAAGGACATTGCAGCCCTAAGGGACATGACCGGGTTCGCAAGAGCTCCCTCCACCAGCCTTTTGACCTTCTGTTTTTTGGCTTCTGGAAGGAAACACATCTGGAGGTCTGAGTCTAGCATGATACCTAGGAACTGCTGTACTCTCGAAGGGACTACCCTGGATTTCTCCAGATTTAGGATCCAGCCCAGGCCTTCCAGAATAGAGGAGACCAATTTAAGATGGGAGAGACATTGAGTGGCTGAGTCTCCAATGATCAAAAAATCATCTAAGTAAGGGATAATTAACACATTATGTTCCCGTACATGAGCCATCACCTCCGCTATCACCTTCGTAAATATTCTAGGGGCTATAGCGAGACCGAATGGCAAGGCCGCAAATTGGAAATGTCTGATTTCATCCCCTATGACCAAGGCCACTCTAAGGTATTTTTGGAAGCTTCTGTGTATAGGTATATGGTAATATGCGTCCTTTAGATCCAATACTACCATGTGACAGCCTGAGAACAATAGTTTTATAGTAGACTTAATTCCCACCTTTAAAATGGAGTCCATTAACAAAAATTTATTCAGGGCCTTAAAGTTAACAATACACCTAAAGGATCCGTCAGGTTTAGTGACCAAAAACAACGGTGAGTAGAACCCCAGTCCCTTCTCTGCTATCGGGACCTCCACTAAGACGGCCTTATGGACCAGATTCAGGACCTCCACTTGTAGGGCCATCTGCTCCAGTGTTGAGGACCGGTTTGGGGTCAGAATGAACCTCCCACGAGGGACTCGCTGAAAGTCGAGTCTCAGGTCGGAACCTACCAGACCAAGGATCCAATTATTAGAAGAGATATTTGTCCAGGCAGGTAAGAAGCCCAATAACCTCCCCCCTACCTGGGCCGCAAGTCATTGGCTCGGTTTTCGGGGGCCTTGGCTAGCGGAAGAGGATCTGAACAGGAGCCCTTTACCTTTCGGTCTACGGTCTTCCCATTTATCCTGACCCTTCTGGCGCTTATTACGTAGAAACCTTCTTTTCTGAAAAGGACGTTTGTACGTGGGGGCAGATAGGTTAGGAAAGCCCTTTTTTGTGTCACTTGCTCTATCCAGTAGCTCATCCAGAACCGACCCAAAGAGATGTCCCCCTTCACAAGGGATAGCGCAGAGTCTTATCCTCGCATGAATGTCCCCCGGCCAACATTTTAGCCACAAAGCTCTCCGGGCCGAGTTAGACATGGCGGCCGACCTTGCTGCTAATCTGATGGAATCTGCTGATGCGTCCGCCAGAAAGGCTGCCGCCCCCTGAAGAAGAGACATGTCCGCCAAGATTTCCTTCCTGGGGGAATTGTTTTTGAGATGGGCTTCCAGCTGGTCCAGCCAGATCATTAGGGACCTGGCGGTACAAGTAGCTGCCACCGCGGGTTTTAGGGCTCCCGCCGAAGTCTCCCAGGTCCCTTTAAGGAAAGAATCAGCCTTTCTATCCAGGGGGTCTTTAAGAGCTCCCATATCATCAAATGGAAGGGAGGAACTCTTAGAGGCTTTGGAAATGGCCACATCAATATTGGGGGCTTTTTCCCAGGAGGAAGAGGCAGATTCCTCAAAGGGGTACTTCCTTGTGAAGAATGGAGGTAGAGCACCCTTCCTTTCCATTTTTTTCCATTTGCTAAGGATTAAGCCCTACATTTTTTCGTTCAACGGCTCCCCAGACAGCCGCTGAGATGAAGATGGCGGCTGCTCAACCTGCTGCTGCTGCTGCAACTGGACACCTTCAGACTCCATAATGAAAGAATGAAGGTTTGGGAAGCACTGAGCCATGTTACCTGATAGGTTAAATAGGTACTGGCTCCTCCCCTCTAGCAGCGCCTCAGCACACTATTTTTTATTTTTTTATTTATTTATTTTTTTGAATTTCGCGCTCTTTTGCACATGATCGCCGAGTGGCGGTGACATCGGGCCGCGACTTACCGAAACCCGGAAGTACGCGCCGCACGAGCTTCGCGCGAGGACGCATGCAGTCAGCGCTTCCACAGGTAAGCCGCGCTTTCGCGATGTACCGCGCTGCGTTCACCCAGGGCAGGGCGAGGGGACACAATCACCTTGGCCCTCGCCCCCCCTCCCCATACTTACGGAGGGTGATGGTGGGCTGTCACCCCCACTTGGAATGCAGACCCCACCGCACTTTTGAGGCTCAGCCAGGGCCTACACTCCCACGGGAGGCACACCTGGCTGAGGCAGAAAAAAGGGGATGCCACCCCAGACAGGGGCGCAGCCCCAATGCAACCAAAAAAAAAAAAAGAGAGAGAACCCCCAGTGCCTCAGGATGCTGTGCCTCTCCCATATAGGGGCGCACGAGCATCGGCCAACGCTGGAGCTGCCGTCCCCAGACAGGGGCGCAGGATCACAGCCGTCGCCATCCATGTTTTACGCATGCGACCGGCTTCCTCCATCAAGGACAGGAAACCAAACTGAGGCGAGAGGGAGGGCCGCCCCCTTTTAAGCCTGTAGGTTTCCGGTCCTTGGTGGGCGGATTCCCTCCCTCGTGGTGCTGTCATGGTCGACCGATAAAAACTGTTCTCTGGATTGCTTTTTAAGCAAATAATGAGGATTAAGATAAAAAAATATATATATTCCTGGCCCCTGAGACCTCGGCCTATTTCTAGAAATATCTAACAGCATCAGAAAAAAAATGGAATCTAGCCTCTTGTGCTATATGCACTTTAGTCTGCTATATGCACTGCCTGCCTGATATCTCTGCAGATGGATTAGTCCTCAGAAGGACTGTTTGTTGAGATGGATATGTGTCTAATATAGTTTGGAATACCTACACTAACTAGAAACAAGCAAATCTTTCCCTAGCCCAGCAGCACCTCTCCCTACACTGTCTGATTCCGGAGAGACTGTGGAAAGCATGGCAGCGCCATGTCTGATATAGACCTGATGACGCTGTGCGGCCAGCCAATCACTGTAATGCCACAACCAACATGGCTGCGGCATTACAGTGAGTGGCAGACAATCCCTGCATGTTCATTGGCTCTGTAAAGAGCGCCAAACATGCAGGGAGGGGATCCGAACTCCCACCAAGCAACCTCGGAAATACTCGGCGAGCGCCGAGCATCTCGAGCAGTGAGATGCTCGGGTGAGCACCGAGCAGTAGCAAGCATGCTCGCTCATTACTAGTGATCAGTACAAGATGGAGGTGATGATCATTACTACCATTATGACAGGACTGGAGACCATTATTACAGGATTGGAGACATGTTCCAATGTTCAGACATTGGAACATGAACCTTAGCATACCATTTTTCCATATGGTCAAGTCAAAATTGTAATAAAATCAATTCATAAAAATGTAGCAAGGTAACAAGAATACTCACTGATAAATGCTTTAAGGATTACTACTTTTAAAAAAAAAAAATATATACACATAAACATATATACATACATATCTATCTATATATCTATCTCATCTTAACCTAGACAGTACAGATACCATAAATAAAAAATAAATTATTATTATACCATTGTTACATGAAAACAAGACAAAAAACAGGTGATCATACAAAGAGCTATGAAGAGTCAGCAAAGAATGGGGGTCCGCTGTAGTCTTACCTTATCTTGGGACCTGTATGAGAGGGCAGGGCTAGAACCTTCCTTCTCTTCTTGCCATCGGGAAGCTCTTCTTGCTCCATTATGTCTTTAGTTTGGAAACCTGACCACTGAGTCTTAGCAGACGACCCCAATTTTCCTTCTGTTTTTACCCCTTTGGTATTAGCTGGATGCGGTCTTTTCATTGGTTTCTGAGTGGTCTTATTGGTTAGTTGCGGATTATGTGATGAGCCCTGTGTGGAGGTGCCATCCTTGTGAGCATGTGTGTTTTGAGGATTCGGTTCTACTTTTCTTTGGACAATCTGAGTTGGAGGATTGTTACCCTTATTGTTTTTCTGTTTCTTTTCGGCATTGGTCTCGACAGGCTGTATCGCGGAGGTATTGGCTGCTTGGTGTTTAGCCTGTTTTTGTCTCAGAATCTCCTGCAAATTAAATTAATGTAAATGACCGGCTAATATAACTTGCCATTTAGATTCACAGGTGCATCCATCACAACATCATACAATAGAAAAGGTACGCATTCATTGACATGATAAACAATAGCCCTATCAAAAAAGGATAATTATCACTTAGTTACAGGTATCAGATAATCTAAACTGTCATACGATACTATCATTTTATATTATACAGGGAGGGCCATTTATATGGATACACCTAAATTAAGTTTGAAAAAAATAAAGTTGGATCCAAAATGGCTGACTTCAAAATGGCCACCATGGTCACCACCCATCTGGAAAAGTTTTCCCCCTCCCATATACTAATGTGCCACAAACAGGAAGCAGATATCACCAACCATTCCCATTTAATTTAGGTGTATCCATATAAATGGCCCACCCTGTATATTAGGAATAAATGTAAGAAAACATGTTTTAACTTTTAACCACTTCCGAACCTCCCACAGACTTTAAATGTTTGGGTGGTCCCAACCCCTACTCTGCGGTGACATTCTAAAACATCAATGATTAGGAGCACAAATAAACATGATCGTGTAGCTGCGGGGCTGGGGATCCAGCCGTCAGAGGCAGCCAGACTCACCACAGAGAAGGCACAGACGATTTATTACTGTCTCTGTATTCTCTATGTACAAACACCGATAAAGAAGAGCTATGCATGCAGTAGTAGGAAGAACTGACGGCACTTTCTCCTACATACAGGTGATGGTTGTGTATCATAAGGGAGCAGGAGCTGCTCGGTCATAGACGATCCAGACAGCTTTCTAACGTAGCCAGCTGCATTTCCCTGTAACTGGGGATAAAATACCAGCCCCGGTTACAAGGGAAACATGATGAAAATAAAAGTAATTTCATACTGAAATGCCCCCCAAAAGGTCTTTTATGACCTTATGGGGAGGGGCACAATGTATAATAAAATGAATAAATAAAAATGTCATTGTCAATCCAAAAACAATGGTACAGGTTTTGCTTGCATTAAAAAAAGGTTTGAAATATCAAAATTATTTCATAATGGGGAACACAAAAAAAATGTTAATAAGGGAAAAACAATTATTTCCCTTATTTTCCCACTGATATCACCAGATATTTGCAAAAAGAAGAGAGAATGTAAGTGACATAAAAATGAACCCCCGTGTATCAAAAAGAGCGCAAAAAATACTTGAATATACGATCGAGAAAAAAAATGTTATAGCTCTTTGAATTGCATGTACGAAAAAAAAACACAAGAAACACATGAAAATGCGCCTGGTCAGGAACGAGGGTAAAAGGCGCGATCTTAAATTGATTAACATTTTTCTATTGGGAAGTACTCTCTTTTTAACCCATTCCCGCACACTGTTCAATGTCACTAACGTTTACGACTCTTAATAACCAGTATGTTGTTAGCTGATGAGGTTTAGTATTCCAAACATGTCCATGTCAACCCTAGGTGTTTAGCCATCAGTAAAGGAGCAGATATTTAGGGTAGCCTGAGTCCAGAACCCTCTTCAAGCAGTACTGGGCAGTATACATAGTGCCAATAAAGCCATGACCAGTACTGTGTGAGCCTTTGCTTAACTAGTGCCTTGCTGGTGATTCACTGGCTTAAAACATAGTGATAGGTTTTCTTATTCTGTGCATTTAGTACAGTTTTAGTGATCCCAAATTTATGAAGCTTTTTGTTTCTACTGTAGACTTTTTTTTTTTTTTTTTTTTTTAAATATTTTAGATTGTAGCACCATATTCGGAGATCCAGAGCTTTTTTTTCAATTGGTTGAGCTGTGTGAGGGCTTATTTTTCAGAGGACAAGCTGTTAGTTTTAATCTGTACTATTTTAGAGAACATACATATTGATTTCTCTTCTTTCTTTTGGCAATATGGCAAAGGTGAGAAAAAAATAGCAATTTTCTGACATGTACTTGTCAAGAAGTGCTTATACAAACTTACATCTCAAATTACAGATTAAGTTCCCTTAGCTCTTGAAGAAGAGTCACCAAAGTGCTGTATTTCTACGTCTTTGTAATTGGTAGAATGTCACATGATAAATGTATTCTGGTGTATGTGACAGATTTTCTTTTAGTAACTTACACTGAAGCGGTCCTAAATTTTATGTATGTAATGTAACAAAATTGCTGATGAATTCTATTTCTTAACATGACAGAATATGAACACCAGTCAATGCAGTCCACCTGGATCTGAGTGCAAGCCTTTGGACACATTCAGACATAAGCAGAAAGGTAGAGTAGACTAACATGCAGAACTCCAGCAAGGAAATTCAGGGCAACAAAATCCACTGTGTACTGCATTGTGGAAATACTGTGGATTTGCCACACATTTCCCCCTTTGCATTGCAGAGGGTGAAATCGGAGTTATGAATTGACATGCTGAGGATTTCACACTTTCACCCATTTATGCTTTTTCCTGGATTTCACCCTTTTCCAAATGAAATGTAATAAAATCTGATCCTCAACGCTGCTACATTAACACATCATTATTATTTCTTCTGGAAAGACTCCATAACCTTAAAGTGAAAATAACTGAAAAATGACAGAGTAACAGATGTCATTTAAGTGATGTCCTGAAGGGCTACAGTGGGGCATGTAAATGTTTGGGCACCCCTGGTCGAAATTACTGTTATTGTGAAGAGTTAAGCAAGTTGAAGATGAAATTATCTCTAAAAGGTTACACAATTCTTTATATTTTATGATATATATTCATTCTTTACAAATTCTTTAAAAATTACATAAAGGAAAATGAGCAGATGAAAAAGAAAGATTTTGGTAAGACCTTACCTGTAAAATCCTTTTCAGCAAAGGAAGGAAGGGAGACACAGATTCATTACTAGTGGGTAGGCGGAGCCCCTCAGGATAGTTCACCTCAGATTAGAAAAAAGTGACAACCGGCCCCTCCAGCTTAGGCTCCTCCTACTCCCATGTTCCTCAGTCCGTACACAAGCTAAGGAAGAGCAGACAACACCAGCAGAACAACACAACCCCTTCTGAAAATTCAGAAATGCGAGAGAACAGGTTATACATGTAACAGAAAGAACACACAGTCCCAGGCACTACTCACTGGACCTGACAACTGCGATGAGCTGGCAATGCTGGAACAGAGCCCTAGCGCGCCGACCCCAGTCCCGATGACTGCCATCAGAGAGGAGTCGCGCCGAATCTGGAAAAACAATAATACACTTCTGCCCTGGGAGGGTGCTGTGTCTCCCTTCCTTCCTTAGCTGAAAAGGATTTTACAGGTAAGGTCTTACCAAAATCCGTCTTTCAGCAGCAGAAGGGAAGGAAGGGAGACACAGATCCATTACTAGTGGGACGTCCCAAAGCAGTCCAGAACTCAAGGGTGGGAAACAGTGGCAGAATCACCAACACCCCAACAACTTAGGCAAGCGCGCAACAAGCGCCAAAACTAGATAAAAAGATAACCTAAACCACCGCCGCCTGCAGGACCCTGCGTCCCAAGGCCGCATCGGCGGAAGCACTCACGTCCACTTTATAAAATTTAGTAAAAGTGTGAAAAAAGCGCCAGGTAGCCGCCCGGCAGAGCTGCGCTGCCGAGGCCCCCTGATGAAAAGCCCACGACGAACCAACAGCTCTCGTGGAATGAGCTCGAACCTTAACCGGACAAGGCTCGCCCCTGAGCCGGTACGCTTCCAGGATAACCGAACGTATCCATCAAGCTATAGAGTCCTTGGAGGCCCGCTGACCACCAGCAGGAATCACAAAAAGACAGTCCGACTTCCGAAACCCTTGCGTGATTGACAGATAGAACTTCAAAGCCCGCACCAAATCCAACGAGCGCAAGGCTCGCTCCTTTGGACTTTTCGGATTCGGACAGAGGGAGGGCAACACGATGTCCTGATTGACGTGGAAAAGCGACACCACTTTAGGCAAAAAAAAAAATCGCCACGGGTACGAAGCACCACTCGATCCGGGTGGAACTCCAGAAAAGGGGGCGAGCAAGACAGTGCCGCCAACTCAGAAACCCTTCAAGGAGGTGACCGCCAACAGGAAGGCCACCTTCCAAGAAAGTAAGTAAAGCGTAGTTGAATCCATAGGCTCAAACGGTCCATGCTGAAGAGCCTCCAAGACTAGATTGAGCCGCCAAGGAGCCACAAACGCCCTCCGAGGCGGAAACTGACGTGCAACCCCGCGAAAAAACGAGCGCACATCCCTGCGCGAGGCAATAGCCTTCCGAAAAAGCACAGATCGTGCAGATACCTGACCCCGCAAGGTACCAACCGCCAGACCCTTGGACAAACCACATTGCAGAAAAGCCAAGAAGTTGGGAATGTAAAAACCCTTGGGTTCCTCGACGATCCAGAACACCATGAATAGAAGGCCTCCCAAGTTCTGTGATAAATCCTGGTCGTAGCTGGACCTCTGGCCGCCCTTAAAGGTGGCAATGACCTCGGCCGAAAACCCACGACGGGTCAAGATCTCGGTCTCAAGTGCCACGCCGTCAAACGAAGCGACTTCAGGTCCGGATGACAAATGGGCCCTTGGGATAACAGGTCCGGGCGAAGAGGCAGTGGAAACGGAGGCACCGCCAGAAGAGACACCAGCGTTGAATACCACGCCCTCCGCGGCCAATCCGGCGCCGCCAAAATTGCCGGAATCCGTTCGAGTTTGATCCGCCGGATGACCAGAGGAAGCAAGGATACCGGCGGAAACACGTAGATCCGCTCAAACTGGTCCCACGGGGCCACCAGATCATCTACCGCCACAGCCTCCGGGTCCCTGTACCTGGACATAAACGTCGAAATCCTGGCGTTCAGCCTGGATGCCATCAAGTCCACCTGGGGAGTCCCCCAACAGGAGCACAGCAGTGTAAAAACTTCCGGATGAAGACTCCATTCTCCAGGATCCACCTGCTCGCGACTGAGGAAGTCCGCCGTGATATTCAGCACTCCTGGGATGTGAATCGCGGAGATGGCTGGGACCCTGGACTCAGCCCATACCAGGATCCGAGAGACCTCCATCATGAGTCTGGAACTCCTCGTCCCGCCCTGATGGTTGATATATGCGACCGCTGTCGCATTGTCCGCTTGAATCCAGACCGGCAGACCGCTCAAGGGGATAGTCCAATGTCGGAGGCAGAGAAAAATCGCCCTCAACTCCAGGATGTTGATCGGCAGAGACGCCTCCTCTGACGACCAGACCCCCTGAACCGAGAGATCATTCCAAACCCCCCCCCAACCAGTCAGGCTGGCATTGGTGGTAATGACCGACCACCGTGGGAGTAGGAAGGATTTCCCCAGGGATAAAGCCTCCGGACGTAACCACCATCCAAGAGACTCTCGCACCCTGCGGGAGATACCGACACAGCGATCTAGCGAAGCCGGCGATCGGTCCCAACGGGTCAGAATAAGATTTTGGAGACCCCGGGAATGAAATTGTGCAAAAGGTACCGCTTCCATTGCTGCCACCATCAGACCCAGAAGGCGCATACACTTCTGAAGGGGCATTGCCATCGCCGACCTCATAACCCGAAGACCTCCAGGTGCTGAAGGGAGAGATTGCGAGCCGTTACCGCCTCCTCCGCTGTGGATGACATAATCAACAGGTCGTCCAGGTAGGGGAGAATCGTAACTCCTTGCTTTCGAAGGAGCGCCATGAGCGGCGCCAGAATCTGTGTAAAAACCCTGGGCGCCTAGGCCAACCCGAATGGTAGGGCCACAAACTGGTAATGGGCCTGACCTGTGGCGAACCGCAGGAAGCGCTGGTGAGCCCTGCCGATAAGGACATGTAAATAGGCGTCGCGGATGTCGATAGACACCAAAAAAATCGTGCTGCGACAGGACCGCCACGACGGAGCGAAGAGACTCCATACGGAATTTTCGGGTCCGGACAAGCAAATTCAAATCTTTGAGGTCCAGAATAGGGCAAAACTTGTCCTCCTTTTTGGGAACCACAAAAAGGTTGGAGTAAAACCCCCTTCCCTGGTCCTCTGGCGGAACCGGAATCACCACACCCTGCTGCAGAAGAGAGTCGACCTCCTGCAGCAGAGTGGCAGCTAGCTTGGGCTCGGACGGGATGCGCGACTGACGAAACCTGTAAGGGGGTCGAGAATGAAACTATGAAATAACCTTCCGACATAACCCGCGTCACCCAGGCGTCCGATACGTGTGACGCCCAAATAGACCCGAATTGTAGAAGACGACCTCCCACCCGAGAGCCTTCGAGAGGGTTCCTGGCGTCAGTCCGCCTTAGGGGGCTTTTTGTCAACCTCCCGCTTGTCCTGACGGAAATGTTGTTTCCAGGGAGTACGGGATTTCTGGGAGGACTTCTTTCCGGAAGGCGAGGGACGATCCGATCTCCAAGAAGGCTGACCGAACCGACCCCGGGGCCGAAAGGACCGACGACCACTACCGGCACTTGACCTGCCAGACGTAGTAACCGCTGCCTTTCGCTGCGGCAAGGCCGTATCTTTGGCCTTGGCTTTAGCAATCAGCTCCGTGAGGTCTGAACCAAACAGCTGACCTCCCTTGTACGCCAGACTCAGCAAACCCTGTTTGGATACTGCGTCACCGGTCCACTGTTTAAGCCACAGTGCTCTCCTGACAGAGACGGCCGAGGATTGAGCCCTGGACATCACCGCAGTAGTATCCAGCACTGCGTCCCTGCCATATCGGGCCGCTTCTTCCAAGAGCTGGAAGAGCCTTTCCACTTCAGACAGCGGAGTTCCATCTTGTCATGCCGTCCGCAGCTGATCCAACCACCGCAGTGAAGCCTCATCAGCCCACATGGCCCCCAAGGCCGCTCGGAATCCGTGACCCGCGGCCTCGTAGATGGACTTTGCCGTCCTTCTGTCCAGCGGGTCCTGGAGACTCGCCTTCCCTTTAACAGGAAGCAAAGAGGATTTGCTCAGCTGAGACAATGGCACATCCACTTCAGGAAAGGGGACCCAATTAGTGATCGTTTCCGTGGAACAGGGATACAGGGCATCAAACAACCGCGCCCCTTGGAAACATTTATCCGGACACAGGCGTTCTTTCTACACCGCCTTGTTAAGTTCCTCGTGCATCGGCAGCCCGACGCGACTCCTGATACAGCCGGGCCGATTTGCCAGGGCGCTCCGTCACCTCTTCAGACAGTTGTAACGCTTCCCGCATAGCTTTAACAAAAGCGTCCACGCGGCCCGAAAGCGAAGCAGAGCGACCCCGCCGATTCTCTTCATCAGAATAGGAGATCTCACCAGAAGGGTCAGTCGGCGATTCTGAAGCCTCCGACGCAATGCGCGGAGGAGACAGCGCCGCCACAGGCCTGAGACGCTTCTTGCTTCTAGACGTCGGTTGGGACTTAGCAGAGACCCAATGACCCAGGAGGTCAGACAGACTGTCAATGGAACGAGTGAGCGCCTCCACCTTAACATCACTGAGACCCCCAACTAGCGTCGAACCTGACGCCGTTGAAGACCCCGGCGTATCAGATACGCGTGACCGATCCTGAAGTGGACCGGGAGAGAGGTCCGCGCCCCCTGGTCCCTGATCCGACATGCCCCCACACAGTTGCGAGCGTCGCGGATAAGGCGGTAATAACCTTACAATGGGTGCAGTGACCAAGGATGTGTAAATTCCACTATCACAGCCTGTTCTTGCACAAAAAAAAATCACCCGGCACTGAAGGGTTAAAGCTCCTCCTAGAAGGAGAAAAGCTACCCCAGTGGCCTGCAGAGCAAAAGTTAACCTGACACACTAGAGAGAAGCACCCTCTGATCCCAGAAGGGTGCACCTCCAGAGAGGGTTAACAGCCTGATGGGCCAGACCCCGTTCAGAAGGGGTTAACGCTACTGATCCACACTACCCTTTTTGAGAGGTGTGTGTCAGAGCCATCTCAGCAGGGAAGTAGCAGCGCCGTATACAGCACACCCTGTCAGCCTAGGCCATAAGGAAAGTGCTCTGCGCTGTAGAAGGAACTTTCTGCCTATAAGGCAGGAGAGACTCACCAGCTGGCGTAGAAACTGCTCTTCTCGGTGTGATGAGAGCGGGGAGCAGGGAGTAGGAGACGCTGCACGAGGATGGACGCTGGCCGGAAGAAGAAGGGGCTGGGGCATCTCCAGCGCGCGCTTTCCCGGCACTTCCTGTCACAAACTGGCAGCATTGAGACGTTAAGCCACGCCCCCCGCCGAATATGAAAAGAGTGCACGAATCCTCAGTCCCCGCTCCCCTGCCCGCCGAGGATCAAGCGCTGCATGCAGAGGAGAAATCCCTGCAAGCAGAAAAAAACAGCAGTCACCGCAAAAACACATACAGTGACAGAAAGCACTCCATAAGAGCACTTACCCAGCTGAGCGCCACAGGGACCCCCAGGGATGTGTGGCGCCGTGGCCCTTGCTCCCCCCCCATGGCGGAGCACGCAGGGACCCCATAAGAGCGGTGTGAGTCTCCGCCAGGGAGCGCCCTGTATCCCCCGGGGCCAGCAGGGTTCTGCAGGGACCTCCTTAGGGGGTACGCAGATCCGCCAGGGGAGGGTCAGTGGTCCCAGCAGCGCTGAGACCCCCTGAGACCTCTAGACCACGGGGGGTCCAGGTCTCCGGATAAAAAATAAAATCTTCTGAGGTGCTGCAAAGGCAGCGACTATCCTCTGCGACCTCAAATTTAAAACTGAGGAACATGGGAGTAGGAGGAGCCTAAGCTGGAGAGGCCGGTCGTCACTTTTTATAAATCTGAGGTGAACTATCCTATGGGGCTCCGCCTACCACTAGTAATGGATCTGTGTCTCCCTTCCTTCCCTTCTGCTGCTGAAAGTTTGGGCACCATGCATGGTTAGTACCTAGTAGCACCCCCTTCTGAAAGTATCACAGCTTGTAAAATGTTTTTTTTGTAGCCAGCTATGAGTCTTTCAATTCTTGTTTGAAGGATTTTCATCCATTCTTTTTTGGAAAATTCTTCTAGTTCTGCGAGATTCCTGGGTTGTCTTGCATGCACTGCTATTTTGAGGTCTAGCAACACATTTTCAAGGATGTTCCGATCAGTGGCCTGTGAGGGCCATTGTAAAACCTTCAGCTTGTGCCTTTTGCGGTATTTTATTGTGGACCATTACGACAGGACTGAAGACCTTATTACAGCATGAGGGACATTATTACAGGACGCCCATTTACCTGGCTGAGTTTGAGACCCCTGCTCTATATGATAAAACACACTTTTTGCATCATCTAGCCTTTCCCAAAGATGATGGTGAACAAGCCATAACCCTAACAGGCTAATTAAGGTCTGAAACCTTGGTCAAAGTTATCTGAACACACAAATCTCCAAGAATGCCCAACCTTTGCATCGGCTCATTTGCCTAATTGTGATTTTTAAAAATGTACAGGACTAAAATTTTTATTTTTTTCCCTAAAATACAAAGGAAATGTGTCATCTTTAACTTTAGCCCTTTTAGAAATAATTTAATCTGCAACTTGCTTAACTGTTCACAATAAAAGTAATTTTTACCAGTGGTCGCCCAATCTTTTACATGCCACTGTATATAGATCATAAAGTAATACTGATATCAGACTCACTTTAACAGTACGAGGTGGAACCAAAAATATAGGCAAATAACATGGCAAAGTGGAAAAATGTAAGAAATTGTTGCTTACTAGACTGCGTTGAGCTCTCCTCTCCTTTAACTTTAGTTTATCCATATCCTCCAGGGAGAATTCCACAATTGGCCTCTGAAATGTGAAAATTGCAAAAAAAAAAAAAAAAAAAACTGTATGGCTCAAGTTACATGTGACTTCATTAACAAACACAACATGTCCTGTAACATGACTGAAGTAGACATGGACAATATTCAGGGGTCATGTTGGATAGGTAATTTGAACTTTTGGGTTAGTAATTATGCCTTAAAAGGGGTTGTCTAGGATTTCTGATAAACTATTACCCATTTGGTAAGTCACGCGCTCCTCTGGCTGCCAAACCAATCTTAACGATGCATAGACAATCTACATGTGACCACTAAAAGTCAATCACTGGACACAACGGTGATGGTAGCAAGGTCAGCATGTCATAACTGCTCAGGCCAGTTAAAGGCTAGTGGGACTACCAAAGTAGCAGCGCTGGAGCTGAGGGAGATTTACCAGGCAAGTAAAAGTTATTTTATTACATTCCGAGGTTTGAGGCAATTTTAGAAAAAAATCCTAGACATCTCCTATAAGTTTATGGTGGTCTTCTACTAGGTCACTAAATTTCCATATAAATGCATGTTTCGCCATGGTTAGCATGAGTTTCTAGAACCAGATTTCTGAGCAGCTAAATACAAAGTCCTTCTGAAAAAAATCTTATGGCAGATACATTGGGAGGACCGTTTCTTTGGTCTGCAACGTTCTCCCAATCAGTATTTATTTACGTTCAACACTAACCATTGTTTTATCTATTTTCTCCCCAAAAATCAATAGTACACAATGAAAAAAGAATATACTCTGTAATATTTTTTTTTTTACAGAACTCCGCTTCTTTCTCTTCATGGACTGATTATTCTTCAGTAAACACAGACGTTCCCATTAGCCCAAGGTTCACATTGCATTTCATCATCACATCAGTGGCTCTGTCAACAATATTCAGCAGTACTGGCCTATTTGAGGTGGGCACCAAGATGAGATCAATAGTGCTTTGGTGTCCGCATCAAGTGGCCAAAATTGGTGTCAGAAGGAGCGCACAGTGACTCAGCCTGCATAGGTGCCCAAATCCCATGTTCCAGGGCTTCGGACATAATCCCGACAGAGCCACTGATGTTGGGATCAAACACAAAGTGTACTTGTCCTTACTGAAATAAGAAATGACAGTTGGTGCTCAAAAAGTTCTATGGAGAATTGTAACTGGCATTTCAGAACTTGCAGCAGAATGCCTGTGTTTGCTTCATAGGCCATGTGCACACGTTCAGTATTTCACATCAGTATTTGTAAGCCAAAACCAGGAGTGGGTGATAAATACAGAAGTAGTGAAGTGTTTCGATTATACTTTTCCTCTGATTGTTCCACTCCTGGTTTTGGCTTACAGATACTGAGGTCAAATACTGAACGAGGCCCAATTTTTGCGCCTCTTTCCCCCGAGCGTGATTTTTTTTTTTAGTTTTTTCCTCCCCTTCTTCCAAGAGCCATACCTTATTTTTCCGTCAAGCTGTGCTTTAGAATGACACCATTTTACCACCTAGTGTACTGGAAAATTGTGGGAAAAAAATCCAAGTGCAGTGAAATTGCAAGAAAAAGAGCAATTCCACATTTGTGGAAATTTGTAAGAAAAAAAAAAAAAAGTTTGCTTTTGTTGCCATATTCCAAGTTCAGCAACGTTTTCATTTTTCGGGATCTGCGGCTGTGTGAAGGCTTATTTTCTTGCGCCATGAGCCGATGTTTTTATTGATACCCTTTTGGGTTAGATGCAATGTTTTAATTGCCTGTTATTGTATATTATTGAATTGTTGCAGCAGGCAAAAAAGAAAAAAAGAAAAACACGTAAGTCCGGAGTTTTTTCTTTTTTCGTTATGCTGTTTACCAATCGGATTAATTTTATATTTTGATACATCGGGCATTAACTTACCACTGCATTTAATAATAATGAAGCTGCAATTATCCTATACATAGCAGTGCATCAGCATCTGTGGCTGTTAAAGGCACATGATGGCTAGTTAAAATCAGCAGTCATGTGCTGGGAAAAATACGGACTCGGTGTGTGACCCCACATCAAAGGCAGGGACATGAAATATGATGTAAATGTATGTCATATATTGTGAAGGGGTTAAGAAAATCTTTCTTCGATTAAAACAGATTTTACATTTTTTTTACATATGAATTGTGAAAGAAAGATCAATCCAGGAGGGGAAAGAAGCAAAATGACTCTGATCAGATATATAACAATGTTGCTTATTTTCATATGTACTATTTATTTATGAAATACATATTAAAACGATGGTTACTCTATAATACTCAGTCTGCAACCCCTTTGTTAATTCTTTGCGACGAGCTAGCAATCTGTAGTACACAGCGCCACTCAAGGACATTTTCCTATGAAAACATTACATCAGTATTCTGAAAAATGTACTATTTTACGATAACGTGTGGGTATTAAAATATGATGGATAAAATCTCACCTTTTTTGGTCCAAACAGATCTGGGTTGTTGTTCATCTGTCTCAGGGCTGCCAGTGCATGCTCATGTTCGACAAATTCCACAAAGGCGAAACCCAGAGACTTACCCTTAGGATTTCCTGGCACACTTTTCATGTCTCTCATCACACGGCACTGTAAAGGAGACCACAATATCAGTACGGGTAGCTAAAGCATAGTCATCAGGATACCTCCCCTTATATCAGCAGTCCTGGCACATCGCTAGGGTCCTCACATTATAGTGGGCATTGTTCAATATTCATTCTTTTACTTACCTCTTTGATTTTGACTGACCGATCTCCATCACCTGCAGTCAAAAACAGTTGACGTAATTTCTTGTCGTCCACTGATTTAGGAATGTTGTGAACACAAAGACGAGTCTTGGAGACAAAAATTTTCTGAGACCTCAACTTTAGCCGTTTTATCTCTGCAAACTGGAAAAGACGACAAGATATGAACTCCTCACATAATGAAGCTACTAAACATGGGGCAGAATCCTGACAGTACGGAGGGGGTGCAAGTTTGTTCCCAGTAGATTACATTCTTTATGTTCTAAAACATATTTAGTGGAACTTCTACATAATAACGGAAACCTACGGTATAATATGAAGCAGTAAAAGAAAGTATCGTTAGCGCTACAGTTTTCCTCCTCTTGCAAATCTGATATTTTCCATATTAGTATTAGCCCTTACCCGAGTTCTTTTTGCCAAGTCTTCTGGACTCACTCCTTCAGCGGCTTTTGTTCCTTCCCGAATCACTAGAAGTACACAGGTCAAATTAATAAAAACAAAAAAGGTCAATGAATAAAGATATACAATGGATACAATATACGTAAACTGAAACATAGTGGTATAGTCCTTTAAAGGCAATCGGTCAGCAGGTTTTTGATATGTTGTTATCTGAGGATAGCATGAGGTAAAGGTTAAAACACAGATTTCAAGGATGTGTCACAGGTCAGGCTGTGTGCGGTTTTCTTGCTCTGAAGGTTTTATCACCTGGCAATTATCATTTATTAAAGGGAAGCTGTCACCAGGTTTTTGCTATGTAAGATGAAGACAGCATGGTGTAGGGGTTAAACACAGATGTGAAGATCTGGGGTCTTCCGTGGGCGTAATACTACTCAGACAACAAGGTAAGGGTAAAACAGAGTGGCAAAACTTTATTGAACCACAAAGCGAACAATAAACAGAACAGTCCCAGCAGATACCCAAGATGGTACAAAATTACACAATCCTCACCCCTCCGCTCCGCCTGGGATAGAACAGCTGCAACTACCTCAACCCGTGGCCCCCCCGCTTTTGGCGGGCCCCCACAGAGAGTAGGTAGCGGCAAGCTTAGGAAGCTAACAGTCCATCGAGGTACAAGGCCAGGAGACCCAAGGGTCCCACCCTGGCCTCTCCGTTTCCATGGGGCTAGATGACCGGTGGGTCTCGGAGTTCCAGGCGACCGGTGGGTCCCTCCTGGCAACCCCAAACAACATATCAATGGGGCCAGGTGACTTCATCGTCCCAACCTGGTCTCCCCAAATGTATCCATGGTCTCTCTGATGGTCAATGGAGCAGATCCATATCTTTCCAGTCAGGGCTATATACCCTTAGACTAGAATCATGTAGAATCCAAATCTGTGTCTCTTTGGGTAAAGCCATACTACCAAGCTGATGGTGTGAAGAGTGAGTGTCCTCTTGCTTCTCCTTGATTCTCAGTGTTTACGTCTCTATCAATCTCTGCCCCAAGTCTGACGGCTACAGAAGCATATGCCCCTTTTTAAGTATACATCCACAGGTTTTGGAAAAATGGCAACCTCATGTCTCATTTTTTGAGCATTTAATGAATTTGCTTAGTTTGTCCTCCTGTCTTGTGAGTCAATAAGCCAAAGGGTCAACAAACATTAATCAAAATAATTAACAAACATTCATTGTTCCAGAACCAAAGAGGAGACAACAATCAGGGTTATACAAATACTGGTCTGTTCTTATTGACCAGGCACATAAATACACAAAGATAATATTGTATTTCTCTTGGATTAACAAGTCTAAAGGCCCCGTCACACTAAGCGATGCAGCAGCGATCCCGACAACGATACGACCTGTCAGGGATCGTTGCTGCATCGCTAATACATCGCTGGTGAGCTGTCAAACAGGCAGGCTCACCAGCGATGAGGGGAGCAGCGATATCGTGGAAAGAATCGTTCCACGATGTCCTGCTCCCGTTCCCAGCCTGCTGCTTAAGCAGGAGCAGGCTGGTAACTATGGTAAATATCGGGTTACTAAGTGCGCGTGTGCCCCTAGTAACCCGCTGTTTACCATGGATACCACTCTGCTACGGTGCGCTGGAGCCTCCGCTCACCGTAGCAGAGTGGTATCTATGGTAAACAGCGGGTTACTAAGTGCGCGCGTGCCCCTAGTAACCCGATATTTACCATGGTTACCAGCCAGATCGTTGGTCCCGCTGGTCACACACAGCGATGTGTGCTGGCCAGCGGGAGGCCAACGACCAAAAAATGGTCCAGGACACTTTGCAACGATCAGTGACCTCACAGCAGGGGCCTGATCGCTGCAAAGTGTCACACATAGCGACATCGCTGGTGAGGTCGCTGGTGAGTCACCAAAACCGTGACACAGCAGCGATCTCGCTAGCGATATCGCTTAGTGTGACAGGGCCTTAAAAGTCTGGCTTATTAAGTTATTAAGCAGTATTGTCACAACAGATTTCAGAGATGCCTCTCTGATCAAGTTCCCTGGTTTTGTTTGCAACCATTGATTTAGCACCAGGCACTTATCATTGCTGGACAAAGCAGCGCACCCCCTCTGGTACCAAGCACCTCACTGTCTATAGCTATGTACACTGACAGCCTGGTGTGGGTGGGGTTAGCTTTCTCAACTCTGCTGCATTCTCTATCTAAAAGCTCTGATTGTGTCAGAACGGCTGAACCTAATAATCTAAGTGATACATCATTGGATTCAGCTTCTCTTTGCCTACATCAAGCTGCTCTCAGATGAGATAGCAAAACCTGCTGACCAATTCCCTTTAAATATAATGCAAAATGCAATAAAATACTATGCATGTAAATATGAAAAAGGAAATAGTTATCTCTCTGGGCATGGTATATCAATATATTTACTACCAACTGCACCAATAGGTGAACTCAATATTTACATTGTCCTCTAAGTAATCTAGCTTTATATTGTATTCCCAGAGAGAGCTCCATTTCTGAAATTGGTCGTATCATACTTAAATATTTGATAATTTATTTTTATGTATTGTGGGCTTAGTAATATGTTTATATTGGCCTTTGAGATATTCAGTCCAGCATTGTATGTCCATAGATATATCTTATTGGAATTATGCCATATTAATGTGCTTTTTGGTCAAGCGACACCAAAATACATATGTACTAATTAATATTTTTTTGCCGATGTTTGATTGGAGACCTCTCTATACTTTTTTTTCTCTGTGTTATACTAGGCTTCTTTGGCCCCAACGTGGGCATCTCTCTCCTTCTCCCTTCTTTTTTCCTATTTACATGCATAGTATTTTATTGAATTCTGAGTTATATTTAAAGCACCACTCCAGCAAGGGGGTTTATTCAGAGCTGGAATGGCGCTTTAAATGGAAAGAGGCTCCCATAGACTTGTACTGAAGTGACCTCCCCTCAGCTCCATGAAACAATGGAGCTGCATACAGGTCACTTTTGCTGGAGGGGACTTACATTTAAAGGACCACTTCAGCGGTGCAATAAACCCGCTGGAGTGGTGCTTTTATAAATTCATTTATTAAATTTTTTGTAGCACTATGATTCCTTTATTTCTTTTGTAGGTTATATATATGTATTGTTTTTCATTTATTAGGGATTTAGCATATTATTGAGGACATTAATCTGGTGATTATCCTTGTTTGGACTACATCAGCTACAGCAGCTTGTACTTGCCAGTCCAACTCCACCCCCTCCTGTGATAAGGAGCGCAATGTCAAAAGACAATTTACATAGAGATCCTGGTGTGGGCGGGGTTAGCTTTCTCAGCTCTGCTGCATTGCTAAATCTAAAAACTGTCAGAACGGCAGCACTGAGTAAGCTAAGTGATACATAATTGGAATCAGGGTCTCTTTTCCTACATTAGGCTGCTTTCAGATGAGGTACCCAAAACCTGCTGACCAATTCCCTTTAATAGGTGTATAAGATCACAGCATTTGTGAGTTTTACATCTGCAAGTAATATCTATATAGACGAAGCACAGGCACGGCTATTACACCGACTATTTTTGAACTGAATGCTGTCTGTAAACAAAAAAAAAAAAAAAAAGGACAACACTCGGATGAATGTTATTCAATGGGGCAGTGCAGACAAGCGATTTTTTTCAGACCAAGCTTGCATGTGGAAAAAAAAAAAAAAATTGCAGCATGCACACATTTATTCTGAAAATCGAATCAGACCTACCCATTCAAGTCTATGGGTGTGCAGAAAAAAAAAAACGATTTCATATGTGTAGTATATGATTTTTGTGGACACATTACAGTTCTAACATAGGAAACTGTAAATGGTCTTGTAAATGATTAATAGCTGCTCCTAAAAAAAAAAAATGGATTGCATAAGAATGACAAGTGAAAGAAAAAAATCTGAGTTTTCCTCCTGGATGAAAAGCGACAATTTTGTATATGCTTGTGTGAACTTAGCCTTAAAGTGCCAGTGGCTTGGACAGGAGATAACCTTTCACAAACACACATTTAAAAACGCGAGTTGTTGTTTTGTTTGTTTTTTTTTAAGTTACATACTTATTAGTGATGAGCGAGCGGGCTCGTCACTCGAGAATTACGAGCATGCTCAGGTGTTTTCCGAGTATCTTTGGCGTGCTTGAATGATATGTTTGAGTCACTCCGTGTGCATGATTTGCAACTGTTTGACAGCTTTGATACATGTGAGGAATGCCTGTTTGTTAGGCATTCCTCACATGTATAAAAGCTATCAAACAGTCGCAAATCATGCACACGGAGTGACTCAAACATAACATTCGAGAACATCGTAAATACTTGGCGACCACCCAAGCATACTTGCTGAAAGGGTTAACAGAACACCCTCGCTCATCATTAATGCTTATTATTGGTGCCATTTTTTCGGATTTTTTCTATGGTATTTTTCAAAAATGTTTAATTACTGGCATTTGTAGGTAGTTTTCTCTTTGGTTTGTGCTTTTTAAAGTCATGTGGTTAGATCATGTGATTTAAAGTTTCCTGTCTGAATCACATGCAATATGTGTTACAGACCAAAGGACGGAATGTATTAAAGTATCAGCAAAAATAGTTGCTCATGACAATCTGCATCCACCCTCTGACAAAGCATGCTGTGTGAAACGCACATTGGCTGTGTTAGACACCACGATTCCCTGCTCATGGTGTTTTATAGTCATTGCATCTCCAACAGCTTCTGCCTGTGAATGACAATTTACCAAGCAATCTGATATTTTCTGATATATGATGTGCAATTCTGTCTTTCTATATTGGCATTGTGTCTACTGGCGCAAGCCAGCTTGTGGTAGGGAACATATTGTGCATCGTTGTATGCAGTTCTCTTCTGAATGGCATTTGTACCCAGGTATATATGAATATGGTCTTTGGATCTCTTTCTTTGCTGTGTGAATTCATTTTTCATGCATGTTTTTAGGTTTTCCTTTTTTGAATTTCTAAATAAAGCTTATATCTTTATAACATGTGCCCTTATCTGATCTCTGTTATGCCTTATAAACAGGTGTTAGACATTTCCTTTTGCATCAGACCATTTACTTACTAGACGCTTTGACGTTAAGAATTAAAATTATAGTAAAGTGTGCCAAGATGCACAGACAGCATTGTACTCACATCCTTCCCTCGCTAGATACAGGTTTCTCGTTCCTGTAGGTTTCTTTACTTTCTTTTGGCGTAGCTTTTCGGCTTCCTCACGACTCACAGCCAGGTCCATGAAAAGTTTCCTTCCAGCAAGTTTCAACCCTCCATTCTGATTTGGACCAAAAATAAAACGTGGTGTGTGACAAAGAACAGTAAGTGAGCGCTAAACCTAAGGATTATAACTGCAGGAATGGCTTACATAACCAACAATAGGATTAGGACATGGTTCATAAGTCACCGTTTACACGTGGGGAACAGATTATAGCATGTAAAACGTATCCTGCCATAAACAAGAATAGGATAGCAAAAAGGACACAATGATTTAAAGATTATTGATTATGAACTGTAATGAATTACTGGTTAATTAAAGGTTATCTGTACTTTCAATTAACTTTTCAAACTAAGCTGTCGTGGGTGTGTATGAGCAATACTATTTCTGGTTGGCGTATGAATTATCTGCCATTTTCCCCCAATTTTCCCAACTGCAGGCTCTATATTGCAATTGACTTCGAGCTATTGGGAGGATACTAGCACCTAGGATGATTCCCAAACACAGCCCCGCACACAGGGACACAGGAGCGCACACACAGCAAGGGACACAGGAGCGCACACACAGCAAGGGACACAGGAGCGCACACAGGAATCCTGCTTTTCATTCCCTAATTAGCACAGACAGAAAGAAGACGCTATATGTAGAAGGTTATGCAGAAGTCTTGAGCAGAGTAGATGTGAATTGTTACGCTCACGCCCAGACTGTTTGTTGTGAGTGTCGTTTGTGGTCGCACTGGGCCATGAACCAAGGAATGCCTGGAGGGGCTTGACTAGGGGCCTTGTCAGATCCGACCGTGGCTCATAGGGTGGCTTAGTAGACTCCGTGAACCAAGGAGGGACTAGGGAGGTGGCCCAGGTGGTACTCCAAGGCAGACCCCGGTCACACAGCTGTTGATCCACACCGGGGTATGCAGGAACGGGCTGGTACACAGGCGGGCGGGCACGGCTGGTACACAGGCGGGCGGGCACGGCTGGTACACAGGCGGGATGGGAACCAGTACAGGGATACAGGGGCGGTGCCGCAGGAGCGGCCAGGCGGGAGTGCCGCAGGAGCGGCCAGGCGGGAGTGCCGCAGGAGCGGCCAGGCGGGAGTGCCGCAGGAGCGGCCAGGCGGGAGTGGGCCCTGTTCACATGGAACAGACAGGGACAGGAAGGTAGCTAGAACACAGGAGGTACATACAGGGGCAGGGAAACGGGACAAGCAGAGCCAGATACACACAAGGTACTTGCTATGAAGTAGCGAGTGGACACACTCACAAGCTGGAGTACAGAGACAACAGGTAGGAGTTCCTGCAGTGTTTGCAGGCAAAGGGAAGGATCAGACATAGAGACAAATAGGTAAAGGGCTAGGACACAGTACAGACAGAAACTAACACAGGAGAGAGATCCAGGTACGAGCCTGGGAATTCAGCTCCCAGGGTGGCAGAACAGGATAGATACAGGACAGGACCAGGCAACTCACAGTTGCACAGAACACTGTGAAAGAAAGTGTTGCTCAGTCACCTCCCACTGGACGAGGGTGCCTTAAGTATCCAGTGCCTCAAAGCAATAGGCTGGGGATGCATTAGGAATGCGCGCACTATCCCTTTAAGAATCAGGAAGTTCCAGCACCGCCGCCCTAAGCCAGCAGACAAGAGACATGCACACAACAAGTAGAGGAGCACAGTGCATAGCCTGGACTGGTAGGTAAGTTGGCGGTCTTGCATGGTGGGAGATGGTAAGCCACATCAGCACGCCGCCAGGGATGTTACATGAATCCAGCTCTGAAGTGATAGAAAAGACTATATACAACTCTTAGCAGGATACTTCTGTGTCTCTCTCTGCCTGTTCTCTCACTCCTCCTCCCCATTGAGTATAATAAGAGCTGTAACCTGACACCTCACTATGCTGGCAGACAGTTTTGTCTTGAGCAAAATAAGCTGAGCTGGTGAGTGAGAAGGAAAAAGTAGCTCAAAAGTGAAAAAAGAATGAATTTTCAGATATGGTGCAACGTTTATTAGTACATGAGAATACAAGAATTTACGCAATGTTTTTTGAAAGTATAGATCCTTTTAAAAGTAATTGAAAAGCAAGGGTCCTATTATGAATATGTTGGCATAACTTGGAGATAAACCTCATACCTCTGACTCATCCTTGGCAGCTGCTAAGCATTTCTCTGCAGACTCTTTATTCACAAACTGCACAAATGCACAACCTTAAAGGGAAAAAGAAATGGTGAAAAAATGGTGGAAAGTTAACATAACTAAAATGGATTTTCAAAAAAATCAGAAGCAGTTTGAACATCACAGAATCGAGAAATATCCAACCTATCACTTCCTTCCACTAGTGCTATGTATTGGTAATACACACAAGTGGACTATAAACTACAGAATAACAATTTTATAATAAAACATATGTAAGAAACAGAAAAAGTTCTCTTTAACCACTGTGCATGCTAGATTTGATCTGGTGGAGGCACACCAGCCATTCTTTACATCAGGCCACGGCCACACGGCCGTCGAGGCCAATCATGCAAATGACACTCAGCTCAAATTTTGTCAGAGTCTGATCCGAGTGTCAGTGTTCTGTGCTCTGATCCTCTCGCATGAGAGAATAGCAGCATGGGTGCGGAGATGATGGAGAAAGTCATTTCTCCATCTCCTTCATTGCCGGCGCCACAGTAATCGGACTTCACTGGGATGACATCCGAGTACAGTTCAATGTTTCACACGTACCCATAAACTTGCATGGGTGCGTGCAGTCAGATTCTCAGATGCACCCACATTATGCTGCCATTTTTTTTCTCACGCTAAATCAGCATGAGAAAATAATCACTGATCTGCACTTCCCCATAGTATAACCTAGCTCTGAGTGCAACCCGATTTTTAATCAGAATGCACTCGTCCGATTTATACGCTCGTGTGAGCGAGCCCTTTGACATTTCTATACATTGTTAGGGAAGAAATGCTTGCTATAAGTGATTACTATACAATTTATATATTTTACCAAACACAATTGCTTCTCATTCCTGGATTTATTATCAGAAGTCCTTTGGCACGATGTCAGGCTTACCTTTAGAGTGTTCTGTATCAGGGTGTAATACTATCCGGACATGTTTAATCTCGCCATATCTCAGCAACAACTCTTCTATATCATCTTCTTCAGAGTTAAACGACAGATTTCTACAGCACAGAAATGAAAAAAAATAATGTATACACACACATCTACTATTACTTAGAGTTATGTTCTATATCTCTAAATGTAATATAGATAGCTATACATACATGTGCATCTCACTAAATTAGAGTATCATAAAAAAAGTCAATTTCAGTTCTTCAATACAAAAAGTGAAACTCATTATATAGAGTCATTACAGACAGAGTGATCTATTTCAAGTGTTTATTTCTGTTAATGTTGATGATTATGGCTTACAGCCAATGAAAACACAAAAGTCATTATCTCAGTAAATTAGAATACTTTATAACAGCTTGAAAAATGTTTTTAAAATCCGAAATGTTGCCCTACTGAAATGTATGTAAAGTAAATGCACTCAATACTTGGTCGGGGCTCCTTTTGCATCAATGCGGCGTGACATGGAGGCGATCAGCCTGTGGCACTGCTGAGGTGTTATGGAAGCCCAGGTTGCTTTGATAGCAGCCTTCAGCTCGTCTGCATTGTTGGGTCTGGTGTCTCTCATCTTCCTCTTGACAATACCCCATAGATTCTCTATGGGGTTACGGTCAGGCGAGTTTGCTGGCCAATCAAGCACAATGATACTGTTGTTTGTAAACCAGGTATTGGTACTTTTGGCAGTGTGAACAGGTGCCAAGCTCTGCTGGAGAAGGAAATTTCCATCTCCTAAAAGCTTGTCGGCAGAGGGAAGCATGAAGTGCTCTAAAATTTCCTGGTAAACGGCAGCACTGACTTTGGTCTTGATAAAACACAGTGGACCTACACCAGCAGATGACATGGCTCCCCAAACCATCACTGATTGTGGAAACTTCACACTAGACCTCAAGCAGCTTGGATTGTGGCCTCTCCACTCTTCCTCCAGACTCTGGGATCTTGATTTTCAAATGAAAATTGGAACTCTGGGACCTTGTGGAGTGTGTCAATGACCGCCTTCTGGACATCTGTCAAGTCAGCAGTCTTCCCCATGATTGTGGAGCGTACTGAAACAGACTAAGTGACTTTTTTAAACGCTTAGGAAGCCTTTGCAGGTGTTTTTTGTTAATTATTCTAATTTACTAGGATAATGACTTTTGTGCTTTCATTGGTTGTAAGCCATAATCATCAACAGAAATAAACACTTGAAATAGATCACTCTGTGTGTAATGACTCTATATAATAAATGAGCTTCACTTTTTGAATTGAAGAATTGCAATAAATTAACTTTTGATGATATTCTAATTTAGTGAGATGTACCTGTAGATATATTTCAAGAGCAACGAACACACGAATAAGTGTCAAAATGGAAGACAAGGTTAGGTTTGCTTAAGGGAATTAATTCAGAAGCCCTGTTGTACTACATCACTGAATGAAGGACTTGAAAGGGCAAACACGTAATGTGGCTTCTCTGTTGGTGCACATCTCATTGATGAACTGCTTGAGGGGTATTTTCTGCTTTTCAGTGCTGACAGAGCTGGAATTTGGGTGTATTTCACATTATGCTTCTGACAAAGCGAGTTGAACAAAGCTAAAGCTTCACCTTATGAACAATGTTTTTCCCTCGCCGACATCTGACGGTAATCGTTTCTTCACTTTAGTTTTGACTAAAATACAAATTAAACAAATTTAAGATGGTCATTTTAGTACATTATGATAGCATCATAAAATATCATTTTAGTAAACTATACAAACATAAGTGCAATGCCTGGTATAGGGCTTTTCCCATTAGACACCCATCTGGGTAGTGCATGTATTATTGCCCATAATGAGGACATTATAACACACAATGGAATACAATGTCATTAATTCAGAGGAGTTCACAAGTACAAAAAGTGGAGTGCTAATGGAGCAGCATAGCTAGACTTCATTCCCAGGGCTTTAACTGCGATGCTCTCCCATTGGATCAGAAGTAAAAAGATGTCCACTTCATACAAGCATGTGCCGCTAACAGATTCAGCGATAGTGGCTTTATCTACTGGCAAACTAAAAACGATCATTTTGGGATTCCCCCTTTGTTATCATGATGTACCTTTCTTCTCGCTCTCAGAGTCTCCTGACTCATCTTCTACATCACTCTCCTGACCAGAGTCTTCAGATACATCTTCATCATCCTCTTCATCATCATCATCCTCCTCCTCCTCGTCATTATCAGAGTCATCCTTCACCTTGTTTCTAGTAGTCGGAGGTTTCTTAATAGGCCTAAAAATCACAGAACCAGGCACATATACATATGTTAGCCCATTAACTGCACACAGCAATAAAAACAACAGTGTTAAATACTCTTATTCTCATCCACCATTACCTTCACAATTAAGTTCCAGATACTGATCGAGCCTGAGTGTAATAGTTCTTATTGCTTTACCAGTGAAATCATTCATTTAATAGTGGAACAAATTAAAAGGAAAAGAAAAGCAAGTAGCATAGGTGATGTAAATTCTAAGAGAAAATAGGATAAACCACTTTTTTTCAAAGTAATTACACATTACTTACACTTTATTGCCTTTAGTTTTCTGTTGAGACGTTTCCTTCTCATCGTCAGATTCTTCTGTGTCATTTTCACTTGAATCTTCCTCGTCACTACCATCATCCTCCTCACCTTTATCATCTCCACCTTTTAGTGGAGCTGTAGTTTCATCATCCGATGACTCTTCATCATCTGATGAATTCTTGAGCTGTTCCTTCTGGTCACTTTTCTTGGTTTCTGGAAACAATGTAGGAAAACCATAGCACACATTACTTGGGTAATTCTAGCATATTGTTTGCCTCAGGACCTAGAAAAGAAACCCAGATAAAGGTAACTCACCGCTGACTGATGGTCCTTGAGTTGCAGTGTATTTATCCTTTGCAATAGCCCAATCGACAGCAACAGTTCGACCTATGGAAGAAAAAAAAAAAGATAAGACAAAACAGGTTCAAGTGCACTTCATTCACTGAAACATTTTGTCTGTCTTAAAATGCTTCACACCATCCTCTCCATGCATTTTGTTTCTTATTTTTCCCATTGTACTGCCATTTAGGACAGCGTTGACAAAACAAGGTGGTCTAGTTTAGGCTATTTTAATCACATTATGGCCACAATGGTCCCATACACTGTCCTTACAAATACTGCAATATTTCTATCAGGGTTTACCAAGACAATGAGGCGACACTCACTGTGCAGCACTAGCTCTGTGATCACATTTGGGAAATCAGACTTCCATCTTAAAATTATATCTAAAGACTGACCGTCACTTCCAGAGAGCAGGAGTGAATGAGTGCATATAAGAGTAGCCCATGCCATATATAACTTATAAATAAAGTTGCACTCTGTGGCACTATAGCATGCAAACACAAAATATATGAAATTGGCATTGCATTACTGCTCTAGATAATAGGAAAGAATGAAGATACTTAGCACATAATTGGCCAATTCATGCATGCCCAGTAGCCAACGACAAGGCAATCCTCTTTGCTGGGAAACTAACCTAACATGATTCCTCTCCTGGGCTGATAGCTTGAGGAATCATATTAGGCTAGATTCCCAGCAAAGAAGATCGCCTTGTCACAGAGGCTGGGTACACATGAATTAGCCAATCTATGCACTAAGTATCTTCGTTTTTTCCTATTTCTAGAGCAGTAATGCAATTAAGATTTCATATATTCCAAGTTTCCATGCTATAGCGTTAGAGTGCTACTCAAGAACTGGTGTAGGAAGGAGGGGTTTGGGTTCCTGGAGAACTGGGCTGACTTCTCAGTTGGCTACAGATTCTACGCTAGGAACGGGCTGCACCTCAATGAGGAGGGTGCAGCTGTGTTGGGGGAGAAAATGGCTAGAAGGTTGGAGGATTATTTAAACTAGGGATGGGGGGGGAGGGGGGTATTAATTTTATAGATGGGGAAGATAGTGAAGGTAGTGACCTGGGCACAAAGAAAGAAATTGGGGGTGGGGTTAGAACAGTCAATATAGTAAGAAGGAATAGAGGTACAGAGAGATACATAAAATGCATGTACACTAATGCCAGAAGCCTCACCAACAAAGTGGAGGAATTAGAATTAATTTTGTTGGAAAATAATTATGACATGGTGGGGATATCTGAGACATGGCTGGACGAGAGCCATGACTGGCAAGTTAATTTACAGGGCTATAGTCCGTTCAGAAATGACAAGCGAGGGGGGGGGTGTTTATATGTAAAATCATCCTTAAAACCCATGTTGTGTGAGAATATTTGTGAATCTAATGAAAATGTAGAGTCCCTGTGGGTGGAGATAAGAGGAGGGGACAAAAATAATAAATTACTGATAGGGGTTTGTTAGAAGTCTCCAAAAATAATGGAAGCAACCGAGAATATCCTCATAAAGCAAATAGATGAAGCAGCGACTCAAGGAGAAGTCATTATTATAGGGGACTTCAACTACCCTGAAATACATTGGGGAACAGAAACCTGTAGTTCATGCAAAGGTAATAGGTTTTTGACAACTATGAGAGACCATTACCTTTCACAACAAGAAAGGGGCACAGCTAGACCTAATATTAACCAACAGGCCAGACAGCATAACAAATATACGAGTTGGGGGTCACTTGGGTAATAGTGATCACAAAATAATAAGTTTTAATTTATCCGTTAATAAGATGAGCGTTTCCTGAGTGTTTCTGCATCTCCCTGGCAGAAAAAAAAACGCATGCGGATTTCTACATGCGTTTTTCCTGCCAGGGACATGCGGATGTGAAGCGTTCTTCACTTGCATTTCCGCATGCGGGTTGACAAGCGCTTTCCAAGCGATTTTAGCATCACTTGGAAAGTGCTTGTCAACTTGGTCACACTATATAAATCCATGCAAACGGCATGGATTTATATAGTGTGACCGAAAGAATGGTAAAAAATAAATATATACTTACCCTCTGATGGCCCCCGGTGTCCAGCTTCCCTCCGTTCTCCCTTGCCGGCAGCGGTACATTGAAGGACCTGCTGACGTCAGCGTCGCGTAACCAGTCACATGACTATGACGTCAGCGCAGGTCCTTCAGTCCATCGTGAACTGCCGGCATGCGAGGAGGAGCACATCGGGGGCCGCCAGAAGGTAAGTATATATTTATTTTATTCTTTTTTTCTTTTTTTTGCTATGGTACCCAGGTCCGGAGGAGAGTCTCCTCTCCTCTAGACCTGGGTACCATCCGCATATTAGAACGCATGGAATGCGCATCTACAGTGATGCGTAATCCATGCGATCTAATGCAAGTCAATGGCGGCGAAAACGCAGCGCTTCCGCAAAATAATTGGTAGTGCTGCGCTTTTTTTCCGCAATGATAATCCACAGCGGAAATTTCCGCAGCATTTGCACAGCATATTCGGATTATCATTGGGGAACATGGCAGGCCTTCTACCATGCATGCGTTTCTGCAGAGTTTTTGCCGCTGTGGAAAAGCTTAAAAAACGCATCGTGGGCACACAGCCTTAATGTCACTTGCTTAACCCAGCAGGAAGTACGGCGGCCTCTAAAAATCACTAAACTTGACAAATCCCCGGACCCTGATGGGATACACCCGCGAGTAATGCAGGAATTAAGTAACGTCATAGATAGACCATTATTTTTGATCTTTAAAGATTCCATAATAACAGGGTCTGTACCACAGGACTGGCGTATAGCAAATGTGGTGCCAATATTCAAAACGGGGACAATAGCCGAACTTGGAAATTATATTCCAGTAAGCTTAACCTCTACTGTGGGTAAAATCCGGGAGGGTTTCCCAAGAGATGCTATACTAGAGTATCTGAAGAAGAATAACCTCATGACCCAATATCAACATGGGTTTACGAGGGACCGTTCCTGTCAGACTAATCTGATCAGCTTTTATGAGGAGGCAAGTTCCGGACTGGACCAAGGAAATGCAGTGGATGTTGTGTATTTGGACTTTTCAAAAGCTTTTGATACGGTTCCACACAAAAGGTTGATACATAAAATGAGAACAATGGGGATAGGGGAAAATATATGTATGTGGGTTAAGAACTGGCTCAGTGATAGGAAACAAAGGGTGGTTATTAATGGAAAACAGTCAAACTGGGTCTCAGTTAACAGTGGGGTACCACAGGGGTCAGTATTGGGCCCGCTTCTTTTTAACATATTTATTAATGACCTTGTAGGGGGCATACAGAGTAATATTTCAATATTTGCAGATGACACTAAACTCTGCAGGGTAATCAATACAGAGGAGGATCTATGTAAACTAGAAGCTTGGGCTGATAAATGGCAAATGAGCTTTAATGGGGATAAATGTAAGGTAATGCACTTGGGCAGAGGAAATAAAATGTATAATTATATGCTTAATTGTAAAACACTGGGCAAAACTGTCACTGAAAAAGACCTGAGTGTATTGGTGGACGACAAGGTCACGCTTGGTGCCCAGTGTCAGGCAGCTGCTGCAAAGGCAAATAAAATAATGGGATGCATTAAAAGGCATAGATGCTCATGAGGAGAACATAATTTTACCTCTATACAAGTCACTAGTGCAACCACACTTAGAATACTGTGTACAGTTCTGGTCTCCGGTGTATAAGAAAGACATAGCTGAACTAGAGCGGGTGCAGAGAAGAGCGAACAAGGTTATTAGAGGACTGGGGGGTCTGCAATACCAAGACAGGTTATTACACTTGGGGTTAATTACTGTGGAAAAACAAAGGCTTAGGGGTGATCTTATTACTATGTACAAGTATATGAGGGGACAGTACAAAGACCTTTCTACTGATCTTTTTACTCTGAGGCCTGAGACGGGTACAAGGGGGCATCTTCTACGTCTGGAGGAAAGAAGGTTTAATCCTAATCACAGACGCGGATTCTTTACTGTAAGAGCAGTGAGACTATGGAACTCTCTGCCAGATGATGTTGTAATGAGTGATTCACTACTAAAATTTAAGAAGGGCATGGATGCCTTTCTAGAAAAGTATAATATTACAGGTTATATATATATATATTACACACTAGATTCCTCGATAGGGCGCTGATCCAGGGAACTAGTCTGATTGTCGTATGGAGTCGGGAAGGAATTTTTTTCCCCCAATGTGGAGCTTAGTGTTTGCCACGTGGGTTTTTTTTACCTTCCTCTGTATCAACATGTTAGGCTATGGGTTGAACTAGATGGACTTAGTCTTCCTTCAACCTTAAAAACTATGTTACTTTGTTAGTTACATATGGAGATGGCTATTCTTAGTAAGCACCTGTTCACATCTGTTTTCAAGTGACAGTCAGTCTTTTGATATCTGTATACATTGGCTCTCTGACCGAGCACAATTCTAAATTTCACATTTCATGTTTGCATGATATAGCAAGACAGAGTGCAACTTTGTTAGTTCTATTTTAAATTTACACCCCAAAAAAGCATGTTAGACTGACACATGCATTACATTTGTAAGTCTACTCACCCTTTATACTCTTCATGTTTGTCCCTTTCAATGCTTTGCTGGCCTCCAGCATGTTCTTAAACTGCACAAAGGCAAATCCTCGCATCTTTCCATCTGTTGAACAAAGCACGTTTATTACTAGTGATCTGGTAAAGAAACAAAATGAGAATATTGCACTTCTAGATATACAAAGAAACCCTGAGGACAGCGGATTGTATAGGTCCTATTGAGTGCATGTTGAGAAGGTTTGCGACACAGCAAAGGCTGAATAATGGGATATGCAAAATGGAGAGAAAAATGTTAGGTTACGATGATTTACCAATATCACCAGCAGACAACTGTATGTAAAGCATCAGAATAAGGTACTATGAGAAACAGCTTGTACTAAACAGATGGAATGAGGAGAAATCGCTTAAGGCCGTACACCTTTGACAGCTTTTACTCCAGACCTCTCTATACAAAAACACTATTTTATATCAAACATTCAAAAATTAATCTAACCTGGCTTTCTTGGGATGCTGACCTCCATCACAGACCCAAAGGTGGAAAAATATGTTTTGAGATCTTCTTCAGAGCACTGTTATGGGAAATAATAATGGACAATCAGCACAATAGATTGTATGTGAACAGAAAAAGAGCGAACACGAGAAGATAATTGACCACTTGAGGAGTGAGTTAGTAGCGCGAGCACCGACCTAAAGTTTACATCTTTTAAGAGAATTTTACGAGAATAGGAAAAAAAAAAAAAAAGATAAATAAAAAAAAGTGTCATAAGTTAATTCCTAAATAATTTCAAATCACGCTCATTTTATCTAGAGAAATAATTACTTTACTACATTAAAATGGCCGCCGCTTCGTTTTGGTGACAGAATGCTTTCCTAGATGGTCAGACATCAGTCCTGTTAACCATGTGCAGTAGGAACCTCTACTTCTGTGACCAGGGGGGTGGGGGGGTCACTTGACAACCCATGCCATGGAGATAACCATGTACTGTCAATAACTTTATATGCTCACACATAATGATGTTTATCACAATAACGATTAGCGACTAAAGATTATTCTTAAATGGATTGTCCACTACTGAACAGCCTCTTATCAGCATAAGAAAAACACAATATACTCACCTCCCGCACTGGTGCCATTCCTCAGGGCATCATCCCTCCTGACCACCCTATAGTCACGTGACATTGATATGTCACGTGACCGCTGCAGCCTTTACTACTTTTTCGGATTGTACTTCAGCAGTCAGTGATAAGGTAACACAGGCGAACACAGCACAGTGATTGGATGACGTAGCAAGTACACCATATATTTTATGGTGGACAGTGGAGCTGTTAAAAATGGGATGTGGACGTCCCCATTGATCCTTAAAGGACCAAGCCAGTGTAGGCCTCAAAGCAAGTTTCAAATCCATAAAAAGTTTTAAGAACTGAAAAGGTTTTCTAAAATTATACTATTTTTTAAAAACGCTTCTAAGTGAGGACACATGATCATCACCTGACCGTAGTGGTCATGCACAGGGGGATCAGTAGGAAACCCAACAGAATATCACTACTTGACCCCATTATCTCTCCCTGCAATCAGTTTTTAATTTTTACATCAATATGGCCATGTAATGTAATTTTTAACCAAGTTAAGAGTCATAAGGCGCAATTTTAGAATGTAGGCAAGTTAGATTTCTATTAGTATTAAAGGGGTTGTCCAGCTGTGAGAGCAAAGTTTGTTGTCACTTCACAAGACTGCAGACTTCTGATCAGTGACAGAATGCTATCCACACTGTCCTGATTCCCCGAAATTGTCAGAGAGTAAGTGAGCGGTCACGTGCCGACTAGGCTCACTCAGCTTCTCTCAACAGAAGTGAAGCAAACAGAATACATGCGGCCATGTGACCACTCACTCGCATCAGCAATCCGCGGGAATCAAGACCGCGTGCAGATAGATCTGCAGTCATGTGAAGTGACTGCAGACTTTGCTTTCAAACCCTGACAACCCCTTTATTTTTTCACATAGAGGAAAAGCCATTTACATCATTCACCTAGGATAATAAAACTGTACTGTACCAGTTCACATTATGTCCATGTAATGGGTGTCCTATATGAATATGTGTTATGGCTTGTTTTGTAAAACATTCTCAGTAAAGCTCTAGTCTATTGTATTTCCTGCAAAATTCTTCTACATAAATACACACACACTAACATGCATTATTACAGGACAGCTCTAAGGTGGTTCACCATGATGGAAATGGACATCACAGTGGGGGAGCAATTCCTGCGAGTGGGGGCAGCTACGTTATACAGTTTCAAAAATTTACAAGACCAGTTCAATATGTATAGAAAAGATTAAAATAATCACACCAAAAACAAAAAGGATATTGCTAAAGTGCCAATGTCTACAGGACCTCACGGACATCCAGCTACTGAAGGGATGAACAGCTCATTGAAGTCATATCCCTAATGTTTAAGGCCCACAATAACATATTACTTTATGTAGACTGTACACAAAAAGTCATTACAACTTCCTATAGTTTTTGACACTCATCTGAAGATCTGGTATAGATTTATTTTATCATAGCATGGCTCCTTATAATCACAGGCATCTCCTTCACACTTTACCTTAAAGCTCAGATTGCGGATGATCAGTCTGGCTTTCTTGGGTGGAACTTTGACATCTTTTGGTTTGCTTTGTTTTGCATTCTCACTTGTTTCTAAAACATATAAATGCATATAAGTTCAAGTCATACAACCAGAAAAGAGGTTAAACACATTTACTTTGACTTATTACTCCATAATCCGACATTTGGTAGTACCTTTTGCCTTTTTATCTTTATCACGTAACTTTTTCTTGGCCACCATCACTTCGATTTTCTTTCCATCGTACTCCTTTATTTCCTTCATTGCCTTCTGGGCATCCTCCAGCATAGAAAATGTGACATAGCCAAGACCACGACATTTTTCTACCCCTGCAAGTAAAGTAAACATATTTCACCATCCACAGTGAATAGAGCAAGTCTAGTGAGTCTCATCCAGACCTACAATGCTGTTATGAAACATGCAACCATGCCAGGACTTATGGCTGCAATAAGGGCAAAGAAAAGCACTCACATGATGCTCATGTGAAATAGACCTTAAAGGGAAGGAAAAAAAAAGAAAGAAAAAAGCAGGTAGAGAAAAGAATGTGTGTAACTGCTTCATCCTGGCTAGCTTGCGTCCCTTATTGTTGGACTAGTGAGCAAATTGATTGCCTCTATATTATTGAATATGTTGCATCTCATGAGTTTAGAATTAAGCAGATAAAAGGCCTGGAGTTGATTTGAGGTGTGGTGCTTGCATTTGGAAGGTTTTGCTGTGAAGTAAACATGCGGTCAAAGGAGCTCTCCATGCAGGTGAAACAAGCCATCCTTAAGCTGCAAAAACAGAAAAAACCCATCTGAGGAATTGCTACAATATTAGGAGTGGCAAAATCTACAGTTTGGTACATCCTGAGAAAGAAAAAAAAGCACTGGTGAACTCATCAATGCAAAAAGACCTGGGCGTCCATGGAAGACAACAGTGGTGGATTATCACAGAACAATCTCCATGGTGAAGAGAAACCCCTTCACAACAGCCAACCAAGTGACCACCACTCTCCAGGAGGTAGGCGTATCAATATCCAAATCTACCATAAAGAGAAGACTGCATGAAAGTAAATACAGAGGGTTCACTGCACGGTGCAAGCCACTCATAAGCATCAAGAATAAAAAGGCTACACTGGACTTTGCTAAAAAAACATCTAAAAAAGCCAGCACAGTTCTGGAAGAACATTCTTTGGACAGATGAAACCAAGATCAACCTCTACCAGAATGATGGAAAGAGAAAAGTATGGCAAAGGCGTGGTACAGCTCATGATCCAAAGCATACCACATCATCTGTAAAACACGGCGGAGGCAGTGTGATGGCTTGGGCATGCATGGCTGCCAGTGGCACTGGGTCACTAGTGTTTATTGATGATGTGACACAGGACAGAAGCCGCCGAATGAATTCTGATGTATTCAGAGCCATACTGTGTGCTCAGATCCAGCCAAAATGCAGCCAAACTGATAGGTCGTCGTTTCATACTACAGATGGACAATGACCCAAAACATAAAGCCAAAGCAACCCAGGAGCAAAGAAGTGGAATATTCTTGAATGGCCAAGTCAGTCACCTGATCTCAACCCAATTGAGCATGCATTTCACTTGTTAAAGACTAAACTTCAGACAGAAAGGCCCACAAACAAACAGCAACTGAAAACCACCGCAGTGAAGGCCTGGCAGAGCATCAAAAAGGAGGAAATACAGCGTCTGGTGATGTCCATGAGTTCAAGACTTCAGGCAGTCATTGCCAACAAAGGGTTTTCAACCAAGTACTAGAAATGAACATTTTATTTACAATTAATTAATCTGTCCAATTACTTTTGGTCCCTTTAAAAACAGGGTGGCACATGTTAAGGAGCTTAAACTCCTAAACCCTTCATCCAATTTTAATGTGGATACCCTCAAATGAAAGCTGAAAGTCTGAACTTCAACTGCATCTGAATTGTTTTGTTTAAAATTCATTGTGGTAATGTCTAGAACCAAAATTAGAAAAATGTTGTCTCTGTCCAAATATATATGGACCCAACTGTACTTTTGATATCGCTCTCAAAACATCTTGGTCATACTGGTATTGTATATCTATTTGGGGAATAAGTCTGAATGAATTGTACATAGCTCTGCACTATATAATGACTCTACAAGTGTTTTACATCTGCCTATTGCATCTTGAAACTGAGAGTCCACACCATATAGCAATTATTGTTATACAAGTTTGTTATAAATTGGCTCAATGTAAACTTTGCTTTGTATGTCTTATGCATTTTAAATCTAAGGTCATGACAATTCTGTTTACAATATGTCCATGTTTTGAGTTTGACATACATGAGGTTATGGTTGCACAATGCACTTTATGGTAATATACCAAATTGACTAACCATGCACCAATATTTTTTGATCTGGAACCACGGGATAGAATCACCTGGCCTACATCTAAACCATGTTGGCTATTTGTATACACAGCCATTTTTTTTTTTTTTTTTTTTTTTTTTTTACCTTTTAAATGTTTTTAAAGATTTTTGTGGCTTGTTTTTGTTATTATTTGGTATTAATAAATAAAATAGTTTGAGGTGATCAGTATGGTCTACATATCTTTTTTTTTTTTTTCTTTCTGATACTTGAATTGATATGTAGCAGTTGACCCCTTTTTGTCCACTAGGTGGTGCCCTCCTAAATAAGATATATAGACCTTAAAGGGGTAATCCAAGCAAATTTATTGAGGGTCTATCTTCAGGATAGGTTATAAATATTGTATCAGTGAGCATCTGATACCCAGTACCAGCACCAATCAGTTGCTATTAGATATGGTGGTGGCCTGATGTAAACACTGAATGAGCTGCAAAGCACAGCTCTGTGCAATGTGTAGCAGTCGCTGATCAATACTGTAGAACCCTTCCTACTCAATAGAATACAAAATAATCTGCAGTACTTGGCAGTGGCAGCTACACATTGAATCTAGCTGTAAAGTGAAAATCTGTTCAAGGCTTATATCAGGCCACGCAGGAGCTAATGACAGCTAAGCTATAGTGGGTACAGTCTGATGTCCATTAACGACTTCCACTACTGTAATGGTACAAACAGCACTGTATTCTGCACTATTCTTGTCAAAGAATGATAGAACTGACAACAAACCTACTGCTCGGCAAAGGACACAGTCTGACAAATACCTGCATACAGTTTGTTTCCAGTCTACACAGGACCTGCAGACACCAGACTAATTTTTTACAACCATCTGAAAATTTGGTGAAAAAGTGCACATCGTCCTAAATGGATTCTCCCCAGTTACTCTAAACCAGGGTTCCCCAACAGGTCATGTTTTCAGGATTTCCTTAGTATTACACAGGTGATAATTGCATCACCTGCACAGGCAATAATTCCATCACCTGTGCAATACTAAGGAAATCCTGAAAACATGACGTGTTGGTGGGCCTTGAGGACTGGAGTTGGTGAACCCTGCTCTAAACGAACAGCCCATTGTTAGGATAGGCTGCGAGTTTTAAATCTTTGGGTGTCTGACTTTTGGCACCACTAGCAATCAGCTGTTTGAGAAAAGCACTGAGCTGCAATAGCAAGCACATGTCATGGGTGTGTCGCCACGAAGATCGTCGCGACTACACAGCCCGACTTCTCGCAGCTGAGTTTTTGGTGCTTTGTGTTTTTTGGTTGTGAGGGAGTTAATTCTCTCTCTCTGTGCTTGACGAGGCTCAGCCTCGCCCAGCTGCAGTTAATGCTGCAGTATTGGGATTCCTTCAAATACCTGCTGGTCTGATAGGGAAGTTGTCGGTGAAAGCATTTCTTGCAGACCTTTAGAGTGGATCGTTGTTTGGTGGAGTTCGGAGCGAGGAGTATGCGGTGTGGTTTGTTCCCTTCCTCCCCTTATCATTTATCTCCTAACCTGTTGTTGTTCCCTCTGTAATTGTGGTGTTAGTTTTTGTATGCAAGGTGGTTTTTGGTTTTCCCCTTGTACTGTCTCGTTTGTCTAGTACTGTGTTTTGGGCATTTTCTATCCTGTTCCCCATTGTTGTGATCGGGGTCCTTCTCAGGACTAGATTACTTAGGTTCAGGGATATTCAGGAGTTTAGGGTTACGCTGGCGGCCTGGACCTCTGTACCATTAACAGTATCTCCAGGTTGAGGGATTAGTCAGGGCCCCCGTCTAGGGTCAGCTCAGGCCCCTGACCCCCCTGTACGCTGCGACAGTGTGACAGCACAGCAGTTATTAAAAGTGCACAACTGTGCTGTATGGAGCACTGTAAAATATAGGCAGTACTCGCTGGAGCTTTGCTGCACTTTAAGTACATGATCGAGAGTTCGACTGTCATCAATCATAATAAATAAAAGAGTACCCCATTAGAGGTGTTTTGGGGGATTTTACTAAAGTTGCCCAAAGATAAGGATTATTATAAAATAAAAACATTACATAGTAAATGAATTTCCCACGGCTCTAGTGGTCCTCATTGATGCTGGAAGTGATAATGTCAGTCCCATCTGACTTTAACAACCACTGCAGCCAGTCACTGGCCTCAGTGGTGATGTTTGCATACATGACACATAGATGCAGCAATAAAGAAGAAGATCACTGCACTTCCTATATACAGTGTTCAAGCAGGGTCCAATGCCAGTAGATATATAATGCAAAAACTCAGCACTCAGAACTTAGTTAAAAAATTTAAAAGCCGTAAAGTGAGTGTTACACAGCAGAAATTTCGTTCCCATGGACCTTCATCAGTACACTCTGTGGCACCACATCGTAACAAGCGGTGGATACCGCATTATGACCCGCACACGTGTATGAAGCCTTGCACAAGACAGTGATTTAAACTTCTCCTGGGAGACACCGAGTCCCACACCTATCCCTCCTATAGAGTGTACTGATGAAGGTCCATGGGACCGAAACGTCTGCTGTGTAACACTCACTTTACGGCTTTTAAATTTTGAAACTAAAGTTCTGAGTGCCGAGTTTTTGCATTATATACATAGATGCAGCAGTCACATAAATGATAGAAAGGACATCATCATTGCAGAACCTTTGGAGACCACTAGTGTAATGTCTCTAATTGGAAGCTGACTCAACAGGTCGGTGGTAATGGTTATCCCTTTCTTTTAGATCATTACCTACACTATGGCAATTTTTGTAACATACCAGATCCCTTTAAAGTGGTTGTCACACAAATACAATGATATCATAACGTCTTGCTGGGAAGAAGGATTTCTTCAGCAAAAATAGCAATTTGGGAATGTCAATAGCTAGAAGCATGTGCTGGCAGTAGGGAGGTTTAGGAAAGATTCTGTGATAATTACAGGTTGTCATCCTACAGTAGATTGGAAATTAATAGAAAAAGGGGGTTTACTCACAATATCATCTGTCTACTAGAAGGTGATAACTGTTTGCCCTATATCTGGGACCCCCACTGATTACACATTTATAACATTATGCAGATATCTATTGTAAGAAACCCCTATAAACACTTGGTGTCCGATACATCAAACCCACTATTGTTCACACCGGTCTTGATTATGTGTGCTGGAGTCAGTCGTTTCTGATTCATGAAGACTCATATATGCCTCTGCATTTATCAGGAGCAGCAGACAAGAGGCGCGCACCCCGCCACAAATCTTACTCCAACCCCTGCTGGAGTAAGATTTGTGTCATAGTGAACGCTGCCACTCATCATGCCCCGTCCCAGCTCCCCCCCCCCCCCCCCCTCTCTGTACATATGTGGCACAATGGCCGGACAGACACCACCTGTACAAGCACACGGGTCCCTCCAGCACACGGTACTAGTGCCCCTGATGGCTACGTGTCGTGTATTACCTTTCTCCCGCACCACGAAGCTCTGCCGCAGGGGTCCGCACTCACTGAAGAGCAGCTCTAGCCGCTCATTGGTGGCATTCTCCGGGAGACCCCGAATAAATAACGTGAGCCCCGCCATCACCGCACACACTTCAGCCCAAAGCACGCTTCACCTGGGCGCCGCCATATTAGCCGGAAGTCCGTGCCTGTAGTCCGTCCCCTGCTCGCGTCGCTTCCGGAAGTCAGTGTCTGTAATGAGTCCCCCGCCCGAGTCGCCCTGTGCATTGGTTCCGGCCCCGCCTCCCTACACTTTGCTCTCAGACTTGAAACTGAACTCGTTCCCATTGGGAAGTGTCAGTGTGGAGTCCCTAATTATTTTAATACCAGTGTCTTATGGCGACAGACTACAAATAGGAGAACTGTTTCTGAGGGGACAGCTGTATATGCAATTTCTCTATTGTTATATTGTATTTAGTGTAAAAAAAAAAAAGGATTCCCAGAATACCCACTTTGCTCATTGGTTCTCTGTTATCAGCCATTTGGATGGAACTGGCTGTAATGTTCTTCAATGGGATCACTCATGTCAGTAGGAGAACGTCCATAAACACCAATTCATCACAGCAAAGATTTTCATAGAATTCTGGGGTAAATTGCTTTGAAAAGCCACAACATTTTTTGCATAACTCGGAGTTGCACAAAAATTATCCCTTTTTACATTTTCACGCTAGTTTCTCTCAACTCCACCAAAATGGTGCAGGACGGGGTATGATGCCACGGCTCACATAATTCATGTTCACTTATGGCAGAAAACTTACTCCAGTGGGTGAATGGAGTAAGGTATCTGGTGAGGCGCAGGAGGTGCTCACCACTCCTCAAATGCTCTGAATTCATTAAGAGGCGTGCACTTCTTTATGAATTGGGTGCACCTGATTCCTACACGTCCCCTCATCAAGACCAGTGTGAAAATTGCCGGCCTAGATGTATTGGTGCCTTAAGCCATGGCCCCACTATCAGTATTCGGTCAGTATTTTTTCTCAGGAGTGAGAGACAAAACCAGGAGTGGGTGATAAATGCAGAATTGGTAACTTGTTTCTATTATACAACCCCTGGCAAAAATTATGGAATCACCGGGCTCGGAGGATGTTCATTCAGTTGTTTAATGTTGTTGAAAAAAAGCAGATGACAGACATGGCACAAAACTAAAGTCATTTCAAATGGCAACTTTAGGCCTATAAGAAACACTAAAAGAAATCAAGATTAAAAATGTACTCAGTAAGGGTAATTTTTTTCAGACCAAGCAGAGGGAAAAAAATATGGAGTCACTCAATTCTGAGGAAAAAATTATGAAATCACCCTGGAAATTTCATTTCCAAAACTAACACCTGCATCAAATTAGATCTGCTCGTTAGTCTGCATCTAAAAAGGAGTCATCATACCTTGGAGAGCTGTTGCACCAAGTGGACTGACATGAATCATGGCTCCAACACGAGAGATGTCATTTGAAACAAAGGAGAGGATTATTAAACTCTTAAAAGAAGGTAAATCATCACGCAATGTTGCAAAAGATGTTGGTTGTTCACAGTCAACTGTGTCTAAAATATGGACCAAATACAAACAACATGGGAAGGTTGTTAAAGGCAAACATACTGGTAGACCAAGGAAGACATCAAAGCGTCAAGACCGGGAACTTAAAGCAATATGTCTCCAAAACAGGAAATGCACAACAAAATAAATGAGGAACGAATGGGAGGAAACTGGAGTCAATGTCTGTGACAGAACTGTAAGAAACCGCCTAAAGGAAATGGGATTTACCTACAGAAAAGCTAAACAAAAGCCATCATTAACACCTAAACAGAAAAAGACAAGGTTACAATGGGCTAAGGAAAAGCAATCGTGGACTGTGGATGACTGGATGAAAGTCATATTCAGTGATGAATCATGAATCTGCATTGGGCAAAGTGATGATGCTGGAACTTTTGTTTGGTGCCGTTCCAATGAGATTTATAAAGATGACTGCATGAAGAGAACATGCAAATTTCCACAGTCATTGATGATATGGGGCTGCATGTCAGGTAAAGGCACTGGGGAGATGGCTGTCATTATATCTTCAATAAATGCCCATGTTTACATTGATATTTTGGACAGTTTTCTTATCCCATCAATTGAAATGATGTTTGGGTATGATATCATTTTTCAAGATGATAATGCATCCTGCCATAGAGCAAAAACTGTGAAAACATTCCTTGAAAGAAGACACATAAGGTCAATGTCATGGCCTGCAAATAGTCCGGATCTCAATCCAATTGAAAATCTTTGGTGGAAGTTGAAGAAAATGGTCCACGACAAGGCTTCAACCTGCAAAGCTGATCTGGCAACAGCAATCAGAGAAAGTTGGAGTCAGATTGATGAAGAGTACTGTTTGTCACTCATTAAGTCCATGCCTCAGAGACTGCAAGCTGTTATTAAAGCCAGAAGTAGTGCAACAAAATACTAGTGATGTATTGGAGTGTTCTTTTGTCTGTTTGTTTTTCATGATTCCATAATTTTTTTCCTCAGAATTGAGTGATTCAATATTTTTTTTTCCCTCTGCTTGGTCTGAAAAAAATTACTCTTACTGAGTACCACATTTTTTTTCTTGATTTCTTTTAGTGTTTTTTAAAGCCATAAAGTTGCCATTTGAAATGAGTTTAGTTTTGTGCCATGTCTGTGATCTGCTTTTTTTCAACCACATTAAACAACTGAATGAACATCCTCCGAGCCCGGTGATTCCATAATTTTTGCCAGGGGTTGTACCTGTTATCTGATTGTTCCTCACCTGGTTTTGGTTCCAACTCCTGAGAAAAAATACTGATGGAATACTGACCAAATACCAAGAGTACCCAGCGAGGCTTTAAATTTGCAGAAACTCTCAAATCTCCTCAAAAATGTGGATGTCCTACTCCAAAAACTCAGCAAAAAGACATATGATGTCAGCAGACAATTGCCACATAGTATGAATATAAAAAATACATGCACGTGCTAATAACTGGACAATGTCTATCTAAGCTGTTGAAGTGTACATATGTACACTGCTCAAAAAAATAAAAGGAACACTTAAACAGCATAATGTAAATCCAAGCCTGTCACACTTTTGTGAAATCAACCTGTCCACTTATGAAGCAACACTGATTGTGAATCAATTTTTCCTGCTGTTGTGCAAATTGAACAGATAACAGGTAGAAATGATAGGCAATTAGCAAGATACCCTCTATAGATAAGTGGTTCTGCAGGTGGTGACCATACACCATTTCTCTGTTCTCATCCTTTTTGGCTGTTTTGGTCACTTTTGCACTTTGTCATTGCTCTCACCCCTAGAGGTACAGTACCATGAGGCGGTGTCTACATTACAACCCACAGAAGTTGCTCAGGTAGTGCAGCTCATCCAGGATGGCACATCAATGTGAGCTGTGGCATGAATTGTAGCTGTGTCTGTCAGCAGTGTCCAGAGCATGGAGCAGATACCAGGAGACGTGGAGGGGGCCGTAGGAGGGCAACAACCCAGCAGCAGGACCACTACCTCCTCCTTTGTGCAAGGAGTAACAGGAGGAGCAGTGCCAAAGCCCTGCAAAATGACTTCCAGCAGGCCACTAACATCCATGTGTCTGCTCAAACTATCAGAAGCAGACTCCAGGAGGGTGGAATGAGGGCCCGACATCCATAAGTGGGTGTTGAGCTTACAACCCAACACCTTGCAGGGTGATTGGCATTTGCTAAAAAACACCAAGATTGGCAGATTCCACATTGGCGCCCTGTGCTCTTCACGGATGAGAGCAGGTTCACACTGAGCACATGTGACAAGAGTCTGGAGACGCCATGGAGAACGTTCTGCTGCCTGCAACATCCTCCAGCATGGCCGGTTTGGCAGTGGGTCAGTAATGGTGTGGGGAGGCATTTCTTTGGAGAGCCACACAGGCCTCCATGTGCTAGCCAGAGGTACCCTGACTGCCATTAGGTACCGGGATGAGAGCCTCAGACCACTTGTGAGACCATATGCTGGTGCAGTGGGCCCTGGGTCCATTCTGATGCATGACAATTGTTACACGCACGCCACTAGGTTCAGATAGGGGTGAGACTGGTTACATGAATTCTTTGGAATCCTGGGGGAACCGTTACTCATGGCGACCATATGCTGCAGCTCTCTGTCATACAGAGGGTATTGACCCTCAGGCACAAACAGGTAGGTGGATTCACTTGCTGACCAGACACATTTGACATGAGTCCTCATGAACAGTAGAACACTACCATTTAACCAGTGCAATTTAAGTCTCTTGAGCAACAGGCTCCAGTAACAAACAGTAGTTTCTTCTTAAAGCACAAGAATAAACAGTCTTTCCAGTAGCACAGTACAGCACAGATCAAGTCTCTTTAGCAGCACACTTCTATGCACCCACAACCACAGGCTTTTCCTTCACAAAGGCACAGTAGTACACAGCATTCTTTATCCTGCATTGAGATGGAGGAGGGGAGGGTTTGATGAGGGAGATAATCCCTGTGACACAATTCCTTCCACTCCCTATCTTTCTGCCTGATAATACTCTGCACTGTTAGTTCAGGAAGTCTATCTGACCTGTGTTTAGCTTCACTCATGATCTGAATCCTGTTCACGTCCCGGGCACTTCTGTGAGATACAGATCACACACACACACTCCACCTTTCCCTTCGGCTCCAGCCAGACTAATAGACAAGTTCCCCACAAATCCCTGGGGCTCTGCTAACCACTCCCTGTCTCCTGTGACTGTGTTAACCTCTCTAGTTGCTGGATGCTTCTGAAGCACAACACTTCCTGTCTCCTGTGAATGTGTTAACTCTAATAGTTGCTGGATGCGTTTGAAGCAACAGCACTACTTCTGCATGTCACACAATGCTAGGCCTCATGTGGCTGAAGTGTATCAGCAGTTCCTGCATGATGAAGGCATTGATGCTATTTACTGGCCTGGCCGTTCCCCAGACCTGAATCCAATCGAGCACATCTGGGACATTGTGTCTCGTTCCATCCACTAACGCCACATTGCACCACAGACTGTCCAGGAGTTGACTGATGCTTTAATCCAGGTCTGGGAGGAGATCCCTCAGGAGAACATTTTTCGCCTCATCAAGAGCATGCCCCGGCATTGTAGGGAAGTCATACAGGCACGTGGAGGCCACGAACACTACTGAGCAACATTTCCACTGAAGTTGGATTAGCCTGTAATTTGATTTTACACTTTGATTTAAAGTATTATTTAAATCCAGACCTCCATGCGATATTTTTGATTTATGTTGAGCATTTTTATGTTTTATTGTTCTCAACGCATTCCACCATGTAATGAATAATGATTTGCAACTCAAACTATTTTTTTGATCAGTGTATATAGAATATACAGGAATCATTGTCACTCACAGTTATTGTATATAGGAAATGGTATTATCTCAGTCTAAGGATAGATGCAACGTGGCAGGTAATTAAAAGATGGTGAGAATACTTAGAGTAAAACGCATTGAAGGAAGTATCTTGCGTGATGGAGAGAGTGTGGCGCCCACCCCACTTGTGTTGTAATTACAAACATCTGTGCATTGTGTCTGTATGTCAGGATTGCTACCTAAGCTGGTAAATTACTGGTACAGTCAGTATTTCTACCTGGAAGCCAGTAAAATAACAGCCAAACCTGGTATTTTTGAATGATAAAACTGCGTGGCAGTAAAGTTATTTCCTATATTAATTCATTATTACTCCTTTTCCAGGTCATCTAACGGTGTCAGGACTAAGCCAAGTGTGAGACTGGCACCAGGGATTGTAATGGGTAAGTCAGCGGAGAGACAGCACAGAGGCTTGAAAAACATAGATAAAACATGATCTTGAAATGCTGACATCCGAGAATGGCCATAGTACTCATGGATCTACCGCCATCCGTCCAATGTGAACATACCTTACGACATAGCTCCAAAATGTCCCGATTTTAGGGCTGTGTCTTCACTTCCACTTATCCTCTTCTCTGGGCGTTTTCCATTATTTAGGATCTAGTTTCCCAGAAAATCAAACCCATAACCTGTATCATTGCAGGCAGTAGCTAAAGCTATGAGCCACAGCCTACACTGATAAAGATAGGAGAATTTAGTATACTTGAATCTGCATTGCAGACGCTGAACCCAACCCACAGACACATGATACTGGTACATAGAAATACACTATGTACAGATTTTTCTCTATGTCCCTTGTGAAGCAGTGAGGGGATGTGTCCCCCAGGATGCGCATAGAAGCATACTAAACCCGCTGGAGAGCATTGTAATTACAGCCACAGCTGTGGTTACAATGCAATATAGAAGAGAGTTTGGATTTGGTCAAACTATTTTTCCAGGTCAGATTTAAGAAAATTTTGACATGGGCTTAATTTTGGAGAGATCTGTAGGATGGTAGTGGGATGGATCTCTCCCTCCACTCCGGGTTTTGGGAGTGGCCCATGTCTGTGAAACCCATTTAAACTTTCAATTGAGCTTTTGGGTGTGTAAATTTTTGTTTTGCAAGCATCAGAGCAGGAGGCTCTGTGCAGGACAGGTCTGTGTGAGGCTAAAACACAGGCCAGAGAAAGCAAAGCCATTGACTCATCCATGGCAATGGATTAGATACAGACTGTTATAGACGATCCGGCTGCAAACCGGAGGATAAAGTTTTGGATTTTGTTTGTGAGTAGAAAATTAAGACATTGAAATTGGATTAATCTGGGTCACTGCCTCTTTATTGCAATGTCGTGAAAATTGCTGCATTACACCCTGTATTCTAGAGTGAGAACAAAAATCAAATATTTTTCTTCCTATAAGATTACTAAACAAATAATTAAAACAATTACAAAAAATGCTATTTTATCTTTTTTTCCTTGTGATTTGTTCTCACCTGGATTTGAACTCACAATCTCTATCATTGCAAAAAGCAGCTAAAGCTGTGAGCCACAGCCTACACTGATCAACATGGAAGAATTTTCTATACTTGACTCTGCAGTGCAGGCTCGGAAATCCCAGGCAAATGATACTGATACAGAGATAGAAATGTATTGCTATATACTGATGTATGTTACTATATTCTAGAGGGAAAGAGAAATTAAAATTTCTTACTCTAAAATTACTAAAAGATAATGAAAAACTATTACAATAATGTAATTTTTACTGTTTTTTAAATAAACAGCACAAATCAGCAAATAAGACACATTTGTGTCCCTGTAATCACAACAACCAGCACAAGACAGTGATCACTTTATTTATAACGATCAGTAAAAATGTAAAAAAATGGCAATTGATTTATTTTTTTCTAGATTAAATCCATAAAAAAATGTAATAAAAATCTAACACTGAGGCCGAATTAACCCATAGTGTAAATCAGGGGTGGGTAACCTTTTTTCTGCCGGGGACCATTTAGATATTTAGACCATCAATCAAGGGCCGTAAAAAATGATTAGCTTGAAAATTATCCTGCTATATTTGGTCAAACATTTAATTAACTCACCCTAATGTGACGTCTGGAACGGCTTCTTTGGTGCGGCTGTGATGTTAGGTGGTATTGATGATGTTGCTACTTTTAACTGCTTTTCCAATTTGGGACGGTCTAGAGCACAGTTCACTCTTTGCGATGATTAGTTTTGTAAAGAATCCGCAGCAGTAAGTCATACCGAATAGAGATGTATATTACACTGCAGGTCTCCTCGCTGTGGGAAATTCATCACTGCTCATGTAACATAGAACCCAAGTAGTGGGAGATCTGCAGTATACATCACAGAGGAGACACTGGGACTTTGCTCTATATACATCACAAAGGAAACACAGACTGCTGTATATACATAATGAAAGACATGGGGCTGCACTATATACATAACAGGAGACAAGGGGCTGTGGCAAATACAGTTGAAACCAGAAGTTTACATACACTATATAAAAAGACATATATGCATGTTTTTCTCAATATCTGGCATGAAATCAGAATAAATCTTTCCCGTTTTAGGTCAATTAGGATTACCATAATTTTTAATATTTGCCAAATGGCAGAATAATGAGAGAGAGAGAATGTTTTAAGGCATTTTTATTACTTACTACAAAGTCAAAAGTTTACATACACTAAGATGACTATGCCTTTAAACAATTCTGGACTGCCTATATGATGATGTCATGCGTTTTGAGGCATCTGAGTTAGACACCTGTGGATGTATTTTAATGCACACCTGAAACACACTGCTTCTTTGTGTAGCATCATGGGAAAGTCTAAAGAAATCAGCCAAGATATCAGGAAGAGAATTGTGGACTTGCACAAGTCTGGCTCATCCTTGGGTACAATTTAAAGATACCTGAAGGTGCTTCGTTCATCTGTACAAACAATTATACCCAAGTACAAACCAGATAGGAATGTCCAGCCATCACAGTGCTCAGGAAGGAGACGGGTTCTGTGTCCCAGAGATGAACGTGCTTTGGTCCGATATGTGCATATCTACCCAAGGACAACAGCAAAAGACCTTGTGAAAATGATGTCGGAAGCTGGTAAAATTGTGTCAATATCCACAGTTAAACGAGTACTGTATCAACAAGGGCTGAAAGGCCACTATGCCAGGAAGAAGCCATTACTCCAAAAGAAACATAAAAAAGCCAGATTAATGTTTGCAAATGCACACAGGAACACAGACCTTAATTTTTGGAGACATGGCATCATGAGAAAAGAAGATTATGTGGCAATACTAAAGCAACATCTCAAGACATCAGCTTGGGCGGAAATTGGTCTTCCAAATGGACAATGACCCAAAGCATACTGCCAAAATGATAACAAAGTGGCCTAAGGATAACAAAATCAATGCTTTGGAGTGGCCATCACAAAGCCCTGATCTCAATCCTATTGAAAATTTATGGGCAAAGCTGAAAAGGCAGGTGCGAACAATGCGACCTACAAACCTGGATCAGTTACACCAGTTTTGTCAGGAGGAATGGGCCCAAATTCCGACCAACTATTGTGAGAAGCTTGTGAAAGGATATCCCAAACGTATGACCCAACTCAATCTGTTTAAGGGCAATGGTACCAAATACTAATGAAATGTATGTAAAATTTTGACTTTGCAGTAAGTAATAAAAATGCCTTAAAACATTCTCTCTCTCTCATTATTCCGGCATTTGTCGGAGCGAGAACTTTAGAATTAATCATTCCATGGTAGCCAGATGGCACAAGATTCCACGAAGTCTGTTACTATTGTATCCATTCCAAGCTTACCGTGTATATTCCCCAAACAACCTGAGAGCAGGATACTCCTATCCCAGGATAAGAAGAGATTCAAGCAATCATAAAATTAAAAAAATTACATTTTTTATTGAATTAATACATAAAATCAAATACTAGACATAAAATGACATGGAAAACTTCCACAAGGACACAGAAAATGCCTGAAGAACCAATAAACATGGAATAGAGATCCACACAAAGGAAAAGCCAAGGGTATTAGAGCCTAAAGTGCCGGTGCTGTAGTAAGGGGTATATTAATCCCCACCCAACTTGTTAGCCTAAGGTGATCCCAGGTTCCAAATTATATGGCATACATACAATGTAAAACATGTGGAGGGTAAGATACCTATATTAAATACGCCGCCTTAGAGGTCTCAAGCTCCATTTCCCTCTAAACCAACGCCGTTTCGCCTCGCTTCTTCCTTTACATGTTCTACATTGTATGGGCAGCACAGTCGCTCAGTGGTTAGCACTGCAGTATTGGGATCCTGGGTTCAAATCCCACCAAGGACAACATCTGTAAGGAGTTTGTATGTTCTCTCTGTGTTTGCTCGGGTTTCCTCCGGTTTCCTCCTACACTCCAAAGACATTCTGATGTAATGGGAATGTAGATTGTGAGCCCCAATGGGGACAGTGATAATGATGTATGTAAAGCGCTGTGGAATTAGTGGTACTATGTAAGTGAGTAAAATAAATAAATAGATTACCATCAGTATGGACATAATAACTGTGCTAAATTACATCAGTGGGTGGATTTCTCAAGCTAAATGTGCCAGTATTTTGGCACAATTAGTGCAAAAGACTGTCTTAGATGAGTTCTCTGCCTTGTACAACAATGGGGTGTGAGCTCGCTGAAAGAAGAGAGGTTTATTGGAAAGGGCAATATGGTACACCAAATATACTTGGTGGAAACAAGGGGTAAAATTCATCAAAGCTTTTATGTCTGTCTTACTGGAGTAAGATTTTTGGCAAGGCGCACACCACTTGTCAGACGCTCCTGATTCATTACAGGGAATCTGTTAGCAGGTTTTTGCTATGTAATCTGAAGACAATTTGCTGTAGGGGTTAAAACACAGATTTCAGAGATGCCTCTCTTATCTACCTCTGTGGTTTTGTTTGCCTACAATGATTGTTTTAGCACCAGGAGTTTATCATTGCTTGTACTACAGCAGCTGTGTCTCCTGGTCTGACTCCACCCCCTTCTATGATGAGCAGCTCACTGTCTATGGATATTGTACACACAGAGCCTGGTGTGGGCGGGGTTAGCTTTCTCAGCTCTGCTTCATGCTAAATCTAAAAGCTCTGATAGTTTACTATGTGCAACCGTTCTGACACAATACATTGTTGGATTCAGCTTCTCTTTGCCTAGATCAGGCTGCTCTCAGATGAGGTAGCAAAAACCTGCTGACAGATTCCCTTTAAGAGACGTGAATCTCTTAATAAATTAGAAGCGTCTGACTACAGCACGCACTCTCACCAGGACCAGCGAGAAAATTGCAGGTCTTGAATTGTGGCCTTAAACTAGATAGTTTGAAGATGCACCAGATTTATCAAATGGCATAACACACTATTATAAATCTGTGCCAATAATTCAATAGTATCGATAAATATGCCCCATTGTTTTCTGAAAGGTCATCATCATAAGGCAAAATTGTTGCAGAAAATTGTGCTTATCCTTGTCTTCAGAAAGGGGCTTGCAGAAAGCATGCAAATGCACCAAAAACAACCTGATTCACATGAATGGAATTCTTTTTCAGGGTTTATTTTATATTGTTTCCTTAGGGTATGCTCATACAAAGTAGTCACAACAACAAAACAAAAAAAGCAACGCAAACGCATCATGTGAATATACCCTCTATGTACAATAATGGATTTTAGCATTTTATTCTGGTTGCCCATACAATGTATTTGTACTTTTATTTTTTTAATGATGAAGAAAAACACACAGCATTTTGAATATTTATTATTTAATCACTATATTGAGATACATAAGTTATTAATATTTAACTCTTCTGTGTGAAACATTGTTGTACAAGAAATATAGAATATATGTAACATCATTACATCAAGTCAGTATTCTAGAATCCTACATGAGGCACAGATCAGAAGAGCATTTGTTAGACGCACATTTTATCATTATTACAGATCAAGCTATATACTAAATAAAACCTGAAGTGTCCGGAGGATAGCCGTGTGCGCAGAGCATTTTGGCTGCCTGAGAGTAAACAATGGAGCCCCTTTTGGAGACATTCATCGTGCGGGCCAACATTCTGTGCTGATTAATTTCCTTACATTTATTTGTAGGGGGTTGGAGCTCAGTTTTTCTAATACAAGGCTGCACATTAACAAGTTAGGCGGTGTTCAGACTGTTTGTTTTTGTGTTTTTCAGTTCTCTCTTGTAAACTATGCCCTTGAGATGTTCCATAATTAATGCATAAAAATATCAGACATGTTTTGCATTTGAAAACCACACAGTCTTCAGGACTTATTGTATTGAAAAAGAACAACTACATGTCGTCTTTGCCATATTTTACTCACCGACGTTGACAGATATAGCGGCAGCATAAACCAAAGACAAATGCTAAAACAGTATATTTTTACATGAACATGGCAAAACCAGTAGTACAGCTCTTTATATGTGGCTACGTCAAAAAACTGGTTGTGGTTCTACATTTACAGCAGTTTTAACCTTGCAGCTGCACCAAAGTCTAGTCCTTGCCTTACATGATAACATGTTGGCTGCCTTCAGCTTAAGATTGCTTAGGAGACAACATTTCTCTTAACATCCCCTCATTCTTTGGGGTAAACTTTTTGTAAGGGCTCGCTCTCATTTGCAATTAAATTGGACGAATGCAATCCGATAAAAAAAATCAGATTGCATCCAGTCCACTATTAATCTATGTGTGCTCATAGGCATCTTATCGGACTGAAAAAAACAATTGCAGCTTGCTGTGATTGCATGTTGAATTTTGATCGCCAGCACCCATATAAGTCTATGGGGTCGTGTGAAAAATCGCACTGCACTCGGATGTCACCCGAGTGCAGTGCGATTCCCATTGATGCCGGCAACAGAAGCAGGGGTGGATTAAGAGTAGCAAGGGCCCCGGGTAGTTTAGAAGGCGCAGGGCCCACCCCACACACACACACACACACACACACACACACCTGATATATCACGTGACATGTCACATGATCCCCTGTGATAGATCATGTGATAGTTCACGTGAAATTAATTTGGCACAATATTAATATATTAATTATAATATTTTTTTTTACATAAATTGTATGACTTAATATTGAGCACAATTAAGTATGCTGACATCCCCTATATACAGTATGAGACCCTACACACAATATGAGATGTCACAATCATCCTATACACAGCAGGAGGCCACACGTAGCCATCTATACACAGCGGGAGGCCGCACGTAGCCATCTATACACAGCGGGAGGCCGCACGTAGCCATCTATACACAGCGGGAGGCCGCACGTAGCCATCTATACACAGCGGGAGGCCGCACGTAGCCATTTAAACACAGCGGGAGGCTGCACGTAGCCATCTAAACACAGCGGGAGGCCGCACGTAGCCATCTATACACAGTAGGAGGCCGCACGTAGCCATCTATACACAGCAGGATGCCGCACGTAGCCATCTATACACAGCGGGAGGCCCCACGTAGCCATCTATACAAAGCAGGAGGCCGCACGTAGCCATCTATACACAGCAGGGGGCCGCAAGTAGCCATCTATACACAGCGGGAGGCCGCACATAGTCATCTATACACAGCGGGATGCCGCACATAGTCATCTATACACAGCGGGATGCCGCACGGCGCCATGTATACACAGCAGGGGGCCGCACATAGCCATCTATACACAGCGGGAGGCCGCATGGTGCTATCTATACACAGCGGGAGGCCGCACGTAGCCATCTATACACAGCGGGAGGCCGCACGTAGCCATCTATACACAGCGGGAGGAAGCACGTAGCCATCTATACACAGCGGGAGGCCGCGCGTAGCCATCTATACACAGCGGGAGGCCGCGGGTAGCCATCTATACACAGCGGGAGGCCGCGCGTAGCCATCTATACACAGCGGGAGGCCGCACGTAGCCATCTATACACAGCGGGAGGCCGCACGTAGCCATCTATACACAGCGGGAGGCCGCACGGCGCCATTTATACACAGCGGGAGGCCGCACGGCGCCATCTATACACAGCGGGAGGCCGCACGTAGCCATCTATACACAGCGGGAGGCCACACGTAGCCATTTATACACAGCAGGAGGCCGCACGTAGCCATTTATACACAGCAGGAGGCCGCACGTAGCCATTTATACACAGCAGGAGGCCGCACGTAGCCATCTATACACAGTAGGGGGCCGCACAGCTCCCCCCCCAGAGACAGCGGGAGGCCGCACAGCTGCAAGTATGAGTGCTTATCCATGTTTATAAAAACAAAAATCTAACCGTTTAGATCAGGTTTTTTCTTTTTTTAGTATTGGATGAGTATCGCCTACCCAAATCTATGAGTGCGCAAAAAATTAAAAGGGAGCCTGTCACCAGAAAGAATGCTATTAACCTGCAGATATGGGGTTAATCTGCAAGTTAATAGTGTTATAATGCTGCCCGGCGCCTGCACATAGCCAAACGCTGCGGGGAGAAAATGAACTTTATTCCCCCCAGCAGTGTTACGGTTTCAGTCACGGGGGCAGCACCAGCACGGGTTTAGTCACCGCTCTGAGTATACATTGCGGAGGCTGTGACCGTGTCCCGACCCTAACTGACAGCCGGCCCCAAGGGAGTGTCAGTTAGGGCTGAAGGTGCTGTTTCAGTCATGGGGGGTGGCGCCGATTCAGTTACTGCTCTGAATTTAAAGAGCGACGGCTGTAACTGCACCCCTGGCATTAGGGCCGGCTGTCAGTCAGGGCGGGGGTGAAGTTACAGCCGCCGCTTTCTGTAGTCAGAGCAGTAACAGAAAACACAACTGCACCGCCCCCGTGACTAAAATGGGAATGCTGCCAAGGAGAATAAAAGTTAATTTTGTCCCCATAGCGTTAGGCTAAGTGCAGGCGCCGGGCACCGTAACGCTATTAACATGCAGATTAACCCCATATCTGCACGTTAATACTGTTTTTTCTAGTGATAGGTTCCTTTTAAAAAAAAATTAAAATCGGATCCCTTAATGATTATCTATGTAGCATCTGAGGTTTACAGACATACTGCCATTATTAACAAAGGAAACTATTTGATCGCGTACATTTTAAAATGTTAGTGCATAATTATGGATGTCACAAGGATATAAAATACGGATACACAGATGACAACATGAATGAATGGATGATTTTTCATACACTCATCTGATCCTGGACTAAGACAAAGCTGCAATGTGATGAGAACAAATTAGGAATTAGAAGTGAGGGCGATTGCCACAGTTTAGTTAGGCTGAGCGCACATTGTGTTCATGCACTTACACAAAATGATATGCTTTGGGCTAGGCCTAGATTTTCCAAATTAACATGTAGTTAATCCAGCGGAGTTGTAGCATCGGCGTCTCTGCCTCCTGCTAGGCAGAGACGCCATCCCTCTCACCTTCCTGTTCAGCGCACGGCGTCCTCCAGCGCTCCTTCCCTCGCTGCTGCCGGCGCGCGCTCCTTCCCGGGCACTGTGCTTAGGGCGCACGCGCGCTCCCCCTCTCTTAAAGGGACCGCGCGCTGTCCTAAGGAGTCCCCGGCCAATAGCCGGAGGACTTCCCATATATAAGGCACCTCCTCCAAAATGGAGGTGCCCGAGCAAAGTTGTTGCAAAGCATACTCACCTCTGCTTCAGGTCCTGTTGCCAGCCTGACTACCAGTCCTGTCTTCAGCCCGACAGTCTGTCTCCTGCATCCGCCAGTCTGTCTATGGGCAAGTCCACCAGCGGACCAGGAAGCACCTGCCAGTTACCTGCCTGCTACCTGCCGTACCTGCTAGCGCTCACCTGCTACCCGCCTGCTAGCCTACCTGGAGGCTCCGCCGTCACTTGCCGTGACCACCTGCCTGCCAGCCAAGAGACTCTTACCCGCTCAGCCGTCACTTGCCGTGACCACCTGCCTGCCAGCCAAGAGACTCTTACCCGCTCAGTCATCACTTGCCGTGACCGCCTGCCTGCCAGCCAAGAGACTCTTACCCGCTCAGCCGTCACTTCCCGTGACCACCCACCTACTCACCCAGAGACTGCTACCTACCTGTTGTGTCCACCCGCTACTCCGGTCAGTCCCAGCTACCTGACCCATGGGAGCCACCTGCTCTATTACAAGGTCGTCCACAGTATAACACCTGCCCCTCGGGGTCCCTCCTTGATCCAAGGCACAGAGGTTCCACCACCCGGCCCCGTTACAGGAGTGTAGTATTTTATTGTTAAAAGTGTTACTCAAAAGTGTAAAATCACAACAAACAGCCATGAAATTAGAGGTAAAAAAATCCATGCAACGTGTCTCAATGCTGACAGCATAGCCTGATGAAGACGCCAGTTTGGCGTTATAGTAATAGGTTTCAGCAAGTAATGGGTATTTATTGTACAGTTTCTGAAAAGTTATACAATCTTTATCTTTGACCTTACATAGCATTGTAATAGTTGACTTCCAGAGAATGGTGATGTATGAGGATGAAATATATCCTGATCATTGTGATGGAGACACAGGTACATGGTTTGTTACAGTACAGATATCAGGATTCTGCCTTGTAACCGTGTGTCCACCACATAACCACAACCTATATTCTCCACCACATAACCACAACCTATATTCTCCACCACATAACCACAACCTATATTCTCCACTGGATGCAATAAATAAAAGGTTCTTTTCCATTGACTACATACACCAAATTCATAAGAAATTGATACATATCATATGAGAAAACTGCATAGCTGAAACCAGAATACCCCTTGAATACATATAGGCGCTTTTTGATATAAACGAGGTTTATTGTATGAGGTAGTCTCCGTGATGCAATAATATTCTGATAGTTCACAGTATAATAATTAAAAGGGGTTGCCACATTTCATTTTCTTTTACTCCCTAGCTTGTTGTATCTAAAATAAAAAAAGAAAAAAAAATGAGCCTTACCTCCTGCCATTACCTTTGTTCTTCTTCAGCTGCAGTACTAACATCATGACTACAGCATGTGACCGCTGCAGCCAGTCAATGGGTTCAGCAGTTATGTCTATGTACACAGCACAAGACCAGTGAGCCCAGTGATTGGTTGTAGTGGTCACATGCTATAGTCACGACGTCAAAGCTACAACCATATCAACAAGGACCGGATGCAGCAGTGGAGAAAAGTTCATTTTCTTATTTTTAGATAGGACAAGTCTTTAGAGTAAAAACAATTCAACCTGGAAAACCCCTGTAAGAATTAAAGATCAACCATTCACAAAAGTATCCCTGGAATCAGATTGAAAAATCTTTAGTTCTACAAATTTTGGTGCAAAGGGGGTGAACTGTATTTCCAGGCACTGCTTGGAACCAGCCTCCATGTTGAGGAGACCACCCGAACACTAGGTTCACACATATATGGTGCTCTCCACAGAGTATCCCGTCAGCGATTTTGTAGGAATCCCACAAAAAACAGAGATTTTGACAAAAACCCTGACAAAGCTACTCTGTAATATGAGGCCGACAGTCACTTTAGACCTCCACTCCGGCATTAAGCCATTCACAAAACATGGCCTGCCATATTTTTGTGTACATCTGAAAAAGACCAATACTTCTGGAAAAGAGCCCAAAGTGACTTCAACAACCTGTAAGGGTTCCTGGTTTTTGGGGCATCCAACAGGAACCCTGACACAGTGATGTGTGGGACCCTAGCCTAATTGTCAGCATTTTTTCTGGTTAGTGCTATTACATATAAGGAAACAGGTAAAATGTGTATGCAGCAGTTTTTCTAAGTTCACCATGTAAGATCACCCTAATTGGGGCTTATTTCTCTTAGTAGATGTATGGCAGTTCATCAAAAAATCTTACACCCACAATTTTTTTTAATGATTGTAGTTTAGAAACATTCTGGCTCACCAAAGTCCACAGTGTGCTGGCAAGTGCAGTGGACAGTGGAGAACGATATCCATTAGCACATCGCATGGTGGAGATGCGGAGGTGCAGCCCAAGCTTCTGATGAGACAGGAGGTAGATTTCACACAACTTTACATTCTCATTCATAAACACTGAGAAAAACAGGAGGTAATAGCTGGAATAATCTGTCCTAGGGCAGGGGTTAGGGCTTTACTGCCATATTTGTATTAATATCTGCTGATATCAGCAGTGGTCCTGGCTGCTCCACTTACGGCATCTGTTCAATACAGGAAAGCGTTCCCATTGCCACACGTGACTAAGGCACTACGTGAAGAGGACTTTCCAAAAGTCTCATTTTAATATCCAAGACAAGCCCTTCTCTTTCACCTGGCTTAGTTACTGAAATGAGCCATTCAGCCAGCTGCCTTCACAGTTAGCAGTGAGGACTTGACTGGAACACTTTTCTATGTTGAGCAGAAGCCGGAAATGGCGCTGATATCTGAAGGCCTCTGGGTAAATACAAATATTAATATAATAGTAATGTGTGTACCTTTATATCAGGAGCAGAGCTTAATGGGGTTGTCCCACAAATAGTACACTATGTAAATAAAGAGAGAATTCAGATATACATAGGGGTAATGTATATACATTATCACACTTGTATACTCTACCTTTGCCCCAAGTCCCCACTGTGCCTCACGTGTGCAGATGTCTTGCCAAACTCCTTATTGTTAGCCATGTGCCTGAGTACTTAGGGCTTTTAGTCTCCATTATGTGAGAGTGTACACAGGAACCACATGGCTAATAAAGAGGACGCACAAGCTCAGCAAGACATATGCACATGCGGGGCCACCATGAGAGGACCTTCTGCTGGACTCCTATTCTATTATCCGGTTATAGCCTTTCACATTAGTATAGCTGTGAATTCTTCATATAGTCACATAGCTTGCTATTAGTGAGACAATGTATATTCCTATATTAGGTACCTGTACGTCATGCTGCTGGATCTCCTGCCGAGCGTGACGTACTGTACATGTAGGTCAGATGTCCGGAAAGGGTTTAAGTGCTTTTCTGAGAATCTCCATCTTTCTGAATACTAAATAAATGCACAGTTGTGATAAATAACATGTTGTTTGCACAGGAATTGCTGGATATACAGTTTTTCTTCTCTATACTGAATCAAAAGGTATTGGTTTTCAGTTAAAGTGTGGCACATTGTAGAAGTATCCAGAGAAGCCCAGTCAAAATATGTTATAGTTGTATATTTACTTCAATGCAGTGTACAATTGTGGACAAAAGTTCTGATACGGACACACAAACTTTGCTAATTTAGATCTTTTACTCACATGTTTCTATGGTAACTGAAGTACAATTATAAGGATTTTATGCGTTTGCATGTTACTGACAAATACATCAAGTCTATGTAAAAACTCAATATTTACAGCAAATTGTGGTCAAATTTACATTGACCTTTATTTTTTTCAAGACTTCTACAATTCGCCCCAGCATGCTGCATATCAGCTTCTGGGCAAAATCCTAACTGATTACAATCCATTTTTGCCTGAGCAATGCTTAAGTTTAGCACAATTTTTGTTTGTCCACCCGCTTTGATTATGGACGACAGGTTATCCGTGGGATTGAGATTTGGGGAGTTTCTTGGCCATGAATCCAAAATGTCAATGTTTTGTTCACCAAGCCAATTAGTTATCACTTTTTTCTTATGACATGATGCTCTATCATGCTGGAAAAAGCATTGTACAATCACCAAATAATTCCTGGTTTATTGGGACAAGTTGATACTGAAGGATGTTTACATACCATTCTTTACTCAGACCGTCTCCTAAAGAGAATTCAGCTATGGGATCAGTTCAACATCAGTGCAGAGCTTGCTCAGGAATGGCAGCAGACAGGTTTCAGTGCATCTGTACACACAGTAAGGCAAAGGCTTTTATAGGCTGGCCTCGTGTCAAGAAAAGTACTTCTTGCTAATAAAAAAAATTAGGACAGGCAAATTCTGCAGAACATACAGGGGTCAGACTGCAGAGGGCTGGGGTAAAATTATTTTCTCTGATGAAGTACCCTTCATACTATTTGGGACATCTGGATGAATGATTGTCCGGAGACGAAAAGGTAAGTGCTACCATCAGTCCTGTGTCATATTTTAATTGTAAAGCATCCTGAGACCATTAATGTGCAGGATTGCAATTCATAGGAGGAGTGGGCTCATGCACAATTGTGCCTAAGAACACTGTCAGTAATAAAGAATGGTATCTTAACATCATCCAAGAGCAATTTTTTCCAATGATCCAAGAGAAATTTAGTGATGAACAATGCTTTTTCCATCCTGATAGACCATTGTGATCCTCCATCCTGGCGGTGGTGTTGTTCTTTTCAAGACCCCCACAGGTTTAGAAAGAGGACTGAACTGTTCATTGCAGCCAAGGGAAATCCTGAGTACACCTTTCAAGGCTGTGCTTTATTGATTTCTCGAACACTTCTAAAATAAATTATTTGGAATTCAAAAGGCATACTAGTGGATTTCATTCACAGCATCATGTCATAAGGAAAATGTGATACCTAAGTGGCTCAGTGAACAAGACAAGTAAATGTTTTCCAGTATACCATTGAGACAGGACTAAAAATGCAAAAACGGTAAAGCAGCAAACTTTGTGAAAACCATAATTCATGCAAGTCTCAAAACTTCTGGCCATGACACTTCAGCGCAGCGAATGAACAGTGCAGCAATCCAGTTACAGTTTGCTTTTTGGCACTCTGGGCTGTAGACCACCAATGAAATTGTTCAGAATATCTGTGTATTCCTGTGTATGCCTTCGTAGATGTCCTGCATGTACTGATTGCTCCCATTTCTTGCCCTGCACTTCGATTCCTTTCTTCTCCCAGTACTGCAGGAGTTTATCCACTGTAGTATGGTCACTCATTGGGTCATTCATACAGTAGAAAAACAGGGCAGGACAGGTGACTGGGTTTTCCCAAAATGCTTGAATTCCTTTTTCATAGTAGTCTGCAGTATGGGCTTTTAGAAGTGAAAAGTAAAGTAGCGTTACACGAACCATCAATGACTCCAAAAGAGGGAAAGTAACCATACGTGCCACACCTGCAGAAGAATAAAAGTATGAGTAATTTTGACTTTGACTCATATATAAAAACAGCATATTCGAGGTACAGGATCTAGAACACAATAGAAAAAACCCAAGCAGATCATTGCCATATCTCTGATGTACGATAATCTAATTCTGTATTTTTTAAAAACAGGCAAGAACAAAGAACTAAAAATTGTAGAACACTGTATAAATGAGCCAAAGTAATCAAAAAAAGCAAAAACTAAAAAGGTGCCCATACATGATAAATACTCAAAGATAATCTTAAATTATGCTGCTATCATTGGGCATTTCTGGACCTACTTTACAATGAAAACATGTGCATACAAAAGGTTTTCTTCAGAAAGGTTTCAGTTATATTGAGGAAAAAAACTAAAAAAATTGTATAATAAAAAGCACACAATATTTAATAAAAATAGATTGCCTAAAATTAAGGCACTGACGCCCCAATTCCATTGCCTTTGCACCTGTTTTTTGTCTAGTTTTGTGTGCTTTACGTTTTGTTTTTTTTCATTATTCTATTTGCACCATTTTTGAAGTCTATATTTTATATGTGCGTCTTATTTTTTTCCCCGATGCATCAATGAGGACTTTAAAAAGTCACAAAATTTAGTGCACCTCTACTCAAGTCACCCCCTAGTCTATTTGAGTACACTAATACTTTTGCACCATTTTATGAAATGTGCAACTTTTGGAGCTAAAATCTAGCAAAAACAGTTCAAACAGAAAAATATACCATTTTTTACTTTGTGCCAAATTCATGAACCGCGTGCGCCATCTTGAAGAATTTCATGTAAAAAACGGCAGCTAATGCCATAAGACAAAAAAGGAAAGCAATTTAGAAAAAAAAAACGCAAATGATGAATCAGGCCTAAATCTTTATTCACCTCTTGCCATCCTTTCCATGCTGCCAACCACAAGGCTGTCAAACACTTGACCTTGTATCTTCTCCAGAATTTCCCGTTGTTCCCTGGATGACCCCACCAACATCTGTGCAAATGTGTAGCCACCAATAGACATTGCATGGAGGTAAAGTTTTCGGGAAGAAAGATCCTTTTCTTCCATCAGGAGATGTAACAAGCATCCAGCATAGTCCAGGCCAGTCTTGGGCCACAAAAAGTGCAATATTGAGCTCTCGACCACTAACACATCAAAGCCCAGTTTAAAGTACAGCTGAATGTACTTCTCATGGGATCGGGCATTTGAGCCCAGCCAAGGAAGGAACAGTAACAGTGGACGAGGAGATGGACAGTGTTCAGATTTTGCCGGGTTGATGTACAAGGAGACAGAGTTCGAATACTTTTTCACACAAGGAGGCAATGTGGTAGTCAAAGCTGGTTCCTGAAGGACAGATCCAGAAGATGCTTTCATAGTAAGGTCAACAGGAGATGCACTTGCTTGATAATGGAGAAGACGACCCTGTAAAAGAATAGGAACAGCCACCAACATTAAACTTGATACATTTAGAGGCCCAATTCAGAAATTTGTGCAGCTTTGTACAGGAAAACACTTTTCATGGTCACAGGCCCCACAGGCAAGAATAAAAGGTGTTGGCTACAGATTTGTTCTGGTGACAACATGCGTACACACATAAGTGCTACTATTCAAACACCACTGGGAATGGATATAGAATGAAGTCAATTTCTGCAGTTTTATACATAGATGTAGGAAGAGGAACCACTCTTCTGTATACAAGGACTTCTACTGGTAGAAAATAGGATGTATAAACCAGTCGAACACACAAATATTCAAATTGTAGCTAAACAATATAGACATCCGGGGTCACACCAAGGCTTAGCTGTTAGCACCACTGCCTGGAGTACTAGGTTCAAATCCGACCAGAGAAAATATCTGCATTGAGGGTTTTCCAATATGTGGGACCCCCAAAGTCACTTAAAAACTGAATAGGTCCCTAAATAAATACATCTGGAAAATTTCCTTGAAAACATGAAAAAATTACTGCTACATTTTTTAAAGCTTCTAACATCCTAAAAAAAGAACATTTTACAGATTGTGCTGATATAAAGCAGATGTAGAGTAGACATGAGGAAAATGTTATTAACTTTCTTTGTGTGGTAAGACTCTCTGAATTAAAGGTATACATATTCCAAGAATCCAAGGCACCGGTTATCTTTCTTCCACAAAAATATTTTTATTGACAACAGTGTACACACAGGAAAGTTTGCAACGTTTCGGCCATGCAAGGCCTTTCTCAAGCCAAGATGCACTTTTTTCATGGCTTGACAAAGGCCCTGCATGGTCGAAACGTTGCTAACTTTCCTGTGTGTACACTGGTGTCAATAAAAATATTTTTGTGGAAGGAAGATACCCGGTGCCTTGGATTCTTGGAGTACGTTTTTACAACCTAGAATAGGGGCTATACCAAGTCTGCACGGGATACAGAGGCACATGCGATACACCTTGTTTTGATGGATTAAAAAGATAGTCATTTAAAGTTTGAAAATTGCTAATTTTTGTCAAATTTATTTGTATAAATAAACGCAAAACATACCAACCTAAATTTACCATTAACATAAAGTACAATATGTCAAGAAAAAATCTCAAAATCACTGGAATACGTTGAAGCATTCCAGAGTTATTGCCACATAAAGTGACATGTCAGATTTGAAAACTTTGGCCTGGTCACTAAGGCGTTAAATGGGCACTAGTGAGTATTTAGTAGTATAAATATAATATAGTAGAAGAATCCAGCGGATAAAAAAGTAAAAGACTTAGTTACTTACCAGTGACGGGATTTCTCAGAGCCCATGACGGCACCACGGAGAGAGGGAATCCGCCCTTCAAGGACAGGAAACCTACAGATAAAAAGGGCGGCACATCTCTCCCACATCAGTTGTGTACAGAACACAGAGAGGACCGCCAGGTTAGTAACACAAATTTTAACATTTTTAAGGAGCTTACCAGACACACCCTGTGACTAAACATAGGTAATAAATAAATGTGCACACACATGCGTGAAGGGAGGGAATGTACGGGTGCCATCATAGGCTCTGAGAAATCCCGTTACTGGTAAGTAACTACGTCTTTCTCCTTCCCCCATGATGGCACCACGGAGAGAATTGCAGAGAAGTGTCGTTTAGGGAGGGACCACCGCTTCCAGAACCCTCCTACCAAAGGTAAGGTCCGAAGAAGAGGTTAGATCCAGCCGGTAGTGCTTAAAGAATGTAGAAGGGGAAGACCAGGTTGCAGCTCTACATATCTGTTCAATTGAAGCACCGGCTTTCTCCGCCCAGGAGGCTGCCACTGCCCTAGTCGAATGAGCCTTTAAATCCTCCAGGGCGGTCTCCCCACTTGATGAGTATGCCGGGGAGATGGCGTCCCTTATCCACCTTGCCAGTGTGCCCTTGGAAACTTTCTGTCCCTTCCGAGGTCCCTGGAAGCACACAAAGAGAGACCTGTCCTTCCTATACTCCCGTGTGGCCTCTAAGTACTGGATAATACACCTTCTGACGTCTAAGGTGTGTAGGTCTTCTTCCCCCCTGTTTTTAGGATTTGAGCAAAAGGAAGGGAGGGTGACGTCCTGCGATCTGTGGAAGTGTGATCCCACCTTAGGAAGGTATGCTGGGTCAATCCTAAGTGTCACACTGTCCTCTAGAATTTGCGTAAAGGGGGGCCCTGCTGATAAGGCTTGTATGTTGCTAACTCTAAGTGCCGATGTGAGGGCTACTAGGAGAGACGTCTTAAGAGATAGGACTTTTAGAGATGCATTCGCTAAAGGTTCAAAGGGATGTTTGGTTAGGGCTGAAAGAACTAAATTTAAGTCCCAAGGAGGAGTATTCCGGGGGGGATGGGCCTAGACCTGTGTGATGCCTTGATGAACCTAGAAATCCAACTATTTCTGGCCAGGTCGCAGTTGTATAGGGCTCCTAGTGCCGCAACCTGAACCTTTAGCGTGCTTGTGGCCAGACCCCGCTCCAACCCCTTTTGCAGGAACTCTAAGATGGAAGTAATGGGGGCCTCCCCTAGTACCTTCGAACCCGCAAATGAGAGGAATTTTTTCCAGGTTTTACTGTAAAGTCTCGTGGTTACGGGTTTCCTACTCTGTAGTAGAGTGGAGATTAAATTCAGGGAAAACCCTCTATCCCTTAAGAGTGCCCTCTCAAAATCCAGGCTGTCAAGTGTAGATTTGCTACCTGAGGGTGGAGGACCGGTCCCTGGAAAAGTAGATCCGGAATCTCCGGAAGAACCCAGGGGTCGGAGGTGGGCATTATCCTCAGTCAGGAAAACCAGGGCCTCTTTGGCCAGAAGGGGGCAATCAGAATTATGTTTGCCTTGTCTTCCCTGACTTTCCTCAGAATCGCCGAAATCAGAGCGATCGGAGGAAAGGCATAGGCTAGCTGGTGGTTCCATGGAATTGAGAAGGCATCTAATGCCACTGGGTTCCCCTTGGGGTTGATTGTGTTATGATTTGCAACATGTACTAAGGAAAGATAGTGGAAAGCTGTCCCTACAGTAAGACTAAGCTGAATCCCTACGATGTAGCGGGCAGCCTGTTCCTAGTGAACAGACCCGCCTTAGTCCTCGGCTAGTCTGAACGAAGACCTATAGAATTAAGGGAGGGGTCCCTAAAAGAACTAAGGACTGGGACAAAAATGGGACACCTCCTAAACAGAGAAGTTGTTGCAGAACACAAAAAGACAAACTGACAAAAATGTACTAGAGGTCCCAGAGGACCAAGCGAACTTGACAGAGAAAGGCACCGAAGCACCAGGCTAGAGAAACACTGAAGTCCAGCACAGCCACAAGGGCAGAGCTGGAATATAAAGGCAGATGGTCACGTGACCGCAAAACACAAGATGGAAAAAACAAATAGGAGGGTTCTAACAGATTGAGCAGAATATGTCCACTTTTTTGTTCTGCCAGTTGGCGAATAGGTCTATGGAAGGGTTCCCCCAAAACTCTGTGATTTAGTTGAACACCAACTGATTCAGCTCCCATTCGCCCTGTCTCAGCTGGGTCCTGCTCAGAAAGTCTGCTGTGATATTTTCTGTTCCTTTTATGTGGAGTGCAGACAGGGACTCTAGATTGTTCTCTGCTACCTGGAGGATGGATTTTGACACCTGTAGTAGAGAATGGGACCGGGTCCCCCCAGTATGCCAATACTACCCTGTTGTCTGAAAAAAACTCTTACATGGTGTCCCCGTAGGGTGTTTAGGAATTTTGAGAGAGCGAATTTTACTGCCAGAAGTTCCTTCATGTTGGAAGATACCCCTTCCAAATCGTCTGACCAGACCCCCTGAGCTATTTGGTCGTTTAAGTGAGCCCCCCACCCCCTGGGGCTTGCATCTGTAGTTAGGACCTGCGACACTGAGATTGTCCACCTCCGTCCACCATGTTAGGGAAATCCAGAATATGATAGCCCGGATATCTCATGTGAAAGACCATCCCTCTATGACTCTGCGGGGAGCAATGTCGCTTCTAGGTTCCATGACTGCCTGCATCCCGGGGGTTCGCTGGGCTCAGTTGCACACCAGGGACTTGCAATGAGAAATCTTGGGGGCAGAAAAGTCACTAAAAGAGCGCTTAGAAGGTCGGCTAATTTTGTCATCAAAAACTTGTTTTTCCCTGCCGGGAGACGGCATTCCTGATTCCTCGAATCTAATAGGATACCTAGATACTATTGTACTTGATCCGGCTCGAACCTGGACTTTTTAAGGTTCAGAAGCCAGCCTAAATTCGTCAAGGAGCCCATGACCCTTGCTAGATGGTCCTTGCAATGGTTGAACGAGTTGCCTATTATTAGCAGATCGTCCAGGTACGGGGTGATCAGGATGTTTTGCTCCCTCAGATGGGCCATTACCTCTGCCACTATTTTTGTGAAAACCCTTGGGCGCTATCGCTAGGCCGAAGGGAAGGGCCGTATATTGGTAGTGTTTGACTATACCTTTTAGCGATATCGCTACTCTCAGGAATTTCTGGTAGTCTCCGAGTATGGGGACGTGATAATAGGCGTCCTTGAGATCCAGGACAGCCATAAAACGGTCTGGGAACAACGATTTCATTGACTCCATCTTGAAGGATTGCACCTTTAGAAATTTGCTCAATTTTTTTCAGGTTTACAATTGTCCTGAATGTCCCGTCTGTTTTTGTCCTGAGGAACAGAGGGGAGTAGAATCCTTCGCCTTCCTCCTGTGCAGGGACTTCCTAAAGGACTGCTTTCCCTATTAGGCCTAGAATCTCTTGTTCTAGTGCTAGTTGTTCTACCCCTGATGACCTCATGGGGGTTATGACGAAGTTCGGATGGGGAAAAGAGTGAAACTGGAATTTTAGTCCTGTTTTTATCAGGTCTAAAATCCAAGAACTGTTCGATATTTTTTCCCAGGCTGGGAGGAAATGAAGAAGTCTCCCCCCCACCTGGGGCTGACATTCATTGGGCGGGTTTCCTGTTGTCGCTGGGGGGGGGGCCTGTTAAACATAAACCCTTTGGCCTTTTTCCTCCTATTCTCCCACCTATCCTGGTCTTTGGGGGGTTTTCTGCGCATAAATTTCCTGCTCCGAAAGGACTTCCTGTATGAAGTACCGGAGAGGACCGGGAAGCGTTTCTTGTTATCCCCGGCTTTGTCAAGGATATCATCCAGGGTAGATCCGAATAGGAACTCACCCTCGCAAGGAATGGAACACAGCCTAGATTTTGTTTGGTGGTCAATTTAAGCCAGAGGGCCCGCTTGGTTGCGTTAGAAAAACTCACAGCCTTGGCTGCCAGTCTGGCGGAATCGGTGGATGCGTCAGTCAAAAAAGCTGCTGCGCCCTTTATTACTGGGATGGAGCCTAGTATGTTATCCCTTGATGTTTTGTTTTTAAGTTGCGCTTCAAGCTGATCTAGCCAGACCATTAAAGATCTGGCTGTGCATGTGGCTGCCACTGTGGGTTTTAACCCTCCTACTGTCGCCTCCCAAGCTCCTTTCAGGAAGGAGTGCACTTTTTTGTCCATTGGGTCTTTTAGCACCCCCATGTCTTCAAATGGCAGGGAAATTTTTTTAGAGGCTTTAGCTATTGCTATGTCTAACTTGGGCGCCTTCCCCCAGAAGGAGCATACCGGGTCTTCGAAGGGGTATTTTCTCTTAGAAAAAGAAGAGAGGAGAAACCAGCTTCCAAAAGTGCAAAAATTTATTGAGATTAATCCACGCAGTTTAAAATATCCAAGTTACATCGGGGAATCTCACATAGAAAAAAAAACGCAACGCGTTTCGAACACAGACTTGTGTTCTTTGTCAAAGCTAACCTGCATATAGCACACTATGATATTATACCCAGTGACGACCAATGAAATCAATAAACTGGGTCAAATGAGAGTGTGAATAAGGTGCATAATTAGTGTGAGCCAATCACATAAAATGGGAAAAACATATAAAACCAATATAGAGGAAAATGAAAAATTAAAAAATTTCTTTTAACAACAGGTGTTACATGAAATATATAAGATCAATTAACAGGAACAAGATTAATAGTGAAACATAATTTCACGGCGTGCATTGAGTCCGTCTGGGAAACGGGATCCGAGATTATAAATCCAGAATGCTTCTCTGGTAAGCAGACGGCGTCTGGAATCTCCTCCTCGATGTGCAGGTTTAACTCTTTCTATACCAATAACCTGCAGGGAACTGCAGGATCTCTGATGGCATTCAATAAAATGTCTAGAGGCATGTGAAATATTACGATTAGCACTAGAAAGAGAAGATATATCAGTTAAATGTTCTGAAATACGAACTTTAAGCTTTCTTGTGGTAGTAGTAGTCATCCGTTTCACACTATTAAAGCGATACCTGTGGGCGAATATACACGTGTAGCAATAAATTGCAATGATGATAATATTCTGTCTTCAGAACTCACACATACATGGTCTAAATTGTCGGAGAGAGGGTACCCAAAATGGACTCTAAATAGAGCCAAACATATAATCAAAAACAAAAAATATCAGAACTCTGGATCACGGGTTACTCAGAATTCTGCTAATAAATCTAATAAATTAGTTCTGTCATTGCAATTTAGCCCACACTTCAATACCATTAAATCTATTTTTTTCAAACATATATCCATTTTGTATGAGGATGCAATTCTATCTAAGATTTTACAAACCAATTGTTCTGTAGTAGCACAGAGAGGTATTACCATCGGTAATATTGTATCACCCTCTCTTTTTTCCTCTAAAAATAAAAAATGTAATAATTGGTTGAATTGCTCTGGCCTTTATACTTGTGGTCAAAATAGATGTCGGACATGCAAACATACATCAGCAACCAAAGAATTTCATAATTATAATCACACAGAAACTTTTAAAATCAAAGACTATATAAACTGTAATAGTTCTAGTGTGGTTTATATAATTTCATGCAAAATACGTGATCTCATATATGTTGGGTGTACCACAAGAAAGCTTAAAGTTCGTATTTCAGAACATTTAACTGATATATCTTCTCTTTCTAGTGCTAATCGTAATATTTCACATGCCTCTAGACATTTTATTGAATGCCATCAAAGATCCTGCAGTTCCCTGCAGGTTATTGGTATAGAAAGAGTTAAACCTGCACATCGAGGAGGAGATTCCAGACGCTGTCTGCTTACCAGAGAAGCATTCTGGATTTATAATCTCGGATCCCGTTTCCCAGACGGACTCAATGCACGCCGTGAAATTACAGTATGTTTCACTATTAATCTTGTTCCTGTTAATTGATCTTATATATTTCATGTAACACCTGTTGTTAAAAGAAATGTTTTAATTTTTCTTTTCCTCTATATTGGTTTTATATGTTTTTCCCATTTTATGTGATTGGCTCACACTAATTATGCACCTTATTCACACTCTCATGTGACCCAGTTTATTGATTTCATTGGTCATCACTGGGTATAATATCATAGTGTGCTATATGCAGGTTAGCTTTGACAAAGAACACAAGTCTGTGTTCGAAACGCGTTGCGTTTTTTTTTTTATGTGAGGTTCCCCGAAGTAACTTGGATATTTTAAACTGCGTGGATTAATCTCAATAAATTTTTGCACTTTTGGAAGCTGGTTTCTCCTCTCTTCTTTTTCTGTGCAAACACGTGAGGCCACACGTATCTGTGCTTCCCTTCATTTAAAGCCTACAGCAATCAGGTGAGCTGAATATTTTTTTCTCTTTTGTATTTTCTCTTAGGTGACAACAAGCCCTTCCTTCCCTGCTCTTTCCATTCCCTCTTAATAAGGGAGTGGACTTTATCATTAAGAGGGAAAGATCTTCTTTTCTTTTCTTCCAGTCCACTAAACATCATATCCTGGACTGATTTCTTAGGGTGAGGATCTACCAACCCCATAGTGGACCTAACTGCCTTAATTAAATTATCCGTACCCTCTATAGGGAAACAGCTACGACCCCCACCCTCAGAAGATGACGAGGACGAAGATAAGCAGGACGAATCTGAGTCTACCACCTCCCCGTCCGAACTGCTAGATCCTGATACAGGGGATAGGTTCCTGTTTTTTTCTCGTTTCTTCCCCCCCTTCTGCAGGGACTTGAAGGTATCCTCAACCTGGGATTTAATCAGGGATCTGAGCTGAGGAGAACTTAGGGGTCTCCTCGCAGATTGTTTGTTCAATTCACGAGTTGCATAGTCTTTTTTGCCATGTGGTGGGCAGATCCTCTGCGCAAAGCGCGCAGGTCCTGTGTTTGGACTTGCCCGTACTCTTCCTTCCCTGATGAGAGAAAAGAGAGGGGGGGTCCCAAGTTACAAGTGAGCTTTCACGAAGATCACTTACCATCCCGTTGTAAGAGGGAATACCGGATTTGAAGAGGAACCCGTTCCAGTAGCTGGGTCTTTCCTCGAGGTTGACACCACGCTGGAGTCCTTGTCGCGTTGCGAAGACCTGTCAGACCGCCCGCTTCCACAGTCACCTTGGCTGTGTTGGCGGTCACTGGGGGGTCCTTTCATACGCTTCCCATGTTGTGGAAGTGGTGGTGAGTGGGGGTGCAGGGACTGCACCTCCTGCTCGCTCATAGCCAAAAAGGTGCCAGAGTGTGCCTGGAAGCACTTCCCATGTGCATTCCCGGCAATTTAACCCCTATAGGGCTCCGCCCCCTCACCTGGCTTGTCCACCTGTGCACCTTCCAGCACGGGGGACGCCCCCCCATAGGGGAGTTCATCCCTCCCCCCAACGCTTTCTTTTGCTGGGCATCCCGGTTCCCGCGTTCAAACGCGCCGCTCCCAGAGGGCACCGCGGCACGTAACACTTCCGGTGCGCTCGCGCGCCCAGGCCGCCGACACCCAGTGGTGCACTGCGGCTCGCGTCAGAGGGAAGGCGTCAATGAGCCCAGACACGCAGACACCGGGGAGGCGTTCGGCGCGCGCGCTTCCGCGATGGCCCCCGGAAGCCCAGGTATGCACACCGATCCGGGCCCCGGAAGCCCAGGCATACTCACTGACCTGGGCCCCGGAAGCCCAGGCATACTCACCACCTGGGCCCCGACACCACTGGAGAACATGGCGACTCCGGTCTTCTCCTGTGCTGCGTCTCCCTGCCACCCTAGAGGCCCACTGACCCCAGCGGTGGCGCTACAGGACACCGCACCAGCCGAGGCAGGGAACTCCCGCTGCCTGAACCAGTCTGGCCAGGCCTGGTAAGTCCATCTTCTATCTTTCTTTCCTTCTTCTTTCTGAAGGTCCCTGTCAAGGACAGGAAACCAACTGATGCGGGAGAGAGGTGCCGCCCTATTTATCTGTAGGTTTCCTGTCCTTGAAGGGCGGATCCCCTCTCTCCGTGGTGCCATCATGGGGGAAGGAGGAAAATATCTTTATTGTATCAAGTTAAAAATAGCAGCAGTGCACACCAGCAAATAGCGAAATCTACACGTTTCAACCTAAAGAGATCTTAATCATGGCCATGAAGTAGATGGCTAGCTCCGCAAGTGGGTACTTCCGGCCGGCGGTCGCCGCCACCTATAACAGCTGATTGGCGGGGGTGCCGGATCCCCGGCCGATCAGAAATTGATGAGCTATCCTAAGAATAGGCCATCAATGTAAAAGTAGAGGACAACCTTTTTAACTGGGTGTTCCATATTAATTTTGGGGTTCCCACTGCTGCTCACCCACTAATCTCAGTTTTTGTCTGCATTTTCGGAATTATTTGTGTTTCATTGTTTTAAGTATTTATTTATATATTATTTATCTAATAGAGTATATATTTTATGGTAATTTGCATTATTACATTCTGTCCTGGCACATTTTTTTGTCTTGGTTGTAGCTTGAGGAGCGCAGGAATTCTTCAAGTAGACACCACTCCAGGAAAATCTCCTTTTATTGGGGGTTTTTGGTGAAGTTTTACTTTGCCTGATGTCATTTTGAAGAGGTTTTTTTTATTTAAGTGAAAGGCACTATTTTTTCCCACCAGGCCTTTTTCAAAAAAGTAAAAAAAAAAATAAAATAAGATGAATAGCAAAGTGAATTTCTTATAGCAATGAATGGGAAGAGTTTTCCAAGAGATTTTGAGGAAGATTTTAGAGAAGATAATAATAATTTTATAATATTTGTTTTTTTTTTATTTATATAGCGCCAACATATTCCGCAGCACTTTACAATTAAGCGGGGAGCATCTTACTTTCTTGTTTTTTAGTAATTTTCTGAGCATTGTTTTTTATGGGTTTTTTTACTAAATTTTTTTTTTCAATCCATAAAGCAATAGAGAAAATGCTGTTTTTCAGCAGAATTGCTTGACAAAAAGCATTCAAGTATCTTCCCAGTGATTTTTATTCTTCCCATTGACATCTATTTTAGAGCATCGAATGTCTTCCCATCGGAAAACACCTAAAGAATGCACGTTACTACTTTTAAAAGCATAAGAAGGGTTGTTCTTTTTCAATTAGATTCCTCCCAACTCATCTTCCCCGAGCCCTCCAGCAGGACTGCGCCGTTGTTCCCGATGTCTGGCATTGGTTGGCGTGCTAACATCACATTGACGGTGGTCTACCATTCACATGAAGAGCAGCTGAGCTCAGTGACTGGCTGCAGCGCTGACGTAAGCGATGCACTCAATGCCAGACTTCAGGAGCAGCAGTGGAGTCATGGAAAACAGCTCGGTACAGCTCAGTTTGTTTTTTTATGGCAAACTGCAGCCAGAGAAATCTCATTGAAAAGGCAACAACCCCTTTAAAAGCCTGAACATGGACGGAAAGTCGTTATTACATAGAAATATATAGAATCATTGTTTTGAGCGTTTTTTTCCAGCGTTATCCGCTGAAAACCAACACTGGAAAAAGCATTTTTAATGTAGTTTTATATATGACATACAAGGTGTTGTAAAGGGTGCATAAGCTTTACTTTCTATTGGGAAGAACTAGTCTTTTTGCTACCCATGCTTCTTATTCTCCTCTCATAGACACAGATTGTCTTACCAAACCAGAAGAACATGAGGACATTCTGGAATTTCATATCAAACATACCTCAGGTATGTCGGCCACTCCGCTCCTCCGCTCCAGCTTTCTTCCAATGATAGCAAGAATCCGAGTCATTCTGTTCTGTACAGCAAGTTCCCTCCCAAGGTTTAGGTCAAAGTCATACGCCCATCCTATCTGCTAGGGTTCCTAGACAATGTGGTTTATTCGTCAAGTCTGCATGTGACAGCAGATAAGAGCGGCAGAACCTGCTTATCCTGTAGGTCTCCTATCTGTACAGTGCAAAGCTTATCACTTTGTTAACTTTAATTCTACTGATTTTCTATGTAGCAGTTTAATTAAAGCTGCTTAAGGTCATGTCCACACTGTGTCCAGTATTGGACTGGGGTGTGAAGGGGCCACCAACACCAACTCCAGGGCCCCACTTTTCAGCTACATGCAGATATGACATTATCCTCAATCACAAATTTATATAACAATGAAATGCATAGATTGTTACAATTCATCGTTATTTGAGGATGTTCGTGACCAGGCTTGGACTTGCCCATAGGAGAATCCTCCGGTGGGCCCCTGTACAAGAGTCCGCAGCTAGTTTTTAGAGAGTCCTGAATTTCAGCTGATGTTATTTGTGGGTTTTTCTTTGCATCCCGAACAATTTTCCTGGCAGTTGTGGCCGAAATTCTTGTTGGTCTACATGACCGTGGTATGGTCTTCACAGAGCCCCTGATTTTCCATTTGTTAATCACAGTTGAACGCTGCTGACTGGCATTATCAATTCCTTGGATATCTACCTTTTCCCGTAAATCCGTTGACAATTCTTTTGCTTTCCCCATGACTCACAATCCAGAAACGTCAGTGGCTGGAGGAAAGATGCAAGAGTCTGTCTGCATCCTAGAAACTCACTCAGCTTTTATGCACACACACTGATTACAAGCAAACAGGTCACAGGTGAGGATGTTACCTTTAGTAGCCATTCAAACCCATTTGTGTCAAATTCTGTGCATGTTATCAGGCCAAAATCACCAGGGTATGTGAACTTTTGATCAGGGTCATTTGGATGTTTTTGGTTGTCATTAAGATTTAAAAAGAGAAAACACAGTAGTTTGACAATAAATGGCATCACCCAACCAATAACAATGAGTGGAGAAAAAGGTTTTTTGTTATCATTCGTATTCTCTGAAACAAGGCCAAGAGAGGAAAAATTCTGCCGGGTATGTAAACTTTTGAGCACAACTGTATCAGACTCTCGCCTACCGTGGAAACCTTCAAAAGAAACCTGAAGACCCACCTCTTCTGACAAGCCTACAACCTGCAGTAACCCTCGCTTAACCATACTGCTGCACGACCAGCTCTGCCCTCATCTACTGTATCCTCACCCATCCCTTGTAGACTGTGAGCCCTTGCGGGCAGGGTCATCTCTCCTCCTGTATCAGTCGTCGACTCATTTTGTTAAGATTATTGTAAGTGTTTTTGCTATGTAAACCCATTTTTCACATGTAAAGCGCCATGGAATAAATGTCGCTATAATAATAATAAAAAAAATATTGCATCCGTTTTTACGGATATATTTCAGTTATTAACATAGGAAACAGTATTTGATCACGTACATTTTTAAATGTTGATGTATAAATACAGATGTCAAACGGGCGTAAAACACAGGCACAAGAATAACTATAAGGGCGCCATCAGACGGCCGTATAACATGGACAAATATCGCATCGCAGTGTTCGGACTGACTGGCAGCTCCCCTGACCAGAGCGTGACTGCTGCATAGAAACACAGGCGGTCATGTTCCGGTCAGCACAGCCGATGGCCAGTCCAAATATTGCAATGCAATCATCGTCTGTGTTGTATGGCTGTCTGACTGCGCCCTAAGGGTAAAAATTGTTTCCTGGTTGAAAACCCTACGATTTTTCATACACTTATCAGACGGTAGCAGAGCCTGTCTGGTGGCCTTACCCAGGTACATAGCTATTTTAGCTTATTTATGACCAATTGGTTGTATTACTTCCATCTGTATAAGGGTTTTAACCCTTTTGTTTCTGGGTATTTTGATTGTGATGGGATATTATTGCTTTGGGGGTACTATTTGTAAAAGGTATTCATGATGGGTGGTATATATTTATTAATACATGTGACCCTGTCGCTCCCCCCCCCTTATATTTCCACTTGCTATATAGGCTGACCTTTCGGGCGCTGTGTCACAGTTTTTAACATTGTTTTATTCATGTGGATCCAGCACTCTGTGTCTACTCTGTCGTCCGCATTTATCTTTGTAATTTGTGTTTACTACATGTGTTAATAAAGGAATTTTCTTACTTCTTTACAATTTTGAACTTGTGTGGCCATCTTTTTGTTTCTCTGCTTCACAGAGGAACAATCCCCCCTTATCTTTATTGTTACAAGATGATGGCCCGTTCTCTTTATTAGTCCTATATGCAATAACATGGGTCCATTGGGATTAGATTTATCTTCACTGTGTTGTTTGCATCTGAGTTTCTGTCTCTCACTATACACTTATCAGAGCCTGGTCTTAGGCCAAATTTTCGCTCAATTACACACACTTCTTGAACTGAAAATTTGTTACATTGATCCAATGTTTTAGATAAATTAAAACAGTTGTAGACATTTTTGATACAAAATCTGCAGCATGCAAATTCATCCTTATGTGTAGATGTTCATACACACACAGCACAACCTCCTTTTGTGTGATTTTAAGCAAATACTATATTCCATGGCGGCAAAGCACTATGAGACCTGATGCCATACAGCACTGCCCCTTTCCTAGCGTCCCAATTACAACGATATCTGCATCTGCAACATGCAGATACAGTTGAATAGGATGGTGGAGCAGGGAGCTGTCAGCTCCTTGCTACACCAGTCAGTGTGCCTGAGTTCTGGTGATGCAGGCGCTATGATGTCACTAGATCGTGCCTCCTGTGCAAAGCCTCAGTCTGCAGACTGGAGTAATGCATTGTGGAAGCAGGACTAGACGAGTATTTTAATTTTTTTTTTCATTCTGTCAACGCATTTTCTGCAAAAAGGTAGGAGGGGCAACATACTGTATTGGCCAGGGTTGTGGAGTCGGTAAGCCAAACCTCCGACTCCTCAATTTCCATGACACCAACTCCAACTCCCTCATACATGGCTCATGTTCAAGTGATAAATTTACTGTAGCACAGATTCATCTCAGCTAAAAGTCTACACCCTTAGATCAGGAATAGGTCAGACATTTATAGGACATTTCATAACTTTCCCAAATTCTTATGAAAAAATATTCCCCACAAACTGCATTGAACTACTGTACCCAATTTATTATATATTTTAGGAGCCAGAGTCAGTCCATTTTATCCCGACTCGGACTCCACCAAAATGGACACCGACTCCAACTCCACAGCCCTGGTATTGGCAAGGGTCACAGTAGAGGCCCTCATACCGTATTAAAAGTCACAGTGGGGGCCCTTAGACCGTACTAAAAGGAACTGTAGAAAGAATCATAATGTGGGAGGGATACACTATATGGGGGAAATTGTACTTGCAAAATGTGGGGGATTTCATAGTGTATGGAGAAGCTCTGTAACGGAGTCATACTACATCAGGAGATATAATTTTGTGTGGATACCTTGAAAGCAGGACAGTCATGGATAGGGACACTAAGGCTACATCCACATGACCATGTGGAGTCCAAATTTTTTATAGAACACCACATACCCATAGAGAATAGTGATCATGTTATTTTGTACATCTAGAGATGTAGCAAAAAGGTCTCTAGAATTCAACCTTTCTTTGACTCTGCAAAAACTCTTAGGCTAAGTGCCCATGATGCAGATTTGAAGCAGAAATTTCCTGAGCATTTTTGTCTCTCCTTGCCAGAAAAACCTCATGCGTTTTTGACGTGTTTTTTTAAGCGTTTTTGAGTATCCATGAATGTTTTTTGGAGCTAAATAAAGTTGGTGGGACATTGCTTAAGCCCTTAGATTACAATAAGAACTGGGGTGAGTATATTGGTTCATTTAAATTATTAAAGAATGGGTCTGTTGTATTTCAAATAAAGTGTTTACTCTGTGTCTGACTGTTTCTTTACTTTGTTTGATCATGAAAAGGTCTGATTGACACCTTGACACCACCAAACAAAAGAGCTGGGCGTCAGCTAGTCCTATTCACCCAATCTTCATTAGCATTTCTATTCACGTAATTTATGCGTCTGCTGTGAGCTGTTTTTTTTAGCCTGGTAATGTGCCACTAGGCAAACATTTTCCCTGGCCATAATTAACATTTCCAGCTGGTTCGTTAGCCACTATGTCCCCCGATCAGCACTCAGCAGCGCTTTGGACACAACGTATTTATGTTGCATCCAAAACGCGGAGTTATAATGCCGCACTTTTGTTGTCGTTAAATGTGAATCCACCGTATATAATGACACTTAAATCGGTCAAAATCTGAAGCAGAGACTAGCGTGTCCGCTACAGAAGTTGACATGCTGCTTGTATATACAGCGTCAAACCCACAGTGTCCAGATGTTACAGCATTGTGGATGGGATCTCTAGAAATCCCATGTCCGCTATGCGTGCATCAGAGGCTGCGAATCACCCGCAGATACTGACATGCGGCGTGTCTTTCAGGACCGCAGCATGTCAAATTCTCTTGTGAAGGTTCCCACGGTAAGCATCAGCTGATCGGTCATGAGACAGATCACCTGATTACCAGCTTTAGCAATCAGCTAATGGTCACGTGACCATCAGCTGATTTCTGCAGCAATGATCACCTGATGGTCACGCGACCATCAGGTGATCAGTGACGTCACCGCAGGTGCTAGAAGCACACTGCAGGGTGCGAGTCCGTGCCCTGCAGTGAGCAGCGAGCCGCCGACGGGACAGCATTGTCCAAGAGGACACCGGGGGCCGCCGGACAGGTGAGTAGAAGGTTTATTTTTTTTATTTTTACTTTTGATTCATTTTTAACTGCCGCTGGCATGTGGGTTGGGAGAAGCAGGCTGCTGCACCTCCCATCCACGCTGATCTCGCTGTTATCAGCCAGAGCAGCAGTTGGATGAGAGGAGTATCAGCCTCCTCTCCCGACGTGGGTACCAGCAACAGCGCGATTCCGGTGCAATTTTGCGACTGTCGATTTTCATTGAAACGCAGAAAATCCGCATGTATACAGTACAGACCAAAAGTTTAGACACACCTTCTCATTTAAAGATTTTTCTGTATTTTCATGACTATGAAAATTGTACATTCACACTGAAGGCATCAAAACTATGAATTAACCCATGTGGAATTATATACTTAACAAAAAAGTATGAAACAACTGAAAATATGTCTTATATTCTAGGTTCTTCAAAGTAGCCACCTTTAGCTTTGATGACTGCTTTGCACACTCTTGGTATTCTCTTGATGAGCTTCAAGAGGTAGTCACCGGAAATGGTCTTCCAACAATCTTGAAGGAGTTCCCAGAGATGCTTAGCACTTGTTGGTCCTTTTGCCTTCACTCTGCGGTCCAGCTCACCCCAAACCATCTCGATTGGGTTCAGGTCTGGTGACTGTGGAGGCCAGGTCATCTGGCGTAGCACCCCATCACTCTCCTTCTTGGTCAAATAGCCCTTACACAGCCGGGAGGTGTGTTTGGGGTCATTGTCCTGTTGAAAAATAAATGATGGTCCAACTAAAAGCAAACCGGATGGAATAGCATGCCGCTGCAAGATGCTAAGGTAGCCATGCTGGTTCAGTATGCCTTCAATTTTGAATAAATCCCCAACAGTGTCACCAGCAAAGCACCCCCACACCATCACACCTCCTCCTCCATGCTTCACGGTGGGAACCAGGCATGTAGAGTCCATCCGTTCACCTTTTCTGCGTCGTACAAAGACACAGTGGTTGGAACCAAAGATCTCAAATTTGGACTCAGACTAAAGCACAGATTTCCACTGGTCTAATGTCCATTCCTTGTGTTCTTTAGCCCAAACAAGTCTCTTCTGCTTGTTGCCTGTCCTTAGCAGTGGTTTCCTAGCAGCTATTTTACCATGAAGGCCTGCTGCACAAAGTCTCCTCTTAACAGTTGTTGAAGAGATGTGTCTGCTGCTAGAACTCTGTGTGGCATTGACCTGGTCTCTAATCTGAGCTGCTGTTAACCTGCGATTTCTGAGGCTGGTGACTCGGATAAACTTATCCTCAGAAGCAGAGGTGACTCTTGGTCTTCCTTTCCAGGGGCGGTCCTCATGTGAGCCAGTTTCTTTGTAGCGCTTGATGGTTTTTGCAACTGCACTTGAGGACACTTTCAAAGTTTTCGCACTGACTGACCTTCATTTCTTAAAGTAATGATGGCCACTCGTTTTTCTTTACTTGGCTGCTTTTTTCTTGCCATAATACAAATTCTAACAGTCTATTCAGTAGGACTATCAGCTGTGTATCCACCAGACTTCTGCACAACACAACTGATGGTCCCAACCCCATTTATAAGGCAAGAAATCCCACTTATTAAACCTGACAGGGCACACCTGTGAAGTGAAAACCATTTCCGGTGACTACCTCTTGAAGCTCATCAAGAGAATGCCAAGACTGAGCAAAGCAGTCATCAAAACAAAAGGTGGCTACTTTGAAGATCCTAGAATATAAGACATATTTTCAGTTGCTTCACACTTTTTTTGTTAAGTATATAATTCCACATGGGTTAATTCATAGTTTTGATGCCTTCAGTGTGAATGTACAATTTTCATAGTCATGAAAATACAGAAAAATCTTTAAATGAGGTGTGTCCAAACTTTTGGTCTGTACTGTAGATATTATACATGGGTTTTCTGTGATTCAATGCAAGTCAATGGGCGCGATTGGTCACAAATTAGTTGTGCTGCGGTTCATGCCGCAACGATAATCTGCAGCGGAAATTGCCACATCATGTGCACAGCACATGCGGATTATCATTGATAAGCATGGCAGACCTCTTACCAAGCGGTTTTAATGCGTTTCCGAGCATTAAAACCGCATCGTGTGCACTCAGCCTTACTGTTGCTCGTATTCATACTCATCTGAACTACTGCAAATCTCTACTAATCGGTCTCCCTCTCCCAATCACTCCTGAATGCAGCAGCCAGGATCATATTCTTTCAAACTGCTACACCAATGACTCTACCCTGTGCCAGTTGTTCCAATGGTTACCCATCCGCTACAGAGTCCAACATAAACTTATTTCCCTCATCTCATTCTATCACCCTACCCGTGCCCTCCATTCTGCTAATGACCTAAGACTAACATCCTCAATAATCCGAACCTCTCTCTCCCGTTTCCAAGACTTCTCGCGAGCTTCGCCAATTTTTTGTAATGCACTACCCAGGACAATTCGAATAATTGCCAATACCCACAGTTTTGAGCATGGCCTAAAACGCATTTCTTTACACTGGCCTATAGCCTTACCACACTTATCTAACCATCCCCGTTTTGAACAAATTTTTCTTCCAAATCAGGACCCTCATAGCGTCTGATCACACACCCTCCATGCACGTAATAGCTCTCTGTATCTGTACTTATACACATACTGGCTGGTAACCGGTTCATGCAGCGTTATATGAATACCCCCATTTATTATATTGATGGCCGGACCGCAAAATACAATCACTTTTTACCATTTACCTTTCGTGTCTCCCCTCATTCCTCATAGATTGTAAGCTTGTGAGCAGGGCTCTCATTCCTCCTGGTATCTATTGAATGTGTTTACTCTGTAATGCCTTTATTGTCTGTACATGTTCCCTCTGAAACGTAAAGTGCTGCGGAATATGTTGGCGATATAGAAATAAAAATTATTATTATCATCATTATACCAGCAATTTTTCAAGGAAATTTGCAAAACTTATTTTTTAGAGACCAATTTAGACTTGAGTTGACTTTGTTGGACTTACATATTGGAAACCCCCTAAAAGTGATAACATATTCAAAACTGCTGTAAGGTAGTTTATTAACCCTTTATGTACTGTAATGCAGCGGCTTGTGGCATTACTGTAATGGTCCAGGATGTGTTTTGGCTGACCATGTACCTCCCCCCTCAGGTGACTGGTCACATGACTGTGACATTGCACAGGGCCTGTGCACACAGTAGGTCTGATCACATGACTGTGACATCAGCACAGGTCCTGTGTGTGACGCGCCCCCTGGGCCATATTCTTTAGGGGAATATCCGGAGCCGGATCAGATGGGGGTTGTAGTCTTCCGAGTGGCTGTGACCCGGTCCGTGCCCAGGGTGTCAAACTCAGTTGTATGTGGCAGTCCTACAGATGTTATTAAGTTCTTAATGTCGACTACGCCACCCGTTGTATTGCGGTCACTATGGCCGCCGCTGCAGCAGGGTCCGCTGAGGCTGATGGTGTTGGTGCAGCTTTTGGTGGTATAACCCCCAACGGGTGGGGTATAGCCTCAGGGGGGGTCAGGTGCAGAGGATGGGGGTTGTGGTGGTGCAGCATAGGTGTTAAAGGAAGACAGAGTCGGGTTATGCAGTTTAGGGTATTTACTCACTGCTGATGTTCCGGTCACTCCAGCTTCAAGTGACCTCCCGAGCCGTGCTGCATCCACCAGGTCCTGGATCCAGCCAACCCCCAAGCGAGTCCGGAGCGTGACCCTGAGCTCTCCTTCTGTCCTTTCTCTGGCCGTCCCCATTAGTGATCCACCCAGGTCCAGCTCCCTCGGGCCTTCTGTTGGGAGACCCTTGGCCTTGGGTTCCCTGACCCTCCACGTGGTATGCCTTCGTGGTGGATGTGGTGGGTGGCCGTGGCAGACGCTGCCCACGGCCTCCGGTCTCTGGCTGGGGTGTGTTTTTGCCCCCACCAGCTTGGGTTCCGGTACCCTGATGCCGACTCTTCACCCGGGGATTGAATTTGGGGTCTCAGAGTCCTCTCTTCTGCTTCCCCCTCTGGGTCTCTCTTACTTTCTCCTCTCTCTCTCTCTGGGGCTTCTCTGCTCCTCTGACTTCTCTCTGCAAAGACTCACAGCCTGACTGACTGTGGCTGACTGACCCTGTTCTTTGATGGTGCCCACCTTATATACACCCTCTATGTGTGAGCTCAGGTGACCAGCACCCAATGAGCTCCTATCTTTACCCAGGCTGCTCCCCCTATCTGCCCCTACACTACTTGGGATGTACCACCCCCCTCCCACTCCAGCCAGGAACAGACTCGGTCGTACCTGCACATTTCTAAGTGGGAGTACCGTCGGCCTGTTCCTCGGAAATGGGATGTATGTAGTGCATGCAGCCTACCGAGCTCAGTTCCACACTCCATCCTTACCCGGGAGTGGAATATCACACCTCTGGGTTGAGGTGCAATACCCCTGTAGCAGCCGAATCCTCAGGGTGCTACATTCCCCCCTGGTAAATCACAGCACGTCCTCGGGCTGTAAGACATAAATAACACCAAAACATACAAATTTTTGCATAAACATATAAAACATATAAAGCATATAAAACATTATATATATATATTTCAATTTAAAACATTTCTCGTCGCCTCTGGCTCCTCCTCCGGTCACTGTGCAACGTGTGACCGGGTAAAGTGCGACAGTCTCTCTGGAAAACTGGTTTTCCTATAAAACCGGTAGGGGGCGCTTTAGGACGCGCAACTATATACAAGGATATGGCCGCTCTCAGTCCTCGGCCAGGTATTAGAGAGGAATGACCGCTCTCAGTCCTCGGTCAGTGGGATTTAGGGAAATACGGGTAACAGTTCACACATGCTGGTCCCAACGGGGACTATATTAGCAACAGCAACAGTTTCAGTTTCAGTTTCAGTTCACGGTTTCAGTTTACTGTGCCCCGACGGGCAACTATATACAGCTTCTGCTTCGCTGTCCTTAGCGACGGCGTCCTCCTGCTCTTGCTTTTTGGTTACCTTTGGCTCTAGTTTCAGACCCGTCCGGGTCCTCTTGTTCTTCCTCCTCACACCGCAGCTCTTCCTCCGTCAGGCGATGCACATGGAGGGCGTAGGGACCTTTGGCACACTTGTGCCGGGTGAAGGTGACCTCGGCCCCGATGTAAAGGTCACGACCTCTGTGTCCCTCCGGTAGGTGAGACTCAACGTCTCTTCTGGTCACAAAGACGTCGCCTAGGGTGTGGTGGTCTCGGATGAAGCCCCACCCATGCTGCAGGTTAAACTTTATCACAGTCCCGGTGGTGCGGGGACTATGCGCTGCACGGGGGTCTCTCCTGCTCCGGCTCTTCTGCTCGGCGCTCCTTATTTGGGCCTGTTGTTCCCGGACCCGCCTCTCTCTCCGCTCCCTCGCAAACTCCTCGAGCTGCTGTCGGCAGCACTCAGCACGCTCCGCTGCAGCTGCCCGGGTTTCTTGAGTGAACCCCATTAGATCTTCTCCGGTGGGGTCCCACTCAAATTGGGTCTCTTCAAGCGGGGGCGAGATCCTTATCACGGGCTTCGGAGCCGGAATCAGGGGTGCACACATGGCCCCAACCCTCCTCTGGTGCTCCAGTCCATAATATTCCTGGGGCCAGATGAAAGGCTGCCCGTCCGGCCACGTGTGCTGGGCAAACAAGTCCTCTCCCAGACGCGGCACCCTTGGTTTTACGGGCGCGGGCGCGGTGGTGGTGGCGCCCGGGTTACCCAGGCCTTGCGGCCAGGCCTGGGGCACCTGGAAGGTGAAGGGCACCGTTAGGACGGCGGCGCCCTGGGCTACCTGGCCTTGCGGCCAGGCCGGAGGCCCTGCGGAGGTAGGGGGCGCTGTTGGTGATGCGACGCCCGGGAATTCTAGGCCCTGCGACCAGGCTGGTGTTACTTCCTGTTTTGCCACGCTCGGGGTCGTTGCGCATGGCGTCACAGGGGTCGCGGCGGCGGCTTCCGGTTGGGGCCTAGTCTGCGTCGGTGACATGGCGTTTTCGGGCACAGCAGGGGGACTTTCGGGCTCTGCGACGGGGAGCTGGGGCAGGTAAGCGGTTTCCCGGTTTGGGGTATAGACGTCCCCTTTACCTGCCTCCATGCGTTCGGCTCCCTTCTCGGCGCCGTCTCCGGCCTTGGGTCCTCCCGCGCCATCCTCAGAGGCGGTCTGTCTCCTCATCTTGGCTGGCGTGCTCCGGGTCTTGGTTTGCTGGGCCATCTCTCGGCTCCACTCCGCCAATGTCTCTCGCTGTACCCGGGCCATCCTCCGTGCGAGGCCCTCCAGGGCAGTCTGTGCACACTCCCGGTCTCGGGGGAGCTGTGCGAGGACCTCCACTAGGCCTAGTGGGGTCGTGGTTTCCAGCAGGCTCCTGACCAACGGGTCGGTGCTGCTCTGCTCTTCTTCCAGCAGGCTCCTGGCCAGCGGGCCGGTGCTGCTCTGCTCTCCTTCCTCTGTCTCTAGCAGGCTCCTGGCCAACGGGCCGGTGCTGCTCTGCTTTCTCGCCATCTCCGGGTAAGCTCCTCCGCTACTCTTCTCCAGGCTTCTTGCCTCCGGGTGCGCTCGCTCTCGACTGCTCCAGGCGGCACCCATCTTTGTTCTCTCCTTTCGTCTCCTCCCACCTCGAGGGCCGTCCCGGGGCCACTTGGTGACTGTCAGCTCCAGGGGGAGTTCTTTCACGCTGACAGACACCTCTAGCATCACAGTCTCTGTTGGTGGGGGCGGTTTCCACTTTTGGCGCCATTTTCGGTCCTGGCCCACGATGGGAGGTGGCCTCTCGCCACCCTCTGGCACGCCCATAATGGCGTCCGCTCTTCCAAGGCGGGAAACCTTTGGAAATGGCGGGAATCGCTTCCCAGTGGCGGGAAACTCTGCAGATGGCGGGAAAAAGCTGTTAATGGCGGACAACCGGCGGGAATCGACTGGTGATGGGGTCCGATGGCGGGGACCCTCCGGAACCGGCAGGAGACTTCTTTTTGAGGTAAACTTGCACTTTTCTTCAGGCACGCAGTACCCGGGTGTTGCGGGCACGTAATCCTGCCGACTACGCCAAAGTTGACGCGCCCCCTGGGCCATATTCTTTAGGGGAATATCCGGAGCCGGATCAGATGGGGGTTGTAGTCTTCCGAGTGGCTGTGACCCGGTCCGTGCCCAGGGTGTCAAACTCAGTTGTATGTGGCAGTCCTACAGATGTTATTAAGTTCTTAATGTCGACTACGCCACCCGTTGTATTGCGGTCACTATGGCCGCCGCTGCAGCAGGGTCCGCTGAGGCTGATGGTGTTGGTGCAGCTTTTGGTGGTATAACCCCCAACGGGTGGGGTATAGCCTCAGGGGGTCAGGTGCAGAGGATGGGGGTTGTGGTGGTGCAGCATAGGTGTTAAAGGAAGACAGAGTCGGGTTATGCAGTTTAGGGTATTTACTCACTGCTGATGTTCCGGTCACTCCAGCTTCAAGTGACCTCCCGAGCCGTGCTGCATCCACCAGGTCCTGGATCCAGCCAACCCCCAAGCGAGTCCGGAGCGTGACCCTGAGCTCTCCTTCTGTCCTTTCTCTGGCCGTCCCCACTAGTGATCCACCCAGGTCCAGCTCCCTCGGGCCTTCTGTTGGGAGACCCTTGGCCTTGGGTTCCCTGACCCTCCACGTGGTATGCCTTCGTGGTGGATGTGGTGGGTGGCCGTGGCAGACGCTGCCCACGGCCTCCGGTCTCTGGCTGGGGTGTGTTTTTGCCCCCACCAGCTTGGGTTCCGGTACCCTGATGCCGACTCTTCACCCGGGGATTGAATTTGGGGTCTCAGAGTCCTCTCTTCTGCTTCCCCCTCTGGGTCTCTCTTACTTTCTCCTCTCTCTCTCTCTGGGGCTTCTCTGCTCCTCTGACTTCTCTCTGCAAAGACTCACAGCCTGACTGACTGTGGCTGACTGACCCTGTTCTTTGATGGTGCCCACCTTATATACACCCTCTATGTGTGAGCTCAGGTGACCAGCACCCAATGAGCTCCTATCTTTACCCAGGCTGCTCCCCCTATCTGCCCCTACACTACTTGGGATGTACCACCCCCCTCCCACTCCAGCCAGGAACAGACTCGGTCGTACCTACACATTTCTAAGTGGGAGTACCGTCGGCCTGTTCCTCGGAAATGGGATGTATGTAGTGCATGCAGCCTACCGAGCTCAGTTCCACACTCCATCCTTACCCGGGAGTGGAATATCACACCTCTGGGTTGAGGTGCAATACCCCTGTAGCAGCCGAATCCTCAGGGTGCTACATGTGTGCACTGGAAGATATATAAACCCTGGTAGTTTTGAGACAGGGTGTGTAAGGAGTGAGGCCTGTTCCCATGTGGGACACTGCTAGCCTGGAGAGGCTTAGTGAGGCCTAGTGAAGCCTGGTGAAGCCTGAAAGGCAGAGGCTGGATCCTTAGGTGTAAGCGATACCAGTAGCCTTGGAGGGCCAGAGGCTTGGAAGGCAAGAGTCCTGGAAGGAAAAGGCTGGATGTTAGGTGAGACAACATACCAGTAGCCTTTGAAGGAACGCAGGCTGGAGACCCCCATCTGGGAAGCCGTAAAGCCACAGTGGTGGCAGAACAAAACTGACTGAAACAGCTAAAACCCGGCAAAGGTAAAACACTGTATTATATGGACATTGCTATAAGTGACTTTGCTGGAGGCTGTAACTGGAGCCAAGTGGGCCTGTATGCCACTTGAAAGGCTCCTGGACATTATATGTAATATGTCGGCGAGCCACTGAGTTGGACTCGGTTATAGCAGTTATGAAGTAAAATAAGCTGCTGGTTTGTAAAATACTGGAAAACGTGGCTGGTGTGCTTTAATTGACCCGGTGCAGCGAGTATCCCCCAGCATGATGACTAGCGCTGCCTTACAGTACTTTTCAGGAATTAATGCAAAGTGGCATGACAGGAAAGAAAAATATTATTTTTACCACCTAAATGTTGGTAATTTCTGAACAGGCCGCTATAACCAGCAGACTCTAAAGCTGTTATTTAGCCGTGAATTGCCATGGCAACCATCAGGACTACACAATCATGATCTCGGGGTGCCGATGGGGTTAAAGATGGAGCCCGCATAGTCTGTTAACCATCTAGATGCTGTAGTCACTATTGATAGCAGCACCTAAAAGATTAAATGGTCATGGTCGGTGCACTGATCGTGGCTGATGCCGCAGGGAGCTAGCTATAGTGTACAGCTGACAGCTGCTGCATTTTCACCCGTCGGGGGATGCTATTCACTTTATATCTCAGGTCAGTTTTAAGTCGTATTTGTGGTCACTAATGGTTTAAACTAAAGGTATGCACATCATGGCGCTGTTATACTGATTTAATACATGCATTCAGTGAAAAAATCCACAGCCTAGTTGTCTTAAAATAATCATTAGAAGTTTTGGTCTCCGTGCATTGGGCCAAGACTGTGGGGTAGGGTCTTCGGTTGTGCCCTGTTCCCTTCGCTGCCTATGGTGTCTTTATCCTGTTACTTAAATATTGCGCCTGCGCCATCCTGGCCACGGGCAGCACTTGTGCAGATTGATCTTGTGGTGGGCTTCAGTAAAATGGCGCCGGTGGCGGCGTGTACACAGGTTGAGGTCTCGGCTTGTCATTGAGCTGAGATCTTAATCTGCACATGCACCGGCACCATTTTTCTCAAGACTGCCAGGAGATGAATCTGCACAAGTGCCACTTGCAGCTAGGACAGCACAGGCGCGAAATTTAAATAAGCAAAAGGAGAAAGACACCAGAGGCAGAGAAGGGACTGTGACAGAGCCGAAGACCCTACCCACAGGCCCGACCCCATGCACGGACACCAAAACCAAAAATGATGATTTTAATACAACCAAGATGCGGATTTCTTCACTGAATGTATGTATTAAATCAGTGTAACAGCGCCATTATGGGCATGCCTTTAGTTTAACATGCATAACTGTGATGACAGGTTCTTTTTAAAGGGAACTGGTCACCAGTTTTGTCCTACATGAACTAAAACTATCACCTTATGCAGCGCCTATGCTGAATTCCATAAATACTTATATATCCCCCTCACTCCCGCTGTAGACACCCCAAAAACCTTTTTAAATTCTCCTGCACTGCATCGTAATCTGGTTTGTCCGGTCCGATGGGCGAGATTTCGGGCCTCTTCATCCCTCCTCCCAGCTGCTGCTCGTCATCCTCCTTCTTTAATTGACAAGGAAGACGCCTCGCGTCATTCACACTGCCGGGCTAAATCTTGTGCCTGCACTCAGAAATCGTGGCTTGCACCTGTGCACTATGATTTCATCTACTGCGGGCACAGCCGAAAACATAAGTGTGCATGCGCTGGAAGTAGGGCAAAGGATAGTGCGCAGGCGCGAGTCACGATTTCTGTGCGCAGGCACAAGATTTTGCCTGGCAGGGAGGCGTCATCCACGTCAAGTAAAGAAGGAGGATGACGAGCAGCAGCCGGGGAGAGGGATGGAGAAGCCCCGAACCATGTCCATCGGATCACACTGACCGGATTACCATGCAGCGCGAATTTAAAAAAGTTTTTTGGGGGGTCTACAGGGGTTTAGCATAAATGGGTTTGATTTTCATCCAGAAAAGTAGGACAATTTTTTTCTCACTTGTCATCCGCGTGCAATCCGTTTTTTTCTAAGCAGCTATTAATCATAAACAGGACCATATACACTTTCCAATGCCACAGGAGTGTAACGTATCTTTAAAAATCAGATGCTGTACTGTGGCTCCATATGGCATCCTATTTTTTTCTCACATCCATCCAATTTCAGAGTGAAATTGCAGCATGTCATCATTTTTTTCACAGACAGATACAGTCAGTAAAAAAAAAAAAATGGTCATCAGCACTGCCACATTGGACAACATTGGTCAGTGCGCTAGCCGATAACAAAATTGAATAGCACTCATCCGATTTATATGGTGGTGTGAATGAGTCCTGAGAGGAAGTCTGACAACCAGGTGTAAGAAAAAAAACTAGATTGTAGTAGTAGCAGTTCAGACCCCAGACTTGGCTGGAGCACTTTTGATAACCAGGAAAATGAAGCAGAAAGGAAGGAGAGCTCAGCTGAAGTGGGCACGGAGCTCAGGAAGGCATAGGTGAGGGTTTGGGTTAATCCTGAGACAGCAAAGGAGAAGAGGAAGAGCTAAGGCAACGTGTAGGCTAGACTTCGATATGTTAGTGAAAAGGCTGAGCTTGTCATTCCTGGGCCCGGCTGAAAAAACCTGTGGGCAGAAGAAGGGAAGGTTTTCTGAAAGTATGGAGGGTCATTTTAGCATCACTTGGAAAGTGCTTGACAACTTGGTCACACTATATAAATCCATGAAACCATGGATTTATATAGTGTGACCGAAAGAATGGAAAAAAAATAAAAAATAAATATTATACTTACCGTACCTTCTGATGGCCCACGGTGTCCTTGTCCAGCTCACGGTAGATTTAAGGACCTGCCGACGTCAGCGCCATCACATGACTAAATGACGTCAGCGCAGGTCCTTCAGTCCACCGCGAGCTGCCGGAAAGCCAAGACAAGCACACCGGGGGCCATCAGAAGGTAAGTATAATATTTATTTTTTATTTTATTATTTTTTTTTACAGGTTCTATAGTACCCGGGTCCAGAGGAGAGTCTCCTCTTCTCCAGACTCGGGTACTATCCACACATTGGAACGCATGGATTCCGCATGTACAGATGCAGTGATGCGGATTCAATGCGTTTCAATGCAAGTCAATGGTGGCGAAAACGCCGTGCTTCCACAAAATAATTGGTAGTGCTGCGGATTTTTCCGCAATGATAATCCGCAGCGGAAATTTCCGCAGCATGTGTGGATTATCATTGGGGAACATGGCAGACCTTCTACCAAGCATTTTTTAAGAGTTTCTGCAGCGGAAAAAAGCATAGTGGGCACACAGCCTTACAAGAAATCTTCCTACACATATAACCACAATACCTGAAACGATTGTATAAATTGGTCAGTGAGCTGTGCATGTGCCACAGACCACAGACAGAACATGGACCCATCATAGGCAGTGTGCAAATACACTTGGCTGGTTTCCATGTAAACCAATGGTCTATGTGGGGGGAGGGAATAAATTTGAAACATGCACTACTTTGCTCTGTTTTACGGCTAGAATAATGCATGTGTGGCACCCCAGAGGGCCTGGTTGCCACAGTGGTATTGCTTCCCTCAAAAGAGGTAATACCATGTCTGGAAGCAAGCAGGGGCCCTTTTGGTCAGGTATACTACACATGCAACACTTTCCTGGTTCCAGGCCAGCAAGGGGAGTTCCTCCCCTTGGCAACTGGTATCTGGGGGCGGGGTTAGTTTAGTTCAGTGTCAGGGAGCTGAGATTAGGACATCAAGGAGCAAGGAGCCAGGGACTGGAGCTGGAGATAGCTCGTCCTGGCCAGTATACACAGAGTACCGGACACCGGAGTCCGAGGCTGTGGGGACTGCAAACCCAGCAGCAGATACCGCAGGGCAGGAGATTGCAGGTCTCCTGGCCCCATCAGAAGCCCGGAGGCTCAGCAGCACAAAGGGAACCAGCACCGCCACAGAGGAGCGAGGAATCCACAAAGCCCGAGTTGCCAGCCATACGGGTGAGCGCAGCATGTTACACTCAGGGAAGAACGGCAGGCTTACAACTCCACCTGGCCAGGGGGACTCTATGCTTCCTCCCAGACCGACCGGACCCTTATTACTAGCCAGTACTCCCGTTGGGGCCTGTATAATTGCCACGAGTAAAGACCCTGGGACTGCACGATCTGACTGTGTCATTACTGACTACCTGCACCATAACCACCATCAACTACACTCGCTGCCCTGGAGCTACACTCTTCCTGTGGGGAGTTACACTATCTTAGCTGCTATACCACCAGCTTCAGAGGACTGTTCCACAGCGGCGGGTCCTATTGACCGCATTCCACAGGTGGTGTAGTCGGACATTAAACACCTTTACACATAGACTACCCCTGGATTGACCGCCCTGGGTCACGGCCCGGGTCACCGCCACAGTGACTACAACCCCCAGCATCTACCGGCCCGGCTCCGGGTACCCCACGGCCCAGGGGGGGCGTCACATGCAATGAAAGGCAGCTCTGGCACTCATCTGCAACGCGGACGAGCACACAAAGCCAGTTACGCCCACAATATGAGGCCACGACTGGCCCAATTTTCAATACAGCTGTCTGAACGCGGCCTAAGAAAGAAGATGCACTGACCAAATTTTATTTCTGCTGCCACCTATATATGTTTAATCAAGTTCCAAGTAAAATACGATTTATTTTTACAAACTGAAAGGACTTCTTTCTTATAATCGTGTGCACTGTGTCCCTGAGTCATCTTCCAGTAGGCGACCATCGAGGCAGACATCTACAAAGGTCACCAGCGCATACACCCTGGGGAACCAGTGTCACTAGTTTTTAGGGTTGTAATACACCTCGGCCTGTGCGACCCTTACACAGATGCTAGGTACAACTGTGTGAATTCAATAACTATGTTATAAGAATCACTGCAAAAAAACATTTCCTTCTATATTCCTTATTTGTCAGCAGACATTATACAGGTGCCCTAATTCCATAATTAATAACATGGGTGGGGATCACAGCTGCCTACTCCCCAGGCATTGCATTTATCACACAAGAGTCATTCCATGTCAAGTGGACCAGTGGTCCCCACTCGACCTTCTCCGATTTTGCTGAAAATTTATAAGGATGTACATGTATGTTTGAAAAGAGGTTCTGTAAATTTTTAGGGCCAGATCTCAAATACATTGGGCACTGTTGACCTTTCACTGGAGGTTCCACCAAGCCTGCGGCTTCAGCTAAGAGGATTTTGCAAACTTTGGCACATAGCCATTAGAGTTCTATACTGGCTATGATGCTGAAATTTGGCATACTAGCTCAACTTTTGCTGCTAAACACGATAAAATTATTACCGGCTATGACAAAACAATATTTCAGCCACAATTTTGTGTCAAAGTAGCTTGTAAAACGCGTCGCAAAATTTATGCCAAACTTTGCCCATATATAACTCAAGACCAAAAACCAATAGTAACTGGTGCTTTGCCCTGTACACCAAACATCTACATGACTTTGCATTGCTGCAATATCACGGTCAAACCATATGTATTTGTGGAAATATTCACACCCAAGATGCCATTCAAGGTTTCCACTGGGAAAATAGTCAAGCTACAGTACACCCATTTGTAATTTACTTAAGGAGTTAAATGGTGAAGCTGCGCAGAACATCAGCTTGTGCATAATCAGTGATTGCTCACGACATGACACAGTTGCAGTCCACACTTTCTTAACAGTAATTGTGGAGTATCTCAAGACTCTCATCTATGGGATTCGTCATATCCACTACTTCAGCGATGGATCTGCAGCCCAGTACAAAAATTTTCTCAACTTGTGCCACCACAATGCTGATTTCAATATCAGCGCTGAATGGAATTTTTTTGGTACCAGTCATGGAAAGTCGCCCTGTGATGGGATTGGAAAGACAGCAAAGAGGTTGGCAGCTCGTGCCAGTCTTCAACGCCCAACTGAAAACCAAATACTGACCCCGGTGGATTTATTCAACTTTTGCAACGAGCAACTGCATGGAATCAAATTTTTTTTGTTCCAAAAGAAAAAATTGACGAAATACGGGTAGTTCAAGAGGAAAGGTTCAAAGATGGACATACAATTGCTGGAACAAGAGAAAATCACCAGTTTGTGCCAATTGATGACAAAAAGATTTGCATTTCAAGGGTGTCAAATGACCCATCATCTTTCATTGCCCATGTAGATAGATCTGTCAGATCAGAAATGCTTTTTGTGCCAATTGCAAACCTCCAGCCAGGGCAATACATTGCCTGCATTTACGATAGGAACTGGTGGATTGGAAATATTTCTGAAATTTCAGTCGACGACCATGATGCATTAATAAATTGTATGCATCCTCATGGACCAGCTAGCTTCTTTCACTGGCCTGTGAGAAATGATACATGCTGGATTCCCGAGCAGTCAATCATTGCAATAATTCCAGCACCAGCTGCAACAGCAATGGGCCGACAATACAGCTTCTCTAAACCGATTATGTTGCAAATTCCAGACCACTTAGACTGAACATTATGGCTTGGGAACAAACAAAAGATACCCAATATTAGGCTTGGGATCCTAGGCAAAGACACCCACCCTCAGGCTTCGGAACCTGCGATAAAGAGACCGCCCGCGGCTGGCCTTGCACGGCTATCGGCCATGGCTCCTAGGCGATGGGGCTGCCAATTCTCGAAAGACAGCATTATTACAATTCTTAGTAGGATTATAATACCAATTCTTAGGGAATTGGTTGTGGTATAACCACCATGGACCAACGCAAGGGTTTGAATAGTGCAGTTACCATTCTTTGCTTATTAATAAATAACACCATGTTCAGTGGCATTTTTCTTTTCTTAAACTGAGAGACTCCAAAAAAAAAAACAATGATCCTTGCAGAGAAAAATGTGCTCTTTCTAATGATATCAGAATTAATATATTTTAGGGGTACCCTTTTTGAGAAATTTGACCTAAAAATAGTTAAAATTCGTTTTTTTTTACGTTTTTCATCATATGTGGGTGTGAATATTTCCACAAATACATATGGTTTGACCGTGATATTGCAGCAATGCAAAGTCATGTAGATGTTTGGTGTACAGGGCAAAGCACCAGTTACTATTGGTTTTTGGTCTTGAGTTATATATGGACAATGTTTGGCATAAATTTTATGCGACGCGTTTTACAAGCTACTTTGACACAAAATTGCGGCCGAAATATTGTTTTGTCATAGCCGGTAATAATTTTATCGTGTTTAGCAGCAAAAGTTGAGCTAGTATGCTAAATTTCAGCATCATAGCCAGTATAGAACTCTAATGTCTATGTGCCAAAGTTTGCAAAATCCTCTTAGCTGAAGCCGCAGGCTTTGTGGAACCTCCAGTGAAAGGTCAACAGTGCCCAATGTATTTGAGATCTGGCCCTAAAAATTTACAGAACCTCTTTTCAAACATACATGTACATCCTTATAAATTTTCAACAAAAGCGGAGAAGGTCGAGTGGGGACGATTTTTAAAACTGGTCCACTTGATGTGGAATGACCCACAAATCAATTGCGTAAAGGGAATCTGTCATCAGATTTTGTTCCCTGATATGAGAGCAGCATAATGTAGAGACAGAGACCGTGATGTCCCTTTCTGGGCTGCTTGCTGTAGTTATAATAATCTGCTGATCAAACTGTGATTTTATCACTAGAGGACTAGTAAACCTGCTGCCACGTAGTCCTCCATATTCATGAGCTCTGTATAGCCCCATCCCCACCATTGACTGCACCTGTATAACCCAGTCTCCACCACAGCTTTCTGCCTATGCACAGTGTACATAGAAAGCTGCCAATCAGTGGTGTGGACAGGGTTATACAGAGCATAGCATTCAGAGAACTGCTAGAACTGCAGCAGATCCATAATTCTCCACATACAGGTGCATCTCACTAAATTAGAATATCATCAAAAAGTTACTTTATTTCAGTTCTTCAATACAAAAAGTGAGACTCATATATTATATAGAGTCATTACAAACAGAGTGATCTATTCCAAGTGTTTATATCTGTTAATGTTGATGATTATGGCTTACAGCCAATGAAAAAAAAAGTCATTATCTCAGTAAATTAAAATAATTAACAAAAAACACCTGCAAAGGTTTCATAAGCATTTTAAAAAGTCCCTTAGTCTGTTTCAGTAGGCTCCACAATCATGGGGAAGACTGCTGACTTGAGAGATGTCCAGAAGGCAGTCATTGACACACTCCACAAGGTCCCAGAGTTGCAATTTTCATTTGGAAATCAAGGTCCCAGAGTCTGGAGGAAGAGTGGAGAGGCCACAATCCAAGCTGCTTGAGGTCTAGTGTGATGGTTTGGGGAGCCATGTCATCTGCTGGTATAGGTCCACTGTGTTTTATCAAGACCAAAGTCAGCGCAACCGTCTACCAGGCAATTTTAGAGCACTTCATGCTTCCCTCTGCCAACAAACTTTTTGGAGATGGAAATTTCCTTCTCCAGCAGGACTTGGCACCTGTCCACACTGCCAAAAGTACCAATACCTGGTTTACAAACAACACTATCACTGTGCTTGATTGGCCAGCAAACTCGCCTGACCGTAACCACATAGAGAATCTATGGGGTATTGTCAAGAGGAAGATGAGAGACACCAGACCCAACAATGCAGACGAGCTGAAGGCTGCTATCAAAGTAACCTGGGCTTCCATAACACCTCAGCAGAGCCACAGGCTGATCGCCTCCATGCCACGCCGCATTGATGCAGTAATTGATGCAAAAGGAGCCTCGACCAAGTATTGAGTGCATTTACTGAACATACATTTCAGTAGACCAACATTTCGGATTTTAATATAATTTTTCAAGCTGTTATAAAGTATTCTAATTTACTGAGATAATGACTTTTGCGTTTTCATTGGCTGTAAGCCATAATCCTCAACATTAACAGAAATAAACACTTGAAATAGATCACTCTGTTTGTAATGATGCTATATAATATATGAGTTTCACTTTTTGTATTGAAGAACTGAAATAAATTAACTTTTTGATGATATTCTAATTTAGTGAGATGCACCTGTATGTATGCAATTCGCCCTACAGGGCAAAAAAAACCTTTTTATTATACTCACCTCACCTACTTATGCTTTTCCGGAGCACTGCAGTACTTTGATTTTCCCTCGACAGTGCAGAGATGAATGCCGGCGCAGGAGCATGAAGGGGGGCACTGTGTGGATGAGGTAGGGATGCATCATCCACATGAAGCACAGGAAGACGGTATCGAAAGAAGAAGGGAGGCATCGGACCAAGAGCAGCGATGCCTATTGGACTGGATCGCACTGTAAGGAAGTATAATAAAAGGTCTTTTTTTGCCTTGCAGGGTGAATTGGAGTAATATGTGCAGCGTTATAGAATTCTGTCAAATGGGGCAGAAAGGTAGTGGCCTTAGGTTATATCAGAAAATAACTTGACAGTTTCCCTTCAAGAAAAATGTATAAGTGTATGAAATGCTACTAATTGTACTCGAGTAACCATAGAAATGTCTGCCTTAAGGTGCATTCACACGACCGTGTGCTGTCCGATTTTTTTATTTATTTTTTTTATTTGAAAGCATTTGGACCCAGAAACATATGGAGTGTCATAAATCACGGATCTGAGAAAAAACGGGTAACATTTCCTATACTGATCTGATGTTGAGGCTCAGAATAGGACAAAATTGGGGTGGGGGGGGTCTGTGTGCTTTGCGCTAGAAAAAAACAGAGCACGCCAACATTGAGATCTGAAAACACTGAAGCAGCAAATTGTGAAAAACAAAAATTTGTGTCAGTCTCAAAACTTCTGGCCACGACTGTACTGACACGCCCCTAGTGCACTTCCAGCCTGATTTGCATATTGCTTTTACACTAGATTTCTCATTACTGGCACATCAGATCGCTACAAAAATCCTTGGGCCGCATGTGACAGGCACTGGCTGTAATGAATCAGCCAAGTATGTTTGATTCTGAGATGCTGCGACGTGTCAGAGAAAAACAATCTAAAGCCACCGGTGACCGAGAGCACGCTATAGACTATGGTCAGACAAGAGGGAGTTCGCCGGCTTCTCCCCACTCACTGACCTGCGGTGCGTGTTTCAGATCTGCAGCAGGTCAATTTGTCTTGGGAGTACGCAGAGTTTGGTGTGCGGATTTTCCCCATAGATTTACATTAGATGCTGCAAATCTGCAGCAAAAAAAAAACGCACCTCGTTAGTAGAGTGATTCTGCAGTGGAAACACATGTAATCCTAATATAGCAATAACGTGTCAAAGCCAAATATTAGGAAGTATCAGCTTTATTTACAGCATGACAGCCAGCCAGAGACAAACAACACGCTACAAAAATGCGAGAAAAACACAAGTAACCTACTATAAATAATAGGTGCAGAAATTCTGCAGCTTCAAAAACTCACCAAAGGCTCATCGTGGGAACATAGCCTTATAGAAACACGTCACCACTTCTGTATTTATCACCCACTCATGATTTTATCTTACAAATACTGATGTGAAACACTGACCAAATACTGAACGTGATCCCCTTCACACATCCGTATAAAACCAGGACCGGTGTCATCAGAGTTTTTCCGGTATGGATACAGAAAGAATGAAGTTACAGAGCTGATCCTATACGTAGCGGTGTCAGACACGGACGGCACACTGATGGTACACTGATGCCATCCGTGTGATGTACCTGTATTTCACAGACACATAGACTTGTATTGGCTTGTGTCATCTGTGCTGCCAGGAGAAAAACAGACATGTGAAGATCACCATAGGCTATAATGAGTACTCGTGGTGTCTGTGCATAATACGGACATTGAAAGAGGCCTGAGGGCAGAAAAGAAGGATCTGAAGAGCAAGGTGCTGGCAGGATCCTCTGCAGGGTGAGCACATGCACTGCCAGCCTCTGCCCCTCCTTCCAGTACTGACATCAGCTGCTCTGATCACCAGCACTCCATTAACCCGCCATGTCCCGGCCCAGCACTCCATTAACCCGCCATGTCCCGGCCCAGCACTCACCGTCCGCAGGTAGGCTGCTGTGCTCTGGACAGTGCGGCGCAGGGCGCACATCATGTCACCCAGAATCCTTCTCATGACCCGGCCTGGAGTGCTGAGGACCTTGGGTAAGGGAGCGTGTGCAAGTTACAGGAAGCACTGCCAGATCTGCCATATTGGGAGTGTGACAACGAGCTGCTGCTGTGGTAGCAACTCTCCATGGAGGGCTGACTCTGAGGATCCAATACAAGAGATGCGCTGTAAGGATAGCTGTGCGTCTCCACTAGTAATGGCTATTGGCAGACGCTCCCTAATGCGCAGTTCCTGAACAGGACAGCTGCAGGGTGGGGGTTGCACATTGTATTCAGGGTGGGGGGAGTGTACACTGTATGCAGGGTGGGGGGGGGGGGAGTGTACACTGTATGCAGGGTGGGGGGGAGTGTACACTGTATGCAGGGTGGGGGATGCACATTGTATTCAGGGTGGGGGGAGTGTACACTGTATGCAGGGGGGGGGGGGGAGTGTACACTGTATGCAGGGTGGGGGGGAGTGTACACTGTATGCAGGGTGGGGGATGCACATTGTATTCAGGGTGGGGTGGAGTGTACACTGTAAGCAGGGTGGGGGATGCACATTGTATTCAGGGTGGGGGGAGTGTACACTGTATGCAGGGTGGGGGGGGAGTGTACACTGTATGCAGGGTGGGGTGGGGGGTGCACACTGTATTCAGGGTGGGGGGTGCACACTGTATTCAGGGTGGGGGAAAGTGTACACTGTATTCAGGGTGGGGGGTGCACACTGTATTCAGGGTGGGGGGAAGTGTACACTGTAGGCAGGGTGGGGGGTGCACACTGTATTCAGGGTGGGGGAAAGTGTACACTGTATTCAGGGTGGGGGGGGAGTGTACACTGTATGCAGGGTGGGGTGGGGGTGCACACTGTATTCAGGGTGGGGGAAAGTGTACACTGTATTCAGGGTGGGGGGAAGTGTACACTGTAGGCAGGGTGGGGGGTGCACACTGTATTCAGGGTGGGGGGGAGTGTACACTGTAGGCAGGATGGGGGGTGCACACTGTATTCAGGGTGGGCCGAGTGTACACTGTATTCAGGGTGGGGGGGAAGTGTACACTGTATTCAGGGTGGGGGGTGCACACTGTATTCAGGGTGGGGGGGTGCACACTGTAGGCAGGGTGGGGGGGAGTGTACACTGTAGGCAGGGTGGGGGGAAGTGTACACTGTATTCAGGGTGGGGGGTGCACACTATTCAGGGTGGGGGGAAGTGTACACTGTAGGCAGGGTGGGGGGTGCACACTGTATTCAGAGTGGGCGGGAGTGTACACTGTAGGCAGGGTGGGGGGTGGACACTGTATTCAGGGTGGGGGGAGTGTACACTGTAGACGGGGTTGACACTGTATTCAGGGTGGGGGGGAGTGTACACTAGGCAGGGTGGGGGGTGCACAACTGTATTCAGGATGGAGGGAAGTGTACACTGTAGGCAGGGTGGGGGGTGCACACTGTATTCAGGGTGGGGGGAAGTGTACACTGTAGGCAGGGTGGGGGGTGCACACTGTATTCAGGGTGGGGGAAGAGTACCCTGTATTCAGGGTGGGGGGTGCACAGTGTATTCAGGGTGGGGGGGGGAGTGTACACTGTAGGCAGGGTGGGGGGTGGACACTGTATTCAGGGTGGGGGGGTGTACACTGTAGGCAGGGTGGGGGTGCACAACTGTATTCAGGGTGGGGAGAGGGTACACTAGGTAGGGTGGGGGGCAGTGTACACTGTAGGCAGGGTGGGGGGTGCACACTGTATTCAGGGTGAGGGGGAGTGTACACTGTAGGCAGGGTGGGGGGTGCACATTGTATTCAGGATGGGGGGAAGTGTACACTGTAGGCAGGGTGCACACTGTATTCAGGGTGTGGGGGGAGTGTACACTGTAGGCAGGGTGGGGGGTGGACACTGTATTCAGGGTGGGAGGGAGTGTACACTCCACCTAAGGTAGGCTGCAGTTCCTCCTGTGGCGGCTCAGGGCATCTGGGAGCCCCGAGACTTCAAATAGATTGAAGCAGGGGTTTCAAAACATTTTTTTATCACCTTTTTTGCTAATGAAAATTCATGAACCATGTAGGGGAAACTTATCCAACCCATCCTGGGGAAAGAACTCCACAAGTCCTTTGTCCATTTATTCACACAAGAGATGCATGTGGACTTGTCTCCCAATATATGAATGCATCTTTATTTTTATTTTACACAGAGTTGAGTCTAATCTGAGAGTCACAGGCACAGACTTCTCAACCCCAGTAGAACATAATTCCAAATCAAATGTTCCTTTTTGTTCTGGTGTATTCCGATGCACCCTTTCCCACCCAAAAAAGGGTATATGTTTCAAGGTTTATTATTGTTCTTGTCCTCCTACACCATATCAACATGGTTATCATGCGGGCCTCGCTCAAAATTTTTGGAGGGCCATCAGGTGGCCCTCACTCATAATTTTTTGAGGTCCAGCAGGTGGCCCTCATGCTAAATTTATTTTCAAGGCTACATATTTGATTTTAAAAAATAACACCATACAGTTTGCAGGTGGGAGCACAACAAACATGGTCATTTACAAGGTGCCATGCAGAGGAAGCACAGCAGCGCAGAAAGGGAGGGATCTGCAGCACCGCAACAGGCAGAGGCAGTGGAGTGGCCAGAGAAAGAAGGCAAGGAACTATTCCCCAGAGCACTTACATGCGGCAAGTTCACAAGCCAAGGGTTAGGTGTTCCACAGTCTGGTGATTTTTAAAGAAAGTGAGAACGATAAAAGAACGGGCATTTGCAAACTGTGCCGTTTGAAGATTAGCAGGGGCCTGACCACCACCAGCATGCTCAGGCACATGTCATCAAAGCACCCGACTATGTGGGCCGAACGTCTGGGTCCACAATCAGTGTCTGCGTTTGACATCACTGCCTCTTCCCCTATGCTACGTGCTTGCCAATCCCCTGCCCAGGACGCTGGCATGAATGCCTCCTGCCCTGCACCTGTTGTTGCACATTCGCAAGCACCATCAACAACCACATCCAATTACTTGTCCCATTGATGTGTTCAGCTGTCCTTACCCCAGGCCTTGGAACGCAAAAGAAAATACCCACCCACAGTCCCAAAAACTAAACAGGCACATTGCCAGACTGCAGAAATGTTGCCGTTTACGCTTGTGGACACTGAGGCTTTCCGCAACCTTATGGCTGCGCCGTCCCCAGTAACTCGGTCCCCAGCCGGCACTTTTTTTCCCGGTGTGTCGTCCCCTCCTTACACCAGCACGTGTCTCATAACATAACCCTGACCTGACCAATGCAGTTACTCGGGAGGTCCACTTAACGACCAACACGTGGACAAGTGCTTTTGGCCAGGGACGCTACATTTCCCTGATGGCATACTTGTTGAACCTTGTGGAGGCCGGGACCGAGTTGGACCCTGGGACAGCACATGTGCTACCAATGCAAAGGATTGCGGGTCCTACTTCCACCAGTGTTTCTATCAGTTCCTGCACCCCCCCTCCTCCTCAGCCTCCATCTCAGAATTGACTTCTGTGAACACCTCATCCATATCAGTCGCAAGCTGGGAGCACTGCCTCGGTGAAGCTGCAACAGGCTCTGCTGAAACTAATTTGTTTAGGTGACAAACAGCACACCGTCACACAGTTATGGAAAGGTATAATAGACCAGACAGATCTGTGGCTCTCACCGCTAAACCTACAACCAGGCATGGTCTTGTGTGATAATGGCCGTAACCTGGTGTAGCTCTGAAGCTTGGCAACCTCCACACGTACCATGCTTGGCTCACGTGCTCAACTTTGTGGTTCAGCGGTTTCTGAAAACCTACCCAGATTTGCCTGAGCTACTTGTGAAGGTAAGCTGCGGGTGCACCCCTTTCCACAAGTCAGCTACAGCTGCCACTTGTCTGGCAGTGCTGGAGCGACTTTTACAAGTGCCAGCTCACCGACTGGTGTACGACGTGACCACGCACTGGAACTCCACATTACATATGTTGGCAATGTTTTCTGAGCAGCAGGGGACAGTAGTTGAATACCAGCAACAACATCCCCGTCGTTGTTCCGGTCTGCCTCCGCACATAACAACTTACGAGTGGGTATGAATGTCTGACATCTATGAGGTTCTACAAAACTTTGTGGAATCAACCAAGATGGAGGGAGGCAATGACGCTATAATCAGTGTAACCATCCCGCTTCTGTGTCTACTCAAATGCTCGCTGCTCACAATTAAATAGAAAGCGTTGCATGTGGACCAAGTGGAGATAGAGAAAGAAATGACACGGAGATACTACCCATTCCAGACTCCTCTCATCTCAGCATGGATTGGGTAATAATGAGGAGGAACAGGAGATGGTTTCCTGCGCTACAGAGGGTACTACCCACTCCAGCTTCATCCCGTCTGTTCAGCAAGGATAGTCTGAAGAGGAGGAGATGGAGAGTCGTCGTCCTGGTGGGGACAGGGAATTTTTATTGGGATTCTGGCACACACAGCTAATTTTATGTCCTACTGCCTTTCCCATGACCCTCATGTTATATACATTTTGGCCAACACTGATTACTGGCTGTTCACCCTTCTCTACCCATGCTACAAGGAGAACTTTCCATCTCTCCTTCCAGTGGTGGAGAGGGCTAGTAAAATGGTGCAATATCAGCAGGCCCTAGTCGAACAATTAGTAAAAAAATTCCCATCTGACAACGCTGGTGTCAGAGGTCATAGTTCCTTGAAGGAGGAGAGATGAGGGAGACACAAACCAGGTCCAACTGAGGCAGGGGAACACTTTCAAAGGTCTGGGACAGTTTCATTAGACTCTCCCAGTGCCCAGGCCATGATGCGCGGGGTAGTCAGACAAGGAGGGAAACGTTTTTGAAGAAGGTGAAGGAGTACCTACCCGACCATACCAGCGTCTTCCGTGATTCCTCTGTGCTGTATAACTATTGGATATCAAAGCTGGACACCCGGAATGAACTGTCCCTCTACGCCCTGTAAATGCTGGCCTGCCCTGCTGCTAGCGTTTTGTCAGAGCAGGGTTTTTTTTTTGCCACCGGGGGAATAATAAATGATAGGAGCATCTGCCTTTCAACTGAAAATGCTGACAGACTGACTCTTATCAAAATGAACAAGGCCTGTATTGGCCCAGACTTCTCAACCCTACCGGATAACGGCACCTATCCCTACACTAAATGCAGCTAACAGCGGTATTAATAAGGAATAGAATAGATGTAACCCTGATAAGAACTGTTGGTATTAGGTTGCTTCAGCAAGGACTGTAAGGCTATAAACCCTGCCTATATGCCTCTAATGCACAACTATTCCTCCAGAAGCTATCCCTACACTAATTGGAGCTAACAGCGGTATTAATAGAGACCAGAATAGTATAGGTGGTGCCCTGATAGGGACTGTTGGTTTTAGGTTTCTTCAGCAAGGCCTATAACACTCACTTTCCCTTCTGCAGCGAATCTCCCTACTCTGTTTCCGGGTACAGTGTGGCGAACATTGCGTCACCGGGTTTTATATAAAACCAATGATGTGATGTAGCAAACCAATCACAGTAATTCCAGTAGCCAACATGGCTATGGCATTACCGTGATTGGTAGGCAATCCCTGCATGTTTAGTCGCTGAAAATCAGCCAAGAAACATGCGGGGTTAGGAATCTATCATAGCGCCCAGGTACTTGATTGAGTATTGAGCGTCTAGAGCACCAGGATGCTTGATCGACTGCGGAGCACACTCGCCCATCACTATTGGCAACATATTGCAACATCTATATCCATTCTCCAAGAACGAGCTCTGGATACTGGATGGAGAGTGATGACAACTTTTTTCTTCAGAATACTCATAGGTGTTCGATTGTGTTGAGATCCAGAGTCCCTGTAGCGACTTCGCACTCTGCAGTGAGGAAGAATCACCGCCAGTAGGCAACACGTGACCAGCCTGGAACTCTGCGGATCAGAGCATGCTTGTTAGTGGCCGTAACCTGTCTCTCTGGACTGTGGTTAAGAAGAGAAGCATCATCTCAGAGGTACCGGGGGAGAATTCAGTCTCCCAAACTCACTCTCCGTGACCAGGGCTTCACCACAGGCTGAGCGAGAGGAGAGTCTCCAGGGCCAAAGATGGCGGTGGGTCTCTGGAAGGTGGCCGGCTTCAGGTCAGTAGGTAAGCCACTTCTCTCAGCAGCATTGGAAAGGCCCGAGAGAGGGAGCAAACGACTCATCTGGGAGGGATAAAGCCAGGGGAGGAAGTTTGGTTGGCGGATGGAGGGTTTTTCTGCCTGGATTCGGTGTAGGGTATGTGCACACGTGAGTATTTGGATGCAGAAATTTCTGCATCTCTTGGCAGGAAAAATGCAGGGGTAAGAACGAGTGTTTTGCATGCATTTTTTCACCTGCATTTTGAACAGCAATGAATGCTATAGAGATAGCTAATATAGATATAGAAAGACAAACACATATAGAAATACAGACAGACATATATGTCTGTCTGTCTATATAGATCTGCCTGTATGTCCATCTATTCTGTCTATTATCTATCTCTATAGATCCGACAGAAAAAAAGAGACTCTCTTCTCCAATTATTAATGTAAAAATCCTTTATTGGTACATCAATTCAAAGGGATATACACACAAAACCATTTAAAAAAGAGAAAAGAATGTGTAGCATTGTCAATAGTAACTAAAATTTACAACAAAATACCATCCATATATACCTGAGGACTTCTGAATCAACCCACCACATTGGTTGTAAATATAAGATGGAATAGTATACACACATAGAATATAAATAACATATAAGTAATGGATGGTTGTTTGATGCATAGAGTAAATAGATCTACCATGTATGTAAAACAAAAGAAAGTAAACTGTGAAAGCAGGTTCACACTGAGCACATGTGACAGAGTCTGGAGACGCCGTGGAGAACGATCTGCTGCCTGCAACATCTGACTGCAACATCTGACTGCCATTAGGTACTGAGATGAGATCCTTAGACCCCTTGTGAGACCATATGCTGGTGTGGTTAGCCCTGGGTTCCTCCTAATGCAGGACAATGCCAGACCTCATGTGGCTGGAGTGTGTCAGCAGTTCCTGCAAGATGAAGGCATTGAAGCTATGGACTGGCCCGCCTGTTCCCCAGACCTGAATCCGATTAAGCACATCTGGGACATCATGCTCCATGCACCAATGTCACGTTGCACCACAGACTGTCCAGGAGTTGGCGGATGCTTTAGTCCAGGTCGGGGAGGAGATCCCACAGGAGACCATCCGCAACCTCATCAGGAGCATGCCCAGGCGTTGTAGGGAGGTCATACAGGCACGTGGAGGCCACACACAATACTGAGCCTCATTTTGACTTGTTTTAAGGACATTACATCAAAGTTGGATCAGCCTGTAGTGTGTTTTTCCACTTTAATTTTGGGGGTGACTCCAAATCCAGGCCTCCATTGGTTAATAAATTTGATTTCCATTGATGATTTTTGTGTGATTTTGTTGTCAGCACATTCAACTTTGTTCAGAACAAAGTATTCAATGAGAATATTTCATTCATTCAGATCTAGGATGTGTTATTTGAGTGTTCCCTTTATTTTTTTGAGCAGTGTATATTGCAATGTATTATACTTGTTCATGAAGATTCTGGGGGTTATTCTACGTGATTTGTAGTAAATAATTAGCAGATAGCCATGGATTGATATGTGGGCGGCTTATTGAGGTACTTCCTGATTGATAGACTGGCTTAATAGCAGCATCGTTTATGGTGTCAACTTTCTGACATTCTGGGATGTGGGGCCTGCCATCCGGTTCATGTTTTATACTGACATCCTTTCTCGGCTTGCAGCCAAAGGACCGGATGTGACCTGTGCGTCTTGGCATGCGTTCCAACCCGGATTTGTAGGATGCTGAAAGACAGCGCTTTGATTAACTGCCCGGTTCACCAATTGTTCCAGATGTGACATTATTATCGTTACGCCCTGACATGTGACGCATGCGTTCCAGCGTGCGTTCCACATTGGTATCCGGCCCTGGTATGGAATCATGGGACCGGATATGACGAATGCGTCTCAGATGAGCGCTCCAACTCAGGCGGGAATGACAGCGTCCTTGCCTACTTTGACCCCCGCCTCTAGGGGTGACATGTGCGCCTTCATTATGGGCGTGCTGATCTGGACCCACATCGTTTGTCCACATGGCTATACTCCCCAGTCATGAAGCAAGATGGTGGTTTCTTAATCTACATTTACACCTGAGGGAATTTAGATTGGACCAAACACAACTTTGAGTCACCTGATTGTGATTTCCATTGAATAACCCTGATATATATATCCCTTCTACTGACTCCTTCCAGCACTCCCTTTTAGCATGTAGTGGAGTACAGATTGACTCCTAATATAGCAGAATAGCATAGCATCCAGCTTTGTCATGTACATATGTCCCCTGATGATTCCTGTGAAGGATGAAACGCGTTGGGACGCATGAGAGGCATATTGAGGGCAAGTGCAGGGTCTGTGTATTGTAGTAGTAGCTGTGGACTGTCCTTGTCAGGGTGGGAGCCTTTGGGAACAGGGCAGAGCAGTATTCCCCTTTAGGGTTAAATAGGGGCAGAACCATATGCCTTCACTGATATGCTGCTGCGTTTTCTTATGGATGATGGCTCCCTCCACTGAGACAGCCCCAGGACTAACTACCACGGAGATTACTACAATGGGTGAGGACGTTCCGTTTTATATCTAATTTTTTTTTCTTATTCACCATTGGGGTGATTTATATGGAGTGTATTGTCTTGCCTAACGGTAATGGGATGCACACCGTATACCTACTCTGTCTATTGACTGATATGCACATGGTTAGATATACTGAACATTGGGGTCACTAAACATTCTCCTTGTTTCGTTTTTTCCATATACAGATAGATGCATATTGATGTCTTTTCCATTGTTTAATGGTTTGAGAATGGTTCATATGAGTATTCATTATTGGGACAAGGAGTCAGCTCCATAGGCTAATTTGCTCTTCACCTTGGAGTCTCACTCTCAGTCCTTTTTGGTATGACAGTGTCACTGTATTTTTGAGTATTATCATATACTTTTTGCTTTGGACATTGTTATACTTCTATACTGACCTTGATTAGGTCCTACTTTGGTTTTACTAAGTGTTGTATATTTTTAAATCTAATCAATTAAAGGTTATGTTTTAAATTACCCTTGCTGCCCTACATATAAACAACGGGTCTTGAGATACTTTGAGGTTATTTACCCTCTTGCTGCAATTTTAGAGAGGTACGAGACAAGGATGCCCGTTATCCCCTCTCCTCTTTAACTTTAGCCTTAGAACCTCTGGTTCGCATTCTATCTGGTCCAAAGGTTTTTGAAAGCATCCTGATCAACAAAAAAAAAAATTCAGGCAGCGTTTTTCGCAGATCACATAATATTGTTTATGTTCAATCCCAAGGACCATTTACCAATAGTTGTGAACTTCCTTAAAGATTTTGGTTCATATTCCGGATTTAAATTCAATGTCATTAAATGCAAAATGCCTCCCCGTAAATTGAGAAGGGAAAAATCCTCCCCCAAATTCCTCTCTTGGAGGTATTGCTATAACAACATCATATATGACTTATCTAAGAATCAAAATTGTCTGAACGTTCTCATCACTCTTTGCCTTGAACTACCCCCCTCTTATTAATAAAATCATTATCCACCTATAATTATGGCAGGATCTGCCACAATCTTTCATGGGAAGGGCCCACCTGTTGAAAATGCTTAGTACAGCCAGGCTAATGTACCAACTACAAACTCCCATTGCTTCTTAAACACACCGATATTAACAAGTTCAACAAAACCTTTAGTTATTTACTATAGAGGGGTAAACGCCCTAGGATAAGTTTGATCAAACTTATGGCCTCTAAAGACGATGGAGGCATTAATTTTCCAAGTATTAGAAATTATAATCTTGCTTTACTTGCTAGATAATCAACTGGTTACTCATTCATTCCCGTCTTGCCTCATTACCTTCCATGATCAAACTATCAATAACATTTAGGGATACTATCACTACCTGTAAAACAGGAAAAAGTTTGTCCTCTATTTTAGAACCTCTAAACACCTTCCATTTTTGTGTAACCCCGAATTTCCCCAGGGAATGGTGAATAAACTTTTTTCAAAATAGCGTCAATCAGGTTTTAATAACATCTCCCATATTCTTCACCCAACCGAACCGAGATGGGTCACTTACAAGGAATGCCTTGAAAAATATAACTTATACTCCCATCATTATCTTCAATACAAGCAAATTAGACTCTCCATCATGTCTAACCTAAGCGACATCCCTTTTGAACTAATCCAAAATGAGTTTGACATCATCCTCCTATCCCCAATGGGTAACACCCTCAATATCTGCTCTATATTCAGTTATGAAACCCAATTTATTGGGAGTATACCCAGACACCTTTTTTTAAATACTGAAATAGGCAAATAGACAACGTGGAAATATTCGCCAAAATTAGAGTGGGTTGGAGTGCATTCAGGAAGAATAATTCATTATTAATGAATCTTGGAGAGAAACCCAATTTAAAATCACGCATGAGGTCATCTATGCTTTTAACATACCTAAGAAAGACCCCCACTATAATAGGTTGACCACCTGTCCCAAGTGCAATCAACCCGATTCTGTTTTTTTTCCATGGCCTCTGGTTATGCCCCACAACAGCCCCTTTTCTAGAAATTAGTTTGAAATATGATCAATATTCTATGGGGTTCTAAATGTAACCATGTTTTGTTATACTCGTTTATTTCCTTTGTGTGTATTGGAACAGCACAAAAACACAAAGAAAAAAAGGCAAATTAGACATAATGTCACACAAAACCCCAAAAATGGGCTGGACAAAATTGTTGGCACCCTCAACTTAACAACCCTTAACAATATTTGGTTGCACACCCTTTGGAATAAATAACTCCAATCAATCACTTCCTATAACCATCAACCAGCTTCTTACGCTTCTTACAACCGGAATTTTAGACCACTCTTGTTTTGCTCCAGATCTCTCATATTGGAAGGGTGCCTTCTCCCAACAGCAATTTTAAGTTCTCTCCATAGGTGTTCAATGGGATTTAGATCCAGACTCATTGCTGGCCACTTCAGAACGCTCCAGTGCTTTGTTTCCATTCATTTCTGAGTGCTTCCTGAAGTATGTTTTGGGTCATTGTCCTGCTGGAAGACCCATGACCTAGGAAACAAGGACACACTCCGCTCCTGCCTCACCACTGACATTTTCTTGAAGCCTATGGCCCGCAGCCTTGCACCATCGGGACACTCCATCCTCCCATCCCAGGGCTCGCTGCATCGCCCCACTCCTGACGCCGTCGGCTTTCTGCAGCAGCGACCCTGCCTCCTGTGACCCCGTTCCACCGTCACTGTCCCCTGGTGAGCTAAATTTGGACTATAGCACTGTTTAACACAAACCTAAAACTCCCACTATTTCTTTATCAATGGCATGGCAAAGAGATACTAGGTATTGTTGTTAACACCCATCATCAGATTGTGGGCCATACAGGAACCACAATACCTTATAGGTGACATATTCTCTGACTGGAGTTGTTCTTTCTTTTTTTCTCCATTTTATTCAGACACCATAATGAATTTTCACATCCACAATTCATCTCTGCAGACTTTCCTCTTCTCCAGTCTTTTTCAGAATTCCCCCAAAACGTCATCCTTCAAAATAACAGTGTAATTATGCTGCTTCTGAATAAAAAATATCTACCCTATGCAGAGACCCAGAATAAATAAGAATAAATAATTTTACTTCAGTGTGCTCCCTGCACAAAATATGACCTCCTCTCCATCTTATGGTGCATGACCTCCACACTATCCTCTCCTATAAACTATTGTATGAACCATAACTGCCACTGTTCGTGCTTCTGAAATAAAACTGCCACACTGTCTGCCATTATCAATTATAACTGTCACATTGTCCACCCTTATTAGCAATAACTGCCACACTGTCGGCCCTTATTAACTATAACCACCACACTCTCCATCCTTATTAGCTATAACTACCACACTGTCCACCGTTATTAGCTAAAACTACCACACTGTCCACCCTTATTAACTATAACGACCACACTGTCCACCCTTATTAGCTATAACTGCCATACTGTCCATCCTGATTAGCTATAACCGCCAAACTGTCCACCCTTACTAGCTATAAACACTACACTGCCCAACCTGATTAGTTAAAACTGCCATATTGTCTTCCTTAATTAATTATAACGCCAACATTGTCCCTATCCTAACTGTTCCCTCAAGGCTTCCCCCTTTCCATACTGTGCCCCCTTTTCACACTGCCCCCTCACACTGTGTCACCCCCACAAACTGTCCAGTCTCTATTTTGTGCCCCCTCCTAACACTTTCCTCCCTCTGAATACTGTGTCACATTCTCTATATTGTGCACCATATTGTCCAAACCGGTGGCGTGACTAGAGTCCGATGGGCCCCGGTGCAAGATTTGGACCTGGCCCCCCCTTCCATGTTGGTCAGATGTATGGGCCCCTGTAGTGTTCTAATTCCTATAAGGACATATGAGTCGTCCCCCCCCCCCCATTATGTAGTGTCATCCTAGACCCCTTACAGGTATATATGCCCCCCATCATGGTCCCCTTCCTGGTATATATGTCACCAATCCTTGTATATGTTACCCATCCTGGGCCCCATTCTGGTATTCTGGGTCCCATCCTTGTCCCTCGTCCTGAGCCCCATCCTGGTATATGTCCCCCATCCTAGTATGTGTCCCTCAGCCTGTTATATGTTCCTCATCCTAGTATATGTTCCTCATCCTGGTATATGGTCCCCATCCTGGTATATGCTTCTCATCCTGGGCCCCATCATGGTATATGTCCCTCATCCTGGGCCCCATCCTTGTCTATGTCCCCCATCCTGGCATATGTCGCTAATCCTGGTATATGTCCCCCATTCTGCCGGCATTGCTTCCCTCCAATCCCCTGCTGCGAGGTGCCGTCTTCTGAAACCAACAGCTGCCTTCAGCGTCCAATCTGCGAGAGCGCTTGACGTCACTGCCATGTGCCCCCAGTCACGTGCATGCCGACATCAGCTGCAGACCTCTGATTGGCCGCAGCGGGTATTTCAGTGCATTGACCTGGCGAGTTTGTGCTCTGCAATACACTTCAACTGGATGTGCGTCCGAGAACGCACATCTAGCTGAAGTAGAAGCTGGCGTCGGTGGGCCTCAAATCCTCACAGGCCCACGACCGCTGTTACCGTGGTCATTACTATGAAGGCCTGGTTTGGCAGAGTATTCAACAAATACACAAATGCTCATGGTTTGGAGGGCAGGGGGGACCTGTCAGGTTCCCTTTAAATCTGCATCGATATTTTTTTGAAAACTGCAGTGTCCCTGCATATAATGTGGTTTTTCACTAGGTGGCAGTAGATTCAACAAGATAAGCTGTTCCTTACATCTGGCTCACAGAATATCTGCAAGTTGGTATGTAAAGGGTAAAGTAACGCTTCAAAACATGTTTATCAACACCATCATATGGCTGTTATCATATGGATGTTACCTAAATTGATCCCTTTGAGTTGGAAGATTTTCCTCCAGCTTTAATGTATAATGTCACTTCTCTTTATCTCTTTTTGACACCGTATAAAAATAACTGAGAACAGAAGTTAGACACAATTATATAAGCAGAGCTGAATAACTTGGAAATTGTAATAATAATGTTATTGTTAAATGTCTTTACACTGTTTTTAGTGCAAATGCAATGTACACTTTGCCTAACACATGCTCCAGAGTTGGATGCTGCTAAGGCGGAGTTCACATGTCCAGCATTCATCCGTTTTCTTCACAAGGAAGAAAAATGGATGGTGAATTAACAGATCTATTTTCCATAGACATTGAAAGGGTTGTCCAGGTTTGACACAAAAGTCTGCAGTCACTCTACAAGTGCTTCTCACTAAATTAGAATATCATCAAAAAATTAATTTATTTCAGTTCTTCAATACAAAAAGTGAAACTCATATATTATATAGAGTCATTACAAACAGAGTGATCTATTTCAAGTGTTTATTTCTGTTATTGTTGATGATTATGGATTACAGCCAATGAAAACTCAAAAGTCATTATCTCAGTAAGTTAAATACTTTATAACGACAGCTTGAAAAATGTTTTTAGATCCGAAATGTTGGCCTACTGAAATGTATTATCAGTAAATGCACTCAATACTTGGTCGGGGCTCCTTTTGCAATGACTGCCTTCTGGACATGTCAAGTCAGCAGTCTTCCCTATGATTGTGGAGCCTACTGAAACAGACTAAGGGACCTTTTTAAACACATCGCAAGCCTTTGTAGGTGTTTTTTGTTAATTATTTTAATTTACTGAGATAATGACTTTTGTGTTTTCATTGGCTGTAAGCCATAATCATCAACATTAACAGAAATAAACACTTGAAATAGATCACTCTGTTTGTAATGACTCTATATATTATAGAGTTTCACTTTTTGCATTGAAGAACTGAAATAAATTAAACTTTTTGATGATATTGTAATTTAGTGAGAAGTACTTGTATGTCCTCACATCGTGCACAGCGCGCTCTGTCAGGATTCTCCTGTGCCAGGAGAAAGCAGTCATGTGACTGTAAGGGGGTGGACAAGCACTTATGTCCTTCCCACGAAGACTTTGTTGAAGTAAATGTTAAAATATGTTTTGTTATGTTCTTAACTATTATAAAAAAGTATTTATCCCCATGGCCATGGTCTGTCAGGTTTTTGCAGGGTTAACTTAAAGGCCGGCGCCTAGAGAGAGGCGGATTCCTAGGGGGAGACCAGGGGGGAGTTTTAGGGATACAGGAAGAGAGTTAGTGTTGGGGAGGAGATGAAAGGGAGATCACAGGTGGACCATTGGTGGAATATACAAGGCTCAGTATAAAGAGCAACTAGTTACGGAGGTGGCAGGACATGACAGGCAATTGGGGACCCCTGCAAGAAAAAGGCTTACAAGTCCGGGAATCGTACTGTCCAGCGAGAAGGGGACCTTAGGAAGAGGTAGGGCACTGCTGTGGGTACTGAGCAACGACTCTAAGAGCGGCCCTTCAGACTAATCTAAGCAAGAAAATCGGGTCATAGCGACACACCTGGACCCGTATGACCCTACACCTAGGAAAATGCAAACATTCCAAATTCCTTTGCTGTACCTGTTGCCGGAAACAAAATGCTAACTATAACTCTGGGAAAGGAGGTGGTGTATTGTATGAAGGGTGATGAAGAACGCATAACCTGTTACTCCCTGTTCACCAGTATGGCCGTGCATATAAAGGACATTGTTTGTAAGAACTGGTCTGGCTTCCTGATTGAAAGGGTTAAAGGGAGCGGTACTGCACCAAGTATATCAGATTGGACGGTGGAGGCAGCAGATTCAGGAGAAATGTCACACATGCATCAATTTGTCAGGTATTCCACAGGGATGACATGGGGAGACCACACTATCTCGCCATTGCCGTCTCTCTGTCAAGATTTCGTTAGGGATACGCGAGCACACGGTCCCGACTACTCGCTACGTAGGTATCGGCAAGCGACCAGTGAGCGTATTGCGTCACACCTCCGGATTCCAATGCATGGAATATGTGTATACGCCCCCTGTACGGTCACTGTCAGCTTCATGATAGCCCAATTATTATTATTCTCTGCCACCACCATCCAGATTTGAAATATAATACAGACCTGGGCGGACGTCTGCTTTCTGGTAGCGTATATGGCTTCGGGGGAGCAGCAGATTTGCGTTCCAGTATCATGTCTATGCTGACAACACCCAATTATACACTTCTTCCCCTGACATCTCCCCTACCCTAATACAAAATATGAAGGATTGTCTGTCTTCTGTCTCTAACATCACGTCCTCCGTCTCTCTTACACTGAATCTCTCCAAAACTGAACTTCTTGTGTTTCTCCCCTCTACTAACCTAACTCTACCTAACATTGAAATTACCTTGGAGGGTTCAACCATAGCTCCCAAGCAGTATGCTCGCTGCCTTGGGGTCATATTCGACACTAAACTTTCCTTTATTCCCCATATTCAATCACTCACTCACTCTTGTCACCTGCATCTTAAAAACATCTCCAGAATCCGACCTTTTCTCACCTTTGAAACTGCTAAAACTCTTATTGTCACTCTTATTCACTCTCGTCTGGACTACTGCAACTCTCTTCTGATCGGTCTCCCTCTTACCAAACTTTCTCCTCTCCAATCCATCCTATATGCGGCAGCCGTCGTATTTCTGTCCAGCCACTTCACCGATGCCTCCATCTTGTGCCAGTCATTAAACTGGTTACCCATTCGCTACAGTGTCCAATATAAACTCATCGCTCTCACCCACAAAGCTCTCCACAGGTCTGCACTGCCTTATATCTCCTCTCTCATCTCTGTCTATTGCCCTACACGTACCCTCTGTTCTACAAATGACCTAAGACTAACATCCCCCATAAGCCGAACCTCGCACCTCCTTCTCCAACACTTCTCTCGTGCTGCGCTAGTTCTCTGGAATGCACTACCCCAGACGATCCGACTGATGCCTAGCCCCCACGTCTTCAAGCGCGCTTTAAAAACCCATCTCTTTAACCCCTTAATAACATCTGACGTACTAATACGCGTCTGTGCCCTGGGACTTAAGAGCCAGACCCGTATTAGTACGTCATGGCGATCGCGCGCGCACACAGGCTGTGCGGGCGCGATCGCCGCCGGGTGTCAGCTGATTGTCATAGCTGACACCCGGTACTATGTGCAGGGAGCGGTCACGCACCGCTCCCAGCACATTAACCCCCGCGATGCTGCGATCGAAGTCGATCGAAGTCGATCGCGGCATTGCGGGGGCAAGGGGAGGTGATCGCCGATACTCACCTCCTCTTCCGGCTTCCTGCGCAGTCTGCAAAGGCTTCCCGGGTGTTGCCATGACGACCCGATGTCGTCATGACAACATCCGGGTCACCAGAGAGCAGGAAGATTGCTTGGACATGCGCAGTGCATCTCCAAGCAATCTTCACACTGTGCACTTCTGACAGCCTTCATGGCATAGGGATGGTGCTCCATTCCTGTGCCATGCAGGCGATCAGAAAAAAAAAAGTGAAAGTCCCAGAGTGGGACAAAGTAATAAAGTGTATAAACTGTGTGAAAGTGGAAAAAAAAAAAAAAAAAAAAATGTGCAAAAATATTATAAAAAAATAAAAAAAATAATACACCAAAAATAAAAATATAATGTACCCATCAATAAATATTATTATAAAAAAAATTAAAAAAAAACAATAAAAGTACACATATTTGGTATCGCCGCGTCCGGAACAACCTGACCTATAAAACTGTCCCACTAGTTAACCCCTTCAGTGAACACGGTAAAAAAAAAAAAAAAAAAACCAAGCAAAAAACAATGCTTTATCACCATACCGCCAAACAAAAAGTGGAATAACACGCGGTCAAAAAGACGCATATAAATAAAAATGATACCGCTGAAAACGTCATCTCGTCCCGCAAAAAACAAGCCGCCATATAGCTCCATCAGCCGAAAAATAAAAAAGTTATAGCTCTCAGAATAAAGCGATACTAAAAAATATTTTTTTCTATAAAATAGCTTTTATTGTGTATAAGCGCCAAAACATAGAAAAATTATACAAATGTGGTACCGCTGTAAACGTACTGACCCGAAGAGTAAAGCTGCCTCATCAATTTTACCACACGCGGAACAGAATAAAAAAAAAAAAAAAAAAAACAATTCCTGAATTGTTGGTTTTTGTTTATTCTGCCTCCCAAAAATCGGAATAGAAAGCGATCAAAAAATGTCACGTGCCTGAAAATGGCACCAATAACAACGTCAAGTCATCCCGCAAAAAACGAGCCGTCACATGACTGTCTGCCAAAATTTGGAAAAATTATAGCTCTCAAAATATGGCGATGCAAAAACTAGATTTTACAAAAAATGCGTCTTTTAGTGTGTGACAGCTGTCAGTCATAAAAACCCCATATGATTCTGGCATTGCTGTAATCACACCGACCCGAAGAATAAAGTCGTCTAATCACTTATACCGCACAAGGAACGGCGTCAAAAATAAACTCTTGAGTTAGGATTGGGCTAGGGTTAGGGCTGGGTTTGGGGCTAGGGTTGTGCTGGGGCTAGGGTTGTGCTGGGGCTAGGGTTGTGCTGGGGCTAGGGTTGTGCTGGGGCTAGGGTTGTGCTAGGGTTAGGGCTGGGGTTGGGATTTTTTTCAAAAGTAAGAAAAAAAGATGACGATATGGCGACTAGTGTTGAGAGCAAGTGCTCGCTACTTGAGTTTGCATCGGGTGCTCTGGTATGCATTTAGTATCGTGGGTATTTGAGTGACATGCTCGAGTCTGCCCCATATGCTTCGCGGCCAAAAAACTTTACGGGGATTGCCTGCCATGCACGAGCGATCCCTGCATGTTTTTTTTTGGGTGTCTAATAACCGTGAAACATGCGGAGCAGGGACTCGAGCATGTCACTCGAGCACACGCTGTACATGGTGCATACCTGAGTACCCGATGCAAACTCAAGTAGCGAGCACTTGCGCTCAACAATAATGAAAACTTATTCAATATGATGACCTAATGTAAACAAATAATGTGCCGTACCTCTGGGTTCAAAATGTTCACTATACACCTTAATAAAATCTTTGAGGGGTATAGTTTCCAAAATGGGGACACTTGTGGGGGAGCTCCACTGTTTAGGCACATCACGGGCTCTCCAAACGCGACATGGTGTCCGCTAACAAATTGAATGGAAAATCGGCTCAAATTGTTAGCGGACACCACATTGCGTTTGGAGAGCCCCTCTGTGCCCAAACTTTGGAGCTCCCCCACAAGTGACCCCATTTTGGAAACTAGACCCCCCAAGGCACCTTTCTAGATGCATAGTGAGCACTTGGAACCCCCAGGTGCTTCACAAATTGATTCGTAAAAATGAAAAAGTGAAAAAAAAAACACTTTTTCATTTTTATGAATCAATTTGTGAAGCACCTGGGGTTCCAAGTGCTCACTATGAATCTAGATAGGTGCCTTGGGGGGTCTAGTTTCCAAAATGGGGTCACTTGTGGGGGAGCTCCAATGTTTGGGCACACAGGGACTCTCTAAATGCAACATGGTATCCGCTAACAAATTAAATGGAAAATCGGCTCATATTGTTAGCGGACACCACATTGCGTTTGGAGAGCCCCTCTGTGCCCAAACTTTGGAGCTCCCCCACAAGTGACCCCATTTTGGAAACTAGACCCCCCAAGGCACCTTTCTAGATGCATAGTGAGCACTTGGAACCCCCAGGTGCTTCACAAATTGATTCGTAAAAATGAAAAAGTGAAAAAAAAAACACTTTTTCATTTTTATGAATCAATTTGTGAAGCACCTGGGGTTCCAAGTGCTCACTATGAATCTAGATAGGTGCCTTGGGGGGTCTAGTTTCCAAAATGGGGTCACTTGTGGGGGAGCTCCAATGTTTGGGCACACAGGGACTCTCCAAATGCAACATGATATCCGCTAACAAATTGTCGGCTCAAATTGTTAGCGGATATCATGTTGCATTTGGAGAGTCCCTGTGTGCCCAAACATTGGAGCTCCTCCACAAGTGACCCCATTTTGGAAACTAGACCCCCCAAGGCACCTATCTAGATGCATAGTGAGCACTTGGAACCCCTAGGTGCTTCACAAATTAATTCGTAAAAATGAAAAAGTGTTTTTTTTTTCACTTTTTCATTATTACGAATCAATTTGTGAAGCACCTGGGGGTTCCAAGTGCTCACTATGCATCTAGAAAGGTGCCTTGGGGGGTCTAGTTTCCAAAATGGGGTCACTTGTGGGGGAGCTCCAAAGTTTGGGCACAGAGAAGCTCTCCAAACGCAATGTGGTGTCCGCTAACAATTTGAGCCGATTTTCCATTCAATTTGTTAGCGGATACCATGTTGCATTTAGAGAGTCCCTGTGTGCCCAAACATTGGAGCTCTCCCACAAGTGACCCCATTTTGGAAACTAGACCCCCCAAGGCACCTATCTAGATGCATAGTGAGCAGTTGGAACCCCCAGGTGCTTCACAAATTGATTCATAAAAATGAAAAAGTGTTTTTTTTTTCACTTTTTCATTGTTACGAATCAATTTGTGAAGCACCTGGGGGTTCCAAGTGCTCACTATGCATCTAGATAGGTGCCTTGGGGGGTCTAGTTTCCAAAATGGGGTCACTTGTGGGGGAGCTCCAATGTTTGGGCACACAGCAGCTCTCCAAACGCAACATGGTGTCGCTAACAATTTGAGCCGATTTTGCGTTAAATTTGTTAGCGGACACCATGTTGCATTTAGAGAGCCGCTGTGTGCCCAAATATTGGAGCTCCCCCACAAGTGACCCCATTTTGGAAACTAGACCCCCCAAGGCACCTATCTAGATGCATAGTGAGCACTTGGAACCCTCAGGTGCTTCACAAATTGATTCATACAAATGAAAAAGTGTTTTTTTTTTCACTTTTTCATTGTTACGAATCAATTTGTGAAGCACCTGGGGGTTCCAAGTGCTCACTATGCATCTAGAAAGGTGCCTTGGGGGGTCTAGTTTCCAAAATGGGGTCACTTGTGGGGGAGCTCCAAAGTTTGGGCACACATGGGCTCTCCAAACACAACATGGCGTCCGCTAATTATTCAAGCAAATTTTACAATCAAAAAGTCAAATAGCGCTCCTTCCCTTCCGAGCCCTGCCGTGCGCCCAAACAGTATTTTTTCCCCAAATATTGGGTATCTGCGTGCCCAGGGGAAATTGCACAACAAATTTTGGGGTCCATTTTTTCTTGTTACCCCTGTGAAAATAAAAAAAATTGGGTCTAAATTAACATTTTTGTGAAAAAAGTTAAATGTTCATTTTTTTCTTCCACATTCAAAAAATTCCTGTGAAGCACCTGAAGGGTTAATAAAGTTCTTGAATGTGGTTTTGAGCACCTTGAGGGGTGCAGTTTTTAGAATGGTGTCACTTTTGGGTATTTTCTGTCATAAAGACCTCTCAAAGTGACTTCAAATGTGATGTGGTCCCTAAAAAAATGGTTTTGTAAATTTTGTTGGAAAAATGAGAAATCGCTGGTCAACTTTTAACCCTTATAGCTCCCTAACAAAAAAAATTTTGGTTCCAAAATTGTGCTGATGTAAAGTAGACATGTGGGAAATGTTATTTATTAACTCTTTTGTGTGACATATCGCTCTGATTTCAGGGCTTAAAAATTCAAATTTTGAAAATTGCAAAATTTTCAAAATTTTCGCCAAATTTCCGTTTTTTTCACAAATAAACGCAAGTGATATCGAAGAAATTTTTCCACAATCATGAAGTACAATATGTCACGAAAAAACAATCTCAGAATCAGGGGGATCCGTTGAAGCGTTCGAGAGTAATTACCTCATAAAGTGACAGTGGTCAGAATTGTAAAAATTGGCCCGGTCATTAACGTGCAAACCACCCGCGGGGCTTAAGGGGTTAAACAAGCCTACCACCTCAACTACTCAGTAAACTAACTTTCCTCTGTTCCCTCCTTCTAAATATTATTCAGAATCTGCTCCCTACTATTCCTCTGTCTCTGTCTGATAACTGCACTCGATACTTGATTATTGCACTTAAGCATACAGGCTGATGACCGGATCATGCAGCTTTATATGAAAATCCCTATTTATTATAATTGCTAGTCCTGAAATAACAAGCACTTTTCATCTAGTGTGCCCCCATTTCCTTGTAGAATGTAAGCTTGCAAGCAGGGACCTCACTCCTAATGTAACTGTGTAAACTGTCTTACCTTGTATTGAATTTATTGTCTGTATATGTCCCCACTTAATTGTAAAGTGCTGCGGAATATTTTGGCGCTATATAATTAAAAATTATTATTATTATTATTATTATGCACACCCACAACACTAACGTAACTGGCCCTGGCGAGGAAAAGACAGCCCACTTACACGACTATCGCCTGGCGCCAGCTTGCATGACTGCAAGTATGCGATATGCATACTCCCAGCCACATTCCAACTAGACGTGCGCTGCCTCACCTCCTTTCATAAAAAATAATCTCTGCAGGCAGATTCTCATGCAGATCAGTGTCCGGCCCATAGCCCCAAACAGCTCATTTACATGCAAGAAAAACATGGATTTCTCTGAAATAAGACATCAGATTGCAGCTATCAAGGTATCATTTTATTCAGCCTCCTATGATCTGCATACCTATAGGAGATTGATCTTACTGACAGATTCCCTTTAAACTCAGCCAAACATTTTTGACAGTCTCATGCAGGTTTGCTGAGCAATCTGTGGGGTTCCTAGCAGTTAAAGCCTTTCAGATCCAATATTAAAGTGAACCTCCCCCATGCCCACCAAACCGCCACCGTGTATTTATTCTTATATTAATACCTATCCTAACTCACCCCTTATATAGTATATTTGATTGCAGTATATGGCAAAAATCAATTTTATAAATCCATTTACAGTATACTAATTAGTGTAAGACTAATCGAGGGGGTGTTAGTTTCCCCAGGCTAGTTGTCCCACTAATCATGTTATTACGCCCTCGGGTCTTTGCGAATCTCATGAATACATGTTACTTTCGTCCTTCCCTCCATCTCTGTGCGCAATGAAGCCGGGTGTATGTTCCCCTGCTTCATTGGCACACTACGCATGTTCGGGGGCACATTGTGATGACATCATTTTCTGTTCACGGAGGAGCCAAAGGCAATACTGGAAGAGGAACACCGTGACCACAGCTGTGGTCCTTGGACATTCATACTGTACCTGCGAAGCCGGGTAAAATACACCTGGCTTCATTGTGCATTGGCATGAAAGGATGACGGTTGCTGGCAGGGGAGAAATTTATAGAGGTGGCGGTGACGCTGGCTATTGCAAATAATTTTATCGTGCCCATAGGGGTGTGATAACATTATTAGCGGGACAACTAATATGGGGAAACCAACGCCCCCTTGACTAGTCTGACACTAATTAGCATATCGCAAACGGATTTGTAAAATGTTTTATTTTTGCCATTTACTACAATTCTTTACAAAGGACTTGTTAGGAAAGGTATTAACATAACAATAAATACATGATGGCAGTTTGGTGGCCTGGGGGAGCTGTCAGGTTGCCTTTAAGGAGGTTTTCCAATCTAACTAGAGCCAAATAATGACAATGTGTGTGGTGTGTCTACTGTCACGATTCTTGTGTATACTAGCAGACAGTCATCTGACCACGTACTGTACATGCGATTTAAATACTTTTGGTCACGTGTCAACTAGCCACATTTGCCTTTTCCCTGTAGAAGAGACTTGAGAGAAGATAGGAGTGACTAGTCAGGACGTGACTACAAGTATGTAAATCACATGCATGCAGTTATTTGACTGTCCACTCACTTGGCGTATACAGGAGAATCGTGACAGTGTGCATCTGCAGTCACATAGAGTGACTGCAGACTTTTTGGTCCGGAAAACCCCTTTAAATCATCATCTATGCCCTAAAGTAGAGGTGATAAATGCTGAATACCTCTCTAAGAATGCTATATTAATGATAAGGCCCAAAGTGTGTGCATTGTGTGTGTGTCACTGTGTGTTTTTGTGTGTGAGTGTGTGTGGCTGTTTGTGTGTGTGTTGTGTGTGTGTGTGGCTGCGTGTTGTGTGTGGCTGTATGTTGTGTGTGGTTGTGGCTGTGTTGGTGTGGGTGTGGCTGTTTGTTGTGTGAGGTGTGTGTGGCTGTATGTTTTGTGTGTGTGTGTATGTTGTGTGTGTGGCTGTATGTTGTCTGCGTGCTTGTGTGTGTGGCTGTATGTTGTCTGCGTGGTTGTGTGTGTGGCTGTATGTTGTCTGCGTGCTTGTGTGTGTGGCTGTATGTTGTCTGCGTGGTTGTGTGTGTTGTGTATGTGGCTGTATGTTGTCTGCGTGGTTGTGTGTGTTGTGTGTGTGGCTGTATGTTGTCTGCGTGCTTGTGTGTGTGTGGCTGTATGTTGTCTGCGTGGTTGTGTGTGTTGTGTATAAGGCTGTATGTTGTCTGCGTGGTTGTGTATGTGGCTGTATGTTGTCTGCGTGGTTATGTGTGTTGTGTATGTGGCTGTATGTTGTCTGCGTGCTTGTGTGTGTGGCTGTATGTTGTCTGCGTGGTTATGTGTGTTGTGTGTGTGGCTGTATGTTGTCTGCGTGCTTGTGTGTGTGGCTGTATGTTGTCTGCGTGGTTGTGTGTGTGGCTGTATGTTGTCTGCGTGCTTGTGTGTGTGGCTGTATGTTGTCTGCGTGGTTGTGTATAAGGCTGTATGTTGTCTGCGTGGTTGTGTGTGTTGTGTATAAGGCTGTATGTTGTCTGCGTGGTTGTGTATGTGGCTGTATGTTGTCTGCGTGGTTATGTGTGTTGTGTATAAGGCTGTATGTTGTCTGCGTGGTTGTGTATGTGGCTGTATGTTGTCTGCGTGGTTGTGTGTTGTGTATGTGGCTGTATGTTGTCTGCGTGGTTGTGTGTGTTGTGTATAAGGCTGTATGTTGTCTGCGTGGTTGTGTATGTGGCTGTATGTTGTCTGCGTGGTTGTGTGTGTTGTGTATAAGGCTGTATGTTGTCTGCGTGGTTGTGTATGTGGCTGTATGTTGTCTGCGTGGTTATGTGTGTTGTGTATAAGGCTGTATGTTGTCTGCGTGGTTGTGTATGTGGCTGTATGTTGTCTGCGTGGTTGTGTGTGTTGTGTATGTGGCTGTATGTTGTCTGCGTGGTTGTGTATGTGGCTGTATGTTGTCTGCGTGATTATGTGTGTTGTGTATGTGGCTGTATGTTGTCTGCGTGGTTGTGTGTGTTGTGTATGTGGCTGTATGTTGTCTGCGTGGTTGTGTATGTGGCTGTATGTTGTCTGCGTGATTATGTGTGTTGTGTATAAGGCTGTATGTTGTATGTGTGGCTGTATGTTGTCTGCGTGGTTGTGTGTGTTGTGTATGTGGCTGTATGTTGTCTGCGTGGTTGTGTGTGTTGTGTATGTGGCTGTATGTTGTCTGCGTGGTTGTGTGTGTTGTGTATGTGGCTGTATGTTGTCTGCTTGGTTGTGTGTGTTGTGTATGTGGCTGTATGTTGTGTGTTCTTCCTCTCTGAGCAATGACCTCATCCCAGTTCATGTGAATATGGATGTGATGATTTTGCAGAATGGGTGTGTGCTCAGGGAGTGGTTTTTGGAGGGAATCAGTGTGGGGGGAGAAGCTGATGTCACCCCATTCTCCACTCTGTCATCTCTGCTCACTGTTTTCCCAGGGCTTGTATTTAGCTCTGTTGTAACTTATGAATAAAATGCTCATTGAGGTGTAACCACAACCGTATTGTTATTCACTAGGGATTCCAGATCTGAGTGAAGTTTCAGAGGAGTTTAGGGAGGGGGTTGTGACATGAGTTGTGTTAAAATAAAACTGCTTTTACTATAATGTGGTAAGTTAACCCTTGTGTGGACTATACATTAATATTATTTTGAACATGAGTACTATGAAGAAGCATAAAGTATTGCAAAAGTTTTGGGTAGATGTGGAAATAAAATGCTGCAAAGTAAAAATGCTTTCTAAAATATCAATTGTTTTAGTTTTTATCAATTAACAAAATACAAACTGAATGAACGAAATTGATTATCTTTTCAAGTAATCCCACACAGATTTGAAGATGTTGAGATTAGGGCTCTGTGGAGGTCATATCATCACTTCCAGAATTATGTCTTCATCTGTATGCTGAAGATATTCTTAAAGACATTGGCTGAATGTTTTTGGCCTGTTGTTCTGCTGACAATAAATCTGGTGCCTTCCTTATGGTATTGCATAACGGAAAACTATCTGCCTGTATTTCTCCGCATTGAAGACAACATTAATCTTGAGCAAATTCCCAACTCCATTTGCTGAAATGCAGCCCCAAACTTGCAAGGAACTTCCACCATGCTTCACTATTGCCTGCAGACTTTCATTATTGTACCGCTCTCCAGCTCTTCTGTGAACAAACTGCCTTCTGTTACAATCAAACATGGAGGACTACATGGCATCAAGTTTACTAGTCCTCTACTGACAATCTATTAATAAATCTGTGATTTTATCAAAACTACAGCAAGTAGCCCCTTACGTAATACATCACTGGATTCAGGGTCTCTGTCTACATTATACTGCTATCGGTTTAAGTGAAAAAAACTTGACAGAGAAGTTTCTATATTGATAATATGGATGTCTGTATAAAGTATAGGAAATTATTGTAAAAATAAATTGCTTTTTTCTAACGTGCACAAAGCAGGTACGGCTCCATCTGTAACTTCCATAAATAATGAATGTGTGCAGAATCTCATTGATGCATGTATTGCAGTTTTTTTCAACCCTATCTGATCCCTCCGCTAATGTAGCACAAATTGTTCACAAATTTATGTTTCCTATAATAGTATGGTGTCAGAACACAGAGCGGAGAATATATCATGAAACAGTGTGGCTGCATTGTAATTACTTGCGCAAAATTCATCTTCGCCTGTATTCACAAGTCTGTGTTTGAGGCCTCCTTCACACGTCCGCATAAAACACATACTTGAAAAAACAGTGAGTATCGGAGTCATCAGTGTGCCATCAGTGTGTCCTCAGTGTTTTTCTCATGTGGATAAAGAAAGAAATAAATTGCAAAGTTTCTCATATATTTTGAAATGTTAAAGACAGACAACACACGGATGCCATCCTTGTGCTGTACATTAGTGATGAGCGAGCACTAAATTGCTCGGGTACTCGTTGCTCGGGTCGAGCAAATTGGAATACTCGGGTGCTCGACCCGAGCAACGAGCCCAATGTAAGTCTATATGAAACTCGAGCATTTTTCAGACGCTTCCCCCCGGCAGTCTGCAGGGGGCCAAAAAATTGCCCAAATCGATGGGAACAGTGCTCAAATGACATGGGGACTGCATGGGGAAGACCCCTGGAAGCATTTCTAACTCCCAGGTCACTGCTGTCAACAACGTTGTCACTTTTACGGACTCACAATAAAACATACGAAAACAAAACCAAAATGGATTTTCCTGGGAAATATATTAAGGAACATCCTTTCCAGGGTAATGACTTGTACATAAGGCAAAATAAATAACCAAAACCAAAAATACTCCTCCACACCTTGGGCTATGTTCACACGTAGTGTTTTTGATGTGTTTTTTCACTTTTGCATTGCTTTCAACCGTGACAAATGCATTCAATGGGAAATGTAATTTTAACATTTTACAACCTTATCTGGCCATGTGGTGTGTGACACATCATCAGACACATGCATACAGTGCTGAAAAGACATGGGAACAGCATGGGGAAGACCTCTGGAAGCATTTCTGACTCCCAGGTCACTGCCTAAAAGTGTGCCCATCATAAGTGAGCCTTGGCGCATGCGAAGATGCCTCCCGCCATGCACCTGTCGTTGCAGACTTGCAACAATCACCGTCCACGTCCTTGTCCCAGTGCAGCGTTCAGTTGTCCCCACCCCATTCCTTGGAATGCAAGCGCAAGTATGCAGCCAGCCACCCACCCACCCACAGGCTGCAATACTATACTGCCAATTTTTTGACAGCTGCTTGCACTTGAAATGTGGCCTTTTAGGCTCGTGGAGGCGGAAGCTTTTCATAACCTCATGCCGGCGGCGGCCGAGTGTCCATACTCAGTCCCCAGCCGCCACTATTTCTCCCGGTGTCGTCTCCGCCTTCCACAAGCACGGGTCCCACAACATTACCCGTGCCCTCCCCAGTGCAGTTACTGGGAAGGACCGCCTAACCACAAACACGTGGACAGGTGAATGTGGCCAGTGACGGTACGGAGCCAGTCCACAGCTTTTTTTGCTGAGAGTTGTATTTAGCTCGGTGAAAGGACTGGCATAGAGGGAAACTGTATCTCCCCTGGGTGTCATTTCTCCCAGGAAGTACTCTAATGCAGCTTGTTGCAGAAGCAATGGCAGCCCGTCCAACATCAACTCGCACTTGTCGGTGGTGCTTTGACACACAAACATCTTTCTTTGTGCATTTAATTTCATGAATACAGAGTTGGACAATGGCCTGATCTGCAATGCAGTTTAAGAAATAACATGCGTAAGCATGTCCGATCCACATTAACAAAGCAGTCATAGAGTGTCCGAGAACCTTCCCTCACACTTTTCTTAGCCAGGGCTGCTTCTCGGCAGGGTTGGACGGGCCCACCAGAGGACCGGAGACTCCTCTGGTGGGCCCTGTCTTCTCCTTCAGGAGAGTTCATAGTGCCGAGGTGAGGCCATGATGATGATAGAGGCCACCATCTGCTTAGTTTTCTGTTACTTGGAATGCAAGCGCAAGTATGCAGCCAGCCACCCACCTACCCACCCACAGGCCGCAACACTAAACTGCCAGATTTCTGGGTAGCTGCTTGCACTTGAAATATGTCCTTTTAGGCTCGTGGAGGCAGAAGCTTTTCACAACCTCATGCCGGTGGCAGCCGGGTGTCCATACTCAGTCCCCAGCCGCCACTGTTTCTCCCGGTGTCGTCTCCGCCTTCCACAAGCACGGGTCCCACAACATTACCCGTGCCCTCCCCAGTGAACTTACTGGGAAAGACCGCCTACCCACAAACATGTGGACAGGTGAATGTGGCCAGGGACAGTATGGAGCCAGTCCACAGCTTTTTTTGATGAGAGTTGTATTTAGCTCGGTGAAAGGACTGGCATAGAGGGAAACCGAATCTACTCTGGGTGTCATTTCTCCGTCACCAGGTTCCGTCCATTGTCACACACGACCATGCCTGGCTGTATGTTCAGCGGTGAGAGCCACAGATCAAGCTGCTGTTACAGCTTTCAACAACTCTGCAGCTCTGGGCGGTTTGTCAATTAAGCATTAAGCATGTTATCTTCAGCACAGCCTGTTGCCGCTTGGCCAAGGCAGTGCTGTCAGCTTGTGACTGATGTGGTCATTTCGGAGATGGAGGAGGATGTGCATGAGCTGAACAATGGGATTACATTGAGGTTAAATTGGTGACGCTGTTTTTTATATTAAAGAAAGATCCTATTGTTTTGTTTTTTTTTACGTTATTTTTTAAGACAAATGCATTCACTGGGAAATGTCATTTTAACATTTTACAGCCTTATCTGGCAATGTGGTGTGTGACACATCATCAGACACATCCTGTTTTATTTATGATGGAGTGGCTCTGAAAGTCATAAAGCCTATTTTTATAGGGCCATCAGACAGCCCTTACTATTCTTAAAAGGACAGCTGTCGGCCCTCGCTATTGTTAGAGAGTTATCAGCCGGCTATGCTTTGTTGTTCCCATTATTAACAAGTGGGTCTCCTATACTGTTATTGCGTATCCAGTGACTGCAAGGGCTGCCAAAAATTTGGACACAACCCAATACCCCTTTGAAGAGACATAGAGGAGGGTCTCAGTAAAAAAAATGTTCCTACTATAAAGGAGCGGGTCTCCTATAGTGGTAATGCCCATGCTGTGACTGCAAGGGCTGCCAAAATTTGGGAAAAACCCCACTAAGAATTTAAAGACACATAGAGCAGGGCCACAGTAATGACAAATTCCCATTAGAAAGGAGAGAGTCTGCTATACAGTTATAGGGTATGCAGTGAGTCCAACGGCTGACCAATTTTAGGAAAAACCCCACTAAGAATTTAAAGACACATAGAGCAGGGCCACAGTAACGATAAATTCCCATTAGAAAGGAGAGAGTCTGCTATACAGTTATAGGGTATGCCGTTGCTATACAGTTAAAGGGTATGCAGTGAGTCCAATGGCTGACCAATTTTAGGAAAAACTCCACTAAGAATTTAAAGACACATAGAGCAGGGCCACAGTAATGACAAATTCCCATTAGAAAGGAGAGAGTCTGCTATACAGTTATAGGGTATGCAGTGAGTCCAACGGCTGACCAATTTTAGGAAAAACCCCACTAAGAATTTAAAGACACATAGAGCAGGGCCACAGTAACGATAAATTCCCATTAGAAAGGAGAGAGTCTGCTATACAGTTATAGGGTATGCCGTTGCTATACAGTTAAAGGGTATGCAGTGAGTCCAATGGCTGACCAATTTTAGGAAAAACTCCACTAAGAATTTAAAGACACATAGAGCAGGGCCACAGTAACAACAAATTCCCATAAGAAAGGAGAGAGTCTGCTATACAGTTATAGGGTATGCAGTGAGTCCAACGGCTGACCAATTTTAGGGAAAAACCCCATTAAGAATTTAAAGACACATAGAGCAGGGCCACAGTAACGACAAATTCCCATAAGAAAGGAGAGAGTCTGCTATACAGTTATAGGGTATGCAGTGAGTCCAACGGCTGACCAATTTTAGGGAAAAACCCCACTAAGAGTTTAAAGACACATAGAGCAGGGCCACAGTAACAACAAATTCCCATTAGAAAAGAGAGAGTCTGCTATACAGTTATAGGGTATGCAGTGAGTCCAAAGGCTGACCAATTTTAGGAAAAACCCCACTAAGAATTTAAAGACACATCAAGCCACAGTAACGACAAATTCCCATAAGAAAGGAGAGAGTCTGCTATACAGTTATAGGGTATGCAGTGAGTCCAACAGCTTCCCAATTTTAGGAAAAACCCCACTAAGAATTTAAAGACACATAGAGCAGGGCCACAGTAACGACAAATTCCCATAAGAAAGGAGAGAGTCTGCTATACAGTTATAGGGTATGCAGTGAGTCAAAAGGCTTACCAATTTTGGAAAAGCCCCACTAAGAATTTAAAGACACACAGAGCGGGGGCAAAGTAACGACAAATTCCCATAAGAAAGGAGAGAGTCTGCTATACAGTTATAGGGTATGCAGTGAGTCCAACAGCTTCCCAATTTTAGAAAAAAAACCACTAAGAATTTAAAGACACATAGAGCAGGGCCATAGTAACGACAAATTCCCATTAGAAAGGAGAGAGTCTCCCATAGTGGTGGACTATGCAGTGAATGCAATGGCTGCCAAAAATTTGGAGGCACTTCAATGCCCCTTGGAAGAGACATGGAGGAAGGCCTCATAAAAAAAATGTTCCCATTAGAAAGGAGCGGGCCTCCTATACTTGTAATGCCCATTCACTAAGTGTATGGGTTGACAAACATTTACCCCTGGGGGATATACATGAACATATTGTATAAAAAATTTTTTTTATGGGCATCATAAACACCCTTTAAAAAAATTATGTGGGTGTTGTGACTCGCCCAGGGGGATATGGGGGACTCGGTACCCGGGCCTTTACCTTCTTGGGATGTCACGGTGGTCGGCTCCCTGGCCCGTACCCTGGGGTCAATCTTAAAAGGGGGTTGTTGCTTGAAGGGATGATAAACGGTTTTGTCTCGTGACGCCACCTGTGGTTCCTGGTAATGGGTACCAGCGCTGCTGCAGACCTCCGGGGGTGATGGGATGGCAGCTGAGATGTTTCTGCTCCCCACAGGCGGAGCGGGCCCCCGGGGCAGGGTTGATGGAAGGGATGCAGATGAGAGGTGGCCCAGCAAAGTCAGGGGAGAATAACAGACACGCACACAGGAGATTCGCTTCAGTACCTTTACTGGTGTAGACAGCAGGTACGGTCCAGGGTACGTGGTAGGAAGGGTGCACTTCAGGACTCTCCCCAGTGAGCGGGTATAAGGCCTCCTTGTCTGTTTCTTCCTCTCTCTCTCTCTGAAGCTACTGACCTGCTTGGAACTAGGCCTAGCTTCTGTACTCTTTCTCACTCTCTCACCTATTTGCTTGGTGGTGTAAGGCAGCGCTAGACATCATAATGGGGAATACTCGCTTCGCTGCGACAATCAATGCACACGTGCAATGTCCTTCCGGTATTTCTTAATGCTGCAGTTTATTACACTTCATAAACCACAGTTCACACAGTCCATCTTAATCCGCCACCGGCATGTTTACACACTTAACATCCGGGAGTCTCTCAAGTACCAGACAGGCCCAAGTGGCCCAAGTAACAGCCTTCAGCAAGGTAATAAAATAGCAATGTCCATATTAATGTCCATATAACACAGGGTATTACCTTTGCCGGGTTTAGCTGTCTCAGTCCATTACTCCGCCACCACTATGGCTTTGCGGCTTCCCAGGTAGGGGTCTCCAGCCGTCGTTCCCTCAAAGGCCACTGACATCCACACAGGATCCAGGCTCTGCCTTTCAGGACTCTTCACCAATAATCCGCCACCACTGTGGCTTTGCGGCTTCCCAGGTGGGGGTCTCTAGCCGTCGTTCCCTCAAAGGCCACTGACATCCACACAGGATCCAGGCTCTGCCTTTCAGGACTCTTCATCAAAACCTCTGCCTTCCAAGGCCACTAGCATCCACACAGGATCCAGTCTCGACCTTTCAGGCACCAGGCTTCACTCGGCCTCACTAGGCCTCACACGGTCGGTGTCCCACACACATGGGGAACAGGCCTTATGCCTCTCTCACAGAACACCTCTGTCTCCCATCAAGCAGGGTTTATATATGCATCCCGTGCACACACACACATACTGACAGGACCTTGCTGATGTCACAGTCATGTGATCAGACAGACATTCTGTGCGCGCAGGACCTGTGCTATGTCACAGTCATGTGACCAGTCACCTGAGGGGGGAAGGTACATGGTCAGGTAAAACACATCCTGGACCATTACTGTAATGCCAGCAAGTCGCTGCATTAAGGGTGGCAAGAACTTTCCTCTGGCTACCACTATCCCTGGACGCTGGGGCCTTCGTGGTTCCTAGTTCTTTGGATGGTTGCAGCTTCAGGTTGACCAGGGGTCTAGAATCCCCTTGGTATACCGGTTATTCCTACTGGGTGTAGAGGACCCTGTAGGCGCAGACCCGGTGTCCGGCTTGTGTTCTGGGGTGAGCCTAAGATGCTCCTCTGCCCCCAACACTTCTCTCTTCTCTCCTTTACTCCGGCCATGCTCTAGGCCCTCAGGCTTCAGCACGTGCTTTAGGCCTTAACTTGCCCTCAGCACAGCAGCTAACATATGCTGCTTCTTCATTGCTCTAAAGTGTCAGCACATTCTCCCTACCTAACTCCACCCCTCAGTATATATATCCCTAACAGGGTTCCATCTGGTGGTATGAGGTGGAAGGGTGGAGGTGTCTGTGTGTACTGAGGGCCTCTAGTGGAGAAGTCCGTCCATGCACGCTTTTGGGTCCTGTGGTACCTGTGGGTAGCTGGGTGCCACAGTTGCATAATAGACCACGGTCACCCTGGTGATATGGTGGTGGAGGATAAGGAGAAGGAGGAGGACAAGAGCAAATAGCCAAAATCAGGAAGCATATACCCATGTCAGGGTGTGAAAAGGAGCATGGGAATACACCTCCCAAGAAAAGACACTGGATTTGAGTTTATGTTACGCTATTATCATTCGGTGGTGTTGAGAAGTCTGGCCCAATCCAACCCTTGTTCATTTTAATAAGAGTCAGCCTGTCAGCATTTTCAGTTGACAGGCGGATGCGCTTATCAGTTATAATTCCACCAGCAGCACTAAAAACCCGCTCTGATAAAACGCTGGCGGCAGGGCAGGCCAGGACCTCCAAGGCATAGAGAGCTGGTTCATTCCACGTATCCAGCTTGGATACCCAATAATTATAAGGCACAGAGGAATCACGGAGGACGTTGGTACAGTCGGCAAGGTACTCCCTCAGAATCTTCCAAAACGTTGTACTCCTTGTGAGAGTACCCCGCGCCTCAGGGCCTGTGCGATGGGAGGGTCTGAGAAAACTCTCCCAGAACTTTGACAGTGTTCTCCTGCCTCTGCTGGATTGCAGTTGTGTCTCTCTCACCTGTACTCCTTGGTTGTCCAATGAAGTGTGCCCTCTGCCCCCGCCATTTTCAGATGGGGATTTTTTTAATAGATCCGCAACAAGGGCCTTCTGGTACAGCCCCATTTTTGTAGACCTGTCCGCCTCAGGAATAAGAGATATAAAGTTCTCCTTGTAGCGCGGGTCTAGAAGTGTCACACACCAGTAATGACTGTCACCCAAAATTTTGAGAACGCGAGGGTCATGGGAAAGGCAGCGTAACATAAACTCAGCCATGCGTCCCAGACTACTAACAGGCAAGACTTCCGTGTCCTCACCAAGAGGATGACTGACCATGCTCTCCTCCTCCTCTCTGTCCTCTGGCCATCCACACTGAACAGACGGTATGACAGTTGTGCAGGTAGTACCGTCTATAGTGCATGAAACTAGCTCCTGTCCTTCCTACTTCTCCTCCTCTTCCTCATTGTCACCCAATCCACGTTGGGATGAGATGAGGCTTGGTGTCAGGACTGCAAATATTTTTAATTACATTTTGGCCCTTTTTGCCCTCTTTCAAGATGGTGTCTTTTGTCTCATGTGCCCCTTGTCTTCCTGCTTTATAACTCCACCCTAGCCTCTAATCAGTGCTAGAGTATTCGGCTTGTGATCTGCTCCAGGTGGTTTCCTAGTTTCCTGCTCTGCCCTGCAGACTTGTTTGGATCTTCTGTTACCTGCTCTCAGAGACTGTGCTGCACTATCAGGGACTTCCTACCCAGGCCTCCCTGGATTATCTAAATATTGTATGGACTTCCTTGCATGGACTTGATAAGGACTTCCTTGTTTTCTAGCATCCTCTAGTGTGAATTGTGCTTTACAGATTGCTTTGCTGATTACATTTAGAGCACGAGACTGTGCTGCATTATCTGGGACTTCCTACCCAGGCCTCCCTGGATTATATAATATATATTGTTTGGACTTGATAAAGACTTCCTTGTTTTCTAGCATCCTCTAGTGTGAACAGTGCTTTACAAACTGCTCTGCTAATTGCATTTTCCCCTGAGTGTTTATGGACTTTGTGTTTTCGTCTGCACTTGTTTAAAACACCATGTGTTTATAATATACACTTTGACACCTATAAGTTGTGTTCTGTTGTATCTTTGTTCCACGCAAAAAGACTCCTGTGGTATCCATTATAATTATTACACTTGGCTGTGTGTAATCACCCTGTATGGTTGCTTGCTCCATCTCATCGTGCTCCGCCTGCAATGCATCCTCTTTGATTGTGAGCAGAGAGCGTTTCAGAAGACAGAGAAGCGGGATGGTGACACTAATTATGGCGTCATCGCCGCTCACCATCTTGGTGGAGTCTTCAAAGTTTTGGAGGATGGTACATATGTCTGACATCCATGTCCACTCCTGAGGTCTTATGTGTGGAGTCTGAACTGAATACCGACGGCCTTGTTGATGCTGGTACTCAACAACTGCCCTCTTCTGCCCTCCTTACCAACATCTGCAGTGTAAAGTTCCAAAGCGTGGGGACATTACACACCAGTCTGTGAGCCGGAAGCTGCAAATGCTACTGAAACACGGCAAGGGCGGCGGAAGCTGTAGCTGACTTTCTAAAATGGGCACACAGGCGGCATACTTTAACAAACAGATCTGGCAGCTCCAGGTAGGATTTGAGAAACCGCTGAACCACGAGGTTAAGCACATGGGCCAGGCATGGTATGTGTGTGAGCTCGCCTCGCCTCAGAGCCGCCACCATGTTCCGGCCATTGTCACACACGACCATGCCTGGCTGTAGGTTCAGTGGTGTGAGCCACAGATCTGCCTTCTCTTTCAGAGCTGTCCACAACTCTTCAGCATTGTGCGGTTTGTCGCCTAAGCATATTAGCTTCAGCACAGCCTGTTGCCGCTTGGCCGAGGCAGTGCTGCAGTGCTTCCAGCTTGTGACTGATGTGGTCATTTTGGAGATTGAGGCTGAAGAGGAGGAGGAGGCTGAGGATGATGAGGTGCAGGAGCTGTAGACCGTGGGGGCAACCCTGATTGACCTAGGGTCCGCAATCCTTGGCGTCGGGAGGACGTGTTCATTCCCAAGGTCCGACTGGGTCCCGGCTTCCACTATGTTAACCCAGTGTGCCGTCAGCGAGATGTACTGTCCCTGCCCACAAGCACTTGTCCACGTGTCCGTGGTTAGGTGGACTTTCCCGGTAACTGCGTTGTTGAGGGCACGGCTAATGTTTTGGGACATGTGCTTGTGCAATGCATGGACGGCACACAGGGAGAAATAGTGGTGGCTGGGGACCGAGTACCAAGGGACGGCCGCCGCCATCAGGTTGCGGAATGCTTCCGTCTCCACGAGCCTAAAAGGCAACATTTCGAGCGCAATAAGTCGTGAAAAGTGAGAATTTAGTAGTGTGGCCTGTGGGGCGTTGGCTGCATATTTGCGCTTGCGTTCCAAGGACTGGGGTATGGACAACTGAACGCTTCGCTGGGACAAGGACATGGACGTGCTTCCTGATGCTTCTACTTGAGAGTGCGCAATGACAGGTGCAGGGCAGGAGGCATCTTCGCATGCACCATGGACAGGGGATTGGCTTGCATGCACAACAGCGGAAGAAGCAATGGTGCCACCTGCAGACACCCTGGACCCTGGGGTTCAGCCCACAAAGTCGGGTGCTTTGCTGCCATGTGCCTGATCAGGCTGGTCGTTTTGCCACCCTTGCTGATGCTGGCCTGGCAGGTGGTGTAAATGGCCTTTTTGGGGTTATCGGCAGAGTCTTTAAAAAACAACCAGACTAGGGAAGACCTAACAGTTGTACTGGCAACTTCCTTCGTGTTGGTGTTACGGGGAACGGTTGCCTGCCTTCTGTCTGTGGCCACCACACTGCTTCTTCCTGCCTGTTGGGGTGCTCTGCCTCCCTCTGCCTCTGTGCTGCTGTCCTCACTCTGCATGTCCTCCTGCCAGGTTGGGTCAGTTACTATATCATCCACCACCTCGTCTTCCACTTCTGCACCCTGGTCCTCCTCCTGACTTTCTGGCAATTGAGTCTCATCATCGTCCACCTCTTGTGACACTTTCCCACCGTTGCCTTCGTGTGACCGTGGCTGCTCAAATATTTGGGCATCGCTACACGCGATCTCCTCTTGCCCTGCTTCAAGTGGACCGGGCGAGAGGCCCAAATCTATAAATGGAAAAGTGAACAGCTCTTCAGAGTGTCTAAGTGTGGGATCAGTTGTCTCTGGGCACTCGGCATGGTGGGAGGAAGGAGGATCAGGGTGAGGAATATGCGGTCCAGACTCACGACTACTGAGACTTGACCGTGTGGAAGACAGGGTGGTGGTGGTGGTGTCTAAGTGACTGGAAGCATTATCCACTATCCAACCAACAACCTTTTGACACTGCTCTTGGTTCAATAGTGGTGTGCTGCGGTCCCCTACAAATTGGGACAGGAAGGTCAGGCGAGAAGATGTGGGTGTTTGTTGTGGCACAATTTCATCTTGCCCACGGCCTTATCCTCGGCCTCTGCATGCACCATTACCATCACGTCCAATTCCCGGTCCCTTGCCACGTGCCTTGCCCATTTTTTTTTTTAATACTGTAAATTTTATTGAAAATTTATAGGTTTAACAATAGAACCAAAGAAATAACGCATAAACTGAAATTAATAGAGCATGTTGGAAATCTGTTATGGATCATACTTATCTGCGTGTTTAGTCCATGCACTATTATACGAGCAGCTGAATATTTCCATAGTTCATGTAGCTGTAGGAGCTGCTCGCTTACTCAATCATTTACTATAATCTATGTTTGTTTACAATTTCAGAAACACTACAAACCTTTATGACACAGACAGGAAAACAACAGGGGGAGGGGGAAGGGTAATAAGGTAAAATACTGGAAGATTTCAGCAGTAAACTCTGTTCTCCTTTCCTTGAACAAATATCAGGTATTAAATTTGGCCCAGTAATAGTCCCATGGTGTCCACACCTTATTGAATACATCTAATTTGGCGTTTATTACTGCCGTCAGGTGTTCCATTCTTCGTATATCCGCAATTCTACTTAGTAAATCTCTATTAGAGGGGGGGAGCGTTTTTTTTCCAATGAAGAGCTATGAAGCATCTAGCTGCTGTTAGGATGTGGAGAAGCAGCTTTGAGGGGTTTTTACCCATCCCTCTTGGAGTAACATTTAATAAATATATAGCCGGGTCTAGAGGGATTTCAGTGAACAATACTTCCTGCAGGAGGGATCTGACATTTTCCCATAATGGGGTCAGGATCGGGCATGTCCAGAAAATGTGGGTAAGGGACCCCGTAGCAGCTCCACAGCGCCTCAGCCATCCGGGATAGAGGGGTTTAATTTGTGTAGTAGTTCAGGGGTATGATACCAAAACATCATTAATTTATATTGATTCTCTTTGTATAAAGTGCAAAGAGAGGTTTTGGATGCTTTATCCCAGATGGACTGCCAGCACTGCGGTGATAGTTCCCTTCCCAGAAACCTCTCCCACTTAGCCATGTATGAGTGTTTAGGAAGTGGACCCCCCCCCCCGGGCTGTGTTAATTAGACCATATATGTCCGATATCAGACCCTTTGTTGACGGGCCCATTTTACATATCTTTTCAAACTCAGTAGGAGAGGACACCTTCAATGACCCAAACAAAGAAACTGCAAAAGATTTAATCTGCATAAATTGAAAGAATTCCCTGTTTGTTATTCTAAAGTTAGCTTTAATGTGGTCAAAAGTGTGTAATTCCAATGAGGTTCCATCTACCAGGTCTGCAAATCTAAAAAGGCCTGCCATTATCCATGGGAGCACCATGTCCGAGCTCAAGCTATTTGGAATTAGCGGTTGATATATGAAGGATATCATTGGCGATGTTGGGGAAGTTAGTTCAAATCTCTTACCGCAGGTCTGCCATATTTCCCTTGTGAACCTGATAGGACGCAAAAGGGGACAACTTATCTTTAACGGTCTACTGGTCCAAAGCAGGGCATTTGGATGAATGGGAGCCAGCCATAACTTCTCTATTTCAGTCCATTTATTGTATTCCCATAACAAAGCCCACGAGGGGACCCTTCTGAGATGAACCGCCCAATAATACTTAATAACATCCGGTACTGACATACCTCCCTGGTTTCTGTGAGTGGTTAAGATTTGTTTGGCTATTCTATGTCTTTTATCATTCCATATAAATCTCATTATTGCTGCTTGAAGGGATTTGAGTTCTCCCATAAGGACTCTCACCGTAATGGTCTCAAAGTGATAAATTAATTTAGGGAGGAGGGTCATCTTGACCGAGGCTATTCTCCCCATCATGGAGATAGAAATAGATTTCCATTTTGTTAGCAAGTTTTTCATCTCTCTAAATAGGGATGAGAAATTCCTAGCATATAGGGTGTTATAGGATGAAGAAAGGTTGACTCCTAGATATTTAATTTCATCTGTTTTCCAACGGAATTTGTAGTTTGATTTCAGATGATCAAGGGCTTGGGGGATAAAGTTCAGGGGTAATGCCTCCGTTTTAGCTGTGTTAACTTTGTATCCTGACATGAGCCCATATTCCTTTAGTGTGGCCATAAGGTTGGGAAGTGATACGTGAGGAAAGGTTAGGGTCATTAGGACGTCATCCGCGAACAGTGATATCTTGAAAATTTACCCCTTTATCTCCACACCAGAGATACTAGAATTTTGGCGAATCGCCGCCAACGGCTCTATGCACATGGCAAAGAGGAGGGGAGATAAAGGGCACCCCTGTCTTGTTCCATTCGAAATTTTAAATTTAGGGGAGGTATGAAGGGGGGTTTTAATAGATGCTGAAGGGGTTCCGTAAAGAGCCCTCAATGCCATCATAAAAGACCCAGACACTCCGAATGCCCTCATTGTTTCAAATAGAAAGGACCAACTGAGGCGATCGAAGGCCTTCTCTGCATCTAAGCTAAGGAGAAGGGCCTCGGTCTTATTGGTATTAACCACATCTATGAGGTCCACAACTTTCCTGGTGTTATCTCCCCTTTGGCAAAATGGGATAAATCCCACTTGATCCTTATCTATTATTTGTGGAAGCCACTGATTAAGCCTATTTGCTAGTATTTTGGTAAATATTTTCAAATCTGAATTTAGTAAAGCAATGGGCCTATAATTATCACAATCTAATGGGTCCTTCCCTGGCTTGGGAATGAGGATTAGATGAGAGTGGGAGAGAGTTTCTGGAATCGGTGAGCCCCCCATATGAAGAGACAGCTCATCTATGTACGTCTTGTAGTATAGATATGTCCACCCATCAGGGCCAGGGGCCTTGCACAGTGGATGTTCTTTTATGTTATCACGCAATTCCTCAGCTGAGATTGGGGCGTTAAGGGCTTCCATCACCTCCGGGGGGAGCACTGGCAGATTAAGTGTGGCGCCCCTGAGGGTTCGACCGCCACAGGGATGCTGCACTTCTCTAATGGAGTGTAGTGTTCCTCCTCTGAGGTAAGGACAGTGTGATAGCCGTGACCCAACCTTTGCATCCAACACCACATTTCTCCACCAGAGGGAGCTAGTAAGCACTAGGTGCTGCTCCTCTGGTTACAGGGAGACTGGGGAACCAAGAGTTAGGGGAACCAGTTACTGGGCGAGGGTGGAGGACTTACAAGTTAGTTACACTTTAAATTTCGTATTTAATTAAAAGCCATCTTTGGTTCAGGTCTTTTGTCTGTTCTTTGATCGTTCTTCTGACTGTCAAGTACTGTGATCTCCCACCCTGATAGTGGATCCTGTGTTGACCTGCAGAGGTCGGAGACACGGCCCTCGTACCCCGGCCTTGGGTCGAGGGGCAGGTTGTAGACTAGGCATGTCTCAATCTGGAAAAGGACCAGGACCAAGAAGGCCAGGAGCTTAAGAGTGTGGCTCCACAGCAAATGGATCCCAGGCAGGATGCAGACGGAGCGGAGTACGCCACCTGTCCTCGCCAACCTGATATATTCAAAGGGAGTCCGGCTGCAAGAGGGGTACCGGCCCCCAACACCCGACCTTGTTACTCCATGTCCTGGTCGGGAAAGCCCGGTAGGCCCTGAGGATCCCACCGGGTATCAGACGGAGCGGAGCTGCCACCTGTGGCCTTGTTCTGAGAGGTAAGTAAACAATGGTGCAGCGGTCTCAGGGAGCGCCAAAGGAATACTGGACAATTTAATAGATGGCAACCGACTTTTATTCTTCCACCAATACCACTGCCACAATGCGTTTCAACGGTCTAAGCCGTCTTCATCAGGTGGAGTACTCCACCGGATGAAGACGGCTTAGACCGCTGAAACGCGTTGTGGCAGTGGTATTGGAGGAAGAATAAAAGTCGGTTGCCATCTATTAAATTGTCCAGTATTCCTTTGGCGCTCCCTGAGACCGCTGCACCATTGTTTACTTGTGAAATATCTCCATACGGAGCCAAAGCGGCAGGAGCAGCCGGGCATATTTGGATGTGTGAGGACCTGCGGTTATCCAGCCACCGGGTTAAACTACTGAGGACCTGCGGTGACGTGGTATCTGGTCCAGCAGGATCGTGTGACCACTTGAGGAGCACGGAGTTGCGAGGCAAACACCGACAGGACGGTACTACAAATAGAGGTGACCCGGAGCCTCATTAATCACACGCTTAATCTTGGTTGTGTAGACGTACACAACCATCACAGGTGAGTGTACTGGCACTTTTTAAATTATATAAATAGCCCTGTGAGTCTACACATGCTCCTTTTCTTTTCTTTTTGCTTGTTCTGAGAGGAGCTCAGAGGGAGACCCGGCCTATTTGCACGCACATGGACAGAAAAGGATTAGGCCCGTAGTTCAGGAACACTCTGGTGTAGGGTCCCGACTGAAAGCTGGACTTACCCGGAGGTTGTCGGACCCACGTCCCTGGTGACCGCAGGACTCTGCGGGGAGCAGGGAGTCACCTTCCTCATGCCATCTATGTGAGTAAAGCCTTGGAATTTCACCCCTATGGCCTCCGGACTGTTTATTCTGCGCCACACCGCGAGACGCGGAGCCCGTACTCCTCTACTACTATCCCCCTCCATTCTGTCCCTCTGCCCTGAGGCCCTGCTCCGCCTGTGGGAAGTAGTAATAACTTTGGCCGCCATAACACCATGCCTCAGCGGACTGCAGCGGCGCTGGTGGCCCTTCACCAGGCACCACAGGTGGCGTAGTCGTTAATCAACCCGGATAAGCCCACACCATCCTTTTTAAACTGTGACGGCCCTGAGCACGGGTCGGGTCCAGGCCACGGCTGCACCCCATCTCTCCATCGAAGGACCCGACTCCGAGTCAGCCATCTCCCAGGGTAAACTAAAGGGCTTTTTTCGAGCAAGAGGCGTCACATAAGCGCGCACAGATAATTGCTAAGTAAGGTCACCCCACGAGAAGGATCCAGTGGTAATGTCTCCTGGAGGTTATAGAGTCTCTGATAGAACTCTTGAAAGATTTTAGAAACATCCACTGGGTCGTATCGTATAGTGCCCTCTCTGTCTCTAAGTGCCTGGGGGATTGAGTTTGTAAGTCTATCTTTGAGCTGTCTGGCTAATATAGTGTGAGCCTTGTTTCCCTTCTCATAATACCTCTGTTTGGAGTAGAGGAGAAGTTTTTCCACCTTACATATGGCCAAATCCTTCAGTTTGTCTCTTATTGCAATCACCTTTCTCAAGATACTAATATTCGGGGAGGAGGACAGTTTATTTTCTAGAGATTTAAGATGAGAGGTTAGTTTAGACTTTTGGATTTGGGTATTTTTTTTTTAATCTGGCCCCTTCCCTGATACAAAATCCCCTCATCACCGCCTTATGGGCCTCCCACAGTACAGCCGGTGAGGATACTGAATTCATGTTCAAATTGAAGAAGTCTGTTAGGTGGGACTCGAGGGTCTTCCTAATAGTTGGATCTTTAATCAGAAACTTGTTAAGCCTCCAGTGAAATGTTCGCGTTGGGGGGCCCATTGATTTTATGTCTAATATCACCGGTGCATGATCCGACCATGAAATTGCCCCTATATCAGTTTTTCTCATAGTCCTGAGAACTGCAATGTTAGCGAAGAAATAATCCATGCGGGTATGGGTGCGATGGGGGGGGGGCGAGTAGAAGGAGAAACCTTTTTCTTTTGGGTGCTCTATTCTCCATAGGTCAAACAGCGAATTGGCTCTTATGAGTTTACGAAACTCCAGGGACATTCTGCTTAGCTGCACTGAGGGAGGCTTATCTACTATAGACTGCCTATCAAAGGACTCAGAAAAGGGGATGTTAACCCCTTAAGCCCCGCGGGTGGTTTGCACGTTAATGACCGGGCCAATTTTTACAATTCTGACCACTGTCACTTTATGAGGTAATTACTCTGGAACGCTTCAACGGATCCCCCTGATTCTGAGATTGTTTTTTCGTGACATATTGTACTTCATGATTGTGGAAAAATTTCTTCGATATCACTTGCGTTTATTTGTGAAAAAAACGGAAATTTTGCGAAAATTTTGAAAATTTTGCAATTTTCAAAATTTGAATTTTTAAGCCCTGAAATCAGAGCGATATGTCACACAAAAGAGTTAATAAATAACATTTCCCACATGTCTACTTTACATCAGCACAATTTTAGAACCAAAATTTTTTTTTGTTAGGGAGCTATAAGGGTTAAAAGTTGACCAGCGATTTCTCATTTTTTCAACAAAATTTACAAAACCATTTTTTTAGGGACCACATCACATTTGAAGTCACTTTGAGAGGTCTTTATGACAGAAAATACCCAAAAGTGACACCATTCTAAAAACTGCACCCCTCAAGGTGCTCAAAACCACATTCAAGAACTTTATTAACCCTTCAGGTGCTTCACAGGAATTTTTTGAATGTGGAAGAAAAAAATGAACATTTAACTTTTTTCACAAAAATGTTACTTTAGACCCAATTCTTTTTATTTTCACAGGGGTAACAAGAAAAAATGGACCGCAAAATTTGTTGTGCAATTTCCCCTGGGCACGCAGATACCCAATATTTGGGGAAAAAACACTGTTTGGGCGCACTGTAGGGCTCGGAAGGGAAGGAGCGCCATTTGACTTTTTGATTGTAAAATTTGCTTGAATAATTAGCGGACACCATGTTGCGTTTAGAGAGCCCCTGTGTGCCCAAACATTGGAGCTCCCCCACAAGTGACCCCATTTTGGAAACTAGACCCCCCAAGGCACCTATCTAGATGCATAGTGAGCACTTGCAACCCCCAGGTGCTTCACAAATTGATTCGTAAAAATGAAAAAGTGAAAAAAAAAACACTTTTTCATTGTTACGAATCAATTTGTGAAGCACCTAGGGGTTCCAAGTGCTCACTATGCATCTAGATAGGTGCCTTGGGGGGTCTAGTTTCCAAAATGGGGTCACTTGTGGGGGAGCTCCAATGTTTGGGCACACAGGGACTCTCTAAACGCAACATGGTATCCCCTAACAAATTGAATGGAAAATCGGCTCATATTGTTAGCGGACACCACATTGCGTTTGGAGAGCCCCTCTGTGCCCAAACTTTGGAGCTCCCCCACAAGTGACCCCATTTTGGAAACTAGACCCCCCAAGGCACCTTTCTAGATGCATAGTGAGCACTTGGAACCCCCAGGTGCTTCACAAATTGATTCGTAATAATGAAAAAGTGAAAAAAAAAACACTTTTTCATTTTTACGAATCAATTTGTGAAGCACCTAGGGGTTCCAAGTGCTCACTATGCATCTAGATAGGTGCCTTGGGGGGTCTAGTTTCCAAAATGGGGTCACTTGTGGGGGAGCTCCAATGTTTGGGCACACAGGGACTCTCTAAATGCAACATGGTATCCGCTAACAAATTGAATTGAAAATCGGCTCAAATTGTTAGCGGACACCACATTGCGTTTGGAGAGCCCCTCTGTGCCCAAACTTTGGAGCTCCCCCACAAGTGACCCCATTTTGGAAACTAGACCCCCCAAGGCACCTTTCTAGATGAATAGTGAGCACTTGGAATCCCCAGGTGCTTCACAAATTGATTCGTAAAAATGAAAAAGTGAAAAAAAAAACACTTTTTCATTTTTATGAATCAATTTGTGAAGCACCTGGGGTTCCAAGTGCTCACTATGAATCTAGATAGGTGCCTTGGGGGGTCTAGTTTCCAAAATGGGGTCACTTGTGGGGGAGCTCCAAAGTTTGGGCACACAGGGACTCTCTAAACGCAACATGGTATCCCCTAACAAATTGAATGGAAAATCGGCTCATATTGTTAGCGGACACCACATTGCGTTTGGAGAGCCCCTCTGTGCCCAAACTTTGGAGCTCCCCCACAAGTGACCCCATTTTGGAAACTAGACCCCCCAAGGCACCTTTCTAGATGCATAGTGAGCACTTGGGACCCCCAGGTGCTTCACAAATTGATTCGTAATAATGAAAAAGTGAAAAAAAAAACACTTTTTCATTTTTACGAATCAATTTGTGAAGCACCTAGGGGTTCCAAGTGCTCACTATGCATCTAGATAGGTGCCTTGGGGGGTCTAGTTTCCAAAATGGGGTCACTTGTGGGGGAGCTCCAATGTTTGGGCACACAGGGACTCTCTAAATGCAACATGGTATCCGCTAACAAATTGAATGGAAAATCGGCTCAAATTGTTAGCGGACACCACATTGCGTTTGGAGAGCCCCTCTGTGCCCAAACTTTGGAGCTCCCCCACAAGTGACCCCATTTTGGAAACTAGACCCCCCAAGGCACCTTTCTAGATGAATAGTGAGCACTTGGAATCCCCAGGTGCTTCACAAATTGATTCGTAAAAATGAAAAAGTGAAAAAAAAAACACTTTTTCATTTTTATGAATCAATTTGTGAAGCACCTGGGGTTCCAAGTGCTCACTATGAATCTAGATAGGTGCCTTGGGGGGTCTAGTTTCCAAAATGGGGTCACTTGTGGGGGAGCTCCAAAGTTTGGGCACAGAGGGGCTCTCCAAACGCAATGTGGTGTCCGCTAACAATTTGAGCCGATTTTCCATTCAATTTGTTAGCGGACACCATGTCGCGTTTGGAGAGCCCGTGATGTGCCTAAACAGTGGAGCTCCCCCACAAGTGTCCCCATTTTGGAAACTATACCCCTCAAGGATTTTATTAAGGTGTATAGTGAACATTTTGAACCCAGAGGTACGGCACAGAATTTGTTTACATTAGGTCATCATATTGAATAAGTTGTCATTATTCTTGAGCGCAAGTGCTCGCTACTTGAGTTTGCATCGGGTACTCAGGTATGCACCATGTACAGCGTGTGCTCGAGTGACATGCTCGAGTCCCTGCTCCGCATGTTTCACGGTTATTAGACACCCAAAAAAAAACATGCGGGGATCGCTCGTGCATGGCAGGCAATCCCCGTAAAGTTTTTTGGCTGCGAAGCATATGGGGCAGAGACTCGAGCATGTCACTCAAATACCCACGATACTCAATGCATACCAGAGCACCCGATGCAAACTCAAGTAGCGAGCACTTGCTCTCAACACTAGTCGCCATATCGTCATCTTTTTTTCTTACTTTTGAAAAAAATCCCAACCCCAGCCCTAACCCTAGCACAACCCTAGCCCCAGCACAACCCTAGCCCCAAACCCAGCCCTAACCCTAGCCCAATCCTAACCCAAGAGTTTATTTTTGACGCCGTTCCTTGTGCGTTATAAGTGATTAGACGACTTTATTCTTCGGGTCGGTGTGATTACAGCAATGCCAGAATCATATGGGGTTTTTATGACTGACAGCTGTCACACACTAAAAGACGCATTTTTTGTAAAATCTAGTTTTTGCATCGCCATATTTTGAGAGCTATAATTTTCCAGATTTTGGCAGACAGTCATGTGACGGCTCGTTTTTTGCGGGATGACTTGACGTTGTTATTGGTGCCATTTTCAGGCACGTGACATTTTTTGATCGCTTTCTATTCCGATTTTTGGGAGGCAGAATAAACAAAAACCAACAATTCAGGAATTGTTTTTTTTTTTTTTTTTTATTCTGTTCCGCGTGTGGTAAAATTGATGAGGTAGCTTTATTCTTCGGGTCAGTACGTTTACAGCGGTACCACATTTGTATCATTTTTCTATGTTTTGGCGCTTATACACAATAAAAGCTATTTTATAGAAAAAAATATTTTTTTGTATCGCTTTATTCTGAGAGCTATAACTTTTTTATTTTTCGGCTGATGGAGCTGTATGGCGGCTTGTTTTTTGCAGGACGAGATGACGTTTTCAGCGGTATCATTTTTATTTATATGCGTCTTTTTGATCGCGTGTTATTCCACTTTTTGTTTGGCGGTATGGTGATAAAGCATTGTTTTTTGCTTCGTTTTTTTTTTTTTTTTTTTACCGTGTTCACTGAAGGGGTTAACTAGTGGGACAGTTTTATAGGTCAGGTTGTTCCGGATGCGGCGATACCAAATATGTGTACTTTTATTGTTTTTTTTTTATTTTTTTTATAATAATATTTATTGATGGGTACATTATATTTTTATTTTTGGTGTATTATTTTTTTTTTTTTTAATAATATTTTTGCACATTTTTTTTTTTTTTTTTTTTCCACTTTCACACAGTTTATACACTTTATTACTTTGTCCCACTCTGGGACTTTCACTTTTTTTTTTCTGATCGCCTGCATGGCACAGGAATGGAGCACCATCCCTATGCCATGAAGGCTGTCAGAAGTGCACAGTGTGAAGATTGCTTGGAGATGCACTGCGCATGTCCAAGCAATCTTCCTGCTCTCTGGTGACCCGGATGTTGTCATGACGACATCGGGTCGTCATGGCAACACCCGGGAAGCCTTTGCAGACTGCGCTGGAAGCCGGAAGAGGAGGTGAGTATCGCCGATCACCTCCCCTTGCCCCCGCAATGCCGCGATCGACTTCGATCGCAGCATCACGGGGGTTAATGTGCTGGGAACGGTGCAGGACCGCTCCCTGCACATAGTATCGGGTGTCAGCTGTGACAATCAGCTGACACCCGGCGGCGATCGCGCCCGCACAGCCTGTGTGCGCGCGCGATCGCGATGACGTACTAATACGGGTCTGGCTCTTAAGTCCCAGGGCACAGACGCGTATTAGTTACAGCTTATTTGCAAAGCTAACAGGCACTTTCCCAATTACTGGTGTAGAGTGGGTTACCAGCGCTTGGGGCAAGGTAAGTATTTTGTATTCTCTTGCACACGTTGAGTGTTTGGTGAGTTTTTTACCTCACTATTTGTAAGTCAAAACCCTGGACTGTTAGCGCTCCCAGCGTCCCTTCCACCAGTTCAGTACTGAACCCCTTATTATATTTTAAGAAAGTACTGACATAATTATAGTTTGCCCTTTATCACTTACATTTTTTTTTCTGATTTTTGCTGAAATCTAACATAAAATTTTGACAATAAAAAAGTTTTACAATGTTATTTTTCATTTTACATTTTATGTTTTAACTCCTTTTTTTAACCCCTTGACGGAGTGACGGAGCCAATTATGTCCTTAATGACCAAGCCAAATGTAACAATTCTGACCACTGTCACTTTATGAGGTAATAACTTTGAAACGCTTCAACGGATCCCATTGGTTCTGATATTGTTTTTTCGTGACATATTGTACTACATGATGGTGGTAAAATTTCTTCGATATGACTTGCGTTTATTTGTGAAAATTTAACAATTTTCAAACTTTGAATTCTTATGCCCTTAAATCAGAGAGATATGTCACACAAAATAGTTCAGAAATAACATTTACTACATGTCTACTTTGCAACAAAATTTCTTTTTGTTAAGAAGTTATAAGGGTTAAAAGTTGATCATCAATTTCTTATTTTTCCAACAAAATTTAGAAAAACATTTTTTCCAGGAACCACATCACATTTGAAATTATTTTGAGGGGTGTATATGACAGAAAATACCCAAAAGTGACACCATTCTAAAAACTGCACCCCTCAAGGTGCTCAAAACCACATTCAAGAAGTTTATTAACCCCTCACGTGCTTCACAGGAGCTGAAGTAAGGTTGAAGGAAAAAATGAACATTTAACTTTTTTCACAAAAATTTTACTTCAGACCCCAATTTTTTTTATTTTTACAAGGGTAAAAAGAGAAAATGGACCACAAAATTTGTTTTGCAATTTCTCCTGAGCATCCTGAAACCCCATATGTGCGGGAAAACCACTGTTTGGGTGCACGGGAGGGCTCGGAAGGGAAGGAGCTCCGTTTGACTTTTTGAACACAAAATTGGCTGGAATCGAGAGCAGACGCCATGTCGTGTTTGGAGAGCCCCTGATGTGCCTAAACAGTGGAACCCCCCAGATGTGACCCCATTTTAGAAACTACACCCCTCAAGGATTTTATCAAGGGGTATAGTGAGCATTTTGAACCCAGTGGTACGACACACAATTTGATAACAGCCACTAAACATGTGGGGCGGGGACTCGAGCACCCGCGATACTTAGTGCATACCCGAGCACCTGATGCAAACTCAAGTAGCGAGCACTTGCGCTCAACAATAGTCATCATATCGTCATCATTTTTTTTCTTTACTTTAAAAAAAAAAAACAACCTTAACACAAACCTAACTCCAACCCGAACACAACCCTAACCCTAACGCAACCCTAATCCTAACTCCAACACAACCCCAACCCTAACTTCTAAGAATGGAAAAAAAATATATTTTTTATTCTTTAATTTTTATTTAGCTAAGGGGGTGACAACGGGGGATTTTATTTACAGTTTTTTTTTTCTTTTGATCATTGTGATAGGGTCTATTACAGTGATCAAAAGGAACGAATAGGGAAAATTCCGTATTGTTGCTGGGCACCGGCGGGCACACTGCGCATGTCCCCACCATTTTTTTTTTTTACAGGAAGATGATGAAGGGTTGGGGGGCGGATCAGGAGATCTGGGGACGGCAGAGGTGCTTGGTGGGCTCGGGCTGGCATCATTTTTTTCTCCTCTGACATGTATATCATGTCAGAGGAGAGAGAAATCATTGTAGCAGTGGGCATACTTTTCTTTTCCATGATCACTGTTATTCACTGAATAACGGCGATCACATGATCGGGGACCGGAAAAACCGGCATTGTTCATGTTCTCCAGGGTCTCAGCTACAGTAGCTAAAGTATGGTAGCTGAAACCCCGGAGATTTTCCAACGCTGAGGGGTGCTGAGGAATAAGTATGACGCGCCCCCGGGGCAATGGGGTACTCGGCAGCCTATGGATGCTGGTGGGGGATATGTCACAGTGGCTGGCCCGGTCCGTCGCCCAGGGCGGTCAACCAAAAAGGGGGATTGTAACTTGGATAAAAATAAATAAATAGTTTGTGACACCACCTGTGGTACCTGGTAAGGATTACCAGCGCTGCTGCAGACCTCCGGGGGGGGGTGATGGGATGGCAGCTGGGATATTTCTGCTCCCCACAGGTGGAGTGGGCCCCCAGGGCAGTGTGGAGTTTGATGGTGGGTGGTGATGCTGGGGCTTGTAGTGCAGGCGGATGGTGCAGCAGGAGTAACTGACAGAGACAGGGGATTCGCTTCAATATCTTTACTGGAGCGGATGTCAGGTACGGTCCAGGGTACTCAGTAGGATGGGTGCACTTCAGGACTTCTCCCCAGTGAGCGGGTATAAGGCCTCCTGGTCCGTGTCTGCCTCTCTGTATGCTCCTGGCCAGCCTGCAACTGTGCCTAGCTTATGTGTCGTGCTGTTCACCTGTCGCTCGGTAGTAGGACCTTCTGCTGGCAACCACTATCCCTGGTAACGCTGGGGCCTTCGTGGTTCCTGGTCCTGTAATGGGTCTAGCTTCAGGTCTGCCAGGGACTTGTAGTCCTCCTGGAATGCCGGTGATCCCTACTGGGTATAAAGGGACCCTGTAGGCGCAGACCCGGTGTCCGGTTTGTATATCGGGGTGAGCCTATGATGCTCCTCTGCCCCCTTTACTCCTCTCTCCTCTCCTCCTTGCCGTCAGCCACACTCAGGGCCCTCAGAACTCAGCAGCAGATGCGCTGCGTCTTCGCTGCTCTCAGCGTCAGCACGCTCTCAGACTCTCTCTCAGTCTGACTGATCTACTAACTGCCTGGCTCCACCCTCCATATATATATATCCCTAACGGGCTCCCTCTGGTGGTATGAGGTGGAAGGGTGGAGGTGTTTGTATGTAATGAGGGCCTCTTGTGGAGAAGTCCATCCATGCACCCTGGGTCCTGTGGTACCTGTGCACAGCAGGGTGCCACAAGTACCCTTAACTTCCACTGTGGAAAGGAGTATCATTAAGGGCTTAAGTAACTATTTTATTGCATTAGTCTTATTCCTACCCTAGTTAGGTTTCTAAAAAGTATAAAAATGTAAAAACAACTCTTAGTAATTAATTATGGTATTGGTATGGTATTGAATCATGAGCAGTGAATCAGCGGCTAAGTTCTCTTTGTACCAGTGCACATGATTCAATACAGTGGAGACTTAGATGGGGGAAATTTTTGCAATCCTCATCAATTTGGGTGCACAGAGAAACTGTACCTATGCCCCCCCCCAAATTACAGCACTGTTCCCACCCACTGTTTAAACAAGATCTTTCAACAAATTTTTATGTTGTACTGGACATATCGTGTAATAGGGCGCTGTAGAGCAGAATACAACATTTTTTGCCTCTCCATTGCGAAGATATTAATGATCAAAGTATTTAGCACCTAAACAGTTAATTTTTTTAAAGACTCAGTGTGCATTGTCAGAGAGATTTCACTGGAAGCGTGTACTTCTTCCTCTTTCTAATGCTGACCAATCATAATCAGGAGGTAACACACTGGGGAAAGAAGAACACCCGGGACCCCCATCCCCAAAAATAGCATTGACAGTCTATTCTCCTCCCTGCAGAGTGAAGACATGTGCTGGAGTACAGCAGACCTGAGTGTGATTAACTGAGGTCGCAGCATGTTTACTCCATGTGATATCTACAGCCAATTACAGCCTCTGGAGGACACTACAGTGGAGTGTATACTGGACAACCCCTTTAATGTTTTATCTAATACAGGAAATGATTCTGATTACGAATATACTATCCAGAATCAATTTATTATTGAAATGATAACATTCTATTTGTTTTCTTAGGTCAAGTCTGGATGGCATTGAAGTGATGTGGTCGAATAACTACGAAGGGATGGATGCATACACAAACGTACTGTGACAGCACGTTTTTGACTGCGTGAAACAAATTTCTCAGCCAATGTAATCTACAAGGAACTCCAGTGTTGATGACCCTGATTAGCAACATTCAGTCAGAAAATATATGCTTGAAAAAAACACATGCACATTTTTTTGAGTAAATCAACTGTGTCATAACCACACCATCTGGCATAACCCTTACAGTAACTGTAGCTTTATATTTTTTCTTTTCAAAAATCAATAGTACACATGAAAATAAGAAACTTTGTAATATATATTAACAGAGAATTGTGCTTCTCTCTCCTCCTGGACTAATATTTCATTCTCAAAATTCTCAATTCAAAGATAAAATCTGCATTCAGTGAATAAAGATTTTCCATTGTTGAGATAGGAGATGATAATTGGTGCTCTTAAGGTTCTATAGAGCACTGTAACGGATGTTTCAGGAGAACCTACAGAACCTGTGTTTGTCTGCATCAAACTTCTCTGTCCTCCCCTCTAAGAGTACCAACTGTCTATTTTTCTGGTATGTTCCCAACCGCAGGGGTCTCCTGCAGACCTCGGGTTGTCATGCCAACCCACTGGAGACCCACAATCCTGTGATGGGGTCGCCGATGGACGGGTTTAGAGACGCTCCTCCGGTAAGCGCGAGTTAAATGCCGCTGTCATAGATTGACAGTGGCATTTAACTAGTTAACAGCCTCGGGTGGATCGCGATTCCATCTGCAGCTGTTTTGGGCACATGATAGCTGATCGGATCAGCTGTCATGTGTCCAGAAAGGTGCGGACTCAGCGCCAAAGCCCGCATATAAGGGAGGGACCCGACATGTGACATGCTATTACGACACACGTCGGAAAGGGGTTAATGTCACAGGTTTAATAGTTTCAGGCTGTGCTGGTGCAGGCACTGTTTTTTGTTGTTGGTAGTTTGGAGTACAGTTGGTCTGAGCAAGTGGTGTATCTCTGGCGCTACAGGAAAAAATGGGCTGTGGCTGGGTGTTGGTGTTAGTGTTGTGTGGGCCTAACGCTCGTTCAGGCCGCCTACACTACACGCCATGCTAACAATACTTATATTGTACCTTTCTTTATCACATCCTGCATTACTATACATTATGTGTATAACACGTCAACACTTATCACACTCTATGTCATAATACATCACACCAGAACACATCACATGACACTATAAATATATTTATATATTGTGACAGGGTCACTGGTGTTATATGTGAGGGGAGGTATGTGTCACTACGGCTGCTAGCCTGTGTGAACTGAACCTACAACTTTTCCCCAGCAAGTTATATGGTGGAGGTTTAAATCACTATTTTGATGGGAGTGGTTTTGTGTGAATGACATAGAGATGGGGGGGGGGGGGAGTCATTCATCCTTCCTCACCTCAGGGTGTGGCTGAGCAAGGTTAAATGCTCAGTCACTATTTTTTTTTCTCTGGTGTGAGCTGGAGAGTGAAGTCTCCAGGCTGTGTGTGGAAGCTAGAGAGCTCCACAAAAGGACTTTGCCTGAATGGCTTGTGAAACCGAGAGCAGGCAGAACCCGCTCACTTATGGACTGTGCTATACTTTATGTTTTTGTGTTGACGTTATGCTGGAAAGGCCGTGTTTATTTTGCTGAATCTGCAGTGCTTATGCCGCTACAATAAACCTGTAGAGGAAACCATGTCCTGAGTCTACTTCTGGGAGCAGCCGAGAAAGTAGTCTTACCACAAGAAATATATAACACACAACACTATTCACATAATGTGATTGGTGCCTTCAGGGGTAGGGTCTTCTTTTCTCCACTCCTATTGGTTTTCCCAACACTGTTTTCCCATAAATGTCTGGGGTTCAGACACATACCATGTCAGGACTAAGAGCCCTTTTTATGTTCACGTCTTCTTACTTTTTATTTTAAATGTTGAATTAAGTCATGTTTTAATATACTCACCCACTTACTGCAGATGCTGGATTTTTTCTTTATTTCATCTACTGCATCTACTGACCATGAGCCAGTCAGGAGTCTCCATGCACCGCATCTTCATTGAGGCATTTTTCTTCACTTGATGAGCCGATATCTTCCTCCCCCTTTTCCTCATATGTTATCTGGCGTATCATGCTTCCAGTGTGTGAACCTCAGACTTATTTTCCTTTTATAGTTTTTCTACATATATTGTCTTTACATCTTTTTTATTTTATCATGACAGCGACACCTTCCACTCATTCCATGTTTTTTCCGCCTATCAATCATTCCTCACTATTATCTAAAGTTTCTCCATTTTTTTCTACTGAAGAACCTAATACAGATCAACCTGCTACGTCTCTTAAAAACCTTTTTTGGGATCTTGAGAAATCGTTATTACAAAGACTCAGTACATGGTGGGACACAACCACACTTGATTTAAATATGATCTCCCGAGGTCTTAGGATAAAGAAAAAATGTACTACCACATATGATGGCGACTTCAAAAAAGAATGGAATGATATCCTAAATAATTGTTCATCTCATTTGATGCAGATCATTATCAAATATGAGCAGATTAAATTTAAGGACTTGGAAATCACCATTTCCCAACTTCATAAATCAGTCAACAAATTTGCTGCAGATAATGAGTTTTCTATTCTGAAGGATAAATTGCAGAAAACCTTAAATGACTATGAGGATTCCATTACATCTATCAAAAAAACAAAAATTCAATATTAAAGATCTAAGGGACTATAAAAATAATTCTGTCTATAACTGGCATTTAGATTAAAAAATCCACACTCCCAGATCTATCCTTAAGACTTCCCAATCTCACGTCAGCTTCAGCTCATCTGAACTTGATTCCTTAGATGGTTTCTCTGAGAAAACAAACTCCAGTGAGTCTGAATTGGATCATATTCTGACCAAATATAAAAAATCCCACAATAATGTTATTTCCAACAACCATCACCAATCACGTTTACCAAAGAACGACCTGGAGATAGAGCAGGCAAAGAGCACAAAAAGACATCACATATATCCAACACAAATGAAGAAACAATTAGTCCAGTTTTCCACCATACCTCGGACATGAGTAAATTTACTTGAACCTGTCTGCCACCATCATCATTGCTGACTAATTTAGTGTTCTCTCCAAGGCTTTGAATTTTGTCTCCACCAAGATGGCTGATCTATTTAATACGCTTTTGGACATTAAATTCTGGCTGCTTACTGTCAAAAGACATTTCTTTCAAACTAACACAACAAATCAGACTACTATTTCTGTTGTTACTGATACCATTACTAACAAACCCTGGCTCTGATCCTGTTCATCATTTTCAGGAACAATGCGCTATTACCACTCTAACGGACCTTTTTGATGATATCTGTTCAGACCATTGCGACAAACCACCTCGTTAAGGATTCCTAATCCTTCATTTTACCAAATTCAATCCAGAGTGCCTGTTATGGATGACTTCTAACATGTTATGGAGAGAGATCTTACACATTTGTTTGCCACAAAAAGAGATAATTCATTTAACATTACTCTCAAACAAAAGAAGGCTATCACACAATTACGTGAGAATCCCAATATAATTATCTGACCTTCAGACAATGGTGGATCTATTGTCATTCTTGACAAGATGTTATACCACAAAATTGTCATGGAGCTATTATCTGACATGTCTACATGCCACAAAATCAAAAGTGACCCCCCCCCCTCCAATTATCCATGATATGTCACTCTTACTTCAGGATGGTATCTCTAAAGGTTTTTTGTCTGTCAAAGAGAAGGAATATTTTCTGGTTGATAGCCTTGTGTGTCCCATTTTTCATCCTCTGCCAAAGACTCACAAATCACAATTTCCTCCCCCCTTACAACCCAATAAACACCGTGCAATAAACTCCTCTACATCCAAGATTTCTTCCTTTCAAATTCCCTTAACCTGGCTCTCACTGAAACCTGGATGCAGTCTGACACCACCGCTGCGGCTGCTCTCTCGTATGTTGGACTACAATTTTCACATATCCCCAGACCTGAGAGCAGACCAAGTGAAGGTGTTGGTCTGCTCTTTTCATCACAATGTGCTTTTCAGGTCACTCCCTGGTTTCCTCACTTATGTTTCCTTCCTTCAAAGTCCACACCATTAGACTCTTCAAGCCCTTCTCCTTGCGAGTGGTGGTTGTGTATCGCCCTCCAGGCTCCTCCTGTCAGTTTCTGGATCACTTTGCCACATTTACTAACCTTTGATATTCCCACTCTCATCATAGGGGATTTTAACATCCCCATTGATGAGTCGCTCTCCCCATCTGTCTCTCATCTTCTTTCTCTAACTTCCTCCTTTGGCCTTTCACAACTTACTAACTCTCCTACACATGAAAACAGGAATATTCTGGACCTTATCTTCTCACGACTCTGCTCGCTGCATAACTCCCCTCTCCCACTCTCTGACCACAACCTTCTTTCCTTCAAGAACGGTCTCAACACCCAAAAAACCCCCACTTACCCAAGAAACCCCCACTTACATACAGAAATCTACGTGCCATCAATACCCAACAGCTTATGAATAATCTACAGTTATCTTTAGCTCCCATCTCTTTTCTCTCCTGTCCAGACTCAGCTTTGTCACACTATAACAATACATTGCAGAGTGCCCTGGATGAAGCAGCACCTGCTACACGCAGAATGACCCGGCATAGATGGCAGCCCTAGCACACGCTGCAAACACGTTTTCCCCAGCGCTGCTCAAGGTCTACCGAGCATCTATGGAGAAAATCACTTTCAACACAAGACTTCATCCACTATAAGTTCTTGCTCAAAACGTATAATTCTGCTCTCCATCTGGCTAAACAAGTCTACTCTACCAACCTCATCACATTTCTATCCAACAATCCAAAGCGACTCTTTGAAACCTGCCACTCCCTCCTGAGCCCTCAAATACAGACCTCCATCACCAATTTAAGTGCTGACGATCTGGCCACTTATTCCCTAAAAAAAATAAATCACATCCATTAAGACATCTTTGCACACTCCCCTCAGAGCTTGGATCCTCTTCCTTCCCGCACCTTAAGTTCACTTTCCTTCTTCAAGCCTATCACAGAAGAAGAAGTTACCAGACTCCTCGCCCTACAACCTGCAACAGTGACCCTATTCCCTCACATCTCCTTCAGTCTCTCTTCCCAGCTGTCACTACCCACCTAACTAAAATATTTAACCTCTCTCTTTCTTCGGGTATTTTTCCCTCTTCATTCAAACATGCCATCATAACCCCTTTACTTAATAAGCCATCCCTGGACCAGAACTTAGCTGCTAAGTACAGACCGGTCTCTAATCTTCCTTTCATCTCTAAACTCCTAGAATGCTTGGTTCACTCACGTCTCATCCTATATCTCTCAGCTAGTACTACAGAGTGCTATTTTATTTCTTAGTTCTATATGGAGATGGCTACTCTTAGTAAGCACCTGTACACACCTGTTTTCTGTTTGGAAGTAGAAGTGACAGTCAGTCTTTTGATATGTGTATACATAGGCTCTCTGACTGAGCACTCCACTCCTCAGCCTCAGGTGGTTTTAATTGCAGCAGGATCCTACATTCCCATATAAATGTAGGCTTCAGCATAAGAGAGGATTCACATTAGCTAGGTTCCCAGCGACGAGAATCACCTTATCATGGCTACCGGGTACACATGAATTGACCAATTTATGCACTAAGTATTCTCAATTTTTCCTATATTCTAGAGCAGTAATGCAATTCAAATTTCATATTTCATGTTTGTTTGTTATAGTGCTGCAGAGTGCAACTTTATGTGTTACTCCCTCTATCTAATACTGAATCTCTCCAAAACACCTTGTATTTCCTCCCTGTACTAACCTACCCATACCCGACTTTGCAATTTCCTACTAACCAATCTCCAACTAACCTAACTCACTCCTCTCCAATCTGTCCTGAATGCAGCAGCCAGGGTCGTATTTCTATCAGGCCACTTCACCGACGCCTCTAGCCTGTGCCAGTCATTGCACTGGTTACCCATTTGCTACAAAATACATTACAAAGCCTTCCCCAGTTCTGCACTGCCCTATATCTCATCCGTCATTTCTGTCTATCACCCTTCCCATGCCCTCCGTTCTGCAACTGATTTAAGACTAAGATTTTACATAATCCGAACCTCGCACCTCCGTCTCCGAGACTTCTCTCGTGCTGTTCCAGTTTTCTGGAATACACCACCCCAAATGATCCAACTAATATCTAGCCCCTATGTTTTTAAGCATGCTTTAAAAACACATCTGTTTAGACAAGCCTATCACCTCAACTCACCAACCTAATTCTCCCATGTTCCCTCCTAAATGTTAATCATAATCTGCTTCTGCCTATTCATCTGTCTCCACATCCTCCATGCACCAAATAACACACGATAACTGCACTTAGACAGATCCCAGCTGACGACTGGATGATGCAGCTTAAAATGAAACCCCTTATTTATTATAATTATGGCTGAACTATAACAGCACATTCTACCTATTGTGTCCCCCTATTTCCTTATAGATTGTAAGCTTGCAAACAGGGCCCTCAATCCTCCTGTAACTGTTGAAATGTGTTACATTGTACTGTTTTTATTGTCTGTACATGTCCCTACATAATTGTAAAGTGCTGCGGAATATGTTGGCGCTATATAAATAAAAATTATTATATTAATTATTATTATTCATCTGGCAGAATCATGAGAATTCACCAAAAATCCACTAGAATTTATCACTTTCCTTATTATCCACACTTTGAATTTGCGATTCACAGTGGATTTTGTTGGTTCACACACACCGTTTCTTGATGTTTTTCTCATGGGTAATCACCGTGATAATTCCATTAGTACAAAATTATACAGGAAACCGACAGGTGGGAACTCAGTCGTACATGCCACTAGTTGCCAACCCCGCCATGTGATAAAAAGCCTTCTGGTGGGAGAGTTCGTCAGAGCCCACCGTGCCTGCTCTGATGATTCAAGGAAGAATGCATTACCATTAAAAATAGACTCAAATCCAGAGGATACAATAGATCATTTCTAACATGGGCTGAAAGAATAGCTGCATCAAAAGCTCGCCAACAATTACTAGGTGATTCTCATAATAATTTTCTGACAATCACCTTTGTTACATCTTTTCATAAAAATCTTCTTCTCTATCAGTATGACAAACTTGCCAGTATCCTCTCTCCTGGTATTAGACATTCCACCCGCAAGGCAAAATCTTTAGGTGACATTCTCCTCTAGTCTGTATTGTGACCATGGTTCAGCTTCACATACTTGGTTAACCACTAAAGATAATTTAAAATTTGGGTTATCCAAATGTAGTTTATGCAAATATATGTCCAAAACATCGCAATTTTCATCATATCATTCTCCAGGTTTATATTGCATAAATTCCTTCATTAACTGCAACACTACAGATATTGTCTATCTAGCCAAATGCCAAAGCTGTGCTGTCCAATACGTGGGATGTACAACACTTAAATTCAAAGTTAGAATAGCAGAACCCTCACATGATGCCAAATTCTAACCATTAAAAATCAAACGCTCTATGTCGGGCATTTCAAGGCATTTTTTAGACAAACATCAGGGTGATACCTCTTCTCTAACAGTTACTGGCATTGAAAAGGTTAATCGTGCTCCCAGGGAATGTGATTGGACCAAAGCCTTACTTAAATGTGAAGCTCATTAGATCCTTAAACTAGATACCAGACACCCTAAAGGTCTCAACTATAAAACCGATCTGTTACATTTACATAAACTTTCAGAATATATATTGTTCTTATGTTTTTTTCTATTTTCATTAGCATTACATATTGTGGATATCTCACATGAATTTGTTTGTTGATTATTATCTTATACTTGTGCGCCATGGCCCATGGTCATCTTTGGTATATGTGATACTATATGTGATTTTACCATACGATCTCTGTATCTACCTCTGAATCTTGCGGTTTTGTTTATTAGTGCTAATTTGGAGCATGGGTTGCAATTAATCTTATTTTCATTCCCATTGGTTTTCCCAGCACTGTTTTCCCATAAATCTCTGGGGTTCGGACACACACAATGTCAGGACTAAGAGTGGTTCAGTTCAAACCGCAAAGACCTGTGCTTCCCCCGTCCCCCTCTTTTTCTGTTCACATCATGTTATTTTTTTATTTAAATGTCGCATTAAAAGTGGATTTTTTCTTAGTTTCCTCTACTGCATTAAGTTCTTTGGGCCCGCAGGCTAACTTAACAACATCTGCCCAACAGTCCATGGGGCAAAGTCCTCATGGGACACAGTCCATAGGACAGTGATACAGTCCCTTCCATGTTTACTTCCCCCACTGGTTGGAACCCTCTCCTGGGCTGAGGGTATAAGTCCCGCCAGTGGCTGCAGCATCTCTGCAATCCAGCAGAGGGCTGTGCAACGGGCACAACAAACGTTTGGCTGTCCACGGCCAATAACAATGAGTCCCGGACAGAAGGGTCCCAAACCCGCTAAAACTTTTGGGACCTTTTAGCACACAGGTGCAACCAGCACAACATGGTCCTCTCGACTTCCGACTCCGTTTTCTTCACCGGTCCTCTTCCGATCTTGCTTCGGCCCGGTTTTCTTCTTTGTCCCAGCTTCTGGTTGTCCTCTAGGGGACCCGATGACCTTCTCCGCCAGGCCAACCAGCCGCATTTCACCATCAGACTGCAGGCCTCTAACTCTCCTGACCGTGACATAGCTTGGGACAGGAAATGGCACCTCTCAGGATGATGCCTTCTCACTTGGCACCAGCTCCCCTCTAGCTAAGGAAGCGATCACTCCCTCCATGGAGTCGTCCTTCAGCCCCTGCCTCATGAGGCCATCAACTCCCGCAGCCAACCATAGCCTCTTCCTCCATCAAGGCTGTCTGGCTGGGCCCGGACCCACTGCTCCCTTTCTGTCTTGGCCTGGACCAGCCCCACAATACACTTCACCCGACCATGTGATATTTCAGTTTTTCTTCTTTAATAAATTTGCAAAAATTTCTAAATTTCTGTTTTTTTTTTTAGTCAATATGGGGTGCAGAGTGTACTTTAATGAAAAAAATGAACTTTTTAGAATTTATCAAATGGCTGCAATGAAACAAAGAGTGAAAAATTTAAAGGGGTCTGAATACTTTCCATACCCACTGTATAAAGACCATATAACAATATTCACATAACACAATTGGTGTCTTCAGGGGTAGGAATGCAACAGTTCAGTAAATAACCCCTTAGGCTATGTTTACACATGTTGTGTTTTACTGCGTATTTTGCAGCAGATTTTTATGCAAATTTTCAGCAGCGTTTTGCAGTACCAGCAAAGTGTATGAGAAACCAGAATTCTCTGTTCACACGTTGCTTTTTGTTTGCTGCGTATTTTCTGACTTGCTTGCGTTTTTGGAAAATAGATTATGTCACTTCTTTCAGCATTTTTGCAGTGTTTTTTTCAGCCATAGAAAGTAATGGGTGGTGAAAAAAACGCTGCAAAAACGCAGCAAAAAACTCACCTGCGTTTTTGCAGCATTTTTGATGGCAAAATAGACTGGGATTTTTTTTTTCACAGAACTTTATGTATATGCCTAAATAGAGACAGTGAAAAAAAACGCTGCAAAAACGCTGCAAAAATGCATCAAGAAACGCAGGATAACCATCATTTTTGATGCAGAGCTGTTTTCCTGCCAGAGAAAAGTTGTCAGAAAATTTGCACCAGATTTAGCTGCAGAAAAAACACAACTTGTGTGAACATAGCCTTACAGTGGCAAGAGAAGATGGTCACCTAGAGAAGCGACAGGTTGTTTTGAGGTGAGGTGGAAAAACTTGCTAGATTGGAGTGATGGACCAGTCATTTGGAGATATGACAGAGAAGCTGTGGGAAAAAGTTGCCTGTTGCCTGGTGTGGAAGACGGTTTGGCTGTCTTGCTTAGTGGGTCGTGGTGAGTGAATCACTGAATGGATGGTAAACTAGCCATTGATCTGTAGAGGTCTGGAGCTGATATAGAGGTATCATGAAGGATATTGGTCTGGCTGAGTTTCAAGTCAGCCAGTAGTGTCTCTAATGTATTGTCAGCCCAAGTCGTTATGTCTGAAAGTTTTCTGGGGTAATGGGAAAAATAAACCTCAAAGGGAACTAGTGAAAAACCGAAAAAAATGGGTCGGCACACCTATTGGTACTTATGTGTAGGTTAGGTGCACATTCACGTTGTGGCCATTAACAAACAAAACCTAGAATGAAAAAACAATGAACAAATACCCTGCAGTAAATATATAGTAGTATTACATGTACAGTAAATAACATAGGGTACTTAGTTGACACTATTTTGATCGAAAGACCGTAAAGGCCATCCCACCCTGAGAAGGTTTACCCAATCCCTAACTCTCGTATTTCACCTTGCCATGTGCCAGCACGTTTTTATTCTAGGCTTTGTTTTTTAATTGCCATAGTGTGAATGTGCACCTACTCATCGCACTTATACCAAGTATGTTGGCCCATCTTTTTGATCTTGCTTTACTTTCTTGTACTTCATACATATGGGGACTTGCTCCCCCTCTTTTTTTGCTGTGCATCTTGTCTATTTGGATTTCCACAGGCAGGTGTGAAACAGTCAGGTCTAGGTCCTGCTCTGCCCAGTCTATTTTGAGGCCTGCTGGCACATAGCAAGGTGAAACTAGAGTTAGTCACCAACCTGATTGGGTGAAACTTATCGCAGTGGGATAGCTTTTACTCTCTTTTGATCAAAATAGTCTCAACCTAGTACCCTATGTTATTTATATGTACTATTTGTGATGCTGAGTAAATTCTCACGGACAAGCCGTGAGTCTGGATAATCAAGGAGTCTGAGGTCAAAAGCCAGGAGGGTACATCATAAACAGAAGAAAGAGACAAAGGCGTAGTCAAGTAACTGTCTGAGGTCAAAATACCAGGAAGATAGTGGATCAGAACAAAGGGGTTAAACAGATGGATGGTCAGAACAAGGTCCAAGATCAGACAACGAAAGATCAACAAACAGAACACAGGTCACAGAGAGACTAACCACAAAAAAGCTGAATGTATGTTTGGCAGAGGTCTGGGATTTAAGTAGCTGGGCAATCACCTGGGACAATGAACACCTAAAGACAGCCCCCCCCCTCCAGTCCCAGATTGGACGGCCGAGCAGTCAATCAAAACCCTGACGTCTCAGCATGCCCCTGCATCAGACTGGACACTGAGCTGTCAATCAAAGTACTGACAGCTTTAGCATGCCCCTGTACCAAATGGGATGGCTGAACCGTCAGTAACTGCACCCCAGACACACTGAGGGGTGGAATCGTGACACTATTACTATTTATTCGTTTATTTACTGCATGGTATTTACTCATTGTTTTTATTCTAGGTTTTGAAAGTGAACTAATATTGGTGAGGCTGGTGAATTCAATCCAGGGGAAGGCTCTAGCTGCCTCTGTAGGTGGGACATGAGAATCACCAATTTGAGTGACGTAACTGTTACACATTTTGATTTTCTTACTTGTGGCATTGTGTGCCGCTGTATTTGCATTTGTGTTCAGTACAAGTGAACTGGTTGACTCTATTTGGTTTGCAATTATGAAAGGAACCACTCACGTTTGGCCAGCATTACATGAAGACTAGAGGGGCATTTACATTCCAAGATAATCGTGAATGAGCATTGTTAAAAAACGCTTGTTTCACAATTATCTAGCTATGTAAACAGGCTGCTGATCATCCACTGAATGAGCAAAACGCTCTTTTGTCAGGTGAAATGATCTTTTGTGCAGCGTAAACAGGGCTCACACTGCCAAGAACTATGGCAGCCTATGAGCACCGAACGATCCAGTACGCATTGTTTACTTTTTGTCTTCCTGTGTAAACAGGCATTCAAATCACAGTTGATCCGTGGTCACATAGTGCCTCCAGTCTGCCTGGCCTTGATTCAGCAAGGAATTTACACCAGAAATCTGGAGTAAAATAGCTTGAAATGTTGCAAATTTTTTTGTGCAACTTGACATTGTGCTAAAATGTAATGACTTAACATTTTTACTAGTGATGAGCGAGCACTAAAATGCTCGGGTACTCGTTGCTCTAGTCAAGCAAATTGAAATGCTCGAGTGCTCGACCCGAGCAACGAGCCCAATGTAAGTCTAAGGGAAACTCGAGCATTTGTCCGGCAGCCCTTCCCCCCCCGGAGGTCTGCAGGGGGCCTAGAAATTGCCGAAATCGATGGGAACAGTGCTCAAATGACATGGGAACAGCATGGGGAAGACCCCTGGAAGCATCTCTGACTGCCAGGTCACTGCTGTGAACAATGTTGTCAGAGGTATTACGCTCACAATAAAATATACAAAAAGTAAACCAAAATGGATTTTCCTGGGAAAAATGTTAAGAAACACCCTTTCCAGGGTAATGGCTTGTATATAAGGTAAAATAAATAACCCCCCAAAAAATGTTCCTCCACACCTTGGGCTATGTTCACACGTAGCGTTTTTGATGCTTTTTTGCACTGCTTTCAAAGTTGAAAAATACATTCACCGGTAAATGTCATTTTAACATTTTACTACCTTATCTGGCCATGTGGTGTGTGAGACATGATCAGACACATCCATACAGTGCAGAAAAGACATGGGAACTTCATGGGGAAGACCCCTGGAAGCATCTCTGACTCCCAGGTCACTGCCTAAAACTGTGGTCAACAGACGTGATCCTATATTACTGCGGTAATAATACAGACATTTTTGGCGACGTGACAAATATTAAACTCCATTTAAAATGGGCAAGGTGTGTGGAAAGGGACGGGGAAGTGAATGTTATGGTGATGGTGATAGTGCACGAGGCCGTGGGCAAGATGAAACTGTGCCTTTTGAGGGAGCACAACAAGCACCCACACCATGTCGAACTACCTTCCTGTCCCAATTTGTAGGGGGCCGCGGAACACCACTATTGAAGCCAGAGCAGTGTGAAAATGTTGTTGGTTGGATAGCAGATAATGCTTCCAGTCAGTTAGCCACCACCACCTTGTCTTCCACATGGTCCAGTCTCAGTAGCCGTGAGTCTGGACCACATTATTATTATTACTTTGTCACCATTTTTTCCATGGTGCTTTACATGTGAAAAAGGAGTATACATCGCAAAAACATTTACAATAATCTTAAACAAAAATGTGACAGCGACTGGTACAGGAGAGGAGAAGACCCTGCCCGCGAGGACACACAGTCTACAAGGGATGGGTGAGGATACAGTAGGTGAGGATAGAGCTGGTCATGCAGCGGCATGGTGGAGCGAGGGTTACTGCAGGTTGTACGCTTGTCAGAAGAGGTGGGTCTTCAGGTGCCTTTTGAAGGTTTCAATAGTAGGCGAGAGTCAGAAATGTTGGAGTAGAGAGTTCCAGAGAAGGGGTGATGTACGGGAGAAATCTTGTATGCGATTGTGGGAAGAGGAGATAAGAAGGGAGTAGAGAAGGAGATATTGTGAGGATCGTAGGTTGCGTGCAGGTAAGTACCGGGAGACTGGGTCACAGGTGTATGGAGGAGACAGGTTGTGGATGGCTTTGCATGCCAAGGTTAGGGTTTTGAACTGGAGTCTCTGGGTAATGGGAAACCAGTGAAGGGATTGACAGAGAGGAGAGGCCAGGGAATAGCGAGGGGACAGGTGGATTAGTCAGGCAACAGAGTTTAGGATAGATTGAAGGTATGCGAGAGTGTTAGAAGGGAGGCCACAGAGCAGGAGGTTGCAGTTGTTGAGATGGGAGATGATGATGGGCATGCACTAGTGTTTTTGTAGATTTGTGGTTGAGGAATGTGCGGATCCGGGAGATTCCTCACCTTGATCCTCCTTCCTCTCACCATTCGAAGTGCCCTGAGACAATTGATCCCACACTTGGACACTCCAAAGAGCGGTTTTGTTCATCTTTCCATTTAATGATTCTGGCCTCTCGCTCGGTCCCCTCTGAAGTGGAAAGAGCTTGTGGTTTGAAGGAGAGATTAGAGTCCAGGGTTACCCCAAGAGCTGTTCACTTTTCCATTGATAGATTCGGGCCTCTCACCCCGCCAGCTTCAAGCAGGGCAACAGAAGATTGCATGTAGCAATTTGAGCAGCCATGGTCACCCGAAGGTGATGGTGGGAAAGTGCAATTACTGTCGCAAAAGGTGGATAATAATGAGACACAATGGACAGAAAGTCAGGAGAAGGACCAGGATGCGGAAGTGGAAGACGAAGCAGTAGACGATCAAGTCACTGACCCAACCTGGCAAGGGGACATGCAGAGTGAGGACAGAAGCACACAGGGGGTGGGAGGCGTAGAACCACAACAGGCAGGAACAAGCAGTGTAGTGGCCACAGACACAAGGCGGGCAATCGTTCCTTGGAACACCAACACGACATAAGTTGCCAGTACAACTGTTAGGTCTTCCCGAGTCTGGTTCTTTTTTAAAGACTGTTGTTTTGATAACCCCAAAAAGACCATTTGCAACATCTGCCAGGCCAGCATTAGCAAGAGCTCCAAAACTACCAGCCTGACCACCACCAGCATGCTCAGGCACATGACAGCAAAGCACCCGACTAGCTGGACTGAACGCCAAGGTCCAGAAACAATGTCTGCGGGTGACACCACTGCCTCTTCCGCTGTTGTGCGTGCACGCCAATCCCCTGTCCATGGCGCATGCGAAGATGCCTCCCGGCCTGAACCTGACGTTGCAGATTTGCAACCATCACCGTCCACGTCCTTTTCCCAGCACAGCGTTCAGTTGTCCCTACCTCAGTCCTTGGAATGCAAGCGCAAGTATGCAGCCAGCCACTCACAGGCTGCAATACTAAACTGCCACATTTCTGGACTGCTTGCACTTGAAATGTTGCCTTTTAGGCTCGTGGAGGTGGAAGCTTTCCACAACCTCATGGCGGCCGGGGCTCCGTACTCGGTCCCCAGCCGCCACTATTTCTCCCGGCGTCACCCCCGCCTAACACAAGCACGGGTCCCAGAACATTACTTGTGCCCTCCCTAATGCACTTAGTGGGAAGGAGCACCTAACCACAAACACGTGAACAAGTGAATGTGGCTAGGGACGGTACATCTCACTGACGCATTCCACTGGGTTAATATTGTGGAAGCCGGGACCCAGTAGGACTCTGGGAGAGAACACATCCTCCCTACAAAGAGGATTGTGGGCCCTGGGTCAATCAAGCTTTAACACAATGTTCAGAAGGTAGACAGCAGCATTGGTCAGTCTCCTAGACAACGAGCAAATTATTCATGATGAGGCCATCCATCTCCTTAGCTTTCTGTTACTTAGAATGCAAGCGCAAGTATGCAGCCAGCCATCCACCCACAGGCCACAATACTAAACTGGCACATTTCTAGACTGCTTGCACTTGAAATGTTGCCTTTTAGGCTAGTGAAGATTTCCACAACCTCATGGCGGCGGCCAGGGCTCCGTACTTAGTCCCCAGCCGCCACTATTTCTCCCGGTGTTGTCCCCGCCTTACACAAGCACGGGTCCCAGAACATTATACGTGCCCTCCCCAGCGCAGTTAGTGGGAAGTACCACCTAACCATAAACACATAGACAAGTGAATGTGGCCAGGTACGGTACATCTCACTGACACATTTCACTGGGTTAATATTGTGGAAGCAGGGACCCAGTGCGACCCTGGGACAGAATACGTCCTCCCGACGCAGAGGATTGCGAGTCCTGGGTCAATCAGGGTTGCCACCACATTCTACAGCTCCTTCACCACCTCCTCCTCCTCTTCAGCCTCCATCTCCATCACTTGATTCATTTTTTTCAGGAGATATTCCAGATTATGCACTTAAACTTTGTGGGTGCCAATAACAATAAGCAGGACTGTATGCTTAGGCGACAAACCGCACACCGTTTCAGAGTTGTTGAAAGCGTTATCAGAGAACCTGGTGATGGCTCTGAAGCTAGGCAAGCTCGCACACATACTATGCGCACCCATGTGCTCAACTTAGTGGTTCAGCGGTTTCTCAAAACCTACCCGGATCTGCCAGAGCGGCTTGTGAAAGTATGCCACGTGTGTGCCCATTTCAGAAAGTCAGCTACAGCTTCTGCCGCCCTGGCATGGCTTCCGCAGCGTTTGTAGCTTTCAGCTCACCGACTGGTGTGCGATGTGACCACGCATTGGAAATCAATGTTGCAGATGTTTGGAATGATTTTGAGAAGCAGAGAGCAGTTGTTGAGCACCAGCTTCAACACGCTCATCAGCATTCAGGTCAGCCTCCGCACATAAGAGCTGATGAGTGGGCATGAATGTCTGACATCTGTGTAGTCCTCCTACACTTTGAGGACTCCATCAATGCCTTCACAATTAAAGAGGAGGCATTGCAGGCGGAGCAAGGAACTATACAGGATGATGCTACTCAGCCCAGCCTCATCTCATCTCAACGTGGATTGGGTGATAATGAGGAGGAGGAGGAAGAGAACATGGACAGTTGTCCTCTTGGTGAGAACAGAGAAGTCTTGGCTGTTGGCAGCCTGGCACACATGGCCGACTTTATGTTCCTCTGCCTTTACCGTGACCATCGCGTTGTACACATTTTGGGCATTGCAGAAAACTGGAACGGCACGAGAGAATACTTGGAGATGGAGGTGTTAGGTTCTGATTAAGGTGCAAATTACAAAAAGAAAAGAGAGCATGCACCTGAGCTGTGATCACCTGAAGAAATGATCAAAAAATGTTTGGATACAAATTTCATCAATTTATTTCAATATCTCTTGACACATATACAAAATTACGGACATACCAAAAGATTTTTAAAACACCATTAAAAATTAGTGGAAAAGTCCACTACTTGAGGAACCCACTACTTTAGAGACCTTCCCATATTGTGATGACAAAAAATACAAAAATGTACAAACAAATAATGAACCCACACAAGCTATATGGAATGTCTATGGTGGTCAATATTGCACAAACCCAAAATATTCTATATAAATGGAAAAGAAAAGAGACATTATTTATATGAATATGGTAATGGGTCAGTAAATCAATATGGTATCCCTGTATACAGGGTGATGGGTCAGTAGAACAATATAGTTATAGGCTAGCAGTTTCAAATAAACCCTTTCACCTCACACTAGAGATAACAACTCCATCACATGCATTCAGTTTCGACAACCAATGCTGCCCCAACATGTCGAGCACGGTGATGCTCGGGCGAGTACCAAGCAGTAGCGAGCACGCTCGCTCATCATTCATTTTTACTCCAGTTCTGGACAGCTTTGACAAAGAAGGCAGAACTAGGGCAGGTAGTAGCGAAGCCTGCCGGCAAATTCATTGAAATTTACGCCACTTTGGTGGCGTAGCTTCTGCCAGAAATGTTCTCCAGTCCCTGACTAGATTAACACTTCTGGTGGAGGCGAATGACAGTTGTAAGATGCGTCTACTTCATCAAGTGGTGTGCGCCTCTTAATGAATTAAGCGTACAGTGGCATGTAAAAGCTTGGGCACCCCTGGTCAAAATTACTGTTATTGTGAACAGTTAAGCAAGTTGAAGATGAAATGATCTCAAAAGGCTTAAAATTAAAGATTACACATTTCCTTTGTATTTTAGGCAAAATATATACAGTACAGACCAAAAGTTTGGACACACCTTCTCATTTAAAGATTTTTCTGTATTTTCATGACTATGAAAATTGTACATTCACTCTGAAGGCATCAAAACTATGAATTAACACATGTGGAATTATATACTTAACAAAAAAGTGTGAAACAACTGAAAATATGTCTTATATTCTAGGTTCTTCAAAGTAGCCACCTTTTGCTTTGATGACTGCTTTGCACATTCTTGGCATTCTCTTGATGAGCTTCAAGAGGTAGTCACTGGAAATGGTTTTCACTTCACAGGTGTGCCCTGTCAGGTTTAATAAGTGTGATTTCTTGCCTTATAAATGGGGTTGGGAATATCAGTTGTGTTGTGCAGAAGTCTGGTGGATACACAGCTGATAGTCCTACTGAATAGAGTGTTAGAATTTGTATTATGGCAAGAAAAAAGCAGCTAAGTAAAGATAAACGAGTGGCCATCATTGCTTTAAGAAATGAAGGTCAGTCAGTCCGAAAAATTGGGAAAACTTTGAAAGTGTCCCCAAGTGCAGTTGCAAAAACCATCAAGCGCTACAAAGAAACTGTCTCACATGAGGACCGCCCCAGGAAAGGAAGACCAAGAGTCACCTCTGCTTCTGAGGATAAGTTTATCCGAGTCACCAGCCTCAGAAATTCCATGTTAATAGCAGCTCAGATTAGAGACCAGGTCAATGCCACACAGAGTTCTAGCAGCAGACACATCTCTACAACAACTGTTAAGAGGAGACTTTGTGCAGCAGGCCTTCATGGTAAAATAGCTGCTAGGAAACCACTGCTAAGGACAGGCAACAAGCAGAAGAGACAAGTTTGAGCTAAAGAACACAAGGAATGGACATTAGACCAGTGGAAATCTGTGCTTTGGTCTGATGAGTCCAAATTTGAGATCTTTGGTTCCAACTACCGTGTCTTTGTGCGATGCAGAAAAGGTGAACGGATGGACTCTACATGTCTGGTTCCCACCGTGAAGCATGGAGGAGGAGGTGTGATGGTGCTTTGCTGGTCAAACTATTGGGGATTTATTCAAAATTGAAGGCATTTTGAACCAGCATGGCTACCACAGCATCTTGAAGCGGCATGCTATTCCATCCGGTTTCGTTTAGTTGGACCAATCATTTATTTTTCAACAGGAGAATGACCCCAAACACACCTCCAGGCTGTGTAAGGGCTATTTGACCAAGAAGGAGAGTGATGGGGTGCTACGCCAGATGACCTGGCCTCCCAGTCACCAGACCTGAACCCAATCGAGATGGTTTGGGGTGAGCTGGACCGCAGAGTGACGGCAAAAGGGCCAACAAGTGCTAATCATATCTGGGAACTCCTTCAAGATTGTTGGAAGACCATTTCTGGTGACTACCTCTTGAAGCTCATCAAGAAAATGCCAAGAGTGTGCAAAGCAGTCATCAAAGCAAAAGGTGGCTACTTTGAAGAACCTAGAATATAAGACATATTTTTAGTTGTTTCACACTTTTTTGTTAAGTATATAATTCCACATGTGTTAATTCATAGTTTTGATGCCTTCAGTGTGAATGTACAATTTTCAAAGTCATGAAAATACAGAAATATCTTTAAATGAGAAGGTGTGTCCAAACTTTTGGTCTGTACTGTATATATATTTTCATCTTTTACATTTTAATAATTACAAAAAGGAAAATGGGCCAATGCAAACATTTGTACCCTGCATGGTTAGTGCCTAGCAGCACCCCCTTTTGCAAGTATCACAGCTTGTAAACATACTTTTTAGCCAGACAATAGTCTTTCAATTCTTGTTAGAGGGATTTTCATACATTCTTCCTTGGAAAATTCTTCCAGTTCTGTGAGGTCCCTGGGTCATCTTGCATGCACTACTATTTTGAGGTCTAGCCACAGATTTTCAATGATGTTTAGATCAGGGGACTGTGAGGGCCATTGTAAAACCTTGTGCCTTTTGAGGTAGTTTATTGTGGATTTTGACGTGTGTTTAGGATCATTATCCATTTGGAGAAGCCATCCTCTTTTCAACTTCAGCTTTTTTACAGATGGTGTTATGTTTGCATCAAGAATTTGTTGAAATTTCATTGAATCCATTCTTCCCTCTACTTGTGAAATGTTGCCCGTGGGATTGGCTGCAACACAACCCCAAAGCATGATTGATCCACCCACAGTCTTAATGGTTGGTGAGATGTTCTTTTCCTGAAATTCTGTGCCCTATTTTCTCCATACAAACCTTTGCTCAGTGTGGCCAGAGTTCCATTTTCATTTTCACAGTGCTAGGCAGCTGCTTAGAAAAACCCATGGCTGCTGTTGTTTGGCACATGGTTAGAGGAGGCTGAGTTTTTATAAAACTGGGAAATTTGCATCACCTGCCCTTTCCTAACGATGATAGTGAACAAGCCATAACCCTAACAGGCTAATTAAGGTCTGAAACTTTGGTCAAAGTTATCTGAGCACACAAATCTCCAAGGGTACCCAAACTTTTTCGTCGGCCCATTTTCCTTTTTGTAATTTTTAAAATCTAAAAGATGAAAATATATATATTTTATTACCTAAAATACAAAGGAAATGTGTCATCTTTAACTTTAGGCCTTTTAGAGATAATTTTATCTTTAACTTGCTTAACTGTTCACAATAACAGTAATTTTGACCAGGGGTGCCCAAGCTTTTACATGGCACTGTATCTTACTCCAGTGGAATCTTTAAAACGATTGTCGTTTTTTTGGCCCTACGTGCATACTCAAGCAATAGCCATAGGCCAGTAGTTTATTTATGGGAGGGTGTTATAAACGACAGAAACTCTTTTTACTCTCTGCATTACTCACTATATATTCATTTTATTAAATACTCATACGTGAAAATAAAACTTTTGCTCTGTATACAGATCTGTCTGCCATTTCACTAATCCACAAGTCACTCATCTTCTATACTTTTTACTGGGCGCGGAGTCAAACACAAAGCAGGTAACTTCTTTCAGGTATCTTACAGGTAGGGTACCATCCTTATTTCAACAAAGCTTACATGCATCAAAGCGACCTAATAGTGGTGGTGGGTGGGGAGCTTGCATAAATGTAAAGTCATGTAACCATTGGTGAGATCAAAAAGATAACACTAGCACAGAAGTTAGGGATTAGAAAAGGAAATGAAATCAGAAGGTACCTGTACATGTATGGAGGGAGAAGATATGGCAGTGCCACCTAGGCTATTGGGAGGAACTAAAGGCTCCTCTGCTGCATAAGGAAACAATATTATAATTGCCACCTTATCTGGAAGGGAGTTTTGTTAAAAGTTTTGCATTTGGACTTCAGGTTGTAACTCTGGAGTCAAGATCTGTATTTGAAACAACATAGGCAACATATAAATTATACAGCTACATTCTTACCAACTTCCAATGCTTATCATTGCATGTGCAGTATGTTGGCTCTATTGCTTGATTGCTTAACATCAATGGGGTTCTGAACTCAAGCCTGACCAAGAAAGGCATCTGCAGGGAGTTTGTATATTCCCTCCATGTCTGTGTGTGTTTCCTCTAGGTGCTCATGTTTCATTCTATACTCTAAAAAGTATTGATAAGTTAATTGGCTGTCTATGATATTGACCATTGTATGTATATATGGGTCTCAGGCAGTAAATTAGATTGTGAGTCACAATGGGAAAAGGATCTGATGTGATTAGTTGCAATCTCTGTAAATTCTTGTGCAATATAAGTTAGTGCTGTAAAAACAATGAAAATTAATAAATAACCCATGTAATAACAAATCCAACATGGCCTTCATTGTGTTTGAAATGCATGCAGACCTACTCTTTGTAATAGAAGTAGTGGAACCACTGTGCCGCGATCCAAGGAGAGCCTGGAGAGTGTAATTAGGTGCTACACCAGAACTGACCTCGGATGCATGGCAGCTGACCCCCAAGGGACAGGAAGCTGGAACAGCCAAGAAGGGAAAGTTCAGCTGGTACAGGCATGGCAGGAACCCAGGAGCAGCAGGTGCTAGTGGACACGGTTGGTTGACATGCAGGCATTGGCAGGTGCAGGCAAGTATGGCTGGTATATGATGCGCCCCCTGGGCCGTGGGATACTCGGTGCCGGGCCGGTCGTTGCTAGGGGAGATGTCACAGTGGCGGTGACCCGGTTCATGACCCAGGGCGGTCAGTAAAAAGGGGATATTTACAGGGCAATTAAAGTTCTTATATACAGTTCGTGACGCCACCTGTGGTATGCGGCTATATGGAGCCGCCGCTGCGGAGCAGGTCCTCTGGAGCTGTTGTTAATGCAGCAGAGTTGGTTTAGCTCTCCACAGGTAGAGCTTAGTTTCAGGGCAGTGTAGATGTTGCTGTATGAAGTAGCACTCGTGGTGCAGTGTAGTGCAGGGAGTGATGGTACAGCAGCAATAACTGACAGAGACAGTGGGATGCAGTCTTCAGGGTTTTTTACTCACGATTTTTAGACTCCAAGTTACCAGGGCCAGGGTAACTTCCCCACGTCGTTCTGTGCTTACTCAGGGAGGGGTTCATCCAACCCTCAGGTACCTCTGGAGTACATAGCGGGACCCCCTTCTGTGTATTCCTTCTGGCCGTCTCCCTGCACCTCACACCTAGTGTCCCAATCCAGTGACCGCGGACCTTGTCGGGCGACGTCTTCTCTGTCCCCTGGGTCCTCTATGGCTACCTTCTTGGTGAGACAGATGTGGATTGTGGCTGCAGTACCTGAAATACTACAGCCTCCGGTTTCCTAGATGAGACTTGAAGAACTCTGCTAGTTTAGGGACCGGTCCCCTCTGTGCGACCTGACCCCTCCACCGCTTGGCAGATTCGGGCGTACGGGTGACCTCCAGCACTGCCCGTACCCCTGCGGTTCCTTCCACGTTCCTGGAGCCTTTCTCCTGCTCCTCTCCTCCTCAGTCTGTCCTGGGCCTCTCTCTAGGCCCTCCTCCTGAGCAGAGCTCCTACAGAGCTCCTGCTCCTCACACTATCCTCCTCTGAATGACTGGCTGAACTCCCTCTAGAATGTTCCACCCTCTTTTTATATCACTTCTTCCAATGCTCCCCTGATTTACTTCCTCCACCCACACCCACTACATGGTTCCCCCTACTTTGGTTCCCCCCACTCCAGCCAGGGAGAGGGCTCAGCAGGAAGCGCGATGCATCTTGCCCCTCCAGCTGGTCTGGAGTAGTGTAGTGTTGGATGCAGGTGTTAGGGTCCCGGGCTGTACTCCTTCCTTACCTGAGAGTGAGGTACCACACCTCTGGGTGAGATGCAGTACCTCTGTGGCAACCGAACCCTCAGGGGCGCCACATATACAGGTGGGCACAGGCACGTGCAAGCAGGTGCGGGTGGTATATAGGTGAGTACAGGCAGGTACATGCAAGTACGGCTGGTATACAGGTGGACACAGGCAGGTGCAGACAGGTACGGTTGGTATACAGGTGGACACAGGCAGGCGGGTACAGCTGGTATACAGGTGGGCACAGGCAGGTTCAGGCGGGTACGGCTGATATGCAGGTGGGCACAGGCAGGTACGGCTGGTATACAGGTCGGCACAGGCAGTTGCAGGCGGGTACGGCTGGTATACAGGTGGCACGGCTGATGCAGGCAGGTACGCTGGAAGACACAAGCAAGGACAGGGAGGAACGAGGCAAGAACAAGCGGGTACGGGCATGTACAGGTAGACACCAGCGGGAACTAGTGGGTATGGGCAGATACAGGCAGACACCAGCGGGAACTAGCAGGTACTAACAAACTGAGGACTTGAGAACTAGCAAGCAGACTAACAACGTTGCTCAGGCACCTCCCATCAGGTGGAGGTGCCTTAAATAATAAGTGTCTACCAGCCATAGGCTGGGGACACTTTAGGATGGTGCGAATAGTCCTTTTAAGAGGGAGGCAGCCTGTGCGCTCTAAGCACAGTGCCCAGGGATCTGTGAGCCATGCGCAGACCCCGGGCAGGAGGCGGAGGAGAAAGTGTTGGAGGGGAGCCGCGGCAGTAAGTCGTCGTCCCTGCCGGGGGTGGAGGGGAGCGTGCAGGGATGCCGGCACTACACTCTGTGATGCACTGAAGACAGGAGGAGCACAAAACTGATCTTTCCCCTCTGAAGACACTCACTGCACTTCTGGGTGTAGAAGTGTTGGTGCCATGACAGGAGGCAATGATGAAGGGGGGACCTGCCCCCGTACATTGTTTGCACTGCTGACTCCTGTATAGTCAGCGTGCATGTGCCAAGAGAGCACTATCATTCAGTCAGAGAACTGCTGAGTATGCAAATTGAGGCAGGTGCACCAAGTTCTTGTCCACGCCAAGGGTGCACAAAAGCCCCAGCATTTCGATGAGGATTATAAAGAGATTTCAAGTTAATTACAACAGTGAAATAGTGTATAATATGATGAATAATGTATGATATGATGAATTACTGCAAAATGTTTCTGTTTCCATTGGACTTGCTGGGTTCCCTAAATGCTTCTGAAAAATTTAACTTTTTTGCATCTTGTCCAGGTTATTTTTCTACCCAAACTGACCTTTTATTTATGTTTGTAAGTACATATCTAAGTTCAGTCTATGTTCGCTCGGCCAAGCGCTCCTGTGTGCACTATGAGAAAGCTGCTGCCAGACATCTCAGACGGCAGCTTATCTCAGGGAGAACAAAATGATCGGCAGTGTGAAATCGGACACACCGGACCCTAACTCCCCATCAGTCATTTATCTGGAGTGCCCACATTAGACTGCTTGCCAAACCCATTGATGATATCGGTGGGTTCTGCTGATGTTAGGGGGACTTTAGACTAGACAGTCTTAAAATGCGAGTTATTTATTATATTGTTTCATGCTGTTTGATCATTCAAGCACATTTTTAGACTATTCTTTCTACTCTAAGATTACACCACCTATTTGTTTTCTTATCTTGTGCCAGAAATGTGCTCTGAACAGGATTGATTCCCAGTAAATTTTTGATATAAAGTACTGCCCATTAAGACACGCCCATTCCCTGACAAGCCACTCCCCTTTACAACATGGTGGTTCGCAATATTATCACCACAGGGTAACCCTTAAAAATATCTTTTCACTTCTGGAGAACTCATGATGCCATTCTTACCTCAAATGAATCATTGTGTAGGGGCAGCTAAAAAATTCTGTAATTCGAATCCAGTTATCTTGGCTGATAGGTTTTCTGCATCTGTGAGCCGTTAAAATCAGTTTGCCTTTCCTGTAATAATAGTGACAGGCCTTTTTACTGTGTTCTGGATGGCCTCTGCGCGGGGTTCGAGAAATGTTATATCAGGCACTGTTCACATCTTGTGAAGGAAATCTATATGCCAGTGAAATTCCTCCAGTATATAGCATTGCACTGAGCTGGCGTCCAAGTTGCCAGTCAGATTTAGCCTTTTTTTCTGGACAACTCATCCAAAAATCACAGTTGGGAAACAATTTTTAATGGATATATTGGAATTATACAATTTACAATTAATACATGTCTACAGCCCAGAATACTGTTATAAAGTCATTAGTAGCATTAAAGAGTTACCCCCCCCACCAAAAAAAAGTATCCTCTATCCATACTATAGGTGTTAATCTTCTGATTGCAGGGGTCTGGTCGCTGGAACCCCCAGCAATCCCCAGATCAGCACTCTGGGAGCCAGACGACATGGCACTGCAGCTCTGTCCTGATTGAAGGAGAGGTGTGCATGCTCTACCTCCGCTCCATTCACTGTCTATTGGACTGCAGGAAAAAGCCAAGTGATGTGCTCCGTTTTCGCCAGTAGTCCTATTGACAATGAATGGAGCAGAGGCCGACTATGCACATTTCTTATTCAATCAGCTGCAGATCCCTATTCTTGGGATCCCTAGGGCACCCATTGGTCAGACCCCTAGGGTTCAGCAAGTTAACCACTATCTATGTGATAGGAGTTAACTTGCTGATGTCTGGGGGTCTGACCACTGGGACCCCTAGGTGGGTTGACTTGTTTTCTTGGTAATAAACTGTTAACTGTTACATTTCTTATCACTACAATCACAATATTCTGTACAAGCGTCATAAGAAAATCTTCAGTGGATAAAGAGCCCCATTTTTATGGACTCTCCAGGAATTTTGGAAGCTTGGTATCATGTTGTACAGAGCATAACTTGGAGCTCCTGGGTCCCACTGCAGGGAAGCTTGGGGCCCCCTCAGTCACCAATGCCGCGGTTCGACAGTACTACTGGTACTGTAAACAGGACAGCACAGTGGCATATATGTTAAACCACACAGGCATGGATACACCATCTGCAACATGATAGGCAGGGAAGACAGTGACTGGGAGGAGAACTGGAGGGAGATATAGTGACAGAGAGGAGGAGGAGGAGGGGGATGACTGTGAGGTGGGATGGGGGAGGGAGAAACTCAGAGATGGGGCTGGTTTGGTAATGGAAAGCATTACTGAGAAGAGATGAGGTGGGATGCAGTGCAGAGAGCGGGCTCAGCACACTGAGGGGCTCAGCATGGATGTGGACTGGTAAGTGATGCCGCCTTCGTTGGCTGTGATATGTGTGGGCATCAGTCAGGACTTTACTTGCTCTACCTTATAGTGCGTTATCTATGACTTCCCAGGATTTGTATATATGTGTGTATATACATATGTGTGTGCGTATATATCTTTGCTGCATTCTACGAGCCTCACTCCAATTTGCGTAGCTGATGTGAGTTCTGCAGCTGTGGACATACACGAGCACGTCGTCCGTGCACAGCACAAGTGCGTAGTTCTGTGTGTGGTCGCTACTAGTGAGCTGGCTGGCTGTGTCTCACATGCACACTGCGCTCTTCTTCTGCCTCACACACTGAAGACATCAACTGGCCATAGACATGATGATCTCTCATGCCACACATGCTATCACGACGACTGCTGATGATGAGTATTAGTCATTTTGCAGAACCGACTGATCGTAACTGTTAAAATCCTTTAAAATCATTTCTTAAAACCCGTTTGATCGGTCGTCATAACCACTAATTGTATCTGAAAATTCCACAAGTCATGAATGATAATGATGCACTGAACATATTACTGATGGATTCTCCATATATGATGATACAGGTACAATTTGCACATGTTTTTTTCATTAGATATGCCACTCAAAGTGCCCTAATTCAAGAAAATAAATAGCCTTTTCCATAAATCACTCTGGTTATGCAGAGCATTACTGGTATATACATAGGACTACGTTTATCGTGCACTATGTACATGTTAACCCATTTGATATGTTGGCAAATTAACCTCATAAATTCATTTGCCAATGTTAGTCTGTCTGACAGTTTACATGATGTATCCTTCCACGACTTTGCCATATTTGACACACATGCTTTATATTTTCCTGCAATTTACTATTATGGATGATTGAGTAAAATGCTGCAATTTACTAGAACCGAACATTCTCAGCTACATATGGATTTCCAATTCACAAGAATGAAATGATACATTTGCCCATTTAGATGACCAAGAAATGGGCAATTACTCTGGAGCAAATATTATATTATGAGTCGTATAATAGCTGTTGTCCTCATAGGTGCATTAGTGGACCATTGTATCGCTGCAGTGGTGGACAAATTACTCTAGACGTTCGGAGACAGTAAAACCAATCTGTTTTGTGGCACAGCGAAACAGAGACAATGGAAGATGCTAGTGGCAAATGTCACCGGTTCCTTGGATTTGGCGGCCCCAAGGGCATTTATATTTGCTCCGTCCTAGGGTAAATTGTAGTGCTGTCACCTTGCCACTGTATTACCTATGAAGGTCATACAAGTATATAGCCACATCAGCTTTGAGAACCGTCCTATGCAGCTATTCATGATACATAATTCTCACATTGGTGCACTTGCATCTTTGGCTTTTCTGGAGCTCGGATCCAAGTGATCTAGACTCTCGGTTGGCTGTCAGTGATCTAGGCTCTTTGTTATCTCGTAAACCCTATAATTCCTAACATCTCTATGGGATGTGTCGAAAGAGATGGAAAATAAACTCTCTATAGTGAATGTAGTTCAGAGGAGCATTTTGATTGCAGGAGCTCAGTTGTCTCGAGGCCATTATGTCTCCATTACCTTGGGCTCCTATGAGAAAAGAAATCAGTGCTTGGATATTGAAACTTGTAGCATGTTAACACCATGATACATGAAATGATTGCCATGCTGGGATGCAGCTATATTGAACCACATCAGTTTTTTTGTAAAATCTATTTTTATTGATATCAACATAATCAGAAATTATATGCTCATTAAACACAAGCCACATGCTCATAGTTGGGGTGAACATACATGTAATGAGATGCCAAAGCGTAGATTTAAAGAGTAACAAGACTTTGCTTTATTAAACTGAGTGTTTGACAACCCATTTATGAGATGGTTTCAGGCCATCATACACATCAGAGAAAAGTTGCCTGAAAATGACAATTTTGACCACAAAGAAGAATCGTATGCTGTGTGGGTAATGTGAACAATTCTCTGAAATGAACGATTGTTCATTTCGACTGATTATAAGACCAATCAGGCAGGTTAAATTTTGATGGCTGATCGTAAACACTTGCTTGAAAAAAATCAAATACGTCGGGATGAATTTTAAGATTATTTTTACTCACAAATGAACAGCCGTATGTCCGACTGATCTATAAAAAAAAAATACATAAAAGATGAGAGATAAAGATTTCTTATATATTCTGTTTTAGTCCCTTTGATGATGCTGAATACACTAGGATGGAGACTGAGGATGAGAACGCGGGAGAGGTGGAACCACTTAAAATGTTACAGAAAGCCTTACCCTAGTAGTCTTAAGAATAGAGCATTGTTCCCACAAACTAGTGGGCATAATTGGACCTGAGAGTAGTTTCTCCCAATACTCTCACAGAAACAGAGTCTCATTGAGTTTGAGACTTTGAGATTGAGTTTCATTGACATGAAACTAAAAGTGCGCATACACTTTAGATAGCATTCACAAGTATCTCTCCTGACTTGCCCTCACATCAAAGCTCAGCCAAAGGCCCTCATACACATCAGATGTGGCCGAATGATTGCTTGTCCAAAAGCTATCTCCCTAGGTTCTTCCATACACAGGAGCGCTCAGCTCAGCCAATTCATACAGCTATAATGAGGGGGGTAGATAGTTAGAATTAACGATTAGTTATTTATTAGTATTATAAATAAACACAGATAAGGCTTGTATATTGTGCAAGTCACACAGTTACGTGCAATGCACCATGTTGGCTGACGGTTTCATTAGATTACTGTTAGTTTAGCCTGCAGCGGTGAATCTAGGTATTCCTGCACCTGATGCAAAAATTCAGTTTGGCAGCCCCTGATAGACACAGCTTAAACGGTTTGAGTGATCATCATGTGCCCGCTCATATGCAATTTGCACACTTAGGGCTCACTCTCACTTGCAATTAAATCGGACAAATGCAATACGATAAAAAAATGGACCAATTTAATCATATGATGGTGTTCTCAGTGGCGTTTATTTGTTCCCTAGCTCCGATTGGATCACGATCGGACTGAAAAAAAATCGCAGCATGCTGCGATTGCATGCTGGATTCGGATCACACGCACCCATATAAGCCTATAGGTGCGTGTGAAACTTCGCACTGCACTCGGATATCACCCGAGAGGTGCGAGAGGTTTGGAGCACTGACACCCGGCTCCCGCTCACGGCAGAGCAGGAGCCGCGTGTCATTAACATATGGCATCCGATGCTATGCGCTAGTGGGACCCCGGCCTTAATCACCTGCTGACAAGCTACTCTTCCCAATTCTCTCATTGTTCAGTGAAATACTGCAGCCCCAGCTTCATTGAGAGAAACAGGAAGAGAAGCTAGATGGCACGTGACCATAAGTATGGTACCTTATAGGTGACATCTTCTCTGATTAAAGTCGTTCTCTTGCTTTTCTCCATCTTGTTCAGATGCCATGATGACTTTTCACATCCACAGCTTGTCTCTGCAGACTTTTCTTTTCTCCAATCTTCTGCTGCACATCTTGATATAGCGCCCTTAAAAATAACAGTGTCGTTATAATGCTCCTGAATAAAAATATTTGCCCTATACTGTGGCCCTGAATTTTTGCCCCTCACTGTCCTCCCTGTATAAAATATGACCCCCTACACTATCCCTCTTATAATACACTAGATGGTGGCCCGATTCAAACGCATCGGGTATTCTGGAATATGTATGCGGCAGACCGGGCGCAATCAGCAGAGCGGTGTTTAAATTTTGCGCCAAAATCGCTGATTGGTCGCGGCCGGCACCAATCAGCAGAGCGGTGTTTAAATTTGGCGCCAATAATGGTGATTGTTCATGGCCGGGACCATTCAGCAGAGCGGTGTTTAAATTTGGCGGCAATAATGCTGATTAGTCGCGGCCGGCAATTTGGCGCCAACAATGCTGATTAGTCGCGGCCGGCAACCGAGACCAATCAGCAGAGCGGTGTTTAAATTTGGCGCCAAAATCGCTGATTGGTCGCGGCCGGCCACCGCGACCAATCAGCAGAGCGGTGTTTAAATTTGGCGCCAATACTGCTAATTGGTCGCGGCCGGCAACCGCGACCAATCAGCACAGCGGGGTTTAAATTTGGCGCCAATAATGCTGATTAGTCACGGCCGGCAACCGCGACCAATTAGCAGAGCGGGGTTTAAATTTGGCGCCAATACTGCTGATTGGTCTCGGTTGCCGGCCGCGACCAATCAGCAGAGCGGGGTTTAAATTTGGCGCCAATACTGCTGATTGGTCGCGGCCGGCGACCGCGACAAATCAGCAGAGCGGTGTTTAAATTTGGCGCCAATACTGCTGATTGGTCTCGGCCGGCGACCACAAGCAATCAGCAGAGCGGGGCTTAAATTTGGCGCCAAAATCGCTAATTGGTCGCGGACCGCGACAAATCAGCAGAGCGGTGTTTATATTTGGCGCCACAATCGCTGATTGGTCGCGACCGCGACCAATCAGCAGAGCGGCGTTTAAATTTGCCGCCCATATCGCTGATTGGTCGCGGGCGGCGGCTGCGGCCAATCAGCGACCGGTGTTACTGAGAACAGGGAGTGGCATTGATGTGCGGGTACTTTCGGTGTGAGTAGCCGGGAGATGAACGGCTAGCGCCGGTCATCTCCCGGCTGCATCGCCGCTGACTTCCATGTGGCTACCATCGGGAGATCAGCGGCTAGTGCCGCTGATCTCCCAACGGCAAGTGTGAAGGGAGGACCGGGGAACGAGGCCACCGGTCGAGGTACTTGTGCTGCGTGCAGCCAGGAGATGAGCGGCTGGCACCGCTCATCTGTCGGCTGCGTCGCCGCTGATCTCCCGACGGTGGCCTGAGTGTTTAAAATCCGGCGCCAATTCGCGGACGTGCTGCGGTAGTCGCTGATTGATCGTGGCCGGCTGGGCGCGACCAATCAGCGAACCGTGTTACTGAGTACTGGAGAGCGAGTTTCAATTTGGCGCCCAAATCGCTGATTGGTCGCAGGCGGCGGCCTCGACCAATCAGCAGAGCGGCTTTTAAATTTGCGGCCCATATCGCTGATTGGTCGCGGCCGGCCGCCGCGACCAATCAGCAGAGCGTTGTTTAAATTTGGCGCCTATCTCGCTGGTTGGTCGCGGTCGGCTGGCGGCCGCGACCAATCAGTAGATCGTTGTTTAAATTAGGCGCCAATCTCGCTGATTGGTCGCGGTCGGCTGGCAGCGACCAATCAGCAGAGCGTTGTTTAAATTTGGCACCAATAATGCTGATTGGTTGCGGCCGGCGACCGCAGCCAATCAGCATAGCGGTGTTTAAATTTGTCGCCAATCTCGCTGATTGATCGCGGGCAGCGTCCGCGACCAATCAGCACAGCAGTGTTTAAATGTGTCGGCAAGATCGCTGATTGGTCGCGTGCAGCGTCCGCGACCAATCAGCACAGCAGTGTTTAAATGTGTCGGCAAGATCGCTGATTGGTCGCGTGCAGCGTCCGCGACCAATCAGCACAGCAGTGTTTAAATTTGTCGGCAAGATCGCAGATTGGTCGCGGGCAGAGTCCGCGACCAATCAGCACAGCAGTGTTTAAATGTGGCGCCAAGATCGGTGATTGGTCGCGGCCGCTATTTAAATGTGGCGCCCAAATCGGTGATTGGTCGCGGGCAGCGGCCGCGACCAATCAGCACAGCGGTGTTTAACTTTTGTGCTAAGATCACTGATTGGTCGCGGCCGGAGAGCGCGACCAATCAGCAAATCGTATTGGTGAGGACCGGGGAGCGGAATCGTATTAGTGAGGACGGGGGAGCGGCGCTGCCTGTGCGGCTACTTCCGCTGCAAGAAGCCGGGAGATGAGCGGCTGCTCGCAGCAGAAGTATCCCGACCCGCAGCGCCGCTCCCCGGTCCTCCCTTGACACCCTAGCCGCATGGAGGTCAGCGCTGCTGCCTGTGCGGCTACTTCCGCTGCGAGAAGTCGGGAGATGAGCGGCTGCTCGCAGCAGAAGTATCCCGACCCGCAGCGCCGCTCCCCGGTCCTCCCTTCCGCATGGAGGTCAGCGACGCCGGCGGTCAAGGTCCTTCTGCTGCTACCGGCCGGGAGATGAGTGCCTCGCGCCGGTCATCTCCCAGCTGCATCTCCGTCCCGCAGATGAGCCGCTAACGGCTGCCATCTTTTTTCTGAAATCCCGCGTCGCTGATTGGCCGCTGCCGGACCAATGAGCGACGCAGGATTTCCTGGACAGACAGACAGACAGAAAGACAGACAGACAGACGGGATAAGATGATTATATATATAGATGACCTCCACACTGCTCTCTCCTATAAAATATAGCCTCCACACTGTCCTCCTCTTAATAATAATAATCTTTTCATTTATATAGCGCCAACATATTCTGCAGCGCTTTACAATTCAGACAATTTACAGACATTATTGGCACTGTCCCCATTGGGGACAGTTTGACAAACCGACTCTGAGAACAGCTGAATCCACACCTGGGAGGCTCCTTGGACCACCTGACAGCACCCCCTTGCCAGTTGTGCCTCTCTCCCAACTTACCAATATATAGTAAAGCTTGCCATACACATTAGATGGCTGTTGGTTGAACAATGTCGTTCAGCCAACAGCCATCTCTGCCGACTCCCACGCACAGGAGGGCATGCGCAATCAACATCTCTCCTGACTATCAGTCGGCTGGCACCTCTATACACATTAGATCGTCTTCCGAACCCGTCGATAGCGGCGGGTTCAGACAACATTAGTCTAATGTATATGGAGGCATTAATACTCTTGTGTTCTTTATAAGAGAGCTGCTGTCAGACTCCTCTGGTTGTGGCTTATCTCCGGTAGAACAAATCTCCCATCGAAAATTCGACGTAGAAATTATCTGTTGGGGGGGTGGAGTCAGGAGACCCCCATACACAATAGACTGTTGGCTTATCTTGTCGTTATCTGCGGTGTTGCCCTACTTTAGTCTAATGTGTATTGGGGCCTTTAGGATGAAGTCCTTACAAAGCCTGCAGCTCTGCTAGATGTGTTCTTGCGATACTGCAATGTAGTTATCATTTATAGTCAATGCATGATTTACTATAAGATATCTTTACTGGTGGATACTAAAAAAATTATAAGGTGATTGGTATACACATCTCTAGTCTATGTTCCTACTGCAGTTAACCTCTCACGTCCTAACAGAATTATACACCTGCTCCATGCCCCTTGGATATCTTTGACCATTTCTAACTTCTATCTACCGACTGTATCTGTAGGAAGGTGCACAATTCTGTGCATCACGGATATTCACAGTCCAGTGCCCATTAGTGTGAATTTTTTCTAATTAAAAAGGCTTCAAGAATATGGTGGCCCATGTAGGGTAACATACTGGTGTAATGGAAAGGTAACTGTCCTCTTGACTGACGTGAGGGCAGGAAAGGCAACACATCGCTGGAAAATAGGCTCTGCCCTAACATTATGCAGAAAGAAAGAAATAAAGCAAGGAATTTTTTACAGACCAGTGAGTGCCTTCCTTTTCTTCTTTCTTATATGCATATGGACAGTTGAGTTTTTCACGGAAGATAAGCACCGGGTCTGGTGGGATAGGTGTTGGTCCTGCAAGTGGAGCGAGTATAAATGCAAAGGTGCCGGTGTCTTTTTACCTCTTGAGTACAAAACCTTGTGACACATTTCATTTAAAAGAATATTAATGTCCATCTAACATTTGTAGCAAATAAACAAAGCTCAGTAAATATATAGAGAAAAAATGGAACTTGTTATATTCTGTATGAATGAATAAAAACACAATGAATGGAGCCGACCAAAGCACAATGTGTGGTAGCTTTTTAAAACAAATGGAATAATAGAAAAAACAACTGTATTACTAATACTGACAATAAATCTGGATGATACATGCAGAACGCGATGACTACCCGTAACTGTATGCTTATTTCCCAAGAAGCTAGAACTAAAAGGTAGTTAAGGGCTATTTACTAATCATTTGCGGGGCAGATCTAGGTCTGCATAAAAGCACATTCCACCTCCACCTCCTTCGCCTATGTTACACATTAAATATTTTTTCATTCTTGTGCTTTTCATAAGCTGAATTGAAATGAGTATGAATCATAGCACTGATGGAGAACTGCAACCCACACAGCAATTTGTATTGTGTTACATTGTATGTAACAGGTAGGCAGTATGACTCCATATATGAGGCACGCTTTCACCCACCATGCATGTCATACCCCTAGTCACATAAAACATTAACGCATACAAGGCTGCCTATTCCATTATTTAGCAGTTAAGTATGTTCCACACAATTGACTTCATGTTCTCGCCTGGGAACGTTCTGTTAGGATCTTTAGTCAAAAGATGTTCCAGAATGATTTCCATTTAATGCAAGAAAATGATAACAACGCGACTTTTCTTCTAGTTTCGGTGGAAACTTTTAGAACTGCTTGTGAAGATTAATAACCCCTGCAAAGGATTTATACCAAAAAAATACAGGCGATCTTGGCTGAACAGCTGCTACACATATGAAGTTCAGCAATAATTTATAATAGGATGTGTAAAAAGTCAGAATATACGCCGATACAAAATGACATTATTACAGTCTTGAACGAAAGTGTTGGCACCCTTGAAATTGTTCCAGAAAATGAAGTATTTCTCCCAGAAAATTATTACAGTTACACATGTGTGGTTATGCTCTTTTATTTCCTTTGTGTGTATTGGAGCAACACGAAAAAACTGAGAAAAAAAGGCAAATTGGACATAATTTCACACAAAACCCCCAAAATGGACAAAATTGTAGGCGCCCTCAACTTAATATTAGGTTGCACACCCTTTGGAATAAATAACTGCAATCAATCGCTTCCTATAACCATCAACAAGTTTTTTACACCTCTCAACTGGAATTTTTGACCACTCTTCTTTTGCAAACTGCTCCAGATCTTTCATTTGAAGGGTGCCTTCTCCCAACAGCAATTTTAAGATCTCTCCACAGGTGTTCAATGGGATTTAGGTCCGAACTCACTGCTGGCCACTTCAGAACTCTCCAGCGCTTTGTTTCCATCCATTCCTGGGTGCTTCTTGAAGTATGTTTGGGGTCATTGTCCTGCTGGAAGACCCATGACCTAGGATGCAAACGCAGATTTCTGACACTAGGCACTACATTGCAACCCAAAATCCTTTGGTAATCTTCAGATTTCATGATGCCTTGCACACAGTCAAGGCACCCAGATTCAGAGGTAGCAAAATAACCCCAAAACATCTTTGAACCTCCACCATATTTGATTGCAGGTACTGTGTTCTTTTCTTTGTAGGCCTCATTCCATTTTCGGCAAATAGTAGAATGATGTGCCTTACCAAAAAGCTTTATCTTGGTCTCATCTGTCCACAAGACTCTTTCCCAAAAGGATTTTGACTTATATATATTTTGGCAAACTGCAGTCTAACTTTTTTATGTCTCTGTGTCAGCAGTGGGGTTCTCCTGGGTCTCCTGCCATAGAGTTTCATTTCATTCAAATGTCGATGGATAGTTTGTGCTGACACTGATGCACCCTGAGCCTGCAGGATAGTTTTAATTTTTTTTTTAAACTGGATTGAGGCTGCTTATCCACCATCCAGACTATCCTGCATTGTAACTTTTCATCAATTTTTCTCTGCTGTCCACGTCCAAGGAGAGTAGCTATGTGCCCTGGGTTATAAACTTCTTGATTATGTTGCACACCGTGGACAAAGGAACATCAAGATCTCTGAAGATGGACTTGTAACCTTGAGGCTGTTGATATCTTCAATAATTTTTGTTCTCTTCTCCTCAAACAGTTCTCTTCTCCTCTTTCTGTTCTCCATGCTTAGTATGGCACACACAGACACACAATTCAAAGATTGAGTCAACTTCTCCCCTTTTTATCTGCTTTCAGGTGTAATGTTCATATTGCCCACACCTGTTACTTGCCACAGGTGAGTTTGAACGAGCATCACATGCTTGAAACAAAGTTGTTTACTCATAATTTTGGAAAGGTGGCAACAATTTTGTCCGGGCCATTTTTGGGGTTTGTGTGAAATTATGTCCAAATTACCTTTTTTTCTCTGTTTTTTTATGTTGTTCCATTACACATAAAGGAAATAAACGAGTATAACAAAATATGTGTAATTGCAAAAATTCTCTGGGAGAAATACTTTATTTTCTGTAAAAATTTCAAGGATGCCAACACCTTTGGCCATAACTGTATATTGTAACGACAGGATTTCATAGCACTCCATAGCAATGATATATAAAAGACTGCACACCAATAAATAAAAAAGACATATGCAATAACACTGCCTTGATTTGAGACAGAATATATGATCATTACACCTTTCCTGGGTTTACGAGATATTTGTACTGTGTATCTGTATATCTACTTGTATAACCTGTTCCCTTTGTTAATTATATAAAGTAAATAACATGAGCAGAATAGTAAAGAAATGATTTTCCATCCCATCATAAAAAAAAACAAAAATAACAGTTTTATTGCTGACAGAAATTGGTCTGTCCCTTTAAAAACAGGAAGCAGCTTATAAAAACAAAATGAAGCCTTACATTAAAGCATTAGGGACAATAGGTTCTCCTAGATCAAAAGCCATTTTATAGGGAAAATGCCTATAAATACATTGTTTAACTTTGTCCGTAAAAACTTTTTATTCCTGACAAGTTCACATGTAGGTTATAAATAAGCTACAAATTAAGGGGCCATTCACAGGGTGTAATCTACTCCAAAATACTATGCAACAAAATATATACATTGTGTATGTGGATATGTATAGACTGCATATGGAACATGTGTAAACTTTAGGAGGAATGCAGATTTTGCTCAGACGCATCCTTGCAGAAATCTGGTGACCTGGTCATTGAGTCTCCAGTGAGATAACGCTGGAATTCGCCTCTGATCCCCAGAGTACATGTAGATAGCACCTGCTGTCCATTGCTTCACTAATGTGATAATGTAAAGATAAGGATACAATCCCTTCCTTCAAATCCAGTGCTTTTGGACAGATGCATTTACAACTTTATGCCTCATTCACACAACCGTTGGTTGAAAGTGTATATATAAAAGTGTAACTAAACTTTCAAGCATTTTTTATCTTTTGTAAGCTTAATTCCCCGCAGACACACCCACCACTCAAAAGACTGCTCAGAAGTACGCAGCTCAGGAGGCAGGAGCGCACAGCTTCTCTGTACGCTCAGAGTGGAGTATGGACTCCATAGAAGGTCTATGGGTTCACACTCCATTCATGGTGCACTCTCAGGTAGGAGGTGAGCCCCTTTGCCTCTTCAGCTGGACAGTCTTTTAAATGATCAGTGGGGATCTCATACCTCAGGGCCTGACCCTGATAAGATATAAAATAAGATATAAAAAAAAATGTTCCGAGCTTAAGTTACACTTTAAAATAAACGTAGAATTAGCCATCAATATTAGTTGGATGGGAGTTTAACTCACCTACTCCGGTCAGCTTTTTGAAGCACCGAGCCTGTTCAATATACACAGCGGCTTGCAGGCTGGTTCATAATTGCCTGTGCCGTATTTGTTAACGACAGTGCAAGATTTGCAGTGTTTCGTTAAAATGAATAGTAAACAATGCAATATCTTGAACAGATGGTAAAAAATACAATACAGGCAAGTAACATTCAACCTGCTAGTCAATGTAATGGAAATGTAAAGCATTGCAGACTCTTTAAACAGATGATTGGAAGAGTTTCTGATAGTTGCCCTCCCTAACTAATCTAATATTGATGCCTTAGTCTAACATCAATTTTAAAATGTTGCATAACCCTCTTAATAATTGCATAAAAAGAACATGCATAAATATATATCTCCAGATATTGTGTTAAACCTAATAAAGAAACCTACATAAATTGTTTTTTTTTCCTATGGTGCTTTTAGTTAAAGGTGGTATTGACTACAGAGGACTCAAGAATGTTTTACTATACTTTGCTTCAACTGCTAAACATTTTCAAGACCTGGATGAGAACTTTCTTGTTTACATGCAAAGGCCTATACAAACTGACAATCCTATACAAAGCTTGGTTTACACTAGCTGATGGTGTTTGCCAATCCATGGTCATTGAACAGCCTGTTTACACAGGCCAACTACACTTTCCTTGCCCACAGAAAGATAACAGATCTTTCTGTGCGCATAGACTGTCATTGTTCTTGGCAGCACATGTCCTGTGTACATAGAGCGATGTGCTGCCGAGAACAATGATTTTTAATCTAGCTTAAAAATTATTTCAGCGAACAAACAAGTGTTCTGCTTTTTCGTCAACTGATTGGCAGACTGTTTTCACAGTCTGATTTTCTGGAAACAAGCTTTCCAAGGAACACTCATTCACAATAGATGACAAGTGTAAATGCACAATAAAGGGGAGTTTACACTTATACTACATGGCGTAGGTCATTAAACGACTGCTGATAGACTACTTGCAAGTTGATAGCTGGTCGTTTAATAGCCTGTTTAGGTAGATGGAGAGAGGATAACCATCCAATGTGTAGTAGTTGTTCAGCTGACATTTGGCAGAAGTCAAGAAAAAAAAGAATTGGGGATGTTGAATTTCAACTTGTCCAATCCTTTGATATCAAAGGAGATACTCCGCCTCCCTCTGTGCTTCATTAAAGAGATTATTGAATGACATGCATCCAGCTTTAAGCTTTACCAAAGGGTAATTTTCCTCATATGTTGGAGGAACCCAGTGTCATGTGTAAGGGGAGGTCAAGAGGAAAAGCAGTCGGCCAAAGGAACATTTGGCCAACAAGTATTGGAAGTGTAAGGCCACCTTTGCTTAATATCCAAACTTAAATTGTAAAGTAGTGGACAAGCCAGCACATTGTGAAAATTGAGTACATCTATTTGCCCATTTATCATTACTTCAGACAGTTTTCCAAATGTAACAAAAGTTAGTGGCTGTTTTGAACAAAATATTTTAGGAATCAGAAAATTCTTTCCCATCCAGTTTGACTTACAACATTACAACTTGTGTTTTCTTGAATGTTTCACTGTATTGTTTTTTTTTTCTTTTTTACATTCCAGTTTCTGCTTTCAAAGAAGAGTAAAGCCACGGTGACGTTGTGTTTGTCTGGTAGATGTTGTTACAAGAAGACACATCATGGGTTTATCATACTGGACACCCATAAACATTTTCCTGTTGGCATGCATACACCTAAGCCACCAGGAGGTAACACCCACTGAAAACTTCTCACTGGCAGATGAAGAATTGATTGTATCATACACTGTCTACCAAGATGATCTTGCCCTAGTGACAGAATACCCTTCTTCAGTGACATCTCCATGGATCAACAATAATGACGATAAATTTTCTGATGAAAGCCAAACGGACACAAATATATTGTATGTTTCAATCCCTGATGTACCAGTTCTAGAATCAGACCAACTTCAGATTGATATGTTGTTACTTGACAAGACACATGAAACAGATGAATATGAGCAGATCGTCACTGCCAGTTATGAGCCAACAGACAAACATGTGACAGGGCTGGCTATTGTGGAACCTCCAACAGTGCCTCTGGCGACAGACTCTTATGGATCAGCATCTCCATGGCCAGAGATCTTGTCGCAGCTACCCTTTACACCTGTTTTTGCTACAGTTGTTAATTCCCCAGTAGAACCCATTTATGAGGCTGATAACTCCTTGGAAAAAGTGTTATCTCCTATTCTTGAAGAGGAACATGGACTGCCTTTACATACAACAACTTTAAGTAGCATTGGACCTCAGACTGATGTGTCTGCAGACCCTTTACTGCCATATATCTGGGACATAGGTGAGCAAGAAGTCACCGATTCTTGGGTGTATAAAGATAAACTCATTGAAATAGAGTCTTCTGAAGTGCCCACTAAGGAAATTAACTCTGGTGAAGTAATAGCCACTGAAGATGCACCACTTGTTATATCTGATGTCATCCTGGGTGAGATCTTGGAAGACTCTACAGAGAAGGACATCCATCAAACATATGTAGAAGAATCCATCTTAGGATCAACAATGACAGTAAATATCACTGGTAAGAGACATAGACATTGATATAAAAGAGAAAACGAAGAAATATTTGGGTAATTAAGTTAAAAGGGTTGTCCACCTTTTGTGGACATTTTTTTCTTACTTAAATGCATTCATTTGGGGCTAAAAATAATTTTTGCCTTTGGGTTTCATTAAAAGTTTTACACCACTTGCCTCCTATAGCCTCTGCATTAAACTATCCATTGCAGACTCCAGAAAGAGTTAACAAGGTTGACCACATTATCTTTCCTTTATCAGATATGTGGTGGACATGATTTTGTGGCACTTACTATCATACAGGTTTGACAGGTTCTTCTACTCTTGTTAGTGCAGCTTTCCTCACAGACTGCACAGCTCATCTGTCCATACAATGGCTGCTGATGGAGGAACGTGTGACCAGACTTGTCCATCAGTCTTGTTCAGTTGAAAACCTCACATGAGCAAACTGCTTTGCTTTTAGAGGAGACTGATGGACAGGTCTGGTTACACGTTCCTCGACCAGCAGCCGTTGTATGGACAGAAGAGCTGTGCATTCTATGAGGAAGGTAGGACTAACAAGAGCAGAAGAACCTGATTCTTAGTCTCGATTGCATTCATTTAGGTACGAAAAAGAAATTGTGGACAACACCTTCAAGGAACTTTTGGCTTCAACAAAGGAAATGAGCTTTGCAAACATTTTTATTTTCCCTCTTACATTATTATTCTATTCTTGGCTGTATGGCTGCTTTACTTTTTTATCAGATACTCAGGAAATCCCAAACTCTATGACAGCAGATATAACAAATCAACTTTTTTTTTCAGTGACCACTAATTTTTCTTGATATCATAAATGCCGGCATATCACATATTGTCCCAAGAACTAACATCACTGATTCCAAATATAATCCATGAACAAAGTATTTACCTCTTACACGGGTACCTCCACCCAATACTTTCTTTTAACTGTTTCCTTTCAAGGACCCTTTGTAATAGAGAGTGAAGGAAGTGAGTAATATTTGTCTATTTTTATTTTCCAATCCAGACAACACCCAAAGGCAGTTTTTTAATTTAGGTGACGATTGTCTATTATGTTGTATTAGAATCCTACAAGACAAGTTTTACATGGCCATAGAAAATACATTCTTACCAACGGGTTTCTTAAGTGTATGTGCACACAACGCCTTTTAGACCTGAGTTTTTGAAGCAGAAGATGCTTCAGGAAAATGCCAGCTGTGTCTTTCCTAAAGCATTCTTTGGCCACTTTGGTTGCCGCCGACATCTATTTTTTTTTAACCCATGGCTGATAACCTGTTAAATCCCACTGTCAATCACTGACAGTGGGATTTAACACACGCCATTCGGAAGTGCATCACAAATCCCGCCCATCAGCGCCCCTGTTACGTGATCGCAAGGCGCTGATGGGTCGTTATGAGAACCGGGGACTGCAGAAAACCCCCGTGCCTGTCATTTTGAATCTCCTGGCCCGCATTCATAGGAGATGGTTATTTTTGCTATACATAGCAGGGCTGATGCACTGCTATGTATAGTTCAGGCAATCGGACGATCGCAGTTTCAAGTGTCCTAAGAGGACTCTTGAAGTCAGTAAAAAGTGTGAAAAAAAGTTTTTAAAAATATGAAAAAAAAAAAAACCCCACAAAAGTTCAAATCACCACCCTTTTGCCTCATTGAAAATAAAACAAACAAAAAAAAATACAAATATTTGATAGAAATGTCCGATCTATAAAAATATAAAAGCAATTAATCCGATTGCTAAACAGCATAACAAGAAAAAAATCAAAACTCCAGAATTACATTCTTTGGCCGCCGCAGCACTGAAATAAAATGCAATAAGAGGCGATGAAAACATCGAATCTAACCCAAAATGGAATCAATTTAAACATCAGTTCAGGGCACAAAAAATAATCCATCACCCAGCCCCAGATCCCGAAAAAATAAAATTCTACGGGTCTCAGAAAATGGCGACATAAGCAATTTTTTTTTTCTTACAAATTGCTTAAAACTGGTCAATACCATAAAAAATACAAAGTCCGTAAAGAGGGTCCAGGTGAAAGAAGGTATCAGATACAAGTGCAACCGTCAAATGCTGGAAAAGCAGACCTGTAGAAGAATATCTATAAGGGAGGCAGTCACCCCCTAAGTTGGTATTATTACTGCTTATTCAGGTTTACAGGGAACTTAGCCCCTGTAATACATATATACCTTTAATATAGATTTTAGTGGTTTAGTTGTCAGAAAAAAACGATTTCGGCACGTCCAAGGCTGCCGCTCGGTACTGTACTGTGCTCACTTGGTTTCTGATGATCCTATAAAGGATTTACTGAACACAAGGATCAATTCACAGATAAATGCTAAATCTTATTGATCGCTGGGGACTAACTGATGCGGCATCTTGTCTTGAGGGAAATTGACCCCTTATTTATTCAGGTTGTTCCTATATGCAGATGTTTTTCTGCACAGTGTGTGAATGGAGGTGGTTTTTGCTGTGCTGTATAGGTGGGGGAAGGTGAAGGTTGTATTATTGGGGGAGGTCTACACGGTTCCAGAATGTGTACTGTCTATAAACATGACCTCTGCAGGTGTACACGATGGGTCTGTGAGGGGAGAGTGTGGTGGGGGTTGTCGGCAGTAGGTCTGCATTACATCTGTGGTATCCTGAGGGGCAGGCATTACTGACTACAACCGAGTAATGGAATGGGCGCAGGTTGTGACTATGGTACTAATGTGCTGTCTATATGAGAGCGATAACCTCCTATATGTACTGGCTGGTTGATGAGAGGACGCCAGTTTGCATTTTACACAGCTGGTATCGCAGTGCAGTGGAGCAGCAGAGGAAGCGAACTGCGTTGCGTCTCTTGCCATTGTCTCCTATGAGAAAGGAAAGCAGTGGTGGCATATAAGCAGTAACATTGCTGTTGCCTTAGTTAAATGTACCCGACACTAATAGAAGTGCACAAATCCTTCCCTGTGCTCATCGGTATTCGGACCAGGTAGTAACATATTACCCGGCATCCTTCCTGTTACTGCTGTCGCCTCATTGAAAATTCTGCAGGCACTTATTTACCTCAGTAACCTCCAAACACTACCGAGAGTCGTAGCAAGACCTCGAAGGAGAAGAACACGGCATCTAATCACCTTCTGACAGCCATTGTGTCATACGTCGCAAACCCATTTTATTTCATATTTCATCATTTTGGGCAAATATAACAGCATCTCCTATTAAGGGGCATGTATCATCTGTGCCTATAGGACCCTTAGGCTATGTTCACACACGTTGTGTTTTGCTGCGTATTTTGCAGCAGATTTTTATTCAAATTTTCAGCTGCGTCTTGCAGTACCAGCAAAGTGTATGAGACACCAGAATTCTCTGTTCACATGTTGCTTTTTGTTTGCAGCGTATTTTCTGCCTTGCTTGCCTATTTGGAAAATAGAGCATGTCACTTCTTTCAGCGTTTTTTCAGCGTTTTTTCACCCGTAGGAAGTAATGGGTGGTGAAAAAAACGTTGCAAATACGCACCAAAAACGCAGGAAAAAAACGCACCTGCGTTTTTTTTGCTGTGAATTTGCAGCATTTTTGATGGCAAAATAGAATGGAGTTCTTTTTTTTTTTACAGAAATTTATGCACATGCCTAAATAGAGACAGACGGACAGTGAAAGAAACGCTGCAAAAACGCTGCAAAAAATGCAGGAAAACCTGATTTTTTGACGCAGCGGTTTTCCTGCCAGACAAAAGTTGTCAGCCGATTTGCAGCAGATTTAGCTGCAGAAAAAACACAACGTGTGTGAACATAGCCTAAGTGTCATGGTGTTAGCACATCCCTGGCTTGGCACAAGTGCCTGAATAGGTGTCACTGATACCCTTTTTCCTCTATTTGATACCGTACCACATAATGGGACTGAATTATCGGCTGGCATATGCTGATAACTAAAACATTAATGAGTCGCCTTGTGCAAAGTCTCCATAATCCTTCATAGCGATGACTACCACATTGTACGATATCATTCATCATCTGTATGTCTTGTAAGTGATATGGGCAGATTAAAGATTAATATTCATACCATGGAAAAGTAGTTATTATATCTTATAAGAGGTAGAGTTGTGGGAAGATAGAGTTGTTGGACAATCTCCATAATGACCGCAGCAATTTCTATAGGCTTAAAGAGACCTGTGGTCAGCAAGGTATAGAGAAGAAGATGAGCAGTATGATACATTTTATTCCATATAGCTTGTATTGTATTCATTGAAATCCCTGGTGTCTATGAATCTGTAAGGAGATAGACATACTGTTCACGTTCCCCCTTGAGGAACAAGTATAATGTTTTGTGATGTAATGTGAACTGTGATGTGTAGTATGTTTAGTAATGTGTGTTGATAGTGATAGAGCTGTGTTCTGCCCAGCAACAGGTAGTGAGTAGGTTTAGTTAGAGTTAATAGCTGGGACTAGCCCATAGTTGGAGGAGGTAAGCTGAAGGGAGGGACAAGAGACAGTTTCCTGGTAGAAAGGCAGCTAGGGCCTGGAGTGCATAGAAAAAGAACCTAAGGTCCATTGTCGGCAGTGCCGCATTCTAGGGGGTCCCTAAAGTGAGAGGAGACCAAAGAAAAGAGATCGCAAAATCCGGAGCAGAAGTGACTAAGAGAAAGAGTGATCTACCAGAGATGGGTCCTGGGTGACGACGCCTAGCAGAAAGGACCAGAGTTTATAAGTCTTGAAGGTATCGGGCCTGAATAGGACTGAGTACGTGAGACAAGTAAAGTGCCCCGAGTGGGAGTTACAGAGCGTCTGTATCAGAGGAGATGAGTACAGGCCATACTGGCACCCTAAGGGGAAAGAAGATGCAGAACCGCAAGGTGAATAAAGCACTCTTGCTAAACAGAACTGTAGAGTCAAGCTGGATTGTGATGAAGTAGTGAGAAACAGTGGAGACAGAGGACAAGTAGAAAGAGAAAAGAGGAAAGGAGAACAATAGAGAAAAGGGAAGGAAACTATGTGGAAAATACTTAGAGTTGTAAAGAAAATATTCAGAAGACTGTGTGCCCGATATCTCTTGTATATATTTCCTACAAAGTTCCTGTTCAGTAAAAAGTTTATTTTTGATTGGTGGTCTCCCTCCTTGAACTGTCAAACATCTGGTCCTGGCAAACCAGCAACATCGGTTACATGTGGCCTGCACGGGCGTAGCGCCCTCACAGCACAAGTCCACACACCCAGCCAGGACCCCCATCTTCATGTAACGTGCCGGATCGCAAGAGGCGAGTACCTCGCCCGCGGCTACAGCACCAAGTTACGAGCCCAGTGGGCGGTCCTACTCAGTGATTGACAGTTATCTCTACACGCACAGTCATACAGGAGAGACTGTCAGTCATTGAATAGGACCGCCCACTGAACTCATGCATATGTTTGTTAAAATCCAACATGCCTAATTACTTTTTCTTTTTTTTTGTAGACAATTGGTTTGCAAAAAAAACTGGACATGTAAACATCACCATAGACTATGATGGTACATGTTCTAGCTATGAAAACGCGAAAGGTCACGCACGTGAAACAGAATGAGTCTTATGGTTCACATGGTTGAAAATTGGTTCTCAAGCCACAAAGCTATAACTGTCATATTTCTAGTTGGGACACATTCTGATGTCTGTTTTTTTCATCAGTAAGTTAGATCTTATGTTCATCAAGTTTTGGTCTGCGTGTCTGTTTTTACCATCATAGTTTCATCCATTTTCCTTGCATATAATTTTTTTTCCCAAGGTTCTCATACTCATTAAAAAGTAAAAAAACTGACAGTACACAGAGAAAGCAGGGATGGCAATGATGTGGACCAAAAATGGACGTGTCTGTTTTTTTTAGACACTCGGTCCACAAAAAACAAACATGTGATCAGCTCTATAGACTATAATGAATAAGGCCTTAAGCTATGTTCACATGTTCAGTAATTATCAGTTAGGCCACAGCCATGGGCGTACCCAGGATCAAAACTAGGGGGGGGCGAGCCATGGTCACAGATACCAAAGAGAAATATATATATAGTACAATGCAAAGATTTCACTTCTTACTTTACATGAGACATATCTATTGTACATTCCACAATAGGTCCGAAACCGGCGAATCGCTCCACACAGTATACTGGCCCCCATAAAATGCTCCATACAGGATACTGGTCCCCATATAACGCTCCATAAAGGATACTGGCCCCCATATAACGCTCCATACAGAATACTGCCGCCCCGCCCCACGGTGGGTACGCCCATGGCCACAGCCCCACTATCAGTATTTGGTCAGTATTTTTTCTCAGGAGTTGGAGCCAAAACCAGGAGTGGGTGATAAATGCAGAATTGGTGACTTGCTTCTATTATACCTTGTCTCTGATTGTTCCTCACCTGGTTTTGGCTCCCACTACTAAGAAAATATACTGACCTGTTAGGCGTCGGTCTGGTGCTGGATTTGAAATGGGTCCAGGACCTTCTGTGGTCTCCCATTTCAGTCCAGCCAGGGCTGATGCTGCTCAGCATCACTGTCAGCCTCAACACCTAGCTGGTCCGCGAGCACTGTTTATCTCCCAGGTAGTTGTGCCTACCAGAGAAATCCCAACCTCTCTGAAGGAGTTAATATCTCTCGCTGACCGTATTGACTTGCGTCATGCGGAACACAAGTTAGAGCTGGAGGTTGCCAGACCTCAGTATCTGTTGGCACCATCCGCCTTTAGACCCATTTTCAAACCCAAGACACTCGACCCGGAGCCTAAGGCTACTGATGTACCCCGGTCTAAGTCTAGTTCCTCTCGTTCCCGTTCTGCACATATCTCGGAGCACCCCGTAAATAAGGGTTCCAAGCAGTCAGTAAAACGAGTAGGTCTTACCACTGTTGGAGGATGGGTATTAAATTCCGGGACTTCTTCTTCCAAATCATTACATAATGTGACTTTGTCCTTTGGTAAAGCTGCAGTCACTGCCAAGGCGTGGGTGGATTCTGGTGCTGATGGCAATTTTTTATCATCTACGTTTGCCCAGAGGCATGCCATCCCTATTGAGTTACTCTCAAGACCAATGAACAATAGTATTGTCAATGGTTCACTCCTGGATGTACAAATCACCCACCAGTCAATTCCTCTCACCATGTCATTTCCCCAGGACCTCCGGGAGGTTATTTAATTTCTTATTATTCCCGGTGGATTAGACGAGGTGTTATTGGGGCTCCCCTGGTTACGTTGTCATACTCCACACATTGACTGGAATACGGGGAGAATTTCTTCCTGGAGTGAGAATTGTACATCTCAGTGTTTGGTCAAAGTCACCCGGAGGGTAGTCTCTGATCCTCCTATCATTGTGACATCCGGTACAGATTCCTTGTCTGTTTCCAGGATCCGGGCCTTGTCAGATTATGTCGCAAAGAACTCTCAGGAAGAGAGGGTGGCTGCAGTGTCCCCCAACCCGGTTCTGTCGGGGAGGACGTTTGTTTCCCCTAATCTACGGAGTATGGTGCTCTCCTGGGCTCATGCCCCTAAGACCGGAGCTCACCTGGGGGTCAAACGTACCACTAAGTCCCTTCTACGGTCCTATTGGTGGCCCCGGTGGCGCCAGGACGTCAAGGACTTTGTTCTCGCGTGTTCTGTCTGTGCGAGAGATAAATCTTTTCGCCAGAGACCGGCGGGTTCTTTCTCCCTGTCATCCGTGAAGGATCCCACACCTAGAGAACCAGTTGTCACTTCTTGCCATCCTGCTTCCCGTTCTAAAGGAGGGTACCCTGTACACCAGAGGGGTCACTGTTTCGTGAATCCTCTCTGTGACCCGTTAGACCACATCCTTGCCCCCCGGCTCATGGAGGAAAATGAGCATCAAGTGGAGGGGATAGTGTTAGGCGTTTGTCTGGTGCTGGATTTGAAATGGGTCCAGGACCTTCTGTGGTCTCCCATTTTGGTCCAGCCAGGGCTGATGCTGCTCAGCATCACCATCAGCCTCAACGCCTATCTGGTCTGTGAGCACTGTTTATCTCCCAGGTAGTTGTGCCTAGCAATGTTAAGCCTGCGTTGCAGAGGGAGACAGGGCTTGTGGAATCTAAGTCCAGGATTTGCCGCACTGAGCATGTCCGTGACCTGGCAGATCATGATTGGTGGGTTGGCACCCACCTGACCCGGTGACCTGGCACCGCCTGATTGGTCCACGGGTAACGTCACCAATGGCACGTCGGTGGGCAGGGCTTAGTCTTTAAAAGGCCCGCCCACAAACATGGCGACGCGCTCAGATCATTGAGCATGATGCTGTTGTGTGGACGACTGTGCCCCACGTGTAGTTTCCGCTAGGCAGGTTAGCTCCATAAAGGCAGGTTAGTGAAAGTAGGCAGGTAGCTTCGCCTTGCAGTCTGGCTCTGTCAGAGGGGGTCGCCTTACACCCCGAGCAGCCTGCAGACGTCCTGCTCCCTGTAGACTCCTGGGGGCCACGTGGAGAAATACTCCTCTGTCTGGTAGCACGCCGGTAGAGGGCACGTACCCGTCGGCGTGAGTCACACACGCATCTTAGCACCAACTCCTACTGCGTAGCGCCTGAATCGAAGACAGGGCTACTGCTTTTCCCTCGGTCGCACGTCTCCCTGCGGTTCTTGGAGATTGTGTGAACCGCTGAAATCCGCTCCGTGTGCTTTTAACACGGAGTGGGTTATCAGTCAAGTAGGTGCTATCCCGGACGCTCTTCTCCCGTGCAGTTAACGGGGATAGAGCGAACCGCTATACCCGTTCCTCTGTGCAGAAACACGGAAGGGTTTACATTTAAGTTTGTCGCTTTCCTTTCCACCCGGAAAGTGTTCGGCAGAAGTCCACCAGGCTGCATTGTGGACCCCGGGGTCGGTTTCGTTCCATTTATTAAAGTTGTTTGCAACCGCCCTCCTAACACTGACCAAATACTGATAGTAGGGCTGTGGCCTTAGAACGGATCCAGCAGCAATCCGTTTGTCCGCTTGAAAATAACTGATTTCAGTTGAATCTGTTTTTTTAACATTGAAGTCTATGGAAAATGGATCAGTTTTTTACTTACTGGATCAATTTCAAATAGATGATTATGTGAAAGTTTACATGTTCAGTACTACAATATATGTTACATGTTTATTTCTCCACCTCCAGTGAGCAAAAAACAGATCCTCTTCAAATGGGAGAAAAATCTATGGCTAATTAACGGATCTGTTGTCCCTATGATTAAAATTGGATGTAGTTGAAATATGTTATTTCTGCACAACTTTTTTGTCTACGGATTGCTGTTGGATCTTAAATGATAATTAATGGACATGTGAACCTAGCCTTAGTTGTATCTTATGCTTTTCTTCTTGAATGGAGAATGATACATTGACACATGCAGTGTCTGAACTAATTTCCCCCTGCATTGTGTTCCTGCCTGTCTGGGCTTGCTCACAGTGTGGTACATATTGTTTGTTACTTGTCAAAGATTCTACAAATCTTGAAAAATTAAGTTGAACGTTCAACCTGTAAATGACATTTCTTGTGACCTTATTTATTTTGGTTCTTAGAGAAAGTAGAGACCTTGTACCCTCTGGTTGAAAAAACCATCCTATGCCAGTAGTAAAGAAGGTTTGGGAAAGGCCCAGGAGCCAAGTTGTCTATGTGGCTAGACTGCTAAAATCGCTTTTAATTCTATTTGTTTGCCATTAATAGGTATAGTATATCAAATTCAAATGTACATGTTCATCAATCATGGGTAAATTTAGACAGTGTAAGGCGGCGGTGTTCACAGTAACTGAGGCAGTGACCCAAGCAAGTCCAACATAAACAGCTTTATTCAGCAACTCACGGGTAAACAGAAAAGTCCTCCGGTTCGCAGCCAGGTTAACATGAGTCCTTAAACAACAGTTGCCGTGGGCAGCGGCAGCGGCTGCGCCGCTCAGAGCCTGACGGGTGCAGAGCCTTCCCAGGCGTGGTTTCAGCTACACACAGGCCCTCCAAGCTTTCCTGCTATGTTTCTAGGAGGTCCCAATACTGAACAACACTATTCCTTAATGCAGGGTTTTTAAAGGACCTGTGGCAGGAGCCACTGGAAAACCCGGGTTTTAGGGAGGAGGCCGCCCCACTGCCTTCCTGTAACCTCCTCCAAGAAATGAAGGCCCTGCCAGGTTTTACTAATCTGCCTTAGCGAGATAGCCTGACCAGGTCAATGCTCACCTTCATTCCTGCATTGCAGCCGCAGGTGAGTTTGTGACTGCAATGCACTCCAATGGATTTAATAGGTCTCTGTACACATTCTGGGGGATATATAACGTCCCTCGTATACGATCCCGGTCACTGCCTCACATATCCCCCCCTCTGTTCAAACTTGTGGGGTTGAACATTTGACACCACACAGGGTGCCCGGGACAGGGCATCCGCGTTTGCCTGCGTCTTCCCAGGGTGCTGTTCTACAGAGAAACTTAAATTTTGCAGTGACAGGAACCACCTGGTGACTAGCGCATTCCTCTCCTTGGCATTCCTCATCCATACCAAGGGTGAGTGGTCCGTCACCAAGCGGAACTGAGACCCGAGAAAAATAATAACGTAGCGATTCCAAGGCCCACTTAATAGCCAAACACTCTTTCTCTACCACGCTATAGTTTTTCTCTGCCGGGACAAGTTTTCTACTCAAGTAGGTGACCGGGTGCTCTTCACCATTCACTTTTTGTGACAATACCGCCCCTAGGCCTACCTCCGAGGCATCTGTCTGTACAATGAAGGCTTCCTTGAAGTTGGGGCTGATGAGGACCGGCTGTCCACACAGGGCCAACTTCATGGACTGAAACCCTTCTTCTGCCTGAGGGTTCCACCGAACCATTACCGATTTTTTTCCTTTCAAGAGATCGGTCAGGGCCGCTGTTCTCCCAGCAAAATTAGGTATAAACCGGCGGTAATACCCAAGGATGCCAAGGAATGCCCTCACCTGCTTTGTACTTGAGGGTTTAGGCCAGTTTTCTATGGCCTCAACTTTATTGATTTGGGGCTTAACTCCTCGGCCAATCACATACCCCAAATATCGGGCTTCCTCTAGCCCTATCGCACATTTTTTGGGGTTTGCCGTTAACCCCGCTGCTCTGAGAGAATCCAGCACCGCTTGTACCTGTGATAGATGTGTATGCCAGTCGGTGCTAAAGATGATAATATCATCTAGATACGCGGATGCGTACTCCTGATGAGGCTTGAGCACTATGTCCATCAACCTCTGGAATGTAGCCGGGGCCCCATGTAACCCAAAAGGTAAGACCACATAGTGATATAGACCCTCTGGAGTTATGAAGGCAGTCTTTTCCTTCGCCGATTTCGTGAGAGGTACCTGCCAGTAACCCTTGGTGAGATCGAGCGTGGTAAAGTACTGGGCCTGCCCCAGTCTCTCAGTCAGCTCATCCACCCTGGGCATTGGATAAAGGTCAAACTTCGACACTTCATTTAATTTCCGGAAATCGTTACAGAAGCGTAATGATCCGTCTGGTTTCGGAATCAGTATGATGGGGCTAGCCCACTCACTCCGTGATTCCTCGATGACGCCTAACTGGAACATTTGTTATACCTCAGCCGTGATGGCTTGCCTCTGGGCTTCGGGTACCCGGTACGGTCTCATTCGCACCCTTACCCCAGGTTCGGTGACAATGTCATGTTGGAGAACTGTAGTCCTACCTGGTAGCACTGAGAACACGTCGGTATTCTGCTGCACCAGCGAGCAAGCCTCCCGTCGCTGCTGTTTAGTGAGAGCATCACTTATCCTGACCTCTCCCCCGGACGCATCCCTGGCTGAAGGTAAAGAACTCTCTGGCGATATGCCCGGGGTGACGTCTGTAACTAAACACTCTCGATCTTTCCAAGGTTTTAGCAGGTTTACATGATAAAGCTGCTTAGGTTTCCTCTTTCCGGGCTGATACACCCGGTAATTTACCTCCCCCACCTTTTCTCGAACCTCATATGGCCCTTGCCACTTGGCCATGAGTTTACTCTCGGCTGTGGGTACCAGTACTAACACCCGATCGCCCTTGTTAAAAGACCTGACCGTGGCTCTTTTATTATATGTGCACCTCTGGGCTGCCAGGGCATCTAACAGATGTTTTTTCACGATGAGCATGACCGCAGCAATCCGGTCCTGCATACTAGCCACATGTTCAATTATACTCCTATGTGGAGTCAGCTCTTGTTCCCACGTCTCTTTGGCTACGTCCAACAGACTCCTAGGGTGTCTGTCGTACAATAACTCAAAGGGAGAGAACCCTGTGGAAGCTTGGGGTACCTCACCGACAGCGAACATCAAATAGGGTAGCAACATGTCCCAATCCCTTCCGTCCTTAGAAACCACCTTTTTTAACATGGCCTTGAGGGTTTTATTGAACCGTTCTACTAGCCCGTCGGTTTGAGGGTGGTACACCGAGGTGCACAATTGTTTAATTTTTAGCAGTTTGCACAGTCACCTTGAACATAAAAGGGGTCCCTTGATCCGCCAGGATCTCCTTAGGTAGTCCAAGGCGACAGAGCATGGCAAACAGCTCCCGTGCAATCAGTTTCGCCGATGTGTGGCATAGCGGTATAGCCTCTGGGTACCGGGTGGCATAGTCTACGACCACCAGTATATGTTGGCGGCCACGAGCGGATTTTACAATGTCCCCTACCAAGTCCATTGCAATCCGTTCAAAAGGTACCTCTATCACTGGCAGGGGTACCAATGGGCTACGGAAACTTGCAGTGGGTGTGGTTAGCTGACATTCGGGGCAGGATTCGCAGTACTTTTGGACCTCCGCGTAAATCCCCGGCTAAAAGAACTGCTGTAAGATACGCTCTTGCATCTTTTTAACCCCTAAGTGTCCACCCAGCAGGTGTGTGTGTGCCAACTCCAGAACTGCCCGACGGTACGACTGAGGTACCACTAACTGTTCCACGACTTCTTCCCTGATTTTGTCTACCCTATAGAGCAACTCACCGTTGACTACCATGTGTGGAAATACAGTATCTGCACCGGGCTGTTGAGCTACGCCATTTACCTCTAACACCCTTTCCCGCGGGATCCTGTAGCTGAGCTGTCCCAAACGTGCCCCGGGACACTTCCAGCTCGGGGATCGATGGGGTCTCCTCGACCTCTCCTGCCAGCACCTCTAGGGGAGACCTATTGGGGTCACACTCTGTCCCTAGGTTGGACACTCCTACGGCAGGTACCCCTGACTCGGGTTCGTCGGGTACAGCGCCTGTAACAAATTTTACCGGGGGAGAGTGGATTTTGTTTTTCCACAGAGTCCAGAACAGGGGCAAGTCTCATCCCAAAACAGTCCCATAGGGAAGAGTTTTTACCACTCCCACCACATGTTTTATGTCTCCACATGGCGTGGAAAAAACTACCTCCGCGGTTGGGTACTCTCGGCGGTCCCCATGGATACACAAAACCCCGACTGTCCATCCACTGGGGTTGTCTCCTGCCACCAGCGACCCATGTACCAAAGTCACTAGGCTCCCCGAGTCTAGGAGGGCCTCTGTGGGTACCCATTAACCAGTACCTGGCACAGTTGGGGTTCACTGTCCGAGGGGTCGGCACTCAGTGCAGACGGTCTGGGCGTACATTGAGACCCGGCGGTTATACCCGTAGTCCATGGGTTCCGTAGTCAGGGGGCATTTAGCAACCACATGTCCCGGCCCATGACACCGCCAGCACCTAATGGTGGAGGTACTGTTAGGTCTTATGACCTTTTGGGAGGGAACCGGTCTCCTGCTACTCTAACTCCGGGGTACCCCTTCAGCACAGGTACGGTGCTGACTGTCCTCAGCAGAGGGACTCGACCCCTTTCCCGGTTGCTGGGTTGGCAGGGATCGGCGTGACAGCCGCGAGGGGGCAGAGTCTCGGATAAAGTCCTGAGTGGCCGAGTAGCGCTCGATCAGGCTGACCACCTGGTTGAGGGTGCCGGGGTCCCCTTGCCCCACCCAACGTTGGATAGCAGCCAGCAGAGTCCTAACCAGCCAGTTGACCACCACCCTCTCCACCATCTGGGCTGGAGTCAAAGACTCAGGCTGGAGCCACCAGCGCTCATAAATGGTCAGGAAGGCTTCCACGTTGTCCTCCGGTCCCATCTTCCTCAACGCTGAGCGAACCTTGTCCCGGGCCTCTCGAGGTTCCGGGGTGCCGTCGGCATCTCCCGCAGTGCTGTGAGCTGCTGCACGATCAGCTCATTGGTGTGCTGCTGCTGCTGCTTGAACTGCTCCTGCTGCTGCCGCTGCATGAGGACCAGTTGTCTTAACAGCTCCTCCATTTTGTCCACGGGGTTGGGCATGAGGACCAGTTCTCTTAACAGCTCCTCCATTTTGTCCATGGGGTTGGGCTGAAAGGTGGCAGACCAGATTGTGGTCATGCAGCTGCCGGTGGGGTATTCTTCAGTCACAATGCCCGCATTTTCCACTAAGCTGTAAGGCGGCGGTGTTCACACCGTGCAGTAACCTAGGCAGTGACCCAAGTGAGTCCAACATAAACAGCTTTATTCAGCAACTCACGGGTAAACAGAAAAGTCCTCCGGTTCGCAGCCGGGTTAACATGAGTCCTTAAACAACAGTTGCCGTGGGCAGCGGCCGCGCCGCTGAGAGCCTGACGGGTGCAGAGCCTTCCCAGGCGTGGGTTCAGCTACACACAGGCCCTCCAAGCTTTCCTGCTATGCTCCTAGCAGGTCCCAATACTGAACAACACTACTCCTTAATGCAGGGTTTTTAAAGGACCTGTGGCGGGAGCCACTGGAAAACCGGGGTTGGAGGGAGGAGGCCGCCCCACTGCCTTCCTGTAGCTTCCTCCAAGAAATGAAGGCCCTGCCGGGTTTTACTAATCTGCCTTAGCCAGATAGACTGACCAGGTCAATGCTCACCTTCATCCCTGCATTGCAGCCGCAGGTGAGTTTGTGACTGCAATGCACTCCAATGGATTTAATAGGTCTCTGTACACATTCTGGGGGATATATAACGTCCCTTGTATACGATCCCGGTCACTGCCTCACAACAGCAAGAGAAAAAAACATGTTTAGCCTAAAAGGGGTTGTCTGATGAAAATAAGTTATCGCCTAGTCACAGTACAGGTGATGACTTATAGATCTGTGGGGGTCTAACCTCTAAGACCTGCTCTGATCCTTAGAATAGGAGAATAGGGAACTTTTATCTCTGCGCATGCTCAACTCCATTAATTCTCTAAAGGGCTGTCAGAAACACACTAAAGGCAGCACTCTCAGCCCCTTAAAGCACCACTCCAGCGTTTGTTTGTTTTTTCAGCCCTGGAGTGGCGCATTAAATGTAAGTCCCCTGCCCCCGGTCATAAACTCACCCTCAGGCGTCTTCACAGTTTTTTCTGTGCCGCTCCGGTCTCCCTGCACCATCTTGTGAGCACAGCTTCTGGCTGTCCGAAAGTCAGAAGCTACGTCTCAAGAGCACAATGGAAGTCTATAAGAGCCAGAACGAGGCCAGAACGGCCCTGTCATAGACTTGTGTTGTAAAGTGACCTCCGTGCAACTCCATGAAACACTGGAGCTAATAATAATAATCATTTTTATTCATTGTTCAGTGAAATACTGCAGCCCCAGCTTCATTGAGAGAAACAGGAAGAGAAGCTAGATGGCACGTGACCATAAGTATGGTACCTTATAGGTGACATCTTCTCTGATTAAAGTCGTTCTCTTGCTTTTCTCCATCTTGTTCAGGTGCCATGATGACTTTTCACATCCACAGCTTGTCTCTGCAGACTTTTCTTTTCTCCAATCTTCTGCTGTACATCTTGACATAGCGCCCTTAAAAATAACAGTGTCGTTATAATGCTCCTGAATAAAAATATTTGCCCTATACTGTGGCACTGAATTTTTGCCCCTCACTGTCCTCCCTGCATAAAATATGACCCCCTACACTATCCCTCTTATAATACATGACCTCCACAGTGCTCTCTCCTATAAAATATAGCCTCCACACTGTCCTCCTCTTAATAATAATAATCTTTTTATTTATATAGCGCCAACATATTCCGCAGCACTTTACAATTTAGTAGGGACATATACAGACAATATAAACAATGTATTATATTTCAACAGTTACAGGAGGATTGAGGGCCCTGCTCGCAAGCTTACAATCTATATGGAAATGTGGGGGACACAATAGGAAGAATATGGTCATCAGCCAGTATCTGTCTAAGGGCAGTTACCGTGTGCTATTTGTTGCATGGAGGATGTGGAGACAGATGAATAGGCAGGAGCAGATTATGAATAACATTTAGGAGGGGACAGGGGAGAGTTAGGTTGGTGAGTTGAGGTGGTAGACTTGTCTAAACAGATGTGTTTTTAAAGCACGTTTGAAGACATGGGGGGTAGATATCAGTCGGATCGTTTGGAGCAGTGCATTCCAGAAAACTGGCGCGGCACAAGAGTAGTCTTGGAGCCGGAGGTGTGAGGTTCGGATTAAGGAGGATGTCAGTCTTAGATCAGTTGCAGAATGGAGGGCACAGGAGGGGCGATAGACAGAAATGAGGGATGAGATATAGGGCTTTGCAGAACTGTGGAGAGCTTTGTGGGTGAGAGAGATGAGTTTGTATTGTATTCTGTGGTGAATGGGTAACCAGTGCAATGACTGGCACAGGGTAGAGGCGTCGGTGAAGCAGCTTGATAGAAATACGACCCTGGTTGCTGCATTCAGAATGGATTGGAGAGGAGAGAGTTTGTTTAGAGGGAGACCGATCAGAAGAGAGTTGCAGTAGTCCAGACAAGAGTGAATAAGAGCGACAGTAAGAGTTTTTGCCTTATCAAAGGTGAGAAAAGGTCGGATTCTGGAGATGTTTTTAAGGTGCAGGTGACATGAGCGAGTGAGTGATTGAATATGGGGAATAAAGGAAAGTTGTGTGTCAAACATGACTCCAAGACAGCGAGCTTGCTGCTTGGGAGTTATGGTGGCGCCACCCAAGGAAATTGAAAAGTCAGGTATTGGTAGGTAATGGAGGGAGGAAAAATAAGGAGTTCAGTTTTGGAGAGATTCAGTTTCAGATAGAGGGAGGACATGATGTTAGAGACAGCGGACAGACAATCACTGGCATTTTGTATTAGATTGGGGGTGATGTCAGGTGAAGAGGTGTATAGTTGGGTGTCATCAGCATAGAGATGACACTGGAAACCAAATCTGCTGATGGTTTGTCCAATAGGGGCAGTATACAAGGAGAAGAGGAGGAGTCCTACGACTGATCCTTGAATTAGAGGAAGAAAAGCCGGCAAAAGATACTGTGAAGGAGAGGTCAGAGAGATAGGAGGAGAACCGGGCCAGAGCGGTGTCCTTGAGGCCTATAGAGTGGAGCATAGTGAGGAGGAGCTGGTGATCCACAGTGTCAAATGCGGCAGAGAGATCCAGGAGAATCACCAGGGAGCAGTGACCATTAGATTTAGCTGTTAGTAGATCATTAGAGACTTTAGTGAGGACAGTTTCAGTAGAGTGTGAGGAGCAGAAATCGGATTGTAAAGGGTCGAGAAGAGAGTTATCTGAGAGATAGTGGATTAGACGGGAATGGTCCAAACGTTCCAGGAGTTTAGAGATGAAGGGAAGATTAGAGACCGGTCTGTAGTTAACAGTGCAGTTCTCGTCCAGGGATGGCTTTTTAAGTAAAGGGGTTATGATGGCATGTTTGAATGAAGAGGGAAGGATACCCGAAGAAAGAGAGAGGTTAAATATTTTAGTTAGGTGGGTAGTGACAGCTGGGGAAAGGGACTGAAGGAGATGTGACGGAGTATGGTCACTGTTGCAGGCTGTAGGGCAAGAAGAAGCGAGGAGTTTGGTCACTTCTTCTGTGACCGACTCGAAGATTGAAAGTGAACTTGAGGTGCGGGAGGGAAGGGGATCCAGACTCTGAGGGGATTGTGCAAGAATGTCTTGACGGATATGATTGATTTTTTGTAGGAAATAAGTGTCCAGATTTTCAGCACTTAGGTTGGTGATCGGGGTCTGTACTTTAGGGCTCAGGAGGGAGTGGAAGGTTTCAAAGAGTCGTTTAGGATTATTGGCTAGAGTTGTAATGAGAGTGGTAAAGTAGACTTGTTTAGCCAGATGGAGAGCAGAGTTATAAGTTTTGAGCATGAACTTATAGTGGATGAAGTCTTCTGCCGAAAGTGATTTTCTCCACAGACGCTCAGCACACCTTGAGCAGCGCTGGGGAAAACGTGTTTGCATCGTGTGCCAGGGCTGCCTTCTATGCCGGGTCATTCTGCGTGTAGCAGGTGCTGCTTCACCCAGGGCACTCCGCAATGTGTTGTTATAGTGTGACAATGCTGAGTCTGGACAGGAGAGGGAGATGATGGGAGCCAAGGATGACTGTAGATTGTTCATAAGTTGCTGGGTATTAATGGCACTTAGATCTCTGAGTGCATGGTAACTGGGGGTGTCCTGGGTGAGGAGATAATTCTTGACAGAGAAGGAAAGAAGCTTGTGGTCAGAGAGTGGTAGAGGGGAGTTAGTAAAGTCATGCAGTGAGCAGAGTCGTGAGAATACCAGGTCCGAGTATTCATGTGTAGGAGAGTTAGTAAGCTGTGAGAGGCCAAATGAGGAGGTTAGTGAAAGAAGATGAGAGGCAAATGGGGAAAGCGGCTTATCAATGGGGATGTTAAAGTCCCCCATGATGTGAGGGGGAATATCACAGGATAGGAAGTGTAGAAGCCAGGTGGCAAAGTGATCCAGAAATTGATGGAGCTGCAGGCAGGTCAATTTTTGCTGGAGATTGAACGGTATCAGACAGGAGGCAGGGGAATTACATTAAGGCCACAGCCCCACTATCAGTATTTGGTCAGTATTTTTTCTCAGGAGTGTGAGCCAAAACCAGATGAGGAACAATCAGAGAAAAGGTATAATAGAAACAAGTCACCAATTCTGCATTTATCACCCACTCCTGGTTTTGGCTACCTTTCCTGATAAAAAATACTGACCGAATACTGACCAAATACTGATAGTGGGGCCGTGGTCTTAAAGTACAACTCCAGCAGTGCAGTAAAAAAAAAAACACTGAAGTGGCGCTTTAAGATATGAATGCAGTAGCGACTTGGCATGTGCACTGCTCCTCCATTCTAACAGGTATAAAAGTTTCCTTTGGCTGATCGGTGTAGGTCTCTGCGGCTGGACCCTACTGATCTATGAGTTATCACCTTTCCCATGGATTGGTGATAACTTCTCTACACTGGAGAATTCTGATATTTGGCTGCCCTGAGATTATAATATGGATCCTTTATATACAGTAGATGCACAGTCCCTATGGCTCTAGTTACGTGACATGATACATTACAGTAACAACATACAGTACATAAATTAATTCACTCTCTCATTTAGTGACATATATGTACCTACAAATTGTGACAGGACAAACCAAGATAGGTAGAGGTTGATATAGGGGATCTAATACAGTAATATACCAACTCCAGTACGGTTACAATAGAGGGGTCCTTTAGGCTTTATCATCACTGTACTGTCTATGTTCTATTCCCGATGTATCCAGGATGTTGTACACAGCACTAGATGATAAAAGTCTAATTAACCTGATTATTATAACATGATTGTTTGAAGCATCTGAAAATAAACTCAGAATTAGATTAGTTGGTGGGCAGACATGGGTTGTATATAGTAATCACATTTATGGCACTATAATACACTACTGACTCAATAATTAAAGGGCAGAAGGGTCTGATCCTTTGTCTATCTGTCACTGCCACCACAGTGACACACTCTGAGAAGACCTATGACCCATCGATCTGTCCTAACCATTGCCGTGTGATAATCACACAGGAACATGGGAGCTTACATTATTAAAATAAATGGAAAGGGCTAGTGAAGGTAATATGGAGCGAGTTATCTGCAGATGGGTCTTATATAGGCAGGAATGAGAGGACTGCAATGTTCTCAAGTCCTGGGGGCAAATGAAACAATGAGGGGCCAAGGGTGGTGTCCATCCCTGGGTGAATTTATGACCTGTGGAGCTGTGTAAGGAATGGTCTGAATAGTTTCCCGGAGGGAAGGTGGAAAGAATGGGACTCAATTGGTCTAGAGCAAACACAGACACATTTCCCAGTAGACGCAATAAATAAACAGTAGGATGTGGACGGGAACCAGATTTGTGAGAGTAGAGGGTTGGGCCCATGTGCACCTTCATGTTAAACGCAGGTGAAGTTGTGTGCTGCAATAAACCTCGCTCTGTCGCCCGTAGATAGGATTTTTAGATTGGCTATTACATCTTGATTTTTTTGAAGATGTTTAATCAGATTTTCAGAATTAAAAATACATTACTTAGTTGATAGCAAGTCTTACCACATGGGGGTTTCTTCTATTAACAGTAATTTTTATCACCGTTGCATGTAACGCTTTTTACATGCAATAGGATGGTAAGATCATTCTTGACATATAGGACAAACCCTTTTTTTAAAATGATACTTTCAATTCAATTACTACAAATATTGTAATTTTAAAACGCATAAATGATCAGATCTTCTTTCTCGATCTGCTTAGTAAAGCTGGCCCAGACGATTTCATCACAAAACAATAAACTACACACTGCACAATTAAACTTTTGCAAGGAAAAGCTGTAGGATGACATACTAACTAATGTCAAACCTCCTTAAAGGGTTATTCTTCATAAATGGGTATTGTTAGTGGGATAGTGATTGTAAATACAAGCACATTTGCAATGTACTTCTTCTTAAAATTTATAACCATTCTTGAGACATTTCTGTTGGTTTGCATTGGAGACCGACCACTGCTGGTACAGCAGAACATGCACAGTGCATACAAGCTCTTTTCTATTGAGTCTGTAAGTACTGTGTTGAAGCTGGCCGGGATTGCTGGAGCATGTTGTTACCTCCTAATCCCGGACAGCTTTAGCACTGTGATTACAAGATAGTCAGCCGCGGTAGTCTGTCTCCTAGGCAATGAGCTGTAGACAAATGAAAATCATTGAGATCTCAAGAACCACTGCAAATTATAATAAGCAGTAAATGTCAAAGTTCTTGCTTTTACAAGCACTATCCAAAAATAATCATCTATAAAGATGAAATTAACACTTTAATTTGCTTTACAGACCTCATCTTCACTGTCCCCATTGGGGCTCACAATCTACATTCCCTATCAGTATGTCTTTGGAATGTGGAAGGAAACCGGAGAACCCGGAGGAAACCCATAAAAACAAGGGGAGAACATACAAACTCCTTGCAGATGTTGTCCTTGGTGGGATTTGAACCCAGGACCCCAGCACTGCAAAACTGCAGTGTTAACCACTGAGCCACTCTGCAGCCCTTTAAGGATGGTTTTATACACAACCTGTTTTGAAAAACATCACTGCGGTTTTTTTTTTTTACTCCTGACCACCCCAAGCACTTTCTAATGTTAATAGGGGAATCAGTTGCTGGCAGACACCTCTGTCAGTGGCTTATGTCCCTTGAGAATCAGGCTTGTTGTATTTCATCCTTCTTTCCCAGACATTTGGTACAGGGGGGAAAGGTTGGGACATCCCATACCCTGCCGAAATCATCTGGTTCAGTTGACTTTAATCTTGAATGGTCAGCTTTACTTTTGATGAATGAAGTTAAAGCAAATCTATTTACGAAGAAAATCACACTCCTACATCAATGATTATATTGATCCTGCAATAAGAATTTGGCTGCATACACAGACTTGTCAAGTACAGAAATGTCTCTGCCTGAAAATCAATTTAAGTTCCAGCCTTAAAGGGAATCTGTCAGCAGGTTTTCAATCAGGAAACCCTGATTACCGAGATGTGTCACTTACTGGGCTATTCTGCTCTTTCAATATATTTAGTGTTTTATCAGCAGGAGATTATCACTACAGGACAACTGGCCTCATGCATCCAAGTCCAAACACACCCCCAGAACTGATTAGCAGCTCTTTGTCACTATACAATGTACACAGAGAGCTGTGGTGTGTGGGGGTATTACACACAGCTCAACAACTGAGCTCTGCAACATCTGCAGCAGAGAAAACTGGGACTCTATCATAACTGCTGCACCCAGTAAACTAAGTGATACATCGCTGGAATCAGGGTCTTCTTCCCTACCCTGTGCTGTTCTCCGATTACCTAGCAAAAACCTGCTGTGTTTTCATTGGCTGTAAGCCATAATCATTAACATTAACAGAAATAAACACTTGGAATAGATCATTCTGTATGTAATGACTCTATATAATATATGAGTTTCACTTTTTGTATTGAAGAACTGAAATAAATTAACTTTTTGATGATATTCTAATTTAGTGAGATGCACCTGTATATAGACATATATTCAGACCTAAACCCTGTGGACCAGATGGAGATATAAGTTTCATTTCCCCCTCTCCTTCATTGATCCTTGTCTGTAAGAAATCATCTCCCTTCCTGCTCATCTGGGTCCCATTCTCTGGTCCTCCGGCTCAGTTGTGTCTGGTTTCCCTCTCGTCTACTGTTTCTCTCCCACCCTTCTCTGTTCTTCTCACTCAATCTGAGGTTTCCTAATAGATTCCACTACTAGGGCCAAGTAGTAGAGCACATTGACAACTTGTATATTATCCAGCACTTAAGCAATAGGCCCAAGCAGAATATTTTCCTTTTTAGAGAGCTCGAAATGTGGAATTTGGAATGAATTCTCTTTATTAGACAAACTTTAAGTCTATAGGAAGGTGGACTTGAGGCAGCATAGCTGGAGTGCCATGAGCGTCACATGGTGGGGTGCAGCTGTTCAGCTAGTGCTTTAGGGTATTGACAGTGATAGATAATGACAGTCGAATGGTTTGCATCGGTAGCAGAAGGGGCTCCTGTGTGGTGTCTGGGGCAGCAGTGATCTGGTAAGTGCTTCCTAGATGCTAATCATACATCTTAGACAAGAAAGGAAACTCTGGCATTATAGAGTGATATTATACAGTGATATTAGTGCAAATGTAGGTAACTTAGTGACATGTAAAGAATAGTGTCACATGTCATTCATTAGTAAGGTCAGCAGAGGGTATTCTCTAATATGGCATGGCTGAGATCAGATACTTATATACATATACATATATATATATATATTGGGTGTTATTTGACCCCCCGCAGCATTTAGGTTGCACTCCATTGACTTCTGTGAAAGGCACAGTCTTCTGCATGCCCTTAGGGCTCATTCACACGTCCGATTTTCTTGTATATAGTTTTCACAGATAGCACTTGTAACTATGATATTCTTTGGTGCTGTGCACATTTCCAGTTTTTTTTTTCAGACCGAGTGGTCCCCGGAAAATATCAGAGACATGTCAGATTTTGATCTCAAAATCAGCAATGTAAGTCTATGGGTTCGTGAAAAAATTGGATGGCCATCACAGACTGTCAGAAAGGAGAAGGTGGAGAAACTTTTCTTTTTTTTTTCTCCATTTCTGATCAAACTCTGATCAGAATAATCAGTCAGTTTTTCTCGTACTTGGAAGATATTGACTCGTGAATGAGCCTTAGGCTCTGTTCACATTGCTAATTTTAGGTTCCGGGTATTTGTTTCCTTCAGTCTGGAGGGCTATTCTTGCTATCAAAAGACTCCAATATAAGTTATTGTGGTCTACTGGTCCGGTTAAAAATGATAACGCACAGATGTCATGGCCGGGCTATAAACAGAAGCCATAACACTAATGTAGCTGTCATGGCCTTGCTATAAAAGGAACGCTTCCATTTATTATTACAGAACTACATTGCCCAGCATGCCTAGTTCACTGGGGAGCTATCATTGCCTGTCTACGTATTCATCAGGTGCTTTCTCTGATCATATACGTTATTCATGGGTTTTTCACAGATTTCACTGCTCACAGTTTACAGCCTGCGGTTTTCCAGCAGCTGTGGAACTACAAGTCTCAGAATGCTATCACAAACTTTAATGACATGCTTAGCTTTCTTAGCCGCTAGAGAGCCATCAGATAAAAATGTATAGGCATATTTCTTTACATAATGGGGTATAGCGTGTACTCTAATGGGTGGTCTTACAGGAGGTGCACAGCTCTGCAGCGACCGGCATACATGAAATCATATACGTCTCTGCACAGTGAGAGAAGGGGAGACTTGTCTCACAATCATTGGCTGCCATGGAGAGCTGAGAGAAGGACAGGGAAGGACTGACAGAGGGGAGGAGAACCCTAATGGCAGATACTAATTGTATGATGTCCATACGCTCGAATGGCCAATTGAAAGTTGTTCTTAGGAGACATTCTCAATCCATTGCATTTAAAGTAAAAAAAAATGAATCCGTAACTATTTGCTGGCTCACCTCTATGGGTGCCCAGCTGGAAGACATCTCCATAAGAAAGTCCACACCCCCTGCTACTTGTAAACCTTTCACGTGGAAGGATTAGGGGACTGAATGAATGGAGTATGACTTTAGGAACAGGTTACACTAAGTATGTAGTCTGTTACCGTGAAGATGCAAAAGTCAAAAAAATATATTTTATTTGCACTGCAATATAAATTGTGATAATGGACATAGACTACTTTAGTTGGACATAGTCTATCTTTGTTTTGATTATTACTTTTACAGCATTTTACATACATTATCATTGCTGTCCCCATTGGGGCTCACAATCTAGATTCCCTATCAGTATGTATTTGGAGTGTGGGAGGAAACCCACCAAACACAGGGAGAAAATACAAACTCCTTGCAGATGTTGTCCTTGGTGGGATTTAAGCCCAGGACCCCAGTGCTGCAAAGCTACAGTGCTAACCACTGAGCCACCGTGCTGCACCATGCTAGTTTAGTACAAATATTAGTCTATTGATCATGATCGCCGCTAATCGACATTAGTAGTGACCACCCTAGCTTAATCAGTTCAATATCCCAATAAAAATAAAAACAGAATATACTCACCTCCTGCAAAGACTCCGTTTCAGTGTTGTTGGTGCCAGGAGAGTGATGTAACGCATGGTGTGTCACATGAGCGCTCCAGCTAATGAGCAGTCCTAATGATGACAGCTGATTACCAAGGGTTACAGAAATTTATGTTGTTCCTGGAACACCCCTTTAATATGTTTAAGCCACCTATCATTTCTCTAGTCCATTTCTAATTAATTTCTAATTTTAATATCTATTTTCAGCTGCACCACCAGCTGTTAGCTATAATTACGTGACTAGATATTACAATTTCCTCGTTATATATTTTTCTCATTCATTTAATACAATTCTATTAATTTTTAGACGTCCTCTGCTTTATGCTTCTTTGGATGAATTGTATGAATTCATTTATTTTACCAATTAAGTCTGAAGTGTGCAGCAAGCAATTAAAGTAGGCACCAGTGGTAATTTGTAGAAGCATGGCATTCTTGGGAATTGTTTTAGGTTTTGGAAAATAGGTTAGTAGGTAATGTTGATATTCAGTCCATGACAAGGCTGTCATCTTATGTCTGGCTGATGAATCTTTCCTCCATGAGAGCGACGAGATGACCATTTACTGTAGATTATCAAGGGTTGCCGTCAGCCTTCTGGGTGGCCTGGAAATGAAACAAGCTGTCTGATTATATGAAGGTCATTTTTTCCTCTCTGTATGCAGCCAGTTGCACATGACAGCAGGGTGTACTGGCTGTATATATTTTCAGAACCGATAACAGCCCTAATGTCAGAGCGTTAAGCAAAAACATCCCATTATCGTATATAGAAATGAAAGGTTTGACTATCTAAATATAAAAAAGTTACAGGTCAGCTCCAATGATTGCTTGTGTAATATTTACCAAATGACAAAAATATTTCCACCAACTCTCATAGATGCTGTAAATCCATTAAAATCAGGATACAGTGGATAATGTGGACATGTAATATTTATAATAGCTATATACATATGCCAATGTACACTTAGGTCCAGAAAGATTTGTATTGTGACCGAATCTTCGGATTTGGGCTATTTTGTATTTAAAATGAAACAACTGAGATGCAATTGAAGTGTAGACTGTCAGGTTTAATTAAAGGGGTTGAACAAAAATATCCTGTGAAACATTTAGGAATTGCAACCATTTTTCTACAAAGTCTCCTCGTTTCAGGAACTCAAAAGTAATTGGACAAATTAAATTGATCATAAGTAAAATGTTTATTTTTATTACTTATCAATGCATGCCCATGCCACCACACTGCTTCCACGATGCTTTAAAGAGGATGTGCTGTGCTTTGGATCAGGAGCCTTTCCAAGTCTTCTCCATACTTTCTTCTTCCCATCATTCATGTACAGGTTGATCTTCGTTTCATCTGTTCAAAGAACGATTTTCCAGAACTGAGCTGGCTTCTTTAGATGTTTTTTGACAAAGTCGAATCTGCCCTATTTTTAAGGCTGTATAATGGTTTGCACATTGTGGGGAACTCTCTGTATTTGCTCTTATGAAGTCTGCACTTTATGGTCGACTTAGATACTGAAACACCTACCGGTACTTCCTGCAGAGTGTTCTTCACGTGGGTGGATGTTGTGAAGGGGTTTTCTTCACAATAGAAAGGATTCAGCGATCATCCACCATTGTTCTTAGGTGGACGTCCAGGCCTTTTTCAGTTCCCATGTTCACCAGTGCGCTCTTTTTTGCAAAATGTACAAAACTGTTGATTTGGCCACTCCTAACATTTCTGCTACCTCTCTGATGGATTTCCTCTTTTTTTTCAGCCTAATGATGGTCAGTTTCCCTTCCATTGAGAGCTCCTTTGACCGCATGTTGTGGGTTCACAGCAAAAGCTTCCAAATGCATATGCCACACCTAGAATCAGATCTAGAGCTTTTGCCTGCTTAATTGATGATGGATTAATCAGGGAATAGCCCTTGCATAGAGCAAGCCCTTGCATAGAGCTTTTGAGATAATTGTCCAATTACTTTTTGTCCTTTGAAAAAGGGTCAGCATCATATTAAAGACCTGTAATTCCTAAACCCTTACTCCAATTAGGATGTGAATACCCTCAAATTAAAGCTGAGAGTCTGGACTTTAAGCCCACATTGATTATATAACTGTATCTTGAATATGTTTTGGAAAACAGCTGGAATGCAAAAACTTGTGTCATTATCCAAATAATTCTGGACCTAACTGTAGGTCACGAAACCTGAACAAAATATTTCTAGAATCGTTCTTGCATTGGATCTCTGGGTCCCCCAGTATGAATCCGTGTTTGCTCCATTTGTGCAGCAATTAATTGACAATCTCTTTACTATCTGTACTTTTAGCTGACTGTGGGTTCTTTTCCCCACATATAGTTATTATAATGAAAGCTAGCTCAGTATGTACAAAAGTCCAGGAGAGATGGTGCATATATTCAATACAAAACAGCCAGTCCCGAGTGTAGTTGCACTTTGATATGTCAAAGTGCAGGTGCTGAGACCCCCACTGATGGCTTAAAGGGAGGAGCACAAGATCATAGCCAACCACTGCTCTCACTGGAGACTAAAAATGAGCTAAATGAAAAGTGTATGAACCCGTCTTCAGTCTTATTTTAGATATTAGTGGGAGTCTCAGCACCATGACATGACATGTCAATGATTTTGTGAAACTTAAGTTTTTATCATTCGAATTGCAGGGTAAATCATGTGGTATTGGGGGACAGAGACTTAAGCTGACTTAGTGTCACATTTTGTTAACTCTGTTGCACAAAGGATAAAGAAAAATAACATTTTTCTAGCAAAAATGTTCCTTATTTACTTAAAGGGGTTGTCTCATGTTCTCTTTGAATAACACCACTACCCTACCTCCTAGCTTCATGCTTGCTGGGGGTGGTTAGCTTCTTCTTGATTGAAAGTTCTGACCGATAACATTGTCAAGCCCGTGGCCTGAACTGTGCATTTCTCTAATGCTACAAGCAGTTGACCAACTTTGCCTCTGCAGCATCAGAGCAGCAGCACTGAAGGTGGCCAGGTCAGGAGCTAACAGTGCACTCTAGCGATCTAGCCAGCTTCAGAGCAGCGCTTACAAGCTTTATTAAAAAGAGCTTATAAGTACTGGGCATGTTTGGCCACTGCACATAGCCCACATCACTAGCCAATAACCTAGGCAATGAGTAGTAAATAATAAAATTATAAAGCCCTCCATTGTTTAGAACAAATAGTATTTTAATGAGAATCTGTCAGCAGGATTTACCCCCTACCCCTCCACCCCAAACTATTTAAACATGCATGTAGCTCTTTCACAAACAAGTCCAGCAATACATTTACATGGCCAATCCGTTCCTCCGTTACTAAGAAATTAGCATTTAAATTGATATGCAAATGAGGCTGAAGAGTTATTGTAGGTCTGAAGCCTATGTTACTCCAGCTCAAGCAGGAAAAGGCAGCCCTTGGCAGGGAATGGAGCTGGAGTGACAGAGGCTTCAGATCTACAATAACTGTGCAGCCTCGTTTACATATATATATTATAGTTTTTATCATTGCTACTAAATATATCTATATTTTTATTTTTTTTAATCAAATAATTTTTATTGATAACTCCAAATGCAAATTATTCATTATCAACGATCATCTATGACATGATAATTCTATATTCTTAAATATAGACAAAACATCACAACAAGCCTCATTTGCTTATCAATTAAAGCACTGATTTCCCAGTAACAGAGGAACATTAGAATAATGAGAATAAAACTTTAAAGCTCTTGTCTCTTTCGACAATCCCTTCTTGCTCTAAAGGTACTATGATTGTGTAACAGCTCACACGGGAAAATAGGTAAAACGCTAAAAACTGAAACTGACCCAGCTGGTTCCTGTACAGACTAGAGGTTCTAGTCCCTAGTGGTTCCTACGTGAACAGGCTCTAACAACAGACTAAATGATGACAGCTCGGACCTATACTGCCTAAAAGGCTGTCGAGCGCTTCACATTCCTCCTAAAGAACCGGAGGGCAGAGCAGAGTGCAATTTACCTACAGAAGGGAAGGAGTGCTGAGAAAGAGATCCCAGAGTGAGTAAAACAAACCACGAAATACAAAATGAATAGATAAGGTATGTACGGTGGTATTTTGTGAAGTCACTTTTACAATGTAGGGAATGTTTACACATTGTATTTTTGAAGCCATTTTTCTTTCTGCACCAAAAACCAGAGTGAAGGCAAGAAAAATGCTGCGTACAATACATGCGTTTTTGAGTACATTCTTTGCATCGTTATTACTTGCATTTTTCACTTGTTAATTTGAATGAATGAAAAACAGGACAAAATGCTGAAATAATTGAAATGCTGCCTCCTGGCAAAAACGCAGCAGGTCTCAAAATATGTGTGGATAAAAAACCCCAGTATGTGCACGTGATTTCAGAAATCTCGTTGATTATCTTGGTAATGTAAAATGCTATGTATTTTACAGACCAAATACGCTGAGTAAAAAAACACGGCAAAAACGCCACGTGTGAACATATCCTAAGTCGATGGAATATCAGAACCAGGCTCTATAGACAAATACTGTAAAAGTGACTTCCAGCTCACACATAAACCCCAGCGTGATCCAGAAAGTTGGAATTGCAGTCACGTAAGTGAGAAGAGGACTGGACCAGTGCTGGAAACCTGAGAATATGGCGATCGGTGAGTATACTAATGCACTTAGGCCACGGCCCCACTATCAGTATTTGGTCAGTATTTGGTCAGTATTTTTTCTCAGGACTGGGAGCCAAAACCAGAAGTGGGTGATAAATGCAGAATTGGTGACTTGTTTCTATTATACCTTTTTTTGGCTTCCACTCCTAAGAAAAAATACTGACCAAATACTGATAGTGAGGCCATGGCTTTACTCTACATTACATTCACATTTACACAGGTTTAGGGAATCAAGAATTTTATGCGAGTACTTCTTTAAACAATAGATTCTTTTTTTTATAACACATTCCCTTTAAGGCTGAGGCTACACACAGTCATTTGTTGAATAAAATCTACTAGAGCAAATGTTCCATGATAGTCAAAGTCCTTCGACTTGTGTGTAAACTTAGACTAAAATGTAAACTTAGACTAGACAGTCTAAAAATGGACTACATTTATCACAGTAGCTCCAGTTAAAGCACCACTCCAGTGTTTGTTTTACTGGGCACTCTGTTTTTTAGCCGTTTATAGTTTTTAATATTATATGTCTTATTCTTTTGATTGCTGAAATAAAATTGATTATTTTATATTTATGGATCTCTTCATTTTTCTGCTCTTGCAATGTAGGGCAGAATTGGTGGATTATGAATATTTTTGAAGCTGGGCTGTGGAGTCGGAGTCGTGGAGTCGGAGCCCATTTTGGTGGAGTCGGAGTCGGTATAAAATGGACCAACTCCGACTCCTAAAATATGTAATAAATTGGGTACAGTAGTTCAATGCAGTTTGTGGGGAATATTTTTTCATACGACATTGACATTATGTCTCAATGTCATTGACACATGACATTGACATTTCATGAAACATTATAGGACATTTTATAGTTATAAAATGTCCTATAAATGTCTGTCCTATTCCTGATCTAAGGGTCTAGACTTTTAGCTGAGATGAATCTGTGCTACAGTAAATTTATCACTTAAACATGAGCCATGTATGAAAGAGTTGGAGTCATGGAGTTTTTTTCACCTGTTTAATCCATAATTTGTTCAAATTCATTGAGAAACAAACTGAAATCATTTTGAGAGTGGAAATAAAAATAACAAAACTAAAATAATGTGGTTGCAAAAGTGTTCACACATTCTTGGAGATGTGGTTGTGTTCAGAATTAGCAAATCACATTTAAACTCATCAAATAGCAGTCAGCACACAGCTACAATCATATAAAGTGATTAAACCCATATAAAGTTTAGCATTTCTAGTAGGATCTTCCTGACATATTATTAGTTGTATTTTACAGCAAGGGCCGTGGTCCATAAACATTTTACAACACAGCAAAAGGATCTCATTAATGAAAGTTAGCTGTCAGGGAAAGGGTACAAAACAATTTCCATGGCATTATACTGTATAACATGGAACACTGTGAAGATGGTCATCAAGAAGAGTCTTGAATTTGGCTCAACAGTCACATTTCCTAGAACTGAACTTTACTCAAAAAGTTATGAAAAGGCAAGAACAAAATTGGTCCAGGAGACTGTCAAGAGGCCTATAGCAATACTGAACGTGCTGCAGGACTTTCTTGCAAGTACTGGTTGTGTATTGTATGTGAGAACAGTCTCTCCTAGTCTTCATATGTATGATATGTGGAGGGGGTGGCTTCTTAAGCTTTTTCTGACTAAGAAAAACATCCAAGGCTGGTTTTTTACTAAAGCCTACATCAAGTCTGCCAGAAGCATATGGGAAAACCTGTTATGGTCTGATGAGAACAAGGTTAAGCTTTTTGAGCATAATTTCAAAAGGTACGTTTGGCATATCATCAAAAGAACATTATACCCACAGTGAATCATGATGGAGGAAGCATTATGCTTTAAGGCTGCTTTTCAGCAGCGGGAACTGGGGCTTTAGGAATGGTGGAGGTAATTATGAACAGTTCCAAATATGAAACTATTTTGCAACAAAACTTTCAGGCCTTTTCTACAAAGCTGAAGATAACGGGGGATTTCACCTTTCACCTACAATTATTCTACGCATTCCTCCAAATCAGCAAAAGAATAGCTTCCCCAAAAGATCAAGGATTTGTAATGGCCCAGCCAGAGCCCAGACCTGACTCCAATTGACAGTCTGTGGGTGATCTAAAGAGGGCACTGTACACAGGAGATGCACATGACACATTTGGAACACTACTGCAAGAAAGAGTGGGCAAAGATTGACAATTCTAGATGTGTAATGCTGGTAGACTCCTACCCAAAAGACTGAATGCTGTCATAAATTCAAAGGGTCATTCAACAAAATATTAGTTTAAAGGTGTTATCCGTGACTTATTATTTTTGCATATGGGACTAAGAACTTACAGGCAGGTAGTTACTAACTGCCTGTTTTACCCAGCAACAATTTCTGGCAACTCACGGACCTCTCCTGCCGGTAAGTCCCCTGTTAACGTCATGTTGACAGAGCAGTGTCTTCTCCTCTGCTCTGCTTTGTGGACAAGGCATATCTGCTGATATCATGTTGATTGATAGCTGGCTCCCCGCTACCTAACTGCAGGTAGCCAGCTATCAATCAGCATTACGTCTGCAGGGACGCCGTGTCCACAAAGCAGAGTGGAAGAGGAAGAGCTGCTCTGTTGACGAAAGGTGAAAAGAAGCAGGGGAGTTGCCAATTGAGCCAGCAGAGATCGTCCCTGTGCAGAACAGGCAGATAGGTAGCAACTAACTGGTTTTTCGTTCTTAGCCCCATACACAAAATTAATAAAAGTCCCGGATAACCTCTGTAAGGGTGTTCATATTTATGCAACCACATTATTTTAGTTCTTTATTATTCATTTTCCACCCAAAAAAAAAATTCTGTTTAATTTTCAGTTGAATTGTACAGATTATAGGTGACATTGATGGTAGTTTCACGTGAGACATCCAGAAAAGTGGGACAATTGTTTTTTCACTTGTCATCTGTATACAATCCATTTTTTTAGAGCAGCAGCCATCGATCATTTACAAGATCATTTACAATTTTTTATGTTACAGAATTGCAATATGTCCGTAACAAACATGCTATACTGTGACTCTGTATGGCATTTTATTTATTTTTTTTGGAGCACCCATAGACTTGAATGGCTGAGTCTCATCCAATTTCCAGAAGAAACTAGTGCATGCAGCAATTTTTTTCACGCGCAGATCCAGTTAGTGAAAAAAAAACGCTCTTCTGCACTGCCCCATTGAATAACATTGGTCCGAGTGCTATCCGTTTTTTTTCACGGATAGCACTAAGAGCGAAAATACGGTTGTGTGAACAAGCCGTACAGGTAGAAACATTTCTGATGTGATTCTTCTTGGTTTGATTTTTTTTACATGACAAAAACCTGGCATTTTAACAGGGGTGTGTAGACTTTCATATCCACTGTATGATCTGATAATCTAGATTTTCCAGTTTCTGTCTTTGTTACTGTTACTATCCACATGGACAAGATCTCTCTCGCACAGGAAATTGGAGTTTGCCTTGTTTGATAACAAGATTTTCTCAGTCTCCCAGGAAAGAGAATCAAATTACTACTTTTTTCTTTTATGTTGATATATTGTACATGTGAGTTTTCCTGGAGACGGATCACAGCATTGCGATCTGCGATGTTTCTTTTTTTTCTCTCTCTGAGGGAGTAGAATACTGGCAGAAATAAAAATAATCTTCAGCATAGACAGATATAACAAGCCGTCCTTATGGCGCTATCAGGGGGCTGGCAATGTGCCTTTAAAATGTACAAAAATAACACTTTAAACATAAATCAAATAAAAGTGATTAAAGTATGATTTCATTCTGTATTGTCCCTAAATGCTTTATCTCATCACAAACAACTTCTTGCAAAATGTGGCCCCTGGGCTGATCACCTGGGCTCCTCCTGGTTCATCAGCAAGTCCAGTAGTATTACATGGCAGCCGATCAGGGTAATGGACATCTTTGTAATACAAGGACAACCCCTGTAATCCATGGTGTGCACCATACATGGTTTCAGATTTTGAAGTACTAGGTCTGTTTCACACAGTGTGGTCTTAAGAGTTTTTTTTTCAGGCAAAACTGACATTGCCTCCAAAAACAAAAGAGAAATATAAGTTCCCTTTTGTCTGAGGCTGCATGGCAATTTTGGACTCGCACAGCCAAAATTTTCAAAATGTCGCTGCTACATTCCAGCACAACACAAGTGAATGGGGTCACATTCTGACCTCGAAGGTGCAGTCACTAGGGTGGCCAACAGGACGTAAAAATAAGGCACTTTTTTGCCCTGTTCGTAAAAAATTTACACTGAATGCAGCTAATACATATCAGAATTATGGGCTGTAGACATGTATCACTTATAATTATAATGACTTATTAAGGTTTTCTGATATGTCCATAAAAATATTGTCTGTCTGTGATTTTTTTGATAACATGTCCAGAAAAAAAAAAAAAAAGTCAAGTTGGCAAGGCTGGCTGTCACTGTGACAAGTAAGTTGCAAGTAGTCCAGCCGCATCAGATTTTTTCGACTTGCTTGTCACAGTTGCAGTACCCTTGGGGTCGCAATACAACCTCATTCACTTGTATTGCGCTATGAAGTAGCTGCGACACAAGGTGAACGTTGGTGGCAAAATTTTTGCACAATGCTCGGTTGCGTAAAAAAAATTGCAACATTTGGCATTTTCACACTACTTTTGGCCAGCAGTGCCAAAGTGGGTGGAGCTGGAAAAGACAAGGGCAGGCCAGGGTGTGGCAACGTCCACCTGAACAGTGACAGTGTTCTTTGCGGCAGAAATGTTACTCCAGTACCTGACTGGAGTAAAATTTCTAGCGAGGTGCACAGAGACGCAAGACACTGATAAGATGCGCAGAATTCATTAAGTTGCGTGTGTTTCTTAATGAATTTTGAGCATCTTATTCCTGCGCATCCCTCATTAAGAATAGCGTCCGTCATTAAGATCTTAAAACAGTAAACCAGGTTGCCCTGTATACAGGTCTATGCAGGAGGGGAGGCTAAAAACGGAGTGTCACATCACTTCTGCCACATAGGGCTAAAATGTTGAGAGGGTAGTGCTCTTTATCTGGGTCATCATGCCCAGGCTACTTGCATTGTAAACTCTCATCAGATTGCAATGGGATCCACACAAGAGGTGAGAGAACGTGCTCTGCATTGCTTGATACTCGATCTGGCATCGGGGTGCTCAGGTATGCTCCTTACTCAATCGAGTATCATGGGTATGGGTATGCTCGAGTCCCCGCCCCTCATGTTTCATGGCTGTTAGACAGCCAATAAACATGCGGGGATTGCCTGCATACACAGTAATGCCGTAATACTGGCATTATGGTGATTGGCCAGCCGCATCGCTTCTTATAAGATGCGTTAAATCTGAAGTTAAAAAAAGCACGAGTTGTAAGTGCAATTACGCAAATGTTTTTAGCCTGGTTTTAATAAATATATATATTTAAAAAAAATAATAAAAAAAATGACATGGGCGCCCTCCCCTATTTTAGATAACCAGTCAAGGTAAAGCAGACAGCTGCGGGCTTATATTATTAGGCCCTTATTGGGCCCTTCCCAGCCTCCAAGTATAAGACCGCGGCTGCCCCAGAATTGACGCCTCACACAAGATACGGTGGCAATCAGGGTGATGGTAGTTGGGGTTGATGATAGCTGTGATTTGTTAAAAATCACAGCGCCATCAACCCCTGGGGTTAGTAATGGAGAGGTGTCTGTCAGTCACCCCCATTACTAACCCGGTAATAAATCGTTCACCAATTTATTGAAAAAAAAAATGTAAAAATTCCATGCAGGTCCAAAGTAGTCCAACAAATTAGAAGTTTTCGAGAAAGGGATACCTGAAAAACATAAAGACAGAAATAAAGACAATGGACATTCACTCATAAATCAATTAATTACTCAAAATGCTGCCATTTGTTTTGTTATGTTTTTCAGGTATCCTTTTCTGGACTACTTCGGATTCTTTGGACTACTTCAGACCTGCATGTAATATTTTCATTTTTTTTTCCAATAAATTGGTGAACGAGGGATAGTGTGGGGGAGTCTTTATTCAAATAAAGTATTATTTCTGTGAGTGTGTTTTTATTTTTTGATTACTGTGTTAGTAATGGCTGTGTTTGATAGACACTTCTCCATTACTAACCCAAGGCTTGATGCCAGCTGTGATATTTGACAAATCACAGCTGTCATCAAACCCAACTACCATTACCCCGATTGCCACCGCACCAGGGCAATCAGGAAGAGCAGAGCAAAGCGCCAAAATTGGCACATCGAATGTGATGCGCCACTTCTGGGGCAGCTGTAGGCTTGTATTTTTAGGCTGGGAAGCGCCCAATAACCACGGACCTTCCCAGCCTGATAATATAAGCCCACAACTGTCAGCTTTACCTTGACTGGTTATCAAAAATAAGGGGGACCCCACGTGTTTTTTTTTTCATTTATTTATTAGGTTAATCCATGTACAGTAAACTACACACGCACTGCACTAATTATATATCTCACGGATATCTATCTATCTATATCTTTGCACATCTAATAACATACCAAAGGAGACAAAAATGCATCCAGCAAAAACGCAAGGAGTGAGATTCATGTGGAAATTCTGCTGCGTGAAAGCCTGAACAAACTTTGATCGTGGGAACATACCCTAAAAGTGGCGTAATACTCTGACAACATGGTTCCCAGCAGCCACCTGGGAGTCAGAGATGTTTCCAGGCGTCTTCCCCATGCTGTTCCCATTCCATTTGAGGGCTGTTTTTTATCCATTTCAGGGATTTTCTTGCCCCCCAGAATTTCTGTTAGGGTCTTCTGGGAAAATGCTCAAGTTTCCCGTTGACTTCCATTATACTCATTACTTGAGTGGACCCTGTCCAAGCATCCGACCTGCTCAATTTGAGTACCAAGCACTCACTCATATTAGTGCTCGCTCATCACTAACCCAATCCCATAAAATAGCGTTTACTTGCACTAATATTTTACATTCTATCCACATATTAATGTTTTTTTGGTACATGTATTATTTTGTTCATAGTACCTACAGATTGTTTTTTTTTTATCTTCATGGAAAGGGAACATTTTGACTGCCATGTAATATTGGAATTGCAAGACAGGAAAAAAGCATTTAGAAGAAAACTAGGTTTTCATGTGGAAACTCCAGACAATTCAGCAGTATTGTAGAACATAAACACAGCAGTTTTAATATAAAACATGGCAGACGAGGGGGATTATTGTCAGTAAGACCCTTTGGGATTGTCTTAATGTTTGGTACAAACTGCACTAAACCAGGAAGTTTTCCCTTAAGTCTTCATTAGTAATAGTGTTTGCTCAGGGAAAAATGTGGATTTTTCTTGAGAGCCAAACTACCCACTCTTTAACTTATTGTGAGCTGTAGTAGCAATGAGAGACAACAGATTGTGAAGGATGAGATTTATCTGGAACACATGTAAAATAAAATGTATTTATAGGACAGCGCCATATTCTAGAAATAAGATCTGAATGGTCTTTTGTGGGTTTGGTGCTAGAATAAAAATTTTGGCAGTGTGATGTGTTTCCATTTTTACCTATGTCATTTAAAATGGCATGCTTTTCTTATGGAAAGAAAACTTAACTTAGGGTAAGTGCAGTCTTTTTCAGGCAGATTTCACCTAGAATCATCCTGAAAAAGTTTCCCAAAAGTGAACATAATGCACAATGTAAAAACGCCATTGCTGTGCACATGTTCAGTCTTCAGGCAGCTTCTACTTGTTATAGTTTAAATCATAGAAAAAAAGAAAGACACTGGTGGCGGAGACGCCGCAAATAGGACAACAAATCCGATAGCCAAGTAGCTTCAAGAAAAAGGTCGCCGGCTTTTTCCTGAAGCGGCTTTGCCAAGGAAAACCTCGGTGGGTCCACCAGCATCATAAAGGTGAAACTGTATGAAAAGCCTAAAAGAATGAACATATGCATTTCTGTGGAAAAACAACTTGCTGTGCACATGTTCAGCCTTTTAGACATCTTTTAACCGCTTCTGATTTCTAAAAACGAGGACCTGTCACTCACTCGACAAAATTTAGTCAAATGCCTTGTAAAAATCCCTGAACTCCCCTGATTCTTTTTTTTTTTTTGCATTTTGCACTGCATCATTTTTGAGCTTGCTCCATTGCAGATATATTCACATTTTTTGCTTTTGGAGAACAATATGTGAAATCTCTGCTTGCAGTCCAATTGCACGTTTCTTCATAGTTTTCCCTGAGGGTGTGTGCATTCACCTCTCCCTCCTAGATGCTTCCAATCACAGATAGATAGCTGATCTAGTAGTCTAGCATTCTGGGACGCTGCTGAGCTATGATTGGCCATGTTTTTGGGGGAGGGGTGAAAGCACATGCCCCCAGAGACAACCCTGAAGAAGTTTGGCTGCAAGCAGAGATTTCACATACAGCACAAAGTGGAAAAAATATGCAAAATCTTGTTTCCAAACATCAATGGTCAACAGAGACACCTCAAAAATTGTATTCTCAAGATTTGTATACTTCAAATAAGAGATTTAAGTGAAGAAAATGCAGATATACTTAATATATATATTTACCCATTTACTTTTTTTCTCTTCACAGATACTGATCTTATTTCACATGTCTCACCATCCTCAACAGATTCAGCTTTTTGGGATTGCACTCACTCTGGTTCAGAAAAATGCGATTTCAGCATGACTCCAAGGCCAACTTTGAATGATATTGACCCAACTCTTCGTGGACTCTCCCCACTTCTTTCTTCTCCACCTATCTTCATTACACTGCATGCTGACTGGAATACATCGGTAGCTGACTGGGGTATTGCTTGGGAAGCCCTGGTATATGGCTCTGTTGGGCTATATGGATCAGTGGCTCTACTTGCTTTACTTTCCATTTTTTGCCTTGTCTTTAGATGCCCATCAGGTGGTTTTTATTTCTCACTTTTACACCTATTGCTGATAGCAGTAGGCAGCAGCCGAGCCTTTTCCTTGTTTTATGATGCCTACGGCCACCAGGATCGTCTAACAGCTTTTACGGCTTTACTTCTGCATGACTTGGCGTTTCCCTGTATGACATCAAGCTTCAGTATTGCATTCCTATTGCTGTGTTCAAGATGCCGCCTTCAACACTCATCTCCAAGTTTTCCACGACTCTGCCTCTTAGCTACTGCAGCATTACTTCACTTTATCTCTGCAGCAGGAGCAGTTGTAGTTGTTGACCTTTTACAGCAATTTCCTTTCCTTCTTCTCATTTCTAGAGGATTTTATGTTGTATTCACTGTTATACTGTCGTTCTCTTTCTTCATTTTTTGTTGCATTGCAAGAACCCAAAGTACCCAAATCTATGACCTCAAAAGTTCTGCTCCACCTACAGAATATATCAGTGGATGTCCTTTTGCAAATCTTAAAGACTGGTGCAGAGCCACCCACGTTGTTCTTTTGTCTGCCTGCTTTGGCATTTTGAATGCTGGCTTACAGTTGTATGCTGTACTGTATGCCATGGGCTATGGTGGCACCATTGTTTTTGGCCCTTGGCCTTGGTGGGCTTTCCAGTTAAGCTCAAGTCTCTGTGAAGTAGGAATCTGTTTGCCTCTCGCACTCATAGGAGCCTACCCAATTTTTTGTGTCAATGAGATTGGAAGAACCAATTGCTGGACACAGATATTTCACTTATCGCCTGGCCATGTTACAATGAAGGCACCTATTTTGAAAACCAATCATCAATGGGCTTCTTCTCAACATGAAAAGCTACTAGTCTGTGACACCATTGCAAGGAGTGACTCAGAATACTTCCCACTCTACACTCTAGTGGAAAAACGCCTAAGTCATGGAGAGGATCTGAGCTTAATTTACCACAGCAACAAAAGCTTGGAGGTTCAAGGTTTAAGCCTTCCCCATGGTTCCAACACACCATCATATATTAGCGTCCAAATAGACAGTGACTCAACTGTTGATTTTCGACCCCCATCTCCAATCAACTTGAGACGTAGCATTGATGAGGCACTTTTCAGTGAGTCTTTGATACCCAAGAGTCTCTTTCATGGAACCACCTTGTCCAGTAGCTTGTCTCTTACTATAAAAAGTTCTACACAAATGGAAGACTGTGTCTTTAAGGAAAAGGCCTCTGATAGGGGACTATATCGAACTTCATCTTGCATTGAGGTAGAAGCTGGACTACCTATAATACAGCCTATGCCAACCACTAGGCATGACACTCCAACTTCCTCCTCTCCAGGGGTATGGAAGGGAGAGCAGAGCACAACTAGCTCTTTGTGTAAAATGTCATTGGATGGATCATCCATGGTACTTTGTTCCAGTGCTGAACATGTAGCTCCCTCAACTTGCAACCATGAAGGAAAGCAGGAGCCAAGTTGCAAATCAAAAGCAGTATACCATACATTGACTCCAGCATCACAGGAGTCATTGGATACTACAGCTCAGCAAGGATGTAGTCTAAGAGATGACTTGATAAATGTTTTTGGACCCATTGATGCTTTGAGCGTTTGCAGTGATACCATTGACTTGTAAATTTCATAAAAAAATGCAGTATTGAAATAGAAAAACATATAAAAGCATCCTATTAATGCTAACTGGAAAAAAAAAGGGTCAAGAAGACATCTCACATATGATGCATTTATGGTGCAGATGTGGTTGTCATGACTGGTATCTTATAGATGGGAGTGCTTTTAACTCTAGAGTATCAAGAAAAAAATGTATTTAGATTTCACTCAATGTATTTTATATATTTAATCATTAAGTTGCCATCTTTAAAAGATTATTTTTTTGAAACTGTAAGAATAATACATTATGCTTTCTTTTGGATCTACTTGCATATCTGCATTTCAAACATACAGGGCTAAAAACTCCAAAGGGGCACATATATATATATATATATATATATATATATATATATATATATATATAATGTATATATGGAGAGGCATGGTTGATGCCAAATTGATATAGTGTTTGAGATTTTTGCATACTGTATAGTCTCCATTCTTGGGGGTGGACCAGTTTGTTAAAGCCACAGTTATATATGCCCTTACAAAGTACCGTATACCTCCAGCTGACACTGCAGAACTCAGCAACTTAGAACTGATCATAAAAAATTAGTGCTATTTTTACCAGGAAACCATATAAAAATTTGTGCCCCAAAGTGTTACAGTTTGTTAGGTTTATTTTGCTAAAGATACAGTGTACTTTATGGCCGCATTGACACATGTGTATTTAAAAAAAAAAACGATAACTGGTTAAAAAATACACAAATGTGAAGGTGTTTTATGAAGATAAATGTAAGGCTTGAGGATGCAAATAATAGAAAAAGTCCATACAATTGTTAAATTTGCATTTGTTGGGATGCAAAGCCTGAAATCAAGATAAATGATGTAAATCCGTTTTCTATTTTTAATGTGATCTTGCAATATAACAAAAAAGTAAAAGATAAAAAGATATTTTTTAGAACATTTCCTTTATAAGTGACATTTAAAAACAGTTTGGTTTATGTTTTCCAACAATGTGTATTTCATGTGCCAACTGGCAGATCATTTTCAAAAGGATTGTCTCACTATGGCCTCATTCACACGTGCGTTTTTTTTTCCCGTGTGGTCAGATTTTTTTCACGGACACATTTTCTTGCATTGCCGATTTTGAGCCGACCCTCGGATCAAAATCGGACATGTCTCCAATATTTTCCACGGACCAGTTGGTCCGAGAGAGAAAAAAAAAAAATCAGACATGTGAATTGCCTCACAGACTATCATAGGTACGAGTGCTCTCTGGGAAAATCACAGATAGTATTCATACGCAAAAATCAGACGTCTGAATGGGGTCTAAGGTATTCCCCTTTCTAGATGCCGCTTCAGGGCTTATGGTTCCCTTATTTATAAGCCAGATCCAGGGCTTCTTTGAATCACCCCCACCTAATATTATTTTCCCTTTGGCTGTCATTGCGGAAGAAATGCTTTAGTGTAGAGCTACATGCCGAATTTGAACGTGACGAAGGTCACATGGCCAAGGATCACTGAATGACACGGCTACATCACAGCATTGTGAAAGTGAATGTAGTTACATTGTAACTCAATGTAAAGTGATCTTGAAAACTAAGTTGCAAAAAGTCAGAATCATTTAGATTTTTTGCGACTTACTTGTTGCAACCCCATTCACCTACAGCGACATAAAGTGGCTTTATACTAGCGGACATCAGCTATTAAATGACCTCAGTTCCATCGTGTCCACCTCTCCTGCTCGATGCAGACAGACAGATGTCTGTCCAGCCTCTGTATGAAGACTTCCATTGAAGGAGAACTCACCACCTCTCGTGGCAGCCTGTTCCATTTGTTAATCACCCTCAATGTCAAAAAGTTTTTTCTAATATCTAATCTGTATCTTCTCCCATTCAGTTTCACCCCATTGCTTTTAATAGAAACATAGAGGGTCCCATCATCTTTTGACCACTCCTCCTGAGTGACCAGAAGTCAAGCTCTCAATGTAAGGCTATGAGAGCCTTGTTCTGGTTCTCATGCACTGATATTATTGAGAAGTGACTTCCGCTCTGCACAACAAACACTGGATCCATATGGTTAATCACAACAAGCAAAAGACCGATGGGAGTGGAGCCAATAACAACAGAAGACCTTGGCTGGTAAAGATTTTACTACAGGAAGGGAACATACATTAGTGATACCACTCAGGGGTGAAATGGGAAGAAAAATGCCAGAGTGGTGCTTTAAGCAATCATTTTGCTTGTTCATCAGGTGATTGGCAGCCTGTTAAACCGGCAAATTTCAGTAAATAGGTGTTGTTTACAATATTCAACCAATGTAAAACTATTCATACAGTGATCTATGGCTGAGCGACCTGTATCATAGCCAAAATCACCAAAAGGCCCAGTGTCACAATACTGATGTCTAATAACCTAGGACTGCTACCCTCTTCCTAAGGGCGCCCTATCTATCTCTGTTCCCCCGGTTACTTCAGATGGCAAAGATGTTGGGGCCACGTACTTGGCTGTTCTCCTGAATCAGTTCTCCTGAATCAGCCCTCATCTGTCCCCTCCCCCACCCAGGGCAGTGGGGAGGAATAGTGTTTGTAAATACACAAACTAGACAAACAAGGAAAGGACATATAGGGACAATTGAAAATACCAAAAACAAACAAAATATAAAACTGGGAAAACACCAAAGGGATTAGGAAGGTAAACAAAAATAGAAATAGATGGGACTATGCACACAACCAAAACACCAAGCAACAGTAACAGAACAACTCTCCTTAAACGCCTCTACTGAACACTGAATCCTCCACTCCTCACTAGGCAGTACCAGACTTAACACTGGCAATCCGGATTGCCAGAGCAGAGACTAAATAGGAGAGGGGAGTGGCTGATACTGCACAGCTGAGAAATTAAAAAGTGGGAAGGTGCAGAGACTAAAAGCTAAGCAGTTTAACTCCTGCACTGCTGAAAGAAACCAACACCATTTAATAAGAAGGGGAAGTGCTTCTATTCAATGCAGGTGTTTGTGAAGTAAACCAGTGACACCCAGCCTTAAAGTCAGTCTTATCACCCACCAACAATGCAAATTGAGCTACTTAAAAATATATATAGTAGATTTAGCTCCTATAAAAATCATACCAGTAATATACATTTTAGTGTTGTAGTTACAGATAAAATCACTTTAAATCCATACACAAACGAGAGCACATCAATGCACTCTGTGTATCCAACAGCTTAGTGCACCGTTATACCCTCCCGATTTACATAACGAGCAATGGCCCTGATCCTGATTGACATTCTTGGTTTCTAACAGCAAGCACTCACTAAACTCAAACCCTCAATACTGCACGTGCACACTGACACTGGAGGAGCCCAGCGGTGTGCTCAGTGTCCAGGCGGGCACACTTTGATCTCTTGCTCCTCTCTGAAGCCGCTCGCTACACTCCTGAGTATAGTGAGCGGTGGGAAACGGACTGCGCAATCAGAATGTGCTCGCACTCACACTGAGTGCACACCTGCCAACACTGAGTGCACTGCTAGGTTTCTCCAGTGTCGGTGTGCAAGCATAGGAAGAGGTGTTTGAGTTTAGGTAGCACTGGCTGTGAGAAAGCCAGCGCTGGCTATCAAGACCTAGACCAGTGCTGGCTATAGAAATTAGAGAGCATAATGGGGCACCAAGCCATTGGCCACACACGAGGGTATCCGAAGTGCCCTCATTAATAAATTAAAATATAATTTATCTGCAACATTAAAATGTATATTAGTGGTATGATTTTGGTGAGGGCCAAGTCCCCTATATAAATATTTCTGGAGCTGAATTTTGGCGATGATGGACTCTTTAATAATTGCAGGAAGTCTCAACGACACTAGGTTGAAAAATGCTGTTAGAATCTGTTCACATTACCATCAAGTCTTGTGTTTCGCCAAAAAAAAAAAAAAAAAAAAAAAAAAGAGTATGCCGCATCAAAAATGATCAGACACCCTGGCAGAAAACATAATGTAAAGGCAGAAGACAATGTAAATGCTAACAGAACGGGAGACCAATGTCTGGAGAGCATTCTCCATGTTGGCGCAGCTTGGCCAGAGGACAATGAATGGTGGAAGAACATTATGTGCCCGCTGTAGATGTGAGTGCACCGTAGTGCCGTCACGGCACGAGCTCAGGGATATGAAGAAGTAGTGATACAGTTAAATCTGAAGTCTATGTACAAGGGCTGGACGAATCCTGGTCCCTAGGTTACCCTGGCAACTGAGAAATGTGTGCTGGCAACCGGAGCATCGAGTCCCTTTAGTGTTCCCCGCACTTCGGATACCAGCTGTGAATAAAAGGCCAGGTTCCAGCGCATCTGCATCACTGTATTAGTGCTGTCTCCCCGAGCTCAGCGCTATAATGTGTTATTGTAGCCGGAGCAGAACGCCTTTATTTGTTACCACAGTAATTGCCTGACACACAGGGCTTTAGGACACTGGTCTTTACAGCTGCGCATGTCCCACAAAGCTACGAGATGCTCTTTACAAGGTCAATGACACATGAAGTTAGTGCAGCATAGCTCCATTTTTAAAGGCTATATTCATTTTCCAACATGAATTTATTTTATATACAGCAACAAAGGAGTGATGTGTATGTGAAGTGTGTACTGTACCAGTATATAATAAAGCTGTCGGGATACGTACAGCTCCATCTTAGACTATTCAAAGGAGCCGAGGCACCAAAACCGCAGGTTCTCACTCATCGGTAACGTTCCTGATTGATATAGATGATCTATACTTTGTGTAGGTCCTCAATATGATAGTCCTAGACAACCCCTTTAAAGGGAATGTCATCCCCTTGGACTTTTCAGACTGCTAATAAGAGCATACAGGTGATAGAAATGTGAATCTATACTTACCTGTATGCCTCATATTAGCGGTCTGGTTTCTGTGTAATAGCTTTTTTTAAATTATTTCTGCTAAGCTTCGCGTCCCCCGGACGCCAAGAAATCTCCGCCTGCTAGCCCTATTTCCATACTCACCCCACTCATCCCGCGCCTGCGCTGTTTCCTCTGTACGGACGGAGCTCTTCTGCCTGCTGTCCGTACAGAGGAAACAGCGCAGGATCCGGCTGGGAACTGCACGACAGGGGCATGTGACGTGCAGGGGAGGTGGGGTGAGTATGGAAATAGGGCTAGCAGGTGGAGATTTCTTGGCGTCCGGGGGACGCGAAGCTTGGCAGAAATAATTTAGTAAAAAGCAATTTCACAGCAATCAGACCGCTAATAGGGGCCATACAGGTAGGTATATATTCACATTTCTATCACCTGTATGCCCATCTTAGCGGTCTGAAAAGTCTCAGGGGGTGACAGATTCCCTTTAAGTCAGTGTTTCCCAAACCCCATCCTCACAGCCCCCACAGGTCATCTTTTCAGGATCTCCTTAGTATTGCACAGGTGAGAGAATTCCTGATGCCTTGATGATACTTCAATCAGCTGTGTGATACTAAGGAGATCCTGAGAACATGACGTGTGGGGGGCCGTGAGGATGGGGTTTGGGAAACACTGCTTTAAGTAATGAAGTGAATGGATTGAGCAGAGACTGGTAAACCCTACTAATAGTTCTTAAGGGCTCACGTACCCTATTTCAAAGATATTTTCAATATTAGGAAAGGCCTTTTTTGCCACAGAACAAAAACCTCTGTCTCTATTGAAATAGTACTCCAAATCAAAATGAGGTCATAATGCAGCCATGTGAACTGGCCCTGACAAACTAGTAGTGTGGTGCATGGGCGTACCCAGGATCAAAACTAGGAGGGGGGGGGGCAAGCCATGGTCGTTCAGGTTGTAAAATTTTAAAATGAAAAAGGTGAAATGAAAATTTTAAGAAAATTATATGTAATTATAGAAGTGCTTTATTAGTTATTACAATTATTTGCTTGCAAAAATTTTTGATTTATATTCTAATTACATGTCTTATACCATTTTTCTTGGGTTTGAAGAAAACTTGTTCAAAACTTTAGTTTCAATCCAGTCCCGATTTTCCTTGAAGAATTTCCGATGGATGCTCATCAAACACAATCCAGTCAGTCTGTCCTCCCCATTGTACTTCTGAGCCAGGTCTTTACCCTTCGAAGGGTACTGAAAGATCGTTCAACAGTAGCTGTGGTGGACGGGAAAGCACTTAAAATGAAGAGTGCATGCCTTGTTGCAGGGAAAAAAATATTAGCCTCCTCAAAAAGTGCAGCCACTTCAATGTCTTTAACCACCCGTCCTTTCTCCAGGTCCGGACCGGTTCCTAATCCCAACGCCCAGGCCCTTCCAAATTTCAATAATTACACAGTGAGTGAGTGTATTGTGTAATTTACACTGGCTGGCTGCCACAGTCACTGGCAGCCGGCCCACAGTAACAGGACAAGCGCTCCGCTCCGGCGGGATTCTCAGAGACAGAAAACAGGGGAGGCAGGCAGCGTGCTACATCAGCATGCCTCAGGAGTCAGGACCCTGATCAGGTGACATGCGGCGTGCTGTGTCACTCAGCGTGCGTTAAAGGTAATCCCGGCCAGACCCCATGCAGTGACACTGCACAGTTCCGGCCAACGGGTGCAGAACAGAGCAGTCACCTGCGGCCGGCCGCAGAGGGAACTTTTGCTGGCCGCGACCGCTGGTGATCTAAGTGTGTGTGCGGCAGGGTCGGCTCCAGGTTTTTGTGGGCCCCAGGCAAAAGAGTCTCAATGGGCCCCTTTAACACATACCACGATTCATGATTAACAGATATAGAAGAGAAATATATGTATATATATATATATATATATATATATATATAGTACAATGCAAAGATTTCACTTCTTACATTACATGAGTGATATCTATTGTAAATTCCACAATAGCTCAGAAACCAGCGAATCGCTCCACACAGTATACTGGCCCCCCATAAAATGCCCCATTTATTATTATTATTATTGCGCCATTTATTCCATGGCGCTTTACATGTGATAGGGATATACATAACAAAAGCATTTACATAATCTTAACAAGACGAGTCAGCGACTGGTACAGGAGGAGCGAGGACCCTGCCCGCGAGGGCTCACATTCTAGAAGGGATGGGTGAGGATACAGTAGGTGATGGTAGAGCGGGTCGTGCAGTGGTGTTTACTGCAGGTTGTAGGCTTGTCGGAAGAGGTAGGTCTTCAGGTTCCTTTTGAAGGTTTCCACGGTCGGCGAGAGTCTGATATGTTGGGGTAGAGAGTTCCAGAGTAGGGGGGAAGCACGGGAGAAATCTTGTATACGATTGTGGGAGGAGGAGATAAGAGGGGAGTAGAGAAGGAGATCCATACAGGATACTGGCCCCCATATAACGCTCCATACAGAATACTGCCTCCCATATAACGCTCCATACAGGATACTGGCCACCATATAACGCTCCATACAGGATACTGGCCCCCATATAACGCTCCATACGGGATACTGGCCCCCATATAACGCTCCATACGGGATACTGGCCCCCATATAACGCTCCATACGGGATACTGGCCCCCATATAACGCTCCATACGGGATCTGGCCCCCATATAACGCTCCATACGGAATACTGGCCCCCACATAACGCTCAATGTAGGCTGTTACCCCACATAATGCCCCACGCAGGCTGTCTCTCCCCCCCCCCCATATAATGCCCCATCTGGGATGTCACCCCCCCCTCCCTTATAATGCCCCATCTGGGATGTCACCCCCCCTCCCTTATAATGCCCCATGCAGGATGTCACCCCCCCCTTATAATGCCCCATGCAGGATGTCACCCCCCCCCCTTATAATGCCCCATGCAGGATGTCACACCCCCCCCTTATAATGCCCCATGCAGGATGTCACACCCCCCCCCCCACCTTTATACTGCCCCATGCAGGATGTCACACAACCACCCCATATAATGCCCCATGCAGGATGTCACACACCCCCACCTCCCTTATACTGCCACAGGCCTCCACACAATAAAAAAAAAAAAAAAAAATCAAATACTCACCTGCTGCCGCTGCTTCGGACTCCAGTGTCGCCGGCCTCATCCCGCTCTGCGCTGTGACTGCTCAGGAGAGAGAGCGGTGTAAAGACGTCACAGCACCCTCTGACCTGAGACGTCACAGTGCAGCAGCCGCGGAGGATGCAGGAGCTGCTGTGGAGGCACGGGGAGGGGTAAGCATTGTGTCGGGGCACTGAGCAAGCGGGGGGAGCGGGCGCTGACACCGCTCTCCTCCGCTCACGGGTCCCATAGCGCGCGGGGTGCCCGACGGTGAGGGGGCCCCCTGGCTGCTCAGGGCCCCAGCACTTACCCGGATCCTGACGCCGGCCCTGAGTGTGCGGCGTGCGTCCCTGCTTCTAGGGGCCCCCCTGCCCCACGGTGGGTACGCCCATCGTGTGGTGTCCTTCAGAAACTTTGTGGTTGTATAAATGAAGAGGCACAGTCTAAGGCCACGGCCCCACTATCAGTATTTGGTCAGTATTTTTTCTCAGAAGCGGGAGCCAAAACCAGGAGTGGGTGATAAATGCAGAATTGGTGACTTGTTTCTATTATACCTTTTTTCTGATTGTTCCTCATCTGGTTTTGGCTCCCACTCCTGAGAAAAAATACTGACCAAATACTGATAGTGGGGCCGTGGCCTTATTTTATGTTCACATGTTGGGGAAATATCTGCTGCGGCCTTGGTTACAATCTGCATGTGATACTTGTGGATTTCACAGTACTCCATTTAGTAAACGCTGAACAGGTTGAAATCCGTACTGATAGCTGCATATTAATGAGCAGGATACAGATTTGAGATCCACACTAAGCTTTCCCTTTTGTGCTATTTTTTTCCCCGCAATGGGTGCCTAGGATTTACAAAATCCCTTTCCCATGTATTGTACTGTAAATGCCTACAGATCTGCAGGGCGAAATTCGTAGCACAAATCCATGTGTGAACTTGACCTAAAAAGGTGTCTGCAGCTTGCTAATGGATATGTAAGGATACCATCTCTGGATACCAGATAGTTTATATCTAAAAAGGACTAAACGGGGGAAAAAAAATAAAGGGGAAGGAGAACAGCTGCTAAGAAGAAGAAAAAGTACAAACAAAAAATATATTTTAATTTAAAAAAAAAAAAAATCTAAATGGAAAATTTGAAATAATACAGAAGTCGCTGCATCAAGAATCTTCTTTCTCCTGTAAACTGTAAAGATAAAAGAAGAGAAAAAAAAAAAAGTTACATTGGGCTTTTCCAGGACCCTTCATTGTTTGCACATATGTATGGCTGTACTATTAGTAAATGGGACTAGCGACCATGGATTGATAAGGAATTACTTATTTCTAATATGCAGACCGCTGAGCTACGAAAATGTGCTATAGATACATTTTTGGTTTCATTCATGATGTCCCTTGGTTACTTATTGAAAGGCGGCTCGTGGTTTCCACACTCTGTGTGAACAAGGCATCCAAGGTGATAAATCAATGGAAAAAAAAAAAAAAAAAAAAAAAAAGCTTTCATTTCCTAAATTGCTCTGGTAAAATGAAAACCTGGGCTGTGATTGATTGTTAGGAACAACTAAGTTTCTCTTTTAGGTGGTTTTGATAAAACGGCCCCATATGCTCACATATAACAAGACTAAGAAAGGACGTACGACTATCAATGTACATAAATTGCACGCACCGGCACTGCACACATGTATAAAACACTGTCTGCCCCTCATCTGCGGAGCGCATCTGCCTTGTGTGATAGACCATCTTCTCACAGCCACAGCGGCTGCAGCGCCGATCGATCTGAAAGAGAAGACGCATATGATGGCTAACTGATATCAGCGGCATTGTGAATAGCCGTGCGGAAAGGAATTAGGAAAAAACACCACGTCATCATGGTCACACCTCAGCTATGCCACTCCACTAAGGCCTGCGTAAGATGTCCATGTTCTGTGCTTTTCATGGCTAGAACATGTACTCACCATAGTCTAAGGGACTGTTCACATACCCAGGTTTTTTTCTTTCCAATCACAGAAACAAGTCTGCTTTTGATCAGAGTCACAGATAAAGTTGTTGGGTCCGTGAAAGTCACATATTGTACACTGATGCCATTCGTGTGCTGTTTGTGAAGAATATTGTAATGGATAGGAAAAGTTTTGCTGTTTTTTTTTCCCCAGACATAAAAAAACTGACTCCCTGACCAATACAGATACGCTGATCCAAAACACGGATGAACTATAGTCCCTGTTTTTACAAGTTATAAAAATCACAGGTCAGAGGAAACTGAATAAAATGATACCTTGATATCTGCAATCTGATGTCCTATTCCAGAGAAATCTAGGTTTTACTTATACATAAATGAACTGTTAAAGGGAATCTGTCAGCAGTTGTTTTGCTATGTAATCTGACAGCAGAATGAGGTAGGTCAGAGACCCTGATTCCTGTGATGCATCACTTAGTTTACTGGGTACAGCAGTTATGATACTCAGTTTTCTCTATTACAGATGTAGCAGAGCTCAGTAGTTGAGCAGTGTGTAACACCCCCCCCACCAACTTGTGTACACTGTATAGTGAGAGAGAGCAGCTATTCAGTGCTGGAGGCTAGGTTGGAGTACCGGGCATGAGGCCAGTTGTCCTGTAGTGATTATCTCCGGCTGATCACATCATCATGGTTCTCTCAGATTTCATAGCAAAAACCTTATGACAGATTCCATTTAAGATCTATGGGCCAGTCACTGTTCTGCATGAGAATCTGCCTCCAAAGCTTAAATAAATGAAAGGGGGAGTTATCAGTGTGAGATAAGTAATGACTGTCACATTATGAGAACAATCACACTCAGCTCCGCACTAGGATCAGAACTAACACCGTACAACAGAAGCAACGTTCGTCTCATAAGGCCATGTGCACATGTTGGGTAATTTGTGAGTTTTTTACATCATTCTCCTTAATCACGGGCGTACAGTGTAGCTGCAGCACGGCTCCTGCAGGGCTCAGTGGTCATTTGTGCCTGCTACTAAAGAGAATGAATATTCAGCCCCTCTCCACGCCCATGGGAGTGGAGAGGGGGTGAATATTCATGCTCTTTAATAGCAGGCACACGTGATCGCCCAGCAGCAGGAGCCGTGTTGCGGCTCCAGTGTGCGCCCGCTATCAAGGAGCATGCAGTCACTGCTCCCCACGCACACAGTAATGGTGTGGGGAGTAGCGACTCTTCCAACACAGCATCTCCTTGTGTGAGCGCACATGGCAGTGTCGACATGCGCAGCTCATGCAGGGAGATCTGTGCCGGCTGCAGAGGAGGACATAGCGCTGGAGGAGAGAAGAAGAAAGGAGAGTAGGAGTGTTTATTTTTTTTTGTGTAATGGGGATGGAGGTGCCAGGCATACCCGGATGAGATGGGGCATGCATACCAAGATGAGAGATGAGGGGGGTAGGGGCTTTTAGTACAGAATTAGGGGATATTACCCCTATAGCAGTATCAGCAGGAGACCCTCTCCCCCTTAACAGGGCAACATGACCACATTTTTGTTTACATCTTTTTCCCCCTATATTCCTCCTCTAAAACTCAGGTGCGTCTTATGGTCCGAAAAATATGGTGTATTTATATAATATTATTATTTTTTTTTTTTAGATATGTGGGGAAGGCTTATTTTTTTGCACGCATAAATTGGCCAATTCATGGGTGCCCATCAACCACGGCAAGGTAACCTCCCCCTGATGGGTAACTACTCTGCCTAACATGCAGAGTAGTTACCCATCAGGGGGAGGTTACCTTGCCGTGGTTGATGGGCACACATGAATTGGCCAATTTATGCGCTAAAAAAACTTCATTTTTTGTAAGTACTTGTAGCTGAGCAAAACAGTTTAGATCTAATATTTTCATTGTTAAGACATATCTTGGCCATATGGAGTGCTGCTGCATTCTTTATACATACAAAAAGTTTGGACACACCTTCTCATTTAAAGATTTTTCTGTATTTTCATGACTAAATAAAGTAGCCAACATCAAAACAAAAAGGTGGCTACTTTGAAGAACCTAGAATATAAGACATATTTTCAGTTGGTCACACTTTTTTGTTAAGTATATAATTCCACATGTGTTAACTCATAGTTTTGATGCCTTCAGTGTGAATGTACAATTTTCATAGTCATGAAAATACAGAAAAATCTTTAAATGAGAAGCTGTGTCCAAACTTCTGGTCTGTACTAATATAAATTTTAAAAATATATATATATATATATATATATACATATACACATTTTTTTTCTTCTAATATATTAGACGCTGCAAATAGTTGGGGGTCAGGGCCATGATACACTTACCATTCACACAGAACAGCACTCTGATATGCAGACAGTGCGGCGTACGGGCTCAACAATACTAGGGTTGGCCATACATATTATATGGCTGTCGGCAGAACGATGCTTAGACCTATCATATGGCTGATAGCCATCTCTCAAATTTTCAACGACAGAGAGGAATAGAGTGTCTAGACGCATTAGCTCACATAGAAAGACCTGGCAGCCATCTCTCCCATACACAGGAGTGCTCAGAGATTGGCAGTCTGAAATCAGACATGAGCGATTGACATCTCTTCCGACCAGCAGTCGTCTGTCTTCCCCATACACATTAGACCATCAGTTGAACCGGTCGATGTTAGGGGGTTCAGCCAACAGTCTAAAGCAAACGTCAAACCCCGGCCTATGGGCCAAATCTGTCCCGCACGGTGGTTTTATTTGGCCTGAGACACGAGAGTAACCAGCCCTGTGTGGGGCCCGTTACACCGCATGGAGGACCGTGTGGGGCCCGTTACACCGCATGGAGGACCGTGTATACTGGCTGGCCAGCGACTTTGTCCAAGTCTTTCATTTTGATCCTCTGTGTGTTTGAGTTTGACATCCCTGGTGTAAAGTGTATGGGGGCCATAAGTCAATACTCAATCTCTATGAAGACCCGTAGACTTATTTTTGAACGACTCCACCGCCCACACAAGAGCCGAGGTCTTCACTGCAGCATTTTGGGCCATCGGTGGAGTATCAGGCAGCTATTGCCACTGTCTATATGACATTTTCCTACCAATTCCTGTAAACCGGCCACATGTGAACACAGACTTGTGAACGCGGCTCCAGCATGGAAACAGACTGTGTAAAGACCTGTCTCAGATCTGCACCATCTTACCAGAGGTCCTTTCAGGGCTCCATCTTCATCTGCCTCGTTTGTCAGCGATATGGCGTCCAGTTGATTAAATATGACCGATCTGTGAACGTACTTCCCCAGGAACTCTGGAAGAGACAGGATCAGAGTGGTGAGACCACTGCAGGGGAGCAGAGGGGGGCAGCACTGAGCACTTACCTGTCACCAGGGTGCGATGGCCGCAGGACCGGCAGGTGACAGTGTCCTGCATGCCAGGAGGGGGCAGCACCGAGCCACAGTCTGAGCAGTAGTCAGACTCCGAGGAGAAACACGTGGGAGCAGCGTCCATCCTGCCATGGAGACATTAGACAGATACACAGACTCCATTACATAGAGCCACAGCAGCGCGTTACGCAGCTCGCCATACACGCGCATTCCGCACACCTGGCAGTGCCAGTAACGCCGGGCTCCTCTCTACGTGTACGATCAGAATACGTACGATCGCCGCTCCTGCAGTGACGATGGAGCAGAAGCTCAGCAGCCACAGACTGTCCCGTCCCGCACTCACCCTGTGACTGTGCAGCCAGGCGCCTCCGTCCTGGGCTATCAGTCACGTGTTCCCGCCGCTGATCATAGAGTTGTAGCGCTGCACGGCACTAGCGCCCTCTGCCGGCCGGCACCTCGTGTATCAGATGTCAGGCACGGGCCGCTGCTATGGCGCTGGTGGCTTTATTGGACGTCGTGGCTAGGGTTGGCCCTCCAGTGATGGCCTCACCTCTGAGCAGAGGGGCTGCTTTAGGGCTTTATGAATGGGACAGCACGCTGACCCGTGTTATTTGATAGGGAAGTTTAAATGAATATTTTTCTTTGTCCGACTGAGAAAAAAATGGCAGCCCGCACCACGGTCACCCGAGTCTTGGATGAGACGCACCCATTCAAGCCTATGGGTGCGGAAAAAATTACATTTTTGTTATAAACCTAAGAAGCTGTATATGACCATGTGCATTTTATAGACACACACAGACGTCACAATTAGTGATGGGCGAGCACTAAAATGCTTGGGTGCTTGACCTGAGCAACGAGCCCAATGTAAGTCTATGGGAAACTCAAGCATTTTTCAGGCGGCTCCCCCGGCGGTCTGCAGAGGGCCTAAAAATTGCCCAAATCGATGGGAACAGTGCTCAAATGACATGGGAACAGCATGGGGAAGACCCCTGGAAGCATTTCTGACCCCCAGGTCACTGCTGTCAGCAACGTTGTCAGAGTATTACGCCACTTTTACGGACTCACAATAAAACATACAAAAACGAAACCAAAATGGATTTTCCTGGGAAATATGTTAAGGAACATCCTTTCCAGGGTAATGACTTGTATATAAGGCAAAATAAATAACCAAAAACAAAAATACTCCTCCACACCTTGGGCTATGTTCACACGTATCGTTTTTGATGCGTTTTTGCACTTTTGCATTGCTTTCAGCCGTGACAAATGCATTCACTGGGAAATGTCATTTTAACATTTTACAACCTTATCTGGCCATGTGGTGTGTGACACATCATCAGACACATCCTGTTTCATTTATGAAGGAGGGACTCTGAAAGTCACAAAGCCTATTTTTACAGGGCCATCAGGCGGCCTTTACTATTCTTAAAGTGCCAGCAGTCGGCCCTCACTATTGTTAGAGAGCCATCAGCCGGCTATGCTTTGTTGTTCCCATTACTAAAGAGTGGGTCTCCTATACTGTTATTGCTTATGCAGTGAGTGGCAGGGCTGCCCAAAATTTGGACGTACCCCAATACCACTTTGAAGAGACTTAGAGGAGGGCCTCCTGAAAACAATGTTCCAATTATTAGGAAGTGGGTCTCCCATACTGTTTGCCTATGCAGTGAATGCAAGGACTGACAAAAATTTGGACCTACTCCAAAGCCCTTTGGAAGAGATGTAGAGGAGGGCCTCCTGAAAAAAAATGTTCCCATTATTAGGAAGTGGGTCTCCCATTGTGTTTGCCTATGCAGTGAATGCAAGGGTTGCCAAAAATTTGGAGGCACTCTAATGCTCCTTGGAAGAGACGTGGAGGTCAGAGGGCCTCCTGAAAGCAATGTTACCATTATTAGGAAGTGGGTCTCCCATTGTGTTTGCCTATGCAGTGAATGCAAGGGCTGCCAAAAATTGGGAGGCATTCCAATGCCCCTTGGAAGAGACGTAGAGGGCCTCATAAAAAAATGTTCCCATTATTAGGAAGTGGGTCTCCCATAGTGTTGGCCAATGCAGTGAATGCAAGGGCTGCCTAAAATTGGGAGGCGCTCCAATGCTCCGTGGAAGAGACGTGGAGGTCAGGGAGCCTCCTGAAAACAATGTTCCCATTATTAGGAAGTGGGGCTTCCATTGTGTTTGCCTATGCAGTGAACTCAAGGGCTGCCAAAAATTAAGAGGCACTCCAATGCCCTTTGGAAAAGACGTGGAGGAGGTCCTCATAAAAAAATGTTTCCATTAGAAACGAGCGTGTCTCCCATACTTGTAATGCCCATGCACGAAGTGTATGGGCTGACAAACATTTACCCCTGGGGGGTATACATGAAAATACTGTATAAAATTTTTTTACAGGCTTCATAAACACCCTTTAAAAAAATTATGTGGGTGTTGCATCACGGACCACGGTCACCCTGGTGATATGGTGGTGGAGGATGAGGATGAGGAGAAGGACAAGAGCAAATAGCCAACATCAGGAAGCGTATACCCACGTGTGGGTGTGAAGAGGTGCATGGGAATACACCTCCCAAAAAAAGCCACTAAATTTGAGTTTATGTTACTCTGTTATCATTCGGTGGTGTTGAGAAGTCTGGCCCAATCCAGCCCTTGTTCATTTTCATAAGAGTCAGCCTGTCAGCATTTTCAGTTGACAGACGGATGCGCTTATCAGTTATAATTCCATCAGCGGCACTAAAAACCCGCTCTGATAAAACGCTAGCGGCAGGGCAGGCCAGGACCTCCAAGGCATAGAGAGCCAGTTCATTCCACGTATCCAGCTTGGATACCCAATAATTATAAGGCACAGAGGAATCACGGAGGACATTGGTATGGTCGGCAAGGTACTCCCTCATCATCTTCCCAAACTTTGCACTCCTTGTGAGAGTACCCCGCGCCTCAGGGCCTGTGCTATGGGAGGGGCTGAGAAAATTCTCCCAGAACTTTGACAGTGTTCCCCTGCCTCTGCTGGATTGGAGTTGTGTCTCTCTCGCCTGTACTCCTTAGTTTTCCAACGAACTGTGACCTCTGCCGCCAGCGTTTTCAGATGGGAATTTTTTTAATATTTCCGCAACAAGGGCCTTCTGGTACTGCCCCATTTTTGTAGACCTGTCCACCTCAGGAATAAAAGATATAAAGTTCTCCTTGTAGTGTGGGTCTAGAAGTGTCACCAACCAGTAATGACTGTCACCCAAAATTTTGAGAACATGAGGGTCAAGAAAGACAGCGTAACATAAACTCAGCCATGCGTGCCAGACTGCTAACTGGCAAGACTTCCGTGTCCTCACCAAGATGACGACTGACCATGCTCTCCTCCTCCTCCTCTCTGTCCTCTGGCCATCCACGCTGAACAGACAGTATGACAGTTGTGCAGGTAGTACCATCTATAGCCCTTGAAACTAGCAGGAAGAAAAAAAAAAGGAAAAGCTCCAGCCACAGATAAGTCCCAAAAATATAGTTGTCTTTATTAGATTAAGATACAGATGCCATAGCATATGTTAATAAAAAGCAAGCCTGCTTTTTATGGACATGTGCTATGGCATCTGTATCTTAATCTAATAAAGACAACTATATTTTTGGGACTTATCTGTGGCTTGAGCTTTTCCTTTTTTTTTTCTTCCTGCATGGACTCCGAAGTGGTTCCTCGTGCTCCGTGCCCCGAAGCGCTAACACTCAGGTGAACTGGTGAACTCTTTACTTTTCTTGAAACTAGCTCCTGTTCTTCCTCCTCCTCCTCTTCCTCATTGTCACCCAATCCACGTTGGGATGAGATGAGGCTGGCCTGTGTGTAATCACTCTGGATGGTTCCTTGCTCCATCTCATCGTGCTCCACCTGCAATGCATCCTCTTTGATTGTGATTGTGAGCAGAGAGCGTTTCAGAAGACAGTGAAGCGGGATGGTGACGCTAATTATGGCGTCATCGCCGCTCACCATCTTGGTGGAGTCCTCAAAGTTATGGAGGATGGTACATATGTCTGACATCCATGTCCACTTCTGAGGTCATGTGTGGAGTCTGAACTGAATACTGACGGCCTTGTTGATGCTGGTACTCAACAACTGCCCTCTTCTGCTCACAAATCCATCCCAACATCTGCAGTGTAGAGTTCCAATGCGTGGGGACATCACACACCAGTCTGTGAGCCGGAAGCTACAAACACTGCTGAAACATGGCAAGGGTGGCGGAAGCTGTAGGTGACTTTCTAAAATGGGCACACAGGCGGCGTACTTTAACAAGCAGATCCGGCAGCTCTGGGTAGGATTTGAGAAACCGCTGAACCACGAGGTTAAGCACATGGGCCAGGCATGGTACGTGTGTGAGCTCGCCTCGCCTCAGAGCCACCACCAGGTTCCCGCCATTGTCACACACGACCATGCCTGGCTGTAGGTTCAGCAGTGTGAGCCACAGATATGCCTGCTCTTTCAGAGCTGTCCACAACTCTTCAGCATTGTGCGGTTTGTCACCTAAGCATATTAGCTTCAGCACAGCCTGTTGCCGCTTGGCCGAGTCAGTGCTGCTGTGCTTCCAGCTTGTGACTTATGTGGTCATTTCGGAGATGGAGGCTGAAGAGGAGGATGAGGTGCAGGAGCTGTAGACTGTGGGGGCCACCCTGATTGACCTAAGGCCCGCAATCCTTGGCATCGGGAGGACATATTCCGTCCCAAGGTCCGACTGGGTCCCGGCTTCCACTATGTTAACCCAGTGTGCCGTCAGCGAGATGTACCGTCCCTGCCCACAAGCACTCATCCACATGTCCGTGGTTAGGTGGACTTTCCCGGTAACTGCGTTGTTGAGGGCACAGCTAATGTTTTGGGACACGTGCTTGTGTAATGCGGGGACGGCACATCGGAGGAATAGTGGCGGCTGGGGACCGAGTACCGAGGGACGGCCGCCGCCGCCATTAGGTTGAGGAATGCTTCCGTCTCCACGAGTCTAAAAGGCAACATTTCAAGCGCAAGTAATCGTGAAATGTGGGAATTTAGTAGTGTGGCCTGTGGGGCGTTGGCTATGTATTTGCGCTTGCGTTCCAATGACTGGGGTATGGACAACTGAATGCTTCTCGGGGACGTGGACGTGCTTCCTGGTGCTGCTACTTGAGAGTCTGCAACGACAGGTGCAGGGCAGGAGGCATCTTCGCATGCACCATGGACAGGGGATTGGCTTGCATGCACAACAGCGGAAGAAGCAGTGGTGCCACCCGCAGACACTGTTCCTGAACCCTGGGGTTCGGCCCAGAAAGTCGGGTGCTTTGCTGTCATGTGCCTGACCATGCTGATGGTGGTCAAGCTGGTAGTTTTGCCACCCCTGCTGATTATGGCCTGGCAGATGGTGCAAATGGCCTTTTTGGAGTTATTGGCAGAGTCTTTAAAAAACAACTAGACTCCGGAAGACCTAACAGTTGTACTGGCAACTTCCTTCATGTTGGTGTTACGGGGAACGGTTGCCTGCCTTCTGTCTGCAGCCACCACGCTGCTTCTTCCTGCCTGTTGGGGTGCTCTGTCTCCCTCCCCCTGTGTCCTGCTGTCCTCGCTCTGCATGTCCTCCTGCCAGGTTGGGTCAGTTACTATATCATCCACCACCTCGTCTTCCACTTCCGCACGCTGGTCCTCCTCCTGACTTTCTGGCAATGGTGTCTCATCATCGTCCACTTCTTGTGACACTTTCCCACCGTCGTCTTCGTGTGACCGTGGCTGCTCAAATATTTGGGCATCGCTACATGCGATTTCCTTTTGCCCCACTTCAAGTGGACCAGGCGAGAGGCCCGAATCTATAAATGGAAAAGTGAACAGCTCTTCGGAGTGTCCAATTGTGGGATCAGTTTTCTCCGGGCACTCAGCATGGTGGGAGGAAGGAGGGTCAGGGTGAGGAATATGCAGTCCAGACTCACGGCTACTGAGACTTGACCGTGTGGAAGACAGGGTGGTGGTGATGGTGGCAAAGTGACTGGAAGCATTATCCGCTATCCAACGAAAAACCTTTTGACACTGCTCTGGGTGCAATAGTGGTGTGCTGCGGTCCCGTAGAAATTGGGACAGGAAGGTCGGGTGAGAAGATGTGGATGTTTGTTGTGGCACAATTTCAGCTTGCCCACGGCCTCGGCCTCTGCATGCACCATCACCATCAGGTCCAGTTCCCCGTCCCTTGCCACGCACCTTGCCCATTTTAAATGAAGGACAATATCTTCAACGCTCACTACAAATGGCTGAATTTAGAGCGAAGTTATATGTGATCCGTGTGACAGACAAACCACAGTTTTAAATACCTGGCCGGTAGGTAACTATTTTGAACAGCAAACCGGTGTCAAAAACTTTACATCACACACTGAAACAATATTTTAATGTAGGCCAGAAATGGCAATATTTTCAGCGCAATTATATGTGATCCATGTGTTGAACAAACCAGTTTTAAATAGCTGGATTTTTAGCTCTGTAATATGGAAAGGACCTGGCTGTATTCTGCAGTGCCAACAAGCAAATGGCGCAGATAAATGGTGTTCTCTGGATTGCTTTTTAAGCAAATAATCAGGATTAAGATCCCAAAAAAATTATTCCTGGCCCCTGAGAAAAGGGCCTATGTCTAGAAATGTCTAACAGCAGCAGGGAAAACTGGAATGGAGCCTCTTGTATGCAATGCAGTCTGCTATATAGACTGCCTGCCTGATATCTCTGCAAATGGATTAATCCTCAGAACGACTGTTTGTCGAGATGGATATGTGTAATATGCTTCTGTTCTACCTATACTACCTAATAAACAAGCAAATCTCTCCCTAGCTCAGCAGCACCTCTCCCTACACTGCCTGATTGTGGAGTAGACTGACGAGCACGGTGGGGTCATGTCTGATATAGACCTGATGACGCTGTGCGGCCAGCCAATCACTGTAATGCCACAACCAACATGGCTGCGGCATTAGAGTGAGGGCAGGCAATCCCTGCATGTTCATTGGCTCTGTAAAGAGCGCCGAACATGCAGGGAGGGGACCTGAGCATCTTGCAAGTACACGGCGAGCTCCGAGCATCTCGAGTACTGAGATGCTCGGGTGAGTACCGAGTACTTGTGAGTATGCTCGCTCATCACTAGTAACAATCAAACACTGAAAATGAGAATAAATAGTCTGAGTGTTCTGGATGAAACACAAACAATTTCTCATACACCCGACTACAGCCAACCTTAGGGTAAGGCCACATTCACACATTCTGTATTTGGTGAGTTTTTTACCTCTATTTTTAAGTCAAATCCAGGAGTGGAACAATCAGAGGAAAAGTATAAAAGAAACACGTCACCACTTCTGTATTTATCACCAACTCCTGGTTTTGGCTTACAAATACTGAGGTAAAAACTCACTAAATACTGAACATGTGAACATGGCCTAATGGTAAATACCACTGAGGTTTTCTTTGTGAATGTCACACCATGCACGGCATAATGCTGGAGGTTAGTCAATTTATGACGCTTAAACCCCATAATGCCGCTATAATATGCAGCACATTTTTCATCTATAAATTCTGTGTGTAATAAAATAATTTTCTATGAGACTTCGCACCACTACGCTACATACACCGCCAAGTCTGGCCTGTACGCATTACAGGTGACTTTGGAAAAGACCTTTGCATAGGTGAAAACATTGGCCGTTATCTGGTCTTTTTAATGCTGCAGAGGCCGTTGTGCTCGCCTGCTTCTGTGCTGGGGCCACTTCCAGATAACAGAAATAGGATTTTTACTGATGAAAAACAAATGATTCAGATGAAGCTTTATCAGATATGTTATCCAGCGTTTCTACACCAGAATCACAGTGGCTGGGATGTGATAGTGTGACTAGGCCTTGCCATCTGATTACTTAGATGCAGCTTTCACTATTGACCGCAGCATCTAAGGCAATATTGTTATACAGACCAATAAGATTGATATTTCCAAATGCCATGATAATCCTTAGAAAGTGCAAATGATGCCCACGCTAATCACAAACTAGCATTGGCGGCCCTAGTAAACCCTTTGTGTCCCGTATACCCATAACATATGCCAACAACATAAGTGGTAAGATAAAAAGATCACCCGAAGCACTGAGTATATACACAGATGGGCCAGCTTGTGTTGCAGAAACAGTAAATTAATGAAAAATACCATTATGATAGTGTACTTGTACACAACAGGCCTAATAATGAGAGGCATATATAGAACTTACCTGAAATTCGCACATCTTCACTTGATGAGTTTCCCTTTTAACATGGACGCCAAGGGATTCATTATTGACGAGTGTTGAGGGGGGGCTGACCGTGGCGCACCCCAGACAGGACCCAGCTAAAGCAAAGTGACTACAGCGCTCATAGGGTTTCTCACAAGACCCCAATACTAACTCCTGAGGAACCTTCCGTGTTAAAGGGGAAACATGGCGAGTGAAGATGTACGAACTTAAGGTAAGTAACATGTTGCTTACAAGTAAACTGTCACAGATCGGCCCCACTGATTATTATGGCGTCTGCCTGCGATTTGTTGTTTGTCAATTTTTACAAAGAAAAGTTCTGCATGTTGTGCTTCCTCTTTCATTCTAAAATTGGATTCATAAGTGAACACATAACAATCAATGGGATCCATCTTTTTCATTTTATATCAGTTGTGGACATTAATTCTGTTTCTAAATGCAGAACAATGGCCAAACACAGGTGTGAACGTAGCCTTAGCACACTCCATACAAAGCATGTCAGCTGTACTGTACAGCTGACGCCCACCTCCAAGGGCTCGTGCACACCACCGTATTTTTGATCTGAGTGCTGTCCGCTAAAAAAACAGACAACACCCAGAACAATGTTATTCAATGGGGCAGTGCAGATGATTGATTTTTTCCACTGACTAAATCTGCGTGTGAAAAAATTGGCAGCATGCAAGATTTTCTTCTGAAAATCACTGAGACTCGTCCGTTCAAGTCTATGGGTGTGAGAAAAAAATCAGATGCCACAGTATAACATCTGATTTTCCAGATACAGTGCAATTCTGTAACATAGGAAACTATAAATGGTCCTGTAAATGATTAATAGCTGCTGTAAAAAGTGGATTGTATATGGACAACACACGGATGACAAATGAGAAAAATATTGTCCCACTTTTCTGGATGAAAATAGGATTGACTTTTTGCACGCTCATGTGACCCCGGCCTAACTACTGTGCTGTGAGTTAGTTCTGATCATGGCAGTGTATCTCTTAGATCATACGTGCCAAATCTTGCCCGCAGGGTGATTATATTTTGCCCGCGACACCAGAACTGCCACCCTATGTGGGGACCATTATTCTGTGTGTAGGACTATGTGGGGCCCATTATTCTGTATGTAGAACTATGACTATGTGGGGCCCATTATACTGTATGGAGGATTATGTGGGGCCCATTATACTGTATGGATGACTATGTGGGGCCCATTATTCTGTATGGAGGACTTTGTGGGACCATTATTCTGTATGGAGGACTTTGTGGGGGCCATTATACTGTATGGAGGACTGTGTGGGGACCATTATTCTGTGTGTAGGACTATGTGGGGACATTATTCTGCATGGAGGACTTTGTGGGGCCATTATACTGTATGGAGGACTATGTGGGGCCCATTATTCTGTATGGAGGACTTTGTGGAGCCCTTTACACTGTATGGAGGACTATGTGGGGCCCATTATACTGTATGGAGGACTATATGGGGCCATTATTCTGTATGGAGGACTATGTGGGGACATTGTACTGTATGGAGGACTATGTGAGGCCCATTATTCTGTATGGAGGACTATGTGGGGACATTGTACTGTATGGAGGACTATGTGAGGCCCATTATTCTGTATGGAGGACTATGTGGGGCCCATTGTACTGTATGGAGGACTCTGTGGGGCCATTTGTCACACTGTCACAGAATACTGGAGGTAGGGGGCCTAAGCTGACCCTAAGCTGGGGCCCTGACTAATCCCTCATCCTGGAGGTACTGTTAAAGGTACAGAGGTCCAGGCCGCCAGCGTAACCCCTACCTTCTGAGGATCCCTGCACCTAAGTAATCTAGTCCTGAGAAGGACCCCGATCACAACAATAGGGAACCAGAAATAATATGCCCACACACAGTATTTAGACGAACGAGACAGTACAAGGGAAAAACCAAAACCACCTTGCATACAACTTCTAAACAACTACAACAGAGGGAACACCAACGGGAAAGGAGATAAATGATAAAGCGAGGAAAGGGAAAACACACTTCCAAATACACTTATCTCAGCAACTCCAAACACCACGATCCGCTCTGTAAGTCTGAATGAAAAGCTTTCACCGACACCTCCCAAACAGACCAGCAGGAATATAAAGGAGTCTCACTAAAGAAGCATTGATTGCAGCTGGGCGAGGCTGGACCTCAGCTAGCCCAGAGAGAGAGAGAATTAACTCCTACACTGCCGAGAAAACACAAAGCACCAACAAGTCAGCTGCGAGAAGTCAGGCTGTGTACTCGTGACGATCTTCGTGGCAACACACCCGTGACACCATTATACTGTATGGAGGACTATATGGGACCCATTATTCTGTATGGAGGACTATGAGGGGCCTATTATTCTGTATGGAGGACTATATGGGGCCCATTATACTGCATGGAGAGCTTTGTGGAGATCACAGTTGCGACATCAAACTGTGGTTGGGTCACAGTAGGGTCATCATACCGTGTGTGTGGAGGATACAATGGAGATCTTCACAGTGGGGGTATTATACTATATTTGGGGGGCACTTTTGTTGGCATCATACTTTATTATCTGTATTATTTATTAATTCAAGGTTTTTTATCCTGTGTTATTACATATTTATATTAAGCCATTGGGCCATATGCTTCTTACTACTCTTACATAACATTATATTATTCCAGTATGCCTTATTTGTGATTGTGTTTTCTTTTATTCTAACATCTATTAATTAAAATGTACTTTGTTCATAGCACAACCCCTTTAAGCTTGATTCCATTTGAAAAGTTTCAGCATTATATTTGATAAGGAAAAACTTCCTCAATTCTAGAAATTTTTTTTAATAAACATCAAGATTTGCCTGCGACTTTATCCAAATTTTTAATTGTGGCCCTCTGTGTATTTGAGTTTGACATCTCTGCCATGAATTGCCTGATTGCAGTGTTGTGCGAGTCGTTACAGTTACAAGAACACATATATGCCCATGTTATTTGCTGATTTGTGATGTTTATTATTTAAAAAAGAGCACACTGAAAATGACATTATGGTAATTGTTTTTCATTATTTTTTAGTAATTTTATAGGAAAAAAATCTTTTATTATCCCTCTAGAATACAGGGACATAAAAATACACTGCTATGTACAGTCATATCTCTATGTATTAGTAGCATTTGCTTGTGGGTTCAGAGTAAGAAAAAGTGAGCCCCAATGATAAGAAGATTGAAAAGCCCTGATCTAAGTGATCAGGAGATTGGATCTTCAAATGCCCTATGGACTAGGAAAAAAAAAACATTTTTCTTAGGTCTCGGTGTTGGTGCCATAGCTGTTGCTATAGACTATAAAGATATCTATTCTTCCCACTCAAAAAAATAAAAATATTTTTAAAAAGTACCAATCATTTACAAACATTTGTATATATTATAGGTGCTGTTTATGCTGCCAATCAGTGGGATACAAGGTCCTGATTCCAGCACCTATTAGTCAAAAGACCACTTTGAAGTGCGCAGTGCCTGCATAAGCTTTGTGGGGGCTCAATGGTAAGTCCTTGTGTCCGTACACCGCTCTCAGAAAAAAATCACATCATGCAGAAATCAATGGGGTCGCTCTGCTCCCATTTGGATCCGTTATTAGATAACCCCTTTCTATTAGGACAGAGCAGATATCCATCACTGCTTACTGTTAGGAAAGAGAACCTGATGAAAGCATTAAAACTGCCCCTGCTGGATGATGTCTTGGGCATTTCCTAGAGCAGAGCACATCCATCATGAATAACAAGTTTTACAACAACTGTCACACTATAAACCGTTTGTCTGCCGCCCGGGCCTATGGCAGCAGGATGAAGACTACAATAAAGCTCTGTGTGGGCAGGGCTGCACTAACTACTAAGCTACTGTGTCAGCCAATCACTGAGTTCCATCAGTGACATATGCAAATGAGCTTCTGGGAAAAGGGACAGAAGCAACTTGTTTTTAGGGTAAATCTCCTAAATCTTCGCTGTAGTTGGGCCTTCTATAGCAGGGGGGTGTTCAGCAGGGGCGGCTCATTATATTAGCAGGAAAAAAAAGTCTCTCTCCCTAAAGTCAAAGTTTCCCATTTTACATACTATAAATACAGTATAGGTACAGTAGTATATTGGAAGTGAGGGGTAGTCTGCACTAAAAAAAAAAAAAAAAAAAAAAAAAGATATACATATCGTATATAAAAAGTGATGTGACGCCTCAGTGATCCACCACGTGCATCTGAGTGAAGGTTAATGGACTTGTGCCAATTATCCGTCATGAATCAGATATTTTTAAGTGAATCTGTCAGCTTGTTTTTCTTACTCCCATGTACTGATCTAATCTGTGTTAGGTCGCTGTAATGCAGATTATTCCATACCTCTGTTTTTTCAATCCTATATTCCTTTCCTGAGTAGTCTATTTTCCAATTTTTACAGATATTACCATCAATACCACACAATATATCAACAGGCCATAACCGCATATCACCAGCACTACATTAGTGACTATATACTGATGATTGACAAAACCGCTGTACGAAAACCAATATTCCCACCATATGGTGAGCATAAAGTAGTAGATACCAGTCCTACAGGGGCGCTATGAAGACCACACGTGTCAAATTCTGGCCCACGGGCCAAGTCTGGCTCTCAAGGTGATTGTTTTTGGCCTGCGATGCTGGGGACTGTGTGTGCCCATTATACTGTATAGAGGACTATGTGGGGCCCATTATACTGTATGGAGGACTATGAGGTGGCCCATTATACTGTATGGAGGACTATGTGGGGCCCATTATACTGTATGGAGGACTATGAGGTGGCCCATTATACTGTATGGAGGACTATGTGGTGTCCATTATACTGTATGGAGGACTATGTGGGGCCCATTATACTGTATGGAGGACTATGAGGTGGCCCATTATACTGTATGGAGGTCTATGTGGGGCCCGTTATTCTGTATGGAGAACTATGTGGGGCCCATTTATCGAGGACTATCTGGGGTCCATTATTCTGTATGGAGGACTATATGGGGCCCATTATACTGTATGGAGAGCTTTGTGGGGATCACAGTTGCAACATCATGCTGTGTTTGGGTCACAGTAAGGTCATCATTCCGTGTGTGTGGAGGATACAGTGGAGGAATTCACTGTGAGGGTATCATACTACGTTTGGGGGGCACTTTTGTTGGTATTATACTTTGTTATCTGTAATTTATTAATTCAAGCTTTTTTTATCCTTTGTTATTACATATTTAAATTAGGCCATTGGGCCATATGCTTTTTATTGCTCTTACATAACATATTATTATTCCAGTATGCCCCATTTGTGATTGTGTTTTATTGTATTCTAAGGCCACGGCCCCACTATCAGTATTTTGTCAGTATTTTTTCTCAGGAGTGGGAGCCAAAACCAGGAGTGGGTGATAAATGCAGAATTGGTGACTTGTTTCTATTATACCTTTTTTCTGATTGTTCCAGTCCTGGTTTTGGCTCCCACTCCTGAGAAAAAATACTGACCGAATACTGACCAAATACTGATAGTGGAGCCGTGGCCTAAGATCTATTAATTAAAATGTACTTTGTTCATGGCACAACCCCTTTAAGTTTGATTCCATTTGAAAAGTTTTATCATTATATTTAATAAGGAAAAACGTCCTCAATTCTAGACATTATTTTAATAAATATCAAGGTTAGCCTGCGACTTTGTCCAAGTTTTTAATTTTAGACCTCTGTATATTTGAGTTTGACATCCCTGCCATAAATTGTCTGATCGCTGTGTTGTGCAGGCCATTACAGTTACAGGAACACATATATGTCCATGTTACTTGCTGATTTGGGATGTTTATTATTTTTTAAAAAAGCACAGTAAAAATGACATTATTGTAATTGTTTTTCATTATTTTTTAGTGATTTTATGGGAAAAAAATCTTTTATTATCCCTCTAGAATACAGGGCATAGAAATACACTGCTATGTATAGATGTATCTCTATGTATCGGTAGCATTTGCCTGTGGGTTCAGAGTAAGAAAAAGTGAGCCCCAATGATAAGAAGACTGAAAAGCCCTGATCTAAGTGATCAGGAGATTGGATCTTCAAATCCCCTATGGACTAAGAAAAAAAAACATTTTTCTTCAGTCTTGGTGTTTGTTCCATAACTGCTGCAAGAGACTATAAAGATATCTATCCTTCCCACTCAAAAAAATAAAAATATTTAAAAAATGAATCAATCATTTGTATATATTATAGGTGCTGTTTATGCTGCCAATCAATGGGATACAAGGTCCTGATTCCAACACCTATCAGTAAAAAGACCACTCTGAAGTGCTCAGCGCCTGCATAAGCTGTGTGGGGGCTCAATGGTAAGTCCTTGTGTCCGTATACCGCTCTCAGAAAAAAATCACATCATGCAGAAATCAATGGGGTCGCTCTGCTCCCATGTGGATCCGTTATTAGATAACCCCTTTCTATTAGGACAGAACAGATATCCATCACTGCAAACTGTTGGGAAAGAGAGCCTGATGAAGGCATTGAAACTGTCCCTGCTGAATGATGTCTGGGGCATTTCCTAGAGCAGAGCACATCCATCATGAATAACAAGTTTTACAACAACTGTTGCACTTTAAACCGTTTGTTACGCTCACGCCCGGACTGTTGGGCTTGAGCATGGATTGTGGTCCCACTGGGCCACGGACCGAGGAGTGCTTGGAGGGGCGTGACTAGGGGCCTCGCCAGATCCAACCTCGGATGTATGGCGGCTTAGCTACTCCATGATCTGAGGAGGGACGAGGGAGGTGGACCAGTTGCTACAACAGGTCAGACCTCGGTCACACAGCTGTTGACCCACACCGAGGTATGCAGGTACTGGCGGGTTCGGCTGGTGTGTAAATAAGCACTCGCAGGTGCTGTAGGTCCAACAGGAATGCAGATAGGCAGACGAGTACTGGCAGGCACAGCTGATATACAGGCAGGCGGGAACGTCTGATATACATACCGGCAGGCCGGTACTGGTGGGCAGGGCTTGTAGACAGGCAGGCAGGTACTGGCAGGCACGGCTGATATACAGACAGACCGGTAGACAGGCTGGATAGGGACCAGAACAGACTGGGATACAGGAGCGGAACCGCAGGCGCGGAGAAGAGGCGGAGCGGAACCACAGGCGCGGACAAGAGGCAGAGCGGAACTGCAGGCGCGTACAAGAGGCGGATCGGAACCGCAGGCGCGGACAAGAGGCAACGCGGAACCGCAGACACGAAAAAGAGGCCATGCGGAACCGCAGGCGCGGACAAGAAGCAACGCAAAACCGTAGGCGTGGACAAGAGGCAACGCGAAACCGTAGGCGCGGACAAGAGGCAACACGGAACCGCAGGCACGGACAAGAGGCAAGGCGGAACCGCAGGTGCGGACAAGAGGCGGGAATGCAGGAAGCGCGGCCAGGCAGGGATTCCGCAGGCGCGGCCAGGCAGGAATGTCGCAGGCGCGGCCAGGCAAGACAGGGCTCTGTTCACATGGAACAGACTGGGTCAGGAGAGCAGAAGAAGAAAGCTAGTACACAGAGGAAATGTCTTCCATCTATATATATAATCGTCTTATCCCGTCTGTCTGTCTTTTTGTCTGTCTGTCTGTCTGTCTGTCCAGGAAATCCCGCGTCGCTGATTTGTCCGTCCGCGGCCAATCAGCGACGCGGGATTTCAGAAAAAGATGGCGGCCGTTAGCGGCTCATCTGCCGGACAGAGGTCAGCGGCGATGCAGCAGGGAGATGACCGGCGCGAGGCGCTCATCTCCCCGCTGCTGGCAGCACAAGTACCCAGACAGGCGGCGCCGCTCACCTCCATGCGGCTAATGTCGGGAGATCAGCGGCTTGGCCCGCTGATCTCCGGAGGGCAAGTGTGAACGGAGGACCGGGGAGCGGCGCCGCCGGTCAGGATGCTTCTGCTGCGAGTAGCTGCTCATCTCCCGGCTTCTCGCAGCGGACGCCCGCGACCAATCAGCGATATGGGCGGAAAATTTAAACGCCGCTCTGCTGATTGGTCGCGGTGGCCGGCCACGACCCATCAGCGATATTGGCGCCAAATTTAAACAACGCTCTGCTGATTGGTCGCGGCTGCCAGCCGACCGCGACCAATCAGCGAGATTGGCGCCAAATTTAAACAACGCTCTGCTGATTGGTCGCGGCCGCCAGCCGACCGCGACCAATCAGTGAGATTGGCGCCAAATTTAAACACCGTTTTGCTGATTAGTCGCGGTTGCTGGCCGCGACCAATCAGCGATTTTGGCGGCAAATTTAAACAACATTCGGCTGATTGCGCCCGGTCGGCCTCATACATATTCTAGAATACCCGATGCGTTAGAATCGGGCCACCATCTAGTACAGAATAATGGGCTACCTTATAGTCCTCCATACAGTATAATGGGCCTCACGTAGTCTTCCATACAGTATAATGGGCCCATATAGTCCTCCATACAGTACAATGGGCCCCACAAAGTCCTGCATACAGTATAATGGGCCCCACATAGTCCTTCATACAGTATAATGGGCCGTACATAGTCCTACATACAGTATAATAGGCCCCACAAAGTCCTCCATACAGTATAATGGGCCACCTCATAGTCCTCCATACAGTATAATGGGCCTGCATAGTCCTCCATATAGTATGTATGGACCATTCACTGTATGGAGGACTATATGGGCCCATTATACTGTATGGAGGACTATGTGGGGCCCATTATACTGTATGGAGGACTATCTGGGGTCCATTATTCTGTATGGAGGACTATATGGCGCCCATTATACTGTATGGAGGCTTTGTGGGGATCACAGTTGCGACATCATGCTGTGTTTGGGTCACAGTAAGGTCATCATTCTGTGTGTGTGGAGGATACAGTGGAGGACTTCACTTTGTGGGTATCATACTGTGTTTGGGGGCACTTTTGTTTGCATCATACTTTATTATCTGTATTATTTATTAAGTCAAGGTTTTTTATCCTTTGTTATTACATATTTAAATTAGACCATTGGGCCATATGCTTTTTACTGCTCTTACATAACATTATATCATTCCAGTATGCCCTATTTGTGATTGTGTTTTATTTTTTTTTTAAATGTATTAATTAAAATGTACTTTGTTCGTGGTACAACCCCATTAAGTTTGATTCCATTTGAAAAGTTTCATCATTATATTTGATAAGGAAAAACTTCCTCAATTGTACATTTTTTTTAAAATAAATTAATAAATAAAGTTGGTCCGGGACTTTGTCCAGGTTTTTAATTTTGACCCTCTGTGTATTTGAGTTTGACATGCCTGGACTAAGGGTATGTGCACACAGAACCTCCGCCAATACAGTATTGCATCACCAGAACCGCCATCAGTGCAGTAATACATCACCAGAATCACTGTCAGTACAGTAAATCACCAGATCCATCATCAATACAGTAATACATCACCAGAACCACTGTCCGTACAGTAATACACCACAAACACCACGATTAGTACATGAATACATTGCCAAGCTTAGTACACCTATCAATTGTAATGTCACGTTAGCCCCAAATTCAATTGTATCGAATTAACCTACAACTCCCAGTATGCCCTTAAAAATGGTAAGGAGATGCTGGGAGTTGTTGTTACCAGCCATCATCAGACTGTGGATCATACAGGAACCACAGTACTCCTTGGTCCTAGGCAGCAGCTTTATTAAACATTTAAAGAGTAACTTTTGGAAGATTTCTTATATGTTTTATGTCTATTAATTCTCAGCCGATTGGTGTGAGTCTGAAGTTGGTTCAGTGTGGAGAAGGGGCATCATGGGGTGGGACCTGAGACCCCCATCGATTGCTTAAAAGACCTCTTAGAAGTGCACAGCTCAGGAGACAGAACTATGATTTTCTACTCACTGGATCCTTTCTGCTCTGTGTGCATGGCTCTCCTGTCTCCTGAGCTGCGGTGTTCTAGGAGGTCTTTTGTTTAGCGACTCATGGGGGCCTCAGAATTGGTAACTCACCAATCTGTTCAGGATCGGTGTAAAACATAAAAAATATCCCAAAAGTTTAGATACTCTTTAAAGCGGATATCTCAAGTTTGAAAGTTATTCCCCATCCACGGGATAGGGAATTATTTTCCGATCACTGGGGGTCCAAGCACCGTGGTTCCCACCGATCCTGAGGACAGGGGATCTGAAGAGCCCAGTTGAATGGAGGAGAGGCATCTGCATTACTGCTCCATTCATTCAAATGTGAACGCCAAAAATCAGCAGAGCACTGCGCTCAGTAATCTCCGGGACTCCCATTAAGAATGAATGGAGTGGTAGTGCGGATGATAGACCTCTGCTCCAGTTTTTGGAAATGCTGGGGGTTTAACCACCTGCAGAAAGGAAATAACCTTGCAGCTTGAAACAACCCCTTTGAGGAGCATTAAAGGGGTTGTCCGTTGTAAAACTACAAATCTGCAGTCACTATGTGACTTCAGACTTGTGAATTCTCACATCATGCATTGCTTGCTGTGAGGATTTTCCGGTGTAAGCGTCGGGAACGGTGGTCATAAGGTCCCAAGTATGCAGTATGCATATTCCCAGCTACAATCCGACTAGATGGACATGTCCTCGCTCAATTTACTTGCATAGTCGGATTGTGGCCTGAAGTATGCAAATCACATTCTTGCAGTCACATGATTTCCATTCCCAGTGCTGACACCGGAGAATCCTCAAAACAAACAGTGCGTGATGTGAGGATTCACAAGTCTGCAGTCACATAGAGACACAGAGAGTGACTGCAGATTTGTAGTTTTATACCAGAAATCCCCTTTAACACTGCGGCCGATAGTGGGAAACTGATTATCCATCTATCTAAACAGGCTGTTAATCACCCGATGCACGAGCAAAATGCTAATTCGTTGTGTGAAATGAATTTTAAGCTTACTGAAAGAGAGTCTGTCTCCCAAAAATGACAATTAGACCGCATAAAGATTTACATAAGGGATGTAGACCCTACTAAAATAATACCAGGCATATGCAGTTTAGTGTAATATTTGCTAAAAAAGCAGCATTTAATATGACCATGAAGACACTTCTGTGCACCCATGGCGTGGCCTAAGCCTTGGGCACCGTTATGACCTAACATTTGAAAATCAAAGGGAACCCATCTCCAGGTTTTCCCCATATGAAGTAGGGCCAGCACCTATAAGTCCTCTGTTACAGCATTCTGAAAGCTGTATACAGTGGTGGCCAAAAGTATTGGCACCCCTGCAATTCTGTCACATAATAGTCAGTTTCTTCCTGAAAATGATTGCAATCACAAATTCTTTGGTCTTATTATCTTCATTTAATTTGCTTGCAAGGAAAAAACACAAAAGAGAATGAAGCAAAAATCAAATCATTGATCATTTCACACAAAACTCCAAAAATGGGCCAGACAAAAGTATTGGCACCCTCAGCCTAATACTTGGTTGCACAACCTTTAGCCAAAATAACTGCGAACAACCGCTTCCGGTAACCATCAATGAGTTTCTTACAATTCTCTGCTGGAATTGTAGCCCATTCTTGTTTGGCAAATTGCTCCAGGTCCCTGATATTTGAAGGGTGCCTTCTCCAAACTGCCATTTTGAGATCTCTCCACAGGTGTTCTATGGGATTCAGGTCTGGACTCATTGCTGGCCACCTTAGAAGTCTCCAGTGCTTTCTCTCAAACCATTTTATAGTGCTTTTGGAAGTGTGTTTTGGGTCATTGTCCTGCTGGAAGACCCATGACCTCTGAGGGAGACCCAGCTTTCTCACACTGGGCCCTACATTATGCTGCAAAATTTGTTGGTAGTCTTCAGACTTCATAATTCCATGCACACGGTCAAGCAGTCCAGTGCCAGAGGCAGCAAAGCAACCCCAAAACATCAGGGAACCTCCGCAATGTTTGACTGTAGGGACCGTGTTCTTTTCTTTGAATGCCTCTTTTTTTTTCCTGTACACTCTATGTTGATGCTTTTTCCCAAAAAGCTCTACTTTTGTCTCATCTGACCAGAGAACATTCTTCCAAAACGTTTCAGGCTTTCTCAGGTAAGTTTTGGCAAACTCCAGCCTGGCTTTTTTATGTCTTGGGGTAAGAAGTGGGGTCTTCCTGGGTATCCTACCATACAGTCCCTTTTCATTCAGACGCCGACGGATAGTACGGGTTGACACTGTTGTACCCTCGGACTGCAAGGCAGCTTGAACTTGTTTGGATGTTAGTCGAGGTTCTTTATCCACCATCCGCACAATCTTGCGTTGAAATCTCTCGTCAATTTTTCTTTTCCGTCCACATCTAGGGAGGTTAGCCACAGTGCCATGGGCTTTAAACTTCTTGATGACACTGCGCACGGAAGACACAGGAACATTCAGGTCTTTGGAGATGGACTTGTAGCCTTGAGATTGCTCATGCTTCCTCACAATTTGGTTTCTCAAGTCCTCAGACAGTTCTTTGGTCTTCTTTCTTTTCTCCATGCTCAATGTGGTACACACAAGGACACAGGACAGAGGTTGAGTCAACTTTAATCCATGTTAACTGGCTGCAAGTGTGATTTAGTTATTGCCAACACCTGTTAGGTGCCACAGGTAAGTTACAGGTGCTGTTAATTACACGCATTAGAGAAGCATCACATGATTTTTCAAACAGTGCCAATACTTTTGTCCACCCCCTTTTTTAGGTTTGGTGTGGAATTATATCCAATTTGGCTTTAGGACAATTCTTTTTGTGTTTTTTCATTGAAGACAAATTAAATGTAGATAATAATACCAAAGAATTTGTGATTGCAATCATTTTCAGGAAGAAACTGAGTATTATCTGACAGAATTGCAGGGGTGCCAATACTTTTGGCCACCACTGTATATGTCCCCAATCCCCTATGCAAGACACATAAAAAAGCTTTTATTATATCCAGATGGAGCAGTCCAGTCCGATGCACATCTCTAGTCTTGATCCGGCGTCTCCTCTCGTCTTACAATCATCATCCTCCTTCCCTGCTTCATGTGGCTGACACGTCCAACGTCATCATCACGGTGTCCCCCAACCGCCCTCCTGCGCAGGTGCACTTTTCTCTGCCATACCGAGGGCAGAGCACAGTACTGTAGTGCGCATGAGCCAGGAAAGGCAAAAGAGCGCTGATAACACATAGGTAAAGCTGGCGCATGCGCACTACTGAACTGTGCTCTGCCCTTGGCAAGGCAGAGAGAGGTGCGACTGTGCAGGAGTGCAATGGTAGACAACATGATGATGATGTAGGATGCATCATCCACACATAGCAGGAAAGGAGGAGGGTGATTGTAAGAAGAGAGGAGGTGCTGGATCAAGACCAGAGACACCCATCAGACCGGACTGCGGCGTCTGTGAATATAATAAAATATACTTTTTGTGCCATGCATAGGAGATTGGGGACATACAGACAGTATACCAGAATGCTGTATCAGAGGGCTTATAGATGCTGACCGTACTTTATATGGGGAAAACCCGCTGATAGGTTCCCTTTAAAGTCAGTCCCTTGCTTTGATAGTGATCCGTTGGTAAGAGCGAGCACAGTCTAACATCAGTTCACCTGTCTGCGCTTGTGCACCCACACTGGAGGAGCACAGCAGCACGCTCAGTGTCAGTGCTGGTGTGAACATAATGCGGCTGTGGGTACGTTCTGGCGCCTGGATCCTGTCTGTGGCTGCCACATGGTGCACCTGGAAGTAGCAAGCGGCTTCAGTGAGGAGGAGGACAAAGCATTGTAATGTGCTCTCTGCTCACTTCAACGCCATTCCTCCTCATTGAGTCCACAGACAAAAGCAGACAGCAACCAGGCGTCAAAACGTGCCTACAGTCTCATTGTGTGGGATAAGGCACGCGAGGGTCCACAGAAGCGCCATCATTTGCATATAAAAAATTAAATATTAAGTTAAGTTAAAACTGTATATGCCTGGGCTATGTCCCTTATGTAATTGTGTATGCAGAATAATTGGCATTTTGGGGATGAAAGACTCCTTATATATATAACTGTTCTCAGCAACACATTGTCCTGTGTACACATGTGCTGATGAGAAAAATGCTTTTCTATGTGCACAGGACGATCATGTTAACAATCGTTCTGTGCACATGAAAGTGAGGCCACATCCTGTCTAAACAGGTTGTTAAGCGACTGCTGATTGGCTTCATATAGCAGCTCACCAGTAGTTTAAAGGCTGCAACTGACTAATGTAAATGCACCTTAGATCTAAGTACCTGACTCCATGATGACTTCTCACAGCCACCGCTCGTCTCTGCACACTTCCATCTTCTTCGGTCTTCTACAGCACATTCCGACATGGTTACCTTTAAGATAGCAGTGTCATTATAACGTTCCTGAATTAAAAAAAAACACCCATGCTGTGTCCTAAATAAGCCCTATGCTGTGCCCGAATATAAATAATTGGCCCTCACTCTGCTCCCTGCACAAAAAATGACCCCACACTGTCTCACTTACGGTACACGGTCTCTCCTATAAAATTCCCACCACACTGTGAAATATAAAAGTCACAGCACCCCCTCATAAATGAAAACCACCACAATGTCCTCTCCATTCTCCATACCGAGCCCCCATGTTCTCCAGCATTCCCCCCTCATGTTCTCCAGTGTCCCCCCTTCACATGTTCTCCAGCATCCCCCCTCTTCATGTTCTCCAGCGTTCCCCCTTCTCATGTTCTCCAGCGTTCCCCCTTCTCATGTTCTCCAGCGTTCCCCCCTCCTCATGTTCTCCAGCGTTCTCCCCTTCTCATGTTCTCCAGCATTCCCCCCTCCTCATGTTCTCTAGCATTCCCCCCTTTTCATGTTCTCCAGCATTTCCCCCTACTCATGTTCTCTAGCATTCCCCCCTCCTATTGATCTCTAACGTTCCCCCCTCATGTTCTCCAGCATTCCCCCTCATGTTCTCCAGCATTCCCCCCTCCTCGTGTTCTCCAGCGTTCCCCCCTCATGTTCTCCAGCATTCCCCCCTCCTCATGTTCTTCAGAGTTCCCCCTCCTCATGTTTTCCAGCATTTCCCTCCTCCTCATGTTCTCCAGCGTCCCCCCTCATGTTCTCCAGCATTACCCCCCTTCCTCATGTTCTCCAGTGTTCCCCTCCTCATGTTCTCCAGCGTCCCCCTTCCTCATGTTCTCCAGAATTTCCCCCCATGTTTTCCAGGGTTACCCCCTCCTCATTTTCTCAAACATCCCCCCCCATGTTCTCCAGCATTACCCACCCATGTTCTCCAGCATTCCCCTTCATGTTCTCCAGCATTCCAACCCATGTTATGCAGCACTCTCCCCATGTTCTCCAGCACCTCCCCCAATGTTCTCCAGCATTACCCCCCTCCTCATGTTCACCAGCATTACCCACACGCTATGTCAGTGAAGCTGATTGGAGCTCCTCTGACCCCCGGAGTGCCGGCGTGACGGAGGGTCATTCTTAAAGACCCGAATACAAATGAATGCGCCAATCCCCCTCCCTCCTCCAGAAAAATGCCGGTTTTTGTAAAGAGTCTGTAGGAGAAAGAGGTATTTAAAAAAGCATTTTTTTTCATTCTGGCCCAGACGCCGCCCACTGCAGCCCTCCGCCCTAGGCACCAGACCTCCGGTGCCTAGTGACAAATACGGACCTGTTCCCTGGCCTATCCCGTGCCAGCAGGGTACAGTGGTGTGAAAAAGTGTTTCCATAACATAAGAAAAAGGAAGATTTCCAGCTTCTTAAATAGTCCAAAAATCCTTTTATTGTAGAAAAAAACTTTATAAAATCAGATTCCATAGTCATTCCTTTGTCACATGATTTTTTTATGTAAATTTGTGTGCCAAAGTGAAAAAGTGTTTGGCCCCTTCCTGATCTCTTAGGCTGTGTGCCCACGATGCGTTTTTTAAGCGTTTCCGCAGCTGCAAAAACGCTGCAGAAACGCTTAAAAAGCGCATGGTAGAAGGCCTGCCATGTTCCCCAATGATAATCCACATGTGTTGTGCACATGCTGCGGAAATTTCCGCTGCGGTTATCATTGCGGAAAAAAACGCAGCACTATCAATTATTTTGCGGAAGTGCTGCGTTTTCGCCGCCATTGACTTGCATTGAAACGCATGGATTACGCATCACTGTATATGTAGATGCTTATTCCATGCGTTCCAATGTGTGGATGCTACTCGGGTCTGGAGAAGAGAAGACTCTCCTCCTGACCCGGGTACCATAGAACCTGTGAAAAAAAGAATAAAATAAAAAATAAATGTTATATTTACCTTCTGACGGCTCCCGTTGCGCTCGTCCTCCCTTGCCGGCAGATCGCGGTGGACTGAAGGACCTGCGCTGACGTCATAGTCATGTGACGGCAGGTCCTTCAGTGCAGTGTACCGCGATCTGCCGGCAGCCAGGACGGAGCGAAGCAAGACTGCGGGGGCCATCAGAAGGTAAGTATAGATTTATTTTTTACCATTCTTTCGGTCACAGTATATAAATCCATGCCGTTTGCATGGATTTATATAGTGTGACCAAGTTGACAAGCACTTTCCAAGTGATGCTAAAATCGCTTGGAAAGCGCTTGTCAGGAAAAACGCATGTACAATCCGCATGCTTTTTTTTCTGCCAGGGAGATGCAGAAACGCTCAGGAAAAATCCAGAGCATTTCTGCATCGTGGGCACATAGCCTTATTCTTTTGCATGTTTGTCACACTTAAATATTTCAGATCACAACTCAAATTTAAACATTAGACAAAGATAACACAAGTAAACACAAAATTCAGTTTTTAAATGAAGGTCTTTATTATTAAGGGAAAAAGAAACGCAAACCTACAGGGCCCTGTGTGAAACAGTGACTGCCCTTTAAACCTAATAACTGGATGGGCCACCCTTAGCAGCAACAACTGCAATCAAGCGTTTGCGATAACTGGCAATGAGTCTTTTACAATGCTCTGGAGGAAGTTTGACCCACTCATCTTTGCAAAATTGTCGTAATTCAGCCACATTGGAGGGTTTCCGAGCATGAACCGCCTTTTTAAGGTAATGACAGCATCTCAATCGGATTAAGGTCAGGACTTTGACTAGGCCACTCCAAAGTCTTAATTTTGTTTTTCTTAAGCCGTTCGGAAGTGACAATCTCCTTCAGGATTTTTTGGTAGACAGCAGAATTCATTGTTCCATTTACCACAGCAAGTCTTCCAGGTTCTGAAACAGCAAAACAGACCCAGAAAATCACACTCCCACCACCATATTTTACTGTTGGTATGATGTTCCTTTTCTGAAATGCTGTGTTACTCCTACACCAGATGTAATGGGACATACACCTTTCAAAAAGTTCAACTTTTGTCTCATCCACAGAGTATTCTCCCAAAAGTGTTGGCGATCATCAAGAAGTGTTCTGGCAAAACCGAGACAAGACTTTATTTTCTTTTCACTCAGCAGTGGTTTTCATGTTGGAACTCTGCCATGCATGCCATTTTTGCCCAGTTTCTATCTTATGGTGGAGTCATGAACACTGACCTTAACTGAGACAAGTGAGGCCTGCAGTTCTTTGGATGTTGTTGGGGGGTCTTTTGTGACTTCTTGGATGAGTCGTCACTGCGCTCTTGGGGTAATTTTGGTCGGCCGGCCACTCCTGGCTCTCACTGTGGTTCACTGGAGTTCCAACGCTTTAGAAATAGCTTTACAACATTTTCCAGACTGATAGATCTCAATTACTTTGTTTCTCATTTGTTCCTGAATTTCTTTGGATTGCAGCATGATGTCTAGCTTTTGAGGATCTTTTGGTCTATTTGACTTTGTCAGGCAGGCCCTATGTGAGTGATTTCTTGTTTGTGAACAGGTGTGGCAGTAATCAGGCCTGTGTGTGAGTAGGGAAATTGAACTCAGCTTCCCAAAGATGTGTTAAACAACATTTAATTTATGTTTTAAGGGGAGGGGGGGGGGCAATCACTTTTTCATACAGGGCCCTGTAGGTTTGGATTTCTTTTTTCCTTAATAATAAAGATCTTCATTTAAAAACTGCATTTTGTGTTTACTTGTGTTATCTTTGTCTAATATTTAAATTTGTCAGGAAAGGGGGAAACACTTTTTCACACCACTGTATATATTAGGCAGCTCCTCCCACCCCTCCTTGCCTGAACGTTGGTTCCTAGTCCTCTAGCACCTTGTTTATGTATATCTCTGTGTTTTCTCTCCTGTTACCGACCCAGCCTGTTTACCCCCTCTGTTTGACTTCTCCATTCCTGACTCTGGCTTTGAATAGTGAACCTGTGCTGCCTGCCCCGACCTCGGACTATCTGACTACGCTTCTGTCTCACCCCTTCTGTACCTCGTACCCGCACCTCTGACTCTCCGCTCAACTGCTGCAGACCCGGCGACTGCCCTGGTGTGGTACCAGGTGACTACCGCCAGGCCAGACTATCCTCACTATCACAGGCCCTAGTGAAGACCTGGTAGTCACTTAGTTACGCCCGGCCCATGGTGCAGTGAGTCCATTCCCACCAGCGTTACAGTTCCCCCTCTTTTTCATCTGAAAAATAATTACATTCCTGTCATACAGTTTGAATGATTCCTTGGATCCCTATTGTACATTATAACCCCATACTGTTGGAGAATTTTCATTGACTTCCCACTCTTTTATATGGACTGTGGCCCCTAACAGATATGCAATTTAGACTAGTGTAGTCTGATGCCCTGTGATACTTATTTATATTAATTTCCTTTCTTTTTTGTGTCGCTTTAATACCTTTTTTTCTGTTTTTGGACAAATGTCGTAAAAAAGGAGGCTGGAAAAAAAAACGGATTATAAATAGACCTTGGGGGAAAAAAAGTATTTAGTCAGCCACCAATTGTGCAAGTTCTCCCACTTAAAAAGATGAGAGAGGCCTGTAATTGACATCATAGGTAGACCTCATCTATGAGATACAAAATGAGAAAACAAATACTGAAAATCACATTGTCTGATTTGTAAAGAAATTTTTTTCAAATTTTGGTGGAAAATGAGTATTTGGTCAATTACAAAAGTTCATCTCAATACTTGGTTATATATCCTTTGTTGGCAATGACAGAGGTCAAACGTTTTCTGTAAGTCTTCACAAGGTTGACACACACTGTTGCTGGTATGTTGGCCCATTCATCCATGCAGATGTCCTCTAGAGCAGTGATGTTTTGGGGCTGTTGCTGGGCAACATGGACTCCCTCCAAAGGTTTTCTATAGGGTTTAGATCTGGAGACTGGCTAGGCCACTCCAGAACCTTGAAATGCTTCTTTTGAAGAGACTCCTTCAGTGCACTCATGGTGTGCTTGGGATCATTGTCATGCTGAAAGACACATCATCTTCAATGCTCTTGCTGATGGAAGGTGGTTTGCACTCAAAATCTCACGATACATTGCCCCATTCATTCTTTCATGTACACGGATCAGTCGCCCTGGTCCTTTGGCAGAGAAACGGTCCCAAAGCATGATGTTGCCACCCCCATGCCTCACAGTAGGTATGGCGTTCTTTGGATGCAACTCAGCATTCTTTCTCTTCCAAACACGCCGAGTTGTGTTTCTACCAGTTTTACGTTGGTTTCATCAGACCATCTGACATTCTCCCAATACTCTTCTGGATCATCCAAATGCTCTCTAGAAAACTTCAGACGGGCCCGGATATGTAATGGCTTAAGCAGGGGGACATGTCTGGCACTGCAGGATCTGAGTCCCTGGCGCATAGTGTGTTACTGATGGTAGCCCGTGTAACGTTGGTCCCAGCTCTCTGCATGTCATTCACTGGGCCCCCCCGTGTGGTTCTGGGATTTTTGCTCACCATTCTTGAGATCATTTTGACCCCACGGGGGTGAGATCTTGTGGAGCCCCAGATCGAGGAAGATTATCAGTGGTCTTGTATGTCTTCCATTTTCTAATTATTGCTCCCACAGCTCTCACACCAAGCTGCTTGCCTATTGCAGATTCAGTCTTCCTAGCCTGGTGCAGGGCTACAATTATGTTTCTGGTGTCCTTCAACAGCTCTTTGGTCTTCACCATAGTGGAGTTTGGAGTGTAACTGTTTGAGGTTGTGGACAGGTGTCTTTTATACTGATAACTAGTGTTGAGCGAGCACTAAAATGCTTGGGTGCTCGAAGCTTGGGCCGAGCTCACCGTGATACTCGGGTGCTCGACCCAAGCAACGAGCCCAATGTTAGTCCCGAAACCCGAGCATTTTTGCGGCGGCACCCCCGGCAGTCTGTAGAAAGCCTAAAAAGTGCCCAAAACGATAGTGACAGTGTTCAAATGACATGGGGAAAGCATGGGGATCGCCCCAGAAAGCATTTCTGACCCCCAGGTCACTGCTGTCAACAACATGGTCAGAGGTATTAAGCCACTTTTACGGGCTCACAATAAAACTTTCAAAAACGAAACTGAAACGGTTTTCCTGTGAAATATGTTAATGAACTTCCTTTCCAGGGTAAAGACTTGTGCATAAGGTAAAATAAATAACCAAAAACAAAAATACTCCTCCACACCTTGGGCTATGTTCACAAGTAGCATTTTTTATGCGTTTTTGCACTTTCGTATTGCTTTCAACTGTGACAAATGCATTCACCGGGAAATGTCATTTTAACATTTTACAACCTTATCTGGCCATGTGCTGTGTGACGCATGCATGCAGTGCTGAAAATACATGGGAACAGCATGGGGAAGACCCCTGGAAGCATCTCTGACACCCAGGTCACTGCTTAAAAGTGTGCCCATCAGAAGTGATCCTTTGCGCATCATAAGATGCAGACTTGCAACTATCCCCGTGCAAGTCCTTGTCCCAGGGCAGTGTTCAATTGTACTTCCCCCATTCCTTGCAATGCAAGCGCAAGTATGCAGCCTGCCACCCACTCACCCCCAGGCTGCAATACCATACTGCTTGCTTGCTTGCACTTGAAATTGGGCCTTTTAGGCATGTGGAGGCGGAATCTGGCCACCACGTCATGGCTGCGTCGGCAGCCTCGTATCCATACTCAGTCCCCAGCCGCCCGGCGTCTGGGTGTCCATGCTTGGTCCCCAGCCGCCAGGGGGTGGCTGGGTGTCCATACCCAGTCCCCAGCCGCCCCGCAGCCGGGTGCCCACACACGGTCCCAAGCCGCCTGGGGGCGGCCGAGTGTCCATAAACGGTCCCCAGCCTCCCCTATTTGAAGGACAGCCTAACCACAAACACGTGGACAAGTGAATGTGGCCAGGGATGGTCCATCTGACTGACGCCTTCACACTGGGTTAATATTGTGGAAGCCGGGACACAGTTGGACACTGGGATGCAACACGTCCTCCAGACATAGAGGATTGTGGGTCCTGGGTCAATCAGGCTTCAGCACAAAGTTCAGAAGGTAGACAGCCGCAGTGGTCGGCCTCCTACACAACGAGTAAATTATTCATGATCATGAGGCCATCCATCTCCTTAGCTTTCTGTTCCTTGGAATGCAAGCGCATGTATGTAGTAGCAGCTAGGCCTGAGGTGGTCAGCGTTTTGGCGCATATCCTACCTCCTCCGAGGATTGCTGGATGTTTTCCTGCTACTATCCCAGTTCTATGACTCCCGTTAAAACAAAGCTTCAGGTGATGAATGATGGATGAGGTGGTGGCAAAGGAGAAAGAGCAGGAGGAACAGGGACCATTCACATCAATATCAGGCCAGTCAACCACACATGTCTTGTAGGATGTGTTTCTGTACAAAAAGGAGCGATTCAGCTACACAGTTATAGGGCATACAGTGAGTGCAATGCCTACCAAAAATTTCGAGGCATTCCAATGCCCCTTGGAAGTGACATGGAGGTCAGAGGGCCTTAACTAAACCGTTTTTTCCATTTATAGCAACTGGGTCTCCTGTACACTGTTGGCCTAAGCAGTGAATGGAAGGCTTTCCAAAAATTATGAGGAACTGCAATGCCCCTTGAAACAGATGTGGATTACAGCGTACTAAAAACCTTCTACCCATTATTGGGGAGTGGGTCTCCCTTAGTTTTCGCCTATGCATTTAAAAGCAAAAGCTGACTAAAATTAGGAGGAAATGCAATGCCCGTTGAAGGAGTCGTGGAGGTTAGAGGTAATTAAAAACAACATTTCAATGCCCCTTGGAAGAGCTGTGGAGTTCAGAGTGGTTTAACAAGACGGTTTTAATGCCCCTTGGAAGAGTGGTGGAGGTCGCAGTGGAATAAAAAGACAATATCAATGCCCCTTGGAAGAGACGTGGAGGTCACAGTAGCTTAACAAGACGGTTTTCATGCCCCTTGGAAGAGCTGTGGAGTTCAGAGTGGTTTAACAAGACGGTTTTAATGCCCCTTGGAAGAGACGTGGAGGTCACAGTAGCTTAACAAGACAGTTTTAATGCCCCTTGGAAGAGTGGTGGAGGTCGCAGTGGACTAAAAAGACAATATCAATGCCCCTTGAAAGAGTGGTGGAGGTCACAGTAGCTTAACAAGACAGATTTAATGCCCCTTGGAAGAGCTGTGGAGTTCAGAGTGGTTTAACAAGACGGTTTTAATGCCCCTTGGAAGAGACATGGAGGTCACAGTAGCTTAACAAGACAGATTTAATGCCCCTTGGAAGAGTGGTGGAGGTCGCAGTGGAATAAAAAGACAATATCAATGCCCCTTGGAAGAGTGGTGGAGGTCTCAGTAGCTTAACACGACGGTTTTAATGCCCCTTGGAAGAGCTGTGGAGTTCAGAGTGTTTTAACAAGACGGTTTTCATGCCCCTTGGAAGAGCTGTGGAGTTCAGAGTGGTTCAACAAGACGGTTTTAATGCCCCTTGGAAGAGACGTGGAAGTCACAGTAGCTTAACAAGACGGTTTTAATGCCCCTTTGAAGAGCTGTGAAGTTCAGAGTGGTTTAACAAGATGGTTTTAATGCCCCTTGGAAGAGACATGGAGGTCACAGTAGCTTAACAAGACAGTTTTAATGCCCCTTGGAAGAGACGTGGAGGTTGCAGTGGAATAAAAAGACAATATCAATGCCCCTTGGAAGAGACGTGGAGGTCACAGTAGCTTAACAAGATGGTTTTAATGCCCCTTGGAAGAGATATGGAGTTCAGAGTGGTTTAACAAGACGGTTTTAATGCCCCTTGGAAGAGACGTGGAGGTCACAGTAGCTTAACAAGACAGTTTTAATGCCCCTTTCAAGAGTGGTCGAGGTCTCAGTAGCTTAACAAGACGGTTTTAATGCCCCTTGGAAGAGCTGTGGAGTTCAGAGTGGTTTAACAAGACGGTTTTCATACCCCTTGGAAGAGCTGTGGAGTTCAGAGTGGTTTAACAAAACGGTTTTAATGCCCCTTGGAAGAGACATGTAGGTCACAGTAGCTTAACAAGACAGTTTTAATGCCCCTTGGAAGAGAGGTGGAGTTTGCAGTGGAATAAAAATACAATATCAATGCCCCTTGGAAGAGTGGTGGAGGTCTCAGTAGCTTAACAAGATGGTTTTAATGCCCCTTGGAAGAGCTGTGGAGTTCAAAGTGGTTTAACAAGATGGTTTTCATTCCCCTTGGAAGAGCTGTGGAGTTCAGAGTGGTTTAACAAGATGGTTTTAATGCCCCTTGAAAGAGCTGTGGAGTTCAGAGTGGTTTAACAAGACAGTTTTAATGCCCTTTGGAAGAGACGTGCAGGTCACAGTAGCTTAACAAGACGGTTTTCATGCCCCTTGGAAGAGCTGTGGAGTTCAGAGTGGTTTAACAAGACGGTTTTAATGCCCCTTGGAAGAGACGTGGAGGTCACAGTAGCTTAACAATACAGTTTTAATGCCCCTTGGAAGAGTAGTGGAGGTCACAGTGGAAGAAAAAGACAATATCAATGCTCCTTGGAAGAGTGGTGGAGGTCACAGTAGCTTAACAAGACGGTTTTAATGCCCCTTGAAAGAGCTGTGGAGTTCAGAGTGGTTTAACAAGACAGTTCTAATGCCCCTTGGAAGAGACGTGGAGGTCACAGTAGCTTAACAAGACAGTTTTAATGCCCCTTGGAAGAGTGGTGGAGGTCGCAGTGGAATAAAAAGACAATATCAATGCCCCTTGGAAGAGTGGTGGAGGTCACAGTAGCTTAACAAGACGGTTTTAATGCCCCTTGAAAGAGCTGTGGAGTTCAGAGTGGTTTAACAAGACGGTTTTAATGCCCCTTGGAAGAGACATGGAGGTCACAGTAGCTTAACATGACAGATTTAATGCCCCTTGGAAGAGTGGTGGAGGTCGCAGTGGAATAAAAAGACTATATCAATGCCCCTTGGAAGAGTGGTGGAGGTCTCAGTAGCTTAACACGACAGTTTTCATGCCCCTTCGAAGAGCTGTGGAGTTCAGAGTGGTTTAACAAGACGGTTTTAATGCCCCTTGAAAGAGCTGTGGAGTTCAGAGTGGTTTAACAAGACGGTTTTAATGCCCCTTGGAAGAGACGTGGAGGTCACAGTACCTTAACAAGATGGTTTTCATGCCCTTTGGAAGAGATGTGGAGGTCACAGTAGCTTAAAAAGACAGTTTAATGCCCCTTGGAAGAGTGGTGGAGGTTGCAGTGGACTAAAAAGACAATACTAATGCCCCTTGGAAGAGTGGTGGAGGTCACAGTAGCTTAACAAGACAGTTTTAATGCCCCTTGGAAGAGCTGTGGAGTTCATAGTGGTTTAACAAGACGGTTTTAATGCCCCTTGGAAGAGACATGGAGGTCATGTAGCTTAACATGACAGATTTAATGCCCCTTGGAAGAGTTGTGGAGGTCGCAGTGGAATAAATAGACTATATCAATGCCCCTTGGAAGAGTGGTGGAGGTCTCAGTAGCTTAACACGACAGTTTTAATGCCCCTTGGAAGAGCTGTGGAGTTCAGAGTGGTTTAACAAGACGGTTTTCATGCCCCTTGGAAGAGCTGTGGAGTTCAGAGTGGTTCAACAAGACGGTTTTAATACCAATTGGAAGAGACGTGAAGGTCACAGTAGCTTAACAAGACCGTTTTCATGCCCCTTTGAAGAGCTGTGAAGTTCAGAGTGGTTTAACAAGACAGTTTTAATTCCCCTTGGAAGAGACGTGGAGGTCACAGTAGCTTAACAAGACAGTTTTAACGCCCCTTGGAAGAGACGTGGAGGTTGCAGTGGAATAAAAAGACAATATCAATGCCCCTTGGAAGAGACGTGGAGGTCACACTAGCTTAACAAGATGGTTTTAATGCCCCTTGGAAGAGATATGGAGTTCAGAGTGGTTTAACAAGACGGTTTTAATGCCCCTTGGAAGAGACGTGGAGGTCACAGTAGCTTAACAAGACAGTTTTAATGCCCCTTTGAAGAGTGGTGGAGGTCTCAGTAGCTTAACAAGACGGTTTTAATGCCCCTTGGAAGAGCTGTGGAGTTCAGAGTGGTTTAACAAGACGGTTTTCATGCCCCTTGGAAGAGCTGTGGAGTTCAGAGTAGTTTAACAAGACGGTTTTAATGACCCTTGGAAGAGACGTGTAGGTCACAGTAGCTTAACAAGACAGTTTTAATGCCCCTTGGAAGAGTGGTGGAGGTTGCAGTGGAATAAAATGACAATATCAATGCCCCTTGGAAGAGTGGTGGAGGTCTCAGTAGCTTAACAAGATGGTTTTAATGCCGCTTTGAAGAGACCTGGAGGTCACAGTAGCTTAACAAGACGGTTTTCATGCCCCTTGGAAGAGCTGTGGAGTTCAGAGTGGTTTAACCAGACGGTTTTAATGCACCTTGGAAGAGTGGTGGAGGTCACAGTAGCTTAACAAGACGGTTTTAATGCCCCTTGGAAGAGACGTGGAGGTCACAGTAGCTTAACAAGACAGTTTTAATGCCCCTTGGAAGAGTGGTTGAGGTCACAGTGGAATAAAAAGACATTATCAATGCCCCTTGGAAGAGTGGTGGAGGTCACAGTATCTTAACAAGATGGTTTTAATGCCCCTTGGAAGAGCTGTGGAGTTCAGAGTGGTTTAACAAGACGGTTTTCATGCCCCTTGGAAGAGCTGTGGAGTTCAGAGTGGTTTAACAAGACGGTTTTAATGCCACTTGGAAGAGACGTGGAGGTCACAGTACCTTAACAAGACGGTTTTCATGCCCCTTGGAAGAGCTGTGGAGTTCAGAGTGGTTTAACAGGACGGTTTTAATGCCCCTTGGAAGAGTGGTGGAGGTCGCAGTGGAATAAAAAGACAATATCAATGCCTCTTGGAAGAGTAGTGGAGGTCACAGTAGCTTAACAAGACAGTTTTAATGCCCCTTGGAAGAGACGTGGAGGTCACAGTAGCTTAACAAGATGATTTTCATGCCCCTTGGAAGAGCTGTGGAGTTCAGAGTGGTTTAATAAGATGGTTTTAATACCCCTTGGAAGAGACATGGAGGTCACAGTAGCTTAACAAGACAGTTTTAATGCCCCAGGGAAGAGACGTGGACGTCACAGTAGCTTAGCAAGACGGTTTTAATGCCCCTTGGAAGAGCTGTGGAGTTCAGAGTGGTTTAGCAAGACGGTTTTAATGCCCCTTGGAAGAGACGTGGAGGTCACAGTAGCTTAACAAGACAGTTTTAATGCCCCTAGGAAGAGTGGTGGAGGTCGCAGTGGAATAAAAAGACAATATCAATTCCTCTTGCAAGAGTGGTGGAGGTCACAGTAGCTTAACAAGATACTCCCTCACCAGCAAGGTACTCCCTAACCATCTTTTGAAACTTTCCACTCCTTGTGAGAGTACCCCACGCATCAGGGCCTGTAAGCTGGGTGGGTCTCAGAAACCTGTCCCAGAACGTTGACAGTGTTCCCCTGCCTCTGCTGGATTGGATTTGCGTCTCTCTCGCCTGTACGCCTTGGTTGGTCAACGAACTGTGACCTCTGCCGCTAGCATGTTCAGATGGGAATTTTTTTAACAGTTCTGCAACAAGGGCCTTCTGGTACTGCCACATTTTTGTAGACCTCACCATCTCAGGAATAAGAGTCGGGGTCTAAAAGTGTCACCAACCAGTAATGACTGTCACCCAACATTTTGACAATGCTAGGGTCACGGTTAAGGCAGCGTAACATAAAGTCGGCCATGCCTGCCAAGACTTCTGTGTCCTCACCAAGATGACGACTGACCATGCTCTCCTCCTCCTCCCCCCTGTCTTCAGGCCACCCACGCTGAACCGACGGTATGACAGTTGTACAGGTATTACCGTCTACAGCGCATGATACCAGCTCCTCTTCTTCCTCCTCCTCTCCCTCATTGTCCCCCATTGCACGTTGGGATGAGATGAGGCTGGGCTGTGTGTAATAGCTAGTTTCGGCTTCTTGATCCATCTCATCATACTCTGGCTGCAATGCCTCCTCTTTAATTTTCTGCAGAGAGCGTTGCAAAAGACAGACAAGTGGGATGCTGCCGCTAATGATGGCGTCATCGCCAATCACCATCTTGGTGGACTCCTGAAAGTTTGTCAGGATGGTACATATGTCAGACATCCAGGTCCACTCCTGAGGTCTTATGTGTGCAGTCTGACCTGAATATCGACGGCCTTGTTTCAGCTGGTACTCTACAACTGCTCTCTTCTGCTCACAAATCCTTTGCAACATGTGGAGGGTAGAGTTCCAACGTGTGGGGACATCACACACCATTCGGTGTGCCGGAAGCTGCAAACGCTGCTGCAACACAGCAAGGGCGGCGGAAGCTGTAGCCGACTTCCGAAAATGAGCTGACAGGCGGCGTACTTTGACGAGCAGATCTGGCAACTCGGGGTACGATTTAAGAAACCGCTGAACCACGAGGTTAAGCACATGAGCCAGGCATGCTACGTGTGTGATCTCGCCACAGAGCCGCCACCAGGTTACGGCCATTGTCACACACGCCCATGCCTGGATGTAGGTTCAGCGGTCTCAGCCACAGATCTGCCTGCTCTTTCACAGCTGTCCACAACTCACAAGCAGTGTGAGGTTTATCACCTAAGCTTATGAGTTTCAGCACAGCCTGTTGCCGCTTGGCTAAGGCAGTACTGCAGTGCTTCCAGCTTGTAACTGATGTGGTGATATCTGAGATGGAGGCTGAACATGAGGAGGAGGAGAAGGATGATGCGCAGGAGCTGTACACTGTGGGGGCAACTCTGACTGACATAGGGCCCGCAATCCTCGGTGTGGGGAGGATGTGTTCCGTCCCAAGGTCCGACTGGGTCCCGGCTTCCACTATGTTTACCCAGTGTGCCGTCAGGGAGATGTACCGTCCCTGGCCACAAGCACTTGTCCACGTGTCCGTTTTCAGGTAGACTCTCCCAGTAACTGCGTTGTTGAGGGCATGGCAGATGTTTTGGGACACGTGCTTGTGTAGTGCGGGGAAACCACACCGGGCAAAATAGTGTCGGCTGGGGACCGAGTACCGAGGGACGGCCACCGCCATAAGGTTGCGGAAGGATTCCGTCTCCACCAGCCTAAAAGGCAGCATCTCCAACACAAGCAGTCGTGAAATGTGCGAGTTTAGGACTGTGGCCTGTGGGGCATTGGCTGCGAATTCTTTCTTTCGTTCAAAACTCTGGGATATGAACAATTGAACGCTGTGGTGGGACATGGACGTGGACGTTGATGCTGTTTCTTGAGAAACTGCCATAACAAGTGAAGACTGAGAGGAGGGGGCATCTTTGCATGCAGTATGGACAAGGGATTGCCTTGCACACACAACAGGGGGTTCTCTTACATGCACAACAGTGGAAGAAGCAGTGGTGACACCCGCTGACACTGGTCGCGGACCCTTGGGTTCGCCCCACAAAGTCAGGTGCTTTGCTGACATGTGCCTGATCATGCTGGTGGTGGTCAGGCTGGTACTTTTGTCACCCCTGCTGATGCTGGCATGGCAGGTGGTACAAATGGCTTTTTTGGGGTTATCAGCAGAGTCTTTAAAAAAATTCCAGACTCTGGAAGACCTACCGGTTGTACTGGCAACGTCCCTCGTGTTGGTGTTACGGGGAACTGTTGCCCGCCTTCTGTGTGCGGCCACCACACTGCTTCTTTCTGCTTGTTGGGGTACTCTGCCTCCCTCCCCCTGTGTGCTGCTGGCCTCGCTCTGCGTGTCCTCCTGCCACATTGGGTCAGTTACTAGATCATCCACCACCTCCTCCTCTTGCACTTGCGCACCACCATCCTCCTCCTCACTTTGTGGCAATTGTGTCTCGTCATCGTCCACCTCTTGTGACAAATTGCCAGCGTCGACTTCCTCTGGCTGTGGCTGTTCAAACATTTGGGCATCGCTACATGGGATCTCCTCTTCCACCACTTCAAGCGGAGCAGGCGAGGGGCACAAATATGGAAATGGACCAGTGAACAGCTCTTCAGAGTGTCCAACTGTGGGATCAGTTGCTGTCTGACGACACTCGGCATGGTGGGAGGAAGGAGCATCAGGGTGAGGAGGGGTATGCGGTCGAGACTCACGGCTACTAAAACTTGACCGTGTGGAAGACAGACCAGAGGTGGTGGTGCCCAGGTAACTGGAAGTATTATCTGCTATCCAATTAATAACCTGTTCACACTGATCAGTTCGCAATACTGGTGTTGTAGTGTGCTTCCCTAGTAATTCGGTCAAGAAGTGGGAGCGAGAAGATGTGGCTGTTGGTTGTGGCACATTTTCACCTTGAAACGTCCAGTTCCACGTCCCTTGCCATGCGCCTTGCCCATTGTAATTGAAGTAAAATAGCTTACACTTGCACTATCAATGGAAAAAGGGTAATAAAAAGGAGATTAGAACCATGGAAGAGGAAAACCACAGTTCTATTTCTCTGGCCTACACCAGAATCTTTCAAACAGATATATTTGTGTCTGAACAGTCAGGGAGACACTATTAGGGTATGTGCACACGATGCAGAAATGAAGCAGAAAATTTCTGCATCATTTCTGCATCTCCCTGGCAGAAAAAACGCATGCAGATTGTGCATGCGTTTTTCCTGCGGAATACATGCGGATTCACATGCGTTTCCAGATGCGTTTCCGCATGTGGATTGACAAGCGCTTTCCAGGCGATTTTAGCATCACCTGGAAAGTGCTTGACAACTAGGTCACACTATATAAATCCATGCAACCGGCATGGATTTATATAGTGTGACCCGAGAGAGTGGTAAAAATAAAAAATAAATGTATACTTACACTCTGATGGCCCGCACTGTCCTGCTGAATCCGTTCTCCCTCGCCGGCAACTTTGAATTGAAAGACCTGCCGACGTCAGCGTCACGTGACCCGTCACATGACTCTGACGTCAGCGCAGGTCCTTCAACTCACTGCAAAGTGCCGGGAACCAAGCAGGAGCAGTGCGCGGGCCGACAGAAGGTAAGTATACATTTATTTTTTATTTTATTTTTTTTTACAGCTTTTTTAATGGTACCTGAGTGTGGAGGAGACTCCCCTCTCCTCCACACACGGGTACCATCTGCACATTAGAACGCGCCAATAGCGCAAGTACAAATGCAGTCTTGCGGAATTGGCGCGTTCTAATGCAAGTCAATAGCGGCGAAAACGCCGCGTTTACACAAAATTAATTGACATGCTGCGGATTTTTGAGCGCAGCGTTTACGCTGCGGAAGAATCCGCATCATGGGCACAGCACATGCGGATTTCAATTGGGGAACATTGCTGCCCTTCTACCATGCGTTTTTAATGCATTTCCGCGGCGTTTACGCAACTGCAAAAACGCCGCGGAAACGCATTAAAAACGCATCGTGTGAACTCAGCCTTACTGGGGTTTTTTACGGAAAAAAGGCCAAAAGCTGGATAATACAGAGATTTGAACCGTTCAACTGCAAAACCACAGTTCTAGTTATCTGGCCTACACCAGAATCTTTTAAACAGATATATTTGTGTCTGAACAGTAAGGGAGACACTATTACTGTTTTTTTTTGCGGAAAAAAGCCAAAAGCTGGATAATACTGAGATTTGAACCGTGGAACTGCAAAACCACAGTTCTAGTTATGTGGCCTACACCAGAATCTTTTAAAGAGATATATTTGTGTCTGAGCAGTCAGGGAGACACTATTACTGTTTTTTTTTACGGAAAAAAGGCCAACAGCTGGATAATACTGAGATTTGAACCGTGGAACTGCAAAACCACAGTTCTAGTTATCTGGCCTACACCAGAATCTTTTAAACAGATATTTTTGTGTCTGAACAGTCAGCGAGACACTATTACTGCTTTTTTTACGGAAAAAAGGCCAAAAGCTGGATAATACTGAGAATTGAACCATGGAACTGCAAAACCACAGTTCTAGTTATCTGGCCTACACCAGACTCTTTTAAACAAATATATTTGTGTCTGAACAGTCAGCGAGACACTATTACTGTTTTTTTTTACGGAAAAAAGACCAAAAGCTGGATAATACAGAGATTTGAACCGTTCAACTGCAAAACCACAGTTCTAGTTATCTGGCCTACACCAGAATCTTTTAAACAGATATATTTGTGTCTGAACAGTCAGCGAGACACTATTACTGTTTTTTTTTTCGGAAAAAAGGGCAAAAGCTTGATAATACTGAGATTTGAACCGTGGAACTGCAAAACCACAGTTCTAGTTATCTGGCCGACACCAGAATCTTTTAAACAGATATATTTGTGTCTGAACAGTCAGCAAGACACTATTACTCTTTTTTTTTTACGGAAAAAAGGCCAAAAGCAGGATAATACAGAGATTTGAATCGTGGAACTGCAAAACCACAGTTCTAGTTATGTGGCCTACACCAGAATCTTTTAAACACATATATTGGTGTCTGAACAGTCACAGACACACTCAATTTTATTTTTTTTTGGGGGGGGGGGGGAATACCAAAAGGTTAATAAGACACGTATTTGTGCAGTCTGATTGAGGAAAAAAAAAATACAGGATTGTTCCTGGCCCATGAGACCGGGGGATAAGTTTAGCAATTTGAACAGCCGGAGCACACAGGACTGTAATGCACTGTTTGCTGGTATAACCACTGCGTCTCCTATACAGCCTGCCTGCCTGCCTGCCTGATATCTGGGATGGATATTAGTCCTGAGAAGGACTGTTAGTTTGATTAGGCAGGCTTTAGAGACCCTACACTACCTATTTCGCACTATATATCGCTCCCTAACTCAGAAGCTCTGACCCTACACTGTCTGATCCCGGGCTACTATGTCGAAGATGGCAGCGCCCTGTTTTAAATACTCAAGGTGACGCTGTGCGACCAGCCAATCACTGTAATGCCCACAAACAACATGGCTGCGGCATTACAGTGGCTGGCTGGCAATCCCTGCATGTTCATTGGCTCTGTAAAGCGCGCCAAACGTGCAGGGCGGAGACCCGAGCTCGGTGCTCGCCGAACATCCCGAGTAGTGACATGCTCGGCCGAGTTCAAACAGGTGCCAGTACTACAGGTAATGAGTGGAGGACAGAGGAGCCTCTTAAAGAAGAAGTTACAGGTCTGTGAGAGACAGAAATCTTGCTTGTTTGTAAATGACCAAATACTTATTTTCCACCAAAATTTGAACAAAAATTTCTTTCCAAATCAGACAATGTGATTTTCAGGATTTGTTTTCTCATTTTGTCTCTCATAGTTGAGGTCTACCTATGATGTCAATTACAGGCCTCTCTCATCTTAAGTGGTAGAACTTGCACAATTGGCAATTGGTGACTGACTAAATACTTTTTCCCCACTGTATGCTATACACTACATAAGGATGAGGTTTATGCAGGTGAATAAAGACAATGCCACTGTAGTCAGTCCTGGAAAAAAAAACTTGATGACGAGAATATTTCAATAACTGAACAAGCTGAGTAGCCCGACAGTGCTCTACTCCCATTAACACCTTCTCGACTTGGTGTACAGGTGCAGAAGTGTTATGTAGCCAAATCTGCCTGTAACAGCTAGATCGATCACTGTTGTTTAACCCATTACATGTTGATGGTAATCGCTGACAGCAGTATTTAAAGTGGTTACAGACTCAGGGCATGTAATCCCTTTTGTTGCCCATTAATCCCTTTGCAATGTGATCATGTCATCATGGAGGCTGGGGTACCACTGCTACAGCTAGGGTCTCCTTCATGAGAGATTTTTAATTAAAAAATATACTGCCCAACTAAAGAATTGCAGTATATTGTACAAGTGATTGCAGGTTCAAGTGTGCTATGATGAACTAAAAAATAATTACATCTCTTTTAACTATAAAATATAAAACAATTTATTCCACATGGTGAGTACTTAAAAAGAATGGCGGAATTGCCTCACTCAAAAAATGGAATATAAATCAAAATGTTATATGTACCTCAAAATGTTAGCAATAAAAATTACAGCTTGCACTTCAAAAAATAAGCCCTGGTGCCGCCATATTGATGAAGTTATTAACCCCTTTACCGCCTAAGGTGGTTTGTACGTTAATGACCAGGCCAATTTTTACAATTCTGACCACTGTCAGTTTATAAGGTAATACCTCAGGAGCGCTTCAACGGATTCCCCTGATTCTGAGATTGTTTTTTCGTGACATATTGTACTTCATGATAGTGGTAAAATTTCTTCAATATCACTTGCGTTTATTTGTGAAAAAAACAGAAATTTAGCGAAAATTTTGCAATTTTCAAACTTTGAATTTTCATGTCCTTAAATCAGAGAGATATGTCACACAAAATAGTTAATAAATAACATTTCCTACATGACTACTTTACATCAGCACAATTTTGGAATCAAAATTTTTTTTGTTAACATGTTAGAAGGGTTAAAAGTTGACCAGCAATTTCTCATTTTTCCAACAAAATTTACAAAACCATTTTTTTTGGGACCACATCACATTTGAAGCGACTTTGAGGGGTCTTTATGACAGAAAATACTGAAAAGAGACACCATTCTAAAAACTGCACCCCTCAAGGTGCTCAAAACCACATTAAATAAGTTTATTAACCCTTTATGTGCTTCACAGGAATTTTTGGAATGTGGAAGAAAAAAATTAACATTTACATTTTTTCACAAAAATTTTACTTTAGACCCCAAATTTTTTATTTTTGCCAGGGTAACAGAAAAAAATGGACCCCAAAATTTGTTGTACAATTCCTCCTGAGCACACTGATACCCCATATGTTGGGGAAAACAACTGTTTGGGCGCATGGCAGGGTTCGGAAGGGAAGGAGTACCATTTGACTTTTTGAATTTAAAATTTGCTTGAATAATTAGCGTACAACAATGCTGCGTTTGGAGAGCCCCTGATGTGCCTAAACAGTGGAAACCCCCCACAAGTGACACCATTTTGGAAACAAGACCCCTCAGGGAACTTATCTAGATGTGTTGTGAGCACCCTAAACCCCCAGGTGCTTCACAGAAGTTTATGACATTGAGCCGTAAAAATAAAATTTTCACATTTTTCCCACAAAAATGTTTTTCATCCCCCAATTTTGCATTTTCATAAGGGTAACAGGAGAAATTGCGCCAAACCATTTATTGTTCAATTTCTCCTGAGTAAGCCGATACCCCATATGTGGGGAAAATACACTGTTTGGGCACACTGCAGGGTTCAGAAGGGAAGGAGCATGGAGTGACTTTTTGAACGCAAAATTGGATGGAATTGAGAGCGGACGCCATGTCGCGTTTTGAGAGCCCCTGATGCGCCTAAATAGTGGAAACCCCCCACAAGTGACCCCATTTTGGAAACTAGACCCCTCAAGGATTTTATCAAGGGTTATAGTGAACATTTTGAACCCATAGGTACGACACAGAATTTGATAACATTAGGTCATCATACTGAATTGGTTGTCATTAGTCTTGAGCGCAAGTGCTCACTACATGAGTTTGCATCGGGTACTCTGGTATGCACCATGTATCGCGGGTGCTCAAGTGACATACTCGAGTCGCCACCCCGCATGTTTCATGGTTGTTAGACACCCAAAAAAAACCACGCGGGGATTACTCCTGCATGGCAGGCAATCCCAGCGAGGATTTTTTGGCTGCAAAGCATATGGGGCGGAGACTCGAGCATGTCACTCGAGCACCTGGGATACTCGGTGCATACCTGAGCACCCGATGCAAACTCAAGTAGCGAGCACTTGCGCTCAACACTAGTCGCCATATCATCATAATTTTTTTTCTCTTTACTTTCGAAAAAATCCCAACCCCATCACAACCCTAACCCTAGCACAACCCCAACCCTAGCACAACCCCAACCCTAGCACAACCCCAACCCTATCACAAACCCAACCCTATCACAAACCCAACCCTAGCACAACCAAAACCCTAGCACATTCCCAACCATAGCACAACCCTAACCCTAGCACAACCCTAACCCCAGCACATCCCTAACCCTAGCACAACCCTAACCCTAACACAACCCTAATCTTAACATTAGAGTTTATTTTTTACGCCGTTCCTCGTGCGGTATAAACAATTAGACGACTTTATTCTTCGGGTCGGTGCGATTACAGAGTTACCAGATTTATAGCTGGCTTTTATTATTTACAGCTGTCACACACTAAAAGATGTGTTTTTTTTTTGCGAAGACTAGTTTTTGCATCGCCATATTTTGAGTGCTATAATTTTTCCATATTTCGGCTGACAAAGTCATGTGATGGCTTGTTTTTTGCGAGAAAAGTTGACATTTTTATTGCTACCATTTTCAGGCACGTAACATTTTTTGATCGCTTTCTATTCTGATTTTTGGGAGGCAGAATAAACAAAAACCAACAATTCAGGAGTTGTTATTTTTTATTTTTTTCAATGCCATTCTGCGTGTGGTAAAATTGATAAGGCAGCTTTATTCTTTGGGTCAGTACGTTTATACCGGTACCACATTTATATAGTTTTTCTATGTTTTGGCGCTTTTACACAATAAAAGTTATTTTATAGAAAAATGAATATTTTTTGCATCGCTTTATTCTGAGAACTGTGACTTTTTTATTTTTCAGCTCATGGAGCTGTATGGCGGCTGGTAGAACCCTCCTGTTTGTTTTTTCCATCTATGTGTTTTGCGGTCACGTGACCATCTGCCTTTATATTCCAGCTCTGCCCTTTTGGCTGTGCTGGCCTTCAGTGTTGTTTGACTGTTTTGCTAGCCAGGTGCTTCTGTGCCTTTCTCTGTCAGTTCGCTTGGTCCTTCTGGGACCTCTAGTACCTTTTTGTCAGTTTATCTTTTTGTGTTCTGCTACAACTTCTCTGTTTAGGAGGTGTCCCATTTTTGTTCCAGTCCTTAGTTCTTTTAGGGATTCCTCCCCTTATGCTTTAGGTCTTCGGTCAGACTAGCCGAGGACTAAGGCAGGTCTGTTCGCAAGGAACAGGCAGCCCGCTACATCATAGGGATTCAGCTTAGTCTTACTGTAGGGATAGCTTTCCCCGCTCTTTCCTTAGTACTTGTTGCAGATCATAACAGTAAGTCCTGCCCAAAAAAACTAAAGGAAAGAAATTCGGGGATCAGTATGGCTTCCGTCCAAGTTTTGGCTCATCGCTTGCAGGGATTGTCTCTGGAGGTGGCCGAGCTCCAGCAACACGTGAGTAGCTGTTCTGGAGCGCATTTTGTGGAACCCAAGGTAGGACTGCCTGATTTTTTTAATGGTAAACAGCAAGATTTTTTTTCCTTTAGAAATGCTTGTTTGTTATATTTTCGTTTGAGACCAAGGTCCTCTGGGAATGAATCACAGCGCATTGGTTTTATTATGGCACTTTTGCGCAATGAACCACAGGGGTGGGCCTTTTCTCTCCAACCTAATGATCCATGCTTAAGGTCTGTAGAAGAATTTTTTTTTGCTATGGGTCTATTATATGACAATCCTGACTGAATCTCATCTGCTGAGGCAGAACTCAGGCGTTTGAATCAGGGGTCAGGTGATGTTGAAAATTATTGCACACACTTTAGAAGGTGGGCTTCAGAAGTCAAATGGAATGATCCTGCTCTGAAATGTCTATTTCTTCCTGGTCTGAGTGAAAGGGTTAAGGATTTGCTAATTGCATTCCCTGCACCTGAGACTCTGCAGGATGCCATGCAATTAGCTGTTCGTGTGGATAGGAGGCTGAGATCTAGACAGAATGAGGTAAAGACTCCTGTAATGCCAGGTCCTAGTCCCCAGAAAATCTGCTGAGACGGCGGAGAACCGATGGAGGTTGGGACGAAGTCGCTCCCCTCTCAGGAAAGAGACCGGAGGTTCGCCGAGGGATTGTGTCTTTATTGTGGTAAAGCTGACCATTTGATTAAGTATTGTGAGCTTCGTTTAAGTAAAGAAAAAAAAAAGGTCAGGTACGCTCGTATAGCTTGTTTACCCTCTGCAGGAGTGTTTCTTTCAGGGAGTACTACTTTGCAGGAAAATTTGATTGAATTTCAGGTATTTGTGGATTGTGGTTCAACACTTAATGTGATTGATAAAGGGTTTTTGGAAAAACTTAAATTGAAATCCAAACCTTTGTCATCACCTATTTCTGTGATTTGCAATTGATAACACTTCCTTGAAATGTATTACTCACAAGGTTGCTGCATTTCCCCTCACTATCAATGGACTTCACCAAGAAATTTTGGACTTGGTCGTTTTAAATAATTTACCCTCTCCGGTCGTTCTAGGATTGCCTTGGTTAAAACTGCACAATCCTATGCTGGACTGGTCTACTAATATGATAAAGTCTTGGAGTCCGAAGTGCTATGATAAATGTTGTAATGGTCACATTGCGGTTGTGGAAAAAGGGGAATTACCTGTACCTATTCAAGATTTTTGGAGGTTTATTTCGGAGGAGGAGTCGCAAGTTTTACCTCCTCATAGGAATTATGATTGCGCCATTGAGTTTGTTCCGGGAGCTACTCTTCCCAAGAGTCGCTTGTTTAATCTGACTATCCCTGAAAGAAAGGCCTTGGAGGAGTACATACAGACTAACCTGGCTGCTGGTCACATTAGACCTTCTAAGTTGCCTGTGGTAGTTGGATTTTTTTTTGTTAAAAAAAAGGACGGGGGTTTACGTCCATGTCTGGATTTTGTGAAATTAATAAGATTACCGTACGCAATTCCTACCCATTGCCGTTAATTCCTGACTTGTTTAACCAGTTAGTGGGGGCCAAGTGGTTCTCTAAGATTGATCTCCGGGGGCATACAATTTGTTACGCGTGAAGGAGGGTGATGAATAGAAAACTTCTTTTAACACTCCGGTAGGTCATTTTGAGAATCTGGTGATGCCTTTTGGTCTTACCAATGCACCTGCTTTTTTTCAGATCCTTATTAATGACATCCTGAGACCTTTGATTGGTAAGAATGTGGTTGTGTATTTAGATGACATTTTGATTTATTCGCCAGATCTGGAGTCCCATTGGCTGAGTGTGTGTGAAGTTTTGCAGTTATTGAGTGATAATTCACTCTTTGCTAAGCTGGAGAAATGTCAGTTCGCTGTGCAGAAAATTAGTTTTTTGGGCTACATTGTCTCCAGCGAGGGCTTTGAGATGGACCCGGTGAAGGTTCAGGCTGTTCAGGAATGGCCTAGGCCTATTGGTTTGAAATCTATGCAGAGATTTTTGGGTTTTGCCAATTATTACAGGAAATTCATTAAGAATTTTTCTGTAATTGTTAAGCCTCTAACCGATCTCACCAGGAAAGGTGTGAATACGGTCCAGTGGACTACTGAGGCCATTGAAGCGTTTAAGTATCTCAAAGAGAGGTTCAGTTCTGCCCCTATCCTTATGCAGCCTGATGAGACCAAGCCAATTTTGGTCGAGGTCGATGCTTCACCGGTGGGGGTCGGAGCAGTTTTGTCTCAGGAGAACAGGGATGGAGCACATCCTTGTGCCTTCTTTTCGAAAAAATTTTCGGAAACCAAACTGAATTATGATGTTAGAAATCGGGAGTTGCTGGCTATTAAACTCGCGTTTGAACATTGGTGTCATTTTTTGGAAGGCGCTAGATTTCCGATTCAGGTTTTCACAGATCATAAGAATTTGATCTATCTGGATGCTGCCAAGCGCTTGAATGCCCGTCAAGCTTGGTGGGCACTTTTTTTTTCTCGGTTTCATTTTTCTGTTACCTATATCCCTGGTACTAAGAATGTTAAAGCCGATGCTTTATCTCGCAGCTTCTCTCCTACGGTCGGTGCCGAGGAGGAGGAGAGCATTTTACAGAAAGGAGTTGTGGTGGCGGCATTGGACTCCATTTTGGAGAATGGGATTCTGAAAGCTCAAGATGATGCTCCATCTAACACTCACCATGGGAGGTTGTTCGTGCCTAGAACCTTTAGGAGAGATTTGTTTGTGGAGCGTCATGAGTCTCGGTTGGCAGATCATCCAGGAATTTCTGAGACTAAGAGACTTATCAGTGGCAGTTTTTGGTGGCCTGGATGGCAGAAAGAAGTCATCAAGTGGGTGCATCAATGTACTGTGTGTGCTAGGTCAAAGGCTTCACATACTCCTGCTGCGGGGTTGCTTAGCCCTCTGGAGGTTCCTAATGCGCCTTGGATGCATCTCACAATGGATTTTATTACTGATCTGCCTGTGTCCGAGGGTTTTACTGTCATCTGGGTGGTCGTGGACCGTTTTAGTAAGATGTGTCATTTGGTTCCATTCATTAAGTTGCCCTGCGCCAAGACTCTCGCTAAGGCGTTTGTTAAGGAGATTGTCAAGCTTCATGGCGTTCCCACAGATATTGTTTCTGATAGAGGGCCTCAGTTTGTGGCTCGCTTTTGGCGTGTTTTTTGTGACAGGTAGGGAGTCGCTTTGTCATTTTCGTCTGGGTATCATCCTGAGTCTAATGGACAGACTGAAAGAAAGAACCAGGATGTAGAACAGTTTTTGCGTTGTCTTGTGGTGGACAATCAAGAGGTGTGGTCTGAGTTTCTGCCTCTCGCAGAATTTGCTCTTAACAATCATACATCCTCCTCAGCTGGGTGTTCTCCTTTTTTTTGTTGTACTGGGAGACATCCGTCTTTTGGTTCGTTCTCCAAATTGGGGTCGGCGGTGCCGGAGGAGGACAATTTTTCTGGTGATTAGGAGAGAGTTTGGACTAATGTACGTTGCAACCTTCAAGGGGCTAACAAGAAGTCCAAGAAGTATTTTGACAGGAAACGTAAGGAGGTTTTGTTTACTGTGGGTGACAAGGTTTGGTTGTCCTCAAGGAACTTGCGGTTGAGGGTTCCCTCTAAAAACTGGGTCCTAAGTTTGTGGGTCCATTTAAAGTGCTTCAGGTTATTAACCCGTCTGCGGTTAGGTTGGATGTCCCTACTTCCTTGAAGATTAATCCTGTGATTCATGTTTCCTTGTTGAAAACGGCTAATGTATCGGATAGGGATATGACTGTTACAGTTCCTCCTGTGGTGGAAGACGGGTAATATGAAATTTCTCGTATCTTGAATTCTAGATGGCATAGAGGGAGATTACAGTATCTCGTCTCCTGGAAGAGTTTCGGTCCCGAAGATAACTCCTGGGTAAGGGCGGATGATGTCTCTGCTCCTAGGCTTGTTAACAAGAGGTTTCCGGATAGGCCTGGGCCTGGAGGATCCGGAGGATCCTCATAAAAGTGGGGGTACTGTTAGAACCCTCCTGTTTGTTTTTTCCATCTTGTGTTTTGCGGTCACGTGACCATCTGCCTTTATATTCCAGCTCCACCCTTTTGGCTTTGCTGGACTTCAGTGTTGTTTAACTGTTTTGCTAACCAGGTGCTTCTGTGCCTTTCTCTGTCAGTTCGCTTGGTCCTTCTGGGACCTCTACTACCTGTTAGTCAGTTTATCTTTTTGTGTTCTGCTACAACTTCTCTGTTTAGGAGGTGTTACATTTTTGTTCCAGTCCTTAGTTCTTTTAGGGACCCCTCCCCTTAAGCTTTAGGTCTTCGTTCAGACTAGCCGAGGACTAAGGCGGGTCTGTTCACAAGGAACAGGCAGCCCGCTACATCGTAGGGATTCAGCTTAGTCTTACTGTAGGGATAGCTTTCCCCTCTCTTTCCTTAGTACTTGTTGCAGATCATAACAGCGGCTTGTTTTTTGTGGGACAAGATGATGTTTTCAGCGGTATAATTTTTATTTATATTCGTCTTTTTGATCGCGTTTTATTCCATTTTTTTTGGCGGTTTGATGATAAAGCATTGTTTTTTGCTTCCATTTTTATTTTTTTTACCGTGTTCACTAAAGGGGTTAACTAGTGGGATACTTTTATAGGTCAGGTTGTTCCGGACGCGGCGATACCAAATATGTGTACTTTATTGTTTTGTTTTTTTTTATAATATTTATTGATGGGTACATTATATATATATATATATATATATATATATATATATATATATATATTATATATTTTTACAATTTTTGTTTTTATTTTTTTTCATTTTCTAACACTTTTTTTTACTTTTATACTTTGTCTCACTATGGGACTTTCACTTTTTTTACTCTGATCGCCTGTATAGCATAGGGATGGAGCACCATCCCTGTGCTATACAGGATGTCAGCGCTGCAGAGACAGAAGATAGTTTGATCGTGCACTGCGCATGATCAAAGTATCTTCCGGCTGTCTGGTGACCCGGATGTTGTCATGACGATATCCAGGTCACTATGACAACCACGGGACCCGGCCTCAGACAGTGTAGGATGCCGGGGAAGAGGTGGGTACCGGAGCTTACCTCCGGAATACTGCGATCGACTTCGATCGCAGCATTCTGGGGGTTAATGTGCCTGGAGCGGTGCGGCACCGTTCCCAGCACATATTACCGGGTGTCAGCTGTGACAATCAGCTGACACTCGGTGGCGATCACGCCCGCACAGCCTGTGTGCGGGCACAATCGCCAGGGCATATTAATACATACCTGGCTCTTAAAGCCCAGGGCGCAGATGCGTAATAGTATTCCCTGGGCTTTAAAGGGGTTAAAGTTTTATGAGTTTCAGAAAATTGCAAAACAACTCAAAATATTGTTTTGGTATTGTTGTAGTTATAAAGTTAGCAGGTCATTTTACTGCAATAAAAAACTAAACCAGAGCAAGCGGCTGATTGCATTTTTTTACAATTTAAACAAAAACAAGCCCTCATATGTTGTCACGCTGTCTCTGCGTACTGGAGGTCAGGGGCCTAAGCTGACCCTAAGCTGGGGCCCTGACTAATCCCTCTACCTGGAGGTACTGTTAAAGGTACAGAGGTCCAGGCCGCCAGCGTAACCCCTACCTCCTGAGGATCCCTGCACCTCAGTAATCTAGTCCTGAGAAGGACCCCGATCACAACAATAGGGGACAGGAAATAATATGCCAACACTCAGTACTTAGACGAACGAGACAGTACAAGGGTCAAACCAAAAACCACCTTGCATACAAAAACTACTCACAACAACAGAGGGAACACCAACGGGAAAGGAGATAAATGATAAAGCAAGGAAGGGAAAAATCACACCAAATACACTTAGCTCAGAACTCCAAAACACCACGATCCGCTCTGTATGTCTGTATGAAATGCTTTCACCGACACTTCCCTAACAGACCGGCAGGCATTTGAAGGAGTCCCACTACAGCAGCATTGATTGCAGCTGGGCGAGGCTGGACCTCGTCTAGCACAGAGAGAGAGAGAATTAACTCCCTCACTACCGAAAAACACAAAGCACCAAAAACTCAGCTGCGAGAAGTCAGGCTGTGTAATCGTGACGATCTTCGTGGCGACACACCCGTGACAGTACCCCCCCTTCTACGAGGGGCCTCCGGACCCTCAGGGCCAGGTTTATCCGGGTGAGTCGTGTGGAAGGCCCGAACTAATCGGTCTGCGTTAATATCCGACGCAGGAACCCACATCCTCTCCTCAGGACCATACCCCTTCCAATGAACCAGGTACTGAAGGGACCGGCGATTAAAGCGTGAATCGATGACCCTCGATACCTGGAACTCCAAGTTACCATTGACCACCACTGGAGGGGGAGGTAAAGGTGACGGTACCACCGGCGCCACATACCTCTTAAGCAACGATCTGTGGAACACGTTGTGAATTTTTAACGTAGGGGGGAGGTCAAGACGGAATGCCACCGGATTAATTATAGAACTGATCCTGTACGGCCCGATGAACCTGGGACCCAGTTTCCAGGAGGGAACCTTAAGTTTTATATTCCTGGTAGACAACCATACCCGATCGTTCACACTTAGGTCCGGACCAGACACTCTCCTCCTATCAGCCATACGTTTGTATCGGTTCCCCATAGTATTCAGATTATTCAGTACCCCTCTCCATACTGAAGCGAGTGATGAGGAAAATCGTTCCTCCTCAGGAACCCCCGAAGAGCCCCCCCTACTGAAAGTACAAAACTGGGGGTGAAAACCATATGCCCCAAAAAACGGGGACTTACCAGTGGACTCGCTCCGCCTATTATTAAGAGCAAACTCTGCCAGAGGTAAGAAAGAAGCCCAGTCCTCCTGGTTCTCTGACACAAAACACCGGAGATATGTCTCCAAGCTCTGGTTCATACGTTCCGTCTGACCATTGGTCTGAGGATGAAAAGCCGATGAGAACGATAAATGCATCCCCCACCGTATACAAAACGCCTTCCAGAATTTGGACACAAACTGAGACCCCCGATCAGACACCACCTCGGAGGGTACCTCGTGAAGCCTCACAATCTCCCCAATGAACACCTGCGCAAGAGTTTTAGCATTAGGAAGAGCAGGAAGAGCGATAAAATGTGCCATCTTGCTGAACCTGTCCACTACAACAAGTATGACCGTTTTACCCGAAGACGGTGGGAGGTCTGTAATAAAGTCCATAGACAGATGAGTCCAAGGACGCTCCGGGATCTTCAAAGGTAAGAGGGCCCCAGACGGACGGGTATGTGAGGTCTTAGAGCGCGCACAAACCCCACAGGACGCGACAAAAGTTACCACCTCCTTATGTAAGTTAGGCCACCAAAACCGACGCGAGAGGAGATCCACCGTTGCTTTACTCCCGGGTGTCCTGCCAAAGCTGAGTTATGGTGTGCCTCGATCACCTTTTGTCGCAACTGATCTGGAACAAACAGTCTCCCCGGAGGTCCAACAGGGGCGTCCCCCTGAGCCTCCAATACCTCCTCCTCAAGCTCAGAGCATACTGCCGAAACCACCACCCCCTCCTGAAGGATAGGAATCGGGTCGTCCGTATTCCCGGCCCCAGGGAAACTACGAGATAAGGCATCCGCCTTTACATTTTTTGACCCAGGACGATATGTAACGACAAAATTAAACCTGGTAAAAAACAATGACCACCTAGCTTGTCTGGGATTCAGACGTTTTGCGGACTCCAGATATAGCAGGTTCTTGTGATCGGTGATGACGGTGACCGGATGGACTGCCCCCTCTAAAAAATGGCGCCACTCCTCAAAAGCTAACTTAATGGCCAAGAGTTCCCTATTGCCGACATCGTAATTCCTCTCAGCGGACGACAATTTTTTAGAGAAAAAGGCGCACGGATGCCACTTACCAGGGGACGAACCTTGTGACAACACTGCTCCCACCCCTACCTCGGAAGCGTCTACCTCTACAATGAATGGCTGTGACACATCAGGTTGAATGAGTATGGGTGCCGAGGCAAAACATTTTTTCAAGGAGGAGAATGCTTGACAAGCCTTGTCAGACCACCTAGAGAAATCCGTCCCCTTTTTAGTCATGTCTGTGAGAGGCTTAACCATGGAAGAGAAATTACGAATGAACTTCCGGTAATAATTAGCAAACCCCAGGAAACGTTGTAGTGCCTTAAGATTCTCTGGCCGATCCCACTCAAGAACTGCCCGCACTTTCCCAGGGTCCATACGAAAACCGGACGCTGAAACCAGGAAGCCTGTACGGCGAACACACACTTTTCCCATTTGGCATACAGTTTGTTATCCCGCAAGATCTGTAACACCTGCCTAACGTGCTCCTGATGAGACACCAGATCCGGCGAGTAAATTAAGATATCATCCAGATATATGACAACAAACTGTCCCACCAGGCGGCGAAAAATGTCATTAACAAAGTGTTGGAACACCGCCGGGGCATTAGTCAGACCGAATGGCATGACAAGGTTCTCATAATGCCCCTCCGGAGTGTTAAACGCCGTCTTCCACTCATCCCCCTCCTTCATCCTAATCAGATTGTACGCCCCCCTGAGATCCAATTTAGAGAACCATTTGGCGCCCACGATCTGATTAAAGAGATCGGGAATAAGTGGGAGCGGATACGGATCTCGGACCGTAATCCGATTAAGTTCACGGAAATCCATGCAAGGGTGTAGGCCTCCATCTTTCTTCTTAACAAAGAAGAACCCCGCGGCCACCGGTGAAGATGAAGGTCTAATATGCCCCTAAGCCAGACTTTCTGAAATATAATCCTTCATGGCCTGCCTCTCAGGACCAGAAAGGTTATACAACCTAGCTTTAGGTAACTTGGCCTCAGGGAGCAGTTTTACAGAACAGTCATACTCACGATGAGGAGGTAGTTCCTGACACCCTTTCTCCGAGAATACATCCTCAAAGTCCGCCAGAAATGGAGGCAAGACCCTAGGAGTAACCGTACCGATGACCGTATTCATGCAGTTTTTATTACAGAATTTACTCCATTGGCTTATCTCTCTGGATTGCCAATTAATAACCGGGTTATGCTTAGTTAACCAAGGAAGGCCCAACACTATAGGAGTAGGAAGACCCTCCAACACGTAGCAAGACAACAGTTCTTTATGTATCGCCCCCACTTGAAGTTTTACGTTATGCACAGCTTGCAAAAAACTTCCCTGACCGAGAGGCCTGTCATCGATCGAGAATATGGGGATGGGTTTAGCCAACTCACTCAATCGCATACCTTGAACCCGGGCAAACCGAGCGTCCACCAGATTAGCCCCGGCCCCACTATCCAGAAGAACAGATATCCTCTCAGTTCTCGTACCCACCACCACCTCCGCCGGTACGAGAAACTGAGACGAACCTAGGGATGAAATACCTACTCCCAGATTGCCGTCCACCACACAACCTGGGATCAACAGTTTTCCGACGACTCTTCACTCTGCAAGGGACACCCCCCAATAAAATGTCCCTTTCTCCCGCAGAAGAAACACCTTCCTGTCTTATGGCGCACCACCGGTCTCCTCCCCCGAAATGATGTCCCTCCTAATTGCATAGGCTCCTCTGGACTGACCAGGGGAACCACCATATGAGGGGACCTTGTAGGAGGTGGAGTCATCACAGGGGGTGGAGTTATCCCGCACCTCTCCCGAAGCCGTCTGTCAATGCGAATAGCAAGGGCCATAGCGGCTTCCAGTGACGCGGGAGAGACATACTGTGCCAACACATCCTTTAATTTGTCGGATAAACCTTGACAAAACTGGCTCCTAAGAGCCGGGTCATTCCACTGGGTGTCCGTGGCCCACCTACGGAACTCCGAACAGAATTCCTCCGCCGGACGATCTCCCTGCTGGATCCTACGTAACTTAGATTCAGCAAGGGAGATCCGATCCGGGTCATCATATACGAGACCCAGAGCTGCAAAAAACCTATCCACTGACTGGAGAGCCGGGGAGCCCGGGGGAAGAGAGAACGCCCAAGATTGTGGGTCCCCCTGTAGGAGCGAGATGACTATTCCCACCCTTTGTTCTTCACTCCCCGATGACCGAGGCCGCAGCCGAAAGTACAACTTGCATGCCTCCCGGAAAACAAAAAACTTGTCCCGCCCCCCAGTGAACCTGTCAGGGAGAGCTACTTTAGGTTCTGGTCCGGCTTGCTCCTGGGGATGTAAAACCTTAGACCTAACGTCCGCCAGCTCCATGGACAAACTCTGCAACTGCCGAGCTAGACTGGCTACTGGATCCATGGTAGCTGGAGAGAATCTTAGTTGGTCGGTGAAAATGTCACGCTGTCTCTGCGTACTGGAGGTCAGGGGCCTAAGCTGACCCTAAGCTGGGGCCCTGACTAATCCCTCTACCTGGAGGTACTGTTAAAGGTACAGAGGTCCAGGCCGCCAGCGTAACCCCTACCTCCTGAGGATCCCTGCACCTCAGTAATCTAGTCCTGAGAAGGACCCCGATCACAACAATAGGGGACAGGAAATAATATGCCAACACTCAGTACTTAGACGAACGAGACAGTACAAGGGTCAAACCAAAAACCACCTTGCATACAAAAACTACTCACAACAACAGAGGGAACACCAACGGGAAAGGAGATAAATGATAAAGCAAGGAAGGGAAAAATCACACCAAATACACTTAGCTCAGATCTCCAAAACACCACGATCCGCTCTGTATGTCTGTATGAAATGCTTTCACCGACACTTCCCTAACAGACCGGCAGGCATTTGAAGGAGTCCCACTACAGCAGCATTGATTGCAGCTGGGCGAGGCTGGACCTCGTCTAGCACAGAGAGAGAGAGAGTTAACTCCCTCACTGCCGAAAAACACAAAGCACCAAAAACTCAGCTGCGAGAAGTCAGGCTGTGTAATCGTGACGATCTTCGTGGCGACACACCCGTGACATATGTCAATGGAAAAATAAAAAATTTAGAGCAGGAAGGAAAAGGACTTTGTCAAAGTGATGTTTGCAACTGACTTAAATAGAGAACACATTGCAATAAAATTTGTAAAAAAGAGCGTCCTTCTATGTCAATATCATCAATGGTTGGAGAGGAAAGTCTAACAGCTGGCTCCGGAGAATAATTTCCTGGTACATGGATACGGATTGTTCAAAAATTACATATATTATGTAATGAAGTTAGTCGGTGGTTGGACTTTTGATGAATCAATAACTAAAGTTACAGGAAGGTGAGAAGCTGTGCAGCAGAGAAAATTGCATGCTCCACAGCTAGCTAGCAAGTGGAGGTGAGTAGCACTTGTTATAAAGTACGCCACCCCTGGGCTTGGTGAGGACCACACTGAGGCATATAAGAATATGCAGTCTGAGCTGCAGGCACTGTATTTTAGTCCCAAGTGTAGGAGACAAGCCCACTTGCATGAGTACAGCCATTACAAAAAGAAAAGATTGTCTCAGCAGAGGAGAGCAAATTGGCGTATTCCTGAATATGAAGAATGCATCTGCCAAAAAAGTAATTAGATAGTCACCCAAGAAAGGCAAAGTGTTGCCAGACCAGGGGAGACTGTATTCTGATGTCTCAGTGCAAAGAGGAGTGAGATGCCGGAGATGGTTAGGAGGCAGTTGTGTATGAGGATAGTGCATCCACTTCAATGTTCATTCTGTTTCTGCTTTCAGCACCTCTGTGTGACAGTGCACTGGTTTTGGTTGTCATTATGGGATGAGTGGTGCCATACAAGCAAGGAAGCTTGGGAGTTACACTGATGAGCAAAAGGCTGCGTGCCCACTATGCGTTTTTCAAGTTTTTTTGCTGCAGAATTTCCGCAGCGAAAACGCTTAAAAAACGCTTGGTAATACGTGCCCCATGGTCCCCAATGATAATCCGCATGTGCTGTGCACATGCTGCGGAAATTTCCGCTGCGGATTATCATTGCGGAAAAATACGCAGCATGTCCATTAATTTTGCGGACACGCAGCGTAATCGCCGCTATTGACTTGCATTGGACCGCGTGACATCCGCATCACTGCATCTGCACATGTGGATATCACACGGTTCAATGTGCAGATGATACCAAGGTCTCGAGGAGAGGAGACTCTCATCCAGACCTGGGTACCATAGAACCTGTTAAAAAAAGAATTTAAAATAAAAAATAAAGATTATACTTACCTTCCGATGTCCTCCCGGTGTTTTCTCCCCTCCGTCTGGTCTGCTGTATGGGTCGCGGTGTTGTGAAGGACTTGCCATGATGTCATCGAGTCATGTGACCTGTCACATGATTCAGTGACGTCAGCGCAGGTCCTTCACACCACCGCAAGCCACCCAAGATACCGGACGCAGCGGAGAAAACACCGGGAGGACATTGGAAGGTAAGTATAATCTTTATTTTTTATTTTTTACCATTCTTATTCTTTTTTTTTTAACTAACTTGGTGACACTACTATAAATCCATGCCGGTTGCATGGATTTATATACTGCGAACAAGTTGTCAAAATCGCTTGTAAAAGCGCTTGATAACCCGCATGCAGAAATGCATGCAAAAATGCTTGACAAACGCTTCTACCTGGCGGGAAAACCACATGTAAAAACCACATGCGTTTTTCCTGCCAGGGAGAAGCGGAAAAAATATGCAGCATTTCTGCATCGTGGGCACATAGCCAAAGAGTAACAATGTTTTGAACTTTTGACTTTCAGGCTCCATATCTCACCATCCAATTCTGCTTCTAATGTGAGACTACTATCATTTTATAGACAATCATCTTGGCTAACTCATACATAAATTTGACTTGCAACAATTTAGCATATGATTAGTTATGCGGATTATTGTCGTGTCACTGCATTGTTACTCTTTTGCTCCTAAAAACCTAAATTTTAATTTTTATTATTTTGTTAGTATTTTGTAAATTTACTTTTGGCTTTCAACACTTCCTGAATCTAGCTGGGCATGCTCTCGGTCAGATTCAAGCAAGTCCTCACCAAAATCCGAGCCCAGGTCTCTTCTACAAGTTCCCAAAGTTGGTGCATGCTGGTCCACTCACTTGGGTATGTATATCATTTTTTAATATAATATATACTACTGCAAATCCGACCAAGTTTTCTGACACTGGCCAGTACGTTTCACTCCAGAATGCCTTGATAGTCTTGAGATTTCATTGGTCCATGCACATATTCTTGAGATTTCATTGATCACTGCACAGATTCAAGACCCCCTGTGCCAGATGCAACAGCTTCTAAAATTGGGTCTTTTGGGCACTTGTTCTGTTTTGAAACTTCATAGCCCCTGCAAATTTTGACTATATTAAGCAGTGAGAAAGTGAGAGAGCAGCTGCAACCCTGACTTCCTCTTGATGTTCGATTTGTCTGAAGGCGGGGCCAGTTACGTCAGCACTGACTGGGCACTAGGCTCACGTGTCATAACAACTGCATGAGAGCCCCGGGAATGCGAGTGCAGACACAGCTGGAATGGCGCCGGCATCGGAGGTGAGTATAAGCTTTTTTATTTTATAGGGGCCAAGCGTGGGGGATGAGAAGGGGTTGTCCAAGAAGTGGACAACTTTTTTAACTCTGCTGTACTGTTCGGCTCTATTTGACCCAAAAAAAAGTTTGTGAAGCTGCAGTTTATTTATTATGAGGATCTGCAATTCATGGTTAGACAAGTTTGTTTATGGATAGGTGTTGTTATTATGAATATTGTTTTTTTATATATATACAGTACAGACCAAAAGTTTGGACACACCTTCTCATTTAAAGATTTTTCAGTATTTTCATGACTATAAAAATTGTACATTCACACTGAAGTCATCAAAACTATGAATTAACACATGTGGAATTATATACTTAACAAAAAAGTGTGAAACAACTGAAAATATGTCTTATATTCTAGGTTCTTCAAAGTAGCCACCTTTTGCTTTGATGACTGCTTTGCACACTCTTTGCATTCTCTTGATGAACTTCAAGAGGTAGTCACCGGAAATGGTTTTCACTTCACAGGTGTGCCCTGTCAGGTTTAATAAGTGGGATTTCTTGCCTTATAAATGGGGTTGGGACCATCAGGTGTGTTGTGCAGAAGTCTGGTGGATACACAGCTGATAGTCCTACTGAATAGACTGTTAAAATTTGTATTATGGCAAGAAAAAAGCAGTTAAGTAAAGAAAAACGAGTGGCCATCATTACTTTAAGAAATGAAGGTCAGTCAGTGCGAAAAATTGGGAAAACTTGGAAAGTGTCCCCAAAGTGCAGTTGCAAAAACCATCAAGCGCTACAAAGAAACTGGCTCACATGAGGACCGCCCCAGGAAAGGAAGACCAAGAGTCACCTCTGCTTCTGAGGATAAGTTTATCCGAGTCACCAGCCTCAGAAATCGTAGGTTAACAGCAGCTCAGATTAGAGACCAGGTCAGTGCCACACAGTTCTAGCAGCAGACACATCTCTTCAACAACTGTTAAGAGGAGACTTTGTGCAGCAGGCCTTCATGGTAAAATAGCTGCTAGGAAACCACTGCTAAGGACAGGCAACAAGCAGAAGAGACTTGTTTTGGCTAAAGAACACAAGGAATGGATATTAGACCAGTGGAAATCTGTGCTTTGGTCTGATGAGTCCAAATTTGAGATATTTGGTTCCAACCACCGTGTGTAACATACCTGGCGGCATGCTTGCATAGTGCACCACCTCCCACTATGCAAGACCGCAATCTTACCTGTCAGTCCAGCCTGCAAATCTTGCTCCAGTTCATGCTGTGTGCATGTCTCTTGATTGACTGCTTAGGGTGGCGGCCCGGTTACTTCCTGATTCTTATAGCTGCTGTGGGCGCACCCCTAATGCGTCTCCAGCCTATTGCTGTGAGTCACTGGATATTTAAACCCCCTCCACCCAGTAGGAGGTGCCTGAGCAACACTAACATTCAGTGTGCTCCTTGACTCTGAAGTTGCCAGGTCCAGTTCTACTTCTTGTCCGTTTCCGCCATCTCTGGGGGCTGTATACCGAGGCCTGTTATCTCTGACTTCTAGTCTGTTCCGCCACTCTGGGGGCTGTATACCCAGGCTCGTTCTTGTATCTCATTGCAGTAGCAGTTCCTGTCTGAACTGTATCATAGCCTGTTACCTGTTTGTCTCTATGTCCGCACCTTCCCTTTTCCTGCAGTATCTGAACCTGCACCTACTCCAACTCGTTGTCTCTGTACTTCTGTTTGTGAGTTTTGTGTCCACTCGCTACTTCATAGTAAGTACTTTGTGTGTATCTGGTTCTGCTTGTCCCTTTTCCCTTCCTCCGTATCTTCCTCCTGTGTTCTAGCAATCTTCCTGTATTTTCCAGTCTGTTCCATGTGAACAGAGCCCTGTCCTCTCTGCCTTGTCCACCGCACCTGCAGTTTCGCTCCCCTCTGTCTTGCCCACCGCTTCGGCAGTTTCTCTCTGCTCTGACTTGCCCACCGCTCCGGCAGCTTCCCTCTGCTCTGCCCTACCCACCGCTCCGGTAGCTTCTCTCTGCTCTGACTTGCCCACCGCTCCGGCGGCTTCTCTCTGCTCTGCCTTGCTCACCGCACCAGCGGCTTCTCTCTGCTCTGCCTTGCTCACCGCTCCGGTGGCTTCTCTCTGCTCTGCCTTGCCCACCGCTCCGGTGGCTTCTCTCTGCTCTGCCTTGCCCACCGCTCCGGCGGTTCTTCTTTGCTCTGCCTTGTCCACCGCTCCGGCGGTTTCGCTTTTCTCTGCTTGTCTACCGCATCTGCGGCTTTGTACCTGTCTCCCAGTCTGTACTGGACTCTATCCAGCCTGCGCTCCAACCTGCTAGTACCTCCTTGTCTGCACTCCAGCCGTGCTTGCCAGTATCTCCCTGTATGCATACCAGCCGTGCTTGCCAGTGCCCACCTGTCTGCATATCAGCCGTGCTTACCAGTGCCCACCTGTCTGCATACCAGCCGTACTTGCCAGTACCCACCTGTCTGCATACCAGCCGTACTTGCCAATACCCACCTGCCTGTATGCCAGTCTTACCTGCCTGTTCCTGCATTCCCCGGTGTGGGTCAACAACTGTGACCGGGGTCTGACCTAGAATCGCACCTGGTCCCTCTGCTTGGTTCCTCCGTGGTCCACGGAGTCGACTAAGCCGCCGTGCGACCTTGGTCGGATCGGGTTGATACTTAGTTACGCCCCTCCAGGCACTCTTCGGTTCATGGTACAGTGGGATTACTAATCACGCTCACGCCAATAATTCCGGGCACGAGCGTAACAGTTTGCTCAGGCCATGGTTCCCATTGAGCCCCATGGCCTTTCGCTCTCAGAGACATTTTGAATCCTTGTCTGGCGAATACGTGCAGCAAGAAAAAATTTTTTCTCAAGCTATGGCCCAGGCAATTTATGCACCAGCCCAAATGGATCTATCAGCACTCGTTCCTGCTGATCCACCACGGTACTGTGGGGATCCAAAACGAAGCCGTGCATTTGTGGAGCAATGCATGCTGCATTTCAAGTTCTATGCTCACTATTTTCCTACTGATCAGGTTAAAGTAGCATTCATGATGTCCTACCTAGCGGGTGATGCCTTGAAATGGATCACCCCCCTATGGGAAGCATGGGATCCTATCATCTTTGACCTGCTGGCCTTCCTAGTGGCCTTTCTAATGGTCTTCGATGACCCTAATCCTGAAGCCTTTGCTAAAGCTTCCCTTCCCAATATCCCGGAGCAGCCCCGATGGGTAATGTGTGTAGGTAGCCTACCAGTCCTCCAGCCCGAAGAGACTGCTGCCCACCCAGAATCCACACAGGATGACTATGCTCCACAGAATACTTCTCTTCCCAACCTCAAGAGGCAGTCCAGACGTGCAAGGCGTAGAGGTAAACCGTCACACCAGGTTCTGTCCTCCCAAAGACCTTCTGTTCCCCAGCCTGTAGAGGCAGCTTTCCGCACAGAATCCATGAAGGATGACTATGTTCGTCAGGCAAAGCAGAAGCCAGAACTTGGTCACAAAATCGGATTGCGGTCCCGCTGCGGTGGTTTGGGACCCCCTGACGGTCTTTGTCCAGCGAAGGTTGGAGAATCCCAAGACATTAGCCCTGTAGGAGAGGCTGCCCTTGGCGTTAGTGTTTCCTCTCCACAGATGACCATGACTGTCTCCGTGGCAAGTGAAGGCCTCGGATTAACCGGAAGTTTTGGGCTCAAAGCCTTGAAGAGTCGGTGTCTGATTCCTGTCCGACAACTCCAGAAGCCGGTTTGGGCATTGTCAGCAGAAGGACGAGCCCTACTCAGAAACAGTCAAAATATGTCTGTACAAATTAAGCTCCAGATTGGAGCATTACATATGAAGAAGTTCACATTCCAGGTGCTGACTGGCTTACCCACAGGTCGTCCAGAGCCGAGAGATCTAGTGCCCGCTCAGGTCTGGAGATCCTGCATGGTGTATCCTGGGGGACTGCTAAGGTACAAGGGGTGTCCAGTCCCCACATCTTCAGGACAGTCAGCAGTTTCTTCTTCTTCTTCACCAGATCTGCTAGTCGCTGACTCGCTGTGCGCTGAAGTCTCCGAAGGAAGAGAAGCGGAGACGTTGTCCCCACACAGTCTCGACGATTGTACCAATGATCTGGCTTCAGGTACCGTCCCGACTTACAGACAAGTCATCTCTGAAACCAGTCTGAAGATGGTCCTAAAGCAAGGACCCTCCGTCTCTAATAAATCTGGTCCTACGTCCATCAAGGCGGTGTTTACCCCCGAGTCTCTGCACCCCTCCAACCAGGCAGAGGACCTCCAGTTGTCTCTTGAATCCTCCGGGGTGCTACCTGATAACAAAGGGAGAGAGACTTTCCTACACCCTGTACCTGGTACTTCTCCCACTTCATCCAGTAAGCTTGGCAAAATGTACATCGAAGCAGTGATTATCCCCGAGTCTCTGCACCCCTCCAACCAGGCGGAGGACCTCCAGTTGTCTCCTAAATTCCCCGGGGTGCTAGCTGTTAAACGGAGAGAGACTTTCCTACACCCGGTACCTGGTACACCGCCCACTTCATCCAATAAGCTTGGCAAAATGTACTTTGAAGCAGTGATTACCCCCGAGTCTCTGCATCCCTCCAAAAAGGCGGAGGACCTCCAGTTGTCTCCTGAATTTCCCGGGGTGCTACCTGATAAACAGAGAGAGACTTTCCTACACCCGGTACCTGGTATGCCGCCCACTTCATCCAGTAAGCTTGGCAAAGTGAACGTCAAGGCGGTGGTTACCCCCAAGTCTCTGTACCCCTCCAACTAGGCGGAGGACCTCCAGTTGTCTCCTGAATCCACCAGGGTGCTACCTGATAAGAAACGGAGAGAGACTTTCCTGTGTGCTGTTCCTGGTACTTCACCCACTTCATCTGTTGCTGAGGATGGCTTGATAGGAGGAAGCATCCTACTCACCAAGATGATGAGATCAGTTTTGTTTCCTCTAATGGACAAAAGAGGTAATCCTCTTGAAGAGAAGGATTGGCCTTCAAATTCTCTGCAGAAGACCCTTGCAGGCTTGAAGAAGAGGGGGCGTAAAGGGGGAGGTACTGTAACATCCCTGGCGGCGTGCTTGCATAGTACACCACCTCCCACTATGCAAGACCGCAATCTTACCTGTCAGTCCAGCCTGCAAATCTTGCTCCAGTTCATACTGTGTGCATGTCTCTTGACTGACTGCTTAGGGCGGCGGCCCGGTTGCTTCCTGATTCTTATAGCTGCTGTGGGCACACCCCTAATGCGTCTCCAGCCTATTGCTGTGAGTCACTGGATATTTAAACCCCCTCCACCCAGTAGGAGGTGCCTGAGCATTCAGTGTGCTCCTTGACTCTGAAGTTGCCAGGTCCAGTTCTACTTCTTGTCCGTTTCCGCCATCTCTGGGGGCTGTATACCCAGGCCTGTTATCTCTGACTTCTAGTCTGTTCCGCCACTCTGGGGGCTGTATACCCAGGCTCGTTCTTGCATCTCATTGCAGTAGCAGTTCCTGTCTGAACTGTATCCTAGCCTGTTACCTGTTTGTCTCTATGTCTGTACCTTCCCTTTTCCTGCAGTATCTGAACCTGCACCTACTCCAACTCGTTGTCTCTGTACTTCTGTTTGTGAGTTTTGTGTCCACTCACTACTTCATAGTAAGTAGCTTGTGTGTATCTGGTTCTGCTTGTCCCTTTTCCCTTCCTCCGTATCTTCCTCCTGTGTTCTAGCCATCTTCCTGTATGTTCCAGTCTGTTTCATGTGAACAGAGCCCTGTCCTCTCTGCCTTGTCCACCGCACCTGCTGTTTCGCTCCGCTCTGTCTTGCCCACCGCTCCGGCGGTTTCTCTCTGCTCTGACTTGCCCACCGCTCCGGCGGCTTCCCTCTGCTCTGCCTTACCCACCGCTTCGGCAGTTTCTCTCTGCTCTGACTTGCCCACCTCTCCGGCGGCTTCCCTCTGCTCTGCCCTACCCACCTCTCCGGTGGCTTCTCTCTGCTCTGCCTTGCCCACCGCTCCGGCGGCTTCTCTCTGCTCTGCCTTGCCCACCGCTCCGGCGGTTCCACTCTACTCTGCCTAGTCCACCGCTCCGGCGGTTTCGCTTTACTCTGCTTGTCTACCGCATCTGCGGCTCTGTACCTGTCTCCCATCTGTACTGGACTCTATCCAGCCTGCTCTCCAACCTGCTAGTACCTCCTTGTCTGCACTCCAGCCATGCTTGCCAGTATCTCCTTGTCTGCATACCAGCCGTGCTTGCCAGTGCCCACCTGTCTGCATACCAGCCGTGCTTGCCAGTGCCCACCTGTCTGCATACCAGCCGTACTTGCCAGTACCCACCTGTCTGCATACCAGCTGTACTTGCCAATACCCACCTGCCTGTATGCCAGTCTAACCTGCCTGTTCCTGCATTCCCCGGTGTGGGTCAACAACTGTGACCGGGGTCTGACCTGGAGTCGCACCTGGTCCCTCTGCTCGGTTTCTCCTTGGTCCACGGAGTCGACTAAGCTGCTGTGCGACCTTGGTCGGATCGGGTTGATACTTAGTTACGCCCCTCCAGGCATTCCTCGGTTCATGGTACAGTGGGATCACTAATCACGCTCACGCCAGTTAGTCCGGGCGCGAGCGTAACACCGTGTCTTTGTGCGACGCGGAAAAGGTGAACGGATGGACTCTACATGCCTGGTTCCCACCGTGAAGCATGGAGGAGGAGGTGTGATGGTGTGGGGGTGCTTTGCTGGTGACACTGTTGGTGAATTATTCAAACTTGAAGGCATATTGAACCAGCATGGCTACTACAGCATCTTGCAGCGGCATGCTATTCCATCTGGTTTGCGTTTAGTTGAACCATCATTTATTTTTCAACAGGACAATGACCCCAAACACACCTCCAGGCTGTGTAAGGGCTATTTGACCAAGAAGGAGAGTGATGGGGTGCTACGCCAGATGACCTGGCCTCCACAGTCACCAGACTTAAACCCAATCGAGATGGTTTGGGGTGAGCTGGACCGCAGAGTGAAGGCAAAAGGGCCAACAAGTGCTAAGCATCTCTGGGAACTCCTTCAAGATTGTTGGAAGACCATTTCCGGTGACTACCTCTTGAAGCTCATCAAGAGAATGCCAAGAGTGTGCAAAGCAGTCATCAAAGCAAAAGGTGGCTACTTTGAAGAACCTAGAATATAAGACATATTTTTAGTTGTTTCACACTTTTTTGTTAAGTATATAATTCCACATGTGTTAATTCATAGTTTTGATGCCTTCAGTGTGAATGTACAATTTTCATAGTCATGAAAATCCAGAAAAATCTTTAAATGAGCTGTGTCCAAACTTTTGGTCTGTACTGTATATATTTATATATATATATATATATTTTTTTTTTTTAAGGTTTTTGTATGAAATAATGATTGTTACATATGGACTGTTTGGATCAAAATGACCCGATAGTGTTTTATACAGATTTCCCGCTTTATTTTCAGTCACATATACTATTTATAGTATCATTGTGGATTATTTATTGCATCTACTATTGTTTATCAGTTTTTCCAGTTCCTGCAGGTCCGTGCGCTCGATACACTTGCAAGTTACTGCAGATGCATGAGCTTTGAGTACAGGTCTGTTTTGCTGCAGTATATACTGTATTTTTCGGACTATAAGACGCACTTTTTTCCTCCAAAATTTTGGAGGAAAGTGGGGGGTGCGTCTTACAGTCCGAATATATATGTATACTATGGCTGTGGGTGGAGGGGGATGTTGGGGGAGCGGCAGCGGGGGATGAGCGGGGCACCGGAGGCAGCAGCCGCCTGCTGCAGCCTACACTGTGCCCGCTGCTTAAGAAAATGAATATTTACTGCTCCCTACTCCCATGGGGGTGGAGAGCAGTGAATATTCATTTTCCTTAATAGTGCGCACACTGTACCCGCAGCGTGGCTCCTGCTGCGCTCAGCGGTCATGTGTGCCCGCTATTAAAAACCATGAATATTCACTACAATTCACTCCCATGGGTTGTAGTGAATATTCATGCTCTTTAATAGCGGGCACACGAGACCGCAGAGCTGCAGCAGGAGCCACGTTGTGGCTACATTGTATGCGCTATTAAGGAGAGTGAATGTTCACTGCTCCCCACTCGCACAGTACCGGCAGTTCCGGCACAGCATCCCACATTGTGAGGGCGCATAGCAGTTATGCCATGCGCGGCTCACACAGTGAGATCAGTGTCGGCAGCAGAGCAGGACTCAGCGCTGGAGCAGAGAGGAGGTGAGTATAATTGTTTTTTTTGTGTGTGCAGCATGATGGGGATCAGAGGGTGTCAAGCATACCAGGAAGGAGGGGTGCCATGCATACGAGGAAGAGGGATGAGAGGTGCCATGCATACCAGGAAGAGGGATGAGGGGTGCCATGCATACCAGGAAGAGGGATGAGGGGTGCCATGCATACCAGGATTGGGATGAGGGGTGCCATACATACCAGGATGAGGGATGAGGGGGGCCATGCACACCAGGATGAGGGATAAGGGGTGCCATAGATACCAGGTAGAGGGATAAAGGGTGCTATACATACCAGGAAGAGGGATGAGGGGGACCATGCATACCAGGATGAGGGAAGCCATGCATACCAGGAAGAGGGATGAGGGGTGCCATGCATCCATACATACCAAGATGAGGGGGGCCATGCATATCAGGATGAGGGGTGCCATGCATACTGGGATGAGGGGTGCCATGCATACTTGGAAGAGGGGTGCCATGCATACTTGGATGAGGGGTGCCATGCATACCAGGATGAGAGGTGCCAAGCATACCAGGATGAGGGATGCTATGCATACCAGGATGAGGATCAGGGGGTGCCATGCATACCAAGATGGGGGATTGGGGTACCATGCATACTAGGATGGGGGATTGAGGTGCCATGCATATCAGGAGGCGGATGAGGGCCACATATAACAGGATGAGGGGGCCATATATACCAGGATGGGGGATATTAACAGAATTGGGGGACATTACCCCTATAACAGTGTCAGCAGCAGACCCCCTCCCCCTTCACAGTACATCATGACCACATTTTTTGCTTACATTTTTGTCTATTTTCCTCCTCTAAAACCTTGGTCCAGTGCGTCTTATGGTTCGAAAAATAAGGTAAGCTCTTATTGTTGCTACAATAATTAGTGTTTGCTATGATTTTCTTCTTATTATTGTTTATTTATATAGTGCTATTTTATTCCAAAACGCGGATTTTACCCTGTGAAAGTGACGGGTGTCCATTATTTCAAAAGTTGTATAAAAATGTGGCGAAGATGTCCATTGAGTGAAGCTGAATTGTAAAAGCTTGCTGGAGAAAATGTGTGAAAATGAGGATCACATAAGTGTCAGGGAAAGTGATTACAAGAATTCTGATTCTGAAGTTGAATCTGATGAGGCATGATACCCAGACAACTAGTCCGATTCAAGCAATTCAGTCTAAAATCAAAAATGTAATTTGGAACTTGCCCAGGCAGGAAAATTTTCCTATGCTAACATCAGATAATTCTCTAATAACTATCCGCTATTAGAAAAGTTTGCAATAAATGGATAGAGATACTTCCAAAATCATATAAATGTCAATGAGGATGAATAACTTGTGTTGCTGTTTTTAGCTGTTGCTAAAACGAAAACTTACAATGCTGAGCACTGTAAGGCTGTGTGCCCACGATGCGTTTTTGGTGCGTATTTGCAGCGCGTAAACGCTCCAGAAGCGCATTGCATACCTTATCCCGTGACTTCCTATGACATTCTGCAAGTTCTGTGCACATGGTCCGTATTTTTTCTGCGCAGATTTTACTCGCAGAAAAAATACGGACATGACCAATTCTTGTGCGTTTCTGCATGCGTATTTGCCTATACAATGCACTGGAAAAACGCATGGCAAATACGCGTCAAATACGGGTCAAATACGCGTCGAAAACGCATGTAAAAACCGCATGCGTTTTTCTGCCAAGGAGATGCAGAAATGCTCAGGAAAATTTCTGCTTCATTTCTGCATCGTGGGCACTAAGCCTAAGAAAAAGCAAGCCTTAACTGCCACACGGTATCCTTGGTAAAAAAGATGTTCATAGTTCAACGTTTTACATTACTGGAGATACGACAGTGGTTTCTTACAGTCATGGCCAAAAGTTTTGAGAATGACACCAAAATTATATTTTCACATGATCTGCTGGCCTCTGGTTTTTATTAGTGTTTGTCTGATGTTTATATCACATACAGAAATATAATTGCAATCATATTATGAGTACCAATAGGTTATATTGACAGTTAGAATGAGTTAATGCAGCAAGTCAATATTTGCAGTGTTGCCCCTTCTTCTTCAAGACCTCTGTAATTCTCCCTGGCATGCTCTCAATCAACTTTTGGACCAAATCCTGACTGATAGCAGTCCATTCTTGCATAATCAATGCTTGCATTTTGCCAGAATTTGTTGGTTTTTGTTTGTCCACCCGTCTCTTGATGATTGACCACAAGTTCTCAATGGGATTAAGATCTGGGGAGTTTCCAGGCCATGGACCCAAAATCTCTATGTTTTGTTCCATGAGCCATTTAGTTATCACCTTTGCTTTGTGGCAAGGTGCTCCATCATGCTGGAAAAGGCATTGTTGGGCGCCAAACTGCTCTTGGACGGTTGGGAGAAGTTGCTCTTGGAGGACTTTCTGGTACCATTCTTTATTCATGGCTGTGTTTTTAGGCAAGACTGTGAGTGAGCCGATTCCCTTGGCTGAGAAGCAACCCCACACATAAATGGTTTCAGGATGCTTTACAGTTGGCATGAGACAACACTGGTGGTAGCGCTCACCTCTTCTTCTCCGAATAAGCTGTTTTCCAGATGTCCGAAACAATCGAAAAGGGGATTCATCAGAGAAAATGACTTTGCCCCAGTCCTCAGCAGTCCACTCCCTGTACCTTTTGCAGAATATCAGTCGGTCCCTGATGTTTTTTCTGGAGAGAAGTGGCTTCTTTGCTGCCCTCCTTGAAACCAGTCCTTGCTCAAAGAGTCTCCGCCTCACAGTGCGTGCAGAAGCACTCACACCAGCCTGCTGCCATTCCTGAGCAAGCTCGGCACTGCTGGTAGTCCGATCCCGCAGCTGAAACAGTTTTAAGATATGGTCCTGGAGCTTGCTGGTCTTTCTTGGGCGCCCTGGAGCCTTTTTGACAACAATGGAAGCTCTCTCCTTGAAGTTCTTGATGATGCGATAGATTGTTGACTGAGGTGCAATCTTTGTAGCTGCGATACTCTTCCCTGTTAGGCCATTTTTGTGCAGTGCAATGATGGCTGCACATGTTTCTTTAGAGATAACCATGGTTAACTGAAGAGAAACAATGATTGAAGAACCAGCCTCCTTTTAAAGTGTCCAGTGATGTCATTCTTACTTAATCATGACTGATTGATCACCAGCCCTGTCCTCATCAACACCCACACCTGTGTTAATGGATCAATCACTAAAACGATGTTAGCTGCTCCTTTTAAGGCAGGACTGCAATGATGTTGAAATGTGTTTTGGGGGTTAAAGTTCATTTTCTGGGCAAATATTGACTTTGCAAGTACAGTAATTGCTGTTAAGCTGATCACTCTTTGACATTCAGGAGTATATGCAAATTGCCATTACAAAAAATGAAGCAGTAAACTTTGGAAAAATTACTATTTGTCTCATTCTCAATACTTTTGGCCATGACTGTACATTCCCCCCCCAGAAAAAACAAGTCATTCTGATTAGCACTATGCACCATGACAATGCAGTAAGTAGTCGAGATGATAAAGTGTCAAGGAAATATTAATGCTTTCTCCCCCTGAAACCATCCCTCCTCTTCCCCTATACTATTTGTCACCAGATCAAGAGCTTATGCTCTAGAGAAGTGGCTTCTATGCAAATAACAGTACAAAAGGAGCCACTATCTCAAGTCCCCAGGCTAATTACCATACAAATGGAGCTTATAGTAGCAGAGGCCTGTGATAAAAAGACACGAAATATAGAATAACTGAAGTTTCATAATTCTCACAATAATGGGACCCATATTTTTAGTGGCAGGGACAGCCAAGAAACAAGATGCTCATCTTTTCCTAGCCGTAGGCCTCTCGGGGGGATTGTGGCGCAAAAGTAGCAAAATAGCAGATGGCAACTGTATCATGTGTGGTCTCTAAATGAAGGTAAAATCATAATGGAAAATATGGCGTAATTTGCAAGCTTCTACGATTCACGAGCGATAAGTTATCGCAGAAGTTAGCGTTTTTAATTAAAATGTGCAGTCTGGAGACCAGCCCCATGATGTCAGCACAGGAGTTGTGTAGTCAGGTTTCTCCTTTCAGCATAAAATAATTTGCTGAGGTTGGGGGAGTGTTCTTTGTCCGGGAGTGTATGTTCATCATTGCGAAGGACCCTGTTCGATAACAGCTTAAGCAGAGTGTCTCCCCTCTACCTATATTGAATCGTCTCAGTGATCTATATAGGGTAAGTCTTTAATCCTGTTTATCTTATCTAACTGCTTATGTATTTTAATGTCTCTTTTGTAAAATCCTTGTATGTATTTTCCTAAACACTGTCTCCTTTTTGGATTAAATAAAAAATGTAATAGTTCTGTTTCATTTGTCCTGTAATCGTTCCCTCCCCCGAAGCCATATACGCTACCAGAACGCAGGTGTCCGCCCAGGCCTGTATTATATGTCATATCTGGATGGTGGTGGCAGCGAATAATAATATTAACACTAGAACTACCGCATGTTTCATAATACCTATAACTACCATTAGGGGTCATTTTGACCCCCATTCAAAAGTACTGACTCTGGAGTAAAAATAACTTTTTTTTGCCAACAAATTAAAGAACATTTATTTTAACTTACTAGGAACAGTGTTAAGATCAAGTACAGCAGTTTAAACACATTTTCCTTTTACATGGTCATAGCATGCGGTGTCCAACAGTTAACACAAACAGTACTTTCTTCCACTTTCCCAGTGCATTTTCCACAAACTGGTTTGTTACAGCTTGCACAAGTTTTAATTGTTTTGTTTTCGTTGCATCTTCCAACTCCACATTTTCGACGCTTGCGGATTTCTTGTCCTTTTGTTTGTGGTTCAGACATTGCGGATGATGGGCCACTTCTTGATTCCAAATAATTCTTGGCAAGGTCTAATTCCAGCTGAAGAATGAACTCCCGTCTGCTAATTTGACTCCCAGTTGCTGTTTTATAGAGTATTGTTGCGTTTATAGCTGCTAAATCAAGTACATTACAAAACACCTGAACCAGCCATCGGCGGCTTCCAGATTTTGTGGTGTACTTTCGAGCCATCTGGTCTACTGTGTCCACTCCAACCTTTGTTTTATTGTAAAATTTTACCGTTTACGGTTTTTTTTTCTTGTCGTTTCCAACTGCTACATCTGGGTGAAGACTACTTAGCAAAATGACATTCTTATTTGGTTTACCTTGGTAAACTGTAAGAGTGATGTCACCATTCTTCATCAGAGTAGTCTCTTATGTATTTGTTCGTAGGTTTTTTGCCAAAGATGGAATCTCTTTTCTTGCACAGTTCATCATTCCCACAATGCTTGTTCTCTTGGCTTTCAGTGTATTGGCAAGTTTCAATGAAGTGAAAAAATTATCTGTAGTAACATTTCTTCCCTTGTTCAAAAATGGATCCATTAGTTTGAGAACCATGTGTTGTGCAAGAGACCGATCAGCCGGTCGTTGTTCATCTTTTCCCAAATATGGAAACCCGTTGCAGAGGTATTTGGATTCTACGTCAGCTACCAGACAGAATTTTATTCCAAATTTGTCCGGCTTATTGGCTATACAGTTATATGAAAAAGTTTGGGCACCCCTATTAATCTTAAGCTTAATGTTTTTTTAAAAATTGGTGTTTTTGCAACAGTTATTTCAGTTTGATATATGTAATAACTGTTGGACACAGTAATGTTTCTGCCTTGAAATGAGGTTTATTGTACTAACAGAAAATGTGCAATCTGCATTCAAACAAAATTTGACAGGTGCATAAGTATGGGCACCTCACCAGAAAAGTGACATTAATATTTAGTAGATCCTCCTTTTGCAAAAATAACAGCCTCTAGTCGCTTCCTGTAGCTTTTAATGAGTTCCTGGATCCTGGATGAAGGAATTTTTGACCATTCCTCTTTACAAAACAATTCCAGTTCAGTTAAGTTTGATGGTCGCCGAGCATGGACAGCCCTCTTCAAATGATCCCACAGATGTTCAATGATATTCAGGTCTGGGGACTGGGATGGCCATTCCAGAACATTGTAATTGTTCCTCTGCATGAATGCCTGAGTAGATTTGGAGCGGTGTTTTGGATCATTGTCTTGCTGAAAGATCCATCCCCTGCGTAACTTCAACTTTATCACTGATTCTTGAACATTATTGTCAAGAATCTGCTGATACTGAGTGGAATCCATGCGTCCCTCAACTTTAACAAGATTCCCGGTGCCGGTATTAGCCACACAGCCCCAAAGCATGATGGAACCTCCACCAAATTTTACTGTGGGTAGCAAGTGTTTTTCTTGGAATGCTGTATTTTTTTGCCGCCATGCATAACGCCTTTTTGTATGACCAAACAACTCAATCTTGGTTTCGTCAGTCCACAGGACCTTCTTCCAAAAAGAAATTGGCTTCTCCAAATGTGCTTTTGCATACCTCAGCCGACTCTGTTTGTGGCGTGCTTGCAGAAACGGCTTCTTTCGCATCACTCTCCCATACAGCTTCTCCTTGTGCAAAGTGCGTTGTATAGTTGACCGATGCACAGTGACACCATCTGCAGCAAGTTGATGCTGCAGCTATCTGGAGGTGGTCTGAGGATTGTCCTTGACTGATCTCACCATTCTTCTTCTCTGCCTTTCTGATGTTTTTCTTGGCCTGCCACTTCTGGCCTTAACAAGAACTGTCCCTGTGTTCTTCCATTTCCTTACTATGTTCCTCACAGTGGAAACTGACAGGTTAAATCTCTGAGATAGCTTTTTGTATCCTTCCCCTGAACAACTATGTTGAATAATCTTTGTTTTCAGATCATTTGACAGTTGTTTTGAGGAGCCCATGATGCCACTCTTCAGAGGAGATTCAAACAGGAGAACAACTTGCAAGTGGTCACTTTAAGTAGCTTTTCTCATGATTGCATACACCTGGCTATGAAGTTCAAAGCTCAATGAGGTTACAAAACCCAAAAAAGTGCTTTAGTACGTCAGTAAAAAGTAGGTAGGAGTATTTAAAACAAGAAAATGATAAGGGTGCCCATACTTATTGTAATGCACACGCTCGGACTGACTGGCGTGTGCGTGTTTAGTGGTTCCACTGTGCCATGAACCGGAGAGTGCCTGGAGGGGCGTAACTAAGTATCTGCCCGATCCGACCAAGGTCGCACGACGGCATACGACGCCAGTGCACCAGGGAGGAACCGAGCAGAGGGACCAGGGTCTACTCCAGGTCAGACTCCGAACACGGCTGTTGACCCACACCGGGCAATAAAGGAACAGGCAGACTAGAGCGCAGGCTGGGTAGGGTCCAATACAGACTGGGAGACAAATTCGGAGCCGCAGATGCGGTAAACAAACAGAGTAAAGCGAAACCGCAGACGCGGTAGACAAGGCAGAGCAGAGCAGAACCGCAGACGCGGTAGACAAGGCAGAGCAGAGCAGAACCGCAGACGCGGTAGACAAGGCTGAGCAGAGCAAAACCGCAGACGTGGTGGACAAGGCTGAGCAGAGCAAAACCGCATACGCGGTAGACAAAGCTGAGCAAAGCAAAACCGCAGACGCGGTGGACAGGGCTGAGCAAAGCGAAACCGCAGACGCGGTGGACAGGGCTGAGCAAAGCGAAACCGCAGACGCGGTGGACAGGGCTGAGCAAAGCAAAACCGCAGACGCGGTGGACAGGGCTGAGCAAAGCGAAACCGCAGACGCGGTGGACAGGGCTGAGCAAAGCGAAACCGCAGACGCGGTGGACAGGGCTGAGCAAAGCGAAACCGCAGACGCGGTGGACAGGGCTGAGCAAAGCAAAACCGCAGACGCCGTGGACAGGGCTGAGCAAAGCGAAACCGCAGACGCGGTGGACAGGGCTGAGCAAAGTGAAACCGCAGACGTGGTGGACAGGGCTGAGCAAAGCAAAACCGCAGACGCGGTGGACAGGGCTGAGCAAAGCGAAACCGCAGACGCGGTGGACAGGGCTGAGCAAAGCAAAACCGCAGACGCGGTGGACAGGGCTGAGCAAAGCAAAACCGCAGACGCGGTGGACAGGGCTGAGCAAAGCGAAACCGCAGACGCGGTGGACAGGGCTGAGCAAAGCGAAACCGCAGACGCGGTGGACAGGGCTGAGCAGGCAAGAACCGCCGAAGCGGCAAGCAAGGCAGAACAGAGGGGACAGGGCTCTGTTCACACGGAACAGACTGGAAGGGAAAGGCAGAACCAGGTACACACAGGATACTTGCAATGAAGTAGCGAGTGGACTCTAAACTCACAAATGGGAGTACAGAGACAACGAGTAGGAGATAGGTACGGGATCAGATTCTGCAAGAAAAGGGAAGGTACGAACATGGAGAAAAACAGGTAACAGGCTACGAGAGTATAAAGACAGGAACAGGTCTAGGTATGCGGCCCCTAGAAGGCGGAAAGAACAGGCTAGGAGCGTGTTCACACTGGCCTGGAAATACAGCCTCCAGGATAGGCAGAAGACAACAGGCTAGAGAGCATGTACAGACTGCAGGTTAGAGTACACAGGTAGGACACAGTACAGACACGGGAACAGATACTGCAAGACAGGTAACATACACAGGACCTGGCATGTCAGAGACAAGAAGCCAACTGACAGGGCAAGATGCTCAGCCATGGGTTAATTGGAGCAGCTGGTCTAAATACCAGGTGACAGACAGCAATAGGCTGAGGATGCACAAGGGGTGTGCCTGCAGCAGGTACAAAAAGCAGGAAGTGATCGGGCGCCGCCCTTAAGCAGCAGAAACAGAAGCAAACAGACAGCATGGAGGGAAGCCAGAGAGACATTCTGGATTGGAGATCAAGTGCGCGCTCTTTCACAGTGGGAGATGGACCACTATGCAAGGACGCCGCCAGGTATGTTACAGTACTCCCCCCCCCCCTTACGCCCCCTCTTCTTCAGGCCTGCCAGAATCTTCCTCAGGGAATTCGAGGGCCAATCCTTCACTTCAAGGAGATCACTTCCACTGTCCACAGGAAAAACTGGTCTCATCTGGTTAGCTAGGATGCTACCTCCTATCCAGCCATCCTCAGCAACAGACGAAACGGGTGGAGTACCAGGAACAGCACACAAGGAAGTCTCCACATATTTTCAGGTGGCACCCCAGAGGGTACAGAAGACAACTGGAAGTCCTCCGCCGGGTTGGAGGGGGGCAGAGACTCGGGGGTAACCTCCGCTTCGGAGTACACTTGTTCAGACTCACTGGATGAAGCAGGCGAGGTATCAGGTACCGAGTATAGGAGAGTCTCTGTCCATTCGCTATCAAGTAGCACCCCGAAGGGTTCAGGAGACACCTGGAGGTCCTCTGCCGGGTCAGAGGAGTGCAGAGACTCGGGGGTAACCTCTGCTTCAGAAAACACTAGGTCGGACTCACTGGACGAAGCAGGCGAGGTATCAGGTACCGAGTATAGGAGAGTCTCTGTCCATTCGCTATCAAGTAGCACCCCGAAGGGTTCTGGAGACAACTGGAGGTCCTCTGCCTGGTCGGAGGGGTGTAGAGACTCGGGAATAACCTCTGCTTCGGAGTACACTAGGTTAGACTCACTAGGCGAAGCGAGCGAGGTATCATAGAATCATAGAATGGTAGAGTTGGAAGGGACCTCCTGGGTCATCTGGTCCAACCCCCTGCTCAAAGCAGGATTCACTAAATCATCTCAGACAGATGTCTGTCCAGCCTCTGTTTGAAGACGTCCATTGAAGGGGAACTCACCACCTCTCGTGGCAGCCTGTTCCACTCATTAATCACCCTAACTGTCAAAAAGTTTTTTCTAATATCTAATCTGTGTCTCCTCCCATTTAGTTTCATCCCATTGCTTCTAGTCTTTCCTTGTGCAAATGAGAATAAAGATGATCCTTCTACAATGTGACAGCCCTTGACATATTTGTAGACAGCTATTAAGTCTCCTCTCAGTCTTCTTTTTTGCAAGCTAAACATTCCCAAATCCTGCAACCGTTCCTCATAGGACATGGTTTGCAGACCAGTCACCATTCTGGTCGCTCTTCTCTGAACTTGCTCCAGTTTGTCTATGTCTTTTTTAAAATGTGGTGCCCAAAACTGTACACAGTATTCCAGATGAGGTCTGACCAAAGAGGAGTAAAGACCAATAATGACTTCACGTGATCTAGACTGTATGCTTCTGTTAATACTTCCCAGAATTGTATTTGCCTTTTTTGCTGCTGCATCACACTGTTGACTCATGTTCAGTCTATGATCTATTAGTATACCTAAGTCTTTTTCACATGTACTGTTGCTTAGCTCTATTCCTCCCATTCTGTATATGCTTTTTTCATTTTTATTGCCCAGATGTAGTACTTTGCATTTTTCCCTGTTAAAAACCATTCTGTTGGTTGCTGCCCACTGCTCCAGTTTATTTAGGTCTTTTTGAATCCTCTCTCTCTCTTCTCTAGTATTAGCTATCCCTCCTAGCTTTGTGTCATCGGCAAATTTAATCAGTTTACCCTCAATTCCTTCATCTAAATCATTGATAAAGATGTTGAACAATACAGGTCCCAGGACGGAGCCCTGTGGTACCCCACTTGAGACATTCATCCAGCTGGATGTGAAGCCATTTACAATCACCCTTTGAGTCCGATCACTAAGCCAGTTATGAATCCACCTAACAGTTGCCTGGTCCATTGCATACTTGGTCATTTTTTCAATAAGGATGGTGTGAGATACTTTGTCAAATGCTTTGCTGAAGTCAAGATATACTATATCTACAGCATTTCCCTGATCCACCCAGTCAGTGATTCTGTCATAGAAGGAAATTAAGTTAGTCTGACATGACTTGTTAGTTATAAACCCATGCTGACTCTGGTTAATCACTTCATTCTTATCCAGGTACTTACATACATGTTGTTTAATAATTTGTTCAAAGATCTTTCCTGGTATAGAAGTCAGACTCACCGGCCTATAGTTCCCTGGGTCCACCTTCTTCCCCTTTTTGAATATAGGAACAACATTTGCTCTTCTCCAGTCTTCTGGGACTTCTCCTGTTCTCCAGGATAAGTCAGATCCAGGATAAAGGAAAGTTTCTGTCCATTCACCACCAGGTGGCACCCCGAAGGGTTCTGGAGACAACTGGAGGTCCTCAGCCTGGTCGGAGGGGTGTAGAGACTCGGGAGTAACCTCTGCTTCGGAGTACACTAGGTTGGACTCACTGGACGAAGCGAGCGAGGTATCAGGTACAGAGTATAGGAGAGTCTCTGTCCTTTCACTACCAGGTAGCACCCCGAAGGGCTCAGGAGACAACTGGAGGTCCTCCGCCAGGTCAGTGGGGTGAAGAGACTCATGGGTTAACTCTGCTTCGGAGTACACTAGGTCGGACTCACTGGATGAAGCAGCCGAGGTATCAGGTACAGAGTATAGGAAAGTCTCTGTCCATTCGCTACCAGGTAGCACCCCGAAGGGTTCAGGAGACAACTGGAGATCCTCCGCCTGATCGGAGGGGTGTAGAGACTCGGGGGTAACCTCTGCTTCGGAGAACACTAGGTCGGACTCACTGGACGAAGCGGGCGAGGTATCAGGTGCAGAGTATAGGGAAGTGTCTCTCCAATTGTCATCAAGTGGTATCCCGGGGGATTCAGGAGGCAACAGGGGGTCCTCCGGTGTGGATTCTGGGTGGGCAGCAGTCTGTTCGGGCAGGAGAACTGTTGCGCTACCCACGCACATTACCCGTCGGGGCTGCTCCGGGATACTGGGAAGTAAAGCTTCGGCAGGGACTTCAGGGTTAGGGTCCTCGAAGACCATACAAAAGGCCACCAGGAAGGCCTGCAGGTCAAGGACGACAGGATCCCATGCTTCCCATAGGGGGGTGACCCATTTCAAGGCATCACCCGCTAGGTAGTCAATCATAAAGGCCACTTTAGCCCAATCGGAAGGAAAATAGAGAGGGTAGGCCTTAAAGTGTAGCATGCATTGCTCCACAAAAGCACGACTTTGTTTTGGATCCCCAAAGTACCGTGGCGGATCTGCAGGAACGAGTACAGAAAGCTGCATCTGGACGGGTGTGAAATTTGCCTGGAACTCAGCTAGTAGCAAAAAAAAAAAATAAATAAATAAATTTCTTCTAGATGCACGTATTCGCTGGAAAACGTCTCAGAGAGCGAAGGCCGTGGGGCTCAACGGGAACCATGGCCTAAGCATGCTGTAATGCACACGCCCGGACTGACTGGCGTGTGCGTGTTTAGTGGTTCCACTGTGCCATGAACCGGAGAGTGCCTGGAGGGGCGGAACTAAGTATCTGCCCGATCCGACCAAGGTCGCACGACGGCATACGACGCCAGTGCACCAGGGAGGAACCGAGCAGAGGGACCAGGGTCTACTCCAGGTCAGACTCCGGACACGGCTGTTGACCCACACCGGGGAATACAGGAACAGGCAGACTAGAGCGCAGGCTGGGTAGGGTCCAGTACAGACTGGGAGACAAATTCGGAGCCGCAGATGCGGTAAACAAACAGAGTAAAGCGAAACCGCAGGTGCGGTAGACAAGGCCGAGCAGAGCAGAACCGCAGACGCGGTAGACAAGGCAGAGCAGAGCAGAACCGCAGACGCGGTAGACAAGGCTGAGCAGAGCAAAACCGCAGACGTGGTGGACAAGGCTGAGCAGAGCAAAACCGCATACGCGGTGGACAAAGCTGAGCAAAGCGAAACCGCAGACGCGGTGGACAGGGCTGAGCAAAGCGAAACCGCAGACGCGGTGGACAGGGCTGAGCAAAGCGAAACCACAGACGCGGTGGACAGGACTGAGCAAAGCGAAACCGCAGACGCGGTGGACAGGGCTGAGCAGGCAAGAACCGCCGAAGCAGCAAGCAAGGCAGAGCAGAGGGGACAGGGCTCTGTTCACACGGAACAGACTGGAAGGGAAAGGCAGAACCAGGTACACACAGGATACTTGCAATGAAGTAGCGAATGGACTCTAAACTCACAAACGGGAGTACAGAGACAATGAGTAGGAGATAGGTACGGGATCAGATTCTGCAAGAAAAGGGAAGGTACGAACATGGAGAAAAACAAGTAACAGGCTAGGAGAGTATACAGACAAGAACAAGCAAGATACAGGAACAGGTCTAGGTATGTGGACCCTAGAAGGTGGAAAGAACAGGCTAGGAGCGTGTTCACACTGGCCTGGAAATACAGCCTCCAGGATAGGCAGAAGACAACAGGCTAGAGAGCGTGTACAGACTGCAGGTTAGAGTACACAGGTAGAACACAGTAGAGACACGGGAACAGATACTGCAAGACAGGTAACATACACAGGACCTGGCATGTCAGAGACAAGAAGCCAACTGACAGGGCAAGATGCTCAGCCATGGGTTAATTGGAGCAGCTGGTCTAAATACCAGGTGACAGACAGCAATAGGCTGAGGATGCACAAGGGGTGTGCCTGCAGCAGGTACAAAAAGCAGGAAGTGATCGGGCGCCGCCCTTAAGCAGCAGAAACAGAAGCAAACAGACAGCATGGAGGGAAGCCAGAGAGACATTCTGGATTGGAGATCAAGTGCGCGCTCTTGCACAGTGGGAGATGGACCACTATGCAAGGATGCCGCCAGGTATGTTACACTTATGCACCTGTCAAATTTTGTTTGAATGCAGATTGCACATTTTCTGTTAGTACAATAAACCTCATTTCAAGGCAGAAACATTACTGTGTCCAACAGTTATTACATATATCAAACTGAAATAGCTGTTGCAAAAACACCAATTTTTATAAAACATTAAGCTTAAGATTAATAGGGGTGCCCAAACTTTTTCATATAATTGTATATTGGGTGAAAGGACATCTTGATTTAGTTGGAAAAAGCTGTTCAACTGTCAGGTTTTTTCCAGGTTTGTAAGGCTATGTGCCCACGATGCAGACATGAAGCAGAAAATTTCTGCAGCATTTCTGCATCTCCCTGGCAGAAAAAACGCATGCAGATTGTGCATGCGTTTTTCCTGCAGAATACATGCGGATCCACATGCGGATTCACATGCGTTTCCGCATGCAGATTGACAAGCGCTTTCCAGGCGATAGAATCACTTGGAAAGTGCTTGACAACTAGGTCACACTGTATAAATCCATGCAAACAGCATGGATTTATACAGTGTGAACCGTAAAAATGAAAACAAATAAAGCTATACTCACCCCCGAGGCCCCGGCATGGCTGCAGCGCTCGTTCCTGTCTGGTTCCTGGATGCCGGCATATCGCGAGACAGAGCGGTGAAGGGCCTGCGGTCACATGACTGTGACGTCACCGCAGGTCCTCAAGCGATGCCGGCATTCAGAGAGAAGCCGCCGGACAGGTGAATATAAACTTTATTTGTTATTTTATTCTTTTTTTACAGGTAGAATGGTACCCAGGTCTGGATGAGAGTCTCCTCTCCTCCAGAACTGGGTACCATCCGCACATAGAGACGCATAGAAGCCGCTTGTAAAAATGTACAGTCGCGGTTTCTATGCGTCTCAATGCAAGTCAATGGCGGGAGTTCCGCTGCGCTTCCGCAAAATTAAATGACATGCTGCGGATTTTTGTACGCAGCATAAACGCTGCGGAAAAATCCGCAGCATGTGCATAGAACATGCGGAATCCCCTTGGGGACCATGGGGTGCGGATTACCTAGCGTTTCACAAGCATTTATGCTGCGGAAATTCCGCAGCATAAACGCTTGAAAAACGCTACGTGGGCACTCAGCCTAACACAGTATACAATTTCCAATGAAGTGATTCCACACTTCAGAAAATAAAGCAAACTTGTCATTCTTCAATGTATCAGATCAGGTGGATTTGATGTCAAATCGTACAAATCGCATCAATTCTTCGAACCTACTTCTCAGCATAGTGTCTTGTAAGAAGCGAGGACCCCAAGTACTTGACCACAAGGTTTTTACAGAAAGACCATTTGCATTATATGCTCTCCTCGCATCGCATATAATATTGCAGTAATTGCATCAAGCTCGATTAGAGAAACTGTCCATTTATCATCTTCAAGTTTCTGACGAGCCTCCATTTCTGTACACTTTTTTATGTGGCGAAGTATAGGTTCATCAATTAGCAACCTCCATGCACTTGATACATTCCCATTGATGATCTCCCGTTTGGCATAAGGGGTGGGTCCAGCTGTTTCTCGTAGAATGTTTTGTTGGGACAGTCGGCCAGTAGATGCAGAAGCAATTGGGACAACTTCCCACACAGTTCCATCGTGACAAGTCTCTTTATGACCCACAGCAGGTGGAATGTCCACTGTACCTTTCTTTCTCCCTCCGTATCCAAAATATTGTGGTTGGGTCCCTCTTCCTCTACCTCTCCGCAATTGTGGTGTGGCCGTACATCTTGTTGACGTAGTAGGACGTCCATCATCCTCTCTAGAATCTTCGGTATCGTCAATTATATCACTGTTACTGCTTGAATCTGATTCTTCGGAAATATCATGAGGAAAATATTCTTCATCAGACTCTGAGTCTATTTGTTCCTGATTTTCTTCTTCTGACTCATTTTCAGATAAATGCTGAAGACATTTCAAAATTTCATCACTTGTCAGACCCCTCTGCTTACTCATGCTTCAAATATACGTCGCAAAAATGGACTTGTAAGATCGCAGAAGTAATAAAACGACACTGTACAAACATGCAGAGTTGTAGCTTCAACTGTAATGTTTGCTACTGAAGTGCAGACAGAAATCGCTAGAAGAGACATGGATCAATCATGTTCAGACAAGTTTAGACAAAACAAAATGCTGAATCATCCCTGATATGCAAAGACACAATTACACTCTACAACTAGGGAGAAGCACTGTGATTTTCTGTACTCTGTAATAATAGGTGACTTGCCTACTACTACTTTTATGTATGGTGTCAAATTGACCCCTTCAGTACTTCTAGGTATGAATAGTAAAATCCGGGCCCCTGAAAAAATTACAATTAATTTTTGTGTCCTAAAATATACACTACCATGAATAAATAAAAGTCACAAAAACTCAGAACTCATTTGTTAAAATTTTAGAAATTATAGGAAAAATAAATAGCAAAAGGGTCAAAATGACCCCTCTGGTAGTTCTAGTGCTAATTGGGCTATCGTGAAGCTGACAGTGACCGTACGGAGGGCGTAAACACATATTCCATGCGTCGAAATACAGAGGTGTGACGCCATACGCTCACTGGTCGCTTGCCGATACCTAAGAAGTGAGTAGTCTTGATCGTGTGCTTGCGATTCCGGACAAAATCCATGACACAGTGACGGCACGGGGAGATGTCGCTTGAATTTGTTTTAAGGGGTTGTAATGAATTTCTCTATAGTATATTTTGTCGTTCAGAATTCTATTTGCTTCCTCTATATAGTTGTTGTAGTTTTGTATCACAATCCCTCCCCCCTTGTCAGCTGATCTGATGATTATGCCCTTGTTATCCTGAAGACTGAGAAGAGCTTTCCTTTCATTATTTGTGAGGTTTCTATTTTTCTGGGTTATTGGGGTCTCAGTTAGTTTCTTGAAGTCATGCATGGTGACCTCACTGAAAGTATCAATTTGGTGACTTCGGCTCTCTAATGGGTAAAACTTGAACTTATTCTTCAAATGGGTATGCAATGTGCCATCACAGACTGGACCTGTGTCCATGTGTGGTGTGTCAGTCACGAGCTTGTTGGCAAAATGTATTTTTAAGGTGAGTTTTCTCACAAAGGACGGTGGTGGCAGCGAATAATAATATTAATTGGGCTATTGTGAAGCTGACAGTTACCGTAAACACATATTCCATGCGTTGGAATGCAGAGGTGTGACGCCATATGCTCACTGGTCGCTTGCCGATACCTAAGAAGTGAGTAGTCTGGATCGTGTGCTTGCGATTCCGGACGGAATCCATGACACAGTGACGGTACAGGGAGATATTGCGTGATCTCCCCGGTGTCGTTGCTGTGTGAATACCTGACACAAAGCCACAGATGATATTAGAGTATAATTCCACCAAAGGGGCAGTTGATACACTAGATCAACTAATAGCTATGTACACAAGCAGACGCAAAACCAATTGGTGGCCAATGGTTTTATTTTATGACATTCTTGATGTATCTGCCTACAATGCATTTCTTTTATAGTGTGAAATAAATCCTGATTGGAATGCCAATAAACTGCATAAATGAAGACTCTTTCTGGAAGAATTAAGAAAGTCATTTGTTATGCCATCTATTTTAGGAAGAAAAGTAAAACCGCAAAGTGAAGCAGCAGCAGCCATAGTAAACGGTATCCAGCAGCATGCTCAACAAACCGAACCCACGGCCTCCACGAGCACTGGAAAAAGCCTAAAAAGGAAAAGATGCAGCATTTGTCTTTTTCTGAAGAAAATAAATCAAACTGAAGATTTGATTTTCATTTTTTTTACCACTCATGTTCACATACAGTTAACTAATGCAACTGATATTCAAATAATACGATTAGAGTATCTAAATGTCAAAAGTGATTCTATAAAGAGATGAGAATGGGGGCGCAATAGTGCTGTTATCCAGGCAAACAAAATTAATTGAGTGAAAATATGCTTACCTTGCGTGGTTGTGTTATGCACAGCTCATATATTGAGCGTAAGAGAGGGCTGCTGGAGACACCAAACCTTGGTGGTTAACAATGTGAAGGAAAGATGAAAGGTGTCGGTAGTTCCGCTCTCCTCCGTTAGTATAAATGATACAGAATCCAGTACTTGTGTTGTGGATTTATTCTTTTGACAAGCTAAAAACAGACGCGTTTCGTGGATTGTAGAAAAATGTATATTTTTAGTGAAACACTGACAAGTGTATGCGTATGTATCCAACATTGTCCATATCCTTATCACTGAGATAGAATATAAATATACTCCATGCCACCAATAAAGTCTATGCGGTGTACCAATGATTTTACTTGGACCATGGTTCATGCCTGCATTATGGAGATAGAGCATGTTTGTATTTTATGCCACTCCTGAGACCTACATTTACATAGCATATTTCCCCAGGTAATAGATCATCAATTGATCATGTGAGTCAATTGGGTAGATGAATGATTAGCCTCCTGTACATCGTGTGATATAATATAATCTTAAGCAGTTTGAATCAGTCAGAAGGGAATGACTGAGCAAGTGAAGAAATGAATTGATATAGGCTGATGTATTCCATGCTTTTGATTGTCGGGGACCACGCTGGTATGTTGCGGTCCTAAGCAGGAGAACAGCCTGTGCCCGCATTGGTGTGTTGTGGTTAATGTAGGAGAACCACTTATTACATAGACTCATCGGATATCCTTTTACAGCGTGCAGGATGGGAGCAAGCTAGAGAAGAATTGGATGTAAGACAAGTGGTGAGACGGAATGCAACACCCTAGCAGGTAAATGGGGATATTGAGTCTTCATATCAGTATTTTTAGAGAAAGGTCTCTGTAACCTCATTTAAACCCCGTGGTTTTAATGTGTCCAGTTTGTATATCCAGTAGATCTCCTTTCTGTTTAGATTTTGAATTCTATTGGGAGTAGTATCCAAAATGTGTTCTATAGGCATGATTTTCAAGCTTCTAAAATCCTTGTTGTGCTGATGGGCCATATGTCGGGATAACCAATGCTTGGGAAAACCCATGACTACATTGTGTCTGTGAGAATTCATCCTTTTGTGAAAAGGGTGTGTGGTTCTACCTATGTATTGTTTGCCGCAGGGGCATTCTATTAGATATATTATAAAGTCCGTGTCGCAGGACATATTGCAATTAATTTTAAAGACCTCCCCAGTTGATGATGAGATGAAAGTGTTGGTCCCATGTGTGATGTTTATGCAGCACATACAATTCCTTTTCCCACATTTGGTAATAATTTTTTCTTTTATTTTCGTTTCATCTTTTCTCGCTATATGGGAGGAATGAACTCTGCTGGGAGCTAAAATATTCCTGAGGGTAGGTGCCCTTCTGTAGATGATGGAGGGTTTCTTTGGTAAGATTTCCCTAAGAACCGGATCATTTAGTAAAATGAACCAATTCTTTTGTAGAATTTCTCTGAACAATTTATGTTGACAGTTGTAAGTTGTAATAAATTTCACACTATGTTCAAATTTTGTCCTTTCTGCCCTGGACCCAGTGAGGAGGGAGTCCTGGCTACAGATGTCTCTCACTTTCTCAAAAGATCCCCTGATCAGATCCCTAGGGTAACCCTGCTCGAGAAATTTCTCTTTCAGGGTACCTGATTGATCTCTAAAATCTGATTCTGAGCTACAGTTCCTCCTGATCCTCTGGAATTGGTTGTAAGGTATATTGCGTAGCCATTTGTTGTAATGTCCACTGTTATAGTGGATGTAACTGTTGGTATCTACCTTTTTAAAAAAGGTTTTTGTGTGAATCGTCTGACGTTCTATAAAAAGCGTGAAATCTAAAAAGTTTATACTATCTATGCCACGTTCAGAGTTGAAAGTAATGCCCCAACGATTGCTGTTGAGGAACTCAGTAGGAAATCAGATCGTCAATGTATCTTTGGTAAAAAACAATCCCCTTTCAAAAGGGGCCTCCATAAATGAACACAAGTTCAAACACCCCCATAAAGATGTTTGCTAAAGTGGGTGCGACCTTTGACCCCATTGCAGTCCCTTTGATTTGATGGTATGTGCGATGGAGGAAGGTGAAGAAATTATTACTGAGAATGAATAATAAGCCCGCCTTAATGAATGACTTGTGGGCGGGAGACAAACGAGTGTCCTCAGTGATTATGTACTCAATGCATAAGAGACCAATTTCCCAATCAATATTCGTGTATAGTGATATGACATCTAGGGATAAAAAGACATACGTATCTTCTCATTTTATGCCCTTAGTGAGTCTAATCAGATGACTCAAATCACGGAGAAAGCTTCTTAGATTTTTAACATGGGGCTGTAGGAGAGTATCAATGCATTCTGCTAGGTTGCTGGTTAATGAGCCTATACCTGATATGATGGGTCTCCGTGGGGGTTTGTTAAGATCTTTATGAATTTTTGGGAGGTGGTAATAAAAGGGTATGCATGGATTCTGTACTAGCAAGAATTTTTTCTCGTTCTCGTTTAGGACTCCTTCATCATAACCCTTTTTAATAAGTTTGACATATGTCGCTTGAATTTGTTCTAAGGGGTTGTAATGAATTTCTCTATAGTATATTCTGTCGTTCAGAATTCTATTTGCTTCCTCTATATAGTTGTTGTAGTTTTGTATCACAATCCCTCCCCCCTTGTCAGCTTATCTGATGATTATACCTTTGTTATCCTGAAGACTGAGAAGAGCTTTCCTTTCCTTATTTGTGAGGTTTCTATTTTTCCGGGTTATTGGGGTCTCAGTTAGTTTCTTGTAGTCATGCATGGTGACCTCACTGAAAGTATCAATTTGGTGACTTCGGCTCTCTAATGGGTAAAACTTGGACTTATTCTTCAAATGGGTATGCAATGTGCCATCACAGACCGGACCTGTGTCCGTGTGTGGTGTGTCAGTCACGGGCTTGTTGGCAAAATGTCTTTTTAAGGTGAGTTTTCTCACAAAGGACGGTGGTGGCAGCGAATAATAATATTAATTGGGCTATTGTGAAGCTGACAGTGACCTTACGGAGGGCATAAACACGTATTCCATGCGTTGGAATCCAGAGGTGTGACGCCATATGCTCACTGGTTGCTTGCCGATACCTAAGAAGTGAGTAGTCTGGATCGTGTGCTTGCGATTCCGGACGGAATCCATGACACAGTGACGGTACAGGGAGATATTGCGTGATCTCCCCGTTGTCGTTGCTGTGGGAATACCTGACACAAAGCCACAGATGATATTAGAGTATAATTCCACCAGAGAGGCAGTTGATACACTAGATCAACTAATAGCTACGTACACAAGCAGACGCAAAACCAATTGGTGGCCAATGGTTTTATTTTATGACATTCTTGATGTATCTGCCTACAATGCATTTCTTTTATAGTGTGAAATACAACCCCTGGCAAAAATTATGGAATCACCGGGCTCGGAGGATGTTCATTCAGTTGTTTAATGTTGTTGAAAAAAAGCAGATCACAGACATGGCACAAAACTAAAGTAATTTCAAATGGCAACTTTATGGCTTTAAGAAACACTAAAAGAAATGAAGATAAAAAATGTGGTACTCAGTAAGGGTAATTTTTTTCAGACCAAGCAGAGGGAAAAAATTATGGAATCACTCAATTCTGAGGAAAAAAATATGGAATCATGAAAAACAAACACACAAAAAAACACTCCAATACATCACTAGTATTTTGTTGCACCACCTCTGGCTTTAATAACAGCTTGCAGTCTCTGAGGCATGGACTTAATGAGTGACAAACAGTACTTTTCATCAATCTGGCTCCAACTTTCTCTGATTGCTGTTGCCAGATCAGCTTTGCAGGTTGGAGCCTTGTCATGGACCATTTTCTTCAACTTCCACCAAAGATTTTCAATTGGATTGAGATCCGGACTATTTACAGGCCATGACATTGACCTTATGTGTCTTCTTTCAAGGAATGTTTTCACAGTTTTTGCTCTACGGCAGGATGCATTTTCATCTTGAAAAATGATGTCATCATCCCCAAACATCCTTTCAATTGATGGGATAAGAAAACTGTCCAAAATATCAATATAAACTTGGGTATTTATTGAAGATGTAATGACAGCCATCTCCCCAGTGCCTTTACCTGACATGAAGCCCCATATCATCAATGACTGTGGAAATTGGCATGTTCTCTTCATGCAGTCATCTTTATAAACATTGGAACGGCACCAAACAAAAGTTCCAGCATCATCACCTTGCCCAATACAGATTCGCGATTCATCACTGAATATGACTTTCATTCAGTCATCCACAGTCCACGATTGCTTTTCCTTAGCCCTTTGTAACCTTGTCTTTTTCTGTTTAGGTGTTAATGATGGCTTTTGTTTAGCTTTTCTGTATGTAAATCCCATTTCCTTTAGGCGGTTTCTTACCGTTCGGTTACAGACATTGACTCCAGTTTCCTCCCATTCGTTCATTTGTTTTGTTGTGCATTTCCTGTTTTGGAGACATATTGCTTTAAGTTTCCGGTCTTGACGCTTTGATGTCTTCCTTGGTCTACCAGTATGTTTGCCTTTAACAACCTTCCCATGTTGTTTGTATTTGGTCCAGATTGTAGACACAGATGACTGTGAACAACCAACATCTTTTGCAACATTGCGTGATGATTTACCTTCTTTTAAGAGTTTGATAATCCTCTCCTTTGTTTCAATTGACATCTCTCGTGTTGGAGCCATGATTCATGTCAGTCCACTTGGTGCAACCGCTCTCCAAGATGTGATCACTCCTTTTTAGATGCAGACTAACGAGCAGATCTAATTTGATGCAGGTGTTAGTTTAGGAAATGAAAATTTACAGGGTGAGTCCATAATTTTTTCCTCAGAATTGAGTGATTCCATAATTTTTTCCCTCAGCTTGGTCTGAAAAAAATTACCCTTACTGAGTACCACATTTTTTATCTTGATTTCTTTTAGTGTTTCTTAAAGTCATAAAGTTGCCATTTGAAATTACTTTAGTTTTGAGCCATATCTGTGATCTGCTTTTTTTCAACAACATTAAACAACTGAATGAACACCCTCCGAGCCCGGTGATTCCATAATTTTTGCCAGGGGTTGTAAATCCCGATTGGAACGCCAATAAACTGCATAAATGAAGACTCATTCTGGAAGAATTAAGAAAGTTATTTGTTATGCCATCTATTTTAGGAAGAAAAGTAAAACCCCAAAGTGAAAGAACAGCAGCCATAGTATCCAGCTGCATGCTCAACAAAGCGAACCCACGACCTCCACCAGCACTGGAAAAACACTGAAAAGGAAAAGATGCAGCATTTGTCCATCTTCGTGTGCTAAAACAAATATTACATGTTCTAGTGGTAGTAAATATTTATGTAATACACATGTGAGTTATTTCTGTGCAGAATGTAAGAATGCCTGAATATAGCAATAAGTGAACCTGTACAAGTACAATCTTTTTCTGAAGAAAATAAATCAAACTGAAGATTTGATTTTCATTTTTTTTTACCAATCATGTTCACATACAGTTAAATAAAGTAACTGGTATTCAAATAATACGATTAGAGTATCTAAATGTCAAAAGTAACAGACTTTATTAGGTTGTGTCATATTGACACGAACAGAAAATATAGAATCCTGAAAGTTTTTGAAAATGTGAAAAATTGCTGCTAAAACTATAATTCGTTTAATATCCCCAAAAGAACAAATAAGTGAATAAAAAATTCTGCAAACATGCACTAGACATAGAGAAAATAGTAATTATTAACTATTTTGTGTGATATGATTGTGTTTCAAGGGCAGACACATTAAATGTTTGAAAATTACACATTTTTCTAAGATTTTTCTACATTTTTTTATAAATCAAAACAAATCGATCTAAATTTACTATTCATGTAAACTAAGGAACAATGAGTCATGAAAAGACAATGTCAGAATCGCCTTAGCCCCTTCACACCCCAGAATTTTTTCACCTTCATGACCAAGCCAAATTTTACAATTCTGACGAGTGGCACTTTATACAGTAATAACTCTGGAATGCTTCAACGTATCTCAATGATTCTGAGATTGTTTTTTTGCGATACATTGTACTTCGAGTTAGTGGTAAATTTAGGTCACAATTTTCAAACTTTCAATTATTATGCCCCTAAACCAGAGAGTTACATTACATAAAATAGTTAAGAAATAACATTTACCACATGTCTACTTTACATAAGACTCATTTTTGTTTTTTTTTGGTTAGGAAATTAGAAGGGTTAAAAGTTTATCAGCAATTTCTCAATTTTACAACAAAATTTACAAAACCAATTTTTGTAGGGACCACATCACATTTGAAGTGACTTTGGGGGGCCTATATGAGAGAAAATACCCAAAGTGACACCATTCTAAAAACTCCACCCCTCAAAACCACATTCAATAAGTTTATTAGCCCTTTAGGTGCTTCACAGGAACTAAAGCAATGTAGAAGGAAAAAATTTAAATTTTACATTTTCCATCAAAAATGTTAATTTAGCCCCAAATTTTTCATTTTCACAAGAATAACAGGAGAAAATAGACCATATAATTTGTTGTGCAAATTCTCCTGAGTAAGCCAATACCTCATATGTGGTGGAAAACGACAGTTTGGGCGCACAGCAGTGCTACGAAGAGAAAGAGCGCCATTTGACTTTTGGAGTGCATAATTGGCTGGAATCAATAGCGGATGCCATGTCGCATTTGGAGAGCCTCTGATGCGTCAAACAGTGGAAATTTCCCACAAGTGACCCCATTTTGGAAACTACATGCCTCAAGAAATTTATCTAGAGGTGTGGAGAGCACCTTGAACCCATAGATGCTTCACAGAATTATATAACGCTGAGACGTGAAAATGAGAAAATATATTTTTCCAGCAAAAAAATTTGGTTTTGCCCCAAATTTTGCATTTTTTCAAGGGTAACAGGAGAAAATGGACCTAACAATTTGTTATGTAATTTCTCCTGAGTGCACCAATTCCTGATATGTGGTAGAAAACTACTGTTTGGGCGCACAGCAGGGTTCAGAAGGAGAGGAGTGCCATTTGACTTTTGGAGCACAAAATTGGCTGGAATTGATAGCGGATGCCATGTTGCGTATGAAAAGCCCCTGATGTGCCTAAACAGTGGAAACTTCCCACATGTGACCCCATTTTGGAATCTACACCCCTCAGGGAACTTATCTAGTGGTGTGTTGATCACTTTGCACCCAGGTGCTTCATAGAATTTTATAACGTTGAGCCATGAAAATTCCCATTTTTTCCGCTAAAATGTTGCTTTAGCCCCAAATTTTTAATATTCAAAAGGGGTAATAGCAGAAAATGAACCATACAATTTGTTTCACAATTTCTCCTGAGTACGCCAATACCCCATATGTGGTTGGAAACTAGTTTTGAGGCACAGTGTAAAGCTGAGAAGGGAAGGAGGGCTAGTTGGAGTACAGATTTTGCTGGAGTGGTTTGCGGGTGCCATGTCACATTGGTAGAGCCCCCAAGGGTTACAGAACAGCAGAACTCCCCCCATAAGTGACCCTATTTTAAAATGCCTGGGGCGCATTGCTCCTGGCAGCGACAGCTGGGTCACGGCTTTAACTTAAGCCAAGCTCCTGGCAGTGATCCTGCATGCTCGCTATGATGTACCCATTTGCCAAAGATCGGGAAATTCTTCCCATCTATGATGTATGGGTACGTGAAAGTTCGTGAAGGGGTTCAAGTAGAGGCATTCCAAAGGTATGACCACGTTAAGAGACACATGCCAGATTTGAAAAATTGGACTACGTCCTAATGTCACGAAATGAGGGAGTTAACATCAAAAGTTTCTTCTATTTAATATTGAGCACTGATACATATGGATAACTATTGGAAGTAGGGAGAGAGTTCTTGACATTCGAATCAACTAAGTGAATAGTGCCGTATTTATATATGCATAGTTCATGCTGTACAAACAGACATAACTCAATTGTACGTTTAATACAATATCAGAAAAGTGGACAGGGTTGGAATTGAGAAATTAGGGTATGTGTACACAGAGTTTTTTAAGGTGTCCAAAAACAATGAATTTTCAAGCAGAAGCCGTTTCAAGAAACGTTCCATATATTGGTAGACTCTTCCTTTTCCTGAAGTCGTTTTGAAGTGGTTTTTTTTCCTGAAATGTTTTGGGAACCTTTTGATTAGAAAGTGCTTAGTTTGGAGAGGTTTCCTTCAGGATCCGCTTCAAACAAGTAGCATGCATTTTCTTTATTCAACCGGTGTACCTGTTGAGTTTTTCAAGAAGAAAACACTTCTGGAGAATGCTGGCAGTGGTTTTCCTGAATCATCTTTTTTTCTGTGTTGTCTTTTGAAACAGACTTGGCACCAGCATTCTTTATTTCTTTTTACATTATGTATACAATAGAGAGAGCCTGAAGAAGCCGCCTGAAGAATGGCCAGGTCAGCTCAAAAAGACTGAACATATGCAGAGCAGATTGTTTTGACATGTCAGTGCATATGTTCATTCTTTCAGACATTGTTCCTTACCCAGGTAGTGAGCCACTCTGAGACTGCAGGGTGGCTGGAACCCTAGGCAACGAGTTATATGCTCTAAAATTAAAATACATCAGTTTTTGACAACTGAAAAGACGTTTAATAAGAGGTAAATTGAAAAGTTGCTTGTTTTCAAAAGCATTTTGCAATTTTACAAATATAACAATTTGAGACAACCCCTTTAAAAAGTAAATTTTGGGAGTATTTTGTTAGGGTCTACCTGCTGACATCTAGTGGCCAAGGAGTAAAACTGCAATACACTGCAAATACCGAACAGTTTTTTACATTTAACTGTTTCCAAGAAGAAAAGAAAATATCCATTCAAAAGGAAAACTGTGAAAAAAGGCAATAGTGTTTCAAGGGATCCTGCTGTCAATTATGACACCCCCTCTTCCAACTTGTAACATAGTTAAATAGGTGGTGGAGAAAGTTCAAATATAACAATTTTTGCTATGATAAACCAAGCTTACATAAAATTAACTTATATTTACTCATGTACCAAATGCAAATGAATTACCAAGTGTTTTCTCGGTGGTCCTTCTTGTGTATAGTGCTCTCAGTGACAATCCCTCCAAAGTCTACATTAACAACTGAAAAAAAACTAAGCATCCCAAGAAATGTGACTTGAATTAAGATGCTCATTTCATTACATTCTGGACCTGTGGCCACATATTGACCCTTAAATCTAGATGTTAATGGGAATAAGAATTATGGAGGCAAGTCTTACCAAGTACTTGCACCACACACATATACAATTCCTTACAATATTCTTACCACAGTCCATACATAATCTTTAGTATAAAACTGTATGACTGCTTGTCTACAAATAACCCTTTCACACCTTAGTCTCATTTATGGCAATTATTACTAGAGGAGAATGTCCAATAAACTTCTGACTGGCAAAATATTCTTCCATAAGTCAAGAGTTGTGGCCTTAAATGACATTTGCCAACGAGTTCCACAAAAGATCCTTGCAACGAAGGCACACAACTTTCAAAGCCAACTTTCCCATAACATCCATGAGACTCAAAAAAAGAAACTTCTGGACTTCTAGAAAAGTAGGAACAGAAGAGAATCTATACTTTTGTTCTATGGTCTGGTCTGAATAAATGGGAGGTCTGACCTGAGGGAGAAGGCATCATCTCAGGCCTGGTTTAAGGCCTCATTTAGACGTCCACGAGTCACGTTTGTGTTCTGTTTTTCATGGAGAGAACTTGTACCCACTATAGTCTATGGGATTGTTCACATGTCCACAAAAAATCATGACGACTTGTTTATTTTTGACACAAGTCACAGATAAAAATCACCAGTGCAAGTCTGTGAACATCACTGACAGCAAATGGATGGCAGCAATATATTGTTATGTTCTGCTACCAAAGCTAAGGAAAGAGAGGAGATCTGTCCCTACTATAAGACTCAGCTGAATCCCTACGATGTAACAGGGAACCTGATCCTGCGATCAGACCTGCTAAAGTCCTAATCTAGTCTGTACGGAGACCTATAGATTTGGGGAGGGAATCCCTACAAGTACTAAGGACTGGGAGGAATATGGGACACCTCCTAACAGAAATAGCAGCAGACAGACGAACAAACAAAATAGATAGAACCTAGAGGTCCGTAGACCAAGCAAACTAACAGAGTTAGATACAGAGCACAGGCTAGCTAGAAAGTAGATATACAATGAAGTCCAGCAAAGCCAGAAGGGCGGAGCAGGATTAAATAGGCCAACAAGGTCATGTGACCAGCAAAGGAAAAAAAACCTAACAGCAAGGTTCTAACAGTACCCCCCCTTCTAAGAGGATCCTCCGGATCCCCTAGGACCAGGCTTATCAGGAAATCTCCTGTGAAACGCTCTGATAAGTCTGGACGCGGAAACATCATCTGACCTCACCCAAGAGTTATCCTCGGGTCCGAAACCTTTCCAGGCCACAAGATACTGCAAACTACCTCTATACCGTCTAGAGTCAAGGATGCGAGAAATTTCATATTCCCCGTCCTCCACCACCGGAGGAACAGAGGCAGAGGCGTCACCATCCGACACAACAGCTTTTTTTAACAGAGAGACATGAAAGACCGGATTAATTCTCCAGGAGGTAGGAACCTCCAACCTAACAGCAGATTGGTTGACAACCTGAAGCACCTTAAAGGGCCCTACAAACTTGGGACCCAATTTCTTAGAAGGAATCCTCAACCGCAGATTCCTAGAGGACAACCAAACCATGTCACCAACAGCGAACAAAACCTCCTGTCGTTTCCTATCAAAGTAGTCTTTAGATTTTCTGTTGGCCTCCTGAAGATTACCACGCACATCCGTCCAAACTCTTTCCAAATCACCGGAAAAATTCTCCTCCTCAGGCACGGCAGATCCCAACTTGGAGAACGACCCAAACGACGGATGTCTCCCAGAACAACAAAAAAAAGGCGAACAACCAGCAGAAGAAGATGTATGATTGTTCAGAGCAAATTCGGCAAGTGGCAGAAACTCAGACCACCCCTCTTGATTGTCTGCCACAAAACAACGCAAGAACTGCTCAACATCCTGGTTTTTCCTTTCTGTCTGGCCATTAGATTCAGGATGATATCCGGACGAAAACGACAAATGAATTCCCAACCTGTCACAAAAGGCACGCCAAAAACGAGCCACGAACTGAGGACCCCTATCAGAAACAATGTCAGTAGGAACGCCATGAAGTCTGACAATTTCCTTGACAAAGGCCTTAGCGAGAGTTTTAGCGCAGGGCAGTTTGACGAAGGGAACCAAGTGACACATCTTGCTAAAACGGTCCACGACCACCCAGATGACAGTAAAACCCTCAGAGGGGGGAAGGTCAGTTATAAAGTCCATAGCCAAATGTGTCCAAGGAGCACTGGGGACCTCCAAAGGACAAAGCAACCCCGCAGCAGGAGTATGTGAGGACTTAGATCTAGCACATATAGTACATTGGCGCACCCACTTAATGACTTCCTTCTGCCATCCAGGCCACCAAAAACTGCGACCCACCAGTCTCTTGGTCTCAGAGATTCCGGGATGACCTGCCAACCGAGATTCGTGACACTCAACAAACAAATCTCTCCTAAAGGTCCCAGGCACAAACAACCTCCCATGAGGAGTGTTAGATGGGGCATTCTCCTGAGCTTTAAGAATCTCATCTTCCAAAACGGAGTCTAAAGCAGCTATCACAACACCTTCTTGTAAAATGTTTTCCTCTTTCTCAGCACCGACTATGGGAGAAAAACTGCGAGACAAGGCATCCGCCTTAACATTCTTAGTACCAGGGATGTAAGTAACGGAGAAATTAAACCGCGAGAAAAACAGTGCCCACCTAGCCTGACGGGCATTCAGGCGCTTGGCAGCGTCAAGATATATCAGATTTTTATGATCCGTAAGAACCTGAACGGGAAATTCCGCACCTTCTAACAGAAATAGCAGCAGACAGACGAACAAACAAAATAGATAGAACCTAGAGGTCCGTAGACCAAGCAAACTAACAGAGTTAGATACAGAGCACAGGCTAGCTAGAAAGTAGATATACAATGAAGTCCAGCAAAGCCAGAAGGGCGGAGCAGGATTAAATAGGCCAACAAGGTCATGTGACCAGCAAAGGAAAAAAAACCTAACAGCAAGGTTCTAACATATATAATCTGTGTGCTGTCCGTGATTAACATTGAGCTCTATAGTAGAAGCTTTGTAGTCTATTTAGTTTTTTCATACTTAAAAAACACTGATGATTAAAATTGACACTGACCAAACACTGATGAAACTAAGATCCAAAACACTGATGAACACCGTCCATACCAGAAAAATCACGGACATCTCAATAAGGTGTAAAGAAATATGTGTGGTCTGGTGAACAAAAAACTAGTCTGGGGTCTTTTTTAGAGTTTCTGGTTTGAGGAGTTTGTAAATGAAGGGTCTTGCATGAGACCTGTATAAATGGGAGTTTGCTTTAGGTTAAGTATGTAAGAGGGGTCTGGTACAGGATCTTTTTAAAAAAAGGGATCTTAAAAAAGGGACATCTGGTCTGAGCTCTATATTAACCCCTTTAACCCCGAAGGTGGTTTGCATGTTAATGACCAGGCCAATTTTTACAATTCTGACCACTGTCACTTTATGAGGTAATACAGTGGGTACGGAAAGTATTCAGACCCCTTTAAATTTTTCACTCTTTGTTTCATTGCAGCCAGTTGGTAAATTCTAAAAAAAACACATTTTTTCTCATTAAAGTACACTCTGCACCCCATCTTGACTGAAAAAAAACAGAAATGTAGAAATTTTTGCAAATTTATTAACCCCTTCGCGACCTTGGGATTTTCCGTTTTTGCATTTTCGTTTTTTTTGCTCCCCTTGTTGCCAGAGCCATAGAGTTTTCATTTTTTGGGCAATATGGCCGTGTGAGGGCTTATTTTTTGCGGGACGAGTTGTACTTTTAAACGAAATTACTAGTTTTACCATATTGTGTACTGGAAAACAGGAAAAAAATTCCAAGTGTGGTGAGATTGCAAACAAAAAGGCAATTCCACAGTTGTTTTTTGCTTTTTTTTCTTTACACGTTCACTGGATGCTAAAACTGACCTGCCATTATTTTTCTCCAGGTCATTACGAGTTCGCAGACATCAAACATGTATAGGTTCTTTTTTATTTAAGTGGTGAAACAAAATCCAAAGTTTGCTAAAAAAAAAAAAAAAAAAAAATGGTGCCATTTTCCGAGACCCATAGCGTCTCCATTTTTCGGGATCTGGGGCCAGGTGAGGGCTTATTTTTTGCACGCCGGGCTGATGTTTTTATTGATGCCATTTTGGGGTATATAGAATGTTTTGATCGCCCGTTATTGCATTTTATTGCAATATTGCGGTGACCAAAAAACCGCAATTCTGGCATTTGGAATTTCTTTCTCGTTATGCCGTTTACCGATTGGATTAATTATTTTTTTATATTGATAGATCGGGCGATTCTGAACTCGGCAATATCAAATATGTGTATGTGGGGTTTATTTTTTATTATTTTATTTTGAATGGGGCAAAAGGGGGTGATTTAAACTTTTATATTTTTTTAAAAACATTTTTTTTTTACTTTTTGCTTGCTTCTATAGTCTCTTTAGAAGACTAGAAGCAGCAACTGTCCGATCGCCTCTGCTATATAGAGGTGATGAGCAGATCACCTCTATGTAGCAGAAATGCTCCTGTGCTATGAGCGCCGACCACTAGGTGGCGCTCATAGTAATCTTTACATGACAGCCACTGGAGTCTGCTGCAGACCCAGGGTTGTCATGCCCACCCATCAGTGACCCGCGATCACGTGACGGGGTCACCGATGGGTGGGGCTAATGCCGCACTTCCGTCGCGGCGATGTTAAATGCCGCTGTCAGAGATTGACAGGGGCATTTAACATGTTAAAAGCCGCGAGTGGATCGCGATTCCACCCGCGGCTGTTTCGGGCACATGTCAGCTGTAAGAATCAGTTGACATGTGCCCGGTTCAGTGCGGGCTCACCGCCGGAGCCCTCACTGAACCGGGGGTGGTGGCCTGGTCCATACTAATATGCCCTGGGCCAGTAAGTGGTTAAAAAAGAAAAACATGGTCATAAGTATTCAGACCCTTTGCTCAGTGTTGAGTAGAAGCACCCTTTTGAGCTAGTACAGCCATGAGTCTTCTTGGGAACGATGCAACAAGTTTTTCACACCTGGATTTTGGGATCCTCTGCCATTCTTCCTTGCCGATCCTCTCCAGTTCCGTCAGGTTGGATGGTGAACGTTGGTGGACAGCCATTTTCAGGTCTCTCCAGAGATGCTCAATTGAGTTTAGGTCAGGGCTCTGGCTGGGCCAGTCAAGAATGGTCACAGAGTTGTTCTGAAGGCTCTCCTTTGTTATTTTAGCTGTGTGCTTAGGGTCATTGTCTTGTTGGAAGGTGACACTTCGGCCAAGTCTGAGGTCCAGAGCACACCGGAAGAGATTTTCATCCAAGATATCTCTGTACTTGGCCGCATTCATGTTTCCTTCAATTGCAACCAGTCGTCCTGTCCCTGCAGCTGAAAAACACCCCCATAGCATGATGCTGCCACCACGTTTAACTGTTGAGATTGTATTGGGCAGGTGATCAGCAGTGCCTGGTTTTCTCCACATATACCACTTAGAATTATCACCAAAAGGTTCTATCTTCGTCTCATCAGACCAGAGAATCGTATTTCTCATAGTCTGGGAGTCCTTCATGTGTTTTTGAGCAAACTCTATGCAGACTTTCATATGTCTTGCACTGAGAGGCTTCCGTTGGGCCACTCTGCCATAAAGGCCCGACTGGTGGAGGGCTGCAGTGATAGTTGACTTTGTGGAACTTTCTCCCATCTCCCTACTGCATCTCTGGAGCTCAGCCACAGTGATCTTGGGGTTCTTCTTTACCTCTCTCACCAAGGCTCTTCCCCCACATTTGCTCAGTTTGGCTGGACGGCCAGGTCTAGGAAGACTTCTGGTGGTCCCAAACTTCTTCCATTTAAGGATTATGGAAGCCACTGTTCTCTTAGGAACCTTGAGTACTGCAGAAATTCTTTTGTAACCTTGGCCAGATCTGTGCCTTGCCACAATTCTGTCTCTGAGCTCATTGGGCAGTTCCTTTGAGCTCATGATTCTCATTTGGTCTGATATGCACTGTGAGCTGTGAGGTCTTATATACACAGGTGTGTGCCTTTCCAAATCAAGTCCTATCAGTTTAATTAAACACAGCTTGACTCCAATCAAGGAGTATAACCATCTCAAAGAGGATCACAAGGAAATGGACAGCATGTGACTTAAATATGAGTGTCTGAGCAAACGGTCTGAATACTTATGACCATGTGATATTTCAGTTTTTCTTTTTTTAACAAATTTGCAAAAATTTCTGATGGGGTGGATAGTGTACATTAATGAGAAAAAAAATGAACTTTTTAGAATTTACCAAATGGCGGCAATGAAACAAAGAGTGAAAAATTTAAAGGGGTCTGAATACTTTCCGTACCCACTGTAACTCTGGAACGCTTCAACGTTTGTGACATATTGTACTTCATGATAGTGGTAAAATTTCTTCGATATGACTTGTGTTACTTTGTGAAAAAAAATCGGAAGTTTGCCAAAAATTTTGAAAATGTTGCAATTTTCAAACTTTGAATTTTCATGCCCTTAAATCAGAGATATGTCACACAAAATAGTTAATAAATAACATTTCCCACATATCTACTTTACGTCAATTTTTTTTTGTTAAGTAATTATAAGTATTAAAAGTTGACCAACGATTTCTCATTTTTCCAACAAAATTTCTAAAACCATTTTTTTTAGGGACCACATCACATTTGAAGTGACTTTTAGGGGCCTTTATGACAGAAAATACCCAAAAGTGACACCATTCTAAAATCTGCACCCCTCAAGGTGCTCAAAACCACATTCAATAAGTTTATTAAGCCTTCAGGTGCTTCACAGGAATTTTTGGAATGTGGAAGAAAAAAGTGAACATTTAACTTCTTTTTCACAAAAATGTCACTTTAGACCCCAATTTTTTTTTTTATTTTCGCAAGGGTAAAAAAAATGGAATCACAAAATTTGTTGTGCAATTTCTCTTGAGCACACCGATACCCCATATATAAGGGAAAACCGCTGTTTGGGCACAGTAGGGTTCTGAAGGGAAGGAGCGCCATTTGACTTTTTGAATGTAAAATTTGCTTGAATAATTAGCGGATACCATGTCGCATTTGGGGAGACCCTGATGTGCCTAAACAGTGAAAATGGAACCCCCCACAAGTGACACCATTTTAGAAACTAGACCCCTCAGGGAACTTATCTAGATGTGGGGTGAGCACCAGGGCTGTGCAGTCGGAGTTGTGGTCGGTGTCCATTTTGGTAGAGTCGGTATAAAATGGACCGACTCCAACTCCTAAAATATATAATAAATTGGGTACAGTAGTTCAATGTAGTTTGTGGGGAATATTTTTTCATAAGAATTTGGAGTTATGAAAGAGTTATGAAATGTCCTATAAATGTCTGTCCTATTCCTGATCTAAGGGTCTAGACCAGTGATGGCGAACCTTTTAGAGACCTAGTGCCCAAACTGCAACCCAAAAGCCACTTATTTATTGCAAAGTGCAAAAACGGCAATTTAACCTGAGTACTGAGGTTTTAGTTTAGAACAAACAACCCCAGAAAGTGGGGGGCAGCAGAGTAAGCAGGCATAATGAGAATAGGCAAAGGCAACAGAGAACAGGCATATCAGAGAGAAGGCGGGGGCAGCAGAGTAAGCAGGCATAATCAGAGAGTAGGCAAGGGTAACAGAGAACAGGAATATCAGAGAGCGCGCAGGGGCAACAGAGAACAGGCATATCAGAAAGCTGGCAGGGGCAACAGAGAGCAGGCATATCAGAGAGCAGGCAGGGGCAACAGAGAGCAGGCATATCAGAGAGCAGACAGGGGCAACAGAGAGCAGGCAGGGGCAACAGAGAGCAGGCATATCAGAGAGCAGACAGGGGCAACAGAGAGCAGGAAGGGGCAACAGAGAGCAGGCATATCAGAGAGCAGACAGGGGCAACAAAGAGCCGGCAGGGGCAACAGAGAGGAGGCACATCAGAGAGCAGGCAGGGGCAACAGAGAGCAGACACATCAGAGAGCAGGCAGGGGCAACAGAGAGCAGGCAAGGGCAACAGAGTACGCAGGCATATATGAGAGCAGGCAAGGGCAACAGAGCAGGCATATCAGAGAGCAGGCAGGGGCAAAAGAGAGCAGGCAGGGGCAACAGAGACCAGGTATATTAGAGAGAAGGCAGGGACAATAGAGAGCAGGCAGGGGCAACAGAGCAGGCGGCACGACAGAGCAGGCAGGGTGACAGAGAACAGGCAGAGGCAACAGAGAACAGATGGTGCGAAAGAGAGCAGGCAGGGGCAACAGAGCAGACGGGCAACACAGAACAGATGGGGTGACACAGAGCAGGCGGGGGCGACACAGAGCAGACGGGGGCGACAGAAAGCAGGCGGGGCGACAAAGAGCAGGCAGGGGCATTAGAGAAGGTGTGGGCGACAGAGAGCAGGTGGGGCAACTAAGTGCAGCCACAGATAGGAGCAGGGTACCAGACTGCAGATATAAAGAGAGGTAAAGTGCAGGCAGCTGGCAGAGGAGAGACAGTGGTAAATCTAAGGGTCTAGACCAGTGATGGCGAACCTTTTAGAGACCTAGTGCCCAAACTGCAACCCAAAAGCCACTTATTTATTGCAAAGTGCAAAAACGGCAATTTAACCTGAGTACTGAGGTTTTAGTTTAGAACAAACAACCCCAGAAAGTGGGGGGCAGCAGAGTAAGCAGGCATAATGAGAATAGGCAAAGGCAACAGAGAACAGGCATATCAGAGAGAAGGCGGGGGCAGCAGAGTAAGCAGGCATAATCAGAGAGTAGGCAAGGGTAACAGAGAACAGGAATATCAGAGAGCGCGCAGGGGCAACAGAGAACAGGCATATCAGAAAGCTGGCAGGGGCAACAGAGAGCAGGCATATCAGAGAGCAGGCAGGGGCAACAGAGAGCAGGCATATCAGAGAGCAGACAGGGGCAACAGAGAGCAGGCAGGGGCAACAGAGAGCAGGCATATCAGAGAGCAGACAGGGGCAACAGAGAGCAGGAAGGGGCAACAGAGAGCAGGCATATCAGAGAGCAGACAGGGGCAACAAAGAGCCGGCAGGGGCAACAGAGAGGAGGCACATCAGAGAGCAGGCAGGGGCAACAGAGAGCAGACACATCAGAGAGCAGGCAGGGGCAACAGAGAGCAGGCAAGGGCAACAGAGTACGCAGGCATATATGAGAGCAGGCAAGGGCAACAGAGCAGGCATATCAGAGAGCAGGCAGGGGCAAAAGAGAGCAGGCAGGGTCAACAGAGACGAGGTATATTAGAGAGAAGGCAGGGACAATAGAGAGCAGGCAGGGGCAACAGAGCAGGCGGCACGACAGAGCAGGCAGGGTGACAGAGAACAGGCAGAGGCAACAGAGAACAGATGGTGCGAAAGAGAGCAGGCAGGGGCAACAGAGCAGACGGGCAACACAGAACAGATGGGGTGACACAGAGCAGGCGGGGGCGACACAGAGCAGACGGGGGCAACAGAAAGCAGGCGGGGCAACAAAGAGCAGGCAGGGGCATTAGAGAAGGTGTAGGCGACAGAGAGCAGGTGGGGCAACTAAGTGCAGCCACAGATAGGAGCAGGGTACCAGACTGCAGATATAAAGAGAGGTAAAGTGCAGGCAGCTGGCAGAGGAGAGACAGTGGTAAATTGCAGAATCAAGAAGAGCAGAGATAGCAGAAAGCAAAGTAGACAGTATCGAGAGGAAATAGAGATAAAGAAAAGTAGAGGGTTAACAGGCACTACCCAGTGCCAGGCAGGGAGAGGGGCCGTAGCGCGATCCCCAGTGCAGAGCAGGTCAGGTTACTGACAGGCAGTGGTTTCTGTGCGCGCTGCAGGATGTATCTCCCCGTGCACCTGCTGGTTTTCCTGTCTGCAGTGGGTGCCCGCCCCATCCTCCTCGGAGGTCCTGCTCCACTGCCCGCAGTGCACCCAGGAGCCCTTGGCCGCCTGCCCCATAGCCTCCTTCCGCCCACCTGTGTGGAGCTGGTGTGGGCTCCGGCTCCATGTGCGCCTGGCTGGAGGGAAAATCGTGCACTCGTGCAGGGTGTACCCTGCACCGCTGAACTGTGCTGCTACCCTAACCGGGGCGCTGGTGCTGAGCCAATGGCGCGCGTGCCCACAGGGGCGACTCTGCGTGCCCTTTGTGGCACGCGTGCCATAGGTTCGCCACAACCGGTCTAGACTTTTAGCTGTGATGAATTTATCACTTAAACATGAGCCATGTATGAGGGAGTTGGTGTCATGGAAATTGAGGAGTCGGAGGTTTGGCTTAACGACTCCACAACCCTGGTGAGCACCTTGAACCCCCAGGTGCTTCACAGAAGTTTATAACATTGAGCCGTAAAAATACAATTTTCACATTTTTCCCACAAAAATGTTTTTCTGCCCCCAATTTTCCATTTTCATAAGGGTAACAGGGGAAATTGCACCATACTATTTGTTGTCCAATCTCTCCTGAGCAAGCAGATACCCCAAATGTGGGTGAAAACCACTGTTGGGCACACGGCAGAGTTCAGAAGGGAAGGAGCGCCATTTGACTTTTTGAATGTAAAATTTGCTTGAATAATTAGTGGACGCCATGTTGCGGTTGGAGAGTTCATGATGCGCCTAAACAGTGGAAACCCCCCACAAGTGACACCATTTTGGAAATTAGACCCCTCAAGGAACTTATATAGATGTGTGGTGAGCACCGTGAACCCCCAGGTGCTTCACAGGACTAGACCCCTCAAGGATTTTATCAAGGGGTATAGTGTACATTTTGAACCCAGAGGTAAGACACCAAATTTGATAACATTAGGTCATCATATTGAATAAGTTGTCATTAGTCTTAAGCGCAAGTGCTCGCTACTTGAGTTTGCATCGGGTACTCAGGTATGCTCCAAGTATCACGGGTGCTCGAGTCCCCGCCCCGCATGTTTCACAGTTGTTAGACACTCAAAATAAACATGCGGGGATCGCTCGTGCATGGCAGGCAATCCTCGCTTGTTTTTCTTGGCTGTATAACAGCCACAAAACATATGGGGCAGGGACTCGAGCATGTCACTTGAGTACATGCAATACTCGGGGCATACCCGAGCACCCGATGCAAGCTCAAGTAGCGAGCACTTGTGCAAACACTGGTCGCCATAGCGTCATTTTTTTTCTTTACTTGTGAAAAAATCCCAACCCCCAACACAACCCTAAGGCTATGTGCCCACGATGCAGAAATGCTCTGGATTTTTCCTGAGCGTTTCTCCATCTCCCTGGCAGAAAAAACGCATGCGGATTGTACATGCGGATTGTACATGCGTTTTCCTGCCAGGGACATGCGGATGTGAAGTGTTCTTCACTTGCATTTCCACATGCGGGTTGACAAGCGCTTTCCAAGCGATTTTAGCATCACTTGGAAAGTGCTTGTCAACTTGGTCACACTATATAAATCCATGCAAGCAGCATGGATTTATATAGTGTAACCCGAGAGAATGTAACAAAAATAAAAAATAAATCTATACTTACCTTAAGATGGCCCCCGCAGTCTTGCTTCGCTCCGTCCTGGCTGCCGGCAGATCGCGGTACACTGAAGGACCTGCCGACGTCAGCGTCGCGTGACCCGTCACATGACTATGACGTCAGTGCAGGTCCTCCAGTCCATCGCGAGCTGCCGGCAAGGGAGGACGAGCGCAGCGGGAGCCATCGGAAGGTAAATATAACATTTATTTTTTATTTTATTGTTTTTTTTACAGTTTCTATGGTACCCGGGTCCGGAGGATAGTCTCCTCTCCTCTAGACCTGGGTACCATCCGCACATTGAACGCATGTATTCCCATGTGCTTATCTAGTGAAGCGGAATACATGCGTTCTAATGCAAATCAATGGCGGCGAAAAAGCAGCACTTCCGCAAAATAATTGGTAGTGCTGCGTTTTTTTTCCGCAGTGATAATCCGCAGCGGAAATTTCTGCAGCATGTGTACAGCACATGCGGATTATCATTGGGGAACATGGCAGGCCTTCTACCATGCGTTTTTTAAGCGTTTCTGCAGCGTTTTTGCCGCTGCGGAAACGCTTAAAAAACGCATCGTGGGCACACAGCCTAACGGTAACCCTAATCTAACACAACTCTAACCCTACCATAATCCTAACCCTAACACAATCCTAGAGTTTATTTTTTACACCGCTCCTTGTGCCGTATATGTGATTAGATGACTTTATTCTTCGGGTCGATGCGATTACAGTGATACCAGATTCATATCGGGTTTTTATATCTGGCAGCTGTCACACACTAAAAGACGCTTTTTTTGTTGCAAAGACTAGTTTTGGCAATCATTTTTCCATATTTCAGCCGACAGAGTCATGTAAGGGCTTGTTTTTTGCGGGACAAGTTGATGCTTTTATTGGTACCATTTTCGGGCACGTGACATTTTTTGATTGCTTTCTATTCCAATTTTTGGGAGGCAGAATAAACAAAAAACAACAATTCAGGAATTTTTTTTTATGCCGTGCCGTTCTGCATGGTAAAATTGATATACGTGTGGGTGGGGGTCAGTGCGAGTGGTTAACATTTGGCACAAACCTCATGGGAATGGGGCATTATCCCCCCTCTTTGCACTGAGCACTTTATCACTATCTCCACTGCCATATCTGCGGAGCAGTTTGCACGAGGCACCATACTGAGAATACCAACATGATTCCTCTAAGCTAAGTCTCTCTTATTAATCATGCATATTATATTATCTGAATTTATAGGGTATGTGGCTCCTGATGAGCCGATTAGCCGGAGAAGAGCGCCGCGTCGAGCGATACATACAGTACAGACCAAAAGTTTGGACACACATTCTCATTTAAAGATTTTTCTGTATTTTCATGAATATGAAAATTGTACATTCACACTGAAGGCATCAAAACTATGAATTAACACATGTGGAATTATATACTTAACAAAAAAGTGTGAAACAACTGAAAATATGTCTTATATTCTAGGTTCTTCAAAGTAGCCACCTTTTGTTTTGATGACTGCTTTGCACACTGTTGGCATTCTGTTGATGAGCTTCAAGAGGTAGTCACCGGAAATGGTTTTCACTTCACAGGTGTGCCCTGTCAGGTTTAATAAGTGGGATTTCTTGCCTTATAAATGGGGTTGGGACCATCAGTTGTGTTGTGCAGAAGTCTGGTGGATACACAGCTGATAGTCCTACTGAATAGACTGTTAGAATTTGTATTATGGCAAGAAAAAAGCAGCTAAGTAAAGAAAAACGAGTGGTCATCATTACTTTAAGAAATGAAGGTCAGTCTGTGCGAAAAATTGGGAAAACTTTGAAAGTGTCCCCAAGTGCAGTTGCAAAAACCATCAAGCGCTACAAAGAAACTGGCTCACATGAGGACCGCCCCAGGAAAGGAAGACCAAGAGTCACCTCTGCTTCTGAGGATAAGTTTATCCGAGTCACCAGCCTCAGAAATCGCAGGTTAACAGCAGCTCAGATTAGAGACCAGGTCAATGCCACACAGAGTTCTAGCAGCAGACACATCTCTACAACAACTGTTAAAAGGAGACTTTGTGCAGTAGGCCTTCATGGTAAAATAGCTGGTAGGAAACCACTACTAAGGACAGGCAACAAGCAGAAGAGACAAGTTTGGGCTAAAGAACACAAGCAATGGACATTAGACCAGTGGAAATCTGAGCTTTGGTCTGATGAGTCCAAATTTGAGATCTTTGGTTCCAACCACCGTGTCTTTGTGCGATGCAGAAAAGGTGAACGGATGGACTCTACATGCCTGGTTCCCACCGTGAAGAATGGAGGAGGAGGTGTGATGGTGTGGGGGTGCTTTGCTGGTGATACTGTTGGGGATTTATTCAAAATTGAAGGCATACTGAACCACCATGGCTACCACAGCATCTTGCAGTGGCATGCTATTCCAACCGGTTTGCGTTTAGTTGGACCATCATTTATTTTTCAACAGGACAATGACCCCAAACACACCTCCAGGCTGTGTAAGGGCTATTTGACCAAGGAGGGGAGTGATGGGGTGCTACGCCAGATGACCTGGCCTCCAGTCACCAGACCTGAACCCAATCGAGATGGTTTGGGGTGAGCTGGACCGCAGAGTGAAGGCAAAAGGGCCAACAAGTGCTAAGCATCTCTGGGAACTCCTTCAAGATTGTTTGAAGACCATTTCCGGTGACTACTTCTTGAAGCTCATCAAGAGAATGCCAAGAGTGTGCAAAGCAGTCATCAAAACAAAAGGTGGCTACTTTGAAGAACCTAGAATATAAGACATATTTTCAGTTGTTTCACCCTTTTTTGTTAAGTATATAATTCCACATGTGTCATTTCATAGTTTTGATGCCTTAAGTGTGAATGTACAATTTTCATAGTTATGAAAATACATAAAAATCTTTAAATGAGAAGGTGTGTCCAAACTTTTGGTCTGTACTGTACCTGCATCTGTATTTGAACTTAGCGGTGTAGTTGTGGGGTTGGTCTATTTGTATTTCTGATCTTGTCCCTATGAATAGGAGGGTCCAAGGACACCTCCATTCTATATATCTTGATTTTCTGGCTGACTAGTGAATCTTTTTATGCTTATTGTACTTGAAGATTGGTCTATTATATATATTGGTATAAAGTGACATCTACCGTATTTTTCGGACTATAAGACGCACTTTTTTCCTCCAAAATTTTGGAGGAAAGTGGGGGTTGCGTTTTATAGTCTGATATACAAAAATACTGTGGCTGTGGGGGAAGCGACAGTGGCGGAGTAGCGGTGCACAGGAGGAGGCAGCCGCTATGGGCGTGGGGAGCAGTGAATAATAGTTTTCATTAATAACCGGCACACTGTGCCCACAGCGCGGCTCCTGGTATGTATGGCACACTTCATCCCTGTATGTATGGCCCCCCTCATCCCTGTATATATGGCCCCCCCTTATCCAGGTATGCTTGGCACCCCCTGATCCCCGTCACGCTGCACAGAAAAAAATAAACAATCATACTCACTTCCTCTCTCCTCCAGCGCTGTGTCCCGCTCTGTGTCAGAATAGTCACTGCTCCCCATGCCGGGAATACATGCGTGGGGAGCAGTGACCATACATTCTCCCTAATAGCGCGCACACTGTAGCCGCAGGGCGGCTCCTGCTGCGCTCGTCTGTCAGTGTGCCCGCTATTAAAGACCATGCGTGTGGTGAATATTCATGGCCTTTAACAGCGGGAATGCTGACCGCCGCAGCAGGAGCCGCGCTGCAGCTAAAGCGTGCGCGCTATTAGGGAGAATGAATGGTCACTGCTCCCCACGCACACAGTCCCGGCGTGGGGAGCAGTGACTATTCCGGCACAGAGCGGGACACAGCGCTGGAGGAGAGGTGAGTATGATTTATTTTTTTTTTCTGTGCAGCGTGACGAGGATCAGGGGGTGCCAAACATACCAGGATGAGGGGGCCATACATACAGGGATGAAGGGGGCCATACATACCGGGATGAGGGGGGCCATACATACAGGGATAAGGCATGAGGGGGGCCATACATACAGGGATGAGGCATGAGGGGGAGCCATACATACAGGGATGAAGGGGGACATACATACAGGGATAAAGTGGGCCATGCATACCAGGATGAGGGGGGCCATACATACAGGGATGAAGAGTAATGAAGGTACCATACATACCAGCAAGAGGGATGAAGGTGCCATACATACCAGGATGGGTGTGAGGGTGGCCATACATAACAGGATGAAGGGTGCCATACATACCAGGAAGAGGGATGAGGGGCCATGCATACCAGGATGGGGGATTGGGGTGCCATGCATACCAGGATGGTGGATTGGGGTGCCATGCATATCAGGGTGGGGATCCTCTGGATCAACAAGTTAGGCTATGGGTTGAACTAGATGGACTTAGTCTTGCTTCAACCTTAAAAACTATGTTACTATGTAGGAAGGAGGGGGTCATATATACCAGGATGGGGGATATTAACAGAATTGGGGGACATTACCCCTATAACAGTGCCAGCAGCGGACCCCATCCCCCTTAACAGGGCATCGTGACCACATTTTTTGCTTTCACTTTTTTTTCTATTTTCCTCCTCTAAAACTTAGGTGCATCTTTATGGTCCGGTGCGTCTTATAGTCCGAAAAATACGGTATTTTTTGGTTTGGTGAGGGATGCAGAAATATTCCCTGCGATCATTTTTGTTACTAATACACCTATACTTGTTCTGTATTTACAGCTAGATTGAGATTTAAATGTAGTATTATTGATTGTTTGATGATTGATTCCCTCTTGAGTGTCTGGGCCATTAAGATAACTGACTGTTAGGAAATGAATACCCATTAATTTCTTATTTTTTGATTTACCACACCTGTACACTGCAGCTACAGTGGTGGTGGCCCATTTGTCTTGGGGATTGAATGGTGATTACCCTCTTGCGTCCCCTTACACTGATAATTGACTCCCACCACTCTCACCTAATCAGATCAGGAACTTATAGGGTCTTTTAGAGTGAGCCAACGAGGAGCGGGGGCGCCATTTGCGTTCAAGAGGGTGCCAACCTCCGCTGTGAGGTAGGGACAAATTAGGGGTCAGCTTAGGGCATTGCCCCTTCCCCAAAAATCTCTTTTTGGGCTGAGAATACTTTACAGCCTTTTAACCATTTTTGGTGTTTTTTGAGCGTCAGTTACAACTGAATTTTTAATGATACTAATAAACATAAATTTTAGGTGTATTTTTTGGGTGAAATTATTTAAATACTATACACTTCCATTATAATCTGTGATTTCCTGACCTGACAGCGAGTTGTATTTCTATGCAGCTGTCAAGCTCCGGTCAGGAGAGGTGCCGGCCAGTATGAGGTTTATGAAGCGATCCTCACACGAGAAATAAGGCAGTGTGTCTCTGCCCTTACTTGGACCATCTTTTTTTAAATGCCTGAGCCCCCTGAGTAACATAAGAAAATATTATACTCACCAGCTGCACCTAGTCTCACTTGCACGGAATTGATCAAGCGGGTGCTGTCGAGTAGTGGACAATGTCCCTGAAGGTACCAGACTTTAAGCCCAGAATGAGCCAATATTTAAATGAATAATTCACAAGCTATAGTAAGCCTTTTCCTACAAAACGATATATTAATCTGCTTTATACTACGCTGCCTGCATGTTCCATGTCGTCTATATACTGTTATATATGTTTTTATACTGGTGTACTTTACCTGATGAAGAGGACAGTCCGTCCCTGAACCGCGTTATATACGGAGTACGTTTATTAAAGAAGAGAACTGCAAACTATTATAGGGAATACACCGACCAATGGGAACCTCTGATTTCTATACTTACCTACTGAATTCATCACCGATCCCCAAGGGCACTCGGACAGAGGACATGCACAGACATCAGGAAAGGTTTCTTTATAGATTTGTCCAGACACACAGGTCCTCTTTAAAGGAACTGTCTCAAGAAGACAACCTTGGTCTACTCACCTTCATAGTACATCACAAGAGAGTCCGATCCCCTCCTTTACTAGCTGCTTCACACTGCCGGACTTTGCCCAGTAATGTGAATGATCGGCCATATATTTTACTGCATAGGAAAGTGGAGGTGAATTTGTAATTACAATAAAAAGACAATCCATTCTTCTTAACATCCCGCCTTATGTCTGATACTAAAATATGTCTGTCAGGTATGTTCAGTGTAGACATCTAAAGAGTAACCGCCATTTTATTTTTTTTAACCGCCATTTTATTTTTTTTTTATAAATCAATAGTACATGTGAAAATAAAAAGCTTTGCAATATACCTTATTAGAGAAATCTGTTTCTTTCTCTTCCTGGACTATTCAAAATTCTCAGTTCATTGGTAAAATCTGTCTTCAGTGAATACAGACTTTCCCATTACTAAGATAGTTGGTGCTCACAAGGTTCTATGGAGAAATGTAACTGTTTTCAGGAGAACTTGCAGCAAAATATCTGTCTGCCTCTATCTCCTCCCCCTCCATAGAATTTTAAAAGCACTAACTGTCATCTTCAGGTTAGGTTGGGACAGAAGCGCACAATAAGGCAATACCACAAGAGAAGCGAGAGAGGGTGAGAGTGATGGTTGTGCTCACCTGGGGTGGTTGTATATGGACACAGCACCTACAGTACAGATCAAAAGTTTGGACACGCCTTCTCATTTAAAGATTTTTCTGTCTTTTCATGACTATGAAAATTGTACATTCACACTGAAGGCATCAAAACTATGAATTAACACATGTGGAATTATATACTTAACAAAAAAGTGTGAAACAACTGAAAATATGTCTTATACTCTAGGTTCTTCAAAGTAGCCACCTTTTGCTTTGATGACTGCTTTGCACACTCTTGGCATTCTCTTGATGAGCTTCAAGAGATAGTCACCGGAAATGGTCTTCCAACAATCTTGAAGGAGTTCCCAGAGATGCTTAGCACTTGTTGGCCCTTTTGCCTTCACTCTGCGGTCCAGCTCACCCCAAACCATCTCGATTGGGTTCAGGTCTGGTGACTGTGGAGGCCAGGTCATCTGGCGTAGCACCCCATCACTCTCCTTCTTGGTCAAATAGCCCTGGAAGTGTGTTTGGGTTCATTGTTCTGTTGAAAAGTAAATGATGGTCCAACTAAACGCAAACTGGATGGAATAGCATGCCGCTGCAAGATGCTGTGGTAGCCATGCTGGTTCAGTATGCCTTCAATTTTGAATAAATCCCCAACAGTGTCACCAGCAAAGCACCCCCACACCATCACACCTCCTCCTCCATGCTTCACGGTGGGAACCAGACATGTAGAGTCCATCCGTTCACCTTTTCTGCGTCGCACAAAGACACGGTGGTTGGAACCAAAGATCTCAAATTTGGACTCATCAGACCAAAGTACAGATTTCCACTGGTCTAATGTCCATTCCTTGTGTTCTTTAGCCCAAACAAGTCTCTTCTGCTTGTTGCCTGTCCTTAGCAGTGGTTTCCTAGCAGCTATTTTACCATGAAGGCCTGCTGCACAAAGTCTCCTCTTAACAGTTGTTGTAGAGATGTGTCTGCTGCTAGAACTCTGTGTGGCATTGACCTGGTCTCTAATCTGAGATGCTGTTAACCTGCGATTTCTGAGGCTGGTGACTCGGATAAACTTATCCTCAGAAGCAGAGGTGACTCTTGGTCTTCCTTTTCTGGGGCGGTCCTCACGTGAGCCAGTTTCTCTGTAGCCCTTGATGGTTTTTGCAACTGCACTTGGGGACACTTTCAAAGTTTTCTCAATTTTTCGGACTGAGTGACCTTCATTTCTTAAAGTAATGATGGCCACTCGTTTTTCTTTACTTAGCTGCTTTTTTTCTTGCCATAATACAAATTCTAACAGTCTATTCAGTAGGACTATCAGCTGTGTATCCACCTGACTTCTGCACAACACAACTGATGGTCCCAACCCCATTTATAAGGCAAGAAATCCCACTTATTAAACCTGACAGGGCACACCTGTGAAGTGAAAACCATTTCCGGTGACTACCTCTTGAAGCTCATCAAGAGAATGCCAAGAGTGTGCAAAGCAGTCATCAAAGCAAAAGGTGGCTACTTTGAAGAACCTAGAATATAAGACATATTTTCAGTTGTTTCACACTTTTTTGTTACATATATAATTCCACATGTGTTAATTCATAGTTTTGATGCCTTCAGTGTGAATGTACAATTTTCATAGTCATGAAAATACTGAAAAATCTTTAAATGAGAAGGTGTGTCCAAACTTTTTGTCTGTACTGTATAAGAGCCATGGTTGGAGGTAAAATTCTTCCAGATAGCTATCCCTGTAGTGGAGAGATCACGGTACCTGGGCTGCGGAAATGAAGAATCCTTGATGGTATAAAAAGAAGGATTTTATTACTCCGTGTTCTGGTGCCTTTTTAAGGTAAAATAGCAAATGTCATTTGTTTTTTTTACCTTGAAAAAGGCACCAGAACACGTTGGAGTAATAAAATCCTTCTTTTTATACCATCAAGGATTCTTCATTTCCACAGCCCAGGTACCGTGACCTCTCCACTGCAGTGACTGCCAGCTCCTGTCTCAGTAATGGGAAATCTGCACTGAATACTGATTGTCCCTGTGAATTGAGCGGGAAACATCAGTCCTAGTGGAGATAAAAGCAGATTCCCCTGATCAGATATATTACAAAGTTGCTTATTTTCATGTGTACTATTGATTTATGAAAGAAAAATGATAAGGACGGTTATCGATGATGTCATAGGATGAATGTAATGATGCAATGACTGAACTGTCACCGATGAAGCTGCACATCCGGGCACTCAGAATGGGATGGATGGAGCAGCTCTTTCCACCACCTGCCACCCGGAGCCCACAGCACGGCCAGTCCCTCAGTGCCGGGTCCATGGGGACGTCCTGCTGCCTCTGCGGATATGAGCTGTGCTGAGGGATTTGGGCTCGGCTCTCACTAACTTCTCCCCCACACAGTGAGTAGTAACATTTGCTTCCGCTTTCTTAGTTCCGTACAACTGGGGGGCGTTGATGAGCGGCGGACTGACAGGAAGTGGCTGCTGACGTACGTCCTGCCCGGGAAGCAGCCGCCTTCCTGAGGTGCTGGAGAGGTGGGGAGGCTGCGTGTGACGGGTGAGAACACCCCGCTGCTGCTCCGTACGACCCTGTTTGGCTCCTGCTCTCTGCCATCTCCGCGGAGAGCAGGCGGAACGTCGCCGCGCTGAGAACGAGTTGCTGGTCGGACACGTTGCTGGTGCACAATCACAGTTCCGGCCGAGGAAGAGGATGAGTCGTGGGGAGCGGCGGCTGTAAGACACTACGAGATCTAGCGTGCACGCTGAGCTATGGAGAAGCCGGCCCTGCAGACCGTCTACCAGGCCGTGCAGGCGCTCTACCACGACCCGGACCCCAGCGGAAAGGAGAGGGCATCGCTATGGCTAGGAGAGCTGCAGAGATCGGTGAGGCCTCATGGACTATTCCTGGGGGACAGGGGATCAGACGTGCCGCCGGATGCTGAGGATGGCTGCCCTCACACCGGAGGAGGCTGCTCTGGCACAGGAGAGCCGGCATGTATCCCCGGCCATGCCCCCTACAGTCAGACCCGTACAGTGGAGCCCCTGGGGATGGCCTCCTGGACTGGGCAGATGTCTGTCCTGATCCTCAGGGGGACGCGTTACTGCTGACCGGTGTCAGCGCAGGACCGGACGAGTTGTCAGAGGAAATAGATGGGATTTCTGCTGTCACATGAGGCGCTGCTCGCCCGTCATACGGACCGCCAGTCCTGTGAGCAGCGATCCTCCAGCAACTATATGGTTAAATGGGTTCAGCCACCAGCTTTCTCCTGTAGGACTAGGAAGTGTCTAAAAATCTGCCCATTTGATCCAAGCAGTTGGCATTAGTCACCCATAGGGTCCCAGTAAGGGGGTACGTTAATGCCGACCTCCACAGCTCCTGGCATCTGTCGGGTCAGTAGGGACCTGTTGATCAATTTTGCTCCTTCCTGGCTCGTACACCAACGGTGGTCCAAACGTTTACCAGTCGCTGTTCTTGTAGACCTCCATGTGAAGGATGTTTTTTCCTGCCCATACAGAGGTCTCCATGACAGAACTGCACAGGGATGGGAGATGTTTGTGGTAGTGCAGCCTCAGGATCAGGCTTCGGGGTAGATAGTCTACACTATTTCAGGTTTCTCATTTGGTCTTCTATAGATTTCTTCCAGTCGTTCTCCTTTGGGACCTGTTTACATTAGGTTTATTCCATTTTGTACAGCCTGGTCTGCGGAATAGCGACATAAATCTGTTAGTCATCCATTGCTATGGCTGAGGAAATCTCATACAGTTGATAAAACATGCAGGGAGTGATGTCTGACTTTCTTTACTCTCTCGTTCATAGGTGTTTGCTTGGGAGATCTCGGACCAGTTGCTGCAGATTCACCAGGATGTGGAGTCTTGCTACTTTGCAGCACAAACCATGAAAATGAAGATTCAGACCTCTTTTTATGAACTGCCTGCAGACTCCCATGCTTCCCTGCGGGACTCCTTGTTGTCCCATATACAGAACTTGAAGGACATGTCACCTGTCATTGTAACTCAGGTACAGTTCTATGCACCATAGTCTGGAGACATGCAGGAAAGCTGTTGACTCTTGGCCAGTCTCTACTACCGTTTCCCACACTATTTTGTCAAACGTGTGATAAAATTCCTATACTCTAGTTCCCACAAATACGGTCTGTCTATTGCAGCACACAGTTTCCTTTTCACCCACTTTCAAACGATGAAAACGGCAGACATAATTAGAAATCCTGATTTTTCTCTGCCTTCCATATGCTGTTTCATAGGCTGTGTTAAGATGGCGGTAATTTTTGGTCCATATACACCACAATGCACGGAATGATCCTGACTTACAGTTCCATAGGCATATATGAGGCTGTGTGGTGGGTCAGGATGCCCGCTTTCAGTTCCTGCATTATGGACCGTGAAATATGGCAGTCTGAACTCTGCCTTAGAGGAGAGTCAGACGGCCCTATAACTTGGCCGAGCATCGCAACGCATTGCTCAGACTCTCCGTCGGCTCTCCTGACCAGAGCATGACCACATCTATTTGTGTGCTGCTGTCACGCTCGGGTCAGGAGATCCGACGGCCAGTCTGAGCATTGCTTTGCTATCCTTGTCCGAGTTATACGGCCATGCGGCTCTTCCCTCAATTATTTTTGTCTCAATACTTGTTGATTGGTTCAGGAAGCTGTAACACTGTCTCACATGGCAGCATCAAGTACCCGGAACCACAGGCTATAAGGGTTAAATCACTGTGCAATACAGCATTTTTTTCACCTTTCCAATATGCTTTGGGTTTCAGGCTTCCACATCTGAAAGATCCCCACTTGCTTTAATGATTCTTGTATATATTAAAACCTATAAAGACCTTAAGCCTTCTGCACATGGTCATGTACAAGATCTTGTATTCTAGATTCAGATTTATATAGAACTTTATGAAGGATTTAGGATTCCTGGATTGCGCCATCATATTACGGAGAGATCTTCCCATAGAAGTGTTTCCTCTAGGGGAGAGTACTGTTAAAAAGTCCCTCCATACGCTGGTGTATGATATAACCATATAGAAGACTGCTTATACTCCCACAGACTGGGATTTACTACAATGTGTCTGATCTGTGATCTTAAAGAAGTTAGCCACCGTCCAGTTATTGTTTGGAGATGTGAAAAAATCCATTTAATCGAGTTATTTGGCTGCCGATTGATGGACTTTTGACCAGACCTGTCCATCATACACCTCTATACTGTCAGATTGCCAACGGCACTGCTCGTGTGCTAGTTACTAGAGCCGTGCACTGGTTATTGCAGGCCGCTGGTGGACTTCTGGTCACATTTTTCCCCGTAGCTGCCATATTCTAGACTAGTGCCATTCTGTGAGGGTGCAGCACTTGTGGAAAGTGGACATTGGAGCTACTGTAGCAATTAGGATATACCAGTAACTTGGATATTTGCAACACAAAAATGATTAGAAAGTGGCAAACTCCGTTAGTACAGCAGCAAAGCATTCTCCAATGCTGGTCTGAAATGTTTTCTAGCTTACAGAGGTTTGCTTGCACTGAATACTATATTCAGGAGTATTAGGTATGTTCTTTCATCTTTTGAGGGTAAATCAAGTGCTTCCACTGATTGCTAGGAGAGAATGTTCTGATGAATGAATATATGGAAAAAGCCCAGGACGCTCCCTTCTCGGTTATTTTTAATGACCAGTAGTATGTGGACTCCCTTATAATTGGTAGGTTGGGGTGTTTCAGCCACACCCATGACCTTCCGTGTGGCATAGGATGTCACCATTCCATCATAGTCAGCTCATGAACTTTCTGCTGGCGCTGCCCCATTTAACTGCAAGTACTATTGTAAAGTAGAAATGTTCAGATCGGGACTGACCCAGCATACATTATCAAGTCACATCCTGATGCATCAGTATAAGAACTGTCGTCGGGAGATATATTGATTTATGTTTCCATGGCACAATGCCAGACATCAACTAGAGTTAGTGGAAGACTGCTAGGGGCCGATTATTTAAATCAATTTAATCAGAATCTGGTGTCAATTGCTTAGAAAAGTTGCATAACTTTTGGTGTTTCACGTTAGTTTCTCCAGGCTGTGCCAAAAGGGGCCGATTGGGGGCGTGACACCGCAGCTCGTCAAATTCATGACAAGCTGTGGTGGTGGTCTTTATGCCATAAAAGTGTCCTTTTTGCCATAATTTTTGTAATTGCAGCAAAACCACCACAATTTTTTTTACAACAGTGGTGCAAAAGACAGCTCTTGTGTTAACACCCTTATTTCAGGTGTAGTGGAAAAGTAAAGCAGTTTTCCTTGGTAACTAATGAGTTGTTCCTTTTATTTTCTGGAAATTGTGAGGGGAAAAATACAAGTGGCACTCACCATCCATAAAATCTTCATTTTATTTTTGTAACATTAAAACATGAGCGGGAGGAAGTGGGGTGCGTTATGGACAGCGGCCGGTTTGCTTATTGCTGCTCTTCTACGGGTCTGTTGGGACCCGGGGAAGCATTGTGATGTGCGAACCGGCCGTCCTCTATAATGCACCCCGCTTATGTTTTAATGTTACAAAAATAAAACTACAATTTTATGGATGGTGAGTGCCACTTGTATTTTCTCACATTTTCCAGTTTTGGCCACTCAGTCAAGTTGAGCACCACATGTTCCATTTTCCGCAGTGTCTGTTCTATGCCTGACAAGGAGGTGTCCCGGTAGGGCTGAATTTGTTCTCTTATAGATTCCTGTTCATTTTATTTTCATCGGGCCCTTAAATCATATGAGCGAATGCTCTGTTTCTCCTTTGTGTTAGTTTTGTAAAATCACCGCCTTTACCATTGGAGTTGTGTGGCATATGTCAGGCAACAACGTTTACTTCTAAGAGAAGGACAAATATTGGCGTCCTCTAACTCTGGTGAAGAAAACCTTACTACTATAGTACATCGTCTCTTAACTCCTGTCCTCTAAACCAGGCAGCGCCTCCACATTAGTTGTCCCCTCTGTAGGACCTGTTTGGGGTACTGGAGTTGGGAAACGCTGCTGTACTATAGTCACCGTTTAGAGGCAGGACCATGCCCTGTTTGCCAATTAGGACACCCAGTTTTTGATTGACTCGTGCTATAAGAGCTCACTGTGAACTGCACTGAGGAGCAGAGGCCATCATGACTGCGTTTGGGGCACAACTCTATATTAATTCCTATGGTTTGGGAGTGAGATATACAACCAGCACACAGATGTTCAGTGGTTCACATACTTTTGTCCTGTCTATAGAATATATTCTCAGCAATGCTCCATATTGCATTTATGATTGGTAAGAAATTAATCTGGTTTCTTTTGTTGTTTAGCTGGCTTTAGCAATAGCAGATCTTGCCCTGCAGATGGCTTCTTGGAAAGGCTGTGTGCAGACACTTGTAGAAACGTAAGTACTTGCCCTTTATGAACATATCTGTCCTACACAATGATGTGTTGTTCCTCACGGAGCTGCTGTTTCCACCAGGTATAGTAATGATGCCTCGTCATTACCCTTCCTCCTGGAGATCCTTACTGTGCTGCCTGAGGAGGTGCATAGCCGATCCCTGAGAATCGGTGCTAATCGTCGTTCTGAGATCATTGAGGACCTGGCGTTTTACTCCAGCACTGTGGTTTCTCTTCTGGTATGGAAATTCTTTTCATTGCTATATTGATGGAGGCCCTGCCCGGTAGGGTGTCGACACTAGGTTGGGGGAAAAAAAAAAGTCAGCACGTCCGATAACCTTTTGGAATTGTTTTGTATTTATATTCTGGTATACAATCTCTTTTTCGGGGTGAACGTATTTCTTGAAGCTGAATTTGGCCCACTTTACTGGGAATATGTGTGTTGTATTTTGAAAGCTTCACACACACACAAGCTGGTCATGCGGATTATTCCCATCTCATAAAGTTATGGCGTATCGCTAGGGTATGCCATCTTATTGATTGAAGGGGTTGCAAGTGGTGTAGCCTGCGTCCCCCATACTACTGTATGGCCTCAATTCGGTGTTGTCCCAGAGGGGGAACCCACCAAAAAGTCATGGTGGGTTTTAGCAACGTAGCATCACTTTTTTTTTTTTTTTAAAGGGAATGTGCCTTTAATTTGGTGTTGAATACGTTTTGCTGCTGATGACCCTAGCTTTGTGGGGCACAGTTTACTTGTCACCCATGGTTTGCTACCTATTGCTTTCCTGCTGTTGGGAAATTCCTAGCATTCAGAGCAATGGATCACGGCTGCTTAATAGCAGCAAATCCATCTTGTTTGAATACTTATGAAGTTCTTCAGCTGGTATATATACTTCCAAACGGGGGCGTCTTTTTTGGTTGTTGTGTCTTGGGTAGTTCTCCAGAGGAAGGAAATACCAGCCTGTATTATATAAATGTTATATGGACCTGAATTTTCCGTGTCTTTAGGGGTAATTAAAACTTGTTCTCTATACGCACTTGTGACAGCACCGCTTGTTATAGCTTTGGTCCTTTTATATACATCAGTGCATGATAACTGTTTTCTCTTTGTATTCTTTAGATGAACTGCGTAGAAAAATCTGCTGGGAATGAGAAAATGCTGATAAAAACCTTCAAATGTTTGGGCAGCTGGTTTAATTTGGGGGTCCTAGACAGCAATTTCATGGCAAACAATCGACTCTTGCTGCTCCTCTTCCAGGTCCTGGTAAGTCATGGCTCAAGGCCATTTAATGCCTGGGCTCGTCTGCTGTTGTGTGAAGGCCTTCCTCACTCACGCCGTGAGTGTCCACTTGGTCTTGCCAGGAACAACTCATGACACACGACCCTGACGGAAGGCTGACCTATGTCCTTACCATGAGTTCTGGTCCTTTAGGCTTCCATTGTAAGCAGCACTCAGGGCTGTATGCTCAAAGTATAACTATCCTTTCCAGATTAGCAGCATGGGGTCTAATGAACTTTTAGGTTTTTTGCTGTGTGAACTTTTGTTGCGCCCCCATAGTAAAAGACTATTGTTCCTCTTCAGAATCACTGGATAGCAAAGATGATGGGGCGAGACCTCTCTACTGTTCTGTTCGCCAGCACTCTCTGCATGGCGCTGTCTGCTCTCCCTTCAGGCAGTGCTGCTTGCTTGAGAGTGTGCTTTGGCTACAGTCCAATCCGGACAAAGCCAAACTGTTTGTGAGGTGTCTCATCCCTAACTAACGCTGCTGAGTAACCAGAGAGTGACTGTAACAAGTATAAGGATCAGTGAGCGCACCAGGGAACACTGTATGTACTGAGACAGTGTGTATAGGGAGTAAGACCTGACCCTCATCAAATATCCGTATTCAGCCAGTACAGAGCTGAGTATGAAATCCACCCACAACCATGGTACAGATGGGGAAAATACACAAGCCAAAGGATTGCATTAAAATGTATATAATTGTTAGGGTTATTTGACGCAATAAAATAATAAATGAGTTACTCTTTAAGGTTTAGTGACCCCATTTGGCCTGTGTTGGGCAAATGGCGCATTATGGATACACTTGGTGTGTACGTCAGGTGCTTTTCCCAGCATATGGATGAAGTGTATGGCCATGACGTAAGGAGAACAGTACCTAAGCTTGCTATAAGCTTTTAGCCTCTGACTACTGCTGGTTGTTTCCCAGCACCTCCATGTAGATTTCCTGTAGATCACTGACAACTCAAGTTGTGCGCTCCATAGCTCTCTTATTGTGATGGCCGTGACCCAAAAATAACAGGTTTAATTTTTCACTGTAGCCTGTACTCTTGATCACATTGAGGTGTCTTGTGTTTGCAGCAACAGGACCAGACCCCTTCCAACCTTCATGAAGCTGCTTCTGACTGTGTCTGTTCTGCCCTCTACGCTATTGAAAATGTTGAGATCCACCTGAACCTGGGAAGGCAGCTCTTCCAGGGAGTGCTCACACTTGAACCAGCATATCACATGGCGGTGGCCCGAGAGGACATGGACAAGTAAGATACAGAATACAGTAACAGGCTGGGTGTTGACTTGGTGAAGGAGTAATGTAAAGGTGACTTAGCAGATGTTATATATATCATAACTATCTGTGTACATTCAAAATGTGATAACCAACCATTTTATGAGCTCACTTCTATCCTGGCATATCTGCACTGCTGCCCGACCCTTACGGGAGCTGCCAGGGTTGTGTCGTTCTTATGCCTTATGAGGAGTAGCCATCTCTCGTTTTCAGAGGGCTAGCTGCTCCTCAAAGTAAAATTCCAGCAATGACAGGATTGCTGGTATAGGTTTTCTCTTCCAGGTCTTGCAATTGATTGGTTGTTATACTCTCTCCAATATCTCAGTATATGGACTGTGCTATAATGAACACTAAAGGATATACGATTCTTTTCTCTTGGTCGTCACCTATGTTCTGGTATCTCTGAATCCAACTGTAACACTGTCACTTTGCCAGTGTGTGCAGTCAAATGCGATGACTTTACTACAGTCTGAATGTGACAACCAGTTCATTATTGCAGAAATGCCTACATCAGTAAAGATCTTATCGCGCTCCGTCACCTGTGTGCATCCAAGGTCTCCCGCACATAGCAGACAGTGTGAAAGAGGCGAAATCAGACAATTTCTGCACCTAAAGGGAATCTGTCAGTTGGATTTCACCACTCAAACTATTTATATGTGCATGTAGCTCCTGAAATACCTTTAGATTGACAGTCTGTTCATCCACTACTGAGAAATCAGTGTTTGAATAGATGCACTAATGTCTGATAGATCTGAAGCCTCTGTCACTCCAGCTCTACTCCCCACCCAGCGACACCTATTCTTGCTTGATTGATGGCTCCTTTGCTGGAAGTTATACAGCTTAGAGACTGTCAGTCAGCAGGAGGAGACGGCGCTGGGCAGGGAATAGAGCTGGTGTGACAAATCTCTGACAGCAGCATTTAAATGGAATCCATGGGCTTCCCAGCAATGCAATCGTGGGAAGCCCATGGATTACTTTGACATCCATGGGGCTGCTGAAGGCTGAGCTCCATAGGAGACTTGAGATTTTCACTATATACTGAAAAACTGCAGGTTGAAGTCCCCTAAGGAGACTACATAATATAAAAAATTAAAAAAAGCATTTTTAAAAATATATTTAAAAATACATAAGTTCACCCTACTTTTCCCCCATCAAAAACAAAGAAAAAAATATATAAATATTTTTGTTACAGCTGCATTTGTAAAATTCCATTCTCTTAACATATGGAATCAACACGATCTGTAGAATACCTATAGAGAAAATAAAAATTACAGAAGATCATTTTCTTTGGGGCACCTCACCTCTCTAAACAAAAAGGAAGTAATAATCAAAGCATATACACATATACACAAAATTGGTATAAAAACAAACAAACGTCAGCTCACTGCAAAATAAAGCCCCTACTCTGCCCAATCAACAGAAAAACAAAAATCTTATGGGTCTGTGAAAATGGCAAAACAACCCAATTTTTTTTTTTTTTTTAATATTCTGATTTTTTTTCATCACTTAAATAAAAAAAAAGATATATGCACTTTTGGTATTGCTGTAACCAGATTGACAATCCTATTTCCAGGCCATTTTTACCCCTAAATGCCCTAAAAACAATGGCAGAATTGTATTTTTTTTCACCAGTTCATCACACTTGGAATTTTTTTCTCTTTTTAAGTACATTATAGGGTAAAATGAAAGGTGCCATTTTAAACTACATCTTGTCCCCCCAAAAATAAGCCCTGACAGGTCTGTAGATGGGGAAAAAATGGCTCTTGAAAAAAGGTGAGGAATAAACAAAAAATTCCCTGGTCCTTGAAGTGTCAATGGCCAAATGTAATTTCCTTTGTTAATAATTGCATTGAACCCGTAGTAAACTGTTGTTATATGGATAGTGCCCATATGTCTCCCATTTGTTTTAACACACCTATTGAGTTTAGTTTGAGCAAGTTTGATCCAAAAAATGGATCAAAGTGGTGCCTGCTGGGATTTTAATGAGAGAAGTTCACTGGTCCATTTGTAATAACCATTCATGTGAACTACCCTATTGCCTTGCATTCGTCCATTTGCTTTCTGTACCCTATCAGTTTTACATACAAACAGCACATACATGTAAAATACGCTTGTTTGTGCAAGCCCTTAATTCTACAAAATCCTGTTCATGTTCCCTCCACATCTGTTACTGGGGTTGTTCACTTTATTTTTTTCAGTTAGATTTTTGTGCACATTAACTCTCCTCTATCATGTCATAAGAAAGTTTTGGTGTAGGTTCAGAATTTGAGACCCCCAATTATTTCAGCTCTTGGAAGCTTTATTTGGAAAGGACATCGATCATAGTCTTTTGTTTTGATCACGTCTTTTCTCCAGTAAAGCCAAAGTTCTTCAAATTTTCTTTGACCTTTAGAAATAAAGCAAAAGAAGTAAAAATGTTTTTATATAATCGACACTAAAACTGGATAAACACAGGTTAAAGAGTTCTCCAGGAATAGAAAAAAAAATAACCAAGGAAATGTCATAATAAATTCCTAGATACATTTAATTAGCAAATCACAAGACTTTTCTCTAGGGAGGTGATCACTATAGAATAAAAATGTCCACCATCCCTTTACATTGACCTAAACCTGTCCTACAATGTTAAGACGTTTCTGTGAGCATGTGCCGTAGGAAGCTCCACTGCAGTGACCTGGACATGATATATAACTTGTATTATCATTCAGAAGGCATAGTGGACTGCAGTGAGAGCAGCCTCCTCTTACCTCAGCACCCCTGGTATCTAGTATTACATCAGAAAGGTAGGGGGTGGACAACAGTGTGAGCAGACAGCCACATTTTACCTCAGCACTCCTGGTATATCCAGTATTAGATCAGAAAGACAGTGTGGACAGCAGTGTGCACAGTCTCTTCTTACCTCAGTACCCTTGAGAATCCAAGAATTTATATTAGATAGACCTGCTGGGCAGCAGTTTAGCAACCTTACTCTTACCTCAGCACCCATGGAATCTCCAGTATTAGATCAGAAAGGCAGTGTGAGTGGCCTCTTTTTACCTCCGCATCCTTGGTATCTCCATTATTAGATCAGAAAGAGAGGATGGACAGCACTGAGTAGCCTCTTTATACCTCAGCACCCTGCTATCTCCAGTATTAGATCAGATAAATAGGGCGGACAGCAGTGTGAGCAGCTTCTTCTTACCTCAGCACCTCTGAGAACCCAAGGATTAGATAGACATGGTGGACAGCAGTGTAAGGAGCTTCTTCTTACCTCAGCACCCCTGGAATTTCCAATTTTACATCAGAAAGACAGGATGGACAGCAGTGTGAGCAGCCTCTTTTTACCACAGCACTGCTGGTATCTCTAGTATTAGATCAGATACACAGGTTGGACAGCAGTGTGAGCAGCCTCGTCTTACATCAGCACCCTGGTTTCTCCAGTATTAGATTAGAATATTCACGTGAAGATCATCTTCCTACGCATGAAGGCAGTGAGTGGAGCTTCCTACTGCACATCCTCACAGTCCCTGCCTAACATTTTAAGGTAGGGTTTCTGTCAGTGTAACAGGTCGGAGACCATTTTAATTCTACAATAATTAGCTCCCTAGACAAAACAATTGTGATTTGCTAATTAAAAGTATTTTCATGATATTTCCATTAATAGCTTAGTTTCTTCTAATCCCTCATCACCCCTTTAAAGTTTGCTGAACTTGTCGACTTAAGTTTCATCAGGCAGCAATCTTATGTGTACTGTATTTTGACCTGTGATGGAGGATCAATAAATACAATCTAGCGTATCCGGTCAAGGTCTTTCAGGAGATAAGCTGCCATTGCCCTAAGTGTCTTATTCCCTGGACCTATTGAAATAGTAAGTAAGTAGCTGTATTTGGGAAAGTCTGCAGAAATTGAGCATATTGTGCCTAGCCAGCCTTCTAAACATGTCAACCACATAGTTATTTACTACTACAACCTTCCAACCTTTCTAGCTGGAGTGGTCTACCATACATGTTTACTGGCAGAAAGAAAGCTACTAGCATCCACCCACTGCAGCACAACTTTTCTGCAAATGGAGGATCGGACACGATGATATCCAACATGTCTAAGACATTGTCAAGTGACTGAGCGTTTGAGGACAGTCGCCCCCATTCGATTCCATTCAGTTATGGTTGTGACTGGTCTTGCATGAGGAGCATCTGCTCATGGGAGTACAGTTTATAAGCTTTTTTTCTGTGTGATGACGGTATATTAATATCATCTAAAATTGTTGTAGATATTTAGTCTTTTAGTTTCATTTAGTCCTTTATGTAAACTAATGCATCAAAATGATAACACGCAATCTAGCAGATGGTTTGGTGGTTGTCTGCCAGCTGACTCAGTCTTTTCTTAAGCCCCATTCATTTGTCTAGTTCCATATTACGCTGGGTGATGGCATTGGGCCTTAGTCATCCAATTTGAGAATGTGAGTGAGAAAAATCCTCTTCTAATCTTTTGTGGTGGTCAGCAATTTCATGTAGTGAGAAAACAGGAACAAGGGGACGCCTAGGTTGGTGGAAAGGGGACGCCAGCTTTCATAATTCAGCAGTGATAATCCACGTGCTGTAATGAAACTCGTTTCCTGTGACATCCTGTATGGAAGACACCTCAATGGTATGTGCTGGCAGCATACGCGACATTTACAGCATAATCTGAGCCGTGCTCACATGGTTGGTTTCACATTTCTTTATTGAAGGCCAAATGCCGTCACCCAGTTGCAGGCTTAAAGGGATTGTCCTCTTTTAGAAAGCTTTTCCTGGTTGTGAATAAACAAATTGTACTTGTGCTGTACCCCAGAAGGGAAAGTAAAAGTGCTTTGCCGCTGCTGCAGTGACTTGAAGTCTAAAGCGCTGCAGCCAATTAGATTGCTCAGCGGCTCTGAGCGGTTCGCACCGTTTATACGGATGAAGCGATGTGGACATGATGCCACCCCTGCAGCCAAAAAAACAGAAACTGGGCGGAATCACTGCTGGACCGCCGAGTGTAAGGAAGGCAGATTGTGTTGTTGTTTTTTTTTTTTTAACTATACATATCAGGAAAAGTTTTCTGGTAGGGGACAATCTCTTTAAAGGTTTATTTACAAAATGGATTCTACTATTTGGAATCGGATGCTGTTACCCATCATGTTGTCTCCTACATCATTACTATTATACTATGAGTTGCGGGGTTTATTTCTTAACGTTCTGTTTATATCATGATTCCACACCGCACATTTTAGGCCACTGAGTAAAGTGTCCATACAGTAAAGTGCAAAGTTTGCCATACCAGCCAGTTTGGGTTATACTGGCCAACTGTCTTCTGTGTACAGGGGTGTGATGACTCTCTCTCACCCAACCTCACCTTCCCCCAACAGCAGATATCCGCGAGAAAGAAGGATCAGGCATGTTGGATCTCATCATGCTTGATCCTTTTGTCTTCCGGGAGGTAGGCCTCTGCCAGAGGTTTTTGGCAGCAGCTTCTTTCCTTCTACACAGTGGTACACATGTATGCTTGGAATAGCCGGCTGTGCATGTGCATAGGGGAGTGAGGAAGAATAGCTGTCAGAAAAACACACGTTGCAAAGTGTATGGGCATCTTAAAGTGGCCCGCTTTTGCACTTACCTTATACCTGCCTGAGAATTTTTATTTATTTTGTTTTACTGTTCCAGAGGTATGGACCCTTCTATCTAGTGTGCCCAATGTCCTGAATTCTATTATCTTTACCAATGGGGCGTTGATCACAGGATAATTATGCAGAAGAGCCTAAAAACACGCCCCAGAGAATCCTGTGAGCCTCGCTCCCTTGGAAAGTTTTTTTCACACTAAATAAAAAGGCACATCTCTCTGGAACTATATGGCAGATTTATTTAAAAACAAACAAACCCACAAGCACAATACTCGGGCGTAGCAGGAATAAAGTAAGCACAAAAAGCTAATTCTGGGCAGTTTTGATCTGGTAGGGATAATCTCATCTGAGCAAGTTCTCCCCTCTCCACAGGTCCCACCGCTGGGCTAGCTCTGGTAATCCTATAGAAAGTGAAGGGCATGGTGGCGTGCATGTGTTCTCGGCATCAGGGCCATCAGCAAGTTGACATCTGTGGATAATTGATTACTTGCTCAGATGGGAATAACCTTCTAACTGATTAATTTAATAATCAGAAGAGCTATGAGGAGATGAGTTTCCTCTAAATTGTGATCTAGAAGTATGCTGATTTCTCTGGTCAGCCATGACAAAAGCTTGCTTCTTCTGACAACTCACTTGCGCAGTCTGTCACTTGTCGAGTGCATGGAGTGTGTAAGTTACACACTTTCCCCACCACCTTCCTTGCCCTTTTGTGGCAAAACTTGCGCTGTCTTGAGTGTCTGCTGTTCAGAAGGAACCTTAGATGTGCTCAGCACAGAGGACATCAGCCACATGATCCTTCCAGAGCCATGCAGCACATCAATCATTCAGGAATGAGGCGTCTGTTCAGACTAGCTTGTATTACTGGATCCAGGGTTGGAAGGACGACTTATGTTTGGGTTCACATCTGCAGGGTGGAATCATGAGGCAGCATGACTGCGGCTCACATATGTGTAATCTCTGTGGCCAATGGTTTAGGAAGCTTTGCTTCTCCTTTTAAGTGATACTTGGCTTGTGTAAATTTCCAGTTTAATTCTCTCTTTTTTTTTTTTTGTACATTTCAGGGTGTTAAACTATTGCAGGATGTTTACAGAACTGTGTGAAACCTTTCTAGAGAAGATCGTTTCTACTCCAGGTCATGAGCTGGGAGACCTCCGAACGCTGGACCTTCTCTTGATTTGTGCTGGTCACCCACAATATGAGGTAGTGTGATTGGCGTCAGGGACGTAAAAGAACGTCTTGTTAAAATGGCTGTAAGATCCTTACACTGAGCAGTACACGGTTATCAGATCATTTGCTTTCAGATGCCCCTAGAACACTATTGGTTATCTCCATTCAGCACATGTACATCGTAGGCTTCCATCACATGCCCTGAACATACTGTCTACATTCACCTGGTGGACACCAAAATAGCGGCAGCCTGACATATGACATGCTGCTATGTGTTGGCATAACTTTTTTTTATTGTATAGAATTAGTGCAGTTCACTATCATACATGCATCACAAGTGCCCAGGTTCTGTTTTATAATGGTCTGTATGGCGTAGAATCCTACCGGGGCATCTTTAACCGTAGGAGTGCTATGTGCCGCATGCAAGTTTAGGCCTACATGTTGTAGGCTTCAACTGCGGAGAAGGAACGCAGCATGAACATAGCTTAATATTAAATGTTACTGTACTAGTGCAGTGTCTTATAGATACTGTTCGCTTTTGGTTCTTGCAACATGTATTTTAAAGTTATGTGACAGACTAAAGCAATTTCACAATATCCCCAAGACAGTTACCAGTGGGTACTGAACGATATGTTAATATGTATTATACACACCTGCATATTTCCTCAAAAATGTATATTGAAATTGATATATATCTAGCTATCTATCTATATAGATATATATATAATGTCTGTGAGGTGCTGTTGAAATTAATGGGGCTATACAAGCGAGTAAAATATATATATGTCTAGTCCAAATTGAATAAATACATCTTATGAACATCAGATGACATTACACATTGTCATTATTAATTCAGCCAAAACTAGGACAAAATGTAGAAAGTGTATGAAAATTAAGTTTTGCAACAATAAGGTTGCAAATGTTTTGAGACATATCATGATGGGTAAAACCAGGGATCTGTTTCTTGTGTGGCAACTTGGTAATGAGACACCTTTTTGTAGTCCATCAGTTGAACCAGCTGATATTATTTTTCACTAAGTGGCAGGATTGCTTTCTAATTACTGATAGATTTCAGCCGGTGTCATGACTTTCCATGGCTTTTTGCACCTCTTTCTTCATGTGTTCAATACTTTTTCCCTGTGTCATTTCTCATTATTACACAAGTTAATTTATGGACATCTATGGTTTGATTTCTTTGCCTGTGTGGATTGGATGGGTTTTTATTGACATTTGGTGAGCATTTCATGTCAATATCACCTGTAGAAATATATTTACTTAGAAAATTGGTGCAGTGTTCAATACTTATTTCACTCCCCTGTAAGTAGCAGTCAAGTGCTGCTAATGAGATGCACTTGATTAATTGTTCATCAGCAAGTGTGACCTCCTCTATAAAAGCATAAGTTGTGGCAGTTTGCTGGTCTGGAACATTCAGACATGTGTTAACACAATCCCAAGGAGAAAAAAAACATCAGTAATGATCTTAAAGAAGCAATTGTTGTTGCCCATCAATCTCTACAGTTAGCAAGATTATTCACAAGTCAAAAATATTCAAGATAGTGACAATTTTCCCAAGAGTGGAAATCCCTGGAAATTCAACCCACGATCAAACTTTGCAATGCTCAGAGCAATTGTAAACCTCTCGGAGCCACAACTCAACCACAGCATGTTAAATGTTCAAGTTCATCACAGTACAATTAGAAAAAGACTTGACAAGTATGGCCTACTTGGATGGATTGCCAGGAGAAATTCTGTCTGATAATAACATGGCTGTACTGCTAAAGTTTGTAAAGTTGCATCTAAACAAACCACAAGGCTTCTGGAGCAATGACCCCAATTCACTATGACTGGTGTTTTGTACTAAAGAGGGGCTTGCAAGAATAAGTTGCGCCAAATGTGTTAACAGGTGCATGCCACTTAATGAATTTTGGGGTATTTTTTTTGATGGCATGCACCTTGCAAAAAATATTTCTCCAATCAGGGACTGGTGATGTATTTTGCCACTGTCTATGAATTTGACAGGCGGGCTTGAAAACTCCCCAACTCTCCCGCTTCTCCACCCATTTTGGTGTTTTGCTGCTTGAGACCATCGTAAAACTCGCGAAACTTTTGTGTAAGCAAATTGCAACTTTTCAAAGTGTTTTTCATCAGATTTCTTCCGAAAGCGCTTTAATCGCCTCCTATGTGTTTTGGACAGATGAGACCAGAATGGAGATATTCACCATAATTCCCTGCCAATAACCAAATACACCATATCAGCACACACACCTCGATTCAACTGTATGGCGGATGGAGTTGATTTGGGCTTATTTTGCAGCCACAGGCTCTAGGTACTTTGCAGTCATTTATTCGACCGTGAACTCCTCAGTATACCAAAATATTCCAGAGTAAAATGTGAGGCCATCTATCCAAAAGTGAAAGCTTGGCAGAAACTGAATCCTGCAACAGGACAAGGATAGCAAGCACAACAGCAAATCTATATAAGAATGGCTGAAAAAGAATTGAGCTGTAGCAATGGCCCAGTCACAGTCCAGACCTCACCCCAATTGATATGCTGTGGTGGGACCTTAGGTAAGCTCTGCATAAACAGAAGTGCACAAATGATTTTAATGGGTATTGTCCACCCAAAATGAAGTTTTCCCCGAATGCTTGATATTCTGAAAAATACCAAAGGAAACTGTACTCACATCCTGGCCCGTACCAGGAACCAGTGTAGACTGCGCCATGGTTTGCGTTAACACCGGCAGGAAGGAATGAGACTGTTTAAATCGGCAGCAGGACCTGTGATTGATTTTCGTATTCAGATGATTTCTGCAGCGTGTCAACGGTGACATCACTAATGACGCACTGCAGAACTCACCTGACCCCGGCAGACGATCGCAGTTCCCAGCAGTCCTGTTGCTGATTTGAACAGTGACGACTTGCTGCTGGTGTGAATGTAGACCACAGAGCGATTGACCTGGATCAGGTACGCCTGAGGTGAGTGAGAATTACTTCCTTTTGTTTTTTAACATATCAAGCCTCCTGGGAAATTTTCTTTTTTCCCTGACAACCCCTTTGGTACATTGTAAAGAAGAGTGACCTACATTCCTCCTGAAGGACGTGATAGACTGATAAGTCATACAGAACATGTCTACTTCAGTTATTGCATCTGTAATTGGTTCTACAAGCTACTGATTCATGGGATGCACTTAGTTTTTCACAAACACGTCTGCAATTTGACCTAGTTTCTGATAATGACACGGTAATTTGACAAGTGTTGTTTTTCTTCTAAGGTTGTATTTACCCAATGTTAACACTTTTTAAGGACCAGATGTTGTTTTTTTATTATGTCCTGATATATAAAGCCATAGAATTCAAAGAGGGTGTCCTTAGTTTTTCTCCTGAGCATAAATGTAAATTCTAATGGTGTTTTTTTATACTTAGAATCCATCTATATAGTAGTGCAGAAGATCTGTTTTAACATTGCTTTTTTTTCTTTTCCTGCAGGTAGTTGAAATCTCATTTAACTTTTGGTATAGACTCGGAGAACATCTTTACAAAATAAATGACGCTGTGCTGCACAGCATCTTTAAGCCTTACATCCAGAGGCTCCTGCATGCTTTAGCCCGGCACTGTCAGCTCGATCCAGATCATGTAAGTAACACTGTTAACTAATGTAATTATCAGATGATGGATTGTCATCGTGAGAGGCATCTAATGCTTGTATCACTGTGGCCATCCTGTATCTAAGCTAGCCATAGATCAGTGGTGGTCACATTATGGTCTTTTGTGCTGCACAGCATTCTTAGCGAGGGGTGGGGAGGTGTAGACATGCATACCCACAGGTAGGACCTTTTGATGTATGTATGCCTGCAGTTCCCTCCATGTTTTTTTATAGAACTGCTTGTGGCTTTGGCAACAAAGTAGAAGCTGAAAAATCTCAAACTGCAAATAGGGTTCTGAAAAACAGCACTTTATATGTGTATTCTTTTGGTAGAACAGGAGAGGATCCAGTCTTAGTGCCTCCAATGTCGAAAATATGGAAAAGGCTTCACCCTCTATTCTATATCTGCATTAGACTACTGCAGAGGAAGGTCCCCTACATCAGATTATGGCCCCTCTGTACTCTACAATTGGCTCAGTACACAGGCGATCTCCTCCCTGTCCATATACCTTACTAGGGGGTTGGAGGAGACCTTAACAGTACTGTACAAATATATTGTAATGGGTTGCAAGAGTTCAGCCTTTTGTTGTCTTGAAGGCACAGGTAGTAGAGTGCCTTCTCGGATCACAAATGATCTACCTTCAAGGCAAGTGCCAGCTTTTACCCTGTTACGTTTTGTGAAATGCCTTACATTTTTTTTTTTTTTTGCATTTCCAGGAGGGAGTTCCGGAGGAGACAGATGACTTTGGAGAGTTTCGTATGAGAGTGTCTGACCTAGTGAAGGATCTGATCTTTTTGGTGGGCTCTGTGGAGTGTTTCGCTCAGGTGTGTTTTACATGCTTCACCCAGTGATATCGTTTATGTACTTGTACGAGCAGAATATCTTAGTCTGTGCTAGTGTTAGCTATAGCTGCAGTCAAACTTATTCAGCCTCCAAATTGAGTTTAAATCGAGCATGAGGCTGTAAGTTCAAGTTGGGAGACCTGAGGTCTGTCCATGCATTGCGATCCATATATAGACACTGAAATACTGTCGTCTGAACCCGGACTTATTCATTCCCCTGGATAGAATCCCTCTAAGAGCGCACATTTACAGATCCGATGTTGTCTCAAGCACAACTGAGGAATCAAAGACTTCATTATTGGCATCAGCTGTGCTTCAGAAAAAACATCAAACTTCTGGACTGGCTGCGGGTTTGTTTACTGATGTTTTATGGCGTATAAGAAATATGGCTTAACCGCTCTGTGACCACACAATGTAAAATGAAGTCATATAGTCATGACAGGTGTATGGCGCGGGCTAAGGAACTGAGCCCTCACTACCATTACCTGGCAGATGCTGGCTGTATCTTCAGTCAGCATCTACATGCAACAGATGTGACCAGAGCTTGCTGTTTAACTATGTAAAACTTGATATTAATCAATGGCCGTGGCATATAAATGTCATAATTGTTGGTGACCATGTTCACTGGCATTCATCAGTCCCCTGCAATGCAATCGTTGGGAACCGATGGATTGTCATCGCAGCTGGGGTCCTGTCAAATGCCCCTGTAATTGCAATCTTGGTGGTTCTGTGCAGCTCAGCCAAAGGAGATCAGCTACTTTGCAATGTACAAAAATACTGTGGTATTTCAGTATATATAGTACATGCGATTAAATGATCTCAGGTTCAAGTCCCTTTACCAAAAGCAGCCTGTTTAAAAATAAATTCTACCTCTTTCTCCTTGGAGATGTTTTGGAAAAGGTCCCACATATCATTTTATTCTAAGCTAGACTCATTACTACAGTAGATCCATATGATGAAAAATCGTACCCGTTGTCAGGGCTGTGGAGTCAGAGTAAGGCTGTGTGCCCACGATGCGTTTTTTAAGCGTTTCCGCAGCGGCAAAAATGCTACAGAAACGCTTAGAAACGCATGGTAGAAGGTCTGCCATGTCCCCCAATGATAATCCGCATGTGCTGTGCACATGCTGCGGAAATTTCCGCTGCGGATTATCATTGTGGAAAAAAACGCAGCACTACCAATTATTTTGCGGAAATGCTGCATTTTCGCCGCCATTGACTTGCATTAGAACGCACCAATTCCGCAAGACTGCATCTGTACTTGCGTAATTGGTGCGTTCTAATGTGCGGATGGTACCCGGGTGTGGAGGACAGGAGACTCTCCTCCACATCCAGGTACCATTAAAAAAGAATAAAATAAAAAATAAAGATTATATTCACCTTCCTACGGCCCCCGGACTCCTTCCCTGTGCTTGCAGATAGATTGCGCAGGACTGAAGGACCTGTGATGACGTCACAGACATGTGACGGCAGCTCCTTCAGTACAGCGTACCGCGATCTGCCGGCAGCCAGCACAGGAGCGCAGCAGGACTGCAGGGGCCATCGGAAGGTAAGTATAGGTTTATTTTTTATTTTTTGACATTCTCTCGGGTTACACTATAGAAATCCATGCCAGTTGCATGGATTTATATAGTGTGACCGAGTTGTCAAGCACTTTCCAAGAGATGCTAAAATCGCTTGGAAAGCATTTGACACCCACATGTGGAAATGCATGTGAAGAACGCTTCATTTCCGCATGTCCCTGGCAGGAAAACGCATGTACCATCCGCATGCGTTTTTTTCTGCCAGGGAGAGGCAGAAACGCTCAGGAAAAAATCCTGAGCATTTCTGCATCGTGGGCACATAGCCTTATAGCGTCTGTGTCCATTTTGGTGGAGTCAGTATAAAATGGACCGACTGACTCGTAAAATATGTAATAAATTGAGTTCATTAGTGAAATGCAAGATGTGCTGTAAATGTTTTCATAAGAATTTGGGAAAGTTATGAAATGTCCTATAAATGTCTGTTCTGTTCCTGATCTAAGGCTCTCGGCTTTTAGTTGAGATGAATCTGTGCAGCACTTTATGTACACGCTCAGTAGTGAGGCAGGGCTGTGGAGTCGGAGTCAGGGAAATTGGCTTACCGACTCCACAGTCCTGCCTGTTGTCCAGAGGGATAGATACAAGTACACCCGTCACATGGTGCATCAGTATAACAAACCTCTCCCTATAAAGATATGCTAAAGAATTACAGTGAGCATTAAAACACTTAGAGGGGTATTCTGACACGTGCGCATTGGGACACACAGCCCAGCATGTATCGGTAGACTTGATATCACTGCCCCCACTCGTGCCACAATGCGTATATTAGCGGAGCCAGAATTCCCCTTCAATCCCTGGAAATATCCAGAGAAAGGTACTCACCACTTGCGATTATGTTCTCTTCTTTCTAAAAGTCCAGAAAGGCAAAAAATCAAGTAAGGGGAGTTTTGCAAGATACGCCGCAGGCGACGTGCTTGATCCCGCAGAGTCTCTCTTAGAGAAAATAGGAGCACTTCGCTGAGTTGGGCATTCCTGTGTATGGAGTAGCGGGGTGGGGAATTCTGCAGAGAGGGCTGTGAGGGCCTTTTAAAGGGAATCTGTCAGTAGGATCAACCCTCCCAAGTTGTCTATATGGGCATGTAGAAGTGAAAGAGCTGGCAGAAAACAATAGCGAAATAGGGTCTTAATCGATTAAAAGATAGGATGGGTGGGTGATCGAATTGCTCACCTGGCTCGGGTTGTGCAACCACAGAAATCACTTAGCCTGCTACAGACCCATATGGAAGTATAATGCAATGTGGTGGGGGGAGATGGGGTTAATCCTGCAATGCCTCTTGAGATGAAGGAGATGGATGAAGCCAAGGATCAGATAAGTTTGTGGTTTTGTCCTGGGGAAGAAGGTGTATCTACTTTGAAACGCGTCAACAAACAAACGGCATTTTATCTGATCCTTCGATGGCTCCATCCAGTCCTTCGTCCGAATAGGCAGCGCAGGATTAACCCCATCTCCTCCCACATTGCATTATATGTGAATGTAGGCCATAGCAATCGGAATAAAATGATACCATGATATCTGCGATCTTATGTCTTATTTTGTTATATGTAAATGACCTCTTCCAGGCTCTGGGGAGTGTTACCTAGAATATAAGGCTGTGTGCCCACTATGCTTTTTTTTAAACGTTTCCGCAGTGGCAATTCCACTGCAGAAACGCTTAAAAAACGCTTGGTAGAAGGTCTGCCATGTTCCCCAATGACAATCCGCATGTGCTGTGCACATGCTGCGGATTATCATTGCGGAAAAATCCGCAGCACTACCAATTATTTGCGGAAGCGCAGCGTTTTCGCCGCCATTGACTTGCATTGAAGCGCATGGAATCCGCATCACTGCATCTGTACATGTGGAATACATGCGTTTCAATGTGCGGATGGTACCCGGGTCTGGAGAAGAGGAGACTCTCCTCCGGACCAGGGTA